>NC_051851.1:158814691-161486953 GCF_905115235.1 Hermetia illucens | reverse complement strand
TGGTTTTTTATGGGTGCAAATGGAAATCTTGAAAGAACTTTCCGCCATGTTGCAGCCCACCCCCACTTCTTTCCCCATATCTCCCCGAAGTATTAGAGCTCTAATCTTTAACAGTACAATCAAATGATGCGTCCGCCAAGCCTTCCGGGGTCGATCCAATTCCTGGAGTTTGTTTCGTATCGCATTTCCAATTTTCTTCCAAGGAGATGCTGAACTCCTTCATGAGTTTACGGGACTCAATTGAAAGCCTTGTTCAACCTCCTTCTTTCATTGACGAATCTCGGATATTGCAGCAAAACATGCTCCGGGTCCTCGGATATAGCGCTGCATTCGGGAGAGGCAAGTGATTCGTCTCCCGAAACGATGCAAGTCAGGTGGTAATTTATTTCTCCATAACTTCACTCGGTTCATCTCTGAACACACGTAATGAGTCTATGGGTCGAGCAGTGGAAAAATCGGGGCTCTGCGGAAACTGTGTTCACTTAAGGCCGAGCAGTTGGATCGCATTGTAAGGGCACTATTCCCTGCGCACTCCGTATAGGATGATGATGTCGACGAAGAGTTGGAACAGTCAGACCTCTCTCCGAAAAGCAAGAAGGCGCCAGGACCCGAAGGAATTCTAGCAGAGATATAAAAACTGGTATTCCAACAGCGGCCAGACCTACTGCTACTCAACGCTTGCCTGAAAGATGGCACTTTCCCTGCTCGTTGGAAGCTAGCGAGGTTTGCGCTGATCCACAAAGGGAAAGGCGATCCTGCGTTGTCGTCTTCATACCGCCCACTATGTACGCTTGATACTGCTGGAAAAGTGCTCGAAAAGCTCATCAGAAGTAAACTCACTGAAGCGATACACGAACGGAGAAGCAACTTCAGAGGCAGAAAAAGGAAGCCTGGGAGAACCAACAGGTCTATGAACTCGAAAAGTACAGAGAACAACCGCACCAGGCGTGTAAGTTTTTTGAACAAGTCAGCAGAATGAAGCCTTGTACACCTAGCTGTTCATCCTGCCAAGACAAAAAGGGAAATCTGATTTCCGACCAAATGGACATATTGGAGCAATGGGTTAAGTACTTTGATGAACTGTTGAACAACCAGAACATCGGCGAGTTGGAGATCCTGCCAACTGAAGACGATGGACATATACTGCCACCACCAACTATAGAAGAAACACTCTGTGCAATCATGCGTCGCCAGGAGCCGATGAAATTACAGCCGAATTGATTAAATATGGAGATGACTAACTACCCCAAGCGGTTCATCAACTTACGCTAAAGATGTGGGACAGTGAATCAATGCCTGACCGCTGACAAAGAGGCAGGAGGTATCTGTCTCATGCATAGAAAGGGAGATATCACACAATGCAGCAATTACGGAGGTATCACGTTGCTGAGTACCATCTATAAGATATTCTCCGCTATCTTGCTAGGTCGGATAGCCCCGCACGCCGAGAACAGAACATACCCACTCCAGGCAAATCAGCAACAGATCAGTATTTCTCTCTGCGCCAAGCGATGGAAAAACTGTTGGAATATGGACATCAGTTGCAACATCTTTTCATCGACTTTAAAGCCGCCTATGATAGCATAGCCAGGGTAAAACTGTATACGGCCATAAGAGAATTCGGCATCCCGACGAAATTGACAAGACTAACTAGGCTGACCCTGATCAACATACGAGGCCAGATAAAAGCAACAGCATCACTCTCAAGACCATCCAATATCAACGACGATCTACGACAAGGGTATGCCGTGATCTGAGGTAAATGCGAGGGGTACGATCGTTTTTAAGTCCACCCAACTACTGGCCTATGCTGGCGATACCGTCATCATGGGAAGAACGGCACGAGATATACAAACTGCCTTCATCCAGATCGAGCAGGCGGCGCGAGATCTTCTTCGAAAACCTGGGTTCTTGGCAAAAAAAAATTGCGAACTCTTTGCCGTGTTCGAGAGAAGAATAGTCTGCAGAATTTTTAGCCCTCTACATGAGGATGGACGATTCCGTAGCCTACATAACGACGAAATCTTAGAGCGATACCATGACCGTCAGGTTGTGGACGAAATCCGGCTCAATAGGTTGTGGTGGGTGGGTCACTTAATCCGTATGGATGTTGACTCTAGCATGCAGTGATGTTGAAGGAAATATAGAAAGCTAACGCTCGGGTAAGTAGAACTGGAAGAAATGCAGAGCAAGGTCCAAGGAGTGTTTGATGTTGTTGGATTGCAGGGCAGAACAAGTATAGGAAGAGAGGATTGGACTGGGAGACGTTATTCGAAGGAATACTAGGAGTGCTAGGATGATTAGGTCATCGGGAGATTTAAATCCCCACAGAGGAAGATGGAAACGTTACAGTCAGACGTTTAGAGAAACTGCCAAACAATTCTTCATACAGGTAATAGTGGCCAGCACAAGCGAAGCAATTATGGAAACGAAATTGGGCAAAAAGACACGTAAGGTATAACTGAAGCCAGAGAAGAACAAACTGGGTTCGGACGGGAGTTAAACTGCAATTGAAACTCAACACCCAGTGAACTTGTTTGATGCAGCCTGGTCCCTATCATGGCGTTAAATGAAGGAAGACGGCACTAGACTAATAGCAAAGGTAGTAAGGTCCTGTTCTGAGTAGCACCAGTTTGAAGAAAAGTGTTATTAACCTCACGACACGCACATAAACTGAGTACGGTCCAAGGAAGGACTACTCTCAGTGAATACTAAAAGTTTAAGTCGCAGATAGTAGAGCATCCGCTATCCCCGATGCTTGGTGGCGATTGACATCTTGGCAGGCGAGATGACAGACATCTATATATAGCACGAAGTCCATACAAAGAAAGATTTGTAAATAGAAGGCAAAAGCAGCGGGAGCAATCAAAAAAGGTTCGCTTGAGACACAGGCTGGTCCTTGTTACCGGGAAGTACACCGAGATCTATTATAATCTTCGTCTACCGTCAGCACCTCGACAGGTTAACATTGGACACTTCGTCTGATTGGCCATTGTGATGATATCCTGGAGGACCCACAGCACGTATTCTTCCACTTTTGGAGAGGAAACTCGGGGGGAAATCAGAGTGTGACGAAGATTGGGATATATTCAAGCAAAGAAAGAAAGAAAAGAGTAAGAATGAACTTATTCCTCTCCGTAATGCATAATCTTATGGAGGTTCCACAGGTCAGGGGAGGAGTGGGAGGTGGTTTTAGTGAATAAGAGTCTTCTCAAAAAAACAGAGAGACCGAGAAATTAGAAACCAATTTTAGTAAAAAAGGGGCAAAGGGCAAACTGTGTATTTGAGGTGGGGGAGATACAAAGCCTCTGAGAATTCTGACTTTAGTGGTCCATTTCACTCGTTTCTCCCGTCTAACGATTCATTTATGCGTCGCAGGATTTCTGTTAGTAGATGTAATGCTATTGTAGCACATCAGCACCAAAAATCGTATGTTTGATGCGTCCATAGACGGGAAATTCACATAGTAAATGTTGCGTGGATTCCGCCTCTTTACAGGATGGACACGTATCATCTTGGAGAATCATACTATGAACATATGCCCGGTAGTAAATTATGACCAATCAGAATGCCCACAATACTTCTGCCGATCCTCCTGCTTTTCAACAGGAAAAACTTTGCCATATGTTTGTTTGATTCTGACAGGATAAGTTTGTTGTGCTTAGCAGCATTAAGGCTCAGCCACCTGTCACTATGGGAAGCTTATGATAGCAGCACTAGCCAATGCTATTGGAACCCAATTGCTGGGTTCGCTCTAGGTAATGGGGAAATTGAATTTGCTAAAGCATCCGGGATTTCATATCCCTCTACACCACAATGACGGGATATATCGACTGGGAGCCCTTCCAGGTTCATAATGTCCGGTCTGCATGGATCTTTAAGAACTAAATACTTTATCTTTTTATGATATTAAATTATATTTACCACTTAATTATATATAACATGAAATTAAATTAATATTCATTGCCGCAATATCCAATCTCAAAGGCAGAAGACTCTCTATTCTTTCCTTTTTCGTCCTGCCGTCAAGTCATGGCAATCTGCTGTCCACTCCAGTGGCGAGGTCTAAACAGAGTAGAGAGCGCCGGTGGCGTCATCTGTCCGCTCGCATTCGCAACATTATAAACAAGTCGGAATACCGGAAGCTCGCGCTTCGGATATAAAGGTTTTGTGTTCATCTTATGTAAGAAATTTCAACGCATATTTTGCTATCCGTATTTAGCTACAAATCGAACATAATCCTTCATATTTTTCCAAACTACGACACATACGTACATATTACAGCCATAGATATTACGCTCACCCTAAACAAACAAACTGCCTATTTCCGAATACTGTACACATATATGCACGTATATAAATTGATAATACCCATATTTCCGATTTACTTCTTATACCTATTTGAATTAGGCACTACCCGCAAAGTTCATTAGCACGCATATATTATATACCTACATGCACACATGTCTGGCTGCCAAATAACTAAAAAAAACTAAAACAAAATAATTCTCTGGGACCCAATTCATAAAAACTTATTTCGTTGTGGTATTGACGAATTGATATGTGATGATGACGTCATGCAGGTTGTAGAGTGCACGAAATTCACAAAAAATTGTAAAGTTTCACCTCCTATAACTTTGTTAATAATAATTGGATTTTCTTCAAACTTGACCAAATTGTGCATTATGTTCTTTATTACACGCATGCCGAATTCTGTACTTCTGGGATGAACATAAGGGGGGTGGCGGGTAAATTTATAAAATGTGGAAATATACTATTATTAACTTTATTTGTGCAGATGTCGGAACCGGATATATTTTGAGGCCTAGATTTCGTAGAGATGCGCCACTGTGATTTTTTTCAGATTTTTCGGTTGGATAGGTTCTGAGAACGAGACCTGTTACACTTTTTGGGGGTCATATTTTGAGCGCTCATTCCTCCATGTTTCACCCAATATCAAACATTGCACAAGTTTCGAAAAGTACTAATTGAGACCTTTCATTTGATACCCCACATGGCTACATTCTGTGAAAAAAAAATTTGCACCCTCCATTCACATGTATGGGGAGCCCCCCCTTAAACTTAACACAAGATGGCGCCACGTACTGCATGTAAAGGGATCACCAGATTACATACTCTTACCAATTTTCGTGACAATCGGTCCAGCCTTTTCCGAATAAATCGGGTGTGACAGACAGACAGACAGACAGACAGACAGACAGACAGACAGACAGACAGACAGACCTGTGCGGAGTTGCCAAATCTCCCATCAGGCGCGTCCCTTCGTGCGGATAAGGGAATGCTCGGCGGATGCGTAGGAATATGCACATATACGCATTTGCAGGTGTGCGTGTATGGGCATGCTTATGCGCAGGCCGGGTAGGTGGGAAGTAAACGCCCGCCCGTGGATAAAAATTGGCTATGGGAAGGATACCCAGAAATAAAACCAAACATGGAGGAACAGAAGGAGAATAAAGTTACGGTGCAGGGCTTCGGAAACCCAGTACCGGCGGCTTTTGGGAGTGGGCAAGCAGGCTCCCGGCCGTCGATATCCCTCGACTGCAGTGCCTCGGTGGTGGATTACTTGGCCACCGTTGCATCAAATACTACAAGTAGCCTGGAGAAAGAGGCATTTAAAAGGAGTACATCACTCCCGAGAACGCCTGTTCAAAACCGAAGAAAAGATGGGGCACAAACTGGTCAGGTATTAGCCCATAGCGGGGTAACTACACCTGGCCGAAATATGTCGCAGGACTTAGTGGTTGATCCATTTAAGAGAAGCTCGACGATAGCGCGATCTCCTCCGAAATCAACCTTGATGAAGGAAGGAAATCTGGGAAGCATTCGGAAGGCTAATAAGTACGTAAGCGCCCAATGCGAAAACCAAGCGGAGGAGCTATGTCAGAGTCCGGACGAATCATCGTTTGCCCTACTCGGAGGCAAAATAGTAGAGTTGTCTGAATTTATTAAGGACAAACACAACGTGCACCAGGCCATCAAAAACATGGTCCGTACCATTCGGGTATTATACAATGGTGCCAAGGAAGAAAAAAACGCCTCGAAGAAATCAAGCGTCACCCAGGCAACACAAGTGACACCCCCTCAACATCCAAAGGGCGGTAAACTTGAAAAAAGGAGTAGAGAGTGCGCGAACGATTCTTTCGGATGCTCACAGGACGCGAAAAGGCAAAAAGGCCTCTCACCGGCAAAAGGCAAGGGAAACAAAGTTACCAACATCGTGGAAACTGCGGCGCCGGCTCCAATTGACCCAAGGGAGGCAAAGCCTCAAAAAGGGACCAAGGAAGCATGGACCAAGGTTGGTGGAAGGAAAAACACGACGCAGAAAAGAAGATTACGGCCCGAATTAATCATCATCTCCAAAAAAGGGGATATGACTTACGCCGATATCCTTAGGAAGGTCAAATCCGATCCTGAGCTGATGGACCTTGGAGAAAACGTCAGCCGAATCAGACGCTCCCAGAAAGGAGACTTGATGCTGGAGCTGAAGAAGTCTCCGGGCAAAACGGTAGAAAATTTCCTCGGCAAGGTGGAGAAGTCCTTAGGAGAAGAAGCTCAAGTACGGGCCAGAAAACAGGAGCTTGTCATCGAATGCAAGGACATTGACGAAATCACGACCAAGGAGGATATCCGTGACGCCCTAGAAAAGCAGTTCGGACCACTTGGCTTGCAAGATTCCGCAATCAGGGGACTGAGGAAGGCATACGGAGGCACGCAAACGGCAACTATAAGCTTACCAACTGAAGCAGCGTTCAAACTGCTGGCGGCTGGGAAAGTAAAAATAGGTTGGGTCGTTTGCCGACTCAGGGAGCAGGTATCCCTTAAGCGCTGCTTTAGATGCCTGGAATTCGGCCACATAGCGGCGAAATGCACCGGTGACTGTGACAGGTCAAAATGTTGCAGAAAATGTGGGGGAGAAGGCCATATGTTCAGGGATTGCAAGGCTGAGCCTGAATGCATGCTCTGCAAGGAAAAAAAGGGCGTCGACTGGCGGCACGTTGCAGGCAGCAGCAGATGCCCAGTGTTTAGGCGAGCCTTGAATGCAATAAAAAAATGAGGTTGATACAAATCAACCTCAACCACTGCGAGGCAGCGCAAGACCTTCTCTCGCAGACCATCTATGAGAAGGGAATCGAAGCTGCCATAATCAGCGAGCCCTATCGCAACAATAAGAGCGGTGCCTGGACTGCAGATGAAACTGGTAAGGCGGCAATATGGGCGTGTGGAAATCAGGCCATTCAAGAAGTGATGGAGTTTCCAGAAGTTGGATTCGTCAGGGCAAAAATAGCTGGTATCTATATTTATAGTTGCTATGCTCCACCAAGCGCGACGATAACAGAATTCGAAGGAATGCTAGGTATGCTAGTCTCGGATGCAAGAAGTCGAAACCCCAAGATCATAGCTGGTGATTTCAACGCGTGGGCCGTGGATTGGGGCAGTCGCACTACGAACACCAGGGGCCGTATCCTGCTCGAGGCTTTCGCGGAGCTAGATTTGGTGCTTGCCAACACGGGAAACGTTTCCACTTTTCGTGGGACAGGGTTGGGCTCAATAGTCGATCTGACATATGTGAGTACCACATTGGCGAGGAGAATGACATGGTTTGTCAGTGAGCATTATACTCACAGCGACCACCAGGCGATTTTCCTCCAGATCGAATATGGGCCATGCGTCGATACGTGTTCCCGTGAGGCTGGAAACCGGGGCTGGTCCGTGAAGGGGCTTGAGGAAGATGCATTCATAGAGATGCTATTGGGAGGCCAAAGTCCCGGTGGTGCGGCTACGGAAAAGGTAGAGCAAATGATGGGACGCATAACAAGAGCATGCGATGCTGCTATGCCGAGGCGACGAGTTCTCGCAAAAAGGCGCTCAAACTATTGGTGGAATGAAGAGATCGCGGTGCTACGGAATGCATGTTTTCGTGCTAGAAGGATCTGCCAACGAGCTAGAGCAAGACCAGACTTCGACGAGAAACGGCTAGCATATGTGAACCTTCGAGGTAGGCTTAAGCAGGCTATACGGACCAGCAAGCGAGAATGCTTCAAGGAGCTTTGCACAGAGGCAGACCAAAGCCCCTGGGGAACAGCGTACAGGATAGTTATGAAGAAGATGAGAGGGCAAACACCACAATTGACCTGTCCGCATCTTCTGCTCGATATCGTGACGGCGCTCTTCCCCCCGGATAAAGGGGAGCGCAAACAACACAAGCGAGCACTCGACGTCTACACCATACCTGCGGTAACTGAGGAGGAACTTATGCAAATTTGCCGGAGAATTGGTGATAATAAAGCACCCGGTCTGGATGCTGTTCCCAATAGAGCCCTTAAACTCGCTGTTAAGACCAGACCCGACTGGTTTATCAGCGTGTTTGAGACATGCATGATAGAAGGAATTTTCCCCGATCGGTGGAAGAGGCAAAAACTAGTTTTGCTCCCGAAGCCGAATAAACACCCAGGACACCCTTCATCATACCGACCGATTTGCCTTATCGACACGGCAGGAAAGATGCTCGAAAGGGTCATCTACAACAGACTGCTCCCTATCATCGAATACAAGGATGGACTATCGGAGCGACAATTTGGATTTCGTCAAGCCCACTCAACCATCGACGCCGTAGACGTTGTTTTGAAGCTGGCTCGAGACGCGATGTCGTCTAAAAAATGCTGTGCCGTAGTGACATTGGACATCAAAAATGCGTTCAATTCCGCAAGCTGGGAGTGGATAAAAAGCTCACTGGCTAACACGGGTGTCCCTAGTTACTTGACTAAGCTCCTCAACAGTTACCTTTCGGAGAGGACACTTTGGTACGACACGGATGAGGGATCCAAGCAGTACACCGTCACCGCAGGAGTACCACAGGGCTCAGTGTTGGGTCCTCTCCTGTGGAACGTCATGTACAATGGGGTCCTTGTCCTTCCCGTGCCAAAGGAGGCCACGATAATCGGTTTCGCAGATGATCTAGCTGTGGTTGTCGTCGCGAAAGAACCTGAAGACGTGGAAATGTACGCTAACGAAACCATTAGCGCCATAAAAGCGTGGCTGGAGATGGTTCAGCTTGACCTTGCGGAACAAAAGACGGAGGCGGTCTTGATTACCAATCGTAGGAAGAGGAATACGATTAATATTCGCGTTGGTGGTCACGTTGTCACTTCGAAGCCGGCTATCAAATACCTGGGGGTGATGATTGACGCTAAGATCAATTTCAGGGGACATCTGGACTATGCCTGTGAGAAAGCGGCAAACACCAGCGTATCATTAGCGCGGATGATGCCTAACATTGGAGGTCCAAGGTATAGTCGCAGATTACTTGTGGCCGGAGTGGTTCGCTCCACACTATTATACGCGGCACCAGTTTGGGAGGAAGCATTAGCGTGTGAGAGTAATCGTAGGAGAGTAAATATGACTTACCGCTTAGTGGCGCTAAGGGTGTGCAGCGCCTTCAGAACAATATCAGGCGAGGCAGCGTGTGTTATTGCGGGAATGATCCCGATAGACATTCTGGCAAATGAGACACGCTGCCTGTACGAGGCAAGGAAGATGAATCCTCTTGAAAAGGATGCAGAATGCCGAAAGGCGGCAAGGCGAGAGTCGCTGGAAAAGTGGCAGAAACGGTGGGATGACTCGCAGAGGGGTCGCTGGACCCACACTTTGATTCCCCGTATTGAAGAGTGGATCCAGCGACGACACGGTGAGATTAACTACCATCTGACGCAATTCCTGTCAGGACATGGTGGTTACAGGAAGTACCTGCACCAATTCAGGCTGGATGATTCTCCCTTGTGTCCTGAATGTGGTTGCACACCTGAGGACCCGGAGCATGTTATGTTCCACTGTCCACGATTTCTCTCAGAAAGGAGGAGTCTGGAAAACTCCCTGAAAACCACTCTAAGCCCGCAGAGTATCGTCGGGGAAATGTTGAAATCGGAGGGAAACTGGTGTGCGGTGAACACCGCCATCAAACAAATACAAGAGGAACTGGCAAGAGCGGAGCGCGCAAGGAGGACGCGAAGAACGGAAGGCGTGGTCGCGTAAAGCGCAGTCCACCCCGCGAAGTAATGCTTTGCGGCGGTCCCGCGGGGAAGGAAAAAGGAGAAAGTGGGGGTGGTTTTAGTGGGTGAGAATCCCACACGCTGCTGCAACCTGGCGCGGCAGTGTCTTTCTAAGATTTCCACCTCCATCCATAAAAAAAAAAAAAAAAAAAAAAAAAAAAAAAAAGACAGACAGACAGACGGACAGACGGACAGACAGACACCGTCTCGATTCTAATAAGGTTTTGTTTCACACAAAACCTTAATAAATTTCGAATGCCGCGAATCCTGCCGCGCCACCTCACTCCGCCCGCAGATGAAACCGAGGGGTTTCAGCGATTGAATCCGGAACTGTGTTCCCCATCAGTTCTTGAACCGAACGCGCCGTTGTTTTGAGGTGCACACGGGCTTCAGCCTGGACAGGGACACCGCCTTTTTGTGTCCAGCGATCTCGGGCTGGAAGAAATGCTCTCCCCACTCGAGAACGCGGTATGGGCCTTCATAAGGAGGCTGCAGCGGCTTCCGGATGGCATCCGTCCTGACCAGGATGTGCGTACACGTGTCCAGCTCCTTGCGCGCACAGACAGGTGCGGACGAGTGTTGGGTGGGAGGAGTAGCCTCGATGCGTCGGAGATTGTCTCTCAACAGACGCACCAACCCCGACTCTGTGAGACCCGATCTTTTGTCGAAGACTCACTTGGGAGTCTCGGGTTCTCCCCGTATACCAGCTTCGCGGGGTGGCAGTAAATTCCTCTCGGCGTGTTGTACGGAGGCCGAGTAGGACGAGAGGCAAGACTTGGGTCCAGGACGGATCGTCGCGTGCCATAATGGCAGTTTTCAGCGTCCGATGCCAATGTTCTAGCATCCCATTGGATTGCGGGTGGTATGCAGTAGTCCGCTGGCGTTTAAACCCTAGGAGTTTGCCTAACTCCGAGAAAAGGGTGGACTCAAATTGCATTCCCTGGTCAGTAATGACCACTGCAGGGACGCCAAAGCAAGGTATCCACTCTCGACAGAGGGCTTTGGCACAAGATTGCGCCGTAATGTCTTTCAGAGGTATTGCCTCTGGCCACCGCGTAAACCTGTCGATGATTGTGAGACAATACTTATAACCGTGCGAGTCTCGCAAAGGCCCTACTATGTCGAGGTGTATCGTGTGGAACCGCTTGGTAGTGCGGGGGAATGGGCCCACTTCTTTCCTTACATGCCTGGTGACTTTATACTTTTGGCATGCGATGCACTCTCTGGCCCAGGAATTGACATTCGTGTTCATGGAGGGCCAGAAGTATTTATCGGTGACTAACCGATTTGTTGACCTGATGCCTGGATGGGCTAAGTCGTGAACCGCGTGGAACACTTCCTTGCGAAAGGTGGCCGGAATATAAGGCCGAGGCCCCTTTTCCGAATCTTCGCAGCACAGAGAGAGATTCGAGCCGAAGATGGGCAACTCCCGAAATTTGTATTTGGGGTTGGATTTGAGGCTCTGAAGTACTGCGTCATCCTCCTGCGCCTTGGCAATACCCGAGAAGTCGAGTGAGGCAGGGATGTTAACCTCGGAGACACGAGACAAAGCGTCAGCAACAATGTTGTCCTTGCCGGACACGTGCTGGATGTCTGACATGAATTGGCTTATAAAGCTCAGATGTCGATGCTGACGAGGGGACGCTTTGTCGGGCTTTTGTTTCAAAGCATATGTGAGAGGCTTATGGTCCGTGAACACTGTGAACGGCCTGCTTTCAAGGGAGAAGTGGAAGTATTTGATGCTCAGGTACACGGCGAGCAGTTCACGATCGTAGGTACTGTAGTTCCGTTGAGCGGGGTTCAACTGCCTAGAGAAGAAGCTCAACGGTTGCTGTCGGGATTTATTGAACGCGTGGACAGCTTCTTCAGACCACACGATCTCTCGTGTGCCCTTAGCTTTAGGGCCAGACAAGTACGCGTTCAAAACGGATTGGTATTGGGCGGCCTTGGGCAGGAAACGACGATAGAAGTTTAGCATGCCCAAGAACCTCCGCAAATCTTTTACAGTTTTCGGACGCGGGAAGCTTGTAATCCCTTGCACCTTGTCTGAGTCGGGCTGTATTCCTTCAGGGAAAATGAAGTGGCCGAGGAATTTCACCTGTGTCTGAAGGAACTTACATTTCTCAACGTTTAGGACTAACCCGGCCTCAAGGAGACGTTGGAAAATGCATTCGAGAGTGCTCAGACTCGGAGGAAGAAGCGACCAAAACATCATCCAAATATACGAAACAGAAGTCGAGGTTTCGCAGGACCGAGTGGATGAACCTTTGAAAGGTTTGCGCCGCATTGCACAATCCGAAAGTCATCCGGGTGAACTCGAAGAGTCCAAAAGGTGTGCATATTGGAATGTCTTCTGGAGCTACAGGGATTTGATGATAAGCCTTGGTTAAGTCCAAGGTCGAAAAGATGCGGCAATTCGCGAGGTGATGCGCAAAGTCGTGGATCAGTGGAATTGGAATCGGTCAGGAACAGTCTGTGCATTTAGCCTTCTGTAATCCCCACATGGGCGCCATTCGCCGTTTGGCTTAGGGACCATATGCAGTGGGGAAGACCAACAGCTGTTTGAGGGCCTGCAGATACCCTGTTGAACGAGTTTTTCAAACTCTTTCCGTGCAATAGCCAGTTTCTGGGATGGTAGAAGATGCACCTTCGAGAAGATCGGGGAACCAGTAGTGATAATGTGGTGCTGCACATTGTGCTTCACTGGTTTGGAGAGACTACACTCGGTAGTAATCTGGCTGAACTTTTGAAAGAGTGCCCGAACACGAGGGTCAGTAATGTCCTCCAAAAGTACGGAAAGATTATTGTTGGGGTGTGATGAGATTCTGCTTGACGAATGAAGATTGGTTGTGGAATCTATAAGAGATCTGTTCTGCAAGTCCACTAGCCCGAAAGGGAGTTGCCAAGGTTGAGTAAAGTAGTCATGACACAACGCTTGAATCAGCCCCGTCAGTCTTGCAATACGATAAGGTCTTTCCTTTCATTACGGTCGCATACGATAACATCCAATTGCCATATACTACAAAACGTAATGAATGCATAATCTGGTCTTGATCAATATCCATCCGCTATTTCTGTGCCCCCTTCGCTTGTTGATAAGTTCAATCGAGGTCTCATAGATTAGCATTATCTACTTCTTTCACTCCTGATAAGCGTTGTTCAGATCAATAATATGCACTGCAGCTGCTGCTTGACTCATTGGGGAAAACTATTCCGGCCACCAACTTAATTTTTAACGATGTCGAGGCACCCATCAAGGTAAATTCAAAATTTTCAGAAATAGCCACGGAATACAGAGGTATCCTACCCTAATAAACCCAATAACTATTAGCCCCCTCCTCGCTATGGGAAACTTCCGAAATTTCCAGCCACTTACACTTGACCAAATGATTGTATCTATCAACTCCCTCATCAAACAGCCCCCGTCAAAACAACCAGCTAGCCTGGCGCAAGCATATGTTTAGCCGCATTTGTTACACATAACACTTCGTCCACACGCCATCCAGCATATTTAGCATATGAACCGCAGAACGGCTGACTATCCCAGCAACAAATTGCTAAATAAAAGCTCCATTTGTTTACAGTCGAATCAGGAGAGAGTTAGATACGGAGCTACTTGCTAACTATGGCGACTGTATATGCCGCGAACGTTTGACTTGACTAGGCCCGAAATGTAAATAACGCTCAACGTGTGGAGCATAAAGCGCTCCAATCAAGGTAGATTGGTATGGGAGAGATAGGCAATATTGGCCCCAGTACGTCTTTCAGTAGTCAAGCCAGGCACATATAGTAAGTATCAGTTCTTTAACGTTCTTACTACCGAGCGGATCAGACCTCATGCGTTTGGGGGTAACAATATAGGCAGAGTGGCGCTACCGTTTCAAACCATCTAACGAACAAAGTGTTTTGAATCTCAATCTAATTATCGTATTGGCGCAAACAATATGGTCCATGCAGATTCGGATTGTTCTCGGCTTTTGGAGACTCGTACTACGGAAGATAGCATGATGTATCTATCGAACTCACTTACCCTCTTAATTGTGCTAATTGTCTAAATCAAACTTATTTTCGGAAACCTACGCATTTGGGACAACTCTTTCCTGATCCAGATTAGGTGCAAAACAATCCAAATAGATTGTTTTTGAGGAATAAAACTATCTGAGGTTGTACACATCTGTAGCTGAACCTAGATTTAGCTACAAATATCTGAATTAGTAGTACTTGTACTCGGTAGAAGTGTGACCTTTGGGGTGTCTACTGATCTTGATACGGATTGTGTAATTGTTATTTTCGTAAATATTTAATGCAGTCATATGTGATCCGAATTGATAATGTGGTCATAGTGGATCAAAAAACTCGCAAAAACTTCCAAAACGTGATAGTAATGTTCATTTCTTGATGGCCATGGATTCGTCCCTTATTACGTGCTTGCAATTTGATTGGTTCCATGTTGGTGTGCTTATTGGAAACGGTGAATAACATTTTTGAATCTTAATATCTAAACAGTGGCTAGTGTCGTCAGAAAAGTTGATTATACCAGAACGGATTCATTATGAAAGGATTTAAGTGCAGTTTTCAGCTTCATTTATGAAAGTAGACGTAAGTATTCCGAACACACTAAAAAGGGTCGAAATTGATTTCTTTTTTCTCGAGTATCTGTATCTAGACCTAAACCAAAATCTATCGCTTTCCACGAGAACCTGATTTCAAAAATAATTTGCAACAATAAATTGTTACGTCCCCAGTCAATGCATAACTTTTATGGATGCCAGAGCCTTGGGCTTCACTCTAAATGCAAAAAAAGTTAAATTATAGATAAATAAAATGCACCCACCCCCAATCGACTATGCATATAAGTTTATTGTTTTGTACTTTATGAAACTAAGGGAGATGGTGCTAATTGCCTTTAACGTCGGCCTAAGTAATCTCCCTGTGACTAGAACAAATTTTCTGTAATCTCTAGAAGTCCTCCTACCCCTTTTCTAGCCTCCTCACAGCCTAGAATCAACAGTCTAGAAACTGATATTGCACAGACAAACAAACGTGTGTAGAAAGCTGTGTACATTTATCTGTATCTATCACATTTTATCTGTATTCTGTGTATCACAAAAACTGTTAGTGTTAATTCTTGTTTTTACATCTTATCAGCGGAATATATTGTGGTTATATTTTGATACACTTTCAACTTTTTCTCGCCTTTATTGAGGGCTATACATTCATCACATTGCGTATGAACGCCTTTCAGAAAGTATATAAAATTCACGTATCTACGAATATACTATAAATTACCTATGACTGTATCTTTAGATTCAGATAATATGCGGATGCTATTTATGTGCATTTGTTCATACGTACTCTTATAAATATCTAAGCTCATCTAGCGAGGCCAAAAAAAAATGCCGATAACATAGTATAAAGTTTTATCAAATACATAGTAACTGCTGGCCCTGGAGAAGGAGAAAAACTGTGTGAGTTCTGGAGTCCACTGTTTAGATACCGCATCTTATGATGTTATGTCTTGATATAAAATCACATTCAACTCTTTGCCAATTTAAATTCTTAATCCCAGCGAAAAGAGTTAAAAAATATACTATCGCATTACGACCATTCCTCCTTGAGCTATTATCATTTTCAGGCTTTATTTCTTTAATAAAGAGGTTTTAAGAATCTCGGGGACCTCTACTTTTTTATCCCTGTTCGGCTCTTTTCTTCTAACAATACTTACTTTCACTGCAATCACTCCTATCTGATTCTTATCTACGAAGATTCCAAGTCAATTGTTATAAGGTTATGGGACCAGCCAGTTGACCGGGAAATTAATATCGACATTGAAGTCGTTTATGGGATTGGAGGCAACACTTATACAACCCTGTGACTGCTTTCTCTTCTTGTTCAACCTTTGTCCTGTTTGCTAGCGGGATCGACCCACCTAAACTGTTCTCACCCCTTTTCTAAGTCATAGGTATGACCCGGGTGGAACTGAGAGGCTATCAGATCACCATCTAACGTATCAAGCCATCTGTTTTGTCGGCTTTGGGCCGTTTTCCATCGACTTCGAGGTTGGGACCAATCTAACCAGTGCATTTTCGTTGGTATGGTTCGTGGTTACCACATTGGGTACAATCCCATTCATCGATCACCGATCGCCAACAACGCCTCAGATAGAGATTGACTTCACGCTCAAGATCCTTGGCTATCGTAAACGGACTATGATAGGTTCCTGGAATGTGCGCACGCTCCTTGACAAAGGTAGCAGGGGTCCTCAGAATTCTCGCTTTCTCCAACTCAAGCACGAACTCGAACGATATAAGCTGGACCTTCTGGGTCTAAGTGAAGGAATATGGTGGACATCTGGAGATTATTCCTCTCCCTCTTCCGGCTATGTACTTTTGTTTTCTGGAAAGGCGAGTGGTGGCACACGCGAATACGGTGATGACTACCGTAGAGCGAGGAATTGTCTCTTGGATGTCCGTAACAGGTGAGGTACTGACATCGAACTCTAAAAAGATCACCATCTGATGATCGTTTTTGTTCACTTGTATGCCACTTCACGCAGAATGGGAACATCCACCACTTATATGATCCTATCGCTTAACAGTGGCAAAATTTTCTTTCTGATCGAACGGCAAATACCCTAAGTAACCCACCTGAGAATATCGATGAGAATTGGGCTAAGGGGCGTCATAAGATTTGGATCTGGGATCGATGAACGAAAGGGGTTGAAAGCTCTATTGACTACTGCGAGTGATGGCGGGCGTGACGCGCTCGAATTCCCATACCGAACGAAATCCCGACAAGCTCAGCATAGCGTGTGCCGTGGCAAAGGTAGATTTGCTATTCCGCTGGTCAGAAAGCTGGAAGATGCCGCAGAATGCAATCATTTTAGAAGTGTACACATCACAAAAAGCTTGCATCTAGTCGCAAATCGTTCGACAGTCCCGGGAAGCCCGTTAATGGTCGACTTCTTATCCACGATGATGAACAACTAAAGGGGTGGAGAGGATATTTCACCACGGTCCTAAACCGTACTACATCCGGTGAGGTTCCTCCTCTTATGGATGAAATGGCTAGCCACCGTAACATGGGGATGCAGACTGTCCCTCCCCTCCAAGAGAAAAGAAATAATTTCGGCCATCAATGGATTCAAACAGTGTAAAGCCGCTGGGCATGACAGTCGCTTGACAGAGTTGTTTATCACCTGTGGTTACTGAAAATTTGCTACTTCTACTTGTACGGAAATCTTGGAAATCCGAGACCTTTCCCAGAGAGTGAGGGAAGGGGATGATCGTTAGAATTCCAAACAAGGACACCCATTTTGAGCGTGATAATTGGAGGGGTATCTGCATCACCCCTACCTTCCCAGGGATTATAGTTAAAATAATCCTGGAACGCATCAGGGAGCATCTCAAAAACTTGATCGACAGAGGGCAGGCCGGTTTCCGTTCCGGATCCTTCTGTATTGACCACATCACCCTACGGATAATTTTGGGACAGTGCACGAAACTTAGATCTTTGGTTCCCTTTCTCTTCGTCGATTTCGAGAAAGCTTTATACAGCATAAACAGGGAGTGTATTTGACGTGTTCTACACAGAAGGGGCATTTCGGTGAAATTATAATAATACCGATTATAAGGGCGATATATGATGGCAAAAAAGGTCACGTGCTTCACCGAGGCAAAATCTGAGAGGATTTTGATGTCCAAAGCGGAGTCCGCCAGGAATGGAGGAAGCCTCAAACCCCTTGACTACGCTGATGCCTTCTATTTGCTCTCTCAACGGGTCTGGATCTTTGTGCTAATGGCTCTGGATTCAGAACGAGAGAGAGAAGAGTTGTACTGTAGATAAGCACTAACAAAACCAAGGTTATCGCACTGTCCCTATCTGCATTAACGGACAGGGGATAGAATGCGTAAATTCATTTGAATATCTACGAAGCGTAGTTTCTACCGGTGGTAGTACCCAACAGGTTGTTATCCGACGCGTCAACAGCACTTTGTTCCTTTTCGCTACCTTATCTGAAATCTGAAAATGCAGTTATCCCCACACCAAGATCAAGTTGAGGTTGTTCTGTGCAATTGATCTTACTGTGTTGCAACATGGGAATAACACGTGGAAAGTGACCCCCGCGTTATTCAAAAGCTCCAACCTTTCGTCAACTCCAGTCTGCGTCGTATCATCACACTGGCATAATACTGTTATAAACGAAGAACTAGATAGGCGCACAGGCCTGGCATTCGTACGCCATGTGATCGGAAGGCGGAAGTGGCAATGAATAGGCCACACATTAAGAAGTGTGAAAATTGCATTGCTGGCTACACAATGCAGGGGAACCCACTCTCCCAAGAAGGCCGACGAGTGGGTCGCCACAAAGGCACTTTGCGCAGAACAATAGAAAGGAGTGAAGGCGCACTCT
This sequence comes from Hermetia illucens, assembly GCF_905115235.1. Lineage (NCBI taxonomy): Eukaryota > Metazoa > Arthropoda > Insecta > Diptera > Stratiomyidae > Hermetia > Hermetia illucens. The sequence goes on along the minus strand of NC_051851.1, from coordinate 161,468,473 downwards.
GATGCCCGATCCTCCCCGATTCTTAGATTTCTTAGAGATTTCCGAATGAAAGCGTGGATATATGGGTCCCTTTTTTGCTACTTCCTACATCCTACATGTCTTTCATTCCAACATTGTTTAGTTACCAATGTTTAGTTTCATCATCATCATCAACGGCGCAACAACCTGGTCTAGGCCCGCCTTAATGAGGAACTCCGGACATTCCGGTTTTGCGCCGAAGTCCACCAATTCGATATCCCTAACCTATTGGAGGATGTCCCTTATCGAAATGAGTTTTACGGGACTAGGGAAGAATAGGGAAATAGGGGAAAGGAAATCCTCAAATTAGAAGTGTCTAGAGAAAACAATAAACAAATAAAAGAAAACAAAACCAAAATGCAAGGCTCTAGAAAGAATTAGATAAGAAGATAATAAAGAAAATGAATCGTTTGTCCCGTTCATAAGCGGGATCGGCTCATCGTGATCGGTTTCGCCACTAGGTTCTATCAAATTCCTGATCTGAATGTATTGTCGAAGTTTTTAAATCCCCATCCAGCGTATGAAGCCACCGTTGTTTTGGCCGGTTTTTTGGTCGCTTACCATCGACTTCGATGTTCAGACCAATCTTGGCAAGTGAATTCTCGTTGGCGCGAATTACGTAACCATACCTCTCTCGCAGGTTTTCCACGACCAGTGCAACCTCATATCAATCGCGGATATCTTTATTTCGGATGCGAATAAACAAAAAGGATAAATTAAACAAAAAAGAAGAAACATACACGAATTCAGACCCTTTCCCCTCCTCCCAGAGCTCCAAAAGTGAGGCTAACTGAATCCGACGTCCCCCACTCTTTCGCAAAAGGCACCTTCAAAGCCAAAGAAAGGAAAAATTAGTGCAATTGAAACGAACCGCAAATAATAATCAACGGAATCGGTGCTGACCAGCTATCAGATTCCAATCTTTTTATATGCTACTGCAGTTACCATTCTCTCTAGTTTTTCTTACCTAACTCGTCAATTCTCGTTTTCGGAGCCCTTACCACGTTGGCAGGCACCCTGTCTGGATAGTTTTTTTGATTCCGCTGCATACACTTTTCAAAAGGGACGTTTTTCCTTTTATAAATTCCCTTTTTTCTCTGGCAAATTCTCGCTGAAGCACACGCTAGTAATCTTCTCGCCCAACATCAAAATTTCAACTGCCTCCACTCTCCAGTCCAGCTATTCCGTTGCCCACCGATCAGCCGGTCCCCGTTCCATTAATCCATGCGGGATCAGCATCAACAGCAACATACTCTGTTGTGTTGAAGTGTACGGCAGGTCATTCCCCTCAGCGACTAACAATGTACCCAATATTGGACATTAAATAATAATCGTTGGCGCAACAATCCATATTGGATCAGGGCCTTGAAGTGTGTTAGAGCACTTCATTCAAGACCGTAACGGTACACTACAGTGAACTGTAGGAGGCAACGTGGTCAGCATTGCGCTCGCCCGAGATTATTACCCTGATTTGACTCAGGTACTCATTCACAGCTGAGTCGACTGGTATCCGACGTCAAGTCACGATACAAATCCCACTGCCACCAGCGAGATTTGAACCGCGGCCTTCCGTATGACAACCCAGTGCTCTAACCACTGAGCTATTCGGACACACATTATGCCGTCTATAAAAAAAAACAGAATTTGCAATGTTTTATTTAAAATTGAACTATGAAATTTAAGGGAAAGGAGCCAGTTGCTGGGTTGTTTTAAAAAATTAGAAAATTAAATCTGTTGAAGTAGTAAGTATTATAATTAGATGAAGGACGGGATAGGAATTGTAAAATAAAGAGGGAGAATTGGAAAAACTTAAGGGGTAGAACAAATATCAGAATTTTATCCTGATATTACAAGAATATTATTGACTGCATTATTTCGTCTAATTGACCCCGGAAAAGGCGAATGGAATATCCCTCTTATCGCTAAGCCGCGGACACTAAAAGTTTTTATTCAATATAGATGCGCCCTCGATTATCATTTTCTGCTGCAGTTCTTAGTTTTAACGTTGGTATTTGAAGTTCAAAGGGAGGGAGTTCAACATGCGTATACTTAAACAGGGAGAGAATCCATTCAAAATAAAAAAAAAATCTGAGGAAAAATTATGGAATTTTGGCCTAAAAATATATTTTCATTCGAGTAAAATTAATGCTATGTAACACATCGTTCTATAAGTCCCGGGACTAGCGTAGAAATGGCGCTAATAATGCCATTTATATACCAAGGTTCAGAAGTACCAACCTTCAGATAAGATGTGCCAAAATTTGATGTAATTCGAAACATAACCAAGAAAGCTATAGTGGTTAAACTGACGCTACCTTTGCAATTGTGAAAAAATGGACCAAAACGAGTTTCGTGTGTTGATAAAACATTGTTTTCTAATGGAGAAAAGACACTGTTCAAGTTCAGCAATGGCTTGAAAAACGTTATTCGGACTCTACTCCGTCGAAAACAACCATTTGTCGGTGGTTTTCGACGTGAAACGCGGTCGTGCTGATACAAATGATGCGGAACGTTCGGGTCGGCCGAATGAGGGAGTAACTCCCGAAAACACCAAGCAAGTATTGAAAATCGTGATGGGTAACCGCAAAATGAAAATGCCCGAGATAGCTAGGATGGTGAACATATCAACTGGTAGTGCATTTACTATTTTGCACCAAAAATTGGCTATGAAAAAGGTTTTTTTCCAAATAGCTGCCGCGTTTGCTCACAATGGAACAAAAGTAAAAACGTATCAACGATTCGGAGAGCTGTTTGCCACTGTTTACTCGCAATAAACAGGATTTTTTGCGTCGATATGTGACAGTGGACGAAACATGCATTCACCATTTCACTCCGGGGTCAAGTCGGCAGTCAGCTGAATGGCGTACGACCGGTAAAAGCCGCCCGAAGCGTCCAAAAACACAACAGTCGGCCGGCAAAGTGATGGCGTCCGTATTCTGGGATGCGAATGGTATAATTTTCATTGACTACCTCAAAAAAGGAAAAACCGTCAATAGCGACGACTACAAGGTGTTATTACGTTATTGTGTTATAGCGAATTCACAGGCAAAAAGATACAAGAAAATTTAAAGGGTACGAACGACAAATGATTGCCTCAGACGTCATGTTAAGTACACACCCAGAGCAGTCCTTGGCATAGCTAAATATGAGATACACTATAAACGGGTTCTCCTGTGAGTTGAAATTAATGGAGGATGGGCAAGAACGGTAACTCCTATATAGCCTACAAGAAGAAAATCCTCTTCAATCTGATGTGACCTGGAATACTCAAACGAAATGATGATTATCTAAAATCAGAAAATAAATGTTTGAATTTTTAATTATTGCAGTTGTAAACTAAAAAAACACAACAAAGTATATCTAATTCTCCCAACTAATTGTATCAACATTTTTGTTGATAAACTTGCAAATATAAATATAATAGAATCCACTCTGCACGCTTTTTGAGCGTGGATGCTAAAATTTGCATGCAATCAAAATGTGATCATAAACTGAAGATCATTCATTACTATCAAACTGGGAAAATCACACTTTTTTTCACCCCTGCTGAATAAATACTACTATATCTCAGTAATTTGAGATATGTGAGCCCAACATCCTTTCCAAACGCGCGACGGAGAAAAGTCCACAATAGGATGACGATGATGCTCATTTCAAGATCATCATATTCCAACTTCCGTTTTTCATTAAGCGTACATGATGCTAGTGATGCTGATCCGTTTGAGCTAATGATGGTGACGATGGTGATGATCAGCATCGGACCACATCGCAGCCAATTGAAGATACTTGTGTCTGCACCAAACCCTCCATAAACAACTATCTCTGGCCAGTGTTTGTTTATTCTCAAGATGATCCTAGTCGATTTCAATCTAACTAGATACCGAGACGATCTAGGGGAGGCTACAATAGGTGGCTTTAACTTGATTACTTAAACTCTTGCGTCATAGGGCTAACATACATTGTTGCAAGTGAGTCTGAATAGATAATTGGGACTATTAATTCCTTCCTATGCAGCGCTAGGAGCCGTCGTACGTCTGGCGGGGGTGAAGGTGAATGGTTTAAGAATGAGATGGTGTTGCAGTCAGGTTCTTGAGGAAATTGTTGTAATACTCTTGGGATAGAATAAAGAATATCTGGATCACAAACATTGTAACTTCCAAATTGCATTAAGGGGAGACGCGATGATCAATTTGTTACTCTTGACAAATGGCTTAATGGAGAGCCAGTTCAGAGCTGGAAACCATTCATATATGAACAAACAAGTGGCTCACTTTCGAATCTTTTGGGGGACTATTGCGTGATTCATTGTTGAGATACTTAAACATATTAAGTCCTCCTGGTTTCGTAAACATACTCAAAAGGCGCGTTCCGGAAAATCTGAAACTCATTCCAAATATTATCATTGTCTTAAGAAAAGCTTTCGGTAAATATTTGCACTATTTTTACGTTGTTGTTGGAGCATGTGATGCAAAGCTGTACAAATGTGTGATGCCAGCAACAGCCAAATTCTGCTAAATACATAAACTCGTAGTACATATGGGGGCGGTATAATCACAATTTCAACTTTTATGGCCATAACTATCTGCACATCCTCATCTTTAAGTTCGGTATTTCCGCGTTCTGAATATGAGCTCACTCCAAATTTGAATTTATCGTTTTGTCGGTCCATTGATCTTGGGTGTGTTTAGAGTGAATAGATAATAAATCAGATTTAAGAAGTGGAAGCAGTACCTACGCTTTACGGGTTTTGTTGTTTTCAATACGGAATTGGTCTTGTTGATGGAGATTTTCCACTAGCGGAATATTCTGCACAGTAGTTTCTTACTATACACGTAATTTCAACGCTGGAAAATCAGAAATAAACAATTTAGAGCTGAATTTGTTGAGAAGGTTTCCCAAACTTTTTTAAATCGTCTAAAAAGTAGGAATTTAGAAGGACCTCAAAATAGACATATGATAAACGGAGATCCTATTCTTCTTCAAATGAAGACTCTTATGCTTGATTTCGCTGCTCAATCAGTGCGACAACCTCACATAATGCTGGTCAGTAAGGCTTGTATGCTCAACTATGTCGCGCATTTTTTTAAAATAAGCAAAAATTTCTTCAATTGACAATCAAAATGAGAGCATACGATGGATATAACTGAGGCTTTGACAGCTCCTTTGTGAGAAATGACCCCCACTGAAAACCAACTCTTTCTGATTAGTTGACCACCATCACTTAGATTTGTTAAAGAATCATTATGGGCTTTTCCGGTGTAACCGACAGGCCGAACTGTACGGGCTTTAAAGTAGTCTCGTTAAGGAGCTACGATTGTTGCTGAGGATGAGTGAAACACTGTTGGAGCCTCTCCACTGATAGTTAATGGAGGTAGCCGCAATTTCTGATGTTCGCAATAATGAGATCGTTGAGGTGTTGGACGTGTCGAACTGCGCAAGCCAGTAAAGGGACCGCGTCAGTCTGGACGCCGATCGTTTCAAGATATGTATCTATAGAGATAATACGATCATGGTTGTTAACATCTATAATATACTATTATCATTGCGTAAAATGATTCCATGGGGGCGAGAGTAAGGAGGCTAAAAGGACTTCCTGACGGCATCAACAGTCTTAAATACATGAGTTCACGTGATATTTTACGCAGCAACGCGAAATCTCTTCACGAAGGTGAAGGGACAATCGCCTCCATGACTCTGAGTAGAGGACGATTCACCGCGAACCCTGAGTGTCGTGTAGTAAATCATCTCCGCTGGAGAATGCACAAATCACCCTTAAAAGTGGTACGGGTTGCTCCCGCACATCCTCGGCTGTGGATGATAGCGTATAAAATATATTATCAAAATTCCCAAGAACTCGAGTAATTCGGGGGCATTTCGTTTTCAAACTAGGCGGCCTGGTCTCCTGCAGAGTTTAAAGGCGTCCCATATAAATTAATCCACCTGTTGATAAGAACTCCAGCAAGAATAACTACTTGCAAATCCAGAAGGGGCATCGCTTCCCACCGCCTAGTAAATCTACCCACAACAGTGAACCAATACCAGAAATCTTGACAGAGAGGAAGCTTGCTGTCGTCAGCGTGCAGATATTCGAACAGTTCTCCGACATGGTGAAGTTGTCCAAAGCCGTGGCGTGTCCAGTGATTAAAACTTCTACGTATGCCGAATCGAAATAACTTTGAGGAGGCAGGACGTGTGGTTGTCTAGACGGTCGGGTGTAGGAAATTATGAAGAGCTTCGGAAGCCACACATCACAGAATTGATGGTAGACAGGACCTAATTATTCACATAGAACTGTCGCGGGAATTGGACTTACCATCAATTATCTGGTGATCTGTTAAGGTTCCTCATTCCCGCCTTAAGGTGATGCATTATAGATCGAGATTGCGGGCATGGAGGCGGTATTGACGCAAGCGAGCGCATCAGCAGCCACGTTATCTCCTCGAGAGCCAGCTTTGTGCTAAATAATAATATTAAATCCTGCTGGCACGCCTGCCTGGACTTATGGTCGATGTAGATCATGAATGATCTCCCCAAGAAAATTTTATTCTATATTTTTTTACAGGTAGTGAGTAGCTCGCCATCGTTGGTGTTTCAGTTTCTCGATAACGATAAAAGCTAGCGGGATACCCCGCTGGTATGGAAAACGCCTTCTCCAGGTCTATAACCGAAAAGATGTATACCTTTAATATCTGGTCATCCAGGCCTTCGGTAATCGTAAGGGTATGGCGATCCGAAATTTGATAAGCGTTCATTCGCTTGAAGCCAACCTTGATACGCTAAGCTACGTTATCGTCCGAGCTATAGAGAGCTCATCTACTGGACATAGCCGATTAACCCCTACGACCGGAAATTACTTAAACTCTTCTTTGCCTCCAAAGGCGTCCGGAAATCGGTGCGACAGTTCCACAGCTAAGAGATCTATTCGTGTAAGGTCATGTACAACGCTGTGGTATTTAATGCTTATATTTATGGGAAATGAGTAATCGTGGCTGGTGGTGGAAAGGTTATATGTTGGGGTGGAGTCAAAGCTATAAAGCCCCTCGATGTGAGGCCAGTGGAGGCGCCGACAAACTGTTGGCCTCAAAAATCAACCAATAGATTTTTGGAGAAGAGAAAATTCGTACCTATAATGGACAATCGAAAGGTCGACGTAAGCTTAGATTGAGTTGAAGGCTGTGAGCGCCGTAGATAGCTACCAGTGAGGATTTCGCTGCCATGAGCGTGAGGCAGTGGTGGAGTCACTTCCTTTTCAGAGCTGCTTTCAAAAGGAGTGGAGAGACGGAATCGAAATCAACTAGAAACTGAATGTGCGGATTTTTGTCGAACTTGACAGGCCATTTTCTGAGAGAAGGGGGATTACATTTGCATGCGTGATTGTCGTAGACACTTCGGAACCTACAAAACCTATCGTCGTCTGCACTAGTAATTGTCGACCTATCGTCTGGTTGTCTCTGTGCTCTTAGTCTGAGGCGAGGTCTTTTCGTTCGAGTTTATGTTGTTCATGTTCGTTGAGAATTTGCGTAAATGTTGATCTGTAAAGTTTATTAACCGCCTGAAATTGTCAGCCTTAAAGAAATCATATTTGACAGCTTCCAGTGAGTTCATGTATCGGCGATCTCTCCAACGAGGACTGAGACGACGTAAGTCAACTTGTTGACACACAAACGAATTTTATGTTTTTGTATTGCGTTGATTCTATTCTCACAAAACTGCCTTCTGGAAAGACGACAGGTGTAAAACCGAACCAGCCATAAGTTGGGCCGAGTGTGTTTCTTTTACTAACTGTTGACCGGTTCATAGGGGACTTCCTGGTCGCATCATCGTTCTGATCGTCAGTGAAGAGTTTTGTGCTGTTCAAAACCTCATCTTCACTAATATATATATATGGTTTTTGTAACCTCCCTAGCGAGAGAGTGGGACTCTATACAGCCGGATGGCTCAATGATTAGAGCACTAAGCTATCGTAGTGGGATTTTTATCGTTACTGAGTGTCGGATACCAATCGACTCAGCGGTGAAGGAGTACCTTAGTCAAATCAGGGTAATAATCGGACACGATCACAATGTTGACCATGGCGTACATACAGTATATGAATGAAATGCTCTAACACAATTTAAAGCCCAGATCCAACTAGATTGTTGCGCCAACGATTATTAAACTCCTATTCGGGGCATAGGTCATCAACCGCATCGGTGTCACGCAACCTAGTTCTAAAATGACCCATTCGTCGGTCATCTCATGCTAGTGGATTTCATTCCATGACATGGCAGCAATGAAGTTGTCTCCTTTTCTTAACTGCTACTTCCGCCTTCTCATCAATCCGTCCAAGAGTATCCGGCTCGTTCACCAACCCAGTTCCTCATTAGGTGTTTTGTTGAGGATGCAAAGGCAACTCATCAGACGCTGCCTCACCCTGGACGAACCGTCAGTGAACCTTTTTTAAAAAAAGTTAAGTGTATAACTCAAAAAAATTCCAGATTACGGCGGTCTGCACGGGGCACTGACCTATAGGGTACCATGCCGCTAGGCTCGGCTTACCCTACAACTCGCATTGCCGAAGCTGCGGATAAGGAAGGGAAACCCTCATGAACTTTCTCTGCGATTGCCCAGCTCTGGCTAGAGTCAGGCTGCAGACACTGGGTAAACCATTCTTTGGGGACCTCAGAGAGATTTCTAGCTGCAAATTGCTTCTCAAGTGATCCGGTCTGTCATCAAGTGGATACGGATTCAGGACTTCCTGCATCCTCAACAAATAATTCACTTCGACCTTGTTTAGGTCTGAACATACGACGAATTTCACTTCAATATAATTGCACTCATGCCGTGTTTGTGATTACATATAAATGGAGCGATTACAATATGTCACCACTTTCGGTCATGCTACTCGCAGGTCAAACACAATCGTTCAAGGATTGGAACTTTCGCATAAATTAAAGTGGCAAACACTGAAAACACCAAAATTAAATGAACTGAAGAAAAACTCTTCACCTGAGTTCGGAGTTAACTGAGATCAAGGCTCTAGTGTTTAAGAGAAATAAATCTAAAATTTTGACACAAAAAAATAACAGCATGACCACGCGGTGTAAGGGGGGGGGGGGATCCAGTGGTGAATGAGAGATGGAAGATCCACGACGAATCACATCTTCACCTGAAATACCCACATCAAATCGTACGTGGCGTTGTTAATTTCATCCTTGTTGTCACGGCAAGTGTCCAAATAAAAATCCCTGAATCCCCTTCGAATCAACCCACCTCCAAACAACAGAGCGTTCATTCCCCTCCCTGTGATTAATTCGTCACGTTCACAGATCTCGACCGCAATTTCCCAAGTCATGTTCGAATGAAAGACTGACATTGCCGGTACTCATTTATTAGATGAGCGTTACCAAATTTTTGAAAATCTTGAAATTAACAAATTTGTAAAGGGAGTTTTTATGCAGAAATAATTAAACATTAACCAAATTACGAAGAAGAGATGCTCAAATAACTGCGATCCAACTAGCCAATGTTCCCGCTACATCTCAAGCATCCCACCCAAGCTATAGATAATTTCAAGATCCATTGACTTTACCTCAGCCAGAGAGAATCACATGCACATATTAAACATCACAAAAAAGTCCTAACCAAGTAACAAAAAACCAGTCATTTTTAGAAGAGATTTTTAAAGATAACAAGGAAACAGGTGGTTGCTAAGCGATCAACAGGTATCAGAGAAGAGGAAAACGTGTGACAAAGAGAAAGGAGCAAAGAGACTCTTTTCCTTGAACAATTTAGAAAAATACCCATTTGAATACTTAAGTATAAACCAGGCAAGCAAGATATGGTATTTGAAAGATATTTACTCAGTCGTAAAGTAATTCTTCTAGCTCATCACCTATTCTTTTCGATGGCATGTCTGATGAGAAACGTCGACGACTGCACCATCGAAAGACTTCCAACAACCTGCTAGTTCTCCTCCATACGGGGCCGGTTTTAACCACCCATGGGTTGACCGAACCCCGGTACCTCTCAGTCTTGATGACTGTCAGAACATATAGGGGGCCCAATATAGACTCGGATCACTATCTCGATGACATGGTGCTCCGAGCTCGAATAACAACACCACCCAGAATCTCCTCTAACAATCAGGTGAGAGTTAACACTGAAGTCATCCACAACACAGCCCTCCGCATAAGGGGCAATTGTATGCCGCTATAACTGCAGTCAATAGAGATCCTGGAGAAAAAGCATCAACAAATGATCTTCACAATCACCTGAAGAATGTTATCATAAATACAGCCGCAAACATACTTGGCCTCAGCCGCAAAAAGAGTCGGAAAGGCTGGTTTGATGATGAATGTAAGCTAGCAACGCAACGGAAGAATGCTGCATACCGAGTAATGTTCCATTCTCAAATGACGCGGACATGCGTGAAGACTTATCACGAACTCCGGCGAGAGGAGAAGTGACTCCACAGACGGAAAACAGAAGTCTGAGAGAACCAACAGGTCTGTGGGCTCGAAAAGTACAGGGAGCAACCGCACCAGGCGCGGAAGTTTTACCAACAAGCAAGCAGGATGAAGCTTTATACACCTCGATGCTCATCCTTCTGAGACAAAGAGGGAAATCTGATTTCCGATAGAATGGCCATATTAGAGCGATGGGTTGAGTACTTTGATGAGCTACTGAACAACCAGAACGTCGGCGAGTTGGAGGTCCCGCCAACTGAAGACGACGGACAAATACTGCCACCACCAAGTTTAGGAGAAACAGTCCGTGCAATTCATCGGCTAAAAAATCATAAGTCGCCTGGAGCCGATGGAATTAAAGCCGAATTGGTTAAATATGGAGGCGACCAATTACATCAAGCGGTTCATCAACTTATGCTCAAGACAATGAAGCATTATCTGTCTCATTCATAAAAAGGGAGATATCACACAGTGCAGCAATTATTGAATTTTCACGCTGTTGAGTACCATCTATAAGATATTCGCCGCTATCTTGCCCAGGACATCATTGGTTCATACCAAAGATCCTTCACTCCAGACAAATCAGAAACAGATCAGGTTTTCTTTCTGCGGGAAGCGATCGAAAAACTGTTGGAATATGGACATCAATTGCACCATTTTTTCATTGACTTTTAGGCCGCCTAGGTAAAACTGTACACGGTCATGAGAAAATTCGGTATACCAACCAAAACTATAAGACTGACTAGGCTGACCCTGACCAATGTGCGAGGCCAGATAAAAGCGGCAGCATTACTCTCGAAACCATTCAACATCAACAACGGTCTAAGACAAGGGGATGCTCCATCATGCGTTCTTTTTAACCTAGCCCTGGAGAAAGCGTTTCTCTTCAAGTTCACCCAACTATTGGCTCACGCTGACGATATTGACATTATGAGAAGAACAACCCGAGATGCATAGTCTACCTTCATCCAAATCGAGCAGGCGTCAGATTTCGAGGTGCACATAAATGAACATGGGTAAGTTAGAAAAATTGCGAACTCTTGGCCGCGTTCGAGAGAAGAATCCTCTGAAGAATTTTCGGCCCCCTACATGAGGATGAAAAATTTTGTAGCCTACATAACGACGAAATCTATGAGCGACACCTTGCCTGTCTGATTGTGAATAAAATCCGACTCAACAGGTTGCGATGGGCAGTTCAGCTATACCGTATGGGTGAGGATGATGAAGCCCGGAAAATCTGTAAGGGCAATATCTAGGTAGAAAAAGAAGACGAGCCAAACCCTGCCTAAAATCGAGTGATGACGCAGGTCAGGACACTAAATATCTTTTAGCGATATCGAATTGGTGGACCTCGACGCAAAACGGGAGTGTCTGAAGTTTCCTTATTAAGGCAGGCCTAGACCGGATACCGGTTGTTGCGCCGTTAATGATGATGAAATAGTACTTCAGTTGATTGATAGTAAAGCTAAGTTTCGCGCAGGGTTTGAACTGGACCGATGGAGTACCGCTTTAAATGGCTGGATTGCAGTGTTTACTGTGGTATACAGTGATGTTGCGGGAAATATAAAAACATAACACTCGGGTAAGTAGACAGTGAAGAGATGCAGAGGAAGGTCCAATGAGTGTTTGATGATGTTGAATTACAGGGCAGAACAAGTATAGAAAGAGAGGGTTGGACTAGGAAACGTTATTCAAAGGAATTGGAAAACTAGGATGATTAGGTCATCGGGAGATTTAAATCCCCACAGAGGAAGATAAAAAACTGCCATAAAATTCTTCATCCAGGTGATAGTGACCAGCACAAAGGAAGTATACACAAGAAACAATTATCGAAACGAAATTGGGCGGGAAGACACGTAAGGTATAACTGAAGCCAGAGAAGAACAAAATGAGTTCAACTGCAATTGAGACTCCACACCCAGTGAACTTGTTTGATACAGCTTGGTCTCTATCATACCGATAAATGAAGGAAGACGGCACTAGACTAATAGCAAAGGTACTAAGATCCTGTTCTGAGCAGCACCAGTTTGAAGAAATGTGTTATATACCTCACGACACGCCAATAAACTGGGTGCGGTCCAAAGAAGGACAACCCTTAGTGAGTATTAAAGGTTTAAGTCGCGCTCAAAAAAGGTTCGCTTGAGACACAAGCTGGTCGTTGTTATCGGGAAGTACACCGAGATAAATTATAACCTTCCCCTATCGTCAGCCCCTCAACAGGTTAAAATAGGACACTTCGTCTTATTGGCCATTGTGGTGATATCCTGGAGGACCCACAGCACGTATTCTCCCACTATTGGAGAGGAAACTCGAGGTGAAATCTGAACATCAGGAAATCTGGTGCAGAGAAGGGTCGCATGTCAGGAAGATTGGCATATAATCAAGTAAAAAAGGAAAGAGAAGGGTAAAAATATATAATATAAATATAAATATTTTTGACGATTTTTGATAAATATATAAATAATATTTTATAGAGGTTCCGCAGGTCAGTGGAAGAGTGGGAGGTGATTTTAGTGGGTAAGAGTCTTCTCAAAAAACAAAGAGACTGACTGACTGTAAGCCAATTTTATTAAAAAAAGGGGCAAAGGGCCTTATTAAGTGTTGCACTGGAAGAGGAAAAGATACAGGTCAGGATTGTTTAAAATGTCCCGAGGCAAGTGTATCTAAAACTGATTTGCAAAGGATGGGTAAAGCAGACATTGCACAATGCTTGAACCAGATGAAAGTCTTCTTTTCACTAATCTGTACTCTCCATTGTGATGCATGCCTTCTCCCGGACGTTTAAACGTTGTGCCAAACAGCTTGTGACATTCCTTCCGCAAGTCGACAATACATGGAAGGCTTGTCGCGGCTAAGTAGCTTGCACGGCATGGGAGTTCCGCAGGCTGTCGTTATCAGATTCATCATTGAATTTCTTTAGTGCCCTCCAGTGCGACTCTGCCTGCTTCAAAAGCTTCGATGGATCCCCCAATGTTCACCTTCGCGACGTTCCATTCGCAGTAAAAATACCGGGCTGATGCACGCCGACAAATAGCGTCTGCTACTTCGAGAATTCGCCACCTATCCACCGACGGTACTAGTAATTCCTGGGCACCGTTTGCGTGAATACGGAGTTTAAAACTACGATCCCGATTGTGGCCGAGATGGGTGGGGCATGCTTTATTCAAGCGTCCTGTCATTGAAATCACCCCGTTCCAGGATGTACCCCTCCGTGACCAAAACGGCGTCTCCCAGACCATCAACCTCGCGTCGAAAGCCAGGCATGGTCTCATTCGGTTTATGTAAACGCTAAGTAGTCATGAGGTGATGGATGCTGCAGAAAGCCAGCCTCATTGTGGCATTCAGATCACCCATTATTCTCTCCGTTTAAATTCAATTTAAATTCACCTAAAGCCTTGGGGGAATGTAAAATGAACTTAGTACCCGCTTGCCCCAAAGTCAAGGGCTATTGGCAATCGCCAACGATATATCAGAGCCCGCAGTTGGTACTTTATTGCAACAGAAGAAAGAACCCTCCCAACCGAGGTGATATACGGAGTGCGATATGAGTGACACTTTCTTGATTGATTCATGAACGATGCTTATGTAGGGTTCCTCTGCAAGTTACACCACAAAAGATGGTTTACCATATGGCATTCTAAATTCTTTTTAAAGGTCATTTCACTTCTGGAACCCTTCAAGGTCATTACTTGACAGAGCTTAATAACATTCTAAAGTGTCGGCGATAGAAAGACCTTTACCTACCAGTTCTATCATAGATATTTTCGGTCTTTTGAGATACATAATTTAGATACGATTATCAAAGTACCATTTCCATTCAAACACAAAATTCAGCGCGAGCCAATCCCAAAAACCAGAACTGAGAAGCCCAACTAATCAAGGTGATCAACTTTGTCGTCAAAAATTCTACTGAATTGAGTAAAAGGTATCACATAGGAGCTACTATTTCTGGTATTATTATTCAGAGGCATAGTCATCACTCTACTTTTAATCCATCTTCAAATCTCAAATATCAATCAATCAAAATTAATTTCAACTAATGTAACATAAAGCAAAAAAATTTCTCCTCTGATAAGAAGAATTATCAACTTGCTATGGTATGTACAGTTTCAAAATGAATTTGCAATCTTTTTGTTGATCAAACACAAATTAAAATCTAGATACCTTGCGTGTATCTGATAATTGATACTGTTTTTATCGGATTCTCACCTTTATCACAGCGCGCTGAAACACGTTTCTTCCTCTTCTATATAAATAAAAAGAAAAAAAATTGTTATCTAAACCAAACACCTGAGAAACAAGAACTTATGAGCGCTTTCTTGGGTACAAACAGTAGCCAAATAAAATATTACAGGTGAAGACAACGTAGTTTCGGCTTAATCATCTTGTGCAATAAAACCAAGCAAACGAAATGGTTTCTCAAAGTTCTCTCTGATATCATCTTGGATAAATATATCTGTAATGTGACGCCAACAGGTATTCAAACAGGTATTCGGTTTGCGTGTGGTACATGGAAGAGGGTAGAGCGTGCGATCTTAACTAGATAAGTTCATTAATATTAACTACTGATTTCGGCCACTCGTGTCTTATATTAGCATCTCCAAGCCGTTGAGCGTCAAAAATCAATTCCGGATCATCTGCAAATACGTAAAAGTGCTCGCTAATAAAAGTATATTCGATATGACTACCTTGAATTATTTCAAGTAAATTAGATGTCGACTCCCCCCGAGAAAAACGTGAAAGACAAAATCTTCCAAAAAAAGATAAATCACTGTGGTGTCATCGATTCATTTCGTGACAAAGAATAGAAAATGCTCCAAAATCATTAAGAATTCCTCACCGTCTAATTGCTTCTGCAAACTGTTAAGTATCTTCTGTATCAAACTCGCATTAGATCTATCTCGGCTGCTAGACTCCAAGACAATGTTGCAAGATGGCAAGGTAGTGGTGAGATATCTTTTAGATTCTTCTGTATTGTATCCAGCACAATGTGGCGGATGATTTACATTATATACTCGTCCGTGATATTAAATATTGATTTAATATTTTCCGAATCAATTAGAACATGTGGAAAGGAAAGATTTCTACTGTTTATCGGGTCGCAGTGATTTCAATTTTGTTTGTGGAGAACAACAACAAAAAGTATCTGTGTTTGTTCTTGCAATAATCGATATCCGTGGAAAGGGTATTGGTTTCTAGGTAGACGTGGCTGTTTATCAGAATAAATTAAATAATTTGCTTTCCACGGGCTATTTTTACTTCGCCAATGTAACAAGATTCGTTAATTTGTTTATTGAACTCAGGGTTGGCTTTTTGCAATAATATTCTGTTTACACTACTCCATAACATTGTGATATTACCGACACTAAAATTAAAGTTAAAGTCGGAAGACGGAAGTTGCTCCTTCTGGCACGAACCTTGTGGTTTGCACTTTTGGAGAAATATCTTGGTGCACGGCTTTTCCAATTGCACTATTTTTTAAAACTCAGCTACCCAAGGTCAGTACTGGGACCCTTTCACTGGTTGCAGTGTAGCTATTAATTATAGTATCTCAAGCAAGCCAATACCGTTACGAACTCTAGTATATTCCCTACTTCCAAATCTTCCAACCTTGCATCTGATACTAAGTGTTCTCCCAGGTGCCTCGACACACTTTGCACAAGCTTGCCTAGGTGATTGTTTAGTGATGAGTGTTCCCACTATGATTCGAAAGTTCTCCTTGCTAAAGTTTAAGCAAACCTTTGTGCGCTTGGGTTCGTATACCTCAATAAGCACCCTGGACTGCTCCATTCCTAGTAGGCCCGCTCAGGATACTTTCCTCAACCGTTCCTCTTCATTTTTTAATAGCATAACCAGGAACCCGTTTCCAATTCCATAGAAGGGATCTGGCACGCGTAAAGGCGTCCTTGCTCCCTTCTTGACTAGTGCGTCCGCTGCCTCATTGCCTTCCAACCCAACATGGCCTGGAACCCAGAAAATCCAGACCTTGTCGAACGAGCCGATAGTATTCATACATCCCCATACCAGTTTAGAGTTCACCTGGTTGGACCTAAGTTCCTTGATCGCCGCTTAGCTGTCAGTCAGAATAGCAATGTTCTGCCTCCTGTAGTTCCTTTGGAGATTAATGGGGGCAGATCTGTCTATGTCTAGTGTACCTACCCATTGCCTCCAAGTATATTTTCCTTGGACCAATGGCCCCAGCACCCGCTCCCTCTGCGGTGAGGGATCCGTCAGTGTCCACGCGCTTCCAGTTTGCCTTGTTACTTCAACGTGCTTCAAAC
Source organism: Hermetia illucens (assembly GCF_905115235.1). NCBI lineage: Eukaryota > Metazoa > Arthropoda > Insecta > Diptera > Stratiomyidae > Hermetia > Hermetia illucens. Next base: position 161,451,726 of record NC_051851.1, on the reverse strand, counting down.
TAATTATGGAAGTTCAATGTCGTTGTAATATTATCCCTTGGTATCAATAATTTGGGGGACTGCCTAGAAAGAATATCAATCTTCCTTCGATTTAGATAGCTCTCCACGTCACTGATACCTGAGCCTTCCTGAAGATTGTACTCCTTTCCTGCATTTGTATGTGCAGATCGAGAGGGGTTAGTCCAAGAAGGACCTCCAGGGATGGTTTTGGACATGTCCTCATTCCCCCACTGATCATACACTGGCTTATGTGCTGAGTTCAGTTCTTTCTGCCAAGATTACCGCCTCATAGGTAATCAATGGCCCTATAAATTGCTGCAACTCCATTTTTTTCCTGCTATGAACCTACACGTCATCAAAGTTCTTGTAGCTTCCTGATGTTTCTGACATGCGTTTTCAAGAGTAATTTTTGATCTAGCGTAATTCCCAATTCTTTAAACTCTGTTTCTCGTTTCACCCCCATATCATGTAACCTTATGGCTCTCAAGTGATCAAGCTTACGTTTCCTAGTGAATGGTATTATGGTGGTTTTGACTGGATTGATACGCATTTCCACCTTCCTGCATCAAGCACTAGTAATCCCTAACCCGGTTTGGATTCTATCACATAGGGTATCCTCATATTTACCCCTACAGATTAAAACAATGTCGTCCTCGTAACCCTGGACCTGTAATAGAGGATCTGTTAGCCCGTTCAAGAGTTCGTCCACTACCATACTCCATATAAGCGGGGCACTATCACCGCTTATATGGCATCCCGTAGTACATCCATCTGCTGATACAGTTTCAGTTGATCATCCTGCCCGATAAGCATATTGACACTGATGTAGAGGATTCCGCTTTAGAACGTTAGTTCCAATATAGTTGTTTATGAACTTCTCCACCGTTTTGAATACGAATGATATTAGGCAAATTAGTCTAAAAGATTTAGGGTGAGAAAGAATCTTTTTACCCACATTCGGGATGAAGACCACTTTCGCTCGCCTCCGTGCTCTTGGTATATGTCCCAATTCTATGCTGCCCGCAAGAAGAGACTCTAAGGTGATTTCTAGGCCTTTCTGGATTAATGCTGAGAAGATGCCATCTACTCTAGATGATTTCAGTGGTTTAAAAGTTCCCACTGCCCACCTTACCCTGACTTCCGAGCATACCTCTTTTGCTAGTTTCCAGTTCTCCGTTCTTCACTTTTTATTCGTTGTTGCGGTGTCACGCAGAATGTTTTCGCCTGCGGCCATGAGGTAGGACTCCAGAAAATGAGTTCTGAGAAGCAGATGTACTCTGCCCTCCTTATTCCCGAGAAATGTATAATCCTCCTTCTTCAAAAAGACAGAAAATATTGCCCCTTCCTTGATTATAGCGTTGTATGTTTCTGTGGTTTATTCAATCCCTTCACAGAATTCCCTAAAGCTGTTCCATTTTTCTTCTCTGAACGCGTTGATATACGCAGTCAATACATTTTGATACCTCGGCCAGTCTCCAGTTCATTTTCTTCGGTTGAAAAGTTTTCATACCTCCGTTCTCATTCTGGCTAAGTTCCTATTCCACCAGGGTATATCCCTTGATGACTTAACTGTCATAGCCGGACAGCTGGCCTCATATACGTCAATGGCGACTTTGTCAAGGTTTTCCACCACTGTTCCAGTTCGCTTCTGATGTCGTCGCCCCCTTGAAGGTGAGCCATGTTGTTGCTCGGGTACGTTGCATACGAATCCCAATCCGTTCTCCTGGGATTCCTTTCCCTTATTCCGGAATTGCTCAGTACCATATGTCCCTCCGATAATAGCTATTAGTTTTTCCGGAATGCTCCTCCTGCGTTGAGCACTTGAAATCGTTGAAGACCAGGTGTTCCAAAATTATCCGTAGGGTGTTAATCTAGTCAATGCAGGAGGATCCCTAGCGGAAACCAATCAGTTTATTGATGCGTTCCAGGATGATTTGAACTATTATCTTTGCGACGGCAGGGAGCACGCAGGGACCCCTCCAATGGTTACACTCAAAGCGGATGTTGACAATCATCCCCTACTTCCATCTCTGAGAAAGGTTTCGGATTCCCCGGACTTTTGTACAAGTGGAACCGACCGATCTGCAGTAGCTGATGGTGCAGCGATAAATAAATCTACGGAAAGACCGTCAAGCGTAGGAATTTTGCTCCATTTTAGTGCATTGATGACCGAAATAATTTCCCTGCAGGCTGCAATTTCGTGGCAACGTATTCGGGAATTTAGTTTGCTCTTCTAGGTCAGACGAATAGGAGATCATTTTGAAGAACTGAAATGACGGCAAAATTATGGAAACGACAAAGAAAAGCCAAAATAGGAGCAAGTATTGCAAGTGGTTGTAATAGAATTGGAATTGCCGATCCAGGGTGCTGATGCTCCCGTTGATTCCTTAGTTCAATCCAATTTGGTGGTGTTCCCCTTATAGTACATGACAATTTTTGCAACTAAATCCCGCTTCCTTGCATATAATTATTCCTCATAAATAAGTTTCTTGCTCCAGAAAATCTATGACTGCTCAAGGTTCTGTAAATTACGAGAGCCTCCTGTCACCTCTGACTAAATTAAGTGGGTAATGAAGAACACAGCAACTGAGGTATTTTCTTCGGGAGGGCGGGAAAAACACAACGCAAGGATTATTTCGATTATTTCGGGTTAGACAAGAAACCATCACAACCGAAAACCCAGCAAAGCTTTCACAGCCGGTTTACCCACGTTTCTGTCATCATCTCTTACGGGATGCGCATGGAATAGTTCCCAGCTGCTGTCTATACGCTCGTCCTTAAGTGAACATGGTTTCAGCAGAGCTCCGACTTTTCGGGGTAACCGTTTACAATCGAATGGTCCCCATTCACTTCGTCGACTAGGTTCTGCAGTGAGCTTTGCTTTGGTTTATCAAGCTGCGTAGTCTCCTTTTCGCTGATGTCCACTCTGCCAAGCTACATGCTTTATCCCGAGTGTTCACGCTTTATGTCAAGGAGCGACAATCCTTTTGGAGCTCAGTAAATTCTGCCGTCCACCAATATACAGATGGTTTTACCACATCACAACACCCTCTTGGGCATGTAGATCCATAACTGAATTTCCAACAGCGTTAGATGCAACGCTACTACCCCGACTCTAGAAGTGATCTCCAGTTTCGACCAATTTCCTCGGGTTCACCTTCTTGACATTTCATATACAGGAAAAGGTGCGGGGTGGTGTGCAACGAGAGGTGGTATCAATTATTTTGAACGCGATGTATCGATGGTTGCTTGCCGAGAAGTCTTCCAGAATTCACCACCCGTCTACCTGCCGCACCACTGATTCCAATACGAAGGTTTCATTGGAAATAGCTCCCTAGCAGGCTGAGGTTTGGAATGGCTTTGAAGTAACATTTAAAGCTTCCTGCCTTGTTCCTGCCGCCATTACAAGAATTCCATTCCCATGCTCTGGCATTGAAGTTCCACACCCAAAATGGCGTCCAATAGAGCATCAAGCTTGCACCTATTAAGGCGGGTGCAGTTGCGAACTCAGATGACAGCGGTACCTGCCGCGGTGTCATGAAGTTGGGTCCTTGATTCGGCACTGTTCAATGATAAGCAGTAGATCAGCTTTTATATTCGCGCTAGCACCTCGATGCATACTGATCTGTAGGTGCGGAACATATTAACCTTTTTCTAATTCTGTTCTGAAGATTGTACACCGTCCCCAGCCGACAGCACGCTCACACCAAACTCACCACAATCACTGCAGAGATCAAAACTCTTCTTTTAGTTGCGAATACTCTCCTTGTTATCTACCTGGTCGCATATGTGGGACGCAGCCCTCCTTAAAGGTTAACAGTAGATCGTAGACGTGACCCCATAATCTAAGCATCTGGTGTGGTCGGACTATTCCCCCGTGATGAGTAGTTTCCTCCAGTGTTGTTCAGCAACTTCAGATTATTCCATTCCAGTCATTGGTCACTTCCGGACAGTCGTACTTGGCGGTCTGTACTTCTCTCTTTGCTGTAAGGTAGTCAAGATCTCTCATTTCCAGAAAGCACGTGGGTTCCAGGAAACAAACCAGTTCTTACTCTCCCAATGGCCTCTTGACCGCTGCGCAGAACATAAATTTGTTTTTTATCATTTGACATAATTCATCGGTATCTCCATCAACCACCAACGTTTCCTGAATAGAAGATCGTTATGCTCATTGCCTTTGGGTTCTATATTATCTAATTGAGTAGGCCCGGACGAAGTAATGATAACCTCGTCGTGAAATGCAGACCGGACATATTCGCCGAGTTGTTCGAAACGTGCATTTCCGAGAGGCATTTTTCGCAGCATGGAAGCAGCAGAAGTTGGTATCGCTGTCTAAGGCTGGTAAACCTCCAGGCGTACCATCCTCATACAGACCCATATATCCTCTAGAGAGGGTAATCTATGAAATATCCCTCCCGATTGTTGCATGCAGGCCTTTCAGAACGAGAGCCACATCAACCATTGATGCCATCGAATTGGTTACTGGCTTGGCTGGCTTGGCCGAAAATGAAATTCACAGACAAAGTAGTATCAGCAAATATTGCGTGTTAGGGATCCTGGAATCCATCAATTCGACTAGTTGAAGTCTGATGAGGAAATTCCTGGTGAAGAGTTGTATTCCTGGTTGCCTCGCAGCTGATGTCGACAGTTATTTAGCAGAACGGTGCACCTGATGTGACATTGATGATGGACCCGAGGAGCACGAGATCAAGATATACTCTGTCTTCAGTACTGTCTCAGATGATGACACGTTAGTGATCTCAGGAATAATGTCGATTCAAACCTTCGCAGATGAGATGACGAACATAAACAGTGCGAAGCTTATCCCTACCTTTTATCTGTGTGGTCACTTATGCTGCAGGGTTCCCTATGCTATATATTTCTAACTTATTGCTAAGAATAAATTCAAGAAGATACTCACTTCTTCAATTGGTATCACTGCTTCCCCAGACTTCGTAATGGCCGTTGGCATCACAGTTGAGGAGAAAAAGTGACGCCCTCTTCCCAATATACTTCACCAGTTTAGTGACTAGCTCCGCTGGCACCCGGATGTCGTCTCCTGGAAAGTAGCCTGATGCCACGATTGCCTCTCGCGTGCTCTCCCCGGCTTCCAGTAAGACTTGGATAGCCACAAGGTCTCCAGTCAGGAACTCTGAAAGACATATATATTTTAAATTACATTTAGGAATTATGCAAGCTCTTGATTTTTCGCAAGGGGAGTCCCAAATTCCCTGCATGCTTCGTCCTTGCAGACTGCGAATCTGCCCCCCGTACACCCAGGGTTTCTGAACCAGCACTATTCGAATGTTCCCCTTGGAATTTGCCGTTGCAATTACCGAAGATGCAGCTGTCGCATGGTGGAGGTTTATCTAGGTTTTTTTAATGCTGGCCATTAGTTCCGTTATTGTTTGAAACTCTTCTCTACTGTCGGAGTATCACCCTCCTTCTTGGACATGACCCTTTTCTGTGCGTTGCTGTCCACCTTAGGCCCTAGAAGATCTAGATCTAGGTCGTCCAGCTTCTGCTCTTCACTGGGCAGCAGGTCTAGTTCACTGACTGATCCACTCCTTTCCGCCTCTAGCGCTTCCGAGATTTCTTCAGGGACCTCGGTATGCTTTCCACCCAGTGTCTCCTCCGAGGTATAATTCCTCGGTTTTTCCCTGTGCACGTGCGCAGGGATGTTGGCAAATCGATAGTTGATATGGCAACCCTGACATTTGATTGCCAGATCATCTACCCCGATCGTAAGGAGTCTATCCTTGCCCACCACCTTACTTCTGAAGACTCTCTATAAAAGCGTATGGAAGTCATCATTCTAAGCGATTAGAGGGTCCTGAAAAGTACTGTAAAATTTCACGGCCAGTGATCATCAGTACGTTTCCTTCGAAGTGACAGACGGCTCTTCGCAATGTTCTGCCATCTGGCAAAAACCCGCCACAGATAGAAGAACTGCAACTGAATCTGTAGTACATTCAACAATGAACCCTATTGCCGGAGCTTGTAATTCCTCGGCTGGCAGAAGGAAATTGCCTCACGAAAAATTACCCGTATACTGGTAGACGACTGAAATTACAAGCCTAGGAAGGAAGGAATTGCCTCAGATTTGCCGGAATGCTCAACCCGCAAGAGACCAAGATAAAGTGACGCTTAGAACCGCAGAGTATAAGAGTGGGAAAAAGGAACTCCACCACGAAAGAATTTACGCTGCTAGCGGGAGCTAATCAACGACATAAACAGAGCTATGGAACCTCGGATATAAGCTGCTTTCCAAAAAACTCAGTGCCTGTTCTATAGAAGCATCAAAATGGAATAAATCGTGCAGGCCCTTTTCCCTGTCCACCCCATCCGAACTGACGAAGCGTTGAAATTCGTACGTAAATACAAACCGGAGTTGCTACTCGACGCATTCAACGCATGTTTGACAGCGGATGTTTTCTCTTCCCGCTGGAAAGTTGCGAGACTTGTGCTGATAAGAAAAGACAAAGGCGACCCCGAGGCGCCGTCAGCGTATGGTCCGCTTACTATGTTGAACACAGCGAAGAAGCTGTTTGAGGAGCCCATCATGTCACGACTGACTGACTAATATGTGGTACAGGAGACTATTCACCAACACAATATGGTTTTAGAGCGGGGCAATCCACAATTGATGCCATTGAGGAGATGGTCCAAGCGGTAAAACTGGCTGGGGCACAGAGTCGACACTGTCGACCCTCGACGTAAGAAACGCCTTCAATTCTGGAGGCTTTGGAGAATCGTTTTCATACTCCAGGCTACCTATTACGGATGTTTAGGGACTATTTAAAGCACCATACCATACTCTAAGAGAACCGACTTATATGATAGCGTTCTACGACACGAAATGCCTGATGAATCGTATCTGGTCGAATACGCGGTCGATGTCGCGGCAGTTACCACACGCACAGTTGAGCAAGCTCAGCGCTCCCGGAGAATGGATATGCGGGGAGTAAACAAATGAATGGCTGAGCATGGATTCTCCCAAGCACTCAAGAAAACTCAAGTCGTTGTGCTGACCAAGGAGAGGGTTCCCCCCTATTCAGGTTGGTGAAACCATTGTATTGTCGAAGCCGGCGGTAAAATACCTCGGCATAGACACGAAGATTAGCTTCTTCGAGCAGATTCACAATGCCGTAGATAGGGCTGCGGCTAGAATGTTTCCGATTTGCTGCAGCTAAAATGTTTCTGAAGGGAACAGGTGGATCCCGAAATATCGGTATTTGCAAGACCAATAAATTAACACTAGCGAATAGGAAAAACATATTTTTATTAAATCAAATAAGGTGTTGCTTGTTCATGCGCGTGGTTTAGACCGTCCTCCTTTACGGTGCCGAAATATGGGCTGACTCTGTCAGTAAGGAAATGTATCATAAGCGCCTAGCGCAAGTACAAAGACGAGAGCATCTGGGAGTTGTGCCCGCCTTTCATATCATATCGGAGCCAGCTGTAATAGTGGGAGTTATTCCGCTCGCTCTCCATGCTGCCGAGCGGATGCTTGTATGCCTCAGGAAAGCCATGGGAAATAAGGAACATGTCGCTTGTGAAGAGAGAGCTCTCTGCGCAAGGCAGCAATCTTGGAAAAGAGAATCCAGAGGCAGATGGACCGCGCATCTCATAAAAGACATGCGGCCGTGGTTCAATCGGAAGTACAATGAAGTAGATTATCATCTAATCCAGCTGCTCAGCTAGGATATTTTCAATCTTACCTGCACAGAATCGAAAAATCACGGTCGCCCGAGTGTATTCATTGCAACGACGTGATGGATGATGCCTGCCACACCTTTTCTTCCACAGAAGGTGGGAGTGCCATCGCCGTCAACTTTCGATGGAATGGTGTCTTGAGAGTTCGGCACTTTGTGCGTAATTGCATTTCACATTGGTGATTGCGGTGCCGATGCCATTCTGAACCTCTCCCTAAAAAATGTAAACCGAACATCTCCCTTCCCCTTACTATCATTTATAACAATAGATTGTCAAAAGGTACTTTTTCAGACATTCCACAAGAAAGGCTACAATACCCGAGCCGAAAACTACCGACCTATATCCATCCTTTCCTCGTTCTCAAAAATGTTTGAAGGATATGTAAAAGACTGTCTTTTTTATCGCTTGGGTCACCTCATTGTGGGTTTCCACACAGTCGCCCGCTGTGACCAATTTGATGGAATTCACCAACTTTGTTGCGAAGTCACTAAATACAAAAAACGGTGTCGATACAATCTGTACTGACTTCTCCAAAGCTTTCGGTTCCATTGATCCCTCCTTGCTTCTTACCAAACTCAGATCGTATGGATTTTTTTATCCTGGTTAAGATCATACTTAGATGGTAGAGTAAATCGTGTTTTCTTCAATGGTTGTAGCACGTCTCCATCTTCTCCCTCATCGGGTGTATCCCAAGGGTCCATCCTCGGTCCATTTCTGTTATCATTTCCCGTGAATGATCTTCCTTCTTTGTTTATCTGTCCTAGCCTTTTATATACAGACGATTTAAAATTGTTTCCTGTTGCCAATTCGCCTACTGATCAGTGCGGCCTTCAGTCAAACCTTGACACATTATTTCAGTGGTGCGTTCTTAACAAGTTGCCGCTTTGTGTGAAAGAATGCTACTCTTTATGCTATTCACTAAAAACTTCTCCCCCGGCACCCATTTATTAAGGTCAACCCTTAGCCGTGATTGCCGCTTACAAGGAACTAGCTGTGACCTTTGACAGCAAACTCCGATTTGACATTCAAATAAGGCCCTCGTCTCGCAAACTACCCAACAGAAAAATATGAAAAAAATCATGGTTGCGCTTCTCTTTAATATAAGTCCTCGAAGCCCTATAGCTCAACTTGAAAGCCGACCTGATTTGACTAACTTTCAAAACCCTTCCTATGCTCTATGCTTTTTTGCAAGGGATGTCGCACATAGTAAGCGACTTCAGCGATAAATTCGGTACCACTTTCAGAGACCGTCATACACATGAGCACATCAATGGGCAAGATTGTTCCACTTTGGTTTGGAAGATCAGTCCATTTGCATCTATTTCCAAAGCGCAAAGAAGATTAAAGATTTACAGATTTTCATCCCACAAATCTCTACCCCTGTTAAACTCGTTTTACTTGTCGAGGGATATTTTGAGTGAATATAGAACTCTCAAACCCCAGACAAAATTACTACCTCAATGAGACACCGGCTTCCCAACTCGATATCCAGTAAATAATATTAGTTCCGAAATTGGCAGTGAACAGGTCACACAGGAAAGAACGACAATGCCATTGTTTTAACATGCAGTAAAATCCCGCACCTCAGGTTGAAAATCATGGCCACAGAATACCCGAAGACTGTAAGCTTCTTGAAAAATCCTGGAAGGAGCTGGAACACAATTCTAAGGACCGGCGACGATGGTGTGTAACTGATGGTCAATGTGTCACATATAGATTAATGGCATCCACATTCAAAACCGCAATGATATTCTAACTGAATTTCTGTACCTCACGGAAAATTGTTAAAACTTTGCAATTTATCCTTCACAAGGAATTTCCGGGCTTGCACCTATACAAACAAATCCAAATGAGGCATATGACGAAATAAGCTGATATATCATTAATTTTAATTAAAGAGCAGCTTTCAGGTTATATCAAATTAGGCATTTTCCACTGTTTACCTCATCAGCCTCATTACATACGAGTAATTGTCCTAGAAAATATCAATACAAATTCCATTTTGAAAATTTCACCTATGACAGCATACAAATACCGTTAGCGATAAACTTGTATAGATTGAAAAACACAATACTCGTTAATATAATATCGAAATTAATTATGCGATAAAACAAAAGGATTGATAGCGTATTATTCAACGGAATATTTACCACCAACACTGTTTTATCTATTTTCATATGGAAGTGAAGCGAAGTATGTATACAAACAACAATATTACACAATCTATGAATGGATATGATGGCAGCCGTAGATAAATTTGTCTATGTATATATGACCGTTGATGCTTGGTGGATAATATTCTCTGTAAATTTTAGTAAATCAACAAAATATACAATTATTACTTTAATATGAATTAATGAAAATCCTTGAAACTAAAAATGGTTTTAAATCACTGTGGGAACTGGCCTTTAATTTTAAAATAATAAATAACAATAAAAACAAAAAGAAAATATTACAATTGGGCCTGTATCTCACGGAGGTTATGTCCTTTACCACATCATTAGTTATTGCCCCGGTTTCGATGTCCTCCTGTGTCCTGGGCAACTAACCCATTGCTATAGAATTGCACCTTGTACTATAACAGAGGTCCTGACCATGAAGCTGGAGAACACTTAATGGGAGAAAGAAAGAATATGAAAAAACAAAACTATGTGAATGCCCTGAGATCCACAAAGATGAGATAAATAACTATTTTGTAGTACAATAATGAAAAAAGAAATTAATACTCAGTTTTGTATTTCATTGTGCTTGCTGTTGTGCTATTGCTGTCAAGGAAGATAACTGAGTGGACATTCGAAACATCTGCTAAGAACCACTTGCTGACTTGAAAAGCAAGGATTGCAATTGCAGGTCCATAATTTATTTTCATTTCTGGGATTCAGTTTGATTCCGAGAACTGATACAACCCAATTAAAATAATAACATACACTGGGAATCGGTCACAAAACAATTTGAAGGGGGACGATATTAAAAATTTAAAATTGATAAAAAAAAATTCAGATCACGTTGTTGAACTTAGGTTGTGTTTTTATTGCTAGAAAATGGGAATTTTGTTCCACTAAAGAAGGCGTGCAGCGGATTTTTATTAGTGAAGTTGCCTCTGAAGATATTTTCCTTTTTATTGGCCAAAAGTATTTAGTAATATATACAAATACGTATTTCGGGAACCAACTGTCCCCTTCTTCAGTGTTTTATCTTCTAAAACCTGTGTGGAAAAGGCTCTAGCAGAATGCAAACCCATTATTAAGAAAGCACAGCAACGAATTCACCTACCCAATATATTGCGAAGTGGCACTTGGAAGAAGTGAATAGGTTAGGCCTTAAAAGGACAGTGGGAAACGGCATAGAAGACATTGCCAGATTCAACGAGCCCGGGGCATACAAAGTGATGAAATACTAATATCCTTCGACGTAAAAGCGCTGCTCCCAAGCGTACTGATAAAGGAAGCCCTATGACTTGTTCGAAGAATGGATCACGACACACGAAAACTCATCTGAATGGAGGAAGAAGGCTAAATTGTATAAGAAACTCACCTTCACGTGCATGAGTGAATGCTATTTCACATTCACTACACAAACGTCGATTCTGGGTCAGCTCGACCACCCTAGAAAACGTCGAAGATCTTTGACATTCTTCGCCTCGGGAATTCCTGAATGGTTTGGACTTTCATCTTGAGTGGCTCGATACCATCCTTCGTGACCATATGTCCAAGAAACTCCACTTGATCAACCCTGAGTGTGCACTTTTCAGGATTGATGCGGAGCCCATGTTCAGCCAGACGTTCACATATGGTCCGAAAATGTTGCTCATGCTCCTCCATCGATGTCGACACGATGCGGATGTCATCAAGGTTATTGAAGCAAAATATGAAACCGATGTGATCACCGCCGTCTTGGGAATGACCTCCTCGGAGATCGGGGCCTGGTGGAATGCCCGTACCCGATCTAATTTTGAGAATATTGTTTTGCCACTGATCCCTTGCACAATGTCATGGACTTGAGAGATTGGATACTTATCGGCAACGATGACCGCATTGAGTCTGCGATAGTCTCCGCATGGATGCCAACCATATTTTTTCTGTTTCATTAATAGCGGACTGGCCCAGGGGCTCTTGGACGGTCGGCAGATCCCCTGCTCGATCATATACTCGAATTCACTACGCGCTGACTTAAACTTGTCAGGTGGCAAGCGTCTCGGGCGTTCAGCTATTGGCTATCCCCTAGGCTCAATGGACCATTTTTTGCTGCTCCGCGGGAAAACGGGATATTCAGCTGTGGAAATTAGCGTTCAAAGTAGATATGACTTCAGCATTGCCTGCAAAAATCTGGGCGTCGATGGACAACTTTAATATGGAGTCTACTAGCCTCCTGCGACGAACGTCCACTAGTGGTCCAAAATGTTTTGAAAAGTCTGCGCCCAGGATTGGTTTGGACACGTCTGTGGCTCGGAACATCCATCTAAATGCTCGACGCAGACACAAATTCAACGTGAGTAGGCGTTCGCCATAAGTATAAATTGTTGTACCATTTGCGGCGAAAAGTTTGGGGTAGTAGGCTTTATTTGGTCCCGTTCGTCTATCTGGTGGAATGATGGACACGTCCACTCCCGTATCAACGAGAAAAAGTTGGCCTCCGTCCTTGTCCCTTATCACTAAGCGATTACTTTGTGCTTCGCCGCCGCCAATCGCGCCTACCGGCCATGAGGTGCCTAGTTTCCCTGAAAAGCGCACGGTTTTGTGCACTTTCGCACCTTGTCGCCCAAACGGCAGTGGTAGAAGCAAATGGCGCTGTTACGGTTAACTTTCCGATTCCAGAAATGTGCTGGGGTGCGGGAGCGAAATCGTCCGCGTCGGGACGTTGAACGGTTCCTAAATTGGGTTTCAAAGCGGCTGAGTCGTTCCCTTATGTTGGCAATTTGTCTCACCATGTTCCTGGAGTCCCCAAGTTCGACATCGACGTGTGTTGTAACGCTTGATATCTCCCGGACACGGGTGGGTAATCTTTTAAGCCAAAACATGCGAAGTGTATCTGGGCTTAGCTGCGCCATAGTAATTGTGTTGGCCTAGAATCGCCCAAATCTAGATCGGATAACGCCTTTCCCAAAGCGTCTTTCAGGGATTCCGCGAAACAATTTATTAGCGTATTTTTAGCTCAGCGTATTTATTGTCTTTTGACGGATTCTCGATGATATCCATTATCTCGTCGAGAACGGACATGTCAAGCGCGGCAACGACCGCATAGAATTTGGCGGAGTCGGACACAATTCGGCTACTAGTAAATTGTGACTTGATGTGACTGAACCACAATTTTGGTATTGGTCGCCAAAATGCAGGTATTTTCACCTGGACGGAGTCGACATGACCGGGAAGATAATACAGCCGAACATCAGGGCAGTCGCGTGTTGGGGTGATAGGCGTTTTCAATATGGTTGTCGATTGGGACTGCGATGTTGCACTTGCGCCGGCCTCGTGTGTGCGCGCGGGTGAATATGGATCGCCAGATATGATACTCAGAAATTTAAAAAAAAATGCAGCATGCGTTTTGCGATGACAAGCGAATGCAGGTTTCCGATGTCGAAAAACGGGGATCGATACTCGGAAATCCGATTACTGCCTGTTGAGATACGCTGCTGCTGGATGTCGGGAACTCGCTAACGCACCGTCTGATTGTCACCACGATGCGATGTTCGATGTTCTCCTGCCCGCGTTGGGTGCGCGAAAAGAAGAAACTACCGGGATCACCACTGTTGGTACTTGGATTCCCATCAAATTAAAACACTGGCGCTTAATTTGGACTCCTTTATTCGCCAACGCCTTCGTACGCTGTGCGAAGAGTGCAAATACGACACGATAAATACGGCAAGACTCCATGTGCTTTCTGTCTGAAATAATCCCTGATATGGATCGGCATGACTTCCCTCGCTCTTAGATGTCGTGGCGATCGCTGTCGCGGTCCCACAATATTTAGCAGCGCTACCATCTACATATATGAGAGATAAAGTCAACTTGTAGCATGTAGCATGATCGAAGAGATGATTCGATTTGGGTTTATTGCGCAAGAGTGACTCTTTTGAACCCCACACCAAATAAATCAATGCCCGCTTTTCGGAATAGGCTCGATGGCTTGGAAGGCAAGATGCGGACCACGAAAGGAGAATTCTAATTGAAGAAGACTTTAACGCCAAAGCTCTCGGATGGGACATAGCTCGACCAGATTTTAGAAGGACACATATTTTAAATATGATCGCCAGGGTAGCACTTATTATCCCTATTATCGGTAAGTAGTTGAGAGGACATGCATCCATAAGAATAGAGTCCTTAATGTCAGCGTCACAACAATGCTTAGTACTAGACGAATTCATTAACCCTGATCACCTGTAGATTTCCTTCAAAGTAACAAACAATTCCTGCCAATATTCTGACGTTAAGCAAATACCTACCTTTTGCATATTGGGAAAATCGACGTTGGCAAATTTGCTAAAGTTCTCTCATGAAACGGAGTAAACGAGCCAAAAGACCCGGACCCGAATAAAAAAAAATACGATCGAACCGTTAGTGATTATGCATCGGCGCCCAAAAGGGGCCTCGTTAAGGGAAGTTATCTTGTAAACGGCTGAATTTGCAAGTCTACGAAGGAACTGCATCAAACTTGGGCAGATTCCACAGCGCTCATGAGGCCAAGACGAGTGATATTAACGCAGACCCAATTCCATCCCAACCCATCTCACCCGAGCTGATGTTGACTACTGAGGAATGTTCACTTTTTCCTGTAAAGAAACTGGAGAAGGCGGTCTTGGCCATGAAGGATAAGAAGCACCAGGACCGGTTGGCATTCCCAGCAAAATGGTGAAACTTGTATTCAAATATAAGCCGGGCTTGCTACTCAGTGCGCTCAACGCATGTTTAACCGCAGAATTTAAACCCCCCTCCCCCCCACCCTGCTAATAACCAATGGCAAAGGAGACTCCGAGGCGCCGTCAGCATACCGTCCTCTCAGTAAGTTGTGCATAACTGGAGAAATGCCTCAGAAGCTTATCAAATCAAAAATCAAATTAAATGATCCAATTGATATGAAGTGGTCCACGGGATGAGAATAGGTGAGGCGAACAGAGCCACGGCCGACAAGTGGTGCTCCTGATGAAGATAGATGTAAAAAATTTCTTCAATAATGATATTGAGGGGGGTCTGGGATATTCTGGAAGGGTAGCGAAGAGTGCAGGTCACTATAGAGGCGCTCCAGGGGTCTATCCTTAGCTCGGACTTCTGGAACGCCTAATACTATAGCTTGCTATGGCTTAGGATGCCTTATGGATCTCATCTGGTCGGATACGCGGATAATGTTGTGTCATTGGTCGCTCCATTCACGGTCGTCAATGGTGATGCGAAGAATCAATAGCTAGAGCATGGGTTGTCCCTATTTTTGGAGAAAATCGAAATGGCAATCCCGACTCTCCGTATTCAGGTTGGTGAAGTCAAGGTCTTATCGAACCCGGCGGTGAAATACCTTAGCAATGTGATACATAGGAGGATGAACTTCTTCCAGCAGATTCTCAACACCGCAGACAAGACTTTGCCATCAGGCAGCAACTTGCGGAGGTCTCTTATCTAGTAAAGGCCGAATGTTGATGAGTACGATTCAGTTCGTCCTTCTTACGATTCTAAAGTATGAGCTGGTGGTCGTCAATAAGAGGATGTGCCGCATGCCAACAGCATAGAGCTTTGAGAGTTGCGTCCTCCTATCGTACCATCTCGGAAGTTCAGCAGTAAAGGTAATAGCAGGAGTTATTCCGATTGCTCTCCATGCTGCAGAGCGGAAGTCTATATATCTCAGAAAAGAGAGGAAAATAAGTTTGCCGTCGATTGTGAAAAAGAGCCAGCATTCTCACTGTATGGCAGCAATTCTGGGGAAGAGCATCGAAGGGTAGATAGCCAGGGCATCTCCTCAAAGACGTCTGAGCGTAGTTCAATCGAAATCACGGTGAGGTTGACTATTACAAACACAGCTGCTCAGCGAACATGGATATTTTCAGTCTTTCCCGCACCCAATTGGGAAATCACCGTCGCCCGATTCCATTAACTGCAAAGTTATGGTGGATGAAGCCTGACACACCCTTTTTCTTCTGCAGAAGGTGGAATTGCCATCGCCACCACCGGAGGAAAGGTCCACGTGGATCAGATTGACACATCACACTCAAAGCATTCTTAAGGCGAAAAAGATGGAGATGGCTAGAAGGGACGACAGGGTAGCTAAGACTCCTTGAACTACGGGGTGAACACTCTGCGTTTTTTAGTTCCAGGTGATAATAAAATTATACTCTCTTCGGCAATGTTCCAATTTAATCCGATCACTAAAGGAGACGAACACTTATATCACATGATTGGAATACCGTCAAATATAAGTAAACATTTTCTCGTCAATTTTTTCACTCTTTGAAGTGCACTTTTCTCCTAATTTGGGTGCCATTTCCGCTAATAAAATTCACAGACTAGTCGTGTGTACTTGATTATTGCATATGCATAAATTGAGTTTCACTCACCCATCGGATGATTTCTAGCGTTGGTATCACATGGAGAGGTGGAGGAAGTCCCACCTAATAAGTTACCCGTGTTACTGTATTAAACTTGCAGTTCTTAAATATTTGCATACTATCGTTACTGTTGACATTGCATCTTAATATTTTCTTCTAGAAATTGTTGACTAGCTAATTGCATTACCGCATATTAGTCCTGCAAACCGATAACTAACTAAAGTGCTAACTAATATTGTGGTATGGACCGATTCGGCTGGAAGCCAACCTGCAGACTTGCAGCTGTTGCGAGTTTGATTGTTTGCTCAACTGTTTAGGAACAAAGTGAAGTGAGGGAGACATATGCCAGTGGAATCTGTTGTCTAGAAGCTTCCATTTGGTAGAGGGTTGTTTGTGAAGTCAATGCCCTGGGGTCCTTAACGATTCCTTGATTACAAGGCCTGTTAGAACTTAGATAAAAACTTTTTTCAAACGACCAGATTAAGGGACATCAAGAGAAGGTCCAATAGTTGACTAGCCCACAGCTCCAACTTTCATCTTAAAAAGCACTATCAATCTGGGACTCCCTTGGGATGTTCCTTTGTATGAACTAACTAACTTCATTCTCAAAACGAATAAGGGTAGTAATTTGGCAAGTCATTCCAGAATTTTCTCTTACATTATCCAATCCAAATGAAAATGTAGAACACACTGGAATCATACTCACAATATACTTCAGGGATTATGAATCTAAACATTTTAAGCACCACTCTAAAAAGTTACGAGAAATCTAGACTAAAACTTCAAAGAACATCACATTGAATAAAAGCCAACTAACAACCTTTATCCTAATTTTTGTTCATTATATGATTCACGGTGTACTATCTGCCATGATTCACTAATATGTTCATCTTTCGGCTGATAATATCTAATGTAACACGGAAACGTTAAAATAGATACTCACATGTAAGCAAGGGCGAGACTTTGTTAATAATAGAAAGCTTACAATTTATGAACCATAATTTCTGTGCATCGAGTAATACAACCTCCAGAATTTTTATTTATCTTTTGAGTAAACTTTTGAAATTGTGCAAATTTAGGTCGCAAATAAGTCATTAAAACACGTTGTAAAAGATTTATTGCACCTTTGAAATTTGGGTTGAATGAAATTTCTTTTTGTTTTTTCCTAGCTTTTTTGTGTTTTGTGTACGTGTTTTTTCAAGATGAAGAGTAATTCGTAGTTGATTGGGTAAACACACGAATGTTCAAGGATATTCTTTATATTCATTGCAATTTGCCCCAAAAAGATGCATTGATCCTTACATAAAACTAAAAGATGGATTACATTCACATCCACCAACTGCATCCAATCTAATAATTATAAGTACAAATACGAGTAAACGAGTAAGATCTTAGAGAGAATATACTTGCTAATCTCTTCCCGTATTCCTGTGTTCTGTGTAACCCTCAGCACACTCATTTCTTTCAGCTTTCGGCTGGTATCATCATCTGATGTTGTTCTAAGGTCGCTGCAAACAATCAAAGCCAATAACAGGTAAACCGAATTCACCTGCTTCACTTGCTTAATCAGGTGACAAATATACCAGAATCGATCGCACCACTCTAGCTAAAAACCACCTCCGACAGCGTTTCAGCCCGCCAAGATTCGGCGACATTTTTGCAGGTGCCGCGAAACCACTGGCTGTCTTTTGACATGCATGCATTAGTAGTTCCCTAAAGCCCAGTTTGACATCAATCATCACCTCCATGTATTTGATAGACGGCTTTGAGGTGACCGTATATCCACCGACTTGACAGTGTATTTCCTTCTACCGTTCCGTTTCCGCTATCATTATTTCCGTCACATAGACCTCCATATCCTCTGGGCGCGATGCTGTAACAACTACAGCCAAGGTATCCGCGAAGCCGAAAATGGTAATCTCTTCTGGGATGGGCAGAACAAGCCCAAACACCTAGTACCGAACCCTATAGTACCCCCTGTAACGAAGTATCCTTCAGGGCCTTCATCCGTTCCGCACAAGAGAGTCCTCCCTGAGAGGTAATTTCGGATCAGACTGGCTAAATATCCGGAACAACTATGTCAGCCATCGGCCCTTTAATTCGATTCCAGTTGGCGGTGTTGAATGCGTTTCTGACATTCAATGTCAACACGCATAGCGATATTCACCACCGTAGAGTGGGTGCGTTGAAAACCATACTAGATCTCCGACAAGTCATTGTTGCTTCCGACAATGAGTAACAATCGGTAGTAGCCGTTTCAAAAGCAACACCAACTTCTCCTTTTTCCACTGAACACTGAATAGTGATGATTGCAGTGGTGCAATTTATTTCTTAGCACATTTTACTGGTACTCTAAACTTATTTTCCTTCAGTACTTAATATTGTCCATTACTGTCAACAAAATTGTATCCACAGGAGTAACCACAGCAATCCCATGACCAGAAACTTATAGCTCTACCGGCTTTCAAGTCTAATTAGCTAATGATCAGCCAAAGATGCCAAAGGAATATAAGTTTTGAAAGTCCATGGGACACCATGGAAAACTCGAAGTCTGTTCAATTTTCGGCCGGCTTCGTATTCCAGACTTCCTTTGACCAGGTGGTCAAAGGGTAGTATAGGTCCCAGGGCGAAATATGGATTGGTACCCACGATGGTGCATAAAACCTGGGAAACGCCTGCTATACTACCAAACCCTATCTCCACCTCCACGTGAAGATCGCTGGGAGTTCTTCCTTCATGAAAAAGTGGAGACGGAGGAGGATGAAGGCGAGTGTCCCGCGCCTAAACACAGGACAAAATCTGAGTACTGGTCCCCCAGGTTGGAAGCTGGGTAGTGCGGACAATCCTACACTGAAAACCTGCCTTCTACGAGGCAGTGGAACCAACTCTCGAAGCCTGTCCAAGTATAATATCAAAATCATACTTGGAGATTTCAACAGTCAAGTAGGGAAGGAACCCATATTCAGGCGATACGTTGGCTCCCATAGCTTACACAAGGATACCAATGATAACGGACTTCGGATTATTTAGTTAGCAGTATCGCACGAAATGTTTGTTGGAAGTACCTGGTTTGCGCGGAAAACGGCCCACAAACATACTTGGGCTTCTCCAGATGGGACCACTTTCAACCATATTAACCACGTGCTGATTGACGCCGCCACCTCTCAGTCTTGATGATTATTACAACATATAGGGAGGCCAATATAGACTCGGATTACTATCTCGTTCGCATGGTGCTCCGAACTTGAATAACAACATCACCCACAATCCCCTCTGACAATCAGGTTCGAGTTAATACTGAAGCCATTCACAACACAGCCCTCCGCGACACCTACAAGATGGAAATGGATGCCGCAATAACCGCACTCAATAGAGATCCTGGAGATGAAGCATCAACAAATGATCTTCACAATCATCTGAAGAACATTATCATCAATACGGCCACAAACACGCTTGGCCCCAGCCGCAAAAAGAGTCGGAACGGCTAGTTTGACGATGAATGTAAGCTAGCAACGGTACGGAAAAATGCTGCATACCGAGCGATGCTGCATTCTCAAAGAACGCGGGCACGCTCAGAGACTTATCACGAACTCTAGCGAGCGGAGAGGCGACTTCACAGACAGAAAAGGAAGCCTGAGAGGTCCAACAACTCTGCGAACTCGAAAACTACAGGGAGCAACTGCACCAGGCGCGGAAGTTTTACCAACAAGTAAGCAGGATGAAGCCTCATACACCTCGATGCTCATCCTGCCGAGACAAAGGAGGAAATCTGATTTTCGACAGAATGGGCATATTGGAGCGATGGGTTGAGTACTTTGATGAACTACTGAACAACCAGAACATCGACGAGTTGGAAGTCCTGCCAACTGAAAACGGCAGACAAATACTGCCGCCACCAAATATAGATGAAATAGTCCGTGCAACTCATCGGCTTAAAAATCAGGAGTCGATGGAATTACAGCCGAATTAGTTAAACATGGAGGCGACCAAATACACCAAGTGGTTTCTCAACTTGTGCTCAAGGTATGGGACAGCGAATTAATGCCTGATGAGTGGCAAAGAGCCATTATCTGTCTCATACACAAAAATATCACGTTGCTGAGTACCATCTATAAGACATTCGCCGTTATCTTGCTGGGCCGGATAGCCACATACGCCCAGAACATCATTGGCCCATACCAAAGAGGCTTCACTCCAGGCAAATCAGCAACAGATCAGATTTTCTCTCTGCGGCAAGCGACGGAAAAACTGTTGGAATATGAACACCAGTTGCACCAACTTTCCATCGACTTTAAAGCCACCCATGCCAGCATAACCAGGGTAAAACTGTACACGGCCATGAGAGAATTCGGTACCCCAAACGAAATTGATAAGACTGATTAGGCTGACCCTGACCAATGTGCGAGGCCAGATAAAAGCAGAAGGATCACTCTCAAGACCATTCGATATCAACAACGGTCTACGACAAGGGGATGCCCTATTATGCGTGCGTCCTCTTTAACTTGGCCCTAGAGAAAGTGATCCATGATGCTGAGGTAAATGCAAGAGGTACGATCCTCTTCAAGTCCACCCAACTATTGGCCTACGCTGACGATATCGACATCATGGGAACAACGACCCGAGACGTACAAACTGCCTTCATCCAGATCGAGCAAGTGACAGTCGGCGCGAGATCTTAGGCGGCACATCAATGCAGGCAAGACAAAGTATATGGTGGCAACGTCAGCAGCGAAAAAAAATCAACCAACAAAATCAAACCGCACTGGCCAAAGGGGAAGAATAAAGATAGAAGACTATAACTTTGAGACCGCTGATAATTTCTCCTATCTAGGGTCGAAAATCACAACCGATAATAGCTACGATGATGAAATCCGCGCACGGTTGTTGTCAGCCAACAGAGCCTATTTCAGCTTGCAAAAACTGTTCCGCTCGAAACGTCTCACCATAGAGTCAAAGCCGGAGACTTGGGTTCTTAGAAAGAAAAATTGCGAACTTTTGGACGCGTTAGAGAGAAGAATCCTCTGAAGAATTTTTGGCCCCCTACATGATTCCGTAGTCTTCATAACAACGAAAGCTCTGAGCGATACCATGACTGTCCGGTTGTGGATAAAATCCGGCTCAATCGGTTACGGTGGGCGGGTCACTTAATCCGTATGGATGAGAATGATCCCACCCGGAAAGTCTATAAGGGCAATATCCATGGTAGAAAAAGGTTGTGGATAAAATCATACCAACCATTTAGATTACGGTGGGCGGGTCACTTAATACGTATGGATGAGGCTGATCCAGCTCGGAAAGTCTATGGCAGGAAATGAGGACGAGGCAGACCCTCCCTAAGATGGAGCGATGGCGTGGGTCAGGACGCCAGACAGCTTTTAGGAATATCGAATTGGTGGATCTCGGCGCAAAACGGGGATGTCTGGAGTTCCTTATTAAGGCAGGCCTAAACCGGATACCGGTTGTTGCGCCGTTGATGATGATGATGATGATTGACATGACAATTAAGACCAGGCGCATAACCATCGGCACTTCGTTACGGTTGTTTGGGTCGAAGAGTTTCCAGAATGTGTCTTTTTTGGCATTAGATCGACCCGTCTGAAGCACGTAGGCATTAAGGAAATGATTTTCATAACCCGTTCATCAAATTACTCGACTTCTTTAATGACAAAACGGAAACTCTCAGAGATGGCAATGTCGACACCACATATAAGGCGTGGACTTCCAAACTAGAGGATTTCACCGTCATTTTTATTTTGTTCACGTTCTGTGTCGTGGCACTCAGTATCTTACCCAATTTCTTCGAGAAAGCAGATAATGATGTGCCTCTATCGAAAAGTTCCTGCAAGATTACCAATCAGGGTACCAATATTTAACGTTGAGCCGCGGATTGGTGTGGGTCAGACTTATCTGCTTAACTCCATATTCGTCGACGGAGGTGGACGTTCAAATATTTTCTTTTTTCGAAACTGTGTTGAAATAGGAGAAAAACTGGGTCCGGGGTGCAAATTATCCGAGCCTGTTTGAAATACACAATCAATCTTACCAATTTTGTCCAATTTTGTTAAAGTTTCGAATCCAACCCTCCGAGAAAATATAGGGCTGAAAAGAATCACCTTCTTTCTCCTTTCCCGAAGGTCTCAAAAATAGCTGTCCTTTGAATTGTTAATGTGCAGATCATCAGAAAGCCACTGAACTTATGAACAAACTATTGAAGCATACGAAAAAGAACACATAAATCAACAAAAGTTAAACTATTTTTAAGGCACCTATCATTCATCGAACTAGCTAGATCTAATGTGTTCCATAGCTCTTAAATTAAACCACCGTTTCCACCCATACTCACCACTCGAAAAACAAAAGAAAAACAAAGACATACACCGGAATTTCCCTCCCTTTTCCAAACTCATCCCCAACATTTTTCGTCCTATACAACCGATCATTATTAATCAATTTCATAATTACTCTTTCAGGTGTATAAGCTACCAAAATTCAACTCCAAGTGAGTGAAAGCAATTCAACCATTTCTGCGGCGTCATTGCGTCGTTCCGGTCAGGAAGTTGCAGACTTTACTTAAGTAGGCAGTACCATTTAAAACGGCAGACATTCGATTTCACGTGATCAATACACGCAACACAACGACCCTCCAATCAAAAATGTTCAAGAAACTCCTGGGTTAAATGCGCCAAGATAGCTACACCCTATTGTCAAGTTCAAAGATAAGGCCATAACGTAAGTCCTTAACTGGTATCAACCCACGAAATAAACACACTCGCACTACGACGATTATCCTTGTGGTGCGTAACAGAAAATAATGGATTGTCAATAAATAAAGTGTTTCGAAAAGCAGTAAGCACTTGGTTAGCATTGACCATAATCAAGAGAGAAGTACCGTGACTACAATCGTTATTAAGTCACGAAATTGACTATCATTTAGCGGACGTAGAAAAGGCGAAGGAAGGGGTGAATCGAGGACAAGTGGAAGAAGGAGGTATCTGATATCTTTCCTTGGATTGTAAATCGATTGAATTTGACCATCTAGTCGGCTGGCAAAGACCTTGAATAAAAGTGATACCATCATGTTTTCAAAACGGACAGCACACGACCTAAGTCCTATCTAATCCATCTCTATTGGAAGCCATGGATTCACGTTACTATGTTAATAATAGAAACAATCGAATCCCTTTATCAGTGTCATAAAATTATTCAAATTGATAGGATTATCATTATTAGAAAGCACGCAAGAAGTTGGAGACAGACTACTTCTGAATGGAAACTTTAGATACAAGTACTCTGTCGGCCACCCCTATCCCACTCATTCAAAAGCCGCATATCGGCCAGACACAGAACTTTTACCACAAACATTTCAGCATGAATGCTATTGCTTCGGCTGCAATAAGCTCCACTACCCCCACCATGGATCAGATGTATTCATCGAATTGTTCTGATAGTACCGGCACGCAACCAGCACAGGTAACAACTGACAAACAGCACAATAGTACTCGAAAAGATACCGCGAAAGTAACAACGAAAAGCAACAGCCTACACGATTCCAATTACAGTCCTAATAGTGATTTCAGTTCGGCAGATATTCGTGCCAGCTTTCAACGCAGTCATACTTGCGGTAGTTTATTCGCCAAGTGCGGTTGCAGTACACCGTCCCCCTTTGATACACTTATTTGCACTGATAACGCCTGTAAAAATGGGAACGCGGTTTCGAGTAACGAACAAGTAACGTATGCAAATGGTGGTAACCAGCATCACGGAGTGGATGAAGATAATAGTGCTTCCAAGATAGTAGATACTAGTAAGTTTCATCAGGAACAAGAACGAGATCGAAGCGATCATTCTCAAAGCAAACGATCCACCAGTAGATCAACATACGTTCATCCCGATCTTAACTTTGTGTTCACTGATGAAAACAAAAATCCTCCCGTTGATCCTGCGGCTTCCAAGAACGATCGCACCACAACCATAACCACGAAAAATGGTGGTAAGCTACAATTTCAGTGGCAATCCAGTCCAAACATAGGAAACTATGAGATCGTAGCAGTTCATCCCGAAGTTGTTCTGAAAATATCAACTGCCAACGGTCGTGGTAAACATCGTCACCTCAAGCCAAGTCTCTCGGAAGACAACAGCTACCTTAGCAGCTCCACTAATCGCCCGCAACTTCAGCGTATGCCAAGAGAGTACTTCACAAGTACCGATTCCGATAGTGCACCAAGCGAAAGTCTAGATAATCCCGGGCAATTGCGATCAGCATCACCATCCGAATCTCAGCCCGATCACCCGCAAAATAAACGCCACCCTCGAAAACACTCCAACAAATCATCACAAGCTGACATTCAGCCGCCTGAAAGCTCATCCCTCAATGATCTTAACGCGCAACAAGATAACAAACGCGACTCTGTAGATGCACAGATTTCCGCAACATATGATCTTAACGATCCTCCTCAGAACGAGAACGCCCGCAATCTCTCCGACCATAGTGAATACTCAAAAGCGGGCACTTATCAGAAAGTAGCAATAGTAACAACATCACCTAACCAAGCGTTCAGCGCGATCACCTCTACGACAAGTACCGCAGCTACCGTCTCTAGCGTCAGTACGAGCACTTACTGTAGTGCACCCGCTACCGTCGATCCAGCCCAAAAGTACTTCCAGGAGTCTGGAATCTTGGGCCCTCTAGGGAATACTTCAGTCTCACTGATCCGGAAAACCTCGAAAATCATGCAGGACGCAAATGTGATAGAGCATGTGAGTAGGATCACCTCCAACGGTCCACATATCACTATCTAGAACCCAAAAGATACTAATTCTAACAATCCTTCAATTTCAGATACGTAAAAATTCTAAACTCCTTCGTCAAGGTGGCATCTACAAAGACGAGCTGGAATACACTCGAAGTTTGATCCCCAGCATAAAGATCGATGTCGACAAAAAGGATCAAAAGGAGAAAATCAAGCAACTGGAAGAGGAGATCACGCATCTTCGTGACATTATCAAGACCCGTGATAATGAAATCTACAAATTGAAGCGTGAAATACATAAGTTGAAGGTTAGTGCTAAAAAGGTTAAGATAGATGAAAATCAGCTTGAAAATTCCAAGTGCGAGATTTAGTATGATTTTCATTGCGCAATTTTCTAGTGTTGTTGTGATTTTATTTGCAATGGAGTGGATTACGTGAAGTGTTATGGCTATTTTTATTCTTTTTTTCCGCGGAAAATCAAATTTGTTGACAAAATTCGTTTACAGGCTTGTGTTACATAGACTTAACAAAAGATAGAGTGATTATTATCTAGAAATTCCATGTATGCTTGTGTATCTTTTTACATGGATACATAAACGCGCATGCATGATATTATTTTGATTAACGAGAGAGAGCTGATACCTTCTCCAATTTGTGAGATCTTGTGCTATAAATACGCAGATTAGAAAAACGAAACTAGAATACATGAGAAACGTTCTATCATATAACGGAGAAGGGTCCGTGATTACTAATCTACCTTAATGTATCTAAAATTGCATAGAGAGGAAACATTGGAAAGTTTCGTAACTTCTATTGTGCTGATTGATTGATCTTGCGGAGATTTTTATCTAAATTAAAACTCCAAAGTGAAGCAGTTTCTAGATATATCCATTCATCTTTTCAATGAAATGACCTCTTGATTTCAAATTCACCAGTGATCCTAAAGATCGTTGAACAAAGGAGCAAACTCCTACCAAAACGCTTCCTTCTAAACGTATTCTCTCGTAGTTCTCCATATTCCATTTCCTCAAACTTCTCTTCTTCTTTAGTTGTTGCCCTGTTCGGTAGAGAGTTGGGTCATCTAGATCGTCCTGGCCATGTTTCTCGATCATAGCCTTGATCTAAATATAGTCAAAAACCTCTGAAATGATCATTGTATGTCAACCCATCGAGGTTTCGGTCGAAATTTTGATCGTTTTCCATTGACTTCGATATTGGGATCAATCTCAGTTAATGAGCATGAATTTCATGGTCATACCATCGAAGACGCCTCAATTTCAATATTTCCACAAAGGATTCAACTCCATACTAATAGTGGATGTCTTTGTTTTTGCAGACGTGATCATAGCGTGACGTGATCTAACGCAACATCTTTGTCTCCATTACCGCGAGGCGGTGTTTGTTTGTTTGTAGTAGGCTAGCACTCAAAACCATAGAGGGCAACATGGGTGACGACACTGTGATAGATTTTGAATTTGCAATGTTCGTTCATGCATCGATCACAAAGATCATCTAGGTTGCACTGATACATGATGCAAATAATAGCACAGAACAAAGTAACTTAAATTCATTAGTGTTAGTCGCCAAAAATTCTGTTTTATTCAGATTCAGATTTGAAAATCATCACCTATACAGAGGAGTATGTAATGCACCCTGTAAGTTGGCCCTTAAGAATACATTCAAAGTCTTCCCTGCTTGTCGTGAGAGCGACTAAAAGGAACAGAAATCTGTGAGCTGAAAATCTACAAATTTTAAAACTTTATTGCTACCGAAATAACGCTCGTACGCACTGTAATCGGAAGGTGAAAATGGCAGTGGATAGGTCACACATTAAAGAAAGGCGACAATTGCATTCCGGGTTAAGCCATGAAGTAGAATACATTTTCCTAAGATGGGCGATGAGTCGGCCACCCCAAAAGCACTTAACGCAAAGCAAGAGCGAAAGAGGGGGGATCTCAGGTAACCGGGAACGATGTCGCATAAGGGTAGTTGACGCGCTATACTCCACCACGGGGTAAATGGCAACCATATATAGTAGAAGCTCGATGAATCTCCAAAATTCGTATAGTCAAGGAACTCACGATTTAGAACAAAATATCGGGATTATCAACTATCAGGAGTGCAAAATAATGAAAATTAACTCTGGGGATCGAGAAATTTACACGAATTACCCGAAAATGCGAATTATCGATGCATTTTTTGGTAAACGGTCAAACGCCTCCTCTGAATCCAAGAATGCAATATAGAAAGAGCGGTGTTTCTCCATGTGTAACCACACAGAGCATATTGTGCCAGGTTCGTAGTTCATGACAAACCCAGCTTCGTTTAGGGTAATTTAAACGACGTCGTGAATGAACTTATCAAGAATGCGCTCCACAATCTCCCTAGTATAGGATAACAATCAAATCGAAGGATAATTTGGACACTTTGCTAGACTACTTTTCCTTTTCCATATTGGAGCGATCGTACTTTCTTGCCAACCCTAACCAATAATATGATTGAAAAACTCACTGAGTCCGAGTGTTAGGTCTTAGCCGAGTGTTAGGTCTTAGCCCTTCCGCTTCCCAAAACTCGGCGTCATTAAGTCCTGCTGCCTTCCTCGTTTTCTTTTGGTTCTTCCACTTCAAGGTCGCTGATAAAGGTCGACACTACTTGCGGAATTCTCGAAGTACTATCACCTCGTGTGCAAAAGCCTTTACCATCATGGCACTGATTGCTGTATACCTTTTCATTGACATGACAATTAAAATCACGCACAATGACGATATAACCATCGGTAGCACGTTATAGTTCTCTGGATCGAGCAGCTGCCAGAAGGTGTCTTTCTTGGCGTTAGATTGACCTGTCTATGGCACGTATGCGTTATAGAAATGAATCTTAAATCAAGTCAGCAGAGATAACATTGGGTGGGATTGGCTGTCAATGCGGTAGCTGCTATCTTATCATACCTTACCAGAAGAACAAATCACAAATTTCCGTGCAGCCCGTCGATCCGTCTACCTCGGATCGTTCATTACCTTTAAACTTTTCTATCAAAACGCATGAAATTTAAGAACCAGGCTATTATTTTTCAATCTATTTGGTTTACTAGTACCATATCGTCTGAATTTCTAAAACTTGCCTTGATAAAATAAAATAAGATTTTGGGTTCTGAACTCCTTGAAGGCGCTTTGCTTTTTCGCAGTGTCAAAAATCACGCGGATTTGGGTAAGGCTACGGATAGAGGCATCTAGATCGCGGTAAAGCCTCCCTTTTGTACCAAAGCGCTTTTTTCTGTTTCTTTTTAAGATTGTATTACCTTGGGCATTTCTCCACCTAATGCAACTCCACTTGTTATTCCACCTATACGAAGAACTATAGCCTTCCTCTCTCCCCTTCAATGTTTGCAGTGACGTCAATTTCCCTATAGTCACCAGGCATAAGGTTACCGGCGCTGGAACACTCCCCCAGACCCTCCTTGGACCCTTTCCTACCCTTATGTACCTTTATGAGTACCTGCACGGCCCAACAGTTACATCTTCCAAAAAATCATTTAAACCGCGCTCCTGATTTCGTTCTCCTGAATTTGCATGTGGGCTGTTTTCCCAATTTTCAGATGTTACTCCTTAGGTTGCTCCTGAAACGATGAGTAAATCGCTTGTATCGATTTCCATGTTCTGCGGAGGCCTATCAAGTTCAACTCTCGAAGCACCAATTTCGCAGGTCTGAATCTGGCCTAGTGATGATCAAAGCCGCGTTTCTTTTACGTCATTCCCTCTAACCTGCCTTCTTGTTAAGTTCTTTCCTTCACAAGGTCCCTACGTGCTTTTCCGTTCTTGTTCACAACTAAGATCCGTAAGAAACTCTTTCCGGAAATCATACTGATCATTTATATTTAAGTCCAGGACGTACCCGGCTAATGTTGCGGCGGATTGACGTGCGAAGACTACAATCGCTTCCAGTCTCACATCCACAACAGCTGCAATCCTACTCAGCCCTCTCCCACGCTCATCAATTTCACAAACTCTTCTGCTCAATCCCTCAATCATCGTGTGACTTACATTATAATTACTTTTTCTCGGGTTATAACTTTTCTCCTCTTTCAACTTCCTTCCCGATTGGGTGCAGCCTCCTCAATATCTTCTGAAATCCCCCACCCCCTCTCTCTCTTTCTTTAGTCGGGTACCTCATTGGCAACCTTGAAGTCAATCTTAGTCCCGTTCCTCACATCCTTCTTGCTAAAAACCAAACAATGTAGTTCTTTCCCTCTCATAAATTTTAATTTCGTGGATTGTATTTTTCCTAGCCCGTGGAGAACCGCTGTCATTATCATACACAGAGCTGTAGATAGAAAATCCAGGCCCGGAAGTGAAAATTGTGCAGAAAACGGGACTCGGGGTGAACATTATACGGATCTAGAGAGAAACTTATGCGGGCCCGCCTATTATCCCTTTTTGCATTCAAAGTTTTTCCGGCATCGACGGGAATCCCCTCCTTTCACCCCCTCTCGTCAGGCGTTGCTATTCACAAAAGAGACACTTTTGTCCATTGTCGTTATATTTTCATATCCCGTTTCTTTTCTCCACCTCGAGTGTACCGCAGGGTTCCATTCAGGACCCAGTACTATTTCGATTTTATTATCAGCGATCTTCCCTCTCTCCTCACCTTACCTTGGTTACTTTATAACTTTTCGTCTGCAGTTTCTACTGTAAACTGTGTATCTTTTCAATCAAACTCAGACACCCTGATTCGCTGGAGTTCTATATAAGTTAGCACCAAACATTAGCAAGTGTCACCCGATGTGCTATTCTATTAAATCCTCTCCCACTTTGACAGCCACCCTTTATCATACCGGGGTTTCGACCAAATACTCAGTGTAAATTTCTAAAATGAACTCAAATTCGGCAAACACTACCTGGGTACCTGCTGTCGTGCTTTCAGAATGTCTGACTTCACATTGCATACCTTTTCTGACTTTGACGCGGTATAAATCTCCTCAACACTTTTTAACTCTCTAACTTTCTTAAGTATTCCTCCGTGATTTGGTCCCCCTGCCGAAGCTATGATCGTCAGCTCGCGCATATGACGCGAATAACATGTCAGATTTTTCCGACGAATTGTTCGTCTATTAGGTGGTCCCACAACAAAAGTGACAGAACTCCCCTCTGCTAACAATGCTTGCGTATAAAGGCCAACATTGCCTCACCACATAAGCGCATTTGAACCTGGCTGCATTCCAACCTTTCAGTACTATATCCTTCTTGGCAGAAAAATTACATATTTCCATAAGGGCCTATTTACAGCTTAAATTTTTTATTGTCATTTATGTTGGTTTAACTTCTTGGACATTTTTTAAATGAAAATTTGCTTCCTGGGCCACTTTCCCTCATTGTGGGGCTCTCTTCCCTTGCTTTTCCTCATGGCTCTCTAAATGACTTATCTTTATGGCGAGAAGCTGCCAAAGTCGGATAGAAACCCCATAAGCCACGCCTTACTGACATCTGTAGCAATAAAAGGACCAGATGAGGCCAAAAAATTAATTGACTTAATATGCAATTACTTGCTGAACTAAAGAAAGGGAAAATTATCATCCGATTTGACCATGATTAACCTTGAGGGCAGAGCTTCCCCAAAATCGAAAAAAAGTCCCGAATTCACCCACGCAAGTCTGCCAGCACCTAAGTGCAGGTAAATGTTTCAGTGCCCCCAGTGTCCATAGGCAGGGCAATCACATAGAAAATGTCCCTTGGATTCCGCTTCCACGTATCATCTTGGAGAATTCCTATTCTGAACAGGGGAAGTTTAGTGCGTCTAGCAGCATTAAAGGTCCGCCACCTGTCATTAAGGGAAGCTTGTTCCCAGTTTTTGATAGCAGCATTAGCCAATGCTACTGACATCCTGGTTCTGGTTCGGGAATGGGGGGAAATTGAACTCTATTTTGCTAAAGCATTCGAGATTTCATTAACCTCTACACCACAATGATCGGGTACCCAGAGCAGTTTCATCGTATTGAATCTAGAAACAGAGTTCAGTCGATTTCTATATTCCTTAACGATTTTTCAAGTAGCAGCTTAACTATCGCTACAGGTTGGCATGCCCCTGCCCTTCAAGTGCTCGTCAATCATCCACATTGTCGCCCTTTAGATCGCATACACTTCAGCCGAAAAGGCCGTTGTGTATTGTCTCAAGGAAAAAGCTTCTCGACTTCTGGTTTTTATTCGAGAGGTAGATTCCTGCTCCAGAACCCTGCTCTGTTTTTAGACCATCGGTGTAAATGACGTCAGTATATCCTGAAGCGCTTTCCTCTGGGACTTGCCAGTTTTCTTTCCGTTTCAACGTAACTTCATGTCTTTTACCAAACAGATTCAGTTCTGCCGATAACTTTTCCTGGTCTGTGCTCCCAAGTCCATTGTTTCCCCATAGATCTGTTCGAATTAGTCTATGAGCTGCTCTCATTGCAGTGCTTTGAATAAATATATCCAGAGGCTGCAAATTAAGTAATGCTTTTTGAACTGCGCCGAATGTCGTGCTCATGGCACCAGTGATACCCAGATACACAGTTCTTTGCAGTGCGGCAAGTTTACCGTGAAAACCTTTTGGTCCCATCTTAACCCACCACACTACAGATGCATAACCGAAAATCGGCATAATGACAGCAAATATCCACATTACCAGATGAGGCCTGAGTCCCCATGTCGAGGCAAAGGTCCGTCTACACAGCCCATAAGCTGTGAGAGCTCGTTTCGTCATTACCTCTACATGTTTGTTCCAAAGAAGAGTTCTATCTAGAGTTACTCCCAGATATTTAACTTCTTCAGAGAGTTGAAAGATAGTACCCCTCATCTCATGGAGGCAAAGTCCATCCAGTTTTCTACTTTTTGTGAATAATACCATTGTGGTTTTATTTGGATTAACTGAAAGACCATGTCTGAGGCACCAACTGTCTATCAAATCAGCGGCACGTTATGTATTTCTACACAATGTTCCAAGATACGGATCAACAGCAAGCACAGTCACATCATCAGCATAAAGCACACCTCCTTGGGAGCAGCCTTTCGTTGCTTCTGCTGTTAGATCACGATCGATATCCACCTCACCACACAGCAATCTCTGCGTTAGCATAACATGGATCCACTCAATTGAAGCATCATCAACACCATGCGCTCTAGCGGCATCACAAAGGCGCACAGTCAAACGCCCCTTCAATGTCCACGAACACCCCCATCGCGTACACGCCATTCAGAGTTGCATCCTCTATCTTTGTAACCAAAGAATGAAGAGCAGACTCACAGGACTTTCCACGCTGATAAGCATGTTGGTTTTCACTAAGTGGGTGTGACCTAAGATGCGTTGCCACGAATGCAAGTCTTTCCAAACCTTTCAGCAAGAATGAAGTCAAGCTGATCTGTCTGAAGTTCTTTGGATTAGAATAGTCATCTTTCCCAAGTTTTAGTATGAAGACTACCTTAACATTTTGCCAAGAGGAAGGCACGTAGCCCAGATCAAGACATCCTCGATAAATATTTCTTAGAAGCTGCTCTAAGTGCTCCATACTCTCCTGTAGCATTGCTGGATAGATGCCGTCCATGGCATGTGCTTTGAAATGTTCAAAGGACAGTATGGCAGCTCCTACCTTTTCATAGGTAACAACCGCTTTCGCACTGTTCTAGATCCTCATTGCAGTACTTGCGTGTTGAAGGGGTTGTAAAAACCGTCAACTCTCCCCCTACCACTTGTCCCACCCGTTCCCCCGGGTAGTGTACTTCCAGGAAGGTCTGTACCGATTCCAGTCTGGAGCTCGTGGGAGTACCGTCGGGTTTTCTAAGAGAGTTCAACTTGGCCGGCTCATCCCTTTTATGAACTCTGCACAGCCTTGTAGTCTCTTTTTCGCCTTCCAGATCCTCACAATACGCTCTAAGGGAGCCTCGTTTCGAATACCTAACGAGCCTCTTATATTCACGCTGTGGGTTCCCGAAATTTAACCAGTCTTCGTTCTTATTACTTTTGCAAGCACGGTTCAGAAGTCGCCTGGTATATTTCCTGAGTTTTTACAGTTCACGGTTCCAACAAGGAACCATGTTACCGCTTTGGCCTCGGGAAATAGGACAAGCCTCTTCATAGTACTCTAACAGTGTGCAATTCAGAGTTTTTAATTCATCTTCCAGCGCCAAAGCAGTCCTTAGTCGTTAGGGAGCTGTACTTTATTACTAAGAAGTTCATTGAACTTTGTCCAATCCGTTTTCCTAGGGTTTCGTACAAAGGTACTACAGGCTGTTCGCCCGCAGATTGTATCTTAGGTATCAGTGATCTGACAGTGAGACCTCGTCTAGCCCCCACCAATGTGTAATCAACTCTAACACTTTTGAGATACAGATTATTATGACAATTACTTCGCTTCTTCTCGGTCCCACGAATATAGGGGTGCACCCTACGTTTGCAGTCATGATACAGCTGAAGAGATGAAATCAAACAGCTTCTACCTTTTTGGATTGCATTCGCTACTGCAGCAACAAATATGTTAAGCATTCGCATCGCAACCTATTAAGAGTCCGAGACCACTTGATTCTGAATACGATACCAAATCCCTAAGCTCTTGCGTCGGTTGAGGATACGAAGAATTATAGAGTATATAAGCGGACGCAACTATGATGTTTTTCCTCTGGCCATTTATCTCATATTGTACGATAACTGTAACTAAGTCCTGGGAACAGAAATGTTTCAGCATGGTTGCCTCTAGCCGTCTTGACATCAGGACAAAATTTGTCGGTCTTATGGATATTTCATCGTAGAAGATCCTAACCCACTTTACTGATCCAATGCCACAGATTCTGTTAAATCGAACCCACGCCTCTTGCACCGGAAAAATATAGGGGCAATCCACATAGGAGGAGGCTTTGGCATGCTACAGGTTGATTTGATCAATCTTTATGTTTTTCGACATAAACTTAGTCTAATGTGTTATGGAAAACAATTAGAAGCACATACCGCGATCCGCGTGTGACGGGGTTTTCCCCACACCATACCGCTAGAGACTCGATCCCCTCGAGTTTGATTTCTCTGAGAAAAGCCGCACTCATCCATGAAAAATCTCATCTTATCTGGCAGAGCATTCATCTGTTTTCCACCTAGCACCCTGACTGCGGTGTCCGGCTTGCATAGATTCGATCATTCGAACTGGCATCTAGTTCCGTTCACGTTTCTGGCTTCTCCTTCTTCCGCCTGTTCCTTCGAAGGTGTAGGAGAAGTTGCTAGCAGGTATGTTCCACTCTGTAGTCCCTTCACCAGTGCGAACCCCCATACGGGAGTTTCACCACTGTATGCACTACCCTCCACGCGCAGCGCCACTGTGGGAGAGCGCTCCAATTTACTCTATATTGTGTGAGTCGAATACAATCATTGTTTTTCGCTCTCAAAATGGAAATAATGCTCTACAGTTTCCTAATATGACAGAATTTCAGTCTATCTAGGAAAAAGTGGAGCACCATTTGGTGAGTTTCCTTGAGCACATTCAGACTCTTTTCATCCAGTTCGAATAGCAAGTTGAAACCGTCCACGTTTGTAGATTTTTCGTTCCTGGCATTCCTGAACTTTACCCTCCAGTGTCCAAAGTCCACCCCTGGGTTCTGTTCACCCAGTATGCAGATGATGTTCTCTGCCTTCTTTCGCGATCCCGGTAACTAACATCCGAAATGTTCTGTCTTGCGTAGTTCAGCGTTCACAATAGTGAAGTTAGGCCGACCGCCAGAACTCAAAGCCGGGATTACTTGCTGAAGCCACTTTAAGGCAGCCTCGTCAGTGCACTGAAAATAGAGAAGCCCATCGCGAAAATCTTGATTGTTAAATCGTGCCTTCGTTCCAGGCTCCAGAATTGACATTTTGCCATCCTTGGAGAAAACTCCCACGGCAACATTCAGAACAGAAGCTGCAACTTACGCATACGTCCTCTTCCTTCCCGCCTTCGTGTCCGTATTCCTATGGGAGGGACCAACTTCATTGAGATATCTCTCGCTAATTTGATCACCTCCCGGCACACCGGTACCAATACCCGCGGGACGCCCGGATGTAATCCCTGGTTCGGAGCACAATAAAGCGTTGGCCAAAACAGATGTGTTGGTCTTAAGCTTCTTGCGCGCATTGCCGCTGACAGAAGAGTCTGGTGCGTCCAGTATGGATCTCATCGGGGTTGCCAATGTATCCCCAGCTTTCACCGAAGATTCCGATTCCTTGCGCCCGATTTCTCAGGACGTTTCCGCACCTGGTGGTACAGCCACGTCCATGTCCTCATTCCCAAGATGCTCCACCTTCCTTCGCAGTGCCCTCTTCTACCGCCGACTTAGGGCCTTTCCAGGTTCACGGTGCCCGGGCGCTTGGATCCGTTTCCACATACCGGCCTTAGACCAATAGCGTCCACGTCACCTGTTTCCCTTTCTTCCGCTCTTCCCGGTAAGGGTAAAAGAGAAGGTTCTGGCACGCAGGTTTCAGCCTGTTGCCCCCCCCCCCCCTAATTACCCGAAGTTCCCTTCTGCCGAGCCTTCCTCTTCCGTTTGCGGGTAGATTTGGGTTGTATTACCGGCGATAGGGGTTTGACACTCTTAGTAGAGTACCGAAGTTCAGAAGGATCGGTTGAAAGCTATAAAAGGAGCGTTTGAAGAAATAAAATGAGTTTGTCAACATTCAGCTCAGTGTGATTATTATACTAATACAAAGGACTTGTACTCAAGAAAATAAGAAGGTTAACCGGTTGGCTACCCTTTGGAGGAATTTTCGTGCCAAAAGTTCTTCTAATTATAGCCCAAGCAATTTCGATTTTGGGAAAAAAATAACATAATTTCTATATTTCTCAAATAATATTACGTTCTATTATAGTTCTTTGTCTAGAGTAAACATTTCAAAGATTTCCACACCAAAAATATTCCAAAAAACGTCTGGTTCAACATAAAGATTGTTCACTTATTCGAGTAAACAGCAAACCTGAGGCTTTACTCGCTATTTCAAATCAGAGACTACGATAAGATTGCCAGCCACTATTATACTATTCGAAAATAGGTTGAGGTCGTGCGAGGTGAAGCTGTCTTCATCTCATTATCTTTTCACTATTATTCTAAAAAAAAAAGATTTAAATACAATTTTAAACACAGAAATTAAAGAGTAGAAAAAAAATTGCATATTTAACCTTTACCCGGCCAAGTTTATCTAAGTCCGCCAGTTTTCCGTTGTTATTATTACAAGTACTTGTACTTCGACAACAGAATCTTTATTTGTTTCTGTCAGATATCTTTATCTTTCTAATATTTTTTTCAATACCGCGCACTCAGAATGAAAATGCGAATTGTTAGCATATCAGCCGTTTTGAGCTATTAAAACATTCTTGTCTCATTTGCAAAGATTCTGGTAGACATAGTACGTACGAAGAAGTTGCCTACGGGACTACTTTGGGTGGTTTAGATTTGATAATGTTTGGCTTTTAGGTTCATCTTTCACTAAGAGCTTATTATCTGAGTTTGGAAGATAGGCCCGATCTATATTTACTTTATTTTGAATGCCAGTATGAGCTAAACTTCCTAATAATAACGTCAGCCAAGTTGATTTGATTGTGAGTGATTTTGCCTGAACTAACGCACCACCCACAAGCATGGGTTCCTTACATAATTTGTACAAACTAAAGTAAATTATTTGCACCCAAGTGAGAGAGAAAAAAAATATGCATTAGTGTAATACCATAAGGTGTAATCTATAAATTCGCCAGAGGAGCAGAAGAGTCAAAGGGGCAGACAGAGTTAAGAGCTAGAAGTGAGTAAGCCACATTCAAAGCCCCGGGAAAAATGACCCCTGATGCGCAACAAAGCTTCATCATCGGGAAAACTGACAAAATTCAGTTTAGTACTGCTGTTAGGAAAATGCATACCACAATTGACGAACTACTATTAACCACGAACGTACCTAACGCATACTTCAACCGCATACCAATACCTCCTCGAAACACTTTTCCTCATTAATCCATAATCCATTCTTTGCCTTCATCAAATATTCCATCGACGGTAAATATACACATGTTCACAAATTAAATCTAACGAGTCTGACACTCAATTAAATTTATACTCGGAACGTGTGGTTACTTCAGCCATTCAAAGTACAAATCATTGTTTGCATTACACCGTAATTATCAGAATACCAGCAACATTGAAGAGCCTGAACAGAATAACAATGAACAGTGAATAATAGTAGAAAAGTGCATCGTAATGAATACTTAAAATGCTCCAATTTTGCACACCCTGTGGACAGACTAGTGCTCGTTAGAAAGCCTCAATTGAATGCATTAATAAATAATGTTTATTAATTAGTAGCTGCTTAGCAGTAAATGAAATAAATGGAAATGTCATTAAACGCTGGTGTTAGTCTAATTACAGATTATATTAGGAGCTTTGAAGTAGAGTTCGACAAGGTGTTAGCTTCCGATTTATCAAAATTGAATATATCAACACAAAGTCATTTCATTTATTATTATTATATGATAATCCCACTGCAGCAGGTCAAACACAAAGATCCTTATTATCTAAAACTAGGACCGGGGTTCGATGTTAAGCAGAGTCATTCGTCGATTCAACATGCAATTCCAAAATCACCATCAGTTTTGCTTCCTCAAGCTGGTGCTGAATCGAGCACCAGCGTAGCCCAGCTCCTGACATGCCCGTGATTGGCTCTGCTTATACCTTGCCGGCACTGCGGCCAACAATACTGACGCCATACCTAAGTCGCCCTGGTCGACTAATTCTCTGCCTCTATCTGCCACGCACTGTTCCACTGCGTCTATAAAAGATCGTATCAGCCCGACAACGTCCGCTAGCCAACTTAAAAGTCATCCTCCATCCGAAGGACATGTTCCCTACTTAGCATCAGCTGCGCTACGCACTTCTGACGATTGTCCTACGGTTGCTGCAGTAGTCCACCGCACGCTTCCTCCTGTGCATCATCGGCGCCTGCCACTACTGAACCGCAGACCTTTCCGATCTCATACCACCCGAGCGGCCCCAACTGAACGTCGCCTCGCCGCGAAACAACCGTTCGTGTCGAGGCTAGCGCACCACTTCCGACGAACTTCTGGTCTATATCAGAAGCAAAGCCAACTCAAGTTTGTCACTTCTCTCATGAGAGAAGCTGGTAGCTTCCTTCAAAGTGACGTATCCCCCCGAGATTTAGATGCTATTGTCCAATCTTCCTTTTGACCACAGAGGGTCTTCGTCAAGCCTTATTAGAGGGCCAAGCCTCGTGAAAATTTCTGGCCCGCCCACCTGCCTCGGCGAACTTAAATGATTCTGACAACTTTACACTGTTTTATCAAAATGTAAGGGGTCTAAAGACCAAGCTTTCGAAATTCAAACTGTCTGCCCTAGGATTCCAACATTACGTCATCTGCAATTCTGAAACCTGGTTGGATGACAGAATTCCGAGCTCCTCAAAGGTTACTCTGTCTTCCGTTGTGACAGAGACTGCGCTGCGCTTGGCAAGACAACCGGCGGGGGTGCCCTAAGTCTCCTCTCCGTGTCAAAATCATCCTTTCCTCCTCCTCCTCCACCTACGATTCTGTCACCTTACGAGCCATTCCGCCCCTGCCCCTTTATCATATGGTGAGTATATTTTCCCTGCCCCCCCCCCTTCTCTGTACGAGAATTTCTTCGACAGATTATCAGAGGTCCTACTGGTTTTGTTCTCCTCAACTCCTTCCATCCTCTATGGCGACATTCATCTTCCCATGCTCTCCTGGCCTTCCCTCCCACCCTAATAACTCCACCCACTCTTTTCTTCCTTTATCTACTTTCATGTATACCCGTGCCGCCCTCCAATTTAACCTCTCCAAAAACTGCTTAGATCGCACTCTTGTCCTCTCTAACCTTTAGCCACTTCTTCAGTTTTTGTGATAGCTCTGCCCTCACAGTTGGCCATAGTCAACTCGAATAATCACTTTGCCTATATGCCAGTTTTACACCCAAAGTGTGGACAACGATTTATTAGGTTTCATGACTGCGAACCTGTAAAAGAATATGCCGGCTCGAAACCTCTGATCTTTCGACTTTATTCCCGGCTAGGCTCCAGGTGCGCTTGACTTCATTTTCAAATTTCTTCTTCTTCTTCTCGTGAGATTCTTGCTCCTGTGTCTCATTACCACCCCACATTTGAAGTTAAAGCATTCTTTCCTGAATAGCATACCATGAGCAGGGTTGGCGTTATTGAGGGTGAACCTCCCAAACATCTCTGGAGATACTTTCAGGCGCAAGAAACTGTCTTGTTTTGAACAACGTCGCCTCCCTTAAGTCACTGGAATGCGATCCTTGTCAGCAGGAGGCTGAACGGTTATGCCATCTTAGCTTTTCCGGAAACTGTCTCCCCCTGCGTTTATGTGAATAACTATTCTTTTCGTAATTTTTATCGCGAGGTAATTGATCTTTTCCCTCTTGTGGCAGAAAAGAAGCTAATAATCTGTGAGTGTTAAGTCGGAAACGAGGAACTGTCCCACTTATGGCAGGTTGCTTCTGACGGCTACCGCAAAAAGCTCTCTCTTGACTTGGAAGCCGGTTTCTCACAGACTTCTATCTGCAAGATTCCGGTCCAGGTTAACCACCTCACAATTGTACAATACAATGCACCAACAAAAACTTCCGATATAATAGGGAAGGATGCTTTCTACGAGCAACTACATGCAGTTCAGGGCAGGATTCTTAAAGGTGACATTTTGATTGACATGGGTAATCTGGATACCAAGGTGGGATCTGACAATATCTTGCTTCGACATGTAATGGAAAACACGGTTTTGGCGACCGTAGCAATAATAGTGGGAGGTTCATGAATTGCTATAAATTGCACCGCCCCGCCATTGGTAGCACATTGTTCGAGTACAGAGCCTGCCATAAAATCAGTTGGTTTCCAACTGACCGACACCGTACGAGCAATCAGCTCGACCAATTCGCGATCAGCAATAGATTCATGACTTCTCTCCTAGATATGAGTGACAAGAGAGGGGCTGACAGCGGTCTCCAAAGGGAACACCATCTGATGGTCTTTTAGGTTTGCTTGCGTATTGCGTTCGCCGCTTTCCGCAGGGTTGGGGAGATGTGACTCCCCAAGTTCATCGACCAACATCAACCGCTTGAATGATCCAATTGTCGCCCGAGAGTGAGGAGCTACCTTGTTGATCAAAGGGCAGATATACTGAATAACCCGCCTTGCTCGCGTTTTCCACAGATCGTCGGCCACGTACTGAAAGGGCGTCATTAGATCTGGCTGACTACGGAATCGTGGAGAGATTAAAAGCTCTATTGGGAGTGATGACGGGCGACCTCCGATACCGTGCGAAATCACGAGAAGACAGCGTAGCAAGAGAGGATTTGCTATTGTGTTGGTCAGGGTAGTGGAGGATGTCGCAAAGCGCAATGATTTCTGAAATCTCTACCGCATCACGAAAGAGGTTGCATGTGGTCGCAAATCTTTCAATGGTCCAACGATGGAAGCTGGATTTGATGATCTCGAATGGAAGAAGAATAGTTAAGATTCCAAAGAAAAGCATACGTTTTAATTGTGGAGTTGGAGGGGTATCTGCGCACTCCCTGCTGTCGCAAAGATAATAGCTAAAATAATCCTGGAACGCAACATCTCCAAAGCTGGATCGACAAAAAGCAGGCTGGTTTCCGCTCCGGATTGTCCTACATCGACCGCATCAACACCCTATAGATTATTTTGCAACAGTGCACGGAGTCACTTCACTGCACCTACATTTGATCGATTTCTAGAAAGCTTTCGATAGCGTGAACCGGGAGCGTGTCTGGGTCATTCGGGAGAAACTAATAGCTATTATCAGAGCGATAAAACGCACGTGCAACACCGAGATAAAATCTTAGAGCGTTTTGACGTCCAAAGCGGAGTCCACCAAGGTTGCACCTTGTCACCGATATGATATCTTCTTCTTATCGGTGACATTATTCATGCTCCCTTGCCCGGAGGATGTGGAGGAGCTCAATAGACTATGACACCTTACCTCAAACACCTCGACTACTCTGATGACATCTGTTTGCTCTCTCACCAATTTCTCTTTCAAGCCGCCTGCGTCGTATCATCGGAGTACGCTTGCCTGACACTATCTGAAACGAAGAAGTGGCAATGGATAGGTGACATATTAAGGAGGGGTGACAATTGTGGAATGCACTCTCCCATGATGGTCGATGAACGGGTCGCCCCAGGGACACTTGTCACAGAGCAGTAGAGGAGCAATGCCCGCGTTGCAGGAATATGAATTAAGGGGCAGAGAAAAGCACATAGAGGAACGCTGCAGTTTTCTGGGTGTACCAATCCAGACATCTGGACACTGCTTAAAGGACACCCTCCCTCTGAATCGATAACGGGCGAACCTACCTTTACCGTATCTACTGCCATGCTTTTTGCAGGTAGTATATATATGCGCGCCTTACTGAGCTCCATAGCTACTGGCTTAAAATTCAGGCAGCCCGAACTGTGTCTCGTACAAGTTCTCCTTCATCAGTATCCTAATATGGTACAGCCACCTCCTTCCTTCTCTAATTTTCAGAGAAAATTTTCTGTCAACCCGCTTTGAGTATTCCTCAGTTCCAGCAGATTTTATGCTCCCTTTTGGGAGTGCCCAGTTCAATTAATATTTTTTTTAACATCTACCAGCTTTGGATCAGATTTGACCTTCTAGAAAATATTGACGATAGTCACATCATTTTTTTGGAGATAATACTCAATTCGTTCCCTGTCAATCTTGTTCGCTTCTTCTGAGAACTTAGCTACTTTCTCGGCTTTCCTGTTTTTTCCATCTCACATCCTGTAATGGTAAATTTTCGCCGTTTAAAGGCTTTTGCGTTACCTGTACCAACTTTTATCTGTTCTCTTTTCCGGCGTCTTTTTCGTCCCTAGCACCATTGTACTGAACTCTGTAGGTTCTGACCATATTGTTTATTACCTAGTGCAGTTTGTGTTTGTCCTTTGGGAATTCCGAGAACTCAATTATTTTCTCTCCTAGCAGAGCGAAATCCAATTCATTCATTTCGGTGTCTCTCTTTCCTTTTCTGTTGGGATCCCTCCATGTTTTAAGATTTTCTAACGGTTCCATTGACTTTCACCTTTGGTAGCTCTTAACCCTGAAGGAGATCTCAGAATGGTGAAACTCCTGCTAACTGGGTCTAGTCCTATCTGCGGCGATACTTTCCGTTCAGGTATAGTCTTCCCATTTCCATGATTGTTCCTGTAAGCCTTTGAAACAATTTTCTCCCCAGACTACTTGTAAAACTAAATGCAATAACGGCCATGTAGTCAACGACCAGTGCTTGGTTCCCCACTCCCTGAAGCCGTCGACACTGAAGTGCTGAATTCCTGCATGATCACGCTGTTCGTCCTTTCCTCCCCCAAATTATTATTCTCCTGGATATCCTCACCATAGTCAACTCTCTTCATAGATAAGTATTATCCTCCAAACATTCCTTCCTATGCATAAACACGCCGATATACGTGCGCGCATCCACCCTTACCCAAATTAAGGCAAAAGCAAATGCTAAAAAGAACTCTACCCAGAAGTGATAGTAAATCAATAGGGAAGGACTTATACTATTGGAATAGATCAACTCAAAGAGTTATAAGGAAAAAACTTGGGTCCGAAAAGAATAAAAAAAAGCCAACAGCTCTCCAACTTATCCAGGGGTTATTCTCTCAGGAAAATGACTCTGCTGATTGCTTCCAGAAACGTTTAGATGCGATACCATTATCATAATAACCATAAACGAGCTGCTAGAAATCTATAGTTGAATAGAGGATGGCAAAACTCCTGGTCGAGATGGCATGTTACATAAGGACCTTAAGTTCGAGGGAAAATCTATTCGAAACGTGCATATCGAAAGCAATATGTGAATGGGGACCCGTGAGAACTCGGTTACAAACTGGTAACGCAAAAAATCGGGGCTCTGCGGAAACTCTGTTCACTTTAAGGCCGAGCAGATGGACCGCATTGTAAGGGCAGTATTCCCCGCGCACCCCGTATGACTGTCCACTTTTCTCTATAAAAGAGTTGGAACAGGTAGTCCTCTATATGAAAAGCAAGAAAGTGCCATGACCCGATGGTATTCCAGCAGAGGTATCCAAACTGGTATTCCAACACCGGCCAGACTTACTGCTCGGCGCATTCAACGCTTGCCTGAAAGAGGGCCCTTTCCCTACTCGTTGGAACGTGGCGAGAATGTGCGCTGATCCATAAAGGGAAAAGCAACCCCGAGTTATAGTCTTCATACTGCCTAAGTATGTTTGACACTGCTGGAAAAATGCTCGAAAAGCTAGTCAGAAGTAGACTCGCTGAAGCGATACGCGCTGCTGAAGATCCACAGTCCATGCTGTCATACAAGTCGTGGATGCCATTCGACGAGCGGAGGCACATAGTCGCAAAATCGACAGGTTGTGCTCCTCGTAACGCTTGACGTCAGAAATGCCTATAATTCCGTAAGCTGGAAAGACATTCCGTAAGATGGGGAATACATTCTAGGCACAATACTTTCCACGTACCGAACTATCTGTTACGGATATTGAGGGACTATCCGAGGAACCGCTCCCTGCACTAGAAAAAACGGAAGTAGTTATCCTGACTAAAAAGAGAATTTCAACGCTGTGTCCCATATCGTTCGGCGGGTCGATAATCGAGTCAATACCAGCGGTAAAGTACCTCGGGTTGACTCTTGACTCAAAGATGAGCTTCTTTGAGCAAATCAAAGCAGCAGCGAACAAGGCTGCAGCTGGAGTTTCCGCGGCAAGTGGGCTAATAGCAAACATTGGGGGTCCTTCGTCTAGCA
Organism: Hermetia illucens; assembly: GCF_905115235.1. Classification (NCBI taxonomy): domain Eukaryota; kingdom Metazoa; phylum Arthropoda; class Insecta; order Diptera; family Stratiomyidae; genus Hermetia; species Hermetia illucens. The sequence continues at coordinate 161,407,915 of NC_051851.1, read as the reverse complement.
GGCGACGAATACTGATGAGTGCAACGCTCTGCTCTACGGCGCAGAGGTACGGGCTGGCGCTTTTGGCAAGGATGTATATCGTAAACGTCTCGAGCAAGTACAGAGGCGGGGAGCTTTCTGGGTGGCATCTGCGTACCGCACTGTCTCTGAACCGGCCGTGATGGTGATCGCGGCAATAATCCCCGTTTCCCTTCTTGCTAAGGAGCGTCAGGCCATATACAACCGCAAACGAGATGAGGCAAGGGAGGTTGTTGCTCGTGAAGAACAGCACAACTGCGTGGCTGAATCGGAAGCATGATGAGACTGACTATTTCCTTATAATAATAATACGAATCGAAAACGGTTGTAGTGATTGGCACCAAATTTGGTAGAAAGGTGCGAACTGTGAACGCTCACGCATCTAGTGAGTTACATCCTTTTACGTTGAATTTAAGGGGGGTCCCCATAAATGCAAAAGGGGAGTGTAAATTTTTTTCTCATCAACCTCGGTTAGCACTTTTCGAAACCGGTCTTAGTTTTGACATTTGTTGAAAAGGTGTGGAGTGCGGGGGGTTGAAAGTGATCATTTTTTTAACGAACCCATTCTCAGAAACTACCAAACCGAAAAATTTGAAAGAAATCAGGGGGCTGCCACTGTATGGTGCCTAGGCTCCGAAATACTCTCCATACCGATACCTGTTCAAAAGAAATTAATAATAGTACATTACTATAATTTTTGGTAATTGACAGAAAACCCCCCTTAAGCAGTGTAGACTACAGTATAGAGCATGATCCTGTCAAATTTGGTGAAAATCGCACTATTACTAACAAAGTTATAATAGGTCAAAACTGTCGCTCCGCTGCAAATTCAAGACTATGAATGTCAATATCACCTGAAAGTGGATATTTTCACATAATATATGCATATTTTACGTGTTACATGCTAATGGGACAAATGCACACTCAAATCTCTTTATAAAAGAAACACGCGAAACCTTTCGTACCTGAAGCGTCTAGCTTCTGGTTTCCCGACTTGTTTTTCCTGTGGAAAGTGGGATGGGGTTTGTCAGCAGCTCTCTTTAAACACTTGGGATCTCTCTCCAGACAACATTGTCGAAAAGATGCTGAGGAGTGCTGACAGGTGGAGCCGTATTGCCCATTACATTCGGGTCCTTCTCGTTGTTAAGAAGATAGAGCTCGACTGGCAGTTCCCTTCCTCCTCTCCCCTCCCGTTGGTGACAGTAATTCCCTGATTTGCAAGATGGGAGAGTTCGGGTACTAGCCCGAAGTAATGGGATAAACGATTCCAGGCTAGCTCTCTGACGATGGGGAGGTGTTTAGTTGGTAGTCCGACAACGTACCGAATCGGGAGTCCAACAACAACAACAAAAAAATATGTCCTTTAATATGGAAACAGCAGAAACTGCACCTTGTGCCAATGGTGTCAAAACCTGCAGATGAATTTTGGTTTAGATCAACCGACTGGCCAAAAAAAACAACTCAAGCAAAGGGTAGTGACTCTAGATATGAAGAATACATTTGGTTCGGCCCCAAAAATACAGAAGTCATTAATGACAATTGGTATCCTAGTCTTCCGGGTGTCCCGAAAGGCCATTAATCTTTCGGTATCAAATTTGGCACTGCCATGCGGATGAACATACGGAAGCTGTCATTATCAAATATGACCGTAAAATAGGTCACCCTTACTTTAGCATTAAGAAGTATATCATCACCCCCAGATAGATGTGAATCCTAAAAAAGTAGTTGACAGGCCTACAGACTGCACCAATCCATCCGGATAAAAAAGGGACCTAAACTAAACTGAACTGCTGGTACCGAACAACATGGTTCAAAGAATTTTTGTATGCCCGGAGAACTAGAGGCTCCTTGAATCCCGAACGACTGGAAGAAAAGAAAGTGACAGTGAAGAGGGTGGTTTTGGTGGTGAAAATAGAGGCTGGGCCAAAGGCTTCCACGTCGTCGACTTTCTCCGACCTGCATTCGATATATCCCTCTGTCTTTCCTCTGAGACGTCTACCCATTTCAATCAATTATTTTAGGAGTATATTTTGACTTTATCAAATCTTTCGGTGTTGACCCAAAATCAATTTGTTTGTTCACCAAATTGTCAGCAATTTTACCCATTTATGAAGTTCAAGGGGTCACTTTTTGTACTATTTGCCATCCATTGATGTAATTTGGTTTGTGCACACACAGTATCATTAGATATAGCACTAAGCGGAATACAAACCTTTCCAACTGTCCCTGTAACCCATAGTTCTCAACCCTTACAAATATTCGTCCACAGAGTGTACTGCAGCAAACCACAAACCACATGAACCTTGGCACGGATGATTTATTAGCCGGCAACATTCAATCACGTAACCATCATAGTGGCAACCACCTAAACTCGCCAGTAGCACAACAAACAACCCCGAGCACAAATTGTTCAAATATAAAAAATGCAAACATTCCTGACTGCAATGACGAATGTCGCCAACATCACCATCAGCACCACCACCACCATTTGAATCCTGGCGCCAATGTTTGCAATACTAATGATATTGGATCAGGAATTACTGCCGGCGGTAATTACAACTGCAAACAATTGACATTAGAATCCTTAGAGAATAACAACAATATGGAAGGAGTACCGTGTGCCATTGGGAATGGGAGCAGCAGCAATACCCTTGGAACCAAAGGGAACCATCTGCTGCCCCCACAACATGCAGCTGTGAAGAAGCAAGGTGTGTCGGGAGAGAGCAGTGATCCCACGAACCAGCAATCGAATAGTGTTCCTATACCCAAGTTTAAGAAGGATTTTAGGTGAGTATCCTTTTCCAGTCCAATCAATGTTACTAAACCCTATTACCCGCCCTTCAGATCCAAGCAACTAATCAAGGATGCGATAATGGACAATGATTTTCTCAAAAACATCGACTCATCCCAAGTTCGTGAACTAGTCGAATCCATGTACAGTTTGGACGTAGCCAAAGGAGAATATGTAATCCGAGAGGGCGAGGTGGGAGCCCATCTGTATGTCTCTGCAGAAGGCGAGTTCGAAGTAATGAAAAGCGGAAAAGTGCTAGGAGTCATGGGTCCTGGCAAAGCATTCGGTGAATTAGCCATTCTGTACAATTGCACAAGAACTGCTTCCATACGATGTGTAACGAATGCACGTGTTTGGGTCCTGGATCGCAGAGTCTTCCAACAAATCATGATGCGGACCGGGATGCAACGTATCGAAGACAATGTGAACTTTTTGAAATCTGTGCCATTACTGAAAAACCTCTCCAATGATGTCCTGGCCAAGATTGCTGATGTCCTGGAAGTTGAATTCTATCCAGCCGGAACATATATAATCCGACAGGGAGCTAGTGGTGATACGTTCTTCCTGATAAGCCAGGGAACTGTTAAAGTTACGCAGAGGCTTACCCCGACCGGCGAGGAAAAGGAAATTAGGACTTTAAATCGGGGAGATTACTTTGGGGAACAGGCTCTGATAAATGAGGACAAGAGGACAGCTAATATTATCGCCATGGCTCCGGGCGTTGAATGCCTGACGCTAGATAGAGAATCTTTCACACATCTAATTGGGGATCTTTGCGAACTTAAGGAGAAGAATTACGGGGACGAAAATAGAGTCCTAGCCATGAAATTTGCAGAGACAAGCAAGGAAATCTTTGGAACTAATGTAAAACAAGGTAATTGTGTAATTTAGAAATTTGTCCTTTCATTCAGTCCACGTCTTCCTCCCACAGAACTTCAAGACATCGAACTGAACGATCTGGAAGTCGCCGCCACCCTTGGAATCGGTGGATTCGGTCGAGTTGAATTAGTTAAGTGCTATCGCGAAAATAGAGTCGAGACTTATGCCCTTAAGTGCCTTAAAAAGAAACACATCCTGGATACACGACAGGAGGAGCATGTTTTCAGTGAACGTACAATCATGTTGTCGTGTAATACACCCTTTATTTGCCGACTATATCGTACATTTAAGGACTCGAAATACGTTTATATGCTGTTGGAAGCATGCATGGGCGGCGAAGTGTGGACCATATTGAGAGACCGAGGATGTTTCGATGAGAATACAGCACAATTTATTATCGGTTGTGTCCTGCAAGCTTTCGAGTATTTGCATTCAAGGGGTATCATCTATAGGGATTTGAAACCGGAAAATTTAATGTTGGACGAAAGGGGATATGTGAAGTTGGTAGGTTTCAAGCTTACCGTTTAAGGGATTGAAAATTAGATTTGGATGAGAGTCTCTCGATGGGGAGCAGTTGGTTTAATCTTCTTTGGTAAATCGATTCGATCTAATGCCTGCAGCTTAATTAAACTAACACAAAGGGAAAACTAATATCAATGGCTGGAGGTTAAAATGCCATATTGTGGTGTTCAATTTGATAAGTTAATATATCATGAATTCAGGAAATTAGTTAACTGTACCCCCCTTGAATTACTCAATCTTTCATATATGCTCCTCAACAGCCTCACTTACACCCAACGTTACTATTTCACAGGTTGATTTCGGTTTCGCCAAGTACATTGGTCATAGTAGCAAGACATGGACATTCTGTGGTACACCAGAGTACGTAGCCCCAGAGATTATCCTGAATAAAGGACATGACCGAGCTGTAGACTATTGGGCACTAGGAATCCTCATCCATGAACTTTTGAATGGAACGTAAGTACTCATTGACAAAGATCTATCTACGCAAATTTTCTACCTTAACTATCATTTTCAGGCCCCCCTTCACCGCGAATGATCCAATGAAAACCTACAATATTATCCTTAAGGGAATCGATATGGTTGATTTCCCAAAACATATGAGTCGATCAGCTGTGATGCTTATTAAGAGGCTTTGCCGCGATGTTCCAGCTGAAAGATTAGGATATCAGAAAGGTGGAATTCAGGATATTAAAAAGCACAAGTAAGTACCAGGGTGCAACCTCGAGGCTTTCAAATCCCCATCTAGCGTATCAAGCCACCGTTGTTTAGGACTGCCTTTTGGTCGTTTACCATCGACTTCAATGTTCAGACCAATCTTGGAAAGTGAATTCTCGTTTGCACGAATTGCGTGACCATACCATCGAAGACGCCTCTCTTGCAACCCCATAACGATCGCGGATATCCTCATTTCGGATGTGATCTAAACGTGTCACGCCACTAGTCCAACGTAGCATCATTCTCTTTTATAGTCGGCCAACACTCTGAACCATAAAGAGCGACTGGACGGACGACATTGCGGTAAATTTTAGATTTGAGGCGTTCGTTGATACGTCGATCACAAAGAACACCAGTTGTGGAACGCCACTTCATCCACGTTGCGTTAATGCGTGAAGCAATTTCATAACGCAGTTCTTCACGGGCTGATAGCGTTGACCCGAGGTATTTAAATCGCTCAGTTCTGGGCAGATCACTGCCGCTGACAGTAATTGTGCCTGTTTCATGGGAACCGGTCGTCAAAAATTCAGTTTTGTTTAAATTCAATCTGAGACCGTGTTGCATGAGGCGATCATTCCATTTTTGAACAAGTTGCTCGAGATCATTTTTGCTATCAGATGCTAGGAAAACATCATCTGCATAAAGCAGTGTGTAGGGCGCTGGACGTTGGCTATCCCGTGTGACGGTGTCCATAACAAGAACAAAAAGGAGTGGTGCGAGGGCGCCTCCTTGATGAACACCAACAGAGAAACGAAGCGATTTTGATATACCCTGCATACTTCGAACTTTACTTTTCGGATCGTGGTAGAGCAATTGAACCCAGCGCACGAGTCCTTCTGGCACGAAGTGTTATCGTAAAGCATACCAGATGAGTTCGTGTGGTACACCGTCAAACGCTTTCTCTAGATCCAGAAAGGCAATGTAAAGAGGGCGATGCTTCTCACGGTGTTTCTCCATGAGTAACCGCGCAGCGTGTATTGCGTCAGTAGTTCCGCAGTTCTTGACAAATCCGGCTTGATTCACGGTTATTTCAACGATTTCGCGAAAACGGTTGTCAAAAATGCGTTCAAAAATCTTCATGGTATGGGAAAGTTACCGGATCGGACGGTAATTTGAACATTCTGCTGGACTACCTTTCTTTTTCCATATTGGAACAGTGGTACTTTCTTGCGAGTCAACAGTTCTTCCTTCCTGAATAACCCGTTCAAAGTGTTGGGTCCCGGCTCTTCGCTTCCCACAGCTGAGACGTCCGTCAAATGGTGTTCTTCCTTCCTGAATAACCCGGTTAAAGAATTCACTGAGCCACAGTGTTGGGTCTCAGCTCTTCGTTTTCCAGAGCTCAGATGCGGTGTAGTCAGGTCCTGTTGCTTTCCCCGATTTCATTTGTTTTATTGCCTCCTCGACTTCAGTTGCGCTGACTGGGGGAACTGCTCCAAATGTCGGCAATGATTGTGGAAGTGGAGGATGAGCAAATTCTTCAGTTGAAATCTGCTCGAAGTATTCTCGCCATCTAACCGTTGCGGCTCGACGGTTGGTAAGCAAAGTGCCGTTCTTGTCATTAACACAACAGAAGTGTTCGATATCCTGTGTGCGTTCATCACGGCTTTTAGCAAGTCAACACAGATCTCTCTCGCCATTCCGAGTGTCCTGTTTATCGTAAAGATTTTTGAGATGATTCGCTCGGGTGACAGCGACCGCTTTCTTTGCTTCCCGGTTGGCATTCTTATAAATTTGCCAATTAGCAGGCGTTTTATCGTCAAGAAATTTGTGGTAGAGGCGTTTCTTTTCACGGACCTTCATTTCAACATCATCATACCAAAGCCAAGTATCTCGGTTGATTTACCGCTTACCCGGCTTGGTACCCCGAGGGTTGCAGAGGCCACTTTGTGGAGCGTGTCTTTCATTTGGTTCCATGATTCTTCCACATTCGTAATGGTTGGTAATCGTATGAGTGAGACCGTTTCTTCTTTCTTCTCACCAAGTCGCCACCATTTAATGCGCGGCGGGCCAGAGCGTTCCTCACCCTGTTTTATCGGTGGCTTAATTCGCAGGACGGCAATCAACGGCCGATGTTGGCATCAGGTTGACCTGTCTGTGGTGCATACGCAGTGAAGAAGTGAATTGTGCGATCGGCTGGTGAGCTTCATCAGCCGATCATCAAATCGTTCGACTTCTTTAATGGCATCACGGAAACCCTCCGGGATGGCAATGCCAACACCATATTGAGTGTATGGGTTCCCAAAATAGAGAAGTTTGTAGTGATTTTTACCGCGTTCGCGTTCAATGTCGCAGCTTTTGGCACCAGACCATCGGGTTTCTTGCAGAGCGCAGATATCAATGTGCCTTTTCCGAAGGGCTCTTGAGAGTTCCTCGGTCTTTCCAGTTAGGGTACCAACATTTAGCGTGCAAACACGTATTTGTTTTGTTCATTGTGTTCGGACTAACTTGCTTACGTCCTGACGCCGTCCATGCGTCAAGAACCCTTGCCCATTTCTCGACAGAACCGGGTCCCACACTCCCACGCCGATTGAGGTGGACGCCCTAGCATTTCTCCGAGGATTGTGACTCAATCCGATCATCATGTTTGTAACGACATCGTATGCATTTTCTTGGTCGACCTGTCGCGGGGCCTGTCACCAAGAGAGATCAGGTAGGATTTAGAATAGTAGAATAACTCCAACTATACTCTATTTATTTTTTTCCCTGATCTCAGCATTTTATTTTTGTTTTACTGAGGATAGTACAGAGTACGTTACCTCAAACCCTCCTTCTTTACCTGGGCTTGGGACCAACATTCTAGGATACTACCTAATTGCAACTTTAATAGGCAGTACTTCGACCCAGCGTCCATGCATATTACTCGCAGGACCCCTGTGTTGCTTAGACACCTCTTGGTTAGGTTTGAGGGATTGCGTTTATGTATATATTCTCAGGAACATCCAAGTCTTCTGCATTTATGGTAGGCTCGCTCAGTATGGTGTTCCCAATTGGTATTCCTCTTCCTTGAGTCTCATGGCTATGATTTCCTTCACATCTCCACTTAAAGGTGTTGATCCATAGCGCAGTCATTTTCATTGTTTCTTCGCAAGCTTATCTGCTGCTTCCAGAGAATCCAGATTTGTACAGACATAACGTATTCTGTTTATTATAACACCCGCATACCAGTTTGGTTTTTCTCTGATGAAGCTTGGTGCCACCTAGATGTTGAGGTCTGTGCCACTACTTGACTGTTGTGGCAAGTTCTGTCTTCCTGCCCATGGTAATCACTGGTCGTACAATTGAAACATATATCTATCGTGGTATTTTGGAAGTGCAATTTTTTCCTGCATCTGTATATCATTCATGTTTTAGTATTTAATGTGGATCTTTCGGAATAACCTTTGGTATAAATTGGTTTTCAAATACCTAACCACAGTACCTTATGAAGAATGGCCCTCAAATGTTATAATCTGTGTTTGCTCGTGAATAGTATCTTTGCATATTTGACGTTCGCACCCAGTTGCTTCTTGTTTGCTGGTAATCCTGGACCTTCGACAATAAGGGTTTCAGCTTGAATTGTAGTATAACACACTTGACCACCTTTACTTCTAAGTTCTTCAAGGCTTCTTTTCTCCTGTGCGGAATTGCCAAATCTCCCATCAGGCGCGTCCCTTTGTGCGGATAAGGGAATGCTCGGCGAATGTGTCATGGGCATGCACATGCACGCATCCGGAGATCTGCGTGTATGGGCATGTTTATGCGCAGGCCGGGTAGGTGGGAAGTAAACTCCCACCCGTGGATAAAAACTGTCTATGGGAAATTAAACCATATATGGAAGAGGAGAAAAGTAGTTTTTTTTACGGTGCAGCGCTTCGGAAACCCAGTGCCTGCGACTTTTGGGAGTGAGCAAGCGGGCTCCCGGCCGTCGATATCCAACGACCGCAGTGCCTCAGTAGTGGGAAACTTGGCTACTGTGGCATCTAATGCTACAAGAGATAATAATGGAGTGGAAATTAGGTCCACACCGGACCCTTTTGGGAGGAATTCGAAACTTGGGAGATCACCACCGAGGACAATGGTTCTCTTTGGTAGTCGAGATTCGTCACGGGACTCTGAAAGAAACATGAATAGTCCCTTGATCGACATCATTCCTTGTGGCGCAAGGCACGAAAGCAAACGGGAACATACCGGAATGGCATTACACTCGGGGAACGAATAAATGAACTGTGCGAGTTCATCAAGGAGAGGCGGAATATCCACCAAAATATTCGAGCCTTGATAAGAGGCATTCAATTGTCTTATATCAAGGCACTCGAAGAAAAGAGTTCCCAAACGTCAGGTGGCAAGGTCACAAGGGAAACGCAGGTGACGCCTCCCCATGATAAGGCAGGCGGGAAGACAGGAAAACGGGCTAGAGACGGTACCAGCGAGCCTCTAGGACCACAGCAAGTCCCGAAGAAGAAAAAAGCCTCTTCACCAAAGAAGGCGGAGCCGGCGAGAGTACCCGCGAAAGTCGGTAATCTCATGATTGCAGCCACAACACTTACAAAAGTGAAAGAAACCAACGCCCGGAGGCCCGAACAATGGACTAAGGTGAGCAACAAGAGGAAAAAGGACAAAAAGAAGCTCCGCCCGGAAATAGTAATTATTTCCAAGAAGGGAAATATGTCCTATGCCGACATCCTCCGAAAGGTGAAGTCAGACCCGGAACTGGTGGATTTGGGGGATAATGTAAGCCGAATCAGGCGAACGCAGAGAGGGGATCTGATGCTGGAGTTAAGTAGATCCGCCGACAAGTCGGCCGATAACTTTCACCTGAAGGTGGTAAGTGTACTAGGAGAGGAAGCTGAGGTAAGAGCTCGGAAACAGGAGATAGTGGTTGAATGTAAGGACCTAGGTGAGGTCACCTCACGGGAGGACATCTGTGCTGCGCTAAAGCAACAGTTCAACCTTAGCAATTTAGACCAGAGTGCCATAAAAAGGATGAAGAAGGCATATGACGACACACAGACCGTTATTATTAGTTTGCCGGCGGAATCAGCTATTAAGTTAATTACCGCGGGCAAGGTAAGAGTAGGTTGGGTCGTGTGCAGGCTCAGGGAGCAAATATCTCTAAAGAGATGCTTTAGATGCCTCGATTTCGGTCATTTTGCGGCGGCATGATAGGTCGAGAAGTTGCAGGAAGTGTGGGGAAGAGGGCCACCTCATCAAAGATTGCAGATCCACGGTGTATGCTATGTAGTGGGAAAGAGGGCGTGGACGACCGGCATGTTGCGGGAAGCAGCAGATGTCCGGTATATAGGCATAGGCAAACGAGATTGATACAAGCCAATCTCAATCACTGTGAGGCAGCTCAGGACCTGATTCGAGAGTCGAATGTGGATATGGCGGTTATTTTCGAGCCGTACAGAAACCACGGCAGTGCAACTTGGGCGGTGGATGCGTCTAGCAACGCCGCAATCTGGGCGTGCGGAAGACAGGCCATTCAGGAAGTCATGGCGCCCCCGGCAGCCGGTTTTATAAGGGCGAAGGTCAACGGTGTCCATATTTACAGCTGCTACGCTCCTCCTAGTGCAACCGTAGCACAATATGAGGAGTGGTTAGACAGTCTGGTGTTGGACGCTAGATACCGCAGCCCTAAAAGCATTGCGGGCGATTTCAACGCATGGGCCCCCCCTTTTGCGGAGCTGGACATCGTACTGATCAACGTTGAATGCGTGTCCACCTTTCGAGGAAGAGGGCCGGGTTCGATCGTTGACCTGACATTTATTAGCACTTCACTGGTGAGGGAGATGGCTTGGTAAGTGAGTGAGCACTACACCCACAATGACCACCAGGCCATCTTCCTACGCATTGGGAACCGGGGAATGATCTAGATGGAACAGCGGTGGAAAGGTTCAGCGTGTTACCGAAGCATGCGACGCTACGATGAACCCGGAGATCGCTGCCTTGATCCTCTTGTCACCGAGCGAGGAGACTTTCCCACAGGACAAGGAGAAGACCGGAGCACCAGGAGCGTGAGGAGGAATACAGGGATCTGCGAAGTAACCATAAAAAAACCATACGAAGAAGCAAGTGGGAATGCTTTCAGAAGCTCTGCATGGAGGCTAATACGAATCCATGGGGTACAGCCTACCAAGTTGTAATGAAGAAGATCCGCGGGCAAAAATCACCTCAAGTGACATGCCCACGGCTCTTGCTGCAAATAATTAAAACTATTTTCCCGCACCACAACACCCTGAATTGGGAGATACGGTTTTCAGACTCCTCCATCTAGATCCATATCGTTCTGCTAGCGAAGAGTCACATTATACAGGATACAAGTTAATGTCATATTAACAGTCCTGGTAAGCAGGGGGCTAAGACCCAGGAATATCTATATTCGCTCCCGTTCACCTTACAGTTACACACTTGCCCCCAACGAAACCATAAGCGATCTTCGTCGCCTCTTGAGAGACTTCCTACTGGGAAAGTTGCAGGATTGTCCGATGGCTCAAATACCTCTCGAACAAAGAACGAGAAGTGTATGCGATCCTGACCGATTGACAAGCGGTTGAAGAGCAAACGCCCCGCACACATGAGAGCGACTGAAATATCAAAAGGGTAAGCCCTCCTCCCTTTCCCGAGCCTGGCTAGCAGAGTTATGAAAGCGCAGATCAACGGAACACTTCACGGTCATTTTAGTAAGTCTTAGGTTTTAGGGTAGCTCGAGTCCGTGGTTGATTTTTGTCAACCCAAATGGTATTTTGCTCGTCCTGCAAATTTGATAAGGTTAATTAAAAGATAAAAAGTATTGCATTGTGTAGGTCTCAGCAAAGACTCACAGCATTCACAGGGGGTTTTGAGGGAAGTTCCATGGAAGGTTGAAATATGGGCAGGCATACAGGATAAGCCATACATTTTTATCTGAGTAATTGCCGCCCATTTTTCTGAAAAAATGCGTCTACATTATAGGAGAATGAGAGGACGCACACCAAACAAATTCAAGATCAGTGTACCTAACACGGTTACCAAAAAATGAGAAGCACCTTTCTCCCCACTTCTTCAACCGAAGTAAAGACAAAACAAAGATAGTTATTAATTAATAGTTAGTTATTATTAATGGTTATTAATTACAGGTTTATTTCAATAGTTTGTGGTTAATATTTAAATTATTAATAATATAATATTTATATAATAATTTTTAAATTTAAAAAAATACTAATTAGATTTCTTCTTCACTAAAACTACAACTTAAATCTAAATCTTGGCACAAGTCGTTTGTTGCAAGTTGTCCTGGAAATACTTCATCATCATTAGGACACCTTCCTATATTTTCTTCGAGCATTTGTCCTAACTTTTCATTATTGTCATACTCTTCTTCGTCTTCTGAAGAAGACGAGTCGCTATCATTGTCTGATGAGGCGCCATCATCCTCCGAACTCGAATCTCCGCTATCAGATGAGGATGATTCGTCACTCCCTGAAGATGATGAATTTTCACTCCCCGGTAAAAGCAAACTTTCGTCGTTGGTTATATGGAGTTTGTCCATAACATTAGAAGTCACAGGTGGTACCACCTCCACATTTCGCTGAGGAGGACAGCCTTTGTTCTCCACCGGCTGCGGCAATTCCTCCCTCAGTCGTCGTGTTTCGTCCCTCAGTCCTCTTTGTTCTCCTTTGTTGGATGTTATATGGTTATTATTTAATGCTTCTTGATTATTCCCAATAATATTATTTTCTTGATCACGAGCCACTATCTCAGCCGCTTTTTTGTTTTGAGTAAGCTGCGCTAGACGCTCCTTTATTATAGCCATATTTTTGCGCACTGGGTTGGAATGAGTTGCTGTACCAAAAGTGAACTTAGCTTTGCTAGCCAATCGCTCCCTTAAACTCTTGGTGGGTTTGGTTTTAACAGGCTTGACACACTCTTTCTTTTCGGCCTTCTCAATCTTGGGAGCTGCCACCATTTTAACTTGCTGATCTGTACGATTTCCTTTGATTATAATTGGCTTCTGTGAAACTGCTGTCGGAATGTCAATAACGATTACTTTTCTTGGTGATTTTGGAATGCTTTCTTCGTTGCTCCTTCTTTCGGTGCTTACTTTAGAACTACCGTTTACTGTAGCACCTAAGCTGCCGGGTCGATTTCCTTGGCTCGGCAAGTTGTGTGACAATTGATTTGCAAACTTACGTTTGACAGCCATTTTGTTCTTGTCCGAAGTGTGGGGGTCGCTATCAGAAGATCTCTTTCTGGACGAATTGACATTTGTCCGCTTGGCAATACAAGCCGAGCTACTATCGTCATCTGTAGTCTGCGTTCTTTGATCTTGCTTACCTTGGTTGATGTCCACCCTGCCCTTGGTTGAATGATGTGGAGCCTTCTTCTCTCCTGAATCTCCGTGACATCTAGTAGAGCTTTTCAGTCGATCAACCTTTTTAGAAACACTCTCTAGTGCGTTAGCGAAGCCGACCTGGTCCTTCTTAACAGAATGATGTGTAGTACTACCAGATTTCTCTTTTCTTGATGGATCTTGGCATTTTGTAGACTTTTTTAACTGGTCGACTTTTCTTGACATATCCCCCAAGGCGCTAGCGGAGCTGTTTTTATCGTAGTCCTTCTTCGCTGAAGAGTTCAATTCTGAATGGTGACGTTTTCTTTCTGTAACGTCACTATGAGAAGAGTTCTGTCGAGAGCCACCATTGTCCTTCTGAGCCTTTTGACTCCGAGATTTTTCGATGATAGTGGCCTTCATGAATTCACGTTCGTTGTTCGTTTTGTGATTGGAGGAAAAATGTCGATTCTCAGAGGAATGGTACCGACTCTTGGAGCCTTCTGTTTCTGCACGGTTGTCAATGGCTTTGTTGTTGCTCACACGATTGGCACCATGAAGTGGCGGTTTGTGTTTCCCTCGTCCAGCGTCCTCTTCTTTCTTAGAGTTATGTGCATTACCTGGAGCTTTCCCCTTTCGTACAGCGCCTTGACCTTTTATGGATGCCGCAGGTTCGTCAACTTTTCTAGAGACGTCCACATTGCCAGTATTAGCTTTCCTTATAAGCTGTTGCAGCTTGTCGTCGAATTTCGGCTTCTTGCTTCCCGCCTTCCGTGCTAGATACTCCTCCAGTTTAGCATCAAGAGCTTCGTCAAATTTCCTTTTCAAACCAGTACACGGTTTAGGAGGTATAGCACCAGTTGCTACGGCGATAGGTGTTTTCGGCGCTGGGTTGAACACCCGGGTTCTCTGGGTTTTTCTTGTGTATTGATCCATTATTGGCGCAAAAGAATAGTTGAATTAACTTGTGCAGTTGGTTCACCTTTTTAGAATCAGATGCGTATGATATCTGAACAACCCAAGCTTCCCTCTTTTATAGACAAAGTGTGTTATTATAATATCTCAACTTTAAGGACTATGGCAAAAGGACCTACCTGGATAATATAATTACGGTGATTAAAGAATCAAAATTGTCTGGTTCTTGAGTGGCTCTAATGGGAAATTTTTTACTTCCCGTCCATCAAGGGATCAATTTTCGTCGACTGGGCTTCTTATTATCCTTTCATCCTTTACCTTTTTCTTACCCGGCATCATTATCAACGACGCAACAACCGGTATCCGATCTAGGCCTACCTTAATATGGAACTCCAGACACCCCGGTTTTGCGCCGAGGTTCACCATTTCTATATCTCCCTCCTCTTTTTTTGCCATAGATATTGCCCTTATAGACTTTCCGGGCTTGATCATCCCCATCCATACGGATTAAGTGATCCGCCCACCGCAACCTGTTGAGCCGGATTTTATCCACAACCAGATGGTCGTGGTATCGCTCATAGGTTTCATCGTTATTAGGCTTCGGAATCGACCATCCTCATGTAGGGGGTCAAAAATTCTTCTGAAAATTGATTCTCGATTTAAGTCTCCCTTTTTCAGTCATGCATTTCCCCCCTCCTCTTCATAACTAACGGCAAAACTAAGACCTGCTTCAGGGATCACCCTTATGCCCTACATGGCTATATTTAGTGGAAAGACTACACGTCCTTTGTTTGGGGATTCTCTCTGAAATTCAGTATAAAATAATACCATCCTCTATAAGCGTGCCAATAGTTATAACTATTTTTAAGTAATCGCGTTTGACAGATAGGGAGCAGACAGGGCTCAGGAAAAGAGGTGTTTAAAGACCGTTGTTCTCTAGAGCACCCATAACAAAGGTGCAAAAGGAAGCACGCAAGGCCTATACAAACTTTAGTGCACCCTTGCATTGAGGGTAGCAAGAGACGAGATGTCCGTGGACCAAATAAAAATGGGGCAAGATGCTCTATATTTGGCCCGATCCGACATCAAGTTGTGGCGAAGTTGGAGTCTCTCAATCTGTGAACAAAGAAAAACTCATCCTAAATTTTTACAATTACGGAGATAACTGCAAGGTAGTTTTTTTACTAACTGGAGCATTTTTGCAACTATGAAAATTCTTGGGATGTGCGTTCGTCTTAACCATGTCGTAACTACCCCCTCAGCATCAAATCAGGGGCAACGGAACAATATGCATTCTGGGTACATGTCATGAGGTCGCAACAAGATTGATAGATTCCTCTTCTACTTATCCTCCTCTGACGTTCTAGTCTCTCATAGAGCACGAAGCACATCGGATAAGTATCTGCACAGCTAGCTCGAAACGCGGAATCAATTTTCTAATATGACTAACATATCTGTCCATTTTACAGAGTTGAAGGCATTTCTGACAACAAAGGTTGCAAAAGTTATCCGTCGAGATTGGCGGCTGTGTGCCTCAGCTCAATGGACCGCATCCACCGTAGATTTCCTTGCTCTAAACCCCAAATGCCTTGAGGACAAATTCCCAGGAGCACGGATCACTTCAGCGAATCTACCTCTAATGAACCTCCAGCAAGTTGAGCATACAAAGCAGTTGGTATGCAGACGGCAGCTTAAGGTCTCCTTTCCTTTTGCTGATCAGCACGAGCCTCGCCACTTTCCAGCAACGCTTCAAGCAAACATTAGGACCTAGCAACTGCTTTCATGGTCAAAAACGGATAGTCATCCACGCCATCAACCCGTACGGGATATCTAGGGAACAACGCTTGTATCTATGCGATCTATCCCACAATGTTCACTCTCGCGATATTCCACACTCACAGAGAGCGCTGGGCGAATGCATGCCGACAAATGGAGTCAACCACTTTAAACGCGATGTATTGGTAGTCACTTGTGGAGAAGTCTTCCAGAATTCGCTACGCCGTCCACCGACGGCGCCAGTGAGTCCGACGCAAAGGTTACGTCAAGGATGCTTCATTGGCATTTTGGGCACCGGAATGTTAGCATTCATCCTACTATGCCAGTTCTCGCCGCTATTTCCTGGATCCATACCCCTCTGAAGTCTGGGTAAAGCATACTCCATTCAAGGGCCCTAGCACCGAAGTCCCCCCCATCAAATTGCGCCACTCCGTAACCGAAGTACTCCAGAAAATCAAATCGGCATCCAAAATCCAGCATCAGCATCCCTTAACACCGGATTCCTTCAACACAACAATCAGCAACAAGCCGAAGTCGGGTGCTATCCTGAGCACGGATAGCAGCGGTACCCATAAATTTGGGTCCTTGTTCCTGTATTGCTTGATGATTAGAAATAGGTAATTTCCGCAGTAACCTGCGCTTGCAATTCATCAACGGTTTCCGTCCGATGCAAGTTAATTTGCAGGATTGGCATCATACCAGACCCGGTCTACCTCTTTTCAGTTGCGCCCTGAAGTGTGGATACTGCCCCGAGTCCGCACTGTATGCCACGCTCTAACCAGGGGCACCACGCTCCCTAAAGAGAACGCAGTTCTCTTTTCCTTGGCAAGGCTTCGCTTGGTTATCTACTAGGCCGCATCTACGTCATGTAGGGTCCCCGGCAAGTTGTAGATCTGTGCCGTAGTCCAATCACCTTTTATATTTAATGGGAGCTACCCTAATTCATAGCATATATCCAATTGTCATCACAACAGGTTTTTGGCCTGAAGAATTCGCAAAAATTATACCTACCTGGGTATCGATTACCTTTGGACAACTACCGAGTCCTTTTCTACTCAGAGGCCCTCCAATATCTTCTAATAGCGTGTCTCTTTTGAAATTCGTGTATTAAGGGACACTTTCCTGGGTATCATGGATAGCATTTGGCCAGTGTTTCTCTCTTTTGTCTTTCGAATTTTGTTTGGTAACTAGCCTATCTTCTTCTTATCATGTTCCTCAAAACTACCAGCAGTTTGAAAAACACCCCGATATAAGGGAAGAATCTTAGCTTTGATGAATAACGAAAAATATCCCTTAACATATTACAGACACCGCAACAATTTTTACTGAATATTTTTTTAAATTTTATGTATTTTCAGATGGTTCCAAGGATTCGATTGGGATGGTTTAGACAGTCTTTTGCTTATACCGCCATTTGTACGCCCAGTTTCACATTCCCTAGATACATCTTACTTCGATACATTCCCGCCCGATATGGAAGTACCGCCGGATGAGGAATCTGGATGGGATGAAGACTTCTAGCGTTTTTTTTTTAAATAAAAATTTAAACTATATTTATAATTAGGGAGGAAATATGTAAATTAAATTAGCTTTAAAAGGAAATATTTAGCCTTCTATTGTCCCTTTTATGGAAAAAGGAAAAATGCTGCTCATTGTTTACTTTAATATTTATATTTTAGAAATGAAAGTTTATATTTGTAGATGCGGACGAAAAAGAGAGAATGTTAAAAAATATATCTATATTTTGCTAATTATTGGAAATGTGCTGTTTTATTCAACCCTTTGCCATTGAAGGAGTATACCTTTGTAAGGCAGAGGCATTCACAAAGCCTTCCGCTTCTTAGGCTGTAATTTTTCCTGGTTTATGCCTAGGATACGAGATTCAGGTAGAACAAGGAGAAATTCGAATAAAATAAAAGGTAACTCAGGAGATGACCCGATGACCTGCTTGAAATGCCCTATGGATGCGCTCCACATTCCCTGAAATATGATAGGTTTTTCTAATAGATCCCATGCATTAGGACTACATCTGATGCCAAAAACCAAAATCTGCTTTCAGCAAGTGCTACTTACTGTGAACACTCGATAAAAAGGCGAAAATGGCAGTGAAAAGGTCACACATTGCGGCAGTGCAGTGGGGTATACCATACAATTGAACAGAGTGTCACAGGATGGCAGATAAATGAACCGCGCTAACACTAATGTCGTAGAAAATTAGAGGAAGAGTATAAGCCCTAAAAGAAGCTAAAATATATGGCCAAGAACCGTTGGCGATAGCACGATGGCACTGTGGAGGTTGATGGGTTATGGGAACCATATAAGCCGGTACGTGTCTTAGAATTTACCTGATCGCGGTTGGAAAGTCTCAGTCACCCAGCAGTTTTCTTTACATAAGAGGGGTCTGAACCTTGCCCTCCTTATACAAGAAGACAGGTCACTTCGGAAGGCTTGCTATTGGATACGCTGAACTTTAAGGACATATGCAGGCTGGTCAAAGGGTAATATAGGTCCCAGAGCAAAACGTGGATTGGTGCCCACGATGGAGCATACAACCTGGGAAATGCTTGCTGAACCAACACCAACAGCTCTACTACCAAACCCTATCTCCACCTCCATGTGGTGACCGCTGGGAGCTCTTTCTTAACGAAAAGCTGCAGACGGAGAAGGATGAAAGCGAGTCTCCCGCGCCTAAAAAGGGACAAATTGTACCAACTGGTCCTCCAGCTTGGAGGTTGGGTAGGGCTGACAACCCTACACGGAAAACAACTTGTTACGAAGCCACAACAGGAGCCTCGGACAGGATGGACTTTAAAACGACGGACCCGACAACGACAGCGGATCAACGATTTGCACATTTTCTCATGGAATGTGCGCTCCCTGTACAAAGATAAAGCTGATGAGCCGCTAGCCGATACCCTGTCCCAATATAGGGCTGATATAACAGCGCTACAAGAGATGCGATGGACAGGGACCGGTTTTCTGGAGAAGAGCCGCTACACCACGGAGTAGGTTTCTTAGTCAGCCAAAAAATGAAACCTGCTGTTATCGGCTTTGAAAACCTAAGCGAACGGCTATGCACTCTGCGCTTGCGAGGCAAGTTTAGAAATATAAGCCTCATAAACGTTCACGCCCCTACAGAGGAGACTGAAGAGTCGGAGAAGGATACCTTCAGTAGGCAGTAGAACAAACCTTCGAAGCCTGTCCCAGATATGATATTAAAATCATACTTGGGGATTTTAACAGCCCAGTAGGGAAGGAGCCCGTATTCAGGCGATACGTTGGCTCCCATAGCTTACACGAAAAAACAAATGATAACGGACTGCGGATTATTCAATTAGCAGGGTCACACGAAATGGTTGTTGGAAGTACCTGGTTTGCGCGGAAAGCGGTCCACAAACATACGTGGGCCTCTCCAGACGGGACCACTTTCAACCAAATTGACCACGTGCTGATCGAACGCCGCCACCTCTCAGCCTTGATGAATGTCAGAACATATAGGGGGGCCACTATAGACTCGAATCACTATCTCGTTGGCATGGTGCTCCGAGCTCGAATAACAATACCACCTAGAATCCCCTCTGAAAATCAGGTGAGAGTGAACACTGAAGCCATCCACAACACAACCCTCCCCGACACCTATAAGAGGGAAATGGATGCCGCAATAACCGCAGTCAACAGAGGTCCTGGAGATGAAGCATTAACAAATGATCTTCACAAGATCATCTGAAGAACGTTATCATGGATACGGCCACAAGCATACTTGGCCCCAGCCGCAAAAGGAGTCGGAACGGCTGGTTTGACGATGAATGTAAGTTAACAGCGGAACGGACGAATGCCGCATACCGAGTAATGTTGCGTTCTCAAAGAACGCGGGCACGCGCAGAGACTCATCACTAACTCTGTCAAGCGGAGAAGCGACTTCACAGACGGAAAAAGGAAGCCTGGGAGAACCAACATGTCTGTGAACTAGAAAAGTACAGGGAGCAAACACACCAGGCGCGGAAGTTTTACCAACAAGTCAGCAGGATAAAGCCTTATACACCTCGATGCTCAAAGAGGGAAATCTGATTTCCGACAGAATGAGCATATTAGAGCGATGGGTTGAGTACTTTGATGAGCTACTGAACAACCACAACATCGGCGAGTTGGAGGTCCCGCCAACTGAAGACGATGGACAAATACTGCCACCACCAAGTTTCGGAGAAACAGTCCGTGTAATTCATCGGCTAAAAAATCATAAGTCGCCAGGATGGAATTACAGCCGAATTGGTTAAATATGGAGGCGACCAGTTACACCAAGTGGTTCATCGACTTGTGCTCAAGGTATGGGACAGCGAATCAATGCCTGACGATTGGCAACGAGGCATTATCTGTCTCATACATAAAAAGGGAGATATCACACAGTGCAGCAATTATAGAGGTATCACGTTGCTGAGTACCATCTATAAGATATTCTCCACTATCTTGCTAGACCGGATAGTCCCCTACGCCCAGAACATCATTGGCCCATACCAAAGAGCCTTCACTCCAGGCAAATCAGCAACAGATCAGATTTTCTCTCTGCGGCAAACGATGGAATATGTTGGAATATGGACAACAGTTGCACTATCTGTTCATCGACTTTCAAGCCGCCTATGATAGCATAGCCAGGGTAAAACTGTACACGGCCATAAGAGAATTCGGTATCCCGACGAAATTAATAAGACTGACTAGGCTGACCCTGACCAATGTGCGAGGCCAGATAAAAGCAGCAGGATCACTCTCAAGACCATTCGACATCAACAACGGTCTACGACAAGGGGATGCGCTGTCATGCGTCCTCTTTAACCTGGCCCTCGAGAAAGTGATCCGTGATGCTGAGGTAAATGCAAGAGGTACGATCCTCTTCAAGTCCACCCAACTGCTAGCCTATACTGACGATATTGACATCATGGGAAGAAGCACCCGAGACGTACAAACTGCCTTCATTCAAATCGAGCAGGCGGCCATTGAGGCGAGATCTTTTGCTGCACATCAATGAAGGCAAGACAAAATATATGGTGGCAACGTCAGCACCGATGACGAATCAACCAACAACATCAAACCGCACTCGCCAAACGCGAAGACGAATAAGGATAGGAGAATACAACTTTGAGACCATTGACAATTTCTCCTATCTAGGGTCGAAAATCACAACCGATAACAGCTACGATGATGAAATGCGCGCACGGTTGTTGTCAGCCAACAGAGCCTATTTCAGCTTACAAAGACTGTTCCGCTCGAAACGTTTCACCATAGGGTCAAAGCTCTTACTGTACAAGACTATGATCTTGCCAGTCCTCATGTATTCCTCGGAGACTTGGGTTCTTACCAAGAAAAATTGCGAACTCTTGGCCGCGTTCGAGAGAAGAATCCTCCGAAGAATTTTTGGCCCCCTACATGAGGATGGACGATTCCGTAGTCTACACAATGAAGAAATCTATGAGCGATACCATGACCGTCCGGTTGTGGATAAAATCCGGCTCAATAGGTTACGGTGGGCGGGTCACTTAATCCGTATGGATGAAGATGATCCCACCCGGAAAGTCTATAAGGGCAATATCTATGGTAGAAAAAGAAGACGAGGCAAACCCTGCCTAAGATGGAGCGATGGCGTAGGTCAGGAAGCCAGACAGCTTTTAGGGATATCGAATTGGTGGACCTTGGCGCAAAACCGGGATGTCTGAAGTTCCTTATTAAGGCAGGCCTAGACCGGATACCGGTTGTTGCGCCGTTGATGATGATGATGAAAGCTGGGTAGTTGTTTAGGATATGCGGGATCCTAAGTCCACATTCACATGATGGGGGACCGGTCCAAATGAGGAGCAACTTACTCCCACGTTTTATAGTCCATGCATCCCTAGCTTCGAGCATAGCACCCCAAGCATGAAAAATTAAGAAAACCAAAACATGACTGACGGTTTCGTCCAGGGCAGAGACAACTCATCAGACGTTGCCTCACCTCTGCCCTGTTGGCACTTTCGGTCACGCTGCTCCCAGGACAGAGGTGAGGCAGCGTCTAATGAGTTGCCTCTGCCCTGGACGAAACCGACAGTCATTTTTTTTTTTTTTTTACATTGAAGGATCCTTGAAAATCTTACGACTCGGCTATACTGTGCCTATCCGAGAATACACCAGCTCCGACTCCAGAGACCATCATCGCCGGTCATTTACTCTGCCCCGGTTGAAAAACCCACAGCAAATTTCTTTTTAAAATTTGACTTGCATGTGACGTTGGGAATGCCCAGATTGCTCGCGGTACTTTTTCCACGATGTTACTATGGCCATAGCGCTTCGCTACCCAGTATATCGGTAGTATCTGCACCTTCCTAATAAGGCCTCACTTGAAAAGTCACATACGGAATGCTTCACCCTCACTAAATTACCTTTTCGATGTGGAGTATGAATTGATAAGATTCACTGCAGCTTCAATCTGAATCTTCCGAATCTTATCTTATCAAAATCGAGCAGAAGTTGTTGCTGGTAATTTTCTTACCAGGATCAATCGAGAGGCATACATTGGTTTTCCTGCTTTCATTCTCGAAAAAGACTGTCTTCTGTATTCCTCCTCATTGACGCTGATCCACCCTCCTCTAGTGAATAAAGATACATTTTCACGATCCCTGGGAAAATGTATCTGCATGCGGTTAACCATTTGGTTATGGATGTCCTGGATAAGATTTACGAGTAAGTACAACATGACCTCACTTAAATTCACTGCGACTTGTGATAGGGGCACCCCTCTGCTACGTCTTTTTATTATAAAAACTTCAATTATTGGCATTTAGAAGAAAATTTATTTAAACTTAAAATTGGGATATAAAACTATAAAATTCATTTTCCCACACTTAACTTGCGTCACTCCTTTCCACAATAAGAGTAACAATTTCCATCGGCTCCAACGTAATTTTCGTATTAACTGCCTCACTATCCTCATAAAACGCATTTGTTGCATCCCCACTTCGAGAATTTTTCCTAACCAAATCACCATCATCATTGCCATTTCCTGTGCCACTCAGCAGCTCATCGCCATTAGTATCCTTATTGAAATGCAATCGTTTCATATCGTCATACCATAAATTACCACCGAGAGTGGTTCTCCGGATCGAATAAGTGTAGTCCCCGTTACTTTTCAAGAAATCGCTTATGTCGAATGTTATTGGCCCAACGCCAAGAGTATTAATGGTGGATGTAGTTCCCGAAGCCATATTTGAGGTCGACGAATGAACAGGTCCTGGTACCGGACTGGGATTATGCCCAATAACAGACTGACTAGGAGCAGCAGAAGAGCTGGAAGCAGCTTGGGTAATCGGGTCATCGGTTTTCTCCAAAATATGTTCGAATCGTAGAAGCAATTTATTAGCTCCCAATGGCTCCAGTGTCATCATGTGGATGTTTTGGGGTAGTTGAATTGGCCAAAGTGATTTCTGGAAAATAGAGAAATTAGTTTAATAGTTTTGGGTACGGAGGATAATATTTTAAAAGACGAGAGACCCGGGAATTTAAGAAAGGACTAGGGGTTGGAATGGTGAACAGGAATAAGTATATCTGATATACCCCTGGACGAGATTCTTTCTAATAATGTACAGAAACGAGCACAGTCTTCTGGTTAAGATCCACCACCCTCATCAAAATTTGGAAGTTTTAATGAGAAAGCAGTATAGACCGGAGAAAATCCCTAGTTACAAAAGCCTACTTAAAAGCAAAATTGAAGGCAGATGACAACCTGGAACTCATGGTACTGACGCACTCAAGTAGTCCAGGACAGTTTGATAGCCTAGTGAACTTCAAAGAAATGTTCAGACGTCCTGCAAGAGATTTCAGACTACTTGTGATATTTGAAGAAATGGATTAATATGTCTTGGTTCTTGAAGGATACCAAAGGGAATCGTTAATAGGTTGCAATGTTCCTTTTTTATACTTTTTTTCTTCCTCCGTAGATACCACCTTTAACGGGTCGCTTACGCTATAGGGAGTGACGTCCCCGAGGTGCCTCTAGCTGGCAGTATACTTACCACCTAGATTGTAGCCTTGACAAAAACCTCTTGGTGAAAAGCGAACTGTTAATGACCGGTACACGTCCGCGACTCTCTGTCGAGATCAAAGAAATATCAGGGAAGAAGGAAGAGTTGACTGCTTTTGGGGGCAGAACAAAAATGCGTCGCTCATCGCGGCGACCAGCGAAAGAGGCAGCGAGGGCTGAAATACTCGATGTAACACACCGGGACGCCCAAATAAGAGGAAGCCTTACCAAGTGGCGTGACTGACAGTGCGGAGACGGCAATTCCGAAAAAAACCCAGTCAGAATCGCTAGGTGGATTTGGACACGATATCGATGCAGTCAATCGTCCTAGCTAGAGCCAAAGAAGAAAGGGTCATCAAGAACTGCTCGGCAGTGGTGAAGTATATGCGGTCGGCAATATCCCTCCAGAAAAACGTCAGAAAAGGCGTCAAAAACGGGTTGATGGAACTAGAGGAATAACTGGACCGCATCTCCTTCTACAGACGAACATGGAGAGCAGTGGCAAATGCGTAGAAAACAGAAACAGCTGCACTTCCCGCTAAGAACGCTGCAAGCGCCAAATGGATCGCTGATAGCCCACTGTAAGGCGAACTTGGAAAAAAGCGGAAAAAGGGAAACGTGCCTGAAGGAGACTTTATCCAAGTAGTTTCCATTGCCCAAAAGAAGAAGGCGAAGAGGGATGAAAGGAAGCAACCGGCTACACCGCCAAAGACCCATCTGTCCAAAAGCAAGGAGGCTACAAACCAAAAACTAATAACAGAAAAAATGAGGAAATGAAGAAGGACTAGACCGTTGGCTCTGCTCATTAAGCCGACGAAAGACAGAACATTGGCGGAAGTCCTTAGTGAAATCCGCTACAGGATGAAACCCGAAAAGGACAGAGCAGCAATATCTTCCATACGGAAAATGAAGGGTGGCGGAGTCCTCGTCGAATTAGACCCGAAGACGGCTAGGAAGAGTACGTTCTGGTAAGTGTTCAAGGAGTTACTGGCGAAGAAGGCTCTTGTTTCTAGTCTAGAGCCTAGGTGTCACCTTTGTAAATTTTCGAGTCCGAAAACTCCGTCGTGGAAGTCCCCGAGCTACATGACAGATGGAGAACATGCCGGAGATGCCCTCAGCTAGGTAACCGAGTAATGACCTGCAATGAAAGCGAAAATTGCGTTCTCTGCAGGGATCGTGACGCGTCTGGTGAGAGCGTCGCACACACTGCGGTTCGGGGCGGTGCCCAATCTTTAGGTTGAAACTAGAAAGGGTTAGGGCGCGGATAACATGATCCACATACTACAAATTAACATGCACCAAAGTGCAGCCGCCCACTAACTGCTAGCGCAATTCACTGTGAAGGTAAATACTGATCTAGTGCTAATCAGCGAGCTTCATAGCATCTTCACTTATTGGGTACCGCTGCCATCTGCATTCGGGACGACGCTCGACTTTGTGTTCTTGCCCAAGGCCGAGGAAATGCAATTTTCTGAAATCGGTATTTAGGGATAACGTTTCCTAGCGTTTACTTGACGCCGAATGAGACGATGCTGAACTGGCCGCGGCTAGATACTCTAGAGGAATCCATTTGGGGCACGAAAGCGAACCCTGGTAGGTAGTGTTTTTATTGCTAGGGCCCTTCAATGGGGCATGTCTAACCCAGGCTCCAGAGCGGGACAGATCCTGGAAATGGTGGTAAGAACCGGGCTCGTAGTTTAAAACACCGGATCTACGCCGAAGCGGCCGTCGCTCCCCCTGCGTTTGCAATATCGCAAGGGTGCACATCGGGAAGTTGGTCGAAGAAGAAGAAGAAGAAACAGGCAGACTCGCTCTGGAGGGCGCTTCGGAAGGTGGTAGCGTTACAGCTGACACTGTCGTAAATTCAGTGATAAACCTAATAACGACAGTGTGTGAGGCTTCTATGTTCCCTACTGGTGGACGGCTCGACAATTTTGCCCGAAGGGACTGTCATAAGCTCCGCAACGTTTACACACCTACGAGGAGGCATGCGCCTTAAAGGCAGAGTATAAATCAGCAGGAGACTCCGCAGCTCGATAAATAAATGCAAAGCTCGCGGCTTGTAGAACCTGGTCAACAAAACCCGTGGGGACTTAACTATAAACTTGTCACCCGGAAAATCAGGAATCTGCATACTAAGTACCGACCAGATGGACCGCTTTGTACGGGAAGTATTTTCCAGACCTCCAGCCCCTCCCCTGTCAATAGCGTAGCAAGCGTCAAGAATTGCCCTTTTTCACAATAAGAGACCTCGAAGAAGCAGTTCTCACCATTGAAAACAAGATGGTATCCCGGGAAAGGAGACCCGGAGCTTCCATCTGGATAGCGATAGCTATATATGCTTGATACGGCCAGGAAAGTGGTCGAAAAGCTCATCAAGAGCAGACTCACTGAAGCGATCCGCTTTGCCGAGGACTTATCCCCAAGACAGTTTTAATGCCTTCAATTCCATAAGATGGGTAGATATGTCACATTAAGAAACTCATTTCACGGGACAAGCCATCTCTTGCGAATATTGAGGGATTATCTGAAAGACCGCCCTCTGCTCTATGAGACGCTAAGGGCCAGAAGAGGATGAAAATCACGTTGGGAGTAGCACAGGAATTCATCCTAGGCTCGGACCTCTGGAATGCTTCCTACGATAGTCTGCTGAGAGTCGATATGCCCGAAGAATCGGTAGGTTATGCAGACGACGTTCCATCACTTGTTGTCGGACGAACTGTTGAAAAAGCGCAAAGCGTACTTGCATATTGATGCGATGGGTAAGCGGACGGGTGACTGCTCAAGGTCTCAGCCTTGCGCTAGGACAAACCGGCGTAGTCACCTTGACCGAAAAGAGAATCCCAACCCTGCCCTGAGTTAACTATAGAGTCTCAAAACCAGCAGTTAAAAACCTTGGTTTAATGCTCGACTTGAAAATGAGCTTCTTTGAGCAAATCAAAGCAGCTGCGAACAGAGTTGCAGCTTGAGTCTCGGCTTTAAGTCAGCTAATAGCGAATGTTGGGGACCCTATATCTACTAGGAGACGTCTCCTTATGGTAGAAGCGCAATGGTTTCGTTCGCTCTACTGCGCGGATGCATGGGGTAATGCTCTTGACAAGGAGGTGCTTCGTCAGAGCCTTGTTCAAGTGAAGAGATGGGGTGCTTTGCGAATGGCCTCTGCTTATGGCACTATCTCAGAATTGGCCGTGATGGTGATCGCGAGAGTGACCCCCGTTGTCCTCCCTTCCAAGGAGCGTAAAGCTATCTTCCGCCATAAGAGCAAAAACTTAACAGAGGTGGTTACCCGTGCAGAACGTCAACGCACCCTTACCGAGTGGCAACTTTCTTGACAAAATGAGCCAAGGGGCAGATGGACTGCGCGGCTCATCGACAATTTAGACCCCATGGCTGAACCGAACGCACCATGAGATTGATTACTTCCTTACCCAACTTCAAAGCGGGCATTGAGGTTTTCAGTCTTACCTGCACAGGACTGAGAAGATGCGATCGTCTGATTGTACGTTCTGCAATGGAATGTTGGACAGCGCTGAACAAACCTCTTTCTCTTGCGAAAGTTGGAGTGAATTTCGTCAGCGGACAACATTATCAGAGAGATGCTGAAGAGCGCTGCCAGCTGGAGTCGTGATGCGGATTATCTTCAGGTGTTCTTATTGCGAAAAAGATTGAACTCAACCGCCGGAGGGAGCGGATGGCAAAGGCTTCCGTGAACTAACAACCCCCTTCTTCCCCTCTCCTCCCGTTGGTGAAAGGGATCCCCTGAGTTGAAGGGTTCCAAAGCCGGGAGAGCGGGAAGGCTAACCCAAAGTCATGTGTCAAACGGTTCCAGGCGAGTTCTCTGATGACATAGAGATATTTAGTTGGTAACCCGAAAGCGTACTATTGAGGTAGTCCAACACTCTGTGCGTAAACGCATTCACCTACCCTATTCCAAAAAAAAAACAAAAAAAAGACTCCCATCGCGGAATTCCGCCAAATGACACTGTCATCAGCACATACTCCTGTCGGCCATTTCAATCGATATTGAAACTTCATCTATCTTAACAGTATCTAGACTTGGTTATCTTGTAATTTGAATCCGGTGCGTAACAGATGGTTCAAATCAGAACCACTCAATTTTGGGTCATGGTCATCCTTACAAAGTGATGTGGAAGGCAATCTCTGTCCCTGTTCTCTCCGATGAAAGGTGGTCGTTTGCTTCATGTAACTAAAGTCAATGCGCTCCTGCATCACCTTGTAGTACGCAATTCTTAAATCAACATCCTTTTCAATTCAGCTTTCCAGCTTTTAGTATTTTCCAGCAGCAGTACCTTGTGGTGAAACTTTAACGGCACGTGGCCATATACCTTTTACCTAATTCAACCTAGGCCATCATTTGAAGCTGCAATGCATCGAAAAATCTTTGGAATGCAGTGGAGAGCTCCGCCTTGAACATATTAGACCCTAACGTCGTAATTTCCGGTGGACAGGAGAATGTATTCTTCTGGGCCTTCAGTAAGGTCCTCGAGGCTCGATCATCTCCCCAAACAAATCGCTGCCGCCTAACCATTATATTTCAGATAGGTAAGTTGAGCTTCCTCATCCCTTCTGGTTAGTTTGAATACTAGGGCATATTATCTATCATGAATATGAGAGCTGAAATTAAGATCTAGTTGACTGAAGAATCCGGAAACTACTATTTGGCTGAAGTGGACTTTAAAACCATTTTAAGATGAAAACCGAAGTATCCACCTTAAGCAGTAATAGAACCTTTTATCCTCTAAACTCCAGAAAAATACTAGGCACAAAAAGTTTACACAAATAAAGGATAGAATATAAAATACAAGCAAGCAATTCACAAGAACTCCCAAATATTGACCTTAAACCTCTGAATACTCACCTCTTGCACAAAGGCATCCTTCCAATCTTCAAATGTCACCGAATCCTCCAACCCACTGAAAAATACCCATAAGGGCAACGTCGTCTGCAACTGCAATTGTCTCTCCTGCATTCTTATATCCGAGTTACTTGGACCGAAGATCAAGAAATGTTTACCTCTGGCTACAGCTCCCCTTCCAAATTGTTCAACATTCAATGCTTCACCGACTCCAAAACCATCATCATGAAGAAGCCTCCTGTTAACCATCAATTCAATTGCTCCATCCTCAAGACTGCTTCCACCCTGAGCACGATCAATTAAAACAGCCAAACGTGTCTCCTTATCTTCCAAAGCAATTTTCGTTGTAATAGGATAGTAGTTTCCAGATACTTCCTCCCTTAAATGGAAGGTATAATCGGGTCGTTGATTTCGAACTCTCTTCAAAGTCTGTCGTCCGTTGGAGTCAGTGTAGAAGACGCCATTTGTTTTAAGCTCACTGGAGAACCTGCTCACCACTTCCTTTCCAATGTTATCATCTACCGGGATGGGTCCAACCAACCATTCGAATTCCACATAGTTAGTTCCTTTGTACACACGTATGACCTGACTTATCCAGTCGTTGAATTTTTGGTGCACTTCATCGACCAGAGGTCCTTGAACAAGCTGTAAATCAACATCTTCTGCAACTGCTTTTGCAGTACCATTCGGACGGAAGATGTATGCTCCGGACGAACGGTTGTCATAGCCTTGATTATTTCCAGCGGCTCCAGGATAATAGAAGAAATCATGTTTAACGTTTTTGGTAACTCCGTTTAGAGTAATGGACGCCAACTTTCCTTTGCCATCGAAGGTTAAATCCAATTCCTATGCAAAGAAATCATCTTAAGTTTTTGACATGTAACAATAGAAGGAAAAAGGATACTTACACCACTTCGAATAACAGTTTGCTTTGATGGTTCACGAGGTTTACGTATCAGAACTACTTCAGGAATGGTACTACTAACATCATTTGGATCTACTTCAATAAAGTAAGACCGGTATCCATTCGCTGGAACTGCTTTCGCCAGGAAAACCAACTCTTTAAGTGCAACACTGAATCGGTTGTGTATTTCTCGGACAGATACTGGTATTGGAACTATTTGGCTCTGGATCAAATTACCTGCATCAACAACCAGGATCATTTCAGTAAATAACAAAACTAGAAAAACTCCAAGGCTCACCTTCCGGATCCCTTACAATATAGTTAACGTCCTGAATAGGAACTCTGACATACTGATCAGTTTCCTGACTGAGAACGTTATATACGGTGACCATGAATTTACTGGATTTCTCCGAAACCTCGCAGCTGCTAATATTCAAATGCAAGCAGGACTCAAAATCAAACTTCGCCAGTTGTCCACCCTTTTTCTGAACTTGCTTATTCAAAACGTTTTCTGCATTCTCCTCGCAGGCTACCATTCCCTCGTTCAACAGTCTTGCATAGTCCGAAGCCACAGCGGCTTTCTCAGTGCCTGTGATGGCATCGTGGTGCTGCATAATACCCATTGCATCTTGCAATAATTGTAGCCTTGACATCAAGGGGGATGTGGTACTAGGATTTTCATCCCGCAATGCAGTGGCTGTGAGTTGCTTACATACTTGTAGGAAGTGATTTCCCTTTCTTTCGAAATATTTTAGGTCTGGTCGTGATGTGAAGTAGCCTGTCCAGAATGCTGTGGGATCCGAATCGTAAGGGAAAAAGTCATGTGTTTTCCTTGGCCAGGTTGTCTCGACTTCACTCAAGGATTTAAGGTAGCACGATGGGGATGAATAGAAGAGATGAACGTCAGATTCTGTGGGTTGGCGTTCGTTTGCGTATCTAAATAAAAAGGAAGTAATCATGTGAAATCGGGGGTAATCCAAGTTACAAGTTACTAATTGAAGCAGAAATTGGTAGTCAACCTACGCGATGATCTTTAACACTGTTAGTCAAGTGACTTTTTGTTAAGTTTGTAACGAATGAAATGCTGCCATGTTGTTGAACTGATGCCTACTAAACCATGACCATCTGTAATGTACGGTTGGCCCTCATTTAACCGACTTCATGGACCATATGGCTCTACCCATGCCTCCCTAAATTGGGCTTCCTCATGTTCAAGTTGTAGTACCTCTTCCTTATATTAGCATTATGGCACCACCTACTGAAAACAGTTCACCTACCAAAACTCCTAAGGAAGCAAGCCATCAAGGCTCTGGGATTCTGACATGATTTGGGATTTTTGAAGTTGCATTGGATGGCGCTGCATAAATCGAAGAAAGGTAAACATGCTCGGTAAACAGCACTTTAATCCTTGAGCAAACTAAAAACATCATCTAGTACCAGCAGTACAGGAAATGAGAAAATGCTAGGTGTCATCAGCGATGCCTGGAAGACCTTGAATTTGGCCGACCGGTCGACGAAATCCGTGACATATAGGACCGCTGACAAAATAACTTAACTTTTCTAAATAAATCCTATGAAGTGGAATGCTGATTTCCTTAAAAGAGAAGCTTTCCTCTGCTTTCACTGTTAGTTTATTGAAATGAGTCTGAGGGCGCACCAGGTCCTCCCTGGAAGCCTACAATGCTCCTCACTTGTTCTGCTTCGCGTGGTTCTAGAGCGAGTCACTCGCTACGTAGTTATCATAGCAAACAATGTAGTTGTTACTCTTTCTTACCTACCCACTGCCATTTTCACTGTTTAATCACCATATGCGGAGCCTGGCTCGTATGCCTATTCTTCGTTCGAGTTTGTATCGGGCTGGAATACCCCAATGACAAGGCGGAGATAGGTATTAGCGAAGGTTTGAAGTTTTGGAGTAGCATTCACGGTTACTTTCCAAATACTGCTCCCATATAACAGCACAAAGAGAAGGTTGGCCCAAAATGACCTCAACTTGATGTTGGTGTTGAGATATAAGATTTTGAACAAAACAGTGAAGGTAAACTCAGCGCTATTAATACGACGACCAACGTCGAATTCGATGCGTGAGCAGAAACAACGCTTCCTAAATATACAAATTGATCGACACCCTCGAAATTTCACGCATTAACACCAGTAGGAAGATTACGATGAGTAATCAAACTGAAAAGCGCGGTTTTGCTAACACTTACCGTCAGTGCAACTATACTTGCTTCCATTTTCAAATTAAGGACCATTTGGCTAAAGACACAAAAAAATCGACGAAATATCAGAGAAAGAGGAAGAGCTGACTGCGTTTGAGAGCAGCACAAAAATGCGTTATTCACTGCAGCGACCAGCGAGGCAGCTAGGGCTGAAATAGCCGATGTAACACCGGGGTGTCCAAATAAGAAGAAGCCTTAGCAATACCCTGTAGTGTCCCTATTCCGAAAAAAAACTGGTCAATATCGCCAGTCCTGAGCAGGTGGATTCGGACGCGAACCGAGTAGAAGAGTAGTCGACCGTCCTCGCTAGAGCCGCAAAAGGAAACTCGTGGTAGAGGTGAAGCGAGTGCGATCCCCCAAGTTTCTTCAGAGGAACATCAACAAAAGCATCAAAAACGAACCGATGGAGCTAAAGGGACTACTGGACCGCATCTCCTTCTACAGACAAATGTGGAGAGCAGCGGGAGACGCTTGGAAAGCAGAAACAGCCCCACTTACCGCTGAGAACACTGCTACCGCCAAACGGATCGCAGGTAACTCATTACAAAGCAAACTGGGGAAAAGGCGGAAAGAGGACGACATGCGTGAAGGAGACTTTATCAAAGTAGCTTCTAGAGCCCAAAAAAGGAGACGAAAAAGGGTAAAAGGAAACAACTGGCTACATCGCCAGATATCCGTCTGTCCAAGGACAATGAGACTACAAACCAAAAGCTAATATTAGAAAAGACGAGGAAACGAAGAAGGACTAGACCGTCATTTGCGGAAGTCCTTAGTGAAATCCGCTGCAATATGAAACCTGAAAACAATGGAGAAGGAATGTTTTCCATACGGAAAACGAAGGCTGGCAGAGAACTAGGCCCGAAGATGACTAACAAAAGTACGTTTTACGAACCAGACGAACCGGTCAAAGGGTTACTGGGGGATAAGGATCTTGTTTCTAGTCTAGGGCCTATGTGCACTCTAAAAATCCGAGATCTTGACTGCCTGACAAGTGGAGTGGGTCGAAATGGATGCGGTCAGGTAGGTCACCTCTACAGGGATCATGACGCGTCTGGTGAGAACATCGCATACACTGCGGGCTCGAGATGGTTTCGAATATTTAGGGCAGAACTAGAAAGGGCTAGGGCGCGAATAATATGATCTGCATTCTACAAATTAACATGCACCGGAGTACAACCACTAACCAGCTGCTAGCGCAGTTCGCTGAGGAGATAAAGACTGATCCAATGCTAACCAGCGAGCAATACCGGAACAGGAGCCCGACTTCATGGATCTCCTGGATGGCAAGGGGGAGCATGAGAATTCCCTGAAAGTGCTTCGTAGATACCACATCGTAGCTTGCGAGAATAATTCTCCAGGGACTTTCCCGGTTCGTGCGTTGCTAAAATCGAGCCCTGGGAGGGGGTAGAGATCAAAATTATCTCATACAACAAGACTCCCAAGTGCCTGGAATCTAATTATTGAAAATCCTTATGGATAAAAATAAACTCGTCTAATCCCTGCGTGTTCAAAACTTCAGGTCTCCGTGGAAGACTGAGTGTTGATCAAGAAGGA
The DNA here is from genome assembly GCF_905115235.1 of Hermetia illucens. Classification (NCBI taxonomy): domain Eukaryota; kingdom Metazoa; phylum Arthropoda; class Insecta; order Diptera; family Stratiomyidae; genus Hermetia; species Hermetia illucens. The sequence continues at coordinate 161,374,410 of NC_051851.1, read as the reverse complement.
GGAGCCCCCCTCCGTATAAATCGAGGGTGCCTAAAGGCTCTGGAAAAAGCGGACTACAAAATGCTGTTAGGAGTCAGGAACGCATAGGCCAAAGATTTCCACTTAGCGAAACCTGACGACACCCTGCACACATTTGAGGCCCTCAACGTGCTTTTGCAGGATATAAAGACCGTTGATCAGACGGCGACTGACGGTAAGCAAAATCATATAGAGGATAGCGCAGATAAATTGCAGCACTCGAAATGTGCCTCACCTAATCTGCTGGTCATCCTCCGAGAGGAGCACATTGAAAATGCATTAATGCAACGAAGTGAATGTTACAATTTATGCATCATCACAAGGAACACCCATCGAGGCAGACTTAGAGTATGTATCCTCGCTAGAAAAAGATTGTACGTTTTTCTGTGTTAGGACCTAAGTTTCAGCGACCTAACTATGGTCAAACTGGAGCAGGTGGGAGCAAAAATATGTATATCTCCTCGGCATACGGCTCACGACCGATCAGCTCCACCAAAAGTGCAACAACATTTGACGTCCTACTAACTGACAAAGGAATTTTTAGGATAAGGAACTGGAATGCGTCGGATCATAGATCCTTCTCAGATCGCAGTTAAATACTTGTCAATTTAAATTTCACTGTAGAGGTCTTCTATCGTTTTGAAGAACCCAAGAAGGTTGACTGGGGGAAATTTGGTAACATTTGCACAACAGGCGAACTAAAGCCAGGTCGACGACCAAGACTGGCAGAAAGTGGTCTTGGTTTGACTATTGTCAGAACATTCAAAATTCCATAGAGTCTGCAGATTCTGTAAGATTCCTGCCAAGGAACATGCAGAGAATCTTTTGAAGAGACCCTAGAGCTGCTAGTCCATTTACACTTCTCTGACAGCGAAGAGAACTACAGGCAACCCCAGCCGTATAAGATTTTTGAAACACCAATTACCGAGAATTAAATCAGCAAACATAAACAGATTCGTCGGACATAAGCGGCCAGTTATACTCCAGAAACAGCGAAAATTGATTGTGTCCTAGCTCAAGGAGATTTACCGGAGCTATCTTTCGTTTGCATACGCACCGCACTCCTAGAGATGTGCACGCATGGTTTTCATACCGAAAGCGGGTAGATGTGGCTACGAAATCCAGAAGAGCTTTCGGTCAATCTGCAACACCTCTGTCATATTAGGACGCATCGTGGACATCCACTTAAGAATGATCACGAAGAGATCACCTTTCTTCGATTCTCGGCGCGCCAACCTCAAAGACAAATCTTCAGAAACTGGTTTTCCAGTTTCTCGGAAACACACAATGTAACCGAGTGATATGGTGTCCCAGGATCCGCCAGTGTATTCCAGGCGAAGATACTGGAAACCTGACGATGACTGAGACATGATCTGAGCCCCAAGCGTACATAGTCATTCAAACCGACCATGAAGCCTTGATTAAGGCTTTATACTTAGTGACGACATTCTCTAGGCTAGTAGGGATGCACTGAGCGAACTGGGCCGTAAGCTCGAAATCACTCTCCTCTGGACTTCCCGGCTTAGGGACATAAAAGGGAATGAGTGGGCCGACGGACTGGCTAAATAGGACTCTATTGTTGGGTGTAGTCAGCGTTCCGATAGCAAATGAGGAAGGTAGAATGTACTCACATTATTTAACAGGCGCTGACTGCAGATGGCGATAGTGCACCAGCTACGCTAAGTCAAAGAGGGTCTGACCCCACGAGTGAACTAGATCGTGAGAGCTTTTGTTGCGCATTACAAATGCGTACAGAATTACAGCACTTTGCACAGGGCAGAAGGTCTATAGGAGGACATAACTGATATACCTTACCTTACCTTACATACTGCCGAAGTTACGGAAGACAGAAACCCTCAGGCACTTCCTTTGCTATGGATATCGGTAAAGAATCTTTTCAGGACCTTAAAGGGCGAGAGCTGCTATCTCGCTCTGAAGATCTAAGCCGGTTAGATTTTGCTACGTAACTAAGTAAGTAGAAACGTTCTACATAGTCAATTGCCTGTGGCTGTGCTTTTTCAATCAGAGTTCTGATGACTTGCGAAGCTCCGCTCCCAACCAACCATTAAAAAATCTAACTGGATACCTTATCAGCAAATGCGCTTTTAACGTTTATGTTGGAGTGGGCGCCGCAGGGCCATCATGTCATCAGCCCACCATGAAGAGAAAAGGAAGACGGGGACCACTCGTTTGGTAGATGCCGGAATCGATTCATACTTCCCCTCCCTTATTAGGGCGTTTGGCAGTCCTTTGCGATTGAAATTTTCGGTGGTATCAATCCATCTCAAGACTTCACGTCTCTATCAGGGTAGTTCCGCCAGGTGGAATTAGTTTAGTTGACTATTGAGTCAAGGAACGTGGTGAAATCTCTATGTCTTGACAGGGAGGTAATATTTTAGAACCAAGAACCCCGGCTCTCATCTCGCCGATCTGCTAGCATTCGGGTTAGTTCCATTACGTGCCGTCCGGTTCCTCATATTATCTCGCACGGTCGGTGTTCACGACTGGCAAACGTGTTAGGGGAGTTTGGTTGGTTGCAGGCTTGGTGACTATGTTGGCGCCATCGAAGACCTCCAAAACAACGGCAGAAATGAGCCTAATGCCTAGTTACCAGATTATCAACGTTTAATCCAACAGTGCTTTCGCGGAAGAAAGCGCTGTACGGCTTTTTGGGAATGCCGCACAAGTATTCCATAATGTTTGGTACGAGTAGGCCAAAGCTTCTGGAATCATATCTTAGAGACCCAAGAATGACCGTCAATCCAAGGGTTTCATTTCTGATGAACTTACTATCCAGGAGACTCGGGACCACTTGTCCTCGCCAATTGACCTTCGATTTGCTTAAGCCTTGACTTAAGCCTTCTCTATTTTTTTTTCTTTTTGAATCACCAATTCATGCTTATATATGATATAAATCCACTAAATATTAACTCACTTTATCAGTTTGTCCAAGTTTTTGTACACCAAATGAGCATCCTGATAATGGAAATCATCTCCAAAAGGTACCATCAAATGGTTCGTCTGATAATATTGTGCCATTTTTTGAAGATATTGCAGTAAACTTTCGAGCTGGAATAAAACGAATCGTATTTGTTATTTGTATCCTTGATAGTTAAAGATAAAATTTATCAATACCCTCCGATCCACATTGTTATCAGGACTATGTTTTCCGTCAATAATTGGTTCATCAGAGCATAAAACATCGAAGCAGAATCCTGGAGGTGAAGAGTAATGATTGTACAGAACTCCAGTGAAAAGGTCACTTGAAGAGCCTGCAAAAGTAATCTCGTTAAAAAGGAAATATCTGACACTCAATTAGGTATGGGTTTTCTCTTACCTAAGCTATCACTTCCTTCCCAAATCATTTCGGCCGTTTTATTTGTAAGTCGTTCTGATTTCTCTTCGTAATCCAACCGTGCAAAGAACATTCCATCGAATCCCATTTGGGCAAACAGTGAAGCCATCTCCCGTGAATGTCCAAAAGGATCAATCTGCCATCCAACTCGTGGGCGGGCGCATTCGCCGAAAGTATCATTGAGGAACCTGTTTTTATTATATTGAATAGGAAGTTGTAAAACTAATAAAGTAATTGAAAGATACAGGAGCCTCAAAATGACATTGAAAATAAAATACAGCAGGAATTTGAAACCAACCCAATAGCGATAAAAAGGTAATGATCAACTGAATTATCTTTACCTCAGTCCCAATGTAAACTGATCAATTATACTCTGATAATGTGTAGTAGCCTCATCGTTCATACTCCATGCACCTCCTAAAAATTCTAAGCGTCCTTCGTTGACTAACTCTTTAACTTGCTCCTTAACATCCTCGGTTTGCTCCTCCCACCATTTAAAGAAGAAAGCCGATTCAACGTAAACAAACCTATAGAGTAGTTGAAGAAATAAAACTGGTTCCCGATATTGATCTGAAATTTTAGGCTTCGAACTTTTTCGATATCTTACCTTCGGTCTGGATTCCGCAATAATTCTTGTACTACTGAATCCAGGATATATTGAACACCAGCCCTTTGAGTTTTTGTCTGACTACCATAGTAATACTGATCGACGGTCTTGAGCCAGCCAACATCATCATGGGAATGTGGCACTATGTGAATGTTGAGCTTACCAGGCACAGTTTTCGGGCAGGACTGGAAAGATAGTTGAAATTAGCTATCTATGGTTGAGAGAGGGAGGGATTTCAAGTCGATCTTGTTTTCAAATCTCAAATTTCATATTTCATAGTTTTTTTATTGTCTATGGGGATCAGTGAGCACGGGAACCGTCCATTACCGCCAAATTTACACCACCAGATATGGACCATATCACAAAGAAAAAAACCAAATAACTAACGTGAGGCCAGGACCAAGTTAATCATTGAGCAACGGAGGAGAAGTCACATCCGTAAAACCATTCGCAGCTCGGGGTGAACCGAAATCCCAACCCTCGCCAACTGATCGGAACAATGTAAATATGGACGACATAACCAAAAAAGGGACTGGGAAAGTTACTGCCGCTTGTTTGAAGGATCCTTCAGGTATGTAAACCTTTAGAAAAGTTAAGCTGAAACGGCAATAATCAACTGGCTAATGAAAGCTGAGGGGATGGATATATTGCTTATCAAGCAATCTTGTCTAGTGAACGGAAAGATAACTGGACTCGGGAATGTAGGAAGTAAGTTGATATATGACATCTCCTCGGGCCCACCCAGAAGAGGGATATTTACCCAATCCGAGATTTGAACACTACCAATTTCCAGAAGGAATGCGCCTCCAGGGGGCTTTAGTCAAAGATTCAGCTGATCCCATTGAGTGATATAACTCGACGGATCACACACAAACACTGGAAAGGAAAACCTGAAAATCCATCTAGGAACCTACCTAATTTCCAAGTTTTAGAGCAAGAATCATTGACATCATTCGGTGATAAAGCCCTTCTTAACGGGGGCTGAATAACATAACAAACAACAAAGAAATGACTATCGCACTCCTAATGGATGCAGCAGTTGAGTCCAACAAGACCTCCTTTGGCTAAACGGTATCAGCAATCAGAAAGCACGATATAAAAGTATATGAAGATTTCTGCAACGTATGAAATTCTTCACGGTGTCATATGCAGGGCTGCTCACCAAAGGGAGTCCTATCATCTTTACTAAACGAGCTGCTACTTGTGCCAAATAGAGCGGGATATCATGCCCGAGGGCACGCTGATGTGAACATACCCAGATTGAGATCCATTAAAGGAGGAAAATCCTCACGCTGTTGTTCCCACCTTAAAATGGCAAAGTTGTGAAAAGAGGTCAAATTCCTCTTGAAAAAGATTAGTGCGACCTACTCAGTCGTTGGCCACTGATTTTGCTTGACATTACACTTAGTTAAAATAAAAATCCGAAGCTTTTCCCTTTTGCTTTACTTAAATAGTATTTTTTTCCAGTATGCATATTTCGGCGACCACTTTTGTCGCCTTCCTCAGAGCTATGTTTCGAACAACCCTCGTATAATAAACGATGGGACCACATATTTGACATTCTAAAGGTCTCACTCGACCACGAATCTCAATGCCGAATAACCTGCAGTTGTGCTTTACAAGGATTCCGACAAAGCGGATATAAGAAAAAATGTTCCTTGTAAACATTCACAATTGACCCCTTAACTCTCAACACTGCAGGGCCTACACGAAGAACAACATGTCTGATGTAATACTGATAAGGACGGCATTACATACTTGTTCCTTTGCGATAAGCACATACCACAGCCATAACAAAAATGACGCTAGTGGTGGTTCCCCAAAAAGAAGCAATGTGGCTTTCTTACTGACTGATACATTGGTATGAGAAGAAACAACGATCAAAAAACGCAAAACTTCTACTGTGTTAATTACAGAAACAGTAAGTTGCATTCCGAATGACCAGTCATGGCGGACAATTAAGTCCTGGTGGGAGCAACCGCCATATTGACTTAAATCCGCTTCACTTCGTACACGGATTGATTTGGAGACCACAATTAGAGCCCCGCTGTGACTGGGACATCAGTACCAATTTGTACTGAGTGCAGACTCAACATTCACACTGGTGGCTTGATGCAAGGCGTACCTAAAGTAGCTACCGCAACTAAGAAATATGACAGTTATACAGCGCGACACCAGGCTTGAGCACACAAGGAGCCCTTACTTCATCATGACCACCAAGTTAATGTGAATAAAGCGAGACCCGTTGCCATCACTCTTTGGGTCCCCTTGGCCACGTGGTGTTGATTCAACCAACTGGACTGCCGTACCGTCTACCTCCTCGCTACCACTGACGAAGAAATGAAAAAATATCAGTAGAAGCATTTTCTCAACCACCACTTCCCCAAGCTCTCTCGGCTTTCTGAAGAGTTCTACCTAAGCACGCCAGAGAAGTCGGAAGAAAACAGAGTTTAAACCGACAAACCCCGGTAATATCAGCGTGATCATTGTCAGTGACTACAGCTTGCATAGAACTGGGGGCACCGTAAATACCTCAGATCGGTGCCCTTAACCAATAGTAGGCCTGCGTCACATATCAGAGTAGCCTAGATAAAGTGACTATTATTATCATCAGTGTGATAACTCCATAGGTGAAATTGGACTAAACATTTACATTTAGGAGAAACATCCAGATTATGAAAATCCGAAAAGAATCCGAAAATCATCGGTCGCCCACGCAAGCTTATTGAGTCCTGTCTCAAAGCCGCAGCAGTGTAGCGATTTGCAGGCATGAAGCATCATTCGACCGGTTTTCAGCGATCATCGAGCACTGGTCTACGCTACTCAAAAACGCTCAGCCTCGCCCAGTCGCGCGTATCAGCTGGACTACATCCTGTTGCACCCGGTAACTTTCAAGTTCGTGTAGGGTATGGACAACGAGGTAGCAGGCACTCTCTCATACCCGTGTGCCATCGGTGCGTCGACGTTCAAGCGAGCGACTAGGAATTCCACCATCTATTCCGAAGCCCTAGTCTCAAACGATAGGATATCGATGGTAATCACATCCTGTGCGACACTTTGACCGAGAACATCATGCCCTATCTACAACCCAGCCTACGCAGGAGAACTTGCGGCGCGATTCACAACCTGCCGCATCCTAGCAAAAAACCTCAGTTCACCGGCTTTCATAAAACTACGTCAAGCAAGGCCTACGAAAAGACGTCGCTCGCTTTTCCAAGTGGCCGCTTGCCGTCCCTCATCCAGACAAAAAAGCTGCGACGATCGCCAATGCCCAGTACTCATAGTGGATCTGTTTCTTCAGTTCGATACTCACACTCACGTCAGACCAAGGCACGCAGTAATAATCAGTAATTTTCACCGCGCTGGTTCCTAGTCCCAATCAAATCCGTACACAGCCGTATCACCCGCAACCAAACGGAAGAATTGAGCACTCCGATCAAACGTTCGAGACCACACTCATGTGCAATCGAAACATCCTTGGTCCGATCTACTACCGACAGTCCTCCTCGACTTTCGAATAGCCTTCAAGGGAGATCTTCAAGCTTCATAACTCGAAGCACTATGTGGCACATCGCACCAGTTGATTTATTTTCATTGTCGGAATACCAAGGGCGGAATTCTTCCTTCCTATAGGAGTACCAAGGCATAGCGCGACCCAGAACCCGTACTTTTCAGGGATTCGCGGGTTGTTCTCCTGTTTTCAAGCGGGTGAAGTCGATATGAAAACCACTGAAACAACCTTATACATGCCTCATAAGACGATCACACATTTTTCATTAACATCAACGGACCTAAAACCAGCACGTCTTGAATCGACAGACCTTTCTTCATTAAATTAATGTTCTGTCTGCAGCTAGCAACCAGGACCGTTGAGCGCCCCAACGTCGAAGCAACAAAATAAACCGAGGCCTACATTTGACATAAACACGGCACCCTCTTAAGGTATCATCATCATCATCAACGGCGGAACACCCGGTATCCGATCTATGCCTGTCTTAATAAGGAACTCCAGACATCCCGGTTTTGCGCCAAGGCCTACCAAGATGATATCGCTAAAAGCTGTCTGGCGTCCTGACCTATGCCATCACTCCATCTCAGGCAGGTTCTGCCTCGTCGATCATCCTCATCCATGGGGATTAAGTGACCCGCCCACCGCAACCTGTTGAGCCAGACTTTATCCACAACCAAACGCTCGTGGTATCGGTCATAGATTTTGTCGTTATGTAGACTACGGAATCGTCCATCCTCATGTAGGGGGCCAAACATTCTTCCGAAGATTCTTCTCCCAAATGCGACCAAGAGTTCGCAATTCTTCTTCCTAAGAACCCAAGTCTCCGAGGAATACATAAGGACTGGCAAGATCATAGTATTGTACAGTAAGAGCTTTGACCCTATGGTGAGACGTTTCGAGCGGAACAGTTTTTGTAAGCTGAAATAGGCTCTGTTGGCTGCCAACAACCGTGCGCGGATTCCATTGTCATAGCTTTCATCAGTTGTAATTTTTGGTGGTTTCCCAGGATTTATGCTCCATCGTGGGTACGAATCCCCGTTTCCCCCTAAGACCTATACTACCCTTTGACAACTGCACACTTAGTACCGACCAAATGGACTGCATCGTACTGGGGTTATTCACCAGGCATGACGTATGAACTGATGCGCTGGTAAAAAACGCAAATGGCGTCGAGGACTGCCCCCTTTTCACCATGGAAGAGCTCGAAGGGGCAGTTTTCACCATGAAAAATAAGAATGCGCCAGATCCTGATGGTGTCCCGGCGGAAGTTTATAAATTGGTGTTCTGTCAACGGTCAGACTCACTGCTCAGGGCATTCAACGTTTGGCTGAAAAAGGGATTTTGCTTTATCGCTGGAAGGAGGTGCTCTGAGGTGGCGGGGAGGAAGACAGGGCGGCGACCCTGTCGGCTGAACCAAAACCAAGTGGCCGAGGAGAACCTCCACGTGGTGGCACCGGGAAACGCTTTATCGCATTGGCTTGCCGGCCATGATGCAGTAAGCGAATGATCCAAGGCCTAGCAAGGGCGAGTCTGCACGGGGGCTCATCTGAAGTGGCTTCGGTCACGAAACCTTACCAGGGGTATACTGGTACCATGGGAACCGAGGTAGCCCCTGGACTCTTATACTTCAGGAGAATTCCTGTCGTATCTGAGTACAGCTCGGTTGGTTGCGGTTGGCCCCCTTGTGGGAGTTTCATGGGGGCTGTGGTTGTGCTCAAGCGAGAAGAGACCTTCGGACCTCGACGTGGTGTTGCGTATCAACACGGGTGCCGTACTCCATAGTTCGGTAGAGATTTAGGTAATTCTTGCATCCACCAGTATGAATGCTAAGCCATGCACTAGGTATAGACTGGTACGGTTGCGCTTGTCTCAGCGGGGCTCTGATTGTGGTCACAAAATCAATCCGTGTCTTAAGAGGACCGTAGGATTAAGTCTCAAGACAGGTACCTACGTAAAACACCGAGGACTTCACTGTCGCTGGAAGGTGGTGCTCAGAGGTGGCGGTGAGGAAGACAGGGCGGCAACCCTGTCGGCTCGCACCGATCATCAAAAGAGAAGGATACTCTGAGCTGCCGTCTACATACCGATCGCTGTGTATACTTGATGAGGGCGAGAAAGTGCTCATCAGGAGTAAACTCGCTGAAGCGATCCGTGCTGCCAAGGACTTATCCCCAAGGCAGTTTGTGTTCATAACAAGGAGATCCATGATGGGTGCGGTTGTAGAGGTCGCGGATGAGGTTAATCGACCCACACATCCGCCGGTCTAGATAGATGTGTGTGTGTGTGTGTATGGTGGGGAGAAGCTACAGCTTCTGAGCACTCAGGCCTTGTTGGCCCATTGTACTCGCCTCCTCCGTCTAACGGAATATTCCGGAGTCGTTAACGTATCGCAGGATTTCCGTTAGTGGATGTGATGCTACCCGTCGCAATTGGAGAACACCGGCACCAAAGATCTGATGACTGATGCGTCCATAGGCGGGGCATTCACATAGGAAATGCTCCGTGGATTCTGCTTCCTCATTACAGGAGGGACACGTATCATCTTCGGTAATTCCTATTCTGAACATATGCCCAGCTAGTGAATTATGGCCTGTCAGAATGCCCACAATACACCTGCAAGTCCTCCTGCTTTTCGACAGGATAAACTTTGCGGTACGTATGTTGGGTTCTGGCAGGAAAAGTTTGGTGTGTCGAGCAGCATTTAGGCTCTGCCACCTGTCATTATGGGAAACTTGTTCCCAGTTTTTGGAAACAGATTTAGCCAATGCCACTGATACCCCAATTGCTGGCTCCGGTCCCGACATAGGGGAGATTGACCCCTCTTTCGCTAAAGCGTCCGAGATTTCATTTCCCTCTATGCCGCAGTGACCAAGTACCCAGAGTAGTTCCACCGTATTGAATCTAGACATAGAGTTCAAACGGTTTCTGCATTCCTGAACGATTCTCGAGGTGATCAAAGGACTGCTCAATGCCCTCAGTGCAGCTTGACTGTCACTGCAGATTGCGATGCGCCTGCCCTTCAACCGCTCGCCAATCACCCAGTTTGCCACCCTTAGGATCGCATAAACTTCGGCTTGAAAAACCGTTGCATATTGTCCCAAAGGAAAAGCCCACTTCTCGTTTTTATTCGAGAGGTAGACTGCGGCTCCAGAACCCTCTTCTGTTTTTGAGCCATCAGTGTAGAAGACTTCCGTATATCCCGCCACGCATTCCTCTGAGTCTTCCCAGTCCTCTCTACGCTTCAGGGTAACTACATATCTTCTACCAAACAGATGTATGGGGACACGAGAATCGGAAGGCATTGTAAGAACTGGATTCAGTCCTCCCAGTAACTCCTCCAATGCTCTGTGGCCCCCACATCCGTTGTTTTCCCATAGATCTAATCGAATTAGCCTATGAGCTGCTCTCATTGCAGTGCTTTGAATAAGTATATCCAGGGGCTGCAAATTGAGTAGTGCATTCGGAGCTGCGCCGGATGTCGTGCTCATGGCACCAGTGACACCCAGACAAACAGTTCTTTGCAGTGCAGCTAGTTTACGGTGAAAACCTTTTTGTCTCACCTTAACCCACCACACTACGGATGCATATATGAACATCGGCCTAATGATGGCAACGTATATCCACATTACCACATGAGGCCTGAGTCCCCATGTCGAGGCAAAGGTCCGTCTGCACAGCCCATAAGCTGTGAGAGCTCGTTTCATCTTTACCTCTACATGTTTGTTCCAAATTTTTTATCTAGAATGACCCCCAGATATTTCACTTCTTCGGAGAGTTGAAGGGTAGTATCCCTCATCTCAGGGAGGCAGACGGCACTGTTAAACAGACGCAAAGCAGACTTGGCATATTGATGCGACGGGTAAGCGGATGGATGACTGCTCATGGTTTCAGTCCTGCATTGAAAAAGAACTAATGTAGTCATTTTGACTGGAAACAGAATCCCGGCCCTGCGACCCATATCGATTGGCAAGTTAACTATGGTATAGAGTTCAAACCAATCTTGGTTTAATGTTCCACTCGAAGATGAATTTCTCCGAGCAAACCAAAGCAACAGCGAACAAGGCCGCAGCAGGAGTATTGGCTTTGAATCGCCTAATGGGGAATAAAGGGGGTCCTATATCTTCCCGGAGACCATTCTGCTCTACGGCATAGAGGTACGGGCTAATACCCTTGGCAAGGTGGTCTATCGTAAGCGCCTAAGTACGAAGACGGTGAGCTTTGTGAGTGGCATCTGCCTACCATACTGTCTCAGAACCGACAGGAATGGTGATGGCGGCAATTATCCCCATTGCCCTCCTTGCTAAGGAACATAAATCTATTTACAGCTGCAAGGGCGAGAGCTTAAGGGGGGTGTTTGCCCGTGAAGAAGGGCAACGCACACTGACCAAGCGGCAACTCTCTTGGCAAAATAAGTCGAGAAGCAAATGGATTGTGGCTCATCAACAATTTAGATCCGTGACTGAATCGAACGCGTGGTAAAATTGACTATTTCCTTTCCCAACTTCTAAGTGGGCAAGGCGTTTTTAGCTTTGCCTGCATAAGATTTGGAAGGCACGATCTCCTGATTATGTGTTATTCAATGGGATGGCGGACGACGTCGGACATCGCCAACAACTTATGTTAATGCAGACGCAGGGACACTTTCTCCAGACAACGTTGTCAGATAGATGCTGAGGAGCGCTGGCAGATGAAGCCGTGTTGCGCCTTACGTTCGAGCTCTTCTTCTTGCAAAAAAGACTGAGCTCGATCGGTAGAGAGACCGGATGGCAAGGGATTTCTTAAACTAACAACTCCCTTCCTCAGCTCCCCTCCAATTGGTAAAAGAAATTCCCTGACTTGAAGACTCCCTAAGCCGGGAGAGCAGGAGAACTCGCCCGAAGTAATGTACCAAACGATGGCAGTATTCTTCTCTGATGACGAGGAGGTGTTTAGTTGGTAGTTCAAGGGCGTATCGTTGCGGCACTCCAACATTTTGTACTTAAATGCATTCACCTACCCTATTCCAAAAAAAATGTTTCAATGCTGTCATTAATTCTTGAAACTTTCTCCCTTTATCTAGTTTCGTGGAAAGAGAAGTCTTTTCCTTCTGGCGACAACCAGTGTTTAGGATTTTTTAATAACGACGATAAATTCTTCATTGACTCTTATAAGCCACGCAATTTCGCGCGCATTTACATACAAAAAGACTGATAGCGAATAACGAGCCCTAACCACATACGTTTACGATATCGAAGTCTTTTTTTTTCAGCTGAATCACACAGTATGCGTTGAATAGGCACCTCGATTCCGATATTCTAAAGCTTTATCTAAACTCAGCGTATTTATGCTTTAATGTTTCGACGATTACCAGGTTTCACCCAAGAAGAATGAGTTGATAAATCAATAATTCCCCCGAAAACCACAACTTTTGAATAGGCGTTAGATATTCCAAAACCAAGATATTTATATCATAAAAATTTTCTATTATTAGAAACACATGCCAGCATTGTAATTTAAAGTTTACTCGTTGAAGGTCATCGTGATGCAGCCAAATGTTAATGCATTTCGTTCAACAGACCAAAATATAGATAATGAAATGAATCAATTGGTCTTAGATGTGTACTCCCACCTACACTTCCATTTATGAGTTTCAAGAAGTGAACGAGATCAACAAAGCAATGAAACTGAGAAGTTTTGCCTGCAAGCTAACAAGCCGGAAGGTTTCTATAAACAATCTTGCACACTGTAAACGAATGACTACATATCAGTTCATCTAAATCAATTACCTCATATCCACACTTGGGCTCCGTTTCCACCCTTTGGCTCGTTGGCTTTGAATACACAATAAGCGCTGATAAGCATAAATAAACTAAACAAACCAAGAAGTTTGTTTGAATGGACATTTTCCCGTTTTTTTGCAAACACCGATCGAAGGAACAATTTAATTCTGATATTAAATCAAATACATCTGAGTGATAAGACCTCAACGGGGTCGAATGTAACACAATTGTTCGCCTGGTTCGTAAAAGACACTTAATTCGACTTCAAGACGTTGCAATTTAATTTGATATTGTTTATACAATACAACTGACTCGAAGCAATTGTGTACCAATTGCGGTTCAACGCGATTACAACTCAATGGTACTAATTTGCTATCACTAGAGAGCGACCAGACAATTTACTAAACGAATCGAAGTTCACAACGTTGAAGTCAACCAAGTTCGGGGCACAGACTGAATTTCAATTTATTACGACTACACTTCTGGACTCCAGCTCGTTTGTTTCATGAATGAATTCGAGTGAAAGTATCTCGACAAAGGTAACCTCAAGTAGAAAGAGACCGGGAAACCAGTAACTGATTAGCGCCACTTAGACGAGCAAGATTGGTCAGTATGCTAATCAGTAAAGCGGGAGATTTGATAAAGTTTTGAATGAGCGACTTGAAACTGTCGAAGGGATTTATTGATACTGCGGTGAGGCATCAAAATACCTTAACAACTAGGTTTATTGGACTTGATCCATCACTAGAAGAGAAAAGTCCATTTGATCCATCACAAGAAGCCGTTCAATGCCTTTGATCTTTTCAATAGATCTGTAACTTAACTACGGGATAAGAAAGTAAACACTGTATTTCATGGATGGACACCTTAATCAGGGTCAAAAGTCGAATGAAATAAATTTAACGGGGAAATTTTTGGAGGCGGAAATTGATGACTTATTTAAATTAAGTGAGTAAAACGCAGTCGTTATGAAACGGTTTCTAAACATAAAACCTGACAGAGAAAACACAAATGTAAGATCATATTTTCAACTCTGTATTTGAGGAAATATATAGATGCACAAAAATAACAAACTAAACACTAACAAATAATCACCGCTCAACACGAATACTTGGAGCATTGTCTTAAATTGTAACCTTACATATAATGATTTATACACACTAACCAATAACTTAATTTTAATCGCAACTAAGCTTCGTTAATTTGCTCGCCGTGCCTCATTTCCGATAAATTTCAGGGCAAATATCCAAGTTCCATATTTTTTCTAAATCTAATAAATTAATAGTCCTTGCCCTCCCCACAACAAAACTTTAACAAATTGACTGAAAGAAATCACACTGTTCACAAAAGGTGTTGAGGACCAAAACTTGACCCTTTGGCTCTATGAAAAAGTACACATTCGCATCGCAATTGGCCCCATGATTTGTAACTACTCCGTCGATTTTTTGCTGAAAGTCACTCAACGATCCAGAGAAATGGAATCTGTTCAATGAAATGAAAGGACTTTGAGGTTTTAGTGAGTTCTAATAAATGACAAAAGCTTACCTTATTCCACACTTGCAAGTAAGGACGCTCGGCTCAATTGATGATGGTTCCAAAATTAACTTTTGACAAATCGGACAAAAAACGTCTCTTGATGAATTTTCGCTACTCTGCAGATAGTTTTCCTCTTCCTCGACAGTTTCGGCGAGCCATATGTCGACGTTAAGGAGAATTTCTTTTAGGATCTCTTCTTCAAGTTTCATATCCAGTTCAGCTAGCTCTTCAAGGATGATTTTTTGGATATTGGCCTGATGAGAGAAAGAAAGTAAAAGGACAGGATAAGTAACACGCCCCTATATATATGAGGATAAATAAAGATTTATCGCTTCCAAACTTTCAACATTGTTTTACACAATATAACACTATCAGTGTTCCATTCGATTTCATAAGGGACGGGTTTTTTTAAAAAGCATACGTAATCGGGTCCATTAATTTGTCATCTCACATTGATTGCATGCACAACATCCTAATCTTGATACTCGCCGCAATCAGGTTCAAAAATTTCTCAATAACCTACGTATAACCGATAGACAAACAGTATTTCTTTTGTTGTGTTTCCAGTTGACTTCTTAGTGGAGTATAGGGCATCCACATAGTCAGACTCTGCATCAGTTTCACTATAATCACACTTAACGCTGTATAAGTGATAAGCTCACAACAGTGAGGCAAACACAACACGAGCAGACACCCATGACGACTGCGATTCGAACCCAGAGCAGCGAAATTGAGAGGCTGATGATCTAATCCCACAACCATCCGCCAAACTTGTGAAAAAAATGCAGAAATCCTTGTGGCGAAACGACAAAAGGAAACATCATTCCTGATTAATATAAAACAGGACATCTGTGAGAACTTATTTACCTGCAGTACCTCGCCTCTGTTAAATCCCTTTTTGTAGAAAAATTACTTAATACATTTCGAACCGTTGTCCTCCTGGGTGAAGTTGCCAAATTTTGCATCAGGAGAAACGCGGATAAGAGACCGATCGACATGTGCGTTATGAACTCCTGTCGATATTTTTAATTCTCTTCGCGTTCCAGATGCAATAAAAGATTTACAAAGTTCGAGGCAAACGTGCGTCTTCTTTTCGGTTTTTTGGATAATGTAAATGAAATTCTTTCCCTAATTAGTTCTACAACTGATACCCCTTATGAGCAACTCCTTGTGAGGACCATACCTAACGCCGAGGTTGACGGTGAAAACTTTTAGTCGAGTGTCTCCGTAGCCCCATCGGATACCTAGATACGAACAAACACGGAAGCACACTACTCTACATTTAAATATCCTCCCTTTTTGGAAGACCGCTAAAGTTTTGGATAGATACCGGCGCATCGTCGTCTTTTATAAACCCCGAACATGCAGATTCCCGCGACGTGAAACCAACAAAACCAATTTCAATTACTACGATTCCAGCGAAACACGAAGTGAAGAAGGAAATCGCTTTACCTAACTTTGTTGAATTCAAAAAACCCAGAAGCATAAGGTTTCTGATCTTTGGATTTCATGGATACTTTGATGGCCTTCTATGTGTTGATGCACTATCTCAACTAGGTGCAAAAGTTGACTTAAGTAAAAACATACTTATTACCCACAACGCATTTATTCCACTTCACTTCAAACCTAACTTTATGCTTGAAAGGAGGGATGGTCCCTCCTCAATCCAAATTTATCGCCAAACCCATTCAAATTACTCCGGAATTATTCAACTCTGAAGGCATCTATACAGCTACAAACTGGTACGCCACCGTCGAAGTAACTAACATATCTCAAAACGAAAGAACCATTTCTATGATTTCTATCGGTTTCGACCAACTCAATTCTTAAGCGGACACAGAGGCTATCGAGCATATTGCCCAAAGTGACCAAATATTGCAAAGGACGCAGAACACGTTTTTTCCATTGCCTGAGAAAGAAAGTTTCCGGCCCCGCACTCCCCGCCTTTCCAATAAATGTCAAAACTAAGACCAGCTTCGCATTAAGTACTAATCGAGATCTTTCATTTGATACCCTACACGACTATATTTAGTGAAAACATTTTTACACCCCGCACTTGCATGTATGGGCACTTCCCTTAAACTGAACGTAGAAGGATTCATAGCTTCCATTTTCTGATCAAATTCCGTGTCAACCGGTACAGCGGTTTCTGAGAAAAATACAAGTGGCAAACTGACAGACAATGAACCAATTCTAATAAAGTTTTCTTTTACACAAAACCATAAAAAGCTCCTCATCGAAGTCAACTAAACCAATGAAAGTATCTCCAATTGAGGAGGTAAGTGGGTAGGTATTGGTGTACACTTCGAGCCCAATTAGCACCGTGAGGCGCCGTTTTGGGCCACAAGCGCTTAAGACCGCGACTGCTGCGAGAAAAACAAGGAAAGCAGCATCTTGTCGACTCAGATCTTTAGAGCTAACCCCGAAGGATAGCAGGCTCCCTCCCTACAGCCAGAGATCTTTTTGAGGCCCTTAGAGAATTGTCTACGTAGTGACCATAGCCTGGCCCTAGCTAGAGCTTGACAACCGCAAAGGAAGTGCCTGAGGATTTCTTCCTCTTCGCCGCAACTTCGGGACTCCGGCGTTGCAAATTGTATGGTATGCCGAGTTTAATGGCATAGTCTTATATAAGCCAGTGCCCCGCAATAGTGGAAGAACCCAACACCCTGCTAAATGAACAATGGATAACCGTGAGCAACAAAGGATGATTTAAATATAAATAGTTTTTTTGTATACGTTTATTGATGAATAATATACACAAGCTATAAATTCTGGTTTTCTCTATATAGTCATATTGTGACGTTCTTGCTTTACATAGCTCGTATCACTGAATTGCATAGCACCAAACAAAAACCCGTTAGTTATAGAACTTTAATGTAAGCGTTTATTTTACAATAAATTCTACAACCGTATTGTACAATTAACTATAGAACAATACCTTCAACTGGTACGATTTGAGGCGTATTCATAACCGGCGCGATCTGTTCTAACTCAAGAACTGAACTGACGTCGAGGGGAAAACTCCCGCCCTTTTATACCCCGCAGAACATTTCGGAAAGGCATGCAAAGATTTTGCTGGAAAACTCTGGAGCAATACCAATTGATTCTCGAAGGAGCCAAAAGAACTGGTTCTTACATCAAATCTTGCTTGTCTCCTATTATTTGCATGATGCAACTTTTCCTTACCGCTTTCTGATGACGGCTTTACCGCAACCATAAATCTCCTTTCGAATGTAATTCCAATCTCACATAGGAGAATGTAGTTCTGTCTTCGTCTCTTCGTCCCTTTTGCAAGGTCATGTCGTTCACACAATTTCACGCAATCTGATCCTAACCATCTAACCCAATAAAACCGCCGTTTTTCCTTCGTTATAGTTTCGATAATATCCAAATTATCACTGCTTATTTCTTCATAATACTTCAAAATGATGCCCCATGTCCTTGCTTATAACACAACCATCAACATTTGTACTAATCCACGACCTGCATTTTCCGAAGCGTTGAACACCTCTACCCACTTGCAGAAGATTCTGCCGTCGTGGTGCGTAAGACTTAGCTATTCAACCTTTGACAGTTAATTCATCTCAGCTTCCTGTTTGATTCCGCTCCTCCAAGTTAATTATTTCCATTACCTTTACTACTTTTGCAGAGCCTTGCCATGCTTGCTCGAAAGCCAACTCTTTCTCTGCCGTAGCACTCAAACGGTAAACACTACTGGATCGTTCTAAGGTACTCGTATAACTTTTCAATTTTCTTCTATTTATCGCTTCGCTTTCTTCACAATAATTTTCCCAAAACTCTTGCCTTTTCCGTGTCCATTTATCCATCCCTTCTGATACCTTCCACTTCTTACGACGTTTTTTATAATTCCGTGTTACATTCCTTCCTCTTCTCCAATTATAACATTCGCTTCTAAAAACACGTGCAAGTGTTGTGCTCATGAATTCTACAAACTTGGCGAACAATGGGCTTCAAGTCACTGAGCGAGTTGTACACTATTGCTAGATTCCTTACCGTCCAGCATATGCCTATTGCTAGCTCTGTCCATAAAGATTTCAAGTTCTTCTTATCAATTTGTTGCCTATTCAGAATTTCCGTCTGTCGACTTATCAACGGTTGAACAGTCATCTCCTCCAGTTTTGCACTGTCCTGCCAGGTAAATTCTTCCTGCTTACA
This sequence comes from Hermetia illucens, assembly GCF_905115235.1. Classification (NCBI taxonomy): domain Eukaryota; kingdom Metazoa; phylum Arthropoda; class Insecta; order Diptera; family Stratiomyidae; genus Hermetia; species Hermetia illucens. The sequence goes on along the minus strand of NC_051851.1, from coordinate 161,355,448 downwards.
AATTTCTTCCTCCTGCTTCACACCTTTTCGCATGACCTCCGCCTGCCATTTTACACCTTCGCTTATGACCTCTCCATGGTCTACTACCTCTCAGTAGTTTCGCTCCTCCTCTTTAGTTACCTCCTGACTGATAACTTCATGTGATTTTCGAATATCCTGATTGATACTGCCGTGCGACTTAACTGCTTCCGCCTGCGACTTTTCAGCTTTTCGGATGCTCTCCTCTATCTCTTGTTGTTTACCGTGGACGTTCCAGCTGCTTCCTCGCGACCTTCGATAGACAGTGTAGACTCACACTGGAATTCACGTTCCTCGACATTAATACCTCACAACTCCAAAGCTTCGCGAAGTCTCCTTTGGAATTCTGCTTTAGTTCCCGTTGTAGGGAGCCCTAACGCTGACAACTCCCTTTTAAGCTGCTCCACTCTCAAGCCCTCGAATTTAACCATTCTGGCTCACCCAATCTCACCTCTATCGCCAATTGTTACGTTCTTGCTTTATGTAGTCCGTACCACTGGATTGCGTAGCACTAAACAATAACCCGTTCTGTAACTTTAATATAAGCGCTTATATCGGTATGAAGAGTATTTTGAGGTCTAGATACACCATATTCGTTTTCATATCTATGGGTTGGATAATTTCTGAGAACGGATCCTTGAAATAACTAACCCTTTTTGGGACAGCCCCCCAGCCCCCTTAAACTCAAAGTTAACTATGTTACTGCTTGTAGTGAGATTCAAAAATCACAAATTTCGTATCGTGACAGACAGACAGACAGTAAACCGATTTTAATAAGATTTTGTTTTACATAAAACCTTAAAATCGACAAAGAATGCATAAATTCCGCGAATTGCTAACACGCTCGAAGGACGTTTGCATACCCAGCAAGTACTTAGAAGGCAAACTATTCATGATGGAAAGTTGCTATACGGTCCAGGAATAGCGGAGTAATCAAATAAAAAAAGTAAGACCTTTCTTCCTACCTTATTTCATTCCCCCTTTCGAAACTTAATACAGGTTTTTCTCGAAACCATGTTTTTCGATCGTGTGGACAGCATAGCTCGAACAGTATTTATCCTATCGACCTGATTCAAAACGGATTTTAACGGATTCATGTAAATCTGTTCATTTGTTTTTTAAGGTTTTGTGTAAAACAAAACCTTATTAAAATCGATTCAATGTCTGTCTGTCTGTCACACGCATTTTTCTCCAAAACGGCTAAACCGACCCGAACGAAATTTGGTGGACAGATGGGAGCTATGAAATCCCACGCATACAGCGAGTGGCATAAATTTAGGTGGAGTTTAAAGGGGGGCTCCCCATACATGCAAGGGGGGGATTCAAAAATTTGTTCACCGGATATAGTTTTGTAGGGTATCAAATGAAAGGTCTCGATTTGTACTTTCCGAAACTGACAGTAGTTTTGGCATAAATTGCAAAGTGCGTGAGTAAGGAGTCAAAATGTACGCACTTGAAGTGAGATAGGATTCATTTTCGGAAACTACCCAACCCACAAATCCGAAAAAAAATTGAGGAAGGTGCGGTTAGATGAAATCTAGGCCTCAAAATATGTCCCATTCCGATATCTGCTCAAATAAACTTACTGATTGTATATTACTACTTTTTAGAAATTTACTAAAAAACCCCCCTGAAATTCATCCTAGGATTTTGTACCAGCATAAAGGACAATATTTCGTAAGTATGTGCTAAATTTCGTGGAAATCTGGCCATTAACGCCAAAGTTATAGCAATTCAAACTTAGCAATTTCGCGCGAATTTACTGCTTCCAAAGCCATGCAAATCAGATGCTGACGTCATAATTATTCGGAATAATTGACATTCGCGTGGAATATTAAAGTCACATTTATGAAGAATCTATTTATCTGCAGCCCTTTTTAAGGTTTTGTGTAAAACACTTATGTGAAATTTAATCTTCGAGAGATGTCCCATTCCGGTATCTGCTCAAATAAATTTACTAATAGTATATTATCAACTTTTAGAAATTGACTAAAAAACTCCCCTTAAGCTCATCCTAGGTGCACCGGCATAGAGGACAGTCTCGTGCATACACATGCCAAATTCCATGAAAATCCAAGTATTAGTGTCAAAGTTATAGAAATTCAAACTTATCAATTTCGTGCTAATTAACAGCATCCTAAGCCATACAAATAGGATGCTGACGTCATAATTAACGAGAATAATTGAAATTCCAGTGACATATTAAAATTCCATTCAAGAAGAATCTAATTCTCCCTAGTCCTTTTTTATATTTGATGTTGGTTAAATTGATGGCATATGCTAATAATGTTAAACTCAGAGTGTGAAGCGTATGAGGTTGACCATTATCAACACAGGGCTTTCCATCAAATGATTTATTTAAATCACTTTCTAGAAAATAGAGGACAATGGGATTTTTAGCTATATTACACGGAGCTGTCGTGCATTCGTCGCTCTTCACATCTTTTTCTTTTTCTTCAGCCTTCAATTCGAGCGGGGTCGGCTCGTCGTGATCGGTTTCGTCATTTTATTTTATCAAATGCCTGATCAGCATGTAATTGCGAGACCTTTAAATCCCCATCCAGTGTATCAAGCCACCATTGTTTTGGCCTGCTTTTTGGTTGCTTAGCATTGATCTCAATGTTCTGACCAATACTGGTTGTTGAATTCTCGTTAGCGTGAATTACGTGACCACACAATCGAAAATGCCTCTGTTGCAGTTTTTCCACGATCGGTGCAAACCCATATTGATCGAGGATGTTCTCATTTCAGACGTGATCAAAACGTGTCACGCCACCAGTGCAATGCAACATCTTCGTCCCGATTACCGCAGGACGCCGTTCATTGTCCTTTACAGTCGACTAACACTTAGAACTAAAGAGAGCGGCAGACGGACGACATTGCAGTAAATTTTAGATTTGGGACGTGCGCTGATACGTCGATCACAAAGAACACCAGTTGGGGAATGCCACTTCATCCAGGTTGCGTTAATGCGTGAAACAATTTCGTTACGCAGTTCTCCATTGGCTGATAGCATTGAATCGAGATATTTAAATCGCTCAGTTCTGGCAATGGCAGTAACCTGCCCCTCGAGATATTTAAATCGCTCAGTTCTGGCAATTGCAGTAACCCGCCCCTCGAGATATTTAAATCGCTGTCAATGGCAGTAACCTGCCCAGAACTGAGCGATTTCAATATCTCGGATCAATGCTATAAACCAATGGAGAACTACGTCATGCTCCTCATACAGGGAAACACAAAACCTTTTATACCTGAAGCGTCAAGCTTCCGGTTTCCCGACTTGTTTATTAAATAAAATAAAAACCATATGAAATACTGCCGTTGACAGTGTTCGGGCCTCTTAATAAATATGGTCATATGTCTACTTCCAGTATTGAAAACCTTCTACTTTAATCCTCCGTGAAGTACCTAAGAAGGGTGGTCCAAATTTTTCAATTAGTGGTTTACAGATGACTCAGCGTATTTTTGTATTTTGTATTTAACGTAATAGTTGATGCGTACAGAATTCTTCCTCCTGGGTCCATCAATAAGAAATCCACAAGTATCTGGTACGTGTGTTGAACTCAAATAAGAAAAAAACAAAATTCAAAGTTCGCTTCATCCCCCTAAATGAAAATGAAAAATTTGTCTCTATGCCGTGCTTACTCGACAAACATGAAATCAAGATATAAAAAAATTGTTTTTCCTAAATTTTTTGTAGTACCTACCTTGTACCTATTGACATTGAGTTTAAGAACAAAGCCTCTTGATAGTATCAATAAATAGATTTATAATTATCAACAATAAATTAACAAACCAAGAGGGAACTTCCACGAAAACTGATTGATTAGTATTACGATAGCTTTGGCTTAGCTGTTTTGCATTTTATGTTAATTTTTGCACTTAGTATCTTAAATCAGCGCCTTATTTTGTTGATTGTTTGGAAAGAAAGCCGAAAGATAAGAATATTATGAAATGTTATTGATTTGAAATAAACGCGATGTTAATGCGTTCGGATTAAATTGAACCCCTGAGTGTTTTTACAGTGAAATGCTGAGTGGATTACCACCTGCAATTGCCGTGATTGGTCTATTGGCTTATTGGTATTTGGATAAGTACAGAGATTTCAAATGTTAAATAAAATTTATAATGACTTAAATGGAAAGGTTAAATTCTTATCTGCATATCTTCAAAACACCTTGATAAGAGACTTAGTCCGCTCTGCCAAAGGTTTTACAGGAAATCACTCGCTTAGATAGTGGAAAGTTCTCATGATAATGATTATATTCGTAAAGAAATTTCTGGATACCCTTTCTGTAAGTTAGGTAAGGCTCTGATCCTTGCTTGAAAAGGAGCAAATGCGCGAATTTTGTTGAATGAAAAAAACAAGGACATGAATGACCTGAACTTCGCCAACATTCAAGCACCAATATTTTTGCCGGATTTGCTAGTTTTCCTTTGTAGCTTTCGGTCGCTCAGATCTGCTATTAATAAATGATCGCCCACTTCCCTTTTTTCAGGAATCTCCCTACTTTTTATCGAAAGTGTGACATACAAAATAACTCAGGAAAGCTGGACGCTTCAGGTATGAAAGGTTTGGTGTATTTCTTTTATAAAATCGTTTGAGTGGACATTTTTCCCAGTAGTGCCTAGCATGAAATATATGTATATATTATGTGAGAATATCCGCTTTCGCGTGATACTGACATTCAAAGTCTTGAATTTACACAGAAACGGCAACTTTGACCTATTATAATTTTCTTAGTAATGGTGCGATTTTCACCAAACATGGCGAGATCATGCTCGATATTATAGCCTTCATTGTGATTCTAGGACGAACTTAAGGTAGGTCTTGTAGTCAATTACTAAAAATTACAGTAATATACAGACATCGGTATGGAGAGTATTTTGGAGCCTACGCACCATAGAGTGGCAGCCTCTTATTTTTTTTTCAAATTTTTCGGTTGAATAGTTTCTGAGACTGGATCCGTGAAAGAAATGATCACTTTCGACCCACCGCACTTCCCGCCTTTCCAACAAATGTCAAAACTAAGACTGATTTCGAAAAGTACTTATCGAGACCTTCATTTGATACCCGACATAACTGTTTTTCGTGAAAAAAAATTAAACCCGCTTTTGCATGTGTCCCTTTAAATTCGACGGAGAATGCTCCCACCTTTCCACTAAATTTGGTGTCAATCGCTATAACTATTTCCGAGAAAAATGGAAGTGACAGACAGACAGACAGAGGACGAGGTCTAAAGGTGATAGTCGGTGACTTTAATGCGTGGGCTATCGAATGGGGCAGCAAAGAGACTAACGCAAGGGGGCGGTGCTTATTAGCAGCATTTGCTCAGTTGGATGTAGTTCTGACCAACAAAGGCGATGTAATAATCTCGGGCGAGCGTAATGCTGACCACATTGCCTCCTACAGTGTTCTGTAGTGTACCGTTAAGGTCTTGAATGAAGTGCTCTAACACACTTCAAGGCCCTGATCCAATATGGATTGTTGTGCCAACGATTATTATTATTATTATTAAAGGCGATGTAAACACTTATCGGAAAGGGGGAACTGGTTCAATTGTTGATCTGACTTTTGTCAGCCCTGCGCTAGCACGTGACATGTCCTGGTAAGTTAGCGAGGACTTCACATACAGCGACCGACTAAGGACGGAGCCACAAGGCAGGAAACCGAAATCCAAAAGAACACCAGGATAGTTTCCAAAACGATGGATGGGCAAGCATTCATGGAGGTGTGGCTAGACCTGCCTAGCAAAGCAGGCACCTCCACGGATAGAGCCCTCCTTGTTACATAAAGCATCTCTAAAGCATGTGACGCGTCGATGGATAGGAGATGTTCATTCCCCACTAGAAGACCCAATTATTGGTGGAATAGTGAACTTGAAAGCTGGCTCAGAGGGCAATAGGTAGGATCGATCAAGGGCAAAAGGAGCATGCCTATAGGAAAGGCCGATCATCTCTGCAGATCACGTGCCCTATGCCCTTGTTGAAAATAATCCACGGGTTATTTCCCCAACAAGAGGGAGGTACTGACACCTTCCAGCGTCCCCTGAATGTGACGCCGATTCCACCAGTCCCCAGAGACGAGCTGCATGTCCGAGAGTATCTTTCTTGCACCATGGAAGCGGCAGAAGGTGATGCTGCTGCCTAGGGCTGGACAACCTCCAAGGGAACCGTCCTCTTAGAGACCCATATGTCCTCTAGACACTATGGGGAAAATGTTGGAGCGGATTATTTATAATAAATTACTCCCAGCCGTCGAGAGCCAAAGAAGCATGTCAGATAGGCAGTATGAGTTCCGTAAAGCCAGATCAACCATTGATGCCATCAAAATGATTACTGGCTTGGCCGAAAATGCAATTCACGGAAAGGGTTGCACCAGCAAATATGTGTGGCGGTGACCCTGAATGTGAGAAATGCATTCAACTCGGCCAATTGGAACCTTATACGAAAATCTCTGGCGACAATTGGTGTGCCCACCTACCTCGTTACTATTATCGATAGCTGCTTGGAAGAGCGGACACCGATGATGGACCCAAGGAGTACGTTGTCTCCGCGAGTGTCCCACAGGACTCTGTACTGAGCCCGCTACTGTGGAACATCATGCATGATGATGTACTTAACCTTCCGGTTCCGGAGGAGACCACGGTGGTGGGTTACGCCGATGATATAGCACCGGTTGTGGTCACAGAGCATCTAGAGGACGCTAAGTTGTACTCAATCGAAGCAATCAGTGTTTTTAAGGATTGGTTAGAGAGTACTGGACTGGCACTCGCGGAGGAAAAGGCGGAAGCGGTCCTCACCACTAAGCGCTGCAAAAGAAATTACGCCTGCATTAAAATCGGGGATCGTATCATCACTTCCAATTGACCCTTTGGGGAGTTCCGTCCCCAAGTACTCGAGGAGGGCGATCAGACCCGAGTCTACAAGGAGTCATTTGAAGTGGCTCTGCCACGAAGCCTCACCGGAGGTTATCTGGTACCATGGGAACCGGGATGGCCCTCTGAGAGCATATGCTCCAGGAGAATTCCTGGAGGATGTGTTCTCGACCGGGTTATTTGCGGTTGGGAGTTTCATGAGTGTCGTGCGAGCAAGGTATAAACTGCGAACGCTGTGAGAGCTTATAAAAATAATTCAGAATAATTCACAACGAATCGATTGTTGTTAAACCGAAATTGTAAATAGCACGAGTGGGAATTGTTGAAGTAAATTACTTTACGTATTTTATTTTCCGAAAAAAGAACATTTAATTACAAACTTTCCACTTCCTTTGTGCTTTGCATTTTGGTTCTTTAACGAACTGTGAACCACAAACAGCCATTTTTTATTAAGGTTTTGTGTAAAACAAAACTATCGGTGTGTCTGTCTGTCACATGTACTTTTCTCCAAACCGGCTAAACCGATCCAAACGAAATTTGGTGGACAGATGACAACTGTGACATCCCACGCATACACAGGAGTGACATAAATTTAGGTGGAGTTTAAAAGGGGGCTCCCCATACATGTAAATGGGGGATGTAAAATTGATGAAATGAAAGGTCTTAATTGATAATTTCCGAATCTGATATTAGTTCTGACGTGAATTGTAAAGAAGTAAGGAGCCAAAATGTACATGGAAGCGTAAAAGCGAAATCCCAACTACTGGTGAAACCCTGAAATAGCGAAATACCGAGCGGATTTTTTGAAGGTCAGAAGGCGAAGTCAACGCCGGAATACGAACAACAGTATCTCGAGTATAAAAGCGCACGTAAAAAATTGCAATGGACCATCACGAAGAGTAAAAATGATTGTTTCAAGCGTCTCTGTAAAGGCAAATTCTGGGGAGGTGCGTACAAGTCAGGCAGTAAAACGTAAAAGGTCTCCTTCAATTATGTGTCCTAGATTGATGCGTGAGATCGTTTCGACACTGTTTCCCCAACATTCGGAAACTACATTTCCTACGATCTCACTAAATGCCGAAGATATCCCTCCATACGAAGTTATGAACGCAGTAAAACTAGTCCGGGATAACACAGTCCCCCGAAGCGACGAAAACGAAAAACCGTTCAGATCTGCATCGGCTCACATACCGTTCGGCCCCAGCCATCGCTAAAATACCTGGGAGTAACTTTTGACTCAAAACTTAGTTTTGGACCCCATTTAAAGCTTACTGGGCAAAAACCAGCGACCATCAGCTCGACATTAGCAAGGATTCTTCCAAATATAGGGGGCCCGAAACACAACCTACAATTAGTTTTATCGCTAGTCGCCAGTTCCTTTGTTTTGAACGCGGCACCAGTGTGGGCATCTGCAATAAAAATTGTAGAAAATCGAAGACAGTTTTAAGTTACATATAAGTTCAGTTTGGATGAATCGCCAGATTGTCCTACATGTAAAGGTGCACCAGAAGATGCAGAACATGTTTTCTTCGTCCAAGATGCCCTAGATTGTACACCCAAGGACAAACCTCGAGAATGAGCTGAGGCCCCGTTAACGATGGAGAATCTGGTTAGCCATATCGTGAAATCAGATACAGAAGCAGAAGCTGAACAGAGGCGTAGAAGCGAAGCTAATACAAATAAGACCACATAAAACAGAAGCAGCTATTCCATGAACACTTAATAAACTGAACAGCCCCGCGAAGCAGCGCCAGAACAGTGATCCCGCGGGGAGAGTGTGGAGAAAATATGGGAAGTTTTATTCGGTAAAAAATCCGACAAGCGCCTCTTCGATTCTAGATGCGTATCCATAATGGATTCCCCCCAGCCAAAAAAGGCAAACAGACGGTGAACTGATTTTAACAGGGAGAACGGAATAGGACGGAAGTGCGGGACACTTTTAGCTTTTTCTTTGCGTTGGATTGATTCCAATCTACGAGGGCATTTGGAGAAATTGACTGGGTGAGCCAGTTGGCCACAGTTTGCGCATTTGAGGGGCGCCGCTGACTCCTTGCCAGCGTTGACTTGAACAGTCGTTCAAGAGTAGTCCCTAGAGTCGTGTGGGTCCGCGCATTTGATAAATCTCGGGTCGTAGCCACAGTTTGAGGAAACGTGGCCAAATTGTTGGCAGTCACGCAAAAGAGGCTTAAGTTGGTGTCGTCGACCCATGACCGCGGAACGGAAACGCTTGATACGCGTAACCTGTGTTAATTCCTTGATTTCCGTTGCCACGTCGTCAGAAGTGAATTTGTGCTAGGAAAACATCTTCCCGACTTACGGCATCATGCGATAAGGAATCTTTCCAAGTGATATTAGAGTGCTCTGGAATGTTCTCTCAAACAAGATCTTCTTACCATTCAAGGCCATTAAACATACGGAAACAACGTGTGAACCCCTTATACAAGTTTTGGAGTTGCCACTGAAACTTCAACGTCAGACTTAGGAATAAACAAATCTATCATCTAAATATTCTACAATTGAAAGACATGGATTGGATTGAAGGAGTCCTAAGTCCGCATCCAATTTAGTTATTCATTTATTTATTTATTTAATGAGGACAATACACAGAAAACAAATTCCTTATTACATATTGTGCTCAGAGGCAGGAGCAAGTGAGTGGCTTATTTTACGCTTAAAACTATAGAAGGAAATATAGTCAAAGGAGGCAAGCTGTTGGGCGTTGTAGGACCGGCATACCCTCGGAATCGGAGAGTGCAAGTAAACCTCGAGCTCCGCGAAAGGTACTTCAAAAATGTCCGCACTACGTGTGTTATGAGACGAGGCGAAACGGCAAGTAATATCCGGGTTGGCGGAGCAGTCCATCAGACAATTGCAGAGCTTGAAAAGGATACACATATCAAGGAAGATACGGCGTTGCTGTAGGGAGGGGAGATTGAGGGTGCGGAATCGTGACGGATAATCAACCTGTGGAAGGTTCTTTTTGTAAAAGAGGGTCCGGGTGAATTTGCGTTGTACAACTTCTAGAGCGCGCCAGTCACGAATGCGGAAGAGAGACCAGACTACACAGCAATATTTAAGGATGTTTCAGACAAGGGAATTGAAGAGTGTAAAGGAGGGCTGAACTGAGGTAAAGTCGGAGGAGGAAAGTAGAATAAAACCAAAAATTTTGGAAGCTCTATTGATGTCAACGAAGTAGAAATTGAAGCGAAGTTTGTCGTCGAATATTACACCCAGTTCTTTGAAGGAGGTCAATAGTGAAAGGGGTTGTCCACTGAGAGAATAGGAAAAGGATGTTGGGGAGGGTTTAAGCGAATAACACATCCAGTGGCATTTGTTGACATTCAGTGTTAGCTTGTTGACCGAACACCAACGGACTAAATTATCAAGGTTGGACTGTAAGAGAGCACAGTCCAACGGAGACGAAATAGAGGCAAATAATTTAGGGTCGTCTGCGTAACGCAAGTACGGGCAGGTGAGGATGGAGGCGAGGTGAGGATGGAGGCGAGGTAATTGATAAGAAACAGGAATAGTAGCGGGCAAAGTACAGAGCCCTGGGGAACACCAGAGGAAGGAGAGAAGGAACGAAATGAGTAACCATGAAAAGAAACTTTGCAGGAACTATGGGAGAGATAGGAGGAAAGCCAGGAGATGACTGAGGAAGGGAAGTCTAATAGTGAAAGTTCAAAGAGGAGAATGTTATGGTCAACGGTATCAAAGGCTTCGGAGAAATCGGTATAAATAGCATGTACCTCCTGTCGTGAATTCAAGCATTTAGCAACAAAGTTGGTAAAGACCAGAAGGTTTGGAGCCGTAGATCTATGTTTCACGAAACCATGCTGCTCTTTGACAATTAGGTGACCAAAGTGTGCAATTAACCAGTCGTTGACGTATCTTTCGAGGATTTTGGAGCAAGAGGAGAGGAGAAATGGGGCGGTAGATCACAGCAACAGAAGGGTCTCCGCTCTTGAGGATAGGGATGATAAGGGCCTCTTTCCAGAGACGGGAAGAGTAGCATTCATATAGACTTTTGTTGTAGATTATACTCACGGGGAGGGAAATGTGTTTTCTACAGTTAAGGAGGAAGAGGTTAGGAAACTCATCGGGGCCAGGTCCGACATTAGGGTCAAGATTACCAATGAGGAACTCAACCAAGGAAGACGTAAGGAGAGAAATGGCCAGAGATTCGGAGCAGTCTGCAGTTATGAGAGGTGTAGAGGATGGAGGGCTCGAGAGAGAAAACACTCAAGAGAAGTAGGTGCAGAGAAGATCGCAAGATTGTTGTGGGGAGTTGGCAATGGAGTCAGCGAAACTAATAAAAGAAAGGAGAGATTGAGTGGGATTACGAGAATTGCGAGGGTGATACCAAAAAGGTTTTAAGTTACCGCTGGCAATGGCGGTTTCGACACTCAATAAGTACCTTTTACGCGCTTATCTGACCATTGACTTCACACTAGAGCGTATAGTCTTAAAGTGAGCAAGATCGGCGCCATTTTTAGAAGCTCCAAAGTTCTTCTGCAGTGTATTTTTCAAGCGAATGTTAATAAGAACTTCCGTTGTGAACCAAGTTGGGTACGAACGTAGGCAGGGAAAGGAAGAAGAGACATAACAGGAGAGGAGATCGGACAGGATATTGTAAAAGGTGTTTAGAGCTTGATCACACGATGAGTTGCTTAATATATGTACCCAGTTGAAAGACGCTAAAGCTGAGTTCAGACCATCAAAATTAGCTTTGCGGAAGTTGAACTAAGTGGATTTACGCTTGGTTTTGGGTTTTGAACGACGGAGCTCCACTTCAAAGTCAACCGCGGGGTTGTGAGCGACAGTTTTGACATACGGGGATGCTCTAGGGAATAAAGTGAGGTGGCGCTCGGGGAGGTTGGAAAGAAGAGGTCAAGAGTACGGTCCAAGGACTTTTTAGTGGTATTGAAATTCAGAGCAAAGCAAGTCTTCATAAAGGAAGAAAGTGGAAAGGAAGAATGGGAGAGGTTGTTGGAAGGAAGCTAGGATGATTAGTCCAGTGAAGCATGGGGAGATTAAAATCTCCGCATAGGGAGGGCAGGGAAGGGAGAGAATCTGACCGGAAGGACTTCGAACAAACTGTCAAACAATTTTTCATACAGGTGAGAAGGGCAAGCACAGGGGCATATACACAAGATACACAATGAACGGGAACAAGTTGGGTGGAGAGACACGAAGAGCAACACAATCAAAGGAAAGCCAGAGGAGGAGAAGACGAGTTCGGCGGAGAGTGTATCTTTTATTGCAATTAAGACGCCACCGCCGGTGGACTTACTTGTCACAGTGGAAAGTGGAGTACCCTTCGGGGAGCTCACAATTTAATATGGCATCGTCCAGCCAGGTTTCGGAGATATAGATGACATGGTGTTGCTGAGCCAGCACGGATAAATTGGCCCCCGGCTTGGTTCTTAAACCCGTAACGTTCTGATGACGGTAAACATGGATCCAGTTATATAATTCGGCGAGGCAGGCAGATTGCCCTGAAATTTACCCGCGAATTGGGGCGGTTCAGGCCAGAAAGAAGGGTTGCCGATGACGTCAACTTCGTATGGATAAGTCACCTTGAAAGATGCGATCACCCAGGCGGTGTTGTTGTCTTTTGTTAGTTTAACGCAGGTCAGAGGAGAAAGTAAACCAACTTTGCCCTTTATGTACTGTTGATGTCGGAATGGACCAATTGGGAAGAAAATTTTGTTCTACATTTGTGGCCCACGGACGGGCCCCTTTTTTGAGCTAAATACCAAAATATTCAAAAAAAAAACACAAAAACGAACTTTCCCCTAATTGAAGGATTAAAGCACTTACCTGATCCCCAAAAAGTCTCCTTCCTGATGTGTAGTTGTTGTTCCTCTCCGCTTTGGCTCGATTACGACATTTCTGCAATTAAAAGAACTTCGATATCATCCTTACAACACACTCCCAACAATGGGTTGTTACCTGCCGCAACAAATTCAGCTTTGGCGACCCATATTTCTTATCAAAGGCCGCCTGCCGCGATTTCGCCTTTTGCTGCGGACTCGTCCGATACTCCACAAAAGTTGGTGAGTTCAAGAAGCAAGACATGACGGCACAAAAGGATAGCACAATAGTTTAAAATTGAAGGTCAACACAGAAATCAGGTATATACAAAGGCAGAAAATAAACTCAGGACAAGTTTTTGAGCGGGAATAAGAACTGTCAAAATCAGCTGCTGTTAACCGGAAGTTGATGAGTATTCAATGTCAATGTCTATGAAAATTGTAGTATTTTCAAGGAAAAACAACTAATCTGCTTTTATTATCGAGAAATTTAAAGCGATAGAAAAATGAAATAACGCTTCAATTGCTTCTTAATTTCGAGAATAATCCGTTGAAACATAAAATGCATACTAGATCGATCGTACCAAACAAATGTCTATCCCAAAAACGTACTAGACTCCCACTGCTACCAATCACTGAGAACTTCCTCCCAACGAAATCTCTTTTCCACAAAACGTGCAAAGTGACGGGTTAAGGTTAATATTTTGCTTACATTTTTCACCGATTTTCGCCTAGTTTTCGTGTGTTTTAATAACTTGTGCATTGTAATTTTAGAATGGTCGCCGTCGACAAAAAGAAAGCAGCCGCTAAGAAGCTGCCAGCTGTGCCCGAATCCAAGTTGAAGGTGCAACAGAAGCGAATCTGTGCACGAGCCTCGCTCATCAACAGGAAGCTCAAGAAGCAAGCCAAGATCTCGCTGCGTAAACGTGAAAACTTCTTGCGGGCGGAGAAATACGCGCACGAATATGCCAAGGCTGAACGTCGTGAGGTGACTTTGCGCCGTTTTGCCAAGAAACGAGGGCTTTACTACGTTGCTGGTGAGCCTAAATTGGCTTTTGTTATGCGTATTCGAGGGTGAGTTTTTCGAATGATTTTTCTAGTGCAAATAAGTTAAAAGACCATCGAATAGGAGGTGTTAGTTCAAGGATCGAATTAGAGACTCCCCAGAAGCATTTTCCCCGTGCAAGGATATCTGTTTTATGTTTGTGAGGTTAGGAACCGCTTAGTGATCTGTCAACACGTAGACATGCCGCTTAGAGATCGGATTTCCAATTGGCGGAAGAGCCACGCTAGAGTGATTCTTTTCTGCAAAATGGCATAACTGTGGATTCAAAGTGATGATGTAGTTCATGCATCTTCGTAATTAATAATGGTACTTTGCGGAACTCCTTCAAATATTCCGAAATGTGAAAGTGTAGGCGGGTTCAGTCGCGCTTCTCCCACTTTTCATAGTGAGCTCCTCTTTTGACCAAACACTTCATCCAAAACCTTGGCCGCAATGAAACCTCTTATACTTTTAAATTCAGACAGAACTTTGAAGACCATTACCCTCTCTTGAACTTGATATCTTTCGAATTGTGATTAGTTCGGTGCCTGCAATATAGGACCACACAACATCCTTTTTATGTCCCAATTCTATATAAGAGAAGATAGTATATAGTGCTTCTAGTTCGGGGAGTCCTTTGTTCCCAAGTGTACCTAAATGGCAACACCTGAAACGTCATCAAGATAAATTTATTTATTTGAGGTTATGTTGAGCATCGCTCGACAAGACCGTAGTACTGTAAGTTTTCTCACACTACCCACGAAAACATGATAAACCATAAAGGGTTGCACCATAGACGCGACGCTAAGCATCATCCTCAGATCTGCCCTGAAGAAGTCAACCGGATTGAGACGTTGGAATTCAAGAAATAAATTACATGGCCTGACCTCTCTTGGTGACAAACCGGCCAAAAAAAGCATCCAATGTCGTTAAAACAAAGTGATTGCATTGTCCTAATCCTCGGGAAAATGGCCCCGGTTCTGACGAGAAATGGGCAAGGGTTCTTGACGCATGGACGGCATCAGGGCGTAATTTAGTTCGAGCAACACAAATACGTGTCTGCACCCTCACTGGAAAAACCGAGGAATTCATCAAAGTCCTTAAGAAAAGGCGCATTGATATCTGCGCTCTACGAGAAACCCGATGGTCTGGTGCCAAAAGCTGCGACATAAAACAGAGATTCTGTGATGCCATTAAAGAAATCGAACGATTTGATGACCGGCTAATGAAGCTCACTACTATATCAGTCAATCGCACTATTCACTTCTTCACCGCATACACACCACAATCTGATGCCTTCTGGCAACTTCTCGATGCAAAGGCCTATAACGTGCCTGATGATCATATCGCCATTGCGGGCGTTTGCGGACACACTTGACCTTGTAATTTTGAATATATGGTCCTTCAAACGATTGTCTCATTTTCCTACATTTTATAGTAGGAACAGTAAAATGCAAGTTGATTATATTCTCATAAGACGCCGACATTTTACCACCATTACTGGCCCCAAAGCTATTCTCTACTAGATCAAATTACCGTCCAATTCGATTGCTGTCCCATATCATATCATCCCATAACAAGCATTCTTAAAAAACATATCTAGGACATCGTCGGAATAACAAGCCGGGTTTGTTAAGAACTCATGAAGCAATATCACTGTGCGGTTACTCATAAAAACACATCGTGAGAAGCAACGCCCTCTTTCCATCCCATTTGTGGATCTAAAAGGAAGCATTTGACTGTGTGCTACACAAACTCATCTGGTGTGTTTTGTGGCAACGATTAGTGCCACATGCGGATGGTTAAATTGCTTGACCAGGCTCCGAAAAGTGAACTATGACGAGCATATCAAAATCGCTTCGTGTTTTTGTTGATGAATCGCCCTTTCACGACTCTTTTTAAGGAAACTCGGGGAAACACGGGACATCCAGTGTCTTATGCATTTCAGATGATGTTATTTTAGCGTTTCACAACCAATCGGATCTCGAGTAGCTTGTAAAAAAGCAGGAAGATCGCCTCATACAATACGATCATCAACGGCGCAACAACCGGTATCCGGTCTAGGCCTGCCTTAATAAGGAACTCCAGACATCCCGGTTTTGCGCCGAAGTCCACCAATCCGATATCCCTAAAAGCTGTCTGGCGTCCTGACCTACGCCATCGCTCCATCTTAAAGCGTCCACACACGGCAAACCAAGTTAGTGACCAAGTTTGCGGTTCGTTTGCCACAGACGCAGCAACCAACTGGCAACTTCATTTCGTTGCGAGATCTCGACGAGTGCACATCATCGCGCCGTAATGGTCATTACGATGCGAGATGTCGAACAGTGCACATCGTTGCGTCGTGAGCTTCGCTATTTTGCGCGCTCTCTTTTAGTGTGGCGAGATATGTTTTCTTGAAAGTGAAATTGCACGATTTATTTATTAATATGATTTTATTTCCAATCGTCAAACTCAACTCTAACAACTCAACTGCTCGTTACATGTCTTTTTCGTGTCGCTCTCTGGATTTTTACCAACATTTGATCCAGCGGGGCTCCAATTGATGTTGCTTCTCTGGGCAATTTTAAATGGGTGCTATATGCCTTTAAGCTTTGTTTTGCTTGTTGCGCGTAGAGATCGGAGATTGTGATATTCAGGGCCTGTAGTTCCATGCGTTTCTCGACCTCCCCAGTTATACTACGATTAGATTTTATATGGATTTAATGGGATTTTGGTATTATATTATTATAAAATCTAATCGTAGTATAACCGAGATACATACCCCCTAAACAAGGATGGCTTCCATAAAGAAAGAATGTTCATTCTTGATACAGCAATCAAGAATGGTTACACGGTTGAAATAATCGAAAAACTGATTAAGAGAAAGCAAGACCAGATATGGAAGAACCAACATTCAACATTGTTCGGGCAAGAAAGCACTCTAGCTGATACAAAATGGGTGAGCATACCATTATCCAAAGACTTTTATAGAATAAAATCCTTCCTAGGAAAATACAATATAAAAGTGGTCGGATCAAGCAGAGACGCAACCCTCAAAAGACAATTAGGGAGCGAAAAGGACCCATTAACGGAAGAAGAAAAAAGTGGGATTTACAAATCAGCTGCAATGATTGCGAGATGGTCTACATTGGCCAAACAAAACGCCTCATCACGACTAGGTTCCAAGAACACCTAAAGGAAGTAGAGAAGGGAGAAAGACGAGGAGCCAACACGGTGCGTTCTTCGGTTACGATGCACGTCATCGAGGAGGGTCATTCTGTGACGAGGCCAAATTTGGAACTGGTACGACAAGTGAATAAGCCACACACCTTGGACGCATGGGAGAGCTTGGAAATATTGCGAAAGGATGCGGCAAAATTGATGAACACAGATGCAGGGAATTGTGCATCGAGGCTAATTAAATTTCGTAATTTCTTTCTTTAAGAGTTGATGTAAACATATACAAATAATTAACGGTGGGAATCAGCCGTACGAAACAACAACTCCGTCTTTTTTATAAGAAAGTACATCCATCATTACAACCTTGCATTCAGCGCCCCACATGTAGGAATTAACCTCAAGATATGTCTTCTTACTACGGCGGACAAGGTGAGTTTTCTTGGTTCAGCCAGTAGTTCGATTGCTCTGGTTTAAACGTCATCGATGCATTGTAGCGATGCACATATCTAACCCACAATTTCCATCGTTGCTTCCTTTGGTGCGTGACCTCTTAAAGCCACTAGAAATGTCTCCTCTTCGAAATTAGATTAGACTAGCCACAGATCCTAGTTGGTTTTAGCTTCCAGCGGCTTCAGTTGTTGATTCCTCCGTTGTCAATGTCGAGAAAGATAGCCTACGTAGGGGCACAGGTATCGATGTGTCAATGGCGTCTTACAAGTCATAAACTGGTTCCCGGAAATGCATTGCTTTCTGAATGACTTACCTTCCGCATACCCATATCGCGACATTGCCAGAGATATGCCTCATCCAGGCAGCACTGCCTTAATTTAAAACAGATAAAAAATCGCCGCCAAATGGGTTGTGAGAGTGGGTTCTGGCCGCTGATTCAGCTCCATGCCAAAATCCGTCACCATCCCCAATATGGCGGTCATCTACACCCCTTCTTGCACGGCAAGCACTATGGGTTTCTGATGCAATCTGCTGTTGGCTGGTGAAAGGAGTAGAACTAATCTCTCGATTCCGTTACCGTAAGTTCGACATCCAGTCGTCATGGATATTTGTGCTGGTTTTATGTTTGTATCTTTGCTGTGAGTTTATCATTTGCACAGTATTGGGTGTCACATGCGTTTACCGCGTGACTTTGTCATTTGGTGTTAGGGCGTTTTTATCCTCCAGTGCCTTAATATAGAACAACTTGAATGTCCCTTATTAAAACCTTCACGTTTTGGATGAAACCGCACTGTTCGTTGTTACGTTCCCCGCTGAAAGAAACGTTCTTCCCTTTACATTCGCGCTTACGTTTCGATCCGGTGAGTATCTCTATTTATTTCTAGTTTCCATCCTCGAAGGTCTTTTATTGTTTTCGTTGGTGATCTCTCAGATTTGAAAATCTTGCTAAAAAGTTTCAGTTTAAATTTAATTTATGATCCATTATTATTTCTTGTACCATTATGCCGCTTGTCCACTACCAAAAAACGCCAATGCTGGGCTCCCAAAGCCCTGCACTGGGTTCCCTGCATAGAATGCCATATTGCTATAAGTTCAGCTCACACTGGACATATGACGGCGCTATCGGACCGTACTACCAAAGAAAAACGAAAATTTTTGAAAAGTAGTGATTTATTTCTCAGCATAGTCTCTTCTTAGCTCGTTACACTTGATCCAACGATGCTCCAACTTCTTTAATCCGTTGGGAAAAAATGTTTTCTCGAAGTCTGCAACATTAGTTCGGCAAAGTAGAGTTCTGTGACCCTTTTGCCCTTCTACAAGTTGTCGATTCATATCACACCTTGTGAATCCAGGAAAACGGTGGCTATCAATGCTGGTTTGTCAATGCGACATCTTGGATTTTTGTCACGTTAATCCTCCATGGAAGCCTTTTTTGGAACACCTGGACGTGGCTCATCAAAAACCGACTTTCAACCACGTTGCAACTCGTTAAACCAATCTTTGTCGGTCCCCATCGCAGGAGTAGAGTCACCCTACACAGAATCTAAGCGCTCTTTGATTTCGCTGCGCCACATCCCTTCCAAAGACATCCGGCCGACATTGCTCTTTTTCCATTTTTCTAAAATCCGTGGGTATACCCGCTTCTATACGCGGTCAAAACAAAACTGCGAGTCCGATTCGGCTGGAATGTCGACAGTGGGCATCTACGAGGATGTACTACACGATAGTGATAATGTTTCCCTCCAACGGAGATAAGGTGAGTACTTATCGGATCGCCCGAGTACCAGTGTCCTCATTCAGTATCTCTGTGGTTCGACTAATTTAATTTATATCCCATGTGCTAATTTGCTTTGGTTACAGCCCGCGGATATCTTCCATCTATGGCCTAATTGCTAAGCCTCCCGGCGGCGCATGGTTATCACAGCTACGACTTTTTAAATGCAATTGTATCTGATCCCGCCAATGATGTTTTGACATCCCTTTCTTGCAAGTTCGTCCGCCCTCTCATAAACATTAGTGCCTTTGCAGCACCTCTCGCATTTGTAGATTCTCCCTCTCACCGTTTTATTGCTTACAATTCCGCCTAAAAAACAGTAGTATATTGACCTAGGGGTTAGGTCATGTGGCTTCATATATTCCAACCCTAGTCACGTCTTCAGTCGCAAGATTCAACTCTGTACCAGGATTTTGTTCATCGAATTGTTGTCATTCCAATAATTCCCGTCCTCCTTACCGCGCTCTCGACTCTATGATACGCATCGAATTAGTATTTGAGTGACGTAAGATCATCCATCTCAGAGGTGGTGATTAAGTGAGTAATTGTAATTGTAAACTCCCCTCATATTTTACCACGAAGGACCAAAGGTATCAATTGCAATAGCGTCGTCAAAGCAAAGTTCAGTGTACTCTTCATGGCCCCCGTGAAAGAAAAGGCAAATAAACTTTTGGAGCAAAAATAGCAAAGGTAGTCTTGATGGCATGCCTTTGTTCCACCTTTGGCTGCCATACTGGTGCCCGTAGGTAAGCATGGGCTTCATTACGAGTTGATATATTTAAGGGGGTCATCCCGTGTGTCGGATCCGCGGAGTCGATTTTTTTTTTTTGCATCAATTGTATCTAGATTTAGTGTAGAATATATGGGCAAAGTGATTTTTTGATATTCGGGGTCATTCGGGAATTATAGTATTAAACACGTGATAAGTCACATGCCAGATTTATGTCGATCGCCGTAACAAAGCGCGTATTTATCGGTCCGAATGATGTTGGAATGACTTCGCTAAAAGGACAAGAATTGAAGTCAACACTGTACATGTGTTTCTTGGAGAAACCTAAGATTTATGGACTAGGTATAGCAGATTAATGGTCAGTTAAGGGCTTATGGCTAAAAATCGCGTTCTGCTTTTTAAATGCGTTTTTTTCGAAACTGCCCAAAATCTGTCCAACGAAATTCTTTTAAATTTTCACGACTTATTCAGAGCATATTTCTACGGTCCGCAAACTTAGGATAATTGTGATCCATTCAGTAGTTTTTTTTATTCATTAAAGAAGCCTTAAAAAACACCAAAATTCACAAAATAAAGTTTAAAACGGCACCAAAAATTTAGCTTTTAATATTTGTTAATAATCCTAATTTGCGGACTGAGATGATCGCAGCGCCCTCTAGCGTGGCGGTAGAAAAATACCTTTTTTTGGAGATGGGTGTATAAATTGCTCTGTATTTTAATAGCCAACTATGCGATCGGGCTGGAAAAATTACCTTGCACGCTCAAGATATTAATAAATCTATGGTGAAAATTCGTATTAGAGTTTTTACCCACTTCCTCACAAAAAAAAATCTAAAAAAAAAGCGAAAACGGCCTTCACACGGGATGACCCCCTTAATATATGATGTATAGTTTTACCCAGAGCCTTTTTTGGCGGCTACTTCACGCTCTTGCCCTTGTCAATTAAATACTCGAGATGATTGTATTGGGAGGTTGACTTGACCCTACTTTAACGTCAATTTCTCCTTTTTGCTGCCGTTTGTTATTTGCTTTCCTGTTTTTTGTTGCAATCTGTCCCTAATGTGGTCCCATGAGTGCGGTGAAAATTAGCAATCCACATGCCCACTGACCCAAACAAACACGGAAAACTTGTGAACTCTAGGAGGTCGCCGGTACCCCGGAGCCTCCGTTCACGATACCATCATCGCAGAACATTTGAACTGGACGTTTTCGATTATTGATTGGGTGTGAGCAATTCATGATTTAGAGGAGGGAGATAGCCCCTACTACAAGTTGCGTAATCGCAAGGGTGTGTTCAAATATTTCTTTCGATATAAGATGATATAAAGACTCCTTGTTTTGTGTAACTTTCCAATTTACCTGTAAGATATAAATAGAAAATAATTTAAAAAAGTCAATAACATGAATTTTTTAATTATAATTCTCTCTTTTCTCTTCCAGTATCAACAAGGTCGCCCCAAAAGTACGTAAAGTTCTGCAACTGTTCCGTTTGCGTCAAATCAACAATGGTGTCTTCATCAAGTTGAACAAGGCCACCATCAACATGTTGCGTATCTGCGAGCCCTACATTACATGGGGTTACCCGAACTTGAAATCCGTACGCGAATTGATCTACAAGCGTGGCTTCGTCAAGCACAACAAACAACGCAATCCAATCACCGATAACTTCGTGATTGAACGTAAGATGTTGAAGAAGTACAATTTCCAATGTGTCGAAGATTTAGTTCATGAGATCTATACCGTCGGCCCGAAATTCAAATACGCCTCCAACTTTCTGTGGCCATTCAAATTGAACACACCAACCGGTGGATGGCGCAAGAAGAACAACCACTACGTCGAGGGTGGTGATTTCGGTAATCGTGAAGATAAAATCAACAAACTGTTGAGGAAGATGGTGTAAGGCCGATGCGCTCTAGTTTGTTCGATTTTTTTAAGACAAAATATATAAAAAATGAAAATCTAAAATGATGCGTTTTATTCAGGTTGTATTAATTTCACAGTTTTCTTTATAAATGCTGCTTGACAGTGTACATTATATAAAATTACAAAGGCAAAAGTGCTAATAGCAAAGGAGGTGCTAAGAGAGGAAGCTAAGAAAACTTCAAAATATAACCACCGTACCTATTTGGAAACCTTAAAAAACTCCCTAACTCATAGAACACAAATCGTCATGGAAATAAGGGACACATGATCATCAACTTTGAAACCCTCCAGAGAAATAAATCACAGATTTCTTCAATTTGGTAACTAGCGAGTCGGCCATCCTCCCGAAAGGAGTAAAAAATCTTTCGAGTGACTGACTCTTTTTGGATAGCTCACAATTTTCTTGCTGAAGGCGAAAGTCTCCAAGGGGTACAACTCGCCTTTATTCTAGTGTTGAGGAGTCCGTCCAAATACTCAACTCTTCTCTTCAACATGTCCATCCTCATCAGATTTCCCTCTTTGCTTCATATGGATGAGCATTAAAACAGCAAGTTCTCACACGACCTCGTGGTGGCCACTAGGAACCGTCTTTGGACGAGCCAAGAGTGTGTAGGGCCGGGCTAGGAGTAGGCTCATCCAAATGACGAGGATCTGCTGGTCATGTATTAGGGGCAAGTAGATCTGGCGAGGTTATGGACCGAAGCAACAGCTCGGGGATCATCCTCCCTGCACTGGAGAAAGTGCTAATAGGACCCCAAACCAAGGTGTAAGAGCATACGCCGAGGGCTGCGTGGCCAATGGGAAGCTTGGTCTTTAGTATGCGAAGTCTGAATACCTTGAGCACCTTCAGTTTCAAATAAGACCGAGCTAGCCAGGGTGGACATTCTTCCTGGATTACTCGTGGGACCAAGACATGGACTCAATTTTAAAAACGCAAAAAAAAAAACGATGATAGAAGAGGGCGATGCCAGGCGCATCTTCAGAGGACAAGCTGCTGGCATCCAGCCAGAAGACAGTTGCCATCGAGAGCAGTGCACTCGATGCCAACCGTGGCATCGCTGTGCTGCTGCCGTCAAACCCGAAACCCACGACGTCGGGGGATCCCTTAAAAGTGAAAACTGACAAGAACGTCGGTCACCAGAAACTGACTAAGAACCGAAGGTCCACTGGTGTCCTGCTCAAGAGCCAGTACCAGAAGGCCATACATGTTCTCAGCAAGAGAGCGGGATGAAAAAGACCTCGCTAAATACCGGGAGACTGTTGAGGAATACAATAGGAAACGCCTGGCGGACGAGCGAAAGGCGAAGCCCATCGCTTTGAAACGCAATTGATCTCAAGACGAGGTCGAGCAAGATCACAAGTGAAGCAGAGTGGACAAAAGCTCAGACGCTAAGCAACATCCGAAAAAAGGACGCAGCAACAGCCGGCCGACGGGCCACAAATTACGAAACCCTTCAGTGACGTAGCCAGCAGCCACTTACGTATAGCGCAGGCGGATTGTAATTCCGCTAACGGCCAACTAGCACCGGAGGTGGGGACAAGTGTTGAGGCCAGGCTGTCGGAGATGGTCATTGAGCATCTCCTGAACACCGAAGGCAAACACACGGGATTCATCCCCTGTTTTGATTCCTGTCAGGGGGTTCGTGGGTTCTACGTCATAGCTTGCGAGGACCAAGTCTCTATGGACTTTTTCGGTTCGTATGTCGCTAAAACCAGCAACATCTTGGAGTGCATAAAGCTCAATGTCATCCCTTACGATGAGATTCCCAGGAGACCGGTCGCTCGCATCTGGTTACCGAAGATCCGCATCAATAAGGACAAACTCGTCCAAACCCTGCGTCTTCAACACCGCAGGATTCCCATGGACGACTGGGTTGTTAAAAAGGAGGAGGAACCTCAGACAAACAGCCCGCCTTTTCTATTCCATATAAACGAAGAGTGCCTGAAGGCACTAGAAAAGGTCGACTATGAAGTGCGGTTCGGGGTCAGAAACGCAAAGGTAAAAGTGTTCCTCTCTGCAAAACTGGACGACGACCTGGATCCAAGCGACGCCGCCAACGGTCCGACAGAGAATGACAAACCCCCCACGCAAGCAGATCATGCTGAGGATAACGCAGAAGACATCGACTTCGCACTAATACAGGAACCCTGGGTCGAAGGTGACCGAACCAGGAAGGACTCCAAAGCAAATACTTTGATTTATTGCACAGTGCAGGAGGCGCTGATCAGGATAGACCTAGAGCATGCATTTTCGTGAGGAAGAGTCTGCACGCTTTTCTGTATCCGGACCTGAGCTACAGCGACGTTTCCTCTAATGTAAAGTATCTGGGTGTAATCCTGGAACCAAAGCTAAATTGGAGATTGAACTTAGAACTGAGGGTTAAGAAGGCCTGCATAGCCTTCTCTGGATGTACACCGCTGTAGTGCGCCTGATCTTAACGTACGGCTCTATTGTATGGTGGCAGGCTTTGAGCAAAAAGTACAATAGAATAATGCTTAATAGGATTCAAAGAACCGCGTGTGTAGGTGCTAGCGGCGCTCTGCTGTCCTGCCTCCGCTAGACCTCCACATTAAATACGTTGCAGCGTGCAGTGCCGTCAGACTACGTGAGTCCGGATGCTGGGCAGCGAAGTCCTACGGCCACAGTAACATCCTAGACGAAGTACCTCGGGAAATCTGGGCATTCCCCATGGACTGTGCCACACGCAAGCTGAACTTCACGAGAAACCTTGCTGTAGACTTTCCAACCAGGGCAAAGTGGAAGACCGGCGGCGTATTGCAGGGTTATGACTCAGTATCCTTTACCGATGATTCAAAGATAGCCTGTAGAGTCGGCGCGGGGGTTTTCTCGAATACACACAATGTATCCAAGTCGTACTGTCTGCCAGGTTTCGCCAGTGTATTCCAAGTGGAAGTACTGGCGATATTGGAAGTCTGTCGATGGCTGGAGCGAGATTCGAGCCCCAAGCGTAACATAGTTATTCTGACCGACAGCCAAGCGGTCATCAAGGTCTTGTACTCAGCGATGATATCTTCCAGGCTGGTGGGGCAGTACAGAGACGCGCTGGACCATCTGGGCGGCACGCTCAAGGTCACCCTCATCTTGGTTCCCGGGCATAGGAACATAGAGGGGAATGAGCGGGTGACGGATTGGTCAGACGAGGCCCTGCTCTTGGCAGCCCTTCGGTGAATACAGTTTGTTTCGTTGGTGACTGTCATGGGCAGAGTTTTTTGCACTACCTGCCAGCCGCGGGCCTTAGATGGTGAAGACTTACGAGCTGTGCCCAAAGAAAATTTGGCCCGCTTATAATATAGACCAATCACGAGAGCTTCTGTGTCAGACGCGTGCAAATGCTTTCAAGATTACGGCGGCCTGCACGGGGCACTGGTTCATAGAGGACTATGCCGCCAGGCTCGGCACACCCTCATGCACTTTCTCTGCGATTGCCCAGCTCTAGCTAGAGTCAGGCTACCGCCACTGGGGAAACCATTCTTTGGGGACCTCAGAGAGATTTCTGCCTGCAGGGTTGGAGAGCTGCTACGGGCTGGCTCTGAAGATCCGAGCCGGCTGGACTCTGCCTCTCTGCTCTCATAACAGCAGTCACGGTCTTAGGAACTTGTAGCATCAAAACGGCGCACCACAGGGCTAATTGGGCATCTCGGAGCAGCCACTGATACCTCCCTACCCATCTCGATGGATCGCATTTACCAGGTGTACTCCTAATTTCCGTTTTTTTTGGATAGATGGCGTTTTATGTTTTGTTTCGCTGTTGATCACACATACTTGGCATTTTATTTAGTTGTTGTCGAGTGTCTAAACGGAGTTGACGTTTCCTCAAAAAGTTCCTCCAGCAAGTTTTTATTGCGCGTCAAATATGTCGGCGTTCGCACCGAATTTCGAGCATATACGCCATGCATTGCATTTTATGTTCAATCAAGGAAGTTTATGGCGATCATGCATTAACACTTCGAACATGTGAAACGTGGCTTGGACAATTCAAAAATGGAGATTTCTAGCTGAACGACCCCGCACGCTCCGGCAAGCGAAAATCGTTTGATGGCGCCGAATTGCAAGCATTATTGGCTGAAGACAGCACGCAAACGCAACAACAGCTTGCAGATACGTTCGGAGTTCAACAGCAAGCAATTTTGAGACGTCTACGAGCCATGAGAAAAATTTATAAGTGTGGAAAGTGGGTGCCGCATGAACTGACCGAGAGACAAATGGAGAACCGAAAAGTGACGTGTAAAATGCTGCTTCGACGGTACAAAAGAAAGTCTTTCTCCATCGAATTGTTACGGGCGACGAAAAGTAGATTGTCTTGGAGAACCATAAACGCAAGAAATCGTGGGTGAGTCCAGGTGAAGCATCGACATCGACGGCACGACCAAACCGTTACGGTCGGAAGGCCATGCTGTGTGTTTGGTAGGACCAGACCGGTGTGATCTACTTTGAACTGCTGAAACCTAGTGAAACTGTCAACGCCGTTCGCTATAAACAACAAATGAAAGATTTAAGCCGAGCGATTGCGGAGAACCGACCAGAATATCGAGAAAGACAGAAGAAGGTGATTTTGCTCCACAACAATGCACCATCGCATGAGTCGAAAGTCGTTCGCGACACGATGGAAAAACTCAAGTGGGTGGTGCTTAACCATGCGGCTTACTCGCCAGACCTGGCCCCATCGGATTACCGCCTCTTTGCCTCATTGGACCATGCACTTTCTGGGAAGCACCTCGACTCCTCCGAAAATTTGCGAAAATGGCTCACTGAATGGTTCAACTCCAAAGACAGTCAATTCTACTGGGGTGATCTTCACAAATTACCAGAAAGGTGGGAGAAATGTGTAGAAAGCGATGAACAAAATTTCGAATAAAATAACTATTACGGTTCCCTTGGAATTGGGTTTTTTTTTTCACAAAAAAACCGAAAATTAATTAGGTATACTATCACCGCGTCTTCTTTTTCGGAGTGGAAGCATTGACTCTGCCAAACTTTTCAGGCACCGCAAGGTCTGTTTGAGGATTTTGACATACACCTGTCATTTGGCAGATCCGGTAAAAGAATCCTCAAGGCTGATTGATGGTCATAGTGTAACGTTGTTTTTAGTCGACGTATTATATTACCACCTTTAAATCTAACCCGCTGGGGAGTTCCGTGCCCGCGTGCTCGAGGAGGGCGATCAGACCCGAGTCTGCAAGGGACTCATCTGAAGTCGCTCTGCCACGAAGCCTCACCGCAGGTAATCTGGTACTACCATGGGGACCGGGATGGCCCTCTGAGAGCATATGCTCCAGGAGAATTCCTGAAGGATGTGTTCTCGGCCCGGTTATTTGCGGTTGGCTCCCTAGCGAGAGTTTCATGGTGGTTGTGGTTATGCCTACATCGCGGGCAGAGCTCCTCGGAGCTCGAGCGTGGAGTGGCGCTGTACAACTCGGAAGCCGTACCCCTTAGTTGCGGCAGAGGTGTTAAATAGGCCTTGCATCCACTGGTATGAACGCTGAGCATGCACTCAGTATAAACCAGTACCGCTGTGCTAGTCATGGCGGGGCTCTGATTGTGGTCACAAAATCAATCCGTGTCCGAAAAGGACCGTGGGATTATGCCTACACGGCATGTACTCACGTTAAACCCCCAGGACTTTCACCACCTTTAAATCCTTTTCTAGGCGATATCAACAAGTCGTCTTTAGAGAAATGAAGTTGCCGTTAGTGAGCCATCAACTTCCTTATTCCAAGCCTACTAAGTGAATATCGGCGAACAAGTTTCAATCCTAATTGACAAATAAGAGGAAATCAATAAAAAGACATTACAAAAGTTGTACACATTGTTTTTAATATTACATATTATAAAAACTAAACTACAAGAAATGTTTGTGAATTAAAATATTACTCACATATTTTCCCCAATATTTACATGAATTTCAGAGAACTGAGTGGATATACGGATACAACTACATCTATGATTTAAGTTATAAACGAATGGATTTCTGTATATGCAAAAGGGAACACCTACTTCGGACTTGCGAAAGGGAACACGTACTTCGGGACTTTATATGTAAGATCATGCGATTTACGTAAAAATAAGATAAAAACCAGCTCCCTCCGTCATCATCACTTATTCATCCTCTCAGGAAGAAGTCAATGAATTTCAACAGGTGGTGCTGTTTCCATTTTTGCCTTTAATTTTCCTAAAAATTTGATTGAGTTCCCTAATTAGGTTTAGTTGTGTATTGAATTAAAACTTGGTATTGAAAATTATATTGAATAAAACGGAGCACGTAAATAGCAAGTGCTTTGTACCGAAAATGGTTTGGAGCGATATTACTGTATTCGACACAACAACAAGTTAACATGGTCCTGCAATTAGGCTCGTTCTAAAAGACTCTTGAAACAATCGAATGAGGATATAATTATCCAAAATTCTTTTCTGGATATGATTTGAGTTGTTGCGATCTTATAAAATAAAGCGAGAGAATATAGAACTTTCGAACATGAACCAATTGGAAAATCGACCGATTCTGTTACATCTATCTTAAGCTATAAAATAACTTAAAAACATATAAATACGAGTAAAATAATTATTGAAACTTAAACATCAACTGTTCTTCTGAAATTACTCGGAATATTGTTTCTAGCCCTCTTCTCGTCTTTTCCACTCGTAGCGGAGAAGAAGAAATTTCTGTGTTTGTATCGGAGTTGAAAACTCTACAATTGTACATTCGAAATGATTTCCCTAAATTTTCACAATGGATTAATACGTCGTCAGCTTTTGAATTTTAAGACTTTTACACAATTTTGTACTCTTACAAACACAATATTATTATTTTCTTTTCAATTATGATTCAAAGGACAATACAAAGTAACAAGTAAATGTGCTTTTCAGATACCATGAATTCAATGAAAACTTTTCCACGTTTTCTCGCTCCTTCTTTTTGTGCCTCTAATTCATATTGTTTCTCCTCCCCTTCCGTTTCTAATTCACTAAATCTAACGTTTCTATTTTATTTTAGATGTATATTGGTTTAATTTACTTTAGCTAAAATACTTTCTTAGATTTCCCAATATTTAAATTGTAAATGATAAGTTTATTTAATTAATCCTTGCCGGATTCTTAGTCGGCCAAGTCAAAGTCTGAGTCGCTGTCGCTCACTTGTTTACGCTTCTTTGACTGAAATTAGAAGAAAGAATAGTTTTAAGATTAGTTTGTGTTGAAGGCTATCTACGACTTGGTTTATAGTGGGAGAGTACGCTAGTGAGTTACTCACGTACTAAAAAATTCTAAAATCCTTACACTGCTTTGCGCTGCGAATATAATAGTTACAGATTATCAGACAACAGCAGAAACATTTTAAATTAAATAAATATCAAGATACACGACAAAAATTAATTCCTCCTAATACTTTGAAGGCTACAATTGTTTATATTTAGGGAGTCAGCAATTTTCTTTTCGAAGCAAAAAACTTTCACAGAATAAACTATCGAAACCATATGCTCTGCTGCTTATACCTCACTTATAAATAAACCCCTACTACTTATTTGCAGCGTGTGCAAGGACCCTTGAAAGCAACCAAATCTGAATATTACCCCGTAAAGCTTGATAATATGGAGACATGCACCAAAAACAGGCGGGCCAACTGGTCGTCCGCCGAAGTCGTCATAAAGGCAAAATATGTTCCACTTAGATGTAACATGTAAGGATCCCCCTTCAAAGCGCTCTCCTAGCGATGTTTCCATTTATTGAAACCGTCCTGGAAAGCCTTTTTTTAGTAATCCCTTTTAGCTCCTTCATCGCCTCAAATCTTTTACCTGAAGACATCTTTTCAGTTTGGAGAATAAGGAAAGTCACAACGAGCGATTCTGCGTAAGTGTGGTTAAGCCCTTGTTCGACATAGGGATGTACGACAAACAAGGAGCAAGGTCATGTGAGTATGTCGCGGTTGGGCAAAACAGTGATCAAGGATGAATAGATTCGAGCATTGTGGCGGAAAAATAAGTCGCCACTCAACATCTTTGGCCATTTGAGCCGCAGTAGCGCTCCTCAGACGTTTCAGAACTTCAGTGAATGTAGTTTACTCTGAATCTACGGAAGATGCACAGGTGGTGAACAACACTTAGCACCAAATAAAATTGACAGTTATTACCTTAATATTGGATCAAACTTCGGCAATGCGAATTGTAGGGCATGAAGAGCCTGGCAGCATGGTCCCCTATGGGCAGACCGCCGTAATCTTGAATGCATTTGCATGCGTCTAGCACAGGTGCTCTCGTGATCGGGCTATGTTATAAGCGGCACAACTCGTAAGCCTTCGCCATCTTAGGCCCGCGGCTGCTAGGTAATGCAAGTAAACTCGGCCCCCGACAGCCGCTAGCGAAACACCGACTGTATTCACCGAAGGGCTGCCAAGACCAGAGCCTCGCTTGGCCAATCCGTCAGCCCGCTCATTCCCCTCTATGTTCCTATGCCCGGGAACCCAGAGTAGGGTGACCTTGAGCGTGCCGCCCAGACGGTTCAGCGCGTCTCTACACTGCCCCATCAGCCTGGAAGATGTCATCGCTGAGTACAAGGCCTTGATGGCCGCTTGGTTTTCGGTCAGAATGGCTCCGTTAACCTTGGGGCTCGAATCTCGCTCCAGCCATCGACAGACTTCCGCCTGGAATACACTGGCGAAACCTGGGAGACCATACGATTTGGACACACTGTGTGTACTCGAGAAAACTCTCGCGCCGACACCACAGGCCATCTTTGATCCGTCGGTAAAGAATACTGAGTCATAGCCTTGCAACACGCCGCCGGTCTTCCACTTTGCCCTGGTTGGAAAGTCCACAGCAAAGTTTCTCGTGAAATTCAGCTTGCGTGTGGCATAGTCCGTGGGGAATGCCCAGATTTCCCGAGGTACTTCGTCTAGGATGTTGCTATGGCCGTAGGACTTTGCTGCCCAGCATCCGGACTAACGTAGTCTGACGGCACTGCACGCTGCAACGTATTTAATGTGGAGGTCTAGGGGGATGAGATGCAGGAGTACATTGAGAGCACCTGCCGGGCAGGACTGCAGAGCCCCAGTAGCACCTGCATACGTGGTTCTTTGAATCCTATTAAGATTCATCCTATCGTATTTTTTTCTCAAAGCCTGCCACCATACAATTGAGCCGTACGTTAGGATCGGACGCACTACAGCAGTGTACATCCATCCAGGGAACCATCCCCGCCTGGAGCCCCCTTTTTTTTGCAAAGGTTCTCTTGCAGGCATAGAAGGCTATACAGGCCTTCTTAACGCTCAGTTCTATGTTCAATCTCCAATTTAGCTTTGGATCCAGGATTACAGCCAGATACTTTACATTAGAGGAAAGAACCAATCTTTGTTCATTTCGTTTCTTGTTGGGTTTATGCTGAGTGTGCATCTTGCGGCCCACAGGCACACCTTTCGCTCTGCTCCTTCCATGATGTCGCTCATAATGGACGGAAACATCCCTGATACTAATATCACCAAGCCGTCGGCATACGCCACCACCTGCACCCCGCTGCTGTCCAATGTACGTAAAATTTCGTCCATTACTATTAACCAGAGCACCGATGAGATGGCGCTACCCTGGGGCGTGCCTCTGTTCACAGCTCTGATCGAGTGGTTACCTCCCAGATTCGACTGGATTATCCTGCATGGATATAACCCAATGCGTGAGATACCCCTCCAATCCAATACCGGTCAAGGCTTTCTTGATGGCGTTGGTACTAACGTTGTTAAAAGCTCCCTCTATATCCAAGAAGGCATATAATCTCCATATAATTGCGCAAACTCTTGCGATTTACCCTCTAGAATAGACTTGCCTAACGCAAAATGTTGGCTCTAGTCCCATCATTGTGAAGCCAGACTATTGGCGACCAATCTGTCAACCCCAATCAATCAAGATTCAGCTCCACACCAACTAACTTCATATGATGTTGCTAGTTGCTGCTAATAGCGCTGCTTGATAGTCGGATTGATACAACCTTGCTAATTTTTGCAGCAGATATCTCATATATCTCTGTCTGGACCTTTTCCCAAGGGCTTGGGATAGTTCCATGATCGAATTTCTCGAAACCGCCCCTGAACGCGATTTGCATTCCATTGCTGACTTGCGGGCAAACTTTATTGTCTGTAATCCCAAAACATTCGTAGTATTCTTTTGCTGATTACGATGACGGGTTTTCTCAAACACAACTTTGAAAACCTTATAATCAGCAGACATCAGAGCCACCTAATGCTTGCCCATGGATTTCTAGATGGACGCATAACAATTCATTTGATGGTAATTTCATACACCGCTGGTAAGTTTGATATGCGTCCCTAGCTGCTTTCTGTTTTATCTTCAAACAAATGGGAGATAGACTTAGGGTAGCGTCAAGTCCTAAGGACGGCGCAGTTCCCATTGCTCCCGCAATTCTCAGGCTACCGAGCCTTTAGATATGTGCTAGTAGCTTTCTGCTAGCCTCGCAGTGTAGACTTAGGTTCTCTATATATGGAGAAGGACGCACAGGAAGCTCATCACTTTCAATCGACTTGTCAACCGCCCCTAAAATATTCATCCCAATTGAAACATGACATATGCTTCATAGCAACATGATGTAACCTGTGTTAAGAATAGCAAATGTTTCAGTCGCCGATTCTCCAAGTTCCACATAAAATTTGTCCACTACGAAATGGGAGAATCACTTACAACTCTGGAACTTGAAGAATGTATATGCTTTCTATTCATAGCCATTGCTCTCAGTGACAATATAAAACAATACACGAATATAGTATAAACTAGTTGACCGCCGGTACGGATTTGTGCAATATAAAACTGTACACCTTGTCAAACCACGAAGCCAGGGATGTCACCAAAATAATTGAACAAATAAGCAAGGTAACATTAATAACACGAACAGGGAGCTCAGTCACACGCTTTATTGAGAAAAGTGATATGTATATGAAGTATTACAACGCACATTTAGTTAGATTGTGGAGGATGGCTGAATTTTGTTTGAACTGCTTCACATATCGTTGGTAAGGTAATTACCCTTGGCAGGTATCGCGAATCAGTCAACAGCAAACATATTCACATCGTTCAACAACCATCGTCGGTCAGAATTATTAAATCCCAAATGAAAAACAATGACATGATTCTAGACGTGTTCAACTTGCGGTAAATCACCGTCCTCCAACCACCAACAACACTTGGACATACATGGTGCTTTCCGTAAGTAATGAGACCAATTTTTCTTGATACCAGGAAAGAAATGCTGCAGTATGCTTTACCTGGGGGTCTAGATAAAGACGAAGTTAGTTCGAAATATTCGGCCTCAGCTGCCTCCGAGCGAGCAGAGTCAAGATGAGCCTTTCCGTGTAATAGGAAGAGACGGATCGTTCGACGGAGCAACATTAGGTTATCAAATTTGGCGTTAAACTTTGGGAGCCCACCACAGGAATATGCCGATTAATTCTGCAGTTCTTTGAAGGGGAAGGTAGGGAGGAGAATATAGGGACCAACAAAATTGCATTGATTGTGCAACTTGCAAGGACTGCACACCCTAGGTTCGGCTTCTCTCCCTACCACGTTGCTTAAAACTAAATGAAATCATTCTTCTTCCCTACCCTCAATATTTACTCGGGGCTGTGAGCTTATCACTTGCACAGTGTTAAGTGTGATAACGGAGAAATTGAAGCACAGTCTGATGGTGTGAATGCCCTATACTCCACTAAAAAGTGAACAGTAAACACTAACCCTCAATATTTGACGCTCTTAGTGAGGATTTTGTGAGGGTGGAATCGACTCATCGTTTTTTTTTTGTGACTTTTTCTGCCAATAAATCGGGCGAGTTGCGTTGATGGTACTTTGTGGCAGGCAATCCAGAGTCAGCCACAGACAGGCTGCTGCGAGTTATCAACGCAGGAGCCATGCCTCTGGTTAATGGTCTTTACATTGGTGATTATCAGGAGACTAATTTGTTTATAATGATATTATTTGCAATAAACTTTTCAGTATTGTGATCTGTATTACAATTTGTAATTTTAGAAACTCTTATTCTTCTATGTGAAAACTAAAGGGAAACTTCCAGTTAATTTCCGAGATGTAATATATCATTGATGGATGGGTGGATCTATTTGAGTAGATGTCGGGATGAAACCGAGATTTTTTTTGTTCGGATAGCTTCTGAGAATGGGTGCAGTTTCACTTTCGACCTCTCCTTTCTAATTGATGTTAAAAGTAAGAACATTCATTTTATGATCACACACGTTAAATACAGAGAAAAAATATTTGAAGTAACTAAGACTTGCTTTTTTCTATTCGCTAGTGTTATTTATTGGTCTTGCATATACCGATATTTCGCGAACCACTTGCTCCCTTCATCAATGCTAACAAGTCCTCCTAACAATCCTAGCAGTGATGACGGGAACAGATGGTTCCCAAAATATCGGTAATTGCATTACTTTCATGATATAAGTGCTGCCTTGAGTGGGGCACCTAGTCTCAACTGGTAACACGAAATTGACCTACATAGTAAAAAATCTGCCAAAATATCGACAGAGTCCATCATACCGAAAGCTCCGACAAAACCACGTTATCAGACATCTTAGCCTCAACTCCACACTTTCTGATACTCCCCTCTCACAGGCAAGGTCTACGGGCGACAGGGTTTTACCTATGTTTCAACGGCCGTATTGTTACAGCGCTTTTAGTTCGTCACAGCTTCACTCCCTTTGCCGTTCCTAGGGGCAGAGACTGCTTTCAAAGATAACCAGCATAATGAAAATATATAATAGTTTTCTCAAATATCTCTTGTCCTGGTTTGTGTCGACTAAAAGGAGCCAAAAATTGTTCGGGGCATTTTTCCCTTGAACCACCAATTCAACAAAGCTTTTCATTTGGGCTTTTCACCTCATTTGACAATTATTCCATAATTTTCAATGAAAGGTGCAAATTATTTTACATTAAAGGAAAAATATCTCTCAGTTGCTAAAACTATCAATTATCACACAAAAATCCGACTTACCTTCTTGAAAAAATCGTCATCAGAACTACTCTCTGATACTGCCTTCTTTCGGGGCCTCTTGGGTGCTGGTTTTTTCGCACTACCATTAGCTGATGGTTTTGTTTTTGTTGGTTTTTTCTTGATTGGAGAAGAATCCGCTTCTGAATCGTCTATTTTCACAGCGGGAGTTTCAATATCACTGCCGTTATCGGACAAAGTGTCAACTATATGATCAGCTTCTTTAATCGCCGTATTGTCGAACATTTCATCGTCAGAACCAAATTGAACGGGGGTGCCGACTTCAGGTTCGCTATCATCCGAGAGTAGTGCCTTGTAATCGATTTTCTGTTGAATGGAAATTGATTACAAAGATTGTCGAATTAGTCTTCACAATATAAGCAAATAGTAGGCAAAATTGCGGAAGAAAAAATTGAAAATTTTCAGTACCCCTGAAGTGGTGAAGAAATCAATTATTCACTCCTGAGGAGTGCGGGACATCTACACAATCTCTTTTCACATTGTTAGGAAAAAGATAAGGGAGACGGGAGAGAAAAAAGGAAGGAAAATGATAGAGAACTGAGAAAAGAGGGTGAAAAATTGAAAAAGGAGGTGGATAACGGAGAATGAGGAAGGAGAAAGGAGCAAGAGGAGGGAGAAAGGAGCAAGAGGAAGGAGAAAGGGGCAGGAGGAAGGAGAAAGGGGCAAAAGAAAGAAGGGCCAAGAGGAAGAAGAAAGGATCAAGAGGAAGTAGAAAGGAGCAAGAGGAAGAAGAAAGGGGCAAGAGGAAGAAGAAAGGGACAAGAGGAAGATAAAAGGGGCAAGAGGAAAAAAGGAGGAAGAGAACGGGGGAAAAGAGAAGAAGGGGGGGGAGAACTTGGAAAGATAAAGAGGAAGGAGAAAAGGGACAAAGAGAGAAGAGAAAGAGAAGAGAAAGAGAGGAGAAAGAAAGAAGAAAAAGAGAGGGGAAAACGAAAGAAGAAAAAGAGAGGAGAAAAGGAAAGAAGAAAAAGAGAGGGGAAAAGGAAAGAGGAAAAGGAAAGAGGAAAAAGAAAGGGGAAAAGGAAAAAGAGGACAAAAGAGAAAAAGAAAAAAAAGGAAAGAAAAAAAGGAAGGAGAAAAAAGGAAAGAAAAAAAGGAAAGAGAAAAAAAGGAAAGAAAAAAAAGGAAATAGAAAAAAAAGAAAAAGAAAAAAAGGAAAGAGAAAAAAAGAGAAGGAAAGTAAAAGCAAAATTGAAATTAGAAAAATCAAGCTCAAAACTAACCTTTGATGCTGCTCTACGCCCAGGTCGCTCTCGTGGTAGAATGACTTCCTCTACTTCCTATAACGAGTTCAAATAACATCTAATTAGCATTATTTAATCATTTTCCTGCTAAACTACATACCTTCTGTTTCTTTTCAAAATTCAATTTTGTTTGTTTCATTCCATCTTCCCCACCACCTGCTGCTGCCTTCTTACCGCGTTTCTTTGGACCACCTTCAGCGGGCTCCTTCTTTACCTTCTCTTTCTTGATCTTAAGAGCTGTAGGCGACCCATCAGCACCACCTTCAACCAATTTGTCAAATTCGTCAATTTCTGCATCACCACCGGCACCTTTAGTCTTATCAACCTTCTCCTTTTTCGGACCAGGAACTTTCTTAGCAGCAGCCGCGGCCTTTTCAATTTTTTTGACAATATCGTCTGTCACTTTGAACTCCACTTTGATACCCTGCGGTGAGGGGTAGATTTCATTACCGCTAGCCGCTGACTTACGTTTTCCCATTCCCTTGCCTTTGGCCGCCATTGACTTTGCTGTCTTCTTGTTCAAACCAAGTTCTTCGAGACGTTCTTTCTCTTCAACTTCATTGAGTTTCTTCTCGAATTCATCCAAGTCGTCTAACCATAAATTCTGAATTGTTTTTGCTTTCAATGAAGCAAGCTCAGCGAGTTTCTGGTCACGCTGTTTCAACAACTCATTCTTTCTTTCCTCCGTCAACATCCACATTGACATACCCAGGAGATAATCGAATTTCTTCACGTCTGTTAACCTCTGGAATGCCTTCTCAGGATCTACTGGCTTCTCTTTCTTCACTGCGCTCGTGCTAGCCTCTTCTTCCGCCTCCTCATCCTCTTCAGCAGGTTCATCGTCCTCCATTTTGATACGTCTTTGCCATTCTTTCACGGGATCTGGACGGTATCCTCGTTTAATAAGTTCATCAATCATTACTTTGCGCTTCTTGTTCTCAACGGTAATCGTCCTCTCGCACTTTTCAAGGATGAACCGAGCCTGGTCACTGAGACGATCAGCTTGCGCTTGAAGTTGTCCTTCCAAATAGTTCTTTCGCTTGGTATAATAGTCCAAGCGGAGTTCGTAATATTCTTTTAGGATCTCATTTGCTGTGTTGTATCGTTTCAGACAACCAGCAGGATCGAAAGCGTGCATTTGGCCCGTGGAAATCGAACTGGTCAGCTTGAAAACTCGATGGAAACCACCCTCCTCTTGTTGAAGGCGATCAAATTCACCAGGAGCAAAAGATACCACGAATCGAACAGTCGTGTCGGTGTGGTACTCCTTATAGTCCGAGATTATGGGTTTCACCTTTTCGTTTCCGTGAAGTAACGTCTCCAAAACGTTTTCTTTGTAAGTCTGCGTCCATGTGCCCACTGGCAGTTCGGTGATTTCGATTTTATTGTCGCCAATGATTGCAACGTTTCCATTCGACAAATATTTGCCTTCAGTTACGTAATCAATTGATCCTTTGAAATTCTTGTACCATGGATGTAACGAAGCTGGCTCTTCGTTGGAAATTAATAGCCTGATGTTCTTTACCAAGTCGCGGGGGTTGTAGTTTGGAACCTTGGTCGCCCAACCAGTGCCAATGCCTTCGGCTCCATTCACCAGAACCATTGGAATGATCGGAATGTACCAAGCAGGCTCAATCTTCTGATTATCCTCGAATTCGTACTGGAGTAGAGGATCGTCTTGCGGGTGGAAGATCAAACGAGTCAACGGCGACATCAAAGTGAAAATATAACGAGGACTGGCACTGTCCTTTCCGCCAGCCAACCTCGTGCCGAACTGACCACGCGGCTCCAGCAAATTTATGTTATTCGCGCCTACAAAGTTCTGGGCCAAGTTGACAATGGTCGCGCACAGTGACACTTCACCGTGATGGTATGCCGACATCTCGGCTACGGAACCTGCCAACTGAGCGACCTTCACTTCCCGTTTGTCGTTACGTTTGAAGCAGGTGAACATGACTTTACGTTGACCTGGCTTGAAACCATCTACCATGGACGGGATCGAACGGATATTGTCAGCGTTCGAGAAAAGGACCAACTCCAAATTCACGAACTCAGAGTAGGAGACATGTTTCGTAGTTTTCGTGTAGAGATATTTCTCGGGAAGTCCTAGCAGTTTCCTTCGTTTGCATTCGTCCATGTGCTTCGTCAGCCAGTCTTTTCGCTGATCGACAGCTTTCTTAGCGAACGCCATCACAATGTTCTCATCGTCCTGGGGGCCGTCGTACTTGAACGTGATCCTATGTCTTTCCATGTTTTGGAAGTATTCTTTCGCCTCAGCTGAGGTCGAAGTACCCAAACCTTTGTAGTACTTTATATTGTAGGTGCTATGATTTGGCGTGTCGTTCTTCCACTCCTCGAATTCTGGTAGTGAGTAAAAACTGAGTGATTCGCCTCGCTTTGTGGCCTTTACGATGGGGGTGATGAACTCCTCCAAGAACGGTAGGCGTAGCAGTTCCGGCCAGTTTGTGTGGATGAAGTTGATGAGTAGACCTTTGATATGGGAGCCGTCCTGATCCTGATCAGTCATGATCATGACATGGCCGTAACGAAGAGTTTTTAGGTCGTCAACGGTTAAATATTTTTTCTTGTATTGCAGGCCAATGATTTTGATTAAATTGTCGATTTCAGCATTTTCCAGGATCTGTTTGTGTGTAGCTTCACGCACGTTCAGAAGCTTACCACGCAGTGGGAACACTCCGTAGTGATCGCGACCAACCACTCCCAGCCCGGACACCGCCAACGACTTGGCTGAATCTCCCTCAGTCAGGATTAGCGTGCACAAATGTGATTCTCTGCTTCCCGCCTCGTTGGCATCCTCCAGCTTGGGTATTCCCTTGATGTTCACCTTCTTCTTTCCGCTCGTTTTGGCCAGATCGTTCTGAGCTTTGAATTTCGCCCACGTCAGGACGGATTCCACAATGCCGCACCTGGATATGGACGTGATGAATTTATCGGTAAAAGTGCATTTAGACCCGAAACTCTTGGCCTGTAGGGTCATGTTTTCCTTGGTTTGCGAGTCGAAGGTCGGGTTAACAATCAAGCAATTGACGAAGATCCAGATGTGATTGCGCACTTGGAACGGTCTGATGGCGATGCCGCCCTTGTTCTTCTTATTTAACACTTCTATCAGTTGTTTAACGATGTTGTCAACAAC
Organism: Hermetia illucens; assembly: GCF_905115235.1. Classification (NCBI taxonomy): domain Eukaryota; kingdom Metazoa; phylum Arthropoda; class Insecta; order Diptera; family Stratiomyidae; genus Hermetia; species Hermetia illucens. Next base: position 161,316,224 of record NC_051851.1, on the reverse strand, counting down.
ATGATCGACATGCCGACCGCCCTTGGTTGTCGCGATGGAATTTACAAAGGACACTTGTTGGAAGCCCCGGTCCGATGGTGCCACTGCGACTTCCCAACGTTCATTCACGTTTTCGTAAGCTACCTTCAATGGATTGCCAGTATCGTCACGGAAATCCTTCAGGTAGAAGTCAATGTAGTCCTTGAAGCTCTTCACTGGCAACTTCTTGCCGTTCAGGAAGACAGAGACACCCCGCGTGGACGCGGCCACATCGTACGCTCGCCGCGACATCAGATCTACAATGTCTTCGTCAAGCCGATCCATTTTGAACTTGGACAGATCCGGTGAGAAGGTGACTTTCGTGTAATCATCGCCATGGAAGTCCTTGATTTTCGGTTCAGATGCTTTGGTCATGTTCGACCCCCACGACTGCCGGAAGCACCGCCTGTACTCTCTGGTCGCGGTCTCAAGCGTGAACGAGCTACTGAAGATGTTGCACAATTTCGCACCGTAACCATTCCGGCCACCCGTAACCTTCTCCTCTTCGTCGTTGTAGTTGGAGGAGGTGAGCAAGTGCCCAAAGATCATAGTTGGGACGTACATCTTCTCGTCCTTGTGCATTACGACCGGGATACCCTGGCCGTTGTTCCACACCGAAATCACGTTCTTCTCTGCATCAATGTCGACCTTGATGCAGGTCATGTTTTTGTCCCGCTGCTTGTTGTCGGCCGCGTTAACAAGGATTTCGTCGAAGATCTTGTACAGACCGGGCACAAACGAAATTTCGCGCTGCACCATCTTGTTCTCTTCCTGGTTGAACACCCACATCAGCTCCTTCGTGTGTTCAACGCTACCGATGTAGGTGTCAGGACGAAGCAGGATATGCTCCAGTTGCGACTTCTTTTGATATATTTTCTCGATGGCCCCTCCGCCGGCCTTGGATTTCCCTCCGCCTCCAGCACCCCCTTCAACATTGCCAGCGCCGTTCATTTTGAAAGCTAATCGGGAGGAAAACAAGGAATATCTAGTTAGTGGGATTCGAGATTCGCGATTCAAATGCGAGAGGGAATTATGCAAACTGGTGGCGGCCGTTACAAAGACACTTCTTATCGCCGCAAACATCAAAGTCAACCACAGAGGGCTGTTCTGTATCAGCTCGGTTTGCGCCTCGGCTACTGCGCAAACACCGACCACAGGGAATTTGGCACTCGCACTTGCAACTTTTTGAATTCAACCGAAAACCGGCCGGTCCCAGCCGCCATCAAAGCCTCCGAACGACCCCGGCGACATGCGGCGCGAACCACACAAACCCCTCAAGCGATAAAGCGGCTCAAGATATCAAGAATGACTCAAAATTAGCTCACAGTATGAGCTCCACACGCGAGGACAAGCTCTGCTGCGATGGAAATGCTAAAACTGGCGCCATTTTACCCATAATCGCCCCCAGAAAAAAACACACAGAGAGCGAAGGAATTTCCCTCGGTTCTCTGCACTTACCCAAGAGCTGGTCGTCGTCTGCCAATTAAAAGCACAAAACACTCGAAACCACGTTAAAATCTATTCAAAATGACGCGAGATTCACACACAATTCCTCCACTAATCCTCACACTTCACAGCCGAACAGCCTCACAGAGTTCCCGTCACGGCGGCGGGCACTTCTCTGTTCACAAGACACGAGACGAATCCTCGGCGACTGGCTTTTCGCGCGGCCGCTTGCTGCCTGAATCTTGGGACACTGCCGACTTTTTCGAACCAGTTCGCAAGCCGTGCAGCCTCTAGTTTTCGTGTATTATGCGAGTTACACAAAATCCAAGCGTTTTTCGCACCAATTTCTCAATGGGAATGTGAAGCGAGAAGCGTCACTAAATGGTGCACGAAGCCGACGACAAAACAAAACTCGCAACTGTGCGAGGAACAACAACCGCGAAGCGCGAGAGCGGACAATTGTTCGAAATTTATTCGTTATATGAGCGGAATGTAGTGGGAATGGAATGGTCTTTGACGACTCTGTGAGCGGGAAATTGGGTTTGAATTGTTGGGTAGATTGGAGGAAAGTGTTATTTTGTCTAAATTTGCATCAAGAAGAAATTGATATGTAAAAATGGAATGAAGTGAATTTACTTTCATTGAAAAACAGGGTCAGAATTTAATATAAATCTGTTGCGTCGTTAGCCCACTAAGAGAGTGACCTTCCTTCCAATTAGGGATTAAAGATTTACTAAAAGTATTCTTTGCTTGTCGTAAAAGGCGAATAAAAATTTGTAGGCTAGCCTAGGGTCTACCCTTCTTTTTATGGGTGGAAGTGGAAATCTTAAAAAGAGACTGCTGCGCAAAGTTGGCACAGTGTGTCGGATTCTCACCCACTAAAACCACCCCCACTTCTCCGCCATATCCTCACGTGAAGTATTACTTCGCAAGGAGGGCTCTGGTTAACACCAGCTCAACTAAGTCACGCGTCCGTCGCGCTTTCCGAGCTCGTTCCAGTTCCTTCAGCTTCTGTTGTATCACAGTTACTGTTCCGCTTATCGCACCCCAGATTGCGGCGGACCTCAGCATCGCCTCCACGAAATTATGGGATCCGATAACTGCGTTGAGGGCATCGTTTAACCTCTTTCTTTTATTCGCGAATCTCGGACAGTGGAACATAACATGCTCCGGGTCCTCAGGTGTAGCGGCGCATTTTAGACAGTCTGAAGACTCATCCAATCCGAAGCGATGTAACTACTTCCTGTATCCACCCTGTTCCGTAAGGAACTGCGTTAGGTGGTAATTTAATCATTCATGCTTGCGCTCAGTGGTTAAAGGGTAGTATAGGTCCCAGGACGAAAAGTGCTATCACCATCGTCCGTTACCCCTTTCCCTGTCCAACACATCTCCTGTAAGGCTGTTACATCAGCCCTATATTGGGGCAGGGAATCGGCTAGCTGCTTGGCAGCTCCATCTCTGCACAGGGAGCGTATGTTCCATGAGAAAATGTGCAAATCGTTATTCCGTTGTCGCTGCCGGGTTCGTCGAGAACGAGAAAATGGGAGTTTTTAGGCATGGGTGGACAGGATTGATCGACTGATTTGGGGTAAAGCGCAGGCCGTTCTCGATTATGATAGCAAACTGAGAAAGGGTAACCTTTTACTCGATTTGGACCTGTGCAAGGACAGTGACCAAAGACCGGAGGGATGAAGAGGACTGTGGGATTGCGGGGCATGTATTGTGGAGCCTAATTGATAGGAGGGACCTTAATTTAGAGAAGAAGTTAATGTTTACAGATATCACATATAATTAATCTATATCTATATTAATCTATGCATTTCCTGAATATCCTCCTTTCGAAGCGTTGGAGGGCTTCTGCTACGTTAGGTGACAGGGAGGAAAACCATAGGGCAGGATTGGGCGAATAAGAGTTTTGTATAAAAGAGTTTTAATGGTTTGGGAACAGGGCCCGGGATGAAAGGAGGTTTTTTAATGCAGTTGTGGCCTTAGAAGCATTGGCAATAGCAGATCTGACGTGACGGTTGGATTTAACTTTGTTAGCAATGCGTAAATACAGGTTTTTACTTTCTGGGCGCCAGTGGCACTTCCCGCCGGGGTTTCTGAAGCAAATAACCTCAGACTTAAGGGAATTAGCGGTGAGGGCCCACCAGTGGAAATACGAAATGATCCTATTGGTTAGGAGTTTGAGAGAGGGAGAGGGCCTGATACCGTTCGCATATAGAATGGTGTCATCAGCGAAGAGGAAGGACGATCTCTCCTGGTGCGGGGAAAAGGGCGGGTGAGGGACTGCCTGAGTTGCCGTTGGCGCGGGGGATAAGTTTACGGGAGGGAGGGGAATATCGTGGAGAAAGATGTTAAAAAGTTTGTGGCCTAGAATAGATCACTGAGGGATTCCTAAGTTGACCGGGAAGTCGATGGAGCGAAGTCCATCGAAGCGCACGTAGTAAGTTCTGTTGGAGTTGAAGTCTCCAAGGATTATAAATAAGGGGAGGGGGCAATTGGACTGAATTAGTTTGTAGAGCAAGCGCTCTTTCCAAACTGAATCAAATGCCATTTCGAGGTCTAAGGTACAGGCTACGGTGCAATGCCTATTTTCCAGGTGATTGAGGATATGCTCTTGCCGATACAGGATGGCCTGCTCGGTGGATCGGAGATTTTCGAAGCCGAATTGATTAAGTGGAGTGATAGGGGGCTAGCGTATGTTCCTGTGACTTAGTAGGATATGTTCGAAGGTTTTTTCAATATTCTAAAGAAGAGAGATATGCCTCATATCTCCGAGATTGTACAAACACCCCTTCTAAGGGATAAATATTAGGAGGGCTGATTTGCATGATACCGGGAAGTGTCCGTTGTTCAGGCAATTGTTGAAGAGGATGGCAAGACGTTCACTGATGGTCGGCACAAACTTCCGCAGGAAAAAGTTAGAGATGACATCGGGGCCCGAAGATTTTTTATTGTTGGACCGGGTGATTGATTCGACTTCTTCTAGGGAGGTAAAGAAGGAGAAGGAGGCGAACGGGCCTATTCTCACTATATCAGGAAGGCAACTGGGGGAAAAGGGGCAAAGGTAAGATCCCTCCAAGTTCAACCTTTTATCGTTGACAGTAGTGGCGACCACCGGGTTCCAGATGCTGTCCGCGGGGCGATTTGCCCCTGAATAAGTGGCTGAAGTAGTCTACGCAGGCGGATATTTTTTCGTCAGGGGAATGAAACTGGAGGTTACCTATTTTTATCGGGAAGTAGTTGACTTTGAGAGAAGATTGTTTCCTTCCAGTCAATCGATTAATCATTGAGAAAACTTGTGGACCAAGTTTGGGGGATTTGAGGAGTTACTTGTAGGATGCATTCAGTTCGGACCGAATAGCTCCGTCGATTTTGCTGGACAGGGTTTTAATGATCTCGGAGAGAAGGCGGTAATCAGCGTTGCATCTGATCCGTATCCGGTGAAATAATCGTTTCCTGTGCTGCAATAGTCTGTTTCTATCGCAGACTAAGAGGAGTGATGAAGTATGTAAGTATCTAGCTCATCATTAGAATGAATGCGCGGTTTGTCCAGAGGAGCGCACTGGATGGGTCGCTTTGAAAATGGTCCCAGTTTGTCAAACTGAATGATCTGCATTTATGCGGATGGTGGAGGGAAGGGAGAATTTGCTGTAGATGCAAAGAAAGTCTGAGGGCATGGTGGTCGGAGTGGGCTGCCAAAGGAGAGCAGCTAATGACACATGCTGAGAGATTGGACAAGATTATAAAGCCGTCTAGGAAGGAAGACCCTCGAGGAAGACGTTAATGATGTCCGCGCTAAGGAATGGGCCTGACTGGAACCAATCGAAGAGCACTTTGCCGTTTTCGTTGTTAACTGAGTCGTCCGAAGTTACGTCGCTTGCGTTAAGTTCACCGCCGAGGATGAAGGCGTCGAAACTCGCCACGATTTCCCAGAGTTCGGACAGAATGGCAATGTGGTGGCGACCTGCGCAGCCCGGGAAATGAAGAGAGCTGATTAGGATTCGAAGGATCCTTCCACCCCTAACAGGTAGTCTGATTACTTCTAACAGTTTGATACCAGTGCAGCCGATGGGATGCTATTTGCCATAAATGATAAATGCCCTAAATGAGCGAGTTAGTGTTGGGTATTACCTTCATTTTGGTTGTCTAGCAATTTGAAGAGGAATTATAAGCACGCTTCGGGTTTGTTTTTAGCCGGAAAACGGAGGTAGTGGTGGCAGAAGTCAGAGATTGTGTTCCACAGGGAGGAAAATGACATGTTGAATGGGGACCTGGCTTCCATGAAAAAGCCCCTGGGAATAAAAGAATGTGGGGGCGATGAAGAGCTAAGGGTTTCGGGTCTTACTCAACCCAAGGTGAGGGAGGGATGATCCAGTTGGAATGAGGCAGAGAGCTAGGCTAAAAGACACAAACAGCGGAGAGTCTGTCTAAGGGAGGAAGAACGGAGCAGAGCGGCGTTGGACGTTGCATTGATTCCAGCCTACGGGCCATTTGGAGAAGTTGGCTGGGTGACCCAGTTGGTCAGTTTGCGCATTTGAGGGGCTCCGCCAACCCCTTGTCGGTGTTGTCTTGTACAGTCGAACGGGGGTAGTCCCTAGCGGCGTCAGGGCCTGCGCACTTGACACATCTGGGGTTGTGTCCACAATTTGGGGAAATGTTGGCAGTTAAAACATTGGGTGGCATCTCGTTTGCTAGGTTTCCCCACCTGATCCGCTGATAAAGTACGGTATTTTCTTTGGTGACTGTGTTGGCATCTGTCTTTGTCACACTTTGAGACTGTCGGCCGGTAGGTTGGCAATTTCAAACTTGGCATTTTTGTCGATATTCTTCTTCAGTTAAGCCATACAGAAAAATCGGAGAGAGAAATCTAATTCTATTCTTATGATGAACAAGCAGCAGTCATTCCATTTTGAAAAATTTTCTTTAAAATCAATTTGAGGGGCACGGGAATCCAAATGTAGGAGCAGGTCGAGCTGCTGGCACCGGGAGTACGGTGGAATCCGATCCAGGGTCTATTTATGCTTCAGGTGAATATCAAATTGGCCGATTCATCAGCGGTGGCGGTTTACGAACGAACGGTTCGTGCGAACAAATCAGGCCGTAGTTGTTGTCGGCCAAAACAAAGGTTGCACCGCTAAGGGACACTCAGTATCTTCCGAGGTTGTTGGTATTTTTTTAGTCAAGGCAAACGAAAAGATGGATGTTAAGGTTTGAAGAAATGGATTGACTAAGGTAGCAGGTATTTCGTTTGGTACTGCCCTCGGCGGTGGTGTATGGGAAGAACCATGAATAAGGTATAGGTGGAGCGAAAGGGAGTACCTGAGCCAAATCAGGGTAATAATCTCGGGCGAGGGTAATGCTGACCACATTGCCTCCTACAGTGTTCTGTAGTGTACCGTTACGGTCTTGAATGAAGTGCTCTAACACACTTCAAGGCACTGATCCAACATGGATTATTATGCCAACGATTATTAGTATTATTATTATTAAATCGGGCAAAATGACCTATGTGCGCAGTCTATAAGTCAAGAAGGCCTAATAAACTAGGAGGAGTAATGAAGAGTCGAGGATACCCTACAGATCATTAATTAGTTACTTATATATTTTTAATTATCAGTTATTTTATAACTTTTATTAAATGTGAACATTATTTTCTATGTTTTTCACGGAAAGTACCATTTTTTTTAACGAAATAAATCTTCTCGTAGATGTTAATTTAAGCAGCAAATCAATGTCCAACCTAATTCCGAAAATAATTTACTTTAATTTTAGTTGGTTGATTTCCTAAAACTTCTTATGTTTGAATGGGGATTTCTGATTACTGTTTGATAGTATCACGCTACTTTTGAGTAGTTACATCGTACTTTCTTCGAAGAATTAATATATTTTTTGTTCTATTTCAACTGACCATCGTTCTAAATGCGTTAACCACTGAACTCTAACCGCACCGATTTTAGTACATCTTTCCGAGCTAACACTCCTTCTCCCCTAAGTTGCAACCCTGCTCCCCTAAAAGTTTACTGTCAACTGTCACTTGTAAGTTAATTGCTTTTGCTTTTACTCTCCAGCCAGCTTTGCCTCTGCTGCAAAGTCGAGACCACTCTTCACACTTCATCTTTGCGGCGTCGTCGGCGACGACGTATATCTGCATTCAGCCAGCCATAATAAAATCGATGTCGACGACATTTCTCCGCTAGACTTTTCTCTTCATTTATTTACCGTCGACGCTTAGTTCGCAGTCGATCTAAGTCTGTTCGTTTCGTGTATATTTTGTACGTGCGATTTCTTGCAGTGATTGTTGTTTTTATTTGTGAAAGGAGGTGACGAGCGTTGGTTTCGTGTTTGATATTCAATTTGTCTGTTTTGCTGCCGCAACGAATAGACGTGTAAGGAGAGAGCTTCCAAACTAGCAAATTTAGAAAATGGACCGAAATAATGAGTAAGTTTGATTGGGGATGACTTGATGGGCGTCCGGAAGGCGATTGAGGCCATTCTTTGGGCGACGCTTGTACTGAATCCAGACTTGGAGGCGATATTCACTAGATAACAGGCAGCATATTGCCAGCGTATCGCCCGGAAGACTGGCAGTGCACAGACCGTTGGGGATCTTTGTTTACATTCTTTTCTTCTCGTTTGCAGCTATCACAACTTTAGACGCGCCCAAGCGCCCGGGTTGACGCGGAGGCCGCCGCAACAGCCGAGGGAAACCATCACACAACACGATGAACTGATCCGGTACATCAAAGAGGCCTGGAACCAGGTGAGGAGTTTTGTGTTCCGTTTATTGAGGTGTAATTTATGTCGGAAACGATATCTAGGGCAAGCGAAATTGGGTGGAGGTCATGCTCATTTTCGCATTGATTTTACTGAGCTGATGAGTGTTTAGGATCGTAAGGCAATCGTGTGGACTTTGAAAGTGGAAGAGAACGTTTACGATAGCTTGGGGCGGTTCGTGGCGCTTCACTTTCCCCAAGTCCGTTTGCATATTGTTGAATATTCTATTTGTCGGGTGGAAGCCCTTCAAAATTTCGTACTTTGCTCGAGAAGCAAACTTTGGCCTGCGTTGCCCTTTGGCTGTCGTTTTAATAATCAAAGAGGCCGGTTCGCGCTAGTTAATGTTAGTGAACGCCGTATTTATGCTTTAGTGAGCAAATGGAATGTTGGGTTGAGCTGGAAAAATTGCCATAATATTCGTTTTCAATCGGGAAATTGCTTGCAGTGCATTTTGTGTGCTCAAAGTTTAACGTTTTTTGCAATTGCACTGAGTTAAGGCGAGGGAGAACCGGGAGGAGTGGTTTGTTATCGGAATATTTCCAAAAAAAGTCAGAGCCACGTCAGTTGTTTACCCTCATCTTTGTATGATATGTGCTGTGCTAGGACAAATCAGTTACGGACCGGACTGTAATGTTTGTCATCTATCACTTCATCCTTCATGAATTGATTTAAATATCGCCCGAAATATTGGGCGGTGGGATTTATCCAAATTGCCAAGTGAGCGCCAAAGTGTTAGAATTTATGATAAACGATGCAAGTTGATTAGCACCAAATGCAATTAGACACAAAAATGGCGTCAGATATGGTTGGAATGTTTCATCGCTTAACAGTTCGAGAAATTGGTCCTTTTATTACGTGTCATAGCGTGACCCTTGTATCATCAGTTAGGCGGGAAATTTAGTATCCATCCCCCTAGCAATGGGTCAAATTCTCAGAATTTCGTTTGATAAGTCTTAGCGACGCAGAATAACAAGCTAAAACTTGTATGACGGCCTTGAGAAATGTGGGTTTGTAGTGACCGCCGCGATTCAGATCAGTTTACTAACGTGAAAGCTTCACCGGTCAATTATTGTCACTTGCAGTTTTACACAGAGATAACGTGTGCTACGTGCTGATGTGCATCTTTGCTTGAAGGTCCAAAGGGTCGATTCAATTATAGTTTATCCCTTACCAGGTGTACAAGCTAAAATTCGCTGTTTTTTGGTCCATCGATGACAACAGATGATAGTCGGATGGGGCCAGGTCTGGTGAATAAGCGGGATGGGGTAGTATCTCCCAGTTGAGCGTTTCTAAGTAGTTTCGACGTGTGCGACGGAGCATTATGATGGAGGAAAATCTGCTTTTCACGGCTTTGCTGATATCCCGGCCGTTTTCCATTCAGAGTACAATGTAATTTGATCAGTTGTTGGTGATAACGGTGGGCATCGACAGTTTCACCAAGTTTCAACAGTTCATAGTTCAGATAATACCTCGTTGATCCCACCACACGCACAGCATCGTCTTCCGTTCGAAGCGATTTGGTCTTGCAGAAGGTTTCGCTCTTTGGGCGTCATCAACCCACAATTTTTTTTTCGTTTAGGATTCTCGAAATAAATCCACTTTTCGTCGCCAGTCACAATCCGATACAAAAACATCTTTCTTTTGTGTTTGGCAGCCTATCGTTCAATTCATGAGGCACCCATTTTCCGATCTTTTGAATCTTTCCCTTTGTACGTAGACGCATGGAAACGGCTTGTTGATAAACACCTAATTGCTTGGCGAGGATTTTCGGCATTTGGCGTTTGAGAATCGTCTGCGTCCAAAAGAGCCTCCAGTTCCTGATCTTTAACTTTCCTGGGCGATTTTTACGTTTCTTCAGATCGAAATTTCCATCTTTGAACCGACGAAACCAGTCTCAGCACGTTGCTTCCGATAGAGCATTGTCGCCGTAGGCCTCCACAGGCATTCGACGCGATTCAGTGGCTAATTTCTTCAAATTGAAGCAAAAAAGTAGAGTTTCCCCAAAGGATTTTTCCGGGAGCAAGACTGGACATGATGTGCTGGATGGGGATGGAAGTCTCGAGATTGCACCTAGATCAGGCATTCGATAGAGCCAAATGGCGAAACTGATCGCGACGAACCGACCCCGATTGTGAACGGAACAAAGGCTGAAGAAAAAGAAGAAAACTGGATATGATTTTTAAAGAGAAAAAATTTGCATGAAATTACTGATGATAATGTCTGACAATTGTTGACAAATGTCGTACTAAAAAAATATATGGCGTGTTCATAGTAGTTTGATACGCTCACTGACGCCATCTGTGAGTAAACAGGGAATTTAAGCTTGTACACCTGATATGTTTCATCAAAACAAATTGAATACCAAATCAAAAAAAGAAAAAGGAAAGCGAATATCTTGGATGCTAAGACTAATATTTTACAATAGAATTTGAAAATGTGGCCCAGAAGCAGTTTATACAAAAGAAAGATTAGTAGGACACTTGTTGAGGCCCCGTTTCATCTTCTTAAGTGGCGTTTGTAATTCATTTGTGTCGACCAAGGTTTCAATGTTTTGTCTGTTATTTAGCCCTTTCTGGAGTGTAAGGTATTTCCGCAAGTTCTTCCTATTTATTGTTATTTCCTCTATTTTATTTATGATCGGTGCGGTGGTCGAGGTAGTTGCGCGTCAGTCTCTCGATCTCGTTATCCCTGGTTCGAATCCCCGTCGTCTTGGATGTTTGTGCTCGCGTTTGTACTGTCACGTTGCTTGTATCACTTGTACAACAGTGTGTAATGTGCAATGATAATGAAACTGAAGCATAGTCTCAATTGAAACCTGAGACTGTGGATGCCGTAGTATGGCGTTGCATCTCCTTAGCGCCCTGGTCAACCAACCAAACTTCCCTAACAGGTTTGCCAGTCGTGAACACCGACTGCGGGAGATAATATGAGGAACCGCAGGGCACATGCTGGAGCTAATACCAACGCTAGTAGTATGGCGAGATGAGGGACGGGGGTCTTGATCCACAAATATTATCGCCCTGTCAGGGCACAGATTTTACTCATGTGCCTAGACTCAATATACTCAAAAGAAAAACTCATCCATGGTAAACTACTCTAATAGAGACCTGTAGTCTTGAGGCGGGTTGATAGCACCGAAAATTTCATTCCTAAAGGAGCTGAATTGTCAAACCGCCTGATAAGGAAGAGGATTAACACACAAAAAAACTAACGTGCAAGGAATGGACGGGAAAGGATCAAGTCTGAGCCGATTCAGACATTTACCCGACAAGCAGCCCCCGTCTTCCTTTCTTTTTCATGGGGGCCAGATGATATGGTGGTCCTGCGGCGGCCCACCCCAACCTAATCGTTCGCCCTCTGTCGCTTTCAATATAATGGGAGGAATCGTAATTATTTGAGAGGACTGACGCTTCCTGGGAGAGGGTTAGGGAGCAATAAAAACTCAAGAGCTCAAAACATAATACAAACAATTATTTCTTATTAAACGCTAAGGCAACGCAATGTTTTTTTTATCTGATATTAGTTTTGACGTGAATTGCAAAGTGCTTGAGTAAGGAATCAAAATGTACACTTAAAGAGTGAGACAGGATTCATTTTCGGAAACTACCCAACCCACAAATCCGAAAAAAAAATTAAGGAAGTTGCGGTTAGATGAAATCTAGGCCTCAAAATATGTGTCATTCCGATATCTGTTCAAATAATCTTTCTAATAGTATATTACCAACTTTTAGAAATTAATTGGAAAACCCCCTTAAATTCATCCTAGGACTACTAGGCAACCAACATAGAGGGCAATATTTCGTATACACATGCGAAATTTCATCGAAATCTCTCCATTAACGCCAAAGTTATAGTAGTTTCGGGCGAATTTATTGCTTCTAAAGCCATGCAAATAAGATGCTGACGTCATAATTAGCGAAAATAATTGACATTCGCGTGAAATATTAAAATCGCATTTATGAAGAATTTATTTATCCTCAGACCTTTGCAAGGTTTTGTGTAAAAATAATCTCATTAAAATCGGTTTACTGGCTGTCTTTTTTTTTTGGAGGAGGTGGAAATCTTCAAAAGAGACACCTGGACACGCCATCGTGTGGGATTCTTACCCACTAAAACCACCCCCCAAGCCCCGTGGAACCACCATACGATATTACATCACGGAGGTGATTCAGCTCACTTTAGCTTGGTCACCTTTCGTCTCTACGCGGCGTATGTAATCGCGTTTTTCTAGTCTCTTTTGCCTTTCGCAATTTGCTCTAGATTGATGCGACCATGAATACACGCTCTGGGTCCTCTGGGACTCCATTACAGTTTGGACAATCGGGTGAGGTATCTACTTTAAATCTGAACAGGTACTGGCGATATCCTCCATGATTATAGTTAATCTTGCCGTGCCGCCTCTCCAACCATTCCACCACATTCACCGACCCTTTCTCGAGCGTTTCCAACGCTCTTGCCATCTATTTAGAGTTCTCTCCCTTTCGGCGTTCTTCGTCTGCGATAAAGGAAAGATAGACTTCGCATTGTATATGTTCGTCATCTCATCTGGCAAGATGTCAATGGGCATCATTCCCGAGATGATGAATGCCGCATCATCTGGGACAGTCCTGGATGCCGAGCATACCCTTAGGGCTGTTCTTCTGCAGACTGCACTCAGTTTGATAGCGTCAAAAATGATCTGCAATGCATTTTCCCAAATTGGAGCTGCATAGAGCAGGATTGAACTCACTGCCCTAGCTATAAGCAACCTGGAAGCATGCCGTGGCTCTCCCATGTTTGGCATCATCCTTGCCAGGGCCACATTTGCGGTGGATGCTTTGTCATAAGCATTCTGCACGTTTTACTTATAGCTGAGCTTCATGTCTATCATCACTCCCAAATATTTGATGGCTGGCTTAGAAGTGATGACATGATTTTCAACTTGAATGCGGGCATAATTTCTTCTACGGGTCATGGTGATGAGGAGCACTTCCGTTTTTTCCTCCGCAAGTGTCAGACCAGAACTCTATAGCCAACCCTTAGTAGCACTGATCGCTTCCCATGAGTATAACTCAGCATCTTCGACCTATTCGTAACGTCATCCAGACCAGGAGTTTTGTTATCTCATATTCTAGCGCAAATCTCCAGTAGCTCGTGATAGCTGTCAGTGCCTCCTCTTGCTGAGGGAATGATCCCTGGATAATTTTTAACAACAGTGAAGGGCACGTGATCTGCGGAAATGAACGGCCTCTGAATCGCCCCATCACGATTCTATAGGCGCTCCCCAAAGTGTTTACGTCCGCTTCTGAGCATTCCCTCTTGCTCCGTTGGATGGTGAGTTTGAGGGATTTGCGGGCTTCCTTATATGCGCGCTCCTTTTGCCCTTGATCGATTTTGCCTACCGCCCTCTGAGCCGTTCTTCTGGCTCGGTGGCAGGTTGATCGAAGGCTGGCCAGTTCTGTATTCCACCAGTAGTTTGGTTTTCTGCTGGGGAATGAGAACCTCCTAAGCATAGACGCGTCACATGCTTTGGAAATGCATTGAGCCATATGAGCCGCTCTTTCCGGAGAGGCGCCTGCTTTATTAGGTTGGTATAGCCACACCTCTATGAACGTCTGCTCTGAAGCTTTAGCAGACCGCCCTGACATCTTTCTCGGTTTCGGCATGTCTCAAAGAAGATTGCCTAGTGATCGCTGTGGGTGTAGCGTTCGCCGACGGGGACATAGGTTCTATTTTGCATCATTTTGAGAAAGCCTTGATGAATGAGGCGGTGTAGCGTCAGGAGTTGCTGATCGTTATCTGCAGCTTATAAATTTCCAAAATTATATAGATCACAACGAACTGCCACCCAGAAAATGCAACAAAAGCAAAATGATAATTCAAAGCATAAAATATGAAGATTTAGAACTTTCCGTCAATCCTTTCTCGACTATTGACCATTTGTACGGTTTCAGGTTTTTTCTTCGATTATCACGTTGCGTTACGTTAAAATTCTGTTACCATTAGTATCAGCGCCCTAAAAAATAAGCTCTTGTTCAAGGGAAAAATAATCAGGAGGGTTACCTTGAATTCTTGTTTATGGAGCGGCAAATTCTCTGGGCATGCTGGTTTGATTTCGTTGATTAGAAATAGAAAATTTTCTAAACCAAGTCTCTATTGAAACTTGTTCGATAGAGATCAACAACGTTCGAGCTATAAACACAAAGAAACTTAAACCCTCAACTCCACACTTACACCTTCCGCTAGGATTCTGGTTGATTTCCGCCAAAGCTCGACGAAAATAATCTGCTGAGGTGCTGGCACCGTCGTACATCGCTAGAATGTTATTAAATAAACTAAAGTTCGTTTTATATCTAATAAAAGATAATTCTCCTTTTCCGATTTTGTAATATTTAGATTGTTTCACTTTTTCGTTGCTTACACAGTTAGTCCTTAAAATTTTATTTAATTTTCATATTTGATTTTCACTATCAATTTATGATTTTCTAAGTTATCAGGTTACTGATTTTCGAAAATGATTTCAGAAGCATTAGAAAGTATTTTTTTATAGTCCTGATTGTGAAGTAGTTGAGAAGAGCAAGGAGTTTTCTAGGTTTTGGAATATACAGCATTATTTTGCTCGGTTTCTTGTGAGCTTTCCTAAACTGTTGTGTGGAATGTATACCGGAATTATCGTTAAGTATGGAATGTGGTTGTTATCGAACCTCTGAATGGAAATTCTCCTTTTTCGGCTGAAAAGCCCTTTTCCCCCTTCTTAAAGGGGGCTTTACACGCAACGATAACTCGTAACAATTCATTGAACGATTTATCGCTCCAACAAATTGAAAGAGTAGAGCACTGTTTACACGCTACGCTAAATTGTAACGATTTCTTGTCAAATGTCACCCTACATCGACCCCCCAGTCTTTATAAAAGCTTTAACCATGGAGGAAGTAGTGTTGCTGTCGCTGTACATCGGTTGTTTGGTGAGAAAGGTGAAGAATCGTTACGATTCCCAGAAATTGATGCCGGCCGGCATCAACCATCCACTCCAACTTCAATCCCAATAAATCGCTACAATCTCCCGTTTACACACAACGATAAATTGTAACAATCTGATCGTTACGATAAATTGCTACAATGTATCGTTGCGTGTAAAGCCCCCTTAACGTGAAATCTTCGAAAGTACTTGAGAAATGAAATGAGTCGAAGAAAACTTGCAACTTGCGATGATTGCTTTGATGGCCGCTTGGCTGTCGGTCAGAATGGCTACGTTACGCTTGGGACTCGAATCTCGCTCCAGCCATCGACAGACTACCAATATCGCCAGTACTTCCGCTTGGAATACGCTGGCGAAACTTGGGAGACCATACGACTTAGATACACTGTGTGTATTCGAGAAAACCCCTGCACAGCAACGTTTTTCGTGAAGTTTAGCTTGCATGTAGCATAGCCCGTGTGGATCGGTCGCCTCCGACCCAGGGCTCCTGAATTAGTGCGATGTCGATGTCTTCCTCGAGGCGCACTTCGAGTGCTGCAGATTTATCTGTCTTACTCTCAGCATGATCTGTTTGCGTGGGGGGGTCCGTCGGACCGTGTCGTCCATCATCTCCTCCAACAGCTCGTTGGCGGCGTCGATTGGATCTAGGTCATCGTCCGATTTTGCAGAGCGGAACACTTTTACCTTTGTGTTCCTGACTCCGAACCACACTTTATAGTTGACGTTTTCCAGTGCCTTTAGGCACTCTTCGTTTATACGGAGTAGAAAAAGTTGGCTGTTTGTCTGGGGTTCCTCCTCCTTGATAACAACCCAGTCGTCCATGGGAATCCTGAGGTTTTGAAGACGCAGGGATTGGACAAGCTTATCCTTATCCATGCGGATCTTCGGCAATCAGATGCGAGGATTGGTCTCCTGGGAATCTCGTCGTAAGGGATGACATTGAGTTTTTCGCCCTCCCAGGTGCCGCTGATCTTAGCGAAGCATGAACCGGGAAAGTTCATAGAGACTTGGTCCTCGTAAGCTAGTACATGGAAACCACGGACCACCTGAGAAGAATCAAAGCAAGGGATGAATCCCGTTTTTTTTGCCTTCGGTGTTCGCGAGATGCTCAATGACCATCTCCGACAGCCTGGTCTGAACACTGGTCCACACCTCCGGCTGCGTACTTTTTTTCAGATGTTGCGTAGCGTTTGAGCTCTTGCCCACTCTGCTCCGCTTGTGATCTTGCTCGACCTCGTCGATTGCGTTGCGCTTCTAGCTCGTCCGCTAGGCGTTTGCTATTGTATTCCTCAACAATCGCCTGGTATTTAGCGAGGTTTTTTTCATCCCGTTCGTCGACAGTACCGGCCTCCTTATTCTTAGCGTGGCCTTATTGTACTGGTTCTTGAGCAGGACACCAGTGGACCTTCGGTTCTTATTCGATGGTTTCGGGCTGGAAACCATTAGTCCGTCTGCCGCCTCGCTCCGGGAGGTCCCTGCGGTTGTTTTCAGCACAGCGGTGCTACGGTTAGCATCGAGTGCACTGCTCTCGACGGCAACTGTCCCCTGGCTGGATGCCAGCAGCTTGCCCTCTGATGATGCGCCTGGCATCGCCCTCTTCTATCATCGTTTTTTTTTTTTGCGTTTCTAAAATTGAGTCCATGTCTTGGTCCCACGAGTAGTCCAGGAAGAATGTCCACCCTGGCTAGCCCGGTCTTATTTGAAACTGAAGGTGCTCAAGGCATTCAGATTTCGCATACTAAAGACCAAGCTCCCCATTGGAAACGCAGCCCTCGGCGTATGCTGTTACACCTTGGTTTGGGGTCCTATTAGCACTTTCTCCAGTGCAGGGAGGACGGTCCCCGAGCTGTTGCTTCGGTCCATAACTTCGCCAGATCTACTTGCCCATCTACTCGACCATCTTCGACAGCTTGACCTCAACACTGGTCCACACCTCCGGCGCTAGATTGCCATCCGCCAGCGCCACACGTAAGTGGCTGCTGGCCATGTCGCTGAAGGGTTTTGCAGTTCGTGGCCCGTCGGCTGACTATTGCTGCATGCTCCGCTTGTGATCTTGCTCGACCTCGTCTTGAATTCGATTGTGTTCAGAGCGATGGGCTTCGCCTTCTCACCTGCCAGGCGTTTGTTATTGTATTCCTCAACAATCGCCTGGTATTCAGCAAAGTTTTTTTCATCCCGCTTGTCGACAGTACCGGCCTCCTTCTTCTTAGCAATCTTTCTGAGAATATGCATGGCCTTCTGGTACTGGCTCTTGAGCAGGACACCAGTGGACCTTCGCTTCTTAGTCGGTTTCCGGTGACCGGCGTTCTTGTTGGTTTTCACTTTTGAAGGATCCCTCGACGTCGAGGGTTTCGGGTTTGGAGTACTATGTCTGGTACTCGCTACACCCACTTTGACGGCAGTAGATTCCAGGCTGTAAACCACTAGTCCGCCTGCCACCTCGCTCCGGAAGATCCCTGCGGTTGGTTTCTGCACAGCGGTGCTACGGCTAGCACCGAGTGTACTGCTCTCGACGGCTTTTGTCTCCTGGCTGGATGCGAGCAACTCATCCTCCGATGATGCGCCTGTCATCACCCCCTCTTCTTTTATCGTCTTTTTTTGTATTTTTAAAGTTGAGTTCATGTCCTGGTCCCACAAGTAGTCTGGGAAAAATGTCCTCCCCGGCTAGTGCGGTTACCAAGGTAAGGGTTTTATTTGAAAGCCAGATCTACTTGCCATACACATGACCAGCAGACAAGCAAATCCTCGTTAGTTGGATGAGTCCACTCCCAGCCCGGCCCTACACATTCTTGGCGCGTCCGAAGACGGTTTCCAGTGGCCACCACGAGGAGGTCGTGTGGGGACTTGCAAAAATTATGCAACTTTAATCAGGCTAGGCCGCCAGAATAACTTGACTCTGCCTTTTTTTTTAATTTTTTAATTTTCTACATCACTTCTCACTGACCTTCTACTTCCCGATTGCTCCGCCAGCCTCGTGGCTCTCACCCCGCAACCCACAGGTAGGCGAGTCACTAAGGCAGGTGAGTTTCACTTTGTGGTGGGTCGCATCGTTTGCGTGCAGAGCCCGGACGAATCCCTGCTAACTAGCCTGTGCCTCCACAACCTCTCAACACATTTAGTCGGAAAAAGCTACTTTTCTGAGGTTTGATCAATCCGAAATTCTGGCCGACCCGCAATTAAATGAGCCATTTCAGAATTTTAAGCGTTACGCACGTAGTCAAACTTTATTCATTCCGTTTTCTTAGAGTATACAATATCGAATAATTTTTGAATAACACAATTTGCTAACCGAATTATTTTCTTCTCTATTTCAGGTGACTGAACATGGACCACACGGCGGGCCGGTGTTCTACCGATGTGAAAACGCACCACCACATCCACCCGGCTTCACACCATTTGACCTGGATAGTTACTGGGGACAACGAGTCATCCCGAATATCCACATTTCATCGGGACATCATCAATAGGGCTATCATTCGAAAGTCTGGCCACAATTCATTCCGAAACAAAACACCAACTTATAATAATCTAATCAAAACACGGAATGAGTTGTGGATGAATCTCGAAAAGAAGATTTATAGAAATCATATTTTTTTGTTGACAAAAAAAAGATCAGATAAGACAACACCAGAAAGCCAAACTTACACTTTTTCTCTGTAGACAAAAACATGTAGTAGAAAGCATAAGTAAAAACAATTCCATTTAATTGATCTAGGAAAAGGGAAAATGAAAATGATTCCATTGCATTCAATGACTTTACATTTAATTATTTTTAGTCTTTCTTTCTTCAAATTCCCTCATACAATGGCGCTATGAGATTATGACTATGACTTCCAATGGACTCGTTCTGCTCATTCTCTCTACATCTTTGTACATTTTTGTCTTAATGCGAACTGTTGTTTTGGTATAAAACCAAATTTTATTTAAGATACTTTTACCTTACCACTTATATTTGAGTAAATTGTTATTTTGGAGACGGAAAAATAAATTCTGCTTCAGGACCTAAACAAATCAATAAATTTAGAAATAAATTTGAACCCCTCACTGGACGGTGCTGTAGTTGTTTCACGGTCCATTGAGTTGCTTTGTTACTTTATATCTGACTAAAATTGGAAATCAGTATTTGAGGAAAGAGATGCTTTTTAAATTTCTTACTGAAAGGCTATGATGAGATTGAAGAACGTAAAACAGAAGGAGGACAAATTTATTGTTTTATACCTTCATCTTCTTTTTTATCATTTGATTTGTTTAATCTTACTGCGTTGGATGGCGAGAGCAATATTCAAACTTTTCAAAAGGAAATTGTTTATATTTTCAATTCAGAAATGGAAGAATACATAGCCAACAACTCGAAAGAAATGTAACTACACAAAAAGTCTTGTTAATGTGTAAGATATTGTTCAATTGAATTGATTAAAATCAAGTTGCAGTAAGTAATTTACAAGCCGAGGTTTTTATGGTGCAAGGTTTTACGTCCCTGCGACCTTGGGTCATTTCCCTTGATATCCGTTCTGTTTCTGTTTTTTCGAATTTTGGGCTGGGTCGCTATTTTATTTTAGGACATTTTATTCTAGTTCTTGGAGGTTGCGTATCTGATGATGCCTGACCGCGACGGTCCCAGCAAATATACGTTGTGGAAATTCGATGAGCGGTTGAATATAAGCTTAAAACTGCTAGAAAAAATAGGAGCACAAGAGAGGAGCCGAAATTCTTTCGCGATGTCGTGAAATAAATGAAATCAATCATGCTAGTCGGGAAATTGGGGCAATGGGTTGCGCTCACATTGCGAGGTTATACGGAATTGGATTAAATTTGAGTATAATGAGGAGTGTGGAAAATTTAAAGGAACACTACGAGGTAAGTTAGGATACAAAAAAACGTTCCGAAATTGAAATTCAATTAATTAGTTTAGTGTACTGGGGAGAGCCGCAGTTCCGAGCCCTCAGGCAATTATTAGACCCATTGTACTATCCCCGTAAATCGCCTATTCAATGCTTCCCGCCTACGGCGTTCGCAGGCTTTAGCGAATCTGAGCACATTCTCCAGAGGCAGAGAGTGTGCAGATTTTTCATTAAAGAAAACCTTGCCAAAGTGTCTTCGTTTGAGATCTGAGGAGACCGGGCAGCTGCATAAAAAGTGCAGGGTCGTCTCCTCCTCCTCTTCACATTGGCTGCACATAGCCGGAACTACTACCCCGATCTTTTCCATATGGTAGTTTAAGGATTAGTGTCCCGTTAAAAACCCTACTGGGCTTTGATGTCCCACTTCTTAAAGGACAACAAAAACGCTGCTTTAGTGGCCCTACGCTCTTTCACAAGGATTTTCACCTGCCGGCAAGAGTCTAAATTTCTCCACTCGGCTGCGTGAATCATTGCAATTTCCCCCTTCAGAGTAGACTTGACAGTAGATTCCAAGAGCTGATTCTGGCCCCACCATTGTGGATCCAGACCCTCGGCGAGCCAGTCTGTCAGCCCCCTCATTACCAGCGATGTTAGAGTTCCTCGGCACCCACATCAGGAATGTTTCGTTCAGTCGGCCAAGTTTCAGCAGGACCTGATCACAACTCCACACCAACACACTTAGTTCGTCTCAGTACTTGTTTAATTCTGCGCATTTAGACTAAACATCCGGAAGAGTGAACGGAAGGGGAAGGGAAATTTGCAGACAAAAAATACCCCTGGAGGTCCGTAAATTACCAAACTCAATCAACCGATCTAAGAAATTCTGAGTGAAATTTTGTGGTGTTTCCAATGATTAATTAATTAAAGTAATAAAAACTTGTTGTTTCTTTTTCGTTGGTGTGGATATTTATTCTTGCAAATACCGATATTTCGGGAACCACTTGAACAAGAAACTGATGAGCACTGATGAAGGGAACAAGTGGTTCCCGAAATATCGGTATTTGCAAGAATAAATATCCACACCAACGAAAAAGAAACAACAAGTTTTTATTACTTTAACTAAGAAATTCATTTCAAGCTTGATAATTTGTTTGATTAACCTCTTTATGCGAAGATTATTGCCTGCTCCTGCTTTACTACGGCACTATTTTGAGATTATTGGTTGGTGAACAGGGAGTTTTATGGGCGGAGGAGGGTTACCGGAAAAAGACGCAAAACGATTTTGAGTGTTGGATCAGGACACGCGAGTCGGTTCGCAGGCAACGAAAAAGTTCTTTTAAGCCTAGAAATCCAGATGAGGTGGTCTTCTAAGGAACTTTCTTTCACTGAGGCGAATGGATGCATTAGTTTGATTGTAATAGTTGTCGTTTCGAAGAATGAAGGGAATATTTGTATTGTTAGTAGGTGTTAAGCTAAGACGATTGCAATTCCACCATCTCGGGGGTCCGAGAAATTTCAGTCGGGATTGTAAAGTTATGGCAGGTTTTCAGTTTCATTTCATTGCCAACAAGGATCTACGATCTATTTGTCGGGCTCATTTGACAGAGGAAAGGAGGATCTATTGGAAGGGCACATGTGAAAAGAGAGATTGTTGTGGTTAGACTTTGAGTTGAAGTGGGATTACTGCATTTAAGTGGAGCTGTATAAGGAAGGATTTTATTTTTTTTGTTTGTTTTTCGTTTTGACAGTTCGATCTGTTTTGAGTATAAGAAAAGGTTCGCACGACTTACCTGTTCTGTTGAGTTTTTGAAGGCAGCTGTAGCTTTTTGTGCTGCTGTTTGTTGTACTGTTGGTGTGGTAGTTGATATTGCTGTTATTGTTGATGCCGGAATAGCGCATTTCCTTGTAGTCGACGGTATGCTACTTCTGGAGGTATATTGTTCAGAAAGAAGGCTGCGTTATACGATTGTTGCATGAATTTCCTCATCCATTTATTTCTATTTGATGGTGCACTTGTTTTGTCAGCATCTCATCTGAATGAAGTTCTTAGCGGCAAAGTGGGGCTCCCTAGGCGACTAACGACTCCTTGGCGATAGAGGATCAATTTGAAATTCTAAATCTATTATTTGAAGACTTCCAAGCAGCTGGCATGGAGGGCATCTACCCAGCCATGAGGGCATAGAGCACTTAGAGCAATTTCGATGAAATATTTTTCGAAAATGTTTTGCTCTGGGCTAAACGTGAAGGTACTCCTCTTACCTAAGCCTGGGAGAGATGACTGTTCAAATCCAAAGAACTTTAGGCAAATCGACTCAACATCATTTTTGCTGAAATGAAGAGATTGATTGAGCGTCACATTTGGAGAAGGCGCTAAGGTGGCACCCACTAAATGAAAATCAACACACTTACCAACGTGGAAAGTCCTATGAGTCTGCTCTTCCCTCTTTGGTTTGAAAGGGAGAGGACGCAACTTTGAAAGGCGAGTACGCGATGGGGGTATTCGTGGACATTGAAGGGGCATTTGATTGTGCGCCCTTCCAAAAGCTCTGTGATGCCGCCGGAGAACATGGTGTTATGAGACTTCAAATAAGTATATCTACGCTAGCTGAGATTGATGTATGCTGAAGCGGGTGTTGATCGCTACCTAGCAACACAAGCGACGAAAGGCTGCCGTCAAAGAGGTGTGCTATCGCCACTTCTGTGAAGTATGCTGATCGACTGTGAGGGGCACAGAGCATTGGAAGAGTTATTGGGAGAACTGATTCCAATTTTTGCAATGCCTTCTGATTCTCGCATCCCAATAAATCTGTTTGGTAGAAGAGATGAGGTTATCTTGAAACGAAGAGAGAACTGGGGAGAACCGGAAGAATGCATGTCAAGATATACTGGCGTTTTCAACACCGATGGCTCTGGAGCAGGAGTCTACCTTTCGAATAAAAACGAGAAGTGGGAATTTCCATTGGGACAATGTACACTGGTCTTTCAGGCTGAAATGTATTCGATCCTAAGGGTGGCAGCCTGGATGATTGAAGGGCGCTGAGCAGGAATGTAGAATGTTTCTAGATTCAATGCCGTGGAACTACTCTGGGTACCCAGTCATTGTAGTGTAGCTGGACATATGTTCAGAATGGGAATTCTCCAAGATGATACATATCCAACCTGCAATGGGGAAGCGGAATCTACGGAACATTTTCTATATGAGTGACCCTGCTATGGACGCATCAGACATCATATTTTTGATGTCGATGTGCTACAACTGCAGCGGGTAGCATCACATCCACTAACGGAAATCTTACGATACATAAACAAATCCGGGATATTTCGTTAGACGAGGGAATCGTGTACAATGCACCACTAGAGTCTGAGTGCTCAGAGGCTTTGTCTTCCCCCACCTCAAAAACACACATTTCATTAGCTGCCGGTTTTGCGCCGAGGTCCACCAATTCGATATCCCTAAAAGCTGTCTGGCGTACTGACCTACGCCATCGCTCCATCTCAGGCAGGGTCTACTTCATCATCTTTTTCTACTATAGATATTGCCTTTATAGACTATAGGTCGCAGTTCAAATCTTACTGGGGGGAGAGGGATTTGTTATCGTGACTGGATGTGGGCTACGAGTCGACTCAGCCGTGAATGAGTACCTAAGTCAAATCAAGGTAACAATTTCGGGCGAGCGCAATGCTGACCATATTGCCTTGTAGAGTATACTGTAGAGTACCTCTTCAAGCGATTTCACCGGATTTTCTCCAGCAGCCGCATCTTTGGAGCTAGCCCCATGAAACCCAGTCTGCCTGCGCATTTAACCTCTTCCGTCGTTACATCACATGCTATGCAAATGGCCTGTTTGGACATCACGAGATTCTTTTCCGCCTTTGCATCAGCATGTTACGTACCAAATGGTATATTTGGCCTCGACATGACTTTCTTCCGTGTCAGCAATTCGCAGCGCAACAGCAGGTGTCGATTTGCCGCCGACAACCAGATTTATAATAATAAACAAGTGTTATTGTGTTGTGTACAAGAACACTTTCAAAGCAATGTGTAAACACGGAAGGGTCAAACATAGGTGATTTTAAGAATAACGTTACTTTTAATTTTGAGTAGTTAAAAAGCCTCTGAACAGAGCTAAAGGGTTCTCTCCGAGAACACTTTATTACGCGCGGGAATTACTTTAACTCGCTTTTGAGATTAATTAAGTAAAAATTATTAATAAGAAAGAAATAGAAAATATTGTGCTTAGAAAATAAAGGTTTGTTGAAGTGGAGTCGCGAGTGTTTTCTTTTACTTAAGCCAAGCCAATCAAGTAAGTATTATTCCTAACCCTTTAGTGTTTTCTGTTTCAGTGGTGTTTGATTACCCCATCGTTCCGAAGTTAAGTTTCGGCAACCCGGAACGAGAGCAACCACGGTCCTCTAGTTAAACATCCAGGAGCTAGTGCGCGAGCTTGGTCAACGCCCAAGCAGGGTAGTTCACTGGAAGAGGCCGTTTAGGAGAATGCTGAAACAGTACCGTTACGGTCTTGAATGAAGTGTTCTAACACACTTCAAGGCCTTGATCCAATATGGATTGTTGCGCTAACGATTATTATTATTGCCAAATATCGTATCTTCTCAAGCTTGGAATTAGTCACGGCATATTGTTAAATCTCTGTAGCTCGCCCTCTTTCGGATTCTTCTTTTAGAGATTCGTCCAATCTGTGCTGCGAAACCTCCAATTCCGTTTCGTTTTTTTTGGATGACGGTCTGGGCGCGTCTTCTTTTGAGTCCGATTCCATTTTTCAACGTCTCCTTGAGGCCGGTTTAATATTCAACGTTGAGAAATGCAATTTTTGTGTGAGAAAGGTCGAGAGGAGTAGACATCAACACTGCAATTTTGTTAAAGTTGAATTGATGTCTGAAAATTCAATTTACATAAAAACATAATTAAAAGTACGCATTTTTACTAATACAATCATCAGAACTAAAAAACTCTGGTAGCTGCTCGAGAGAAAGCGGTGATACTAGATGAAGGGGTTGAACGAGACTGGTAGTTTTTTGGATTGGTTGTCATTCATCTTTTTGTGGGGCCTAGTGCGCCAACCACGTTTACTTTCCATCGCTGTCGGATCCTGGCCGTGTGCTTCAGAGATTTTAAAGTGGCCATTGGCCAAGCATTAAGAAAAAGTCTAAGAATCAGGACAGTGTGTCTAGCGTGGTGGCTAGCGCTTGTTGGCAAGGTGGCGTGTCCATACATTTGCCAACGATCAGCAAACAGTCGTAACGCAAACGTG
Organism: Hermetia illucens; assembly: GCF_905115235.1. NCBI lineage: Eukaryota > Metazoa > Arthropoda > Insecta > Diptera > Stratiomyidae > Hermetia > Hermetia illucens. The sequence goes on along the minus strand of NC_051851.1, from coordinate 161,290,911 downwards.
TGTTTTGCTTGGGATGCCTGCTTTCGCTAACACTTGCCTTTGATCCGATGCAGTGTCCGTTTTTTAGCAAAAATCCTTTGAGTACTTCGATCACTCACGTGTCATTATACATACCGGATCTGAAAATCACCAAACAAACAAGGGAATTCGCAACCTCCTAACGAGTTAGAACAGAACGCGAGCTAAATTTGGAAAATAAAAAAACGGCTTGCGATTTGTTCAGCTTACGACAGTTGGAACTTCTCTATACATGTGCAATCTCGTGCCAACCAACAACGTGCTTGAGAACTTGGTTGCTCGTCTGTGACTAGTGCATCGCACTTGCACACGATTACAATGTTGATTCGCAAAATCAAGGTAAATATTTGTTGAAGGTTTTTAGTTTACGGCAAATAGCCAAGTGTTTTGAACGCGGCATAAGGGAAGCTCCTCAACTTTTTTACTCCATGAAGTTTTAAGGCGACCCACTCGACCCTATCCTAGAGTAGTGGGTTCCATTGCATGGTATAGTCAGCAACGGAGTTGTTGCTTTCACTTGTCATTGGCTCGGGGTAGAATACCCGGATGATATGACCCCGGCATGAATTGATGAAATCTCGATTTTTGACAAAACAGCCAAAGTACAGCCAAAGTAGATTTAGCGTTCTAATGCGTCGAGCGACATCAAGTTCGAGTTCATCGTATTTGGAGCCTTTGATGGTTCGTCAGACTGAGAGCATTGGTTTTTATATCTTCAGTCCGACTCGGTTTGCTTCCTTTTACAAATCCAAAGCTATTTGGTCAATGTCTGTGCCTAGTCAGAGAACAGATTGATGCCAATCAATGTAATTTAGGTATTTAAAGACTTCAAATTCTCCTGATATGTTGCAACAGGTGGTATTTTGCGTTTTCATTTGTAAATTTTTCTAGAATGTCTCTCCGGCGTAGATCATTTCCGATACATCCCTATTTACGTCGTTAAAAGCTTCTAGACATCGATGAAGAGCAGTTGGAGTGGTGATTTAAAAACCACGCATTACATGATAATGATGAAAAGGGTCTCAATGTCGTCGATGCAGTAGTATCCTAAGCGGGAACCAGGCTACTCCTTGTCAATTACGTTTTCGAGGCGTTCCTTGATAGATTCTTGGATGATTTCATTCTATATCTCCGCGACAGCAGTAAACAGGCAAATATCCCTCGTGTTGTCACACTTAAAACGGTTGCCTTACTGGACGAAAAAATGCCACCATGCTTACTGTTAACGTCTCCCACAAGATCATCAGAAGAATTACAACCATTAGATCATTTAGGGTCTTCAGAATCTGTGATTCGCAGATATTTCAATTTAAATTGCGAGAAAAGAAAAAGCAGATATTTTATAAATATAAAACTTTATTCAAAACTAGACCTGCCCGTTGGAATGCAGCCGACATAAAGTCCCTAACATTCGAAAAATTAAAGCTTTACGTATAAAATCCCACGTACACCCGTCATTCCTCCGGCAATTTTGCATCGACCAAAGCCCAACAGACAGGCCTCACCCTAGGAAACATTCATCTCATTCATTTCGTGCAGAATCTTATTCGAAACGTTCTAAAAATAAATTAAATGTACTTTTAAAATCGTCCGCTATCGTGTTGTGTTTGGAAATTGTCTCCTTCAATGCATATCGACACGATTGCAGGTTGTAGGCGGGTTTGAACTCTTTGTTTTCACATTTGAGAAGTCCTAGCTGTATCAGGAAGAAGTTTTTCACGCGGGATACCTGGCGAAGAGGAGGTCAGACAGTGGTTTGGAAGGTTTTTTGTAGACTTACCTGTCGCGTGCTTACTGCATAGTCGAATGCATCTTTATATAAAGCTACTGCGATGTCGAGGGCTTCCTTCGATTCGTTGGCAAGAGCGGCGCATTTAAGGGTGGTGAAGACCAAAGCTGTCAAATAGTCGTTTTCTTTGAAAGTCTGTTGGGATAGGAAAGAAGTCAGTTTACGGTTGATATTGGGTTTCAGTTCGCATGAATTCTTACGCTCAAAAAATTCCTGAAGGCTTCCAACTTCTCCGTGGCTGGGATATCAGCAAGCATTTTGGCTGTCGGGTTCGGTGTGTTGAAAAACGTCTCAACAGTGTTTGGTCGCGTTTCTTCGCCGATAAACGATACACTCTTGTTGGACTGGAAGGAGTTATCGTTGGCGTTGCTTGTGTGACTCTGACTGAGTGCCGTTACATAATTTACGCCGTCGGCATCCTCTTCTTCGCCAGTGTAGTTCTCGTCGTCGGACGCCCCATAGTTTTCACTGACATTCTCGCCATTCTCGTGGCTCACGTCGGTCTCATCGTCTTCATCGCTGGCGTCCTCATCACCCTCCTCCTCTTCTTCATCATCGTCGCCTTCATCTTCTGAGAAGCTGCCCAACGCGTCGGGATTGGATTGAAAACCGTCCTTGAGTTTGAAGATGCAATCTTCGCCGAGCTGAGGAGGTATTTGAAGAGAGAAGTCAGTGGGGATTACTTTGGAGTTGAGGAAGACGAGTTTCTTACCTGATTGCCGTTCAGCATGACACTTTTTAGCTTGTGTTTGTTCTGGAGGGCGGAAGATATCGCGTACCCTCCATCGGAGCGGATTTCATTGTAGCCCAGATTCAGAACCTGAGGATGAAAGACAGAAATCGATTCAAAATAGTATTTCCACCGAACAAAGACTTTCTCAAAGCATCTCACCTCCAAGTCCGTGTGGTCGTCCTGCAACGCATCCGCCAATACAATCGCTCCTGCCGTTTTAACCAAAGCCTCTGCAAAGTGAATTTCCCGCAGTTTAGGCATGCAATGCAGCACATTCGCTAATGCAGTCGCTCCCTTGGGCTTGATCGTGTTATCATTCAAGTCCAAAATCTGCATATTTTCATTGAGTTTAAAAGCTTCCGCGAGGGCTGTGATTCCATCCAAGTAAATGCCATTCTGAGGCATGGCAACTTCCTCCAGGGTCTTAAGAGCTGCGAAGACTTTAGCCAGTGCCTTGGCTCCTTCGTTCTCCAATCGGTTCCGACCTGCTATGAACACTTTCAGCTGGAATGGACGGCCCGCCGCCACGCTATCCTTGTGACACTTCAACAAGGCATTAGCCAGCATCTTTCCGCCGCCGATACCTAGTCCACAGTTGTTCAAGCGCAACTCCTGCAAGCTGTAGCATGTTGGGCTCCCGAGCAGCTCCACGAGACCAGTCATGCCGTTGGGTCCCAGCGCGTTATCGCTGCAGTCGAAGGCCGTGAGTTGTGCACCAGCCGCAATCATGCCTTTGCCTAAATGATCTAGCGCCTTGGGGATCTCCTCCTTCAACCGGCCGGTGAACATATTCCTCCATAACGCCTTCTTGAATTCTGGATGTTTTTTCAGCGCCTCTCCAATGCAGGCGGCGGCATCCACTCCCAGAGTATTCCCGTCCAGATTCAAATAAACGAGTTTCTTGCACTTATCGATTTCCTCGACAAGGTTTTTCACTGAATAAATGACGCCAGTTAGGAATACTTTCTTACAAATGCACGAAATGCTGGACCATTACCTGCCTCTGCTGTTCCCCATTTTTCAGCTCGTCCTTCGAAGCTGACGCCGGTTTCGGTGCCACCGTCTAAGGCAGTCGCCAGTTCGCTTAAGGTGAATTGACTCATTGTAGTGTATAAGCTTGTTACGTTCTGAATTAATTGAAAATTCCACTAGTAAATATATTTCCGCGCAACGAACGCTGACAAAACTTAAATTAGGTTAGGAATTATCGCCAAGCAAATTGACGACAGCTGCTTGAAGTTGTTGATTGTCGGTAATGTAGTTCAAAAGCAGGTGATGGCTGGTTCGAGAGGTATTCACAATGGGTGGTTTGAGTTCCGGTTTTATAGTGAGGAATGGTTGTCGTTATTGCCCTTTAACTGATAAAATGAAAGAACGAGAGTATATCAAAGTATTGTCACAATATCACTGATATTAAAATGCCGCAAACCTGTTTGTGCAAGGAGGAAGGATGAATAGCTTCAATCTGAATGGCTGTAGGCCACCGTAGCGTCTCAGGGGGTAGTTGAGGAAGGTAGGTAGATAGGTATCAGTGGTCGTTCCGAGGAGCCCAATTAGCGCTGTAGTGCGCTGTTTTGATGCCACCAACTCCAAAGACCGTGGCTGCTGCTATGGGAGCCGGGAGGCAGAGTCCAGTCCAGTAGCATTCACGAAGCCTGGCGCGTCTGGCACTGGAGTTCCAGGCAGCTAGCAATCTCTCTAAGGTCGTCCAAGAATTGTATACTTAGTGCCCATAGCCTGACTCTAGCTAGAGGTGGACAATCGCAAAGGAAGCATTTTGAGGGTTTCCACTCTTCTCCGCAGCCTCGGCAATGCGAAATGTAAGGTATGTCAGTGGCAGACTCCGTGCATACCGACGTAATCATGTAAGCATTTGCGCGCAGGAGCTCTCGCGATCTCGCGGTTTTGTTATAAGTGAGTCGACTTTTCGCCATCTGAAGTCCGCGGCTGCTAAGTTGTGCGAGGAGATTCCGCCCTTAACAGTCGCCAGCGGGACACAAACTGCACCCGCCGAAGGATTGCCAAGAGCAGACCCCCACCTGGCCAATCCATCAGCCGGTTCATTTCCCTACAATACACCTACGATTCGCTTACACTGTGTATATTCGAGAAAACCCCTGCACCGACTCCACAGAACATTTTGGATCCGTTGGTGAAGAATAATGTACCTTGCAATACGCCGCAGGTCTTCCACTCTGTCCTGATTGGAAAATCTCGTGAAGTTTAGCTTGCGTTTGGCATATTCCATGGGGAATACCCAGATTTCTCGAGGTACTTCTTCTAGGATGTTACTATAGCCACAGGACTTCGCTGTCTAGTATCCGGACTCACGTAGTCTGAAGGTCTAGGGAGAGGGGATGCAGGACTACATTGAGGGCATCTGCCGGGCAGGACATTAGAGCCCCGGTAGCACCTGCGCACACGGTTCTTTGAATCTTATTGAGATACGTTCTATTGTACCTTTTTCCTCAAAGTCTGCCCCACCATACAATAGAGCCGTACGTTGAACTATCCTCGGCCGGAGAACTAATTTTAAAAGTTCTCTTGCAAACATAGAAGGCTATGCACAGGCCATGTTCGATCTCTTATTTAGCTTTTGATCCAGGATTACACTCAGATACTTTACTTTGGAGGAAAGTACCAATCTTTGTGCATCCAGCCGCGGTAGATGGAATTCGGGTATCCTTGCCTTAGTGGTGAATAGCATCAGTTCCGTTTTGGTTGAGTTTATGTTGAGTCCTCATCTTGCGTCCCACAGGCACATCTTTTACAACGCTCCTTCCATGATGTCACTCATAGTGAAGGGTAACATCCCTCAGACTAATATCACCAAATCGTCGGCATACGCCACCATCTTCACCTTGCTCCCGTTAATCACTATTAACCAGAACATCGGAAAGATTGCGCCACTTTGAGGTGTGTCTCTGATCACAGCTCTGGTTAAGTGTTTGCCTCCAAGATCCGACTGGATTATCCTGGTTCTTTGCATTGATATTATCTAATGCGTAAGATACCCCTCCAATCCAATACTGGTCAAGGCTTGGTGTTAACATTGTGGAATGTTTCTCTATATCCAGGAAGATAGTTAGAGTGAACTGCTTGTAATGCAGCGTCGCTCAATCATACCAATTACTTCTTGGAAAGTGGTTTCTGTAGATTTGCCTTTGACGCGTTCTTTCGATAATCGCCCTTAAGTGGTTGTCCAGGAGGCGCTCTAGGGTCTTCAACACAAAAGACGTGACGCTAATTAGTCAAAAGTCCTTCGCGGACTCATGTTCGCTCCTGCCCGCTTCCGGTATACAGCCACGGTAAGTCTCAACAATTCACGGCGCAACCCTTTCCTGCTGCTTCTGTAGTGTCAATGGCATTCTGCCATCTGGACCCGGAGATTTATATGAAGAGAAGCTGCTATTCTGGGTAATTACCGATTTGATAGTCTCGCATGGCTGAGGTAATCGGAAACCCACCAAGCAAGGCTCTGACTCACAGTCTTCCTCGCTGGCGGGAAAATGCGTTTGAACCAGCAGCTCCAACGTTTCACCAGAAGATTCTGTGCAGGATTATTCCGACTTTTTAAGAAAGGATGGGCTCCTCTGTTCTTCCGACAGAATCTTACTGAGCTTTGTGGATTCGCTGGTGCTTTCAATGTTTTGACAATAGTCCAGCTAAGACCGCCTCATGGCAGTCTGTACTTTTTCAGGCACTCGTTGTATGGCTGCCAAAATTTGTGCCTGTAGCAGATGTTGAAAATCTCCCTGGTCAGCTTTCTGAGACTGGACTGATCATCGTTCCACCACGGTGGCAGCGTCTTTTTGCGGTATTTAGCAGGGTCAAATACTTTAGACTTCAACGGCGGTTTAGAATGCTTTTCACAGCATCCTTGTCTCTAGTTCATCTGTTGTTGTTCTTGATAACTTGACCAAACTTCATCCAGTCGATCCTCCCGGGATCTCTGAACCTCCCAACCGTCACAGTTCTTCGAGCTGCGAAAATGAAAGATTGATGTTTTGTCTCTGTTATACACAAACAGATTTGTATTAATAATAAAATTAAAGAATGACTCACCTCTTTCATTGATTTCTGAGCTGCCCCAAAGCCTGGCGTTGGCATCGCAGCCAGATTGGCCTTCTATGCTGTTATGGTGGCCATCAAATGTTGCAGTTCTTCTGGCGTAGTTGTTCGGTCGTAAGCCATGTAAGCCGAGGAAATATAAACGTTTCAGCGAGAAACCAGACTCACGGCTCCATCAGCTCATTTGCCGCAAGTCAAAATCGACGCGACGCACGCCTCGCTTTAGTCGGGGCAGGAAAACTTTCCTGATCGTAACTCCGACGATGAGGCTAAAATGGGGTGGGCCTTGCTCGAGGACTTGACAGTGTCCTTCAAAGCAACTGCAGTGATTCTCGGTAGGCGTCCGCGCTAATTACGTCATCCGCGTAGTAGTCGAGATCCCTGGGCAGGTCGACCATGTTTTTCGCGTCCTTGAGCATACGTAACAGTTCGGTGGTGTTCTCGACCTAATATCGAGTACAGGGTTGGTGGGGAGTCTCAGGTTTTTTCCGAATACCAGCGTCGCGGGTAAGTAAATTGCCTGGTCGGTGATTATAACTACCGGCTAACGAGGAATCGCTCACGAGCGGGAAGCCGGTTAGGTGCCTTCAGGGGCTTTCGAGGAATCTCACTTGCGATTGTAAGAATTTGCATTTCTCAATGTTGAGTGTTAAACCGGCCTCAAGGAGACATCGAAAAATGCAATCGGACTCAGAGGAGGACGCGCTCAGAACATCATCCAAAAAAACGAAACGGAATTGGAAGTTTCAAGGCACAGATTGGATGAATCTCTAAAGAGTTTACGCGGTATTTTGCAGTTCAAAAGTCATCCTAGTGAACTCCTAAGAGTTCGAAAGTGGGCGAGCTACAGGGATTTAACAATAAGCCTTTGGGGTATTGGTCTGGAATTGTCTGGGCATTTAAACGTCTGTAATCACCATGAGGTGTCCAATCGCCATTGGGTTTAGGGACCATGTGGGGTGCCGAAGACCAACAGCTGTTTGAAGGTCTACAAATACCCTGTTTAAGTAGTTTTTCGAACTGTTTCTGCGCAACTGCGAGTCTCTGCGGTTGTAATGGACGTACCTTAGAAAAGATATGGGAGTCAGTAGTGTTGATGCGGTTCTGTACATCATAGTTAAAGGGCACAGAGAGATTACACTCGGTAGTGCTTTTGCGATATTTTTGAAGAAGTGGGCGAATACGTGGGTCGGCAATGACTTTGAAAATGATAGAAAGACTATTGCGCGTGAAGGATGGGATTCTTCCTGGGATCAATGAGGGTTCTATTGTGTAGATCCACTAGCAATCCATAGTGTTCCTGTGTTCCGGTCTGCGTCTAAGATGGGAATGCTGATGTCGGCGATAACGAAGCGTCAAGAAAACCTGTCTAGTTTTTTTATGAGAAAGCGCAGGGGCTGGTACATTTTGTGGCCTTTTTGGCGAACCTGTGGGGATACCAGCATGCCCCGGTACTTGCCGAAGGTCCTGACAACCTACTACCCGATCGCACTTTTTTGGAGGTCGATCTAGACCGTAGCTGTTAGCGCTGCCACCGTCTTCCGCTGCTGAGTCATCTGATTTGGCGTGATATGGGACAGCAGTTGGTTTGGCACACGGTCACAGAGTGTAAGTTCCATCACTAAGTGATTAAGTTTGTCTATCTCACTTATTGACAGGCGCTCGAAGACAGGCTCAATTGTCTTCCCATTTAATCCAACCAGCGCGTGATTGGACCATGTGCCGTCCACTTTGACGCTGCTCAAAGCGAATTGGCCCTCGAGCTGGCGGAACCACTTTGTCGGGTTCCTACTCCATTTACTGAGGGACTGGGACTGGGAGGCTCGATAGTTAGGCTCTCGATTTCTAGTAAAAATTAATTTATTTTTCCTTTGTTTAAACTGTTTCTATATTTTATTTCGAACAACATGATCGTAAAGAACAACGTGGTTGTATTTATCTGAATAGACTATCGTTCGTGTTGTGTATGATCCAGGATTCTCGACAAATGGATCGACACAGATCATTTTTCGATCACCTTTATGAATGAAAACAAGTCCTTTTTGGCTATCGGATACTACCTGCAAGAGATATTTTATTTTTATGTTCATTAGGAATAAATGGTTGATAGAAGGTAGTAATGTTAATGCTAATTGTGGCTGTCATTGATCATATCCTAAATTCTCAGTCACTTCTATCCATCTACAGATAATACCCCTGCCCGATTTAGTTTAGTGTAGAGATTTTTGGACAAAGTCTTAATCACTGAAACCTTGATCACCTCCGTCCTATATCCCGAACAACATCGAAGGCTAAGCTTAACTTTAGTTGAAGGATTCATCACTTATAACATAGTCACAAGTGTTCCACAGGGGTCCGTCTTCGCTCCTCTGCCATGTGTTATACTGAATGGCTGAATGGACGTGTAGTACTGAGGCATCGTCAGGCGCCTGAAAGTGTAGGTGGGGTAAACCTCCCCTGGGCTAATGGTGTTTTAACCGTTAATTACCCCTGTGAGTTGGAGATCGAAAATTTACTGAAAGTATTCTTTGCTTATCAAAAAAGCCGACTAAAATGGATAGAGATCTGTGGGCTAGCAGCCTAAAAAAGTCCCCTCTATCTTATGAGCGAAACAACAGGGCAAGAAAAAAAAGCGCTCACCTCTTAAGAAAGTGGTGCAGGTGAGGAGGTTGGCTAAAATTGTTGGTAAAGCGCACGTAGTCAGAATTCCGCAGAAAAGGAGTGGACCTCACAACGATAATGTGGGACTCTGGAGAAAGATAGCCGTGGAAAGGGAAAGAGCGGAGGAAAATGCGATCGGATGTTACCATCTCCTAACAAGGAGAACGGTCATATACTGACATTCTCAGGAGAGTGAAAACAGATCCAGAACTAATTAATTTGGGAGATGACGTTAGTTACATTAGATGGTCCCAGAAAGGAAACCTCATGTAAGAGCTTGAGTAATCCCAGGATATAAATGCGGAAAAATCCTTGGTCCAAATTGGAAAGTCTTTAGGATACGAAGTAATATAAGGGCTAGCAGAGCGGAGATAATCATTATCTGTAAGGACATAGCCAAAATCACTACGAAGGAGGTTTGCGAGGCATTGATAAAGGAGTTCGATCTTATCTGACTTCAAAAGTCAGCAGTGAAGACGCTTGGAAAAGAAAGCCTACGGAGAGGCACAAATCCGGCATTATCATCCTAGTAGTGGAGGCAGCACTTAACCGCGCGGCGCAGGATATATTATTGCAAACCATCCGCGTAGCATTTGGGCCAAAGATCAACAGGCGCTGTGGGCTAGCGGAGAACAAGTTTTCCCGAAAAAATGGAGGAGTCATTAGTCGGAGCGAAAGTGAAAGGGATTCGCATATACAGCTGTTATGCTCCACCCACCGCTACACTTGAACGCTCTGGCTCTGGATGGCAGGTGACGTGCACCGAAAATCATAACAGGGGATTTTAACGCGTGGGCCTTTGAATGCGGTAATCGAACATCGAATTTGAGATGACGTATTCCCTTTGAAGTGTTCGCAAAACCAGACGTGATATGTGATGCATACGAAGTATTTCCAGAAGAAGAGGCCTAAGGTCTTTAGTGGACCTGAAGTACATGAGAAGGAGGAGATGAAATCGAGGTCGAAAAGGAGCTCTTGCCTAATGCCAGGTGGATGGCCTCCTCAGTAGGCATCTTACCTACTAGGGCAACAAGTCGGAATTTTGCGGACCGCATGTTTAGGGGTAGGAAGCTTCACCGGAAGTTTAGGCGAAAATGTGTCGGTCAAAAGGAGCAACACAAGCAACTGCGAGGACGCTGAAACGAGGTCATTCAAAAAGGCTAAAGGAACTGCTTCAACTCCAAATGCCGATATTAACCTTGGGTTGGGCCTATAGGGTGATAATAAAAAAGAGGCAAAGAAGGATTGTCCATGCTTTTTGGCAGACATTATTTCCGCTTGGTTTCCTCACCACCAAAACAGTGGAAGCAAATGGTGGTCCAGGCCAATTAGCGCGTGGCATCTCTAGTCACTAAGAAGGAGCTTCAAGAAATATATGGCAGTATCGATTAAAATAATATCCCAGGTTTGGATAGAATGGGATCGAATTAGATTCTAACTTTTCGTTAAGATTTTGGAGGTGTGAGCATCATATCATTCGATTTGCCTATTGGATACAATGCTGAAGATAATGGAAGGAATCATCTACAAAGATTGTTTCCTGTCGTCGAAAGCCGTAATGGCTTCCATAATGCTATTATGAATTTTCCGCCACCGTTCTACGGTGGGTGCCTAGAGCGCGGTATTGATCTTAAAGCGGTAAAAAAAGCCCTGAATTCTGGTAGCTGCTGCACCGTGTTGGCACTGAATGTCCTAGGGGTTTATCTTGCGTACCTGCCATGTAGGCATAGTTCCGCGGTCCTCTTCGGAAATGGAGGATCTACTTCAGATAAGAACCTTGCCGACTTGGGTTTGGTCGCTCTCTTCGAGTACGTGGGAACGGCACTTCCTAACGGGTTGCCTAGAGTAAGCTCGGTGCGGAGAACTGCAACGAAACCTGTCCACTAGTGAACTTCCGCCGTGAGTAGAACACAAAACACAAGGCATCACAAGACACACGAGACTATTGGTTGTCTACCGCGGCTACTATGGCCACTAGCCCATCATACTGCAGACGAAGCAGCGTCGAGGAACTTTCTCCTTCGTAGGAAGGCAGTATGTGCGTACGCATTAGCGCATTGAAGCCTATCATTGCTAGCAAGCCAGTGGCTAGAATCAAAAATACCGTTCATGTCATTTAGATTACGTGATATCAGACGCAGAGAACATGAAACCAGTCCTCTTGCCCCACAAATAACACAACCCTGACTGGGGGGAAGGTTTCGCGAGAAGAAAAACTCATTCAAGCTACCATTCCCCGTCAGGAGGAAGCCCATCTCAAGCCTGAAGTTCACGATGGAACTCCCTCTGGAAGACACAAATTTCACATACTGATATGTTATGCGACCTTTCTCACTTTTGCCCCATCTAAGCTGTCACTTACAATGTGACATTCTCGAATAACAACCTTCTGACCGCAAAGGTATGCTCTTTCTGATCCTGCAGCCATGGCACGCCGGACTACCTCTAGATCAAGACAAAGAACACTCAAAAGACCAGCATGGCGTCGGTCGAAACCGTGCGACACAAAGGAAGACACATTAACAAAACCACCCGTTGACAAGCGTAGAGCAGTTTCCCGCCCTGCACTGTCAACGCAAAGTCGTACAATATAGGGGAACCATAGGTAGAACACGCAACAAAAATATAAACGGCGACGGTTTTACCTTTTGAGACTGTGACATCGACTTTTTGAGATTACGCATTAACGATGCTCATGTGCTCAGTATTAAACTGCTCGAGCTCAAGTTGGCTGTTGCCCTCAACAAGAATGAGGAGACCATTCGTGTAACCAAAGCATTCAATCATCGAATCAAGTTAGCCAATAGTTTATCCATCATCACATTCCATATAAATGGATTTACTACAGGGGCAGCTGCGCTCCACATTCACTCATGTTCGTTGGCATCTTGGACGAATGCTTTCCTACCATGGAAGTAGCTCTACCATAGAGCTGCCACACTCACGAAGCTTCGACAACACGGACGACCAGAGTAGACAATCAAATGCGCCTTTGAAATCCACAAAGATTCCAAGGACGTATTTTCTATTGCAACGGACAGCAAGGTTTTTTACATATATTAAGGTGCCGTCGGCGGACCTGCCAGTACGAAAGCTACACTGGATATCAGACACCAGATGGGATGCTTTCACCCTCAGTGGCTGGATCATAATTCTCTCTAAGATCTTGTCAAGGGCCGAGAGAAGAGGTATGTTTCTGAATGACCGAGGATTACTACTATCCTCCTCTGGTGACTTCAGGAGCACAACCTGTCGTCAGCAACATTCAAACAGATCTTGGATATGAAATGGGACGGCTCACCAGAGGCGTCGGTCATCCCATCCCATTCGGTTGATTTCCAAAATTTGAGCCTCGCCATGTTCTCACCGATTTCACAACACTTCTGGGGGGGCCGTCAAGAGACATCGTTGATTCAGATTTCGAAAACACTTCACCTAGCAAGGCAGAAACATGCCGTGTTAGTCCTGGACAACAACGTATCCAACTTCGCCAAGGGGAGGTGAAATGAAGGCGCATTCGAGATTAGATATTGGTGAGTCTGGCCGAAAATTACCTCTCAGAGAGGATTCTTGGGTCCGAATGAGGACCCTAAAGAGTACATTGTCACTCCGGGGGTAACACAGAGGTCGGTACTAGTTCGCTTGCAGTGGACTATCATATCCATACAAAGGAGTGCTTATGCTTCCTGGTCCGATTATCGGCTTTGTCAATGTCGTGGTTGTAGCTGTTAATGCAAAGTGCCCAGAGGATATAGAGGTGTTCGCGACGGAGACCTGACTAGAAACTAACGGCTTGGTCCCGACGGATGAGAAAATGGAACCGGCCTTAGTATAGAACCGCAGGAAAGAAAACACTGTGATGGTGGAAGTCGCTGGACATACCGTCGTCACTAAGCCGGCTATTCAATATTTGGGGGTGATGACTGACGCCAAACTGAGCTTTAAGGAGCACCTAGAATTTGCCTGTCGAAAGGCAGCTAGTGTCACTGCGGCACTTGCAAAAATATTGTAGAATGTTGGCCGGTCGAAACACTTTGGGAGGATTATTTTTGGCCGGACTGGTGCGTTCTACTTTGTTTTACACGTCGCTAGTGGCGGTGCACACCGTGTTCCATTCAAGATATGAAGAAGCAGGTAGGTATTAGGCACGGTCGAATTCGTATAACCTGGGACGAGTCTTCAAAGGGTTGTTGGACGAGTCTTCAAAGGGTTGTTGGACGCAAGAACTCATCCCCAATATTAGGGTATAGCTTGATAGGTAACATAGAGAGATCATCCACTACGTTGCTCAGTCCTGGTCACAGTGGCATGCCAGAGGATCCATAAGATGTTCTACTATAATAAGTTCGCGATGGAGAGAAAGGATCTGAAGCAAGTCCTGGGAAGAGAAGTAAACCCGGAGATTATAGTGGCGGAAATGCTGAGGTCGTAAAAGTTGTAACAATACTGACAGCAGGAAAACAAGGAGGATGTAAACCGAAAGCAAACCCATCCTGCGAAGTAAATGGTGGTCCCGCGGGTTTGGATCTGAGGAGACCGGGGTGGTTTTTCGTTGGGGCGAATCTCTCACATATGCCTGCTCTAGCTCAGACGTTGCCACTAAAGTGGATTTGTCATATCTAAGATATTTAGACCTTCGCGTGGGATTTTTAAAATTTACATAAGCTTTTTACTCACCTGATAATTATCTGAATGGTTGTGAACAGAAAATCCTGAACGCCAATGAAAATAACTCAAGTCCGTCTTTTGCGGCCATAACCGTTTCTTCTGCTTAAAAATCGCATGCCAGTCAACTGCATCCTCCGCCTTTGTTGTTGACCTCCTAAGACTCTGCTCATAGTCTATGTACCCAGATATCTCGAATCCAGACTTCGTCAGGTCTCTGATGAAAATTATTGTCTGAAATTGAGATCTAATCACTATAAACCTTTAGGTGAATATCTGATTGGTTATTTTACAGACAACATCCTTAAACGATTGGACCGTTCCCTTAGTGCCAGTTCTGACAGAAAAGGATCCACTATGGTGATTCCTTCGCAAGCAAGTGCATGCTGTCTTTTTGCGGGGAACACCTCAGACATAGCAAGGGCTTTTCTTAGATCAAACTGTTGACGGGAGAGGGTGTCTGTGGTGGATCTGTAACCAAGTTCTGCTATCATTCTTGCTGAAGCCACGCTTCCAAGGTAGCGAAGATCTTCACGGGTGACGAAGGAGTCTAGGTAGTCATCGTAGGAATGATAGTCAAGGATCAGTTTTTCGTCTGCTTTTTCCATTTTGTATGTTTGTTGGTGGCCGCGTGACTATTGGGGGATGGAGTATTTCAGAAGTTTCCTTTTTTGACACTGACTTATGGTTTGGGGGCTAAGCGTCAAATTTTTATTTGGCATAGTTAGACTTGGCCTTCTATGTAGACTAAAATTGATCCGAAATAAAATGATATCCTTCTCTCAGGTAGTGACTGATGGCCTTAACTCCTTTAAAGAATGGAGAAAAGTGTTAACAACCCAAGATATGTGGACCAATCATTGCCAATAGTATATCTAGTGGGTGAGCCATCAGATGTTGGCTATTTTTCAATGTTTATGATAAAGTGCAAGCACCTCAAACAGTTGTTGGCACGCAAACACCAAACGCTAAGTCATTCTAGATTTCGACCAGCACGTGAATACTAAAGTATTTGGGTAGCGAATCTAAATCCGGTGCAGTCCCAGAATAGAGCTCAGTGCATCTATCTCCACCAGTTTCATCAATGAGTGTCTAGACTATGTTAAAAATAGTATTTCCGACATACTCAAAGTTTACATGATAAATTTGTGCACTGAAGATACTTAGCCATATCCATATGTGTGGTACCTACCTCAATGCATCTGTGGCGATGCACTTAGCCGGCTGCACTTAAATTCATGATCACTGGTGTCTTGTCAAAGCGATTTACTGGGAGAACCATCTGCTTTAGAAGAAAGTGAGTCGGTTCCCTGAAAATGCTTCTGAGTTTTTGGCAATAGGTTGCGCATTGCTCTAAGAACTAGCGCATTTGGATTAGATGCATAGTGCAGATTTCGCATTAAGATACAATTTATCTTCTATTCTTAGTCGGTTGCAAATTTTCAAATCGAATAGTCGGGAACAGAGCCGGGAAAAACTATTACGTGTTTCAGTCCTTTCTGAGAATAATATGGAAAAAATAGTGAAAAATGTTGAATTTTAAATTTTTGGTGGTGATCCTGGCAATTTTCAATAGTTGCTTCGGTGCTCGGTCAAAACCTCAGTTCTCTGTCGGTAAAATTCCTTACTAATTTCCGAGCTTCCTTTTGTCAAAATTCTAGGGTCGAAAAAAATTGTTAATACTTTTACTACAGCCTTTTTAATTTTTTGTGAATTATTACTTTTATTAACGTGATTTAATTGATTTTATCTATTTTTTTCATCAAAAACAAGGCGCAATTTTCACCGATCCTAAAGATGAGCGGGAAATTGCTTTTCGATCAGCAATCGATCGGTTCAATATGCACGAACGTCTCTTCATTCTCGAACCAATCGTGAAATACGCACCAGACGATGATAGCTTTATCGTGGAAAAAATCGGTAGTTATCCTAGAAACCTAAATTTAAATATTCCCAAAAGTTCACTCATTAAAATTAAAATTTGGTGAATATTTTCTCGAATAGTTTGTGACTTGGTTACGCAAGATGTGATCGCGATTTTTGGCCCAAGCTCAATAAAAGCAGGTGAGGATACTCTTTCATGGAAATAGGGCATGTGTGTTATGTGCTAACTTGGTTTGTTTCTCGTGTTCATAATTAATAGAATTAAGTTGAATTATTTGATTATACTATATCTAGAGATAGTACGGTATGTAGCACCTGGTAGGTGATGACTAGTTCTGGATCGTGCGCACTTCTGGGGAAAATTTTCCTTAGAATGGTGATGACTGCAAGGAGGGGTACTTAAAATTCTGTCGTACCAGTATGAGGATCGAAAAGTTAGGGTAGGTAGGTATCAATGGCCGCTCTGAGGAGCTCAATTAGCGCTGTGGTGTGCCGTTTTGATGCCACAAATTCCTAAGGCTGTAAGTGCTGTGATGAGAGCAGGGAAACAGAGTTGAGATCTTCAGAGTCAGCCCATAGCATCTACGTAGAAAAGCAGCTCTCCTACTCTGCATCTAGAAATATCCTTGAGTTCCCCAAAGAATGGTTTACGCAGTATCCGTAACTTGACTCTAGCTAAAGCTGGGCAATCGCAAAGAAAGTGCCTAGGTGTTTCCCCCAATTCTCTGCAGCTTCGGCAATGCGAATTGTAGGGTATGCCGAACCGGGCGGCATGGTCCCCTAAGAGTCAGTGCCCCGTGCAGACCACTTGTATGTATTAGCACGGGTCTGACATAGGAGCTCTCGTGATCAGGTTTTGTTATAAGCGGGCCAAATTCTCCTTGACTTTGTACAGCTGGTCAGCCTTTGTGATCTAAGGTCCGCGGCTGCTAAGTAGTGGAAGTAGATTCCGCCCTTGATAGTTACCAGCGAGACACCGCCAATCAGTCAGCCCGCTCATTCCCCTCTATGTTCATATGACTGGTAACCCAGAGGAGGGTGACTTTGAGTGTGTCGCCCAGACTGTTCAGTGCGTTTCTGCACTACTCCACCAGCCTGGACGATGTCGTCGCTCAGTACAAGGCCTTAATGGCCGCTTGGCGCACTAATATCACCAAGTCGTCGGCATACGTATTACCTTTATCCCGCTGCTATCAAATATTCGCAAAACTTCATCTATCACTATTAACCAGAACAGGATAGATGGCGCAACTTTGAGGTGTGTCTCTGATCACAGCTCTGGTCAAGTGGTTGCCTTCCAGATACGACTGGATTATCCTGATTCTTAGCATAGATATAATTGAATGCGTAAGGCTTCCTTGATGGCGGTGATACTAACGTTATTCAATGCTCCCTCTATATCCAAGAAGGCAGCTGGGGTATACTGCTTGAATTGCAGTGACCGCTTAACCGTGCCAATTACCTCGTGGAGAGCAGTTTCTGTGGATTTGCCTTTGAAGTAGGCATGCTGGGACTTAGACAAAGGCGTTCTCTCCATAATCGCCTTTAAGTGGATGTCCAGGGGTTCCTTCTCCTTGGAAATCGTTCAGGAATCCTGGAGTTGAATTATTAGTGGCTCCTGGCTGACGCGACTAGAGTCTTCTTGAGACTGGTGACAAATGAAGGGATTCGCAGTTCATGGCCCGTCGGGTGGTTTTTGCTGCTAACTTTTTCCAGAGGTTGCTTAGCGTCCGAGCTCTTACCCACTCTGCTTCGCTTGTGTTTTTGTTCGACTTTGTTTTGAGATTGATTGCGTTTGAGAGCGGTGGCCTTCGTTTTCTGCTCGTCTGCTAGGCGTTTGGAACAATCGCCTGGTAATGAGCGAGGTTCTTTTCATTACGCTCGTCGACAGTACCGGCCTCCTTATTCTTATCTATTCAATCCTGCTGCGAATATGCCTGGCCCTCTGGTACTGGCTCTTGAGTAGGAGAACAGTAGACTTTTGCTTTTCAGCCAGATACCGGTGACCGACGTTCTTGTCGGTCTTTACTTTTGGGGGATCCCCTCACGTCGACAGTTTCGGGTTAGAAGTACTATGTCTGGTACTCGTTACATCCAGCTTGATGGCAGTAGATGCCAGGCTGGAAATTACTAGTCCGTCTGCCGCCTCGCTCCAGGAGATCCCGGCGGTTGATTTCAGAGCAGCGGTGCTACGGCTAGCACCAATTGTACTGCTCTCGACGGCTACTGTCTCCTGGCTGGATTCCAGCAACTCGTTCCCTGATGGTGCGCTTGGCATCACCACCTCTCCTTTTCTCGTCGGTTTATTTTGTTTTTTGCTAATTGAGTCCATGTCTTGATCCCACGAGTAGTCCGGAAACAATGTCCACTCTGGCTAGCCCGGCCATCAGGGTAAGGAACTGAAGGTGCCCAAGGTATTCAGAGTTCGCATACTAAAGTCCAAGCTCCTCATTGCCCACACAGCCCTCGGCGTATGCTGTTTCACCTTGTTCAGTGCAGGGAGGACAATCCTTGAGCTTTTGCTTCGGCTCGTCCCCGACAGATCCACTTGCCACTAACACATGACCAACAGGCAAGCAGATCCTCGTCAGTTGGATTAGCCTATTCCCAGCCCGGTCCTACTCACTCTTGGCCCGTCCGAAGAGAACTTGCCTAATGATGCAACTTTAATCTGAAGCATAATCAGACCAGACCGCCAAGATACATTTAAACGCCTTTACATTTAGCCGCACATTCTTGGGTATAGAGGCGCATTCGGGACAGTTGGAAAACTAGTCCAATCCTAAAAATGTCGTTATATTCCGGCCCTCCAATTCGCTCTTTTGACCATTCATCCATCTCGTACTAGAGGACTGAGGACCGTGAGATAATTTTCGATTAACAGGACCAAGTAGTCAGGGATACTTAGTTCATTCAAAATGCCTTTAACTCAACTCTATTTGGCCAAATTAAAGGCATACTTTAACACTGCTGTACTGCATCTACATAGAGAAACCATTTTTGTCACTAGACCTATCTCTGCATTCGCATTTGTGTACATTTGCTCCGCCATAGCTGTTGCATCCGAACACCGGGCTCGTCGAAATCCACTCTGTCGCTCAAATGGGCCGCAAGGGCATGACTATCGCTGATCTGCCCACATCTTCTTCTCTACACAGTGGTGGGGCTCTTTTCTCCTCATTAAGGGGATCATAAAACAAGGTTGAATATCTTGAGCCTCCTGCTAATACTAGACCCGACTGGTTGATCAGTGCCTTTGAGGTATGCGTGATAGAATTAGTTTTCCCCGATCGATCGAAGAGAGTTTTACTACCGAAGTCCAATGAGCAACTGCGACATCTATCGTCATACCGCCAGTTAGAAAGGGCTATTTATAAAATACTTTTCCCTCTGATAGAATTTAGAGTTGGCCTATCGGAGCCCCAACCATTGCCATTGATGCCATGTCCTTCAATGCTAAGAATAAATAAGAGTCGTGTAAATTTTAAATTTTCTTGGATTTTGGCCAGCCCCTCCGTCAATGGATTTTACGCAATACCACGCGTTCCAGGCTTCGAAGAGTAAAAATTCTGGCTTTTTTCGGAATCTGGGCCGCCTCCCCTTTCGATCAATTTATTGCGGCGCCATCATGGCAGGAGCACCACAGGATACCAACCATAAGAAAAGGAAGATGATTAGTGTATAGGTTACGGGTTATTCAAAATCGGTTGTTAAGTATCTAGGTGTGATGATTGACGCAAAAATCAATCTCGCCATATCTGGGAAGAAGCGACAAATACCAACGCGGCCCGAGTAGTGAGTAGTGAACCATTCTTTATTGGTGACCAGAGGTGGCAAGGAGAGAGATGGGGCAGCAGACTTGTCGGCCGAGTCAACACTAAGTCGCCAAGGAGAACCTTCAAGTAGTGCAGCGGGAAGCTCTGTATTCGCATTGACTAGCTGGTCGTGAAGCAGTGGGCGAATTCTCCAAAGCTCTGGGCGATCAGACCAGAGTCAGCACGTTGACTCATCTGACGGAAATTGTCCACAAATCCTCACCAGAGGTTATCTCGTACCATGGGAATCCGAATAGTTTTCCGAGTTCATATGTCTCACGAAAATTCCTAGGGGATATGTTCTTGGCCCGGTTATTTGTAGTTTGGCCTTTGTAGTAGTTTCATGGGAGTTGTGATTATGCCTACATGGGGGACAAAGCTCGTTGTAGGCTCAAGCGTGGAGTTGTGCTGTACTATTCGGGTTAGTACCCTTTAGGGCTTTAGGTAGGTCTTGCCTCCACTTGTATGAATGCTGAGCTTGCATTCAGCAAAAGCTGGTACTGTTTTGTCAGCCACAGCGAGCCCCTGATTGTAGTCACCAAATCAATCATTAAAACCGCCAGTACTTATTTTATTAAACTCGACATCAGTTTGGGAGGAAGCACTGGCATGTAAGAGTAATCCGCCGGGAGCCTATCGCCTAATGATGTTAGGAGTGAGAAGCGCCTTTAGAACAAGTTCAAATGAGACAGCCTGTTTTATTGCAGATTTCCTGGTATGTGAAATATACTGTCTGTACTAAAGAAGGAGAATGAATCTACCTGAAAAGGATACAGAATACTGGAGAGCGTCAGGGCAAGAATCACTGAAAAAGTGTCAATAACGGTGGGTTGACTCGTAAAGGGGTTACTGCATCACCCCCCTTCCTGTTCATTCCATGTACTGAGGAATAAATGTGCTTGCCCATACGAAGACCCAGACCATGTCATGTTCACGCGATTTCGGTTATTTTTGGGGTACTGATATACTATTAGTAAATCTTCATTTTATTCTCTCAGTAAATTTATGTAAATAATGTGTTGAATCCTTTTTTTAAAAAAAATATTCAAACCACTTTAATTCTATATTGCAGCTGGCATAGTTAGTTCGATTTGTAAGGCTCTTGAAATACCACATTTTCTGTACGACTGGTTACCGGATGAAAGTGTTGCAGAGAAAGAGGAGCGAACTATGACTTTGAACTTGTTCCCGGAAGGACTACTTTTGGCTGGAGCTTATGCGGATATCGTGGAAGGAATGTCATGGAAGACCTATACTATCTTGTTTGACTCAGATCATGGTAAGTAGTTTATTGTGCTCTTGATCACCACTCTACATACCGGTCCTAGTTTTCCTCGAACGAGGCATACCCCAACTAGAGTCTTGAAGCACTCAGATTTTGGAGATGGCCGCTAGGACAGGACTTATTGTCCTAAATATTGGTAGCTCTCCGATTTTCTGATACCCTGGTTGCGAGGGCACTACACTTAACGTAACCTTTGTTATTGAGTCTTTAGTGTCAACGGTCCAACGGGTGAAGGCACTGGCTGATTGCACGGCCAGTGATCATCAGTTCATTTCCTTTGAAGTGACAAATGACTTCTCTCAATGTTCTGACGTACGGTATGGGGGTTGAGTCTCGGTAAATCGACGAGAGTCACTAGTATATTCAACAATAAGCCTAATCTTGCAATGCATCGACGCCCAAAAGAAAACTCCGACCTGAGAAATAACGTGTGGATTGGTGGACGCAAGCTGCTGGCAGTTACTAATCAGGGACGTTAACAGATAGACATTGGGCCTCGGGTATAAGTTAGTTACTAAAAACTTGGTGTCCATCGATCAGCTTGTCCCATGGAACGATTGAAGATGAATAAATCATAAATCATGTCCATCTCACTCAAGCTGTCGAAGAGAGAGTGAGTGTTGAAGAATGTCCGCTCTTCACTAGGTCCAGTTCGCCCTTCTTTCTGTTTCCGAAGTAAGGGCTGGTTCCCTCAGTAAGGAGATTTATCGCAAGCAACTAGCGCAAGTATAACGGCGAGGGTTTTGCGAGTAGTGCCCGCCTATCGTACAGTGTCGAAGATAGCTGTAACGGTGATAGCCGGAGTTATTCCGATTGCATGCTGCTGAGCGAAGGTTTATATACCTCAGAAAAGGCGAGGGAAATAGGAAAGCCGTCGATGGTGAAGAGAGAGCCAGCACTCTCTGCACATAGCAACAATCTAGTGAAAGAGAATCGAGGATTAGAGGCACCGTGTACAAAGACATCTAGCTGTGCTTCAATCAAAAGCATGGGAAGGATGACTGTTGCCTAACCCAGCTGCTCAGCGGGTACGGGTATTTTCGGTCTTATCTGCACACAATCAGGAAATCACCGTCGCCCGACTGCATTTATTGCAAGCATGTGGCAGATGATGTTTGCCACACCTTTTTCTTTTGCAGAAGAAGTCCAATCGCCATCAGCTTTCTATGAAAGGGTGTCAAGTATCTCCGGACACCATAATCGAGACACGCTCTAGAGCCAGGACGCGTGGAGCCGAGTGGGACGTTATACTTAAGGCATTCTTAAGGCGAAAAAGAGGGAGATGAATAGGAGAGATGTAAGGGTAGCTCAAACTCCCTGAACGACGGGCTCATACACTAAATAGGCCTGGTTTGAGGTAGTGTGTTAAACAGTTCCTGCCCTAGAGGCGCCAGAGGGGTGTTTTAGCCGGTAGTGCTCGTCGGCATAGAGCAAATAGGGACAAGTAAGGAGAGGGAAGGTTGTTGATAAAAAATAAAAACAACAAAGGGCCCAGAATAGACCCCTGTGGGGCACCAGAGGGGGGGGGGGGAGAAGGAGCGGGAGGTGCAGCCGTCAAAAGAGACACGGCAGGATCAGTTGGAAAGGTAAGAGGCAAGCCATAAAACAAGTGGTATGGGAACGCTTAGAGACGAGATTTTGGATAGAATTATCTTGTGATTTACAGTGCCGAAGGCTTTAGCGAAATCAGTCTAAATGGTATGTACTTTTGCCGTGAATTTAGACATATGGCGGCAAAGTTGGTATAGTCAAGCAGGCCAGAGGTAGTGGACCTATGCTTAACGAAGCCGTGTTGCTTCCTCTTTCATTATGTGGTGGCCAAAATAGGCGGACAACCAGTCGTCGACATATCTTTCCACGATTTTGGAACAGGAGAAGAGGAGGAAAATGGGACGGTAATTTTCGACAAGCGTACGATCGCCACTTTTGTGTATGGGGATAATGAGAGCCTCTTTCCACGAGCCAGGAAAATAATTCTCTTCGAAGCTTTTGTTCAAAATAAGAAATAGGGGAAGAGAGATGCACTTACCAGTTTTGAGCAAAAAGAGGTTTGGAAGACCATCGTAGCCAGGTCCGACATTGGCATTAAGTTTGCCAATGAGGCATAAGACAAGGATAGGGGTAAGAAGGGGAATGGTAGACGATACGGGGCAGACTACATCCACTATCGGGAGGAAGGAGGGGGGAAGTCAGAGAATTTAATGGACGGAGGGGATAACTGGGCAGGACAGAGGGAGTTGTCAATGTGGGACCAGTAAGGTTTGAGTTTTCCGCGCTTTAGTGAGTCTTCAACACTGGTCAAATTTCTGGACTTACGTATTTGACCGAGGAACGTAGAGATTTAAAAAAAAAAAAACAAAGTCACCATAGGTTCTAGAAGACTTCTTCCTCGCAGTCTGTTTTGACGTAGTTTTTTATGGGCTTCAGTGGTAAACCAGACGGTCTAAGAGTGTAAGCACTTAGGAGAGGAGGGAACGTAACAAGGAAGAAGATACCCTATGTGAAAGAATCCAAACTGGACTAAGGGTTACTAGTGCCTGGTGCAGGAAGGTGGGACTGCGTAAGCTTGATCACAGAGAGAGATCAACAGAGGTTAAATATTTGGGAATTACGCTAGACTACTGCAATAGTAAGGCCAATGATTACCTATGGAGCGGTAATCTGGGCAGAAAGAACCGAACTCGGCACACAAGCCAGGGAATTACATAAGCTCCAAAGGCTGGCTTGCATGTGTATCAGTGGGGCAATAAGGACATGCCCAACGGCATCCTTGGGGACTATCACTTGGGAGAGCATGGCTGGGACATTCGGCTTAAACCAGCAACTGATTACTTGGTACACTGACGGATCCCCCACAGCAGAGGGAGTGGGTGCAGGTGTCATTGCTGCAAGGAAAATGTACTTTGAGCCAATGGGCATATTCCAGGCGGAAGTATACGCCACAGACAAATGCGAATCCTTTAATCTGCAAAGGAACTACAGGGGGCAGAACATGGCTATTCTCACCGATAGCCAAGCAGCAATCAAGACACTTAGGTCCAACCAGGTGCACTCTAAACTGGTGTGGGGATGCCTTGAGAGACTGAATACACTCGGCTCGTCCAACAAGGTCTGAATACTTTGGGTTCCAGGCCATGCTGGGTTGGAAGGCAACGAGGCAGCGGACGTACTAGCCGAGCAGGGAGTAGGGACGCCTTTACGAAGAACCCTTCTGTGGAATCGGAAACGGTTTCATGGCTATGAATCTAACAAATGAAAAAGAACGGTTGAGGGAACTATACTGGGCGGGTCTACCAGGGATGGAGCAGTCCAGGCTGCTTATTGGGGGAGACGAACCCATACCCACAAAGGACTGCTTAAACCTCACCCAAAAAAACCTCCGAATCATAGTGGGAATTCTCACTGGTCATTGTCAGCTTAACTATCACTTAGGGAAGCTAGGGATATCTACGGATACTGCCTGCAGGTTTTGTGAGGAGTATGACGAAATCTCTATACACGTCCTGGCACAGTGTCCGGCACTTGTGCAAAGTAGGTTGAGGCATCTGGGAGAACACTTAGTACCAGATGCAAAGCTGAAAGATCTGGAAGTAGCGAACATTCTAAAGTTCCTGACGCTTATAGGCCTGCTTGAGATACTATGATCAATAGGTACACTATAACCAGTAAAAGGGGCACAATAGTTCTTTAAGGACCCGGTGCGAATTTCCCGCAACGGAATAATAATAACAAGGAAGAAAATCAGATAAAATGGTATAGAAGGTGTTGAGTACTTGGTCACACGTAAATGGAGAGAGAAGGAGGACCCAGTTGATTACCGCCAGGGCGGAGTTCAGACCTTCGAAGTTCGCCTTACGAAAATTGAACTTGATAAGCTTGCGAACGACTCTTCTGTCGGACAATTTTCTGGGTATCCTGCAGAAAAGTAAAGTGCATGAGCACATATTTAAACATCAATAGGTATGCCCCTATCCTCCTTATGCGGTCGCGCCTGATGAGAGATCTGGCAACTCATCGCAGGAGTCCTGGGGACCTGAAGCGTCGACTGTCGTAGGATCTAACAACAAGAGAGATTAGGTAGGATTGAGCATAGTGATACCTTTTTCCCTGTTCGCAACAATTTTATTTTGAAGGGGTAAGACACTGTCAAGAGGAAATGAAATGGATAAGACTGTGATTTCAAGGTGAGTCATTAAGGGTAAGTTACCTGGATCAGTTAAGACTGGAGCTCACTACACCCTCATTTTCGTGCTTGACAAGCGATATATCCTCGGAAATATATTGAAAAAAATTGCAACCATTTTTATAGACATTTATAAATGTAGAAGTGATGATGGTCGGAGGATTATTATCTTTCGACCTTTATGGCTTCCGGGTTATTACCTCAAACAATAGAGGCAAAATTGAACGATTAATTGGAAAGTGGCTTTGAACTTTGGTCCTGGTACCACCGTGACATTTATGGTCGCTTATAAGTAGCTGCTATGACTCTTCCAACCAATAGCTGGTGGCAGCGTACACCACATCCTCATAAATAAACGTTGCATAATAAAACACTGGAATTGTGTTTCCAAACAATTTATTCGAAGCTGAATAAATTATAGTCAATGGAAATTATGCTTTCGTTATTCAAATTTAACTATCGACAGTACATTCAGAATGGATTTGCAGTGTTGAAAGTCATTTGTTGGAGGATCGTTTTACTCATTCAATAAACCATTGCAGGATACATCCCCGGCTGTTGGGTAGGCAAAATTATGAATATTCCATTAGACGGAACTCGATTCCATACTAACAATTTGTGGCTGCTGTACTACCCAACTAGATAGTATATTTGTGGGTAACTGAGCATCCTATACGGTCGATGTTCAGAACATTGGGTTTACCTCAGGCTCGATAGAAAATATCGCATTACATGCTATCGTTTTGGTTGCTTCTAATGCGCTATCTCACCTCCGGTAATTGGTGTAAGCCCTGTGTAATCGGAATCCGAGCCGATTACTGTTGAACTGTCTGTTCCCACTGATTAGAAATTCAAGGTGTGGTTGGTTTTCAGAGTATGAACACTGACACTCACCCTCCCACTTGAATGAGGAAGCCTCCCAAGTGCTATGTTTCAGTGTCTTTAATAATAATTGGATCAGTTCAAATTTAGCAGGAGCGATTAAGTATGAAATGTGCTGGAGGAATTCCGTTGCTCAAACGATTTCAGTAATTGAATTTTCGATGATCTGATTATCAAGTAAACTCAACAATTCCCAGACCGCCATGCGGAAGGCTTAATGCCAAGACCAAGACCAACTATAAGGATCCAATATTTATTAGCTGCTGTGTGCATATTTATAGACGTATAAGGATAACAGCATTGTATCCTGGCCATATAACTGCCATCCTTTCCGCCATAGCTCATGCACAGAGAAATATGGTTTCTAGCACTTGCCGTTCCCTATTATACTTCACCCCCACAGCAAGGAGAGGAGATAGCCTGCAAAGGATCCAACTTCTCCATCGTATGTGCACACGTCCTCATCCGCACAGCATCTGTTTTCCTACCAATAAATTCTGCTAATAAACATCTGTTAATAAGATCCAATAGGCCTAAGCTGATACATATTGAATTCTTTAGCTCTCTATAATTGTATTATTTTCGTCCTTATTATCCGTAGATATAATGCAATTACAAGATGTTCTACAGCTTCATAGTCCTGGAAATCTTCCGATTGGCTTAAGACGGTTGGGTGAAGGCCCCGATTATCGGCCTCTGCTCAAAGACGTTAAGGCAAGCAACGAACATGTTTTTATCCTTCATTGTTCCTCGGAGAAGATTTTGGATGTTATGCGACAGGCGAATGAGCTAAAAATGCTGGGAGAGTATGAGGTGAGTTTGATGTGATTGTAATGGATTTGGTTGGGTTGAATATTTATTGATTGATTTCAGTTTATGCCTGCATAGTAGGCACGTAGACATGTTCTAGGTTTATGGATAGGACGAAATTGGCTGTAGGCGAAATAATCATAAAGATTGCCTTGCGAGCGTATTCCGTGTATTGCCATAATATCATTGGCTCCTTCTGATTTCCTACAGTGAATAAATTTATTTAAGGTCGTCAAATCTTCCATGTATTACTTCTAGGAAATTTTTCCTATTAAGTTAAAAATAGGTTTTACGGCCAAGAAAAATTCGAAACGATTATCTTTGTGAATGTTCAGAGTGTTAAATTTCAATTTCTGGAGACTTGCAATTGCCTTTTATGTTGTCACTTTCCAATCTCTCTTTATAATTGATATGGAGGTGGAGGTTCCTTTATTAATTTAAGGATATTGGTCATGCTAGGAGCTCTATATTGTTAGAAAAACCCTATTTGCAGAACGTTGTTCATAGCGATGACACATGGTGAAAAAATGAGCAGGATATACGGTTCTGTACCCCTTCTACATTACAGGACTACAGGCTGAATCCTGCCTGTCAGAACCTTCTTCTTTACCCTTACCAGGAAAAAGGGAAGAAGGGGAAGCTGGTAACCTGGATGCTACTGGTTTAACGCCAGTATGTGGAAATGCATCCAAGCGGCCCGGGTATCGTGAACCTGGGAAGGCCCCAAGCCGGCGGCAGAGGAAGGCACTGCGAAGGAAGCTGAAGTACCTTGAATGAGGACATGGACGTAGCTGTACCCCTTGGTACGGTAATGTCCAGAGAAATTGGACGCAAGCAAAGGGAATCTTCGGCGGAAGGAGGGGATAAACTGGTACCCCGGTAAAATCCACATTAGACGCACCAGACTCTCTGTCAGCGGCAATGCGCGCAGAAAGCGTAAGACCAACAAATCTCAAGTGGCCAACGTTTTATTGTGCTCCTCACCAGGGCTTACATCCAGGGAGGTGATCAAATCAGCGAGAAAGATCTCAATGAAGCTGGTCCCGGATGCGGACGTATGCGCAAGCTGTAGCCTCAGTTCTGACTGCTGCCGTGGGAGTTTCCTCCAAGGATGGCAAAATGTCAGAGGGACAATTTACTATCCTTCGGGAATGCCTGTGGAAAAAAATGCTGGAGTCTGGAACGAAGCCACGATTTAACAATCAAAGTTTTCGCAATGCACTTCTCCATTTGGAGTGCACTGACGAGGCTGCCTGAAAGTGGCTCCAGCAGGCAATCCCGGCTTTGAATTCCGGCGGTCGGCTCAAGTTCACTATTGGGAACATTGCGCTACGTGGGGTAGAATATGTCAGATGTTGGTTATCGGGCCCTCGAAAGAAGGCAAAGTACATCATCCGCATGCTGGGTGAACAGAGTCCGGACATGGACTTTGGACACTGGAGGGTAAAGTTTATGAATGTCAGGAAGGACAAATCTACAAAGGTGGAGGATTTCAACTTGGTTTTCGAACTGGACCAAAAGAGTCTGAATGTGTTCAGGGGAAGTCACCATATGGTGCTCCACTTTTTCCTACATAGACTGAAATTCAGTCATATCAGGAAACTGTAGAGCATTATCTCCATTTTGAGAACGAAGAACAATGATGGTTCAACTCCCACAATATAGAGCAAATCGCAGCATCTTCGGTGCACTCTCCCACAATGGAGCTGCGTGCGAAGGATAGTGCATACATTGACGGAACCCCCGTATGGGCGTTCGCACTGGTGAAGGGGCTACAGAGTGAATCTTGCTAGTAACTTCTCCTACATCTTCCAAGGAACAGGCGGAAGATAGGGAAGCCAGAGACGTGAACGGAACTAACTTGATGCCAGTTCGAGTGATCGAATCTATGCAAACCGGACACCGCAAATCGGTTAAGGCGCTAAGTGGAAAACAGACGAATGCTCTGCGGGATGAGATAAGACCTCTTTTATGGAGGAGGAAATGGGAACTGCTCCAAGTGCACCTTTCTTCAGACAAATCAAACATGAGAGGATCGAGCTTCTGGCGTACGGTGTGGGGGAAACCCCGTCACACGCGGACCGCGGCATACGTTTTTAACAGTTTTTCATTACATATTAGACTAAGTTTATGTCGAAAAACATAAAGGTTTGTCAAATTAACCTACAGAATACCAGAACCTCTTCCTATCTGCCGGCAGCGAAGCTGAAAAAGCTGCAGAACTGCCCCTAGATTTCTCTGGTGCAAGAGTCATGGGTTCGATTTAACATAATCTGTGGCATTGGATCAGTAAAGGGGGCTAGGATCTTCTGCGATGAAAGATTCATAAGACCGAGAGCTTGTGTTCTAATGTCAAGAGGGTTAGAGGCAACCATGCTGAGACGGTTCTGTTTTCAGGACTTAGTTACGGTCATCGTACAAAATCTGATTAACGGCGAGAGGAAAAACATATAGTTGCCTCCGCTTATTTACCCTATGATTATTTGTATCATTTACTCACACAAGAGCTAAAGGGTCTGGTTCCGTATGCAGAATCAAGTGGTCTCAAACTCTTCATAGGTTGCGATATGAATGCTTAACATATTTGCTGAGGCAGTAGCAAATGCAATCCAAGAGGAGAGAAGCTATTTGATTTCATCATTTCGGGCGGTCTCATGGCCGCAATCGTAGGGTGCGCCCCTATGCTCGTGGGACCGAGAAGAAGTGAAGCAATTGACCTAACAATCTGTACTTCAAAAGTGTTAGAATTGATTACACACTGGCGGGTTCTAGACGAGGTCTCACTGTCAGGTTACCCATATCTAGAATTCGATATGACTTGCGGGCGAACAGTCTGCAATACAAAGACGAAATCTTAGATAAACGAATTGGATAAAGTTCAATGAATTTCTTGGCAATAGAGTTCCCTAGGCGACTAAGAACTCCTTTGGCGCTTGAAGATCAATCGGAAACTCTGAACTGCACACTTTTAGGGAGCTATGAAGAGGCTTGTCCTACTTCCCGAGGCCAAAGCTGTAAAACGGTTCCTTGGTGGAATCGGGAACTGCAAGCGTACTGTGAGGAACTGGAAATGGAAAGTGAGAGGGATGAGTCGGCCAAGTTGAACTCTTTTAGAAAACCCCACGGTACTTTCACGAGCTCGAGGCTGGAATCAGTACAGACCCTCCTGGAAGTACACCACCCGCGAGAACAGGTCAGACAAGTGGTAAGGGGAGAGTTGGCGGTTCTTACAACCCCTTCAACAAGTGCTGCAGGGGGAACTGGAACACAGTGAAAGCTGTTGTTACCTATGAAAAGATGAGAGCTGTCATATTGTCCTTTGAACATTTCAAAGCACCTGGTATGGATGGCATCTATCCAGCAATGCAAAAGGAGGGTATGGAGCACTTACAGCGATTGCTAAGACATATTTTTCTAGCAAGTCTTGTTTTGGCTTCTTCGCAGAAGGTGAAGGTAGTCTTCATACCGAAACTCGGGGAAGATGACTATTCAAATCCAAAGAGCTTCAGACAGATGAGCTTTACTTCATTCTTGTTGAAAGGTTTGGAGAGACGGGTTGAGCGTTACATTCGTGGGAAGACACTTAAGTCGCACCCACTTAATGAAAACCAACATGCTTACCAGCGTAGAAAGTCCTGTGAGTCTGTATTTCATTTTTTGGTTTCAAAGATAGAGGATGCAACTCTGAAGGGTGAGTATGCGATAGGTCTGCTCGTGGACATTAAAGAGCCGTTTGACTGTGCGCCTTTTCAAAAACTCTGTGATGCCGCCACAGCGCATTCTGTTGATGATGCTTGAATTAAGTGGGTCCATGCTATTTTGTGTTGAAGTGGTTGTCGATCGCCACCTAACAGCAGAAGCAACGAAAGGTTGCCTCCAAGGAGGTGTGCTGTCGCCACTTCTGTGTAGTATGCTGATAGACTCATTACTATGCGAACTGCAAAATTTGCCAATGCACGCTCAGCGAGTTTGGAACGGTGTGTAGAAATATACAGCGTGCCGTTGATCTGATAGACATTTGGTGCCTTAGGCATGATCCTTCAGTTAATCCAAATAAAACCACAACAAAAAGAAATGAAATATCGGGGAGTCAGTCTATATAAAAAGCTTCATTGAAACAAAAATGAAGAGGTAAATTTGAAACGGACTCTCATAGCTTATGGGCTGTGCAAACGGACCTTTGCACTTCAGTATTTGTAGGTCAATTTATTTGGTAAATATTGCACCTTATTTACTCTTCAGATAGGAAACATTACGATCCCAAGCCCGTAGTAGAGTGAGTACTCCGTTTGTTCCCCAACCTTCTTATTTTATTATATTGTTCAGGAATACCAATAGTAAGAAAAGTTCCCAATCGGTCCAATGGGTCTTCTCTCCTGCTATGATGCTCAGCAACATCCAGATGGACGATGCCTTACGTTCTTCATTTGAAAGCGATAGCAACTCACGACACCTTCCTTCTTCAGTGTTAGTCGTGGACCCTCCCACACGCCCTTGAGTGCGGAATAGTACTATTTGAGCCAATCGATCGTGTTTCGTGACGAGATAGGGTAGTTTTTACGGACGACAGTAGAGTCTTGTGAGACATATGGCAGTTGGGAGAATACCAAAAAAACCATTAAAGGTATTTGTTGTCAATTATGGATACAGAGCGAATACACTTAAAATAAAACTATCAAACTTTGACCCCAAGCACAGCATTGGTAAACTATAAGGCGTTCACTATTTTGACATTCTTATATACAGTTCCTCCTCGTCCTCAAGGAGACATTAAATGAGTGTCCATACACAAAATACACAAAATTTGGGCCAACAATAAAGTAGGCGAACCCGTCAAACCTCATAAGGAAGTCTTGTTCTACATTCAGTAGTTTGCATTTGAGACTGGAACGCGCACGTTGTGCCGAAAACTTCGAAATCTCCGGTCTATAGGGCCTCAGAGTGTTATTCATAGAAATGCCTTTGTCCGTTCAGTAGCGTGGTTGGCTCGTTTGGATCGTTTGCGTCATTTTTCTCGGTCATAAGGCCACCAAAGGACTAAGGATGGCCTTTGGACCATCGCCAAATCCCACTTTGTCATTGCACCTGTTCACTCCTTTGCGGAGTTTACAGAATTCACGCAAATTGCTTTTCAGTTTCATTATCACAATACTTAATGTTGCGCATATTCCGGGCCTAATACTTTTTCCGTCCTCTCTTTAGGCCTAAGCAACCTAAAAGTATAGAACACACCTCCTGCGTAGTGCAATATCCTTGCCAGGGCGATAATATCGCAGGATGTTTTTCACCGAGTATATTGCAGGAGGTAAGTGTAACATATTGGCCAACTTAAGAGGGTGATTCCAATATTAATAAAAGGGATGCCGGTGAATACAAGATACTTGTCTTTCAATCGGGTAGCTGTTGATGAAATGGCAAGTGACCCATTCTAATATTGACAAATTTTCTTTTAACCTGGTAACCATTTTGTAGTTTCAGTGATGTCACTTCACGGAAATTAGAGTCCCAACCTAAAGGCCTTTCAGATCATCAGCCACTTATAACAGTCATTACCGACTTCAGCACTTTTCCCACTCCACCATCTCAGGGTCGCTTGAATGTTTACTAGCTTTAGGTTCCAACACAAGCTTCTGCCATTTTCACACGCGATGCACTGTCTGGCCTAGGAGTTTACGTCTTTGCTCATGGATGGCCAGAGGCAATTTTCAGTGATTAACCGGATCGTCGTCCTGATACCTGGGTGCGCAAGATCGGGTACTACGTGAAATACTTCCTTGTAAAAATCGCCCGTTATGAATGTCCTAAGTCCCTTGTCTGAGGTCTCGCAGATAAGGTAGGAGCTGAAGATAGGAAACTTCTTGAACTTGTATTTGGTGTTTGCCTTCAGGCTTTGAAGCTCTGCGTCGTCTTTCTGCGCTTCGTCGATTGCCATAAAATCCACCGCGGCTGGGACTGCGACATCCGAGATTCGAGACAAAGCGTCCGCGACAACGTTGTCTTTTCGAGACACTTGGGTATCGCATAGCTGGCGAGTTGGCGAGGAGATGCTTTGTCGGGCTTTTTTTGAGCGCGCAAGTAAGGAGCTTGTGGTGAACGCTGTGAATGGCCCGCCCTTATGCGAGAAACGAAAGTATTTAATGGAGCGGTACGCGGTGAGAAGCTCAAGATCATTGACGCTGTAGTTACGCTGAGCTTGGTTGAATTGTTTTGAAAGAAAGCTCAATGGTTGCTAGGTTTGATTCACCCGTTGGTGAAGAGCGGCGTCTACCGCTGCGTTTCATTCATGGACGAACATACTCAAGAACCTTCCCAGATCTTTCACCCTGGTTGGCAGGGAAAAGTTTTTTTTCGCTTCAACCATGTCTGGGTCTGGTTGGATTCCTTCAGGGGTAATCATGTGGCCGAGAAATTTCACCTGCTTCTGTAGGAATTTGTATTTTTCAACGTTTAGAACGCCCAGCCTAAAGGAGACGTTCAGAACCTGCATAGCGTGAGATCCATTCACGACCAAGGCCCTCGACGTACGATTGTGCAAAAATCTCCACCGGAGGTATTACTTTAGGCTACCGCGTGAACCTATCGATGATTGAGAAGCAATACTTGAAGCCATGCCGACCTCGCAAGGGGCCAATAATGTCGATGTAAATCGTACGAACACGCTTTGTAGCCCAAGGAAATGTGCCTACCTCCGTCTGTACATGCTTGGTGACTTTACTTCTGGCACGCGATGCACTGTCTGGCATAGGAGTTAAAATCCTTATTCATTGATGGCCAAAAATATCTACTAGTGGCCAAAAATATCTACTAGTGGCCCCTGGTGTATTGTATGGAATACTTCCTTGAGAAAATGGGCGGAATATATGGCCTAGGTCCTTTTTCAGAGGTCTCGCAGACTATTTCGGAGGTTAAGCCGAAAAGGGGAAACTGTGGAAATTTGTATTTGGAATTGTCCCTGAGGACGCAGTGCTTCAGAGCATTGCGTCATCCTTCTGTGCCTCGGCGATTGCCGAAAAATCGACCCTGGCAGGCATTTTAGCCTCTGAAACGCGTGACAAACCGTCTGCAACTACATTATCCTTGCCGGACACGTGCTGGATGTTCGAAGTAAACTAGCTTATGAAACTCAGTAGCCGGAGTTTTCGAAGGGACGCTTTGTTAGGCTACTGCTTAAAAGCGAAGGTAAGAGGCTTGTGGTCCGTGAACACAGAGTATCAAAAAAACTAATAGCTCACGATCATAGGTGCTGTAGTTCTGTTGAACTGTATTCCATTTCTTGGAAAAGAAGCTCAACGGCTGCCAGATTTGCCTTTAGATGAAGGGCAGCACCTACTGCGATGTCTGAGGCATCGACGAATACACCTAGGGGTGCATCTGTTCGAGGAAATGACAAGAATAAAGCGTCAGCCAGCTGTCGTTTGGCTAGCTCAAAAGTCTGGACGCCTCTGTAGACCGCGTAATCACGCATGAGTCTTTAGTCTTGGGTCCAGACAAGTTGGGATTGAGGATCGCTTTATGTTGTGTGGCTTTGGGCAAGAAACGACAATAAAAGTTTAATATGCCCAAAAACCCTTGCGGATCCTTGACCGTTTTAGGTTGTAGGAAGT
This sequence comes from Hermetia illucens, assembly GCF_905115235.1. Classification (NCBI taxonomy): domain Eukaryota; kingdom Metazoa; phylum Arthropoda; class Insecta; order Diptera; family Stratiomyidae; genus Hermetia; species Hermetia illucens. Next base: position 161,256,511 of record NC_051851.1, on the reverse strand, counting down.
CTATGATGGCCTGAATCTTGTCTGCATCCGGTTGGTTTCCCTCAAGGGAGATCATGTGGCCTAAAAACTTTACCTGCTGTTGAAGGAATTTACACTTTTTAACGTTAAGTACAAAACCGGCCTCGAGGAGACGTTGAAAAATGCATGCCAGATGGTCCAAATGTTCAGAAGAAGAGACGCCAAAAACAATATCCATGTAAACGAAACACAAGTTTAAATGTCGTAGGGCAGAGTAAACGAACCTCTGAAAAGTTTGCGCAGTGTTGCACATGCCGAATGTTGAACTCGAAGAGTCCGAGAGGTGTGCAGATAGCCGTTTTCAGTATGTCTCCGAGAGCAACATCGATTTGGCAATCCGTCGGGAAAATACGACAGTTTTTTTTATGGGGGAATTATGGATGAGTGAAATAGGGTACCAGAGGGGAATTGTGTGACATCCAGTGTGTAATCTCCCCAAGGCATCTATTCGCTGTTTGACTTAGGGACCAAATGGAGTGGAGATGACGAACAGTTATTGGAAGGTCTGCAAATACCCTGTCTCATGGGATCGTCTTTCCCTGCAACAGTTAGCTTCTGGGGTTATAGAGGTGCACCTTTCAGAACATCGGGTAGCCGGTATTGTTGACGTGGTGCTGTACATCGTGCTAAACCGGCTCGGAGAAACTACTAGTGATGTTGCGATATTTTCGCAGCAGTGCCGAAATGCGAATGGAAATTTTTCCTGCCGATTTCAAAGAGGTTGCGGGATATATTAAGGCTTTGTTCTGCAGCTCATAGTGACATAGGAAGTCCTCACCTAAAATGGGGGTCCTAATGTCCTCCAAAACGAATCGCCAAGAAAACGTTCCACGCAGTCCGAACCTCAAGTCCACCTGCCTGTAGCCGCAAGTGTGGGTGGGAGAGGAGTTCGCGGCAGCTAGTCACAAGTTTTCAGATATCAACGTGTTTGTACGAGGTACGGGGAGAACCGAAAGCAACGCCCGGTCAGAGGGTCGAATATTGTAAGGCGGTGTGGTACTGCGCTTTGAGTAGCCGTCACCGAGGCACTCAGGGAACCTAGTTTTTTGTTGCATTGAAATTGTATCCGGTGGTGCATATAGTCATTTGAGCTCTGAATTTACGGTGGTACCAGCAAATCGTCGGAGCCGATGAGGGCCCTAGCGTGTGACCCGAAAGCCCTTTTCGGGAAGCACACCTCAACCGTGACAGCGATCGAGATCTACCCTTTCGAATGAAAAGTACCTACAGTCGTCGGAAGTTTGGACACAGCGTTCGCAAGTGTCGTCATCATTGCTTTCGGGTCTTCCACTTCTTGACGTGTCTCTCTAGAGACTTCCACAACCACGGGAGTGCGTACACCTCGTTGACTTTATCGGCTGTGGCAGACTGCACCTCCAGAAACGCCGAGACCGCGCAGGCCAAGATGGTGCAGGTGCTCTTCGGGAGCAGCACTCATCTTGAGTGGCAGAGAGTAGATCGACTTCGGTTGTGAATACTCATTCCTGAGGCTCTGTTGATGCCCCATACCCCACAAAGAAGTGAACAGTAGAGATATAATACGTTATAGGAGTATAGCTCACCTCGAGTATGGGTTAGTCACCAGTTTTAGCTTCTGCAACTTCAATGATACAAGAAATATCCCCTTATGCACGCTTCGAACATTTTAGCGAACAGGTTCGGTCTAGGCTTCACCGAGAGTGTGATAGGCTTGGCCAATATGCAATTCAAGTCCGGACCTTGGTTATCCCCTATTCTAGTGAAGATTTGCAGCAGCTCTATTTCTGGTGGCTGCCAGAATTACCGTCGTATCTGCTGGAGGTATTGTGTTAGTAAAAGAGTTGGATATGTCTGAGTGGTCCCATTACAACTCTACAGACGTTTTCTCCCAGGTTTACGCCCGCCTCTGAACAAACTTCCGTAAAACACTTTTTTCTTGCTGGATAGCCAGCTTGAGATTTCTGGACCTCCCTTAAAGGCGCGCTCTTTTTCCCCCGATTAGTCGTGCCTAGTGCCTTCTGAGTTATTTATCCTGTTCTGTGGCAAGTTGTGTGAAGGTTTGCTGATTTAATAATCCACCATGGAGGCATGGATGTGTCGCAGACTTTGACGAAGAAGTACGGTGCTTCCGATTCCCGACTTGCTATCACTTAAAAGCCAACAAGAATCCTCCGAAGAATTTTTGGCTTCCTACATAAGGATGAACGATTTCGTAGCCTACATAACGACGAAATCTATTAGCGATACCATGACCGTCAGGTTGTGGATAAAATCCGGTTTAATGGGTTACGTTGGGCGGGTCACCTAATCCGTATGGATGAGGATGATCCAGCCCGAAAAGACTTTAAGGGCAATATCTATGGTAGACTATGGTAGAAAAAGAAGACAAGGTAGACCCTGCCTGAGATGGAGCGATGGTGTAGGTCAGGACGTCAGACAGCTGGATATCGAATTGGTGGACCTCGGCGCAAAACCGGGATATCTGGAGTTCCTTATTAAAGCAGGCCTGGACCGAATACCGGTTGTTGCGCCGTTGATGATGATGATGATGATAATTATTGGCAATATGACGACATTAAAACTCCTTACGCCATCAAGGACCCACTTCCACCCTTGACTATTGATTGGAGAAATTTTTGGTTTCATAGAAGGTCAGGACTATGAAGCCATCCTTCGATTTATTCGTTACGAGTAAGGAGGAAGAGTCATAGTTTTCAGGTCTTCACTAACTTCAAAACAACTTATTTAAGTCCAAACGAAATGGACAGTTGCTTAGGGAGAATATGGACAGAAAATGTACATTCATCAATAAATATTTCTACAGGACAAGCTCCATGTACATATATCATGAAGAATGGATGCGATGGAACTCAATTCCTTTACAATTGTCTTCCTTCCAGAGCTATTTCATCCCTTCACTTGACACCCATACCATCGATTTGGAGGATTTGATAAACACACCAGCAAATATTACAACTGGAAGATTAATGGATCCCACTAGTTTTGAGATGAAGAATATCGTTCATGACTGGGAAGAGAGTGAGAAGCGTCAGGACCGACACTACCGTGTTTCATCGGATCGAGTTAAGGCAAGATTCTCCAAAAATGGGTTGGGTCTTCTTTAAATTGAATTTACTATTTGCAGACTAGCATGGTGTTGGTCAATGACGCCGTATGGACATTGGCTAAAGGCTTGAAACATTTAGATTTGTTCGAAGAAATCGAATTGCCTCAAGTTCAGTGCAAGAAGGGCGTACCATGGCCATTCGGTAAACGAATTGTGGAGCAAATTAAAGCGGTGAGTATCTAGTATCCATGGATCCAAGTATGTGGAGATGTACTTGGAACTACCCCAGTGAATTTTCAAAGGATACGTTCACTCACCCTGTTTTGCATTACAGAGAGTAGACGAGGGAGCAACAGGCCGTATTGAGTTCAATGAGTACGGACAGCGAACTTTCTTCACCATTCGCATTCTGGAGTACAACAGCCCCGAATTCCATGACATAGCCGTCTGGGATCCGGTTAAACGACTTGGCGAAATTATTGATCCGGATGAACATTACTCCAAGAAGATAGAGGAGAAGCTGCATAACAAAACATTCACGGTTGTCTCACGGATCGGTGCACCATTCCTTCTCAACAGGTACTTATTGGATCACGATGGTTTCCCACGCATAAATCAGGTGGAAGTGCTCGCGTGGCACTTGTGCCACATATTCCTCTTATCCACCCAAGGATAATGCGAATCACATTATTATTTCGACAGATTTTTCCAAATTGAATGTTTCATCTTTTTTCGTTTTAAGTATGTATCTCGGCGTTGCCTTCATTGAATATTCTATTACAGGGAGCCGAAAGAGGGTGAGATTTTGGAGGGCAATGCTAGGTTCGAAGGGTACTCCTTAGACTTAATCGATGCCGTGGCTCAGCTTCTTGGAGCCAGTTATAAATTTGTTCTTACCCCGGACGGGAAATATGGAGCTTATAATAAAGTTACAAAACAATGGGATGGATTGATACGACAACTGCTTGACGGGGTGAGTGTTTTTGTGATAGGTCCCGATATCGTCCTTTGTCATCTTCCTAATGTAATTTCGTATATAAATTTCAGAAAGCTGACTTGGCTATTTGCGATCTGACGATAACATCAGCTCGACGAAAAGCAGTCGATTTCACATCACCTTTTATGTCTCTGGGGATTAGTATCCTGTTCCTGCGAGCAACACCTGCACCACCCGATTTATTCTCATTTCTATCCCCGTTCTCGTTTGAGGTGTGGGTGTACATGGGATCCGCTTTGCTATTGATTTCTTTGTTGCTTTTCGCATTGGCAAGGTACGTGATTATAATCTCTTTGAAATTTAGGATTGTGATATTTCTCCAGGGCTTAGTAATTCCATTGGTTTACCGAGCGTCCTTCCCAAGCAAAGTTTCAGCGCTGATAAGACGAACTTTAGTTAAATGAAACCTTTTCACGTTTTCAACAAATCGCTTTGCTAACAGAAGCGACCCATTGGCTTCCTTATTAATTTATATAGATTAGCTTTAACTTTGCTTCCTGCCACGTCCTGCGTTCAATAGACTGGATATAATGGCTCAATTTTTCCTACAGAATGTGTCCCGACGACTGGGAGAATCCACACCCTTGCGATCCGAATCCGGAAGAAGTTGAGAATGTTTGGGATTTGAAAAATTCAATGTGGCTCACTATTGGATCACTTATGGGTCAAGGATGCGACTTACTTCCAAAGTGAGTATCTTTGGTGGTAGCTTCCTGTGTAATCCGCATGAAAGAAAGTACTTTAAGTGCTACCAGAAGTTCTTTAGAACGAATTAACGATGCACATATATTATCATTGTAATTCAGGGCAGCGTCGACGAGACTCCTAACGGGAATGTGGTGGTTCTTCGCCCTCATGATGCTCAACTCCTATACAGCCAACTTGGCAGCATTCTTAACAAAATCGATGTCTGCCGACGATATTAAAAGTGCAGAGGATTTAGCATCGCAGAGTAAGATAAAATATGGTGCGGTTACGGGTGGCAGTACGATGTCATTTTTCAAGGTACGAGTGGTGTATTGTTGTGGCTACAGAAACTCCTTCAATAGAGGATATTGTTCCTGCTTTGTTCCAACACATTATTTCCGTTGCTACTGAGTAGAATAGACTTGAAAGCATTCATTTGCGTAGAAGCGTATATTTGCATTGCGGTCGGGGGAAAAAGTGGCTTTTGTTCAATTTAAATCTATTCCTTTCTAAAGGATTGAAAATAGGATTTCCGTTTCTCCTTGGAAAATGCTTTTCCGTTCTCGCTATGATTTTTATTTGCATGACATATTTTATAACCATTGTTTTCCGAGAAAAATATTTTCCACCTGAAATTTTGATGTTTCGCAAGGGTGGATTCTGCGTGAAGTACGTAAGGTGGGCCGTTCGGGGAGTCTATTTATTCTGGTAAGTGATTAAGGGAGGAAGTAGAAATGTTTACTGGCAGGATTTAAATTTTCTTCGTTGTATAATATAAACGACTCAAATCGAATGGATTCATGGGAAATATTCCCTTCTGGTATTTGTCTGAATTATCTGAAAGGGACGATTAATTTCAACGAATCTGATTTTTCTTGGTAATACCACAGTCTTGAAAGGTCTAAGAAATCGTAGGTTCATCCGTAGAAATGTTTGCAACTCATTGGATCCTATTCTTCCGCCTTCTTTCCTTTATTTGTTGATATTTAGCTCATTCCATGTAATCTACCTTCGTATTATGTGTCTGCGATTATATATATGAACTATTGTGATTTAAGGGTCAAAAGGCCACGAAAATATTGTTATGGATTGTCACTTGAGATGGAGATAAAGCAAATGTCAACAACACGTGGACATTTTTCGTCCTTTTATCTTTTGCTGAAAGTGATAATCCTGCGATTATGTGTGGGGTTGATAGGCTACAAAGGGGTGGTTTTCTTGCCTAGGTATTGTACAGTCATTGTTGGGTGTTTTGTACATTAAAATAGGATTAACATTGAATTCATTATTGGAGGTGAGGCGAAGTGGTTGCTTATATATGGCAAAGTTGCTGGTTGTCAACCATTCATGTTAGCTTCGAACTAAGTTGACTGCCCAATCAATCTGATGGTGAAATTACATGGTGGCGATGAAATTAGAATTAGTTTCATACGAACATAGTAGATAGGTTCAAGAAAATGGGAGGGCTTCCGGAGTGCATCGGTCCTCACCAGAACATGGGTACAAACTTCAGCAACTCGTTCGACAGGGTATCTGCAGGCCCTCAAACAGCTGTTGGTCTTCCCCACTGCATATGATCCCTACGCCAAACGGCGAATGGCGCCCATGTGGGGATTTCACAAGGCTAAATGCACAGACTGTTCCTGACCGATATCCAATTCCACTCATCCACGATTTTGCGCATCACCGCATCTTTTCGACCTTGGACTTAACCAAACCTTATCATGAAATCTCTGTAACTCCAGAAGACATACCAAAGACGGCAATATGCACACCCTTTGGACTCTTCAAGTTTACCCGGATGATTTTCGGATTGTGCAATGCGGCGCAAACCTTTCAAAGGTTCATCCACTCGGTCGTGCGAAACCTCGACTTCTGTTCCGTATATTTGGATGATGTTTTGGTCGCTTCTTCCTCAGAGTCTGAGCACTTAGCCCATCTCGAGTGCATTTTTCCGTGTTAGTCCTAAACGTTGAGAAATGTAAGTTCTTTCAAACACAAGTGAGATTCCTTGGCCACTCCATTTCCTCTGAAGGAATACAACCCGACTCAGACAAGGTGCAAGCGATTACAAGCTTCCCGCGTCCGAAAACTGTAAAGGATTTACGGAGGTTCTTGGGCATGCTAAATTTCTATCGTCGTTTCCTGCCCAAGACCGCCCAACACCAGTCCGTTTTGAACGCGTACTTGTCTGGCCCCAAAACTAAGGACACACGAGAGATCGTGTGGTCTGAAGAGGCTGTCCGCGCGTTCAATAAATCCCGACAGCAATTGGCTGATTCTACACTCTTGGCATTTCCTCTGCAAGATGCACCTCTAGCCGTTTTTGTTGATGCCTCTGACAACGCAGTAGGGGCTGCACTTCACCAAAAGGTGAATCACGTCTGGCAGCGGTTGAGCTTTTTCTCTAGGCAGTTGAACCCTGCTCAACGGAACTACAGTACCTACGATCGTGAACTGCTCGCCGCGTACTTGAGCATCAAATACTTCCGCTTCTCCCTTGAAAGCAAGCCGTTCACAGTGTTCACGGACCATAAACCTCTCGCATATGCTATGAAACAAAAGCCCGACAAAGCGTCCCCTCGTCAGCTTCGACATTTGAGCTTTATAAGCCAGTTTACGTCAGACATCCAGCACGTGTCCGGCAAAGACAACAAAGTTGCTTATGCTTTATCTCGTATCTCCGAGGTTACCATCCCCGCTTCACTAGACTTCTCGACTATTGCTAAGGCTCAGGAGGATGACGCAGCACTTCAGAGCCTCAAATCCAACCACAAATACAAATTTCGGGAGTTGCCCATCTTCGGCTCGAACCTCACTCTCTGCTGCGAGAACTCGGAAAAGGAACCTCGGCCATATATTCCGGCCACCTTTCGCAAGGAAGTGTTCCACGCGGTTCACGACTTAGCGCATCCAGACATCAGGTCAACAAATCGGTTAGTCACCGATAAATACTGGTCCAGAGAGTGCATTGCATGCCAAAAGTGTAAAGTTACCAGGCATGTAAGGAAAGAAGTGGGCTCATTCCCCCGCACTTACAAGCGGTTCCACACCATAGACCTCGACATAGTAGGGCCTTTGCGAGACTCGCACGGTTACAAGTATTGCCTCACAATCATTGAGAGCTTTACGCGGTGGCCTGAGGCAATACCTCTGAAAGACATTACGGCGAAATCTTGTGCCGAAGCCCTCTGTCGAGAGTGGATACCTCGCTTTGGCGTCCCTGCAGTGGTCATCATTAACCAGGGAATGCAATTTGAGTCCACCCTTTTCTCGAAGTTAGGCAAACTCCTGGAGTTCAAACGCCAGCGGAATACTGTATACCACCCCCAATCCAATGGGATGCTAGAACGTTGGCACCGGAAGCTGAAAGCCGCCATTATGGCACGCGACGGTCCGTCCTGGACCCAAATTTTGCCTCTCGTCCTACTCGGCCTACGTACAACCCGCCGAGAGAAATTTGCTGCCAGCCCTGCGGAGCTGGTATACGGGGAGAACCCGAGACTCCCAAGTGATCCGGTATTCGACGACAGATCGGGTCTCACACAGTCGGGGTTGGTGCGTCAGCTGAGAGACAATCCCCGACTTATCAAGGCCACTCCTCCCATCCAACACTCGTCCGCACCTGTCTGTGCGTCCAAGGAACTGGACACGTGTACGCACGTCCTGGTCAGGACGAAGGCCGTCCGGAAGCCGCTGCAGCCTCCTTATGAAGGTCCGTACCGCGTTCTCGAACGGAGAGAACATTTCTTCCAGCTCGGGATCGGTGGACTCAAAAAGGCGGTTTCCCTATCCAGGCTGGAACCCGTGTGCACCCCTAAACAACGGCGCGTTCGCTTCAAGGACTGATGGGGAACACAGTTCCGGATTCGGTCGCTGAAACCCCTCGGTTTCATCTGGGTGCGTAGTGATGTGGCGCGGCATTCGAAATTTATTTCGAATGTTGCGAATACCAGTGGACAGATGACGCCACCAGCGCTCTCCACTCAGTTTAGACCTCGCCACAGGAGTGGAGAGCAGAGTGCCATAAAGGGACAGCAGATATGTCAGATATAAAAAACATAATGGCTGGATTTCTACTTCAATGGACAGGACCTGAAAAAGAAAAAGGACTTCGACTTCCACTCAGCTTACATTTTTGAGACGTGAAAAAGTTGTTGCTTGAGATATTGAATTCAATTTGATTTTAACAGAAAATATTTTACTTAAATAAAAAAATAATTTACAAATTAATTAATGAAGTAAAGTAAACTAATACAAAAGATGCAACAATACGGCCTTCCAAGGCTGTCGCTCTTGTTGAGGGGCAGATCGAAGGTTCTCCCCGAACACCAGTTCAGCAGGGCTGGCACCAAACCCTTCGCGGACGACTGTACGGAGGCCAGGCAGATAGAAAAGCAAGATCTGCGATCAGGACGGCGCATCATAATCGCTGCCTTCAAGGTCCAATGCCAACGTTATCTCATTGGACCGCGGATGTCTGCTGACGCTTGAATCCGAGGAGTTTCCGAGCTCCGAGAAGAGAGTAGATTCAAATTGCATTCCCTGGTCTGTGGTGAACACCAAAACGCAGAATCCAGTCTCGACAGAGGGCCACAGCACATGACCGTGTTGTTATATCTTTCAGTGGTATTGGCGTAAACCGATCAATAATCGGGATGCAATACTTGTAGTCGTATGAGTATCGTAAAGGCCTATAATATCGAGGTGTGCAGTGTGGTAGTGCCTTGTCGACCTTTGTTGGGAGTACACCTACTTCCTTCCTAGCATGTCCAGTGACTTTACACTTCTGGCATGCGATGCACTCTCTGCCCCAAGAGTTCACGTTCTTGTTTATATATATATATATGGTTGCCTTTCACCTCTTGGTGGAGTATAGTGCATCAACCACACCAACAATCCATCGCTAGCGGTTGCCTGAAATGGGCTTCAGCTTTATCCACGTCTTCCCAGAACACTTACACTCCTCCTCTACTATTCTGCGTCAAGTGCTCATGGGGCGACCCGTCTTGGGAGAGTGGATTCTATTGCATGGAATAGCCCGCAAAGCAATTGTCGACCTTTCTTCATGTGTGACCTATCCACTGTTACTTCCCTAGATATACAAATTGACCGGCACTTTCGATGCTCCGCCCATTAATGCAGATAGGGAGGGTGCGATGCATCCGCTAGACTAAGAACCTTGGTTTTGTCGGTGTTTATTTTCAGTTCGAATGTACTTGCTTCCCTTTCTAGATCTAGAGCCATTTGACCAGGTCCATGATCCAGTAATATAGTGAGAGAGCAAACAAATGTCATCAGCATAGGCGAAATGTTTGAGGAGAGATGTCATCGTCCATTGGATTCCTCCCCCCGGACAGGGCGGCATGAAGAATGTCACCGATAATAAGAAGAAATAAAACGGTGACAGGAGGCAATTTTGGCGGACTTCGCTTTGGAACTCAAAATCCTACGGGATTTTACCTCGCTGCAACACGTGACATTTTGCGCTATCATGTGTCGTTCCGAAACGGTCAGTGCACTTTTGTGCCTCTTCTAGTTCCCGGTTTCTTTCGTACGGTTGAAAAGTTTTCGCACCTCCATTTTTATTCTAGTTTGGTTCCTATTCCAGGGTATGTCTTTTGATGACTTGACTATATTAGTCCCGTCTATTAAGGTTTTCCTCATTGATTCCTGATCTATTTCGCTCCTGATGTTACCGTCCGATTCCTCATAATTCTACCCATCCTACTTCAGAACCAACTCGTAGTATTTAAGGAGGAGAGCAGCTCCTCCGCCCTGCAAATAAGGTCCCCAAAGAATTATGAACCTAGTATCAGCAGTCCGGTTTTAACTGGAGCTGGACAATCGCAAAGGAAATGCCTGAGGGTTTCTCCTTTCTCTTCTCAACTTCTACAATACGAATTGTAGAGTAAGCCGAAACTGGTGGCATGGTTTTCTATAGGCGAGTGTCTACACTTTTGCCATCTGGAGGTAGCGGCTATCAAGTTGGGCGATCAGACTCCATTCTTTAGTCGCACCTCCAAGCACGCAGATCTTCACTAAGTCCGCTGTACTGTCCTCGGAGATCGCCTATTCTTCGGCCTCACGCCGACAGAGTTCGCATGGTTTCGCGAATCTGAGAAAATTCTCGAGAGATAGAGAATGCGCAGACCCTTCGCTGAAGAAAACCTTACCAAGGTGTCTTGATCTGAGGTCTGAGGAGGTCGGGCAACTGAATACGAAGTGCAGAACTGTCACTTCCTCCTCCGCCGCTCCAATTATTTCCATGTGGTAGTTTAGGGGCCAGTGTTCCGTTAAAAGCCTTACTACGGTTTTCATGAGCTACTTTTTAAGAGACAACAAAAATGCTACTCTAGTGGCCTCGGGTTTCTTCATAAAGATTTTCGTCTCCCGGCAGAAGTTCAAATTTCTCCATAAGGCTGCGTGAATGCTTGCCATTTTTCCATTCAAAGTAGACTTAACAGTAGATGGCCGAATGCCAAAAGCTGGTTCTAGCCCAACCATTGCGGATTCAGAACATTGGCGAGCCAGTCTATCAGCTTCCTCATTACCAGCAATATTTGAGTGCCCTGGCACCCACATCAGGAATGTTTCGTTCAGCCGGCCAAGCAGCATCTGACGACAACACCACAAATGGATTGGGGGAAATTTAGAATAGCTTCGAGTGCCACAGTCGGCGCATTTCTCATTGCTCCAGTAATACTTAGGCAATCGAGCCTCAGAATCTGTGCAGCAGCTTCCTGCCGTTAACAAAGTTCACATACTGTGCCGGCAAACCTGGCTATAATTGTTACGGTTAGGTCGTCCGCAAATGCTTGTGCGAAGACCTTTGTGTCCTCCAGGAATCATAACAGAGTGTCCATAATCAGGGGCCATAAAAGAGGAAAGAGAACCCCTCCCTGTGGACAATCCCTAAGACACCCTGTCTGAATATGTGGGTCCGACCAATATCTGGGTCTTTCTCAACTATAGTAGGTGAAGGATCCAACTGATCAACAGTAGACCGATTCCATGCTGTCATGCTGCGATGCAAATCACCGCGAATAAGACATAATTGAAGGCGCCTTCGATGTCCATAAATGCACCTAAGGCGTGTTCTTTATTAGACATTGCCATCTCAATTTTTGCCGTTAGTTCATGGTGTGCTGTCTCCGTGGACTTGTCTTTCTGGCAGGCATGTTGCCTACAGTAAAATGGCCACTTAGGGATATATGTATCCCTTATGAACCGATCTATTAGTCTTTCCATTCCTTTTGGCAGAAAGGAAGTTAGACTGGTCTGGGAATAAATATTACCTACACATTACGCCAGCTGGTTGGAATATAAGCGTGGCCTAGGCAAGCCGGTATATATTCCGAAGGTGTAAGCCCAGGGCATCCCTTCTCCTATTATTAGAGCAGGAATAATGTCATCCAGACCTGCAGACTTGTATCTATGGAAAGAGCTAAATGCCCATTTCACTGGTTCCCGTGAAATTAGTTTGCATGCCAGAGTCCAATCTTCCGGTTGAGGGCTGTATGTGTCTGTCGGCCCCGAGAAGGGATTTTGGGTGCTACTTGGGAAATGCGCTTCAAACGAATGGGTTGCTGTTTCCTCATCGTTTTCTGTGTATCTCCCGCTCTCTAAACTTAGATAACCCAATAGCTAGCTACGTTCTTTGAAAAAGAGCAGTTTTGGCTTTGAGATTGCCTCAAGAGAGTTGGTCTCTTCTCAGCATCTCCATGATCATCGTTTCGCCAACCTTATGCTTTTCTTTAAAGCTTTTAGAGCCTTTTTGTACCAAATTCAGCAAGGGCTGCAATCAGACTTTAGAGCCTGGTTGAGGAGCACCCTTGTCGTTCTCCACTGTTTTGCCAAGTCCGAGTTCCATCATGATGTTTTACCCTTCTTTGGTATCATGAGTAGACAGCTCTCTTTGAAAGCTTCACTCATGCTGCTAGTGATCACCTGGGTTGTTTTCTTAATTCCAGCAATGGATTTAATGCGTCTATCAGGGATCATAATTCGGGCGCTCAGTTCTCTTTTGTCCGTCATCCAATCTGTGTTACGTGGATTCCGAAATGAAGTAGGTGGAGGTGGATCCATGCTTATTACGAAATCAATGCGTTTGTGTTCAAGGAGCGTATCGTTTGAAACTCTCCACTTTCTGCCACCGTGATGTCGATGATCTCTTGTCCGACCACGTTGAAGAAAGCGGGTTCATTACCCAAATTAAGGATCTGCATTCAGTTCCTACCAGATACTCACGTCTCGATCCTCTCGCGTTGATGTTGGAACTTTCCCAGTATATATGGTGGGCGTTGACATCACATCCTGCTATTATTCGCATGCTTTTATTTTTGACATATTGGTTAGCTCTGATGAATATTCCGCTTCGTCTACGTCATAAGGGAAATAAGCAGAGCACCATAGGATCTCCTTATCTCCCTGTTGGCTTTTTATGGTCAATTTGATCGTTGTGGTGTCGTTAACCAAGATAGCTTGGAGGTCTTTTGAAACGAACATGCAGGAGCGGGGTCTATCACTTCCATTGGCATACAGCAAGTCACCATGTCTTGTCACTTGCAGTGATTGATCTGCCGATTGATAAGTGCAGTCGCCGCTTTATAATGCTGCAAATTTATCTGAGACATGTGGGACCTCATCTACGGTTCAGACCAAGATGCCGTGAGCTGCACCTTCCCCTCGATGCTATTAGGAGCCGACACTTGTAATGTGACGGTCTGAAGCCTGTAGTCGAGCCGGTAGCCCGTTTGTTCCCGAGCCTTCTTATATGCGATATAGGGACGCCGATAGTGAGGAAAGTTCCCGGCCTTTCGGCTCTTCCTCCTGCTTTGCAACTTAGTAGCATTCAGGTGGAGGTGTTGAGATTATTCTGGACTCCAAGTTTTTCCAGGACCTCAGCACCATTACGCTTCTCTTCTGGAAGCCAGAGAAAGCACTTTCTAAAGGATGGTAGCTAGGAAATCTCTCCCGGGTCAGTCGCGCACCCTTCCCAACATTGTTGAACGAGGAGCAGTACTGTCTAAGCCACTCGTTCGTGCTTTCGTCGGCAAAGTTTATCCGTAACATTTTACGGTATACACCTACCGACTCAAAGTGTAGTGTAATCCTTTGCAAGGATGCAGTCCATACAGTTAAGACGAGTTTCCTCCTAAGCTGCTGACACTGCTGTGCATCGTAATCGGCGGCATTGGTATCGTCATATAAGACCAATCCATCGATTTCGATAGCCTTGGCTGCAAATGAAGACTTAGCTGTTATCGGTCGAGCCTTCTTTGCAGCCGTTTGACCCGAAGAGTTAGGATCGTGAGAAGATCACTGCCGCTTTGGTCTGCCCTTAGCCGTAGATCCTCCAGATGATCCTTTCCTTCAACATTGGCACAACCCGGGGGTTGTATTTTGTCCAAAGGCGGTCTGTCCAGAGACGGTTTGCCCGGAGGTGGTCTGCCGGAAGGTGGTTTGCCCGAAGGTGGTTTGCTCGGACGCTTTTTGCACGGAGGTATTGTTTTGCCAGAGGGCTGTTTGCTGTCCGAATACAGATACTTACTTATAGGTAAGACTTTAGCCTCTGCAATTAGAGTCCGTGGTCAGGAATTCTGAGAGAGAGGAACTGCTTCGGCTCGTCCATTAAGGACTGGGTCACAATAGGGTGGGTTCTCATTTCAATAAGGGGCGAATTTGTGCCTAGGCTCAGGTTTTGCATTGAAGAGCTCAGGGTTGCCCCTTTGCTCAGGGTTGGATTGCCATGATGTTGAATTCTTCTGTTTTAGTTTTTTAAGTTTTTAGTTTCTTCATAATTGACTGCCATGGCCTTTGTTTTACCGGGTAAAATAAGTCGATCTCGGCAGAGTCCCTTTTGCCTAGGCAAGGCTAGTTGAAACTGGGGGTCGTCTGGTACTCAGAGTTAATCGTTCACGGCCACATCTTAATCTCTGTGACTATTCAGCCCTCGGCATGGTGGTCACGTTTTGGTTTGAAGTATTGATTACCACTTAGCTTCAGGTTTCCCGGAAGATCTTCCTTGCGATAATGTAGGTAATCGTCGAGTGAGAAACCACTTAGTAAATTCAGGCCCAAACCGGCTGAGGTTGATCTAAATTTTGTTTAAGGACTTGAGGGAATGCTGCGTTCACCTTTCAGTTCATGGCGGACTGGACCAATTGTAAAGAAATTTACTCCCTCGGTTGCTGGACCACGAACCATTCTGTTCTGGGCTAGAACTCAAATGCAAATGCAACAGAAACTGAGGAAGAAATTTTCTTTCTATGATAATTGGTCCGGTCCGCCATCAAGTGGATGGTGGACTCAGGACTTCCTCAAATCCTTCAACAAAATTTTAGCCGAGAAGGAGTTAGTGGCAGCTGTTCTTGGAAGCTGTCGGCATAATACTGGCAGCTAGTGACTTTTGCTGAGGTGCTGCAATCCTTTGAAATCGATCGATTAAATCACATTTTCAGGATCTTTGAAAAAGCTGCACGCCAGGTACAGGACATGAGAACTTCAATGATTCCAGCTAATGTGCTCATCGTGTAGTCTAATCACTCGTGGGGATTTAAATAAAAATGAGAACACTTTAACGACTTTTCCAATCATTTAATGCTATGGCTTTCCATTTTTCAGATATTTAATCCATCTCCATACAGGAGGGTCAAAGTGCTCCATATCCCATACTGAATTTTCAAGGGTATTGATTGACAAAGGCAGTCAGTTCCCATTGAAAATTCATCAGGATGATATCAAATAGGATTGCTGTGAAATTTCCTATGAAATAGCCTTTGAACCGTATTCTTACCGAGCACATAAAACCAAATAAACTCGCCCAGCCCAAGCCAGTGTCCTTCAATCGAAATCCCATTCACTTTTAAACATGATATGTTTGAAGATTTAACATGAAATCTAACTCCCGAACAACCCTATAAATTTTACATTAATTTCGAAATGTGTCCGTCCCAATTTAAAGACTCGAAGGGCGGGAGTGGGTCCCCGTAAGCCGGGCCAGCCAGCAGGAATTCCTTCCGTTTAGAAAAACGGAAATCTCATCTAAATCCGGGCAAGCGAGGAACTGATGTCGGCGACGACTGGAAAATGAAACGATTTCAGAAAGGGATTTCCTCTCCACATCCAATATTTGTCTTTTATTACTCCAGAAATTATTATTTAACTTCGATTCGATTTCACTCGGCTAGCTTTTAAGCCCTTCAACTCCTTTTTCAAATTACCCGTCCCCACCGGGTTCGCTAGCATGCATGTATTTGCGGGTGTATATGTGTGACCATGTGTCTGTTGCTTGCGTCCTCATGATATTCTTTTGCTTGTTTTGTTAATGGTTTTTGCAGGAATCGAACTTCTCCCTATACCAGCGAATGTGGGCCGCCATGGAATCAGCTCGGCCGTCCGTTTTCACGAAAAATAATGATGAGGCTGTGGACCGAATTCTTAAGGGAAAACGACTGTATGCCTTCCTAATGGAATCGACAATCATCGAATATATCACAGATAGGAATTGCGATCTAGTGAAAGTTGGGGGACTATTGGACTATAAGTCCTACGGAATTGCATTGCCATTTAGTAAGGATACACAAACGAGGATATTGATGTTAAGGGTGGCTTTTCTCTCCCCGGATTGACCGAGTTTGTTTTGCGCCTGTGACTTCTTAAAGCGCAGGGAAAAGTTGAAGAGTTCCCGTCCCGCGATAAGTCGGTATTTAACTTGGCTCGGGAAACATGCAGAGTGCCTCGAGGACATTCAATCAGGACACGTACTTAAGATCGATTTAAAAAGTTCCCGTTTTATTTTCATGTTAAACGGAAACGAGAAAACTTTGCCAAACTCGACAGAAATCAAAACAGAATTACGTTGCCTGGGAAGAGGAAAGTCCCTTAACTGGAAATATAGAACACATCTAGCAGCACATCCTGCGCCATAATAGCTATTACATCTACATCAGTAACGTGATTGCAAGTCAATTTTAAGAGGAATATTGAGTCTTTGCTTTTCTTATTGGGTAGGTTGTTATCGAACTAAAATACCAATGTTTTTGCTTGTCTTTCCTGTTATTCCTCAACCCTGCTCCTGTCCATGCCGGCCTCCTATCCCTGGAATCCTTATTTTCTTTCAATTTCCCGGCATACGGTCATAGATTCACCATATAGGAAAGCCGTTAATGCTGCAATCCTGAAGCTGGGAGAATCGGGAAAATTGAATGAATTGAAGAGAAAATGGTGGAACGAGAAGTACGGCGGCGGAAAGTGCTCATCGATGCCAACTCAAGAAGTCGACTCGGCCGAACTGGGTGTGGACAATGTCGGTGGCGTGTTCCTAGTTTTGGGTGCAGGATTGTTCGTAGCAGTGCTGATTGGATTGCTTGAGTTTGTTTGGAACGTTAAGGACGTGGCGCTGGAGGAGAAGGTAAGCGAATGAGCCTTAGTTATAAAGTGTATTTTAATTAAGATGATAAAAGCTGATTTGGACTAAGCCAGTTGGCACTGATTGGATTGAGGGAAGTGTGTTAAGTGCGATTGGTGAACGGATCCTGGCAATTATGGAGAATCGAAATGTAGATCTAACAGTTCAAAGTAAGTTGGATTTGTAAGAGCAAATGAAAACGAGTGCATCTCTGATTTGAAAATGTTGCTTCAATTAACACTCGTTCTTTGACTCAAAGGGACATGTTTATTGTACAAAGACATATAGTGTTCGAGGACCAGTGGTTTATTGTGTTTACGCTACAAACAAATCCACATAGATTTATCAGAACCGAGGAATACTAAACTTTGCTCTATATTTAGGTCTAACTTTGCGACGGGTCCAAACTAGCCGGCAACGAATCGCTCCATACCGGTCAGAAGTAGAAAAGTCTTTTCTAGAGACATAAAGCACCCAATGCAACACCGACTTTTATTTCTAGTGTTCTTCTTAGTCTAAAATTAAATTTGGGTTACCCTTCTTGAATCTCTTAAACAAGTCGGGAAACCGGAAGCTGGACGCTTCAGGTACGAAAGGTTTTGTGTATTTCTTAGGACGTAGCACGTAATATATCCATATATTATGTGAGAATATCCACTCTCGGGCGATATTGACATTCATAGTCTCCAATTTTCAAAGAAGCAACAACTTGGACGTATTGTAACTTTGTTAGTAATATTGCGATTTCCACCAAATTTGGTAGTTTGGTAGTTTCTGAGAATGACCTTAAAGAAATGATCAATTTCAACCCCCCGCACTCCCCACCTTCCCAACAAATGTCAAAACTGAGACCGGTTTCGAAAAGTACTAACCGAGGCCTTTAATTTGATACCCCACATCACTATATTTGATAAAAACAATTTTACACCCTCTTCTTGCATGTATGGGGACCCCCTCTTAAATTCAACGTAAAAGAATGTAACTCACTGTATGTGTGAGCGTTCACAGTCCTCACCTTTCTACCAAATGTGGTGTCAATCGCTATGACCATCTCCGAGAAAAATGCGTGTGACGGACAGACAGACAGAGAGAGATTGATGGCATTAACAACATTGATGCCATCAAAATGGTTACTGGCTTGGCCGAAAATGCAAATCACAGAAGAGGTTGTACCAGTAAATATTGCATGGTGGTGACCCTGAATGTGAGAAATGCATTTAACTAGGCCAATTGGAACCTTATACGAAAGTCTCTGGCGACGATTGGTGTTCCCACCTACCTCGCCGCTCTTATCGATAGTTTCTTGAAAGAGCGGACACTCTGGTATAATACCGACGATGGACCCAAAGCGTACGTTGTCTCCGCGGGTGTCCCACAGGGCTCTGTACTGGGCCCTTTACTGTGGAGCATCATATATAATGATATACTTAACCTTCCGGCTCCGGAGGAGGTCACGGTGGTGGGTTACGCCGATGATATAGCACTGGTTGTGGTCGAAAAGCATCTCGAGGATGCTGAGTTGTACCCAACCGAAGCAATCAGTGTTGTTAAGGATTGCTTGGAGAGTGCTGGACTGGCACTCGCGGAGGAAAAGGTGGAAGCGATCCTCATCACTAAGCGCCGCAAAAGAAATAACGCCTGCATTAGAATCGGAAATCGTATCATCACTTCTAAGCCAACCATCAAATTCTTGGTGGTGATGATAGACGGACTTAATTTTGAGCAGCAAAGAGCATCCACCACGAGTATGGCTCTGGCAAGGATGACGCTTACACGAAAAAACAAATGATAACGGACTGCGGACTATTCAATTAGCAGGGTCACACGAAATGGTTGTTGGAAGTACCTGGTTTGCGCGGAAAGCGGTCCACAAACATACGTGGGCCTCTCCAGACGGGACCACTTTCAACCAAATTGACCACGTGTTGATCGAACGCCGCCACCTCTCAGCCTTGATGAATGTCAGAACATATAGGGGGGCCAATATAGACTTGGATCACTATCTCGTTGGCATGGTGTTTCGAGCTCGAATAACAATACCACCTAGAATCCCCTCTGACAATCAGGTGAGAGTGAACACTGAAGTCATCCACAACACAACCCTCCGCGACACCTATAAGAGGGAAATGGATGCCGCAATAACCGCAGTCAATAGAGGACCTGGAGATGAAGCATCAACTAATGATCTTCACAACCACCTGAAGAACGTTATCATGGATACGGCCACAAATATACTTGGCCCCAGCCGCAAAAGGAGTCGGAACGGCTGGTTTGACGATGAATGTAAGCTAGCAACGGAACGGAAGAATGCCGCATACCGAGTAATGTTGCATTCTCAAAGAACGCGGGCACGCGCAGAGACTTATCACGAACTCCGTCGAGCGGAGAAGCGACTTCACAGACGGAAAAAGGAAGCCTGGGAGAACCAACAAGTCTGTGAACTAGAAAAGTACAGGGAGCAACCGCACCAGGCGCGCAAGTTTTACCAACAAGTCAGCAGGATGAAGCCTTATACACCTCGATGCTCATCCTGCCGAGACAAAGAGGGAAATCTGATTTCCGACAGAATGGGCATATTAGAGCGATGGGTTGAGTACTTTGATGAGCTACTGAACAACCAGAACATCGGCGAGTTGGAGGTCCCGCCAACTGAAGACGACGGACAAATACTGCCACCACCAAGTTTAGGAGAAACAGTCCGTGCAATTCATCGGCTAAAAAATCATAAGTCGCCAGGAGCCGATGGAATTACAGCCGAATTGGTTAAATATGGAGGCGACCAGTTACACCAAGTGGTTCATCAACTTGTGCTCAAGGTATGGGACAGCGAATCAATGCCTGACGATTGGCAGCGAGGCATAATCTGTCTCATACATAAAAAGGGAGATATCACACAGTGCAGCAATTATAGAGGTATCACGTTGCTGAGTACCATCTATAAGATATTCTCCACTATCTTGCTAGGCCGGATAGCCCCATACGCCCAGAACATCATTGGCCCATACCAAAGAGGCTTCACTCCAGGCAAATCAGCAACAGATCAGATTTTCTCTCTGCGGCAGACGATGGAAAAACTGTTGGAATATGGACAACAGTTGCACCATCTGTTCATCGACTTTAAAGCCGCCTATGATAGCATAGCCAGGGTAAAACTGTACACGGCCATGAGAGAATTCGGTATCCCGACGAAATTAATAAGACTGACTAGGCTGACCCTGACCAATGTGCGAGGCCAGATAAAAGCAGCAGGATCACTCTCAAGACCATTCGACATCAACAACGGTCTACGACAAGGGGATGCGCTATCATGCGTTCTCTTTAACCTGGCCCTCGAGAAGGTGATCCGTGATGCTGAGGTGAATGCAAGAGGTACGATCCTCTTCAAGTCCACCCAACTACTGGCCTATGCTGACGATATCGACATCATGGGAAGAACCACCCGAGACGTTCAAACTGCCTTCATCCAGATCGAGCAGGCGGCGCGAGATCTTGGGCTGCACATCAATGAAGGCAAGACAAAATACATGGTGGCAACGTCAGCACCGAAGACGAATCAACCAACAACATCAAACCGCACTGGTCAAACACAAGCACGAACAAGAATAAGGATAGGGGAATACAACTTTGATACCGTTGACAATTTCTCCTATCTAGGGTCGAAAATCACAACCGATAACAACTACGATGATGAAATCCGCGCACGGTTGTTGTCAGCCAACAGAGCCTACTTCAGCTTACAAAGACTGTTCCGCTCGAAACGTCTCACCATAGGGTCAAAGCTCTTACTGTACAAGACTATGATCTTGCCAGTCCTCATGTATTCCTCGGAAACTTGGGTTCTTAGCAAGAAAAATTGCGAACTCTTGGCCGCGTTTGAGAGAAGAATCCTCCGAAGAATTTTTGGCCCCCTACATGAGGATGGACGATTCCGTAGCCTACACAATGACGAAATCTATGAGCGATACCATGACCGTCCGGTTGTGGATAAAATCCGGCTCAATAGGTTACGGTGGGCGGGTCACTTAATCCGTATGGATGAAGATGATCCCACCCGGAAAGTCTATAAGGGCAATATCTATGGTAGGAAAAGAAGACGAGGCAGACCCTGCCTAAGATGGAGCGATGGCGTGGGCCAGGACGCCAGACAGCTTTTAGGGATATCGAATTGGTGGACCTCGGCGCAAAACCGGGATGTCTGGAGTTCCTTATTAAGGCAGGCCTAGACCGGATACCGGTTGTTGCGCCGTTGATGATGATGAAGGATGATGCCACACGTAGGAGGCCCGCGGCATAATTGCAGGCTGCTCATAGCCAGGGTGGTGAGCTCTATCATGCTGTATGCAGTCCCAGTTTGGGGAGGGGCACTGCAGGTTTCAGGCAATACACATAAACTGAGTACGGTTTACAGAAGAACATCCTTAAGGGTTTGTTCTGTCTTCAGGACATCTCAGACGATGCAGCGTTCGTCATCTTGGGAATGATGTCGATTGACCTCTTGGCAACCGAAATGATGAACATTTATAACACCAGGTCCATTTCTCCATTATCTCAGGTGAAAAAAGCCGAAAGAGAGAGATCCATAAGCAGATGACAACAGCGATGGGATCAGTCAGAAAAGGGTCAACTTACAGGTTGATCCCTTCCATCGGGGAGTCGCTGGAGAGAAAGGATGGGGAGGTCAATGGTTTAAGTGGGTAAAAATCCCACACTCTGGTGTGTCCAGACCAGTGTCTTTTGAAGATTTCCACCTCCTAAAAAAAAGACAAACGGACAGACGGACAGACATACAATAAACCGATTTTAATAAAGCTGCAATTGCTATTTCACATTGGCGAGGGTAAGGTATAAGGTTTCATCATGCTATGTGGTAGGAGAGAGCGAAATGTGGCATGCAATCCAAGTATTTTTCTACAAACAAGATGTTTGGAGTGACACCAAGCCGCGAATGCTACAGGACAGTTGGGATTCCTGGACCCCTTCGAGGAAAGCCAGCTAGCGCCCAAAATATGAATTTAGATTTTGAAGTTTCTCGCGTGGGCAATGTCCAGATCGCCCGTGTCCTCTAGTTCGTATTGAACTGTTTCGGCTTTTCTTATAACTTTTCCTATAACAAACTTCTGATCCAGTTTGATATTGAACCACTTGGCTAGACTATTTAGGTTGAAGAACCGCTTATGCACGATACCTCGGCCTGAAATTCGGGAGCACCAGATCGCAATTGCAACCCATCTACTATGTATCCCGTGTTTGGAGGATATATGTAGTTGTATATGTGGTTGCACTTTACATCTCGTTGGGGTATACCGCGTCAACTATACTTACTCGCCATAGTTCTTGGTTACCCGAAATGTGCTTTAGCTCTCCCAGGACATCGTGAGATCTCTGCACTTCTCCTTTACTGTACTGTGCTAAGTCTCCTTGGGGCAACCCACTGGTCAGCCATCTAGGGAGAGTGGATCCTACTCCATGCCGTAACCGGCAATGCAATTATCGCTGCCTATGGTCTGTGACCAATTCTCTACCACTTTGGCCTTCCGACCAAATCGCGTACGGGTGGCAGGTCTGCGCGTCCACCAATTTCTCCCTTTTGAATTGTATCTGGTGGCGTACTCCGATGATTCGATTGCAGACAGGTGTTGATGATGGCTTGGACACTTCAAGTACCAGTGATGGTCAATTTCCAGGTGAAAGTTCAAATCTGCAGAAGCTGCAGGTGTAAAAATAAATTATCCTGTGCGGCGACCGTCGAGTTCAGCGGCAATAAAAAGCGGAATTTCGCCTGAGATGATACATATTTTCAGGCTCCCAACACCGCCATCTTATTTGTATAGCATGCTGGTCCCAACTCCAGGTAAAGAAGGAGGGTTGAGGCAACGTAATTTGTACTAGCCTCAGTAAAATAAAAATGATTATCATCAACGGCGCAACAACCGGTATCCGGTCTAGGCTTGCCTTAATAAGAAACTCCAGATATCCTGGTTTTGCGCCAAAAGCCACCAATTTGATATCCCGAAAAGCTGTCTGGCATCCTCCCCTACGCCATCGGTGCATCTCAGGCAGAGTCTGCCTGGCCTTCTTTTTCTACCATAGATATTGTCCTTATAGACTTTCCGAGCTGGATCATCCTCATCCATACGGATAAAGTAACGCGCCCATTGTAACCTATTTAGTCGGACTTTATCCACAACCTGACGGTCATGGTATCGCTCATAGATTTCGTCGTTATGTAGGCTACGGAATCGTCCATCCTCATGTAGGGGGCCAAAAATTCTTAGGAGAATTTTTCTCTCGAATGCGGCCAAGAGTTCGCAATTTTTCTTGCTAAGAACCCAAGTCTCCGAAGAATACATGAGGACTGGCAAGATCATAGTCTTGTGTTTCGAGCAGAACAGTTTTTGTAAGCTGAAATAGGCTCTGTTGGCTGCCAACAACTGTGCGCGGATTTCATCATCGTAGCCACCACGGTGCTTACTTATGGAGGAAGTATCTCTCAAGAGATGCTTCAGATGCCTTTATTTCGGTCACTTTGCAGCAGCATGTACTAGTGAGAAGGTGCAGGAAGAGCGAAGAAGAGGGATACCTTATGAAAGACTGCACTAGAGATCCACGATGCTTGTTGTGCAAAGGGAAAACGGAAGTAGACGACCGGCACGTTGCAGATGCCTGGCTTATAGGAGGGAGCTGAATTGTAAGGGTAAATACTGGATGTGTGCCCACCATCCGAGGCAGAAGGCTAGGTTCAATCGTTGATCTGACTTACCTCAGTGCCTCGTTGGCGAGAGTGACGGTCGGGCGGGTGAGTGAACACTAAACGCACTGTGACCATCAGGCCATCTTTTCCGACATCAGGAACGGGGGAGGCAACAGTCGAGTGAGCAACAAAAGAGGAAAAACCAGGATAGCTGGTTGGTCCACTGGAGCTTTCGAGGAAGAGACATTCCTGTCGGCTTTAGAAGGAGGTTACGACCCGAAAGGAACGGCGCATGAAAAAGTGAGTCACTTATATCAACGGATAACTGGGATAACATGCGACTCTACAATCATCATCAACGGCGCAACAAGCGATATCCGGCCTGCCTTAATAAGGAACTCCAGACATCTCGGTTTTGCGCCTAGGTCCACCAATTCGATATCCCTAAAAGCTGTATGGCATCCTGACCTACGCCGTTGCTCCATCTTAGACTAGGACTGCCTCGTCTTCTTGTTCTATCATAGATATTGCCCTTATAGACTTTCCGGATGGGATCATACTCATCCATACGGATAAAGTGACCCGCCCACCTTAACCTATTGAGCCGGATTTTATCCTCAACCTGACGGTCATGGTAAAGCTCATAGATTTCGTCGCTATGTAGGCTACAGAATCGTCCACCCTCATGTAGGGGGCCAAAACTTTTTCGGACGATTTTTCTCTCGAACGTGGTCAAGAGTTCGCAATTTTGCTTGCTAAGGACCCAAGTCTCCAAGTAATACATGAGGACTGGCAAGATCATAGTCTTGTACAGTAAGAGCTTTGACCCTATGGAGAGGCGTTTCGAGCGAAACAGTTTTTGTAAGCTGAAATAGGCTGCCAACAATTGTTCGCGGATTTCATCGTCATAGCTGTTATCAATTGTGGATTTGACCCTAGACAGGAGGAATTGTAAACGGTCTCAAAGTTGTAGTCTTCCATTTTTATTCTTCCCATTTAACCAGTCCGGTTTTATGTTGTTGGTTGCTTGGTTTTTGGTGCTCACATTGCCACCATATATTTTGTCTTGCCTTCATTGATGTGCAGCCCAAAATCTCGCGCTGATGGCTGCCTTCTCGATCTAGATGAAGGAAGTTTTTACGTCTCGAGTCGTTCTTCCTATGATGTCGATATCGTCAGCATAGGCCAGTAGTTGGGTGGACTTAAAGAGGATCGTACCTCTTGCAATTACGTCAGCATCACGGATTACTTTCTCGAAGGCCAGGTTAAAGAGGACGCATGATAGGGCATCTCCTTGTCGTAAACCGTTGTTGATGTCGAATTGTCTTGAGAGTGATGCTGCTGCTTTTATCTGGCTTCGCACATTGGTCAGTGTCAGCCTAGTCAGTTTTATCAATTTCGTCGGGATACCGAATTCTCTCATGGCCGTGTACAGTTTTACCCTGGCTATGTTATCATAGGCGGCTTTACAGTCGATGAACAGATGGTGCAACTGATGTCCATATTCCAACAGTTTTTCCGTCACTTGCCGCAGAGAGAAAACCTGATCTGTTGCTGATTTGCCTGGAGTGAAGCCTCTTTGGTATGGGCCAATGATGTTTTGGGCGTATGGGAGTATCCGGCTCAGCAAGATAGCGGAGAATACCTTATAGATGGTACTCAGCAACGTGATACCTCTATAATTGCATGTCGTACGTAAAGTCGCGGTTCAAATCTCACTGGTGGCAGTGGGATTGTATCGTGATTTGACGTCGGATTCCAGTCGACTCAACTGTGAATGAGTACCTGAGTCGAATCAGGGTAATAATCTCGGGCGAGCGCAATGCTGACCACATTGCCTCCTACAGGGTACTGTCAACCTGTAGTGTACCGTTACAGTCTTGAATGAAAGGCTCGAATACACTTGGAGGCCCCGATCCATTGGATTGTTGCGCCGACGAATTTTATTATTATTATCTTCAGTCTAACTCTACGTGCGTCTTACCAAATCCTGAGTCATTTGGCCAAGGTTGATGACCCTGTGAAAGAGCAAATAGATGGCATTAGCGTAGTTCTAGGTGTGATTGTGATAGAAGGTGCTCACGAGCTCTCAGAGAAGAAAGAGGATGTGGAATTGTTTACTGCCTGGTAGCTCTGAGGGTAAGTATCGCTTTTAGAACCAAGTAGGATGAGGCGGTGCCATGTAGATGTGATTGACGTACTATGCGCCACAAGCAGGTGGATGGGAACCATATATATTCACAGCGACAGGTATAGGTATATCCTTGAATGGTATGGCTATGAAAAAAATCAATCAGGTCATTTAATGGGTTACGGAATTATGCGATGCTACTATACAAAAAGGGGACTGCTCGTAGTAGGTAACTTAATTACTGTGAGCTACATTTTTTCGGACAGGGAGACTTTACCAGAGGTTCATCGGTAGCGACAATCAAGAGGAGGTGTACATGTAATTGCGGGGTCCCCTAAAAGATGCCATTCGATGAACCAGAAGAAACTGTTTCAAACAGCTGTGTGAGGACAACGACGTAAACTCTTGGGAAGGAACTCACAGGGTAGTAATAGACAGGATGTGAGGTTAAAGACCGCCACAAGTAACTTGCCCGCGCTTTCTGAGAGAAAGTGATGGTAATTGGAAGAGGTGTTGTTTTTCAAGCCCGATAAGCCAACTGGAAACTGAACAACGTATCAACCGATCTGACTGTTGACTGACTGACACAATTGGGAAGATGATAGGGAAAGTTAACTAAAGGACACTGCTCCCAATTCTGGATTTCAGCTCCCCACTACACCGTCGATACGGTGGGTACGCATTGTATTTGGTACAGTGTTATCATTGGGGGCCAAAAACGCGTTGAACTCCGCCCACGCAAACCGAATTGGCGCAGTGGCTGAAATAGGTGTTCTGAGATACTTAGCGAGTACTGAGTCTCTGCTGCGGATGGATGAGATTTTGTACTGGGAGTCCCATAGAGAATATTGTCGCAGAGGCAGTATCGCAACGGGTGTAATGGATTGGTTGTATGGGATGCAGAAAGAGGCTGCGGTTGTCGGCTCTGTGGTTGGCGCAAAACACACAGAGGATGTAGAGGTCTACATGACTCTGCAGTGAGAGCGCGAAGTTCTGATTGAAAAGGGTCATGTTGACTCTGGTGGATGAAAGAAGGAAGCGCTCATAATAATGAATCTTAGGAGGAGGAAGACTGACAAACGGTCGTCTTTAAGCAGGCTATCAAATATATGAGGGTGATAACTGACGCTAAAATAAGTTTTAGGCAGCACTTAGAGCATCCGTGCTATCACGTTACACTTGCTACAATGTTGTCGAATGTTGGCGAGCCGAAACACTGTCAAGGAGTGGTCGTAGTTGGAACGATGCAATCTACTCTACTGCGCGCGCTATGTATGTTGTAGGAGGCACTTACGAGCTCTCAGAGAAGAAAGTGGATGTTGTATTGTTTACTTCCTGGTAGCTTCTGAGGGTAAGTAGTGCTTTTTGAACCAAATCGGATGAGGAGGTGCCGGTAAAGGCGAAATTGATATCAACATTCCCGCGTAAGAAATGAGCTGTTGTGCTACTTAAAACGTATAGATGGTTTCGCAGATCGCAGGAACGCAGTTGCAATGGCGCAAGTCCTGAAAGAGCTCGCGCGTAAGCTCATTCCAAACAGAGAATATACTGGTCCCCGTATATCCGTTTCTCGCGATACACTATGTGGAAACATACGAGAATATCCTGAGCCTGTTATGTTTCACCGTCCAAGATTCGCATCGCGACAAGGAAACTGAACCAGACGCTGAATATGGAAGTGAGTTCGGAGAGTATAGTTGTGGAGATGTACAGGTAAAAGGTTGCCCAATACAGGACGAGCTGCTGAAGAAGGCAAAGAGGAAGGAAACTCAAAAAAATACAGGCATGAAGTGTGAAGGCAAACTCACCTCATAAGGTGGCGTCTAAATGGTGGTCACAGGACATCTTGGCTCGAGAAATAGAGGACTATTTTTAGTGGATGTGCGTTCCACATGCACTCATGCACTAGCTCTATTTCTGATGCTTACGCGAGTGAGCTTTAGTAGTCATTCCATGTACCATTGCATTCAGTTCTAAAATTTTCGAAGAATTTCTTTATCGAAATGGTTCTTATCTGGCGGGAAATTTAGACTCACTGTGACCTCACTATGTATGTATATTTTTTCCATCTTAATGAGGAAAATGAGGAAGGAGCATGTCAATGGTTAGTTGATCTATTGTCGGTAAAAAGTTACTTTCTGTAGTTGACGGAAACAACAAAACTTTTGATGCTGTATGCAAAATGCAGGGTTTACCACCTTGAAAAATTTTTCGGGGCTGATCCAGCACAATTTATATTTTTAGGAAGCGGTGGCAACTGATTGAAAATCTTTGTAAGGATCTTTTTCCATCCCTTCCGCTGTTCATCATCTTGAAAGAGTAGCCAACTATTAGTGTCCTTGATCAGACCATTGAAGGATTTGCGACCATCCGCAAATTCTTCCTCAAATTTTTGTTATTTCCTTTACCAGCACAAAATTAAATTTTCCTCCGTCACGGGGACCGTCGCTCTGTTCTTCTGCGTAGCGATACCTTAATAAAGGTAAGTGGCTATCAAATGAAGGTCCCTTTCAAGGTCGATGTCAGCACAACTTCTTGTACGGGAATCCAAAGAATCATTTCTCTATCTATTGTTGATTGCGATATGGTCGATCTGTTAAGATATTTTATGGCAGACTCTATGCTTGAAGAGTGTGCCATGATGACTGGGTGGTAAGAGTTGTATAAATCGTAAAATCTTTCATGGTGATGGCAATCACCAAGATCGTGCCTCTCCATCACATGCCCGAGCAAGGTGTTGTCTACCTTAGTATTCAGATTATCCACCGCGATTAAAATATTGCCTTAAGAAAGCTTTCTTCTCCACCTCATATATCGGAAATGTCTATTGGTGTCTAGAACTGCACAATTGTGATGTTCGTTAGTCTGGATCGGAACACTGCACACAACATCCCGTCAGAAACTGGCGGCAAGGTTACGAAAACGCGCCTTGGGGTAGTCACGAGCGGTAGTCCTGCACAGGGTTTATGTGTACTACTAAACCTTCCAGAGTATAAAAGCTGTAAGCGTTGCTAGAGGAAGAGGAACAGTCTCCAGAATACCGCCATCATTTTGCTTAGGCCCTGAATATTTGGCCAATATCTCCAGAATTTTTGCTCAAGTTCAAGAAAGCGGTCCTTCTAAGGGGAGACAGGGGGTTTAGTATCACTTTTAAGCATGTACGCACACTCCGGAAATCGATCTAAAGGTGGTAACCATGAGGCATTGCTGATGTTTTGGACGCAAGATAGACAGCAGAATTCGAAAGCTTTTGTCTCCTTTTATGAAAAGCGGGGAATACTTTGGCTGTATTCCTAAATCGGAACTTTTAGAAATTCCGAAACTAAATCCCGCGCCGCGTTCTGCATTTCATCGGATGGGGGTCAAGTTTGACACTTAGCGCAGAATAGCAGAGGAATGTTTTAGTTAGTTAGTTTAGTTAACTGGGAGGAGCCGCAGCTCCAAGCACTCAGGCCATTGTTAGACCCATTATACTATCCCCGTAAGTTGCCTTTTCAATGGCTTCCCGCCTACGGTGTTCGCAGGCTTTAGCGAATCTGAGAACATTCTCCAGAAGCAGAGAGTGTGCAGATTTTTCATTGAAGAAAACCTTGCCAAGGTGTCTTCATCTGAGATGTGAGGATGCCGGGCAGCTGCATAAAAAGTGCAGTGCCGTCTCCTCCTCCTCCTCATATTGGCTGCACATAGCCGAAACCACTACCTCAATCTTTTCCATATGGTAGTTTAAGGGGCAGTGTCCCGTCAAAAGCCCTACTAGGGTTTTCATGACCCACTTCTTAAGGAACAACAAAAATGCCGCTCTATTGGCCCTAGGCTCTTTCACAAGGATTTTCGCTTGCCGGCAAGAGTCTAAATTTCTCCACTCGGTTGCGTGAATCCTTGCAATTTCACCCTTTAGAGTAGACTTGACAGTAGATGGTCGGATTCCAAGAGTTGGTTCTGGCCCCACCATTGTGGATCCAGACCCTCGGCGACCCAGTCTGTCAGCCCCTTATTACCAGCGATGTATGAGTGCCCCGGCACCCACATGAGGAATGCTTCGTTCATTCGGCTAAGTTTCAGCAGCACCTGATGACAACTCCACACCAACTGGCTTGATATGTCGTTGCCATTTAGTGCTGATAATGCCGCCCGACTGTCGGAACAGATTCGAATGGTGCGACCCCTCCATTTTGTCGCAGACCTTCTTCTGCTGCCAATGAAACGGCATATATCTCCGTCTGGAATATGGCCGTCATTTTTCCGAGGGGGGTCGGGCCAGTTCTATAATCGGATCCTCCGAGAACACTCCTGCGCTCGATCCATCCTCCATGACTGACCCGTCGGTGAAGATTATTAGGTCTGTAATCTGAAAAGATTCATGGCCACTTGTCGACCATTCTTCTCTTTCGGTGATTACGACAGTGTATCTCTTTTCAAAGACGAATCTGGAAACCATATGATCGGTCGGCATCAGGGCTACCGGATGTTTTTCAAGGAGTTTCTAGATAGACGCATGACCGTTTGATTGGCCGCCTTTCCACACCCCAATGGTATCGAGCCTATATGCGTCATGGACCGCTTTCCGTTTCACCTCCAAGTGAATGGGGGGTAAATTTAGGATAGCTTCAAGTGCCGCAGTGGGCGTAGTATTCATTGCTCCAGTAATACTTAGGCAACCCAGTCTCTGAATCTGCGTTCACAGCTTCCTGCTGTTAGCAAAGTTCAGTCTTGGCCACTAGACGATGCATGCATACATAAAAATGGGTTTTATTATGGATGTATACATCCAGTATATCCGTTTGGGTGAAAGCCCCCAGGTCTTACCTATCGCATTCCTAGAGCACCAAAGCAATCTGCAGGATTTCTGATATTGTTCCTGGATATGATGCTTCCACATTAACTTGGAGTCGAAATGTACTCCTAAATACTTGACTGTTTGTGCCAACTGGATTTCCGCCCCTGCTAAGGTGGTAGCGTATAGCTGCCCCACCTGACGTTCCTAGTGAACATAACTAGTCCAGTCTTCCTAGCGTTCACCGTGAGTCCATTGCAGAGGCACCAGCTGTGGATTACATGCAGAGTTGCATTCAAGCGCAGCGAGGAACGTGTACGCTTGACTTCACAAGGCTTCCGAAATAGAGATGCGCCGGTGTCAACCTTATGACGAAATTGCTCTTAACGTTATCTTTCTTTTTAGAAGTGTTATATATATGTCCATCGTCCATGTTTTTTTTTTAGTCACGTAGGTATGCTTGTTACATATAAAACTAGAGTTAGGATAACAGCGTAGTGTGTACTTACCATTGCCGTGAGCCTGTTATAATATGGTTCAATTTTGTCTACGAATTACTAGAAAGTTTGCACCTCTCTCCAACTTTGCAAAATGTAGCTCTAGAGTGATTAATTCTCCGTGGAAGTGGCTTCCATGTTGTACCATGGCGATCAATGAAGTACTGTAGTGGCCCTTCTTAATGTGCTACCTATCTGTTATCCATTTGACCATTTATTCTTCTCGACCAATGGTATCTAACCTATAAGCTGATAGATCAAAGAGAATTTTGAGTTTATTCTGAGGACATCATGGAAAATAGCAATGCAGCCTAACACGAGCAATGGATATGAGATAAAAATTATTGAGAGACTTTCAGGACTTTCAGGATTTTTTTTGTCATATTCCAAACTCATTCCAACTTTTATTGAATTAACAACGAATCCTTTTCTTTTTTTGTAGATCTCCCTAAAAGATGCCTTTCTCATGGAAATCACATTTGCTGCAAAATTCTGGATAACGAGCAAACCGGTGCATGGAAGTAGTGGTAGTGGCAGCGGGAGCGACTCGAAGTCAACAAAGTCCTCAAAATCATCTAAATCATCAAAATCTTCAAAATCAGAAAAGTCATCAAAGACTGAAAAATCATCCAAGTCAGATTTGAATCATAAATCGACTTCCAAATCGCGTGATGGATCTGATTCGCGAAGTTCTTCGCCGAATTTAATGAAAAATGTTTCAGATACATTCGGTGGTCTGAGATTTTTAAAACGAGGTCGTGACCGTGATGCAAGTAACATGGAAAGTCCTTTGTAAATTTGTTATTTTCGTGGAAAGAAATGAGCTTGACATTTATCTTCAGCTTTTCGAGGAATAAATGAAAATATTTTGTGATTTCAAGGAAAATACTGGAAAAATACATGCAGTGTTTCTTTAAATCAACATGAGTATCTCATAATATACATTTGACATCGGTGCTTAAATAAGTAATACGAGAAGCAGGGTGGCTTTGATTTCCCCTTGAAAACCTACCAGGATAATTGGAATTACGAAGGAAAAAGGCTCCATTCCCTTGCAAACCTTGGAATGAATTCCTACGAAAGACATTGAAAAGTTTTGAGACTTGAAATGAAACGACAAGTTATCTTTCAACATTTTTACATTGCAATTAAAGACAAGTTTGATTTGTTTTATTTTCTGTAAAATTTACATATAAAAATAGATAGAATGATAGATAATAAAATCAAAGAATCACATATACAATATACATTGTTTTGTTTGTTTTCACCACTATGATGCATTGCAGCTGGATGTTCACCTGTGAATTGAGAAGAAGAGAAAAAACTATGGAAAAATGCAAGCAGCAAAAACAAAAGATTTAAGACAGTAACTTGTTTTTAAAGAAAGCTATAAGTATGAAAACTTTCATCAGTGCATATTTTTAAAGTTGTAAAATTCCAGGATAGTTGGTTTGGAGGGAGTTACCTCAAATTAATACAACTGAGGGTTGCATGTAAGTTACTGGTGGCAATGCGGATAAAAATGTAGTTGAGGCTGAGTAGACTACCTGATTTACCTACACTGGTTGTCAGGAAGGCATTTCCTCGGCCATCTATAATTCAGATACTTTGATTCAACAAAAGTTTTATCAGATATACTCGCCAAATTATTCTGGGAGGCTCCCAATTGGACTGGTGGGCTTTCCTCAATAAGGCCAAGAACTATCGGTAGTAAGTTGACTAGCACTCAAGTGCAAGCCCGTTAATCCGTAAGTACATGCATCATTTGCAAGTTTAAAGTACAGAAATACATTAAGAATCGAATTGAATTAAACTTTCCGAAGTACGTGTTCATATTAATAATGATTTCCCTTTCTAGCTTTGTACTGATGAAGGGGGTAAGTTGCTCCCGAAATTTATATTTACATAGAAAACTAAAAATTGTAGTTTGGAGGAAGTTACATAGTGTCTATCAATTTTAGGCTAGACTACAAATAGCAGACAAAAATCTAATCTCTTAAGAAAGAAGAGACACTGCGGGAATGCTTAATATGCGGAGGTGTATCAAATATAAACGGGATTAATTTTCTTTAAGATTCCGAAGGGGCTCTATACCTGGAAAGGATTGATGTCCAGGTAGCCGGTACCTTTAATTAACGGGGGGGACTGACCGTGATTCTCTTAAATTCCTAAGTATTAAAACAAACCATGAACAAGAAAAAAGAATTACAAGTGTCCGTAAAGCCAACAATTATTATTAAATTTTTAGCCAGGTTTGGGGATAGGTTTCTCCCCCATGAAAAATAAAAATCAGTTTTTATTTTTTTTGACTTTATTTACTTTTAAACGTTACACTCCTGCGTATCTGACTACTGCCGCGCCGACGGTCTACCCGAGAGTTTCTTGTCATGTTAACATCTCTCGCCTCGGTCTGCTGTCAGGCCGTCAGCTGTCTCCACGGTTCTTCAATGCGGCGACAGAGGCGAATTCGCGGTGGCGTTCAGGTTCGCGACTCTGACGTGAGGTGCCCAGCTGAAATCACGCGGTTTCAGCGAAGCAAACCGTTTGCGCGATCCCACCAATGTGGTTAACCGGGTGAATCTGACGGTTCGCGATCGTTATTTCAAAGCGGCTGCTGGCTCGTCGAAAGTTTTCAGCCTCGACACTTGGGCCCGTCTCGGATGTCGAGTTTGAATGAGTGCTCGCCTCGTTCCAGAACTCTAAAGGGGCCTTTGTATGGTGTTTGCAGCGGCCTCCGCGGAGCGTCCACCAGAATGTGGACCTATGAGTACGTCTCGGGGTCCCTGGGAATGTTGACCTCTGTTGTCGGGAAGGTGGAGTCGCCCGCAGCTTCGAAACTGTGTCCCTAAGCAGACGCAGCATTCTAGATTCGTCTAACCCTGCTCTGATGCCCATCACAGGATCGGCGGGGAGGCGTAGATTCTCTCCGTACACTATCTGCGCGGGGCTATCCTTGAATTTCTCTCGTTGGGCTGTACGGAAGCCGAGGAAG
Organism: Hermetia illucens; assembly: GCF_905115235.1. Lineage (NCBI taxonomy): Eukaryota > Metazoa > Arthropoda > Insecta > Diptera > Stratiomyidae > Hermetia > Hermetia illucens. The sequence continues at coordinate 161,222,266 of NC_051851.1, read as the reverse complement.
ACGAAAGGCAAGGTCCGCGACCACAACGGATCGTCGCAAGCCCATGCGGCCTTCAGCGTCCGGTGCCAACGTTTCAGCATACCATAGGACTGTGGATTGTATGCAGTAGTTCTATGCCGTTAGAAGCCAGGAGCTTTCGTAACTCCGCGAAAAGAGTAGATTCGAATTGCATTCCCTGGTCCGTGATGATAACGGCTGGCAAACTAAAGTGCGGACTCCACTCTCGATAGAGGACCTCGGTACATGCTTGTGCCGTAATTTCAGGCAGAGGTGTTGTTTCAGGCCACCGCGTAAGCCTGTCGATAACTGTGTTGATTCAATACTTGAATCCATGCCAGTCTCACAAAGGTCCGAAGATGTCGAGATGGATGGTGTGGAAGCGTTTGGTTGACCTAGGGAGTCCACCTATTTCCTTTCGAACGTACTTGTTGACCTCCTGGCACGCGATCTGCTGTCTAGCTTAAGAGTTTACGTCCTTGTTCATAGGCGACCAGAAGTATTTATCAGTGACTAACCGGTTCGTCGTCCTGACTTTTTATTACTTTAAATACTTTCTTGTGAAAATCGGCCGGAATGAATCGCCTGGGCCTTTTATCTGAGGTCTTGTAGAGTAAATAAGAGCTTGAGGCGGAAATAAGAAACTTCTTGAACTTGTATCTGGAGTTTGCCTTCGGGCTCTGAAGCTTTGCGTCGCCTTTTTATGCCTCGGTAATTGCCGTATAATCGGCTGCGGCGGGGACCTCAGAGCTTCAAGACAAAGCGTCTAAAACATCACTGCCTTTTCCAGACACATGTTGGATATCAGAAGAAGACTGGCTGATATAACTCAAGTGCCGAAGTTGGCGAGGGAACGCTTTGTAAGGCTTTTGTCTAGGCGCGAAAGTAAGTGGTCCGTGAACATGGTGAACGGTCTGGGAAAAACGGAAATATTTTATGGCGAGTAGCTCACGATTGTAGGTGCTGTAGTTGCATTGCGCTGGGTTGAGCCGTTTTCAAAAGAAGCTCAAAGGTTACCAGATGTGATTCACCCGTTGGTGAAGAGCGGCGCCTACCGATCTATCTGAGGCATCGACGAATACAGCTAGGGGGCATTTGGCTTAGGAAATGCTAGCAGTGTTGCCTCAACAGGCTGTTGTTTGACTGACACAAACGCATGGACGGTCACAACCTCGCGGGAGTCTTTAGTTTTAAGCCCAGACAGGTAAGCTTTCAGGATCGCTTGGTGATGAGCGACCTTCAGCAAGCAACGACGATAGAAGTTTAACGTGCCCAAGAACGTTCGCAAATTCTTTACCGTGGTTGGTAGGGGAAAGCTTTTTATCGCCTCAGCCTTGTCTGGGTCAGGTTGAATACCGTCACGAGTTATCAAATGACCGAGAAATTTTGCCTGCCTCTGGAGGAATCTGCATTTCTCAACGTATAGGACAAGTCCGGCTTCAAGAAGACGTTAAAAAATTCACTCGAGATGTTCCAAGTGCTCAGAGTGACCGATTGTGAAGAGCAAGCGACCAAAACCTCATCCATGAAGAAGAAACAAAAGTTCAAGTTTCATAAGAGAGAGTTGATGAACTTCTGGAAAGTCTGTGTAGCGTTGCATAAGCCGAAAGTCATCCTAGTGTACTGAAAGAGTCCAAAAAGTGTATAGATAGCCGTTTTCGCAATGTCTTCGGGAGCGACAGGGGATTTGGTGGCACGCCCTGTAGAAACGAAGCGATTGCGCAAAATTATGGATGAGTGGAATGGGATATCGGTCTGGAACTGTCTGAGCATTCAGCCGCTTATAATTGTTACATGGCCGCCATTCCCTGTATGGCTTAGGCTCCAAATGCAGTGGACAGAACCAACAGCTATTGGATGGTGTGCAGTACCCCATTTCATCAAGTCTTCAAACTCTTTCTTCGCAACAGCAAGCTTCTGGGGTGAAAGTGGACGCACTTTTGAGAAGATTGGAGGGTCGGTAGTGTTATGTGGTTTTGCACATCGTGCTGGACTGGGAAAAATTACTTCTCGTAGTAATGTTAAGGAGTGCGCGAATTCGGTGGTCGGGAACATCCTCGAAAATTATCGAAAGAGTGTTATTTTGGCAGGTAGCCAAATGAGGTTGCGGGGTCTATCAAAGCCCTGTTCTGCAAGTCCACCACTCACGTCCACCTACCTATAACCATAGGCGCGAATGGGAGAGAATAGTTCGCGGCCACCAGCCGTAGGTTTTGCGGAATTAGGATGTTCGGACGGGGTACAGGGAGAGAATCGACACCTCAGCGCCCGTGTCGACCAGGAAGCAACGTCTGCTTGGCGTGGTACTGCGTTTCGGGTAGCCGTTGCCGATGCACCCAGCGAGCCTCAAAGGTTATTCATCTCCACAAATCGTGCAACCTACTCTCTTGCGTATAAGGATTGGATTGGAGCATACCGAATAGGGGCTTAAGCTCACCACCAAACATGTTCGCTTCTCACGGGAAAGGAAGGATGTGGACACTAACTCTACAGGTTTTCATTGGAGACTTCACTCGGATGTCCAAACTGTGTTGGAGTCACGTAGTATTTAGACCAGTTAATGCAACCGACAGCACTTCTGTAACTAATTTGATTCATAAATCCTCTAAAGGCGGTAAAAGGCATGAAAAGTGATTCCATAAGTATAAACGTAGGTGATTTGAATTTACACGCGCGGAAATTTCCTTCCATCTTTGTTTCCATTGTTTTACCATTCGACTCACGTATTTACCCTCTCTCTATTTTTGGAATTTATCTTGTTTGCTAATTTGAAAATACATATTAGGTTGAAACCATTGTAATCTGAATATTTTGATTCCTATCAGTAATTAATGCTATATCCTACTAATTGAACTCCTATGAATAATCTCCTTGGGAGGCTAAAGGCTTTACATTTGAACATTGCATTCCATCCCTTTGACATCCACCGCTCTAACATTCTTCAGATTTTTACTTCTTCCGACCGATGGACGACAGAATGATCAAATAACACTTCTTAAGTTTCGAAATACGGGAAGATGCTTTGCTATAAAAGGATAATCTCTTTGTAGGCATGATGACCATCCCGTATACGAAAGATGGTGAAAAGTTATAACTTCAAACAGCGAATTTTCCAAAAGGAGTCATTCACTTTGAACGGGTTCCTTATTTAAAAAAATCACACTTTTTAGATACGCACTTGACATAGTAAGTTCCAGATGTCAGGCTCTCTTTACTTTTTGAATTTTTAAAATCAAGTCTTTGCACTGAAGAGAGTACCTAATTAAAATTGAATTAATTATGAATAAAATTGCACTAAAGAGCGAACCATTCAGGGATTTATGAAACCAAGTTACACATTGGTGCCCTCTAAGGTAACGATTTGCATTTTAGAATGCTGAATACCAATTTCTACGATGACCAGGCCTCCACTGCCTCAAGCGCCATAGCCGCTCTTGCTGAGGTAAATGCAATTACACTCAAACTACCTCCTTTTGCAAGGCAAACCAGATCTATCGTTAACACACGTCGAGGCCCAATTCCGAAACAACTGTATTACGAGGGACGTAGCATGATTCGACAGAGTTGTAGCCGAGTTAGATATGACAATTCTGGCCCATGTGGCGGAAATTTTTGAGACGCCACCCGATACTGATAGCTATTGGCGCTTAAGCAAAGGTGTCAGCGAACACGAGAGAACGCGCCAACTCTTTTTCGATCTGGAGCTGGACGACCACAACGAGCACCGCCGAAAGATTTGTCCAGAGTTTCCAGTGAAATCCCTGTGGTTACAGTGCCTCCCGCTAACAACCAAGATGACCTGGAGAGGTTAGCTATCGCCGCAAATCGCGTCGCCAGAGTCTCTCTTCGTTCCTGAAATGGCAGTCGGAAAGCACATCGAACCATTAGCCGAGCAGGCGACCAATAGTGGTTTTTTGAGGAATAGCCTGGAGGTCTTTGACCCAACGTCCCAGTTGAAGTTCTTCGTGGATACGGAGATAGATGTTTCGCCGTTCCAGTCTCATTCGCACGTAATTTCCAGATGGTGTCCTCGTAGAAGTTGTTTGCAATCAACGGAACTTCCGTCAGCACGAATGAGACTAAAATCCTTACCCTTTCGCTAGATCTCACGCGTCCGTTCCAGAGGCAGCTTAGTATCGCCAAGGTGTGGCACCCTGTCATAGGCGCCGATTTTCTCAATCATTTTGAACTACTCGTCGACATAAAAAACCCTGAACCCTGTCACACACCCCCGCATTTGGTAAGGTCAGTCGAAATCTCCACTAGACTGTATCGACTGTCAGCAGAAACTCCCCGTACTCGGCATTATTAAATAATTTCGCAGGGCTTATGAACCCTGTGTTAAGCACAGCTGTCTCCACTCACGGCACATGACACTGCATCATGACCGTTGATCCAGCGGTATCAGATCGCCTTCGCAGGCTTAACCTTGAAAAGTTAAAAGTTGCGAAAGAGGAGTTCCAGTTCATGATAAGCAAAGGTCACTACATCGTTTGGTCTGTTTGAGTTTACGGCGATGACCTTCGGTCTCCGTAACGCCACGTAAACCTTTCACCGTTTTATGGACGAGGCCTTGCAAGGACTGGACTGCTGCTTTTGCTATATGTACAACATATTGGTCGCATCAGAGTTGAAACAAGAGCACATGGAGCACTTGCGTCTGATTTGCCAACGTCTCACGAAGTTTGGCATCGTCATCAACGTTTCCAAATGCTTTTTCGATGTGAACAAGCTGTAGTATCTCAGGCATGTTATAAGCGAAAAAGGTTCCTCATCACCTACGTCTCGGGTAGACGCAATTCGAAAATTCAAGAAACTGGCCACCACCAGGGACCTCCGACGATTTCCCGGGACTATTAACTTTATCGGACGTTTCGTCCGCAACGCCGCTATGCTGCAAGCCCCGCACAACAAACACTGCGCAAGGACCAAGAAGGGAGGCAAGACCGTCATTCCGTGGACGCCAGAAGGATGCAGAAACAGCCTAGCCGACGCCGTACTACTCATGCATTTTCAGGCCAACGCCTGACTACCGACGTCTATGACATAGTCGGTGCAGTCCTGGAGCAACAACAAAATAAAGAGTGGCTCCCGTTAGCTTTTTATCAAAAGAAACTCTCCGCCTCAGAAGCGGAATACAGTGTCTTCGACCATGAGCTGTTGGTAATGTACATCAGCGTTCGTCACTTCCGTTACTTTCTAGAGGGTTTCGAGTTCTTTGTGTGAGACCTTAAGCCGCTGAGGTACGCGTTTGTTCAGTCAGTTGACAAACCTTCATCGTGACAACAGCGACACCTCAGCTAAATATCTCAATTTAGAACGGACTTTCGTTTACTTCTTGGCTCAAGCAACGAAATAGCAGATGCACTCTCCTGTATTGAAAGCATCGAAATGCCTGCCTTCATCAGGAAAGATAGGTGTCCCATGAGCAATCCCTGGATAGGGAGCTACGGAACCTGCTTCGTGACAACACCACATCAACTGTAGCTGATACCCAAACGGTGCGGTTCAAACAAGGCGATCGTCTGCGATGTGCCCCTTGGATTTTTGCGCCCCTTCGTCCGTACATCATTACGCAGAAAAATATTCGACGTCTTCCATCTACTGGCGTAGGGCTCGCGGTTGTATACTATGCCAGCGCTAGACGATCTCTCACCACCAAACGAACCCGCTTCAGACGTTTCCGGTAGCCGATGAGCGATTTCAACAAGTCCATCTAGACATCGTAGGTCTTTTGACTGTCTCACAAGGTTTCAGGAGACTGTAATCGCCCAGTTCTCCAGGTGACCTGAAGCAATTCCAATGGCTGACCAGACTGTAGACTCCATGACAAAGGCCTTCTACAGCAACTGGGTTGCGCCCTGTGGAACGCTTCGTATGATTACAACGAACCAGGGTACTCAATTCGAGTCTGGCTTGTTCAGGTCGTTAACCGTCTTCATCGGATGCTCTAGGACCAGGACGTCGCCCTATTACCACGCGTCAAATGGTATTGTCGAAAGTTTCCATCGCACATTTAAGGCCGCAGTTGTGTGCTACGGGCAAAACCCTGCCTAGCCAGACACTAGCTGGCAGGGAGATTGGACATACTGCCCACTGCCTTATTGGGACTTAGTACTAGCTGCAAGGAAGGTTTGGCGGCTTCGTGCGCGGAATTACCCTGTCGCTACCCGGAGAATTCCTCTTTTCCAGCAATGAATCAAGCAAAAGCCGACTTACAACTGTCATCGGACAATGTTTCCCAAGCATTCCTCGGGGCCGGGTGCAAGGAAAATTGCTGAAATTATGAGGAAACTTGGGAAAAGCTTTAAACGCTTATATCTCCGTTAATACTGAGAATGTCGCGAAAAGGAGGTAAATTCGCGATAACTGCTATCGGTGGAGGGTCTGAGCTTCAAAATGATATATAGGTTGGTGGTCTGGGTGCCAGGATAATTGCTGAAATTTGGAGGAATCTTGGGAAAAACTTTAAATGTTTATATTTTCGTTAATATTGAAAATTTCGCGAAAAGAAGGTTAGTTCGTAATCACTGTTATCGGGGGAGGGTCTGAGCTTCAAAATGGTATATAGGTTGGGGGGTCTGGGTGCCACCTTACTCTACCTCAGGATGATCTACTCAAACTACGTCAACGAGTCGCGTGAGACCAACGACGCAGCATATTACCTATGCAAGCACGGGCGCTTCAACAACGACGGCTAGGAAGTATAGCCCTCATCGGCACAAGGAGTATCCGTCAAGCAGGAAGCACAACAACAGTAGTAACCGTTCATCGTGACACCCAATATTGGAATGTCACTCGGGAGGGAGTACTGTGCCGACCGAGCTTTGCCGCGCTTACCACCAGGGGCGCGAGATGTTTGGCAACTTCACTTGTATCGACCTGTGGAACTGAAGCAGGCATCTGGTTAACACATAACCTACAATTCTTTAAACTTGTTAGATTCCTTTTCGCTTAAATAAAACCGTCGTTCTTACTTTTTCAAGTGCTGAGTTTTTTAATCCTTGGCGTATGCTCTGCCAAGGACTCGAGAGCACACAACCATCTACAAGAAGGTATCTCAGCAAACAAATTTACTGCTATACGTGATATAACTCCAAAATTAAGCAAACAGGAAAAGGAACTCCAATACTCACCCTTTAAAATATGCACGTTAACTGTTACAGTGTTTGCATTCGACGGGATACAGCTATACTTTCCGGAATCAGTTGGTGTCGCACGTTGTATCAGGAGATATGATGTCGTAGTCTCCCCCTTCTCGGTTATAACTGAAACTCCACCGCGTGGCGAATCATAATTGATTTCCTGATTATTGTGTGTCCACTGTATTGATTCCGGCGGAACTGGAGATTGCAGCAGGACACATGTCAGATTAATTGTTGAGCCAATATTGATAAATAGGTCAGGCCCACCGAGGATGGTAGTGTTGGGTTCTACAGGGATTAGAGGAAAGGAGCCCGATGAGAAAAAAATTATATATGCCCACAAGTATGTATCTATGCGGTGGGTGGCATATAAATGTCTAAAGAAATTCATCTCGTAATGTATTTGAAACGATTCAGAACAGGTATCCTGACAGTTATTTTTTCTAGGCAATATTTGAATTTGCTTTTATTCAAATTTCCCTCACACGTTGGCAATTTTTTTTTGAAAGGATTCTTATTCCGGCTCCATATATACTTTTCTATTTATTCCCACTCAGTTCGCCGTGTGTGGTTCGTCTGTGGTACATTCTCCCACATATCCTTCCGCGAGAAAAAACGTATGCATATGTTATCCTGACGTATCAGCCAGGACTAAATTGCATTATGTAAACTGACGTGTTTAAAAACTTTGACTTTATAATGTCTGTTTTGCATGTATTCATATTTCGGTGGGGAGTCGAACATGTCTATCAGTCGCTCCCAGGAGGACTCTAGGGAACGTAGCTCCCCCAATAAAAGCAACAAATAAAGATACTGCCAAGAACTTTCTCAGTCTAGCCAATGAATTTCTTATCGTGCTGAATTACGACTGCTCTTACCGACGACCATTAGATAGACCACAACACCTTTCGGGGGAGTTGTCGATAACTGGCATTCGTAGGCGCCCGTGTCCTTCTTCTGAGCGTATTTTATCTAAAATTAGAGGAGACCAGAATAATCGGATCAGCATTAAGAAAAAAGTTAATGTGCAAGAGCTTCAGCAACGAGGTCACCCCTGTCACGACCCAACATTATCCCTGAAATAGCTAACATACCGTATCTATTCTATAATATTTTCGAACTTGTACTGGAAAGTACTCACCTGTAGTGTCCACTCACCGGTTTTCTCATCATTGAGGGGGACGAAACGTTCATCGGCTGAGTATGTGTATTTTCCGACGGTCAGTAAATTTATATCTTTATGTCGTACCCACGATACCTTTTCAGGGATTTCCAAGGATAGAATTAGATGACTGGACACTTTTCGGACTGACTAAAGCATCTGGAGAAAGCACAAGAGGTACTTACCGTCTTATTATCTAAATGTAAGACTTTACAATTTAAAAATGCCGACTGTCCCACGACAGTTGTAACGTTGCGTGTAAAGTTCTGATCGAAATATGCTGCTGCTGATTTAGCTGTAATGTCACGAAACGAAGGGTTCGGATAATCATAGTCTTCATTATTTATAGTACTTCCCCTAACTAATCGATAGCCTATAAATGTTTTCACGGCAAGCATACGATGAAATATTAAAGTTTAAATCTAGATATCAGATACGAGTACTGCAAGTACTGTATAATCTACCTACCGACCAGGATAACAAGTACAGCGCTTAGATACATCTTAGTATTCGTTTTCTAGAGCTGAAAGCAGAGAGGGAGGCGCTAACGATGATGTCCTTGCTGTTGCTCGTGCTGATAACGAGGCAAACTCATATTAGATAGTTGGGAAAGTTCTGAAAAGAGAAAATATCAGATGGATAAATATAGAATAGTTTGAAGAGTTCGTTTCGTGGGAGTACAATGGGAATAGGGACAGGTTTTCTTCTTTTGATGGGGGGTCAATTCAAATGTATAGCTGGCACACGTTGTTGGCCGTTAACGAGGAACTAATTGGATTCTCAACAGGACAAACATTCAGATCTATTTTCAACTGAGCAACTTCGTAATTTTCCAGTTAGATAACAATTTTCGATGAGAAGTTTGCGTTGTAGTTTGTCCAAGAGCGAATTCAATGTTCATTTTTTACATGAACAAGTTGCAAGTTGGAGGAAATTCTTCGACTTGTATTCTTTGCCACACACTTTTCTGTTGTTTAATTTGTCGTGGAAGTACAAACTTTTCATCGGAAACAAAGTTTCTAGAGGATACTTTGTTAGGTTCCCATTGCAACTTTTAGTACAAGAGAGTATAAGGTCAAGTCTTCAAATACTTACCCAACCTGCCATTGAACAAGACACCGCTGAAAATAGCAATAGCTGCCGGTTGTTAGCATTTGATTGCTTGCACTTCTGTGGGTGTCAAAATGTTCTGATGAAAATAGCTCTGAATAATTCTCAATTAGCAAAGAGACATAGATTGCGTAACACCGCCATAGACAGTCCCAGCTCTGTCTGAAGGGAGGGGTCACTATAGCCTGAATGACCGCGTGCCATCTAGTCGTTTCAGGGATTACGGGGGAGGGTTAAATTTCATTGGACTCATACTATTTACTATCAACCCGGGAAGTCAGTGTCCCGCTCTCCTCCTCGGACCCCACCTTGCCGTGGTAGGGGAGCTTGTAGCAATTTCCTACTACACTAAGGGTGTCCAAAAACACATTAAGATGGAAACAACGGATTGTAACTCTCCAAGTGGTAAGAAGTCACAGACTTTGAATCCATCCGCGACCTTGAGAAATCAGGTCGCGGTCGAGGCACGGATTTTGGAGGCCTCACCTAATTCATGTTCCCCCAACCCAAGACCCGGCGTCTACGGCGCGGTCAGCCAAAAAGGTACAGGATAGGATAATAAGAGGAACTGGAAATCCGGTGACACTGTTGCCTAACTTTTCAAAAATACGGGGGAGGAAGGCTCGGCAGAAGGAAAATTTAGCTGCAAAGGAGAAGGGACTACCGGCTTGCCTGTCAGAAACTTCTCCGCTATCTGTACCCGGAAAAACGGAAGAAAGGGAAGCTGCTCATGTGGACGCAATTGCTCTAACGGCGGTATGTGAAAACAGATCCATGCAGCCCGGACTCCGTGAACCTGGGGCGGCTTCTAGCGGACGACAAGAGAAGGCACTGTGAAAGAAGACAAAGTTTCTGGGGGAATGAAGACATGGACGTTGCATCACCACCAAGTGTGCCGATATCCAGAGAAATCGGATGCAAGAAAGCGAAACTTTCGGTGGAAGGTGAGGACAAGCTCGCAACCCCATTAAGATCCACATTAAACGCAGCAAACTTTTCAGTTAGTGGCGGTTTTCATATTAGTTAGTCAAATCAACCTGCAGCACGCTAAAGCTTCTTCAAATCTACCAGGGGCAAAGCTGGCAAAGTTGCAGGGCTGTCCTACAGTTGAACCAAAAATATATAAATTTCTGGTTCAAGAGCCATGGGCTCATTTTAACAGAATCTGTGGTATTGGATCAGTCAAGGGGGCTAGAGCATATTCGATGAAAAACCCTTGACACCGACGGCCTGCGTTCTAATGCCAAAGTTGTTAGAGGCAACCATGGGACAATTCTGTTCCCAGGATCTTGTTGCGGTAAACTTATAATACCAGGTTAATGGTAAGAGGGGAAACGTCATAGTTGCCTCAGCTTACTTACCCTATGATTTTTTGTGCCCTCCGCCGATGCAAGAATTAAGTGATCTGGTAGTATATGCAGAATCAAGTGGCCTTGAACTTTTATTAGGTTGTGATGCGAACGCTTAGCATATTTGTTGGGGCAGTAGCAAATGCAATCCTAAAGGAGAGAAGCTGTTTGATTTTATCACTTCAGCTGATCTGATGACCGCGAACGTAGGGTGCGTCCCTACGTTCGTGAGGCTAAAAAGAAGTGAAGTAATTGACCTAACCATCTGCACTTCAAAGTTATTAGAGTTGATTAGAAACTGGCGAGTGCATGATGAAGTCTCACTCTCAGATTACCGTTACTTAGAATTTAATCTAACAATTGTAGGCGAACAGCCTGTAATATAAAGACCGAACCCTAAGAAAACGGAAGTTCAGTGAACTTCTTGACGACAAAGTTGAGCTCCCTAGGCGGCTAAGGACCCCTTTGGCAATAGAATATCAATTGAAAACTCTGCATCGCACACTTTTAGAATGATTTGAAGGGGGTTGTCCTATTTCCCGAGGCCAACGTGGTGAAACGGTTCCATGGTGGAACCGAGAACTACACAGAAAATCAACCAGACGACTTCTAAATCTTGCTTGCAGAAGCAGTAAAGATGAAGACTGGCTAAACTTCCGGAAGTCACAGCGTGAATATAAGAGGGTCGTAAAACGTTCGAAGCGAGATTATTTTAGAGCATATTGTCAGGAACTGGAAGGTGAAAGGAAGACTTCCAGGCTGTGCAGAGTCCTTAATAAGGATGAGTCGGCCAAGCTGGGCTGTCTTGGAAAACCTGATGGTACTTGCGAGAACTCCAGAGTTGAGTCTATACAGGCTCTGTTGCAAGTACATCATCCGGGAGAACAGGTTTTAGTAGTGGGAAGAAGTGAATTTGCGGTTTCTGCAAATCCTTCAACACGAAGGTGTTGCAAGGGGAGTTGGGACACTGCGAGAGCGGTTGTTACCAATGAAATTATAGTATAGAAACTCTCGCCTCTTTACTATCATTCAAAGTACCTGGCATGGGGCGCATCTACCCAGCGAAGCTAAAGGCGTGTGCGTGTTGTTCTTTGGGGTTGACTTCGTTTTCTGGCTGTCAGGCATTCCAGCAATTGGGGTCGCCTTTCTCAGAGTGTGCGGGCATGGAAGCATTACATGCCCAACTTCGACGCCTTAATACAGCCATTCCTGTAAACTTGGTAGTCCACCGCAATACCCCTATAAATGCATCCTCATTAAGTGATCTGGTGACGTCATCTGTCCGCTGGTATTCGCGACATTCGAATGCTGCGAATCCTGCCGCGCCACACTCTTTAGCGTCTCCCGCTAGTGTTACAGAGACTCTTGTGTTGTTCACAGATGATAGCAACATCGATTTCCTTTTCATACACTTTCTGTGATAGCATGTTCTAACCGGCTTGGCAGTGGTTAAACTTAGTTGGATGACTCTCAAAGTGTGCCTGTAGGCTGGACACCTGGTACTGCCCATTATATAGTTGCAATTGCAATATTTGATCACTTTACGTAGAAGATAGTAAGGGTTCTTAGTGTAAGCTTTCGCCAAATGATTCATACTTCCACATTTTCGATGCAGTTTAGATCTATCGGTGGTGCTAGTGCAAATTTTTGCAATAGGTCCGAACCTAAGGCATTTAAAAGACCTTTTAGTGGAATTTCCTCACGTAGTCTTCACAGGAGTCATTCAATGCGGACTTTATACACAGACAATGCTTTCGTAGCTGATGCCACATACACAGTTAGGGTCACTGTCTGCCTTCCCTCGTACGCGCCCTTCAGGCTTCTGATATCCGTTTTCTGCACATCCTGAAGATTCAATTGATTTTTCAGTGCTGTGAAAATTTTCTCTTTGGTGGTGACCTCGTCAAGATCTTTGCCTTGTAGCGTAACCATAGGTCGTCTTACGCGGACGGTCGCTTGCTCGCCGAGTGAAGCCTCAATGTTTTTTGTAGATAGTCGTGATCCTTTTTTCTTCAATAGTTCCAACAGCAGTTCTCTTTTCGGGTTTGCCTATTTCGCGAAACATTGCCGCTAAAGTCCTTCAACGTAGGATCTGCCTTAGCCCTGGATAGTGTGCAGCATAGCCCTACCTTACCTTTTTTTGTTATTATTTCTAGCGCTTCTAGACGGTTTCGTTTGCCAATTATTCTTTCTGCTTGTTCTCACTTCTTTCGTGATTTAATCAGAGTCCAAAAAGGAATCGCATCCCTTTCTTTGTCAGCTCCATTTATCCCAAAATTGGGCAATGCTTTAGTGGGAGATTCTTCCCTTTTTTGGTGTCTGTTGGTGTAAGGCTCAATCGTCAACTGGTTCTCTAACACGCTTTTATGTTTCTGGTCTTGGCTCTTCCGAACGCGGGTATTTACCAGATCCCTTCGGTGGAGCAGCATAGTTGGGGATGTCTCTGCGATCATCTCCTTTGGCAAAGTTAGGCAACCTTTCCCAAGTTCCTCACCAGCTTTGTTACACTTGAATTATGAAATTTTGCAGTAGGGAAGGGAGGGACACAAGATAGCACCTTATGTTTATCAAATCGATAACTACGTACATTAAGGCAGACAATGAGAATGCATGAGTTATATTGAGGAAAGAGGACTACGAGGACCAGATGAAAGATACGGTCGTAAATGAACCTTATAAAAGATCCTCTACTACAACTCATAAAGCAGGTGAATGGACTTATTAACTGATGCTTACCAATTTTGGAAACCAACAGACTGAAAGCTTCAACCCCAGTATTTCCTAGGGTCAAAGTGTCCCCAAAGATTTATAAAGCAGGGAAGGATATTTGCCAGACAAATGTTTAGTGAAGGATTTCCAAGAGACTAAAGCGGTCAAACATTTTAGAGAGTTCGCTATGGCTCTTCAGTTGAATGGGGGACTCGAGAAAGACGCAGTCTTGGAGTCCTTTGACATCAAGGCTCTTCTTCTGAGCGCCCCGCAAAGGATTGTCTGCATCAGCAACAAGAAGGTTCACTATGGGAAGGTAAGGACGATTAAGAGCAGATGGGGCGGTGATCTAAAGTTCATCCACTGCTCCACAATAATTCGAGGATGAATTCGATACGGAAGCAGCGACAGCAGAAGCAGAATAAATAACCCTCGAGATGCTATATTCAAGACGGGTGCCCTTTTTTAGAATCTTGAGATCATCCCCTTATTCGACTTTTTGCGAAAGAGCACAGATTCTCAACATTTACTAATGAGTGGAAGTAGTAAATCTGCATGGAGACACCGTCAAGACCACGCTTCTTTTCATGTTATGGGCGCTTCCAATATCGGCCATCGTTGGAACTTCATCGGATGTTATACTAATCAAAATGGCTATGAAGTGCGTCTTCCACCTCTGCATCATCATGGTTGGTGAGAAATGTGCTGTCAAACTCCCTTACAGGACTATTGAAAGGCTTACCTTACTAGCTTTCCGTCTTTGCATGAACGCAATAGTGGAATTCTTTTTGTCAAGCCATATGTGCGTTGGCTTTAAAATTGAAGTAAAGCGAGTCGCACTCAATCCTGGACTCACCAAAGTTTTCGGTTTTTTATCTTTTTCCATAACCTTTCCGCCCTCAGCTGGATCTTGCGACGTCCATTTTGGACGCGTGTGCTACCAATAGGCTTTTCAGAGTACAAAAGGAGAGCGCCACGATAGGGAGAGGGGTACTCCTAGAATATCTAGCCTAGATGGGCGTAAATCTCATCCAAGTTGTAGAAAGTGACCACTTGTGGGGCCTTTGATATTATTGTTGAGGAGCGTGTGCGCATTCCAGAAACCAATCATGTTTTCCATAGCCAAAAGTCAGTTCTAAGTGAGATTATGTTTCAGCAGTAGCCGATAAATTGCCGAAGCTGCGGAGAAGGAAGGGAAAGCCTCATGCACTTTCTCTGCGAGTACCCAGCTCTAGCTAGAGTCAGGCTGCGGACACTGGGTAAACCAGTCTTTGGGGACCTCAGAGAGATTTCTAGCTGCAGGGTGGGAGAGCTGCTTTCTTCCGTAAATGCTACGGGCTGGCTCTGAAGATCCGAGCCAGCTGGATTCTGCCTCCCTGTTTCCATAACAACAGTCACGGTCTTAGAAGTTTTTGGCATCAAAATGGCGCACCAAAGCGCTAATTGGGAGCGACCACTGATACCTACCTACCTATTCCAGACCACCAATTTTCATCCTTTTTTTCGGTTTTTATAACAAGCACGGAATACTTTGATCGGATTTTTAACTTCCGATTTACACAGTTAAATGGGGCCCAAGCTCCAGGAAAAACCAATAATGCCAAGATTTCTGTGGTATACACACTATGTACTGCATAGGGCAGGGAACTCTACTTTACATGGTGGGATGAAAATGAAGCAGAAGAATACTTGCTTCAAGGGGATGCAAGTTGAGAGATCAAAGAATCGAAAACAAAGTTAGGAGTCAAAAGAGGCTATTTTCCGCGGGTTCATTCTTGTGAACCCCAAAGAATGCAGGGTCCCGCTAATTTCAGTTGAAAGCTTTACGCTTTGTTCACCGGATAGGTCACAAATGAAAAAAGCGGTTGGACTTCGCAAGTTTGGAGATTGGATTCCCTGAAAGCTCCGTGGTCCAGAATAGTTCAAGTTAAGTTTAATTTTTGTGAAAAGACCTGATAAGAATTGAAGCCTAAGGAGCTCTACAACCACAACTACCATGAAACTCCTGCAAGAGGTCCAACCGCAAAAAAACTGTGGAGAGAGCAGATCCTCCAGGAATTTTCCTGGAAGGGGCTTCATGGGATGGATCGTTTAACTAGTGTTCATCGGCATACGCGGAGAGTTCATGGCCGATGCACGTTAAAAATCCTTAATGGGTTCCATTTGCGAATCGCAAGAAAATCGTCCCATTTCTGAAGCGGATGGCAATTGGCGATTAAAAGTGAAGCCCTGAATGCAACTAACAATGGCCATGGTTGAATTACGGTCTGCCGATAAAAACAGAGTCTAAGTTAGGTCAGGAAAGTTTTCCAGGATGCGGGGAATTATCTACTATAAGCTTCTTTCCTATGGCAAAACTTCTTCTATTCATCGACTTTAAAGCCGCCTATGGTAGCATAGCCAGGGTAAAACTGTACACGGCCCTGGGAGAATTCGGTATCCCGACGAAACTGATAAGACTGACTAGGCTGACCCTGACCAACGTGCGATACCAGATAAAAGCAGCAGGATCACTCTCAAGACCATTCGACATCAGCAACGGTCTACGACAAGGGGATGCCCTATCATGCGACACATTTCTGAAGCGGATGGTAATTGGCGATTAAAAGTGAAACCCTGAATGCAGCGAACATGGCCATGGTTGAATTGCCAACAGAGCCTATTTCAGCTTACAAAAACTGTTCCGCTCCAAACGTCTCACCATAGGGTCAAAGCTCTTACTGTACAAGACAATGATCTTGCCAGTCCTAATGTATTCCTCGGAAACTTGGATACTTAACAAGAAAAATTGCGAACTCTTGGCCGCGTTCGAGAGAAGAATCCTTCGAAGAATTTTTGGCCCCCTACATGAGGATGAACAATTTCGTAGCCTACATAACGAGGAAATCTATGAGCGATACCATGACCGTCCGGTTGTGGATAAAATCCGACTCAATAGGTTACGGTGGGCGGGTCACTTAATCCGTATGGATGAGGATGATCCAGCCGGGAAAGTCTATAAGGGCAATATCTATGGTAGAAAAAGAAGACCAGGCAGACTCTGCCTGAGATGGAGCGATGGCGTAGGCCAGCACGCCAGAGAGCTTTTAGGGATATCGAATTGGTGGACCACGGCGCAAATCGGGGATGTCTGGAGTTCCTTATTAAGGCAGGCCTAGACCGGATACCGGTTGTTGCGCCGTTGATGATGATGATGATGATCTTCTCCAAGAATCCGTAGCGTTGAATACGGTTACTTCAGCCGCAAAAGTCGTGATTCGTGATACTGCGAGAACTAACGAAATTTGCAATGACAGAATTGACATCCATAAAGTGGCAAGAAAAGACACCTTAAGGAAGTTCATACGAGAATACCTAACAGTGTATAACTGGCAAGGAAGATTTTAGGAAGGCAATCGAGGATATCAAGGTCCCGAAAAAGCACATGAAGGCAAAGGAGCACTAGCTTCAAGGAGGCAAAACTAAAGATGAAAATTTGTGTTTGAAGATCCCCAATATTTTAGAAGGTAAAGTCAGGTGTACTTGGAGCGTAGCCGGGCACAAAGTTGGGAGACTGACACCATTTCTATCCGGCAAATCAAAAACAATGCTGAGAGTCGTGGTACCTTATTTTCCATAGGTTTAGTCTTGTAAGTGCTAACAAATGTAAAGCCCTACCATTGAAAACTTCGAGCTTTGTTCAAGGTCTACGGTGCCATCTTGACCGGTTTCGTTACAAATTATGATTGGAAGTCATAAATACCAGTGGATAGGTCACAAATGAAGTAAGGTCATGTTATGCAGTTGGATTTTGGAGAGAGGATTGATTCCCTGAAAGATATCTGACCCAGATTAGTTAAAATTTTTGTGAAAAGACCTGATAAGAATTGAAGCCTAAGTAGGTCCTGATATTTATGTGTTCTTAGCTTCCTTCACTCTATTCAATTTCATTTTAATTTAGTCTCACTCTCATCAGGACCTGTTAATTGGTTTTAGTCGTGCGAGTTCGTTCCCAATATAAATGCGGCGTACGTCTTACCATCTATTATTCGAGTACTTGCCTGAAAGCTGCAGGGGATTCATTAGCTGAAAGCAGTTGAAAATTAAACTGGGACGACTTCGTCTACAGAATGAATAAACAGTGGTAAACTGACTTGAATGGTTAAGACTACTAATGTAACCATAACACACTCCTACTGTTTTATTGAAGGATTACTCAGGAGTGAAAGCCGAATCCCATCAACTTCTGTGATTGCCAGATAGTTTCCATTTATTTTACTGGAATGATTGAGTGCGATATAAATAGCAAATGTATTGGTTCCCAAGCAATTTACTAATGAAAACCTACCCTGAAACCTATCAAGCGACAATGAAATCAGTCTAACCCAAAAGAGCTGCCCTGCCCCCCATGCCGGGGTGGCAAACTTTTAATTAGAATCTTGATTAACAGAGAATCTATATCTATCAATTTCCGACTGATTGACGTATTGATTTCACATCTTCATCAGAACATAAAGACGATCTAATCAAAGTCAAGCCCCACACTTATACCGTGCAACCATAAACGAACACGATAAGTAAATGTTCTTTTAATAGGTAGCGTAATGAAATGGTCTGGAAAAAGCATCCATCAAGGAGCGGAGTCGTAGTCGAGTCCGTGTCCATGTGCTGTGGACACTGCAGATATCATATCAGGAGACTTTGAGGGGACTGGTCGAACCGCAACGGAAATCCATTCCGATATGGAGATAGAATCCTGTGAAAATCAAGTAAACGAAGTTATGCAAGCCCAAGTTTAATTACGTAAACCTTTTGCAGCGATCCATCTTCTGGTTCCCGCTCTCGGATTTCTCAGCCCCGTCCCTCGGGCTCAGGACGATTAACATTGCCACGACCTGACTGCTTGTTATATGCAATTAACTCTTCGTGAAAACGTTTGTAATCCCACACGTTTAAATGACTTCTACAGGTTGGTTGGATAGCATACATACTCGCTGGCTTGTTGGATGAACTGAGGGAAGTTTTGATTGTCATCCCCAAAAGGTTTACATAATATTGCTTGCCATAGCTACGCCAGGATTTTGGACTATCGTCAGCAGAAGATGGAAGAGAAAGAGCCAACCAAACCGATGCTGTCGTTGCGTGGCTGCGGTATACAAATGGATGGTGGTTTATGTCAAAGGGGTTGTGATTTCATTAGTGTTTAAAAGGTAGTGGAACGCCTGGAAACAGCAAGCGGGAATACCATATTATAACCGCATCTGTGCATTAATGAAATTGTCATTCAGATAGTATTTGCCGCTGCTATATTTGTATATTTGCGATATTTGCTATATTTCGTGGTTTTGTATTCTGGAATTGAGTGAAGCTACTTTCTGTAAATAGCAGCCAATTCGATTCCATTTCAAACATGAAATATGTATGGGGAAACAAGGTATTCCGGAAATTCATCTGCTATGCCAGCAATTAGTCGATGTTTTCAAAGGGAAAACATTCCTTTATTTGCAGTTCACAAATTGAATCATGAATTCTGGAAAATGGAAAATTCATTGAGTTAACAACTTTCTGTTTTTGCAATGGAAAAGGGTAGTGAATCCAAATGAAGAGAAAAACAGCAACAAACGTCATAATACCAACATCAATTTGGTGGGAAAAAAAACAAATATCTATAATGCAGGAGACTCGAATCTCACTCATAAAAATGGACTCCAGTTTTCATTCAAACAAATTTTATTTTCTTGAATTTATTTGACTTTTCCACTTAATTTTTCGCAAGTTTGCATACAACGGATAACAATCTTCCTTAATTGAAGTGAAAACGAAATGGAAAATTGTTCACGCAAAGTTATATATAGCATGAGCATTTTTGATGGAAATAGTTGGGGAATCTTTCAGTCACCATTAAGGAGGGAAGATGGACATTCACGATATTTGCTGACATGAATCTCGAAAAGTGGGTGAAATGTTAGTCTGCCTCAAGGACATCTGCGAAGTCGAAATTTTCAAGTTTCATAGTTATCCGGTGAAAGATAGACCACAAACTTCTATGAAAATTTAATTGGAGTTGGGTATCCCTCACTGCATTTAAAGTTTTTGATCAATAGTTTGAAGTAACAGATTTTATTGAAAGGCTTCTCGGAAAGGATTGCATAAATAGGTATTGAACGATGCAGAAGGTGTGGGTAGAGAGATTCATCACTTCGAAGTTACGACAAGGACCCACTCATGTTGAATGATGAAAAGGCATTAAACCTGGTGAGGAAATAAAGTTAATTCAAATGATCCTCAATCACTCAAGAACTGGCTAAGGCTACTTTGCCACGATTACCTCCGGAGGTCATTTACGAACCGGAGGAGTGCTGTGGCTTCACGTTGACGTAGTACAAAGATATTGTCGACAGTCTAGTTTTGTATACAAAACAACGGAATAGATCCCCTGTGACTCTAAGTGAACATAGTAAATTTTCTGATAATCAAAAAGCATGAAAATAGGGCGGCCAAAGGGTAGTATAGGTTCCAGGGCGAAACGTGGATTCGTACCCACGATGGAGCATTAAACCTGGGAAACGCCTACTGAACCAACACCAACCATCTCCACCTATCCTATCTCCACCTCCACGTGATGATCGCTGGGAGTTCTTTCTTTATGAAAAACTGCAGACGAAGAAAGATGGAGGCGAGTCTCCCGCGCCTAAAAGTGGGACAAATTGTACCAACTGGTCCTCCATTTTGAGGATTGGGTAGGGCTGACAACCTTACACGGAAAACCGATGTCAAGAAGCTACGAAAGGAGCCTCGGACAGGATGGATTTTACAATGACGAACCCGACAACGACAACGGATTAACGATTTGCGGCTTTTCTCATGGAACATGCGCTCCCTGTACAGACCGAATGCTGCTGAGCAGCAAGCCGACACCCTCTCCCAATATTCGTGCACCTTATCGGCCGCAACTACCAGCGCATCCAAAGGACCGGAGAGGCAAGGGAGGACCGCCTGGGTGCGGTCCGGGAGTCGTCGCAGCCAGAGCGATTTCAACAAGTCATCGTCGATCTTGCTCCCACCCAATTGCTTCATTTCGCGAAGCAATTGGCTGGGAGTTCGATCGCCCAACGTTAAACCTGCCAGCAAGTGAGTGGCTAATGTAACAGCGTTGCAAGAGATGCGATGGACAGGGACCGGTTTCCTGGAGAAGAGCCGCTACACCATATATTATAGCGGCCATCCAGCAAACCATGTGCTCGGAGTAGGTTTCTTAGTCAGCCAAAAATGAAACCTAATGTTATCGGCTTTGAAAATTTAAGCGAAAGGCGAGGCAAATTTAGATAGATATAGGCCACATTAATCTTCACGCCCCTACAGAGGAGACTGCAGAGTCGGAGAAGGATACCTTCTACGAGGCAGTAGAACGAACCCTCGAAGCCTATCCCAGATATGATATCAAAATCATACTTGGGGATTTTAACAGCCAAGTAGGGAAGGAGCCCGTATTCCGGCGATACGTTGGCTCCCATAGCTTACACGAAAAAACAAATGAAAACGGACTGCAGACTATTCAATTAGCAGGGTCACCCGAAATGGTTGTTGGAAGTACCTGGTTTGCGCGGAAAGCGGTCCACAAACATACGTGGGTCTCTCCAGATGGGACAACTTTCAACCAAATTGACCACGTGCTGATTGAACGCCGCCACCTCTCAGCCTTGATGAATGTCAGAATATATAGGGGGCCAATATAGACTCGGACCACTATCTCGTTGGCATGGTGCTCCGAGCTTGAATTACGACACCAGCTACAATCTCCTCTGACAATCAGGTGAGAGTGAATACTAAAGCCATCCACAACACAACCCTCCGCGACACCTATAAGAGGGAAATGGATGCCGCAATAACCACAGTCAACAGAGGTCCTGGAGATGAAGCATCAACAAATGATTTTCACAACCATCTGAAGAACGTTATCATTGATACGGCCACAAAGATACTTGGCCCCAGCCGCAAAAGGAGTCGGAACGGCTGGTTTGACGATGAATGTAAGCTAGCTACGGAACGGAAGAATGCTGCATACCGAGTAATTTTGCATTCTCAAGGAACGCAGGCACGCGCAGAAACTTATCACGACCTTCATCGAGCGGAGGAGCGACTTCACAGATGAAAAAGGCAGCCTGGGAGAACCAATAAGTCTGTAAACTAGAAAAGTGCACGGAGCAACCGCACCGGACGCGGAAGTTTTACCAACAAGTCAGCAGGATGAAGCGTTATACACCTCATGTATTCCTTGGAGAGAACTCATTCTTAGCAAGAAGAATTGCGAACTGTTGGCCGTGTTAGAGAGAAGAATCCTCCGAAAATCCTCCGTAGCCTAAATAACGACGAAATCTATGAGCGATTTCATGACCGCCAAGTTGTGTATAAAATCTGGCTCAATAGATTACATTGGGCGGGTCACTTAATCCGTGTGGATGAGGATGATCCAGCCCGGAAAGTCTATAAGGGCAATATATATGGTAGAAAAAGAAGTCGAGGCAGACCCTGCCTGAGAAGGAGCGACGGCGTAGGTCAGGACGCTAGACAGCTTTTAGGGATATCGAATTGGTGGACCCCGGCGGAAAACCGGGATATCTGGAGTTCCTTATTAAGGCAGGCCTAGACCGGATACCGGCTGTTGGGCAGTTGATGATGAGGAAACTAGGCTGTTTCTCGACAGCGACCGCAACATCTGCAATAGGAGAGAAACTATTACTCAGTAGCCCAAATAATAGATACGGGTCGGCACGAAAAAAAAGAGATGAAAGAAAATATGTCCTATGCCTACCACGAAAGAAGATATGTCTTACGCCGATTTTCTCGAGAAACTGGAGAAGGTATTGAGGAAGCAAACTAAGATTAGAGCCAGAAAGCAGGGGATAACAATTCGAATGCAACGACCTAGGCGATGCCTGTGTGTGAGTACCGTGGGGGTACAGTGGGTCTGGTTTATATTGTGTGTAGGCTCAACTTTCATACCAGTGAATGCATGGCCTATTAAATACTTCCGTCGCAATGAAGGGGTAAATCTTCATGCTCGAGCTCACAAGGAGGTCAGTCACCATGAAACTCCCACAAGGGGGCCAATTGCAAAAAACTGGGCCAAGAGTTGATCCTCTAGGGATTCTTCTGGAACATATGCTTTTAGAAGGCCATCCTGGTTCCCTCGATACCAGATAACTTTCGGTGAGGCTTCATGGCATGGGCCCCTTGCAGACTCGGATCTGGTCGCCCTCCTCGAGTACGTGAAAACGGCACTACTTAACGGCTTGCCTGAAATGAGCCCGGGGTCGAGAACTGCAACGAAATCTTTCCACCAGCTAACTACCGCTCTGCGTAACATACAACACATAAAACATCACTGGACAACACTCACACAAAACACACGAAATTGGTGGTTGTCCATTAGGGCCACTATTCGCCCATTATACTGTAGATGAAGTAGCATCGAGGAGCTTCCTCCGTCGCCGGAAGGTAGTACGTACATATGCATTAGCGCATCGAAGCGTATCACTGTAAGCAAATCAAAGATATCATTCACTAAATAAGCGCCCATGTCGTCCAGATTGCGTATGTATAGTACGCTGGACTCACATAGGAACCATGAAAACAGTCCTCTGAATTTTCCCACACAGGACACAACAGGGTTCGCGAGAAGAGAAACTCGTTCAAGCTACCGTGCCCCTTCAGAAAGAAGCCTATCTCAAGCTCGAAGTCCACGATAGAACTTCGTCCTCCAGACACGTATTTCACGTACCCGTATGTGACCCGACCTTTACCACATTCATTCCATTTAATCTGCCACTTAAATGTAACATTCTCATCTAAAAACCTTCTTATCTCAAAAGGTCCTAACCCATCCACCTGGTAACTAGTAATTAAATTTGTTTGCAGCACAGATACGTCCCTTCTAGTACTGTAGGCCCTGGTACGCCGGACTACTTGTAGATCAAGTGGAGGAACACCAAAAGAAAAGAACTGTGTGGCGTTTGTCTACACCTTCAGAAGACATCCTTTTTGACATTGGACACAATAGTGATATCCGGAGACTCACTGGAGGTTACAAAGCCGGGGTGGGCTGGTCCACCGAACGTTCGCGGAAGAGGCATTGCATGCAATTTTAGAAGGAAGGCATAGCCGAGAGGCGGTCATATGTGACAGCGAATGGCGGTGAAAAGTAAACAAGGATGCTAGTTATAAGTAGCTGCGCTTCGATGCTATAATAATACAAAGCTGTGAGGCGTTGCCTACAGGGTTAGAATGAACAAGATACACCGGCAAAAATCAATCCAAGTGACGGCTTAGTGGCTCTTGTTGCAAATAATTACAACCCTTTTACCGTAAAAGGCGGAGGAGGGTGGACGTCACTCAGCGGGGGATGTCTTCTCGATGCTTGAAGTTACTGTAGAATAACTGCGGAGGATCTTCGAAAGTATCGAAGGTGAAAACTGGGATCGTGGTTTTGAACATCGGTTCCACGATAAAATTCTAGTGCTCAGGCTTCGAAGGACGCATCCCCAACATAACCCTTGTGCCAGAATCTCTGGCTTCTCGGTCTGTGAGCGCCAACGCAACGTATTCCAATTGGTTGACGTTATTTAACACCGTCGTATACTCAGAGGTGAAGATGATAACGACAGTGTCTGAAGTTTCCATTTCCCGAGTGCACTTAGCCGCGACAAGCGTGCTATGTATTAGTGAAAGGCGAAAATTGCTATCCTGCGAAAGGAGTCTCATAAACATTGCCCTTTGACTAAACCTTTAAACGCCCAGGAGGTGGCATCCCCAAAATGACAGAGTACAGATCAGCTGGAGACTGCGCAGCGCAATATACAAAAGTAAAGCTCGCTACTACAGGACCTAGTTGATGATCCATGAAGATTTGATTATAAAGTTGACATACACAATATTTTTACCATGGAAAAGCTTGAAGAGGTAGTTCTATCTATGAAAAATAAAATAGCGTAAGATCACAATGGTATCCCGACAGAAATATATAAATTGGTGTTCCAGAATTGGCCAGTCTTACTGCATTCAACGTTTGCCTGAAAGAAGGAATTTTTTCCTGTCGTTGGAAGATGGCGAGGCTTGCGCTGATGGGAAAGGGGACGCTGAGCTGCCATCTGCATACCGACAACTCTGTATGTTTAACCTAGTCGGACAATATAAAAAGTGCGATTTAAGTGATAGAAAAGTTGGATTGGAAGGTGGCACAGGTGTTCATGAAAGAGGATAAAGGAAGACTGAAGGAGGTATTCGGGCGGAAAAGAAGGACGAAAGGAAGAGTGGAGAGTAATATATTAAGAAATTCTGACAACCTACCAAAGAAATCTACGTACGTTTGAAGCAAGGAAAATATAAACAGGATATGATAAGGGGACATGCGTTTGGCGGAATGACTCGTACGGCAACTGACTCGTAGGTGGGAAGGAAGAGGAAAAGGTTCTTTTGGCGCGAAAATAGGAATTAACGACTTTCAGGGCAGCTCCGTCGCTTAACTTGCTAAGTTCATCGCAGCCTCTGTTACAACGGAACCTTTGACGAGCATGAAAGCATGGATCAAGTCCTATCATCTTATCACCATGGAATGCTAAAGGTAACCCTCACCAGCTTGGTTCTTAGACTTCTTACATTTTCCCAGGAAAGTCTTATATTGGGAAAATCATTAAAATTAAGCAAAGCAGCCGACGAAGTTGGAAATTATTTCGAAGTTTGGTCCTTTGATAAGGCTTGATTAAGACCCTTCGGTCTCTCGGCTACCTTCGTCCGCTTCACACACGAGGAAGGTGACAGAGTTGAGTAGATCTTGCTTCTGATGTAGACCAGAAAATCGTCGAAAGTGGTAGAGCAAGGTAGTCTCAGTATGGATAGCTGTTTCGATGGTGGGGGAATGTTCAGTAGGGTGCTGCTGGCGTGACATGCGCCTCTGTAGCGCAGCAGATGCCTAGTAGGGACCGTGTCTCACCGTTGG
Organism: Hermetia illucens; assembly: GCF_905115235.1. Lineage (NCBI taxonomy): Eukaryota > Metazoa > Arthropoda > Insecta > Diptera > Stratiomyidae > Hermetia > Hermetia illucens. Next base: position 161,196,820 of record NC_051851.1, on the reverse strand, counting down.
AAGACGGTTGTTAGGCATAGTTTGGCCTAGAGGTACCATTTGGCTGCGATCTTTTATAGCTGGTGGGCGGATTTATCGGCCTGGACGACTTAGATATGGCGTCAGTATTATTAGCCGGTAAGCTATCTGCAGAGCCAGATGGGGCAGTTTTGGAAGCCGAAGTTATGCCGGCGCTCGATGAAGCAGCAGCGCACAGTGTAGTAAGAGAGGCTCCTTGAGGCAGCAGATTGGATGGAACTGTTATGAATGCGTGTTGAACGTCATTAAAATAGTCAATAGACTCGATAGTGATCTTGCTGCTTTTATCTGGCCTCGCACACTGGTCAGGGTCTTATCAATGCCGAAATCTCTCATGGCCGTGTACACTTTTATCCAGGTTAGCTATCATAGGTTTGATTCATAGCCCAGCGCTCTAGGCGGTATCATCATTATTATGGTTGAACAGAAAGCACGGTGAGATTGATTACTTCCTTACCCAACTTCTAAGTGGGCATGGAGGTTTTCAGTCTTACCTGCACAGGGTTGGGAAGGCGCGATCTCCTGATTGTGTGTTCTGCAATAGAGTGGCGGATGACGCTGAACACACCTTTTTCTCTTGCGAGAGGTGGGACGGCCTCCGCCAGCAGCTTTATGCAGACACAGGGGAGCTCTCTCCAGACAACATTGTCAGAGAGATGCTGAAGAGCGCTGGCAGCTGGAATCGTATTGCGCATTATGTTCGGGCTCTTCTTACTACGAAGAAGATTGAACTCGACCGGCAGAGGGATGGGACGGTAAGGGGTTCCCTGAACTAACAACTCCCTTCCTCCCCTCCCCTCCCGTTGGTGAAAGGAATTCCCTGACTTGAAGGCTCCCAAAGCCGGGAGAGCGGGCGGCTGCGTAAACGCATTCACCTACCCTACTCCCAAAAAAAAAAGCTATCATAGGTGGCCTTAAGGTGTATGGAAAGATGGTGCAACTGAAGGCCATATTCCAACAGTTTTTCCATCGCTTGCCGTACAGAAAAAAAATGAGATCTGCTGCTGATTTGCCTGGAGTGAAGTCTCTTTGGTATGGGCCAATGATGTTCTGGGCGTATCGGGCTATCCGACCAAGCAAGATAGCGGAGAATATGGTATCTTATAGATGGTACTCAACAACGAGATGCCTTTGTAATTGCTGCAGTGCGTGATTATCCCCTTTTTATGTATTGGACAGATAATGCCCAGTTGCCAGTCGTCAAGTATTGATTCACTGTCCCACACCTTCAGTATACGTTGATAAACCGTTTGGTGTAATTGGTCGCCTCCATATTTAACCAATTCGGCTGTAATTCCATCGATTCCTGACAACTTATGATTTTTAATCCGATGAATTGCACGGACTGTTTCTTCTATACTTGCTGGTAGCAATATTTGTCCGTCGTCTTCAGTTGGCGGCGGTTCATCAAAATACGGAACCTATCGCTCCAATGTACCCATTCTGTCGGAAATCAAATTTCCCGCTTTGTCTCAGCAGGATGATCATCGAGGTGTATAAGATTTGTTGATAAAACTTCCAGGCCTGATGCGGTTGCTTCCTGTACTTTTTGAGTTCACAGACTTATTAGTTCTCCCAGTCTCCTTTTTTTCCGTGTGTGAAGTCGCTTCTCCACTCGACAGGATTTGAGGTAAGTCTCCGCGCACGTTTGCGGGCTTTAATAATTCAACATTACTCGGTATGCAACATTCTTCCGTTCCGTTGCTAGCTTACATTCATTGTCGAATTAGGACAGGAGGACAGTTGTCTCCAATCCGAAACTCCTGTTTGTGACTTCGTAAAAAGTTGTTTTCCTAGTAGGGTTGTCAGCCCTACACAACCTCTAGGCTGGAGGATCAGTTGGCATAATTTATTCCGTTTTTAGGTGCGGGAGACTCGCCATTTTCCTTCTCTATATGCAGCTTTTCGTTAAGAAAGAAGTCCCAGCGGCCACCACGTAGAGGTAGAGATAGGGTTTGGTAGTAGAGGTATTGGCTTAACAGACGTTTCCCAGGTTTTATGCTCCAACGTGGGTGCCAATTTACGTTTCGCCCTGGGACCTGTACTAATATAAAGGCGATTTTCACTTGGATATAATTTTCACGCATGTTGTTTTGAATATCCTTAGTCATAGAAAAGATAGAAGGCAATGAGGGTGCGGATGTATTGGACAAGAAAGGAGCAGAAACGTTACTTCATGGACCAGAACCCTTTGTGGAATCAGAAAGCGATTCGTTTGTTATGAAATTTGCTTCACGCATTAGCGTAACCTGGATGGAGTGGCATTCCTCAACTTGTGTTCTTTGTGATCGACATATCAACGAACACTTTAATCCAAAGTGTACCGCAGTGTCATCCACCCTGCCACCTTCTATGGTTCTGTGCGTTGGTCGACTATAAAAGGCAATGAAAGGTGCCTTGCGGTGATGGAGACGAAGATATTACGTTACAGTGGCATAACACGTAGTGATCACGTCCGAAATGAGGATATCAGTGATCGGTGTGGGTTTATGGAGTAAACCCAAGCGCACTCAAGATTGCTTACATCTAGCCAACACCAGTAGGAATGTTCGTAGGTCACTGCAGGTTAAATTACCACGCGTGAGTGTTGAAACTTAAATTTGTATTCTAGAACAATTATCCTTTCAAGCGACTTCTAGGCAAGTAATCCTTGGGTGGGCGATAGGACCAGCCACTAATTTCTCCCTCTAATTTCAGCACATTTCAAATCAAAAATCAATCGCCTTTCATCCTGATGTCATACCATTCAATATTTTACTTGTGGAAACGACTGAAATCCTGCCACAAAAGGAGTTCAATGCTTGTTATAAGTTCAAAGGAAAATAAATCCCTTGACCTGACATAAGCACTATGACCGAGATTGTACCGTCTGGCCAAGGAAAATGTAATAACAGAACTTATATCAGTTCCCCCATCATATTTCCGGAGAACGTTCATATTCCACCTAAAAAAGGGAGGAAGGCAGGATAGGTAATAACATGATTGGAATACATAACGTCCACGGCTCTCTTCGTATTCAAATGGAACTATTTAGAAAAACCCGAGCTCGTTCCCTGCATTCCGCTAAGCATCGATATCTCTGAAGTCAAGTGCTCTCATCCGCAACATCAGGACACTCACTAGACATTAATATGCATTGGCTAAGTAGGATCATGTCATCATAACTAAAAGTCAAATAACTGCTGTACACATTCAACGTCCAACAGAATCGATATTTCCATAAAGTATTATTGCATCGTCTGTAATCCTGTTTTTGTGCTCGATCCACTCCTTGCCGAGGCTGACCTACATCCACGTATTGGCTCGCCTGCTCCGGTGCGCCCCGTTCGATTCGCTCCTTTACTACGGCTTTTATTGTGCCCTCGGATGGAATTACGGCAACGACGAAAATAACAATGATAAAAGCAGGAGCATAAACAACAAAAACAAGGACTCCGGCAAAAACCCGGCAATGATGACGACAACGACAACCAACGACCCAACTATACTTTCCACTTCACTATTCCAGCGAATATCCAAGTCAGTCATCGTCCTTTCGCGTGGGGCTTAATGAAATCGTTGGCTGGGAAAAAATGAAAGGAAAAACACCGACAAAGTTGATTAAAAACTTGGTGGTTATTTCGTTTCTGCACATTCTTCATTTTTTATTTCCTTGCGCTCAATTCCGTGTTTTATTTTATTCTTTGCCGCCACTCCACGTTTACACGGCTCCACTTCATCGGCGCTGAGCTCCTTGCGTCCTGCCATCCAGCTGCCCGGAGGATCCCCTGCTTCACTTAAGCCTGTCCTTAATCACCACACATCACGGCTCCCATAAAAGTAGTAACACAGAAGGTAGCAGCGCGCAAACTTCTGTAATTATCCTGTTTTAATGTCTCGCAGTCTAGTCTAGTCTTCAATTTCCTCACTCCGGGCGTTTTCGGAATTTATATGTGGAAATTATCCTGGAAAGGGGTGGCGAAATATTGAGAAAGTGCCGGGGAGAAAAGAGCAGTGTTCGCTTTGCAAGTTTGTTCAGCTTTTTCGAACACTTCTGGGTTCAGTTCGGCTCAAGTTTAGAAATTTGTTTGCGTTTTATGTATGTATGTAAATATATGCGGAGCAGGGAGTGTACGCCGGGGACACGTCCGGGAAGCTGCTGTTCATGGCTGCAGAGCAAAGGCACTGAGCGTGAAAAGGGGGCGGCAATGGGGCGAAAAGGTGTGCAACTCGGAGCAGGGAGGACAACCTCAGTTGAGGTTTTTTGATTAACGTTCTGCAAAGGTGAATATTAATTCAGAAAAGACATACACGCTCCCGTCATTCCTCAGTGGCAGGTGAAGCTGTGGAAACCCAACTCCACAGAAACTCGGACGAATCGCACAAAGACAAAGCAGGGCCCCAGGATCCGGGCGAGGGCTGTGCTTACTCAGTAATTAACAGTTTCATGGAATCTCCGCACACATCCCTGCATAACACCGAACAAATGTTGACTTTTATGTTTTAATACGTTTTCCGGATAATAAATCCAAGAGGGTGTGTCCACCACTGCTGCAGTGTCGGCCGCTCACTTGCCCTAATCCACTCCATGCAGGGTCAGTAACTGTGCTAATTCTTTCGGATAATTTCGGGGGATTTTCAGGGAATTGAAAGTTTAAAGTGGAACCTGAAATTGTTCCGAGAGGAATACATACATTAGGCGGAAAAGCGTGTATCAGTGGCGGACTGAAAACTTCGGGGCAACTGCCAGGAAGCACTTCGTGGAAATTTCAATGGTTTTGACTTTGGCAGGATTTGAACTTGTGGAGAGTATGTTGTCAGTGAAAAGTGCAAAGTTCGCCCGGCTCTATTTTCAACGTTTGACATGAGGAATTTTCGTCGAATTGGAGATTGTGGTTTTTGGGAGTTTTCCTTGTGGCTTTCATTATTTTTGAAAAGTTTTTCCTTTTGTGTGCTAAGGATTCGCCCACAAGATGATTTTTTTTTGGCAAAGTGGGATTAGAGGCGGTGGATTTTCACAGGCAAACGAATAGAAGGCTGTGATTATGCCTAGTTAGAGGAAAATAACAAACATGCCGGCAAATGGAAAGCTGCCAAGGAATGATTTTTGGTTGTCACTAGCGGATAATGTCCTTTTTGAAATACGCCTGTTTCCTTTTATGAAGTCGTGTGGGAAGAGTTGGGGATACTAAAGTTTGCGATGCGGAATGAACTTTACTTTTACAGTCAACATTCTCGATTGATGTCAATTTTTCAAAATAACATTTTTTATTCATAAACTTTACAATTTAAAAATCCTTAACCTGACAGAAACCTTTGCAGCCTTAGTGCACCTATGGAGTTAAGGATTGGTAGTGGGAGAGGTGGGTTAGGAACGTTGGTTGTTTTATTTAGGGAAAAAGACGTACTGTGCATGGGGGTTGTATGAAATGAGGAGTTGTAGGAGTCGGTTCCAGCGGATTCTCGCCGGTCCCAATGACATAATTTTTAAATATGCCGTTATAATGGCGGAGGATCTACCTTTCCTTGAGGAATATCGATCAAAATATATGGGCCATAATGAGAAAAAAGAGGAATAAAGGCGTCGTAAGTAAGTAAGCAAAGCAAGTAATGCCCATTGAAAACACGGGGGAGGAAAAACCGGGGAAGATGCTGTGTAAACGGTTAAACTTATCAATAGAGTAGCAAACCACCAAGAGAAAAAATGGCTCAACTCCAAAAAAAGTGGAGCAGGCGAGGAGGACGTCTGAATCTTCTTGTAGCCGCAAGTTCGGAGGAAGGGAGATGATCCCCACAAGAAAGATGTGGATATCTGGAGAAAGAAGCAACCATGGAAAATGAGAGATCGATGGGGGATAGGACTAAAAGTTGTCATCATCTTTAAACGAGGGAAAGGTTAATATATTCTCAGGAGAATGAAGGCAAACCCAGAACTCACCAATTTGAGAGATAATGTTAGCCGTATAAGACGGTCCCAGAAAGGTGACCTTATGTTGAGGCTCAAGAAGTGGAAGGATGCAACCGTGGACAAACAGTTGAGCCAAATTGGGAAGTTTCTAGGGTAGTAAGCCAGAAGGTCACAGCTCTCTATGCTCTGATGAGATTAGGTCAGCACGAATGAAGGGGTTCGCCAGGCGTTCGAAAAGCAGTTCAACCATGTCGGACTTCAGGAATCAGCGATTCAAACGCTGCTAAAATAGGTTGATTTGTGTGTTGGTTTAAAGAGCAGATGACACTGAAATGGGGCTTTAGATGCACTGATTTCGATCACATTGCAAAAATATATACCAGGGCGAATGACAGGTCGAAGAAATACAAGAGATGCTGAGGGAGGCCTCACCAGCAACGACTGCAGAGCTGACCGAAATTGCACTTCATTGAAAAAAAAGCCGGGGTTTACACCACCGGAATATTGCATGCAGCAGCAAGTGTCTAGAGTACAGCAGGATCCTCAACGAAAATTGTAGATGAAGTTGATGCAAATCAGCGGGTGGCGCAGGACTTATTCTCGCAAACCATTCGCAAGAACCGAGATCGACGTGGCAATTATTAGTGAACCATTTTAATATTACGGCGGTGACATTCGGGTCAAGAATCAAACGGGCAACGCAGTGTTGCGGGCTTATGGGGAATAAGCTTTACAGGAACCAATACGTGAGCGCTGCTCCGAAGAAGTTGCTTGGCAAGTTAGTGAGGACTACCCTCTCAACGATCACCTGACAATCTGCATGTACATCAAGGGTGAAACGAGCTACAAAAAAAATCTTTCGCAGAGTATGTAAGTGGTGGGTTACCTGCTTTCATGGGGGAAAAGATCTCTGCGGACGGTTTGGTAACAGAAAAATTCATCAGGTCACTCAATGGTGACGGAAGCTTGTGATGCTATTATACCCGGAAGACAATTGCTTGACAGTAGGCAACTCAACTGTTGGTGAAATAACGAAATTGCGAGTTTACGAGTCGTATATTTCCGCGCAAGGAGGCTATATGAAAAGTTTAGGGAAAAACCTGGTAACGACGGTTAACAAGAGGAACACAGACAACTGCCGAGCCGTTTAAAAGAAGCAAAAGCGAAGGAACTGCTTCAAACAGTTGTGCGAAGATGGCGATATAAACCCTTGGAGTGAGGTCTACAGGGTGGTGATGAAAAAGCTGCGAAGATCACCCCAACTGGCTAATTCCTGTTTTCTGAAAGTTTGCCACCCTATTTCCTCACCACCAAAACAGCGGAAAGCGACGATGGTCTGGATCAACGAGTGTTGTGTACCTCCAGTAACCGACGAGGAGCTGCGAAAATAGGTGTGGTAGGATCTTTGACAATAAGGCAGGTTTGAGTGGGACCTAAGAGAGCTTTGAAGCTGGCAGTGAAGGAGGAAATAGTGCGCTCCTTTCACGAGAAGATAGGGACCATTCTCTGCTTCCGCCAAATGGGAATGGCGGAGAGGAGCATGCACAACCTTCGCGATAATTAGCTTAGAATACTGCTTTAGCTTTCCAGTGTTTGACATGGTGTCTCTTAAAGCTCAGCTTGGCATTGATCATGACTGCCAGGTATCGATTGAGATGATTTGGAAACGATCTCATGACGAATAAACCTAATATTTACAAAATTGTGTTTCTGTCTCCATTGTTTCGTCCGCTACGTCCAGTTTGACCATTCGTAGCTATGATTTCATGGCATGTAGCTTTACGTTTTCTCGTTGCTTCGGAACTAAGGTTTTCGCTAGGTGATCTGCAAAACAAACAAACGGTGCCTCCTCTATCACCATATATAATGCTCCACAGCAAGGTTTCAAGTAAGTAAAGGTTACTTACTTACAAGAACAGCTGATGTCACAATGTATTCCTTCGGCTCGTCATTTCTCCTCATCAGACAAGCCTCCTCAAAAGGTAAATTTCGACTAATCTACTAAAATAGCCAGGAACACCCAGTTTAGTCAAAGGGGCCTTAATCCAACCATCGTTGCAAATTAAAGGCATTCTAGAGATTAAACGTCACGACTAGGCAGCACTTACCAACAGCCATCGCTTCTCGAGTCCTTTTCAGGAGTATTACTATCACATCCATCATAGAATAGGCTTGTCAAAACCCACACTGCCACCCCGGTAGGCAACGATGAACGAGAAGGGCCTGTTATATAGGCTGTCACAGACAATTCACGTGTTTACCGTGCATTGCCTTCGATTTCCATTCATCAATCCGCTCTTGGTTTGACTTCATCCCAATTAGAGGATTGAAGGATCGATTCTTCAAGTTGAGTGGAGTCAGTCCATAGTGTGCCAAGGGACTCGCCTGTTCTTTGCTGTAAAAATAAGCGTGCAGCGAGTCGAATTGGCGATGATGTTATGCCGCCACGTCAACCACGCCCCCCCCCCCCATCCGCTCCACGGTAGAATTTGGATGATGCATTTGGAATTTGGACATAGTAGTCCGTATCCGCCGTTGGACGTTTTCCAGATCGGTTTTCGTCCACGGCAATTTTTCGAAAGCATAAGCCAGTGAAAGGATAGCGAGTATATTCAATGCGCTTATTTTATTCTTCTCCGAGAAATCCGATTTCAACAGCAGCACCGACGTTTACGTCGCAGGAATTCGGACAGCAGAGCATCCTTCAGATCACCAGCTCGAGCATGGGTTCCTTGCAGAATGTCTAGGTATTTGTAGAAGTCTGTCTCGGTCATAGCTTGGAGGTCACCAATGCTATGTCCGGCATGCGGCTCGTAATGACCTTTGCGGACGGCTTGGATTCGAGACTTGTCTAATCCAAACTTCATTCGAATATCACGGCTGAACATGTCAACAGGCTTCTAAGATGGTCATCAGTACCAGCGCACAACTTGATGTCATCTAAGTACGTGAAGTGTGTCTGTTCGCACTTAGCACGTAGGTCATGCTTTATTGCAAAACCATGCCCTATAGCATCATTCAGTAGCCTTGAAAGGGGGTTTAGTGCCATGCAAAACCAAAAGGGACTCAAATAATCCGCCTGGAAGATGCCCCTCCGTATACGGAAGAGGTTTCTTTGGCCTCTAGTTGCTTGTCCTACATCTTCCGAGTCGATAATGAGTTGCTCTTTGCAACCCCTTGATCCGACTCAGCAGCCCTTCCGCTCCTCGGACAGAATGTTGTTGGTCTCGAAGTGCGCATTGACCCTTCCACTAATAACCGAATTACGAATTTGTAGAGGGTTGGTAAGCACGTAATTGGTCCTGTGTTTGCGGGGTCTTCCACTCTGTCCTTCTTAGGGATAAGGTAGGTAATCCGGGCAGTGAGCAATAGTGGAAATTCTTCCGGCCGACTCATGACCTGGCTTATGCTGTGTGCCAACCAACTGTGTACGTTAGTAAATTTCTTATACCAGAAATTCTGCACTCGATCCAGACCCGGGCCCCTCCAGTTCTTCGAGCTGTTTATGGCTCGTCGATCTTCTTCCTGGGTAACATCCGCAAAATTTATTCCAGGCGTATTGGCATGGAGGGTGCCTCCGGAGGTGATTCACTCTGCATGCTGGACGGGTAACCCCCAAAGTCCACCCCAATACTCTTTCGCTTCCGTGACCGAAAACTGCACTGTCTGGACGCTCTCTTGGGATTCATTGAGTGATCTGAAAAAGTTCCACTGGTTTCTCGCGTTTGTTGTATTCTGAACACGTCTAGAGTGACTTTTGTCATACTGTCGTAACCGACTGAATATTACAGAAATTTTCTGCTTTAGTGTGACCACAATTTCAACTACGGGTGTCTCACTGGGGATGGCATAGTTCCTGTAAACCCTCTTTATATTTCACCCGTCTGCTGGCATTTCCAGTGCTGATTTGAATTAGCCTAGCAATGTCCTGCCTTAGTAAGTCCCCTCGACGTTCCAGACGAATTCCCCATGCTGGATCTTTTTGACTACTCAAACCAATAACGCGAAAGCGATTCTTCTGACTGTGCAATCTGACAGCCGTAATTGCATCCCAATACACAAGTGATTGTAGTTGCAGCAGCCACATATCAGCACACAGTCGAGATGCAATCTCATCTTTGATTTGAGATTGAATTCTCGGAGTTGCCGAAGATACATAGAGTCAGGGAATACCTGGTTTATGCAAAAGATCCATTTCCGAAAATTCTATACACACTCTTTGGAATTCGTCCCGAAACACAGGGGAAACCTCCGCTGGACGGGGGAGAAGAGTCCTTGGGCGAGTACTGTAACTGTTGTCTGCAATGTGGTGGTGTTGTTGATGCCACCGCCTCTGCCCCTATCAACTCTCGGTGACCAGTCTCCACGATGACCACGAACACGCGCCCTAATGATGGCCGGGGTTGTGTCGCTGCGAGTTATAAACCGGTACTGATCTGAGACTCGCTGTACAGTCGCGTGCGTGTATTGCGGGAAACGTTCGAGGAATCTTTGGTACAACAAGGGGGAAGCTGGCGGGGTAAGATGTTGTACCCGCTCCCGTCGTTATTTTGTAGTAAGAGCGAATGATAAAAAGGTTCATTTCCTCAGTCCACTTTATCCGTTGTCTACGCGAACCTGTTGAAGTGGTTACCACAGATTGTAGCGAAACAGCTGCAGCAGGCGGAGCAATGCTCCTGGTCATCGTGGCGCCTAGACATCGAACCGCCTCACGACTAGCGGTTTCGGCGCCGTGCTATCCATTACGGGAGCCCGACCCAATCACTAAGTTAGACTACTCCCGCTTGTTATCCGTACCGGACCTCAAATTTCTCAAATTTTATCCCTAGCTGCCAGGTGTGGTGATAGCTTCCTCAGTGAGTAATCTGCAAGACTTCAAAGTGACTGCACTTTCCTTACCTATCCCCTGACACGCCGCGGTGGCGTACAGCCATTCAGACTGAAGCTGTCCATCCCTCCTTCTTTTATAACCGGGCTTGTGACCGGCTACGGCGGAGTTCTATTTATCCTTTTATTCTGTTCTATTATTTTTCTTTTCTTTTTCATGAGTTCTGTTCTGTTGTGTTCTGTTTAATTTGAAGACTCCCTCCTTCCCTCCTCCTTCTTAACCTTGGAGAACTCTTCTTATTAAGGGACATCTTCCAATGTAATGTCCCGAGAATGCCAAGGCAGGGTGGAAATCTCAGATACCGCGCTTCACAATCCATCTGAAGCAGGGGAAACATTGGTCGAGGATGTGATTCGCCGTGAATCTTCCTTATTATGGCGTCACGCGCTCGGTCCAGCCGATTTACTGTCTGTCCATCCCTCTGTCTGCCACATGCATTTTTCTCGAAAACGGTTATAACGATTGACATCAAATTTGGTGAGAACTGCGAACGGTCAAGAATATAGTGAACTTCATAATTCTACGTTGAATTTCCCCATACATGCAAAAGGAGGAGGGGTAAATTTTTTTTTTACCAAATATAGTCATGTGGGGTATCAAATGAAAGGTCTTGGTTAGTACTTTCTGAAACCTATCTTAGTTTTGACATTGGTCGGAGAGACGTTTTTATTTTATTTCATTCCCAGGTTTAACTCGCGTGTTGTTCATTTCGATAGGTGCTCGCGAATCTTCATGTTTGTGTATTTTTCAGAATCCGTTGCGGAACCACGCACCGGAAAAGACACGTGGATTTTGTGAAATAACACGTGAGGTATCGAAGTGTTCGAAGGACCTTTCCTCCCCCTCTTCCCGAGCCTGACTAACACAGAGATGTGCAAGCACGGGTCGACGGAGCACTTCGATGGAGCTTCAATATTTGCGGGCGGACTTTCACGCTCAATTACGTCAACTTTTCAGGTTTATGGGTTAGCTCTCTCTTCTTTTTCGTCTCCGGCCATTAAGTATGGCCGTTTGACCATTACAAATGTATAATAGTCATTACAGCCCCTGTCACCAACGAGGCACTGAAGAATGGTTTTAATCTAGGAAGTAGGAACTGGGGTCTGTTATCAGGGCAGATGCAGCCTGTTTTTGTTCATTTACTTTCTATGGATATTTGATGAAGTTATTGGTTTAATGGTATCTTCCTCTCTCCTTCTCAATTGTTTTCAAGAATTCGCTTTAGAATGCTATACAATCTTGTTGATAGTTTCAAGTGCTAATAGTATTTCCAGTAATGCCAATAATCTCATTCTCTCCGCAAGCAGAAAGTACCAGTTCATCAGTCAAGGAATCCAGCAATTATGGTCATGTTACAAATTAAAGCTTAACTTTCGAGTAATCTAAAGACCTTACAGAGCAACTTAAGTACTTCACATCCCCTTGAATTATTTCAACTAATTCATTGTTATCGTACTCAAATCGATTAGGAAGCAAATTTCCAATAAATTGCACTTGAATGCACACTTTGTAACGAGCCAGACCTGACTCCATTCACTTAGATGCCAGCCACATAATGGTTTGGATAAAAGCATCTAATCCTTACTAATGACATTTTAAAGGTTACTTTGTGTACACCTAGCCAAGGTGCATAATCAAGTGTTGTTACGACGCCATCTCCAGGTGTAAATTCCTTATCAGGATTGGTGAAAGTATAATTAAGGCGGAAGTTAATTCCTCGGAAACGAGCCATTAAAACTTCCAATAAAAATGTTGTAGAAGGGACTGGGGAATTACTCTTGTCTGGGAGCTTTAAGGAAGCAAAATGTTCGAAGTGTAATTCTTAAAAAAATAAGGAGATCGTCTTGAGATTCAGTGCTTTTCGATCCTTGTCTTTGGTAGGGATAAAAGGAGAGGCGGAAAAAATAATCAAAAATTATGTCTGTGAAAATAAGAGACATTTTAAGGAAAAGGTCAAAGGCTGAGAAGAATAGAAATTAAAAAAAGCTTGCAACTTATTTGCAGCCCTTCTGGGCAAGTGTTTCCTAGGCTCCTTTGAAATCAAAAGATAATCTTTATCTCAAATCTCTCCATGATTTATGGGGTCTACTTTTCGAAGAACTTCAAAATTAAATAACATGGATCATCTTTTATAGGACTTTATTTTGAGTTGAAGTAAGCAACGGAAAATTGTAGCGAAAAGGGAGTAGACGTAGGGAAAGGTAATGCTTTCATCGATTTTTTTCTCACTTTACTTTCATTGTTGATACCGCGATTAGACAGAGCTGTAATTATGGATTTGGATCATAGTATCAGAGAGAGATCATAGTATCAGAAGAAACGTGAGTCAGCGACACTGAAGTTAGGACGAATCTTCACTGATTTACGCAGTCATAATCCTTATATTGAGGAGACATTCCCACCTTATACAATTCCTTGCAGTACTTTGCGGCTATTTTAGTTAATAGTTTTACCACTTATCATCCTAAATGCGGTAGCATACAAGGAGTTCCAAAGAAGAATTAATAAGAAGAACAAATCCTCTACAAGATGAACAATAGACGACTTGCGATTTCGACGATTCAGGCCACTTATCGGACACTGTCTCTGCTCTGGGAGCAGTGTAATCGAAGTGGTTACTGAGTGTCGCTACCCCCTTATTCGTAGCACGTCATGGGTATTCATGCTAAAAGCTCCTAATAAGTTTAGGCCTATGCCGGCCAAGGCTGATCACCGGACGAAACCGCAGGTCATCTATTTTTTTAAAATTTGGATTCTAGCCCAGAACAGAGGGATCCATGCCATGGTCCTGGAGTGGATTATGGTCCAGTGACTGGGGGTCAAAATATTCCAGCTGTATGACTTCCGAGCTGCCAGGTACAACGCTTTAATGCGTGTCAACAACTTTGTTGTCCGTTGTGTTAACAAATACGTGCTTGGAATCTTTGTAGATTTCGAAGGCCCATGTCTTAAATTGGTCACCTGTTTTGTCGAAACTTCGTGAATGGGGTTGCCAGGAGCTACTAGCTAGGTAGCTATGTGGAAGAGCTACTTCCATGGTAGGAAAAGATTCGTTCAAGATGCCAGTGAGCATGTGTGGGTTAATGTGGAGGAGATCTATTGCTTCCGCACGTTCCCCTGGGACAATATACAACTAGCTCTCCGGCTGAACATACTGCAATCGAAACGGCGGTAACCTGGATGATGAAGCAGTTCAAGGGCAGGCGCTTCGCGATCTGTAGTGATAGTGAAGCTTCATTGAGGGGGTTGAGCAGTGCTTTGATCTCTTCCTCTTGCTTCTCATAACGGCAGGTGGTAGAGCCTTAATGCTGCTAAACACACCAGACTTTTCTTGTCAGGACCAAACAAACTTACTGCAAAGTTTATCCTATTGAAAAACAGAAAAACTAGCAGGAATATTGTGGGCATTCTGGCTGGGTATAATTCACTAGCTAGATATGTGTTCAGAATAGGAATTCTTCTAGGAGATACATGTTCATCCTATAATGAGGAAGCGGGATGTACGGAGGAGTTTCCTATGTGAGTGTCCGCCTATGGACGCATCAGATTTTTGGTGCAGTTGTGCTCCAACTGTAGCGGCTAGCATCATATCCACGGAAATCCTGCGATCCATAAACGAATCCGAGATATTCCTTTGAATCCAGTACAATGGATCACTAGGGTCTGAGTGTTGAGGCATTACCTTTCTGCAACCTCATGCACACACACATGTGGATCAGTAATAAGTGTCTTTTAAAGACGGTGTCTTGGTTCCAGCGGAAAAAACGGTCATGATGTTGTTGAAAATCAACTTACGTTTGCTACTGGTCAAGTTAAACAGAGCGAATCTCAAACACCGAATGACACTGACATATTAGGGAGTGACAACCGTGGAACCCATATGCTTGCAACCGCATCTGAGATCGAGCTCAGGACGCGTTTAGTTGAATTGGTGTGTAGATTGAGGCATGTGAGGTGATGTTTTCCTAGCCTATTATAGCAAAAATGATGCCGAGCAACTGGTCCAAAAATAGAATGATCGCCCCATCCAACACGGTTTCAGAATGAATTTAAATAAAAATGGATTTTTGACGAACGATACTTATGAAACAGGCACAATCACTGAGTGATTTCCCACAAATATCTCGGGTCAATGCTATCAGCCAATGGAAAACTGCATTATGAAATTGCTTCATCCATTAGCGCAACCTGAATTTAGTGGCGGTCCACAACTGGCGTTCTTTGTGATCGACGTAGCAGCGGACGTTCGCTGACGGGACTTCAATCGCCAATATTGGTCTGAACATCGAAGTCGATGGTAAATTCAGGAATGTCGAATAAATCTCCAAGCGAAATCCCATCGAAGGCCGAGATGTAACGTCAAGCTGGCAATCCCGTATGCAGCAATTGGTGCCCAATTGGTGGAATGAGGGATATCCTGAAACAGTTGAAGTTCTGTCCAGGCTCAGACAAGTTAAGTTTTCAAACTGACGGCTTTCTGTTGATATAATGCATGGCCATATCGGGCTTTTGGATTAAAATGTTTTTGTAGTCTGATGAGTTTGTCTCTCCCGTTAGTTCCTTCTGATGTCCAGTTACAGGTTTCGTACTTATGATGGCTAACAAATAATTTTTCAGTGATATCAACATATATTTGGGGACGAAGACTTTCGGGCTAGGACTGTGGCCGTGATTGGGACCGAGAACTCTGACGTTTATGTCCGGAAGAATTCACGAAGTGAGCCTCTTGTTTGACCATGTATTACCTCGTTCGTACTCAACAAGTTAGTTTAGCAACTGTTGAACTAGCTGCACCAATGGCCTTCCAAATAAACAGTGGCTCCAATCGTGCGCAATACTGGATAATACTGCAAGATCATTTTAGTCGACGTGATAGGACGGGCCCTAATTCTGTTGAGATATAAGCAAAGGTTCTTGATGCATGGACAGTGTCAAGACCTAAGTAATATGTCCACATAAATCCGTGTCTGCAATTTAACATTGACACGCTCACTGGAAAGATGAAGGAACTAGCAAGAGCTG
Organism: Hermetia illucens; assembly: GCF_905115235.1. NCBI lineage: Eukaryota > Metazoa > Arthropoda > Insecta > Diptera > Stratiomyidae > Hermetia > Hermetia illucens. The sequence continues at coordinate 161,181,005 of NC_051851.1, read as the reverse complement.
TTCTGGGGAGACGCATTGATATTTGCGCTCCGCGAAATTCGGTGGTATGGTGCGAAGAGCTGTACATAGAATGTGATTGCCGCATTTACGCTGACTATAAACTCCTCTACCAAAGTATATATGGTTGTCCTTCATCTCTCGGTGGGGTATAGCGCGTCAACAATACCTACGCGCCATTGCTCGAGTTTACTTGAAATGCGCCTCAGCACCCCCACGACTTCCCGAGACGCTCGCACTCATCCTCCACTGTCTTGCGCCAAGTGCCCCTGGAGAGACTCGACGGCTATCTTGAGCTAGTGGATTCCACTGTAAATAAAGGTCTGTGAGAAAAAACGTTTTTATCATAAGTTTCTTGTCGATAAACCGATGGTCAATTGGCAAATTTACAAGAGTGCCAATCTGGAAGTAAAAAAAGTGATCGTTGTTACTCGAGCGACACAATACAAAGATCTTTACAATAAACTGGACACTCGGTATGGCGAAAGATATCTGTATCGGCGGTGTTCATCCAAAAAGCTTTTATCACAACTTCTCTTACCTCCTTTGATTGGTACTGCCACATAAAAGATTCAACGTCCAATTGACTACACACTGTTTTATGCAGACAATGTTTTCCTAGTGTCCCATAATAAAGCTGATCTCGAGAAACTTGTTCAAAAGTGGAATGACCGCCTTATGCAACATGGTTTGAAATTGAATCTGAATAAAACATAACTTTTGACAACCGACCTCAATAAAATATGCACTATTACTGTCAATGGTGAACCGCGCTATTAAATTGTTTCAGCCATCTACCGAATTTGGATGGAATAGTTTTCAACAACTAACGTTCTTTGTGATCGATGCTTCAACGAAAGTCTTAGATTGAAAATCCGCAATGTCCTCTACCATGTCCTCCTCAATTTTTCTGAGTACTGATCGATTGTCAAAGGCAATGAACGACGTCGCGCGGTAAGGGATTGAATTACGTCTGAGGATATTCGCGATGGACATGGTATTGCACCGCTTGTGGAGAAATTGTAAAAGAGACGAGTTTGGTGTTCTGGACATTCAATCCGCGCTAACGAGAATTCACATGCTAAAATTGGTCTGAATATCAAAGTCGATTGAAAACGACCAAAAGGCGAACTGAAACAACGATGGCTCGATTGGCTAGATGTTCATTTGGGATACCCTCGGATCCGTCAATATCAAGGCTATGACCAAACAAGTCGGGAAACCGGAAGCTTGACGCTTCAGGTGTAAAAGGTTTTGTGTTTCCCTATGTGAGGAGCATAACGTAGTTCTCCATTGGCTTATAGCATTGATCCGAGATATTGAAATCGTTCAGTTCTGGGCAGGTTACTGCCATTGCCAGAACTGAGCGATTTAAGTAACTTGAAGGGCAGGTTACTGCCATTGCCAGAACTCAGCGATTTAAAAATCTCGAGTCAACGCTATCAGCCAATGGAGAACTGCGTAATGAAATTGTTTCACGCATTAATGCAACCTGGATGAAGTGGCATTCCCCAACTGTTGTTCTTTGTGATCGACGTATCAGCGCACGTCCCAAATCTAAAATTTACTGCAATGTCGTCCGTCTGCCACTCTCTATAGTTCTGAGTGTTGGCCGACTATAAAGCGTAATGAACGGCGCCTTGCGGTAATGGGGACGAAGATGTGGCATTGCACTGGTGGCGTGACACGTTTTGATTACATCTGAAATGAGAATATCCACGATCGATATGGGTTTGCATCGATCGTGGAAAAACTGCAAGAGAGGCGTTTTCGATGGTGTGGTCACGTAATTCACGCTAACGAGAATTCAACAACCAGTATTGATCAAAACATCGAAAGCAATGGTAAGCAACCAAAAATCCGGCCAAAACAATGGTGTCTTGATACGCTGGATGGGGATTTAAAGGTCTCGCGATTACATCCTGATCAGGCATTTGATAAAATAAAATGACCAAACCGATCATCACGAGTCGACCCCGCTTGTGAACTGAACGCTGAAGAAAAAGAAAAAGGTGTGAGAAGCGACGAGTGCACGACAGCTCCGTGTAATATATGTAGCTAAAAATTCCATTGCCCTCTATTTTCTAGAAAGCGATTTAAATAAATCATTTGATGGAAAGCCCTATGTTGATAATGGTCAACCTCATACGCTTCACGCTCTCAGTTTAATATTATTAGCGAATGAAAACTATTTAACCAACATCAAATATAAATTAACAAGTCGGGAAACCGGAAGCTGGACGCTTCAGGTACGAAAGGTTTTGTGTATTTCTTAGTACGTAGCACGTAATATATGCATATATTATGTGAGAATATCCACTTTCGGATGATATTGACATTCATAGTCTTGAATTTGCAAGGAAGCAACAACTTTGACGTATTATAACTTTGTTAGTAATAGTGCTATTTCGACCAAACTTGGTGAAATCATGCTCAATGTTATACCCTATGTTATTGCGAAATTTCATGGTGCCAACATGAACTTAAGGGGGGTTTTGCAGCCAATAACTAAAAATTATAGTAATATACTATTATTAATTTTATTTGTACAGATATCAGTACGGAAGGTATTTCGGAGCCCAGGCACCATATAGTGGCAGCCTCCTGATTTTTTTCAAATTTTTCAGTTGAGTAGTTTCTGAGAATGGCCTCCTTAAAGGAATGGTCACTTTAAACCCCCCGCACTCCCCACCTTTCCAACAAATGTCAAAACTAAGACCGGCTTCAAAAAGTACTAACCGAGACCTTTAATTTGATACCCCACATGAGTATATTTGATGAAAAAAAAATTTACACCCCCCTTTTGCATGTATGGGGACCCCCCCTAAATTCGACGTAAAAGGATGTAACTCAATATATGCGTGAGCGTTTACAGTTCCCACCTTTCCACCAAATTTGGTGTCAATCGCTATAACCGTTTCCGAGAAAAATGCGTGTGACGGACAGACAGACAGACAGACAGACAGACAGACAGATAGACGGACAGACAGACAGACAGACAGACAGACGGTAAACCGATTTTAATAAGGTTTTGTGTTTACACAAAACCTTAAAAAGGAACTAGTCAATGCAGACGATCGAACCCCGCTTCTGCACCCACCAAAGGCTGAAAAAAGAAAGAGGGAAGATCACATTCTCACCAGCCATCCTGCCTTGACTTCTCCCGGACCCAGAATATGGAGATGTTACTTATGAAAATAAGTCCTACGAGGAGGAAGTAAGGAGGGTAGGTGTCTCCACATCAGACGAGATTACGGTTTAAGGTTTTTCGTATTTTATGGCTTCTAAATGAAGAGCTCGGTTAAAAATTCAGTTGGCAGTGCCGTATTGACACCTTAAGATTGGAAATAGGATGCGATTTATCGTCGATCTACTCTCCTCGGTCGTAGTATCGGAATCTCGGGTTGCTTGGCCCTACGCGCACTGTCGAGCCGGAATTATTATTTTTCTTTTGTTTATTTTTCCTTTAACTTCTTATAACTCTTCACGGATTTCTCAAATCTTTCGTGGATTTCAGATCCACCCAGACGTAATTCCATTGTACAATGATTTCAAATATGTGTTTTGTACATGACGTGAGGTGACGGTTGTGTCCTCCATGAATCTGGCTAGCACAGGGCTATGCAAGCACGAGTCAACAAGAACGTGTAGTGATCGCAGGAAGTACTTTCTTAATGGAAAACTGCAGATGAAGGCGAGACTTCCGCCTCTAGAAACATTACAATTTTAACGAAACTGGTCGTCCACGTTGGGGATTGGATAGGGTTGACAACGCTACATGGATAACCGACGTTACGAAGCCACGAAAGGAGCCTCGGATTGGATTGATTTTACAACGAGGAATCAGGCAACGAAAATGGAATAACAATTTCGGCATTTTCTTACGGAACGTGCGCTCCTCGTACAAGCCGAACACTACTCAGCAGTTAGCTGATACCCTGTCCCAATATAAGGCTGAAGTAACTGCGTTGTAAGAGACGCTTTGGACAGTGACCGGTTTCCTGCAGAAAAGCCACTACACCATATATTATAGCGCTCATTCAGTATACCATGTGTTTCACTTCAACCTTGATGAATGTTAGAACATATAAGGGGACCAATATACAATAACAACATCGCCTGGAATCCTCTCTGACAATCAGGTGAGAGCTAACACTGAAACCATTCATAACATAGTCATCTCTAACACCTATAACAACAACAAATAAACATACTTGGCCCCAGCCGCAAAGAAAGACAGAAAGGCTGGTTGGATGATCCTTTGCTAGCTTATATAGCAAAGGAACGGAAGAATGCAACATACCGGGCAATGCTGTACTGTCAAAGAACGCAGGCATGCGCAGAGCCCTATAATGAACTCCGCCGAACGGAGAAGCGACTTCACAGATAGGAAAAGGAAGCCTGGGAGAACTAACAAGTCTGCAAACTCGAGGATTACAGTAAGCTACCGCACCTGGCGTTTTACCGACAAGTCAGCAGGATGAAGCCTTATACACCTCAATGCTCATTCTGCCAAGACAAAGACGGAAATTTGACTTTCGATAGAATCGACATATTGGAGCAATGGGTTGAGTGCTCTGATGAACTGCTCAACAACCAAAATATTGGTACCAACTGAAGATGACAGACGAATGCTGCATGGAAGAAACATTAAGTACAATTTAGAAAAGGGGATAATAAGGAGTGTATCAATCATGGGGGTATCATATTGCTGAGTACCATCTGTAACATATTCTCCGCTATCTTGTTAGTTTGGACATCCCCATACGTTCAAAACATCATCGGCCCATACTATAGAGGCTTCACTCCAGCAAATCAGCAACAGATCGTCCTCCTGCATGAGGATGGATGATTCCGTAGCCTCTATAACGATGAAATTTGTGAGCAAATCCACGACCATCTGGTTGTGGGTAAAATCCGACTCGATAGGTTGTTGCGGTGGACGGGATATCGAATCGGTGGATCTCAGCACAAAACCGGGATGTCTGGAGTTCCTTGCTAAGGTAGGCCGAATAGCAGTTGTTACTCCGTACGGAAATTCTCCGAGACCGTACCTTCATGTTAGTTAGACTCGGGAATATGAGGAGGTCCGTCGGATATTTCAACACTTCTTACGCGACTACCAAAAAAATCACGTGGTTTGTCAACAGATGCAAAAGAAATTTGTGCCTAACAGAGGTGTCGTCCATGGAAGTTCGAATTGGACATGACTGGAATTAGCCGCGAACAAGGAGTACAGATCCACAACACCAATCAATAATATCTCTTGACATTGAGGGACGGACCTTCTTTGAGTCCTCAGCCTGCCTTGGTATTTCAGATCCGAGGTAATCTCTGCTTTTGGTCTCTTCAGTTGTACTATCCTTAGTCAAGGCTCAACGAAAAGATGAATACTATAAACAATTAATTTGCTTTGCTTGAACTTGAAGAAAACTTTGCAGAAAAACGAATAATGAAACTTGAAGCCGAACACTTTCATGGATAGAATAATTTCTAAGAAGAAAACTGTTATCAGATGCTTTCAATGTAATTCGCGTTATCGCCGTCGCGATAAGTCTTCTATGTACTGGTGGACGGCAGAAATTGCCGACCTACGGAGGGAGTGTCATAAGATCCGCCGTTTGGCACCACGTTACAGGCCAACGAGGAGGCATGTGCCATAAAAGCACAGTATAGATCGGTAAAAAGGAGACTCCGCCGCGCTATAAATAAAGGTAAAGCTCGCGGCTGGCAGAATCTTGTTAACGAGGAGAATGAGGACCCGTGGGGACTTGGCTATAAGCTTGTCACCCGGAAAATCGGGGCTCTGCGGAAGCAGAGGGCGTGAAAGAGGGCATTTTTCCTTGTCGCTGGAAAGTGGCCAGGCTCGCGTTGATTAGTAAGGGTAAAGGAGACCCGGAACATATCAGAAATACCTTCAATTCCGTAAGATGGACAGATATGCTAGGGACACTAGAAAGCCCAGTTTACGTGCCAAGCTATCTCTTGCGGATATTGAGGGATTATCTGAAAGACCGCGCCCTGCTCTATGATATATTCTTGGCAAAATGAGCCAAAGGGCAGATGGGTTGCGCGGCTTACAGACAAATTAAACTCATGGTGAAGCGAACGCACGGTGAGATTGATTACTTCCTTACCTAACTTCTAACCGAGCATGGCGGTTTTCAATCCTACCTGCGGAGGATTAGGAAGACGCGATCTCCTGATTTTGTGTTCTGGAATGGAGTGGCGGACGACGCTAAACCCACCTCTTTCTATTGCGAGAGGTGGGACGGCTTTCGTCAGCTGCTTTATGCAGACACAGGGGAGCTCTCTCCAGATAACATTGTCAGAGAGATGCTGAAGAGCGCGGGCAGCTGGTATTGCGCATTATGTTCGGTCCCTTCTTATTTGAAGAAGATTGAACTCGACCGGCCGAGGGTTCGGACGGTACGGGGTTTCCTGAACTGACAACTCCCTTCCTTCTGTTGGTGAAAGGAATTCCCTGACTTGAAGGCACCTAAAGCCGGGAGAGTGGGAAGGCTGGCCCGAAGTGTAAGACGGTTCCAGGCTAGTTTTCTGATGACAGGGAGGTGTTTAGTTGGTAGTCCGACAGCGTGCTGTTGCGGGAGTCCAACACTCTGTGTGTAAACGCATTCACCTACCCTATTCCCAAAAAAAGAAATACTTAGTCACGGCTCGACAAAAAGACGAATAACATAAATAATTAATCTGCTTTGCTTGAACTTAAAGAGAACTTTGCAAAAAACGAATAATGAAACTTAAAACCGAACACTTTCACTTCTAAGAAGAAAACTGTTACCAGATGCTTTCAATGTAATCCGCGTCATCACCGGCCCAGGATAATGTTGGGATCTGGTGGCTACACCCCTTCGAATCTCCCGAGTGTTCGTTGCCTTCACTATGATCACATACGAGCAGCTCACAATCACAGTCAAATTCAAAGCGAACAACAATGTGATCCGTGGTCGCTCTCACATCTTGGGCGCAATTTCCCAAGCCGCAGACGGGAGAGAGATTGTCGCTGCCAGATCTCCTTTATCAGATGAGCGTTATAAAATTCTGAAAATTGAATATTGGAAGCAAATTTCATGAAAAGAAATCTTATAATGCCGGAAATATTTACGCACAAAACTAAGGTGCAGAAAAACCGCTTAAGTATTTGCAATTTTCCAAGCCAAACCTCTTGCTATGTCTCAAGCATTCTAATCAAGCCGCATGGGTCATTATTACACTTTGCCCTTGTGATTGATTGTAATCAATTCAAATGGTCGCTTCAGCCACCGCCATCGTTCGTTATGAAACTTAAACAGAACATTGCTGTATAATGTATGGGCAAGTGGGCAGATTTATATAGTAATATGCGAGAAATAGTAACCATAATGAAATGGGCGAGGCCCAAATACTGGACATATTTGCTTGTAGGCACTATTGCGTGCAGCAAAAATGAAAAGTGCGAGCAAGTATTGACTCAGCCAATCCTATGTATGGTTGTCGAGCCTGGAGAGACCCAGTGCAGGCAATTGCGTCTTTTATACGACGAACCGCAAGGCAATACCCACTTTAAAATTTGGAATCTTCCACCAACCGGCCATGTAGAAAGGATGGAAGATAGTTGGAATCCTAGATACCTACCTGGCAGTAAGGTAAAAGTAAGGAAGATGGGACGATCCGACTGACAATGGAAATTGCACTTCTTAGTTTTCGAAATCGAAGAATACAGTCCCTCAATGGACTGACCGAGGATTTTGGAGGCCAGAGACCGGCATCAGATTCCAGCGCCAGAGAAGAAGAAATCTTGCTCACATTATAATACTATGCACGAGCAGTTAGCAAAAGTCTCCAGAATCAGAATTGGTCACCTTTCTAAAGAAGAATCCTTGAAGTACATTTCTTCAGAACAAGAATGATTATCCAAGGATAAACTACTGAAATCGAAACTACTTGGGTTGTTCCAACATCCAACTGGGCCATGCTAGCTCACCTCCATCGCCATTGATTCCTAAGTAAAGAATGTTGTACATAATCGTCTCACATTTTACATCTTAATTCACTTCCCACAACCATAAATATCGATTCCTTCCAATTCCATCTCCAACTTTATCAAGCCCCCCACTAACTTTTTCGAAACTGGTCAGAGTTATTGGTACAACATGCTCCGCGGCAGCAAATGGAAATCTATATAAATGCTTTTCGGAGTAGTTGAAGTGTGCGTATAATTGCATTTTGTAATGTTCACTTGGAATCCTTGCTCCAATGCTTTCTATTGCGCTCCATTCAACTCGAGTCCTGGACTGTGTAGTTTGGGGATTGGGAAAAGTGCCCAGTAGGACAGAATAATGGTATGTACTCTTACGAAATAGAGAAGTCCGTAGTCCCTGAGGGATAGATCCGGCCCGGGGTGGAATTCCATACAATGCAGACATGGGGGTAGCTGAGTGCCTGCGGACAGGGAGTGGTGTGGGGTGGGATGAGCAAAATCCATTTAAGTCAATGATTTCAAAAACTCTTATTCAATGCATGGACAAAGTTTTTATACACAACAACGGCAGCAGCTGGTTGTAAACTCGTCCTGTATAGCGTACTCAAGTCCTATGTCTACAAACGTATTCCTGTAAATTCTCAAAGCTCACAAAGGGAGGATGGCATTGAATAAATTATAATGTTTGAGCCGGTGATGGATTTATGTGGACTTTTTGTCAGGAATATTTTACTAAACTCAGAACTGCTTTCAATTCGAAATACTTCGGAGAAAGTACAGTTTGGAAATTACTTGTTCGTGCGCATTAACCACCGGTGAAAGGAGCACGGGTCACTTAGTTTTCTGCCGGTGAAGTGGCTGAGTGGAAATGTTGGCCTCCATTAATAAATATTATTGTTCCGCAAAGCTGGCGGGAAGTTATTTCGCAGTTCAGGTCTGGTACACAGCCTCCCACGTTCCGAGGAAATTTCCATTCAAGATTATATATTTCCCTAATCCGGTACACTCACTTGGATCTTTGCCATGCTCCTGAATCCTGAATGCTGGCGACACATCCTTTCAGTTCTCGGAGTAATTCAATGGAAGCCAGCAAAGATGCCGGCCGGATAGCTCAGATAAATTGGCAGGTTGGCAAAATGGGAAGTATTCCGACTATCCTAACATCGCAGTAACTCACTTCACATCGACGTGCTTGAATGGTACCGTCCCTAGTCTCATTTTCGTGGTACCTAGCTCCAATTATGCCTTTGAACTAAACTACGTATCCACCAGCTACGCGGGCGGGCAGCTCTTGAATAATTTTCAAATATCATCCAATTTCGCTCATTAATGTATTCATCCGAACAAAAATAAGCTTCAGCGCAGAAAGATAATTTGTAGCGAATATCATCATTCTCGTCTTTCAGTTTTAAACGAAATTAAGTTCAAAATTCAGTGATTATCTTTGGAAAATTCAATTTAATTATCAATGAATTTCCCGGGTAATTTTCTGGCCGCATTCATTTCAATGCAAATTTAATTTAGGATAATGGAGATAGCAGACAAGGAGCCGAATCGTTAACAAAGATTAGTTAACAAGCATCATTCAGTCAGCTTCCGTAGAGGCAGTTTCCATGGAAGCCCAGGATAGATTGAGATTTAAACGGGAGGTAAGTGGCGCAATTTTCTACTTAAGTGCTAGTAACATCAAAATTCCTAGAAATTATTTGGGAAATACTTCAATTTCCTTATTGAATTCCATTTAATTGTATGCACTAATCAAATGTTTGATAAAAAGGTAGAATCAAGTTGTGGAAGTTTCTTCGGTACGTGAGGGCGAGTCCTGATTCCTGGTATGAATTTTAGATACTCGTGGGTTTCCCAGTAAATTTCTCATTTATGGGAATATAATGTATCGATTTAGGTGTGTTTTAAAAAATGGTTTGTTACCAGGACACACCATGAACTAGTCTAAAAGTCATCAGTTCCTCGAAGCTGGCCGACCACAGCCCTGGACATCAAGCGCAAACATGCCCTCTTCTGTTTCGTGAAAAGAAGAAATATATCTATATCTTTGAACGGGAGTTGGCCAAAGCAAGGGAAATGCAGAGTGCTTTATCATCAAATGTTCAAGACCTCGCCTTCACTGAATGGGCACCTGGCAACAGAGACAAGTCTTCCAGGTCACAAACTTTCCAACACTCTACAAAAAGGACATCCGATATTGGTTCTCCATTTCAGTATCAACGGCATTATCTTATATCCTTCAAAATTGGCGGATTAAGGCCGGCTTGAATGTGACACAACCACCCTCAAGACACTTTTCATTGGGGAGCTGGCAGAGTATTTCCAACATGTTCTCACCGAAGGGGCTCCAAATCGACGACCTCACCCACGTTGCCAAATTGCTGGTGGGCGCGTCGAAGGTGAACTCTTTCGCTACCCTATCGATGCAGCTATCACTATCTATACAGAAAGGAAGCTCGACAATACGAGCAACTAACGATCTCATTCCGCTTACAGGCAGTTGAACAGTCTTTTTGGGGCGGCATGATCTGGTTATGTCCTCCCATGATCCCCTCATGGTGGCTGCTGGAAACCATCCTCGGACGGGCCGAGAGTGTGTAGGGCCGAGCTGGGAGTAGGCTCATCCAACTGACGAGGATATGTTTGCCTGCTAGTCATCTGTTAGGGTCAAGTGTATCTAACGGGGGGATGAACCAAGGCAACAGTCCAGGGAGTGCCGTCTCTGCACTGGAGAAGGTGCTAAGAGGACTCAAAGTCAAGGTGAAACAACATAGCCCGGGAGCTTGGTTTTTAGTATGCGAAATGTGAATACCTTGGAAACTTTTAGTTTCAAATAAGGCCCTAACCCTGGTGACCGGGCTAGCCAGGGTGGATATTCTTCCCCTACTACTCGTGGGATCCAGACGTGGACTCAATAAAAACAAAAAACCGGCGATAAAAGAAGAGCTAGTGATATCACGAGCTGCTGGCATCTAGCCAGGAGACAGTAGCCATCGAGAGCAGTACAATCTGTGCCAGCCGTAATATCGCTGTACTGAAACTAAGCATAGGAACCTCCCGGAACGAGGCGGCGAACTGAATAGTGGTTTCCAGGTTGGAATACACTGCCATCAAGCTGGGTGTAGCGGGTACCAACGATAGTACTCTTAATCCAAAACCATCGATATCGGGGCCCCCTTAAAGCAAAGACTGATGAGAATGTCGGTCACCGAAAACCAACTAAGAAGCGAAGGTTCACTGGAGTCGTACTCATGACCCAGTATCAGAAGGCTACGCATAATCTAAGCAAGATTGCGAAAAATAGGAAAGCCAGTGTCGACGAGTGGGATGTAAAGAATCTCGTTAAATAACAGGAGATTGTTGAAGAATATAAAGGCAGATTTGAAAGCCTGACGACTACATCCAGATTAGGCCTTTGATAAAGTAAAATGGCGCAACAGATCCATCGAGATTCAGGCCTTTGATAAAGTAAAATGACGAAGCGAAGAGTGCCTTGAGGCACTGGAAAAGATAGACTATAATGTGGGGTTGGAAGTCAGAAACGCAAATGTGCAAATGTTCTGCTCTGCAAAATTGGACGACGACCTCGATCCAGTCGACGCCGCCAACGCGCTGTTGGTGGAGATAAGGATCGACATATTAATGGAAACTGCCGAACTCCCAGGCAACCATCGGCATGATCGCATAGATAAATCTGCAGTACTTGAAGTGCACCTCGGCTCAGCTTCGCCAGAAGAACTACAAGATTTGACGAGCATCATAGCAGCAAAGAAGCCCAATTTGTTGACAGGCGGCGACGGCAGCTCGGAAATCAACGAGAGAGGTGAGTCTTTCTTTGATTTTATTATGACTACAAACCTATCGGTATGTAACAGGGGCAGTACACCAACCTTCCATTTCCCCAGCTCAGAGAACTGTGACGATTGGGAGGAGGTTTTTGATATCCCCCTACTAACCGACAATGTGTTTTTTAGTGCAGAGAACTGGGGAGTCTTTGACTAGAGATCCTTCTCAGATCACAGTTGGACACTTGTCAGTCTAGATCTCGCTACAGAGGTCTCCAAACCCTTCAGGGTCTCCAGGTGGATCGATTGGAGAAAGTTTGGTCAAGTTATCAAGAACAACCTCTCCGATGCGCAATTTGCAAAGATTGGCATGACAGACGAATTGGAGTCAAAGGTCGAATCTCTGGAAAAGGCATTCGACACCGCCTTTAAAATTTCGTACTCTGCTAAATATAGCAAAAATACACTGTCATCGTAGTAGAATGTACAAGGCAGTCATCAACAATGCAAAAAGGCGGTCTTGGTTGGACTATTGCCAGAACATCGAAAGCGCGAACGAATCCGCGAGGCTCAGTAAGATTCTATCCAAGGAACATAGGAGCCCATCTTTTCTTAAAAAGTCGGAAGGCTGCTGGACGGAATCTTCTGGTAATACCTTGGAGCTGCTGGTTTAGGCGCACATTCCAGCTAGCGAGGAAGACTGAGTCAGAGCCTTGCTTTGAGGATTTTCGGCCACCCCAGCCATGCAAGACTATCAAATCGGTAATTACCGAGGATATGATCGGCTGGGCTATAAACAGCTTCTTCGCATATAAATCTGCGGGTCCAGATGACATAGTGCCAGTCAAGTTACAAAAGCAGCAGGACAGGGTTGTGCCGTGGCTTGTTGAGATTTATCGGAGCTGTATCTCTTTAGGATACGCACCACAGTCTTAGGGACGCGCGCGAGCGGTTTTCATACCGAAAGCGGGCAGAAGAACCTAGAGAGCGTCCTGGACATCCAATTTAGAGCGATTATGGCGAGAACGCGTTTCTCTAAATCCCAGCATGCCTATCTCAAAGGTAAATCCACAGAAACGGCTCCGCAAAAGGTAATTAGCACGGTTGAGCGATCAATGCAGTACAAGCAGTATACCCTAGCTGCGTTCTTGAATATAGAGGGAGGATTCAACAATGTTAGTACCAACGCTATCAAGGAAGCGTTGACCAGTATTGGATTGGAAGGGTATCTTACGCATTGGATTATATTTATGTTGAGACCAGGATAATCCAGTCCGATCTGGGAGGCACTTACTTGACCAGAACTGTGAACAGAGGCACGCCCCAGGGTGGTGCCAACTCTCTGGTGCTCTGGTTACTAGTGATGGATGAAATTTTGCGAATATTCGACAGCAGCGAGGTGAAAGCAGTGGCGTATGCCCACGATATGGTGATATTAGTGGCAAGGATGTTTCCGTTCATTATGAGCGGGATCATGGAACGAGCGTTGTTAAAGGTGTGCCTGTAGGCCGCAAGATGCGGACTCGGCATAAACCGAACCCACGAAGTACCTCGGGAAATTTGGGCATTCCCCACGCACTATGCCACCCACAAGCTGAATTTCACGAGAAGACCGGCGGCGTATTGCAAGGTTATCACACGGTTTCTCTTCGTCAATTTCCAAAATTGTCCGAGGAATACAAAGAACTTGAGGATAGGCAAGAGTCCAATAGTCATACTTCTAGAAAATCTCCAACCAACTTCAGCTCCCAATCAATCTTTGTCTTCTGTTTCACTTCCGCAAAAGCTACAAGAAGAAGAGGAAGCCATCCTAGCATGTGGTGATTTGGGGTCTCTGGATACGTTAGCCATCATCATGGACAAAATTCATGAAGTCCAAGTGCGACCCACGATTGGTGAGGTGTCTCGCTGAAAAAACTAAAAAATGTACCAGCCTCTGCAATTTCTCACCAAACAAATCAAGGGAGTTCAAGCGGCTGCTACCGGAAATACAGCACCGTGTCGCCTCCCAATCTACGACCCCTTGAGCCGGCGCAACTACCTGTTCGATACAGACGCTGAAGTCTTGGTTTTTCCCGTATTCCGGCATAATAATTTAATACCACAATCATTAAAACTCACGGCAGCAAATTCTTCGTCGATCTGCCCGTATGGCTACAGGCAGGTAGGTTTGAGTTTAGGACCTCAACGAGCGTTTCCTCGGACATCAGCATTCCCATCTTTGGCGCAAATTCCTGTGCCACTATGGATTGCTAGTGGATATACATACTACGTCCCTCAATAACACCTCAATTTCTCTTACGTCATCAGTAAAAATCTCATCTTGTTCACCCAGCATTCTTTCCACCGTTTTCGAAAGCATTGCCGACACACGTATTCGCGCAATTCTTCAAAAATAGCGTAGAATCACTACGGAGCGTTGCCACTCTGAGCCGGTTAAGCATGATGGTTAGCATCACATCAATACTAGTGGCTTCCAATTTTTCTCCACCACCACAGAAGCTCGCAGTTGCGCGGAAAGAGTTCGAAGAGTCTTCACCACTTCATATGGTTCCTAAATCCAATGGCGAATGGAGACCTTGGGGCGACTACAGACATCTAAATGTTCAGAGGATTCCAAACCGTTACCCCATCCCACTCATCCACGACTTTGCGCACAAGCTCGGTGACTGCCGTGTTTTTTCGAACTTGGGCTTAGTCAAGGCATACCATCCCTGTAGCTCCCTTTTTGGACTCTTCGAGTTCACTAGGATGGCTTTTGGATTGTGCAATGCGGCACAAAGCTTTCAGAAACTCATCCACTCTATGCTGCGAAACCTCAACTTCTGTTTCTTATATTGATATGATGTTCTGGTCGTGTCCTGTGCCAGTATTTCGAGCACCTCGAGTGCACCTTCAACGTCTCTTTGAGGTCGGTCTGGTTTTTGTGATTCCCACAGAATGTCCACGAACTTGAGACCGCCAAGCAACAGCTGCTGTATGCTACACTTCAGACATTCCTTCAACAAGATGCACACTTAGCCGTATTCGTCGATGCCTCAGCCATTACCGTAGCTGCTGCTCTTCATCAAAAAGTGAGTCAAATCTGGCAGCCGTTGAACTTCTTCTCCAAACAGCTAAACCCCGCCCAATGGAACTGCGATCGTGAGTTACTTGTCGCCCACCTCGCAGTCCGACAAAGCGTTCCCTCGCCACCTCCAACACTTGAGTTTTATCAGGCAGATCACTTCCGACATTCAACACGCGTCTGGAAAAGATAATGTGGTTGCTATCGCTTTGTCATGTGTTGCCGAGGTTAACATCCCCGCCACCGTCGATTTTCCGACAACTCCAAATACACATTCAGAGAGTTTTCTATCTTCGGCTCAACATCCCGTATATACTGTGAGACCTCAGACAAGGAACCAAGGCCATACATTTCGCCCGATTTACGAAAGGAAGTATTTCACGCCGTTCAGGATATGGCGCACCCAGGCATTCGGATAATGAGTCGGTTAGTCACCGCAAAGTATTTCTGGCCTGAACACGAACATTAATCCTTGGTATTCCTCGGTCCACCAAGCGTTCCCACACAATCTATGTCGACAACATTGGCCCTTTGCGAGGCTCGCATAGTTTTAGGTATTGTCTCACAATTATCGATAGGTCCACACGGTGGTCTGAGGCGATACCTCTGAAAGACATTACTGCACAATCTTGTGTAGATGCTCTTTGTCGAGAACGGTTTGCACGCTTGGGTGTGCCGGCAATGATAATCACCGCCCAAGGAATGCAGCTTGAGTCCTCTACTTTCTTAGAGTTGGGCAGACTCCCCAGCTTTAAACGACAACCACGTACCACCGCAGTCCAATTGAATATTCAACAAGTGGTACAGGACGTTATAATGGCCCAAGACGACCCTTGTTGGTGGCAGGCACTGCCACTCGTTCTACTTGGCCTTCGGACAGTCTATCACGAAGAATTTGCTGTGAGTCTCGCGGAGCTGGTATACGGCCGAGTGTATTCAGTCTCTAAAGGCATTCCCATACCAGTTTAGAGTTCACCTGGTTGGACCTAAGTGCCTTGATCGCTGCTTGGCTATCGGTGAGAATAGCTATGTTCTACCCCCTGTAGTTCCTTTGCAGATTAAAGGAGGCACATTTGTCTATGGCGTGAATTTCCGCCTGGAATATGCTAGTGTACCTGGCCATTGGCTCAAAATACATTTTCCTTGGACCAATGACACCGGCACCCGCTCCCTCTGCTATGAGGGATCCGTCAGTGTATCAAGTAATCAGTTGCTGGTTTAAGCTGTATGTCGCAGCCACGCTCTCCCAGTTTGCCTTGTTACTCCAACGTGTTTCAAACTTCTTATCGAAGTGAAACCTCGTTGTCATGTTGTCCCTCGGTATCAGTAATTCGGGATAGCGCCTAGAAAGGATATCAATCTTCCTTCGATTTAGGCAGCTCCCCGCCTCACTCATACTACCGGCCATCCTGAATATTGATCTCCTTGCCTGCATCTGTATGTGCAGATATAGAGGGGTTAATCGCAGAAGGACCTCCAGGGATGCCGTTGGGCATGTCCTCATTGCCCCACTGATACACACGCAAGACAGCCTTTGGAGCTTATGTAATTCCCTGGCTTGTGTGCTGAGTTGGGTTCTTTCTGTCCAGATTACCGCTCCATAAGTAATCATTGGCCTTACTACTGCAGTATATATCCAAAGTAGTATCATATCTTCGGGCTGCAACCCCATTTTTTTCCTGCTATGGATCTGCAAGTCATTAGAGCCCTCGTGGCTTTCCGACAAGTGTTTCCGACATGTGTCTTCCAGAGTAATTTTTGGTCTAGCGTGATTCCCAAATATTTGACCTCTGTTTCTCGTTTCACCTCCATATCATGTAATGTTATGGCTTTCACTGTAATTCCTACCAGGCACGCTGGTTACAAGAATTATCTGTTCCGATTCAGGTTTAATCATTTTCCCTTTTGCCCTGAATGTGGTTTTTCACCTGAGGACCCGGGGCATGTCATGCTCTACTGTGCACGATTTTGCTCAGAGAGGAGGAGCCTGGAAGACATCTTGAAAATCAGCATAAGCTCTCAGACCATGGTTGAAGAAATGCTAAAGTAGAATGAAAAGGAAAAGGAGTTGGAACTTGAAAAAGCGCAGCTCGTAAGGAGGGCGCGAAGAGCGAACAGCTTGGTCGCTTAAAGGCCAGTTCCTTCCTCGAAGTAACGCTTTGTAGGGGTGCCGTGGGAAGGAAGAAGGACGTCTATAAAGGAGTGGTCCGCGCACTAAAATGTGAGCTGCATCGCAACTAGTGAAGTCTATCAGTAATGAATGGGGAATGGGATGGGACCAACTTAACTTCTCCAAAAAATAATAGATCTGCCCGTATGAAGATTGAAGACATCATACTGATTTTTTTACGTTAATTTATTCAAGTTTTCTCTGTAAACTTTTGTCAGTCTTCGTCCCTCCGCCTACTAAGAGAGCTGCCTTAGCCACTCAACTACGCTATAATAACATTACATCAAACTTTTTTTTCAAGTCCTTTTTAAGGTTTCCTCTTTTTTTTCCAAATCCGAATTCTCCTCAAGGGGCAGCGACTCGGTCGTTAATTAATATTCTGGCTTGCACTGTTCAAGGACAAATCTACAAAATTAATCTCTCTAATTGCAAATGCCAACCATCCGAACAGCAATTCAGGGTATAATCTTCTGGTAAAGAAGATACTTGGACCTTGCCTGCAAACCATTTTATATAATGAATTACTGAGAAAATCTAATTAAAAATCTTGGACCGCTCATGGGTAGAATCGAATGACGATAATGATATTGATATCGTACGAAGCCATAAACTCTGTTTCCATTTAATCGAAAGATCCTCAATATTTGAATAAAATATTGCGTGGATCCTCCAATAAGCTGTATGCATTCAAGTGGAAATTGAACAGCTTCACAAGTGCCTTATGGTATATGAAGCCAATATCGCTTATACACTAGTACGACCCTCGGAAACCCTCATCGACTTTTATTTTAAAGTCTGAACACAAATTTCCGAAATCAACCTTAATTTTCATTAAAAACGTTCCTCGGTTCCTCCCCACGTATCCGCATCCAGGAAAATTCTAGAAAAAAAAATCCTCCAGGTATTTGCTTTTCCCAAGTAAACCTTCTCTTACATTTCTCCCTCAATAATCGCTCAATAAACCGTACAGTTTGATACAATGTTTCGCATTGAAATAAAGTAACCTTTTCAGAGGACACGAAGAAGCTTCTTTCACTGAAAACATTTTGCAAAACATCCAGTGAAAAAGGAAAATAACTCAAATAATGAAGGAACAAGCAAACATTACTTTATTTCCACACATCAAACGCTTATATAAGGAAATCAATTGGAGTGACTCACTCTAATGCCACCCTGCAGAAGAAGGTCGAACTGTGTGGAGCACTTGAAAACCTACCCTCGAAATGTTCAAGTGCTGCAGACCTGGGTTTTCGTCGAGCACCTCGTTCTCGGTCCCATAGGTCGCGTATTGGAAATGTCAAGTCTACTAAACTTTGAATTCGACGAAAAGTACCCACATTTGCACAGCATCAGAACCGCATCATAATCCGCTTTCCACACACATTTTCGCAAGGGCGGGCAACCTACTCCACTCAGCACAAGTGGCTTTCCACTCGAGTGAAGTACTCGCTATTGGTAGTAGATGGCTACTGAGGCAGGTAGATATTAAGTCGCCCTTTTGCACTTGACACCCACATTCGATGTGTACACAGTGGCTGCACTTATAAAGGCCACTGTACACATGTACCACCTGGTACCGTCCCCTTGCAGTACACTGCATCCACTCAAACGGAGTAATTAAGGGTTGTAACTTCCCTGCATGCTGCGTATCATAACTGAGCAACGGAAACTAACTCGAGGCAAAACACTTCGGAAACTTCACCTACCTGTACCGGAACAGCGGCTGATGCTCGGTTTGCTTCAATATTTATCCGGGTCAAAGTTGTTTGGCCATCGTCAAAAAGTTAATCCACCATCGAGTTATTCATCGTTCACGACCGCCCGCTCGCACTTTCACAGCGTTCAATTGATCCACGTTGCCGCAAGGAACTCCACTGATACAAACTGGTTACACGTTGCTTACTCAATTATTCCGCATCCGAGCACTCTGCTAATGGTTAGGCAAACAAACTGCCAATTAAATACCGCTCAAACGATAGCACAAACTCCCACCATTCTGGATAAAACGAATCGCTTAAAGAGGCCACCCATTCATGCGAAAACAGCTAAATCCGCTCACCTATTCGCATCGTTCACTGAACAAATCGCGAAAAACATGCACAAACGATCATTGCAGCAGGACGAGAACTACAGCGTCTATTCACCAGCTCAGGCTAGAGTTCGGAAGTCGAGTTGCCTTTCAACTTGCACAGCACGGTATTATGGGGGATCCGGAAGTCCGCTATTACGACACAGCGATGCGAGCTTACTATCGACGAACAAACGAATGAAGGCTATTCAGACTATTCAGGCCTGAATAAGGACTGCTCTTACGAAAGCCCGCGCCCACAAGCCCACCACACTCATCAACGGAAGGACGAATGCGAATGGTGAAGGTATCATCAGGATAGCGAAGGATAGCGAGCAAACGAGTGAATTCAATTCATTGATGGCATAGCGCATGTCCCTGGTTCACTCTTCAAACAGACCTCTTATCCTGCACACGGACGGCTTGCCTATCCCAATCCTGTCCCATCCTATCTGGCCTGTTCTGCACATACAGTATCCCAGCACGTCCTGTTCATATCACAAGTAATCACATAACATATCAAGCTGATGGTACTTGTGCCGATGCTGTGCCACAATAATCCGAATGGTTTTATCGTTGCAAGGACATGTAAGTGCGCTCTCAACTTTAACTCATCGGCATACACACTGTAGTGACGAACGGCAATAGTTTCCTCTGTCTTGACTCACTTGTTTGCCGTAGTTCCGTCTACCGCACATCGAGCACTCTAAGCCGTTCCTCCAATTTTGAATCCTTTCTGACAAAATTGCTTGAATAACACAGGAGAAAACCATATCATGCTGCTCGGAGCTGTGAAGTAGCCACTCATCTTCATTAAAATCGCGCCACTACAGCAATCATAGCACCGGCTGCCACCTACTGTACTAGACAGCTCGGGATTCCTCATTCCCACCACGCTTCTCATTGTCGTCCCTCATGATGAACAATTGTAAGGACTCGCACCACGTGGGAAATTGGATGCCGTTTATTCGGAGTCAGGATCTACTGCCCAAGAAACATACTGCGACGTTAATTGGGCTTTGAGTGCGTTTACTTTTTTAACTGGGCGAGGACAGGATGCTATCCAGACGTTTATGGATATGCCGAGGATTCGTGAAGGATCCGGGAAATATAGCAGTTTAGACGATTTGTCATATGCAACAAAGTAATCACTTGGCATAGATGCTGGACAGTCTGATGAATGCAATTTGGGTGGCTGTACTCTGGAAGTATTCGAGGAGCGGTTGAATTTTAAGCACAAATCAAGCATTCCTTTCCCTGCTCAGCTATAGTTTATAGCCATACAATCCAATAAATCATGGGTTGGTTTCCTTTTGGCTTTCACCTAATCTATTGCCATAACTTTTTCTCTAACGATATCATCAGCCCAACTACCGCAAACTCCTCAGAATTATCCCACTGTACATCTGCTCCCCTTTTATCTGTTCATGTCTCTCAGCCACAACAAAACAAAACCCCAACTCCTGTCCCCCCACGATACTCGGAAACCCAGAAAAACCACCCCCGTAACGGTGTTCTCTCTGCATACGAGCCCAGCCACGCATAGCAAGTAATTGATTGATCGGTAAATTGTTAATACATCGGTAAACACCATCACGACCAAGAAAATGTTTGAATTTGCATTCACTTAGATCCTTCATCGACGACGTCGTCATCATCCTGAACATTGAAGTTGTCCTCGTCGTTGTCGTCTTTGTACTCGTAATTCACACTGCCATCGAGGGTTCAATTCAACTCCAGCAGGGCAGAAGTGGAATTCTTTTAATTTGTATGCTGGAAACGTTTAAGACACTCTCTCTATCTGAACAATGAACGATAACGATGACGACGACAACAACAATATTTTATTCGATCCTTCTATCTTTCTGGAAAGTATGTGAATAGGAGATGAGTTAAGGGACCCACAGACACGAAGTTGTTTGCAGAACTACATAGTCGGGAAGCTCCAGTGAATGGAATTATTGATTCGCATATGGAAGCAGTCTGAGCTGAAACCACTTCACCTTCAATTTCTTCAAATTTGTTCGAGCTGTTAAACATCTATTTTATTTATGGATAATCCGGATAGAAAATCGACTTAGAGTGGGATTAATGGCGCGTAATGAATCAAAGAAGACGACGAACTTGTAACTTACATTTAAGTTTGCTTTATCGCATCAGGCAGGGAAAAGGTACCACCAAAGTATGGTGTGAAGCGAGGTCCTCGGTAAGAGGATTGAGAGCCAACCAACCAATGCAACTTGTTCACTGGAAGTCCCTTTTGAATTATCCTTATCTGGCTCTCAACCCGTGCTCTCTGACGAGTAGGGTATGCTCGAGCTGTTGTTAAAATCCTAGGATTTTTCAGAGTCCTTCGTTTCCACCTTAGATATCTGGCAATGGTAGAGGCTCCACTTGTTTTAATTTACCTCAGACCATACGCCAGAATGAGTGAAGTTTAGGCTGTTGTAAAAGGAGTCGGTCCAAGTTCTCTCCTTAAAAACCGGGGACCAGTGGGTCATAACTGATGAATCGCAAACATCTGCTGTTAAATGCTTCTGGAAGCGTAGTCTGCGGGATCAACTTTGCCCTCGCCTGGTGAATTTCGGAGGCGGTGAGGATTTTGCGGATTTCGGGACCCAACGCATCACCACCTTTTCCTGAAGTTTCTTCGACTCTGGATCTACGTAAGTCATTCTTCGGAATCAATGGAAGCATTTAATTCAGAAGAAGAGGTCTCCAAGCCTCTTTTCTTATCACAATATAATTTCGTCAACGGAAACAGTTTCGATTGGGGAATAGCGCGGACGCCGGATTGTTGGCTTGCCCTGGCCTTCAAAAGGTGACGCATCCCATTTTGGGAGGATTATACACAGAGTATTGGACTCTCGAAATGGTACGCCACCGTACTGTCAACTAAACACCTTCGCCTCGTCAGAGAACTAGTCTGGAACCGTTTGTCACATTACTTATGTAGGCGGTTTTGGCTGTGATGTGAAGAATGCCTACGAGAAGGTGGTCCTTACGACTCTATATGACGTAATCGTCAAGGATAATGTCTAGTCCACCCCTTCAACTAGGTCTGGACAGCGTTCAAGTTGGCAATGGCATCTCCATGGATGAGTTTTAAATCCAATGGTGTTTAACTTATACAGCATCCAATAAATGCTCTGATAGTATTGAAATGGTCCAAACCCCTTTTTCTTCAGCCTTTGTCCCGTTCAAAAGCGGGGTCGGCTATATTGAAAGCTGCTAATATGAGGACGATTTCCTTATTTTGACAACCAAAGACAATTGGAATTCGACCTCCAAATGTCTGCAAGGACAGGTTAATGTCTTTGTTAATGAATCCCGTAGATTGGGCCTACCAATTAACACCACTAAATCCAAATCTATATCCTTTAAGAGAAGTAAGATTACACCTCTGCTCATTAAAGTTAATAAATTCACTCTTTCTCATTTCATGTCCATCACCTCTTTAGGCAGGGAGATAACGAGGACTTCAGAAATCATTTTAACTCTATTATCCCTAAAACCATAAAAGCCGGCAGGCTGTTTTATTTTGCAACTGGTTTTTCTTGGGGCCTCACACTCCAGAAGGCCATCAATCTCTACAGATCGGTGGTAAGACTACTACGAATCCGCCCAAATACTTTGAAAACAAGCTTAACTCCGTACCTACTCGTATTCTGAGAAGATGCCTAGGGATGACCAGAACCACGTCCTTGCACCAGATTTTTGCTTTAGCAATGGAGCCGCCCCTCTGTTTCAGAAGGCCCCTTTGTCGGAAAAGGAACTTCTTAATTAAAGGAAAGGGATCCTAAAACCTATAATTTGGTGGTACGAAACCCGAATGCTGACAATGGTCTGTCCTTTATCTGTAGGTCGTTTCGGAGCCTGTCTGACATTGTAGTTCCCAATGAAATTCTTGTAATTTCAAATACTGATCAGGTCATTTTCTCCTATGATTTGGGAGGAACCTATGGCGGCTGCTTGTAGTCGGTGGGCGGATGGCCTTAAATCTGGAGATTTTCTGGACTTGGCGTCGGATGCTGCCTTGTGTGTGGGATGGTTCGGCCTGGGCGGTGGTTGGTCCGAGCGGGACCCAGGTCTCACGCTTTTCCTTGAGTTCGGTTTTGGCGGCTGAACTTTATACGGCCTTTCATGGCATCAAGGTGATTTTCAGGATGGGTGAAGAGATGGTTTCTATCGTTACAGACTCTCTCCACCTGGCTTCTGACTCCTGTTATAAGTCAAATTCAGCTTTAAGTAAACATTCTCTGGTGCCCGGTTCATGATTCTTGATTGCTGTATCCGTGCCCCTCTGTGCTCCAATAGTTCGCTGTGAGTCGCCGAGAACTTCCTGTTGTACACTTTGTTGGATACGGTTACACCATCTATTAGCCTCAATAGCCATTTGGTCCGTTCTGGCCCTTTTCGGATGGAGATTTAATATCATCACTTTCACTAAGCCATTGGTTTTGATTCGATTATCGATTCGCCAATCGATATGAAACGAAAGGTCGGAATTCTCTTTTTAGTCAGGATCGATACTTCGAGTAAGTAGAAGTATTCGACGTATCAATACGCCAAGTCTACTTTGCGCCTATTCAATAGTGCGCTGAACAACATTTGCTGCAAGCACCATACGCATAACTGACCAGGGGCAACTCTTCCGGCAAGTCGAGTTTTAACAGACTATCGTAAGAAGCGTGTACCTCAGCCTTCACTGTGTATCCTGCTACTTTAAAATCGAACTGCCTCGTAGTCCCCGGCAGCGATGATTTTTCCAACCACTTTACTACCCGTTTTAAGCATCCAGAGCAGTCGACATTCAGACGGCAACTGATGATCTCTTTTCATTTTGCTAATCAGTTCCTGCTTCGCACCTTGCAACGGGAAGGAAAACTGCCCTCCTTTAAGCAAGGGTTGAATGCGCCGACCGGTAGGTCTAGCTGATGGTGGAACACCAGTTTGTATACCTCTGTCCCCCGCTTTCTTGTTTTTCATAAAGGGTACTGCCTCTTCCAACTCTTTTATGGAGAAAATTGGCTGAACTGTAACCAGTCATTGTGTTCATGCCTCCCGGTCGTATCAATGCTGTGTCAAACAACGGAGCCTAAGACACTCTTTTTGGAGCTCGGCAATTTTCACCGTCAATCAATACATGGAAGGTTTGCCACGTCTGGGTGGCCTCCCGACCATGCAAGCCCGTCAAGCCGCTGTTATTCAGTTTATGACTGAATGTACGACAGTATCAGCAGTAACAAGGTTGCTTTATAACTTACCTGGCCATATCTGCGGCATGCTGTCCACCGGCCAGATCACCGAGGGTTGCAGCAGTGTGCGCTAAACATCTCGAACACTTGCTGGGTACTGCTCAAATTCATATCCTACATACTACACCCCCAATTCTTATATTTCCGCTGTTAAGAATTTTCCTTGCGGACATTGGTTACCTCTGAACATTCACTCTTGATGGCCTCTCCCACTTCGGTTTGCTCGAGGAGACAGTCAGCGACTCAGATTTCCAGAGAGCACATAGATTTTAGACGCGAGAGTAGAACCTTCTTCCCCAGTAGCCCCTTGACTGCCTCACAAAACGTATCTTTGTTTGAAGTCTTCGGGCATAATTCGACCACGACAAGGACTCCACCACCTTCAACTCGATCTTATGGCAGATCCCGCTAAAGACTTCCGCAAAATTCTTGCCTTCCGTCGGTTTGATAAGCAGAGCTAGAGAGAGTCTACCCCCATTCATCTCTCCATTTTTTCTCTTGGTACTCCACTATTTGTGTTCGACTTGGCTTTAGGCAGAAGATTTTCTAAAGACACGGGGTGTTGTTTCCTTTTGTTCCTCTTCAAATTCTACAGTTGAGCCCTGGATACTACCTTGGCGAAGTCTACATCAGGTGCGCCTTTCTCTTTTCATTTTTTTTTTTGCTTTTCAGCGATCCTTTTGGCGTTAGCAGTGCTCGCAATGGGAGCGACACTGCTTCTGTATCTCTTTTCTGTTGTTCTACATGTCGGCCAGCAAAAGGAAATGCGATCCAGCTCTATCAGCTAGTTTTTCACACTTTTTCTGACGTTTCTCTGGAGGATATTTGCAGACCGCATCCACATTGTAACTGCTATCCGTTTTCTGATAAGCTTGGGTTATATTCAAAGCCATCAGCCCAGTTTCAATAATTTCCTCTTTGCCTCTTTCCGGAGCAAGAAAAACCTGGTTGAGAAGATCCGAAAACTTTCGTGAACTGCTCTTGGGGATCTTTTCATTCCAGTTGTGCCCTTTTTGCCAAAGCTATTCACAAGAAATAACCATCCGATGGGATCGTACAAGGAGGTTGCACGCTGAGATATTTTTATACCACACTGAAGAAAGCTCTCATAGAGGCTGCAATGCAGACCGCAATATTTTACACTGTGTAGATCGAAAGGGCAGGACATTCGAGATGGCGAAGGAGATCTGTATCGACTTGCCAAAATCGGTAACGAACGGACACAGGACATCGAACACTTCTGTTGCGTTAATGACAAGAACGGTACTTTGCTTACCAACCGTCGAGCCGCAACGGATAGATGGCGAGAATACTTCGAACAGATTTCAACTGAAGAATTTGCTCATCCTCCACTTCCACAATCATTGCCGACATTTTTAGCCGTTCCACCTGTCACCACAAGTGGTGCTCAGAGGTGGTGGTGAGGAAGACGGGGCGGCAACCTTGTCGGCCAAACCAAAACCAAGTGGCCGAGGAGAACCTCCATACTGGTGGCACCGGGAGACGCTGTACTCACTTTGGTTTGCCGGCCGTGAGGCAGTAGACGAATGCTCCAAAGGCCTAATTAGGGCGATCAGACCCGAGTCTGCACGGGGACTCATCTGAACTGGCAAATTGGTCACGAAACCTTACCAGGGGTATACTGGTACCATGGGAACCGGGATAGCTCCTGGACTCTCATACTTCGGGTGAACTCCTGTTGTATGTGAGTACAGCTCAGTTATATGCGGTAGACCTCCTAGTGAGAATTTCGTGGGGTTGGCGTTGTGTTGCGTTTCAACACGGGTGCCGTATTCCTTAGTTCGGTAGAGATTTAGGTATGTCTTGCATCCACCAGTATGAATGCTAAGCCATGCACTTGGTATAGACTGGTACCGTTGTTGCTTGTCTCAGCGGAGCTCTGATTGTGATCACAAAATCAATCCGTGTCTTAAGAAGACCGTGGGATTAAGTCGCAAGACAGGTGCTCACGTAAACCCCCTAGGACTGACTGTTAGCACAACTGAAGTCGAGGAGGTAATAGAACGAATGAAATCGGGGAAAGCCATAGAACTTGACGACATCGCATTTGAGCTCTGGAAAGCGAAGAGCTGGGGCCCAACACTGAGGCTCAGTGAATTCTTTAAGCGGGTTATTCAGGAAGGAAGAACACCATCTGGCTGGCAAGAAAGTACTACAGTTCCACTATGGAAAATGAAACAGAATTTTCACGAGAAACAGTCCGTTCAATTCTTCGGCTTTAAAATCATAAGTCGCCAGGAGCCGCTGGAATTAAGCCGAATTAGTTAAACTTGGAGGCGACCAGTTACCCCAAGTGGTTCATCAACTTGTGCTCAAGGTATGGGACAGCGAATCAATGCCTGACGATTGGCAACGAGGCATTATCTGTCTCATACATAAAAAGGGAGATATCACACAGTGCAGCAATTATAGAGGTATCACGCTGTTGAGTACCGTCTATAAGATATTCTCCCCTATCTTGCTAAGCCGGATAGCCCCATACGCCCAGAACATCTTTGGCCCATACCAAAGAGGCTTCATTCCAGGTAAATCAGCAACAGATCAGATTTTCTCTCAGCGGCAAGCGATGGAAAAACTGTTGGAATATGTACAACAATTGCACCATCTGTTCATCAATTTTAAATGATGATATGATAGCATAGCCAGGGTAAAACTGTACACGGCCATGAGGGAATTCGGTATCCCGACGAAATTGATAAGACTGACTGACTAGCCTGACCCTGACCAATGTGCGAGACCAGACAAAAACAGCAGGATCACTCTCAAGACCATTCGACATCAACAACGATCTACGACAAGGGGATGCCCTATCATGCGTCCTCTTTAACCTGGCCCTCGAGAAAGTGATCCGTGATGCTGAGGTAAATGCGAGAGGTACGATCCTCTTTAAGTCCACCCAACTACTGGCCTATGCTGACGATATCGATATCATCGAGATCTTGGGCTGCACATCAATGAAGGCAAGACAACGGCAACGACAGTGGCAACGTCAGAACCAAAAACCAACCAACCAACAACATCAAACCACACTGGCCAAACGGGAAGAATAAATTTAGGAGACTACAACTTTGAGACCGTTGATAATTTCTCCTATCTAGGGTCGAAAATCACAACCGAAAAGAGTTACGATGATGAAATCCGCGCACGGTTGTTGTCAGCCAACAGAACCTATTTTAACTTACAAAAACTGTTCCGCTCGAAACGTCTCACCATAGGGCCAAAGCTCTTACTGTACAAGACAATGATCTTGCCAGTCCTCATGTTTCCCTAGGAAACTTGGGTTCTTAGCAAGAAAAATTGCGAACTCTTGGCCGCGTTCGAGAAAAGAATCCTCCGAAAAATTGTTGGCCCCCTACATGAGGATGGACGATTCAGTAGCTTACATAACGATGAAATCTATGAGCGATATCATGACCGTCCGGTTGTGGATAAAATCTGGCTCAATAAGTTACGGTGGGCGGTCACTTAATCCGTATGGATGAGGATGATCCAGCCCGGAAAGTCTATAAGGGCAATATCTATGGTAGAAAAAGAAGACGAGGCAGACCCTGTTTAAGATGGAGCGATCGCGTAGGTCAGGACGCCAGACAGCTTTTAGGGATATCGGATTGGTGGACCTCGGCGCAAAACAGAGATGTCTGGAGTTCCTTATTAAGGCAGGCCTAGACCGGATACCGGTTGTTGCGCCGTTGATGATGATGATGATGTCTCCTCCGAGGTGTCTTTCTTCGGCTTTTCCCTGGTCACATGCGCAGGTATGTTGCCAAATCGATAGTTCATATGGCAACTCCGACATTTGATTGCCTCCGGGGATTGGTCATCTACCCCGATCATGAAGAGTTTACCGCTTCCCTCCACCTTGCTTCTAAAGACTCTCCATAATCGCGTAAGGGGATCCTTATTCTATGTCGCGGCTTTTGGGAAAAAGACTGTGTATATCATCCCTTGCACATGTTGACAGTTCTGCTCCTTCCCAGTTTAAGGAAGTTCTGCTGGCAATTTAAGAACTATGGTCTTAAGTTACTCTACAGTGTCTTCCGTCGCGCATTCCACATCTTGCTAACGACAAGGTCTTCGATGGTTTCCTGCTTCTTACGAGTAAGCATTTGCTCGGGAAACATTTTTGACAATATGACCAGTCGAATGCCCTTGGCCGCACTAGCATCGCTAATGACGAGCTTCCTGATTCCTGCCTTCACCCCTGACCTGCCCGGGTTTTCTCCCTGCTTGGGTTCAGGTTTGGATTTTTTGGGAGCATTCCCTTCAAGCGGGCTAATCTCCCCGCTTTCTTGGCTCCGATAAAGATGGCTTAGGTCTATCCTGAACGTTCTTTAGAGCCTCTTCTGGTTTCAGGCCTTCCTTCAGGTACCGCAAGTGCTATTTAGCACCTGCGCCACTGAGACCTTCCTTCCTTCCTGACGCCTGATCTATTTAGCTCAGGCGTGCTTTTGCTAGTCCCTGCTTTTTGACCAGTGATGTTTATCGGTTTTTGTCCTCGCAGTACACCACTGGATCCATTGCCTGATGTCCCAGCTTCTCCCTTCTTGGGTGTAATCACCTGGGTCCCGCTTTATTGGCTGTAGTTTTTCTTATTTTTTACGGGTATCCATTTGATTCCCACGAGTATCATCGTCAACAACGGCGCAACAACTAGCATCCGGTCTAGGCCTGCCTTAGTAAAGAACTCCAGACATCCCGGTTTTGCGCCGAGGTCCACCAATTCGATATCAATAGCGGCTGGCGTCTGGCGTCCTAACCTACCTCATCGCTCCATCTCAGGCAGGATCTGCCTCGTCTTCTTTTTCTACCATAGATATTGCCCTTATAGACTTTCCAGGCTGGATCATCCTCATCCATACGTACCCACCGTAACCTATTGAGCCGGATTTTATTCACAACCTGACGGTCGTGAAATCGCTCATAGATTTCGTCGTTATGTAAGCTACTGAATCGTCCATCCTCATGTAGGGAGCCAAAAATTCTTCGGAGGATTCTTCTCTCGAACGCGGCCAAGAGTTCGCAATTCTTCTTGCTAAGAACCCAAGTTTCCGACGAATACATGAGGACTGGCAACATAAGTAAAAGCTTTGTTCCTATGGTGAGACATTTCGAGGGGAACAGTTTTTGTAAGCTGAAGTAGGCTCTGTTGGCTAACAACAACCGTGCGCGGATTTCATCGTCCTAGCTGTTATCGGTTGCGATTTTCGACCCTAGATAGGAGAAATTATCAACGGTCTCAAAGTTGTATTCTCCTATCTTTATTCTTCCCATTTGACTAGTGCGGTTTGATGTTGTTGGTTGGTTCGTTTTCGGTGCTCACGTTGCCACCATATACTTTGTTTTGCTATCATTGATCTGCAGCCCAAGATCTCGCACCAATTGCCGCCTGGTCGATCTGGATGAAGGCAGTCTCGGGTGGTTCTTCCCATGATATCGGTATCGTCAGCATAGCCCAGTAGTTGGGTGCACTTAAAGAGGATCGTACCTCTTGCATTTACCTCAGCATCACGGATCACTTTCTCGAGGGCCAGGTTAAAGAGGACACATGATAGGGCATCCCCTTCTCATAGATTGTTGTTGATGTCGAATGGTCTTGAGAGTGATCCTGCTGCTTTTATCTGGCCTCGCACATTGGGCAGGGTCAGCCTAGTCAATCTTATCAATTTCGTCGGGATACCGAATTTCCTCATGGCCATGCACAGTTTTACCATGGCTATGCTATCATAGGCGACTTTAAAGTCGATGAAAAGATAGTGCAACTGATGTCCATATTCCAACAGTTTTTCCTTGTTGATTTGCCTGGAGTGAAGTCTCTTTGGTATGGGCCAATGATGTTCTGGGCGTATGGGGCTATCCGGCCTAGCAAGATAGGGGAGAATATCTTATAGATGGTACTCAGCAACGTGATACCTCTATAATTTCTGCACTGTGTGATATCTCCCTTTTTATGTATGAGGCAGATAATGTCTCGTTGCCAATCGCCAGGCATTGATTCGCTGCGGCACACCTTGAGCGTAAGTTGATGAACCACTTGATGTAACTGGTCGCCTCCATATTTAACTAATTCGGCTGTAATTCCATCGGCTCCTGGCGACTTATGATTTTTAAGCCGATGAATTGCACGGACTATTTCTTCTTTACTTGGTGATGGCAGTATTTGTCCGTCGTTTTCAATTGGCGGAACCTCCATCTCGTCGATGTTCTGGTTGTTCAGTAGTTCATCAAAGTACTCAACCCATCGCTCCAATATGTCCATTCTGTTGGAAATCAGATTTCCCTCGTTGTCTCGGCAGGATGAACATCGAGGTGTATAAGGCTTCATCCTGCTGACTTGTTTGTAAAACTTCCAAGCTTGCTGTACGTTTCGAGTTCACAGACTTGTTGGTTCTCCCAGGCTTCCTTTTTCCGTCTGTGAAGTCGCTCCTTCGCTCGCCGGAGTTTGTGATAAGTCTCCGCCCGTGCCCGCGTTCTTTGAGAATGCAGCATTACTTGGTATGCAGCATTCCTCCTTTCCGTTGCTAGCTTACATTCTACGTTAAACCAGCCGTTCCGACTCTTTTTGCGGCTAGGGCCAAGTATCTTTGTGGCCGTACCAATGATAACGTTCTTTAGGTGGTTGTCAAGATCATTTGTTGATGCTTCATCTCCAGGACCTCTGTTAACTGCGGTTATTGCGGCATCCATTTCCCTCTTATAGGTGTCGCGGAGAACTGTGTTGTGGATGGCTTCAGTGTTCACTCTCACCTGATTGTCAGAGGGGATTATAGGTGGTATTGATATTCGAGCTCGGAGCACCATGCCAACGAGATAGTGATCCGAGTCTATATTGGCCCCCCTATATGTTCTGACATTCATCAAGGCTGAGAGGTGGCGGCGTTCGATCAACACGTGGCCAATTTGGTTGAAAGTGGTCCCGTCTGGAGAGGCCCACATATGTTTGTGGACCGCTTTCGGCGCAAACCAGGTACTTCCAACAACATTTCGTGTGACACTGCTAATTGAATGATCCGCAGTCCGTTATCATTTGTATTTTGGTGTAAGCTATGGGAGCCAGCGTATTGCCTGAATACGGGCTCCTTCCCTAGTTGGCTTTTAAAATTCCAAGTATGATTTTGATATCATATCTGGGACAGGCTTCGAGGGTTCGTTCTACTGCCTCGTAGAAGGCATCCTTCTCCGACTCTGCAGTCTCCTCTGTAGGGGCGTGAACGTTTATGAGGCTTATATTTCTAAATTTGCCTCGCAAGCGCATAGCCGTTCGCTTATGTTTTCATAGCCGATAACAGCAGGCTTAATTTTTTGGCTGTCTAAGAAACCTACTCCGAGCACATGGTTTACTGGATGGTCACTATAATATATGGTGTAGTGACTCTTCTCCAGGAAACCGGTCCCTGTCCAACACATCTCCTGTAACGCTGTTACATCAGCGCTATATTGGGATACGGTATCATCTAGCTGCTCAGCAGCATTCGGTCTGTACAGGGAGCGCATGTTACATGAGAAAATGCGCGAATCGTTATTCCTTTGTCGTTGCTGGGTTCGTCGTTGTGTAATCCGTTCAGTCCGAGGTTCCTGTTGTGACTTCGTAATAAGTTCTTTTCCATGTAGGGTTGTCAGCCGTATCCAACCCCCAACCTGGAAGACCAGTTGATACAATTTGCCCCGTTGTTAGGCGCGGGAGACTCACCTTCATCTTTCTCTGGCTGCAGCTTTTCATTAAGAAAGAGCTCCCAGCGGTCACCACGTGGAGGTGGAGATAGGGTTTGGTAATAGAGCTATTGGTGTTGGCTTAGCAGGCATTTCCCAGGTTTTATGTTGCATCGTGGGTACCAATCCACGTTTCGCCCTGGGATCTATACTACCCTTTGACCAACACTCCCCGCTTTCTTGGCTCCTATAAAGATGACTTAAGTCTATCCTGAGCCTTCTTAAAGGCCTCTTCTGGTTTCAGGGCTTCCTTCAGGTAGTGCAGGTACCATTTAGCACCTACACCACTGCCACCTGTCTCCTTCCTGACGTCTGATATATTGTATTTAGGTCAGACGTGCTTTTGCTAGTCCCTGCGTTTTGAGCAGTGGTGTTTGTTGGCTGTTGTCCTCGCAGTATACCAATGTTGACCTTGGATCCACTGCTTGCTGTCCCAACTTCTCCCTTTTTGGGTATAAGCATCTGGCTCTCAGTATTTCGGAGATGTGCCTTCGCCTGATTAATCAGTTTATGTGCGGTACGGGGTCCCGCTTTATTGGCTGTAGTTTTCTTATTTTATTACGGGCATTTATTTGATTCCCACACGTATGGGGGTTAGGAGGTTCTCCGTGCCATAGCCCCCCGTAGCACGGTAAGGTCTAACTTACTCACTAAGGCGACCAGGTATCAGTGAGGCCCCGTTCGAATACAATAAGTTACTCCCGACTGCAAACTATCCAATGGGCATGGTTCGCATGACACCTTGGATTGGGGGAGGTTTTTTTCGACTCCCCAGTCTAGATCCGTTGCGTTTTGTTAATAGTAGGGTCACCTCGTACAGGGTGTGGCTATCACCACTCACTAACGGTCTTGGTAGACGAGAGGCCTGGCCCCTGAAAAGCTATACATCGCCCTAGAGGAGAGACAGCTCATCCTGAAGGAGAGAGGAGAGATGGGTTGGCCTTAGGGAGTTATATTCCGCGTCAGTCTATCCTGCAGCGCACTGCTTGACCTCCTAGCGCCATTTACTCGCAGCAGTTGAATGTTGAGCTCTGGCTCGTTGGCACGCGTGGGAGCATTTCCGAGAATTAGCGGTAGCGGTAGTTTCTCTTCTTCTTTTTACCGTACCTTGACATATAATATCATTATTACCTTAATAAAGAAATTAATGGTCTGGCATACTAAATCCATATACAGTGTGAGCTATCCTTAGAGAGGAAAACCACAAAAGCGCTAAGCATGCACTTCCCGATTATTTTTCCTTTACTCCTCTGTAATGCGGTTAGTTTCCCATCAGTTGGCCATTTATCTCAGAAACGACAGAGGGTTAAAAACAACAAATGCATCATTTGTATCTCGTTAGTGAGTAAACGCTTCAGATTTATTCTTTCCCGGGATTTTTGCCGCAGTTATTTATAGAGACAAATAAAATACAATTCCCGCACCATATTATGCATTCACCGTTGCCTCTTATAGATAAATTACGTTATTATAAGGCGAGGGCACACCCTACCCTCACGACACCATCCTGCAATGTTATTAACTTAAATTGCCCGCAGAACTTGTGTCTATTCCGCATGTTCTTTTCTTCTTTAAATCTTCCTATTTATCGTACTTAATCTCTTCATATATTTCTTGGTCACAACTCCATTTTCCTGCATGCAAAAATACATCCACATTTGTTTACTCATTATTTTACGGAAACACCACAAATTACAATGAAATATTACATGAAATTATCCACCCATAAATCGTCCCATCTCTAACTACCCTTACGACTAGATACTCTAGAAAATCCTCGCCCTGGCCTTGCTCTGTGCAAGAAACAAAACAGAATCAACTCACCCCAAACTATAACAATAACTCTTGGCAAAAGGAAGAAAGGAAGGAAGTAAACGTTTAGTTATAAAACTCTCGCTCCAACCCTTAGTTATCCGGAACAACAATAAAAGTGTCCTTAAGTAAAAGTTTTATATTCGTGTGGTTCACTGTTAAATCAACAGCATGAAGCTTCCAATACACTCCTGTGGATTTTGTTACTGTGATAGGATTTCATCCCCCCGACGACAATAGAGGATCTACGAGAGAATGAGCCGAGGGAAAAGCGTTCAGCGTTCGCATAGGCACACAACAGGAACAACCGACCCGGGGTGCGAAGAAAACTGGAGGGAGTCACCAAATAACCCTTGGCAGCAGAAGAAGTACTACCTCGTGCTTTCGAAGACCTATTCAAATTGGTATTTAATGTCATTCTTTGTCGAAGTCTATTATACGAAACCAGCAGGAGACAGATAGGAATGAAAGTGGCGGAGGCACGCCCATAACAATAGCTCGTCCATGGGCCGCTTGGGGGGTGCGAAGAGAACAATGCCGCTTCAATGGTCCTGTGAAGGATTGTAGGAACCCAACGAATTCTGTGGAACCTTTTTCTGATTTGAAAATCAAAATAGTTCACTCGTTGAAATAGTACACCCGACACTCGTTCAGTCAATGATAGGCAATCCAGTCGCCCTGGGCATATCATTAGAATTAAGAGTGTCCTTTTTCTCTGACAGCGCGTGGATTCCTTCCTCACTCTGCCCGTATTGTACGCATTTGTGTGGGTGTTATTTTTTGTGATTTTTTCGATCTCCTCTGGTGAATGTTTTATTTTTTTCGAAATCCTAACACGCGTAGGAGTCCTCATTCAAACCTCATTGCGTTTCAAGGCACTCGCGACACAGCGAAATTCTGTTTTTCAGGCAAAGACACAAAGTAGATAATCAGTAAATACCTAAATAATGGATGACATGGCGACCTCTTGAAATAATTGAAACGCAATAGAATAAGTAGCGATTCTTGCGGCAACGAGGTCACTTAAAGGCGGATTTCCCATAATTTTGATATATTCAAATATCGCGAAAATTCATTGGAAATTCACTTTATATCTGAATACTAATGAAGGACACTCGAAGGATTTGCTTGAACAGATAAAGATATTTTCATCGGATTTTCCCGAAACGCTTGTCGCCAAGTGATTCCATTTTAGGCTGTACTTGATATTGGTGAAGATGAAGATAACACTCTTGAGCCTGATTTGCATTAATCAATTAGGCTAGGGGATGACGGTTCAGTGATCTTGAAATTTTTGAAAACTTCAATCAAATGGAAGTCCATGTGGTCATTCTGCCGGAGGTTGAACAGAAGTTGTTACGTTATCTGATGGCATGTCGATGCCTCTTATCTGCAGATGTTGATGTTTCTGTCGTTTCGGATGTCTGAATTTGAGTAGAATAGAGGGGGGAGGGGGGATGTTCTGGGAATTGTTATCTGTCCGCAGCTATTTCAGAGTATATGTCCTGGTGATGGAATTAAAGTTTCAACGTGACACAAACTGAGTTACTCTGTGGGACGTTCTGATGGTGACCACTGCATTCGGCATATCGGAAATTACAATTTCCTGCAATGAAGTGGTTGAGGGGTAGAATGCATAGAGGATGGGCTCGAATCGAAAGTATATCTTTCCCAGGGAATTTATCTTTTATAGGAATGTGGATGCGGTCGATGGATATTTCATTGATGGAAAAGTTTAAATGAGGTTGCATGGGTCAAGGTTATGTGCAAAAAGTGGTAGTAACATAGGTGACGGGGACTATAGTTATGAATGCTCCTGGCTTGGAAGTTGGCTTCTAGCGTTTACAGATACTATACTTAATGCACCGGAAAAAGGTGCATTAAAGCCGGATCTCTAAGAAGAAAAGTCCACTGATCGCCATCAGTTATAAGACAAAGAACCTCCCCGTCCAAATAATAGTCTGTTATTACCATTAGTATTGAAGCCTATCTAAACCTCAGGGTGGTCAAGGGGTAGTATAGGTCCCAGGGCGAAACGTGGATTGGTACTCACGATGGAGCATAAAACCTGGGAAACGCCTGCTGAACCAACACCAACAGCTCTACTAAAAGACCCTATCTCCACTTCCACGTGGTGACTGGGAGCTCTTTCTTAACCAAAAGCTGCAGACGGAGAAGGATGAAACAGGAAAAATTGCACCAACTGGTGCTCCAGGTTGGGGGCTGGGTAGGGCTGACATCCCTACACGGAAAACAACTTGTTACGAAGCCACAACAAGAGCCTCGAACTGGACGGATTACACGACGATGAACCCGGCAACGACAAAGGAATAACGATTTGCGCATTTTCTCATGGAACGTGCGCTCCCTGTACAGAGGTGAAGAAGCCAAGCTGCTAGCGGATACCCTGTCCCAATATAGGGCTGATGTAACATCGTTACAGCAGATGCGTTAGACAGGGATCGGTTTCCTGGGGAAGAGTCGTTACACCATATATTATAGTGGCCATCCAGTAAACCATGTGCTCAGAGTAGGTTTCTTAGTCAGCCAAAAAATGAAACCTGCTGTTATCGGCTTTGAAAACATAAGCGAACGGCCAGCGAACACCATAGAGTGAAAGCTCTTACTGTACAAGACAATGATCTTACCAGTCCTCATGTATTCCTCGGAGACTTGGGTTCTTAGCAAGAAAAATTGCGAACTCTTGGCCGCGTTCGAGAGAAAAATATTCCGAAAAATTTTTGGCCTGCTACATGAGGATGAACGATTCATAAGCGAACGGCTATGCACTCTGCGCTTGCGAGGAAAATTTAGAAACATAAGCCTCATTAATGTTCACGCCCCCACAGAGGAGACTGCAAAGTCGGAGAAGGATACCTTCTACGAGGCAGTAGAACGAACCCTCGAAGCCTGCCCCAGATATGATATCAAAATCATACTTGGGGACTTTAACAGCCAAGTAGGGACGGAGCCCATATTCAAGCGATCCGTTGGCTCTAATAGCTTACATCAAAATACAAATGATAACGGACTGTGGATTATTCAATTAGCAGTGTCACACGAAATGGTTCTTGGAAGTACCTGGTTTGTGCGGATAGCGGTCCACAAACATACATGGGCCTCTCCAGACGGGACCACTTTCAACCAAATTGACCACGTGTTGATTGAACGCCGCCACCTATTAGCCTTGATGAATGTCCGAACATACAAGGGGGCCAATATAGACTCCGATTACTATCTCGTTGACATGGTGCTCCGAGCTCGAATAACAACACCACCTACGATCCCCTCTGACAATCAGGTGAGAGTTAACACCGAATCCATCCACAACACAGCCATCCGCAACACCCATAAGAGAGAAATGGATGCCGCAATAATCGCAGTCAACAGAGGACGTGGAGATGAAGAATCAACAAATGATCTTTACAATCACTTGAAGAACGTTATGATTGATACGACCGCAAACATTCTTGGCCCTAGCCGCAAAAAGAGTCGGAGCGGCTGGTTTGACGATGAATGTAAGCTAGCAACGGAACGGAAGAATGCTGCATACCAAGTGATGTTGCATTGTCAAAGGACGCGGGCACCCGCGGAAACTTATCACGAACTCCGGTGAGTGGAGAAGCGACTTCACAGATGGCAAATGGCAACCTGGGAGAACCAACAAGTCTGTGAACTCGAAAAGTTGAGGGAGCAACCGCACCAGGCGCGCAAGTTTTACCAACAAGTTAGCAGGAGGAAGTTTTACACACCTCGATGTTCAGCTTGCCAAGACAAAGAGGGAAATCTGATTTCCGACAGAATGGGCAGTACTTTGAGTACTTTGGTGAACTACTGAACAACCAGAACATCGGTGAGTTGGTGATCCCGCCAACTGAAGACGACGGGATGTCTGGAGTTCCTTATTAAAGCAAGCCTAGACCGGATACCGGTTATTACGCCGTTGATGATGATGATCTGAACCTCAGACCACGATATGGTACACGGCATCCTTTTGGAAACAGTGCACATTTCGAGTCAACCACAAACCACAATACGAATAGAACCTCAACAGCTAGGACTCATATATTTATCTCTTCATCCTCGGGCCATGGATTCCCTCTGGAGAAAAATTTTTCCATTTACCATCGATTCAGAAATATCACCACATTGCGTTGAAGGGCGTTATGCAAAAAAAGTAGCATCCTAAACCTCCTGGCATGTTCCCGACACAAAATTTTTCGGTGATAGCAATACACATAAAATTTCCTCTAGGTTTGCCCTTTCTTCCACGATCCTTAAACGTTAAAAGAATACCGAATACAGATTGGATAATCAGATGAAGTGTCTAACTCAAACCTGTACAGGTATTGACGACATCCTTTAAAGCCCGTGAAAAACTAGTTGAAATTATAATTAATCTTCCCATGCTTTCTCTCCAGTCATTCCTCGATGGAAGGGATCAACCTGTACGTCTAACGACTCTTTTTTGGGTGGTCCCGTCGCTGTTTTTTGGCGTGCGGTAGGTGAATGCCTTTATGCACAACGTATATCATCAGAGAGCTGGCCAGGAAACGAACATTCAAATCAAGGAATTACTTTGGCCAACGGGAGAGGAGAGAACCTGTTAGTTCAAGAACCCCCTGCCATCCGGTCCTGCCATCGGTCGAATTCTATCTTTTTGCAACGACAAGAACCCGAACGTAATGTACAACATGGCTACATCTGTCAGCGCTCCGTTGCATCTCCTCAACAGTATTGTCTGAAGTGAGATACCCTGTGTTTAAATAGAGTTGCTGAAGAATCCCATCCCACCTTCCACAAGAAAAAAGGTGTGATGAGCGTCATCCACAACTCCATTGCAAAACACACTATCAGGAGATCGTACCTTTCCAATCTTGCGTAGGTAACACTGAAAACTTCTATGCCCACTTAGGAGCTAGGTAAGGAAATAGTCAGTCTCACAATGCTTCCGATTCAGCCATGCACCTAAGTTGCTTATGAGCCACCCAATTCAACTGCCTCTAGATTCATTTTACCAAGGGAGTTGCCACTCATCTAGTGTACATTGCCCTTCTTGGCGAGCAACCACCTCCTTTGGTTCATCTTGTTTACGCTTGTATATGGCTTTATATAAATAATAATCGTTGGCGCAACAATCCATATTGGATCAGGGCCTTGAAGTGTGTTAGATCACTTCATTCAAGACCGTAACGAAACACTACAGTGAACTGTAGGAGGCAACGTGGTCAGCATTGCGCTCGCCCGAGATTATTACCCTGATTTGACTCAGGTACTCATTCACAGCTGAGTCGACTGGTATCCGACGTCAAGTCACGATACAAATCCCACTGCCACCAGCGAGATTTGAACCGCGGCCTTCCGTATGACAACCCAGTGCTCTAACCACTGAGCTTTTCGGACACATGGCTTTAGATTCCTTAATAAGATCGTTTCCCCGATCACCATCACGGCCGGTTCATAGACGCCACCCACAAAGCCCCCGTCTCTGTACTTGCGCGAGACGTTTACGCTGTACCGCCTTGCCAAGAGTGACAGCACTAAACTCAGCGCGTAGAGCAGGACAGATTGCATTGAGGAGACCTCGCCTGTTAGATGTACCAATATATGTCATTATCCGCCTTAAGGCCGAACCTCTCTGATTTGCTCGAAAAATCATCATCATCATCAACGGCGCAACAACCGATATCCGGTCTAGGCCTGCCTTTATATGGAACTCCATACATCCCGGTTTTGCGCCGAGGTCCACCAATTCGATATCCCTAAAAACTGTCTAGCGTCCTGACCTATGCCATCGTTCCATCTCAGGCAGGGTCTGCGTCGTCTTCTTTTCCCACCATAGATATTGCCCTTATAGACTTTCCGGGCTCGATCATCCTCATCCATACGGATTAAGTGACCGCCCACCGTAACTTATTGAGCCAGATTTTATCCACAACCGGACGGTCATGATATCGCTCATAGATTTCGTCGTTATGTAAGCTACTGAATCGTCCATCCTCATGTAGGGGGCCAACAATTTTTCGGAGGATTCTTTTCTCGAACGCGGCCAAGAGTTCGCAATTTTTCTTGCTAAGAACCCAAGTTTCCTAGGGAAACATGAGGACTGGCAAGATCATTGTCTTGTACAGCAAGAGCTTTGACCCTATGGTGAGACGTTTCGAGCGGAACAGTTTTTGTAAGTTAAAATAGGCTCTGTTGGCTGCCAACAACCTTCCTCGGGTTTCATCATCGTAGCTGTTATCGGTTGTGAATTTCGACCCTAGATAAGAGAAATTGTCAACGGTCTCAAAGTTGTATTCTCCTATTTTTAGTCTTCCCGTTTGACCAGTGCGGTTTGATGTTGTTGGTTGGTTGGTTTTCGGTGCTGACGTTGCCACCATATATTTTGTCTTGCCTTTATTGATGTGCAGCCCAAGATCTCGCGCCAATCGCCGCCTGTTCAATCTGGATGGAGGCAGTTTGTACATATCGGAACGTTCTTCCCATGATGCGGACATCGCCAGCATAGGCCAGTAGTTGGGTGAACTTAAAGAGGATCGTATCTCTTGCATTTACCTCAGCATCACGGATCACTTTCTCAAGGGCCAGGTTAAAGAGGACACATAATAGGGCATCCCCTTGTCGTAGACCGTTGTTGATGTCGAATGGTCTTGAGACGATCCTCCTGCTCATATCTGGCCTCGCACATTGTTCAGGGTCAGCCTAGTCAGTCTTATCAACTTCGTCGGGATACCGAATTCTCTCATGGCCGTGCACAGTTTTACCCTGGCTCTGCTGTCACAGGCGGCTTTAAAGTCGATTAAAAGATGGTGCAACTGATGTCCATATTCCAACAGTTTTTCCATCGCTTGCCGCACAGAGAAAATCTGATCTGTTACTGATTTGCCTGGAGTGAAGTCTCTTTGGAATGGGCCAATGATGTTGCGGGCGTATGGGGCTATCCGGCCTAGAAAGATAGCGGAGAATATCTTATAGATGTACTCATCAACGTGATACCTCTATAATTGCTGCACTGTGTGATATCTCCTTTTTTATGTATGAGACAGATAATGCCTCTTTGCCAATCGTCAGGCATTGATTCGATTTCCCATAGTTTGAGCACAAGTTGATGAACCCCTTGGTGTAATAAGCCGCCTCCAGATTTAACCAATTCGGCTGTAATTCCATCGGCTCCTGGCGATTTATGATTTTAAAGCTGGTGAATTGCACCGATTGTTTCTTCTATACTTGGTGGTGGCAGTATTTGTTCGTTGTCTTCAGTTGGCGAGATCTCCAACTTGCCGATGTTTTGGTTGTTCAGAAGTTCATCAAAGTACTCAACCCATCGCTCTAACATGCCCATTCTGTCGGAAATCAGATTTCCCTCTTTGTCTCGACAGGATGAACATCGAGGTGTGTAAAGTTTCATCCTGTTCACTTGTTTGTAAAACTTCCGAGCCTGGTGCAGTTGCTCCCTGTATTTTTTGAGTTCACAGACCTGTTGGTTCTCCCAGGCTTCCTTTTTCCGTTTGTGAAGTCGCTTCTCCGCTCACCGAAGTTCGTGATAAGTCTGGGCGCGTGCCCGCGTTCTTTGAGAATACAACATTACTCGGTATGCAGCATTCTTCCGTTCCGTTGCTAGCTTACATTCATCGTCAAACCAGCCGTTCCGACTCGTTTTACGGCTTTACGGCTGGGGCCAAGTATTTTTGTAGCCGTATTCATGATAGCGTTCTTCAGGTGGTTTTGAAGATCATTTGTTGATGCTTCATCTACAGGATCTCTGTTGACTGCGGTTATTGCGGCATCTTCGTAGAAGGTATCCTTCTCCGACTCTGCGGTCTCCTCTGTAGGGACGTGAGCATTAATGAGGCTTTTATTTCTAAATTTGCCTCGCAAGCGCAGAGTGAATAGTCGTTCGCTTATCTTTTCAAAGCTGATGACAGCAGGTGTCATTTTTTGGTTGATTAAGGAACCTACTCCAAGCACATGGTTTACTGGATGGCCACTATAATATATGGTGTAGCGACTCTTCTCAAGGAAACCGGTCCCTGTCCAACGCATCTCGTGTAACGCTATTACATCAGCCCTATATTGTGACAGGGTATCGGCTAGCTACTTGGCAGCTCCATCTCTGTACAGGGAGCGCACGTTCTATGAGAAAATGCGCAAATCATTAATCCGTTGTCGTTGCCGGGTTCGTCCAGTTCAAGGCTCCTGTTGTGGCTTCGTAACTTCGATCTTCCGTGTAGGGTTGTCAGCCCTCCGTCCTTCTCCGTCTGCAGCTTTCCGTTAAGAAGGAGCTTCCAGCGGTCACCACGTGGAGGTGGAGATAGGGTTTGGTAGTATCGCTGTTAGTGTTGGTTCAGCAGACGTTTCCCAGGTTTTATGCTCCATCGTGGGTATCAATCCACGTTTCGCCCTGGGACCTATACTACCCCTTGACCACCATGTAATAGTACATTAATCTAGCACTTGACGACTTTACCAACAGTCCCGTGCCAAGCTGCTGTTAGCCGACGTGCCAGGCCTCAGGACATTCGCAAACCGTTTTGATATAGCGTTTTCCGGTGTCATTTCACCATTTTGGTTTTGACTTAGCCAACAGGTTTGTTGCCCCGTCTTCCTCCCCGCCATTTTTAGCACCCGTAGACTTCCAGCAGTTGAAGTTTGGGTAAAGGTTGAATTTTCAACCCCATCTCCGGGAGGAGAGAAGATTTTATCAAAGGAAAGGACTGGAAGATCTAGGCTCTTCAGCTCAGATGAAAACTCGGGGCGGTCATCCTCCCCCTTAAAAAAGTATAGCTCCTCAAACCGGGGCTTTTTTGATATCATCATGGTTTTAAAAAGTGGTGGCACCCCGAAACCGGGCTATTTTCATGTCATAACGGTACAGGGTAACTTCGAATCCCATTCATCCAGGGAAAACAAGGATGGAGAAGCGGGTAGTCCCCTCTCTCAATCCCCGCTAAAAATCGGTATTAGGGTATTAATTAAGGGTATTTTAATATTATCATGAAAATTGAATTTGCCAACGACACCCCCGGAGAAAAAGGGGATACAGGGGGAATGTATAAGCAAGAAAATTAAAATATATATTTATTGATGGGATAATCATCATCGCGTGTGCAAGGGGGTTACAGGGGGGGCGTATCCTTTGCCCCTCTAGCTGTAGTATCCGCACGGGGTCCGGTAGGACCGGGCGACAACAAGTCAAGAGCTTTCATCGGGTTCGAAGAGGAGAGGACTTCATATTTCCCCCTCCATAAACCTTCCGCCCCATTCTAGGATCCGGTTGAAAATTCAATCTTTACCGAACATGTATGTCCCTCTCCTAATTTTACCGATTCAGACCCCAATACCCGGTGGTACATGGTCCGTCAAACCATTTTACTGAATCAAACCATTTACGAAACTGGTATCTCCATACTCGTATAATTCAAATAAATCTTCCCAGTTTTAGACGTGGACCTTAACCTTGCCATCCAATTAACTTCAATTAAATTCTAAAACTCGACGACTTTTGTACCTCTAATCTAGAAAATTTCTAAGAAAAAGCGTCAATTCTCATTAACTTGAACAAAATCCGACCCTGACCAAATTCCGTCGAAATTCATTCATTACTAAGCTAAATTCTCCCCAATTTCCTTGGAACATAATCTCCAATTCTTCATTTAGTTAAACCTTTGCCTAATATCTCCTTCGACAATTTCCTTTTGTCAAGAGAAAATTGACGCCAACCCCGAATTGAATATAAACATTAGACGAATCCTTTCCTATCCCTCTATTTTCTCAGTAAACATCACGAGATAATTTCTCTTTTTGCAAAATGTTTCACTTATTGCCAAATGCTCTGTAAAAACAAATAAAGGCAGAGAAAATGAGGCAAGAAAAACATCAGGAACCAATGAATGAATAAATAAGGAATGAGTCCTCTGCAGGGGTTTTTTTCTCGTTGGAAAATCCTTGAGCCTGATGGTGTCTGGTTCATGAAAAATGTATATCTGAATGGAGGTATCATTAGTGTGTCAACCTATGTCCTGATTTAATTAAGCCTCCCTAATTTATTCGGCACGATGTTTCGCAGGAGACCGGTCGTTTGTGTGTGTGCATCTGTTATTCAAAAGTATGGATATCTGCAGCTCACCGGGACTAGCCCAGGCAAATATATCCCTTCTCGTCCTGCAGAAAATTCGAAAGCAAATGTTTGTGTATTTAAAGAATTTTAATGGTAAGGATGTCTGACGAATAGAAGAGGGGAGTGGACTTGTTTCTGGAATTATGGAGGTTGTAATAACATAAAGAATCATCTCATTAGTAGGACTCAATGTACGAAATATCTTTTGATATAAGCAACGTTACAATCTACCAGTACCTTTCATTACAGTTAAGGGAAATGAAAGAAGAAAGTATCCTCCACGAAGGAGGTAGCAACTTGGAAGCATGTTAAACTGAAAAAATATGATATCTTCGGTTAAAGTTCCAGATCGACAGGGAATATTTCTCCTAAAAGCACAGTTAAGTTGGTCTAGTTGAAACTATAAGTTGAAAACATCTTCAGTAAGGAAAATTCGCTGCACAACTAACAGAGATACCCGAAGTTTGGCAGTAATCAGACCGCAAACCAAGGAATGACTACCGTCAGAGGCTGAGCAGTAACAAGGACTAAAAATTGGCCCCCAACGACGACCTTTGGGTGTCAGTGCCAACCCGATCCTGTATCAGGGGCATGGATGACCTTATCGATGAAGAAAATGAACGACAAAATGGCCGAAAATCCAAAATCGTCGGAATTCTGTCGGAGATACCTTGATCGAAAGGGGATGCGGCCCAGATTCGAGAAATGCAAGAATTTTCACTCTACGAATTCGGAAACGTGAGATATCGCAGAAAATCCATCATCCGAGGGGTTGCCTGAAATCCAAGAAAATTGAAAATTTTCCCCACCCCCGGGTCGACAAATAGGCCAAAAATGCAAAAGCGCCGGATTTCCGTGGGCGATACCTTGTTAAAAAGGGGACGCATCCCAGATCACGGATATGTAAGAATTTTCACGCTACGATGGTGGGAAGGCGAGATATGGCGGAAAATCGGGTGCCGGAGGGGCTTGCCGAAATCCTAGAAAATTGGAATTTTCCACAA
The DNA here is from genome assembly GCF_905115235.1 of Hermetia illucens. Taxonomy (NCBI): domain Eukaryota; kingdom Metazoa; phylum Arthropoda; class Insecta; order Diptera; family Stratiomyidae; genus Hermetia; species Hermetia illucens. Next base: position 161,136,009 of record NC_051851.1, on the reverse strand, counting down.
CCCCCGGGTCGACAAAATGGCCAAAAGTGCTAAATCGTTGGATTTCCGTGGGCGATACCTTGTTCGAAAGGGCACGCAGCCCAGATCACGGATATGCAAGAACTTTCACCGAAACGATGGCGGGAAGGCGAGATATGGCGAAAAATCGGGTGCCGGAAGGTAGAGTAGGTAGGTAGGTATCAGTAGCCGCTTCGAGCAGCCCATTTAGCGCTTTGGTGCGCCGTTTTGATGCCACAAACTCCTAAGACCGTGACTGTTGTTATGCGAGCAGGGAAGCAGAGTCCAGCCGGCTCGGATTTTCAGAGCCAGCCCGTAGCATTCACGAAGGAAAGCAGCTCTCCGACCTTGCAGCTAGAAATCTCTCTGAGGTCCCCAAAGAATGGTTTGCCCAGTGTCCGTAACCTGACTCTAGCCAGAGCTGAGCAATCGCAGAGAAAGTGCATGAGGGTTTCCCTTCCTTCTCCGCAGCTTCGGCAATGCGAGTTGTAGGGTATGCCGAGCCTAGTGGCATAGTCCCCTATGGGCCAGTGCCCCGTGCAGACCGCCGTAATCTTGAATGCATTTACACACGTCTGGCACAGGAGCTCTTGTGATCGGGCTATGTTATAAGCGGGCCAAATTTTCCTTGACTTGGCACAGCTTGTAAGCCTTCGCCATCTCAGGCCCGCGGCTGCTAGGTAGTGCGAGTAGACTCGGCCCCCGACAGCCGCCAGCGGAACACCGACTGTATTCGTCGAGCGACTGCCAAGAGCAGAGCCTTGCCTGGCCAATTCGACAGCCCGCTCATTCCCCTCTATGTTCCTATGCCCGGGAACTCAGAGGAGAGAGACCTTGAGCGTGCCGCCCAGATGGTTGAGCGCGCCTCTGCACTGCCCCACCAGCCGGGAAGATGTCGTCGTTGAGTACAAGGCCTTGATGGCCGCTTGGCTGTCGGTCAGAATGGCTATGTTACGCTTGGGGCTCGAATCACGCTCCAGCCATCGACAGACTTCCAATATTGCCAGTACTTCCGCCTGGAACACACTGGCGAAACCTAGGAGACCATACGACTTGGATACACCGTGGAAGGTCCACAGCAAAGTGAAGTTCAGCTTGCGTGTGACATAGTCGGTGGGGGATGCCCAGATTTCTCGAGGTATTTCATCTAGGATGTTGCTGTCGCCGTAGGACTTCGCTGTCCAGCATCCGGACTCACGTAGTCTGACGGTACTGCATGCTGTAACGTATTTAATGTGGAGGTCTAGGGGAAGGAAATGCAGGAGTACATTGAGAGTATCTGCCGGGCAGGACTGCAGTAGCACCTGCACACGCGGTTCTTTGAATCCTATTAAGCTTCGTTCTATTGTATTTCTTCTTCAAAGCCTGCCACCATACAATAGAGCCGTACGTCAGGATCGGACGCACTACAACGGTGTACATTCAGAGAACCATCCTCGGCCAGAGACCCCATTTCCTTGCAAAGGCTCTCTTACAGGCATAGAAGGCTATACATTCTTTTTTAACCCTCAGTTCTATGTTCAACCTCCAATTTAGCTTAGGATCCAGGATTACACCCAGATACTTTACATTAGAGGAAAGAACCAACCTTTGTTCATTCAACCGTGATAGTTGGAATTCAGGTATCCTTGTCTTGGTGGTGAATAACATCAGTTGCGTTTTGGTTGGGTTTATGCTGAGTCCGCATCTTGCGGCCCACAGGCACACCTTTCACAACGCTCCTTCCATGATGTCGCTCATAATGGACAGAAACATCCCTGATACTAATATCACGAAGTCGTCGGCATACGCCACCACATTCACCCCGCTGCTGTCCAATGTACGTAAAATTTTGTCCATTACTATTAACCAGAGCACCGGTGAGATGGCGCCACTCTGGGGAGTGCCTCTGTTCACAGCTCTGGTCAAGTGGTTGCCCCCCAGATCGGACTGGGTTATCCTGGTACTCAGCATGGATATAATCCAATGCGTGAGATACCCCTCCAATCCAATACCGGTCAAGGCTTCCTTGATGGTGTTGCTACTGACGTTGTTGAAAGCTCCCTCTACATCCAAGAAGGCAGCAAGGGTATACTGCTTGTACTGCAGCGACCGCTCAACCGTGCCAATTACCTCGTGGAGGGCAGTTTATGTGGATTTTCCTTTGAGGTAGGCATGCTGGGACTTAGAGAAAGGCGTTCTCTCCATAATCGACCTTAAGTGAATGTCCAGGACGCGTTCTGGGGTCTTCAGCACGAAAGAGGTCAGGCTGATTGGTCGAAAGTCCTTCGCGGACTCATTACCGCGCCTGCCCGCTTTCGGTATGAAAACCACTCGTGCGCGCCTCCAGGACTGCGGTGCGTATCCTAGAGTGATGCAACTCCGGTAAATCTCAACAAGCCACGGCACAACCCTTTCGTGCTGCTTCTGTAGCATGACTGGCATTATGCCATCTGGGCCTGGAGATTTGTATACGGAGAAGCTATTTATAGCCCAGCCGATCCTATCCTCGGTAATTACCAATTTGATAGTCTCGCACAGCTGGGGTTGCCGCAAACCCTCCAAGCAAGGTTCTGACTCACAGTCCTCCTCGCTGGAGGGAAAGTGCGTTTGAACCAGCAGCTCCAAGGTTTCACTAGAAGATTCCGTCCAGGAGCCTTCCGACTTTTTAAGGAAGGATGGGCTGTTATGTTTCCCGGACAATTAATTAATTATCTGACCAAACTTTCTCCAGTCCATCCTTCTGGGGTTTCTAAAGGGCTTGGAGACCTCTGCGGCGAGATCTAGACTGAAGAGTATCCAACTGTGGTCAGAGAAGGATCTCTGGTCAGACATTCTCCAGTCCTCCACCCTAAGAATCCCATTGTCGGTTATTAGGGAGATATCAAGGACCTCCTCCCAACCGTCACAGTTCTCCGAGCAGAGGAAATGGAAAGTTGGTGTACTGCCCCTGTTACACACCGATAGATTTGAAGTAATAATAAAATCAAAGAATGACTCACCTCTTTCGTTGATTTCGGAGCTGCCCCAAAGCGTATGCCTTGCATTCGCGTCGCAGCCTATCAGCAGGTTGGCTTTCTTTGTTGTTATGGTGTTCGTCAGATGTTGTAGTTCTTCTAGCGGAGCTGATCGGTCATGAGCCATGTAAGCCAAGGAAATATACACATTCTCTGCCCCCGCCTGCTCCAGCTTGACCACAACTAGGTCACTAGAACTTAGGCCCGGGCACAGGAAGGCGTGCAGACTCTTCCTCGCAAGAATACATGCTCTTGGTCTATCCTGATCAGCGTCTCCTGTGCTGTGGAATAAATTAAAATATTTGCTTTGGAGTCCTTTGATGGTTCGGTCGCTTTCGACCCAGGGCTCCTGTATTAATGCGATGTCGATGTCTTCCTCTAAGAGGAAGACGAGCAGGTTAGCCGAGGCGCACTTCGAGTGCTGCAAATTTATCTGCGTTACCCTCAGCATGATCTGCTTGCGTGGGGGGTTTGTCAGCCCCCGTCGGACCATCGATCGTCATCTCCTCCAACAGCTCGTTGGCGGCGTCGATTTGGTCTAGGTCGTCGTCCGGTTTTGCAGAGCGGAACACTTTTACTTTGGTGTTCCTGACTCCGAACCACACTTTATAATCGGCCTTTTTCAGTGCCTCCAGGCACTCCTCGTTTATGCGGAGTAGTACAGGCTGACTGTTTATCTGAGGTTCCTCCTCCTTGATAACAACCCAGTCGTCCATGGGAATCCTGGAGTTGTGAAGGCGCAGGAAATGGACGAGCTTGTCCTTCTCCATGCGGATCTTCGGCAACCAGATGCGAGCGACCGGTCTCCTGAGAATCTCGTCGTAAGGGATGATCTTGAGCTTAACGCCCTCCCAGGCGTCGCTAATCTTAGCGACACACGAACCGAGAAAGTCCTTAGAGAACTGGTCCATGCAAGCTATTACGTGGAACCCACGGACCACCTGAGATGAATCAAAGCGGGGGGGGGGGGTGAGTCCCGGGTGTTTGCCTCCGGTGTCCAGGAGATGCTCATAGACCATGCCCGACAGCCTAGCCTCAACACTGGTCCACACCTCCAGCGTTAGTTTGCCGCTAGCAGAATTGCAATCCGCCAGCGCCACACGTAAGTGACTTCTGGCCACGTCGCTGAAGGGCTTCGCAGTACGTGGCCCGCAGGCTGACGATTGCTGTACAATTTCCTTTGAATGTTGCTTAGCGTCTGCGCTCTTGCCCACTCTGCTCCGCTTCTTATCTTGTTCGACCTCGTCTTGAGATCGATTGCGTTTTAGACCGATGGGCTTCGCCTTCTGCTCATCAGCCAGGCGTTTGCTATTGTATTCATTAACAATCGCCTGGTATTTAGCGAGGTCTTTTTCATCCCGCTCGTCGACAGTACCGGCCTCCTTATTCTTAGCAATCTTGCCGAGAATATGCATGGCCTTCTGGTACTGGCTCTTGAGCAGGACTCCCGTCGACCTTCGCGTCTTAGTCGGTTTCCGGCGACCGACATTTTTGTCGGGATTTCGGCAAGTTCCTTTTTTGTGTCGGAGGGACGTGCCGAAATCCTAGAAACTCGAAATTTTCAATAACCCCCGGGTCGACAAAATGGCCGAAAATGCAAAATCTTTGGATTTCCGTGGGCGATACCTTGTTCGAAAGAGGACGCAGCCCAAATCACGGATATGCAAGAATTTTCACGCTACGATGGCGGGAAGGCGAGATATGGCAGAAAATCGGGTGCCGGAGGGGCTGGCCGAAATCCTAGAAAATTGAAATTTTCCACGACCCCCGGGTCGACAAAATGGCCAAAAACGCAAAATCGTTGGATTTCCGCGGGCGATACCTTGTCCGAAAAGCGACGCAGCCCAGATCCCGGATATGCAAGAATTTTCACCGAAACGATGGCGGGAAGGCGAGATATGGCGGAAAATCGGAAATGCGAGCCTCTTCTCTAGAAAATTGAAATTTTCCACAACCCCCGGGTCGACAAAATGGCTGAAAATGCAAAATCGTCGGAATCCTCTGGGAGATACCTTGATCGAAAGGGGATACGGCACAGATTCGGGAAATCCAAAAATTTGTGGCGGAGCGAAAGTTTGCTTGTCGTACGCGGAAGTGTGGATTGAGTTGGTCACGATATCGAAAAGCAATTTTTCACAGCGAAAGTTGTTTTTCCATATCAGTCGCAGTTAGAGATGAGCACGAGGAGGAGAAAGGCTCCTCACCAATAAATTTTAGTAACTTAAATTAAAAAAATAATTCAACTTAAATAACAATAAATAAGTGGTTTAAGACTTCGCCACCGTTGCTCCAGTTCTGCCTCGCCCCAGCGAAACTACCGACCAGCCGCACTTGGAGAGCCGGCGCCCCACGAAATCCAACCAGCGGAACTACCTATCAAAATTCACAGCTAGAATTTCAGAACGATGTCTCCTTTCCAGTGGCAGAATAATTTAACTTCACCCATAATAACTGCTCTTGAAAAAAATGTCAGGCGATGACGGCTTTACGGTGTCTTACCAGGGCAGAGGCAAATCGTCAGGCACTGCCTCACCTCTGCCCTGAGAGTAGCGCAGAACACAACATGACTACGAATTATATTGAACGTAAATCCGCCTTATTGACCAGAGCTTGGCCAGAGCTGAAAATATTTTTTTTTTGAGAATTTTGGGGTCCTTAGTCCGCATCAACTTAATGCCGGAACGGACCAAATGAAAAGCAACTTACTCCCTCTTTTTTTGGTCCACGGGGCTCCCCATTTGGTCCGGTCCGGCATTGATTTCTCTAACTCGAGGCCCAATTTACTTTGGCCGCGTCACAGCTGATGCCGTTTGTTTTAATTATGCGTTGGTCGGGCTGGACAATGAGGCAGTTGGGTTTATCTCCGACCACCTTGAGGACTGCTCTTATAGGAGCAGCTCGTAAAACGCCTATCAGTAAGTGAGACGGCTAAATTTAACCGCTTACTGACATAGCTAGCTCTGGGTGACCGTGCGTCAAGCCAACTGCTGTGTGAAATGCTCTGGATATGTTAGCCGTCACCGCTTACGAAATTCTTGAGGTCCACGTTCGACCCACGGTTGGTGAGGTGCCTCGCGACAACCCGACCAGTTGACTCAACTTCAACAGATGATGGCAACATTAAAACCACTGTCTCTGAGTTGGGAGAGGCCGTCGATGCTTTGCGTTCGGGGAGTAGGACTAGATCTATGTCTAGATCCGCCTCCCGAAATCGGCGATCGGATAGTAGGTCGTCGGCAGCAAATACCGGGGCATGCTGTTACCATCTTAGGTTTGCTGAAAAAAACTAAGAAATCCACCAGCCCCTGCAATTTCTCATCAAGCAAATCAGACTTCTATCGACTGCTAGTTCTATCGACTGCTAGCCGAACTGAAGCACCGGGTTGCCTCACAAGCTACGACCCCTTAAGCCGGCGCAATTATTTAGTCGATACGGGCGCTGAAGTTTCGGTTCCTCCCGTATCCTCACAACCACAATCATTGAAACTTGCGGGAACCAATTCTTCGCCGATCGCCATAGTTTAGGATTTCGACGAGCGTTTTCTTGGCACTTCACTATCGCGGACACTAGCATACCCAGGTGCGGATTTCCTGTGTCACTATGAATTACTTGTGGATACACATAACAGGTTCCTCATTGAGTTCACAACTTCCTTTAGGTCATCAAAAAAATCTCATCCTGCCCACCCAGCACTCTTTCCATCGTTTTTGGAGACGTTCCGATGCACGTATTCGCATAATTCTTCAAAAATACCGCAGCATCACTACCGAGTATAGTCTTTTTGAGACACTACTGGCTCTCCATTTTTCTCATAAAACCTAAGAAGCGCCTGGTAAACCAACACCAACAGCTCTACTACCAAACCCTATCTCCACCTCCACGTGGTGATCGCTGGGAGCTCTTTCTTAACGAAAAGCTGCAGACGGAGAAGGATGAAGGCGAGTCTCCAGCGCCTAAAAACGGGACAAATTGTACCAATTGGTTCTCCAGGTTGGGGGTTGGGTAGGGCTGACAACCCTACACGGAAAACCGAAGTTACGAACCTAGCCTCGGGTTGGATGGATAACACAATGATGAACTTGGCAACGACAAAGGAATAACGATTTGCACATTTTCTCGTGGAGTGAGTCCTCCCTGTACAGAGATTGAGCTCCCTAGCAGCTAGCCGATACCCTGCTCCAAAGGCTAATGTAACAGCGTTACAGGAGATGCGTTGGACAGGGACCGGTTTCCTGGAGAAGAGTCGCTACACCATATATTATAGTGGTCATCCAGTAAACCATGTGCTCGGAGAAGGTTTATTAGTCAGCCAAAAAATGGAACCTGCTGTTATCGGTATTGAAAACATAAGCGAACGGCTGCGTTTCCGAGGCAAATTTAAAAATATGAGTCTCATTAAGGTTCACGCCCCTACAGAAGAGACTGCAGAGTCGGAGAAGGATACCTTCTATGAGGCAGTAGAATGAACCCTTCAAGCCTATCCCAAATATGATATCAAAATCATACTTGGAATTTTAACAGACAAATAGGAACGGAGCCCGTATTCAGGGGATACGTTGGCTCCCATAGCTTACATCAAAATACAGATGATGACGGACTGGGGATTATTCAATTAGCAGTGTCACACGAAATGTCGCAAGTAACTGGGTTGCGCGGAAAGCGGTCCACAAACATACGTGGGCCTCTCCAGACGGGTCCACTTTCAACCAAATTGACCACGTGTTGATCGAACGCCGCCACTTCTGAATGTCAGAATATATAGGGGGGGGGGGGGGGGGGGGCAATATAGACTCGGATCCTTATCTTGTTGGCATGGTGCTCCGAGCTCCAATAACAACACCACCCAGAATCCCCTCTGACAATCAGGGGGGGAGTTAACACTGAAGCCATCCACAACACAGCCCTCCGCAACACCTATAAGAGGGAAATCGATGCCGCAATAACCGCAGTCAACTGAGATCCTGGAGATGAAGCATTAACAAATGATCTTCACAATCACCTCAAGAACGTTATCAGAAATACGGACCACAAACATACTTATCTCCAGCCGCAAGAAAAAGTGTCGGAATGGCCTGGTTTGATGGTGAATGTAAGCTAGCAACGGAATGGAATAATGCTGCATACCGAGTAATGTTGCATTCTCAAAGAACGCGGGCACACGCAGAGACTTATCACGAACTCCGGCGAGCGGAGAAGCGAGTTCACAGATGGAAAAAGAAGCCTGGGAGAACCAACAAGTCTGTGAACTAGAAAAGTACAGGGAGCAACCGCACCAGGCGCGGAAGTTTTACCAACAAGTCAGCAGGATGAAGCCTTATACACCTCGATGCTCATCCTGTCGAGACAAAGAGGGAAACCTGATTACCGACAGAATGGGCATATTAGAGCGATGGGTTGAGTACTTTGATGAGCTCCTGAACAACCAGAACATCGGCGAGTTGGAGGTCTCGCCAACTGAAGACGACGGACAAATACTGCCACTATCAATTATAGAATGAACAGTCCGTGCAATTCATCGGCTAAAAAATCATAAGTCGCCAGGAGCCGATGGAATTACAGCCGAATTAGTTAAATATGGAGGCGACCAGTTACACCAAGTGGTTCATCAACTTGTGCTTAAGGTATAGGGCAGCGAATCAATGCCTGATGACTGGCAAAGAAAAAGAAAAAAAAAAGACAAAAGGGAAATATCACACAATGCAGCAATTATAGAGGTATCACGTTGCAGAGTACTATCTATAAGATATTCTCCGCTATCCTGCTAGGCCGGATAGCCCCACACGCTCAGAACATCATTGGCCCATACCAAAGAGGCTTCACTCCAGGCAATTCCAGGCGATGGAAAAACTGTTGGGATATGGACATCGGTTGCACTATCTTTTAATCGACTTTAAAGCCGCCTATGACAGCATAGCCAGGGTAAAACTGTGCACAGCCATGAGAGAATTCGGTATCCCAACGAAATCGATAAGACTGAGTAGGCTGGCCCTGATCAATGTGCGAGGCCAGATAAAAGCAGCAGGATCACTCTAGGGACCATTCGATATTAACGACGGTCTACGTCAGCACCGAAGGCGAACCAAACAACAACATCAAACCGCACTGGTCAAACGGGAGGAATAAGGATAGGAGAATACAACTTTGAGTCGGTTGATCGAAAATCACAACCGATAAAAGCTACGATGATGAAATCCGCGCACCGTTGTTGTCAGCCAGCGGAGCCTATTTCAGCTTACAAAAACTGCTCCGCTCGAAACGTCTCACCATAGGGTCAAAGCTCTTACTGTGCAAGACTATGATCTTGCCAGTCCTCATGTATTCCTCAGAGGCTTGCGTTTTTAGCAAAAAGAATTGCGAACTCTTGGCCGCTTTCGAGAGAAGAATTTACATGAGGAATGACGATTTCGTAGCATACATAACAACGAAATCTATGAGTGATACAACGACCGTCTGGTCGTGGATAAAATCCGGCTCAACAGGTTGTGGTGGGCGGGTCGGGTTAATCCGTATGGAGGAGGAGGATGATCCCACCCGGTAAGTCTATAAGGGCAATATCTATGGTAGAAAAAGAAGACGAGGCAGACCCTGCCTGAGATGGAGCGATGACGTAGGTCAGGACTCCAGAGAGCTTTTGGGGATATCGAATTGGAGGACCTCGGCGCAAAACCGGGATGTGTGGAGTTCCTTATTAAGGCAGGTCCAGACCGGATACCGGTTGTTGCGCCGTTGATGATGATACCTTGTTCAAAAGGGGACGCAGCCCAGATTCTGGATATGCAAACATTTTGACGCTACGACGGCGGAAAGGCGAGATATATTGCGGAAAATCGGGCGCCAGAGGGGCTCGCTGAAATCCTAGAAAATTTAAATTTTCCACGACCCCCGGGTCGACAAAATGGCCAAGAATGCAAAATCGTCGGAATCCTGTGGGAGACACCTTGATCGAAAGGGGATGCGGCCCAGATTCGGGAAATTCAAGAAAGAGTGTGAGAAAGGGGAGCAGTAGTCTTAGTCCTAGCAATTAGGACTCGTTTGATCCCTAATGAATGGTAAAACAGTCATTTCTTTTCGTTCTCAGTAACGAGAAATTATATTAATTCAAAATGGTACATTACATATCCTTAAAAATATTTTTAAAAAGTGTTTGCATCAATAATAAAATTTTCTTAACAAATGTTTGTACAATAATACGCATTTTTTACAACTTTTGCTTATTAATCACAATTAGGTAGAATTTTCGATAGTAAACGGTAAAGAAGAGTAGGCAAAACTTAACGTTGTTAATTAATCGCTAGACAGTACTTTCTACATAAATAGAACGAACAAACGCAAATGAACTAATTAAAATTAATAAGCTTAACATATAATAGCAGCGAATATAACTTTGTCAAATCGTTAGAATTATAAAGTTCTTTGTTACATATTTGCATCGTTTCATTCACTTTTAATTAGAATAAAATTTACAAGCTGCGTGTTTGTGTTACCGAAAAGAGTCTCTGTGTGTCTATATATATTTGCTATTTAAATATAAATTATTCAGCTCTCAGCAAGTACTTTCAACATTGCATTTCGTCAAAGGAGAATAAATACATTAGCTAAACAAGTAGACCTACAAAAGTGAATACTAGCCTTAGACTCTATGCAATATTTTAAACCTATCTATGTCTTGAAATTCTTTGATTTTCTTTGTAGATTTTCAGTTATATCTTCGTTAAATACATACATCAAATAATTTCATTGTTGTTTCATAATAAAATGCAAAACTACGAGTCGACCTCATGATCTTTCATATTTCCAGGAATTTTTGTTTGTTCCTAAAACTTTTTCATTGTTTCAAAATCACAGTATATTTCATGCTCTCGTTTCTTCGTGTTCTGCGCTTCAAGAGCGACGTAATTGATTATTTGTAAGCTTTAGCAAAAAAATGCATTATACACAGAAACTGTGGAAAATGTACAATATACTATACAGATAAAAAGATACAAAGATAGAAAGAAAACAAAAAAAACTTTCATTTTTTCGTCCCAAAGATAAGCTCTCATTTTCATCCCCAGATCGGTTGTGTCGCTCACCCAAATCGTGTTCATATTTGACTTTGCAATTGTGAAGGCTCCTTTTCAATGCACTATTTAAAACCCGATATAAATATGCTACTGCTAGCAAAGAACGTATGGTAAAGCGAAATCCTTCGCTTGGGTCTAATCCCTCAGAGATTTCGCGTACACTACAAAGGATGCTACCAAAATGCAACTCATGCGATTCAGTGAACGTCAAGTTTCAGCCCTATTGCACTTGGATTGTTTTCTTTGTAGATTTTTCCCCAGCTCCGTTTTGATTTAGAACTTTAATCATTTTGAGCCCCTTCACAAACACCAGACGTTTCGTGTTTCAACGACGACTATAAAAAAATGTAAAACAGTCCTTAAATCAGAGGATTAAGGGGGAGTTCGTGCCTAAAAAGTTGACTAATTGTTAAAGTTTTCGGGTAGAGCCATGAAACTGTTCACGGTCGGGATTGTCATAATTTAAAATGCTAATAAGGGATGTAGTCGACCTGGTTTGACACAGGACTTAATCCTCCCCAGTGAGAAAGTAGCAACATTCTGGAATATTTGAATTTTTTTCGACCCTTTTCTGAACCGAATTTTTTGGCATTTTAGGATAACATAATAGCCCAATATGCTCGGTCACTGAATCGAGTAAGAAAGTCATCCGATTATTTACCGCAGAAATCGACTGGAAGTAATTCGATGGACATCGACTCTGCTGTGCATGCTCTGAATCACAGAAGATATATGAGAGAATCATATATTTTCCTGTGAAGCTACTCCCCTGGATGTAATGTGAGAATCCGCAAAGGAAAAATCTGTTCGAGGTGTTTCGAGGAATTTAAAAGATTCCAAATTTATCAGAGTTCTTTAGAAAACAAAACTGCGGAGTTGGAAGGATCTTTTCTCCAATTTTCTTGTAAAGAAATTCTGAAAATATTTCTTTATTCATGGCTGAGATTAAGATATGAAAAGCTTGGCAGACTTCTATTGTGTCTGGGAATGTGGTTACGAAAACTAGAATCGTACAGTATGGGCTGAAGACTTTGAGAATATTCATATTCATTGAATTTTTTCTGCGTCGTACCTTTTGGAGTTATGAAGTGACGCTACGTGATTGCAATATTTTTGATAGTTCAAAAATAGTAACTGGGAAGTTTACAACTAAGAAGAACAGCTGCTATAAATAATACGTTTCTTTCCTTTTTATTTTCTACCTACATCATATCGTTTGAGTGTCCATAATGGGCTGGAGAATTGGTTCGACTATTCACCCCACTACCACCGCTGCTGCAGCATGATCTGCTCTGATTGGGTAAGCGTACACCTCGGGTCAAGTCTATCGTATCTCCGTGGGCTCGCATTTCCCTTTCGGTCGCCTTTTCCAGCTTTTGCCATTGTCGAACGGCCAACACGAAGGCTTCGTTTACGTTTAATGATGTTTTCGCTGAGGTTTCGATAAAACTAGAAATATGATATTCTTGGGCCCACGATGAGACTTCTTCTGCACTCACTTGTCGATACTGGGGTTCGATGTCGTTCTGTGAAAAAATGATAGAATTGATATAGTTATGAAATGCAGTTTACTAGCTAAAATTATATAATAGTTTGTGCTTTGATAAACTTCAAAGAAGCATTTCCTCCTGCTACATAGTTCCATTTTTCGCTAAGGCATTTCCAAGAATTCCACCGAGCGGTTCTTTTAAAAACATAAAACAAGCAAAGTGATGCCTCAATATTCCCCAGCGACCCGACCCGACATATTGTTTCTGATGCAGTCAAAATTAACTGCTGCAAACTTTACGCCCATTGCAACGGACAAGTGGATGCGAGCCTTGGCTCGCGAAGAAATTTTTCATGGTGTGGACAGACTTGTATCACTATGGGCTTCAGCATAGCTTCCACAACCTCCTTTTAATCGTTAAGGAAAATTGCCAATAACAACCCTCTCCCCATTATTTTTGAGGACATTGCAGATCTACGTATTAGCGCACTCCACCAAAAATACCGCAACATTACTACTGAATGGAGTATCTCTCAGTCAGTTAAGCATGGTATTCAGCAATAGATCAGCATTTCTAGCTCCCCAGTCTTCTTGAAAGTGCGTCCTTTACCACTCCAGAGGCTCACTGTTACGCGAAAAGAATTGAATGACTCTATTAAGCAGGACATATACAGACATTCGAATAGCAATTGGTCATCTCCACTCCATCTGGTGCCTAAGCCCAATGGCGAATGGTTGCCGTGCGAAGATTATAGACGTCTGAATGTTCAGATGATTCCGAACTTGAACCCCGCTTCACCCATCTAAATTCTTGCGAATTACTTAACAAAGTTTTGTGTTTTCTGCCTGGCTAAGTTTTCGCCTGTGCCATACGGCGAAAACCTTCCAGAGATTCATCCACTCTATACTAGGAAACTTGGACTTCTCTTTTGTCTACCTGAATGATGTGCAAGCTGTGTCATCCAGCGCGTCCGAGCATTTGACCCATCTTGAATGCATTTTTCAACGCCTCCTTGGCAATGGCCTAGTTCTCAAGTGGAAAAATTTAGATTTTCCCAGCAGGAGGCGGAATACCAAGGCCATTCCATCGCCACTGACGGCACACGACCAATACGATTGGAGACCTTAGAAGAAGATTCTTGGGCATGATAAACCTCTACCGCCGTTTCCCGCCTAAAGCCGCTTACCACTAAGTCTCACTTAACGCATTCCTTTTTTTTCTTAAGAGCAAGGAATCGCGGGAAGTTGTGTGGTTTCCAGAAGCTGTCTTAGCATTTGAAACCACCAAACAGCTGCTGATAGACACTACACTTTTGGCAATTCCTCAATAAAATCCACTATTAGCCATGTCCGACGATGCCTCACACATCTCAGTAGGTGCTCTCCACCAGATAGTGAACCAACGCTTGGGTTTGTTCTCAAAGCAATTGAATCTCGCTCTACGGAATTACTGCGCCTATGATTGTGAGTTACTAGCGACGTATCTGAGTATGAAATACTTCCATTTTTCCCTTGAAAGTAGGTCGTTCATCGTGGTCACGGACCATAAACTTTTCTTTCCTTCCTTTTTCCTTAAGGTAGAAGCCGACAATGCGGGCTTTCGCCAATTTCGTCACTTAGACTACAGCAGCCCGTTTACATTCAACATGTGCCCGCAAACACAATTTATGACGCTTTGTATAGTACCTTCAATTCAGCCGCAGACGATTTGTCGATAATCGCTGCCGCCCAGAAGGATAACACGCTTCTTCAGAGCATGCAATCGGACTCGAAATGTAAATCTGAGGAGTTGCCCATCTTCGGCTCATTTTCCTCTATCTGCCGAAAAGGGACCTATTACAGCATTTCGCCTTGTACACGATCTTGCGTACCCAGGCACGGACGACGAAACGACAAGCCTCTAGCAAATAGTTCCGGTCTTCCATGAGCAAGGATGTGAACTCTCGGGCTAGAGAGTGCATCGCATAAAAAAGGTGTGAAGTCACGAGGCGCGCTAGGAAGAGAGTACGTGTATTCCCTAAGTCAACAAAGCGCTTCCACACCGTACACCTATGATTCGAATGGTTACAACTATTGCGTCTCGATCATGGATCGGTTTTCGTAGTGGCTTGAGGTAATTCCCCTGAACGACATTAGAGTTTAGTCAGATGTTGACATACTCCGTTCGAGCGTGGAATCCCCGCCGCTAGAATACCAGCTATAGTAGTTACAGACCAGGGAATGCAGTTCGAATCTGCTCTCTTCTCGGAACTCGGAAAGTTCATAAGATTCAAAGGCCAGTGGACAGTACCAATACCAAATTTTTTCTAGAATGGATTCATCGTCACTGGCCAACCTGCCTCTCTTCGAGATTGGTATGTTTCTCTCCAGGAGTCAAACCTTTCATCTACCAGGACCGTTAGTGTGTAGTGATAGCCACACCCTGTACGAAGCGAACCTACTATTAACAAAATGCTAAGAATCTAGACTGGAGGGTCGAAAAACACCTCCAATCCAATGTGTAATACAAACCGTGCCCATTAGATGGTTTGCAATGGTGGGTAACTGATTGTGTCCGAATGGAGTCTCACTGATACCTGATGGGAACTATAGCACGGCGCACTTTCTAATCCTCATACCCGTGGGAATCAAATAAGTACTAAAATCAAGAATACAAAGAAGACAAATAACAACAAACAAGCGCAACCCCGTACCGAACACAAGCTGGCCAAATAGGCGGCGGCATATCTCCGAACCACTAAGCTCTACGAGATCACCCAAAAAAGAGAGAAGTTGGGGAGTCAAGCAGTGGAGCCAAGGCCAACGTTGGCATACTGCGAGGACTACAACCAACAAAGCCCAAGCAAAAGCACGCCTGAGATCATTATGTCAGACGTCAGGAAGGACATAGACATCATTGGCTTAGGTGCTAAATGGTACTTGCATTATCTGAAGGAAAGCCTGAAACCAGAAGAATCCCTTAAAAAGGCTCAGGATGGACCTAAGCCATTTTTATCGCCCAGAAAACAATGAACAGCGGACATTAGTCCACATAAAGCCTGAACCCAAGAGGGAGGACGTCCCCGCCTTCAAGGGGGACAAGTTCTGTGCGGCGCTCAAACCTGATATACCCTTAAATGAAACGGCTATAGAAAAAGTCACCCAGATCACCCAATAGATGCCACTATGTAGTTTGGTCTGGAATTACTTCTCGGATAGAAATCTCTGGTACAAGACGGGTGAGGGTACAGGGCTCGGTACAGGGTTCCTTGCTATGGAATATCATGCATAATGGAGTGCTTTGACTTTTAGAACTACATCAGATGAGGCAGCATTGGTGCTGGCGAGAATGATCCCAGTCGACATTCTGGCGAAATAAATAAGTGTATGGTATGCAAGATCTATGAGAAGGCGTACAGAATGCAGGAATTTGGGAAAGTCAGAATTGTATGGATGATTCACCGAATTGTTCTGTATGCAGTGGCACACCAGAGGATGCAGATCTTGCAATGTTTCACTGCCGAAGTTACGCGAACAAGAGAGGAAACCTGAATCAAGCGCTGGAAAGTGAGCCCGGAGAGAATAGTTGCAAGATGCTGAAGTCGAGTGAGATCTGGCTTATGGTTTCTTTCACAATTGTTAAAATACCGAATGAGCTGATGTAGGAAGTATGTAGAAGGAAAGCTTAAAAAAGAAGCACGAGTGCCTAAAGGCAAACCCACCCCGCGAGGTAATACCTAAATGATGGTCCCCCAGGGCTGGGACGGAACAGGCCGAGGGTAGTTCTTAGAGGATGCGAATTCTGCACGCAACCGCCTTATCTCAGACGCTCGCGCGGATGAACTCAATTGGACGTAACGATTTTTACATCTCCGTGTCTGCATAAGAAAACCTTTTCCGTCAACGATTCTCTAGTCAGCACACAGGTTTCTGTGGTTTCTTGGTCTGCCTATAGTCCTATCCTGGCCCTATAAGATTTTTTTCTAGTTCCTGGCTCAAGCGGAAACATGAATTATCACATGTCAGGCGTGCCTTCAGCTCTTGATTAGATTATGGCGTATCAGACACACTAAACGCATGATAAAAGAGGAGGATTCAATATATCTGGCGCTATCGTCAATAAAAGAAAACTGCTGAAATCAGAGAGAGAAGGGGATTAACAGCTTATAAATAAGCGAAGATGAAACTTCCAGCACTGAGGTAGGAGACTAGGTCCAGGACCACGAAGAGACCAAGCTCATGGAGAATCTAGTCTGTGGTAGTGCCAGAAAAACTTGTCCGCTAGGTTAAACTGCAACTGTGTGTGCAATACCGTTCTGGATCGCTATCGGTGTTCATCAAGGTGTGCCCTTTCCACACTCCTCTTCTATTTTGCCATCGATACTATAACTAAATACATGTATGTTCCCCCAATGCCTCCCAATAAAGGAGATCACGAGCAACTCGCCCAAACGCAGAATGATCGCCTCATACAACACGGTTTCCGACTAAACCTGAAGAAAGCGAAGTTAAATCTGAAGACACAGTTGACAAACGACCACAATGAATGAATGTCACTGAGAATGAGCTGTTCAGATCTGGGCGATTTAAGTACCTTGGATAGGAACTCTCGAACCAATAATGAGCCATACCACAAAATCACTAACATTCGATAAAGCCGCGAATCACAAGTTTTGATCGACTCATTAACCAACGCTTTAAATATAGAATCTACAGAGGCATCGTTCATCCTGTTGATCTCAATGAATCCGAGTGCTGGGCAGCCACTAAAGATAATGAAGGCCGCTTCATGGTCATGGAAACAAAAGTATATCACTCGAACAGCGGCATAATTTCTATGATGATGTCTGAAGTGGAGAACTTGCGAGGGAAGAGCCTTTGATGGTATAATCATGTCATCCGCACTGGAGAAAATTTTATAAGCCAAGACCGAATTAGGCATCCAAATCGATGGAAAACGGCCGAAAGATTAAAATTTCATCGAAAACTCATGTATAATCTTCGTCCATACAGAAAAAAGTATGTTGGTCGGCAAACCCAGGTAACTTTCCAGTGTCCTTTCCAAGTTGGACCAAAGATTCAATCTCGCTAAATGAAAAGTGAAACAGAAGGCGACGTTTTAAGACGATTTTTCATATTTACCAAACATCGAAACGCGTGATGGAAACAAGAGAAGTTTTCTTTTTTCGGTCTTTTTTAATGTTTCCCCTTTTTCGCTAGCCCCTATTGCCGTCTATGGTTCTGAGTACTGGCTGACTATAAAAGGCAATGAATGGCGCCTCGCGGTAACAGAGGCAAAGATATTGCGTCGGAATAGTGTAGGTTAATATGGGGCTGTCCCGATCGTGGAAAAATAGCGAAAGAGCTGTCTTCGAAGGCATGGGCATGTAATTCGCGCTGATGAGAATCCACTTACTAGGACTGATCTGAACATTTCGATTTGGAATAGATTTGACTCCATCCAGATTAGGCCTATGTCTCATTGTCAACAGAAGTTAACAGGGAGTATCAAACGAAAATGCAATCCCTTCAATTTTCCGTCATTCTATCAAGCATTCTGTTCAATGTGCGTAGCTGCGCCGGTTATTTTTGCCTTTCTTCGTGTTATGGACTAACTGGTTTTACCTCAATTTTTGTTAGATATATGTTAGGTTGTAAAGCCCGCCCAAGATCTCACGACATATGAGTTTGGTAAAATGAGGAAAAAGGGATCGAAACAAAAAGGATACTAACCAATTTTCCCAGCAGACTAGTATAGTGGATGTAAGTGCGTTTACAGGCATTTCAATGATGCTTCATTTAGGAGCGAGCAGATCTAAGCTGTGTTTAGTTACCATTTTTTTGGCGAGATATAGCTGTGTCTTCTCAGTTGACAATAGTCAACTTGGGTTGTTCGTTTGAATATCTACGAATTGCGGTATTGCGAAAAAATTGACCTTGACATCGGCTCCAAATGAAACACATACCCATAGATCCAGCTATTATCCAAGGTTAACGCGAAATATTTATTAACACTCAGCGGAAGAACTCGTCCCATCATTATACTACAAGCCATGCTCTTTGAGAGGAAGACTTGAGGGGAAGGAGGTACTTTCGTCCAGACCCCGAGTTTTAGAGAGGCAGAGATGAGGCAGCGTCTGACGATTTGCCGCTGCCCTGGTAAGAAACCGTAAAGCCGTCATCGCCTCACTTTTAGAAAGAGTAATATTATTGCGCTCTCTAGAATCATCCACGAGCGCTTCGTGGATCTCTTCGACAGCTTATCCAAAGGAGGTTATTATTTTCAGTTCTGGAGTCTTCTGTTTTCTGTTCTGGGAACATCAACGCCTTGCTAGTCATAGTAAAACAGCTTATGAACTTCAAATCAATCTTTATCTACTTTTCTTTAAATCTCGACGAAACGTTGCCAGTAAAGAGTTCTACGATCTCACTTCATCAAAACAAATACCAGCCCTTAACCTTGAGTTCTCAATTAATTCAATGCCATTTGGATTAAAACATTCACTTACCTTGCTACCAACTACAATAAACGGAAATTGATCTGATTTAACGTCGGCATATTTTAAAAACTCCTCGTGCCATTGTATCAGACTCTTGAAGCTGTCCCGATCGTTTATCGCATACGTTAATAAGCATATATCCGACCCTCGATAGAAGGGTGTCCGTAAAGCACGGAATCTCTCCTGACCAGCTGTGTCCCATATCTGAAAGAAACCACAGAAAAAACATGTAGAATATTTGCTTACAAGGAAATGACGAAAATGATAAGCCTACGCTAATTGCTTCTGGATTGACTTTGATAAGGTGAGAGCGATAAGACCCGGGCATTCAAATATTTGTTGTTATTGAATAATGAATTGCGCAGAACGATTTGGATAGCTGCACCTACTGATTTGTTGGTATTAACGCCTTCGCGATAGGAAATGTTTGAGAATTTAGCAGCGTCAGGAAAGAAACTTTTAGTTTAAATTTACTTTGTTCTGATTTATAAAACGTGAACATGAAGTTAGTCAGAATATGTAGATCCCCTTTTCGTCATTGTTACATATTGCATTCCAACTTCTAGAGAGATGACGATGCGATGAACGAGCCGGTTAAGCATCACCTCGTACCCCGGGTTCAAATCTCAGTTGCGTCATGAATGCTTGTGTTTGCTTCGCTTGTACAAGTTTATCAATTGCATAGCAGCATGACGGTAACGAAATCGAAGCATGGGACTGTGTGTGAAAATAATATAGGGGGGCATGGGCATATAGCTACATTAGGCAGAGGCATACAAGGGCGCAAAACATAAGACCAAGAAGAATGTGCTGTGTTCTCTGCAAGGACCGGGGCGTGTAACTTCGAGACTGCGTGAAGTGAAAAGTAAAGCGGGAAAGAAGAGCTGACTTTTTGCTCTTCAGCAAATAGTATCAATATATTATAGAAGCTCACCATCGTAATGTCCTGAGACATTGAGCTGCCATCTTGGTTCAAAATATGTTACCGTCGTGTAATACGTACGGGGCCATGGATGGGAAGTTGGATTCGCCTAGGTCCATTGTCAGAGAACAACAACAACGAACGGGTTAACACCTGCTTTGTGGCATAAGCTCAACGCGATGGAGAACGAGACCTCAAAATTCGGAAGAAAAAGCCCTTGTGGGAGCAGATTTCAAACGCACGATCCGGCAGTGGAGCGTGGCTCAACCAAAATCTTGTGTAATAGGCGAGTTTTTTTAGAGATGACTGAAGAATAGGTCTTAAATGTAGAAAATATTCCGACCTTTCAGGGTATTCGTTACAAAAACACTATCTCGGACGTGATTTTTCTAACGAAGTCCTCAATGCCAAAAAATGTAAAAGTACAGAGCACCAGAGGATTCCATGACAATTCCTTCAAAATAACAAACAGTTCCTCTGAATATCCTGACAACGAACATACGTACCGCAAAGTTTATCCTGTCGAAAAGCAGGAGGACTTGCAGGTGTATTGTGGGCATTCTGACAGGCCATAATTCACTAGCTGGGCATATGTTCAGAATAGGAATTATCGAAGATGATACGTGTCCCTCCTGTAATGAGGAAGCGTAATCTACGGAGCATTTCCTATGTGAATGCCCCGCCTATGGACGCATTAGGCATCAGATCTTTGGTGCCGATGTTCTCCAATTGCGACGGATAGCATCACATCCACTAACGGAAATCCTACGATACGTTAACGAATCCGGAATATTCCGTTAGACGGGGGCGGCGAGTACAATGGGCCAAGACGGCCTGAGTGCTCAGAAGCTGTAGCTTCCCCCCCACTATACACACACACACACAAATATCCTGACATCCAGTATATACCAGGTGGAACACCGAAAAAATTGACGTCCACAATTATTCACTAGTGGACCTAACGATTAGCCCTATAACATCAGCTTGTGATGTAAAATGATCAGTTCCTGAAAGAAGCAAATTTAACTTCGGCAATTTCACAGCGCATGGGAGACCAAGTGGATGTAATACTTAGATCTGCAGAGTACAAAATCGCGAAGAAGAAACTTCTCCGTATAATCAATGGACAAGAGCGTGTTGGTAGGAAATAATGTAAACATAAGGGGGGAGCTCATCAATTACCCGACGAACCGACGTTATTGACGAGGGCGTAACTGAAGGCTACCCACTCTTCACTATATCCCCAGCAAAAGCCTGAAGATTGGATTGAGACACAAACCGGACTCGCCACGCAGCAATTCACCCTTGATAGCATCGTTCTCGCTTAAAGATGACAAGGCTCAAACTAATAAGCAAAAGCAAGGACGGGCCTGATTTACGAGCGCGTGATCCTCTTACCATGATGGACCCCACGGGAAAACTACTCAAGCTGAGCAAGCTAAGGTTGGTTGTGTGGGAAATGCGATAGATTTGGAGTAGGGCGATCCACAATCGATACAATCCTGGAAGTGGTCCAAGTGGTCAAGCAAGCCGAATGGTTTTTCTTGTAAAGAACCAATTTTGCGTAGCGAACAGATATGATAGGGTTGGGAAATCGTTTTCACTTTCCAGACTACATTTTGCGAAT
The DNA here is from genome assembly GCF_905115235.1 of Hermetia illucens. Taxonomy (NCBI): domain Eukaryota; kingdom Metazoa; phylum Arthropoda; class Insecta; order Diptera; family Stratiomyidae; genus Hermetia; species Hermetia illucens. Next base: position 161,114,435 of record NC_051851.1, on the reverse strand, counting down.
ATTGAAAGACTACTGGCGATCAAAGGGTAGTATAGGCCTCAGGGCGAAACGGGGACCCACGATGGAACATAAAACCTAGGAAACGCCTACTGTATCAAGCGCCTAAAAACGGGACAAAATGTACCAACTGGTCCGCCAGGTTTGGGGTTGGGTAGGACTGACAACCCTACACGAAAAACCGATGTTACGAAGCCACGGAAGGAGCCTCGGACAGGATGGATTTCAAAACAACGAACCCGGCAACGACAACGGATTAACGGTTTGCGCATTTTCTCATGGAACGCGCGTCCCTGTACAGACCGAATACTGCTGAGCAGCTAGCAGATAGAGCTGGATGAAAGCTTATACACGTTGATGCTCATCCTGCCGAGACAAAAAGGGAAATCTGATTTCGGACAGAATGGGCATATTGGAGCGATATGTTGAGTATTTTGATGAACTGCTCAACAACCAAAATACCGGCGAGTTGGCGGTCCCACCAACTGAAGACGACGGACAAATGCTGCCACCACCAAGTATAGAAGAAACAGTCCGTGCAATTCATCGGCTTAAAAGCCATAAGTCGCTAGGAGCCGATGGAATTACAGCCGAATTGGTTAAATATGGAGGCGACCAATTACACCAAGCGGTTTATCAACTGATGCTCAAAGTATGGGACAGTGAATCAATGGCTGACGATTGGCAACGAGGCATTATCTGTCTCATACATAAAAAGGGAGATATCACACAGTGCAGCAATTATAGAGGTGTCACGTCGCTGAGTACCATCTATAAGATATTCTCCGCTATCTTGCTAGGACGAATAGCTCCATACGCCCAGAACATCATTGACCCATACCAAAGAGGCTTCACTCCAGGCATATCAGCAACAGATAAAAGCAGCAGGATCACTATCAAGACCATTCGACATCAACAACAGTCTACGACACAGGGATGTCCTATCATGCGTCCTCTTTAACCTGACCCTCGAGAAAGTGATCCGTGATGCTGAGGTAAATGCAAAAGTTACGATCCTCTTTAAGTCCACCCAACTACTGACCTATGCTGACGATATCCACATCATGGGAAGAACCACCCGAGACGTACAAACTGTCTTCATCCAGATCGAGCAGGCGGCGCGAGGTCTTGGGCTGCACATCAATGAAGGGAAGACAAAGTATATGGTGGCAACGTGAGCACCGAAAGCCAACCGATCAACAGCATCAAACCGCACTGTTCAAACGGGAAGAATAAAGATAGAGGAATACAACTTTGAGACCGTTGACAATTTCTCTTATCTAGGGTCGAAAATCACAACCGATAACAGCTACGATGATGAAATCCACGCATGGTTGTTGTCAGCCAACAGAGCCTATTTCAGATCCGCTCGAAACGTCTCATCATAGGGTCAAAGCTCTTATTGTACAAGACAATGATCTTGCCAGTCCTCATGTATTCCTCGGAAACTTAGGTTCTTCGCAAGAAGAATTGCGAACTCTTGGCCGCGTTCAAGAGAAGAATCCTCCGAAGAATTTTTGGCCCCTACATGAGGATGGACGATTCCGTAGCCTACATAACGACGAAATCTATGAGCGATACAATGACCGTCAGGTTATGGATAAAATCCGGCTCAATAGATTACAGTGGGCAGGTCACTTAATCCGTATGGATGAGGATGATCCAGCCCGGAAAGTCTATAAGGTATAAGGTCTATGGTAGAAAAAGAAGACGAGGCAGACCCTGGCTGAGATGGAGCGATGGCGTAGATCAGGACGCGAGACAGCTTTTATGGATATCGAATTGGTGGACCTCGACGAAAAAGCGGGATGTCTGGAGTTCCTTATTAGGGCAGGCCTAGATCGGATACCGGTTGTTGCGCCGTTGATGGTGATGATTCTGCATTAGCGTAAGAAAGGAGGCGCTGATATCAACCTCGAAAGGGATCACCATCTAATTGTTGCTTGCATCCGTCATTGCACACAGGGTTGGAGAGCTTCAACCTCCCAACACTGACTGCTTATATAATCCAGCTGTCGTCCGATAGTGCCAGAGCTATCTTGCTGATCGGGCGCCTGTTGCTTTGAATAATCCACCTGAGAATATTGATGAACATTGGTCTGCCATTAAAAATGCTCCCTTCTCAGGCAATGTTCGGTTAAAGTAAGAAATTGGAGGTTCTAGTAATCGTTTCGAGTGGTGCCAAGCGTTCCACACTCGAGCTTTGATACTGTACGAAAACTTGGGAAATTCAATATAGTGGGCACCGTAATAAAAGAAAGTTTATTATTGCGTTGGATAGGGAAGCAGAAAGTGTCGCATGCAGCAAGGATTTCACAACCCCATCACGAAAGAACTAGCATATGATCGCAAATCTTTCGATGGTCAGGGACGGTCGGCTATCAAGGGACTCAAGCGGATTAAAGCCGCTGAACTGCGTTAACTATTCATCCTCGGAATCCGAGATCTTTCCCAGAGGGTGACAGAAAGGAATAATCGTTATGATTCTGAAAAAGTTACCCGTCTTAACTACCGGGATTGGTGAGGAATTTGCGCGCTTCCTGCTGTCGCAAAGATAATAGATAAAGCAATCTCGGGACATATCATAAAACATTTGATCGACGGCGATTCAACTGATTTCTCTTCTAGATCCGCCTGGATTGATTACATCAACACCCTTGGGATGATTGTTGAGCAACGTGTGGAGTTTAGATCTCCGCTTCATCTGCTCCTCATCGATTTTAATAAGGCTACCGACATCGACATATTGAGGTAAAATTCAGAGAAGTCCAAAGCAGAATCTACCTGGGTTGTACCCTGTCGCCGATATTATTTCACCTCGATATAGGTGACATTCTCCATGCTGCCTTGAGTGGATGGCTTCAATGGACCGCAAGATCCTTCCTTGAGACACATCGAGTGCTTCTTCTCCCGCCGAGGCATGGACCTTGCAGCCATAGGCAGACTGAAGATAAAGACCAACAAAAATAAAGTTCTCATCTGACTGGTCATCACACTTTTCCTATTTGCAGTAATGGGAAGAGCAATTAAGGCGTTGATCAATTTGTAAGAAGCAGAGCGCGAAGGGGATAATTATCATCAGGTTTAAATATAGCGTGTGTGCTTCAATTTTTTCGGATTTGTTTTTGTCAGTCAAATCTGAAAAATATTGGATTGGGGAAAAAGAAATGTAGTATTTTTTCAATAGATGGCGACACTTAAACATATCTTGTGTTGTACTTATCGCATCGGGTCATACTATACGGCGATTTGAAGACTCTTGTAGCACAGATACAAGTGTCTCTTTGACAGTGTTGGAACTGGGTATAGACCATAAAATCGTTTGGAACCATCTGCAGAAGATTGGATTCCAAAAAAAGCTGGATGTTTGGGTGCTACACGATTTGACGCAAAAAAACTCTTGTACCGAATCAACGCCTGCGATGCAATGCTGAAACGGAACGAATTCGACCCATTTTTGAAGCGGGTGGTGACTGGTTATGAAAATTAGATCAAGTACGAGAACCTCAAGCGAAAAAGATCCTGGTCGAAGCGCGGTGAGTCGGCCCAAATCATCGCCAAGCCCGGATTGACGGCCAGGAAGGTTTTACTGTTTGTTTGGTGGGATTGGAAGGGAATCATCCACTATGAGCTGCTCAACTATGGCTAGACCCTCAATTTGGTCCTTTACTGTGAGCAACTCGACCGTTTGAAGCAGGGGATTGACCAGAAGCGGCCAGAATTGATCAATAGGAATGGCGTTTTGTTCCACAAGGACAACGCTCGGCCTCATACATCTTTGGTGACCCGCCAGAAGCTACGGGAGCTCGGATGGGATGTCCTATCGCACCCACCATATAGTCCGGACCTGGCACCAAGTGATTACCATCTCTTCCGGTCCATGCAAAACGCTCTTGGTGCTACTAATTTGGCCTCAAAAGAAGCCTGCAAAAACTGGCTGTCTGAGTTTTTTGCAAATAAGGAGGGGTGTTTGATAAGGGGGGGATAATGAAGTTGCCTTCTCAATGGTACATATTCGACTTAAATCGGAAAATTCTTAGTATGTTAAATAAAGCGCAAATTTCGATCACAAATACGACATTTCCTTTTCCCCAACCCAATATTTGAATCTAGTGCATAGTTTCCTCCGTGGTCTATTTCATACTGGCAACAGTCATTTTTATAAAGAACCCACTTCTTATCTCATATCTCAATAACCAAAGACCAAAGACAAAGAAAACAATCCGACTTTTGTCTATTAAGGTATAAAACACAATTGTTCAAGCGATCCTCTTTGTTCCTAAGGGATAAATCGTGATGACCTCAGGAATCAATCACAATATAATCCGAGGAATCGAATTCTTCTTTCTATGCTGGTACGATGTACATTGAACGTCTCCAGCAGTTCAGGAACAGTTAATTTGTCCTCCTGCTTTAGTGCCACTAACAACTCGTCACTCTCAAGCTTATTTGGCGATTTGGGAAATCCAAAAAAACTTATGCACATACCCTACCTAACAGAGGGGTGCGCATAATTTTCACCCCGAACCAGGAAGTTCTCCCTACAGTCCCGCGACTGTCTTATGATGCATAACATACTTTCTTCGCAAAGTGGAAAAGTAGGTCAACCCAAAGTTACTTATCCACCTGACGCAGAACAATCGAAAAATGAATTTCTTGAGAGTTGAAATACAATAGGCAAGGACCGTCAACGCTGATGCCTGGATATCGTTGCGAGCTCAATGCTATGCTGGAAAATTTTCAACACTCCCATAGGCCAACCGAGGTTTGCAAACGTGTCATGACTAGGCTTCTACTCAGGCCAACGAAAAACGGTGCTAAAAAAGATAGCAGACAGGGAAGGAAAAAGGCTGTCATATAGTATGGTACTTCGTTTATTTTCATTCGTTATGTATTCACAGAAATTTCCATGAGATTCGTATATGCTGATATGTTTCCGCTCTTCCTACATAGTGTGTTTCCTATCTCTCCTGAATCGTTTGATCGATATTCATGAACATTTGATGCATAAGAATATGCTGACTCACAACTTCAAATGTTTGTCATCAAATAATGATAGTTCCCTCGATGATTTGCAGTTTTACCGGCAACTTACGGACGGCTTGAAGCAATGCACTGCTCTCAACTTCGTACCCAGTATAAACTGGTTTGTCTTGGAATCAGGATAAAGGGGACAACCCCCGGGGGAACACCACGATTAGCAAGTGTTGCAAATAGCCTGAACACATCCTTTAATTGAGGCAATAGTTGAGAAACGTGGAGGCCACATTGGCCAAGCAGGGACCTCAGCCCTCATACTCGCCACACCAGACACCAACAATGCTAACAAGCCGGAAAATTTTATCTAGGAGTGAACCTTCCTTCTCTCCTTTTAAAACCATCGAACGTACCGACCAGGGTACATATACAAAATTCGAATTTCTTTGTTGTCAGTTCAGCGTAGCGTGAATTGCCCCCGAGAGAATAACATGTTCACGTTCACGTGCCAGGCTGCAGAATTTAGTTTCTACTCTCAATTGACAAGAAATGGAGAGGGAGGAATGGTGCTCCTGAATTTTTCCTTCGTTTTCTTTCATATGTTGATTTTAGTCCTCAGTCCATGCTTTTAAAAGTATTCTGTTTACTTTGCATACTCCACAGGAAGACAATTTTTCCCTTCATTTCAATGAGACCCGAAATACTATGAAAGTGATTTCTCGAGGATGCTTCCTTCTGAATACTGCAAATATTTAAAGTACTTCCGAGAGCGAGTCATCTTCGAATGATAAATATTTGCTCAAGAACATGATAAGTCACACTCCCCGGACTCTGTTGTATATCCATGGCTGCCGTCACCGGGCGTCGACAACAATCTGCATGTGTTAATTGGTGATGCCATTATCAGTTCGCTAATTGTATTCGGGGGTCGTTTGCATAAACTTTGCTGCGGTCATCACTATTAACCGAGCTTTTAACGCAATTTACTCTTTAAATCCATTTTCCGCCAATTAATAAAAAGACCATTCATCACTCCAATAATTACATGAAAAATTTACTCAACCACCGCCAACCACCACTCCCAGTGCCATCAATCCTGCCGGGGTTGAAACACAACGAAAAATGCAGGCACAGGGACGAAATGAGGTCGACCAAGATTTCAGGGATTCCACAGCTCACATATTAACACTAATGAGGCTATCATAATTTTTAGAGGATCGGTCACGCTCGATTTACTCGAACCAGACGCTCAACGAGGTGTTCATCCACATCTCTCCTTGTTCGCTGTGCAGACTTATCCTTTTTTCCGAAGCGCCTGAATGAAATTAATGAGTCATTATAAATCCAATGCGATATGCTGGCCTTGGACGCGGCAAGCGGAAGAACATGAAACAAAAGCGACCATTCTCCCTGCTATAAGCCAGAGAAGAGAAGAAACAAAATATCCACGAAATCGGCAAGGACAGAGGTTCCTGTTTTTCCTTTGCCCGACAATGATTCCCTCACCCCCTCGAGGCTTGATTTGTAAGCAACAGATGATGATACCCATTAGGGAAATAAGAAAATGACTACAAGACTAAATAAATGAATGATTGAAGGGCGAGAGCAGCTCCGGGGGTGGGAAAATCGAAGTGAAATTGATGATGATCCGAGTAGGTGATAAGTTGTATCTGAGGGTGACGAATCAGTTTCAGCACGGAGACAACGATGATTTCTTTCCTTCAGTGATTGTCTTTTGCTTTGCAGTTTCACAGATTTTTTTACCCCCGGAATACTTGCTTCTACGAGAAAAAAACCTTTATTGGAATGGTGGTGGCTTCGAACAGCTTTGTTTTAGCGCTAAGTATGCCATAATTGGATAAGATTGATATAAGAGTTGTTTCAGCAGATTTGACTTGAAGGATATTGTTATGATAGAGGTTTTTATTGGATTGCGTTTATTGTTAGACAATTATCTGCGGATACAAGATTTACTGGCAGATGCTGTCATAAAGATATCCAGCGTCTGAAGCGCTTGCATTTACATTGGAGTAATTATTCCAGTAAAAGGTCCTGAATTCGATTCAGACCGAGCGGCAATTTTTAGTCCTTTTGTTCTATTATGTCATTTCGAAAAGTACTAATTAACAGCTTTCATCATGTACTCTCCATAATGAATCTTTCCTTTTTTAAAAATGACACCCCCCTTCGGCATCAATGGAGAGCCCTCGCCTTTTAGCACAACAAAAAATTCCGGCACTTCAGCAGATTCAAATTCCCCCACCAATTTCCGTGACAGATCGATCATTTTCGAGTAAATTGCATGTGATAGACAGATCTGGGAGGGGTGACCAGATTTCCAATCAGACGCGCAAAAAATGTCGGTTAGAGTGGTAAACTTGTTGATTGATTGTAGGTGTGGAGGAGGGGGGGCTCATACACTCATGACAGGGTATACATGGGAAAGTGTTTGCATAACTTGAGTTCTTTTAGGAAAATGATTATGGAAAGAAATTTGAAAATAGGAAGGCCATGTAGCGAGGAGAGGGTTGCAAAAAAGTGAATTCAATAATAACAATAGCTGCTAGGTAGGTAGGCGAACTCCTTTGATATTTCCCAACATTTAACACAATATAAAAATGATTTGGAGAAGAAACAGTCAAACAAGGAAGAAAAACGCAAGAATGCACCAAATGACGAACTGGTTGGCGTATAGTCGGAACAATACCAATTGCACCTAAGCAGGAGGAGCAAGATACTTCCAGGACGGTAGTTTAACCCATTCAACAGAATTTTGAAATTCCCACCGATATTAAAAGTAGCAAATAATAGAGTCCAGAGAAGCTACCTGAGCACTCTGAAAGGTGGGGAAGCAAGAAAAGAGTTCAAAAAATTCCTAAAAAAAAAGACCCTGACCTACATCAATCAATTTTTTACCCTGCTTGATACAAAAAATCTTGCAATCTTATTCACGGCAAGCCCAACTTGAACCTTATCTCAGGGGTCGTTAGCGATTTTTAAACGGGTCGCTTACGATACGAGGTGTGACGTCCCCGAGGTGCCCGAGTAAGTAGTTCTGCCCCCTAGCTGGCAGCATACCTGCGTCCTAGGTAGTAGCCTCGAAAAAGCTTCTCGGTGAAGAGCGAACCGCGAATGAACGATACACGTCGGGTCACACTGGGAGTCTCCGGAGCCGTCGACAACTCTCTGTCGGCGTCGACGGGGTGATGTGAGCGTAGCTCTGCCAAGGTGGTAGTTGAGACGTGTATCAGGAGCCAGCCCTTCGGGACCCTGGTCGGGAAGTGTGCATTGAACCGGTGTTAATAGACCCCGAGCGAGCGCTGATCCGTCCGTGAATTCCGAGATCAGCTAAGCGTAGGTCAGGCCTCAGGGAACTGAGGTAGGGGCTGTGTCCCCGACGGTATACCCGTTCTTGACTATTGCGGCCCGCTCCCTTGCACACGATGCGCTGGTACCTTTTTCATGGAGAATATTCCGAAAATAATAAAAAAAAACCACGAAACAACAGACAAGGAGGAAGAGCTGGGTGCGTTTGGGCGGAGCACAAAAATGCGTCGTTCACCGCAGCGATCAGTGAAAGAGGCAACGAGGGCTGATATACCCGATGAGACACCGAGGCGCCCAAATAAAGAGGAAGCCTCATCAAGTGGCGCGACTGACCGTGCGGGGATGGCAACTCCATTACCTTGCAGTGCCCCTGTTTTGGAAGTAAGCTCAGTGAGAAATGGTAGTCCTGAGCAGATGGATTTGGACACAAATCGAGTGGAACTGCATTCGACCGTCCTCGCTAGAGCCGAAGAGGAAAGGCTCATCAGAAAGTGCGCAGCAGTGGTGAAACGTATGCGGCCGGCAACGTTCCTGCAGAGAAACGTCAGCAAAGGCGTCAAAAACGGGCTGATGGAACTGGAGGAACTACTGGATCGCATTTCCTTTTATAGACGCACGTGGAGAGCAGCGGAAGACGATTGTAGAGCAGAAACAGTCGCACTCCCCGCTGAGAATGCTGCTTGCGTCAAACGGACCGCAGATAACCTTCTGCAAAGTGAACAGTGGTGTCGCAGCTGACACCGTCGTAAATTCAGTGATGAATCTGATAACGACGGCGTGTGAGGCTTCCATGCCCCGGAGAGGCCCCAGGCGCGACAAGCCTTCTATGTACTGGTGGACGGCGGAAATTGCCGACCTACGGAAGGAGTGTCATAAGCTCCGCCGTTTGGCACGTTTGTACGCCAACGAGGAGGCATGTGCCATAAAGGCACAATATAGATCAGCAAAAAGGAGACTCCGCAGCGCTATAAATAAAAGCAAAGCTCGCGGCTGGCAAAATCTTGTTAATGAGGTGAATGATGACCCGTGGGGACTTGGATATAAGCTTGTCACTCGGAAAATCGGGGCTCTGCGGAAGCTCTGCATACTGAGCACCGACCAGATGGACCACATTGTGCGGACATTGTTCCCCAGACACCCTTGTACGGGTTGATGTAAACAGCGCGGAAAGCGTCGTGGATTGCCCCCTTTTCACAATGGGAGAACTCGAGGAAGCGTTTCTCACTATGAAAAACAGGAAGGCGCCAGGTCCTGATGGCATCCCGGCGGAAGTTTACAAACTGGTGTTCCGCCAACGGCCAAAATTGCTGCTCGAAGCGTTCAACGCGTGCTTGAAGGAGGGCATTTTTCCTTCTCGCTGGAAAGTGGCCAGACTTGCGTTGGTCCGTAAGGGTAAAGGAGACCCGGAGCTCCCGTCTGCATACCGACCGCTGTGTATGCTTGAACGGCCGGAAAAGTGCTCGAGAAGCTCATCAGGGATAGACTCGCTGAAGCGATCCGTGCTGCCAGGGACTTATCCGCAAGGCAGTTCGGGTTTAGAATAGGGAAATCTACAGTGGATGCTGTTATGGAGGTCGTAGATGCGTTTAATCGAGCCGGGGCACGCAGCCGCCGATCTCGACGGATAGTGCTCCTCATAACGCTTGATGTCAGAAATGCCTTCAATTCCGTAAGATGGACAGATATGCTAGGCACACTAGAGAACTCCTTTCACGTGCCAAGCTATCTCTTGCGGATATTGAGGGATTATCTGAAAGACCGCTCCCTGTTCTATGAGACGCTAGAGGGCCAGAGGAGGATGGAAATCACGTCGGGAGTAGCGCAGGGATCCATCCTAGGGCCGGACCTCTGGAACGCTTCCTACGATAGTCTGCTGAGACTCGATATGCCTGAAGAGTCGCGCCTGGTCGGTTATGCAGACGACGTTGCGGCACTTGTTGCCGGACGCTCTGTTGAACAGGCGCAAAGCATATTGATGCGACGGGTAAGCGGATGGATAACTGCTCACGGTTTCAACCTTGCGCTGGAAAAAACCGAAGTAGTCATCCTGACCAGAAGGAGAATCCCGACCTTGCGTCCCATATCGATTGACGAGTTGACTATAGAGTCAAAACCAGCGATTAAATATCTTGGTTTAATGCTCGACTCGTAGATGGGCTTCTTCGAGCAAATCAAAGCAGCCGCGGACAGGGCTGCAGCAGGAGTCGCGGCCTTGAGTCGGCTAATGGCGAATGTCGGCGGCCCTATATCAACTAGGAGACGTCTCCTCATGGAAGCAACGCAGTCCGTCCTTCTCTATGGTGCGGAGGTATGGGCTGATGCCCTTGACAAAGAGGTGCATCGTAAACGCCTCGCTCAAGTGCAGAGGCGGGGAGCTTTGCGACTGGCGTCTGCTTATCGCACCATCTCCGAACCGGCTGTGATGGTGATTGCGGGAGTGATCCCCGTTGCCCTCCTTGCCAAGGAGCGGAAAGCTATCTATCGCCGTAAGAGTGAAAACTTAAGAGAAGTGGTTGCCCGTGAAGAACGTCAACGCACCCTTAACGAGTGGCAACTTTCTTGGCAAAATGAGCCAAGGGGCAAGTGGACTGCGCGGCTCATCGACAAATTAGACCCGTGGTTGAACAGAAAGCACGGTGAGATTGATTACTTCCTTACCCAACTTCTAAGTGGGCATGGAGGTTTTCGGTCTTACCTGCACAGGGTTGGGAAGGCGCGATCTCCTGATTGTGTGTTCTGCAATAGAGTGGCGGATGACGCTGAACACACCTTTTTCTCTTGCGAGAGGTGGGACGGCCTCCGCCAGCAGCTTTATGCAAACACAGGGGAGCTCTCTCCAGACAACATTGTCAGAGAGATACTGAAGAGCGCTGGCAGCTGGAATCGTATTGCGCATTATGTTCGGGCTCTTCTTACTACGAAGAAGATTGAACTCGATCGCCAGAGGGATCGGATGATAAGGGGTTCCCTGAACTAGCAACTCCCTTCCTCCCCTCCCCTCCCGTTGGTGAAAGGAATTCCCTGACTTGAAGGCTCCCAAAGCCGGGAGAGCGGCAGGGCTAGCCCGAAGTAATGTGTCAAACGGTTCCAGGCTAGTTCTCTGATGACAGGGAGGTGTTTAGTTGGTAGTCCGCCAACGTGCTGTTGCGGGAGTCCAACACTCTGTGCGTAAACGCATTCACCTACCCTACTCCCAAAAAAAAAAGCCCAACTTGAACCTGCCGGAAGGCCAAAACAAGGTCAACCACGAGAAGGAGTGAGCTATCCCAAAAACTTGCGGAAAATAAGGAAATTGACCTTGAGGATCGGCCAGCACCTGAGTGCACGCCTCTGTGTTTACCAAAATCAGGAATGTGAAAAACGAGCTAGAGATCTTTTCAGATGTTATATAATTTACAGGAATAGATAACCAAACAGAATACACTATTGCCAATAAATAAGACTACAAAGTGGACGTACTGGCCAACGCCAGAAAGAGCGTCCAAAACATAAATATGGAAGCCACGGAAATTGACTCTCCAAATAGTAAAAAGCCATAGGCTTCGAATCTTCCCACGACTATAACTAATCAAATCAATCCATTATAGACGAAACTGGAAACCCGACTACCACTTGTCCGTCGGGGAGACCTTTTCCAGAAAATGGAAAAGAAAGAAACGCCAAACGGGGACTTAAGCCACTGACTAGAGGGGGCTGCAAACTGTCAGAACCTTCTCCTCCGGTTGTACCAGGAAAAGCGGAACAAAAGGAAGCTGATGGAGTGGAGACTAGTTAATATCAAAAATGATCCATACAGACCCGATACTGGATACCTGTATAGGCTTCCAGAAAGAGAGAGAGAAACGTACTTCGGAAGAGTGTGAATTTTCTTGGGAATCAGGACACTAGCATTGCTGCACGTCTAGTTTAGACATAGACAACAAACAGAGTAAACTCCAATTATTTATTGCCCTCAAGGAGGAGGACAAAGCAATAATATTATCCTATGCTTAAAACTACTTAGAGAAGAGAAGTTAAAAGGACCAGGCTATTGTGCGTTGTAATTTCGGCGAAACCTAGGAATCAGAGAATGGAAGTCGACTTCCAGCTCTGCGAAAGGTACGTTGAAAATGTCTGCGTAACCTATTGAGTCGGATTTTATCCACAACCTAACGGTCATGGTATCCCTCATAGATTTCGTCGCTATGTAGGCTATGGAATCGTCCATCCTCATGTAGTGGGCCAAAAATTCTTCGGAGGATTCATCTCTCGAACGTACCAAGAGTTCGCAATTTTTCTTGCTAAAAACCCAAGTCTCCGAGGAATACATGGGAACTGGCAAGATCATTGTCTTGTACAGTAAGAGCTTTGACCCTATGGTGAGATTTTTCGAGCGAAACAGTTTTTGTAAGCTGAAATAGGCTCTGTTGGCAGCCAACAACCGTGCGCGGATTTCATCATTGTAACTATTATCGGTTATGATTTTCGACCCTAGATAAGAGAAATTATCAACGGTCTCAAAGTTGTAGTCTCCTATCCTTATTCTTCCCGTTTGGCCAGTACGGTTTGATGTTGTTGGTTGGTTGGTTTTTGGTGTTGACGTTGCCACCATACACTTTGTCTCGCCTTCCTTAATGTGCAGCCCAAGATCTCGCGCCAATCGCCACCTGCTCGATCTGGATGAAGACAGTTTGTACGTCTCGGGTTGTTCCTCCAATGATGTCGATATCGTCAGCATAGGCCAGTAGTTGCGTGGACTTAAAGAGGATCGTACCCCTTGCATTTACCTCAACATCATGGATCATTTCTCCAGGGCCAGATTAAAAAGGACGCATGTTAGGGCATCCCCTTGTCGTAGACCGTTGTTGATGTCGAATGGTCTTGAGAGTGATCCTGCTGCTTTTATCTGGCCTCGCACATTGTGGAGTGGTCAGGGTCAGCCTAGTCAGTCTTATTAATTTCGTCGGGATACCGAATTCTGTCATGGCCGTGTACAGTTTTACCCTGGCTATACTATCATAGATGGCTTTAAAATCGATGAAAAAATGGTGCAACTGATGTCCATATTCCAACAGTTTTTCCATCGCTTGCCGCAGAGATAAAATCTGATCTGTTGCTGATTCGCCTGAAGTGAAGTCTCTTTGGTATGGGCCAATAATGTTCTGGGCGTATGGGGCTATCCGGGCTAGCAAGATAGAGTTCTCCGTATTTTATAGATGGTACTCAGCAACGTGATGCCTCTCTAATTGCTGCGCCGTGTGATATCTCCCTTTTATGTGTGAGACAGATAATGCCTCTTTGCCAATCGTCAGGCATTGATTCGCCGTCCCACACTTTCAGCACAAGTTGATGAACTACTTGGTGTAACTGGTCGCCTCCATATTTAACCAATTCGGATGAAATTCCAACCGCTCCTGGCGACTTATGAATTTTAAGCCGATCGCACGAACTGTTTCTACAATGATTGGAGGTGACAGTATTTGTCCGTCGTCTTCAGTTGGCGGGTCCTCCAACTCGCCGATATTCTAGTTGTTCAGCAGTGCATCAAAGTACTCAACCCATCGTTCCAAATCCATTCCATTCCATTCTGGTGAGAATCAAATTTCCCTCTTTGTCTTGGCAGTATGAGCGTGGAGGTGTATAAGGCTTCATCCTGCTGACTTGTTGGTAAAACTTCCGCGCTTAGTGCGGTGACTCTCTGTACTTTTGAGAGTTCACAGGCAAGCTGGTTCTCTCGGGCTTCTTTTTTTTCGTCTGTGAAGTCGCTTCTCCGCTCGACGAAGTTCGTGATAAGTTTTCGAGCGTGCCCGCGTTCTTCAAGAGTACAACATTATTCGGTATACAGCATTCTTCCGTTCAGTTGCTAGCTTACATTCATCGTCGAACCAGCCGTTCAGACTTTTTTTTTCGATTGGGCCCAAGTATGTGTGTGATAATGTTTTTCAGATGATTGTGAAAATCATTTGTTGATGCTTCATCTCGAGGACCTCTGATGACTGCGATTATTGTGGTATCCATTTCCCCCCTGGTAGGTGCTACAAAGGGTTGTGTTGTGGATGGCTTCAGCGTTAATTCTTACTTGATTGTCAAGGGGGATTTTAGACAATAGTTTTATTCGAACCCGAAGCACCATGCCAACGAGAAAATGAACCGGGTCTATATTGGCCCCCTATATGTTCTGATATTCACCAAGGCTAAGGGTTAGTGACGTTCAATCCAATACGTGGGCAATTTGGTCCACGTTTGCTTGTGGACCGCTTTCCGCGCCAACCAGGTGCTTCCAACTGCCATTTCGTACGACACTGCTAATAGAATAATCAGCAGTCCGTTATGATTTGTATCCTTATGTAGGTTATGGGAGCCAATGCATCGCCTCAATACGGGCTCCGACCCTACCTAGCTGTTAAAATCTCTAAGTAAGATTTTGATTCCATACCTGGGACAGGCTTCAAGGATTCGTTCTACTGCCTCAAAGAAGGTATCCTTCTCCGACCCTGCAGTCTCCTCTGTAGTGGCTCCTCTCCAGGAAACCCGTCCCTGTCAAGCGCATCTCTTGTAACGCTGTTGCATCAATCTTATATTGGGACAGGGCATCGGCTAGGTCCGCTCATTTTCTAGTCTTCTGATAGTCCCTACTCCCAAATAGAAAAACACCATCTGGGAGAACGAAGGATTCTCCGCTAGTGCTCTAATATCTAGAAGAATGAAGACCATCCCAAACAAATTTCGAACCGAATTCGATACGATTTCTTCCAAACTCTGCGGAACGATATCCTTCCCCGTCACACCATTGACTTCCTAACCAAATGTCAGGTACACTCCAACCTCCTAATCAGGTCATACACATTGTGAACGTTGAAGGAAGCTTCCTCAACTCCTCTTATCCTTACGACTCCAAAATTATCTCTTCGATTCTCATCTACATCAGTAGTTGCTTGCAGTACCAATGTTCAAAACTGAGCCACCCTTAGCGCCAATCTATACCTTTTAATACCCTGTCCTGCACCCTGCCTTTAATCTTATCCCTTCTCTCACTTAAAATGTAAGTTAGGATTGCCGCTAAGTTAGTTATAATTTCAATGTTAAAATGATGAATTTGTCATGTTGATTGAAAGGCAAATAATAGTTAATTGTCCCCGCCATCTAGGCCCTGACAACTCATAGGCTTTGACTAATTAATATCTCAAATTTCCCGGAAGACATAAACGTTCGATTTTCCACTTTTCACATCAAGGTGAGAACCACTATCTCTTCAATTAGCAATAGGTTCCTTGCCATTAAGTAACTGCGAAAAAAATCAATTTATTCCGACAAAATCACCTGCCTGGCCCACGATTCGACGATGGCACTGAACTTGATTTCGTTCGACGCATTAGCGGTGCTAAATTTACCTTTCCTATTTTATCCAAAATCTAACCGCCACAGTGTTAAGATCGTTCCACTCCCATGTTCTCGTTAGCATATTTCCATCTGCGACATCAGCTCTATGGCTACCGCAAAATGCGCTCTTTACCTGGGAGCCGGTTTCTGAAAGACTTCTCGAGTGTAAGATTCCAGTCCAGGTTAGAGAGCATCACAGTTGTACACCGCTATGCCCTAACAAAGACCTCCAATCTTGTGGAGAAGGATGCCTTCTTCGAGCGCTTACACTTAGTTCAAAAGGGACTTCCTAAAAGTGACATTGTGATCGTGATGAATGATCTGAATGGATGCTCGGACATGTGATGGGGAAGCATGATCTTGGCGACCGTAACTATAATGGGTTTAGGGATTTCCATAGCTTCCTCCACCTCGTCATTGCTGGCACATTGTTCGAGGACAGATCCTGCCATAAGGTCAGTTGGTTTCAACCGGCTGACACCGTATGAGCCATCAGATTGAACAAACAAAAACTCAGAAAAATTTGAGATCAAAAACAGAGAACGTCAGGGTTGCATCTTGTTATCGAAATTATTTCTTGTTATGATTGGCGGCGTTCTTCATGCTGCCTTGGACAGACGACGTGGAGCGCTAAAATGGACCGTGAAATCTTTCCTGAAACACCTTAACCACGATGATAACACCTATTTGTCCGTTCAAATGTCAAATGGCTTTCCATTTGAAAAGGGAAGAGAGTAGAGTCCGACTTAAGATAAACACCACCCAAACCAAGACACTCAGTCTGACTGGTCATCATACCCTTCCTATTTGCATTAATGGGCAGAAAATCGAAGGCGTTAATCAATGAGGCAGTGGCACCGAGCTTTATGCATTAACACTGAATCCGTTTTCACGGCTTGGCCAAAAATTTAGAAATGCAACTATCTCAAGACCAACATCAAGTTGAGGCTGTTCCGCGTCAATGTTCTCCTTGTGCTGCTATATGAGAGGAGTACATGGAAAATTACCAACACTATTACTCGGAAACTCAAAGCTCTCAGCAATTTGTGGCGGTACATCGGAGGCGCGAACTTAAGGGGCTTGAGGCCTAACACCGTGAACGGCCTACCCTCAACGGAAATATTTTATAGCGAAGTACGCGGCGAGTAGTTCACGATCGTAGGCGCTGTAGTTGTGTTGAGCTGTGTTGAAAAGAAGTTCAACGGTTGCCAGATTTGATTCACCGGTTTGTGCCGAACGGCGCCTACCGCAGTATCTGAGGTATTGGCGAAGACAACTAGGCGCTGGCTGAGGAAATGCCAGCAGTTTCGCCTTAACAAGTTGTTGTTTAACTGTCTCAAATGCATGGACGGCCTCAGTACACCACGCAACCTCGCGGGAGTTTTTAGTTTTGGGCTCAGACAACTAGGTGTTCAAGATCGCTTAATCATGAGCGGCCCTGGGCAAGAACCGACGATAGAAATTTAACATGCCTAAGAATCTTCGTAGATGCTTCACCGTGGTTGGTAGTGGAAACCTCTTAATCGCTCCAACCTTGCCTGCGTCAGGTTGGATACCGTCAGGGGTGACTAAGTGGCCGAGAAAGTTCACCTGCTTCTGTAGACATCGTTTAAGACAAGTCCGGCCGTTGAAAAATGCACTCGCGATGCTCAAGTGCTCAGATTCGGAAGCGGAAGCGACCAAAACATCATTCATATATACGAAACAAAAGTTTAAGTTTCGTAAAACAAAGGGGATGAAAGTCTGCGCAGCGTTGCACAAACCGAAAGTCATCTTAGTGAACTCGAAGAGTCCGAAAGGTGTACAAATAGCCGTCTTCGGAATGCCTTTGAAAGCTACAGGAATTTGATGGAACACCATGGCTAGATCCAAAGTCGTTAAAACACGGCAATTCGTTAATGAGTGCGCGAAATCATGCATGAGTGGTATGGGATATCGATCTGGAACTGTCTGAGCGTTCAGACGCTTATAGTCTCCACATGGGCACCATTCGCCGTTTGGCTTAGGAACCATATGAAGCGGAGAGAACCAACAACTGTTTGATGGTCTGCAGATACCCTGTTTCATCAAATTTCCAAACTCGATCTTCGCAACAGAAAACTTCTTGGGTAAAAGAGGACGCACCTTTGAGAAGATTGGAGAGCTGGGGGTATTGATATAGTGTTGCACATCGTGCTTCACCGGCTTGGAGAAACTACTTTCCATAGTGATGTTGCGAAACTTTCGGAGAAGTGCACGAGTGCGATGGTCGGCACGTCCTCGAAAATTATCGAGAGAGTGTCATCTTGACAGGTAGAAATCTATCCTGGCGTCTGTTACGAGGTTCTGCAAGTCAACCAGCAGCCCATAGCGCCTAATATGAGGATGCTCATGTCCGCTAAAATGACTCCGAGACCCACGCCCACCTGGCTATAGCCATAAGTGCTGAAGGGACGGTCGTTTACTCCCTCCGGGCTCTACTAGACCGTTTTCCGCGTGGCTGCGGAAATTGTTGCGTCGGTGGACCCAAATTCATATTGGCGTCTAGGTTTGAGCCTCCGATGTGCCGCCACAAATTCATGTGTGCACAAGACAATATCTAATAAAGAACTTCGGGTGCGCGTGTGGGTGTGCTTGACGCGCTATTATGTCACGCATTACGTTCTTTTTGGTGGTGTTAACGATGAGACCATTGGAAGCTCTTGATAGGCTTCAGGATATTTACAGTAAAAAGTGAGAAGTTTAGCTTATAAACGAGTCCGCATTACCATACCGAGTACCTCCCTTATGTTAAGGGGGCAGACTATTTTAGATGGGTTGCAATTAACCCCGAGGGAGACTTCACTTTTCAGGACTAAGGCAGCAGGTTGAACTGTAATCATCCGACAAAAGATTTCCATTTTTCTTTGGAATGGGTGTGATTTGAGCAATGTTCCAGCTCGTAAAAATATGGAAGTTTCGCAAAAAATGATTAAATACTATGGACAGTTAAGTCCTTGAGGGTTTAACGTGACCACCTGTCTGGACGACTTAATCCCACGATCTTCTTAGGACACGGATTGATTTTGGGACCACAATCAGAGACCCGCTGTGACAAGCAACAACGGTACCAGTCTATACCAAGTGCATGGCTTAGCATTCATACTGGTGGATGCAAGACCTACCTAAATCTCTACCGAACTAAGGAGTACGGCACCCGTGTTGAAACGCAACACCACACCGAGGCCCGAAGGTCTCTCCTCGCTTGAGCATAACCACAACTCCCATGAAGCTCCCACTAGGGGGCCAACCGCAAACAACCGAGCTGTACTCACATCCAACGGGAGTTCACCCGGAGTATGAGAATCCAGAGGCTATCTCGGTTCCCCTGGTACCCTGGTGAGGTTTCGTGACCAATTTGCCACTTCAGATGAGTCCCCGTGCAGACTCGGGTCTGATCGCCCTGATTAGGCTTTTGGAGCATTCGCCTACTGCATCACGGCCCCCAAGCCAAAGTGAGTACAACGTCTCCCGGTGCCACCTAAATGGAGGTTCTCCTTGGCCGCTTGGTTTTGGTTTGGCCGACAAGCTTGCTCCGTCTTCCTCACCGCCACCTCTGAGCACTAAAATACTATGGACAGAAAATTAATTGGCCGGATTGAACCAGTAAATCGTTTTGAGAAGAGAGAGTATTGGAGCGGCCGAATATGTCTGGCTATTCAAGAGCGAGATAGTGAGAGCAGAGTTTACGGAATCTGAGCACGAATTCATCATATGCTTTTGGGTATTGACTAACATACTTCCTGGCTTTATAGAGTTGGGAACTGTGGCAGTCTGGATTGAAGCGATTGTTTTATACGCCGATAGTTGAAATCCGGTGTTGTTAACGGCGGGAGTCAAATGGTTCCACCCATAAGTCGGATTTGCAGATGGCATCGCGTTGATATTGCTGATTTCCAGCCAGAGGTAAAGGTAAGCAATTATGAAATCGAAAGGGTTACGGTCTGCGGACAAGGGCAGCAATGCAGTTTGCGGCCTTAATTGATACACCTGTCCAATCAGGGTAGGCGTCAAGTGCTTTAACCGCTCGTTAAAATAAGAAGCAATGATTTGCCACTTGAATAGGTATTCCTCGACAGCGGATGGCTTGGGTCAAAGAGCTGGTTGAGACAATAGACGGAAATGACGTACACGACACCGAAGGTTGTTTCTGTTGAATCGATGGTAACCTCTAGAAACTTGAGGAGTTTGTCAGAGAACAGCATTCTAATAAAGAGCGAAAAAGTTGGCTGACGGTTTCATCCAGGACAGAGGCAACTCATCAGGTGCTGCCACACCTCTGCCCTAGGAGCAGGTGTTTAACCCAAAAAAGAGGAGTCCGTGGACTACAAAAGAGGAAGTAAGTTGCTTCCCAAGTGGTCCGGTCCGTCAAGAAGTGGGTGCGGACTCAGGACTCCCAGCAGGATGTTCTGAAGTCATTGCCTCAAACTTATAAACTAACATCAATTTAAACTTCAGATAAATCAAAAATGTAGCCAGAGCCATGCATTCGGTTGACAAGAAAGCTACATTGAGCAAGAGACTAATCCGCATTTTATAGTCCTGCCAGCGTTATTTCGTGATCATTATCAAGGCCCTCTATATGGCTCTTGGAATTCCAAACTTTATTGACTCTCCCCGCGGATTTTACAGCTTGTGATAAATTGAAAAATCTAGAGTGCATCCATAACTTTCAAACTCTTTCATATCAAAACCGGCAAACCATCCGATACTGGTGTGCACTCATTCAAAAAAAACGGAACGGAAATCCCCGGGAGCAATAAAATGCATCAACATCGTTTTCCAGTCCCAAATTCGAAGCAATTACATTCTTGAACCTTTTGCAACTTGCATTGTGGCCGAACCAATAGAACCGAAAGCAAACAAAATTCGGCAGAGAGTCCTGATATGAATCAAAGTCCCAGAAAGTAATAAACTTTGTTTGAAAGCGACTGTAAATTGGATTACACTCGAAATGGTCCCCCCGCTTGCTCCTCGAATCGCACGGCACAACTCAACAACTACGCTCGGCAATTGCGAGAAATCCCGTAAAGTGCAAACTTACAAGCTCATACGGAGTTATCTACTTTGTTTGGGGAATCATTTAAGCACCACCCCGAGCACCAGCAAACCTTTAACATCACTTAATTGGCTTTACGTTCGCCTGTGTCGAGTAAATATTTTTCCAGAAACGGAAGATATTGCTCACACCGCCCTGCATCGCTCCACCGCTCGGCCGGCCCAACTTTCAACTTTCTGTTTGAACTTCTCGAAATGTTTGACTTAAGTGCAGAGCATCCCCCGGGGGTTCCTTGGGCCATATTTCTGCTGATATTGAAACTTATCTCGCCGATTCGGGACTGCACCTTCCAGCGTCGACACGTTAAATTGAGCCATTTGCCGCCTAGTTGGGGGAGTTTGTGCCATTTCGCGGTACCTTATCTGGGTCATAGATTAGTCTGGGATCTCGGCTGAGTCAGTTTTCTTCAACTTGCTCCCGTTAAAGTTCATTTTCGGGAAATGTTTTAATTTCCTCGAGGAATGCCTTCGTTGTCAGTTGACGCATAGTTCGAGACTTCCGGGAAGGGGCTCATGGTATTAGTGGGAGCGGATAGTGGGGGTTTATAGCAGGGAAACTACGTGCAAGATAACACTATCTTTTCGCTTTGGCATCAAAATTCGCATGCCGGGAGGCAAACGGAGAACTTCCAAGAGGAAGTTCCAACTTAAAACTCCTTAAACGGATTTATTGCTAGTTTTAATTGCGTCGCGATAAAGGAGGAACAAAAATCAGTTTTATGCTAGTTTCTTTCCGTTGTTTAAGTAATTGGAGCTCCCTTGGGAGTCGTGGGAAAGTGTAGGTGCTGCGGGCGATAGTTCCCCGTTGCTTGTTACGTTAATTAGAGCAAAATATGTTCGCTCCACCATCAGCGACGAGAGTGCGAAGTAGATCAGCTGCTTTCCTCCGCACTTGACTTTCATTGCCCCCAATGCTCTTGGTGTGTCCGCAGCTGCTCCGGTTGTGGCTCCGTAGCTTTCTCGCTCATGCCACCGGCAACAGGCTGGCGGCAATTGTTCACCGATTCGAAACAATAGAACTTAATCGACTTAGAGTTGAACTTTGGACTACGCCACTTGCCTCCAGGCCCGAACGATGGGCAATCAGCAAGGACAAAGCACTTCCCACCCCAATGCAATCAGCGGAAGTCACTCACCTGCAGTGTGTACTTTTGGCCGTCAACCTCGATGTCTTTATTCATGAACTCCACACCTATTGTGTGGAAACTGTTCTCGTCGAACCTATTCGAGACGAATCTGTTCATTAAGCAACTTTTCCCCACACCGCCGTCGCCCAAAATCACAACTTTCAGCAAAGTCGATTTGCTGGGTGGTCGCATGTTAGCCATTTTCGGCAGAGTTTCTTGGGATATTCGCGCGTTTCCGATGGGTTATCTCAACTCCGACACATTAAGCTTAATCTAGAAATCGTCGCACTTAATCCAGCCTAACTACGCCACTTTTTTGGTTCTTTTACTGACACACTTTGTTTACTTTTGGCATTACACTTCCGAGTTAAATCCGCGATCACAGGCGATTTCTAGATGACCTTCGGCGTGGTATTTCGGACCGCACTCGTCTTGCTTTGTGGCGAATTATTTGGTAAAAGGGAAACACGCGAATGCGGAAACCGGACAAGATTTTGCACAACAAAAGAGAAGACACGCAAAATATCGACAAATTGACAGTGACAGGTCGGCGAACGTCACTCTCACGACGGAAGCAATCTCAGCTGATTATACAAAACAATCGGCATCTGTGCCCCCGGGAGAGGAAATTTGACGTACGCTACTGCAGAAATTACGTCTAAGTTTATGTAGAGAATAAAGATGGCGCGGTGGGTGTAGTGACGTCTTTCCAGAAGTTCGTTATCATTGCTGCATAAATAAATAAATATTTTTGTCCGTAGAAGGTTCGTTTAAGGAGCTAAATTTATCAGGCCTTCACCTTAGGTAACAACTGAAAGAGGGTATTATGTTGCGGGGTCGGGTGGCTGCTGCCTGCCCCGCCGTACGGTACTAAAAAAATAAATGCCCAACTTCTGGTGGAATGCCGAAATCGAAGAACTTCGTAAAGTTTGCCTTAAAGCCAAAAACACAGCCAACGTAGCAGAAACCAGCCTGAATCTGAAGCGTTGTACAACCAATATAAGAAGGCGAGGAAACAATTGCAAGCAGCTATCTCTAGAAGTAAAACTGAACAATTCAAGAGGTTATGCAAGCAAGCGGACTTCGACCCATGGGGAAGTGCTCACAAGGCCGTTATGACATCAATCAAGGGAAAGCGCTCACCGCCGATAACCAACCCTATCCCCTATCCCGGGATATCATTAGCTCTTTTTTCCCACAAGTTTCAAGTGAATCGATCTCTAACTGTCCAGATAGATCTCGGTGAAATTCCCGAGGTAACCACTGACGAAGACCTGGAAGCCGTGAAGAAGATTGCCGAAAATAAAGCCCCAGGTTTAGACGGCATTCCGAATAAAGCACTGATAGTGGCCGTCGAAACAGTTCCAAGGTGGTTCGCTGAAACATTTACGACGTGTCTCATAGATGGGATTTTCCCGGAAGAGTGGGGGAGACAGAAGCTTGTGCTAATCCCGAAGCCAAACAAACTTTTGGGTGATCCATTGTCTTATAGACCTGCCTACTAAACGGCATCGGCAAACTTTTCGAACGAGTCATCTTCAATAGGCTTGTACCAATCACAGAAAAGGAGGGTGTTCTCTCAGGCAGGCAGTTCGGATTACGGAAGGCTAAAGATCTACTGTCAATGCCATCAGCACGGTGAAGGAAATTGCGGAAAAGGCAATGGAGGCCATTAAATCTTGCGCGGTAGTTACTCTCGACATGAAGAATGCCTTTGATACGGCAAAATGAAGCAAAATAATTACGGTTTTAGCCAAATTGGGCATTCGTAAATATCTGGTGCATATAGTCATGGAATTTCTCCAGGAGAGCATATTGTGTTACGATTCAGACGATGGACCTAAGACGTATACAACAATCTGCGGGGTTCCACAAGGATCAGTCCTCCGTCCTCTCCTGTGGATAATAATGTATGACGGAATTTTAAAGTTGCAGCTACCCAAATGAGTGACAATCATTGTCTTCGCAGACGATATCGGAGTGACTATCGTAGCACAAGATATTGATGAGGCCGAGGTACTCACATTTTTTATATCAGGTCGAGTCATGGTTGACCAACGACTGAAATTCAAGTCCCATCTTGAAAATTTAGCAACCAAGGCTTCCGGAGTGGCTACATTGTTGCCAAGAATATTTTCAAATACCACCACTTAGGTCCTAGGCAAAGCCGTCGGCTTTTGATCTCAAGGGCTGTCAGCTTTATTTTGCTTTATGCAGCTCCATTCTGGGCACCGTCTATGAAGTTGGAAGCAAATAGAAGAAAAATCTGGACGCTGGACACACCAAACGAAGGCACGGTGAGGTTAGTTGCCACCTACTCAATTCCTAAGCGGACACGAAGGGTACCGCGCACACTCTTATCACTTCGGGCGTGACGACTCCCCGTATTACCCGACATGCGTGATGATTCCGGAGAATGTAGAGCATGTTGTTTTTAAGTGTCCGCGGTTCGCCGCACACAGAGCGGAGGCGTAAATTGACGCCGGGGCACGGTTGACAACCGAGAATATCGTGGACCATATGCTAACCTCTGAAACATCTTGGAAGGCAGAGGAAAAATTAATGAGGGCGATCCACAATCTGCTGAGGAGGAGGAGCTTCGTTACAAATAACGACAGGAGCCACAGTTCATGATCGTGATTCTGCCCCGCGACGTAATAGGGAACCGCGTGGTGAGCGAAGGAGAAAGAGGTGGTTTTAGTGAGTAAAAGTCTCACATAACCTTACGGCAGGAGCCAGCGGTAGGTTTTGAAATTTTCCACCTTTCAATGTATATAAAAAAAAAGAAAGGCCCTGACTGAGAAGGAGTGATGTCGTAGGCCAAGATACCAGGCAGCTTTTAGGCATATCGAATTGGCGGACCTTATCGGTTGTTGCGACGTTAATGATGATGATGATGAAGGTGCCCCCCTTCTGGTGCTCTCACCTAGACTTATGGTTTCTGCAAATCGAGTTTCAATTCTATTGGATCACGAACAATGCTTCGCGATACAACCTGACCCTGTCGGCCTTGGATTTGGTTATCGCCGGTGAAATTTCAGTCGTCATACGCTCGCCGCCGCCGACCGAAGCGTACTCGACGCCATCATCTCCAAGATGACAGATTCCCCGGACCCTCAGCTACACAAGCTGCTCACTGGCGTCGAACTCAACGGCTGACGCCCCTCGCAGCTACTACGCCATATGCGCTCCCTCACAGACACGCGCATAGCTGATGACATCATTAGGGTCAAATGACTGGACCTCCCACCTAAGCAAATTCGCAGAAAGTTGCTCCTCATCAAGAACCAAACGCTAGACGAACTTGCAGATGTTGTCGATGAGATGTACCAGATCATCCCAGGTTTCTGTGCCAAGAACACATCACGCTCATGTGCCCCCACCCCACCATCAAGCCGAGTGTCGTCCAGCTCACGGGGGACCGCGTAGCCAAGGAGTTATGCACTGGCCTAGCTCATCACGCTCACCCGCGACCTCCTCCTGCAACCACGCAACCTCAACCACAGGGCCACTCTGAGTTACGAGGGCTCCTTCATTAGCGTGGTCGTTTGGCAACTCCGGGACCAGACCCCGGGCCAGGGTGTTGTTGGTACCACAGCAAACATAGCACCCTGGCTATACGCTGCAGGAAACCCTGCAGTTTTCCTGCGCAAAACTCTCCCTGTTACCATGAAAACTAGAGTCGTCGGCGATGCATGCTGCGACAATCACTGGCGAAACATCCGAGAAACGGCTCTATGTCTCCGACCGCAGCAGGAAAATACGTTTCTTAATCGATTCAGGCTCTGCCCTCTATTCTGTCCAGAAGCGATACTCAGCTAAACCTCTTCAGAAGCAAAGCCTGACATTGCAATCCGCTAACGTAACACTCATTTTGGCCGTCTGCACCCAGCAGGTCATCCTCGAGCTACGCCGGTCCTTCCACTGGCCGTTCACTATCGCCGACTAAGTTCATCAAGCCACTGCTGGCTCGAACGCTGACTTGCCGATCCATCAGAAATTGTTACTACGTGACCACCGGCATATTCGTAAGATGTCAGTGGTTCAGTTTTCAAGGTTTTCGATTCAGGGTATTCGATCAGATCCCGATGGCCCCGGACGATATCTGCAAGACCGCGGTTACTACGCCCTTCGGTCTTTTTGAATTTCTTGGCATTCCGCTGGGTCTGAAGAACGCCGCGCGGACTATACAGCGCACCATGAATCACCTCCTCAAAAAGCTCCCTTTCGTTCAGACCTACCAGGATGGCATCTTAGTCTTTTCCGACGCTAACGACTAGCATGAACGTCACTTAGGCTAGCTTTTCGAAACCAAGCTAAGCTCCGGATTAACTGAAGCAAGTGCCAAGTCGGTCTCCCAGAGGTCATCTTCACAGAATTCTCTGTCAATAGCAAAGGCTTCCGACCACCACCACCGTAAGCGCGTGCTATCATCGAGTTTCCGAAACCGACCAACACATCGCAGCTTAGGCACTTCCTCAGTATAATCAATTATTACTGGCGTTGCATCGCACACACCGTCCAGTGCCGGGCGCCTCTCTCTGAGCTTCTAAAACGGTGCGAAACCAAACGGTGGACACCGAACACTGAAAAACAAACATAGCAACTGCAGCAACCACAGCCTTCTTCGAGCCATTCCAACTGCTGGCTCTTCGGACCGATGCCTCGAACACAGCTCTCGGTGCGGTACTCGATCAGCAGCGGCCTAACGGCATCTGGGTTCCCTTGGGCTTCTTTTCGAGGAAATTATCGGACACTGAGTAGCGATAATCAACGTACGATCGCGGGCTCTTGGCTGTCTTCACGGCTATCAAGTACGTTCAGCGCATTTTCGAAGGGTGAAATTTCGTCATTCAGATCGATTACCGACCGCTCTCCGTCGCACCAGCGCAACGCTCTGACAAGGCTTCGCCCAGGCAGAGCAGGCAACTTTATTAGCCAATTCGACGCGAGCCTGCAATACACGCCAGGTGCGGACAACATGGTCGCCGACGTTCTCTCATGAGTTGAGACTGCCTATATGGCCACAGAGATATCTGTAAAGACAAGGAGATTCAGCTTCCTCACCTCCTCGCCAGTCCTCGCCTCAAATTGCACCGGCTCAATCTCGACGGCCAAGAGGCCTATTATGCGAAGCTCAATGGGAAAATCAAGCCGTACCTACCGCCTTCCCTTCGTCGCCAAGCCTTCGATACGGCACACCAGCTCTCCCATCCAGACGCACCACAGCCAAGATGGTAGCGGTTAAATTCTTCTGGCCCAGTCTCCGTAAGGAGGTTTTTGGCTGGATCAAATAATGCGTTCCGTGTCAACTCTCGAAGGTTCATCGCCACAACGGCACCGAGCTAGGCAATTTCCGAATTCCGGTCTGGCCCTTTGACCACACCCTCCTAGATGTGGTCAAGATGCCACTTTGTGAGGGTTACGAAAACTGTCTTACAATCATCGACCGCTACATTCGCTGACTTCAAGCGGTTTCCGTACAAGACGTAAAGGTCGTCAGCGCTCTCTTCGACCACTGGATTTCCATCTTTAGCACACCAGTAAAGATCGTAGCGGATCAAGGCCGCCAATTCGAGGCGGAGCTGATGTCTAACCTCGACCGCCTTGTGGTTGCACACCATGTTCACACAACGGCATATCATCCACAGAAAAACGGCATGGCCCAGCGGATGCACAGAACACTTAACGCTGCCCTGAAGTGTACACCAGAGACTTCCTTGCTTCGACCACCCATGGCTGTCCTTTTGGGTCTCCGTACCACCTTTTGGAAGGACTTGTCATCATCACCGCCCAACATGGCGTTCAGCACATCGCTGCGCATACCGCACGAGTTCATTTTGCCAAAGAGTTCCACCGAGCCTACTCCACACGACTTCGTCTTGGAACACTGCCGACTCTTCAACGCTATCCGGCCAGTACCCCCGGCTAGACACACATCACATCATCCGTTCGTTTTTAAGGACATGGATCGATGTTATTAAGAAACCGTTGGAGCAGCTTTATACAGGACCGCACCGAGTGGTCCAGAGATTCAACGACCGAACCTTCCTTGTGGACGTTAACGGTGTCAAGAAAACACTCCCGCCCCACCGTTATTTCGTAGTAGGAGCGCATGATGAAGATGTTCATTTCTTCAGTCCACTTCTTCCGCTGCCTACGCGAACCTCTTGCACTGGTCGCCACAGATTGTGGGGAAACAGCTGAAGGAGGCGGAGTAATTCTCCTGGTCGTGGTGGCGCCTAGACGTCGAACCGCCCCACGACTAGCGGTTTAGACGCCGTGCTGTCCATTACGGGAGCCCGACTCAGTCAAGAAGTTAGACGACTTTCGCTCGTTATCCGTACCGGACCTCAACTTTCTTCTTCTTCTCATTTTTGAATTTGCATTTTATCCCTACCTGCCAGGTATGGTGATAGCTTCCTCAGTAATTTATCTGCAAGACTGCAAAATTCCTGCACTTTCCTCGCCTACCCGCTGAGACGCTGCCTTTCTACTGAAGCCATCCATTCCTGTAATTTTAGGTTTAAGTTGGCATTCTTCACTCAGACATGAGTAGATTAGATGAAATTTACCGAATGAATTTACCGAATTCACCTCAATTTCGGCCAAAATAGGGGTGTGACAGAAAAATGGAGCGTGGTGGTCATATTCTAATTCAGCGACCCAAAATTAGTGAAGATCACCCATCAGAGTGTCTGTCCATTTTTTCATGTTGACCAGTGTAAAATAGTTATTTTACCTCAGTAAACATTTTCCGAATGTTTTCAATTTTTTTAGGAAGTGTCCTTGATCGGCTGAGTTTTTTCTTATAATGAACCTGAATGTCATGAAACACGGTTAAAAACGAAAAATGTCACTTCCGCTTTTCCCACTTCAAAATCGCCTCAGTCCCAATTCAAATCAAATTTTTCCCTTCTCGTCATGACCACATCTCACCCGAATTTCCCTCTCAACATCTGACAGCGCTCGCACAACACCGCATCGCGTCGCGTCCCATCGCGCAACCTGTCTGCTTGTTGCCGTCATCGGCTTGCTACCTGTCCAACGGGAGACCTGCGTCGCTCATTTCCAGTTTCGCTCTTGTCCACTTTGACGGCTCGACAGGGCGAGTTTCGCGCGAGTCCACTGCCCAAGCGGATTTGTCGTCATTGGGGTCGCTCAGAATTCACAGAAGAACCGTCGCTGGCCTTGCTACGCCGCAGTTTTCACACAGTCCGCGTGCGAGGTGGCGAGAGTTGCGCGAATTCGAGATTCCTTGGCTCGAGAAAGCGAAGCAAACGACAAACGAGGAAGCGCGTGTGGCTGGCGCTCGCGGAAATGATGTCAACTCGTTATTTTGGTGGTCGCTGGTGAATTGACAGTGCAAGTGAGCGGTGTCTGGCCGCACGCCTGGACCGAGAGGATTCTGTGTCGCGGAAGTGGCCGCGGGTGGCCCAGTGCCAGGTGCAAGGATCGCTTCCTGGAGCATCCCCCGCACGGTCGGGTGCAGGGAGGGGGCGCGCGGAGGCAGTGCTTCCTGCAACGGATTTGGGATTTTCAAGGTTTCGGGGGCATCGAGCGCCGCACTCGGCGTTGACAGAGGCGAGTTGTGTTTTCTTCTTTGCTTCGCTTGACTCGGTTCGTGCGACTGAGGTGAGTCGTCGAACGTCGTGGCTGCACACAGCTGCAGCGGCGCGACCTTACGGCGTGTCGGTATACGCGGCGGAGGAGACAGTGTTAGTGAGGGGGCGGCGCGGCCGGGAGGGGAGTGTAAAGTTGTGCCGGCGGTCGGAGGCGGACGCGGATTGCAAAAATATTTACAGTGTCGAGCGAGAACGACCTTGACGACCACGTGCGCCAGAAAAGGACAGACGGAGAGGCATCGTCTGACAGGTCGAGTGACAGCGGTAGTTGGCGGAGTGGACAGGGCCGGCGTTGGGCTGGCGTAGTGAGCGGAGTAGTTCAGGGACGTGCTCAGGGTGAATGAATTGTGCAAGGGATCCTGTGTGTCATCGGCGTTCGGAGCGCGGGAAGTGGTTTGAAAGTGTGCGGCATTTCGCTCTGCACTGGCATAGCAGAACGCGGTTTTTTGTTTAACCGGGGGTCGCCCCTTGCCGCTCTGGAATACCTGTACGCCGCCTGACTGGTCCGGTCCGGCTGAGACGGCGGTGTGCAAGTGACGGCGCTCGAAAGATTCGAGACGGTGTACGGTTTCGTGGCGTTCTAGCGCTCGCTGCTCACTCGTCGCCGTGGACAGTGCACAACGTCTTCGGGCCGTCGTGTCGCGGTGGATTTCTGCTCGTTTGTTCGCTGCCAGCAGCCACAACATCGTCGGCCAGCCGCGTTCAAGTGTCAATAAACTTTGTGCGTTTTTGTTACGCGGTCTTGCGGCGTGAAGAAGGTGACTCGCGTACTCGGGCTGATTGTGTTAGGTGCCATCACGGTTCCACGACCTACAACGGCAACAGCAGGTCGCCGGGAACTGGTGGGGACTGCAAGGAGCCGTGCCGCGCGGTGGTGACTTTGTCGTAGTTGGCGACCAGGGAATATGGTCAGGAAAAGATTTTGCAGTTTCTAGGAATTGACTTTTTATTGGGACTATTGTGATACTGAGGCGTTTGCCAGGTTTTTTCGGAAGATTGCCAAGGTGAGTATTTTTCACTTTTATCGGGCTTGCCGAGCTTTTTATCGTTAATCAACCTTCACCAAACGTCCTGGCGGGTGGAGACCAAGTTCCCTGGCCTCCCACTCTAATTAATTAACGCCTTGCTAGGCTTGTGCTGGGTTGATTTAAAAAAAAAATCAACATTTGGCTTTGATCTCTTAATGAGATGGTAAAAGTTTACTTAATGCTCCTTTTCATTATGTTTTCTTTGTCCTTGAACAAATCCGGTCCTTCCCGATGAAGTTTGCATTGAATCTTACATGCTCTGTTTTTTAAAAAAGGATTCTTAGGTTTGGTACCACTAGCGCGACAAGTGAGATATGAAAAAAGAGATTTTGTGCCACAAAAAGTTATTAAAGTCGATCCAGGCGCAATGATCGAGTCAGTTCAACTTCAGCCTCTTGGTCTTGTTATCCTGAGCTCTAATCCCGGTCATGGACGCTTGTGTTCATCTTTGTGCTGTCCCATTGCAGCAAGTTTTTCACGTGCACAGCATTAACTGTGACAATGATATTGGAACACAATCTCATTGAAAATCAAATTAATAAAAATAAAAAAAATATACGAAAAAAGACTGTAGGAGAGAGAAGAGAGAGCAGGAAACGAACAGGCGCAAAAGCTGCTTTACAAATTTGATAGGGGTGCGTGTGAGAGTACCTCCATGGTAGCAAATGCTAAAAATCAAGGCCCATTCTTGCGTCTGCCAGTGCTGATAAGGAGAAAAGCAAGCGAAATAGTAGGTAGGTATCAGCAATTAGCGCTGTGATGCGCCGTTTTGATGCCTCAAACTTCCAAAACCATGATTGCTGTTATGAGAGCAAGGAGGCAGACTCCAGTCGGCTCAGATCTTCGGAGGCAGCCGGTAGCATTCACAAAAGAAAGCAGCTCTCCCACCCTGCCTAGAAATTTCTCTGAGATCTCCAAAGAATAGTGCACCTAATGTCGGCAGCCTGACTCTAGATAAAGCTGGGCAATCGCAAAGGAAGTGCCTGATGGTTTCTTTCTCTTCTCCGCATCTTCGACAATGCGAATTGTAGGGTATGCCGAGCCTGGCGACATATTTCCTTATGGGCTAGTGTCCTGTGCAGACCGCCATAATCTTGTATGCATTTGCACGCGTCTGGCAGAGAGGCTCTCGCGATCGGGCTGGCACATGTGGTGAACCTTCGCCATCTGAAGTCCGTGGCTTCTGGATAGAGCGAGTAGACTACGCCTTGACAGTCGCCAGCGGGGGACTGTATTCACCAGAGAACTGCCAAGATGAGAGCCTAATCTGTCCAATACGGCTCATTTCCCTCTATGTTCCTATGACCGGCAACCCATAGAAGGGTGGCCTCGACCGTGCCGTCAAAACTGTTAAGCGCGTTTCTACACTGCTCCACTAACCTGGATGATTCTCCGCAGAGTGTAAGGTTTTAATAGCCGTTGAGATGTCAATCAGAATGCCTTTGTTACGCTTAAGGATCGGATCATGCCCCAGCCATCGACAGGCTTCCAGTATCACCAACTTTTCCGCTTGAAATACACTGGTAAAAGCTGGGAGACTGTACGACTCGGATGCAAGGTATTTATTGGAGAAAAACCCCGCACCAAGCCCACAAACCATCTTTAATTCCTCGGTGAAGAACGCTGAGTCATAGCCTTGCAACACGCCGCCGATCTTCCACTCTGGCCTGGTTGGAAACTCTACAGCAAAGTTTCCTATGAAGTTCGGCTTATGTGTGACGTAGTTCAAAGGGAATACTCGAATTTTCCCGATGTAATTTGTTACTATGACCGTGGGACTTCGTTGTCCAGCATCCAGACTCGCGTAGTCTAATGGCACTGCACGCTATAACGTATTTAGTATGGAGCTCTAGAGGAAGGAGATGCAGGAGTGCATTGAGAACATCTGCCGGGGAGGATTACAGAGCCCCGTTAGCAACTGCACATCTGGTTCTTTAAATCCGATTAAGCTTCTTTCTGTTGTACTTTTTCTTTAAAGCTTGCCAACACACAATAGAGCCATACGTTAGGATGGGATGCACCACAACTGTGTATATCGAGAGAACCATCCTCGGGGGTAGACCCAATATCTTTACAAAGGTTCTCTTGCAGGCATAGAAGGCTATACAAGTCTCCTTAACCCACAGTTTTATGTACAATCTCCAATTTAGCTTCGGATTCGGAATTACATCCAGATACTTTACCAGAAAGAACCAATCCTTGTTCGTTCAGCTGCAGGAGGTGGAATTCGGGTATTTTTGGCTTGGTAGTGAATAGCGTCAGTTCCGTTTTGGTTGGATTTATGCCGAGTCCGCATCTTGCGGCCCACAGGCACACCTTTTCCAACGCCCCTTCCAATAATAATAATCGTTGGTCCAACAATCCAATTGGATCAGGGCCTTGAAGTGTATTAGAGCATTTCATTCAAGACCATAACGGCACACTGCAGTACACGCATTGCGCTCGCTCCAGATTATTACCCTGATTTGATTTAGGCACTCATTCACAGCTGAGTGGACTGGTGTCCGACATCCAGTCACGATAGCAAATCCCTCTACCATCAGTAAGCTTTGAACCACGACCTTCCGCTACGGCAACCCAGCGGTCTAATAACTTGAGCCATCTGGACACTGCTCCTGCCCAATAGCTTTAAAATTTCGTCCATCACTATTAACCAAGAAGAGATGGCACCACTCTGAGGCTCTGGTCAAGTGGCTACCTCCCAAATCCGACGGAATTGTCCTGGTTTTTGGCACGGATATTATTCGTACAATCCATACTGGATGGTGTTGGTGCTAGCGTTCTTGACTGCTCCCTCCATATTGAGGAAGACAGCTAGAGTGTACTCTTTGTACTGCAGTGATCGCTCAACCGTTCCAATTGCCTCGTGACAAGCGGTTTTTGTGGATTTGCCTTTGAGGTACGCAGGCTGGGAGTTAGACAAAGGCATTTTGTACATAATCATCCTTAAGTGGATTTCCAGGACAAACTCTAGGGTCCTCAACAAGAAAGAGGTGAGGCTGATTGGTCGAAAGTCCTTCGCGGAATCATGACCGCAGCTACCCGCTTTTGGTATGAAAACCACTCGTGCGCGTCTCTAAGACTGTGGTACGTATCTCAAAGAGATGCAACTTCGGTAAATCTCGACAAGCCACGGTACAACCCTTTCCTGCTGGTTCTGTAGTATAATGGACCCGAAGATTTATATCTGTATATAGTCCAGCCGATCTTATTCTCGGTAATTACCGATTTGATAGTCTCGCACGGCTGGGGTGGCTGCATACCCTACAAGCAAGGCTCTGACTGACAGTACTTCTCGCTGGCGGGAAAGGGCGCCTAAATCAGCAGCGCCAAGGTTTCACCAGAAGATTCCGTCCAGGAGTCTTCCGACTTTTTAAGAAAGGATTGACTCCCTGTGTTCATTGGACAGAATCTTACTGAGCCTTGCGGATTTGCTGGTGCTTTGCATTGACGTCACAGCCTATCAACAGGTTGGCCATCTTTGCTGCTGGGGTGGTATTCAAGTATTGCAGTTCTTCTGGCGGAGTTCTTAGATCGTGAACCATGTCAATCGAGGAAATATACACGTTCTCAGCGCCCGCCTGTTCTAGTTTGACCACGACTGAGTCGCTGGAACTCAGGTCCGGACACAGAAAAGCATACAGACTCTTCCTCGTGAGGATTCATGCCTTAGGACTATCCTGATCAGTGCCTCCTGTGCTGTGAAATAAATCATATTATTTGTTTTGGAACCCTTTGATGAGTACTATGGCTGGTATTCGGTAACCCAGTAGTCCGTCTGCCACCTCGCTTCGGGAGGTCCCTGTGGTTGGTTTCAGCACAGCGGTGCTACGGTTGGCACCGATTGTACTGCTGCCCGGATAACCTTGTACGCATGAAAGAAAACATTCATGAGGAAATGGGGTATCCGGTCAAGGATATTCCTTTGGCTCTATTGTGTGGCGGCGCCCAGCAAGAAACACAATAGAACCAAGCTTAGGATGAACCAAAGGACCGCATATGCAGCCCTGTTCAGCGGATGTCCTCAGTCGATGTTACTATCTTTCAACTATCAGACTCCGTGAGAGGTGGAGGGCAGCAAAGTCCTCCGGGGCGGGCAACTCTGGGAATTCGCAACGAACTACGCCGGACAAAAATTTCCCTACCAGCTACACAGTATTCTTTCCCGACGAATCAAAGATAGTCTGTGGAGCCAAAGCGGAATATTCTCAGATATGCGCAAAGTAGCTGAACCGCACGGTCTTCCAGGGAATGTCAGTGTATTCCAAACGAAAGTGCTGGCGATACTGGATGTCCCTTGATGACTGAGGCGTGATCCGTACGTAGCGTAACATAGTCATTCTAACCGACACCGAAGTGGTCAAATTTTACAGTTGAGACTGCCAAATATGGTTCACTTTTTAGTGAAGAGTGTCCGGATAGCTGAGTGGTTAGAGCGCAAGGCTGTCGTACGGAAGGTCGCGGTTCAAATCTCACTGGTGGCAGTGGAATTTGTATCGTGATTTGACGTCGGACATCAGTCGGACTCAGCTGTGAATGAGTACCTGAGTCAAATCAGGGTAATAATCTCGGGCGAGCGCAATGCTGACCACATTGCCTCCTAGTGTACCGTTACGGTCTTGAATGAAGTGCTCTAACATACTTCAAGGCCCTGATCCAACATGGATTGTTGCGCCAACGATTATTATTATTATTATTATTATTTTAGTGAAGAGCAGCACCTGCAGGAATGCCTGAGGCATCGACGAATACAGCTGAGGAAATGCCAGAAGTATAGCATCTACCAGCTGTTGTTTGATGGTCTCAAACGCCTGGACAGCCTCTGGGAGCTACACAATCAGGCGGGAGTCTTTGGTTTTCAGCTTAGACAAACAAACGTTAAGGATCGATTGTTGGTGTGCAGCCTTGGACAAGAAGCGACGATAGAAGTTTAACGTACCCAAGAACCTTCTTTGATCCTTAACAGTTTTTGGAATCGAAAAGCTCGAAATCGCTTGCACCTTCATTGGGTCCGGTTGGATGCCTTTAGAGGTAATCAGGTGGCCGAAGAATCTCATCTGCGATTACAAGAATTTGCATTTCTCAACATTAAGTACTGGACCGGTCTGAAGAAGACGCCGAAAAATGCATTCGAGGCGCGCTAAATGCTCGAACTCAGAGGAAAACGCGACCATAATATCATCTGAATAAACGAAGCAGAAGTGGAGCGCAGATTGGATGAATCTCTGAAATGGTTGCGCCGCGTTTCACAGTCTAAAAGTCCTAGTGAACACTAAGAACCCGAAAGGTGTGCATATTGCCATTTTCGGAGTGTCTTCGGGAGCTTCAGGGTCGTATGCCTCGACTAAGTCCAAAGTTGAGGAAATACGACAGTTTGCGATAGATGCATCGACTTGGAATCGTCTGAGCATTTAAAGGTTTGTAATCGCCACAAGGTCTCGCCATTAGATTTAGGGACCATGTGAAGTGGCGAATACTAACAACTTAAAAAGTTCTTCGAATTCTTTCCGCGTAACTGCGAGCTTCTACGGTGGAAATGGACGCACCTTAGTAGAAAATGGGGAGCCAGTAGTGTTGATGTGGTGCTAACATCATGCATAACGGGCTCAGAGACTACGCTCGGTAGTAATGTTCCGGTATTTTCGAAGAAGTGCGTGAATACGTGAGTCACAACTTCTTTAAAAACGAAAGGAAAGAGTGCTGGGTGAGCAGGAGGAGATTTTCCATGAAGATCTAAGGGAAATGGTGGGGTCACTGAGGGATCTATTATGTATACCCACTAGCAAACCGTAATGGCACAGGAAATCCGCGCCTAAGATGGGTATACTGATGTCCACGATTATGAAGCGCCAAGAAAACGCTTGTCGAAGTCTTAAACTCAAGTCTGCCTGTAACCATGCATGCAGATCGACGGGGAATTGGCTGCCGCGAGTTTCAATGATTGCGGTATTAAATTTGTATGCCCAGATACAGGAAGAAGCGACACTTCAACGCCTGTATCGACCGAGTAATTGCGCTGGTTCAAGGGGTCATAGACTGTGAGGCGACGTGGAGCATTTTAGGTAGCAGTCACCAGAACTTCCGGCAAGTCTAATTTATTTGGTGAGAGATTGCAGGGGCTGATACACTTTGTAGTCTTTTCAGCGATTCTGCCGAAGGTCCCGACGACCCGTTTCACGAGGCGGATCTAGAACTTGATCTAGTCCTACTCCCCGGACGCAAAGTACCGGCGGCCTCTGCCAACTCAGAGCCAGTGGCCGTTAATGCTGCCACGATCTGCTGCAGTTGAGCCACCTGACCTAAGTTGTCGTGGGACACCTCATCAACCATAGATCGCATGTGGAACTCATCGATTTTGTTCGCGATGACGACTAATTTATCTAGAATCCCCAAATCCGCACACGCCAGAATGGCCTGTGTGCTATCTGGCATCCTCTGCAGCCACAAAGACTGTAGCAACTCGGTGCCTACTTTGTCATTAACCAACTGCTTCATTTCACGCAGCGATTGGCTTGGCGCACGGTCACCTAGCGTTACCGGTTAAATTTAGCCGTCTCACTTACTGACTTTACGAGCTGCTCTTTTGATTGTCTATAAGAGCAGCCTTCGAGGACGTCAGAGACAAGTCCAACTGCCTCCTCGACCTGCCCGACCAACGCGTAATTAAAACGAACGGCATCCGCTGTGACGCCGGCCAAACTGGTGCTGTTGGTCTCTCACGTACTGTGTCCTGCTCAAGAGCTTGAATAGCTTCTTGTTCTTCTAGGTATTTCTCAGGTTTCTTAGTGGGTCTAGTGGACCTTCTCCTGCGATTCTTACCCCTAGATCTGGTTTTGGATGGGAAAGGTTCTGCTGGTGACACAGACGATATCCATTCTCTTGATGCTGGTGAAACTGGGGGAAGAGGAATTGGTGTCATCGTAGTTTTGTTATTTTGTTGGTTACTTTTGCTTTTATAGTGTTTACATCTCTTCTTAATAGATATCCTTTTCAAACGCACACTGTACATTAAAATACGTGTTTACAGAGAATTCAAGGACACAAGGAATTTCTTCACAAATTCGAGACTCCTGAAACTCACATTTTTCAGCTCCGAAACTCTTCTCTCAAACATGCATCCAAGCACGTCATTCCCATCTAAATTACTTCAAACTGACCACTCCAGACATTGCACAATGTCCATTTAAAACAGAGAAACATGCTAACCACTTGAAAACATGACATGTCCTTCATATTTGCAACAACAAGCGACGCCGAATAACAAGGAACCATCCCTGAAATGTAATAAGAGACAAGCGGGCCAGATGTTCGACACGCACATAAAGAAGCCTCTTTCAGGGAAATTCAACGAACCTTTCGAGACAGAAGAGCCGGGGCATGCCGGAGATCAGGGACAACACATTGTCGGCTCAAGGACATTCGAAGGATATGTTAAGGACGTTTGAATTTTTGCCGGCCGCACGGTAGGTAGGAAAGGATGTTGAAGACAGTTTCGGATGGTTGTGATTGATGGCGGAAAATGGCCGGGAAATGCTTACTTAATTTAGGGAATTTCGTTCTTATCCTTTATTTTTGTTATGACATGTGCTGCTTGGCAATGGAATTCCAGTTATGGTGCTTGGGTTGTGCCGGGGAAAAAAGGAATATTCGACAAACGACATCTTGTGTATGAAATCCTTCAGACGTTTATGGCAAAATCGATCTATTTTTGATGAGATACAATTCATTGTTTTCGTCTTCTACTGACTTTTGATTCGCTTGGGATACCTAACCATGAACGTTTCGGGCCTAAATACATGCACAAGGCTATATTTGAACCATTCGAATCGAATATGGTTTGAGTCTCTCCATTCTCCTCAACCACCCATTTTGCGAGTTCTGAGTTTCTATCTTTTTTCCCGCAATATGAACTCAATAGCTCAAGAAATATCCTTGCGTCCCTAATGAACGAATAAATCACTCAGAGAAAATCTATCCCAGAACTTGCTATTGCTCTAACCACATCCATATCGCTTGGCTTTCGAATTGCATCATCCCAGCTGGAACCGCAGCTTGCAATGAAGAAGATTTCCTCTGACTGTCTGCTGACCGCTCAGATTTTCTGGTCCACGTCTGCAAACCGCATATTCTCGATGATCCAGCTCTCCTTCAAGCGTGTGTGGCTTTTAACTAATCTCCTTGTGCTTGTCTTATCGTCAGTTGGCAACGGTGCATTCTGAAATATGTCTTGGTCCAATTGCTTACATTTTGATGCGCTCCGAGGTCGGTTGGAAGATGCAATGATAAATTCAAGACGTTGCAGTTTCGATGCACCGAGAGGAGTCTTCCACAGTTTGCTGCACTCTGGTTCCGTGTACATTTCGCTTGGATTGGATGTAGGAAATGTTCGGAGGTGGCTGTGCCTGCAAGATGGCTTTGGTGCGGTGCATCCGCTCCCATGGGATTGAAGTGTGATACGGTCGAAAATCCCAAGTACCGTTAGAAGACAAGTTTGCAGCATCATTTCAGTGGTGATGGAGCTGAGTATCCATTTTTCACCTTTTTGCTTCTTGCTTTGCTCGTCATGGTACCATCTTCGAAATATCCAATACGGCACACAGGAGCGAACAACAATTGGGAGATGCTTGACTTCCTTGGTGATGGCTGCATGCGTTCGCATACACACAAGCAGGATCCTTGCAAGGGTTACAATACACGGAACCATTTTCTTTGTGGGCGGCATTGAAAGGTTAACAGGCAGAGTTCAAATTAC
The DNA here is from genome assembly GCF_905115235.1 of Hermetia illucens. Taxonomy (NCBI): domain Eukaryota; kingdom Metazoa; phylum Arthropoda; class Insecta; order Diptera; family Stratiomyidae; genus Hermetia; species Hermetia illucens. Next base: position 161,075,167 of record NC_051851.1, on the reverse strand, counting down.
AGAGGGGTGAATGTCTGTTCAGGCAGACGTCGACTATGCCGGCAAGTTGTTGTTCGGAGGAAGCAGAAACACATGATAGTGTGAAAGTGCTCGGAGTTCCGCTATTGCGCCTCGACCGGCATGTGGGAAAGGTCACGGTGCATGCACTGCGAAATTCTTGTGATGAGGATTTTGAAGGTCGTCTTGATTGAGGAAAGGATTCGTTGCTGTTGGACTGTTGACTTGGTATGCAATCCTGAATCGATTTGTGGGATGTGATGTAATGTTCTTATCTATTGATGGTGGTTGAGGAAGGAAGCCCTTTTTCTATTGACTTTTACAGATTATTATTATTCTGTTCGCGTCCTTAAAGAATTATTGTGCCCCTTTTACTGGTTATAGTGTACCTATTGATCATAGTATCTCAAGCAGGCCTATAACTGCCAGGGACTTTAGTAAGTTCCCTACTTCCAGATCTTCGAACTTTGCATCAGTGTTCTCCCAGAAGCCTCGATCAACTTTGCACAAATGCCGGACACTGTCCCAGGACGTATATAGAGGTTTCGTCACACTCCTTACGAAACCTGCAGGCAGCTTCCGTAGATATCCCTAGCTTCCCTAGGTGATAGTTCAGCCGACAATGACCAGTGAGAATTCCCACTATGATTCGAAGGTTCTTTTTGGTGAGGTTTAAGCAATCCTTTGTGCGCATTGGTTCCTATCCTCCAATAAGCCCCCTGGACTGCTCCATTCCCGGTAGGTCCGCCCAGTATAGTTCCCTCAACCGTTCCTCTTCATTTCCTAGAGTTATAGCCATGAAACCGTTTCCGTTTCCACCGAAGGGCTCTGGCCCGTGTGAAGGCGTCCCTGCTCGCTTCTTGGCTAGTTCGTCCGCTGGCTCGTTGTCTTCCAACTCAGCATGGCCTACAACCCAAAGTATCCAGACCTGTTTGAACGAGCCGAGTGTACTTAGTCTCTCAAGTCATTCCCACACCAGTTTAGAGTTCATCTGGTTGGACCTAAGTGCCTTGATCGCTGCTTGGCTATCGGTGAGAATAGCTATGCTCTGCCCCCTGTAGTTCCCTTGCAGATTAAAGGACGCACATTTGTCTATGGCGTATATTTCCGCCTGGAATATGCTAGTGTACCTGCCCTTTGGCTCAAAGTACATTTTCCTTGGACCAATGACCCCCTCCCTCCCTCTGCTATGAGGGATCCGTCAGTGTACCAAGGAATCAGTTGCCGGTTTAAGCCGTATGTCGCAGCCACGCTCTCCCAGTTTGCCTTGTTACTCCAACGTGTTTCAAACTTCTTATCGAAGTGAAACCTCGTCGTCATGTTATGCCTTGGTATCAGTAATTCGGGATATCGCCTAGAAAGAATATCAATCTTCCTTCGATTTAGGCAGCTCCCCGCCTCACTGATACTCCCGGCCATCCTGAATATTGCCCTCCTTGCCTGCATCTGTATGTGCAGATGGAGAGGGGTTAATCCCAGGAGGACCTCCAGGGATGCCGTTGGGCATGTCCTCATTGCCCCACTGATACACACGCAAGTCAGCGTTTGGAGCTTATATAATTCACTGGCTTGTGGGCTAAGTTCGGTTCTTTCTGCCCAGATTACCGCTCCATAGGTAATCATTGGCCTTACTATTCCAGTATATATCCAAAGTAGTATCTTTGGGCTGCAACCCCATTTTTTCATTTTTCCTTTTTTTTTGCGACCTCAACCAAGTTACCTGTCAAGCTGACAATTATGGCCTCTTTAGGGACCTGAACCACGAGAACTCCATTATGCATCACATTTCACAATAAAAGACTGAATACCGAATCTTATGTTATTCGCGTTGTGACAATGGACTTTATAGTTCCATGGTTCATCCATGAACAGAGGGTCCTCGGATCTTTCAGTTATTGTTTCTCCTCCAGGGTCAACACTTGCCAGAACGACAGCCATGCCTTATTGCAACGGTCGCAAGGTGGGTGCGCTGAAATCCATACTGCCACTTGGACAGTCTGTTGTGGACTATTCCCATAGCCTTCCCTATTTACACCAGTACCTGCTTGTATTCAACGTATGTTGCACTAGGAGGCTCTTTACAACCGTAGATGTGTGGTGAATCTGACTTCAACGTTTTCTCTAACCTCTTGGGAACCTTTTCCGCTGTATTCTCAGAATGCAATCTATTGGATTTTTCCCGCATAAGCTACCCCCAAAATTGCGATATTATTCTCGCGAATGACACGTGAATGTGAGGTCTGATGGCTCGAATTATGGTCTTCCCTATTTAAATTAAAGAAGGGTTTTGCGTCACCTCACAATTTGCATTACGGGCTTCCTGATAATCCTAGAATATGTTACGCGATATGTGGATGGTTTAAATTTTCCTTCTTTCTGCAATTTCCATACCTAGATACTTCCTCTGCCGCGTCTCATTGATCTCCAGGAGGACATGGGGAAACAGTACAGCCATAGGCTCGTGTAGATGGTGACATGCAATTTTCGACTGAAGATCTGTGTGGTATTAGTAATGGACATGGCATCAAATGTGATAATTGTTGGGGCATAGCGTGTGAACCATGCGCTTTCACTTCTTCCGATACACCGGCACTCCTATTCCACTGCTCTAGTCCGCCCCCTTAGGAGAGTGGGTTCCACCGCATTGGGTACCCAGCAAAGGAATTGACGCCCCTCCTTAATTTGTGATCTATCCATAGTCACTTTCTGTTTCCGATCACTCGCGTACGAGTGCCAAGCATGTGCACCGGCCAAGCTCTTCGATTGAGATAGTGTCAGGCCAGCATGCTCCGATGATAGGATGCAGAGTGGTATTGACAAAAGCTTGATCGACGCCTTTGTCGCTCTGCCTATTAATGCAGATAGGAGGAGTGCGATGACCTTGGCTTTGTGTCCAAATCCAGAGCCATCTAGTGAAGGTTCATGACTCGATAAGAGATCAAACAGACGTCATCAGCAGCATCGAAATGCTTGAGGCAAGATGTCATAGTTGACATCATCCCTCCCTCCCCCCTTGTCCTCTGGACAAGGCAGCATGAACAACGCCACCGATAACAAAAAGAAATAATATCAGTCACAAGATGCAACCATAGCAGACTCCGCTTTGGATGTAATCCTCTTCTGACATTTTACCTCGATGCGGCACGTGGCACTTTGTTCCATCATATGTCGCTTTGATAATAGTTCCTTGGAAATGCCCCCTTGTGTAGAGCGTGTTCACGCTGTCAAAAGTTTAACCGAAATCGATGAGGAACAGGTGAACTGAAGATCGAAACTCCGCGCAATGTTCCAAAATAATCTGTAGGTTATTGATGTGATCAATGCAGGAGAGTGCGGAGCGGAAAACGGCCTGCTCTGAATTGATCAAGCTTTCGAGATGTTCTTTGATGGCTTTTTTGGCTATTATTTTTGCGACCCAAAATAGCCCTCCAATTGTCACACTCAAAACGACTGCCCCTCTTAACGATTATCCCTTTCCTCCACTGTCTAGAAAGGTCTTGGATTCCCAGGATTTCCGAAGGAGTGGAAGTAGCAAATTTACAGTGACTGTAGGTCCAGTGATAAATAAGTTTGCGAGGAGGCCGTCAAGCCCAGCGGCCTTACTCTGTTTGAGTGCATTGATAGTTGAAATGATTTCCCTTCTGCTTGGAGGAACAGTCCAAATCCGCATGTTATGATGACCAGCCAATTCATTCACAAGAGAAGGAACTACTACGGATGTGATGCGGTTGAAAAACGTGACGAAATGTTTTTTCCACCACTTTCCACCTGGTTGCAAATCTTTCGACAGTCCTGCCAAGGACTTCTACGGTCGTCCTTTACAGGACTGTCGAACACTGCAGCAGGCGCAGGATCTCCTCCCATAAACCACCCGCGAGAAAGATATCGATGTCACCATAATTAGTGAACTATATAAAAATCCCGGTAGTGGCATTTGGGCCAAGGATCAAACGCGCCAAGCAGCGCTATGGGCTTGCGGAGAACAAGCCTTCAAAAAAATAAAGGAGCAGCCGGGCTAATACTTCATTTGAGCGAAAGTGAATGTGGCAGCCAGACAAAGAATATGAGAGGTCGTGTCTGTTCGAATTGGCCTGGGGTCTATAGTTGACCACCATACAATCTGCATTGAGATCGAGGTTGAATCATGCTTCAAAAAGGGTTCTCACAGAGCGCCGGGTGCTTTTTCGGGTAAGGCGGTAAAAGCTTTCGAGGGAGGCACGCTCTCTGAAGTGCTTGAACTTGATATATCCCTGAATGATACGGCCATAGAAAAAGTTAAGATTACACAATGGGTAACGGAAGCATACGATGCTACTATGCCCAAAACACGACTGTTCCTCGGTAGGCAACCCAACTATTGGTGGAACATCGGAATCGCTACCTTGTAAGCCGCATGTTTCCGGGCAAAGAAGCTACAAGGCCACTTAAAGGAAGCGATTGGGAAAATTTAAAGGAACCTCTTTGACCAATACGTCCGGGATGTAGCAATGAACCAAAGTGTATGTGAAAACACTAAATATCAAACATGTGAACCGAAGGCAACCATCGGCGCGTTAATAACGTAAATAAAGATTACGTTCTTCAACTTGTTACTTCAATGGCCCTACTATTGACAAATCTGTCCATCCTCGGATATACAAAACCATATAGAGGGGTAGCACTATTCAATCCATAAAAGCATCACGCTGATCGATCGGCTTGATTAAGCTCTTACAACACCAGAGCTCTGAAATATAAATATAGACTCAATTCCACACTCTTCAATGCGACGTTAGAAATGCATTTTTAAACTCATCCAAATGCTCCAGTGAGGTATGTTGACATTGTCAATTGGCACGCTTCATTTCAAATGCTCTAGATCTGGCTAGAATTGACAGCCGTAAAATTGGAAACTAAACAGATGTATTCGAGCGACCAGTACGAAATTCAATAAGAGGTTAATCGGTTAATTTAGCAGCTTCGATAGGACTATATAACGAATCCTATTTCTTCCGGGAAATCTATATGGTTGGGAAAACACGGAAACGCTGGTAGAGTCAATCAATCAAGCAGAGAATGTACTTTGGAGGCCTCGGTTATCAAGCCTGGTATAATTCCTTGCGCAGGCTTCAATGACGTTTAGGCCGAAATCGGCTCCTATCCCTGGTAGGTACCCTCACGGCGATATAAAAGCTGGCACCCTTCGATCGTTTACTCAACTTATTTCTCTAAGCTCGCCAACAAGCGTGGTCCCGTCCAATAGCAAAGCGAAACTTCTGTAAGTAAAACCCGAGGCAAGAAGCGTGTGCCGAACATTTGTACATCATGAGGGCTGCCGTCAATTTTACGAGTATTTTCACCTGTGGCTGCAGAATATAAGTCGGAAAGAATGTCGTCAGTTTTCAAGGACGGAAAGCATAAGCATTTGGTCTTACGCCTGTAGACGGGCTTAAACGAAGGTAGGATGACTATCTGCTAGGAAGGGCTTGACAGCATTTAAGCCCCCATTTGATGTCTTATATTTTGAGAAGTTTTTGCAGTTGCCAAAATTTTAGGGTCAGTTAACACTGGGTAAACTAGAGGATAAATTGGATCGCAATTTTTTTGAATATGACAACATTAACTCTAGAAGCATTGCGACAATCCTATGCGAATCGCAAATTCGGGAGATGCCAACATTGACTTCTATGAAGATCACTTAACGCAGACAACTCGCATGAGGATTGTGCTGAGATTTTAAAACCATCTCAGCACAATCCTCCTCCTCCGAGCAATTTGGTTGTCTCGATAACTTCTTTTCTGTTCTAGACCATTCCATCGTTTAAAAGTTTAGGACGGAGCCATCGTGGAAGTGTGGCGCGGCAGGATCTGCAGCATTCGAAATTTAGAGTCCATCGGCAAAATTAGACCACTTGCTGGCGGGTTTAACGTTGGGTGATCGAACTCCCAGCCAATTGCTTCGTGAAATGCGGCAATTGGGTGGGAGCAAGATCGGCGACGATCTGATCAAGTCGCTCTGGCTGCGTCGGCTCCCGGAGGGCACCCAGGCGATCCTTGCCTGCGTCTCCGGTTCCTTGGAGGAACTAGCAGCGACAGCCGATCAGGTACAGGAGGTGTACGTTCGCCCAACCATAGCGGCCGTTCAACCACCGTCGGATGAGGTCAGCGACTTACGGCGCGAGATCGCGCCTTAACTGCCAGCGTGGCCGAGATGCGGGCGACGTTGGACGCTCAGCGTTCGAGTGCCAGGTCGCGAGCTCGCTCACGGTCTGCCACACGAAAAGGGCGTTCGGGTAGCAGGTCGTCAAGACAGCCTGCGGACCAAGGTATTTGCTGGTATCATCGTAACTTCGGAGATAAAGCGACAAGATGTACGCTACCTTGCAAATTCGCGCCTACCGCAAAAAACTAGGTCCGCGGGGGGTCTTGGCGACGGCCACCCAGAGCGCAGCGCCACGTCGCCTAACTATTTTCGACCCCCTCAGCAGGCGCAACTACCTCGTCGACACGGGTGCGGAGGTTTCGGTTCTTCCCGTACCCCAGCATCATCGACTATTTCCACAAGTTCGGGGATCCGTCGCCGATCATTCACTCAGTCCTGCGAAACCTCGATTTCTGTTTCATCTATTTGGATGATGTTTTGGTCGCTTCTTCTACTGAGTCTGAGCACTTAGCCCATCTCGAGTGCATTTTTCAACGTCTCCTTGAGGCCGGTTTAGTCTTAAACGTTGAGAAGTGCAAATTCCTTCAAAAACAGGTGAGATTCCTCGGCCACTCCATTTCCCCTGAAGGAATACAGCCCGACCCAGACAAGGTGCAAGCAATTACAAGCTTCCCGCGTCCAAAAACAGTGAGGGAGTTGAGGAGGTTCTTGGGCATGCTAAACTTTTACCGTCGTTTCCTGCCCAAGGCCGCCCATCACCAGTCCATTTTGAACGCGTACTTGTCTGGCCCCAAAACAAAAGACACACGAGAGATTGTGTGGTCTGAAGAGGCTGTCCGCGCGTTCAACAAATCCCGACAGCAACTGGCTGACGCTACACTTTTGGCATTTCCTCTACAAGATGCACCCCTAGCCGTTTTTGTTGATGCCTCTGACATCGCAGTAGGTGCTGCCCTTCACCAAAAGGTGGACCAAGTTTGGCAGCCGTTGAGCTTCTTCTGGAAGCAGTTGAATCCCGCTCAACGGAACTACAGCACCTACGATCGCGAACTGCTCGCCGCATACCTGTCCATCAAATACTTCCGTTTCTCCTTAGAAGGCAGGCCGTTCACAGTGTTCACGGACCATAAGCCTCTCACGTTCGCTTTGAAACAGAAGCCCGACAAAGCGTCCCCTCGTCAGCTTCGACATCTGAGCTTCATAAGCCAGTTCACATCAGACATCCAGCACGTGTCCGGGAAGGACAACATTGTTGCTGACGCTTTGTCTCGTGTCTCCGAAGTTAACATCCCCGCCTCACTCGATTTCTCGGCTATTGCCAAGGCGCAAGTGGATGACGCAGCACTTCAGAGCCTCAAGTCCAACCCCAAATACAAATTTCGGGAGTTGCCCATCTTCGGCTCAAACCTCTCGCTCTGCTGCGAAGACTCGGAAAAGGGACCTCGGCCATACATTCCGGCCACATTTCGCAAGGAAGTGTTCCACGCAGTTCACGACTTGGCGCACCCCGGCATCAGGACAACAAACCGGTTAGTCACCGGAAAATACTTCTGGCCCTCCATGAACAAGGATATCAGTTCCTGGGCCAGAGAGTGCATCGCATGCCAAAAGTGTAAAGTCTCCAGGCATGTAAGGAAAGAAGTGGACTCATTCCCCCGCACTACCAAGCGTTTCCACACCATACACCTCGACATAATAGGGCCTTTGCGAGACTCGCACGGTTATAAGTATTGCCTTACAATCATCGACAGGTTCACGCGGTGGCCTGAGGCAATACCTCTGAAGGACATTACGGCGCAATCTTGTGCCGAAGCCCTCTGCCGAGAGTGGATACCTCGCTTTGGCGTCCCTGCAGTGATCATCACTGACCAGGGAATGCAATTTGAGTCCACCCTTTTCTCCGAGTTAGGCAAACTCCTGGGTTTTAAACGCCAGCGGACTACTGCATACCACCCGCAGTCCAATGGGATGCTAGAACGTTGGCACCGGACGCTGAAAGCCGCCATTATGGCACGCGACGACCCGTCCTGGACTCAAGTCTTGCCTCTCGTCCTACTCGCCCTTCGTACAACCCGCCGAGAGGAATTTGCTGCCAGCCCCGCGGAGCTGGTTTACGGGGAGAACCCAAGACTCCCAAGCGATCCGGTCTTCGACAAGAGATCGGGTCTCACGGAGTCGGGGTTGGTGCGTCTGCTGAGGGACAATCTCCGACGCATCAAAGCGCCACCACCCACTCGACACTCGTCCATACCTGCTTGTTCGCCCAAGGAACTGGACACGTGCACGCACGTGCTGATCAGGACGGATGCCGTCCGGAAACCGCTGCAGCCTCAATATGAGGGCCCGTACCGCGTTCTCGAGCGGGGAGAACATTTCTTCCAGCTCGAGATCGGTGGTCACAAAAAGGCGGTCTCTTTGTCCAGGCTGAAACCCGTGTGCGCCCCGAGGCAACGTCGTGTCCGCTTCGTGGATTAACGGCGAACGAAGTTCGGGGATCCGTCGCCGAAACCCCCTAGGTTTCGTCTGGGGGCGGAGTGATGTGGCGCGGCAGGATCTGCAGCATTCGAAATTTATTTCGGATGTTGCGGATGCGGACGGGTAGATGGCGCTGAACTCCGAAACTCTCCACTCACGCGTTTTCTGAACGCACCAGGGGAGTGGAGAATCAGCGGTAAAAAGATGCCGCTGGTTGGGACAGTAAGGACCGCATGGAAATAAGTCGGTCTCTTCTGTTTCCAACCGCGGCAGTGAACACTCGCGTTTTCTCCTTTAATTTAAAATATTGTATTCCGTTGCAACTTGGTAAATTTCTCGTTAGAAAGTTTTATCTCGTTTAAATTGACGAGGGTTTTTGAGTAGTTTAGTATTTTAGCGGTTTAATATTTGTTACTAATATTTTCCACAAATTTTATAAGAAACAACTCTAACAAAATTGCCATCCAAAGATTTGTTCAAAACAAAGCGGAAATAATATATTTACAACACAAATATAAGTTGCGTGATTTGATTTTTAGTTATACAACTGTGACTAAAGAAGTTTCTCACATTAGCACTCTCCAGGGATCCTATCTAGGGATCTAGGTTTTATCTCTCAGTAAGCTTCTGTGGCTGTCCAATTTGGTAGCATCTCAAGAAGAATCATGCAATGAAAGCAGTACTCCATTATTACGTTGATGTTGATGTCACTAAATTGGTAGGTGACGCCCTTGATTCTGTTCAATATGAAATTGTCTAAAATGGGGACATTCCATGAAAGCTGCCCTAATTTAAGTTGTGTTATGTTTTTCCTGCTATCATATAATTTTCCGTTAACTGAAACCTCTTCAAACTTAGTTGCTTGAATATCTGAAAATTTTAAATTTGTAATCAATAAGATAACAAAGTTATCGATTGCGATGACCTAGAAAGCGGGTTTCCAATATCATTGTCGTGTTTTTTATTGGCCCCATTGAAATTGTTATCTATTGCAATTTGTTGCAAAGAACGCTTGTGTGTTTTTCAGTTGGAGTGCTTATGAGTATGTTTGACACTAATTTTTAAGGGGGGTATGTACACTCGAAAGTGAAAAGGTACTCGAGGTTCAAGCTATATATGATAATGATATAAAAATACTCCTGCAACATTGTCTGCTAATGAATATTATCATGATTTACAATCTGTCCTATTTGTCGCGAAAGATACTTCTGATATTGACTGATCAGATGCTATGATACTTCTATTGTGGTAAACTATCACTTCGAAGACCAGTAATTGGTGTAGTTCGAAGGCCTTGGCCAAGACCCTAAGATCAAGGTAACGTAGTAGCAATGAGAGGTTAGTTTCCCAAATTTGATAACGCCTGCAGAGTTACATTTGGTATTTTGGAAAGTAAGGATCCGTAACAGACGCCATAATAGTCTTAGAATCTCTGAAAAAGTCCTTTTCTGAGAATGGGATTTATGGATCGAGAAATAGGTGTTTCCGACAACATTACTGAAAAGTTTGGTGCAACTTCAACTATATTATTTCTACTTCGCATAAAAATAATATCAACTTCAAATGAAATTGTATATCACAAAATCTTTGTCACTAGAACCTGTTTCGGGTTTCCCAATTTCTCATGAATAGTATCATGCGCTGGATAGGACTTTGTGACACTTGAATAAACTTCTCACTTGTAAATTTTTCCTCCTCTCTTATAGTGACGAAGTTTCAAATCTCTCCTTCCCTATTTTCATCGGTGATACGGCTTTTCTTTTTCTTCGTTTAGTGCTTGGGTAAATTTATGTCTACCTTCGGTGTTGACGCACGTTTTATTGGTCCCTTAGGTTTTTGTAAATTATCTATCATCTCCATCGACACTTTTCTCCCATAATTTTTCATAGACCAGCCATTCAGGACTAGGATCTCCTCCTCTACCGACAACTTTCTACCTTAATTCATATGGCAAGTATCCTTTTATTTTTAACTTCGACCTTTTCTCGAATTCGCCGAACTACTAATATCTATTATTACTGGTACTACTTCTCTTCCTTATCTGACTTCAAACGTGAAGCTCTTTGATGTATACGAATAATCGATCAGGTTGCTGGATATGAAACCAATCATATTATTGCCCTTTACACATTGCCTTGCATGGTAGGAGTTTTGGGAGAGTACTGTAATAGATCTCTTTTAAGGAAGGTCATAAATCATACAATAATTTTCCCTCCTTTGTCACTGTTAAGGGAAATTTGGTGCACACCACCACAGCTACAAGAAAGTAATTTAGAGGTGTGCCTTTTGCCACTTTTAGTTGACGTCATCCTTATCATCCTTTTGATGCATGTCAAGCATATTATACCACACCGTTTCCGTATAACGTTGTCCATCCACGTTTTCTTGATTTACTTGAACAATATTATGCGGCCTCAACATATGTAGCAGCGACAAACACTGCTTGATTTTAGAAGTACCCCTCTATTTGGCCGAAAGGCTAAGGACGATATTGGAAGGGATATTCTTTAATAGTAACATAACATTCTTCTTGGATCTGCCGTCAATGTTGTGCCTAAACTTTTAATCCCTAAGATACGTGTCGCAAGCATATTAGGGTTATCTAGGTTCGCCATTGCCGTTAATGCCGCCTAATGAGGCTTCAATTGACCAACTTAATTTGTAATATTTCAAAAATTGCATTTTAGTCAGCCGAGCTACTAAGTAACTCACACTTTTAAATCTCAGCATTGACACTAGCTTCTACTTCTCCCAACATCTGAGGAGAATCTTCTCTGACATACAACTTCGAACAAAGAGCGACGTTCTCTCCTGGAAGCAAATGGCATTTCAGATAGAAAAATAAATCAACTAGTTTACTCAGGGGCAACAAATGTGGTCGTCTTACTTCGTCCTTAGTTTCATGAATTTGAACTGAATCTATTATGTAGCTCACTTCATACGAACCGAAATGACCACAGGACTCATTGTTCTACAAAAAGTATTAGCGAATTCTCAAAATATTTGTTTCCGCCGATTGGTGTGAATAGGACCGAAAACCGAAGAAAGGAAAGATTGGCCAACACTATTACAATCCTTTCTACAGCGGAATAACTATAATAATAGAAGAATAGAAAGACAACTGGAAGCCTAAATCAGGGCAAGTTCACAAATCGTTAAAGTACCTATTCACTGTCATTGCCATTTTGAAGGAAAGTACTTCCGCTTTCCATTACGGCTGCAAACTAATCTTTAAGAACTTGAAGTGGGTAGAAGTGAGGTATATAACCTCAGCAAAGCGGCGCCTCTGGTCTCCATCAAATATGAAGCTGTATTCAGGTGGCTCCTGGTGATCTCTCTGATAGTGAGATTTCGCTTTGTTCTCGTAGTTGACAAAACTTAGTGGTAGATAGTGTTTCGACCACGCGACGCAATCAAGTTTGTTTAACATTACTGTTAAGGGTAGGAAAAGCTTCCGACAATTCCGCGCTGAACATCTTAGTTAAATTTGAGTCTAATCTTTATTTTCCCACTTCAACTAATGTCATTTGAGGTTGATATGGTCATATAATTTCCGCTGACGAGTACTCACTAGTTAAGATTGACCTAACCATCCAATTCGATGGGGAATGACCAAAAGGCTTACAGAAATAGCGATGACTTGATACACCAGATGGTAGTTTCGAAGCCTCTCAACGCAGCAAAAGCGGCGAATCCGATCTTGATGCGCCGACACAGCTACCCAACCGGGGAAACAGAAATTAATATCATTTTAGCTTCCGGGCTTTTGCCTCTCCTAAGGCTTTTGTATTTTGTCATGTTCTGAGTACTCACGCAAATCTACCCGCACTTTTGAGGTCGCTGCCGTACTTCCTGATGATCTCCCCTTTGTTCCTACATTTTTTGTTCCTTTATACCGTTTAGCACTGTTTGTGCACACCTTTCTTAAGAATTATGCCAGTATATACGAGACATGTGCAGAAGATACGTTCACTGGGGCTCTTACGGCCATAGGGAATCGGACTTCCAGATGTAAGCAGTTAGTTAATTTAGTCATATGGAATGAGCCACAGCTTCAAGCACTCAAGCTTTTGCTAGGTCCATTGTACTGTCCCCTAAAATCGCCTATTCAATGGCTTCCCGCGAATTTGAACATATCTTCGAAAGGTAGGGAGTGCGCAAATTCTTCGTTGAAGAAGACTAGAAAACCTTACCAAGGTATCTTTGATTAAGGTCCGAGGAGGCCGGAAAGCCTTATATGATGTGCAGGACGGTCTTGTTTCCTTCCTCACATTAGTTACATATAATCGATGCTACCAGTCCATTTTTTTTCATGTGGTAGTTTAGAGAGCAGCGTCTCGTTAATAGCCCTACCTGATTTTTCATGTGTCACTTCTTAAGGGACAATAAAAATGCCGCTCTAGGGGCCCTCGGCTCTTAAACAAGAATTTCTTCTGTTGTGTTAATGACAAGAACGGTACTTTGCTTACTGATCGTCGAGCCGCGACGGATAGATGGCGAGAATACTTCGAGCAGATTTCAACTGAAGAATTTGCTCATCCTCCACTTCCACAATCATTGCCGACATTTGGAGCAGTTCCACCAGTCAGCGCAACTGAAGTCGAGGAGGCAATAAAACAAATGAAATCGGGGAAAGCAACAGGACCTGACGACATCGCATCTGAGCTCTGGAAAGCAAAGAGCTGGGACCCAACACTGTGGCTTAGTGAATTCTTTAACCGGGTTATTCAGGAAGGAAGAACACCATCTGACTGGCAAGAAAGTACCACTGTTCCAATATGGAAAAAGAAAGGTAGTCCAGCAGAATGTTCAAATTACCGTCCGATCCGGTTACTTTCCCATACCATGAAGATTTTTGAACGCATTCTTGACAACCGTATTCGCGAAAACGTTGAAATAACCGTGAATCAAGCCGGATTTGTCAAGAACTGCGGAACTACTGACGCAATACACGCTGCGCGGTTACTCATGGAGAAACACCGTGAGAAGCATCGCCCTCTTTACATTGCCTTTCTGGATCTAGAGAAAGCGTTTGACCGTGTACCACACGAACTCATCTGGTATGCTTTACGACAACACTTCGTGCCAGAAGAACTCGTGCGCTGGGTTCAATTGCTCTACCACGATCCGAAAAGTAAAGTTCGAAGTATGGCGGGTGTATCAAAACCGCTTCGTGTCTCTGTTGGAGTTCATCAAGGAAGTGCCCTCTCACCACTCCTCTTTGTCCTTGTTATGGACACCGTCACACGGGATATCCAACGTCCAGCGCCCTACACACTGCTTTATGCAGATGATGTTTTCCTAGCATCTGATAGCAAAAATGATCTCGAGCAACTTGTTCAAAAATGGAATGATCGCCTCATGCAACACGGTCTCAGATTGAATTTAAACAAAACTGAATTTTTGACGACCGATCCCCATGAAACAGGCACAATCACTGTCAGCGGCAGTGATCTGCCCAGATCTGAGCGATTTAAATACCTCGCGTCAACGCTATCAGCCAATGGAGAACTGCGTTATGAAATTGCTTCACGCATTAACGCAACCTGGATGAAGTGGCGTTCCACAACTGGTGTCCTTTGTGATCGACGTATCAACGAACGTCTCAAATCTAAAATTTACCGCAATGTTGTCCGTCCAGTCGCTCTCTATGGTTCTGAGTGTTGGCCGACCATAAAAGACAATGAACGGCGTCTCGCGGTAATGGAGACGAAGATGCTACGTTGGACTAGTGGCGTCACACGTTTAGATCACATCCGAAATGAGGATATCCGCGATCGTTATGGGGTTGCACCGATCGTGGAAAAGTTGCGAGAGAGGCGTCTTCGATGGTATGGTCACGCAATTCGTGCAAACGAGAATTCACTTGCAAAGATTGGTCTGAACATCGAAGTCGATGGTAAACGACCAAAAGGCAGACCTAAGCAACGGTGGCTTGATACGCTGGATGGGGATTTGAAAGCCTCGAGATTGCACCCAGATCAGGCATTCGATAGAGCCAAATGGCGAAGCCGATCACGACGAGCCGACCCCGCTTGTGAACGGGACAAAGGCTGAAGAAAAAGGTTACGTGAATCCTGGTGATTTTATTCTTCAGAGCTGACTTGACAGTGGATGACCGCATGTCAAATGTTGGCTATGGTCCTACCATTCTGAATCCAAATCCTTGGTGCGCCAGTCTATCAGCCTCCTCAGTACCAGCAATAATCGAGTGTCTTGGCACATTAGGAATGTTTGTTCAGTCGGTCAAATTTCAGTAGCAATTATTGGCTGCGCGGTTTTTAAAATAGATGTGACCTTGTAGTGCACCAATATGTTCCCTTCCTTCACGAAAATGTTTGACCGCTCTGGAAAAAGTTCCCCTTTTCCATTTTTTTGGTTGCCAAGTACTGGGCACGATATGGCGCCCATCCTTCTGCCAATATTGCTTGGCTAGGAAGAATTTCTCGCACCTTTCGTCTCCCTTCCAATTGGCATGGCTCGGAAGTTTGTTAACTTTCGTTCAAATTTTTCCGATGTTAGATATGCGACCGTGGCCTCAATAGGAGATACCTCTAGGGGCGTAGATACTACCCATCCAAGTCAGATGTTTTGGGCAAGGAGCACTTCCCTCACTTCTATTCCTTCTTGGGGCAGTTGTGGCAAAATATTGGACGCTAATAATACTGGAGCGTGTGATACGTAATTCGCAGTCAGATCGTCTAACCTGTTACCAGGAAGGAGTCCTTTTGGGGCAAGCAAGAAAGCCGTCCTTTGTCACAGGTTTTACGGCGAGCGTCTCAGTTTTGATTGCACCGCCCCCAATTGATGGGTGAGGCCGACAACTGAAGAGACCTTACCTGCAGAAACTTCATTCACCGAGATTTCCATATTTGTGCTTTTTTCTGTGGAGCCTACGGATTCCCTGATCTACCATACAGCGAACTGTGACAACTTGTTCATCCTTTATCCTAGCGTTTATTACGGTTGTTCGGAGAACTGCACTGAAGTAAGCCAAACCAGACGTATTTTCGACGTGCTGTTATGTGTTTCCTTCCACAGAAGCTTTTTCCCGATAATTCTTGTCGGGATACAGCACTGTTTGGTTTTGTCTGTGATATATTTGACATTTGATGTGTTTCAGCTGGAAGCAACCCAACTCTCTTCATTATTTGTGGGAAGCATAAAGGATGCCCAACCGGTAGTGGCGCATCTAATGGTGATGATTGTCCTTACATATGAAACAAGGCAACTGCTTCTTTCTGTCGTCACTTGCTTTTGCAACTAGGGTAATTTTCCAATGCAAATTCCCTTTTGGTATTTTTAGAGATCCACTATCCCACTAATTCAGGAGCAGATTCAAATCGTCTATGGTAACAGGAAAGTTAATGATGAGCCAACCTCCATCAATAGATTCTAAGCTACTGATCTCATTGTATGTAGGACTTTCCTAATTGTGCTGGAGGCCTTCTAAATAACTAGGGAACGATCCACGAGAGTTAAAATTTTTTATTCGATCAGAGATTGGCGTTCAAAAGATCCCAAGCTCTCTCGTAGTTCTCCCCGTACACTCTCAGGCGAGGTTTTGCGTCACCTTTCAGTTTACTCTGCACCATCATCATCAATCTCTCTGCCTTTCTGATTTCGAACTCATCGTAGTCGAAGAGTTGAACATATCTTGCAAAAACTAGAACTGAAACTCAGCTCTGCCCTAAACGTGGCTAACTAGGACTTGGTCCAGAACGACACCACTGATTGCAGAATGGACATAAGGTCGCTGGAACTTGCTTGAGCCCCAATAACCCCCAACCCTGTGATTTGTACTACCTTGGATTCAAAGTTCAACCCCCTCCGAACCTGCGTATATGGAACTGATTCCGTCTCAATATCCTCTCCGAGGTCATGACTTGATCTCGAGCTGTATGGCTCTCTCCAGGATACATCCTCAGCATCGGGATTGCTTCCTTTGATGACGATGTCATCGTTTACTCGGGATATGAATATTCTGGCTTTCATGTAGACTTCAATAATCAGTGACGGTCTACCTATCAAACTCAATTCGTTCTCGTGTCTCCTCCCTTCTCTTGTCTAAGCTTCACCAAAAATCCCTTCCGGGTTTCCATTATATTAACATGTTCTTGTTGGATTCACGGAATGGGGGTGTGCGAAAAAAATACCAAAGCTGGAGTTGAACATTCCAAAAGCAATTAGAAGCACATGTCCGCAAAAACATATCCAATGCGGATCCGAATTTCAGAACTAATATTGTGGAAGCGCTTTGTCGAATAGGGACTTCCACAGCCTTCCTAGCATGCCTAGTGATCTTACAATCACACTCTCTGCTAGCAGGTTCACTGTCCGATTGTCAGGGTGCGCAAGATCGGCCATTGAACGAAACACATTGTTACGAAAAGCGGTCGGAATATATGGCCTAGGTCCTTTTTCAGAGATCTCGCAACAGATAGAGTAAGCGGAAGATAAGTAAGCTCCGAAAAACTGCGCCATCCTTGGGGGCCGCAGCGATTACCGAAAAATCGGCTTCGGCTGGAATGTTCCGGGACAAAGCATCAGCGGCTAAGTTGTCTTTACTGAGTATATGCTGAATGTCCGATGTAAGCTGACTGATGGAGGTTTAGTGCCGAAATTGGTGAGGAGACGTTAGGGGAAAGGGAAGTTAGAGGCTTATGGTTCGTGAACAAGATGATCGGCCCGCCTTCAAAGTAAAAACCGAAGCACCTGATGCTCAGATACGCAGTTAGTAATGTGCGATCTTAGGCGCTGCAATTTCGTTGGGCGGGATTCAACTGCTTTGGGACGAAACCCAACGACTGCCAGCTTCGGTGAAAAGTAGCGCCTACTGCAATGTCTGAGGTATCGACCAACACGGCTTGAGGGGCATCCGGTTAAGGGAATGTCAAAGGTGTAGCCTCTACCAGCTGTTGTTTATTAGTTTAAAAATGATGGAGAGAGTGTGGTTGTTTACGCAGGTTGAAATTTTCCCTGGAGACCTAAGACAGGTTGTGGAGTCTATAAGGAAACTATGCTGCATATACACCAACAAGGCCATAGTGTCACTTCGCCTAATATAGAGACACTGCTGTCAGCTAAAGTTAAATGCTACGAAAAAGTCATACGTAAACCAAGACTCACGTTTACCTGCCTGTAACCGTAAGTTGTAATGGACGTAGAGTTTACTGTTACTAATTTTTGCTGTTGAAGGAACAATTTCTGGGTCTGGGAACGGCGAGGATCGAGACTTCTGCGCCTGTGTCCACCAGAACATTTTGTCTGCTAAAGCGATCGTATAATAAATGTTTCTGTGCTTCGGGTAGACGTGGCGACGTCCCCCCAACTAACTTAGTTTTTTTGGCGTTTCGAGAAACTTGCTTGGGCTGGTATATTTAAGGTCCCTATCTGCAAACCTGTGATAGTACCAGCAAACACTGCAGTTCCATGCGGATTTCTTGATGTTGTCCTCCACTTTGGGGTTTACATCGCAAATTTATTTAGTTTTTCACTTTCAAGTTCTTTGGTAGTTTTTTTTTTGACATCTTAATATTTATATTTTCTTCTTCTTGTCTGCTGGGTCCCGCTTAACTGGGAAGAGTTGCGCTATTTCACCGGCCTCTTGATCGCCCGTGCACTTTGTCCGGTTGTTGGCGCCTTGGCTTGGTTGCAGGCCTGTTCGGCGTGCGCGTTCATTGCTCAACGCAGTTGAAGCGGGTGCCAAGTATTGGTCCGCCATAATAAACACAGACACTAATTGGTCTCCACGGAACGGACTCTTATATGCGTACCTACCTACGTTTTTCATTCCAGACTGAAGACTCCGAGGCTTTTTTTTCTGCTTTTCTTTCCCTTCAACATTAAAAATCTCAAAATGGATTTTCCCTAAATGAGGTTTTGCTCCTCGAGTGCCTCCTCTGACCTTTTCTACTTAGTTTCGGTTAAGTACTTCCGTCTACCAACTCGGTTGTCCTTTCTCACTTTTCTGGGTCCCTGTCGTTGACATCCTTAGGAGGGACTGACTACTTTTTTTAATAATCTCTTTCTCTGGAAAGTTTGGACGCAATATCAGGGCACTGTGTTTGAGGGATACCAATAATCGGCGCCCGCTTTTAACCTCCAATGCTGAAGTCGTCCTTTTTGGTTGTCCCTCCCAATCGATTTTGGTCAGTACAAAATTAAGAGCTGCGGATTTGGATGAGCATAAATATAAATGTATCCCTCGCTCTCTGGAGATGTGCCTGATGGCAGAGCTTTGAAGTAAAGGGAAGTGTCAAAGGCTCCAATCCAACATATTTTCTGCTGTTTATTTTTGAACCCCTTTTGATACCCTAAATATTCGCACCATAGTCATCTCAATTCATTGAAACCAGAAAGTCAGAAAACTTCTTTCAACAAAAGTCAGTTTCTCGGTATTTTTCTGCCAACATCGCGCACTTTGATTTATGCGATACTCTGACGAAAAGTTTTATTTTTTTTTGGTCCCTTGTTGAGCATAGGCATTGCTCGTGAAAACCCAGTTATCAGTCATTCGACAAAATAATGTTATCAATATTATTTTTTGCGAAAGTTTGCCTCAGTGTGCAATGCTCCTCCTAACACTTTTTGCAGATTGTGAGCCTACGTTATCACCCAAAAGTGTCCCAAAGTAACGCTCACCTAGATTGCGGGGCCGAAAAAATAAACGCAAAGGTATTTTTCGATATTTGTGAATTCCAGAGTTTTTGCATGGGGAACTTGTTTCGTCGAAGAGTAATAGATTTTAAAAATAGTATCAAGGTTACCTTGCGATGATGTAAGCTTAGAATATTGTTTGACGCTCATTACCAGTACAGTGTGGGGCTCGATGGAGAGAAATGTAGGATTGGGGGACCTAGAAGGAATTGGAGGTTTCGTCGCAGAAACCCGTTTTGGGATGAATTCATTATAATCTCAAGTATTTCGGGATTCTTGTGGTTTTTTCAGGGAGGTAACTGAATTCGGAAGTGGTGATCCCTAAAAACAAACCACGTATGGCTGCAACTATGTTCGCTCTGTCATCTCCGCCTTCAAGCACATTTATTCTAAATCCATCCCGGGACATTTGCGCCTCATCACTTGGGGAAGAGGTGCATTAACATTCCTAGTTGAACAGCCAAACTAAAGCTCCATTTCTGCTCCGGTGCTGAATTCGTCACCCAGGAAATGACTAGCTATCCACACTATGATCAGCCCCCTTCGGCACGATCATCACCCGTCACTAAATATACAAATTATTCACAATAACAAAAATTTAGTGATATATTAATTTTTTATTCGACATTCTTCAAGGTGCCTTTAGCAGACAGGCAGCTTTGAATCTAAATGAATCATCTGTTCTGCGTTTTGATGATCGCGGCACACACGGGCATTTTCAGGCGGCGGCACCATGGCGACACTTGGTAGCATTTACCGATCGCAGGGGTATTCTAGCCGGTATTGTTGAAATTCGTGGAATACATTGTGCTAACTCCGCGGAGGGGGTTGGCTGCATGCATCACCTCGAGGTTATCGCTGATGATGATCAGTATCAAAATTTTGGCGCCTCTATTATCTGCGGAGGTTGACAATTGCTGAAGATTCGCTCCCTCGGATGAATACTTCTAGAAGATGATCTTGACTCGTCTGAGTGCTAATACTGAGAATAGTATCCGAAGTTAGCATTAATAGGAAAATCGCATCACTGTCTTCCAAGAGGGTGTGCACGACGCGCCGATGTGCTGCAAGATCCCACAAACTGATCAGAGCTGATCTCTTGTGATCTTGCATGTTACGAAACCCAATTACAACAATAAATGTATCCGGAAATGACTTTTGAGTGATTCAAGTGGATCGCCAGCATGCTGTCTAGGTCTCTCAATGACTCGGGCAACTTAATCTTGACATATTGGTTGGTAAAATTAATGGGTTTTGCGGTGTTGCGATTGGTACTGGATTAATGCGTCAGGTTCAGAGCGTCATGAGATAGGCTTGAGTAGTTTGCATTTCATTGACGACGTCGTTAGAGGCGCCAATATTATAATATATTCGATGCTACGTGTGGAGAGTGCTGAAGTAATATTGGCTTTGTTGTGGATTGCTCAATCGTTTGGTCAGCAATAAACATATGTCGTTGGTGCAATCAAGGTCAGATATTGGTTACGTTGATTAGGTCACTTGGGAATGGCTCGGAAACGAGGTCAACCACAGTAGGTTTGGTACATTGTCACCCATGAGGGTGACGAGTGTCAGATTTTATTGGTTTCACCGAGAAGATAAAATTAATGGATTGTGGTTAGCATTTTATATTTCGATATGTTCTTGTTTCCTTTGCCTGGGTACTACCTAAATTTGGCTAAATGGTGACACAAGACCTAGAAGGCCTCCAATCACGTTTGGGTTTAGATTAAACCGAAGAAAAAGAAAGAGTGCAGATAGCGATTCAAATAGGATCAACTTTTTCCAATTTAGTGATGCGAGAGGTAGAGACAGTATCTTTCTTTACAAAAATTTGCCTCTATCTTCCTGCGTTTATCTCAAGGATGGTCGAGTTGATCGTTTCGATTCTTTTCAGACCTCATCCCGGGGAGATCCTGCCTGAACTGCAAACGAAAATAGTTGGGTTGAACCAGTGTGTGAATCATAACGAAACACAGTTACCATGTCTTGACAATGTCCCGCAAGTCTCTCAACGATTTTCCAAGAAGTTTGCATTCCTCCTACCCCGCTCTACACCGCGTAGTTTTAGAGTAACTCACTGGCCGGCTACTCCGCGTAAGTGAAGGAACCCACTATGGCGTAATCCACAATGAAGTTGTCACTCTTTTTCAATGTGTGGACGATCCACTGCCACTTTTGCCGATGAATTGTTTCATCTGATATTGGCCTAGGACAGATACCACGTTGCCACGACGCAGACATCAGGTAATGAAAGCTTACATCTTTCGAGGAATAGTGAAGTTCAGTTTCTATGTACTGTTCCCATATACTTACACAAAGAGAACATTTGACGTGGTACAGGCTCAACTTCCTGTCAATATTGAGATGTCTGCATTTCCCGATTTTTGATAAAACATCAAAAGCGGATTTAGCGCTGTTAATTCGTGGACCGACATAAAATTCTATGCGGCCATCTTCAGAAACATCGCTTCCTAGATATAAAAGCTGTTCAACGACCGCGATATTCTGCTCATTAGCGCGACTAGCAAGACTCCGGTGGCATTTCTGCGTACACCAATCAAGGTATGCTCCTCGCTGACGCTTTTAAAAGCTTTCTTGAAATTGATGAAGAGCAAGTGGTGCGAAATCTAAATTCTGCAAACTACTCCAAAATGATTCTGCTTTCTCTCGATCAAACTTTCGAGGTATTCTGTGATCCATTTAAGGATGATTGTTGCTACTTAGCGACAGCAGGAAGCACGCAAATGCCCTTATAATTCTCGCATTCAGCGAAATCGTTGCCTTTGCATTATCTTGTTTCCTTCCTTCTGTAATATCGGAAAAAAAATGATTCCAGCCCTTCTTCAAGGGGGGTCTAAAGGAATTGATCTGGTCCTACAGGCGATAGCTTACAACCCCTCATCCACCAAAAACCCAAATATCATGTACAGAAGGTAGGATGAAGAGCCTGGAACAAGATTGATACCACGCAAACGACCGCGGAAACGAATCACGTTTTTGAATCCTAGAATGTTAAGCCACTAAACAAATCTGATTAAGTTTTTACCACCGAAAGATGGTCATCCAGGATCCTCGACTTGAGATAACATCGAGGGGAAACGCCAACATGACATAAAGCGCGTTTACAGGTGCAGAATCTCAAAAACCCGCTGAGTAAAAACCAGCTTCCTTTGAAAATTTTAAGTTGGAAGACCTGAGGAATAAGAGCTGAAGAAGAAGATGAGCAATGGCGAATCAGATACAACCATGATTTCTATAAAATATTTGACGACCCTTGAGTCCCCAAAATAATTAAACTTCAGAGCTGCAATGGTTTACCTCAAAGAGTATTCGAAAGGAGAACCGAAGGAAACGAAGACCGATGGGAAAACCCTGCTCGGATTTCGAAATTGGAGGACGTGATCGATGGGTCAAGATGCTGAAGGCTTTGACGAAGACAAATACTATTCTGCACTTCTCGTACTTTCCTACGGTAACGGAACTCTAGAACTTCCAAGTCTCCCCCGCGCGGAGCGATCAACGAAACTCTCAGCTCGCTAGAGGTAAAGGGGCTCGCGGGCGGATTGTTGATAGTATGTGCTGTTTGCGGAGGAGGAAAGCTCTCCCACTACTGGGTAAGACGGGCTGGCAGAAACGGCAGCGGTACTCTGTTCTCCTATGAGTATGCGAGGGAAAGTGGATATCATGATGGTTCATTTCGAAACCGACTTTAATACCTCCCACCAATCTTGCCCTGGTTACCAAGCTACTCTCACCCCCCGTCCCCTGGCATCCGATGCCCAATAAAGGTGTTGTCACAGCCAACCTTTGTCAACTGAGGAACGTTGCTCATAAAAAGTCTTATTCTTCTCTTTATCGGAAATCCTGTGTTGGCATTTTGATACTCCTTAACCTAAATCGGAATCTCGCAATCCTGGCTGAAGCCTCCCCGGCCAACGAACACACCTGGCGATAGCTATCATCACCGGCCCAAAACTGGGTTTGGTTCTACTGTTACTAGGCTTCAAGGAATATAAAAGCATAGTTCCCCCAGAGGGAGACGGATATTTTCCAGAGTCGCATGAGGGGGGGGGGGGTTAACATTTTCCCAGGAAGAGAGTTGTCAAATTTGGAGATTTGCAGTCCACAAAACTTTATCCCTTTTAGACATGCTTTATGGGAAGCGAGGAGTGTATTCTCGCAATGAGCGTAACACCTGCCTCGAAATGTTCGCAAATGATAAGAGAACTCAACAACCTTAGAAAATAGAGGACGCGTTCACTAGACCAAAAAAAGCGAAAGAGACGGTTTTGGGAGGCAGATGCAGCGAATCATTTATTTTTTAGGGCATCACCATGATTTTTTTTCCACATTTGTCGGTTAAATAACTTCTAGAAATTTGTCGTCCTCTTCCGAAAGTACCTTTTTATTGGATACTCCACTTTTGACATTTGCAAGTACTTATCCAACCATTAGAAATCGACCGAAATGTAAGCTGTCAGTCTACAAGGCACATCGTTCTGTACCATCCTCGTTTATTTCTGGGTGTGGCCTTCATAACCTTATTTTGGAGATCTTGGTAAGGCCAATCTTGCGCCCTTATCGTTTGGCAAAGCCTCCTTGTTCCACCGGTAATTTGGTTGTCCCGGAATCGTAACATCACACGTCTCAGTTGCACGATGAAACATCTATCCCACCTTATCCCATCATGGCTTCATTGGACCACCTAAATACCCTAATTTACTTCTGAAGTGCTTTGAATTGTCATCTTCTTCATTGCCACTGTCGAAGAAATGTCCCAGGTTGAAAATTATACTGGAAAACAGAGTCCGGGAGGTAAAAACTATACGAGTGTAGGGTGAAAATTATGCAGCGATTCTATTATCTCTCTTTTTCTCTGAAATTTCTATTCCCGACCCCCTAGAAAACTCCGGCCCAGGA
The DNA here is from genome assembly GCF_905115235.1 of Hermetia illucens. Taxonomy (NCBI): domain Eukaryota; kingdom Metazoa; phylum Arthropoda; class Insecta; order Diptera; family Stratiomyidae; genus Hermetia; species Hermetia illucens. Next base: position 161,050,971 of record NC_051851.1, on the reverse strand, counting down.
ACAATATTACCTTTTCACTCCCCTCTCGTCAGGTGTTATGTCAATAGTCGCCTGTGGAATGGCAAAATCAATTTCAGTTACCTGTGCGATTTAGCCGGAAACACCTTCATCAACTTTAAGGCAGGAGGTATATCCTACATGGGGGAGCAGACTTGAAATTGACGGACTTTTGCGATACTGTGAGTTTATCAGGCTAACACAAGAATCTTTTGCTGAGGTGGATGCTTCGAATGTTCTGGTATCGAGACGAACATTCTTTTTTTGTCCATTTTCCGGGCGTTGGGTTCTTCCGCTTTCACAGGTACTGAGGCCGTGCTGGTTGATATCGTCTCCACTTGGTTTCCGCACTTTCTCGTCAACCTTTCCCGCCTGACACCGCCATTTGAGGCTGGGCATTTCTCTCCCTTTGTGTCCTAGCAAAGAAAAACTTGATGGCTCTTATCAAGGCCCAGATATTTTGATGGATGGAGAAACTCTGTTCCGGTTTACTCCTTTCTGCATTCGCACTGTATTCCAAACTTAGTATCGATCTAGGGAGTATCTACATACATATTCATATTCCTCCCCGCCTCCAGTGGCGAATCTCGGAATCTCTCCTGTTGAAGAGCTTTAGTGTCATCAGCGGTGGCTTCCCAATCTTGGAGCTCTCTCTCTAATCCATTACTATCTTTTGTAGAATAAGATGCAACACTAGTAAAGTTTACTATTATCACTGCGGTTCCTGTATATCAGCGGTCGGTAGCCGGTTTTCCAACTCCCACTGCTGGTTCTCCGAAAATATTCATGCCAAAAAGTTTTTTTTGCTTTATCTGGATTCTCCGATAGCAAATTCTAACTCCTGGAATGAGTTAAATGTTCTCCTAACCTGGCATTAGCAACTGGGTTTGTGGACTTATGTACGGATATTGACCAGAGATATGCTGTTGAGTGCTGGCTGGTAAGTGTACTTAAAATATGGTCTTCGGTTTCCTAATTATTTTCAATATAGATACTTCACATTCCGCAAGAATAAGTTCCTCAACTGGTGGTTATATTTTTCAACTAGAATATGTTAAAGCATATCCTAAACTGTTTCGACAGAGTTTGTTTCTTCACAAAAACCTCTCCTCTTACGGTTCAGGTGATCTTACACTTTTGAGAGCTTTCTGAGCTTACATCGAATCTATTCATCAGTTGTCTCGGTCTTCTGGGAATATTTGGGGTATATCTTTGTTGTTTCACCCTCCTTTTTACAGTCGTTCTATGAGAGTGTTTTTCTCTTCTTTTGGCGGCAAAGAATCACTGAGCAGCTCCGGGATAACATTTCTTGTAGAACTTCAAACACCAAGTGGTCAAGAATGTACCTCATTGTGGTGCCATCAGGAAACGCTTTCCTACATCATGTCTTGGCCCGGTCTATCTAAGGTACAAGTCAATTATAAAAACTGGATTCATTATGGAATAATGCATTAGGTTATGAATTATGTCAACGTTACACTTTGTATGATTTCAAACAATCCTAACCTGGTAATAGTCCAGGTGCAGGCTAATGGTGGGCTTACCTTGTTTCAGCCAATTCCTGGCACGCCTGTGCAGGTAAATCTTCTTTCAGTGAAAGGGATAAGTAGGTAGGTATCGGTGGCTGCTCCGAGGAGCCCAATTAGCGCTGTGGGGCGCCGTTTTGATGCCACAAACTCCTAACATCGTTACTGCTGTTGTGAGAGCAAGGAGACAGACTCCAGCCAGCTCAGATCTTCCGAACCAGCTCGTAGCATTCACGAAGGAAAGCAGCTCTGCCACCCTGCAGCTAGAAATCTTTCTGAGGTCCCCAAAGAATTGTTTACCTAGTGCCCGCAGCCTGACGCTGAGCAATCTCAAAGGAAGTGCCTGCGGGTTTCCCTCTCTTCTCCGCAGCTTCGGGTATGGTACGGTATGCCGAGCCCCATGCAGACTGTCGTAATCTTGTATGCATTTGCATGCGTCTGGCACATGAACTTCTCGGGTTTTGTTATAAGCGGGCCAAATTCTCCTTGACTTGGCATAGGTGGCGAGCCTTCGCCATCTGAAGTCGGCGGCTGATAAGTAGTGCGAGTGGATTCCGCCCTTGACAGTCGCCAGCGGGACACCAACTGTCCCCGCCGAAGGATTGCCAAGAGCAGAGTCCCGCCTGGCCATGTTCCTATTACCGGGAACCCACAGGAGGGTGATCTCGAGTGTGCTACCCAGACTGTTCAGCGCGTTTCTGCACTGTCCCAGGTCAGAATGACTATGTTATGCTTGAGGATCATGCCCCAGCCATCGGCAGGATTCCGGTGTCGCCGGTACTTCTGTTTGGAAACCTGGGAGATCATACGACTCGAATACATTGTGTGTACTCGAGAAAATCCCAGCGTCGACTTCCCCGACCATCTTTCAGTCCTTGATGTAGAATATTGTGTCATAGCCTGGCAACACGCCGCCGGTCTTCCACTCTCTCCTGTAAGTAAAGTTTCTTGAGAAGTTGAGTTTGCGTCTGGCATAGTCCGTGGGGAATGCCCAAATGTCCCGAGGTAATTCGTGTAGATGTTACTATAGCCGTAGTGCTTCGCTGTCCAGTATGCGGGCTCACATAGTCGAACGGCACTTCACGCTACAACGTATTTAATGTTGAGGTCTAGGGAGAGGAGATGCAGCAGTTCATTGCTAGCATCTGCCGGGCAGAACTATCCTAATATATTTATCCTGAATCCTATGTAAAAAGCCGCGAGTTTATCCTATGCGGTAGCGATTGTAAATTCAGGTTATGTTCTGCATAGGATCTGGATATTAGGTTGAACTCGTCGGAGTGTGCGCTGCCGGGTTACTTTTCCATGTTGAACATAAGTTCTCTAAATTAGGGTTAGAATTGTGGGGGTTGTGATTGACGTCCAAGCGGACAATACGTGTCTTTGCGTTTTCCAAAAGGTTTGGTTCCGGTAGTAATATTGGAGGACCTTCATAATTGACTAATTGCAACCTCAGTCGATTTCTTCCCACTGTGTGGCCCCAAAAAGATGACTATCCAGTGGATGGTATGCTCTGAGGCTGTGTGCCAGTTATTGGATATAAAAAGACCTCTCCAAGAGCCCTTCCTGATGCGTCTCCTAGGAATCACAATTCGGGTGCTCAATGCAAGTTTACACATTGTCCAATCGATCTCCAGATTTCAAAGTGGAGTAGGTAAGAGTGCGGTCATATGTGGAACCCAAACATACATTCTACTGTTTTTACCAGATATTTCAGTAACATCGATCCTCGCGTGGTAATTTTAGAACTTTTCCAACAGATATGGAAGACAATACTAGTACAGAATGTGATTACCCCTTTGTCTTTTCTCTTGGGATATTGGAGGACCCTCATGAGTGATCCATTAAGATCCACATGGAGTAAGTGAAACACAATAAAACCCACTTGTCGTCCCTAAGCGGAACACAATAAAGGCCCCTTGTCGTCCCTGTCGACTCTGTAAGATTAGTTTCACCATTTTGGTGTCGACATTACACAAGTAGGTCGTTAACTAAAGTGGCCCAGAAATCTTTCTAAACCGTCATGCAACAATGGGAATTAGTCTTACTATTCACTAATTTCCCAACCTGTAACCTGTGGTGCTTGAATGAGATTTATAATTTTTAATTGTTTCATCCCGAGGACCGGCTAATAATAATGCAACTGTCTTTGGTCCGTAGAAGGGTTTGCAGCGTGTTTATTCACAAACCCCCTCTCTTTGAATAGCAGTTCTTTTCCTCAACCCCTCCAACTATCCAAAAGCATGGAAATATTCTTATTAACACTTCTAGATCCTCAACACCTGCCACGCTCACCTGGAAGCCAGAAAAAATATTTCTTGGAGACTGGCAGCTTGCTAATCTTTCACTCTTCGGGATTAGTCGTATACTTTCCTATACATCGTTCACGAAGGATCAGTACTTTCTGAATTACTCATTCGCTAAGAGCTAGAAAATTTTCTCTCAAGTTTGACTAAAAATGAGGCTTTTCCCGACTACGCCTTTTTCGTTGCCGGACGAGCTAGCATCGTCAGAAGACCTGCACAGCTTCGATTTGTCCTCTTTGGGGAAGCCCTTTCCTTTAGTCTTGGGGACTTGTTAGCAGTTATGGAGGAAACATGTGGTTCCCGAAATATCGGTATTTGCAAAATAAAAATCAACACTAGCGAATAGGAAAAACAAGTTTTATTATTTCAAATAATTAATCGCTAGAAAGACCGCGTAATTACACTCAGATCGTAAGCAGTTTTATAGCTAAAGATGAATGTCAATCAATGATAAGACTTTAGGGCCTTGTATTAGAGCTATTGACAGAAGGCGCCTGCTTCGGCGGGGGAGGAGTCGTCCTGATTGGTTGCGCAGCTGATGTTGCGGCGCTTGTTACAGGACACAAACAACAATAACCAAAAATGTTCTGTATGAATTGAAACATCGAAGACAAGGCCTTAAGTTGAATAGTGGCAAATATTGGGACACTTAACTATAGTAGGAGACGCTTTCTTCATGAGCGCGATGCAGCTCAATTTACTCTATGGCCCAGAGGTATGAGTTGATTCTCCTAGCAAGGAGTGTAACGCAATCGCAATGATAGCCGTGAGAGTACGTCCTGTTGCTAAGGAAGACAAAGCCATCCATAAGCACAAGTGAGAAGTCTCGAGACAAGGGGTTACTCGTGAGGAACGTGACATGCACTGAATCAGCAACTTTCTTTGGAAAATGAGTCGAGAGGCAGATATAGTACGCAATTTATCGGAAATCTAGGTTAGAAGCTGGCCTGTGTGGAGTTGCCAAATCTGCCATAAGGCGCGTCCCTTCGATGCACATGTACGCATCAGGAAATGTGCATGCATGGGCATTCTTATGCGCAGGCCGGGTAAGTGAGAAGTAAACACCCACCCGTGGATAAAAATTGGCTATGGGAAGGACACCCAGAAATCAAACCAAATATGGAGCACTGTGCAGGGCTTCGGAAACCCAGTACCGGCGGTTTTTGGGAGTGGGCAAGTGGGTCGTGGAAAAATTGGCTACTTTGGCATCTAATGCTACAAGAGATGTTAGTGGAATGGAAATTGATCCTTTTGCAACAGCTCAATACTTGGGAGGTCACCACTGAACGCAACATTACCCCTAGGCAGTCGAGATACATCGCGGGACTCGAAAAGGGAGTTTTTAAAAGACGAAGGCAGCAAACTGCAACAGCGTTGTTTGGTGAGCTCATTAAGGAGAGGCGGAATATCGACCAAAATATCAGAGCTCTGATACTGTCTGCGAAGTTACTACTCTATACGACAGAGTTTGTGATAGGTCTCTCGGCGTGCCCGCGTTTTTTGAGAGTTCAACATTGTCCGGTATGCAGCATTCTTCCGTTCCGGTGCTGGCTTACATTCATCGTAGAACTAGCCGTTCCGAGGTTTTTGCGATTGGGGTCAAATATGTATGTGGCAATGACAAACGCTCTTCAGGTGGTTGTGATGATCATTTGTTGATGCCTCATCTCCAGGATATCTGTTAACTACGGTTATTGCGGCATACATTTCCCCCTTATAGGTGTTATGGAGGGCCGTGTTGTGAATGGCTTCAGAATTAACTCTCACCGGATTGTAAGAGGGGATTGTAGGTGTTGTTGTAATTCGAGCTCGGAGCATTATGCCAACGAGATAGTGATCCGATATATTGGCCCCTATGTGTTCTTACATTCATCAAGGCATTCAATGAACACGTGGTCAATTTGGTTAAAAGTGGTCCCGTCTGGAGAGTCCCACGCATGTTTGTAGGCCGCTTTCCGTGCAAACCAGGTACTTCCAACAACCATTTGGTGCGATAATGCTAACTGAATAATCCGCAATCTGTTATTATTGGTATCCCTATGTAAGCTGTAAGAGCCGACGTATCACCTGAATACAGGCTCCGTCCCTACTTGACTATTGAAATCTCCAAGTATGATTTTGATATCATACTTGGAGCAGGCTTCGAGGGTCCGCTCAACTGCCTCGTAGAAGGTATCCTTCTGTGACTCTGCAGTCTGCTCTGTAGGGGCGTGAACGTTAATGAGGCTTATATTTCTAAATTTGCCTCGCAAGCGCAGAGTGCATAGCCGTTCGCTTATGTTTTCAAAGCCGATAACAGAAGGTTTCATTTTTTGGCCGCTATAATATATGATGTGGTAGCAGGAGCAGTCCCTGTCCAACACATTTCCTGCAACGTTGTTACATCAGCCTCATATTGCGACAGGGTATCGGCTAGCTTGGCAGCTCCAACTTTGTACAGGGAGCGCACATTCCATGAAAAAATGCGCAAATTGTTATTCCATTCTCGTTGTAAAGTCCATCCTGTCCAAGGCTCTTTCTGTGGCTTCGTAACCTTGGTTGTCCGTGTAGGGTTGTGAGCCCTACCCAACCCCCAACCTTCCTTTGTATTCCTACTAGATATTCCAGTAGCCTAATTCTTCGCGTAATAAAGGACTTCTCTAATAGATATGGAAGGTGATACTAGTATAGACTGGTAGTATTCCGGTGCTTTACTTTTGGTATATTGGACACTTCCCCCGAGTGGTCCACTAAAAGCTTCGGCCTTGCCCTACGAGAAATAAGGGAACACAATAAAAGTCCCTTCTCGTCCCTGTTGACTCCTTATGATTAGTTTGATCGGTTTGGTCCCGCCATCACTTGTCGTGGTCTCTTGAGGTAGCCCGGAAGTTTTTCAAAACCACCATGCAAGAATGATCTCCTGCATAATTGTTCAGTTACAGTAATTCAGGATGCAGAAAATTTAAGCCTCAAGTACCCAACCCATAGTTATTGAATGAGGTATAGGTATAAATGTCTCAAATGACAAATGATTCTTTCATTTTGAGGGGCGACTTTAATAATGCGACAATCCTAAGTCATTAGAAGAGTTAGCAGCGCGTTTATTCCCACATCCTCCTATTATCAGTTTCGAAAACACCGATAGTAGGTAAAACTCTTCGGATAGTAGTTCCTCTCTCCATTCAACTGCCCAAATGTATGTAAATAGTTGTATTAACATTGTTTTAGACTCCAGGCTGTTCCAAAATCTCACCACCCTCATCTGGAAGCCAGATGGCAGCTTACTAATCTCTTGTTCTTCAGTTTTAATCGTTGACGGTGGATCAGTACTGTCTGAGTTACTCGTCCGCTAAGAGGTAAAAAAAATTTCTTCTGAGCTGCACTCCAAGTGAGGCCTTTTTCGTTGCCGGGCAAGTTGACGAATTTTGGTTGTCAGAAGACCCATGCCGCTTCGGTTTGTCCTTAACCACAGATGTTTCGGGGATCCCTTTGCTTTAGTCTTGGCACAACTTAAGGGTTGAAATTTGCTTGAAGATGTTGTGTTGGTGAAAGCTATTCAATGGTAAGACTTTAAAGCCTTGCATCTGGAGTTCTGACAGTAAGGGCAGGCCCTTTCCACTCCTCCGTTACTGACTGGGTTCTAGTACCATGCAATATAAGAAAAATATGGAAGAATTCAATCCAGAGTATCATGGGTCGCAGAGGTTAGGCAGTTGGTAGTTGTCGAAAACAAACCATTGGTTTCAACCAGAGAATTCTGGGTTTTGAAGAAAAGACAAGGATAGCCACAGGACTGGGATCAGCGAAATCAAGTGAGTCTGAGTCCCTGCATTGATCGACAGAGCATTGGAAGTGTCGATCAATTTCTCCACCTAGAATCGTTGTTTTTTCTGATAATGGTACTGACAGCTTGGAACTCTAACGATATGTAGATAATATATCTTTGATTTTTCTCTCTCTGCCCATGCGGCCAATTGACGAAGTGAGTGTGGCTTTATCAAGACAAAATTTTTTTTGAAGTACGAACTTAGCTCCATCTGTTGTTGCATCGGAGCCTGATGAAGCTTCCTATATATCTTGCATCCCTCTGATTTATAAAGAAAGAACCAAAGATTCAACAGGTAGAGGTTGGCTCTTGGTAGAGAGCCAAGATTTCGACCCTACATAATTTAGAAAAAGGTGACCCCATCAAACTCCACCAAAGTTCATTCATCCCCCGGAGACATTACCCCCAATAAAACCTTCTTTCGAAAATGAATTGATCCGCACACCTGTCTCAATGAATTTCTGCAAAAACTCCGAAAGTATCCATCCTTCCCACCAAAATAAACATCATTTCTGTATTGAATCAATGCGTGTGAATATGTAAACAGCCTTGTAAATTTTTCCATTAGCACCTTTTCGCGAATTGCAGGCATTGATCGTGTCGCCCCCCTTGTATGCCCCGTTCTAAGTGTTGTTCTTTGTTTAGCGCTGGTATTTCGCACATTATAGGGTAGGGTCAAGAATAGTTTTGCCAGGTCTGAGATCATTCATTGCCCGGATCGTTCATTCAGGCCGGAGCGGTAATTGTTTTGTTCGGTATGCAATTGCAGTGTAATTAGAAACTGGTTTTATTGGAATGCCTTAGGTGGGTTTGCTGGTGTAATTGGCTTTGGCACGATCACTTGTTTGATTTTGGCATGGAATTTTCTTGGGACCTATCTCGATCAATTTGCTATATGAATGGGTGAAGTACGATTGAAAAGGTGTGTCTAATTAAGTTGGCAGCTTGCAACAAAGTATGGCTCATGCAAAGTATCTATCTTGAAAGGGCAAGCAGTTTCCTATTTTAAGGGGTGACACCCGAACAGTCGCTGCATCTCGAACGAATCGCGGAAATACTGCAAAATGCAGATAACCCCCATCAATCCAAACTATTATGTCAAACTACAACCTAATCAACTGGTTAGCGCATCCAACTTTGCCGACAAATGCTTCCCTTACTAACATTTACTGCTATAACATGCTAGCGGCTAACGAAGGAGGCCAAGAGACGAAGACAACACCGATGGTATTATGTAGTCGTTGTTGCTGTAACTTCAAGATATTCTTTGAGTTGTTGCCTGTGACGGTATTGTGGGCTGAAGATGGTTTTCTTTGGTTGCTGAAGATCGCTGGGCTGAGAAGTGCCTGAGTGGAGATGATCTTATGAACGACAGCTCGGCCGAAGACGTTAGCTCTCGCGCATACTAAAGATACGGTTTTGTTGTAGATCGGTTTGCTGTTCAGCTTCTGAAGACTATTGCGCTGAGGAATGGCAGAGTGACGGTGTTACATTAAAGATCGTCTTAGTATTCGCTGTTAACTACATGTTATCGCAACGATGGCATCTTTTCTTGGAGTCTTTATGGTTCTTGTACTTGAGCTCCAAGTCCCATCTCTCTTGGTTTTGTTTTTGTTACCCCACATTTGCGTTACCTTACGAAACTTTGTCTTCTCTCCTCCTTCGTCTGTGGCTAGCTCTTAGCGAAGTTGTCGGCCTCTCTAGATTCACAGACGCTCCCGTATGTGTAGCTATAAGACAACACAACATAGCATACTTGTTCTTCAACACTTCATGCTCTTTTCCATTCCAAATGGAATGGAATGGTCGTAAAGGTGCAGCAAACCTACTTCGGCGGTAGAGCTGGCTCGATCCGCTCTATTCTTAAGACCATTGCTATTTCGCTTCAGTTTGCGATTGTTGGTCGGTTGAATGGTCGTCCCGTTCGGTCAAGGCGGCTGGTCCGTTCGTTTCTGTGTTGTCCATTGAACCGTTGCTTTTCTCTGTAAAAAGCTTAAGTTTGTGTACACATTACCGTGATCATCCGGCCCCGATAAGAAAGATCGCCGTGGCTTAAGTAATCACCAAAATAGACAATAGATCTTAGTTTCCGGGGAACCTTTCCCAATGCACTATGATTTTGTGCTGATCTAGCTCAGCGATCTTGCCATGATCGTTTCCGATATCGGCTACAACCTGTTCTTGGCTATTTTGCAATCGCTTAAAATCCAAGGTGACAAGATTGCAGTGTCGCTGGTCTTTGATCGAGTCGCGATCGCGAAAGAAGTATGTATCAGAGCAAAGAAATGACCGCGAGGTGATCTCATTTAATTTGAATTTTGATTGTGTTGTGATTTGCAAATGTTGCCGGGGCATAGTGTGTTAAAAAAGTACCTGCGACAGTTCCTCGACCATTGCAAGGACACCGCTCGCGGCTGGCTTGCATCAAGATCCCGTGGCCCCAAGATTCCAAGCACTCTAAAGTGGTAGAATTCGCGATCTCGAGTTGACTACGTTACGGTTGCAAGCCTGGTTTTTGCACTATTTGTAGAACGCTATGACACAATCGTCTAACCGTCGCAGTCGCGAAGGCTTGAATAAGAGTCTGCAGAACTAGTTGCCTGGAAAGTTGCTAGCAGTGGTTATAGAGCTTGTAATGTATGCATTTTCTGAGGGGCACCTTATGTGACTAGGTAGCGATCGTGCATAGAATCCAAGAAGAGAGCATAACGGGTGATTGTACTGTCCGCGGATCACTCTATACCAGAGGGAGATGCAAACTCGGAGTAATTTGAATCTAAATGTCCTTCATGAACTTTTTGACGGGAAAGGAAACAAATAGAGATCAGTGAAACTAAAGGAGTATCTTTTCTGTGGTGATACTATTGCTTCTCCATGTGTGTACTATGTTGGAAAGGTGTGTTTTGTGATAGTTGCATTGTACAAAGACTGCACCAGGATACCTATTAAGCAAGCTGTCTAGCATCATTCTCAGCACAGGTACTTTCCTGTGATATGATCTTCCAAACCCCCTGTCGCGAAATGATATAATAATTCTAGATAATGCGCAGAATATATCGGTATCGTTGATGATTCTATAAATATGTGTTTTAAGTGACATTGCATTGCCTCTTGTTTGTACATTCGTTGTTCTACCACATTCGGTCAACCGGGGCGCCCTGCCTTACGTTGGAATTGCGATCATTTTAATAATCAAGACACGATCATGCCGTGATCGCGATGCCTTCACATACGGGTCAGGTGCGTATAAATGGTATTATGCCCAGCAGGAAATCTTCTGAATATTCATACTTTCAGTCTACATAGAACAAGGGTGCATGAGTTTGTTTTAGACAGTCTTGAAGGTTAGACATTAGAAACCTGGCCCTTATTGAGTTGGTAACACTAAGGAGTGGCCTTTATAATACTTCAATTTCACATGCTAAATTACCTGAGATGACAAGGATAAAGAGAAAGCCCAAATCAAAAGTTTAGTTTCAGGATACGCCGGCTTTAAACACCTTGAAGTATTCCACACTTGCCCTCACACAGTAATTTTGCAGGTCCAGTTGAACGTATCCAATTGCCTGACCTGCCAATACTTTTCACTATCGTTACTCCCAGCTGCTTCTTCTCTGGACGAAACTGTCAACAACCCTCCTACGGAAAAATTGAGACTGATTCCAAAAAGAGGATTTCGTGGACCAAAAAAGTGGAAGAGAACTTTCTCCATTAGGTCCCGTTCCTCATCAATTGGATGCGGAGTTAGGACCCCTTCAATCCTTAAAGAATTTAAATAGTAACCCCTCCCCCCGTTTTCCGTATTGAAACAACAATAATAGTAATCATTGGCACAACAATCCATATTGGATCAGAGCCTTGAAGTGTGTTAAAGCACTTCATTCAAGACCGTAACGGTACACTTCAGTACACTGTAGGAGGCAATGTGGTCAGCATTGCGCTCGCCCGTTATTATTACCCTAATTTGACTCAGGTACTCATTCACAGCTGAGTCGACTGGTATCCGGTATCCAGTCACAATAACAGATCCCTCTGCCACCAGTGAAACCTGAACCGCGACCTTCCGCTACGACAACCCAGCGCTCTAACCACTTGAGCCATCCAGAACACAATACCACAGTTTAAATTCAGACTATATTAATGTGGGGTCTGAACCGGATGCGTCACACGGGCCACCGTCGCGGCGCAAGCAACTGCTGAGTCATACAGGAACCCGTTCCAACACACCAGTCGCCAATCCGGATTGGTGTGGGTATCACCGCAAATTTAGTCTTCACGCAAAGAGGTGCTACAAACCCTACGCCTCCCCATACTTCGATCAGGAAAACCACCTCTATCTCAGTCGGCAGAAGTTGGCACCGCGCTTCCAGCGGAAAATCACTTGCACATTTTCGACCGCGAAACGCACATCAAACCTCCTCATCGATTTAGAAATCTTCGGTCAATCGGAAACAGTTAAGCAATTCACACCTTCGGTCCGCACAATCTGACCTGACCCTCAACCTGGGGTTACGTCGAATCTACTCCTGACGATTGATCATCGTAGATGTCCATTCAGCCATTATTGGCGCAGATTTCCTAGTGCATCACGGTCTGCTTATAGACGTCAAAGAAAAAAAGCTGGTTAACTCGCTAACTGGCATCACATCGAAGCACAATTCAATAGCCACGACGACCGTTCACAGTGTTTCCATCGTGACTAAGGCCGGCATACCGCCTGGCAAATTAGGCCTCCGATACTCGGCACTGATGAATGAGTTCAACGACATCTGCTCACTGCACAACACCATGATCTCTTTATACGATTTTCCCGTCCAGGATGAAATTCACACCACGGGCCCTTTGGTTTTTGAGCGACCGCGCAGGCTTAACAGCGTCCGCCTAGAAGCAGCCAAGGAACAATTTAGACTTCTGCAGGAGCAGGGCATCGTATGCCCCTCATCAAGCCAGTAGACCAGTCTCTCCATCTCGTCCTGAAAGCAGGGGGTTCATGGCGAATTACAGGGGACTACAGACGCCTGAACGCCTGTATTGCCCTGGATCAATACCCAGTACCAATCGTCGACGACCTCCTTCAGGAGATGAGAGGCTAAGTTTTCTTTGTCGTGGATCTGCGTAAAGCATTCTACCAGATCCCAATCGCCGAAATTGATATTCCGAAGACGGCTATAACGACCCATTTAGTCTCTTCGAATTTACTCGCTCTTCAATGGGTCAAAGAAACGCAGCTCAGTCTCTCCAGCGTGCAATGGACCACTTCGCCTAAACCCCGACATATGCGCTCTCCCTATGAACCAGGTCGAATATCTCGGCTACACCGTTTCCCCCGGTCCACAAGATCTAGGCTGTCGAGTTTCGGCGTTTCCGCGGCATGTTCAACTTCTACCGTCGCTTCATTCCCAAGGCGACGGAAACTACGGCTCCACTCAATTCACCATCGTTCGTAGAAAGTTTGTGACGCCTTACTCAGGCCATCAAACCGGTCCCTGCATCCAGATACGTCGCGCCACACAACCCCTCATATTTAAAGATATGCAGAGCTGCACCCACGTGTTTAAACGGGTCGATACGGTAAAAACGCCATTGGAGTCACCGTATTCAGGACCACACAAAGTACTGCGTCGAAGAGCACGCGCGCAATCCTTGTTCCGGCCGCCTTTTTTAGGATTGGTAGATTCCATTCAAGACTTGTTAGAAATAAATTATTGTTTTTTCTTTGCTTTACGGTAAACGCCCGCGTTTCTTTTTTTGAGAGAAGGACTCGAGCCAGGATAGTGGCTCACCCGTTCGCTATCCAAATTAGCATTGTTTTAACATCACCTAGCGCGAGGTGTGTCTATAGAATTGTCTGTCAAGCTGTTCGGCGGGGCTGGTTTTCTAGTAAAATTTTACCTGATTTCAGATTTTCCTCACTCCAAGAAATTCAGTCTTATTTTGATATTACCTTCATTGCCCGTGTTGGATTTAAATGCCTCCGTTCTAAACCGGTTCTTCTGACGCAAAGTACCGAGTTGAAAGTTGCAACCTTGCTGTGTGGACCCTAGGTTTCTTGAGAAAACGATTAAGTTTGTAAAATTATCTTCTTTATTTCACAACCAAGGGCAGGTGTGTATAGTAAGGGCAAACAATTAAATCCAGTGATTGACAGTTTTTACTCAGTCCAGTTGAAATGTTTAAAAGGCAAGTGGATCAGTTTGTTTTCCTATTCCGGTTTGTTACTACCACATGACACATTCTCGTGCTAAGCCTTTGTAGATTTATTTGCCCCATATTTCCAACATCCCTTCCCGCTGGAGTATAACATGATTCACTTGAATATAATTCGTATCCATTACGTGTTTGCGATTATATTTAAGTGGAGCGATGACCATCTGTCGTTACTTTCAGGCACGCTGCTCCCAGGGCAGAGGTGAGGCAGCGTCTGATGAGTTGCCTCTGTCCTGGAGGAAACCGTCAGTCAACTTTTTCCTTCTTTTTTGAAAACTTGGGTGTTTAACCCAAAAAAGAGAAGTCCGTGGACTACAAAAGAGGAAGTAAGTTGCTTCCCAAGTAGCACGGTCCGTCACCAAGTGGGTGCAGTCTGCTCAGACTGGTGACATTTTTGCGAGTGTCGCAGTGGTGGCACTAGTAGCCGTTTTACATACGTACTCTAGGTCTTTCCTAAAGTTCACTTTAGCAACAATCATCATGCCTAGATATTTGACAGCCGGCTTTCAGTTGGAAAGTATAAGAGAAGAAATCGGCCCTAGTCCTTACTGTCAGCTTCAAAGCTATGGAAGCCATCCAACCCTGGGGCCATGTTGTGACCGATACTACCACATATTTCCCGCAGCTTCTCCTCAGTTATTGGAGATATGGGCATAGTAACATTGCATGCTTCCGCCACCCTATCATTGCTTTTCATGATTTTTTCTTTGGCTTTATCATCCAGGGATATGATGAACCTAAATGTCGCGGAAGACTTGTCTCTCCTAAAAGCTTTCACCGTCCACCCGAGATTCTGCGAGAGCTCTTTTTCGAGCTCCATTCGGCCTTGATTTCCATACAGATTGCCTTGTGGTCCTGTGAGTGTAGTTCTCGTTAACTTGTCAAGTAACTCTATCCTAAGCCCCTTCTTCTGAAAGAGTATGAATTTCAAATATTCAGGTATCGAGTACCATGTCTAGCTCTGCGAATGCTTCGAACAGAACACGTCCACTTGTATCAACCTCATCTACGATTTGCGTTGAGAGCTCTCCTGTATTCCGGGCATCTATTGCTACCTGCAATGTGCCGCTGGTCCACATCCTACTTCTCTTTGCGCAGTAAAAAATTTGGGAAGGCTCCACAGTCCTTGCCGATATGGCTTTCCACTTCGCATCTTCTGCATTACTTCGACCTATCCTTTGAACTATGTGACCGAAGTAAAACAAGCTTTAATGTCACCTGTTTTCTAAGCCAGCATATGTGTATTCTTACTTTTCCTGCTTCCAACACTTTGGGCGTTGCCTCCACTGGTAGGTTGTAGATCTCGGTTTTTATTCCACCTTAAACTTTCCTTAACGTTTTCACCGCTAGCTATTCTAGTCCGATAAGGTCGAATTGCTTATCCAATGCTTCGCGAACCTCTTCTTTCGGGGTAATCTCATCTATATTCTTCCAGACTATAATGATCTGCGGCCAACTAGCCCTTATGTTAGGTCCCTGTACTAACCGCTTTCCAATTTGGCTTAAAAATTTGACCTCGGTAACATCTTTGGATTTGTTATGCTCCGACATAAGGTTTCCTTTCCGGGACCGTCTAATTCGGCTAACATTATCCCCTAAAAATTATGTATTTGGCTTTGACGGGTTCCATCGCTGGGCAGAGGCGATCTCATCAGACGCTGCTTCAGCGCCTCCACCCTGCTGAGCACCGTGACCAAAAGCGGCAACAGGTGACATTTGACTGATGAGATCGGCTCTGCCCTGCGATCGAAACCGTCAAAGCCAAATACATGATTTTCGAAAGTATTGCGCGCACGCCCAAGAAAAGAGTAGCCCGTCCACTTAACAGAAGAAGTAAGTTGCTTCTCGAACAGGTGCGGCCCCCAATTGGTGAGCTCGGGGTCTACCTTCACTCTCCTGAGAAAGTCAGCTTACGACCCTTCACCTCGTTTGGAAATGATAACCTTCGGTCTTATCTTCCTCTGATCTTTCGTTTTTCGAGGAGCCACCTTTCTTCTTGAGACATCTACTCCTTTAGTCTCGCCGGCAGATTCAACCACCCTTCTCTCTTGCTCCACTTTTTTTTGGGTTTTTTTGCTCCTTTTTCTCTTCAAGGTTCACTGGCCTGATGATTTATTCAACCGTGCACGCAGCCTCTTCCCCGCTTTTTCCTCTCTGGTATTTTGAACGGGCGTCACTTGTATCCAACAAGGGAATGACCGCCTCATGTAATGCGGTCTCAAATTGATTCTGATTAAAACTGAATTTTTGACGACCGTCACTATCAATGGCAGTGACCTGCCCAAAACTGTGCGATTTAAATATATCGGGTCAGTGCTATCAACCAATGAGAACTCCGTTGTGAAATTGGTTCACGCATTAGCGGTCCACAACTGGCGTTCCTTTTGATCGACGTATCAGCGAACGTCTTAAATCTAAGATTTACCGCAATGTCGTCCGTCATGTCGCCTTCTTTGGTTCCGAATGTTGACCGAGTATAAAAGACAATGAAAGTCATCTTGCGGTGATGAAGACAAAGATGTTGCTTTGGAGTAGTGGCGCAACACGCCTTAATCACATCAAAGGATATCCGCGATCGGTATGGGGTTGCACCGATGGTGGAAAATTACGAGAGGCGTTTTCGATGGTATGGTCATGTGATTCGCGCTAACGAGAATTCACTTGCCAAAAATGGACTGAGCATCGAAGTCGATGGTAAACGACCAAAAGACCGGTGGCACAACGGTGCTCTTGATATCCTGGATGGCGATTTGATGGCCTCACGGCTACATCCAGATCAGGCCTTTGACAAAATAAAATGGTGCAACAGATCATGACCAGCCGGCCCTACTTGTCTAGGAGACAAACGTTAAAGAAAAACAAGTCACTTGGGTTGTCTGTCTGTCTCACTTTTTCCCTCAACTCCTCCCGCTACACATTTCCTACTAGGGGTAGCGCTTTCGATCACGAGGGCTTGTGCCCGTATAAGTTGGGATTTGCGGAGAATCGATCTTTTTTCAGATCAAGTTTGTCCATTGAGGTAGTTCTAGTCCCCACTGCTGAGGCACTACGGGTTTTAGATAATAACGGCCGGGAGTCCGCTTGCCCACTCCCCATCACTTAGGTTCTTTTCGACTTACGGTTCGTTTCCTCGGAACCAACTAGTATCCTAGTTTCTCTATTTTTTAAAGGATCTCAAAGTAGTGAATTTGCAGGATTATAGACGAAAGGTCAAGTTAAATCTTTCTCATTTTCTCTAATTCTATAGAAGTTGAAGATGCAACGTTAGGCCGAAAGTTGTTTTACAGATAAATGGCGTCTCTACTTGTTTGGTCACGCACATGGTAACAACAAAGGACCTTTACTTTACCTAATAGCTAAAATAGCGTAGCATTATTCATGTGGTATTGATGTAAGGAATTAAGGATGGTAGTCTTTGGTTTATACCGTGTTAGGAGGAGGTCCTCCGTGCATATTCCTACTATCTTCTTTGGATTCAGATTTTTGTAATGATGGGTAGCAATTCCGCTAAGAAATGGATACTTTTCCTCTGTAGGTAGTGCTGAAATCTCCTGGCAAATCTCTGAATGTGTCAGCCGCTGTAGATAGTGTTAGCACTTGGAAGAGTTACGTAAAACTCCTTACAAAGTTCTAGGTCCTGCGTAATGATTAGATGACAGCACTAATAGTGTATTCTAGCGAGGGTTGCTATTTGGAAAGCTGTCTGGAGTCAATTGTCTTTAAGTAGGCTCTCTTCTCTACCGTATTGACATTGGCAGGTCCTTTTAACTCCTTATGCCCTTATGAGGCCGTAATAATGCTTCATTTCTAGAATCTACAGTCAATCCTTAAAGAATTTCATCTATCGATGATAAACTAGGGTTTGTGAGTGATAACTTGCATAGCAGAGAGTGGATTTCGCTGGAAGCTATTCGCTCCTTTAAAATTGTCCACCCCTGAAGCATCTTTTGATGGAACAAATTTTTTGACAAAAAGCCGCAATTATTTGATTTAATAATTAATTTATGTTTTGTTTTTTTTTACAGTCTCATGGAGGATTCTTGGCGCTCAGGACTCGATTTCTAATTGCTTTCAGTTGAGGTTAGTATCGTGTGAACAATATTTGGATTTCTACCAATCGAGACCTCAACAATCGTGCATGGAACCCTTAATGATTATCAAACCTTTCTGTAGCTAATTTTCAGCACTACTACAGCCATTTCCATGCTGATTTCTTTAAACAAAGAACAACATTTTTTCCCACTGGTGCAAAATTAGTTTGTGACCATATTCCAAGATCCATGTAGACATAGTCGAAGGTAGACATGTTTCATGATTCTGTCGTAGGTGTGGACTAAATGATCGCAAACATTTTACGGACATTTTTCAAGAGGTTAGAGCCGCTCTTAAATGAGGTCTTGAAATTCTTTTGTTGACACAATCATTGTGGTTCATGCTGGTATTGCTGGTGTCGCTAATCTCCATTCTATTCTGCCGTGAACCTGGTCCATAGCACCATGTGAAAGGAGTAAATCCCCCATTGTACAATGTAATCTGGTTTTCTCTAATGAACATTTTCTTGGGTAATTTCCTGTTTGTTTGTCGAGATTAGTGAGTTTTGAATTTTTATATCAAGGCAATAAAAGCGGGTATATGTATGCTGATGTGTGGCATTCTGGTACACCCAGGTAGTAGGCATTCTTTCTACAATGTTACGTATGGAAAACAGTGTTTTTTCGTGATCTTTCTTAAGTACATTTAAGAATGCCACCGATCGACAATCTACACGGCGTGGAAGTTTTTACGGCTCCCATGCTTTTCCTAGGTGTGCTGTCAAAGAAGTTGATCATGGTTCTACCATTTAGTTGAATTGTCATTGAGTGGAAGCTCTTTACATAATTTTTTATTATCTTCAATATTTTTGTTTGCTTATTCTCTCTTTTGCCCTTCGTATGGTGTTTTATGATAATTGTGGAATGATGAAACCCTGTAGTGCTCGGTTTGCATCTAAATAAAGGCCTAATTAGAATTTGAATCCATATTTTTTTTTATTCTCCATTTGGTACAGAAACGAGAAAAAATGATTGCTTCCCAAGGTCATCTATATGTTTACGTAAAGTTCCTTGACAACAACGACTTAACACAGTCCCAATAGTGCGTTGGTTGTAGCGCCCAGTGACATATATTTCTAGAGTCTAATTTTAAATATTTTCACACAACTTCCGTGTTCAGCGGGCATGATGACTTCATTCCGGGGAGACTAGCAAAGAAATAAGGGGGTTAATTTCTCTCAGAAGAGCTATTCGAGCAGAAATAGATTTTTCGCTTATTTGATAAGAGAATTTATCGCTGATGTAAATTTTTAGTTGGTTCACTGTATCTTTCGTTACTACTTTAGAATGTAGACTAATTGTAACCAGAAGTCCTTTTATTTTGAAGACGAGAAAATTGCGTTAATTACCTCATCAAAACGATCAATATCTGAATAATAAGGAATGAATAATTAGTCATACTCAGACTTCCAACTATAAATAGCAAATTGGGCCCTAGAAATTTCCAGAAATTCTCATATTTTTGTGTTAGCCTTTCGGGTTTTTTCGCTCAAAAGTTCTCTGCCATGAAATTCTTGGGCGAGGCACGGATCGATACTACTGGGAAAGTGAATTTTACCGCCTCTCCAGGCATAAAGTTGTAAGCCTTTCTCATTATGTGACCTATTCACTGCTACTCTTGAGGACAGAACGTTATTATGTCACCACGAGAACCTCGTAACTATTCAGGTTCGAAGTGCCTGCTTTATTCGCCACCATGCTAATCAATTAAAGAAGAAGAACGGGATCCCTTGTACGTCGCGTCTTATGCCCGACTTATCTAAACCTGCACCAAGATGGGCCTTAAAACCCAAAAAATCAGCCGTAGATTTCGCTAAACCGGCTGCGAAAAAACCCAGGGGAAACCCTAGCGATAACTCCATTTGATGGGATGATCTTTATGTAAGATTATTCTCACGTACTAGGAGAGATGGTCATTCGGTTTCATACATTTTTCAGATTGTAGTTTAACAACATTTGATACATCGTATCCTTAACCAAATCATCGTAGCTTTCCCAGATAGTCCTCAAAACAATGCTTTAACTCGGCGCAACTCCAACAGCCTCGATTGCTATGTGTCTCCTAGTTGACATCAATTGATCTACCCTCATCGCTACTTCCATAGAAATCTCTCGAGCTTTCTTAAACAACACCGAAAAGCCCTCTCTCCAAACAGGACGTCGTATAAGCAGCCAATTCTATCTCTAAAGTCTCCTGTCTTTGGATCAAACATCATAACTCATATAAGGTTATGCTTCAAAAGTAGAAGATGGTCGTTTGCTTAGATGGGAGCTATCCTTGCTGCAGTGCTTCCGTAAGTTCTATCTCGTGAGAAGGATATTTGTTCCACGACTTGTTGAGTAGCCTCATAAAATTTCGTAAAATCCCCGCACACACGTTGTCAGAGTAGATCCCTGAAATCTCTCAGTAGCGACTTCAAAACCTTCAAGTTCAGGCTACCTATGGGCTAGTAATGCCTTCAGTATGAAGTGGCTGTCTTTTGACTAATAGGCGTTTAGAGGTGTTGGCACCTCAGTTCATAATTTCTATGCAATGTTCACTGAGCAAAAAATGTTCACCTAGAAAAACAAGTATTCTATTGGCAAAGAATCACCATATTCTGTAAACTCCGCATTCCAGCAAGCGATGATTTGCATCAACCGTTGTGGATTCCACCAAGGGTGGAAAAGTGGCTCTCACGGATACCAAGCAGTTAGGTTGTGGATGTGTACAGTAGAAGTATACCGCCTGCAATAACCTGAACACCTGAAAATCAAATTAATCATCTTTTGCTCCACTTTCTCTTGCATCAGGGAGACTGTCTCCATCAGAAAGGGATGTGTGTAGAGTTGTTGGAGAACTGATTTCTCAAGGTGCCGAAAACTTGCTGGTAGGCAGGTCCCGGGGGGGAGTCTACAAATCGACGCGGTGGCTCACGCTTTCTGGTTTTGTTGAACAGTTGACAATATCACCTTAGGTCTGACTCCAAGCGCAATATGAATGCGGGGCCGAGACGTCATTCTCATGGGATTCTCCCGGAGGGCCTCGATAATGCACGGAGTTTTGTACATCTCGCAAATCACGACCAATTCCTGCACTCAAGTTCTTGCCGATACATTCCGACGCTGAAACGTGGAGCATATCGCGTCATCTCGGATGCTTACAACAACTTAGTAAATCTTGCAGTCTTCTAGAAGTCGATCAATTCCAACAAATAGAAATTACAACAGTGAGCATCACTTTTCAGAGCTTCCTATAAAATGTATCCGATTTTTACCCGCCTTCTCTATGAGTTTATTTTTTAATCCTGCCTTCATCATCGTCATCAACGGCGCAACAACCGGTATCCAATCTAGGCTTGCCTTAATAAAGAATTGCAGACACCCCGGTTTTGCGTATAGGTCTACAAATTCGTCTCTCGTCTTCTTTTTCCACCATAGATATTGCCCTTGTAGACTTTCCGGGCTGGATCATCCTCATCCATACAGAATAAGTGACCCGCCCACTGCAACTTGTTGAGCCGGATTTTATCCACAACTAGACGGTCGTGGTATCGCTCATACATTTTGTCGTTATGTAGACTACGGAATCGTGTACCCTAATGTAGAGGGCCAAAAATTCTTCAGATGATTCTTTTCTCGAACGCGGCCAAGAGTTCGCAATTTTTTTGCTAAGAACCCAGGTCTGCGAGGAATACGTAAGGACTGGCAAGATCAAAGTTTTGTACAGTAAGAGCTTTGACCCTACGGTAAGACGTTTCGAGCGAAACAGTTTTTGTAAGCTGAAATAGGCTCCGTTGGCAGCTAACAACCGTGCGCGGATTTTATCGTCATAGCTTTTATCGGTTGTGATTTTGGACCCTAGATAGGAGAACTTTTCAACGGTCTCAATGTTGGTGTCTCCTATCTTCATTGTTTTGGTTTGACCAGTGCGATTCGATGTTGTTCGTTCTTTCGGTTTTGGTTTTGGTGCAGACGTTGCCACCATGTACTTTATCTTACCTTCATTAATGTGCAGCCCAAGATCTCGCACCGATAGTATCCTGCTCGATCTAGATGGAGGTAGACTGTACATCTCAGGTTGTTCTTCTCATGATGTCATATCGTCAGTGTAGGCCAGTAGTTCTGTGGACTGAAAGAGGATGTTGTCTCTCGCATTTACATCAGCATCGCGAATCACTTTCTCCAGGGCCAAGTTAAAGAGGACGCATGATAGGGTCTTAGATCGTTGTTGATGTTAAATCGTCTCGCGAGTGATGCTGCTGTTTTTATCTGGCCTCACACATTGGCCAGGGTCAGTCTAGTCAGGTTTATCAATTTCGTCGGGATACCGAATTCTCTCATGGTCGTGTACAGTTTTACCCTGGCTATGCTGTCATAGGCGGCTTTAAAGTCAATGAAGAGATGGTGCAACTGATGGAGGTTAGATATTGTTTTCTATTTATAGTTAAACCTAAAATTGATGGACCAGTAGCTTACTCCAAACTACAATTTTTATTTTACTGTGTATATATATTTCGAGAGCAACTTACCCCCTTCATCAGTACTAAGCTACTGAGTAGTAGAATAGAGTAGAGTAAGCTACTGGTCTATGAATTTGATGGCCATATTCCAACAATTTTTCCATCGCTTGCCGATAGATTTCAATCGCAATCACGGTCGAGGTCGGTTCTCCTTGGACCCCGTCCGAGCACCCTAATTCCGCAAAATCTACAACTGGCGGCCGCGAACTCTTTTCTCATCCGCACCTATGGCTATAGGCAGGTGGACGTGAATCTCGGACTGCGCCGAACGTTTTCATTTCGTTTTGGCGGACATTACCATCCCCATAGTAGACGCAGACTTTCTGTGTCACAACGAGCTACTGGTGGACTTGCAGAACAAGGTTTTTCAAAAGTACCCCTGACTTTCGCGCTTAGACAATTTAGTTCAGATATCCAACACGTGTTTGGAAAGACGCAGACGCTTTGTCTCGAATCCCGGAGGTCACAGTCACCTCAGTCGATTATATAGCAATCGATTCACGATCTTGCGCATCCAGGCATCAGGACGACGAAGCGGTTAGTCACTGATAAATACTTCTGCCCGCCCATGAACAAGGACGTAAACTCTTTGGCCAGACAGTGCATCGCGTGCCAGAAGTGCAAGGTCAACAAGCACGTTCGAAAGTAAGTTGGTGTTTTCCCTAGGTCAACCAAGCGCTTTCACACTATCCATCTCGACATCATCGGCCTTTTGCAAGACGCGCAGGGATTCAAGTATTACCTCACAATCATCGAGAGGTGTACCCGGTGGCCTGAAGCAATGCCTCTGTTTGGCATTACGGCACAATCATGTGCCGAGACCCTCTGTCGAGAGTGGAATGAAATTCGAATCTTTTCTTTTCGCGGAGTTAGGAAAGCTCCTTGGCTTCAAATGGCGTAGGACTATTGCATACCATCCACAGTTCAATTATATGCTGGGACGTTGGCACCGGACGCTGAAGGCCGCCTTAATGGCTCGCGGCGATCCGTCGTGGTCGCGGTCGTTGCCTCTCGGCCTCCGTACAGCCCAATGAGCGAAGTTCACGGCCAACCCCGCGGAGATGGTGTACGGAGAGAATCTGCGCCATCTCGCCGACCCTGTACTGGACATCTGAGCAGAGTTAAGCGACTCTGGAATACTACGTCTGCTCAGGGACGCAGTTTCGAAACTGCGACCGAGTCCACCTTCCCGACACGTGACAATGATAGTGAACCCCCCAGGAACCTCGAGACGTGTTCACAACTCCTCATTCGGGTGGACGTTCCTCGGAGGCTGTTGCAACCACCATTCGTAGGCAACTTTAGAGTTCTGGGACGAGGCGAGTACTGGTTCAAGCTCGACGTCTGAGGCAGACCCAAGTGGGTGTCCTTGGCGAGGCTGAAAGGTTCGTCGACAGCGACCGCTTCGAAAAAATACCCGCGAGGCGTCAGATTCGCGGGGGGGGGGGGATCGCGCAGACGATTTGTTTCGCTGAACCCGCGTGGTTTCAGTTGGGGGCGGAGTGACGTGGGGGCACATCGATGGCGCGAACCTGAACGCCACCGCGAATTCGCCTCTGCCACCGCATTGAACGGCCGTGGAAACAGCTTCCGGCCTGACAGGGGAACGAGGCGAGATATATCAAGATGATAAGAAACTCTCGGGTAGACCGTCAGCGCAGAGGAGTCAGATACCGGAGGTGATCGTGAGAAATGAAGAAGTGTAAGGTTTAGAAATAAATAAAGCCAAAAAAAAATAAGAAAATTTATTTTAAATTGGGGGAAAACCTATTCCCAAAAACTCACCGGTACCAGTCATTGCCTTTAGCCCTTCGTATGAGAGCAGACAGACACTGAGACAACTGATCGTGGGTAAGGAACAAAGAGTTAACAATATATAGTATGCCGCGATTTCACCGGCTAACACTCGAGGTAGCTGATTTCGGTGAATGTACAATGGTAAGTAGTCGTTATACCCGTTTTGACAAGAGTGGTTTCTAGGCTGGGAATTGATAGTCTGCCTTTCGTTTTACCTTCATTGGTTTTCACACAGTGAACCTGCGACTGGTATTTGCTATACAAGGATCAATGGCCACTGTCTCCCAATTGGAGGCTAGCACTTCGTCCTCCGATGATGCTCCTGACATGACTTCTTCTCCTTTTAACATCTTTTTTTCCTTGCTTGAATGCTTGGCCAACCATTGAATGCTTGACCCCCTTATTTTCCCAGGAAAGAATCGACGCTAGCTAGTCATCAAGCTTCTCCCTTGGATATCGAATCCATTGCGTATGCTATTCCATCTTGGAAGGGGATACTATTAATATTAGGTACAAGGATCATAGTTGTCCCACTGCTGCTACAGGTGCTTCATCTGCCAGATCAGATTATCCCCAAAATATAACCATAAGCCAAGTGGATCTTCGTCAGCCAAAGCTATTCCCAGTTCGACTAAACACACTCTTTGCCCTTCAAAAAAAAAGCTTCATGTGGCTACTACAGGAGGTACACGTGAAGACTTTCCAACTTATGCAACCCTAACCTGACTACTGACTCTTGAATGTCAGACAATAACCTATCAATGTTAATTCTTTTGTCTTGACGCGCACACTTAATGCCTTTTTTCCCTAAACGCTCTATGTCTGGTATACAGTCCAGGACTTTGTCTTATTAATCGGCAAATAATGTAATCCATTCTGACGATTGAAATAACATTGAATTGTCCTTGTTTATGAGGTTCATTTTTGTCCAAAACTGCATTAAAGAAATTTGACTAAAGAGTCAAAAGTCAACCACTTAACGTCAGATATTAAAATCTAAAATAGTTCTAAGAAAAGAACAGACATCTCCATCTGGTCTTCCACTTCCACAATACTTTTTTTTTCTTCAAATTTTCACCTTGTTTCGATCGTTGACATCGATATCTTTTAATCACATCTCCAACACATCCACAAACTGGTCTTCTAGCTCTGTTTCGAATTATCTCCTCATAATCATTACAACTGGCATTAGATTCCTCATGGTCTTCACCGTCACCATTACCACCATCATCAGACCCGATGGCTAGCTCTCTTCACCACACCACACCAGTTCTCCTCCGCCTTTATTTCTTGATCGCCCTTCCTCCAGTCTCCTCGGGTTCTAGCTACACCTCCCCAGACGTCTCCCTATCTAATGCCAGGTTACTGTTGCTGGTGCTTCTGAGCAAACATTTCTTTCTTTTATCTAGAGAAATGACGAGTCGAGTGTGAGGCGCAGCAAGGTAAAATGAAGAAGCTACCCAAGGTGAAATGAAGGAGTAATCAAACACAAAAAAAAGTGGAAGCACAACAACGGCAAGACGAGGAAGATGAAGAACTGAACTGAAACGAGTAGTGGATTTGCCGCAGTAAACCGGGCGAGGAGCAGCTTCTATGAAGAAATCATGATGAGGTTACGGAGGGTTATTGACATCGTCTCTGTAATGACCTTGCCCCTAAAAAAATTGCGTCTTCTTATCCAATTTACGTTAGTACGGGTACACGTTTTTGGAGGTAACCATGATGGGGAGCAAATGGAAGAATAAGGCGGTCTGTGGCTTCCATGGTCTTCCTTGTATGCGAGTAATTGTTACCCGCTATGAGCATTTCTCCGGCTTTTTTGTAAATTATTGAATTCTATTTTTGGATGATGGAATTTGAAGTCTTTGTCTTTCGAAATTGATGATTTTAATGTGGCAAGCTACGCTTGAGGCATGGCCGATCGAACGGTAGTTGGGAGTCATGATCTTCGTGATTAACCAGAAGTGCGGCATCTGCATATGGTAATTGACGCTGAGCGGTCGAATTTGAATCGTATCAGGCATGGAATATGGTCAGCTCAGAAAAGGTCTTGCAGGAAATGAACTTTAAGCTATCTCAACAAAATCCAATTCCCATACGCGTTTTACGAACCAGTTGGCTTAGACTCAAGGCTGAATATCGCAAAAATAAATCAGATCCGGGAATGGATGGGCAAATGATGACCACATGATCATTTTGGTATATTGAAAACAAAATGCTACAACGCACTTGTCCCCGATTCGGATCCACAACGCTGCGGGATACCCAGCCGAGACCCCGCAAAAGTAGATTTAGACCTTGTTCAATTCAAGTATTGAATTCAACTCTCGCCTATTTGCCGGATTCCACAACATCCAGCAAAAAAGCAGAATGAAACTGGTCGCACTGAATCCAATCCACCCCACAATCGAACGTGCCCCATTATGCAGATAACCTTGAACAATTAGCGTTTCGGGTGATTCACTGAACAATTGGCCGAACGGGTTGAAACGTCGATTTGTTGCCAGCAATTTTGGGTGGCTTCCCATCCGGCAGCCATCTAGACCGCGTCTTGTTTATTTTATCCCCAAATTGTCCATGTCCAAATTTGTAAGTCTCCATCGTAGCCCAACCGATGTAAAGTGAATTTATCAATCAAAAGATTGCAAAACAAAATATGAGAATGAAATACAAAACGCTTTGCCGAAAGACGAGTGATGTATGCATTTTCGTGTTTTGTTCCTTTTGTGATTGTTATTTTTGTTGATAAACACATTTCACTTTAACAAAAATTTTCCTTGCTTGACCAAAGATACGTAAACATCGCACGAAACTGCAGAGAGGCCAACTAGTTGCTGACACGGCATCTTATATCTTATAGTCCTCGCAATACATCCATCTTTGAGTGCTGTTGAATTGGGTGCGGGCTTAGGGGGCTGAATGGAGCGCCTATATGGCCAAAACAACCTTCACAAGTACGCAATTCTCGGGGCTATTTTTATCCGACTATTGTAAGATGATCTCGAAGGAATACTAAAGTGAAGCTGGTGGTATACGTCGTCGGGCTGTTATGCGACATACATATATTAGGTGGATGTATGTGGCAGTTGGTGTTGCGTTTTCTTGGCATTTTTTGATAAAATCAAGGCGCCTTTTCGCTTATATTGCAATGTTTATCTTTAGAATGCGATTAAGATTAGGTGGAAAGAGATAAGGTAACTTTGCAAACCAAATTTGGTGCAGTCAATCTAAGGCTAATAAATCTAACTTAAGACTAAACACATGAAGTTTCATATTAAGTTGAATATCTTTATTTTTCCCGACTCTATTGTATTTCGAGAGTCAGGTTTCTTCATCTCCCTTTAATCTTTGAAAATTCTGATCAGGCTTATGTGATTACATATTCCGGGGATTACCCGTGTTCGTACCCAGCTTCTCTGTGTTATTAACCTCCTCTATCGTTTTGACATGCCATAATGATATCTGATGGGGTTATAGCCGAGCGTTGAGCGTTAACCTTCCAATCTCCAAACCGGGATCATTAGAAATGACGCCCAACGTGATGCCCTCCAATCGTGGGTCTTGACAACAAATCGAACCAACGGCTTCAGGCTCTAATGCAGAAGAACTCAGTCTATCCTAATACAGGTGTCATGCCTGATTTCGAAATGATTGTACCGAGGGATTCTCTTCCGAAGTGGTGTCTTAAAACACTCCCTCAGTGACTCATGGCTGAGCCCTACATAAAAGTAAACGGTCCGGCCTCTTCCATTTGCATCCATGCAGAAAATTCCGAGAGAGAATGGTAAATCTCTTCCTTGCACTGAAAACGCTCATATGTTATTTGATGGTAGTGTCTCAATTGGTTCTAGGAATACCGTTAGTCCAGAATCTTGATCTCTGGGACTCGGATTTGTTCTTTTTTGGAGTGGGGTAGGTGAATGCGTTTACGCACAGAATGCTGAACTCTCGCAACAGTACGCTGTCGGACTACAAACTAAACACCTTCCTGTCTTCGGAAAACTAGCTTGGAACCGTTTAACACATTATGCCATTCGCCACTCCATTGCAGAAAACACAATCATGAGATCGCGCCTTCCCAATCCTGTGCAGGTAGGACTGAAAACCTCCCTTAGAATCTGGGTAATGAAGTGATCAATCTTACCGTGCGTTCGGTTCAGCCGCGGGTCTAAATTTTCGATGAGCCGCGCAGTTCATCTGCCCCTTGGCTCATTTTGCCAAGAGAGTTGCCACTCGATAAGGGTGCGTTAACGTTCTTCACGGGCAATCACCTCTCGTTAAGCTTTGCATATAGAGCCCCCAACATTCGCGATTGGCTGACTCAAGGCCAAGACTCCAGCAGCTCATCTTCGAGCCGAGCATTAAACCACGGTATTTAACCGCTGGTTTTGACCTGTAATCTATATTCAACTCACTAATTGATATAGGACGCAAGGTCGGGATACTCTTTCTGGTCAGGGTGACTACTTCGGGTTTTTCCAGCATAAAGCTGAAATCATGAGCACTCATCCATCCGCTTACCCGTCGCATCAATATGCCAAGTCTGCTTTGCGCCTGTTCAACAGTGCGCCCGGCAACAAGTGCCGCAACGTCGTTTGCATAACCGACCATATCGGACATATCGAGTCTCAGCAAACTATTGTAGGAAGACACCTCTGCTCCGTTGTCTTCGGATTTCATCCTGTAGCGGAGTTCACTAAGGACTTCTGCAAATGTCTTGCCTTCCGTCGAGTTAACTGTCTGGTCTTTCTTCGTTTTCTCATCTTTTCTGGCTTTTGGTTGGCGGCCTTCTTGTGTTTGGACAGCCGGGTCCCTGGCGGCGTAGACAGTTGTTTCCGTTAATTGTTCTTCATCTTCTTTTTTTGGGCCCTAGAAATTACTTTGATGATGTGCCCTCAGGCACATCGCCCTCTTTCCGCTTTTTCCCAGCTCACTTTGAAGTGGGCTGTCTGTAGTTCGTTTGGCGAAAGTAGTGTTCGCAGCGGCGAGCGCGACTGTTTCTGATTTCCAATCGTCTTCCGCTGATCTCCACGTTCGTCTGTAGAAGGGAGTGCGATCCAATAGTTCCCCCAGTTCCGTCAGCCCGTTTTTATACGCCTTTATTGATATTCTTCTGGGGGAACGTTGCCGACCGCATATGCTTCACCACTGCCGCGCATTTCATGATGAGCCTTTCCTCTTCGGTTCTTGCTAGGACAGTCGACTGCACTTCCACTCGGTTCGTGTCCAAATCCACCTGCTCAGGACTAGCAATTCTGATTGGGCTGTTTTGCGGAACAGCGGCATTACAGGGTATTGGAGCTGCCCTCCCCACACCGTCAGTCGCGCCACTTGGTAAGGCTTCCTCTTTATTTGGGCGTCCCGGTTCCACATCGGGTATGTCAGCCCTCGCTGTATCTTTAGCTGATCGCTGCGGTGAACGACGCATTTTGTGCTGCGTCCAAACGTACTCGGCTCTTCTTCCTTCCCTGCTATTCCGTCGATTTTTTTGTTCTTGGTTTTGATTTATTCTCCATGGAAAACTCAACAGCGCATCGTGTGCAAGGGAGCGGGCCGCAATAATTAGAAACGGGTGTAGTCTTGGGGGCACAGCCCCTACCCCAGTTCCTTGAGGCCTGACTACGCTTAGTTGATTCCCGAATTCACGAAAGAATCAGCACTTGCTCGGCGTAACGCGGTCTACTAACACCGACGGGGTCCCGAAGGGACTGGCTCCTGATACACGTCACAACTACCAACTTGGCAGAGCTAGACTCACATCACCCCATCGATGTCAACATAGAACTGTCGACGGCTCGGGTAGGTTGTAGTAGGTGAATGCATTTGCGCACAAAGTGTTGCCTTCCCGCAACAGTACGTCGTCGGATTACCAACTAAACACCTCCCCATCGTCAGAGAGCTAGCCTGGGATCGTTTGTCACATTACTTTTCGCTAGTCCCCAAACTCTCCCGCTTTGCGAAGCCTTCAAATCAGGGAATTTCTTTCACCAACGGGAGCGGAGAGGAGGAAGGGAATTGTCAGTTCCCTGCCCTTCGGCTCCTCCACCGGTCGAGTTCTATCTTCTTTGCAACGAGAAGGACCCGAACATAATGGGCAACACGGATCCACTTGTCAACACTCCTCAGCATCTCCTCCACAATGTTGTCTGAAGAGAGATACCCTGTGTTTAGATAGAAGTGTGGCCGAATCCCATCCCACCTTCCATAAGAAAAAAAAGTATGATGAGCGTCGCCCACAACTCTATTGCAAAACACACAATCTGGAGAGCGTACCTTTCCAATCTTGTACAGGTAAGACTGAAAATCTCCATGCCCACTTAAAAACTGTGTAAGGAAATTTTCAGTCTCATCATGCTTCCGATTCAGCCAGGCACCTAAGTTGCCGATGAACCGTGCAATTCATCTACCTCTAGTTTCATTTTGCCAAAAGATTTGCCACTCGTATAGGGTGCCTTACCGTTCTTCCCGAGCAACCACCTCCCTTGCGCTTGTATATCGGTTGACGCTCCTTAGCATCACGGCCGGTTCAGAGACAGTGCGGTACGCAGACGCGACCCACAAAGCTTCCCATCTCTGTACTTGGGCGAGACACTCACAATATACCTCGTTGCCAAGAGCGTCAGCCCATGCCTCTGCGCCGTAGAGCAGAACACGAGTTGAACTCATTAGGAGACGTCGCCTGCTAGACGTAGACCCCCAATATTCTCCATTAGCATATTTAACGCCGAAACTCCAGCTGCAGCTTTGTTCGCTGCTGCTTTGATCTACCCAAAAAAGCTCATCTTTGAGTCAAGAATCAGCCTGAGGTACTTTACCGCTGGTTTTGACTCGGTTATCGACTCGCCGAGCGATACGGGTCGCAGGATCGGAACTCTCTTTTTTCTCTCTTTCTTTTCTTTTTTTTTTCCGTTGAGCAGTAAGTCTGGCCGATGTTAAAATACCAGTTTGTATACCTCAGGTTCATAATTGAATTTACGACAGTGTCAGCTGTAGCGCCACCACTCCCCGGAGTACCCTCCAGCGCGAGCCCACCTATTCCAACAGTTTCGACAAACCTTCCGGTGTTCACTTTCGCAACATTCCATGCACAGAACGTGCGCCGGGGTGGCGCACACCGTGAGTTTGTGTCCACCACCTCGAAGGCAATGTATTAATGGTCGCTTGCCGAAAAGTCCTGCAGAACTCGCCACCCGTCCACCAGCGACACCAGTGACTCCGACGCGAAGGTTACGTCTGGAATGCTTCCCTCACAGCCCGGGCGCCGGAACGTTGGGGTGGATCCGGTGTTTAAAACTCCCAGTCCTGTTCCTCGCCGACATTTCGAGAATTCTTTTCTCTCTGGAGTCTGAGTAAGGCATACCCCGTTTAAGTCTCCTGGGATTGAAGTTACGCCCGATCAGAATTCGCCCTTCGTGCCTAAGATATCGTCCCCCAATCCATCAAGCCTGCGTCAAAAGTCCGACATCGTCTCATTCGGTGTGAGATAGACACTGAAAAACATTATCCCTGAGCACCGAATCCAGACAAAACCGTCCCCTCGGCCTTTGGTAAGAACCCTAAGAGGGCCCCGAGCCGAACCCATATGTCAAGGTGCTTTGAAACTCGGGTCTTTGTATCGATGCTGCTCTTTGATGAGTACTAAATCAGCTTTGGTCTCCGCAGCAAACTGTGCTAGCAACTCGTTGACAGTTGGACTCCGGTGCATATTGATTTGTAGGATGGGAATCATGCTGATCGCCTCCTAGCTTTTTGCAGTTCTGGCCTGTGGATTGGACACCGCCCCGAGCCCGCAATGTGCGCAAAGTTCTCATCAAACGCGCCACGGTCCCTGCACAGGACGCAGCTTTCTTTTTAATTGCAGCTGTTCGCTTTATGGCTTGACTGATCGCATTTACGGAATGTTGCTTTTCTGTCAGGTCCCCAATAGGTCGCAGACGTGTTCCCATAATCGAAACATCTGTAACATTTGGTTGAGGCTACCCACACACTACCCAACCAATTCTAACTTTCCTGCGGCGCGATTGCTCGGCAATTCTCACCACAGCGAGTTTTTGGCCTCGGGAGTGCGCAGAGGTGATACCGATCTGAACATTCTACAGAAGGGTTCTGGCCCGTGTAAAGGCGTCCCTGCTCTCTTCTTGGCTAGTTCGTCCGCTACCTCGTTGCCTTCCAACCCAGCATGGCCTGGAACCCAAAGTATCCAGACCTTGTTGGACGAGCCGAGTGTATTCAGTCTCTCAAGGCATTCCCATACCAGTTTAGAGTTCACCTGCTTGAACCTAAGTGCCTTGATCGCTGCTTGGCCATCGGTGAGAATAGCTATGTTCTGCCCCCTATAGTTCCTTTGCAGATTAAAGGAGGCACATTTGTCTATGGCGTATATTTCTGCCTGGAATATGCTAGTGTACCTGCCCATTGGCTCAAAGTACATTTTCCTTGGACCAATGACACCGGCAACCGCGCCCTCTGCTGTGAGGGATCCTTATGCCGTATGTCGCAGCCACGCTCTCCCAGTTTGCCTTGTTACTCCAATGTGTTTCAAACTTCTTATCGAAGTGAAACCTCATTGTCATGTTATCCCTTGGTATCAGTAATTCGGGATACCGCCTAGAAAGAATATCAATCTTCCTTCGATTTAGGCAGCTCCCTGCCTCACTCATACTACCGGCCATCCTGAATATTGATCTCCTTGCCTGCATCTGTATGTGCAGATGGAGAGGGGTTAATCCCAGAAGGACCTCCAGGGATGCCGTTGGGCATGTCCTCATTGCCCCACTGATACACGCAAGCCAGCCTTTGGAGCTTATGTAATTTCCTGGCTTGTGTGCTGAGTTGGGTTCTTTCTGCCCAGATTACCGCTCCATAGGTAATCATTGGCCTTACTATTGTAGTATATATCCAAAGTAGTATCTTCGGGCTGCTACCGTATTTTTTCCTGCTATGGATCTGCAAGTCATCAGAGCCCTCGTGGCTTTCCGACATGTGTCTTCCAGAGTAATTTTTGGTCTAGGGTAATTCCCAAATATTTGACCTCTGATTCTCGTTTCACCTCCATATCATGTAATGTTATGGCTCTCAGGAGATCCAGCTTACGCCTCCTAGTGATTGGGACTATGGTGGTTTTGGTTGGGTTGATCCGCAGTCCCACCTTCCTGCACCAGGCACCAGTAACCCTTAATCCAGTTTGGATTCTGTCACATAGGGTATCTTCATATTTGCCCCTACAGATTAAAACAATGTCGTCCGCGTAACCCTGGACTTGTATTCCAGTATTTGTTAACACGTCCAGGAGTTCATCCACTACCATACTCCACATCAGCGGCGATAGTACTCCACCCTGTGGACAGCCTTGAGTGGTGTTCATGATAATAGAATTTGTACCTGTCGGTACCTCTATTTGTCTGCTTTCTAGCATTTTGCCCATCCAGAGTGCCAGGGTGTTTCCCACTCCTTGGCGGCTCAGGGCATCGTGTTTCTCTGTGTGCGATGTGTTGTAGAATGCCCCTTCGATATCCAAAAACGCGCACAGTGCAATTTCTTTTGTTTCTATGGCATCCCGTAGTACCTCTGTCAGCTGATACAGAGCAGTTTCAGTTGACCGTCCTGTCCGGTAAGCGTGTTGACAGTAATGTAGGGGATTACGCTTCAGTAGTAGTTCTAATATAGTTGTCTATGACCTTCTCTACCGTTCTGAGTATGAACGATGTTAGGCAGATTGGTCTGAAAGATTTAGGGTGAAAAGGATCCTTTTTACCCGCTTTCGGAATAGAGACCACTTTTGCCCGTCTCCATGCCTTTGGTATGTAACCCAGTGCAATGCTCCTCCTTGCCACCCTCAGAAGAGACTCTAAGATAATTCCTAGGCCTCTCTGGATAAGTGCTGGGAAAATGCTATCTACTCCGGGAGATTTCAGTGGTTTAGAAGTTCCCACTGCCCATCTTAGCCTAACTTCTGAGCATACCTCTTTTGCTAGTTTCCAGCTCTCCTTCCTTCCTTTATTCGTTGTTGGGGTGTCAGGCAGACTGTTGTCGCCTGCCGCCGAGGGGTAGGACCCCGGGAAATGAGTTCTGAGAAGCAGGTGAACCCTGTCCTCCTCATTCTCGGTAAATGTCCCATCTTCCTTTTTCAAGCAGACAGGATATTCCCCCGTCTTTGGCTACAGCCTTGTACAGCCTGGTTGCTTCTGTGATCTGTTCAATCCCTTCACAGAACGCTTCCCTTACTGGAACGCTCGAAACGAGGAAGGAGGCCATTTTTTCATTATCTCGTATTCTTTTAACTTTGATCAACCTCATGATGACCTCTTGGCTGTTCTTGATGAACCTCTTCCCTTTTTGCAACCTTTTAACATCGCTCAGGAGCCACTTCGCAGTCTTGGTCATAGGTGAGTCGTTGCTGCTATAATTTCCCTAAATTCATTGCCTTCCTGAGATGTCCCCAATAATTGGGTACCAAAGCACTGCAAAACGCTGTGCAAATAATGAGTCTGCAGCGCCAGGAGCAAACATCAAGATGAACCCAAGTACCCATGGCGCTTCCAGGCATCAAACGCAGAGCGGAGTCTATCAACTCGGCCCTATTACCGTCAATCTGAATAGCACGTTTTATTTCAGATTGGGTTAGTCAACCTTTAAGGACGGTAAAAGCGCGCTTTCCGATTAATCAATTCAACCAGAATTGCATTCACAAATGAAAGCATGTTTCCTCGGTTTGCAAAAACTTGCATTTCATAAACTCACAACTACAAAAAGACCCTCACATATTGCACAAATCTGCCGTTGAAAGCATGCTAGCCATTCTAACTGGGTTAACACAGTTCAAAAAATGTTACCTTGACTACTCCACGTTAACTTTCTTGTCTTGACTGAGCGAATAGCGAGCCGAAAAGCTGTTTTACCTCATTCACTCGCGCTCGGCGCTTCTTGCCCGCTTGCGGAGGCCTACTTGCCGCAATCACTCCGAAATCCACGCTGGTCTCTGTGCAGTTGCAAGCCAAACTCCATTGAAACGGGGGAGGACGGGGGTGGGACGAGGTGGAAAACGACTCGGACAACAACAAGAAGCCAGCAGCAGTGCGGCATGCATGTAGCGTAATCGTGCGAAATGCAACAAGTTATCTTACACAATTCGCATGTAATTTTTTGAAAGTCGTTGCTGTCATCGACTTTGGAGCTGTTTTTCTTGTTGTCTGCCATAAATTGCATACGTTATTTCGCCGTTTGATTACATGCGATCAATGCTGAACGCTGTCCGGCTGAATGGTACTCGTACTGTGCCGTCTAGCCAGCCGGACTGAAGCCTTACCTTGTGGAGGTTGGACTGTTTTTGCAATGTTGCATTGTATTTTCACTTTTTTTCGTGTAGTTTTAATAGTTTTAAACGGTTGCGGCTTTTTTGCTCGTCGTCAAGTTAAAACAAATATTTAATTATTGTATTTTGAAAAAAATAGACGTCTTCGGAAAAACTTGTAGGTAATGGTCGTAAACAGAACCAAACCACGAACTTTTTGTTGCAGTGGAAACTTGAATGCAATGAAATGTTTCAAGGAGAGCTGATTAGCAAAAGTGCTTGATCGGCTGCTTTCAAGTGTTTTTAGCAGGCAAATTGCTAACTGCTTTTATTCAGATTTGGATCAAATGCTTTTTGTATTAATAACTTACTCGGAATTGGATCACAGTTAATTATTCAGCGTGAAATTAGGGGTCTGCTAGATGCATACTCTAGCAACAATCTAGGGCTAAAAATTGCATTCGAATGTATGCCTCTGCACATAGCAATCGGAGCGGAAGCATGTCGTTTCATACAAAAAATGAGGTATGTCCCCACACCCTAAACACACTGTTAGAGCGTTAAAATTATCCCAGGCCAGCCTTCGTTGCAGTTCACAGAATTATCAATGGAGCAGGATCCAGGCAGCCGAAAACTTCAGAGCTAGCCCATAGTCATTAGGATAGTGGCTACCTCACCTAGATCTCTTTAAGGTCCCCACAGGATTATTTTCCTAGTGTCTGCAACTTGGTCTTAACTAAAGCTGGGCAATCGTATAACTAGTGCCTGAAGGTCTCCTTCTTCTCCGCAACTTCGATCATGCTAATTGTAGGATATGCCGAGTATGATCCCCTATAGGCTAATTCTCCGTGAAGACCACCAATAGTACAAGTTTATGCGCCCCTTTCCTCTAGAGGAAATTTTGAATGCCTTCTCCAGGGCCCCGACGTTTGATTCAAGTTCACCTGTCGCACGGATGTTACCATTTGAAGCAGCGGAGAGTTTGATATTCATAACTTGGCGGAATTCCTCTAGTCATTTCTCCTAGAGGCTGATGCATTGCCCTCGTTGCAGAACGAAAAGCTTGTGTTAATAAGTTGAGGAAAGACTCACTACTTTCATTGATTCCCGAACTATCCCAAGCCTACCAACAGGTTGTCTATTCCCGATATAATGATAGGCGTCAAATATTGTAATTCTTCTGATGGAGCTGGTCGGTCTTGAACCCAGTAAGCCGTCGAGAAATACACGCTTGCTCCAGTGTCGCCAGAATTAGGTGCCTGTAGCTCAAGTTCTTGAACAAAAACGCGGCCAAGTTCTTTGTGATGAGGATACATGCCCCTGACCTGTCTCGATCAATACTTTTTCCTTTAATAATTCGACCTTCTTCCCGTCAATCTTCATTTCCTCCATGGTGACATCGACTGGGTCCATATCATCGACCGGTTTTGCAGATCGGAACACTTTGATCTTTGCCTTTTCAACTACTTCCAACCCCTCCTCATTTA
The DNA here is from genome assembly GCF_905115235.1 of Hermetia illucens. Taxonomy (NCBI): domain Eukaryota; kingdom Metazoa; phylum Arthropoda; class Insecta; order Diptera; family Stratiomyidae; genus Hermetia; species Hermetia illucens. The sequence continues at coordinate 161,013,963 of NC_051851.1, read as the reverse complement.
GAGGGTGGGAAAAGCTAGTTAAACGCTTCCCCCACCCCCTCCAAGTAGGTCCGGGGTTTTGGTATTAGACGAGCTTGCGCTTATCGACGTAGACCTCTAATAAACAAATCTCCTGGGAATCCCGTCGTATGAAATAAACTTGAGCTTTACGTCCTTCGGCACGAGTTAACATCAACTGACTTACCATCCGCCAGCGACATCCGTAAGTACTGTAACTCCTGATGACATCGTTGAAGGACTTTGCAGCGAGACCTCCGTTGGCGTTCTGCGGTCTATAGAGATCGCTTGGCGTCTAAGCCCTTGCTCTCCTGCTTCATAAGGATATCGGTTACTGGTTTTCCAAGCGTTTGTTATTATATTCCTTATCAATATTAACTACCGCCCCATCTCTCTTATCTCGCCTTCCTTCAAAATCCTGGAAAGATACGTCAACGACTGGTTGGCATGGCAACTTCGTTGCTAAATGCTTTAATTCACGACAAGAGGTACATAATATTTATTCTGATTTCCCTTTGATACCGTTGACCATAATATTCCCCTCTAACCTCTCGTTACTCAACTTCGTTCCCTCAACCAACAAGCTTTCCTCCTATCTTTCATCCCGTTCCTGCAAAGTTTCTTCTCATGGTTGCTCATCTCGTTCCTTCTCTCTTTCCTCTGGCGTTCCTTAAGGCTCTATACTTGGCCCCTGACATCGTCTCCATCCTCAACTGCTCGTGTTTGCTTTACGCAGACGACCTTAAATTATTTGCCTGTTTCGTCTCCGTTGGACTGTGCTCTCTTGTAGTCCAACCTTGATAATTTGGCTCGTTGGTGTTCGATCAAGAAGCTAACACTGAATGTCAGCAAGTGCCACTGAATGTGCTACTGGTTTAAACCCTCCCCAACATCCTTTTCTTATTCTCTTAGTGGACAACCCCTTTCACTACTGACTTCCTTCCAAGACCTAGGTGTAATATTCGACGACAAACTTTTTTTCAATTCTCACTTCGGTGACATCATCAATAGAGCTTCCAAAATATTTGGTTGTATCGGAAGTTCCTCCTCCGACTTTATCTCAATTCAGCCCTCCTTAACGCTCTTCAACTCTCTTTTCAGAAACATCCTTGAATATTGCTATGCAATCGGAGCCCCCTTCTGCATTCGTGACTGTCGCGCTTATGAAGTTGTACAACGCAAATTCATCCGGATCCTCTTTTACAAAAAGAACTTTTCACGGGTTGACTATCCGTCACGACTCCGCTCCCTCAATCTCCCCTCCATACAGCATCGCCGTATCTTCCTTGATATGTGTACTCTTTTCAAACTCTGCTATTGTCTGATGGACTGTTCTACCAACTCGGATATTGCTTCCCGTACCGCCTCTCAGAACACTAAATTTTTGAAGTACCCTTCACGGAGCTCGAGATTTCCTTTCATTCGCCGATCCCGAGGCTATACCAATTCTACAACGCCCTGCAGTTTGGGTGCTTTGACTATGTCTCCTTCTCTAGTTTTAAGCATAAGGTAAGCCATTTACTTGCTCCTCCCTCTGAGAACAATATGTAATAAGGAATTTGTTTTCTGTATATTGTCTTCATTAAATAAATAAATAAATAGCGTTATATTTCACGAAGTCCTGTTCGCTTCGGCAGTACCGGTCTCCTTATTTTTTCAATCTTGTTTGGATTATGGATGGGCTTCTGATACTGACGTTGAACAGGACTTCAGTGGACTTTCGTTTCTTCGTTGGCTTTCAGCAGTTGGCACTCTCGTCAGTCGTCGTTCCTTGCAAACATACTATGGCTGGTACTCACTACATCAAGTTCGATGACTGGTTTCTAGGTTGGAAACCCCTAGTCCGTCTGCCATCTCGCCCTCGGAGGCCCCTGCTGTTTGTCCAGTACAGCGTTGCTAAGGCTGGCGCCAATCGTACTGCCCCCTGCAGGAATGCCAAAAGCTCATCCTCTAATAGAGTGTCTGCAGCAATACCAGTTCTTCTATCCTCGTACGCTTTTTAAAACTTGAGTCCATCTTTTAGTCGCACGAATAAACTGGGTGAAATGTCCTTCCCGGTCAATAGGGTAAGCGTTTGAATTGAAACTGAAGGTGCTAAAGCTATTTGGATTTCTCATTCTAGACACCAAGTTCCCCCTTGCCCATACACTCTGACTTGGCCTACTATCTCATTCTCTAGCATAGTGAGGTATATCTCCCCAGATTTGTCTTATTCTGGGAAAAAAAATATTACACCCCGCTCTTGTTTGTATGTAGAGAGTCCTCCGTAAACCTCACATACAATTTTACCACTCGCTTCTTATAAAATGCTTGTACGAACAAAGACTCTGACAGAATGTCGTGACGATAAGTGCAACTATTTTCGACCAAATTTGATGTTCCAGACAGATTGGCAGACATTGTAATATTAGTAAGGTTTTGATTCGCATAAAACGTCAAAAAAAAATAGCTCCTAATGAATAACCCCGATGATGTCAGTATCGTTATCATTGATAGTGATCTGACCAGAAATGAGCGCTTTGAGTAGCTCTCGCATCGGTGCCACCAACTGATAAGGAACTAGATAATGAAATCAATTCGCAAATCAGCACCCCTTGGGTGGACAGAGGCTCCATTTTTTTACACTTCTTTTGAGGTCCTGAAGCCAGGATCTAATACAAGCCAACAAAGTTGCTGAACAAGGCCTCGCCGTTATGGAGAAGGATTTGTTACGACATGACCACTTCTGAAATGCAAACATTGGTGACCAGTATGGATTCTTTGACAATGCCGATAAATTCCGAAAAGAAACCTTTTCGCTGGAACAGTAACCTCATCTCGTTGGCTGAAGTTGGCCTCGATATCCAAGTTAATTTAAAATCATCCAAGGCTGTTCCAGGTAACAAAGATTTGGCTGGCTAAACAACGGCCTGAATGACTTCTACCAGACCAAATTTAGTCTCGAAAAATTTGATCCAGATAAGCCGACCAATGCTAATAGTCGACAGAAGTTTAGGATCTTTTTAAGGTTTTGCGTAAATACAAAACTTTATTAAAATCGGTTTACTGTCCGTCCGTCACATGCATTTTTCTCGGAGACAGTTATAGCGATTGACACCAAATTTCGTACAAAGGTGGGAACTGTGAACGCTCACGCATGTAGTGAGTTAGATCCTTTTACGTTGAATTTAAGGCGGGGTCCCCATACGTGCAAAAGGGGGTGTACATTTTTTTTCTTCAAATATAATCATGTGGGCTATCAAATTAAAGTACTAACCGAGTAATCGGTCTTAGTTTTGACATTTGTTTGAAAGGTGGGGAGTGCGAGGGATTGATAGTGATCATTTTTTTAACGAACCCAATCTCAGAAACTACTCAACCGAAAAATTTGAAAAAAATCAAGGGGCTGCCACTATATGGTGCCTAGGCTCCGAAATACCCTCCACATCGGTACCTGTTCAAATAAAGTTAATAATAGTACATTACTATAATTTTTAGTAATTGACAGGAAACCCCCCGTTAAGTTCACCTCAGAATCACGAAATTTTGCAGCAATGTAGGCTATAATATAGAGCATGATCCTAAATTTGTTCGAAATCGCACTATTTCTAACAAAGTTATAATAGGTCAAAGTTGTCACTTCTTTGCGAATTCAAGATTTTGAATGTCAATATCACTTGCCACATACTAATGGGACAAATGCACACTCAAATGCCTTTATAAAAGAAATACACAAAACCCTTTCATACCTAAAGCGTCCAGCTTCCGGTTTCCCAACTTGTTTATTTTGTTAAGAGTAGAGTCACTTCGCACAGTATGCGGCTTATCGTCACATATTAACGATATTAGTAGACGGGAGGGTTGGGCTCTTGGAGAGCTATATTTAGCAGCAGCTTACAACTCCTTTTTTGGTGAAAGACAGAAATGACTGGCGAATTCGATGCAACAATGAATTGTGTGACCTTTATGACGATCCAGCAGCATCTGTGGTTGCTAAACTGCGGAAACTGCAATGGACCAGTTGTCTAGAATGAGTGAACAAGGAGCGAGTACATAAAAAAGTATTCTGAAACAGGCTTCTGCTAGTAATAGTTGCTAAAAGCTGCTAAATTTTCAGCAGCCTGTAACAATTGCTGACAGATTTTCATTCCACCACGGTGGCAATATCTTTTCACTGGTTTAAGGGGGGCTCGACGCTTTGAGGACAGTTTCGAATACTTTTCACGGAGCTCGGACCTTTGACTCCAGTTACCAATTCGTTGACCGAATCTCCTCCACTTGATTCTCCTGGGGTCTCTGAAAGGGTTGGAAATGTCTTCAGTAAAATCTAGACAAAACATATTTACCAGGATCTCTGGTCAGAAACTCTCCAGTTCTCCACCCCAAAAGTGTTATTGTTAGTTAGTAGGGTGATATCAGGAACTTCCTCCAAATCGTCACAGTTCTCCGAGCTGGGAAAATGGAAGCTTACTGTACTGCCCCTGTTACACACCGATAGATTTGTGTTAATCATAAAATCAAAGGAAGACAATACTATCACTCTAACTATCAACAGGTTGGCCTTCTTTGCTGCTATGGTGAAAGTCATCATATACAGGGTGCGGCAGCATAACTTCCTTTTTTCAAAACTCAATAAAAACTATTGTATGCATCGGAAAATATTTATTTATTCTTTATAATGTAGGTACATGTCTAAAGTTTTTATTTACATTGTTTTGAAGATCAAATCTGTTAGGTGACGTCCCCCATTCTCCATACATTGCGTAAACCGATTTCTGGCGTTTGTCATGACTCTTTTATTTATTTATTTATTTATTTATTTATTTATTTATTTAATTAACGGACAACAAACAGAGAGAATTCCAATTAATTATTGTCCTCAGGAGGAGGAGAAAGCAAAAAACTTATCCTACGTTTAAAGCTACTTAAAGTAGGGAAGTTAAAAGGACCAAGCTGTTTTGCATTATAATTTCGGCAAAGCCTGGGAATCGGGGAATGAAAATAGACTTCGAGCTCCGCGAAGGGCACGTTGAAAATATCTGCGTTACGTGTGTTATAAGACGCAGGACGGCAGGTGATCTCGTCAGCGGCGGAGCAGTCCATCAGGCCCGAGGAAAGTTTAAAGAATGTGCATAGATCCAGATAGGATCTACGCTGTTGTAGGAAGGGAAGGTTTAGAAAGCGGAGGCGGGAGGGGTAATCCACACGAGGGAAGCTTTTCTTAAAGAAGAGAGAACGGGTGAATTTACGTTGCACATTTTCAAGGGCAAGACAATCACAGTTACGAGTGGGCGACCAGATCACGGAACAATACTCGAGGGTATTCCTCACAAGGGAATTGAAGAGAGCTAAGGAGGGTTGGATGGAGTCAAAATCAGAGGAGGAGCGAAGAATGAAGCCTGACAATTTTGCTGCTCGATTGATAACATCGAGGCAATGGGTATCAAAGCGCAGCTTATTGTCGAAAGTGACTCCGAGGTCTTGAGTGGAATTTAAGCAGGATAAGGAATGTCCGTTAAGCGAGTAGGAGAAAGAAGTCGGTGAGGATTTTAGGGAGTAGCACATAGAGTGACACTTTCTGACGTTTAGCGCTAAACCATTAGTCGAGCACCAACGAACCAGAGTGTCCAGGTTATTCTGAAGGGAAACACAGTCCATAGGCGACGATATAGCGGAAAACAGCTTAAGGTCGTCTGCATAGAGCAAACAGGGACAAGTAAGGAGGGGAGGAAGGTCGTTAATAAAAAATAAAAATAGCAAAGGACCGAGAATAGACCCCTGTGGGACGCCAGAAGAGGGGGAGAAGGAGCGGGAAGTACAGCCGTCAAAAGAGACGCGGCAGGATCGGTTGGAAAGGTAAGAGGCAAGCCATAAAACCAGTGGTTTGGGAACATTTAGGGACGAGAGTTTGGATAGAAGTATCTTGTGATTTACAGTGTCGAAGGCTTTCGCGAAGTCAGTGTAAATGGTATGCACTTCTTGCCGTGAATTTAGACATTTGGCGACAAAGTTGGTAAAGTCGAGCAGGTTGGAGGCAGTGGACCTACGTTTAACGAAGCCGTGTTGTTCTTTCACTATGTGTTGGCCAAAGTGGGCGGACAACCAGTCGCTGACATATCTTTCCAGGATTTTGGAACAGGAGGAGAGGAGGGAAATGGGACGGTAATTCTCGGCAAGCGAACGATCGCCACTTTTGTGAATGGGGATAATGAGAGCCTCTTTCCACAAGCTGGGAAAATGATTCTCTTCAAGGCTTTTGTTGAAAATAAGAGATAGGGGAAGGGAGATGGACTTACCAGTTTTGATCAAAAAGAGGTTTGGAAGACCATCGTAGCCAGGTCCGACCTTGGCATCAAGTTCGCCAATGAGGTATTCGATAAGGATAGGAGTGAGAAGGGGAATGGTAGGCGATGCGGGGCAGGCTGCATCTACTATCGGGAGGGATTCGGAGGAAGGAGGAGGGACATAGACTGACGAAAAGTAGCGGCAGAGTAAATCACAAGATCGTTGGGGGGAGTTAGCTGCGAAGCCAGAGAATTTAATGGACGGAGGGGATAACTGGGCGGGGCAGCGAGAGTTGCGAATGTGGGACCAGAAAGGTTTCAGATTTCCGCGCTTTAGTGAGTCTTCCACGCTGGACAAATATTCCTGTCTGGACTTACGTATTAAAGATTTGACCGAGGAACGAAGGGATTTGAAAAAAACTAAGTCAGCAACATTTCTAGAAGACAGGAACTTCTTTCTCGCAGTATGTTTTTGACGTAGTTTTTTGTGAATTTCAGTGGTGAACCAGACGGGGTAAGAGCGTAAGCACTTAGGAGAGGAGGGAACGTAACAAGGAAGAAGATCAGATAAAATGGTATAGAAAGTGTTGAGTGCCTGGTCACATGTAAATGGAGAGAGCAAGGGGACCCAGTTGATTGACGCCAGGGCTGAGTTCAGACCTTCGAAGTTCGCCTTACGAAAGTTGAACTTGGTAGGCTTGCGAGCGACCGCAGAGTGGAGTCGGGATATCTGAACATCGAACTCGAGAGCAGGATGATGGGCGTCAGGGGCAACGTAAGACGGAGCATGAAGGGATTGGGAAAGATAACGTACAGGAAGGTTAGAGAGGACAAGGTCAAGAGTGCGATCTAAGTGGTTTCTAGAAAGGTTAAATTGGAGGGCCCCACAGGTGTACATGAAAGTGGATAGAGGAAGGGAAGGGTGGGTCGAGTTATTAGGGAGGGAGGGAAGGCCAGGTGTAACGGGCCAGGAGAGCATAGGAAGATTAAAGTCACCACAGAGGATGAAAGGAAGTGAGGGAAACAAAACGGTTAGGGCCTCTGATAATCTGTCGAAGAAATCCTCGTACAGAGAAGGCGGGCTTAGGCAGGGAAAATATACACACGATATGATAAAGGGACATACGTTTGGCGGAAGGACACGTATGGTAACAGAATCGTAGGAGGAGGAGGAGGAGGAAAAGATGATTTCGGCACGGAGAGGGGATTTAACAGCTATTAGGGCACCTCCGCCAGTTGTCTTGCCAAGCGCAACGCAGTCTCTGTCACAACGAAAGACAGAGTAACCTTCGAGGAGCTCAGAATCTAAAATCCTGTCATCCAGCCAGGTTTCAGAAATGCAGATGACATGATGTTGGAATGCTAAGGCAGACAGTTTGAAATCCGACAGCTTGGTCCTTAGACCCCTTACATTTTGATAAAATAGCGTAAAGTTATTGGAATCATTCAAGTTCGGCGAGGCAGGCGGGCGGGCCGGAAATTTTGACGAATCTTAGACCTCTGATAAGGCTTAACGAAGACCCCCTGTGGCCAAAAGGAGGATTGGACGATAGCATCGAAGTCATGGGGATATGTCACTTTGAAGGAAGCTATCACTCGGTCAGGAGAGCCATCCTTCGTCAGCTTCACACAGGAAAGAGGTGACAAAGTTGAGTTGCTTTTGTTTCTGATATAGGCCAGAATTTCGTCGGGCGTAGTGGAGTACGCTAGCCTTGACACGAACAGCTGTTTCGGTGGCGAGGCGACGTTCAATTGGGGGCCGCTCGGACGACATGAGGTCGGAAGAGCCTGCGGTTCAGCGGTGGCGGGCGTCGATGATACACAGGAGGAAGCGTGCGGTGGTGCTAATGTAGCGGCTGTGGGATAAACGCCAGAACTTCGTAGCGCATCCGATGTTGCGTAGGGAACTTGTCCCTCGGATGGAGGATTTTTCAGTAGGCTAGCGGACGTCATCGGGTTGATACCATCTTTTATGGACACACTGGAATTAAGCGAGGCAGATCGAGGCAGAGAATTAGAATTAGAGAGAGAATTAGAATTATGCTCTTGTTAGCATAGCAGATGTTATGTTGGCAATTTCTTCTTGGATGTTGGTCTTCAAATCTTGTAGGGTTCTTGGACGGTTCACATAAACACGGGATTTAAAAAAACCCCATAGAAAAAAATCACAAGGGGACAGATCGGGAGAGCGTGCCGGCCATTCCAAATCGCCTCTAATTGAGATAAGGCGCTCTGGAAAGTGTTCCCTCAAAACAGCCATCGATGCTCTTGAAGTGTGTGCTGTTGCACCGTCTTGTTGGAACCAAGTGTCTCCCAAATCCAAATCTTCTAGCCGTGGGAAAAAAAATTCTGTAGCATGTTTACATACCGGTCCGAATTCACTGTCACTGTAACCTCATCAAAAAACCAGGGACCAATAATTCCAGCTGAGGAAATTGCACACCACACTGTGACTTTGGGTGAATGCAAAGGCTTTTGATGCAATTCTCGAGGGTTGGTGTCAGCCCAGTAGCGCATGTCTTGTTTGTTAACCGACCCACAAAAATGAAAATGGCCTTCATCGCTAAAAAAACAATAGCACCCTCGGGAACGACATCAAGAAGAAGCTCACACGCGTTCATCCGAGAATTGAAGTCACGTTCTGAAAGTTCCTGCACTATCGCCATCTTATAGGGATGAAAATGAAAATCATCACGAAGAATTCTTCTCACAGAACGATCGGATAGTCCAAGGGCAGATGCGTGTTTGCGCGCAGAACGCCGTGGCGATCGTAACATTGACGCTCTCACTGCTTCAATGTTCTCAGGTGATCTAACGGGCCGAGGGACTCCAGTTCTTCCTTTTGTCGCACTTGCAGTTTGTCTGAATGTAGTGACCCATGTAACAATTGATTTGCTGTCTAGGACGGGAGCCAACGGGGCTAAATTAAAGCGATTCCGAAATGCACGCTGTGTTGGAATAACCGAACATCCGCTTGAAAAGTAAACCTCAACGGCAAAAGCACGCTCCTCACTATTCCAACGCATGATGGCGATTGAACCGTGTCGGGACAAAACTTTACAGTATCCCCTCTTGAACGAGACCACTAGCGCTCCGCTATGACATCAACTAACTGAGTGGCGCGCATTTTTAAAAAGGTTATGTTATGTAGTTCTTCTGGTGGAGCTTACGGTTAGGTCGCTGGAACTTAGTTCCGAACACAGAAAAGCATGTAGGCTCTTCGTGGCGAAGGTACATGCCCTAGATCTGTCTCGAACAGCGTCTCTTATGCTGTGGAATAAATTGCAATATTTGCTTTGTAGTCCTTTGATGATTCGGTCTCCTTCGATCCAGGGCTTCTGTATTACTGCGAAATCGCACTTCGAGTGCTACAGATTTCTCTGCTCTACCCCCAGTATGATTTGCTTGCAGTTCAGGGTCCGTTTGGCCCCCCTGGATCGCTGATATTCACTTTCTCCAATAGTTCGGTGGCGACATCAACTGGATGCAGGTCGTCATCGGGTTTCATGGAGTGGGACACTTTGACCTTTACGTTCCTGATTTCGAATCGCACTTTATATTTTCCCTCCTGACACTCCGGTTATACGTGGCAGAAAAGTTGACTGCTCGCCTAAGGTTCCTCTTTTTTGATAAACACCCAGTCGTGCATGGGAATTTATGGGTTTTGAAGGCGCAAGGATTGGACGCGCTTGTCCTTATCCATGCGGATCCTTAGCAACCAGATCCCAAAGACCGGCCTCTTAGCGATCTCGTCGCATTCGATGGCTCTAAGCTGTATGCGATCCCAACAACGCACGAAACAAGAAAGGCCCAGAGGAATTGGTCCTGTTTGTCACATGCTATGACATGGAACCCACGTACCATCTGGGAGGAATCAAAGCAGGGGAGAAATTCATCTTGTTCTTCTTTGCGTCCAGGAGATGCTCGATAACCACCTCTGACAGTTTGGGCTCAATATTGGTCCGTACCTGCGGCGGAAATTTTCACTAGCTGCTTGGCGTTTGAGCTCTTGCACACTCTGCTCTGCTTTTGTTGTTGTTCGACTTCATTTTGGTTGAAGGCTTTGGTCGTGGCCTTCTGCTGTTTCATCGATAATAGGCTATTATTTAGCGAGGACCTTGGCATCCCGTTCGTTGAAAGTACCGTCCCCCATTTAATTCGAAATCTTCTTCAGAATATATATGGCCTTCTGGTCCTGGTTCTTTAGCAGGACTCCATTGGACCTCCGCTTCTTTCCTCATTTCCGGTGATCGACATTCTTGTCAATCCTTGCTTTTGGAGGGACCCCGGACGTTGATGGTTCCGGGTTAGAAGCACTACGGTTGGTACTCGCTACAAACAGTTCTACAACAGAGGTTTCCGAGCTGTAAATCATTAATTCGACTCCCGCCGCACTCGTGTTGATCCTTGCTATAGGTTTCAATATAGCGGTACTACGGCTGGCATCGACTGTGCTGCCCTCAGCCGCTTCTGTCTTCTAGCTGTATGGCATCAACTCGCCCTCCGATGACGCGCCTAGAATCGGCATTTCTTGTTCCTTCATTGTCTGTTTTAATAGTTTTGTGTAAAACAAAACCTTGTTCAAATCCCTTTACTCTGTGTCTGTCTTGTCCATCTGTCGAAATGTTGGAGAAGGTGTGTTTGGGAGACCAAAGTTGGAACTGAACTTCCGCATGCATTACACTACTGGGATCTGCACGAACATCGAAATTTTAGTTGCTTTTGTCTCGAGTCTTATGTAGGACACCGTTCTAATCACTGAACACGACTGGTCTTCTTAGGCCTTTAACAGAATGAGACACCTGACAAGGGAATAAATTTTCTCGAATCCTCTGCTCTTCGGGACTACTGCTAGGTTCTTAACGCCGAAGTGCATCGAAAATGTATCAGGGATTTTTCCACTTTGAATCTAGCTCTGCCCCTCATTCCTCACTCCCACAGTAAAATCAGAGAAAGTCAAATCTTATTTGCTTTTTCCGACCAACTAATCTCTATCCCAAGCGTCTGCAAAGTGGCAATATTTTCCTCAAAATCACATTCGTCTGTCCCATAAAATGAATGACTAACAACGATCAGCATCACCGACGAAACTCATTAGGTCTGAAAATCAAAATCAAAAGAGACCCCCGTCAAACAGTTGCTGATTTTATGCGATCCCACCATGTATAAAATTTCTCCATTGGTCCAAATTGATTCCCTGATAAAATACGAATTTCCTGCATGCGTTACACGATTCAAAAAGGTGTGAAATATCCAAACATCTTTATTAGCATGATTGCTTGAATTTTCTATATGCGACACGCTTTCTCGTCTTCTTCTCTTCCGATTTTATTTCTTAAATAATTTCTTCTTCTAGACTAAAAGCGCGTGTGGGCTTATGTTTCGTTTACGTGACCCATTTCTCATAGCCCCGGCCACTGTCATCGTATGGGCCAAGTTTTTTTCTATTTATTTTCCAAAATCTATGTGTACGGCTTTAATGCATTTATAAAGATACGTATCTGTCAGATATATCCAGGAATTTATTGCCCAGAGTCATCGTGTCGCATTTAATATCTTTTCGAAAATTTTGCGCGTAGGTTTAATGTCAGACGAACGGTAAGCTGTACGTGTAATTTTTGCTTGCGGTGAAGGATCGCAACGAGATATTTTAGTGCTCAGTTAACCCTCCTGGAATGGTAATTGAGATGTTATGGAAACTAGAAAAGATGAGTCATTTTTGGGTGAACGAAGGTCGAGGCTCTTGAGTCTAACTCGAGCCGCTCAAATCCTATTATGACGCCTAGTTAAGCTTCTGAATCATTCCTCCATTCACTTCTTCAGGATTCCTAACTCATCTGAATCACTGCACACTCCTAAATGCTTTTTGGCAAAGAAAGATAAGTCGATCTGTCTTGGACGAGGCAGTCTCCGCCTTGAGTTCAGGAAATTTCTAAACGATGACCAACTGCTGGCAATTAGAGGCTGCCAGCCACCAGCAGCTAATTGATGGTCAGCCAATGCGCTAATCTTTATTAGTTTTTCAAACTCATGAATCAACAAAATCTGTAACCAGTTCCACCGGCTCACTTCATCTGGACAGGTTCCCTTTCTGCATAGACGAATGAACCACCTTCAAAAGGTGATCTGTAAATGTTGGCACAGCGAACTGTGTATATCCAGCGAAATCTGCCGTGATCTAGCTAAACCTTGTGGAATTTTAATGTAGTCATTTCCACTAAATACGGTCGGTGTGCCTACATAGTGTCTCTGGAATGGTTGCTCCTGGCATGCAACCTGTCATAGTTGCGAGCAAGGTTCTTAGCGATTAATTTAAGATATTAGCAAGATCGGTTGAACGCAATATCTCAAGACCCCGCGTTTATTACAGGTGTATCCGATCGCATTCTAGACCGGCCGTGGAAGCGGCAATTTGCAATTATTTAGAGGACAGTATGTAGGCACATCAGGTACCCGGTACCCATTTGCTATCATGGAATGTTCCATGTTAAAAGCTATTAATCAGAAAAATTGCCACATAAAACGTACATGTACTGTTCGCGCACTCCAGGGACCGTGTGCAGTTTTGATGTCGTAAAATTTAATATGGGAGGAGATTATGGACAGGAGGAATTTTCAGATAGTTTCTTACTGAATGTAGAACATATCTGCCATTGCGAGATAAGAATAAATTAAGGGAAATTAAACATGTTCATGAAAATATATTCACATATAAGGATGCTGGAATTGAGTGTAGAGCGGCAGGAATTCGTTGTGGAAACCTGTTTATCATTATGAGTGTAGTCATCTATGGAAGTAGATGAGGCGATAATGGATAGACTTGCATCTTGTGAGAATGGGATCTGGTTTCGAAGTTGTTGTACGAGAAACATTTGCGGATTCAAGTGGATTCAATTCTGTAAATATTTTTGAGAATAATATTTGAGATATTTACCCCATTTGAATTATTTTAATTGAAAATCACGAAGAATCGTACATTTAAAAATTCTTCCTTCTTCTTCGCAATCACAGTTCACAAAACTCAATTTTGAGAAGTTTTTTAACTCTAGGGTAAACCGAGCTTCACTCTTCTTTCCCACAATAATTCAGCCGTGATCAAGCCTTAACTTGTTGCAACCGACATCTCCAGCTATCTTCAGCATCTTTCAGTCTATTATCTCTGAAGCAATACTCTATTCGCGTCAATAGATCCACACCAACTTTTCCTTGATAGGCGTACTGGTCTGATCCGTCTGCGTTCTTCAAAAATCATCATCAACAACAGCGCAACAACCGGCATCCGGTCTAGGTTTGCCTTAATAAAGGTCCAATATACCTAAAAGCTGTCTGGCATCCTGACCTACGCCATTGTTCCATCTCAGGCAAGGTCTGCCTCATCTTCTTTTTCTACCATAGATATTTCCCTTATAGACTTTCCGGGCTGGATCATCCTCATCCATATGGATTAAGTGACCCACCCACCGTAACCTATTGAGCCGGATTTTATCCACAACCAGACGGTCATGGTATCGCTCATAGATTTCGTCGTTATGTAGGCTACGGAATCGTCCATCTTCATGTAGGGGGCCAAAAATTCTTCGGAGGATTCTTCACTCAAACGCGGCCAAGAATTCGAAATTTTCTTTTGTCAAGAACCCAAATCTCCGAGGAATATATAAGGACTGGCAAGATCATTGTCTTGTATAGTAAGAGCTTTGACCCTATGGTGGGACGTTTCGAGAGGAACAGTTTTTGTAAGCTGGAATAGGCTCTGTTGGCTGACAACAACCGTGCGCGGGTTTCATTATCGTAGCTGTTATCGGTTCTGATTTTCGACCCTAAATAGGAGAAATTATCAACGGTCTCAAAGTTATATCCTCCTCTCTTTATTCTTCCCGTTCGATCAGTGCGGTTTGATGTTGTTGGTTGGTTCGTCTTCGGTGCTGATGTTGCCACCATATATTTTATCTTGCCTTCATTGATGTGCAGCCCAAGATATCGCGCCGCCTGCTCGATCTGAATGAAGGCAGTTTGTACGTCTCGGGTGGTTCTTCCCATGATGTCGATATCGTCAGCATAGGCCAGTAGTTGGGTGGACTTGAAGAGGATCGTACCTCTTGCAGTTACCTCAGCATCACGGATCACTTTCTCAAGGGCCAGGTTAAAGAGGACGTATGATAGGGCATCCCCTTGTCGTAGACCGTTGTTGATGTCGAAAGGTCTTGAGAGTGATCTTGCTGCTTTTATTTGGTCTCCCAAATTGCTCAGGTTCAGCCTAGTCAGTCTTATCAATTTCGTCGGGACACCGAATTCTCTCATGGCCGTGTACAGTTTTACCATGGCTATGCTATCATAGACGGCTTTAAAGTCGATGAACAGATGGTGTAACTGTTGTCCATATTCCAACAGTTTTTCCATCGCTTGCCGCAGAGAGAAAATCTGATCTGTTGCTGATTTGCCTGGAGTGAAGCCTCTTTGGTATAGGCCAATGATTTTCTGCGCATATGGGGCTATCCGGCTTAGCAAGATAGTGGAGAATATCTTATAGATGGTACTCAGCAACGTGATACCTCTATAATTGCTGCACTGCGTGATATCTCCCTTTTTATGTATGAGACAGATAATGCCTCTTTACCAGTCGTCAGGCATTGATTCGCTGTCCCACACCTTGAGCACAACCTGATGAACTACTTGGTGTAATTGGTCGTCTTCATATTTAACGACTTTTAAACCGATGAACTGCACGGACTGTTTCTTCTATACTTGGCGGTGGCAATATATGTCCGTCGTCTTCAGCTGGCGGGACCTATAACTCGCCGATGTTCTGGTTGTTCAGTAGTTCATCAAAGTACCCAACCCATTCTGTCAGCAATCAGATTTCCCTCTTTGTCTCGGCAGAATGAAGATCGAGTTGTGTAAGGCTTCATCCTGCTGACTTGTTAGTAAAACTTGGGCGCATGGTACGGTTGCATCTTGTACTTTTCACAAACCTGTTGGTTCTCCTAGGCTTCTCTTTTCCGTCTGTGAAGTCGCTTCTTCGCTCGCCGGAGTTCGTGATAAGTCTCTGCGCGCGCCCGCGTTTTTTGAGAATGCAGCATTACTTGGTATGCATCATTCTTCCGTTCCGTAGCTAGCTTACATTCATCGTCAAACCAGCCGTTCTGACTCCTTTTGCGGCTGGGACCAATTATGTTTGTGGCCGTATTTATGATATAGTTTTTCAGGTGATTGTGAAGATCATTTATTGATGCTTCATCTCCAGGACCTCTGTTGACTGCGGTTATTGCGGCATCCATTTCCCTCTTATAGGTGTTGCGGAGGGCTGTGTTGTGGATGGTTTGAGCGTTAACTCTCACCTGATTGTCAGAGGGGATTCTGCGTGACTGTTCCTCTTCGCTAGTTTTGACTTTCTCATGGGTAGTGAAGTTAGCTTTTATTCACCAAAAGCCCTTTCTTTGTTTGTTCCTCCTAATTATCCCAATGCGATTAAAGTTGTCCACCATGGCTTGTGTTCGCTAGTTACACATCAGTGTAAGATGTTGCGTCTTTGGCTTAGTACCGCGTGTCATCTAAACACTAGACCAAAATTCTGCCATAGGCTTTATAGGTATAAGGGGTCCAGGATGTTGTATATGTTTGGCATTTGCATGTATTATTGACGATATATCTTTTGCAGCGCATGTCCACATAGTATCTAGGTGCCAGAAATAGTATTCCCTATGGTTTCATTACAAACATTTAAAAAATGAATTTTATAGTGCATCCTAGGAAACTGAAAGAGAAAATCGCAAAAGAAAACATGTGTGACCTGCAGCCAAGTGTATGCATACTTGGCCGCAAAGGAGATAAACTAACCGTCAGTAAACCAGCAGCCCAACAGTTAAAAGAAAAGGCACTTGATTGCCGGAAAGGAAAAAAAGAGGGAAATAGGTGTCGAACACACGAAAGTCCGTATTGCCCAACTGTCTCAGAAGGGCATTACGCGCCGGATAAAACTTCAAGACAAATACGACGAATCTTTTATGGCACATTTGACAGAAAAGGAGAAGATCGTCTACAAGACAAATTTGCCTTGTAACAATATGTAACAAAGGACACTTTTTTTTTGCTAAAAGACCTCATAGAACTCTGCTTATAGTTATAGCCGCCGGACTCCTTAAAATAAGAACCCTAGACTGTTGTTCGCAAATATTTTACCACGGGAAAATAAAAACAACTTCATGGTCACCTTGATGAAACCAAAATTCCATTTTCGCCAAATACTAATTTCTTCATGATCTTATCAGTAAATTACCATAATATCTCCAACTAAATGATCTTTCTTCTGACAATAAAATAAGTTCATGCATATCCCGAAATAAAAAGCGCCATATCCTTGCCAGCAGGTGAAACTTTCCGCTTTCTTTTGGGTTCTGCTGGAACTTCTGGTCGGAAGCATCCCGATTGTGCGACCGTATCCTCCAGTTGAGACTTTTCTGCATCTTATTGGCTTCGTCCGGCTAGTCTTCCATGGTTTGGATAGGTTTCCCTCTAGTTTTTCGGTTTTGTTTTCGAATACCTTTCGTTGATTGCATGTGACGCTCTGTTTCAATACAATTGAAGTCTTACAACAATCGATAATGCTGGTTCATAATTCTCTGATCCCTGCGTTTTTAGGTATCTTATTGACCCCTTTGTGCTGGATAAGACATCCACACAGTTGTTTTTATATTGCTGTTTTTTAACTATTTGATTTGATGGAAATGTGCCTCAGCTTTATTATTATCGCACTTAACGTCATCCAAGTGATAAGCCTACAGCACAATGGAGCAACAGAAAGAGACAGGTTCAGTCACTTCAGTTATCGCATCGTCTTTAAGCCCGCCATCCACATAGAGTTCGTCCTATCAGTTAAGCAGGAATAGTCCGGCTTGGCCGGGGGTCGAAACGTGGATGAAATGCATAAGGTATGTTCTTTTTGACTGTTCAGTGGCCGATAGTCTAATGAAAAATGATGCGGCCAACTGGCCAGATATGTAGATAGACAATGCAATTAAAAAGGCTATTGTAGCCAATGTTAGGATAATTTTTCTTTTTAGATTCTATTACCAACCTGAAAATTTCCAATTTTCCAATGTTCACTTTTTCCAACTCCAACCAGAATTTCAACGTTATAAGCTGGGCATCCTAGGCCTACTCCCCTTGCTTTTGCAGCAATGTGCTTTTGTCCTCTGGAAAGCCCAGTGGTAGCACACAGGTTGGTGTCGGGTTGTTTCTGACGGCCACTGCAAGGGACGTTTTTTTTGACTTAGAAGATGGTCTCTGATTGCAACATTCGGATCCAGGTTAAGGAGTATCACACTTGTACACAGTGTTCCAGCATAAATTGCCATAAGGTCAATTGGATTTCATCTGACCGAAACCTTACGACCAATCAAATTTACCACTTTTCGTTCAGTAATAGATTGAGGAGTGCTTGAAGTCCGATACCACCAATCTTTCCATGGTCCTGTAAACAACGTAAATGGTCGACTTCACGACGAGCCACTGGAGAGGTGAAAAAACACTTGACCATGGTTCTTAACCATATCATATTCGGTGCGGTTATTCCTCTTGTGGATGAAATTGCTAGTCACCGTAACATACGGGTACGGACTATTCCCCCGAGCAGAAGAGAAATCATTTCCACCATCAATGCACTCAAACGGAGTAAAGCCGTGGAAATGCGAGCCCTTTTCCAGAGAGTGGAAGATAGGGATGATCGTTCGATTCTAAAGAAGGGCACTCGTGCTGAATGTGACAATTGTCGGCCTAGAGTTGTCGTATTAGGTGCTGCGTTGAAACTGTACTTCAAGCAGATTGTTTGCCGTTTCTACATACCTTTTTTGTCCACTTCGTAGGCTATCCAGCGGCTGGCTACGTTTCCCAGTTGCCGAATACTATTCGCGTCAACTTTGAGGACATCATCAAAAAACGTATTTATGGTGATCGTTTAATGGATGATACGCTCTTCTTCAGAACTTATTGTACCGTTTTATACCGATTTCACTGAACAACTGGATCAGACTTCAAAGCTCCACTAGGGAGTGCCCTTCTCGTTTGTTTTTCCCAATTCAGATTGTTTTACCAAGTCTTTTCTCGAAAGTCTCTCTCACATTAGTTGTGATCATCTAAATATTTTTCATAATGCCGGCAATGCCTCACACAGACTCCATAAGGAACGAATTCTGGAAATGGCTGCGAGAATAAAACTGATAGTTCTAAACACCGGATTCACCGCAACGTTCCGGCGCCCGCACTGCGAACGAAGCATTCCAGACGTAACCTTTGCGTCGGAATCACTGGTGTCGCTGGTGGACGGGTGGCGAGTTTTGGAAGACTTCTCATTAAGCGACCACCAATACATTGTCTTCGAAGTGGTGGACACAAACTCTCGGTGTACGCATCTTTCTGTGGATGGAACGGGTGCTCTGAGGTGGCGGGGAGGAAGACGGGGCGGCAACCCTGTCGGCTGAACCAAAACCAAGTGGCCGAGGAGAACCTCCATAGTGTGGCACCGGGAGACGCTGTACTCACTTTGGTTTACCGGCCGTGATGCAGTAGGCGAATGCTCCAAAGGCCTAATTAGGGCGATCAGACCCGAGTCTGCACGGGGACTCATCTAAAGTGGCAAATTGGTCACGAACCTTACCAGGGGTATACTGGTGCCATATGAACCGGGAAAGCCCCTGGACTCACATACTTCGGGTGAACTCCTGTTGTATGTGAGGACAGCTCGGTTATTTGCGGTTGGCCCTCCTAGTGGGAGTTTCATGGTGGCTGTGGTTATGCTCAAGCGAGAAGAGACTTCGGGCCTCGACGTGGTGTTGCGTATCAACACGGGTGCCGTACTCCATAGTTCGGTAGAGATTTAGGTAATTCTTGCATCCACCAGTATGAATGCTAAGCCATGCACTTGGTATAGACTGGTACCGTTGTTGCTTGTCTTAGCGGCGCTCTGATTGTGGTCACAAAATCAATCCGTGTCTGAAGAGGACCGTAGGATTAAGTCTCACGACAGTTGCCTACGTAAAACACTATGGGCTTCACTTGTCCCTCTACACAATCCACCGTATTGAATCTTGAAACAGAATTCAATCCGTTTCTACATGCCTGAAAGCAGCTTGACTATCGCGACAGATTGCGATGCGCCTGTCCTTCAAACGCTCGTCAATCATCCAAGTTGCCGCCCTTAGGATCACATACACTTCAGCCTCAAAGACTGTTGTGTATTGTCCCAAAGGAAAAGCTCACTTCTCATTTTTATTCGAGAGGTAGACTCCTGACCGTCCCATTTTTCTCTTCATTTCAAGATAACATCATATCGTCTACCAAACAGATGTATGGGGATCTGAGAATCGTAAGGCACTGCGAAAACTAGATTCAGTTCTCCCAATGACTCTTCTAATGCTTTGTGCTTGAACGTGTATTGGCAGATTTTACAGTTCGCAGAGTAGTGAGTGTGTTCGGATGGCTCAAGTAGTTAGACCGATGGGCTGTGGTAGCGGAAGATCGCGGTTCAAATCTCACTGGTGGCAGTGAGATTTGTTATTGTGACTGGATACCAGTCGACTCAGCTGTGAATGACGCCTTCGTGTTGAAGGGTTTGCAGAAACCGCCAATTCTTTTCTTCCCACTTCTGAGACCTGTTCTCCTGGGTGGTTTACTTCCAAGAGAGTCTGTATAGACTCAACTTTGGCGTTCGTGAAAGTGCCATCCAATTTTCTAAGAGAGTCCAACTCGGCCGACTCATCCTTTTTAAGGACTCTGCACAACCTGAAAGTCTTCCTTTCACCTTCCAGTTCCTCACAAAATGCCCTAAAAGAGTCTCGTTTCGAACGTTTTATGAGCCTCTTATATTCACGCTGTGAGTTCTGGAAATTTAGCCAGTCTTCATCTTTATTGCTTTGGCAAGCACGATTTAGAAGTCATCTGGTTGATTTGCTGAGTCTCTGCAGTTCTCGGTTCCACCATGGAAAAGTTTTGCAACATTGGCCTCGGGAAATAGGTCAAGCCTCTTCAAAGCACTCTAAAAGTGTCCGATTCAGAGTTTTCAATTGATCTTCTACTGCCAAAGGAGTCCTTAGTCCCCTAGGGAGCTCAACTTTTTCGCCAAGGAGTTCATTGAACTTCGTCCAATCCGTTTTCGTAGGATTCCCTCTTTGTATTACAGACTGTTCGCCTGTGATAGTTACACTAAATTCTAAGTAACGGTGATCTGTGAGTGAGACTTCATCTAATACTCGCCAGTTTCTAATCAACTCTAACTACTTTGAAGTGCAATTGTTAGGTCAATTACTTCACTTCTTCTTGGCCCCACGAACGTAAGGGCGCATCCTAAGTTCGCGGTCATCAGACCAGCTGAAGTGATAAAATTAAACAGCTTCTCTCCTCTAGGATTGCATTTGCTACTGCTCCAACAAATATGCTGAACGTTTGCATCGCAACCTATTAAAAGTTCAAGGCCACTTGATTCTGTATTCACTACCAGATCCCTTAGTTTTTGCGTCGGCGGAAGGTACACACAATCATAGGGTAAGTAGGCAATTATAACGTTTCTCCTCTTACCATTACCCTGGTATTGTAAGTCGACCGCAACAAGTAAGTCGAAGAAAATCCTAGTCAACTTGACTGATCCAATACCACAGATTCTGTTAAAGCGAACCCATGGCTTTTCAATCAGAAATATATAAGGAAAGTTTTGCAACTTTGCCAGCTTTCCTGCCAGTAGATAGGACGAAGCTTTTGCATGCTGCAGGTTGATTTGAGTAACCCTTATGTTTGTACTCATAAGTGCTGTCTAATATAAAAACCGCCGCTAACTGAAAAGTCTGCTGCGTTTAGTGTGGATCTCACCGTGGTTACCAGCTTGTCCTCACCTTCCACCGAAAGTTCCGCTTTCTTGGGTCCGATTTCTTTGGATATCGCCACACTTAATGGTGTAGCAACGTCCATGTCCTCATTCCCAAGAAACTTCGCATTCTTTCGCAGTGCCTTGTGTTGTCGTAGGCTAGAAGCCCTCCCAAGTTCACGGAGTCTGGGCTGCATGGATTTATTTTCACATACCGGCCTTAGAGCAGTTGCGTCCACATTACCCTCTCTTCCGTTTTTCCTGGTACAGGCGGAGGAGAAGGTTCTGACAGGCAAGCCTGTAGTCCTTTCTCCTTTGCGGCTGAAGTTTATTTCTGTCGAGCCTTCCTCCCCCGTATTTTAGAAGAGTTAGCTAACAGTGCCACAGACCGGCCGGCGGAGTTGCGTTACTATCCTTTTTGGCTGACCGCCCCGTAGACACCGGGTGTACGTTTTCCACTGAAGTGGAGAGCCTGTCTTCCGCAAATTTTTCCGTGGAGGAACATGGATTAGGTGATGCCTCTAAAATCCGTGCCTCGGCCACGACCTGATTTCTCAGAGTCGCCGGTGGATTCGAAGTCTGCGACTTGTTACCACTTGGAGAGATATAATCCTTCGTTTCCATCTTCATGTGTTTTGGACACTCTTCGTGTAGTAGTAATCTACCACAAGCTCGCCCACCACGACAAGGTGGTGTCCGAGGGGGAGTTGAAAAGTACTAATCGACACTTTAATTTGATACTCCACATGACTTCGGTGAAAAGCAATTTGGACTTCTCTTTTGCATCTGATGTGTTGTGATGTCGCCATCACATAGGCCATTAACTATAAGCTGTTTTGAAACCACCGCGTAGGGGCCGGGCTTGCCACTTTGGTTGGCGTTTAATAGGCGCGTATATCGGAAGTTCAGCACTAACAACCCAAAGTTCCTATATGCAGTACTCGCTTTACAATGCTGTAAATTTACGCTTTAAATAAAAATGTCCTGAAGAGAGCCGATGCTTGCAGTGTGATAGTCCGGATCCCTAAGTAGAACCGGCAGCTCGTTCCCGAACCTTTCTAATAACGATTCAGAAACACCGATAATAAGAAAAGTTCCCGGTCTATGGGCTCTCTCTCCTGTTCTGTTACTTAACTTCATCCAAGTAGTAGTTTTGAGTTTATTTTGGATAACAGGTCGTTCCAGAAATTTAGCGCCATTGAGGTCTTCATATGAAAGTCAAAGAAAGCGTTTGTTGGACGATGAGAGCTAAGAGGCCGTCTTCGGGGTTGGTCGGGCAGCACGAGTATTGGCTGAGCCAGTCGTTCGTACTTTCGTCGGCAAAGTTAAGCCGTAACATATTGTGGTATTCACTTAACGACGAAACAGTAAAGTTTGATGTCTTATGATGATGTAGGCATTATTGCTAGGAGGCGTTTCTTTCTAATTTGTTCGCATAGCTTACTATCATAACCTGACGTTTGGTATTACCATACAAGACTCATCCATCGATGTCGATAACTTTGATTGGAAATGAAGAACTGGTCATTGCTGATCGAGCTGCTATCATTTGGGTTGACAAGGTGAAATCGTCAGATTACTACTGCTTCTTCGTTTTCCCTTCAGCCGCAGATACCCTGACCGCTCCTTTCTCTTCAATCTTAGTACAACCTGGAAGTTGTCGTCTGCTCGCTGGGGGTTTGCCGAAAGAGGATGCAAATGCTGACTTTGGCCTCAGCAGGTAGTACCGACTAAAACTCAGGAACAAGAGACGGAAGGGGTCTGCTTGTCCGTTAAAGATTGAGTCCCAGTTGGATAGGTCTCGAATTGAGCAATTGGAAAATCTAAATCTAGACTAAAGTTCTCAGTCAATGAACTCAGCACTGGATTGTTACTATTGAAAGTTAATTTTAATTTTTAGTCTTTGTTTTACTGGGAAAACTAAGTAGGTCGATCTTTTTGGAGCCTCTGGTGGAGAATTTATGGAGGAGAGGGGAAGGCCCTCTTCTTAAACGCCGATGAAAACCCGTGGCGGTCACCCTTCTTAAAACGTTAGAATTCCCCAAAGTGAGGTTGTTTTATCATATTATCATATCATCTTCACACCTGTCCCGTTTAAGAGAGAGGAAGGCATCCCCCCCCCCCCCCCCGTTTAAAATTTCGGCAGATATCCCTTCTGAAAAAGTGATGGGCCCAAAGTGAGGCACCGTAACTTTTCAGGGAAGAACTCCGGGTTCTCCATTCATCTTTTGCAAAAATATGGTTCAAAACTAAGCATGAGATAACGGGGTGGGAGGAATGACCGTCGCAATTTTTTGCAGGGATTAGGAAGCTTCCGCATATCCTTCCTATCTTGTCAACCTCGCAAGGTAGGGTTTACAATTCAAACCTTACCATGATAACATAGCAAAAACCCACATTGAGAGATCATTACTATTTAAGGTAGGATGACCGGAGTTTTCAGCGGATTTAGAGACAAGGTATATCCCCGTTTTCATCCCAAGAATGGTTGGTTGAAAATTCAACCTTTAGCAAGCCCCTTTTTTCCGAAATAAAGTTAGCTGGACTAAAGGGTTGCCTGGTAGCCAGAGTTCACCATTCGCGCCCACAGCTTAACTCCTGTGACAATTCAGTCCTCAGCACGGTAGTCAAACCTTGCCTTGGGGTTTTGATTACTGCTTAGCTTCAGGTTTCTCCTCTGGTTCCTTAGAGGATCATCCTTAATGAGCTGTTCCACCACGGCCAGTTGGATCATCGTTGAGGGAACTAAGTCTGCAGAAGAGATGAGCACGCAGTACAATTCAGGACATACTTGTATATGAAGTCTAATCTCTGAAATTTCGAATTCTAGAGCATAATCTTCTTCATCAGTAGGTTCTTATTTGGGACGCAGGTGACTAAGTGATCACTTCGACTTCACCTTCGGCATTAACTAAGAAGGTTGTCGTGTCGGGCAACCACATCCTTTATCCTTAAATGACACGGACTTAAGTCCGGTATCCATGTTCATTACAATATACTCTGTACAAAAGTATCTGTTCGCAAGATGACTACCATAATCAGATACATATATGCATAACCAACCACTGTCGTGCTTCCAAAGGAAGTTTAGATCATTTAGAAATGGAAAGGCGTTCAAATTGATGTAAGTTAGGCGATGAAAAAGTTTATTTATATCTTTTGGGCAGCATTCTAGATCTCTGTTCTCCGGGACAACAGATAGATTCAGTAGTATAAGCTACATTGGCTACTGCGTCATAGATATTTTCCGGTATCTAAAAAATGGTACATCGTCTGAGACAATCCACTAACTAACTATCCATTTATATCCTTGAGGTCCTTAATTAACATAAATTGTTGAAGCAACTTTCCTAATGCAAAACTATCTCAACTGTGCTTACATAGATTTTTCCGAATCTAATCTCATAATATTTACCCCTGTGGCCTTCACCGTCTATCGCCTCACCCCCAACGCTTCCTCTGCTCCACGCTGAAAACAAATTCTCGTTACCTTCTTCAATCCAAAGCCTAATGACTGCAAAAAATGTGTCCCCCTCGTTCAGTTGACATTACACTGGCTTTCACAAGTAATTCTCCAGCCAGGGTGCTGGCCGAAGGTGCGGCGTGCCCATGCCTCCCGGTTGGTCGCGTCCCGTATCAAATATCTCGGCAAATACAAGTGCCAGATAAAACACTGCACAATGTGTACTCGACAGTGCCAGCCTCCCCCTTCGCCCCTTGCGACCGCTATCTGCCTTGCACTCGCATTATGTGCGCCTATTCGCCAGCGTCTCCCTACAAAAAGACAATAAACTTATCGCACAACTTTTTCCATGCATGTAGCGAGCGTCGTACTAAATTTCAACACACATTCGGAAAGTGGCCCGCACGGTGGAGATGTGTGCGTTTTGCGGTTGATGACGCACAGCAAGGTCGTTGTATACAAATCCAACGATAATCTGAAGGTCGTTCATTGCGATCACGTGACCTTTTCAGATTTGGTGTATTAGAACCCGACAAAATGGCTACCTCTCCCGTTTGTTCGCTAGGACTGCTTCAGGCCTGTCTCAGTTGCACGCCACGCTGTGGATGTGTGGCTAGCATGCTGCACACATGTTCACCGTCCAATCTAAATATATATTCTACAGTGCAAGCCGAAAGTGGTGGGATGGGGTTGCGAGAGCGGGAACGCACGACGAGTCCAATTAGACGCGGTGGCAATATACCCACACTCGCGTATCTGAATAATTTAAATATTCTCTCTGAATCGAAACGATTCAAACTCGCCGCACGCTCAACAAAGAAGGAAATGGGCACACAAAGGTGGGCAGGTTCTCCGCACGCAATTTGTATTTTCATTCTATCGCACTCGCTCGATTGCGTACTATCTCCAGGGCCGCACTTTAGATACTCGCTGGGATTTCCAGTACGAAATATTCTTTGGATCCAATGGGACTCGGTATTCTCGTGGAGTTACGATCGACTGCGGATTCAGATCGAAACCAGTTCTGATGGGGAATCATTGAACATTGGCACCGGGGACAAGAAACGACCTCGACGGCAACAAAGACTTGTTCTGCTTAACCATGCCTCCGTGAATTCTTTTCATTCTGAGCTAACGGACTTTTGGCTTTTTTTCTGGAGCTCTTGCAGCGGTTTTTTCATGGAAGTGATTTTCCCATTCAGTTTATCTTTTCTCTCATTTCTTTGTTAAGTTTGCAGATACTGAAGAGTTCTGTGTAGCTTTGACGTCAAAGAAAATAGAAATTAATGGTCGCTTTGATTCTTTGTTAAAAGACAAATAATCTATTGAATAAAGATTGTTTTGTAGCTGAAAAGATACACTCTAGGGTAAGGAAATTCAAATGAAGCGACTGCAAATATACACGGGCTACAACGAGGAAGAAGTGGTAATTACAAAGTCGCTTTCTCATTGGTGAAATCGAGGCAGTACTAAGAAAGTGGGCAGTAACTGATTGTCGTATTATCCTTAAGCGACAATTTCCTTGTGATTATCCTTTATTTCTTCATTGTAAACTTAAAGAGAATTTTTTATTAGGAACGATATGATTTTATGCTGCTGTCATGGCACGATATGGCAGGGCTAAGTGATTTTCAAAAATCTAATTGGTACGAAGTCAATATCCAATTACAAATGTTATGGTCTGCTAATTCAAACTACTCTGGGTAGGTCGGTAGCTACGTATCAGTGGCCGCTCCGAGGAGCCCAATTAGCGCTTTGGTGCGCCGTTTTGATGCAACAAACTCCTAAGACCGTGACTGTTGTTATGGGCGCAGGGAGGCAGAGTCCAGCCGGCTCGGATCTTCAGAGCCAGCCCGTAGCATTCACGAAGGAAAGCAGCTCTCCAGCCACCCTGCAGCTAGAAATCTCACTGAGGTCCCCAAAGAATTGGTTACCTAGTGTCCGTAGCCGTACTCTAGCTAGAGTTGGGCAATCGCAAAAGAAATGCCTGAGGATTTTCCCCTTTTCTCTACAGATTCGGTAATGCGAATTGTTAGGTATGCTGCCAAGTCTGGCGGTTTGGTCCCCCGTGGGCAGTGAAAGAATGATTTACCCAGTGTCCGCAGCCTGACTCTAGCCAGAGCTGGGTAATCGCAGAGAAAGTACATGAGGGTTTCCCTTCCTTCCACTCAGCTTCAGCAATGCGAGTTGTAGGGTATGCCGAGCCTAGCGGCATGGTCCCCTATGGGCCAGTGTCCCGTGCAGACCGCCGACATCTTGAATGCATTTGCGCGCGTCTGGAGTTCTCGTGATCGGGCTATGTTATAAGCGGGTCAAATTCTCCTTGACTTGGCACAGCTTGTAAGCGTTCGCCATCTCAGGCCCGCGGCTGTTAGGTAGTGCGAGTAGATTCGGCCCCCGACAGCCGCCAGCGGAACACCGACTGTATTCGCCGAGTGACTGCCAAGAGCAGAGCCTTGCCTGGCCAATCCGTCAGCCCGCTCATTCCCCTCTATGTTCCTATGCCGGGGAACCCAGAGGAGGGTGACTTTGAGCGTGCGGCGCAGACGGTCAAGCGAGTCTCTGCGCTGAGTACAAGGCCTTGATGACCGCTTGGCTGTCGGTCAGAATGGCTATGTCACGCTTGGGGCTCGAATCACGCTCCAGCCATCGGCAGACTTCCAATATCGCCAGTACTTCCGCCTGGAATACACTGGTGAAACCTGGGAGACTATACGACTTGGATACACCGTGTGTATTCGAGAAAACCCCCGCGCCGACTCCATAGGCCATCTTTGATCCGTCCGTAAAGAATACCGTGTCATAGTCTTGCAACACGCCGCCGGTCTTCCACTTTGCCCTGGTTGGAAGGTCCACAGCAAAGTTTCTCGTGAAGTTCAGCTTGCGTGTGACATAGTCCGTGGGGTATGCCCAGATTTCCCGAGGTATTTCATCTAGGATGTTGCTGTGGCTGTAGTACTTCGCTGCCCAGCATCCGGACTCACGTAGTCTGACGGCACTGCACGCTGCAACATATTTGATGTGGAGGTCTAGTGGGAGGAGATGCAGGAGTACATTGAGAACATCTGCCGGGCAGGACTGCAGAGCCCCAGTAGCACTCACACACGCGGTTCTTTTAATCCTATTAAGCTTCGTTCTATTGTATTTTTTCTTCAAAGCCTGCCACCATACAATAGAGCCGTACGTATGATCGGATGCACTACAACGGTGTACATCCAGAGAACCATCCTCGGCCGGAGATCCCATTTCTTTGCAAAGGTTCTCTTACAGGCATAGAAGGCTATACAGCCCTTCTTAACCCTCAGTTCTATGTTCAACCTCCAATTTAGCTTAGGATCCAGGATTACACCCGGATACTTTACATTAGAGGAAAGAACCAATCTTTGTTCATTCAGCCGTGGTAGATGGAATTCAGGTATCCTTGTCTTGGTGGTGAATAGCATCAATTGCGTTTTGGTTGGGTTTACGCTGAGTTCGCATCTTGCGACCTACAGGCACACCTTTCGCAACGGTCCTTCCATGATGTCGCTCATAATGGACGGAAACATCCCTGATACTAATATCACTAAGTCGTCGGCATACGCCACCACCACCACCATTACTATTAACCATAGGCGACACCCTAGGGCGTGCCTTTGTTCACAGTCTGGTCAAGTGGTTGCCTCCCAGATCCGACTGGATTATCCTGGTACTCAGCATGGATGTAATACAATGCGTGAGATCCCCGTCCAATCTAATACCGGTCAAGGCTTCCTTGATGGCGTTGGTACTGACGTTGTTAAAAGCTCCCTCTATATCCAAGAAGGCAGCAAGGGTATACTCCTTGTACTGCAGCGACCGCTCAACCGTGCCAATTACCTCGTGGAGGGCGGTTTCTGTGGATTTTCCTTTGGGGTAGGCATGCTGGGACTTAGAGAAAGGCGTTCTCTCCATAATAATAATAATAATCGTTGGCACAACAATCCATATTGGATCAGGGCCTTGAAGTGTGTTAGAGCACTTCATTCAAGACCGTAACGGTACACTACAGTAGACTGTAGGAGACAATGTGGTCAGCATTGCGCTCGCCCGAGATTATTACCCTGATTTGACTCAGGTACTCATTCACAGCTGAGTCGACTGGTATCCGACGTCAAATCACGATACAAATCCCTCTGCCACCAGCGAGATTTGAACCGCGACCTTCCGTACGACAGCCTTGTGCTCTAACCACTCAGCTATCCGGACATCTCTCCGTAATTGTCCTTAAGTGAATGTCCAGGACGCGTTCTAGGGTCTTCAGCACGAAAGAGGTCAGGCTAGTTGGTCGAAAGTCCTTCGCGGACTCATGACTGCGCCTGCCCGCTTTCGATATGAAAACCACTCGTGCGCGCCTCCAGGACTGCGGTACGTATCCTAAAGAGATGCAGTTCAACAAGCCACGGCTTTCCTGCTGCTTTTGTAGCATGACTGGCATTATGCCATCTGGGCCTGGAGACTTGTATGCGGAGAAGCTGTTTATAGTCCAGCCGATCCTATCCTCGGTACTTACCGATTCGATAGTCTCGCACAGCTGGGGTTACCGCAAACCCTCCAAACAAGGTTCTGACACAATCCTCCTCATCATCATCATCAACGGCGCAACAACCAGTATCCGGTCTAGGCCTGCCTTAATAAGGAACTCCAGACATCCCGGTTTTGCGCCGAGGTCCACCAATTCGATATCCCTAAAAGCTGTCTGGCGTCCTGGCCCACGCCATCGCTCCATCTTAGGCAGGGTCTGCCTTGTCTTCTTTTCCTACCATAGATATTGCCCTTATAGACTTTCCGGGTGGGATCGTCTTCATCCATACGGATTAAGTGACCCGCCCACCGTAACCTATTGAGCCGGATTTTATCCACAACCGGACGGTCATGGTATCGCTCATAGATTTCGTCATTGTGTAGGCTACGGAATCGTCCATCCTCATGTAGGGGGCCAAAAATTCTTCGGAGGATTCTTCTCTCGAACGCGGCCAAGAGTTCGCAATTTTTCTTGCTAAGAACCCAAGTTTCCGAGGAATACATGAGGACTGGCAAGATCATAGTCTTGTACAGTAAGAGCTTTGACCCTATGGTGAGACGTTTCGAGCGGAACAGTCTTTGTAAGCTGAAGTAGGCTCTGTTGGCTGACAACAACCGTGCGCGGATTTCATCATCGTAGTTGTTATCGGTTGTGATTTTCGACCCTAGATAGGAGAAATTGTCAACGGTCTCAAAGTTGTATTCCCCTATCCTTATTCTTGTTCGTGCTTGTGTTTGACCAGTGCGGTTTGATGTTGTTGGTTGATTCGTCTTCGGTGTTGACGTTGCCACCATGTATTTTGTCTTGCCTTCATTGATGTGCAGCCCAAGATCTCGCGCCGCCTGCTCGATCTGGATGAAGGCAGTTTGAACATCTCGGGTGGTTCTTCCCATGATGTCGATATCGTCAGCATAGGCCAGTAGTTGGGTGGACTTGAAGAGGATCGTTCCTCTTGCATTCACCTCAGCATCACGGATCACTTTCTCGAGGGCCAGGTTAAAGAGGACGCATGATAGCGCATCCCCTTGTCGTAGACCGTTGTTGATGTCGAATGGTCTTGAGAGTGATCCTGCTGCTTTTATCTGGCCTCGCACATTGGTCAGGGTCAGCCTAGTCAGTCTTATTAATTTCGTCGGGATACCGAATTCTTTCATGCCTGCCGCAGAGAGAAAATCTGATCTGTTGCTGATTTGCCTGGAGTGAAGCCTCTTTGGTATGAGCCAATGATGTTCTGGGCGTATGGGGCTATCCGGCCTAGCAAGATAGTGGAGAATATCTTATAGATGGTACTCAGCAACGTGATACCTCTATAATTGCTGCACTGTGTGATATCTCCCTTTTTATGTATGAGACAGATTATGCCTCGCTGCCAATCGTCAGGCATTGATTCGCTGTCCCATACCTTGAGCACAAGTT
This sequence comes from Hermetia illucens, assembly GCF_905115235.1. Taxonomy (NCBI): domain Eukaryota; kingdom Metazoa; phylum Arthropoda; class Insecta; order Diptera; family Stratiomyidae; genus Hermetia; species Hermetia illucens. The sequence continues at coordinate 160,983,433 of NC_051851.1, read as the reverse complement.
GATGAACCACTTGGTGTAACTGGTCGCCTCCATATTTAACCAATTCGGCTGTAATTCCATCGGCTCCTGGCGACTTATGATTTTTTAGCCGATGAATTGCACGGACTGTTTCCTCCTCGCTGGAGGGAAAGTGCGTTTGAACCAGCAGCTCCAAGGTTTCGCTAGAAGATTCCGTCCAGGAGCCTTCCGACCATTCTGCTATTCGCAAATCTTGAAAAAAATCGAAAACAATTGGCACCTTTTGAAACTAGATCACCAAGAAGACATTCAAAGAAATTTAAGAAAGTTCTCACTATTTCCAAACAAATTACGTTACCAGATATGTCCTGTGATGAAGCTCTTAGCATCCAATCCGCGATATAACTTTGCTGGATAGAACGCCCGATTAAAATCAAAGTATCTTCGGTTTGTTCTCGATAGCAGGGCTAGACAACAAGGGAGATTTTGGGCAACTTTTCTGGCAGGAGCACCGTAGACATCGGAAGTAAGTTTGAATGGCATGGTCGTTAAGTTACCACACTATCCCCCTTTAAGAAGTAGCAGGAGTGAATATGACCTTGTTATCCATTTGGACCAAAAGATCGGAGGGACTTCTGATTGCATCTCCAATTTGAAAGTGTTGTGTGTGATTTTTCTTGGGTTAATGTTGGGGGCGTCAGTTGAAAATCCGTGGTTAGAGTTCTAGATATACAGGAAAAAGACGACTCAAATTCACAGATTCCTCTCCCTCGTTAATGTCAAATAGAACGGACGATAATGTGATAAGGGTCCGCATATGGAGGCTGCAAAGCCGGCTTAATTTTGTCTACCCTGACGAAAATGTGGATGCTTTCGTGAAGGTGTCTGAAACTGCCGCAACGATCCAATTGGATCAGGGCCTTGAAGTGCATTAAAACACTTCATTCAAGACCGTAACGGTACACTGCAGGACTACTGCAGTCCTATAGGAGGCAATGTGGTCAGCATTGCCCCCCCCTCGACATTATTACCCTGATTTTGACTCAGGCACTCATTTACAGCTGAGTCGACTGGAATCAGACGTCAAATCACGATACAAATCTCAGTGTTACCAGTAAGATTTGAACCGCGACCTTCCGTATGACAGGCTCGTGCTCTAACCAATCAGCTATCCGGACACGCAATTCCCAGGAATTTTCCCGGAAAATATGCTATCAGAGCCGCTTCAGAGGAGTCTCTTGTTGACTCAGATCTGATCCCTTCCTCGAGTACGTGGGAACTTCGCTTTTCAACAGCTTGAATGGAATCAGCCCGGTGCGGAGAACCACAACGAAACCTTTGCACCAATCAACTACCACGCTGCGTACAAAGGTATAATCCGAGGAGAAATATAGGAAGCTTTCTGACCTACCGCGTAGCACATGAGAGAAAGTGAGTGGTATTAACGGCGACTGAGCGGCCCAAGCGGAAAATCCTTCTTACAATCGATCAGTTTGCCGAGACACTTGAAAATGATGCTTTTAAACTGTGAACCACGATCAATTTTGATAGTGACTGTGGTGGCAAGGTAAAGAAGGCTACTTACGGGAGATTCGTCTCCCGGTGCATTACTTGCATTTGTATGGCGAAAGGAAAGTGTTGAAAATGTTCGACGTTTTTCAATCACCTACGCCTGAAGAATTCCGCCCACCTTTTTAATGGTGTTATTTCTTGTATGCGTTACATAGGATTGGGAAACATGCACAAGAAAACCATCTAGCCGTCATTGATGCACACGCCAGTTAGCGTTAAAGTTAATTTTTAACACCATTCCCTGAGGGAGTGGAAAGCTAATGGAGGGAGAAAGTGAAGGGGATCCTTTTTAAAATCGATGGAGACTCGTAGCGGTCACCTTTCCCTCCAATTAAAAAGTTATGGCCCCTCAAAGGGGGGTTTTTTTTATATCATCATAAAGTTTGAATTTTCGACCATACTACCTGAAGAGGATAGGATGGCGTGAGAGAGAGAGTAAGGTCCCTTTGTAATCCCCTCCCTTCTTAAAAAGTCATAGCAATTCAAAGTAGGGTTGTGAGAACGGTAGAGTTTAATTTTGAACCCCAACCTCACAGGAATAAAAAGGGTATGAAGAGAGAAGGGAAAGATCCTCTTTCTCAAATCCCGTTGAAAAATCGAGGCGCTCATCCACGGTTAAATTGTGTTTACTAACCCCGAAAGAAGGTGCTTGTAAAAAAGTTGCATAGATGTAAGAAAAAGGTCGCGTCTTTCTGCCCCCGCCAAAAAGCTGTTATGCTCTAAGGAGCAAGGTTATGCCGCCTGCAAAAGTGACTATTTTCGTTTCGTTAGTAAGCTTATTGGAGTTACAGAGGGTGCCCCCCTTGCCCGTGCACCCCTCCTACATCTCCACAGTACAAGAACCACTCCGTTTAGGGGATAGCAATCGCTACAATTCTTCAACGATGTTAGATAGGGGGACCTTTGAGAGGCCATAACTTCCTAAGGGGGGGAGGGGTGGTGACCGCTATGATTTTTCATCGGGGCTGAAGAAGAGGGACCTCTTGCTTTTTTTCTTGATAGGTAGAGTATCCGTGTAATTTAGGAAGTGGTCCATATAAACAATTCTCCTATTGGAAATTTGAAGTGCCGAGAAATCTCGCCGCTGTGACGATGCAGGCAAGTCCCAGCCCATTCTGCGATGTGTTCGACCATGCCTTACTACACTATTTCGTAGAGATCATCTCCCTGGTAGCTATATCACCAGCGTGCAATGGACTGTTAATGATATCGAATATGAGCCTATGAAGGGATACAGGAATGTAATGACGATACACTTCTGTCAAGACGTTGCATTGGAATGGAACATCAGAATCATTCGCTCTCTCTCAGGAGGCATTTCAGTTAAATATCAACGCCCTGAGCTATTTTGAATTCCAATACAGTGATTAACAATAACACGTCATTGGGCTGGATGCGTTTCTACTAGAAAAACAGTCTTATTTTGAAAAGCGAAAGCGAGCGACTTGTGATCCGTCTTGATTCGACCAAATTAAGGTAGTAATTGAGAGCGCTCTAGATTCCTTATCATAAGCTGACTACTTTTCTAAGTGCCGCTGAATTTCTTAAAGACAAAACCCAGAGCTTCCAAGTTTCCGTCATTAAGCTATTCGAGGACAACTCCTTTGTCGTGGTGCCAGGCATCAGTGTAGATCGTGAGTTCTGCAGTTTCCAATGGATGCAGAACTCCATTGGTGAATTGCTGTCTGGAAGCTTAGAACGACTTCATTGCTTCCGGTGACAAACCAGCCGTTTGCCTCTTTTTTTAACTCCCGTGTGTACTTGAATCTTGGTGCGATGGACAAATGAGCTCTGAAAAAGTTTTCATGTCGAGAAATAGCCGCAATTCGACAATGCTTCTAGAGTGACATAGTGTCCCAAGTAGTCGGCTTTAGGAACGCCGAAACCCCGAAATCGCGTTAACGTTGAAACTAAGGTGTTGGTTATGTTCTGCAAATGTTGTGGAAAACATCAAGAAGTCGTCGAAAAATTTGAAAGTCAAATCTTCATAAGTTAAGTTGGAAGGTTTGGGCGGCCTTATGAAGTACAAACGGGATCATCTTGAATTCGTAAAGCCCAAAAGGCATGATGATTACACGACACAAATTAGCCTTCGGGGTGTCACTGAAGAATCGTGTAACCTTGGTACATTGTAGCAGTCAAGGATCGTGACTGCATTGAGATCTAAGCAATCGCAACATGATCGTAATTTTCCGTTGTTCTTGGGAGTTAAGTGTAATGTTCTGGATCAAAGGACACTCGAAGGTTGGTATAAACAGTTTTCAATGTAGATGCCTGGGTTAACTTCAATTTGTGAGGAAAAAGCGCAAGACAGTGTAGGTTACTTTAGAGTCCGGTCTTCTGATGCACTTAAGCCTGCCTGGTACCTTACGAGTAATCAGGAGTTTGTGTTAGTTTTTAACTGGCTCTAGATGGTCTTATGATCTTTAGTCATTGTCATTGTACTGAGTATACTGGGCAATAGATTTGGTGGATCAGGACGTGCTTGACTGTTACGAGAGCCGGGCTGAGGCATCCCTTGTTGAAGGCTCACTCTTTAAAATGTCTTCAAGATGGAAGTGCGCATCTCAAATTTCATTTTTCAGAAAAGGAAAACCTTACAAAGCAAATGAAGCCATTTTGTCAAGCGCTTGCGCGTTACGGTTACGCTCCGGCGAGACCGGTCTGCTGCCAAACACACTACGTTTTTTCAAGGACCAGTCTGGGCTGATCTGGTAACCAGCAGATATCAGAGCCCATGAACTTAATTTCTCCTTTCTATTCACCGAAATTAATCCTATCCTGTCGTGAGTTGTTCTCCTTACCGGCAGCTTCCTTTTGTTAACGTACTTCAGCGTCGGCCACTAGACACTGTATGTATATGTATACATCAAAATGGGTTTTATTACTGTACTTCCAGCGAACGAGTTCTTGGAAAGTCCCCAGGCTTTTAGGCTTTTGTTTTCTGGAAGATTATGACTTATTTAAATGTTTTCTTTAATACGCGCTAAAAGCGAGATCTTAGTTGCTTTGTAACTTTCGACAAGATCAGACATACCAAAGTGTCAGGCCAAAGTACCCTGATGACATGGCGTTGACAAGTGTTGACGAAGTTTTGCAGCTTTCGAGTAACAGTGTTCTCATATAGCATTTCAGAGAGGAGATTGGCACGGAACAAGCTCAGCTTGACAACTTCACATTGTTGAGGTAGCTGCATTTCCAGATTTTGGGCAAAACAAGAGTTTCTATTGTTATCGGTAACGGTTTCCATGCTCCCTTGGTCGTGTCTCCTTATCCATTGATCGGAAGCTATAGAAAGTTCAATGCGACATCCTTCCTCGAATATCATTGAAGACATCGACCAATTTGTATAAATTGGTAGTGTCTCGTTTCGACAGATACTTTCGGAACGTTGCACTTAGGTTAGGTGTAGGTCTATCATTAGTTGCAAATTTTCCATAGTAAGGTATAGCACTCTCGTGGTAGCAAAAGTCGAATCTGGTTGTTCATTTGATCATCGCCCATTATATAACACAACACCTTACGCTAGGCTTCGAGGGCCGTATTCAGTAAAACTTTTCCACTCGTTAATTCGCTCTTGGTCTGACTTCCCCCTACTCAGAGGATTCGAAGATCGATCGTTCAAAGTAAGTAGAAATATTCCGTAAACTGCATTCCCTATCCTTAGGGATAGCGAACATATTCGGTGCGCTGGCTTTATCCTGATAAAGCAAGCGATGACCTCAAGTCATATATGAACCCTAACTACGGCGGGAATGTGCCAATGATTGTTTGTGGTCTCAAACTGACTGACGGACCTTTGATGTAACAAGGTCGACATGATGTTCCTGCTCCTTGCATTGTGATTTTGAATAAGGAGTGGATAATAAAGAGGTTCATTATTTAGACGAACCTAATACAGTGGTCGGCATAAATTCCGATCAAGTAAGTGTTTTTAGTCATCCCTACGCATAGGTGTTGAACCTTACAATGATGAGCCATCCCGTTGTGTGCTGTCTTTTACGAAACAACGACCCAGCCTCATGATGAAAACGTGCCCTCCATCTCGTTATAAGGCAGTGTATTTGAAGCTTAACTGTCAGGAGCCATGATAGCCTTCCTCTAATTTGGAATCCCACAAAGTTCTTGCACTTTCCTCACCTACTCTCTGTAGAGGTACGACGCACTTCTGCCATTCAAAGTGAAGCCGCCCACCATCTGGCTTGGGGTCGTTTATTATTAGTTTTTGTAAAACTATTCTATTTCTCGACCTTTTTCTCAATGAGCTGATAAAGTCCTTGTATCACTGACCTATTTTAGGTACATTGCACTGCTTACCTTCTCATATTCAAGGTAATCAAACAATCAACAGATATTTTCGTGTTTTCACAGTTTCTAGCTCTCAGACTCATGATAAATCTGACTTTATCTACATTATCTCTCAATAAATTCACCAAACAAGCATTTCCGCCTACCTGCAAGCCTCATTCGTCACAACCATGATTCAGATCCGTTCATATGTTTATTCAATAAACACAAAACTGTAACGGAGGGCGGCCTTCACCTGTTCATCTATGAGATTCCCATTCGAATCTTGTCGTCTTAAAAGTCAACGGATCAAATGTAGTTTACTCTATTTCGGGTAACATTTTGATGACATTCAACAACATTTTTCCAATTTTCGCCCCTTCATCTCGGCTTCACCTTTTAGAGTAGTGCAACAGCCGCAATTCACGACCACCATATTTGTCGACCCCAGAAGGCTGCTTGACTGCTTCTTCGGGTTTTTATGGATTCTTTTGAAGTTGGAAAATGTTTTATAGATTACTGACTTTTCGGGTTGACCTTTACATTTTGAATTTTTTGCCATTATTAACTGCTTTTTTTGGTATTTGCCGCTCTTTTTGGTGAATTCACATTTCAATAAGAAACACTTGCCGTTGTCACGTTTTTTTCTAGGCTACGGTGGTATCAGTAACCATGTTCATCTTGAGATTTCACGATTTCAAGACAAGACTTCTTTGGTAGAGACCAGACAGGGGGAATCGATGCAAAAGATTGTTTTCTATGTAAAAAAGATACAATTGCATAACTCAATGTAGCGGTGCTGTGGTTGCTGGTGGATGAGTAAATGCTAGTTGTAAATATCATCTTCATGATTCACGGCTTATCTGGATATTTTAGAGCAATGTCGATGAAAAAAATTCAAATTTTACTTGCATGACCAATTGTTTCTTTGTGATTTTTACTAACTTTTTTTTTGACACTTACGGTTGGAAGATTTGTAATTGCAAATTTTATTAACAATTCACTGAAGTTGGGGGTTCAATTTCCTTATTCGTCATGGGTTTGAATATCAAAACAATCGGTGAAGTGGCTGATACATCAGCCTGTGTACTTTTTTGCAGCAGAAAAGTAGGCTCCTTGTGTAGGTAAACTCATGAATCTTGTCAGATCAAAAGCGTACAAAATAAATTTTTCGGTGGCTCGTTTATGAAAAATCAAAAAAACTTTTCCGAGCCTACCTAATCTCAAACCTGTCAACTTAATATAATCGTTGGCGCAACAATCCATATTGGATCAGGGCCTTGAAGTGTGTTAGAGCACTTCATTCAAGACCGTAACGGTACACTAGGAGGCAATGTGGTCAGCATTGCGCTCGCCCGAGATTATTACCCTGATTTGACTCAGGTACTCATTCACAGCTGAGTCGACTGGTATCCGACGTCAACTTAGGTATTGAATTTGTCAGCAGTTTCACAAAACCCTGCATCAGTAGATGCTCAAATTCTATGCGAATTCCAATAAAATAAATCAGCAGTGGAGCTAGTTGTTGAAACCAACATTTAGGACTCAAAATGAGGAGCGTTTTTACGAACAACCCTTCTTACAGCATAACTCCTTTTGCTCTTATACTGTAATGAGCCACCTTAGTCGGTGGTCAAACCTATGAGATCTTCCAAGAATATCAGAATCAGCCAAAACTCCAACAGCAAATTTTGTTTGAAAGACAGTGGAAATGTCTTCAGTAAGCTTAATGTGCAATCCTTTGTGGACTAAGGGTATCTACGCAGACTCTTTGTTGTTTTGTCCCCATTTTAATTTTCACTAGCTTGAAGAAAGATTCTCCTATTCTACCCAAGGTTCCTGCTGAAACGAGCACCACTAAAGGAAAAAGGAAAGGAGGAAAAAGGAACTTAGACTTACCGACTTCGTACAATTCCTCCCTGAGAATTCTTCTGGAATATTACCAAAATAGTCCGATTCGAATTCTTCTATGCATACTCCTCCATTTAAGCACAGACCACCATACACCTAGCTATCATATTAATCGTAAATTGAGCCGCATATAACCTGATTGACCTTCACACAGTTGGTCCCAGTACACCTTGGAATAAGTTTCGACTTGAATTACATAAGACACTGGTGGTAGGCCATATAAGACAACCTAGAAGATGTCGCTTGTCGGTATAACCTATACGCAGGCCACAATTAGGGGAAAAGCAAAAACAAGTGCGTGTTGCATTCATTCCAAGCCAGGGGGGCTTTATTCTGAATAGTTGTACGCTACCACAACGGCTCAGGGGGTAGGTGAGGAAAATCAAGGAACTTTGCAGTCTTACAGACTACTCACTGAGGAAGCTATCATATCTTGGTGCTAAGATATATCGGAAAAATATTTTGCATTTTCCCGACTGAGTTTCTTATAAAATGGTTAATTTCCTGGAAGTGACCTAAAACAAATGAAATCAAGTGAATTTTAATGGGGAAACCGTCGTACTTACCTCAGTTGTAAGCCTCCGCGACCTGTTTACCTCAATAACTCTGGATTACATGAAATATCAGTGCGATTCGTCACAAAAATGAAAGTTTGAAAAAGGCTGGGGGTGGAATATCATAGATCAAATCAATCAATCAATCAAATTGACAAAACAGAGGGTGGAACCTTGTACTTGAGCCAGAGACGAAAGAAGAAGTGTCTAATCAGTTGGGGCTGAATGACCCTATTTTAGAGTGAAAGAGAAAAGAAAAATATTAAGAGCCTTTAGTTTAATGAAAAGGCTAAAAAAGGTATGAACACTTTAGGAAAATGACAAGGAAGGCAATGTATATTCGCGGATTCGTGGCTGCTATCACCCGGCTTTCTAGAGTTAAAAGATCAGGAGGAATACTCTCCAGAGTCCTAAAATTTTACTCCGCGTGGGACCAGAATGTCCAGCTTACAGTGTTGAAATTCACTGTCGAATTCGGGAAAGCGAGCATTCTGAGGATCCTCGCTACTGTTATCGAGTAACGTACACACATTCCAGAAACTAATCACAGTCCGTTTTCGTTAGGCAAAGATCTTCATGGTAAAGTCAGTCCTATCCAAGGCGTTGTTGACGTTCCAGCATAAAGTTTTAAAAGAAACATCAACAGGACTTCAAAGTGATTTTGAGAATATTGTATTCTATTTTCGGGTCCATCGACAACTGATTTTTGACATGAACTCACTCCTGTAAGAATTCCGTATCACCTTTGTCGTAGACCATGAGATGCCAAGGAAAGCCAGAAAATCTATATGCTGCGCTTAATTAACGGTTAAGTCCTGAAAGATAACAACAACAGAATGCAGCCATCAGTGTTGGAATGCTAAGGACCTGGCCTACTTTTGACTAGCTAAATGCCTAGCTTTCGTATGGGGACGAAAACTTCGGTGTAGGTACACACACGTACGAGTATGAGCGGCCACTAGATTGGGGGGCCTTGTGGTTGACAATAATTGACTCGGGTTTATCACAATCTCCCAATTTTAAGACCCATTACACATTTTTACAAAAGTAAGGGTCTTGAACGTTGATGCTTATGTTATGATATTATCCTTACTTCGGACCACTGTCGTTTGTTTTAGATGCTAAAAGACACTGTAAACTCGGTAAGTAACCAGTATTGACTCAATAGGTAAGGGAGACCATCTTCATTGAATTATCGGAAACTTGAGCAAATTTAATCGCAGGTATTGTTTGATATGGTTCCCCATCCTAAAGCCTACATATTTCATCGGGTTTATATTGGTTGGAGTAGGATCATTCAGTTTCGTTGACAGATGAGGCTTAATGGCACCAGTTGGTGATATCTTTCCTCGGTAGAGATTAAAACCTTCAACTTTTTCCTCTTTCTAAATAAGGACACGTGGGAATGGTGGAATATTATTGGTTATTTGAATAGTCAGACTTTGCCTAAAAATGGATTGAAGTAAACGAATCTTGGAGCTCATTCGACATCATAAAATATGGGTTAGATTTATCCTATTTATCAAGGTCCACCTAATCTCAAAGTAGCGTGTTTGCAAAATTAGTTCTTGCTGGCCGAACCCGGTATTGATAAATGACAAAAGGACAACAAACAATTAAATCTATTACTTTAAGTAAACTATCATCAGTGAACGAGCAAGTAGAGGAACATGATACTTCAAACAGTAAATATTATGAGCAGTATTTCTGTGGGGGCTAATCGTGGAAATATCTTTGACACAAGCAAAGTCCTTTAGATTAGATCACAAAGGGAATATCACATATCTTTCCTCCCCCTTAACAACAGATGTTTATTCTGGGATACCTTTGATCGCTGAGAATTTTTCCACTAAGTCGTTTATCCATATTCCTCATTCCCTCACGAATCATTACATCGCGAAGAAGACTGCTCCTTAAGCGGCCATGATTCCCGTTCTGCAGTCGTTCTCACTTGATAAGTTCCATCCGAACTCTCGCTATAATGAGGTGCACGACGCTATTTTTCTTTTGTCTTCAGCAATGGATAATTACTCGTATATCCAATAAGGTTTTGAGGGTAGTGTTAATCTTCAGAGCAGCGAAAAGTAAAACATACTGTGCTCTGGATCTGGCTACCGCATTCAGGTCAAAGAAGACGAACATGCTTCCCAAAAAATTAATTGCTGAATACGCTTTTCAAAATGGGAACCAAATTGTAGGTTCAGCAACCCCTTTAGGAATCTTTCCACCGTTGTTGCCACTATTTCAGTGAGGCTTCCCTTGTCACTCCTATACATTTTGTATCCTTCTCAGATAGTTTCTTTGTTGTTTCTGGTGCAGACCTCGCTAGAGGGTATTCTATAACCATTGCACTTCCCTAGGGCCAATTAGACGTAGGAAATTTTTAACTTAAGCGGCTTTCAGTATGGCAGTAGACAGAAGCGTCCTAATTGCTGTACATTTTCCCTTCCATGCCGAACTCATTTTTTTTTTCGTACTCTTCCCCTTACAACTGTGTTGTCATGCGCGTGTTTCCTCCAACGCAAGTCCGTTTGTCATTTCCTGTGTATATTTCCCCTGCTTTAGCCCCTCTCACCTGTACGAAGAATTCTTCGACAAACTATCGGATATCCTAACCGTAGTTTTCCCTCTTTTCTCCTCTATTTCCTTCATTGTTTGTAGCTCAACGTTTAGGCACCTTTATGAGTACCTATGTTGCACTTAAACCGCTTTGTTGAAATTGTCCCCGCCAACAACTTTACCCCACGCCCCCTAACCCCTTCTTGATTGCTATTATCCTGCTCTTGAGTTCGTTGCGGAAATCGCTGTTATCAATTCCAACGTTTTACGCAAGCCTGCTTTGAATTCAGCCCTGACGATCATCAACTGGGATTTCATCCTCAATCTTTTAATTTACGTCGAAGCCCTCGATTCCCTTTATGCCATTCTAACTAATCTCTTCTCTTGTTATGTCCTATTTCTACTCTACTACTACTCATTCTTGCTACGTTTCCTTAGATTATTGAATATCCTGTTCTATTTCCTCCTGCTCTGGTATTTCATAACGTACCATTCTGGATCCATATTTTTTATTTGTTCCTTCGTGTTCCTTCAATCAATCAATCTAAAGAACAGATAAATTGGTACTAAACGTTGGCAGAAGCCATTTGATGTGCTACTGTCTCAAACCCTCTCCCACTCTGTTTTTCTGTTTCGATAGATAGAACACGGCTTGGGTATCAGAAAATCGGCTTCATATAACATTACCATTCTGACTTTGATTCGGTCTAACCTTCGTTCAGAGTTTTCAACTCCCTCATACAAAGCATTCTTAAATATTACTCCGTCTTCTTGTCACCAATCAGCAATTGTAACTGTTTTTCTATAGAGAAACTCCAACGTTATTTTACCCGATCCCTCCTCTTTAAAAAGATCTTCCCTTGTGTGGACTATCCTACCCGACTGCACCCTCTTAATCTACGTAGAATCGTAGAATACTCCTCGATATTTGTTCCTTTTTCAGACTTTCTACTGGCTTGCTTCACTTTACTGACACCACATACTAACCGTCTTCTTTCTTTCTTTCTCCTACTGTTGATGATCAGGACCTCTTCCAATTCTGTTTCACTAGGACGAATTTGGTCATTTATAGCCTAATAATGGTGCAGCAGTCGCATTACCGTGTACCACAATATCTTAAGGCTACTTCGCTGAACCAACTACAGCCAAATTATCCGCGAAATCCGTTGTAATAATCTCCTTCAAAAGGGAATTAATGAAAATCCCATTTTAAACAAATTTCACAAGAGATGATCCACTACCGAGCCATGTGGAATTTCTCTTATGACAATACCCTTCTTAAGTCTTCCATTCGTACCATACCAAAGTGCCTTTTCGGAGAGTCAACTCTCGATCAACCACATCGAATAGTAAGGACTATTCCTTCTTACCAATTTGTTCTTAATCCCCCCGAGTTGATCGAATTGAAGGCCTTTTTTGACGCCCAATGTTATCGCGATATGACATTTGCTCCAGGGTGTCATTTATCGTGTTGGGTCTCCCACGTGGATCGATGGTAGAATGGACTTGGTGAAATCCAAATTAACGCTCCAATAGACAGTGTCTATATTCTATGATAAGGAGAAGTTTGTTGAAAGTTACATTCCACAGGGGGCTTCTTCCACCATGCATCCTTAAAACTAGCTGATAAACGAGTTAGGTTTGGTATTCGCACCGAGTTTAAGGACTCTGCTGGTATCTGACTTGCAGACTTCATTAGCCTCGATTATCCTACAAAAATTATCAAATTCGTTTTCAGTTATTGCAGGCATCCATCGCTGCTCTGCATCTTGTGCTGTTTCTTTTCTGCATGGCGGGAGCGAAGTGACCCTGGTGCATCTGCTCTGATGCAGGTTGGCCAGTTTTCCCCTTTGGCTTTAAATTTTACTCCGCACAGAATTTTTATAGCGTTTCCGCTTGCTGGTTAGCTTATTTTCACTTGCAGATACCTGGTATAACCAAAAGGTCAAAACTCAGAGATGTTGCTATTACCCCAATCAGTAATCACAACTCTGCCGGCATTATGGTGAACGAAGAGTCTATACTGACATGTCGTAGATGGTTTTTTTGCCTTGCTAGATGAGCTGCTTCCGAAATGCGAGTCTTCGATGTCTCCTGTCGATCGCGCTGAACTGGGGTAGAAAATCTCTCTTCTCCAGTGATGTGAAATCCAGGAGGCCATGGCGAGGCACAGGTCTCGGAAATCACCTGGTTGTGTCAATGTTACTTACGCGAGGGCTACTTCCCTGCTTTATGCTAGGGTTGTGCTTCTGAAGTCACTAGAAAAGGATAAGAAGAAGATAGTTCTAAAAATACTGAGCCTGCAGTCAGTATAAACCAGCACCGCTGTGCTAGTCGCGCTGGCGTTCCGATTGTGGTCTCCAAATTCATCCGCGTCCAACGCAAGAACTGTCGGATTATGCCCACATGGTAGGTACTCACCCTAGAATCAAAGACATTTGTTACTCAATATTTAGCAAATGGAAAAAAGTTAAAAAAACTTCCGCTATTTGTTCAATATGCCTTTCGTCTATTCATATTGGGCCGTGCTTGAAGGAATACAAACTAGACTCCCGGAAACTATCTGCATTTTTGGATTCTTTGATTACCACATGGCATATTGCTTCCTTTTTGGATTGACCCAGGCCGCGCTGTAGGTCTCAGATTATGAAAACTTCCATATCCTTCTCATAAATAATTCAAGTAGATATCCTCAATGCTTGAAATGGATCTGTCTCAAGGATATGTTCTCATTAGATTCAGGACCTTAAGAAAAATTGGTCGTTTGCGGCATGCCAGTGGTTAACATCCGCATTCTTTTTAGAAAGCGTACATTCAAGGTTAGCTTGGAATTATGTGACGCATGAACCCACTATGTGTCCAAATTCAAAGTATCTTGATATTGATGGTTGCAGGCTCTGTTTCTTTATTCAAATGAGGATATGGAAAATACTGGAAGGTTTGGTACAAGTCTCACCATTGCTGATGAAGTTATAATAATTCAAATTAACGTTTCTCATGTATACTTACTGTACCTTAAGGTATTGTAGAGTGTCAGTGACATTAAAGTAAATATTCTGATTAATTAAGGGCCCATATGCTTGGGATTATTGCTAATTGTAAACTCCTGGAAGATCATTCTAAAAACCCATTTTGCTCAGGTAGGTAGTTAGGTATCAGTGGCCGCTCCAAGGAGCCCAATTAGAGCTGTGATGCGCCGTTTTGATGCCACAGACTCCTAAAACCGTGACGGCTGTTACGGGAGCAGGGAGGCAGAGTCTAGCCGACTCGGATCTTCAGAGTCAGTCCGCAGCATTCATAAAGGAAAGCAGCTCTCCCACCCTGCAGCTAGAAATCTCTCTTAGGTCCCCAAAGAATGGTTTACCCAGTGTCCATAGTCTGACTCTAGCTAGGGCTGGGCAATCGCAGAGGGTTTCATTTCCTTCTCTGCAGTTTCGGCAATGCGAATTTTAGGGTATGCCGAGCGTGGCGGCATGGTCTCCTATGGGCCAGTGGCCCGTGCAGACCGCCGTAATCCTGAATGCATTTGCACGCGTCTGACACAGGAGCTCTAGTGATGGGGCTATTATGTTATAAGCGGGCCAAATTCTCCTTACTTGATACAACTCGTAAGCCTTCGCCATCTAAAGCCCGCGGCTGCTAGGTAGTGCGAGTAGACTTGGTCTCTGACACCCGCCAGTGAAACATCGACTGTATTCACCGAAGGGCTGCCAAGAGCAGAGTCTCGCTTAGCCAATCCGTCAGCCCGCTCATTCCCCTCTATGTTCCTGTGCCCGGGAACCCAGAGGATGGTGATCTTGAGCCGGTTCAGCGGGTCTCTGCACTTGGGGCTCGAATCTCGCTCCAGCCATCCACAGACTTCCAATATCGCCAGTACTTCCGCTTGGAATACACTGGTGAAACCTGGGAGACCATACGACTTGGATTTTGCTCAACAAATTAAGTAAATTTTGAGCAGAAAATGCTCACAAAACCTTTCATACCGGAAGCGCCCAGTTCACGGTTTCTCACTTGTTTTTTTTTTTTCATGGAAGAAATTCTCCTGACAGGGGTTGAATAATTGGCATTATTTCATTCATTATTCTTTCATTCACTGCATGAACTCATTCTACAATTTCTTTAACCAATTCTTTGTTCTTTTGCTTTTCAGAAATGAATAATTCCTCCCACCAACAAACAGTTCATCGTTCAGCGAAACAATTTCCATAAATTCAAGATGGTGAACATGCATACAACCACTGGGGGAAATCGTTCCCCCAGTCATACTTCGCAATCCAGCACAATGAGCGTAGTAAACTCCAATACTTCCAATTCAAATCGTAACGCAAATGTTTCTGTGACAAATATCAAATGTGATCAAGAAAACGTTAAACGAGAACCATATGAACTCGATCATCATCAGAATGGTGTGATCCTTGCCCCAGTAGCCACAACTCCGAATTGTAATAGTTATATGAATGGAAGTAGTCCTGTAGCGACTGGAAGCAGTAGCAGTAGTGGAGGCATAAGGATACAAGTTCCAAAAGTAGAAGACTCTGACGAATCGGAATCCGAATTGGCCAATATTGAAAATTCATCGAATGTTAATCGGAGAGCGGGTAGTGCAAATAAAAGTGGTCCGAGACCAATGTCTTGGGAAGGAGAACTTTCCGAACCTGAAGATGGGATGATGGACACCGAGAACTCGGTTAGTAACGATAAGGACTTTGAAGATTCACAAATGTCTACAACGAAAGACGATTCCCGACAGAGTGGTATTATGAAGGCCGACTATGAACACACGCCAGTTGACCCAGGTGGTCCGGTAGCTTTTAGTTCAGCGGCAAAGAAATTTCAGCCCGACGGTGTCAGTCTCAAATATGAGCCAGGACTTTCGGATGCGACTGCGAGTGGTCTGAACTCACCGCTTCTCGCCCGATCTAAATCGAATTTACTACCAGCGAATCCAAGTCCTGACTCCGCCATTCATTCCGTTTACACGCATAGCTCTCCAAGCCAATCGCCACTCACGTCCCGACATGCACCCTATACACCTTCGTTGAGTCGAAATAATAGCGATGCGTCGCATAGTAGTTGTTATTCATATAGTTCGGAGTTCAGTCCCACCCATTCACCTATCCAAGGACGTCACAACATTTATGGTAATTTCAACGGATCTCTACATCATTCCGTATTATATCGACCGATTGTAGATGGTCAAGAACCTGCTTTACATTCACTCAATTCAGGAGCGACTCCAGGTGGAACACCTCGACGACCCGATGAAGTCCTTCCTGCTCCTGAAAGCGAGGCCATTCCATCACCTGGAATATCTAGGCAACAATTAATCAATAGTCCATGTCCGATTTGCGGCGATAAAATCTCCGGATTCCATTATGGTATCTTCTCTTGTGAGTCCTGTAAAGGGTTCTTCAAGCGGACTGTACAAAATAGGAAGAACTATGTTTGTGTTAGGGGCGGCCCATGTCCAGTGACAATATCAACGCGAAAAAAATGTCCAGCTTGTCGATTTGACAAGTGTCTGCAGAAAGGGATGAAATTGGAAGCAATTAGGGAAGATCGTACACGTGGTGGCCGGTCAACATATCAATGTTCGTACACATTGCCCAACTCAATGTTGAGTCCGATTATGAACAGTGGCCAGGAGAATAGCAACTGCGGTCAGAATAACATCCGAACTATGATGAATGGTTACATGGTTAAGACGGAGCAATCGGAACTTAGTAATGGATGCGGTAGTGTTAATGCAGCGGCCAGTAGTTATCGTAATAATAATGTCCCACATTTATTGCAGGTAAGGTGGTTTTTGCTTGATATTTCTAAAATTTAAAGTTTTATTGCGGTTTAGTGAAATTGATGTCTTATCTCCTTTGAATATGTGGCCACTGGCAGCGGTCGGTTGGGTGAAATTCCAAAAATGCCAGAGGAGTTTCACAGATCAAGTGAACCTCGTCTTGAGTCATGGCTTGAAAACCATTCAAAGAAAGATTAATTACGTGCTAATTGCTTTTATCTTTTTAGGAAATCATGGATGTCGAACATCTATGGCAATACAACGAAGGAGAAATCCGATTCAATCCACCTGTATGTGGGGGAAGCACAACACCTACGACGACAGCCGCTTCGGCGGCTGCATCATTAGCAGCGAATCCATTATTAGGTAGCGCTGGTATTACGCCAGCCAATGGCGAGAATACAAATCCAGACTTAATAGCAAATCTGTGCAATGTGGCGGATCATCGACTTTACAAGATTGTTAAATGGTGTAAGAGTTTGCCATTATTCAAAAACATTTCGGTGAGTTTATCATTTGAGATAAATCGAAATATCTTTTTTTGACCAATTTCTTAAAATTTCTCTTCCCAGATTGATGATCAAATTTGCTTGTTGATAAATTCGTGGTGTGAATTGTTATTGTTTTCGTGTTGTTTTCGATCGATGCCGACACCTGGCGAAATTAAAATATCGCATGGAAAGTCTATAACACTCGTTCAGGCCAAGTCCAGTGGTTTACAGGTAAATTTTTAGTTTTAAATTGACATGATAATGGGAAAGCCAAGTCTTTGTTCGAATTGTAAAGGCAGCGACAAGAGTTGCGTCATTTTTGACTCCAAAATTTTATAGTTCCTTCGTGCAATTTTCTTGGGTCATGACTGCAAATTCAATTACGAAATCGTTGCACACATCGCAATGCAGCCTTGTTGCTGTTAGGTAACTGAAGTCAACGATCTGATTTTAACGAAGTACCTACTTCCGCCTTAAAATTAAACAAAATACTATTTAAGTATTCATCAGTTGGGTTAAAATTGATTGGGATCATAAAAATGAGCCCCTCACAGTCCCCATGATCCCAATTTAATATTTCATCATCCCATCATCCCCCGAATGGCTTTCAACTTTCCCCTTTGACTTTATTTTAAGCGCCCTGTCCCACAGAGTATCTCCTGATTAATAATTAAAAACACGGAAATATTTTTTTTCCAGAGAAAAATGCATTGTACGAATTCAGAAAAATAATTACCATTAAATTGGCTATCATAATTCGTATGTAATCCGACCTTTCGGGGCTGATGCTGCAGTTAATGAATGATTTAATGAATTCATTTTTTTTGACTTGGAGATAAATGTCAGCCAAGAATGGAATAATTTTTATTTTTGTTCTTTTTCGCCTTTCTTTGGTTTTCAGATGTTTTATTTCGAGAGTACGTTCATTGAACTTTTGCCCGTCAGTCTGCTCTGCTGCTCGAAATTTGAGCTGAATGAAATCCATATGGGAAATGGTTGCCTGAATGGTTTTATTGCAGTTGCAAATATTTTAATTGGTGTGAACTTTTGGCACTTTTTGAGATGATTTTACAAGGCCATACGATGCAATGGTTATTGCCATGGAAGATACTTTTGGCTTAGTGCTGAGGGGATAAAAAAACCAGTCAGCATTGATGGAAGGGCCTTTGGACTTTATAATGAACCTTCGTATTGAGCTGCTCAATTTTCGATTTAAATGAGTACTTTAATAAATTTTCGTTGCGTAGAGATTGTATTTGTGCGCTAAATAATTCAGGAGGATATCAAATAACTGTCATTCCCCTGCACTTGCTAAATCTGCCAATTTACAAGGTCATATTTTGCCTAGATCATTTTGCATTATAATCGTTTACACACAACCCATAACATGCTGATCCTAAGCCCAGATTGCCAAGTCACGCCCACTGGGATTGACACGACGCGACACGATGGTTTTGCTAACGCCTACTAGGAACGACACGGGATGACAGATTTGTTAACGCCCGCTGGGAACGACACGACAGAATATTGCCTGGTGTATTTACCAGGTAAACATATTGAAAACACTATTACTAACTTATATTTGGCGTAGAAAATGCCTGCGGTTGCCTCAGACAACAGGCAAATGTCTGTGCATCTTTCAGATATGTTGTTGTTGTTGGTGTGTTTTTAGTTGTTCCACGTTGTCCTGATATGCTATATCAGGGCGAGCTAAGTTCCTTGGTCCGGTTTACGATCACTATACATGAAGATGAAGAATGACTAGGCTCTGGATCCATGCAAACCAGCTGCCACTCGGTCGTATTGGCAATTTGATGTTTCGCATATCCGACAGACAAATGTCTGTTTCACACAAAATCTTTTTCAACAGCAGACATATATCTCTGTCTGTCTTACGGATCAAATAGATCAAATGTCTGAGCCTGCGTCAGACATAAGACACAGAAATATCTGATTCAGCCAAACGTCTGCTTCAGGCTGTCTGTTTCTGTTTCAGACAAGTGTCTGGGTATGGCTCAGACATTAAACAGATGTCTATCTTCTTTTTTGCCGATGGAAGGTGGAAAGCTTCAAAAGCTACCGCAGGCTCCTGCCGCTTACCCACTAAAACCACTTCCACTCTCCCCGCGGGATTTCCGTTTGGTATTATCTCGCGGGGCTGGATCAGAATTTATTCTGCGCTAATGTTAATATTCGTGTTTCTCTCGCGTTCATTCTTTCGGCTGACTTCTTCCTGCCTAAGCTGCAATCACCTTTTCGACTTCGGTTTATATCTCCTTTGCTTTCACCTTACGTTCTATTATATTTTGGGGTGTAAAGTGCTCCCCGGTTGTAGCATCAAATGCAGCCCTTTGAACTGCGAATCTCGGGCAATGGAAAAAAAATGTTCTCCGTCCTTTGCAATATTTGGTGTGGCCACCACGCAGACGTGCCATCGTACACGGTCCGCTAAAATACCCTTCAACTCATCCCAGGGCTTGCGGAGACGTTCGCACTCCTCATCTACACAGTAGCAATAGAATTGTCACCCCCCTCAAAGTATGATCTATATATTGCCACTTCCGCCTTCTGATCACATTGCCTACGGGTAACTGGCCTGTGCGCCAACCAAGTTCTTTGCTCGAAATAGTATCAGGCCAGCATACTCCTATGATGGGTTATAGACAAGTGTTCACGAAAGCTTGAAGCTTTTGAGTGACAGTGGGGATCACCTTTCATGTGTTACTCGCATGCAGCAACACACGACGAACATAAGCACAGAACCCCTTGAACTTGATCTTGGTGTTGAGATCCATTCCAGATCCATTGGATAAGCCAGCGAAAGCGGATCTACCGCTGTTAATGCGTCGCTTCCTAGATATACAAACTGATCAACGCATTCGATGCAGATGGAGAGAATGGGATGATCCATCAAACTAAAAACCTGGATCTTATTGGTGTTTACCGTCAGTCCGATTCTACTTCTCTCTCTTTCCAAATCCAGAGACATTCGACCAAGGTCCATGATCCAGTGAGAGAGCAAACAGATGTCATGAACGTAGTCAAGGTATTTGAGGAAACATATCGTGGTCCATTGAACTCCTTCATGTCCTCTAAGGCAAGGCAGCATGAAGAACGTCACCAAAAATAAGAAGAAATAATATCGTTTAAAAGATGTAACTCTGGTGGATTCCGCTTTCGACCTCAAATTCCTCTGTTATTTTACCTCGATGCAGCACGTGATGTTTTCCGCTATCATATGTCGCTCTGATAATAACTATTAGTTTCTCCGGAATGCCCCTCCTGCATCTAGCCCGCAAGATACATTCCTTATTGACGCTATTGAAAGCTTTCTCGAAATCGACGAAAAGCAGAAAGGTGCAGCGAATATCTAAACTCCCCTTTTTTCACTCTTTGGGAAAGATCTACAAGTAGAAAAAATCATACACGTGGAAGTAGCAGATCTTCAGAGACTGCACGTGCAGCGATAAATAACTCTACGAGGGGAGGAACCCCACGCAACTATACTCAGTTTGAGTGCATTGACGACCGAAATGATTCCACTTCTGTTTGGAAAAGCAGTTCCTATCCACATGTTATGGTGACTAACTCTTTCATTTACAAGAAGCGGAACTTCATCGGATGTCATATGGTTAAGAATTGCAATGAGTGGTCCTTCCACTCGTTCTGCTGTTCGTGGATGAAGAATTCATCGTTAACGTTCCTCGCCAGATCATCGAAAGTTTTGCGATCCCATGCCAGCTCTTGCGTTGCAGGCGTTGCATCACCTCGGTACCAACAAGGCCGTCAACCAACCAAACTACTCTAACAGTTTTGCCAGTCATGAACACCGACTGCGGGAGATAATATATGGAACTGGACGGCACCTGCTGGAGCTAACCCGAATGCTAGCAGTTCTTCAGGATGAGGGCCGGAGTTCTTGGTTCTCAAATATTATCTCCCTGTCAGGATACAGAGATTTTATCACGTGGCAGTAGTCAATAGTCAACAAAACTAAACCCGCCCAAGGTAATCTACTCTAATAGAGATGTAATGTCTCGAGGCGGATTGATACCACCGAAAATTTCAATCCCAAAGAAATTAAACGGCCAAGTGGCCTAATAAGCGAGGGGACTAAATCACAAAAACCTAACGCGTTCGGGATGGACAAGGAAGGATTAACCTTGAGCTGATTCAGGGGTCTACGCGACGAGTGGCCCTCGTCTTCCTTTCTTCTTCATGGAGGGTCAGATGACACGGTGGCCCGGCAGTGACCCACCCCAACCTAAAGGTTCACCCCCTGCCGTTTCCTATATAATGGGGGGACCCTAAATAAATGGGTGCACTGACGCCTGCCTGCACAAAGTCGGAAGCTGTTCCGGTTAGTAAACGCCCGGTGGGTGTCCACTTTCGAGATTTAATCAACGATGCTTTTGCGTGCTGAAACGAGCGTCTGGTGAGCCTTGTGAATGGTGTTAGCACCAGTTCGACTAAAATTTGTTACAAATTTAGGAAGAAATTTCTGCATTACTGTGGTATGGTGCGGACGCGCGAAAGTGGTCATTGAAATTTGCAAGCCAGGTAAAATTAGCCTATATTTCGGTAGAAAACTATATCGATTTTAACCCTTAACCCCCCCCCCCCCCCCCCCCCCCCCCCTAACACTCGAGATGAAAAATTTTTCTCTCCAAATGATGGTTTTAATCCCTCCCAGCAAAATTGGAGTACTTCTCTGAAACAACATGTTCCAATACCTTTTTTGGAAATAAAATAAATATTTTTTAATGGTTTTCTGTGGAATTACAAAAAAATATTTGTAAAATTTTATCCGATAGTTATATTCACACAAATAGTGCATAAACCATTTCCATATCTATTTTCAGGCGTGCATTGAAAGAATGCTGAATCTGACAGACCATCTGCGACGA
Organism: Hermetia illucens; assembly: GCF_905115235.1. NCBI lineage: Eukaryota > Metazoa > Arthropoda > Insecta > Diptera > Stratiomyidae > Hermetia > Hermetia illucens. Next base: position 160,961,400 of record NC_051851.1, on the reverse strand, counting down.
TTGCGAGTTGATCAATATGAATACGTTGCCATGAAAGTTATAGTACTATTACAATCAGGTGAGTGTACCATCGCATTAAAATAGTATTCAGGACAAAGAATGACATCTTTTTTTTTACAATTCTGTATTATAGACACCACCGAATTACGGGACCCAGTGAAAGTTCGTGAAAGCCAAGAGAAGGCATTACAAGCTTTACAAGCGTACACTTTAGCCCATTATCCAGAAACACCGGCCAAATTTGGGGAATTATTATTGAGGATTCCTGAATTACAGAAAACGTGTCAGGTAAGTGTATTTTTGAGCAAGAGTTATCATATTATAAGTATCGATAGAAAGGATGGGGATAACGCTGTCTTTTGTTATTCCCCTCCTTTCTTCCTTCATATTGAATGGGGGTGCATGAAGGTGATGGTCTCAGCATATGTTTTCAAATGAAAGCAAGTAATAAACGTCTCTTTTGGGACAATATACCCACGAGCTCTGAGATTGAATCATATGCCATCCCCGAAGCAGCAACCTGAGAGATTGACAAGCGATTGAAGGAGAGGCACATTACAGTCTGCAATGATAATCAAGCCACCTTGAGCGCCTTATGCAGCCCCTTGATCAACTAAAATAATGTACAGAAATGCAGAATTTGTTTGAGCTCTATATCTATATTCAATACGATGGAACAACGCTAGTCACCATGGCGTAGAGGGAAATGGGATTTCGTGTTACTTGACAAAAGATTATTCAAGAGGAGCAATTAGAGTGTCAGTAGCATTGGCAAATCCTGCTATCTAATATTGGGAACAGGCTTCTCATAAAGACTAGTGACAGAGGCTAACTAACTAGACACACCGAAATTTTACTCTCGGAACAACACAAACATACTATTTTGTCAAAAAGCAGAAAAATATGCAGAAGTTTTGTGAGCATTCTCACTGGCCACATCTCACTGGCTGATTTAGAATTGAAATTTTGCAAGATGATGCATATCCATCCTGTAACGGACAATTGGAAACTACGGAACACTTCCCATGTAAACGCATCAAACATAAGGTTTTTGGTACTGATGTACTTCAGCATCACATCCACTGACGGAAAGCTTGTCATATGTAAAAGAATCTTTTATATACCATTAGGCGGGATGTCGGGTACATTGGACCACTACGGGATACTGAGCCTCTGCTCCCAGCAAGAAAGACTTCAGCCTATCTAAGGAGACCATCTTGGGCTTGCCCCCAACGTTCAATCTGAACGAGTGGTCTCCAGGTTTGAGACTTTTTAGGGGCTGGTGGTATGATGATTGCAGCGACTTGCGGTTGTCATCAGTCCTCACCAAGTGTGAGTGCAGACTTCAAGGTCCCTAGGGGTGTTGACCAATAGCTGCGCATAACGGAATGGCAGCTTCAATAATGGGCATTTAACTTTTTCCATAGATACAAGTCTGCGGGTCCGGATGGCATTATTCCTGCTCTAGTAATAGAGAGAATGGATGTCCTGGGTCTACACATTCGGAATATATTTCGCGCTTGCCTAGCACACGCTTATATTCCAACCAGATGGCGTGATGTGAAGGTAATATTTATTCCCAAACCAAGGAGACTCATCTACACAGACGCAAAAGCTTCCGACCGTCTAACTTCTTTTCTGCTAAAAGGCGATGCCTTCAATTATGCCTCATTCGGTGCGATTTGTAACATGGCAAGACAGTATGGAATCGATCCGCTAATTAATCAGTTGGAGACTTCACATGCTAAAATGGAGAAAGATTCGCATATTGATCGGACAAGTCTATTGAGGCAGGGTGTCTTAGGCGTTGCTCACAGGGAGGGGTTCTCTCTCCTCTGTTATGGTTCCTAGTTATGAACACCTTGTAATCCTGAAGGACACAGTGGTCTTCGCACAAGCATTTGCGGACCATCTAGCCGTAATAATTATCGGCAATTTTTCGGGCACAGTATATGACCGCCTGAATGCAACACCTCATGCAATCTACAGTTGGTGCCTCCATAATGGACTCACGGTAAACGCTAGAAAGTCTGGACTAGTTCTGTTCACTAGAAACATCAGGCGGCTACACGCTATTCACCTTATCAAGGACAGCGCAGTTCCAAATGTCCGGAATCATATCGGACGCGACCCGCTTCAACTATGCGGTGGTCGGCCTGGATGAAGAGTCGATTCTTCTGGTGTCCGATGTAGTGAAGTCGACATCATACACGCAGCTCAAGAGCGAGTTGATCAGGCGCCTGTCGGCAAGCGAGTCGGCAAAATTAGACCACTTGCTGGCGGGTTTAACGTTGGGTGATCGAACTCCCAGCCAATTGCTTCGCGAAATGAGGCAATTGGGTGGGAGCAAGATCGGCGATGACCTGAAGGTTCCAATTGGCCGAATTGAATGTATTTCTCACATCCAGGGTCACCACCACTCAATATTTGCTGGTGCAGTCCCTGCCGTGAATTGCATTTTCGGCCAAGCCAGCATCAATGGTTGATCTGGCTTTACGGAATCCATACTGCCTATCTGAAAGGCCCCCTTGGCTCTCGACGACTGGGAGTAATCTATTATAAATAACCCGCTCCAATATTTTTCCCATAGTGTCTAGAAGATACATGGATCTATAAGAGGACGGTTCCGCTGGAGATTTGCCAGCTTTAGGCAGCAGCACCAGCTTCTGCCGCTTCCATGGTGCAGGAAAGATACCCTCGGACATGCACGTTTTGAACAGCTTCGCGAACATATTCGGTCTACATTTGACGGCAAGTTTGAGGGCCTTATTCGATATGCCATCCAGACCCGGGGCTTTGCTGTCGCCTATTCGATTGCAGATCTCCAGCAGCTCGTGACTGGTGGAATCGGCGTCACATTCAAAAGGAACTGGGAGATGTCAGTACCCCCTCCCCCCCCCCCCCTCCCCTTGCTGAGGAAATAACGCCTGGATTATTTTCAAAAAGAGCATAGGGCACGTGATATGCGGAGATGATCGATCCCTGAACCGTCCTGTCACCATTTTATAGGCGCTACCCCACGTATTTATTTCCGCTTCCAAACAGAGCTCCTTAAAACATTCCCTCCTGCTCCGCTAGATGGCGAGCTTGAGATTCTTGCAAGCTTTCTTATAGGCATGCTCCTTTTGCCCTTGATCGATGCTACCAATTGCCCTCTGAGCCGTTCGCCTGGCTCTGTTGCAAATCGATCGAAGGCTGGCAAGTTCACTATTCTACCAATAATTGGGTCTTCTAGTGGGGAATGAGCATCTCCTAGGCATCGACGCGTCACATGCTTTAGAGATGCGTTGGGTGTAACATGGAGAGCTCTATCCGTGGAGGTGTCTGCTTTGTTAGGCAAGTTTAGCCACACCTCTATGAATGTTTGCTCATCCATCACTTTTGCAGCTCATCCTGGTGTTCTTTTGGATTTCGGCTTCCGAGGTGCGGATCTCCTGCCTTGTAGTTCCGTCCTTAGTTCAAAGGTGGATTGCCTGGTGGTCACTGTACGTGAAGTCCTCGCTAATTTGCTGACAAAAGTCATCCCTGCAATTGAACCAGTTCCCCTTTTCCGATAAGTGGTTACATCGCCTTCGTTGGCCAGAACTACATCTAACTGAGTGAATGCTTCTAATAAGCAGCAGCCCCCTTGCGTTAGTCTCTTTGCTGGGCAGCAAAGATAGCCCACGCATTAAAGTCACCGGTTATCACTTTTGGACCTCGTTCCCTTGCGTCGTGAAAGGAAGTTTCCGTCTAATATAGATAATAGTCTAGACTCACATATATTTACCTGCAGACGTAAGTGTTAATTGGCGTAAAGTTGCTAAAGCAGCGGAAACAATTTGTTGGGTCTGACGATGGGGAAGTTCGAGATTTTCGTGTGTGTGTCCACCAGAAAATTGGACCTGCTGAGGAGGTAGGCGATGTGTTGCTGCGCAAACACCCTAGTTTTCGTTTTCCTATGGTGATATAAAATGTTAACTTTTCAATACTATTTGATGGCATACCAAATGCTCACACTATAACTTAAAATTTAACCATTTAAAACTGTTTTTCTTTTCCCTTTCAGCTCGGCAAAGAGACTCTCACGATAAAATCAAAGGACGGCGAAGATTTCAATCTTCTGATGGAACTATTACGTGGAGAACATTGACAAATGCTATTATTTCTTCTGAAGAAATGGCTGAAGATACTACAACTGATGGCAAGTGATAAAATCTCAATTTTCTATTACTACCATCTCCCCCTAAGCAATACGCACTGCAGCATAGTATTTTCTAAAAATAAATTAAAAATGCAGTGAGTATGCATTTAAAAGTGACATGCTTTTCACAACAAGAGGTTCGCTCATCAGTTCTCCTTGTCCTGTGAAAAGCAACAACTCAAATACTGCATTTTCCTGAAAATCAGTCAAAAAGAAAATCTAATATGTGCCTAAACGAGCTTTCAAAGAAAGTGGAAAAAAAAGATGAAACACAAATAAATGGATTGCCAAAATCAATCTTACACAAGATGGTGTGAAGTAATTGTTGCAAATATTACAATTGTTGTCGCAAATCAAACAGACGTGAGACGTGAAATAAAGTTGACAAAACCACACATGATGCGTTGTAATATGTGATGTTGTCGAAGAGAAATGTTTATTGGCTTTGTATGGAATTTCTAGAAAGTATCATAATAAATATCAAATAAGGACGTTATACACAATCCAATTCTCCTGATTTTTTACTGTAAATAAAAAAAGATATTATGGAAACTTGAAAACGGAAAATTTCAACGGGAAAAATTTATTTTCATTTTTTATATATATTTTTTCTTAGTTATATAAGAACAAGTATTTTTTTCTGTCCCTTAATTTTAAATGTAACTTTTTTAAAATTCATTTTTTATCAGTTTCAATTTTACTATATTTTTGTTAGTAGTAAAGAATAAAGAAAACATGTTTTTAAGCGTTTTATTAGTATTGCTTTTTTCATACCACGAATAAATGAAGGAATATCAATAATAGGAGGAACCCTAAGAAAACGGACACTCAAATTTGTCTATGACACAAAAACAAACAAGATTACATTTTTATGAAAATAAAACAAAAAAAAATGAAGAAAAATAAGCAAAATTAAATAAAACTAAGTAAGTGACGAATCAAGAATGATATTTAGATGTTAGAAGGACTCAATATGAAAGAAAATTAATAAAAAAAAATTAAGAAATATGAAAAAAGCGGATATTAGTTACTAAGCCATTGACTTAAGTGAAAATGCGGAATCACAATACAACAGAATTATTAAGGTAAACTATAAGAGAAAGATCTATATATATTTTGGATGCAATTATATACATAAAGCAAATATTTCGATTTAATTGAAAAGAAGAGAATGATATATACTTATATAGTTATAACGGAAAAATAAGATGAACATTTACTTATTGAAATAAATTATTGTTTTTTAAAGTGGAAACTATTACAACAATCTTTGGTTGGATGAATTAATTTTTGTTCAGATTTAATTCCTTTTCAGGTAGTTTGTGCTTTCAAATAGTTTTATTTTTATTTTTTATGAAACGTGCAGCGGAGATGAACATTTAACACGATTTTCTATGGTAAGTTCTTTGCTTGTTTATTATTTGAATGTATTATATTTTCCAATACTCTTGGTTTTATTTTTATTCTCATTCATTGATTGATATCTTAGTTATCAAGCTTATGTTATTGACTGTTATGTTTCATTGATTCAATTTCGAAATTCTATTCTGGCCCAGAAAGACCGCTGATGTACATGAGAAAAAGAAAATGTAAAAATTGAAATGGATCCATGTATCATAAGGATCAACATCTGTAAATTTTCTATATAACAATCAACTATAATGCAAATATCCTTCTGATGCAAAATGAGTAGCAAAATATATATTATGGAGTAAGTTAGATGAAAATGTTGTGCCTTGATGTAAGAACCTCACAATGGATTGGCTGCTAAGAATTACTTCAAAAAGAAAAAAGTTATGCGAGATGTTGCTTTGTTAGTTGTAGTTCAAGCTTGCGACAGATAGAAATGATAAACCCGATCCAGAGAGCCGACAGTACTATTGATCGAAACAAAAGCGAAAGTTTCAAGGAGGAAGGCAATCTCGTATTCAAATATGAAGCCTATTTAAACTGCTTTTTGCTTCATCTCGTCTAATCTGCATGGGTGCAAAATAACTCAGTGGCGAACAATGAAATCAAGCTTTCAAGAAAGCCTCAATCAACTCTCATAGTACACTTCAGATGAGTTTGCCGCATTGCCAACTTTCCTGTTTTACCCAAGATAAAATTAAGAAGGTGCGTTATTCAATTAGAAGCCAGAATGGAGATTGGGGTTGAGATATAAACCCAGCTTTTGTATCGGAATTTGGAGATTTTCTCATCCAGGATGAACCATATTGAGTACTTCACTGCATTCAAATCAGGCGATACGTCTCTTCTCCCAAAAACGGGAAGAGTATCGTTGCTAATGCGCCGTCATCATCATCATGAACAGCGCAACAACCGTTATTCGGTCTAGGCTTGCCTTAGTAAGGAACTCCAGACATTCCGTTTTTTAGCCGAGCTCCACCAATTCGATATCCCTAAAAGCTGTCTAGCGTCCTGACCTTCGCCATCGTTCCATCTTAGGCAGATTCTGCCTCGTCATCTATTTCTACCATAGATATTTCCCTTATAGACCTTTCGGGCTGAATCATCCTCATCTATACGGATTAGGTGACCCGCCCACCGTAACCTATTGAGCCGGATTTTATCCACAACCGAAAGGTCATGGTATCGCTCATAGATTTCGTCATTATGTAGGCTATGAAAACGTCCTTCCTCATGTAGTGGGCCAAAAATTCTTCGGAGGATTCTTCTCTTGAACGCCGCCAAGAGTTCGTAATTTTTCTTACTAAGAACTCTGGTCTCTCAGGAATACATAAGGACTGGCAAGATCATAGTCTTGCATAGCAAAAGCTTTGACTCTGTGGTGAGACGTTTCGAACAAAACAGTTTTTGAAAGTTGAAATAGGCTCTGTTGGTAGCCAACAACCGTGCGCGGATTTCACGTCGTAGCTGTTATCGGTTGTGATTTTCGGCCCTAGATAGGACAAATTATCAACGGTCTCAAAGTTGTAGTCTCCTATCTTTATTTTTCCCGTTTGATCAGTGCGGTTTGATGTTGTTGATTGGTTGGTTTTTGGTGCTGACGTTGCCACCATATATTTTGTCTTACCTTGATTAATGTGCAGTGCAGGATCTCGCGCTTTCTGCTCGATCTAGATGAAGGTAGACTGTACATCTCGGGTTGTTCTCCCTATAATGTCAATACCGTCAACGTAGGCCAGTAGTTGGGTGGACTTGAGGAGGATGGTGCCTCTCGCATTCACATCTGCATCGCAAATCGCTGTTTCCAGGGGTAGGTTAAACAAGACGCATCATAAGGCATCTCATTGTCTTAGACCGTTGTTGATGTTGAGTAGTTCCGATAATGATCCTGCTGCTTTTATTTAGCCTCGCATATTGGTCAGAGTGAGCCTAATCAGTCTTATCAATTTGTACCTGTGGCCCTGTACAGTTTTACTCTGGCTATACTATCACAGGCGGCTTTAAAGTCGATGAAAAGATACTCATATTCCAACATCTGATCTGTTTGCTGATTTGCCTGGAGTGAAACCTCTTTGGTATGGACCAATGATGTTCTGGGCGTATGGGGCTATCTGGCCTAGCAAGATACCGGAGAATATCTTCTGGATCTGTATCTCTATAATTGCTGCACTGCGTGTTATCTTCCATTTTTATGTAAGGGACAGATAATGCCTCTTTGTCAGTTGTCAGGCATTGATTTTACATACGACGCTATTTTATGGAGTCATTAAAGCTTTCAATCTCCGAATTGTTTCAGTCAAGACCGATTGACATTTAATTTGGGGCGGAGGTAAAGAGTGGCATAAAAAACAAAAGTTATATAGCGCGAAAGTGCGCCTTCCTCCCGGAGGGGGGACTGGGCTAATTATGTTCGGTTTCGCTGTAAATGGGATCTGTTACTAAAAACTCGAAAACGATTTGATAATTTTTTAAAATATTTATTTTATTTATTTATAATAAACTATTAATTTGAAAGAAACGAAAACGGAAAAGTAATTCAAATAATTTTTTTCAGTACAAGAAATAACGAGTCGGGAAACCATAAGCTAGACTTTTTAGGTATAAAAGGTTTTGTGTTTCCCTATGTGAGGAATAAAGAGTGCATGACAGTTCCATATGTGCATAGCTAAAAATTCAATTGCCCTCTACTTTTTAAAAGCCATTTACACAATTAATTTGATCTCGATTGCACTGTATTGATAAGAGTCAACCTCATACGCTTCACAATATTATTAGCGAATGTGAAAAAGCTGGGGAGAAGTAGATTTTCCATGAATGGAATTTTGATATTTCACTGGAATGTCAATTATTCTCGTTAATGATGACGTCGGCATGTTATTTAAATGGTTTTGGATGCTGCAAATTGGCGCGAAATTGATCAGTTTGAATATACCATAAATTATATATATATTATTATTATTAAGTTTATTTGGGTAGGTAACGGAATGGGACACATTTTTCAGTGTGGGCTCTACATAATATGGGTGTATTTTCGGTCCACGATTCCTCTACACCCATTCGTGGCTATCTTATCCAGAACGCTTTATTTTGGTCCCATATGACCATATAGTTTTCCCCCAATCATTTTCAACCCAGGTTTAAGGTTTTTTTTGCGTACGTGAATCTCAATTTCTGATGTCCCTCTGTTAGCAAGGATCTTAACTTTTGCAAACCCTCTAAGACCAGAGGCAGAGAATATTTCCAGGTTGTCAATATGCTGAAGTCTGTGGCTATTTCTTTTGCATTTCGATATTTACCGTTTCTTATAGCCCTTACAAGCTCTGTGTTCTAGCATATTTTTAATTTGACACGTTTTTACAGGTTAATTTTGGCAAGTGAATTTTTTTAGCGGGAATTATCTGACCACACCATCAAAGACGCTTTGTCACGATGAGTGCAACCCCATATCGATTGCGGATCTTCAGTTCAGACGTGATCACAGTGTGTTCTGTCAACACAACATCTTTGTTTCCATTACCGCGAGGTGTTCTTCATTGTTTTGAAAGTTGGTTAGCTCTCAGAACCCTAGAGGGAGGCAGGACGAACGACACTGAGGTAGATTTTGGAGTTGAGACGTTCGTGAATGCGTCGATCACAAAGAACGCTGTTTGTGTGACGCTATCTCACCTAATTTGCACAGATATGTGAAACAATTTGAAAATGCTTGTTTCCAAAATTTATGTTACCGCGCTTCTCTGGTGATCCTTTTATAGAAGTTGACTATCATTTTGTCAAAAACCTGAATATTAGCTCATCCGCAGAAAGGACTTTTTCAAGCCACTCAGTAGTGACAGAAACTCTTAACTCGGAAGCAGGTACGTTTGGCGCGGGTAGCCCCAACTCCAAGCGCTCAGTATTTTTGTTCGGTCCATTGTACTCTCTCCTAAAGTCGCCTATTCAATGAGGTATCTTCGTCTGAAGTCGGGGGAGGTAAGATTGAAGCAACGTAAAAGTCACTCCCGGCATTCTTTAAGTACGCATTGTTGAAAAAATAATATCTATCGCAATGGAAATTTTATAGTGAAATATGTTCAACTAGTGTATGTTGGCGATGTGAATATTATGAGAAGAACTTTGAGACGACCTACAGAGATATTCCAAGAATAAGAGGAATCGGCAAGGGAAGTTGGTTTAAGGATCAATTAAGATAAGACAAAGGTTACGATATGAACTTGGAACTTATTTCGTCTATTACTTGAGTAAATAAAATGTACTCAGTAAATTTCACATTTATAAAATCCTTTTATAATCTCCTGATAAGAAAATCAGATTCATTCGTGCGGAAATTCATCTGCTTCAATCACTTGTGGTGAGAGGGACAGCCACATGAAATATATCACCTATGAAAGGCCAGGAAACTTCATAAACCCGAAGGTCGTGCCCTGTTCCACCCAAACCAGACGGATGCATCAGATGAGAATATGTACCGTCGAGGTCCTCCTCCTCTCCCCCTTTCGATTGGCGTATCCTCTTATGGATTAGTTGGGCTCCATTTTTCTCAGGCGTATCAACGTATCAACGCGATACTGACTAAATATTTAGGGTTGTTAGGCCCTTTCCTAGAACAAGTTCTGATCCCCCGAATTTAGCACACATAATTTTTACAAATGACATGAGAATGGCCACCCTCTCAAATTGATTAGTAAAGAAGCTGACAAGTGTTTGCCAACGGATAATTCAGTAGACTTCTTAGCAGGGATGAATGATGACTTAGAAGACACTTAGATGCGAGTAGTCCACGTGGTTGCAAATAGGTTACCTTGGTCTATTGTAAGTTTTGACATCATCGATCTAACCGATACCTGCGATAAGGGTGCATCTTTCGGTTAGGGCAAAATTGCCTTCTTTCTCCGAGTAAAGCCAGAATACCAACGATATAAAGTGCAAGCAAAATCCTGGCGCATTTGTATCCGTTTTGGTCCGAGGCTTGATTTATGTTTTGGTAGTAACACGGCTTCGAAATATCCAGGTTGCTAGCCTATGAATTTCTATCCCTTTAACTCGCCTTTTATGAAAAGCAAGGAACATTTCCCCCAAATAGAAAGGAAACCTAATTCATTGAGCGCTCCCTCTACATTATAGAATGGACAAAGTGGTTTAAAAAGTGTTCAAGTAATTTTATATTAGTTAATTTTGATTTTGAGCTTTGCTGAATAAAGATGAAGTTTGGACTCATAGTTTGGCCAAATTAAAAGGAAATTCTCTGTTTATTTCTTTGGTAACCCATTGTTTTCGTTATTTATTTATAATTTGAACTTATTTAAAAAATGTAAATTCCGATTAAATGGGAAAAAGAACAAAATTAGCACAAAACCTTCTCAGATTTATTGTTTGTCACACCCCTTTATGGACGAATACACAATGCAAACAGTTCCGTATGAAAAATATAGTGAAAGTGCAATTTGGAACGTTTATTTTCAGTTTCTGCCCATGGTTATGAAAAGCACGAGCAAAGTAGATCCCCAATGTTGGCCGTTGGCTTATATACATTTGTAGAGGACAACATGGATACCAATTATAACCAAGGCAAAAACTCCCCTTGTTCAGGCCTTAGTTTGGCTGAAGAAGGGTTTTTTGTTTAAGGAATGAGGAGCCAGTTGATGGTTAATTGGTCCCAGGATCCCTCCTTTCGGACTAGGAACCCAACTTTTAAAAAAAGGCGGCTGACGGTTTTGTCCAGGACAAAGTCAACTCACCTCCTTATTTATCGGGTAGGGAACCAATGCAGCTGCTTGAGGCCATAATAGCTCTTGGAGGGAATAAGGATTACATATTGCCTACTAGCGAACCGTCACGGCCTAGAAACCTTAACACGCTTAAACGTCCAGGTTCAAATTCGTCGTTTGTGCTATCGATTACTATGATTAGACCGTTTTTAATTTGAAGTTTATTTGATCTTCTATTGTGAGTAGTTTGTCAACAGCGTTGTTATTCCTTCCGGTTTGGTCACTTTTCTGAATAAAAGTCACGGTTTTTTTTAAACCTATCAATCGAGTAAGTTGTTGCTGCTACTGGTGTAGGTTGGGTGTTGGGCCTATCTAAAGTTTTCTGACAAATGTCAGCATATAATAATGGTGTTCTCTACAAAGCAGTGGTGGCACTGTTGAAGCAAAATCGGTCAAGTTCTCGATAGATAATATTGGCTTCGAATAGTAAATTTTCAAAGATACATCTCATAAGAACTGTTCTTCCGGACCGCTGAATGAACCATATTAGGCGAACTGAGGGCTTAATTGTTAATGCGCAAACCAAATATATTAGAAAATTTGTGAAGAAGTAAAGACTACCTCTAAGTATCATCAAGTTTTCAACGGCAGACAAATTGTGTAGCCTCCATTCAAGTAGTCCTTAGAAAGCCAATCCATTTGTGCGGGATTGTAATAAAAGTAATTATGAATATTAGATCCTAATCACTAATAAGCATTAATACAAATAGTCACTAACATACTTTCATATAGCAAAATGTATAACCAATATTGAAAAATATAAATATATTTTTCGGTAACATATACTCGACTACTTAGTACCCAAAAAAATACTGAAAGTAGGAATGATGGTTTGAATAATTTTGAGAAAATTGGACTTGAAACTAATAAAATTGAATATTTTTTATATATGTACAATACATATACATATATACATTAATTTTAATTAAAAGCAACAAATTAAAAATATATTTTCATTTTGCTTACAAAAATTTCGGATAAAATGAAAAAATGTTGAAGGTGAAACCACATCAAGCGACTGATTTTGTGTGAATTAATTTTTAAAGATTAACAATCGATGACGTTACTAGTAGTGTTAAATTTCGCTATGTGAGTACTTATTTCAGAGCTAAACGTAAGGCAAAGGCCCTACGAACAAAAGTTCAAGGCTTCATAGTATGACGTGGCTACGCGTTGATGAATGACCTCATTTCGGAAGACAGATGAATCTAAGATCAAAAAGGACACCACATAGGCTACGATAGATTGCTGCGATCGTTTCTTAGAGATAAATTCAAATTTATAAACCTCAACGGTTATACCGAGTTAGGAAGTTATCCTGATCATTTGAATCGCCTTTGTAGCAATCCTCGCGGAGAATGCGACGTTGAACGCTCCTCTCACTTCAGCCCGAAGAATACTCAAGATTATCGCCACTTTCCCGTTTACTGCATTTCTCTAAAATGTAGGAGCACACTTTCAACCAAGTAAAGGACGATTTGTTACTAAAAATCTTTTAAGATTAATTCACACTCTCAATGCAATAGTTGGTTTTACAGAAATGCATCGAAGGATCACAGTGACCAGATCAGAACATTTGGTCCTTATTATGTTGAAAAAAACGGAAGATGAACAGCTTATTCTACGTAATATAGAAAAAGAATGTTTTTGAAAAACTTAAATAAGAAAAACGAAGCAAACTAAAAGGTCAAGCTGTGTAAAAATGTGTGTACCTTTTTTGTCTTACTCATTTGTTCGATTATCATGTAAAGGATCATTGAATCAATTGTAAATACATTCATATATATTTCTAGAAAACAAAAAATGTTGGTTTTTAATGTAGTTCCATTATGTATTCCTGTGGTGGAGTTTTCAACATCGCGACGAAGTTTTGAAAACTTTCCAGTTCAGGTGGTCCGTGGGTTCCACGTTATAGCTAGCAAGGACCAATTCTCTAGGGACTTTTACGGTTCGTGCGTTGCTAAGATCAGCGATGCCTGGGAGGGCGTAAAGCTCAAGGTCATCTCTTACGACGAGATTCCCAGGAGACTGGTCGCTCGCATCTCGTTGCCGAAGATCCGTATGGATAAGGACAAGCTCGTCCAATTACTGCGCCTTCAAAACCCCAGGATTTCCATGTTATCAAGAAGGAGGAACCTCAGACAAAAAGCCAACCTTTACTACTCCGTATAATCGAAAAGTGCTTGGAGGCAGCACAGGAGACGCTGATCGGGATAGAAATAGAGTATGTATTCTCGTGAGGAAGAGTCTGCACGCTTTTCTGTGTCCGGACCCGAGTTCCAGCGACCCAGTCGTCGTCAATATGAGCAGGAGGGGAGCAGAGAACGTGTATATTTCCTCGTCCTACATGGCTCACGACCGATCAGCTCCGCCAGAAGAACTACAACATCTGATGAACACCATAGCAACAATGAAGGCCAATCTGTTGATCGGCTGCGACGCCAATGAAAGGAATACACTTTGGGGCAGCTCGGAAATCAACGAGAGAGGTGAATCATTCTTTGATTTTATTATTACTTTAAACCTATTAGTGTGTAACAGGGACAGTACACCAACCTTCCATTTCCCCAGCTCGGAGAACTGTGACGGTTGGAAGGAGGTCCTTGATATCACCCTAATAATCGACAGTGGGATTCTTAGGGTGGAGGACTGGCGAGTGTCTGACCAGAGATCGTTCTCGGATTACAGTTGGATACTTTTCAGTCTAGATCTCGCCGCAGAGGTCTGCAAACCCTTCAGAGACCCCTGGAGGGTCAACTGTAGAAAGTTTGGTCAAGTAATTAAAAATAAATTCTCTGGTGCGCAAATTGGTAAGACTGGCACGACAGATGAACTGGAATCAAAGGTTGGAGCTCGGGAAAAGGCATTTGTTACCGCCTTTAAAGTCTCGTGCCCTACTAAGTATAGCAAAAACACGCTGCCACCATGCTGGAATGAAGTTCTCTCCAGCTTCAGGAAGCTGACCAGGCAAATCTTCAACTGCTACAGGCATAAATATTGGCAAGGACTACCTGTAGAAGTGCAAGTCGACCATCAGGACCGCCAAGAGACGGCCTTGGTTGGAATATTATCAGAACATCGAAAGCAACAGTGAATCCGCGAAGCTCAGTAAGATTCTGTCCAAGGAACATAAGAGCCCATCCTTTCTTAGAAAGTCGGAAGGCTCCTGGACGGAATCTTCTAGTGAAACCTTGAAACTGCTGGTTCAAACGCACTTTCCCGCCAGCGAGAAAGACTGTGAGTCAGAACCTTGCTTTGCGGCCACCCCAGCTGTGCGATCGGTAATTACCAAGTATAAGATCGGCTGGGCTACAAATAGCTTCTCCGCATATAAACCTCCGGGCCCAGATGGCATTATGCCAGTCATGCTACAGAGGCAGCAGGAAAGGGTTGTGCCGTGGCTTGTTGAGATTTACCGGAGCTGCATCTCTTTAGGATGCATACCACAGTCCGGAAGATACGCAAGAGTGGTTTTCATACCGAAAGCGGGTTGGCGCGGTCATGAGTCTGCGAAGGACTTTCAACCAATCAGTCTGACCTCTTTCGTGCTGAAGACCCTAGAGCGCATCCTGGGCATCTACTTAAGGATGATTATGGAGAGAACGCCTTTCTCTAAGTCCCAGCATGCCCACCTCAAAGGAAAATCCACAGAAACCGCCCTCTACGAGGTAATTGGCACGGTTGAGCGGTCGCTGCAATACAAGCAGTATACCCTAACTGCCTTCTTGGATATAGAGAGAGCTTTCAACAACGTTAGTACCAACGCCATCAAGGAAGGCTTGACCAGTATTGGATTGGAGGGTAAGCTAGTCGGATCTGGGAGGCAACCACTTAACCAGAGCTGTGAACAGAGGTAAGCCCCCAGGTGGTGCTCTGATTAATAGTAATGGACGAAATTTTACGAGCATTGGACAGCAGCGGAGTGATGGTGGTGGCGTATGCCGACGACTTGGTGATATTAGTGTCAGGGATGTTTCCGTCCATTATGAGCGACATCATGGATAGAGCGTGTCGAAAGGTGTGCCTATGGGCCGCAAGATGCGGACTCGGCATAAACCCAACCAAAATGGAACTGATGCTATTCACCACCAAGACCAGGATACCTGAATTCCATCTACCACGGTTGAATGAACAACGATTGGTTCTTTCCTCTAACGTAAAGTATCTGGGTATAATCCTGGATTCAAAGGTAAATTGGAGATTGAACATAGAACTAGAGGTTAAGAGGGCCTGTATAGCCTTCTATGCCTGCAAGAGAATCTTTGCAAAGAAATGGGGTCTCCGGCCGAGGATGGTTCTCTGGATATACACCGCTGTACTGCGTCCGATCCTAACGTACCGCTCTATTATATGGTGGCAGGATTTGAGCAAAAAATACAATAGAATGAAGCTTAATAGGATTAAAAAAACCGCGTGTGCAGGTCCGACTGGAGCTCTGCAGTCCTACCTGGCAGATGTTCTCAATGTACTCCTGCATCTCCTTCCCCTAGACCTTCATATTAAATAAGTTGCAGCGTGCAATGCCTACTACGTGAGTCCACAGCAGCATCTTAGACGAGGTATCTCGGGAAATGTGGGCATTCCCCACGGACTATGCCACACGCAAGCTGAACTTCACGAGAAACTTTGCTGTGGACGTTCCAACCAAGGCAAAGTGGAAGACCGGTGGCGTGTTCCAAGGTTATGACTCAGTATTTTTCACTGATGGATCAAAGATGGCCTGTGGAGTCGGCGCAGGGGTTTTCTCGAATACACACAGTGTATCCAAGTCGTGTGGTCTCCCAGGTTTCGCCAGTGTATTCCCGGCGGAAATACTGACGATATTGGAAGTCTGTCTGGTGGACCAGTGCAGAGACGCGTTGAACCGTCTGGCCAGCAAACTCAAGGTCACCCTTCTGTGGGTGCCCGTGGAATGGTGGAATGAGCTGAGACTGATTGGCCAGGCGAGGCTCTGCTCTTGGCAGCCCTTTGGTGAATACAGTCGGTGTTTCGCTGACGGATGTCAGGAACGGAGTCTGCTCGCATTACCGATCACGAAAGCTTCTGGGCCAGACGCGGGCAAATGCATTCATAATTACGGCGGTCTGCACGGGTCACTGACCCATAGGGGACCATACCTCCAGGCTCGGCATACCCTACAATTCGTATTACCGAAGCTGCGGAGAAGGAAGGGAAACCCTCATGCACTTTATCTGTGATTGAACAGCTTTAGCTAGAGTCAGGCAGAGGGATACTGGATAAACCATTCTTTGGGAGCCTCAGAGAGATTTCTAGCTGTAGGGAGGGGTTGCTACGGGCTTGCTCTGAAGATTTGAGCCGGCTAGACTATGCCTCCCTGCTATCATAACAGCAGTCACGATCTTAGGAGTTTATGCCATCAAAACGGCGCACCACAGCGCTAATTGGGCTCCTCGGAGCGGTCCTGATACATACCTACGTACATCCAATTCAGTATTACTGCCCTTCTGTATTGTTTTCCACGTTCTCAATCATCGATTCCCAAGGTCACGAAAGGTAGACTACATCAGACACCTCACCACTTCTATTCAGCTGTTGAATAAGCGAAGTTAAGGATAGCGCTACCTAGGCAAGGACTCCTTTAACTTAGGGAACAAGTCATTTGAGGGCATTGCGCTTCAACGTTAGGGGCCTGAAGCAAAACTCCCAGTCGTGCTGGCGCAATAAACCAACCACAATGGCAAGATGTTCTTTGTGCCTTCTGTTCTGTTCAATTCTTGCGAGAAGGCACGAAAATTGGCTGCTGTCGCTAGCTTCACATGAATCTTGTTCTGCGAAAATGACGTTCGTAATTGTTATCAAAGATTATCCCCTGCCTAATTTTTGATTCCCGTCACCTATATTTTTTGGTCGCATTTCGGGTGGGATTTCAGCTCTGATTTGAAGAATCCAGCCTATGTTTCATAAATTCTGAAAATTCGTAAAACGAATGCATCAGCTTCAAAGAGGAATCTGTGCTCGAAAACTGAGGGAAGCGAGAAGACGTCCGGTTAAACTAGGGTTAAAAATGTATCCTCATTTTGTTGTGAAAAAAAAGAGGTGGAAGTAAGCACGAGCCGTGGGTTGGTCACCTATGGTGCTTTTGTCCTTGCATCTTCATAATAACTTTGCGAGCAATTCTCTACGGAGCTGGATCCCATTTATTATTCCTGCTTGTTCCAGGTATATAAGCCGCTAAGACTAGTCCGGGGTAGGTACAGTGGGTTTCGGTGAAGCATGTTGAACTTGAGCTCGTAGCTCGTAGCTATCCAACCTTGCAAGAAGTTGTATATGGAACACGCAAGCAAACTTAAGTGACTGTTAGACGGTGATGCCTTTCAAAGACGATGTGAGTGCCTCTCTTTGTACTCCTAAATCGGGTGTGATCGTAAAGTGGTCGATCTGATTGCTCATAAGGCGTCGGTCATCTGAAAGTCAACTTTTTGGGGTAGGGTAGATGAATGCATTTGCGCACAGAGTGTTGGACTCCCGGTTCGGTACGTCGTCAGACTACCATCCGGCTCCTCAGCGGACGAGCTCTATCTTCTTAGCAACGAAAAGATCCCGAACGTAGTCGGCAACACGGCTCCACCTGTCAGCACTCTTCAGCATCTGGAGAAAGATCCCCTTCCACAAGAAAAAAAAGTGCAAAACACGCAATCCGGGGATTGTGCCTTTCCAATCTTGTGCAGGCAAGACTGAAAACGTCCATGCCACTTAAAAATTGGGTAAGGAAATAGTCAGTTTCACCATGCTTCCGATTCAGCCACTCACCTAAGTTGCCAATGAGCCGCACAGTCCATCTGCCTATAGTTTCATTTTGCCAAAAGAGCTGCCGCTCGTTTAGAGATTGTTGCCGTTTCTCACGAGCCACAACCTCCCTTGGCTCTTCTCCCTTGCGCTTATATATGGCTTGAGGTTACTTAGCAAGAAGGTCAACGGGGATCACTCCCGCGATCATCATCACGCCGCAGATGCCACTAGCAAAGCTCCCCGTCTCTGTACTTGCGCGAGACGTTTACGATATTCCTCATTGCCAAGAGCGTCAGCCCATACCTCTGCGCCATAGAGCAGGACAGACTGCGTTAAACTCATCAGGAGACGTCGTCTGGTAGGCATAGGACCTCCAACATTTGCCATTAGCCTACTTAGCGTCGAAACTCCAGCTGCAGCCTTGTTCGATGCTGCTTTGATTTGCTTAAGAAAGCTCATCTTTAAGTCAAGAGTCAGCACGAGATACTTTACCATTGGCTTTGACTCGATTATCGAATCACCAAACGATATGGGACGCAGGGCTGGAATTTTCTTTTTAGTCAGGATGACTACTTCGGTTTTTTCCAGTGCAAGGTTGAAACCATGGGTAGTCATCCGTACGCTTACCCGTTGCAAATTCCAAGTCTGCTTTGCGCCTGTTCAAGTGCGTCCGGCAACAAGCGCCGCAACATCATCTACATAACCAATCAGGCGTGACTCTTCTTGCATGTCGAGTTTAAGTAGATTATCATAGGTAACGTTCCGGGTGTCCGTCCTTAGGATGGATCCCTGTGCTACCCCCGACGTGACCTCCATCTTCCACTCACCCTCTAGCGGCTCATTGAGCAGGAAACGGTTTTCAGATCGTCCTTCAAAATCCGTAAGAGATAGTTCGGCACGTGGAAAGTATCGTCTAGTGTGCCTAGAATGTTTTTCCATCTTACGGAATTAAAGGCGTTTCTGACGTCAAGCGGTGCGAGGAGCACGACCCGTCGAGTTCGGCGGCTATGTGCCTCCGCTCGTCAAACGGAATCCACGACTTGCATCAACTGTAGATCTCCCTGCTCTAAAATCAAACTGCCGGGGAGAAAAATCTCCGGCAGCGTGTATCGTTTCAGCGAGTCTATTTCTGATAAGCTTTTCGAGCACTTTTCCAGCAGTGTGAAGTATACATAGTGGGCGGCATGAAGACGGCAACTCAGGGTCGCCTTTCCCTTTGCGGATCAGCGCAAGCTTCATCACCTTCCACCGAGCAGGGAAAGCGCCCCCTTTCAGGCAAGCGTTGAATTCGCCGAGCAGTAGCTCTGGCCGGTGTTGGAATACCAGTTTGAATATCTCCGCTGGAATACCATCGGGTCCTGGGGCTTTCTTGCTTTTCATAGAGAGGACTGGTTGTTCCAACTCTTTTCTAAAGAAAAGTGGAGAGTCCCCGGCGATCTCCGCGCCGAAGTCGTCATTCCATATGGGGTGCGCAGGGAATAGTGCCCTTACAATGCGGTCCATCTGCTCGGCCTTAAGTGAACAGGGTTTCCGCAGAGCCCCGATTTTTCAGGTTACCAGTTTGTAACCGAGTCCCCACGGGTCCCCATTCATCTCGTCGACCAGATCCTGCCGGCAGTGAGCTTTGCTCTTGTTTATTACCCTGCGGAGTCTCCTCTTGGCTGATTTCTACTCCGTCATTATGGTGCATGCACCTCCCGGTGGTTTACACATTGTGTTAAGCAGCTGATCGTGTGACACTCGTTCCGAAGCTCTATGATTTACACTGTCCACCAATACATAGAAGGTTTGCCACGTCTCGTTGCCCTCCTAAGTATGGAGGCTCTGCAGGCCGTTGATATCAGGTTCATAACTGAATTTACGACAGTGTCGGCTGCAGCGCCACCACTCCCAGGAGTACCTTACAACGCGGCCCCACCTGTTCCAAGAGTTTCGATAAACCTCCCGGTCTTCACTTTCGTGACGTTCCATGTACAAAAAGGTCACCGAGAGTTTGTGTCCACCATTTCGAAGGCAATGTATTGATGGTCGCTTGCCGAGAAATCTTCTAGAACTCACCACCCGTCTACCAGCGACACCAGTGATTTCGGAATGTTGGGGTGGATCCGATGTTTAGAACT
This sequence comes from Hermetia illucens, assembly GCF_905115235.1. Classification (NCBI taxonomy): domain Eukaryota; kingdom Metazoa; phylum Arthropoda; class Insecta; order Diptera; family Stratiomyidae; genus Hermetia; species Hermetia illucens. The sequence goes on along the minus strand of NC_051851.1, from coordinate 160,941,172 downwards.
ACTAGAACTACCAATCCTGGTCTCGCCGCCATTTCCAGAATTCGTTTCCCGCTGGAGTCTGTGTGATTCAAGCTCCATTCAAGTGCCCTAGCATTGAAGTCATCCCGGACCAGGATCCGCCCGTCTGTGCCTAAGATAGCCTACAAAGTATCAAGCCTCCTTCGAAAGTCCGGCATTGTCTCATTCGGCGTAACATAGACACTAAAAAACGTTATCTCTGAACACCGAATCCAGACAAAGCCGTCCCCTCGGCGTTGAGTAAGAACCTTAAGGAGGGTGTCGTCCCGAACCCAGATGGCAGCGGTACCTGATATGTCAGGGTGCCATGAAACTGGGTCCTTGTTTTGGTACTGCTCCCTGATGAGTACTAAATCAGCTTTGGTTTTCGCAGCGAACTGCGCCAGCAACTCGTCAGCGGTTGCACTCCGATGCATATTGATTTGTAGGATGCGCATCATGTTGATCACGTCCTAGCTCTTTCCAATTCTGCTCTGAAAACTGGACACCGCCCCGAGCCTGCAGTGTGCGCAACATTCTGATCATTCGTGCCACGATCCTTGCATAGGACGCAGCTTTCCACATTCGCGTTTGATGGCTTCTTCTACTTCGTTCTTTTCTGTGAGTAAGTCAAGGTCTTGGATTTCCAGAGAACACGTGGGTTTCAGGCTGGAAACCAAATCTTTTTCTGCCAGAAGTCCCTTTACTGCTTCACAGAACGTAACTTTATTTTTTGTCTTTTGGACTAGGACTCCACCAGCCTTCGTTTTACGATTGATATCTTGGCAGATTAGATGATGAACATACGCAATGCGAAGCTTATTTTTGCTTTAGCACGTATTCTACCACTGTCTAAGATTTGTGGAAGAGAAGAAGCACCTAGAGAAGATCCTAGGAAAAGTGCTGTACCAGCAAATCTGGTGCGAAGAATGCGAGCACGTCAAGAGCATTGGGATATGATCAACTTCATGATCGCAGCTATTAACAGCAAACTGCGAAAGGAAGAGGAGATGAAAAGAACGCGGCTACGTACGCCGCGTACGGAAAAAAGTAACAAAACTAGAGTGAGGTGACTCCGCCTCATGTTGTAATACCTTATGGTAATTTCGCGAGGAGTGGGGGAGGCGGGGGTAGTTTTAGCGGTTAAAAATACCATACGTTGACGTGGCTACCTCCTCAGAAAAAAAGACGAGAGGCTTGACTCCTTGAGCGATATATACATATCAGTCTCAGAGAGCTATATCCCGCATCAGTGTAAGATATCCCTTCAAGGATATTTTCTTTTTAAGCTTGCACTGGACTTGGTTTTCTTCTGACCTGTGCTGATTCCACCATCAAGCAAAAAGATTTTTGTTCTATTTTGGGCTTTTCTGATGCGCTTTATAAAAGTTGGTTAAAGACAGGTAGGTAGGTAGGTATCAGTGGCCGCTCCGAGGAGCCCAATTAGCGCTTTGGTGCGCCGTTTTGATGCCACAAACTCCTAAGACCGTGACTGTTGTTATAGGAACAGGGAAGCGGAGTCCAGCTGGCTCGGATCCTCAGAGCCAGCCCGTAGCATTCACGAAGGAAAGCAGCTCTGCGACCCTGTAACTAGAAATCTCACTGAGGTCCCCAAAGAATGGTTTGCCCAGTGTCCGTAACCTGACTCTAGCCAGAGCTGAGCAATCGCAGAGAAAGTGCATGAGGGTTTCCCTTCCTTCTCCGCAGCTTCGGCAATGCGAGTTGTAGGGTATGCCGAGCCTAGCGGCATGGTCCCCTATGGGCCAGTGCCCCGTGCAGACCGCCGTAATCTTGAATGCATTTGCACGCGTCTGGCACAGGAGCTCTCGTGATCGGGCTATGTTATAAGCGGGCCAAATTCTCCTTGATTTGGCACAGCTTGTAAGCCTTCGCCATCTCAGGCCCGCGGCTGCTAGGTAGTGCGAGTGGTTAAAGACAATTTGGACTGAGCTCTTTGATTGGACCTGGATATCTTCACACGAGGTGGCCTTATTTAGATCCGTTGGGCGTTGGATGATACTTCTCACGCTGTCGTTCAAGTCTTTCACCACTAAATTAGTCTTCTCAGTATTGTTTTACACTATGCTGATCCATGCTCTGCCTTAGGCCATGTTTTACAAAATAGAGAACATTTGTACTGGTATCAAATGAAATCAGATACCTTACTTAGCCTGCCCTTCGCTGAATGTTACTTTCATGTATTAACATCTCTGGGAGCTGTGAAAAAAAAAAACTTTCCACAAATTACCAAGCTTCCGCATTTCAAATAATCATTAATCTTCATTTGAACCGTTGACAATATAATCTCCAATTTATAGATATGAATTATTCAAAGCATCATTCATCGACCATATTTATCTGTGTATGCCAGTAAGCCAACAATGTTAATCTACCCCAAATTTATCTAAAAAATTATTCAGCAAATTATTTACTTAGCTGCTGTGCTGATAAGATAATAGTTTTAAGATAATTTCAAGACAAGTTTTTTCTTCCGGAAATTATGTGAATTCTTCCCCCAAATGCTAAATAGATTACGCGATCTTATCTCCAGACGCAGCTTACGCATGAACATTGCAGATATTTTGAGTTTATTCAGTTCAAGATCGGGAAATACAAATTCATCAACTCTTGGACATATTTTCGGAAGGCTGATCATACGTGCATGTTTCTTGTGTAAATATTATATTTTCGCGGTCTGAAAATAACTCGTGTTTGCAAATGTGAATGGTTTATTAATTGGTCAATGTTTATTTTTGTTATAGCGGATGTTTTTGTTTGTTCTTGTGCAGATAAATTATCTGTTTTAGTGAATTTAGTGATTTTGATGGGTAAGCTCATTGCATTATATGTTAAAAGAATTGTCTCTTAATTTCTGTGTCCTTGAAAGGCCGTTTCTCTCCATAGATCGTCATTTAATTCACTTTTTCGCGCTCAAAACTCAACTGTCCGTTACAAAACACGCGCTCACCATCCACATCTTTCGTCATCACTTGGCAGCCCATCTGCAACGCCATCGTCCACACCGACCACGGACAGTCCACATTTTGCACACTCTCCATTCCCCACGATTCCACTCACGTCAAGCCCAGCGAACGCACCAGAACGTCACGAAACACGGCTCGCATTGGATTTGACAACTTCCCGAATCCCAGTCGTTTCAGTCGTTTTCGAACGGTCTATGCGAGTGGAGGTGTAGCTGGCTTGTGCGCGTTCAGTGGTCGTACAGAAAATTTTGACAGCTTCCAAGAGCGTACAGTGGCAACCTAATTCCTGATAAGATCCCACGGCCGGACCGTCTGCAAGTTGTGCGAGAATTGTTTACTGATAAGAACGCATCTCGCGGAAATCTCCAGTTGGCGTGGCGGAGGATGCTTGCGGTCGATGCGCTCGAGCGGATCATGTGACACGGAGTTGCGGACATCCTTTTTCGCTGGCCAATTCCAGGGGGCGAGCGAGCGACAAATGAGTTTCGGGAAAAGTCCTAATTGGCGGAGGTCAGGATAGGAGGGCGCGAGGGAGTTTGTTGTGCGACAGTGACACGACGAGCGGGTGAAAGGACATCAGAAGGTGCCGGAGGCATTGCAAATCGGGGCCGCAGTGAACAGGTGCTCGCGGGCAGCTCATGCTCGCAGTTTTCCTGTGTAAAAGTGAAAAATTCCGTGACTGCCCCCGCTGTTTTCACAACTTTCAGTCTTCGCTCTGTGGAGGAAGTGGCGTCTTTGCGGGGCTCTGTTTTGATGATTTGACGGTCGAGGATTCTGATTGCGTGCCAGATGCGTTTTCCTCTCGTTTGCAGGCTGCCTGGCGGAAAGAGTATTTTGCCCGGAGTCTGGTGAAGTGTTTACATTCGGTGCGAGCGTTGCCTTTCTGCCTCAGATCGGAACACAACCTGAATCTCAGTGAAAACTCCGAGATCGGAATTCCTGCGGTCAAGTCGAGTGTGACCTGAAGAGTGAGGTCTGTGCGGATAGTTGGCGGTGGATTCATGCTTGGTGCTGGAAGTATTGAAAAAGTGAACGCCTGCAAGTGATTTCTGTAGTTCTGGCGAGAAAATTGCGGTGCAGGTCCGGATATCAGTGCGTGACACGTTGGTTGCTTTCTCCTGGTGTAAAATTTTCCTGAGCGCCACAGCTCGTTTTTGCATCATTTCCAATAAGTGTAATAGGTTCAGGTGAAATCAAGCCAATAAGTTGAAAGTGGGAAGATTTGACTATCAGAACTCCTTACACGGCAGATGTCCACTTGGATAGACATTCCAGCATTTCGATTTTGAAGGTAAGTTTCCCGTAACAATCCTGAAAAAAGGATATCCTTTAACTTGGGAAGGTAAGGTCCTTGCCAGTGAGTAGAAGAAGTGGATGATCGTTAAGATTCGGAAGAAAGGCACCAGTTTTGACTGTGACAATTAGAATCCCGTAGGAAGTGGGAAACTTGCTTAAATAGTCCCGGAACGAATCAAAAGGGACTTCGAAAACTTGATCGCCAAGGAGCAGCTGGGCTTTGTTCTGTTGTCTGTAGGGTAGGAAGATGAATGTGACCATTTCAAAGAGCCCAATTAGCACTGTAGTTGCCGCTTCGATACCACAAATCCCTAAAGCCGAAATTGCTGTTGGAAAGGCACGGTGAGCAGGACCATTCCGTCTATAACGTCCAAGGCTAGCTCGAAGAATAACAGCTCCCCCAGCTTACAACCAGGCATTACTATGAGGTCGCCAGAAAACTGTTTAAGTAGTTTTCGCCGCCTGGCTTTAGCTAGAACTGAGCATTCGCCAAAGAACTTCTCTTTTCTCCGCAAGTTAGACGATGCCAATTCTAGGACACGCCGATTCTGACGGTATCGTCCTCTGTAGTTTTAGTGATTGGGTTTTGTTCTAAGAGGGCCACCATTTTTGACTTAGCGCTACCAAGGCGTGTAAGTAGATTTCATCCTTCATCAACGTGGTGCAAGCTGCGTCCGCCGAGAGACTTCCAAGGGCGCAGCTCCCCGTAGCCAACCCTTCAAAAAAGAAAACCATGGTGGAATCCATTCGCGACAGACTGCCTCAACACACAATTGTGCAGAAAAGTCTTTCAGAGGTACCGCCACATGCCACTGTCTGAACCTATCGATGATTGTGAAGCAATACCTGAAGTCATGGGAATCTCACAAAATATCAATTAAATTGAGGGAAATTGTGTGGAAACATTTGGTGGACCGATGGAACACGCCTACATCTTTTCTTACATTCTTTGTATTCTTGCACTTCTGGCATATCATGCGCTCTCTGACTTAAGAACCAATGTCCTTCTCATGGACGACCACAAATAATAATTTTGCGGTGATCAACGGATTTGTTGTCCGGATGCCTGTGTGTGCTAGATCGTGAAAGGCGTGAAAAACTTCCTTACGGGAATCGGCTGGAATATATGGCGCTGGTCCTTGTCTTGTTGAGCCGAAGACATATCTTACTTAAACGTGTATTTAGAGTTGGCCCTAAGACTCTGAAGAACTGTGTCATCCGTCTGCGGGGGATCTTGACCACCCCGGAGAGCTCAAGTGTCGAAGATGGCGAGGGGACGGTTTGTCGGGCTTTTGTTTCAAAGCAAAAATTGGTAGCTTATAGACCGTAAACACTGTGAACGGCCTGCCTTCAAAGGAATACCGGAAGTATTTAATTGTGAGGTATTCGGCTAAAAAATCACGACCGTAAATGCTGTAATTCCCTTGAGCGTGGCTCAGTTGCTTGGAAAAGAAGCCGCCTGATTTGGTTTACCTTATGGTGACGTGCAACACCTAAGGCGACCTCGAGAAATACGGCTAGGGTTGTTTCTCGCTAAGGAAATGCCAGAAGTATAGTTTCCAGGAAGCTGTTGCTTGGTGGTCTCAAACGCCTCGATAACCTCTGAGGACCACGCGATCACGCGGAAGTCTTTGGTTTTGGGCCCAGAAAAATAGGCGATAAGGACTGATTGACTGCGGGCGGCTTTGGGCAAGAAACGAGAATAGAAGTTTAACATGGCCAATAACCTCCTTAGATCTTTAACTGTTTTCGGAAGTGGGAAGCTTGAGATTGTTTGCACTTTGACAGAATTTGTATTTTTCAACGTTGAGTAATCCGATCGGCCTGAAGAAGACGTTGAAAAATATACTAGAGATTCTCTAAATGCTCGAACTCAGAAGAAGACGCGACCAGAACATCTTTCAATAAACAAAACAGAAATGAAGGTTTCTCAGCACAGAGAGGATGAATCTCTGAACAGTTTTCGCCACATTGCACAGTCCAAAACCCACTCTACGTTCGAAAGGTGTGCATGTTGCCGTTTTGCTAAATACTTTCAAGAGCTATTATACATGGATTTGGCGATATTTCCTGACTAATTCCAAGGTGGAGAAAATGTGGCAATTTGCGATAGAGCGTGCAAAATCGTGGATGAGTGTAATGGGGTATCAGTCTGGAATCATTTGGGTATTTAGACGTCTATAATCGCCACAAGGACTCCATTCGCCATTAGGTTTAGCGACCATGTGAAGTGGCGAAGACTAACAACTCACTGAAGGTCTGTAAATACTTTGCTTAAGAACTCTTTCTGCGCAACTGCGAGATTCTGAGGTAGGCGTCCCTTAGAAAAGATAGGAGAGCCAGGAGTGTTCATATGGTGCTGAATATCCTGTTTAATGGACTCAGAGAGAATACACACGGTAGTCATGTTTTTGAAGATGTACACGAATACATGTGTCATAAATGTCTTCAAAAAAAACGATAGAAAGTGTGTTGGGCTTGCAGGATGAAATTCTTCCTGATGACCTAAGGGAAGCTGTGGGGTCAATGAGGGTCTTATTATGCAGGTACAACAGTCTGCACCTAAGATGGAATTGTGATGTTCGCGATAATGAAGCGCCAAGAGAACGCTTATCGAAATCCTAGACTCACTTCTACCTGCCTTTTGCTATACGTGCGGATCAACGAGGAATTTATACGGTGATCTAGCGTGAGCTCTGTCAGTAAGCTGTTAGGTTCGGCTCTCTCACTTACTGACAGGCGCTTTGTGAGCTGCTCATTTAGTCTCTTATCGGTCCTCGAGCTCAATTGTCTTCTCATCTAGCCCGACCAGCGAATTGTGCGACGCCCATGCTTTATGCCGGTCAAAGCGAGCTGGGCCTCGAGCTGTCGGAACCACATTCCCGGGCTCCTAAGCCAAAACGGCGGCACTCGTACTGCCGCGGCAGTTACAACGCGAAAAGACCAACGACACGCAAACGAAACGAAGGCTGAAAAGAGTGGAAAAAAGAGCGTAGACAAGCGGGAAAGAAAACGGTCCTGTGCCGCCTCTTGCAAACAATCTTCGCCGTCAAAAATTGTTTTTCGAAATCATGGCTAACTCGATCGCAATGGCGTGCATTCGGCCATTGTACTCGACTAGGATAATAACTTCGACCGTGAAGCTTTGCTACCCGCGTCCAGAGTCACGGAGTCCTGTAACGCTGCACGATAGAATCGTATTTAACATGAAGGTTCAGGGGAAGGAGACGTTGGAGTACGTTAAGGGCATCTTCCGGGCAGAACTGCAGAGCCAAAGTATCACCTGCATCATGCGGTTCTTTGGTTCCCATTAAGCTTGAGTCTTTTGTATTTCTTGTTCAGTACTCGTCACGACACAGTAGAACCGTTCGTTGGGAGAGGATGGACCACAGCTGTGGCATCCCAAAAAATATCCTTAATTTTAGATTCATAACCACACTAAGATATTTTACATTGGAGGAGAGTGATAATCCTTGTCGTTTTTTAATCGCGGGAGGTGAAATCTGAGTATTCTTGTTTTGGTGGTAAATAGCATTAGCAATGTTTTGTTTGGATTTATACCGAATGCGGTACATATCGAAACGAAATATAGCTCCTATAAATCTATACATGCCGCGGAGCAACCCTATCTTGCTGTTCTCTTAGCATGACTGATATTATACTGTTTGGGTCTGGTGAGACCGAGTTACACCTCTACAGGCAACTCTTGTATGGCTGCCAGTATTTATGTGTGAAGCAAATTTTGAATACTTCCCTGGTCAGTTCCCTGAAGACAGGTCTTCATTCCCACAGCTCCGACTTTTGATTCTAGCTCGTCTGTCCTGTGAATGTTGGAAGCATCGATAGGCTTGGTTTTGATAAGTTGATCAAGCTTTTTCTAGTCGTGTATCGAAATGTGTCCGAGGGGGTCTCCGTTGGTTCGTCTGCCATTCGTTGGCGGCGTTGATTCGGTCCAAATTATTGGTTGATTTTGAGGAGTGGAACACTTTGACCACCAGGTCTCCTGGATAATCGTCGTACAGGATAATCTTCATCCCCTCCCAAACACCGCTTATCTCTCCCTTTTCTGTATGAATGGAGGTGGAAATCTTGAAAAGACGCAAAAGTGCCGGGTTGCAACAGTGTGTGGTATTCTCATCTACTAAAACCACACCCACTTCTTCGCCCATAGCTTCCCACCGTTGCTGCCATCTACTCTACACTGCTAGCTGGGTAGCCTTTGGGAAGCCCGCATTGCGTCCCATTCGCTTGAAGATCATTGCTAGAGATGAACTAGCCTTTGTTGCTTTTTTTCGCGTGTAATCGAAGTGGCTTTCGGCCCCAGTTTGATCATTCACAGCCATGCTTTGATGGCATGAATAGTTTCACTTCCATATACTTCCACATCCTCGGGGTGCTCTGCAACTACCACCACCGAGAAGTGGAAAATTAATCAACGTTCTTTCCTTTGGTATGCGAAGGCCAAGCACTCCGTTATACTTTGAGTTCCACAACAATGGCCCCAATGAAGGACCTTGGGGAACGTTTGTTGCCACAACATATTCTTTCGGTCCAGTCATCCGTTACATACCGAAGAAGAAGAGGTAACTCTGAAGTATCCGAACTAAGTCCACCCGGTTTGCCAAGGTGCTCTTAATCCAATCCCAATTGGTCGAATTCCTGACATCTAGCGTCACCACCGTGCATCATTTCGCAACGGCCGACGCTTACCGAACCCAATCTATGGCCACTATTACTGCATCGACCGTAAAAATGGCTCGTCGAAACTGGACGACCGTAAGCAACCTGCTGTATTTCACCCAATGATAGACGGGGTGATGGAGCAGAACCAACCTCTTCCACTGGGCGGGAATCACTCCTTCCATCGTGCACGATTTCAAAGTGCTAAAGATCTATGTGGGCCTGATTTTGCATTGCAAAAGACAGGCTACACTCAGATGGGGGAGAAAAGAAGAAGAAGCTTTTTATATCCAGGAAAATAAGATTTGTTATTTGTTAGTAAATGCTTCAAATTTTTTGGCTTCTTATTTGGATTCACAACTACTCTATTTTGGGAACCAACTGCACCTTTCATCAGTGTGCTCTCTTCTGATGTTCATGAATAAGCAACTTTGAAGTACAGAAGGGAGGACATTGTGAAGGAGACAGCTGGTTCCCGAAATACAATATTTGTGACATCAAATGTCAATAAAGCGAAATCCTCTTCGGATTTGCTCTTCTGCAATTACAGAGCAAATTACACAATAATTGAGACGAGTCAGGAGAAGAGCCTGTGACTTAGATGAAATTGGGAAATGAGTGCTTTGAGTATGGAATTCAAGTTTAGAATGATGGGCATCAAGAATGACCTGAGAAGGAGCATTTTGACTAATAAAATAATATAATAAAATATAATCCACAGACAAGTTAGAGAGGACAAGATCATGACCGTGATTTAAGTAATTCCTAGAGAGGTTGAATTGGGGAGCTCATTCATGAAGATACATAAAGGAAGAGAAGTGGGAAGGAATTATAAGAAGAGCTTGACATCGGGGAAGGTTAGGCCTGATGAGCATAGGTGGTTGAATGTCATCACAAAGAATAAAAGAAAATAGAAAACTATAATTAGGAGTTTCGATAATCTGTCGAAGAAGAGGGGCCAAGATTGGAGAAATATACACAAAAAACTAAAGTGGACCAGGCTTGAAGAGAAATACGTACGATAACATACTCATATGAGGAAGCGAAAAGGATGATCAGAACGTATCCAGAAGGAGTCTTACCTGTTTGGCTTCTGTCCCAGCGAAAGATAGAGTAGCCTTCGTGGAGCTCAAAATCCAAAAGCTATGTCTCAACGTTAATATAGTACCTACGTACCTCCAGTCGGGTATCGACACAGCCCTTGATGTTTATAGCTTCAAAGGATCATTCAATGGTTTAAGCGTTCAAATCTTCGGCTATAATTTTCGAGGTTTGGATTTTTAATGTACCAAACCAAAATACTTGCTATCTTCGAACATAGCAACTGCAAATATAAACTGCAGCTATTTTTCGTTCCTTGAATTCGACCAGGGCAACTCGATTTTGATCGCTTGATTTCCACACCTCCATATTGCTCACCTGTGAGTTCGATTTTTGGCTTAGACCCCGATGCTGCAGTTGTAATAAAGTTGACAGATTAAAGCTTCCTTAATTTTTTCTTAAATATGGTTTGTGAGGCTGGGGCTGATTGCCAGGCTGGCAAAGCCTCTTTGCAGGGTCTCATGGTAAAACCTAATTTGGATCAACTTTAGCTTTCAGTTACTTTCAAAAGTTAGGTATTGTCTGCGGAATGATCCTGGTCACCATTTATGTACTTTACAAAAACATATATTCTGGGTCAGCTTTGTATTCTCTGATTATGTCAGCTTTTCCTTCATATTTCCTACATTATTTGAACCTGTCGAAACGGCCGGTAAATACGTATTTAAACCATCTGAAGCCCGGCTTGGACAATATCTGCTTGCTGATTCTACACGAGATCCAGCTTATTTTTACCTGACTACCGGCTACCGTTTGGATATCTGCTTCTGTCAACACACTGATCCATGGAGATAGAGGTAGAGTCGGCAATTCGGGGACAGTGTGAACTACTTTTCAGGACCGCAGAAATGTTTTTTTTCGTTATGACGTCGTCAGTGTTCTTCCATAGGTCGTTTGGCCATTTGTTTGAAGGACTTGTCCGTTTTCCAGGAGAAGTATTCAGCCGTATTGTTGTCAGATTTTGTTAGATTGAACTCTAGGGGTTGAGGACACCAAAGTCGATTGACGTTCACTCCAAGGTTCATTAGCTTCGTATTGAATTTGACTTACCAGTGAATTTTGTTGTATGCCACCTTCTCTTTTCGATGATGATGGTCAATTCGAGTCGTCTTCGCTTCTCTGCCCTCCAATTTAGACCGTCTTTGTTATTTGGGAAGATTCCATTGAGCTTTATCAAATTGAGAGCAGTCCCAATTTCCGTGTTCAATCCCATTCACGTGTGGTCGTTGCTTCACCAACAAGAGTCGCCAACGCTCTACTTGTCGATATTCTTTGGCGCTATTGCTTTGGATGTGCTTGGTAATAATGTCAAACACCTCGTTCTCCAGAATATCTTCCACCCATATGTCTATTTGTTGTCTGTCACATGCTATTGTTTGAAAATGCTTGCAATTATTGTTGTGGACTGTGGGCATGTGGAGGCTATGACATTCCATGCATGCAGTAAGTGACATGATTTCCTGATGAGCTGAACATGTTCAGTGCCAGGTTAGTGGATTACCACGCCAAGCGAAAATGTGCAATTTAGCACGTTCGCTTTGGTCTTCTTTCCGTTTCCGATAAGGCCGTCAAAGGGTTTTTGACAAAAATCCAAATAATGCATCACTTCGCAGGTCGAGCTGCCTGTCGAAAGACTTCCAAGTATGCATCAAATTGTCTCGTACATGCAAAAGGGGATTGAAAGAAGGCGCCTGGGGAACCAGCTGGAAGATTCGTTTTAGTACGTTCTGGAACAGGTCTCAATGTTGACGTCGATTGTGAACGAGAGGAATAAGAGGTCAAAAAGCTGGCTTAATCTGAGATTAAACTTAATAATAATAATAATAATCGTTGGCGCAACAATCCATATTGGATCAGGGCCTTGAAGTGTGTTAGAGCACTTCATTCAAGACCGTAACGGTACACTAGGAGGCAATGTGGTCAGCATTGCGCATTGAGATTAAACTTATTCTAAGAAATCACTCAATCGGAAAACCCGAAAGCAGGCCTCTGTATAAAATGTGGCCCTCGAATGTCATTGCATTTTGATAGTTGTTCAAATGAAACTAATTATGGTAGGTTGGCATAGAAAATGCACCCTTTAGCCAACCATGGTGGTACCAAATTTGGCATTATGACAAAACATAATATAAGGATCTAAACTGAGAAGTTTGGTGCAAATTCTACCATTATCATCTTCATTGTTGATAGTCGATCATGTGAATTAACTGCCTTCTCAGGCATCGTAGAAAAACGGTGTTTCTTGTGTTTCGTCTCTTAGAGTTTCTTACATAAACACCTAAAGTGCCAAGCTTCCAGTTTTGACTGGTCTGCCATCCAGGCTGGTTTTTTTATAGTTTGGTTTATTTTTTTTTTTTAATAGTCTTTTACTGGCTAGATTACTTTATATTCTACAAAACCGTGTTCTCTAGTATTTTTGGGACCTGTTGGCTTGCCATTTTCGTGGTCATGTATCTTTTTGTAGTCTTGATCGGCTTCCACAAGTAGGTCCTTCCTTTCGTGGGTTATAAAAAACTTAAACGATTTATTTGTAGTTTCTGAAAGTTAGCGCTTTAGACAAGACTCTTCGATTTAAAATATTCCTTGGATTTGTGCCATATTTCGCGTAAAGTTTTCAACCCCCTTACCTGCTTTAGTTCAGAGGCTTCCAGAACGAGCCTAACATAAAAACTGATAATTCTGCTTTCGCTAATTTCGTTGGTTTCTCGGTACTTGTGGCACGTCCTCTCTGTGCCCATAATCCGCTGGTAGATCCAAGGGCTTCAGGGTGTCTATTGTTTTCAATAAATAAATACTTCCACGGTACACTCTCCAAGACAGGAACAAAGAAAAATGATACACTGTTTGGTGTCGATTGAAAATCTCAATGTCATGAACATGGACCTTTTGTATTGACTGCTTCCTGAGTATATGTCTTTAAGGGGTCTTCGTCTCCGCACTCGTCTTAAGAAGTACGCTGCTGTCTACGTCGGTAGAGTTTTTCCGCATTTGCCTGACCAGTTGGTATCCTTTTTAGATCTGCTTTTAAAAATAATAACTCAGAGAGCCAAGGGAAAGGGAACCAAGAAGGATATCTTGAGCCTTATTTTTCCTACAAATACTATAACGCCATCCAAGGAGAAATCATGAAAATTTATAGTATTTGATGTGAAAAATTTTATTATTCAGCGACAATCAGTAGACCTGTGTCTCAGGTATGAACCACTCGAAATTATCCTATCAGATTTCATTTCCTATCAGCTTTTCATAAATCCATTTATATATCAGAATTCAATACGTCAATTCCGTCACTTTAGCTTAACTTTCAGTCATAGTCCATTCGACCAACGCCAAAAGCCTAGAAATCTCGAATTCCGGCACCAACAGCACACATTCCGTGATATCTGAGATCAACCGCGAAGGGCAATGCCAGGTACTTTTCCAGCTACGAGAATTATCTTTGCTTTACTCTGTATTGTCTAGCCATCATCTCATCGTCTACCTACGGAGGTGAACTAGGCAGGAACCGACTGAGGTAGTGGTCAGATGCTCAGCAGACCGTGCTTAACTGAAATGTTGAGCCACCGATGATGACGAAGGTAACTTAATGCATTGTGATTTGACGCCTCGAGATTGGGTTGATTGATTTAGTTCCTTCCTTTGTGGATTCGGTTGAAGCGTTCTGGGATTGAATATTATAACGAGTCAGGGAGAAGCTGATGAATGATGGTCAGTGCTTTCTGATTGTTAGTGCTGGGAAATCAGGTCAGTTGGGAAATTGGCGTTGATATTTACATGCATATTGGATACGTGTAGCTACAGGGGAGACTTTATAATGTCCATCTCCCTAATATGAGTAATGAAATGGACATGGAAATGGTTCTACTATTATAGTTCGCAAATCAAAAGGAGGAATGGAGTCCGCTTTCCGGAGAGACATTTGGGAGATGATACCGTGAAAGCATTCTTCAGTGGTGATTAGGACTTAGGAATTTTTGCAAACCTCCATCTGTTAAAGCCAGCAAAACAGCTCAGTGCATCGAGAAGCTGATAAGGTCTTTGCGGTGAGTGTCTCCACGCCTCAGTTCCTCCTCCTCCTCCGTGTTACAAATAATAATAATTGGATTGAAAGCAAACTAAAATGACATTTAAACTGAGGAATTAATTTGTTCCATAATTCGATACCATACTACTTTACATAATAATTCAAATGGAATCTAATTTCATTATCGAATTTGTTATGCGAAGAAACTAATTGTTGGGTCGAATTCTGAAGTTTGCTACATTCCGTATATAATTGTAATTATGCCATCAATCGACAGGCCCCCTGCCTCGGTGCTTGATTGAAATTGTTATTGACATCTTTAATAATAATAACTTCGTTTGATAATATGAATCCGGTTGGTACCCTTTCCTTAGGGTCGTTCGAAAATTTCCAGGTTTGGGGGAAGAGGGGGGATATTGTCTCGTACTGGAGTTAGGTACGGACTAAAATCTTGATTAGAATGTGAATGTGATAATATGATTCCATTGCTGGCTTTGTGACGCAATGGAACCAAACTCTAAAGCACGATGATATGTGGGCATAAAGGGAGTTGAAGTCCAGCATAGTTGGTGTAAATGGCGAAAGTGGCAGTAGATAGGTCATATATTGAGAATCGGGTCTGTTCCTTTTGTTGTTCTGTGGAAACGAACTCCCGCGGAACATGAAGTGATTGGAAACCTAGCATAGTTGTCTAGGATGTAACCTGTACAGATCATAGTTGCTGTTTCAGGATTTCTTCAATTCCTTGGGATCATCATTGTTTTACAAATTATCGGCTGACAGGCCTGCGCACAGTCAAAAGGTAATTTAGTTTTCTTTTTTATAGTCATGATTTCGCTGATCAATTATTGTCTCCATTTTGGTGTGTGGATGTACATAGCTGGTCGTACACTCCTTCTATAGTGTATCCTTTATCTGGCAGTAGAGGAGATCATTTCAAACTAGCTCTCCTTTGCTTGGAAGAAATGCTTTTATAGTCAAATTCGTATCATTAGGTAAAGACGAGGTTTGTCCGATAGATACGCGAACTACAGTTAGGATTGTCCTCTCTGCATTGGAGAAGGTGCTAATAGGACGGATGGGGAGCTTGGTCTTTAGTATACGAACTCTGAATACCATGGGCAACTTCAGTTTCAAATAAGACCCTTACCCTGGTGACCGAGCTAGCCAGTGTGGACATTCTTCCCAGACTACTCTGGGACCAATTTTAAAAACACAACAATTCGGGAAACCGGAAGCTTGAAGCCGGTATAAAAGGTTTTGAGTTTCCCTTTGTGAGGAGCATACCGCAGTTCTCCATTAGCTAATAGCATTGACTCGAGATATTTAAATTGCTCAACGCTGTCAGCTGCAGTAACCTATCCAGAACTGTGCAACTTAAATATCTCGGGTCAATGCTATCAGCCAATGGAGGACTGCGTAATGAAATTGTTTCACACATTAATGCGACCTAGATCAAGTGGCATTCCACAACTGGTGTTCTTTGTGATCGACGTATCAACGAACGTCTCAAATCTAAAATGTCGTCCGTCTGCCGTTCTCTATAGTTCTGAGTGTTGGCCGACTATAAAACACAATGAACGGTGTCTTGTGGTGATGGAGACGAAGATGTTGCATTGGACGGGTGTCGTGACACGTTTTGATTACATCCGAATTGAGGATATTCGCGATCGAAATGGATTTGCACCGATCGTAGAGAAATTCCGAGGAAGGCGTCTTCGATGGTTATTCGCGTTAACAAGAATTTACTTACTAAGTCAATGGTAAGCGACCAAAAGACCCACCGAAACACCGTTGGCTTGGCACGCTAGATGGGCATTTAAAAGCCTCGAAATTAAATCCAGATCTGGTATCTGGTAAAATAAAATGGCGAAACCGATCACGACGATCCCCAAGAACGGAACGAAGGCTACAGAAAAAGAAGAAGTTGTGATTTAAATAAATCATTTAATGGAAAGCCCTGTATTGATAATAGTCAACTTCATATTCTTCACACTCTGAGTTTAATGTTATTAGCAAATGTGAAGAATTTAACCTACAACAGATACAAACAAGTCGGGAAACCGGAAGCTAAACGCCTCAGGTATGAAAGGTTTCATATATTTCTTTTATAAGGAGATTTGAGGGTATTTAGAGGCCTAGGCACCATACAGTGGCAGCCTCCTGCCTGTTTTTCAGAAATGATCATTTTCAACCCCCCGCACTCCCCACCTTTCCAACAAATGTCAAAATTAGGACCGGCTTCGGAAACTACTAACCGAGACCTTTAATTTGATATGAAAAAAAATTGACACTCCGCTTTTGCATGTGCGATTTCCAGCCTGGAATCCCCTGCCGTCAAATCGGGTGTAGCGAGTACCAGACATAGTACTCCTAACCCGAAACCTTCGACGTCGGGGGATCCCTCAAAAGTGAAAACCGACAAGAACGTCGGTCGGCAGAAACCGACTAAGAAGCGAAGATCCACTGGTGTCCTGTTGAAGAGCCAGTACCAGAAAGGCATGCACATTCTCAGCAAGATAGCTAAGAATAAGAAGGTCGGTACTGTCGACGAGCGGGATGAAAAAGACCTCGCTAAATACCAGGCGATTGTTGAGGAATACAATAGCAATTGTCTGGCAAACGAGCAGAAAGCGCTCTGAACGCAATCGATCTCAAGAAGAGATCGAGCAAGATCACAAGCGGAGAAGAGTGGGCATGAACTCAGACGCTAAGCAACATCCGAAGAAAAGTACGCAGGAACAGCCAGCCGACGGTCCACGAATTGCGAAACCCCTCAGCGACGTGGCCAGGAGCCACTTATGTGTGGCGCTGGCGGATGGTGATTTCGCTAGCGGAAAACTAGCGCCGGAGGTGTGGGCAAGTGGTGAGGCCAGACTGTCGGAGATGGCCATTAAGCATTTTCTGGACACCGAACCCAATACACGGAATTCATCCCCTACTTTAATTCCTCTCAGGTGGTCCCTGGGTTCCATGTTATAGCTTGCGAGGACCAATTCTCGGGTTCTTCGATTATCGATTTAAGTTTCTTTCGTAGAAGAATATCTAATGGATGTTGCTGATGGTCAGGGTGACTATCCGAGTTGACTACGGTCACAAGGGGAGAGGTATCCTCGAAATACGTATTTGTAGATATTACCAAATACTTTTAGCCAATAAAACGGAATCATATATTCCAAGGGAATCTTTCATTTTAAATTTTTGGTAATGCTTAGGAGAAATCCTTGGGAAACTCATGAAATGTTGAGGTTTGTTTAAGTGAATGACGCACTAAAGACGACACTATTTTTGTATATTAACCGCTTTTGTAAAGGTTTTCAGCCCACGTATTGATGAGAACATTAATGAATTGAGTTTAGGAACATTGTCTCTGCAGACGATTCCAATACATTTGTCATTGAGTAAACTATGTAGAAAAATGGTCCCAAAAATGTAGACTCCTTATGAAAAGCCGAGAGAACAAACCTCTGTACTGACTGGAGAAACTCCTGACTGCATGGATGCTGCATTACGGCAATGAGCGCATGCATTTAGCAGTGAAGAATGACGATTTCCCGGCCCTTTAATTCGATAGCCTTGCTAGATCATCTACCCTATTTGCCAGTGTTAACCTCCAGTGACTTCTTTTTGCGATATCGTGCAGGGGCGACACTGGGACCTTCTGCAGATGATAAAACTTGTAATGTTGAACAATTCAAAAGCCTTTGCTTTTTTTGGCTAATTTCGGGCAAAAGGACCCGCATCAATGTTTTTAAATTTGGGTCAAAGAAAGCTTATAAGATGTCGTGAGTGGCAAGATCGTCAATGCAGCAAGAGTAAGTGGATAAACTTGATTAACCTCAAAATAACAACAAGAAAAAAAACTTTCAAGCCTGATATCTTTGTAAATATTCATTCAGGTAATTGGAAAGCATTCTATGCGATCATAGAGCTGGTTCCGAATCTGGGGTGGGTCAATAGATTGATTAAGGGGGCATGGTATCGCCGGGCCGGGTAAGTGGGTAAAAAATGCGTGCCCGCGGAAAAAATTGGCTATGGGAAGGATACCCAGAAATAAAACTAAACATGGAGAACCAGAAGGAGAATAAAGTTACGGTGCAGGGCTTCGGAAACCCAGTACCGGCAGTGCCTCAGTAGTGGGAACCTTGGCTACTGTGGCATCTAATGTTACAAGCGTACGGGAGGGACTGGAATTGGCTCCAGTAACGGACCCGTTTCGAAGGAGCTCGATTCTTCGCAGATCCAATCACACACAGGCGATCGCTACCCCCAGTGGGAAGTTTGAAGCGGGAGTCTTCGATGAGGAAGAATTCTTGGCGCCGAATCACCCGAGCTATGTTTTAGGCAATGATCAGTCTGGAGCTGCCTTCACTGCTCAGGTTAAAAAAATCATGGAGCTGTGTGAATCCATAAAGGAGCGCAGGAACATTCACCAGAATGTAAGGGCCATGATAAGACGCATTCGTTTAGCGTACGGCAAGACCCAGGACGAACGAGAGAGAAAACCGAAAAGTGGACTAGCCGACTCAAGTAACGCCTGCTCAAAATACAAAAGGGAAGAAACCAAAATACAAAGGGGAAGAGGCTGCACCAAAAACTGAACGACTCAACAAGCCAACAAACCCCGAAAAGAAAAAAATATTCAACTCCCAAAAAGGCGGAGTACATGATAACTACGACTGGAGCTGCCTGCGACATTGATGCAGCGGCGACCTGGAGAAAAGGGACCGGACCTTCAAAGGCGGATGTGGAAGCCTCGAAGAAAGTGGAACCGCGGAGAAGAAACGATCGGAGGAAGATAAGACCGAAGATGATAATCATTTCCAAACGAGGTGAAGGGTCATATGTCGACATTCTCAGGAGAGTGAAGGCAGAAGCCGCATTAGACTGTTCCACAAGGGAGATTTTATGTTAGAGCTTAAGAATTCCAAGGATGTAACCGTAGACAAATTGTTGAGCCAAATCGGAAAGTCGTTAGGGCAGGAAGCCAGCATAAGGGGTAGCAGACCGGAGATCACTATAATCTGCAAAGATATAGATGAAATCACGACGAAGGAGAAGGTTCGCTAGCCAAACGATCAGCTAAAATTCTATCAACGGCAACAATGATATTCATAGCTACCGAAATAAGCTTTAGTTTTGGGATGTTTGGCCTAGCGTCGGGGAGAATCTTAACGTATTCTGTGAATGCGACTTGAAACGCGGTCAAAGCCTTATTATAAATTGGGTCGACATTCCTAGTTACAAAGCTTCTCCTGATTACTGGGTTCATGGAATGCCTTACAAGTGGAGTACTTGTATTGCCTCTTGGAAGATTTGTTGCCTAGTTGGTTGAGCAACTCGGCTGTGATTCACTATCACCTGGTACCGGTTGACGACGTTGTGTTCCGGACATGATTTAGCTCCGGAAATCGGGTTATAAACGCGTCATGTAGTCGGTGTTTGTACCCTGATAGATTCCGTTCCAAATCCGTGACACGGTAATAGACGCGGACGATAAATTCCTTGAGTTGGTTCGTCCAAACCATACGACGCCTAGGTCTTCCGTCTCTAGTGGTTGACGGCACAACCGCCACATGGAACTTTCGGCGGCTGCCTGCTGATGGTAGGCAGGCAGTTTAAAGAGGGGAAAAGACGGCTGGAGGGATAGGACTTCCTATGATGCTGGCAATTGCCACGGCTGTGGTCCGTGAACGCTTGAATTTGGGGCAAATACTCAAACAATCAAATGGATTCGAACAGCAAAATATCAGCACTAACAACTGAGGGCTTGATTCAAATCAATCTCAACAAGTGTGAGGCGGCGCAATACCTCCTTTCACAGACCATCCGAGAGAAGGGAATTTACGTTGCCATTATTTGTGAGCCCTATCGCAACTACAATGGTGGTGTCTGGACCAGGGACCAGACCGGTAAAGCAGCGATGTGGGCGTGCGACGGGCAGGCCATGCAGGAGGTTATGCAATTTCCGGAAGCTGGTTTCATGAGAGCAAAGATGGGCGGCATTCATGTCTACAGCTGTTACGCTCCTCCTAGCAAAACACGTGCGCGGTACGGGGAGATGCTTCACCATTTGGTGGTGGACGCAAGGAGTCATACCCCAGAAAATCATAGCGAGTGACTTCAATGCCTGGGCCTGTGGGTGGGGTAACCGAAGGACAAATGAGAGAGGACGTATCCTGCTCGAGGCATTTGCCGATTTGTATGTTGTACTTGCCAATGTTGGGAACTCATTTACGTTCAGAGGCAGAGGCCTGCGACCTCAGGTACGTGGCCACTGCATTGGCAAAGGGAACTAACTGGTATGCCAGTGACCATTACCCCCACAGCGACCACCAGGCGATCTTTACTAAAGCCGTTGGTGGGCCAAGTGGCGGGTTGAATGCTCGCAGAAAGCGAGTAGGGATGCCGGGCTGGACGACGAGGGCGTTCGAGCAGGATACGCTCTCTGAAGCTCTGGTGGGTCATGACGACCTGAATGGCACGGCGATTGAAATGGCATCAAGAATTACGCGATGGGTGACCGAGGCATGCGACGCTACTATGTTCCGGAGGCGAGAGTTTGCAAGGAAACAGTCAAACTATTGGTGGAATAGCGAAATCGCGGAACTAAGATCGGCATGCCATGGAGCAAGAAGGCAGCTCCAACGATCCAGGACCTGATCACGAGGAGCGCGAACGGGATTATAGGTCGTTGTGTGGCAGAATAAAGGAAGTCATTCAAAAGAGATTATCTAAGGCGACTGTGTGTGGATGCCAACATAAACCTCTGGAGCATGGCCTACAGGCTTGTTATGAAGAAGTTGCAGGGGCAAAGGTCGCCTCAGGTGACCTGTCCACGGCTTCTACAGAAAAGGTTCGGTGTTGGGTCCTCTGCTCTGGAACGGGATGTATAATGGGATGCTCTTGCTTCCTGTAGCAGAGGAGGCTACGTTTTGCAAATGACCTGGCCATAGTCATCGTTGCAAAAGTCTCGGAGGATGTGGAGGTTTACACCACCGAGTCGGTCATGGCCTTGAGGGGGCCGGACTGAGCTCGGCGGAGGAAAAGACGGAGCCAATCCTCATTACAAATCGCCGGAAAATAAATACGATCAGCATGTGGGTTGGGAGCCATATGATCGTCTCAAGGCCGACCATCTAATACCTTGGTGTAGCTCTCGATGCCAGGCTGAGTTTCAAAGGGCATATATCGTACGCCTGTGAAAAAGCTACAAAGGCCACCACGGTCCTTGCCAGGATGATGGCAAACGTAGGTGGGCGAAAACAGTGTAGCAAGCTGCTAATAGCTGGGGTCGTGCGGTCCGTTTCGTTATACGCATCGCCTGTGTGGGCGAAGGCTTTGGACAATGTATAGAACTGGAGGAAAATAAATTCTGCTTATCGTCTGATTGCGCTGAGGGTATGCAGCGCATTTCGAACTAGTTCGGATGATGCTGTGTTCGTAATCGCAAGGATGGTCCCTATTGACCTATTAGCGAGAGAGATGCGATGCCTGTATAGACGGAGGCAGGCAGGTCCATCAGGAACGGAAGCAGATCACCGGCGAACGGCCAAAGAGAAGTCGCATAGACTCTGGTAACGACGATGAGAGGGGTCGTCGAAGGGTCGGCGGACATACAAGCTTATTCCTGATATTAGGGAATGGCTTGACCGACGACACGGGGACGTGAACTATCACCTCACGGAGTTTCTCACTGGAGACGGTTGTTACGCAACGTATATGCATGGTATCGATGTGGATGATTTCCCGAACTGTTGCAAATGTCGTGGGATCTCAGAGGACCCGAAGCATGTGCTGTTTGAGTGCCCGAGATTCCGGGAGGAGAGAAGAAGCCTGAGCGAGGCCCTGGCAGTCGGGGTGAGCCCCCAAAACTTAATCCGGGAAATGCTCAGGTCGGAGACAAACTGGACTTTAGTCATTCACACAATGTGCGGATACAAACCCAACTCCTGAGAGAGAGAGGCTCTACCCTAAAGACAGAATGGAGCTGCTGAAGGAAGCAAATAAGCGGAAGACTGCAGAGTGACGGAATGCAAGCCCGCCCCGCGAAGTAATGCCTAAATGGTGGTCCCGTGGGGCAAGGGCATGCGAGAGGTGGGGGTGCTTTTTTAGTGGGTGCGAATTCCACACTACACACTTGGACAATTTTACAAGGAGAGACTGAGAATGAAATTCATCTTTCTGAGATCAACTTCTTTATGGCTTTGCTGGATCAGATGGATTTTCTGAGAAATCCGACCTTCTCTCCATCAAACTACTCCGAATTTCTACCAGCGTAATATTCGTGTCATATTTGTTTCCCATAAGCTTAAGTGGATTCTGATGTCTTTGTAACAGACAAGTTTTACAACTGCTAGAGAGCCCCGGATATGAAGCCACGTGTGGAGTTTTACTGCGAGATATGGAGACCAGATTTGGGTCTAGTCTATCAACTATCACACCAACGTTATCTTCCCAATGTCGTTGAAATTGCTTCGAGCCCTTAATGGGCTAGGGGACTAATGGAACTTTTGCCCCGTTTTCGTCGTAATTTGTCACAGATTTTCCCAAAAAAGGACTCTTATCAAACGAGAATCATGGGAACCGAAGCCTGACATGTTCCCTTGATTGGCGTAGCCAGTCAATTACCGAACCAAAATCGTACCAAAGGAACAATAGATGCCGCATTAGACGGAATTATCTCGACCCCTCACATTCCTCCAAATTACCTTTTACAAAAAATTCCAAATTCCAAAAAGACAGGAAGGTCGTTGCATGTAATTACCACCCATGGACAATTGCGTGGCATCAGTATCATCTAATTGTCCATTACATGCCTCAATTACTGCAGCATTTGTACGTAATGAACAATAAGCTGAAACCAAGCGACACAAGGCAAAGCATTATCATGAATTTTTCCGCCCCCTCCAGTTCTCGGCACTAACAAATGTCATTATAAAAACATTTTGAACGTCCATCAAACAACCGGAGCGCGATAGTAGTGGACAAAGTGGGTCGAGCAGCAGCAGGGAGGTGCTCAGTGGGCTTATTGGAGGTGCCACTTTTTTTTTCTGTCTCCTCGCTCCGTTTCGCTGCCGCGACCCATCATTTCGAATCATCCACTTCTTGACCATCTCGATAAACACCAAATTATTTCAAGTGAGCACTTGAACTTTATAAAATTTCAAGTACTCAGCACTTGTGCTCGTGTAAATTATTTGCACACCAACTGAGAGTATTTGAGAATGTTTACAGGCCCTCTTTCAAGGCTTTTCTGGCTCCAATTTCAGACGATATTAAAAGATAAACGGTTACTTTTGTGAATTTCGACACCCACTCTTTGGATGGTAGACAGGCCCTGGTGACTATTGCATCTTTGGGAAGAGAGTCACACTCGAGTTTGGTGCGAAATTCAAGTGGAATATTAAAATTATGCACTGCAATCCGCGGAGATTAGTTTCTTGAGGACTTTTTTTCCGTGGGCGAGTGAGGACTGA
Organism: Hermetia illucens; assembly: GCF_905115235.1. NCBI lineage: Eukaryota > Metazoa > Arthropoda > Insecta > Diptera > Stratiomyidae > Hermetia > Hermetia illucens. The sequence goes on along the minus strand of NC_051851.1, from coordinate 160,917,611 downwards.
AATGACTAGACGGAGAGAGAATTTATTGAGTAGAAGTTGATGCCGTTGACGAGTGGTGAAAAGTGAGAAAATAAAAATATTTGATCAGGGAATCAGGTCCTTGGCTTCGTCTGAAAGTTTCGGAGTCTGCATCAAGTGCAGCAACACGAATACTGCAGAAATTGTACGGCGGAACATGTATAATGTAGGTTTGCCCACGCGTGGCTTTGCCAACGTGTATGCATGACTTAAGGAAGGGAAAGTGTAGGCAGCTCGGAATCTACAACAGTCGAGTGCTGTCTTCCGAGACTCATCTCCCGGGGGCTCTATCGGCCAGCTGATAAGCGCCAGAGCCGACCGTATCATCCTACGCTCTGTGCATTGACCCTCCCATAATTTCAGTCATTAGTTGCATTCATAATCATTAAGTCTGTCATGCTTTCCGAAGAATGCACAGAGAGAAAAAACGCGGCCAGCGTGTCGGTATTTCTAGGTGAGACTCACTAACAACGGGGACGTTGTCAGCAATATTTCACGTTCGCTCAAGGTTACCAGCGCGTACATATCGGAACGGAAAAGGCATGAAAGAGAAATTACACAGTGAATTCACTTTGAGCTTATTGATTAGGCATTCCGTGCAGTTTCGCCATTAGGTCAGCTAACGTACGGAGTGAATTGACTGAGATGTAATACGACCCTTTGGAGGGAAAGCATAACACTTGGGCTGCTTTCAATTTTCACTATTGATTCTTCGCGACACTGCTAGCGGGGATGGTGGCGCTGCAGTTGGCAGGGAAATCCTCTTTTGGGTTAGTGTTAGCGAATGCAGGGCAGTGTTTATGCCACAGACAACTGTTGATTTTCTGACAATGGGTTGCGTGGTGGAAGACATTGCAGGGTATAACTAGGACATGTCCTAATGAATCGTAAATACTTTGCGGGTGTCATTACGGGAGAATGATGGGTTTGCTTTTTAAGAAACCACTCCAGGCCGGTCTAGAACAAAATGTCAAAGTGACAGATACCGGAATGTTTAAGTTCTCTGGTGAATTCAGACCTCGTGTTTGAGCCACTCCAGCCAATTTGGAATGCAGCTCATGGTCAACTTTCCTCGAACGATCGACATAGCATTCACGTCTCTCCCAGAACAAATCAGAATATTTTAATTGACAGGTATTCCTTCTGCAAAAGTCCCACCATCATGTGCAAACAATGGCGACTCCATAGACAGTGACACTATCTAACAGCAAATCATTTAAAGTGCTCCTTAGACGCCAGACCATGCCATCCCGACCCGACCAAACAAAACTGACAGCCTTTCAATTCTATTCCAAAAACAACCTCACCTTTTCCGAGGAGCTGACCAGCTCATTTTCCCTTGAATCCAGATCGTAATAAACTCTCACTATTGCAAATTTGAAATTCTCGACATTGTCTCCAGGTCGGAGTCGGCAAGTCAGTCACGTTCGATTTGTTACGTTCGTTGTGCATGTCCATTGCATAAGAGACAGAAAAGACATGGACAATACGACGTGATATGGCTGAAGAATCGAAGACTTCTTTTCCGACAGCCAACATACAATCATCCATAACTTGGGAATTCAAGTCGATCCCTGACTGCAAATTCGTGATGATGAGAATGTTCGTCTGGTCATTCCGTGAATGGACAATGGATGCACCAAGCTATCATCTTCGGTGACATGGACATCACATTTCAAATCGAATTCGATCCATTGCATGGGAGCCTTTCCCGGAATCTTATGGATTACCCAATGCAACCGTATCAATCATCATTGAATGCAAAAGTAGCGTAAATCTCATAGAAAGTACCGGTTCTGGTGCTCGCTGCACTTAGGTTGGATTTATGATGGATGACCTTTGCGGGTCTTCCGTGAATGGTATTCCTTCCTATATGGAGTTGGATCAATTTGTAGTGTGTAGTGTGATTAGGAGTTGATAACGATTGGTTTCTTAATGGAAACGGAGTCGTTAAGGGAAGGTGAGATAAAGTCATTCCATAGGTTCACATGCATTTTAGTCATTTATGAGAAAGGAAATGAGCCAACTAAGTGGGTTTTGAATTATTCCCGAAGATAGCAGCAATCAATGGCAGCAAATGGCAAATGGATTATTCATTTGGAGATTAGATAAAACTTAAGGTCTGGCAGAAATTCCAGAACAATTAAACAATGGCGACCAGATAATTTAGCAAAATGATACGCCTTTTGCCGCAAAATATGGCCGTTTGCTGAAGTCAAATATAGTCGTAGCCACCATTTATGGCATTCGAACGTGTCTAATTAAGATAGGTAAGTACCGTACCGCAGTTCCAAGTCCTCAGGCCTCATATGTTAGTCCCACTTCATCATCCGCTAGTACTCATCCCTCTCCCCTCAGAATCTGCTGATAATGTCCTCGGATATCCCTAGCTTTCCCATCCTGCTTTGATCCGTTATTATTGGCAATATGGTGCTAAGGCTCTTCCTGGTAAGGTTTGAACATTTCTGTGAGCGCTTTGGTTCATATTTTCCCAAGAGCATCCTGGCTTGTTTCATTACTGGTAAGTTCACCCAGGGTAGTTCTCCCAATAATGCTTTCTTTATCATCCTCAGCCTATGTTCGCCCTCCGAATCCCTTCCGCTAGTGGATATAGCCTGCCTCACATCGCCTACTATTCCCTTTCTTACTCCTCTCCTCGTCGAGTACCTCATTGGCAAACTTGATTCCAATGTCGGACCTGACTACGATGGTCCTCTTTTTGCTCAAAACTGATAAGTCCATCTCCCTTCCCCCTATCTCTTATTTTCAACAAAAGAGGATCATTTTCCCGGCTTACGGAAAGAGGCTCTCATTATCTCAAACACAAAAGTGCTGATCGCGCGCTTGCCGAGAATTACCGTCCCATTTCTCTCCTCTCCTCCTGTTCTAAAATCTTGGAAAGACATGTTAGCGACTGGTTGTCCGCCCACTTTTGCTACCACATAGTGAAAGAGCAACACGGCTTTGTTAAGCGTAGATCCACTGCCTCCAACCTGGTTCACTTTACCAACTTTGTCGCCAAATGTCTAAATTTACAGCAAGAACTACATACCATTTACACTGATTTCGCTAAAGCCTTCAACACTGGAAATCAAAAGATACTTCTATCCAAATTTTCGTATCTAAGCGTTGCCATACCACTTGTTTTATGGCTTGCCTCTTACCTTTCCAACCGATCCTGCCGCGTCTCTTTTGACGGCTGCACTTCCCGCTTCTTCTCTCCTTCCTCTGGCGTCTCAAAGGGATCTATTCTGGGCCCTTTGTTATTTTTATTTTTTATCAACGACCTTCCCCCCTCCTTACCTGTCCCTGTTTGCTGACGAGCTTAAGCTGTTTTCCACTATATTGTCGCCAATGGACGGTGTTTCCCTTCAATCTACCCTAGACACTCTGGTTCGTTAGTGTTCGACTAATGGGTTTAGCACTAAACGGCAAAAAGCGTCACTCTATGTGCTACTTTCTGAAATCCTCACCCACTTCTTTCTCATAATCCCTTAACGGATATTCCTTAACCTGCTTAAATTCCACGCAAGACCTCGGAGTCACTTTCGACAATAAGCTCCGCTTTGGCATCCATTGCTTCGAAATCACCAATCGAGTAGTATAGTTGTCAGGCTTTATATTTCGCTCCTCCTCTGATTTTGATCCCTTCCAAGCCTCCTTAGCTTTCTTCAATTCCATCGTGAGGAATACCCTCGAGTACTGTTCCGTGTTCTGGTCACACTCCCGTTCCGGTCACACTGTGATTGCTCTTGAAAATGTGCAGCGTAAATTCACCCGTTCTTTTTTCTTTAAGAAAAGCTTCCCTCGAGTGGACTACCCCTTCCCCTCCATTTTCTGAACCTACCCTTCCTACAACAGCGTAGGTCCTATCTAGATCTACGCACACTTTTTAAACTTTCCTCGCGTCTGATCGACTGCTCCGCCACTAACGACATCACCTGCCGTCCTGCGTCTTATAACACACATAGCGCAGGCATTTTCAACGTGCCCTTCCCAAAACTCGAATTCTATTTCCATTCTCCCGTATTGGAGTTTACTCTGTTTGTTGTCCGTTAAATAAATAAATCATGGCTATGAATCCCATCCCGATCCGACAAAAGTGTTCTGGCCGATCTGGTACCTTTTCTGCTCCTTTCCTGACCGCTGCCTCATAGTCTTCTGACCATATCAGGCTTGGAAGCAGGCTTGTTCTGAAGTGAGGGACCCGTCAGTGTACCAGGCAATCAGTGCTGGTTTCAGCTGCTATCCTCTCTCAGTCATCCGGTGTTTCAAATTTCTTGATGAAATTAAATTTCTTTGTTATGCTATCCCTTGGTATCAGTAATTCGAGAAAGAATGACAATCTTCTCTCCATTTATTTCTCTGCTTTGTTGATACCCTGGGTAATTCTGATATTGTCCCCCTTGCCTGCATCATCTCTAAAGATGAGGAGTAAATCTCTTTCTGGGTGTACCCCCATTTTATTCCTGCAATGATTTCTAATAATTCTCAATCCCTCATCTCAATATGGTTGTGGTAACTCTGGGTCACTATCCCAGCATTTGTCAGCTCTCCCAGCACTACTATGTTCCACATTAGCAGTGATAGTTGCTTCGTGTTTATGACAATGGAAGTCTGGACTTGGCTGTCTGTCGATGGGGTGTCAGGCAGAATGTTACTGTTCGCCTTCGGATAGGATTCCGGGAAATAAGTTTTGAGAAGTAGGTATACCCTGTCCTTTTTATTCTCAGCAAATATCCTATCTTCCTTTTCTATACGGGCAGATTCCTCTGTCCTTGGTTGCAACCCTATTTATATCTTGGGCAGTCTCCTATTTGTTTCGCCCGGTTGATGAGTTTTCGTCCTCTGTCCGTCCCTCATTTTTGCTGGGTTTCTGGTCCACCAGGGTGCGTCCCTTGATGAAGTTACTACCTTACACAAATGGACTTATATTCGTCAATGAGAGCTCTATTGAGATTTTCCACCATTGTCGCCAGTCCCAATTCGTTCTCGATATTATCACCTGCCTCTAGATGACCTATGTTATTGCCCGAGTGCCTTACATAGAAATCTAGTCTCCTAGAATTCCTAAACATTCTTCCTAGAATTACAGTCAACAAGGAATCATTATTCTACGATTCATCATACAGGATTCCTTCAAAACCTTCAGAGTTCCCGAGCTTTGCCGCCCAACATTCGGATTCAGGAACTCTGACAACGCTGGACGATACAGTGTATTTAATATGAAGGTGCTTTATTCAATGCTCCCTCCATGGTATGTTTTTGTAGTGTAACGACCTGTGAATTTGCTTTTAAAATAGGCGTGCTGAGATCTGGATAAGGGCGACATCTCCATGATCATCTTCAAATGAATCTCCAGAGCGCACTCTAGAGTCTTCAACATGAAGCAGATGACGCCGATTGGACGAAAGGCACTCGCGAACTCATGGCTGCGCCGTCCGCTTTAGGTGTGAAAAGTACCCTCGCATGTCTTCAGGAGTATGGTACTTGTCCAAATGAAATACAACAGAGAAATATCTGAAGCCCAACCCACAAACCTTTCTGGCTGTTTTTGAAGCATAACTGCCATTATGGTATTTGGGCCAGAAGATTTATTTTATCATCAACTAATCTCAGTTGCGTAATCATCAAGAGGTGGTTTTAGGGTCTAACCAGAAGATTACTTCTAGGAGCCCACCAAATGTTTAAGAAAGAATAGTCCTCTATGTTCCATGGTCACAATCTTGCTGAGTTTCATAGAACCGCCTATGCTTTTGATGTTTTGACAGTAATTCTGCAAGGACTCCTTCCTGGCAGCCCTGATTGTAGACTTATGCCTTCTCAGGCGTTTGTATGACTACCAGTATTTATGGTTGTGCTAGATGCACACTACGGGGGCAATACTGCTGTATGTATGGGGCACGAGAGTCTAAAGGCAATTTCGAATGCATTTTCTACAGGTCTGCTGTTTAACTCTAGTTTATCGTGCCAATGTTACCGTTGGGAGCATTGGAAAATTTGATCTCTATAATTTGAACCATCTACCTGCACTCCATCTTCCTGGAGTCTGTGAAAAAGGAGGAGGTACAGCGAGATTCAGACTGACAAGTAACCAGCTGTGATCCGGCAAGCACGTCTGATCCGACGCGCTTCAGTTCTCCACCCTGAAAGTCTCATTGCCAGTTAGTAGGGTGATATCAATGATCCAAACTAACCGTTACAATTCCTCGAGCTAGGGAAGTGATAGGTTGCTGTACTTCCCTGTTAAACGCCGACCAGTTTGTGTTAACAATAAAGTCAAAGGGAGGTTCATCACTTTCGTGGATTTTTTAAATGCTCCAAAACGTAAGCCTTGCATTTAAGCTGAGTAGGCATACGAGTTCTCCACTTCCGCCTGCTCCAGCTTTACCACCGTTAGGTCGTTAGAGCTCAAATTTGAACGCAGAAAGGTGTGCAGTCTCTAACTGGCGACGATACATGCTCTAGACCTGTCTCGATCAGTGTATCTAGCGCTGTGGAGTAAATCGTAATATTGCTCCTGTTTTAGTTTGATATGCCTGGATGGCTTAGTGGTTAGACCACTAGACTCTTGCAATGAAAGTGTATGATTCAAATCTCACTGGTGGCAGAGAGAGTTGTATTGTGACTGGATATCGGGCCGCAGCCAAATCAGCTGTGACTGATAATCATGAGCGAGTGCAGCACTACCCACATTGCTTCCTAGAGTATCATTACGGTCTGAAATGATGCGTTCTAATATGTCTCAAGGCCTATATCCAATTGGGCTTGTTGTACCAATAATTATTATTAGTTCGATGTCGATATATTCTTTCATGAAGAAGACCATCAAGCTAGCTGAGGCTCGCTTTCATAGTCCAGACCATCAAGGTCTACTTGCGTCACAGCGTCGATTTTCGTCTCCTTCGCCTCCTTGACGGCGTCGTCTGGACCCTCCTTTAATTTCGAAGGGGGGAATACTGATTCTGAATCGCAATGTGTAGTCTGCTTTTTGCATTTATGTGGGGTAGAAAAGATTGATTGTTCGTCTGGGCTTCTTCCTCCATTGTCACCATCTAGTCGTCTATGGAGGTATTGGCATTTGCTTTCGCTGCCTGCAAAGTTTGCTTGGCGTTCAAGCCCTTGCAAACTCTGCTCCGTTTGCTCTTCTACTTGTCGTGAGATCGGTTGCGTTAAAAGGCGGTAGTTTTCACCTTCTATTGGTTTTTAAGGGTTTATTATTATATTCCTTAACAATCACCTGGTATTTAATGACGACGTTTTCGTCTAGCTCGTTGACAGTATCGGCCTCTTTAAATCTTGCATCCTTGTTCAGAATCTTTCTCTAGCGAACTGCCGCTTCCTTGGTGGCTACTGCTTGTTTGTACTATTTTTGATCCTCTGGAGGAAGTCAATAGTTTTGGAGCAGGAGTACCATTGTTGTGGCTAGTTCTCGCTATGGCCAATTTGAAGAAAGTGGTGTCCAGACCGGGAATCGCTAGTCTGTCTGCTGCCTCCCTCTAAGGAGGTCCTGCTGTTGGTTCTATTGCAGGGACCCGGTCTATCGTCCGTTTTATGAAATTCAACCTCTTGATTCCATGAGGAATCCGTCAAAAAAAGTACACCTTGTCTAGTCCGGCCACCAGGAAGGCCCTTATCTAAAATTGAAACCGGAGCTATCCAAGTGATCATACTAGAGAGATCCATTCGAAGATAATTCTAGCGGCCGTTGCAATGCGTTGTACCAGATCCGGGTTCGTCACATCAAAACATGGTAACTATCGGAGTAACTGTGGTAGACGTTGTCGTATTTGTCTAGTCTGCCAACAACTCCAGGAAATCAAATGTGAGCTAAAAACTTGATTTTCGGGTTGACATGGGTGTGCTCACCTCTTGCGCAGACTCAGCAGAATAACCGTCATTAGTATGCTGCACTAACTTGCGCGACTCGTGAATCATGTTCACCGACCAGTAGAGAAGTTGTACGTAGGGTCTCATCCCATGACGTACCAATTTTATCAAACTGTCTTCCGTTAAGAAATTCTCTAGCCGATCGACTAACGAAAGCATAATCCCAAGGTAGTTGCCGAAACATTCGCATGGATCTCGGGTACCGCTACGGACTATCTCGAGGATATCCCGACCATCTAATGGATCCGTAAGCTGCTAGTGACGAGCTTTACAAGAAGAGGTCCGATGAATTCGTCCGACAGACTGGTAGTAGTCCCGATCCCAAGCTGCTGCTCTATTTTTGAAAAGAATGTGTGGATGCCTGCATAGCAGCCAGAAATCCTCTTATAGTTTTAGATTGGTCAATGCTTCTACACCGAAAACTAACTGGTCACCGAGCCCGTAAAAGTTGTCAGATCTGGACTTGCCCTCACGTTCCAACTCTTGAATCCGTAAAAGTTATGTAAATTACAATCGTTACCATGCCTGTGAAATGAGCTGCACGCGTTCAGGCGATGTGATGCTTCTGGGCGCGTACCTGAATTCGAAGGTTGAAGGGCAGTTCGCTTGAACTGATTCGTTATTACTTGACGTCATGGGGACATCCATCACCCTTGCAGCTTGCGTGAAAGGATCAACCCAACGCATAGGATGTTTCCTCGTACCCGAAAAAAAAAATTGGTTTGAGGTATTTCTTTTGATGTTTCTTGTTTTTCTTCCTGTCTTTTTCGGTGGTTCTCGACCATGGGTAGTTGAATAATGTTACATCAACAAAATCACCTGTCACACGACTGACGTTGCCTTTCTTTAGTTCTCACTGAGTTCCTCGTACTCTTCCGAGTTCAAGCCGACTCGGGTATGACTCGTACTCGTAGTTTCTGGTGCGGTCCCAGACACGGATAAGGACACGTAAAATTTATCGTCTTCAGTAAAACTGCATTCAGGTGCTGGCATAGCAAATTTCGCTACTTTCTTTTGCTTTTGGTATAGCTCAGTCTTCGTAGCTGATCAAACCGAATGGTCCCTTTGGCCATCTCTTATTTCAAAAAGTCATTACAAAAATTGTTATTGTCTCCCCCCCCCTGGGGCCGAAAGACGTCATATGACATGCCAAAAGCGATCTATGCCAGACTGGATGCAGATAGAGTTTAAGAGTTTTGTCGCGTCCTATAGGTTTTGTAGTTGCTCCTGTTTGACTATTGTGTATGAACTAGGGTAAAGGACATGTAAAACCAGAAGACGGTTGCCAGCTTTGATACTACTTCAGAAGAGACGAAGTACTCGCAATTATGTATGTATGATGCGAGCATGTAATCGAACTAAACAGGGAATACTGAAAGCTTTTAGCTAGGGAATTCATGTAAATAAGTTAGTTTGATGAGGAAAGCCTTAGTACTCGCGTCTTTTAGTAGGCCAGTTGGACTATCGTCTAAAATCGCCCATTTGCACTGGAGTCCGTGAGTTTTTCTCCACAGAGATTGCAACTTCTAGCTGAGAAATCGACTATCTGAACCCTTTCAACTGCATCCTTCCGAGCAGACTTGACAGTAGATGGGCTGATTCCGAATTGCGGAGCCAGACCTTTGGCGAGTCAATCTGTTAGCCTCCTTATTGTCAGCAATGCTCGAGTGCTCTGGCACCCAAATAAGGAATGTTTCGTTCAGTCTACCAGTTTCTACAACAACTAGTGGGAACTAAACATTCCCTGGCTGGATATGGTGTTGCTGCTTAATACTGATAAAGTAGTTGACTGTTGGGTTTTGATCTCAGTAGGTGGTGCCGACTGGAACCCAGGGTTAGGAAAACTCACATAAAGCTCTCGCTTTGACTGGTCCCTTAAAGTCTAGGTGAGGTAACGCTAGTTAAAATTGGTGGTTGCCTGGGGCACCTTAACTCTGTGGAGCTTCAGCCCTCGGCAGCACAATTACACCTTGGCTTTGGGGTTCTGACTACTGCTTAGCTTCTGAGGATCTTTCTTACTAAGCTTCCACACCCAGCAAGGTATGTAATCCTGGTGGGGGATTCATGTGTGGTCATAGTTCTTTCATTCAAGAAATTCAATCAGGGTCATTTGGGTGACCGGGCGTTGTACAAAGACGGTGGATTAGGTTCCTCTTGGATATTAACTTCAGCTGACTCAAAAATCGCGGAATTTCTTCGTTGGAATCGAATTGCTCCAGGCCAAAGGTCTTCCCAGTATGTATTATGAAAAGACATTGATTTTCGATGCCCAAGGTCGTAACTATGATGAGCAAAAAATAAATTAATAGGAATTTGAAAATGTGTTTTTTTGCAATTGGTATCTTGCAATAAGCTACGACTAACTTTATGATTTCGATATCTAAAATTAATTTTGAAAAATCATTCCTTCATTATCGGATCAGAGTGAATCTGGAAAATAAAACTTTTTTCGCGGAATTGCTTTGCTTTGCGTAACAGATAAGCAATCAAAATCGAAGGCCTTCAGGAGAGAAGACGTAAATACGCACTCGCCTTCTATCTTAATTGACCCCAGGTATTAAATCTGGTCTCAGCGCAGTTTGCAGAAGACTCAACGTGGCTTGCAATAATGAATAATAAATCGTTGATACCGACATACAAGTTAAATTAATCTGCGAAGATAAAAGACTCATTGCGCTTAGATATTTCAACACCTCAACTATAAACATGCACTCGTAATGCTATCTTGGGCAATCCTCTAATAAAAACGGGCCACAGGGTCTAGTTTTTATGATAATAGAAATTTCCAGGTTATGGATGACAAACTGAACAGGTCTTCTGGCCAATGCCCTCTAAACTATTCATAATTCTTGATGTTGATGTCGCTATTGATATTAACATCCAACACGATTGGGTAATTTTGAGCATTTCTTCTTAGACTCTCCCTGGTTTTGGTACCCGGGGACTGAGAAAAAACTTATAATGAACCCAGACGTCTTCTTGATGATGGATTCATCATCCACTCACCTGAATGCCTTCATTGAATATTTCCCAACACCATTCGACTGATGGAGAAGCAACAATGAGTTTATTTAGAGGAGAAAGAAGGAGCTGAAAATGATGGATAATGCATGCGAGTTATGAACTTTACACTTAGAGCCCTTTTTCTGCTTTCTCCGGTGTTCATAGTTGACTCAGCGGAGTCGAGAAGACATGGTTGGAACTTGGTGATTACGATGTATTCCAGCTTCTCAATCCTCACATGAACATGATGAAGAGTTAAAGAGTTTTGTCTAATTGTCATTCGGTTATTTACGATTGGTTGCGGTGTTGGTTATGGGGGTCTCAGTAGAGCTATTTCGCGATAGATACAGCTTCCTTCTTGAATGACAATAATTCACCTGCTAATTGCCCTGGAACGGTGTTTTAAGGTGGTGAAAATGCAGCCCAGGCTTACTTCATAAAGTGCAGACAAGGAAGAACAAAGAGGGAGTCCTGAGATGATTTAATGATACTTAACTTGTGCGATTTATGTTTATGGTATGTTTGCCTGGATTTTTTTAATCCTGTTATAAAGATGAAGTGGATGATTAACAGCGAGGTTAGCGGATGGTTGGAAGCACCTCAATATACTCATCTCTATAAAAGGCTGCGAGGAAATCATTCTCAAAGTTTTTATATTGCGATTGCTGACATATGATGAGGTTGAATTTTGAATGGTTCGAAGATTAAGAGAGGTTAAGATGAAAAAATCACTGACTTACTCCGCTCCCTCATTAAGGAGCCTTTTCAAAACGGTTGCTTGCTAGGAGGTTTATCTTTGACGTTGTTGATTAGAATGAGAGGTGTTTTTTCACCCTATTGGTACCGTCAAACAGGGTCCTTACATCGGGGCTATATAGCAACTCTCGCACCTGACGAAGCTTCAATCAAAAGGACCTTTTACGAAAATTAGTCAATGATTGGGTTCCATCAAGACCCAGATGTGTAATAGCCAAGTTGGCAGAATGATCTTCTGCCCCGGGCCCGTATCGTCCCTGGGGGAAAAGGCTTTAGCCTGGATATGGAGACGCTTTTGGGCTTGCGTCGACGTTAGGCATAAAGAAGTGTTCTGTTTAACACTATTTAACACTTCATTTAGTAGTGGATTGCGGGAAGCATCCACGCGAACTAAGACGTCTGTGGAGACGTCCAAACCCTTGGGAGCTTTAGTCTTCGTCAAAGAATGATGGGATAGTGTGGGTGATGTCAAGTTAGCCACGGTGTCCCTGTGCAAACGCAAAAGCCCAGTTGTGGAAAGGGCTGATGTAGTATCGAGCACAGGTTCGCTAGGGTCTACGGAGGCCAAGGAAAACTAAAGACAAGACGACCACGAAGATTCATCGTGTGTCATTATAGAGGCGTCCAGTGTCCTATGCCAGCTTTCCAGCATTCCATTGGATTGCGGGTGGTATGCAGTCGTCCGATGGCCTTTGAGTTCTAGGCGTTTGCCTAACTCCGAGGTCAGGGTAGACTCGAACCGCATTCTGTGGTCAGTTATGACTTCAGAGGGAACTTCAAAGCGGGGGGTCCACTCCCGACAAAGGTTCTCGGCGCACCATTCTGCGGAAATATCAGCCAGAAATATTGACTCAGGTGTGAACCTGTCGATAATTGTGAGGCAATACTTGAAGCCATTCGAATCTCGCAAGAGGCCAATGGTGTCGATGTTGATCGTGTGAAAATGCTTGGTAGATCGAGTAAATGAGCCTACTTATTTCTGTACGTACTAGATGACTTTACATTTTTGGCACGCCATGCACTGTCTGACGCAGGAGTTAGCATTCTTGTCATGAACTCAAGGGAAGTTTCTACTCAATAGCAATATACTGTTATTAACTTTATCTGACCGGATAGCGGTATAGACCTATGATAGATGCCCCATAGAAGCAGATTCGTATTTTTTTCCAGACTTTTGTGTTAGATAGAGTCTGAGAATGGTCCTTTAAATCAAGTTACCCCTTTCTGACAACCCCACTTCTTTCCCACTCGTTCCAGGTAACGTTAAAACTAAGATCAGATTTTGAAAATACTATTTGATGCCTTTCATTCGATAACCCTAAATTCTAAACTCGATGAAAAAAAATTATATACCCTCGTTTCTTAGAAAAGTTTACGAAATAGGCAGACTGACAGATAGACATATTTCTACAGCGCTCAGAGACCTATTGAGGGCGTGCAGTAAATCGATGCGAAGAACCTAAGGCGAACATACTACGGAAGGCAGACAGTGACCATTACTATGTCTGTGGCATCAGCTAAGGATGCTTTATCCGCGGATAAGGTTCGCATTGGATGGGTCATGTGTAGGCCAGCAAACATTTTTCAAGAGGTACTTTAAATGCTCCCGGTTCAGACACATGGCGAACGATTGCACTAGCGTCACCGATAGATCGAAGCTGCATTGAAGATGGGAGGTACAAATCATTCGGCGAAGGTCTATGCTAGGAACTCTTTCTGTCTTTTATGTAAAGAAGTCAAGAATTGCGATTGCAACCATATAACGGGTAGTACCAAGTGTGCAGTCCAGAGGATCGCTTTAAGCACTTTAAATTTATGAGAGTCATCCAGCTGAATTTATTAGCAACCTGCTCAGGATCCGCTCTCAGAGAAAGTATAGGAAAAGGAAATCGGCCGTGAAAGCACGACAGTTAGCGAGGTTGTGCGCAAAGTCTTGGATGAGTGGTATGGGGTAGCGGTCTGGAATGGTTTGAGCATTCAGACGCCTGTAATCGCCCCATGGTCTCCATTCTCCGTTGTGCTTTCAGAATGTGTGTAGTGGAGAAGATCAGCAGCTATTTTATGGTCTGTAAATACCCTGCTTTAAAAGTATGTCAAATTCTTTCTTAACAGCGGCGAGCTTCTGAGGTGGTGACGGAAGCACCTTTGAGAAGATAGGGGAGCCAGTAGTGCGGCTGTGGTGCTGTATATCATCCTTAGTTGGCTGCGAGAAACTACTTTAAGTAGTTATGTTGCGGAGCACCATCTTATTTCTTTATCTCCCTGTTGACTTTTTATGCTTAATTTAGCCGATGTGGTGTCGCCATGACATAGGTCGTTAGCAAAATTAACCTGGAAGTCTTTTTAGACTACCATGCAGGAGCAGGATCGATCACTTCCATTTTCATATAACAAGTCAGCATGTTGGAAGTTTAGGTCCCTGACTACCCACCAACGTCCCACGGTTCTTGTATCAGGTATATAAATGTCTTCCAGCTATTTATCCGTGCAGTCGCTTTACAAAGCGTTAGATGAAGATGCCGAGGGCTCCGCGTCCCCCTCAATGGTTTTAGGAGCTGACACTTGTAACGTGACGGTCCCTAGCCCGTAGTAGTGCCAGCAGCCAGTTTGTTCCCGAATCTTCTTAACATCGGGTTCGGGAATGCCGATAGCCTGTCGGCTTTTTCTCTTATTTTGCTTCCTAGCAGCATCCGGTTGGATGTGTTCAGGTTATTCTGGACACCAAGTTGTTCCAGATCCTCAGCACCATTACGCTCTTCTTCTGGAAGCCAGTGAAAGCACTTTTTTGAACGATGGCAGCTCAGAAACCCTTTTCAGGATTAGTGACGCACCGTTCCGCACATCGTTGAGGGGGGACTAGTAGTGCTTGGGCCACTCGTTCTTGTTTTCGCTGGCAAAGTTTAGTCGTAACATTTTACGGTATACACCTACCGATTCAAAACAAAGCTTAATGGAGTCCTTAAATTTAGGAGGAGTTTCCTGTTAAATTGTTTGCACTGTTCAGTATCGTAACCGGATGGATTAGTGTCGTCATTCAAGATCAATCCATCGGTTTCGATAGCCTTGGCCCCAAATGAAGGCCTAGCCGTTGCCGGCCGCGCCCTCTTTGCCGCCTTTTGTGTCGAAGAGTTGGGATCGTCCAAGGACCGCTGCCGCTTCGGTTTCCCCTCCAAACGATCCTTTCCCCTCAACTTTGGCACAGCGCGTGGGTTGTGATTTACCCGAAGGTGACTTGCCAGGAGGCTGTCTGCTGTCCGTGGACAGGTGCTTATCCATAGGCAAGACTTTGGTCTGAGCAGGTGGCACTGATTGAAGCCCGTGGTGAGGAGTGCTGACAGAAGTGGCCTGCTTCGGCTCGTCTGATCAGAACTGGGTGCAAATTAGATTGGTTCCCACTTGAGTAAGTGGAGAATCTGAGCCTCAGGTTCTCTATTGATGAGCTTAGGGTTACTCCTTCAATCGGGGTTTGATCGTCACGATCGAGATTTAATTTAAGTTTTTAAGGCTTTGTGTAAAACAAAACCTTATTGAAAGCGGTCTACTGTGGAAAGCTTCAAAAGCTACCGTAGGCTCCTGCCTCACGGTTATGTGGGACTTTAACCCACACCTTCTTCTTCTTCCACTCTCCCCGCAGGACTCCCATTTGGCATTACATCGTGGGGCTGGATCATCGCGTTTATTCTTTCGGCTGACTTCCTCCTGCCTAAGCTTCTTACTGGCTGGCTGCAATCACCTTTTCGACGTCGGTCCATATCCCTTTTGCTTTCACCAAATATTTCATTATATTTTTGAGTGTAAAGGGCTCCCCGGTTGTAGCTTGCAATGCAGCCCTTTGGGCTGCGAATCTCGGGCAATCGAAAAAACGTGTTCTGCGTCCTCTGCAATATTTGGGCACTTTGGGCAATATGGCGCGTCATCACGCCCAAATCGATACAGGTATGTTCGATAGCCTCTGTTTCGGCTCAAGAATTGTATTAGGTCGAAACCCACCTCCACCGCCTTTTCTGACTCGTACCACTTCTCTTGTCGACGGCTCGGCCTTAGACCACCTATATTTGATAGCATTTTCGCAACCAGCGTGTAATGAACTTAGGGAAAATAGGAAGACCAGACGATCATCCTAGTTAACTGAGAACGACCTAGAGGGAAGAGCTATCCCAGAAACCTGAAAAGTTGGCGAAATTGATCGTGAAGGTCGGCCCGCAAAGACTGAAGCTTCATCAAGTGCTCAGTTGACATGTTCTTGCACGCCTCTGTGCTAGCCAGGCTCGGGAATGTAGGGGCGGGGTCCTTTGAGCGCTTTGATCCCTCACATGTCATATATACAAAATTAACGTGTCTATACCGTTGCGTGGGTCTGCACCGGCATTCAAAATAGACAGCAAACGAAGGAATTCGCGGCGGTCTAATGAAAAAAAACCAGAACGCAAGCTAAAACTGAAAAATAAAAAAAAACGCTCGATCGCGCGCGTGGAGTCGTAAGTCTCCGGAGCCGAGAGGGAAGATCCACGACGGATCACAATCCCGATTATGGTTTCTTCTGCCTCTGCCGTGATTGAGGCGCGGCCCCTGAGGTTCACGATCCGAGGCAGAAGAAACCATGATCGGGATTGTGATCCGTTGTGGATCTTCCCTCTCGATCTACTATAAAACTAATTGGCTGTAAAACCCCCGATGTACGCTATAATATAGAGCATGATCCTACCAAGTATTGTGGAAATCACACTATTACTAGCAAAGTTATAATAGGTCAAAGTGGTTGCTTCTGTGCTAATTCAAGACTTTAAATGTCAGTATATATATAGCATCCACTCAAATATTTTTATATAAGAAATACACAAAACCTTTCATACCTGATGCGTTTCCCGACTTGTTTAATAGGTTTTTATTTTTTTAGTTTCTCCTAATTGGCTGCCACGGCTTCAGTTTTATTGGGGAAAGTAAGTCGATTTGGCAGAGTCGATTTGCTTAAACAAAAAAATTAACAAAGCGGTTGACACCTGAAGCTTCTGGATGTGCTCCTCGAAGGTAGGCTGTAACTTCCTGAACGCTGCAGTCGCATTTGGTTTGATCAGCTCTACGGGATTCGACCAAAACCTCTCGCTTTATGGTATTCTATATTGTGGGGGGTGTCTATTATTTTGCTAGTCATTGACGGGCTCTGCTCTTTGCTACTTTTAGTTTTGTTACGGCTGTTCTGACTTAGTATTTGGGAGGGTATAGTCGCGCAAGGTGTGCCGACATGTTTTCTCCGTGGCTGAATTTGTTCGTGTCAGATAGTGCCTCGATCTTTATTTCTATTTCTAATCGCAAGATTGTATCTTATCTTTTTAGTTGACAGTGATCGTATTTTATCGTACTAAACCCTAGTGTTGTTTTTCTTTACTATATCTTCTGCCTATTCTCAGATCGCTAATTTAGTTTTGGTCATTTTTGGAAAACAACCAGTTTTTCAAGTTTAAAACGCGATCACTTAAAAGCTTTATAATTCTGACACGGTTACTTCTTCAGGAGACATATTTATATTCAATTCCAGACACCAAATCCATAAATTTTGGATTTTCATATTAATAACATTAAAGTTGTCATAATTCACTCAAAACATGCCCGTCCCTTGACAACATTAAGTTACTTGTAGAGTCACCAAGTCGGCAAACACAGTCAAAAGCGATTACTTCAGCCAGAGACCTCGCCAAAAAAGAGAACCTTGAATATCCCCAAAAAACATGGAGCCACCAGGCCTTCAGTATCTGAAGAGTCCAACCAAACAAAAAACCGAAAACGCCGATTATTACTACACTGGGTTCATTGGAACATCTTAGATACGAGTATGAACATACTAAAGTATATTCGTACGACTATCTGTCTATCTGTCCGTCTGTGTTGTTTATCTCTCATTGTCTTACAGGGAAGATACCACTTTGTTGCTTCTGGGAGCTCATGTTACTTACGATTTTCTTTGCGTGGTTCTAAGCAAAAATTGCTTTTGATTATCTCAGAGCGTGATGCATTCCACGCAGCGGGATTCCAGCGAAAAAAAAAAGCCACAACAAAAGATTTGTATCTTCCGCCCATGAGTGCAAGAAACAGAAATTTCTGAAGGGGAACTGTGACGACATGCTGCGCTACAGCTTTAGATATTACACCCAAAACGGTCGATTGCGTGCAATAGCGAATTTGAACTTTTTATTAAGAAGTTGGAGGCTGTAAAGGCGACTCGTGACTTGGGGATGATATTGCTCTATTTGCATATGCAATCTGTGCTGTGAAGATTTTTACTTTTCATGTGGTCGTTAGCAAAGGAAGACTCAGAAGATTGGGATTATTCACTTCCGAACGAGATAGTGCAGCTGGTTTTGAGGCTTCCCCTTTGTAATGATAAGACATGGAAGAGCTGGATTCTGGGAACTGAAAGTGCACCAAAATGATTTGCATCTTGTCTGGAAGAGTCCAGGCAGTTAATATGCCACAAATCTGCACATTGTGAGTGGGAGCTGAATTGGTTTGCACATTTCCCATGAATTTTTGAAAAACAGGTTCAAGGTTCTTAGAGCTATTCAACTCCCATCAGCTGTCATGAATTAAAATGATCCCAGCCGCTATTTACACGTTTGGAATTCCCCAGAAAATGACCGATAATTAGGAGTCAGAGCACATAAATGACTCATAAAAACCTAAATCGGAATAAGAAGCAGAAATTGATTGACAGGTGGTGCTACTCCATTGAGTTCTGACTCAGTTCTTTGGATATTTGTGGTTTTTCCCGAAAGTGCAACGTAAGTGGTTGACTCAAGCTTGCGGTCTACTTAAATTTGAAGTGATCTAAATACTTTTAATTAAGATTCCCAAAGAAGATTAGTATTTACTTTCAGTACACATTGATCTTTAAAATAGAACTCATTTGTCCAGTGAAACATTCGTAGCAAATCTGAGATTGAAGATCTTGTCTTGATTTTTCATAAAATCACCTAAAATTCAATAAGTCGCTTTTACCTGCGCAGCCAGCGGAGTTGTACTAGCAACTTATGAGCGATTGCAGTCCGGATTATGTTAGTCGCGTTTCTTTTCCAGTTCCACCGGACAGAAGACTGGACATCGTCCCGAGCCTACAATTTGTATAACGGTCTCACCAGGGGCGCTACGATCTCTCGCTTGGGGACTTACCTCCCTATATCTGCGCCGTGCTGCCCTCCTGTCAGATCTTCGGCATGCCGTTGACTTGTGTCCTTATCTAAACGCCTGCAATAATTGGTAGGGATACCGGTGTGTGTATCCTACATTCTACCTAACCAATTCTGATTTCTCCGCTATTAAGCTGCTTTTTCGCGAACTATTACCACCACAACAAGCCTCGGGAATTTGCTGAGGTGACGTCTATCTAGGCATTAGTAACCTCTGGGTATTCAGGCGTAATTTTTTTTTTTTGGGTATTGTAAGTGAATGCATTTATGCCAAGAGTGTTCGATTCCCGCAGTGTGACACCGTCGGACTACCAACTAAACGTCTTCCTATCGTCAGAGAATAGCGTGGAACCGTTTGTCCCATTACTTCAGGCTAGTCTGCGAGCTCTCCCGCCTTGCGGATGATTCGAATGAGGGAATTCTTTTCAGCAACAGGAAGAGAGAGGAGAAAGAGAACTACTAGTTTAAGAAACCCTCTGCCATTTGGCCCCTCCACCGGTCAAGCTCTATCTTCTTTACAACAAGAAGAACCCGAACATAATGCGAAACACGGCTCCGTATGTCAGCGAAAGAGATCCCCTGTGTTTAGAGTTGCTGATAAATCCTACCCGCTTCGACAAAAAAAAACGTGTGATGGGCGTTGTTCGCAATCCCATTGCAAAACACACAATCAGGAGATCAGGAGAGCCTTTCCAATCTTGTACAGGTAATACTGAAAACCTTAATGTTCACTTAAGAGCTGGGCAAGAAAATAGTCAGCCTCACCGTACCTCCAATTCAGCCACCCACCTAAGATGCCAATGAGCCGCGTAGTCCATTTACCTCGAATCTCATTTGGCCAAGAAAGCTGCCACTTATCTAGTGTACGTTGCCGTTCTTCGCAAGCAACCACCTCCCTTGCGTTTGTATATGATTTTACGCTCCTTAGCAAGAAGGGCAACGGGGATCACTCTCGAGTTCACCATCGAGGCCTTGTCTCTGAACCGGCACGGTTCGCAGACGCCACCCGCAAAGCTCCCATCTCTGTACTTGCGCAAGATGCTTACAATATGCTTCCTTGCCAAGAGTCTTAGCCCATCCCTCTGCGCCATAGAGCAGAACAGACTGCGTTAAATTCACCAAGAAGCGTCGTCTGCTAGACGTAGTACTCTTAATATTTACCGTTAGCCCACTTAAGGCCGAAACTTCAGCTGTCACTTTGTCCGTTCCTGCTTTGATTTGTTTGAAAAAGTTCATCTTTGAGTCAAGAGTCAGTCCAAGGTACTCAGCCATTTGTTTTGACTCGATTATCGATTCGCCGACAACTACTTCGGTTTTTTCCAGTGCAAGGTTGAAACCATGAGCAGTCATCCATCCACTTACCCGCCGCATTAATATGCTAAGTTTGTTTTGCGTCTGTTCGTCAGTGCGTCCAGTAACAAGCCGCAATATCATCTGCATAGCCCACCAGGCGCGACTCTTCTGGCATGCCGAGTCTTATACTACAGACTATCAAAAAAAGCGCTCTAGAAGTCCGACCGCAGAATGGATCCCTGCGCTACCCCCGACGTAAACTCCATCCTGCTCCGACCCTCTAACAAATCATACAGCAGGGGACGGTTTTTCAGATAATCCCCCAATATCCGTAAGGGATAGCTTGGCACGTGGAAAGTGCCTGGAATGTCTTTCAATTTTACGGAATTAAAGGCATTTCTGACGTCAAGCGTTACGAGAAGCACCATTGGCAGAACTTGGCGACGTTCACACCTTGCATAATAGCGTCAACTGTGGATCTCCGTGCTCTAAAGCTGAACTGCCATTGTGATAAGTCTCCGGCAGCACGTATCGCTTCAGCGAGTTTACTTCTGACAAGCTTTTCGAGCACTTTTCCGGCAGTGTCAAGCATTTTGCTCAGTATGAAGATAAAAACTCGCTTTTCCCTTTGCTTATCATCGCAAGCCTCGCCACCTTACAACGAGAAAGGACAATGTCTTGTTCAAACTCTCTTATAGGAAAAAGTGGGCAGTCCTCGACAATCTCCGTGCTGCCGCTATTACCCTGTACGGAGTGTGCAGAGAATAGTGCCCGCACAATGCGAATCATGTGCTCGGCCTTAAGTGAACAGGGTTTCCGCAGAACCCCGATTTTTCGAGTTGCCAGTTTGTAACCGAGTCCCGATTCAACTCATCGACCAGGTCCTTCTCCAGCAGCGAGCTTTGCTCTGGTTTAATGCGCTGCAGAGTCTCTTTTTAACTGATCTGCAGCCTGTCATTATGGTATATGCCTCCTCCCGGTGCTTTAAACGCCATGTTAAACGGTGGAGTTTGTGACAGAATTTTCCATTTCTGCCGTCCACTAATCTATGGAATTCTTGCTCCGTTTTGATACTCTCCTGGACATTGAAGCTCCGCAGTCCGTCGTTATCAGGCTTGTAACTGAATTTACGACAGAGTAGCCTATAGCGTCATCACTCCCAGAGTGCCCTCCAGCGCGGCCCCACCTACTCCAACAAGTGTTCGACAAACCTCATGGTGTTGGCCTTCGTGACGTTCAAATCACAAAATGAGCGCCGGGGTGGCGCACACCGAGAATTTGTGTCAACCACTTCAAAGGCAATGTATTGGTGGTCGCTTGCCGAGAAGTGTTCCCGAACTCGCTACCCGTCAACTAGGAACACCAGTGACTCTGACGCGAAGGTTATGTCGGGAATGCTTCCCTCGCGGCCTGGTTGCTGCAACGTTGGGAAGGATTATGTGTTCAAAACTACAAATCCTGTAAAAAATAGTTATCGTTCCGATGTTTGTAGTTCCTCTGAATAAAATAAAACTATGTAGCTTCTCCTATTAAAATATATTTTTATAATTTGTAGATACGCATTTCGAGAGCTCCTTACTCTCTTCCTCAGTACTTTAGCTACTACTAATGCGTCGACTTTCGTCGGAGGCTTGATGGTTTGGCGGATGCTATCTTAGGCATAGATGGGCGGATCCTGGTCGGGGGTGACTTCACTGCTAGGGCACTTGAATGGGGCATGCCTCACACAGACTGCAGAGGAAAACGACTTCTTAGGCACAGATGGGCGGATCCTGGTCGGGGGTGACTTCATTGCTAGGGCACTTGAATGGGGCATGCCTCACACAGACTGCAGAGGGAAACGACTTCTGGAAATGGCGGCGAGAACAGGACTGGTAGTTCTAAACACCGGATCCACCCCAGCGTTCCGGCGCCGGGGCTGCGAGGGAAGCATACCAGACAAAACATTCGCGTCGGAATCACTGGTGTCGCTGGTGAACGGGTGGCGAGTTCTGGGACACAAACTCTCGGTGTACGCCATCCCGGCCACCTTTCTGTGCATGGGACGTCGGGAAAGTGAACACCGGGAGGTTTGTCGAAACTCTTGGAACAGGTTGGGCCGCGCTGGGGGCGGTGGCGCTGCGGCCGACACTGTAGTAAATTCAGTTATGAACCTGATAATGACGGCCTGTGGAGCTTCCATGCCCAGTAGGCCATCGAAACGGCCATCTATATATTGGTGGACGGTGGAAATCGCAGAGCTCCAGAATTAGTGTCACAGGCTCCGCCACTTAACACAACGTCTAAGCGACCGGGAGGAGGCATGTACCATAATGATGGAGTACAAATTAGCCAATAGGAGACGCCGCAGCGCAATAAACAAGAACAAAGCTCGCTGCTGGCAGGATCTCGTCGACGAGGTGAATGGGGACCCGTGGGGACTCGGTTACAAACTGACAACCCGAAAAATCGGGGCTCTGCGGAAACCCTGTTCACTTAAGGCCGAGCAGATGAATCGCATTGTAAGTGCCCCCCTAAGATTTATCTCCCCGACAATTTGGTTTTAGAGCAGGGCGATCCACAGTCGATGCTATCATGCAAGTCGTGGATGCCGTTCGACGAGCGGAGGCACATAGTTGCCGAACTCGACGGGTGCTGCTCCTCGCAACGCTTGACGTCATAAACGCCTTTAATTCCGTAAGACGGAAAGATATTCTAGGCACACTAAACAATACTTTCCATGTGCCGAACTATCTCTTACGGATATTGAGGGACTATCTGAGGAACCGCTCCCTGCTCTATGAAATGCTAGAGGGTCAAAGGAGGATGGAAGTCGCGTCGAGGGTAGCAAAGGGATCCATCCTAGGGCCGAACTTCTGGAACGCTACCCATGGTAGTCTACTCAAATTCGACATGCCAGAAGAGTCGTGCCTGGTCGGCTATGCAGATGATCTCGCGGCGCTTGTTGCTGGACGCACTGTCAAACAGACACAAAGCAGACTTGGCATATTGATGCGACGGGTAAGCGGATGGATGACTACACATGGTTTCAACCTTGCACTGGAAAAAAACCGAAGTAGTCATCCTGACTAAAAAGAGAATTCCGACCCTGCGTCCCATATCGTTCGGCGAGTCGATAATCGAGACAAAATCAGCGGTAAAGTACCTCGGGTTGACTTTTGACTCAAAGATGCTTTTTTGAGCAAATCAAAGCAGCAGCGAACAAGGCTGCTGAAGTTTCGGCGTTAAGTAGGCTAATGGAAAACATTGGGGGTCCTACGTTGAGCAGGCAATGTTTCAAAACGCAGTCTGTCCTGCTCTACGGCGCAGAGGTATGGGCTGACGCTCTTGGCAAGGATGTATATCGTAAGCGTCTCGCGCAAGTACAGAGACGGGGAGCTTTGCGAGTGGCGTCTGCGTACCGCACTGTCTCTGAACCCGCCGTTATGGTGATCACAGGAGTGATCGTCGTTATCCTTCTTGCTAAGGAGCGTCAGGCCATATACAAGTGCAAGGGAAATGAGCCAAGAGAGGTTGTTGTTCGTGAAAACGGCAACTCACTCTAGACGAGTGGCAGTTCTTTTGACAAAATGAAACTAGAAGCAGATGGACTGCGCGGATCATCGGCAACTTAGGTGTGTGGCTGAATCGGAAGCATGGTGAGACTGACTATTTCCTTACCCAATTTTTAAGTGGGCATGGAGGCTTTCAGTCTTACTTGGATAAGAGTGGAAAGGCGCGATATTGTGTGCTTTGAACACAGGGGATCTCTCTTCAAACAACATTGTCGAAGAGATGCTGAGGAGTGCTGGCAGGTGGAGCCGTGTTGCCCATTACGTTGGGGTCCTTCTCGTTGTTAAGAAGACAGAGCTCGACCGTGGAGGAGCCGGATGGCAGGGGGTTCCTTGAACTGATAGTTCTTTTCCTCCTCTCCCCTCCCGTGGGTGAAAGGAATTCCCTGATTTGAAGGCTCCGCAAGGCGAGTGAGTTCCGGGACTAGCCCGAAGTATTGTGACAAACGGTTCCAGGCTAGCTCTCTGACGATGGGGAGGTGTTTAGTTGGTAGTCCGACGACGTACCGAACCGGGAGTCCAACACTCTGTGCGTAAATGTATTCACCTACCCTACTCAAAAAAAAACCCGTCTCACGACCTTGCCTTAGGTGCCTGAACTCCACCGCTGAATCCTCCTTTTGGATAATGATAATGATGACCATCCTCTTGAGGTATTTACTAATCTTCAATCATAATGACAAGTAGGTGTACTCTTCACTAATTGGAATCCAAAAGACTGACATACTGACTGGGCAGATTCTTCTAAAGGGTCGCATGATGTAGTGGTAATTCCACTTCGCTTAAGCAAACACGCAGTTGTCAATCACTCGATTGGAAAGTAATAAATCTTCTTTGGATTGCTGAAAACTATTTGTGCGTGAGGTCATCCTGGAATACCAATCTAATGAATTGTTTCACGAATTCTAAATAGCACAGTAAAGCCTACGCGAAATCAAAAGTGCCATTTCAGCCTCTTTACTATTCCACACTGCTGAGTTGAATAAACCCTTGAGGCGCTATAAAAAAAAACTCACCAAAGCGTACACGCGTAAATCTGAATTAGATCATTCCACCTTACAGCGCCCAACATTCTTTAACTCTAGACAAAACCTAGCCTACCTACCAGAACAGTCATCATCTTTCGATCAAGATACACCGATTATCTGATGGCGATCATGATAGCTACGAAAGAGATAATTTTCAATATTAAAGCCGTTATTGAATATCCATTAATTTTGCACACTTTACGTCAGCTCCAGTCACTCATCGCCTGGCTTACACTTGGGCTTAGAGACAGAAAGTGAGCCGCTCTAGAAGTATCTGGAGAATTTGTAATTCATATGTGAAGTGATGTTGGATGATCTAGCGGATCATCGGATCTTCCCAGAAATCTGAGCTACTGCTCTCATTGACATGGTATATGCTAATGGAGCGGCATCGCTTCCTGTGCATGAAATTCGTAATTTAAATTTAAATTATTTTCACGCCAGCAGCTATCAGTAAGCGTTGTTGAGTGTATCTTGTCTGGTTGTTTTCAGTGCAATCTATTCGTGTTTGACTGATATCGCTGTGTTGATGATGTTAACATCTAATTGGCAATTCGGAGTGATCGTGTCGATCGATAAAAAAAATGATGATATCGCTACTGGTATTACTGGAAAAAAATTTTCTTAGAAAGTTGCGACGAATTATGACTCCCTCCTACAGCTTGACTATAATTAATATGAAAGGGGTACACTTTTTGCTCCAGAATGGGTTATTGATGTTTCAAAGGGTCGAAAACTGACAGGAACATGAGTAGCGATCTTGTGGGTGTATTCAACCGAGCAAATTCATAAAAATTTCCATTCAAAGCTCTTTGAAGTAATCGACGAACATATCTTTCCAGAAGAATCTCAATTATCTCGCCAAAAAAACGCTCCTAAACTTTTGGCACATCAGCGAATCTGAAGAAATCGGTCATACCAATTTCCTCTTCTATTGAATTCAATGGTAATTCAATTAAGGTCGATCTGGCCTAGAACTTATCAATCATAAATTCTCTTCTTGCCTTTACCAATGGCAATCAATGAAGCCTCCTACAAAAGAGACCATTTCAAATGCGATCACTTCGGGTCCATTAAAAGTTCAATCGAATCGATTTTTAAATTCTTTAGTTGTATCATAAATCCATGTATATATGGTCTAGTCGGAGCTATCAATAATTTTCAAGACACGATTCAAGCTTCTTACGATCGTGCCACAAGTCTAGATCGATCACTTTGTAATGCCGACTTGGAAAACAGCCTGAAGAGCTCTCAACTCTGGAAAATAGATCTTAATGCCACAAAAATTAGACCACTAAGAAATGGGTTTAGCAAGATCGTAATAGAGTGTCCAATTAAGTATGTGAGATTGGCTTGATCACATTTGAATCAACTTGAAACTCCGGTGTCGAAAAAAAAAAGTTTGAGAAAGTCCCGGACCGGCTCAGTCGACCGGCTCCATCTAGATACAGTTCTTTCCGACAAGATTTATTACCAAGTTTGTGACCTGTGAAGATCACTAGCACGACCGCACAGAAAACCTGATTTATTTCGGAATGCAAACTACATTGTATTCTAATTACCTGAGCTATCACCATTTTGCCGGACAAGACAAGATCGCGGATAATGACACTCTGATTGAATATGACGAGCAGTCGGTCATGCTTGCTAACGAACCTGATCCGCTAACTTTCAAAATGGTCAGATTTGAGAAATGAACTATGCAAGAATATCTATTGGACAAAAAGACGAACTACACATGATCACCTCTGAAGAGTTGATATTTGATATTTGCGTTGACCATATCGGTCAAGCCTTGCTTCGACATTGTAAATTGGTTCCGATTGTCTTTTCTGGATGTCGAACAAATTGTACTGACCACATAGGAACGAGATACGACCGGAGGATCACAAGATCATTTCTCAGAATGTGGAGAAATCTAATCAAGATCGCTGATCTTGTTAGAGATTTTCATCTTTTTTGTTTGAATTAAAATTAATGGTTTTGAGGAGCAAAAAAATCCAAAATTGACCTTGAGGCAAGTTGAGAAACCTTAATGCGGATGAAGACTAATATAATTGTTTTTATTTCTAGATGAGGCTAGGAATAAGCGCTGTTGATTGTATGGGAAGAAGTATCTTACTTATTAGGTTGAAGTAGCTTTGGGTATGAGCAAAGACAAAGCGAACTCGCCGGACGTTTGGCGCGTTTTTAGGTCACTGACAGCATCTGGAAATCTGATTATTATCTTCAACAAGGATCGCTAATGATTCGCAAGCAAGTCGGTTATATTAACAAGTTCTTCCTTGAGGCAAATTTCACTAACATATGAGGGCAACTAGTTGCTGTTGTAAATATCAGTGAGAAATTTTGTCTTATGATACGTAAGGGACAGCCAAGATAGCGAATAACTTCTTTGGTTGCTGTGGTACGTGATGGGACTCACGTAGTGTCTTCTCACATTTCTGGGAAACCATTATTTCTGTGGTATGACCCAATATGGGTTTTCAAGTGGGTAGCTAACTTTATGTTCTGCAAAACCGAAGCTGATGCGCCTGTGGCCCTAATGTTGGGAGGCCTAAAAAAGACTCAGACGGGAGGTAGGCTTTACCGGCGCTAACTTTATATCGTATTCAGCAAAGTGAAACTTTTAGTTAGAAGATCATTGATTTCACCATTGTTTAGGGCACTGGGCGTAGAACAGTGGAGAAGGAGTCCGGGCTTCTCAGAAAGTCGTGTTTGGAGTTGAAGTCCATTTCAAGTAACCGCTAGTGATGGCGCGTAGATGTTGTGGACGAGCTATACCCCACCAAGGAGTAAATCACAACTATATATACATAGTTTATTTTCACAGACCCCAGAATGATGTAGGGGTGGAAAAATCATTTTCAGCGTTGTCTGCTTTTTTAAGGCCTTCTGTAGGACAAATTTTATTCAAACCTGCCTACTGTCTTTCTACTACACGCACTTTTCTTAGAGTTGTTTGTATGTATTGATTGGAGAATAAGGAATCACAGGCATGCAGCGAATGACATTCTGAGTTTGAAGAGGTGCTTCCATACTTGCGGGGAGGTCTAAAGCGTTTTTTTGTCGAATATAATCGTGCAGGGCATACGATCAAAGATCCGGTTAGTACTTCATAAAACAAGTCTTAAATTTTACATCCCTTAAAAAGTAAAAAAAGAAAACAAAAGAAGTGGGGTAAGGCAATAGACAGTCATGCGTATTAGGGAAAGGGCGGGACCCTTCCTTGAAACAAGTCGGGAAACCGGAAGCTAGACGCTTCAGGTATGAAAGGTTTTGTGTATTTCTTTTATAAAGAGATTTGCTTGTGCATTTGTCCCATTAGCATGTAGCACGTAATATGATATATGCATATCTTATATGAAAATATCTACTTTCAAGTGATATTGACATTCATAGTCTTGAATTTGCACAGAAGCGACAGCTGTTGCTGATAATGCAATTCTCACCAAATTTGGCAAGATCATGCTTTATACTGTAGCCTATACTGCTACTAGGGTGAACTTAAGGGGGGTTTCCCTGTCAATTACTTAACATTATAGTAATGTACTATTATTAACTTCATTTGAATAGGAATCGGTATGGAGGGTATTTCGGAGCCTAGGCACCATATAGTGGCAGCCCCCTGATTTTTTTTCAGATTTTTCGGTTGAGTAGTTTCTGAGAATGGTTTCGTTAAAAAATGATCATTTTCATTTCCACAAGTGCATGATTAGTTAAAAATTGTCATGTGTGAAAGGATGAATTTACATTACATTTGGAGTGCTTCCACCATGTCATGTTGACTGAGGATAAAACATCGTAGTCGTTTTCGATTAACTAACCCGGAGCGTATCTTAATATTTGTTCGAAAAAAATACACTATATTGCAATGTTTTTGACATTTGCTGAACAAACTTTATAGGTTCATCCCAGGGGTATACAATTTTGGAAAATTTGGTAGAAGCCTTATTATTATTAATGCAAATTGTGTTTACAGCTTACTTCTTACTTCCTACTGATTCTACCTCCATTTCCTTATAATTTCTACTCCCACTTAGTGCAGCGATTTCTGGATGATTTAGTAGACCAGAGTTCCATCATTATTGTCTAATCGTTTTCGTAACTTTCATTTTATTACCTTTTCATTTTTGATTAATATTCAATAACTAAATTTGAACTTTTTCCCTTTACAGGTATGTCAACGAAACAACAATTTCCGAGACTCTTGAGGTGCTAATGCGAAAAGAACCGAAGTCTATAATCGTGCATATTTTTATTTCTGCGGTGAGTTCGACCTCCCATTGAATTTGCCGAAGTTATTATACTTTGATTCCCTGATCGCATGGCAGTATTTTTGTACCATGAATAGTCGTCGATTTGGTTTGCTGTTGGTGAGTTTTTGGATGATTACCTGTCAGAATTGTCTCCAATGTCAAATTTGATTATTCTACGGCTCGACTGTCCAGTATCTAATTAGCCGTCTAGGACCTCTTGCTTGGTTCTAGCCACGTATGTTAGCTTAGTTCCTAGATTGCTTATTTTTGATCTATTACTACTATTTCTAAGGATTTATTATGGAAGACTTTCATCTCTGCTTCGGTGAGATGACATTGCAGTCGGCAATAATCGGTATTGCTTTGCTTTCCCAATATTCCACCAGTCTGTGGACTTGCTCCGGTGGCATCTGGTTGTCGTTTCCTCGAAACCAGTCCGATACCACGATTGCCTTGCAGTTCTAATGCCGGCTTCCAATAGAACTTCGAGAGTTGTGGTGTTTCCGCAGTCAGGAATTGCATTGTGAACCTTTACTCAGGTCCTCTTGGCAGTCCACATTCGTTCGGTGTTAGAACTTCATCATCTTCCTCCTCTGATATGATATTTTTCTGTGGTGGGAAGCCTTAGGAGATTCAGATCGAGATCTTACAACACCCTTCTTCCTCACCCCCTCCCCCCCTCCACGATCTATCGCCTCGCTTGCCTCTGGCCCTATGACCTCCATAACATCGACGATTTCTTCAGGGATTTCGACTGATTTTTCATGGAATATATCCCATCAAATATCCTTGTTCGATTTTTCCTTGTTTTTGTGTGCCGAAATATTACTCTATCTGTGGGTGATACGGCATCTGCTTCCGGTCAGGTTTTTCTTCTCTACAATTCTGGTGCTAAGCTATTCTGTTGCCGAGGCTTTCTTCCTTTATTCGGGCTTGGGTTTTCTGAGTGCATTCCTCTCTTTCAGGCTGATTTCTGCTCCTCCCCTCTACTTCCGCTTTACTGTTGACTGTTGAAGGGTTAGTTCTATTCTGAGCCTCTTTGAGAGCCTTTTCCGTTTTCAAACTTTGCATTAGATAGCGCAGATATCGTTTCCCTCGTGCTGATGTGCCAGTCAGACATGCTTACTGTTCCCTACCTTTTGACTATTGATTCTTGCTGGTTGCATCTATCTGCCTTTACTTTATGCACCAATTTGTGAACGTTTGATTCCCGCACCGCCAATTCAAAGTATTCAAGTTTCCGCTGGAATCCTTGCCCAGCTCATTTTTCCTTGATTCTTTATGTTTCGCCTGAAGCTGTAATGGATTAAAGTCGTTCTTCATCGCACATTTGGAGACAAAATGCCCTAACGGGTGGACAACTTTGGGTCGCAGTAGTGATTGTAGATGCAGTACGTATTGGTATCCCAACTTGTCTTTTTTCCACCACTTTGCCCATCCGTAGAGTCACTGCATACCTGACTCTCTACAAATTGTTGGAGTCATATTTCTCCCTTCTGTTTGTTATTAAATTAAGAATTGTACTGTTCTTCACTGTGAGATTGGAGAAGTAGGCACACCTTATCCTTTCAATTTCTGTAAACTTTACATCTTCTTTTTTAGGTAAGGTAGAGAATATTGTGTTGCCTAAATGGTTCTGTGGCCTGTGGTACGTGAAAAATCCTTCTATTTATGGCTAGCTCATTCATAAGAGTATTTCCTAGGGTTATTTCTACGACTCCTTCCTTGGTGCTAGTCATAAATGTTGTGTGTTTCCTACATGCTATAGTTCTAATCTATTGCTCAGAATAAATTTCAGGTTACCTGAGCACTGTTCCAGTATTACCCTTGGAAATTGGTTTTTGGAATTGTTGCAAATGCAGCTTTCGCATGTTTGAGGATTACCTGGGTTGTTTTAGTGCTGGCCTTCCGCTTTTCTCTAGTGGCAGAGTATCACTCCCTTCTTTTGACGTCACATTTGCATGTGCTTCGTTGTCCACTTTGATCCAAGTCTAGATCCTTAAGAGGCACCAGGTATACCTCCTCTTTCGTTTCTGTCCTTTAGATGTCATTAATCTCAACTCTTCCTTCAGGGATTTCTATAGATTTTTGATTGATACATCTTTCGAAGCTCTCTTCTTCGGGTGTTCCTGGTGTACCTTTGACCTCGTCCTTGCTTAACAACCCCTTTGGATCAGAACAGGCCCCGAGTATTCATGGTAATTTTCAAATGAAAGAAGAATACTCAGGGCTTTGCAATCAACTAACTCCCCATGAATTAGCTGCCAGTTTTGAGTCTTCTATTCTTTATATGCTCTTTGCAAGTCCCCTAATCGTTGACAACCCTTTTCCAGCATTGATTTTTCAACTCTTGAAAATATAATCTTCTCTTAAGCCATTTCCAATAGGAGGCAATTATAGGTACCTATGGATGGCGAGATGGGCATCGGTCGTGGTTATCGTTGACTCCCGGGTACGATAAGGGCCAACTATTTAATATGGCTTCCCAGGGCAAACTGCTTTTTGAAATTCTTCATATGACAAATAAGAAACCGATGATAGACGATGAATATATCGTTTAGTAGTTGCCTATTGCAGCTTCAAATAGTTTCCCAAAGTCGCTTGCTCTAGGAGTGTTGTGAATCCAAGTTGTCCCTTTCTGTGTTAATTAGCTATAACACTATTTTGAACTAGATTTCTCAAAAAACCTCGGTTGCCCTTACCAAGTTTGTTTCGTTGGTAAATTGTAGTGTCCGTTTATTTCACAATTCCTATCCCGTCCTTTATTTAAATACAATACTTAATACTTCCTCTAACTAATTTTTTTTATTTTTTTAAAACAATCCAGCAACTGGTCCCTTTCCCTTCAATTTCATAGTCCAATTTCATTTAAATAATTTCAAATTATATTTTCTTCGTAAATTTCCAATAGTGCAAGCCAGATTTGATCGGGCCAACCTTTTGTTGACCATCATAAACTTGTCCATGTTGCACATTATTGGTTGCAGGCAGGTAATTGATCGTGACTGAGGGCAGTGGCTTGCCGCACACTTCAACTCAACAGTGCGTTGCTTTTAACGCTGAGTCCGGCATGCATTTTAAGTTCAAGGCCATGTCCCGGGAACGAAAATTAGCGGGACCGGGGTCGGCTGATCGATTGACAGCGTATCGGCTGGACCGGCAGTCGATTCGAAGCTGCGGTGCGGACACGATCATTTCAGAATGAAGTAAGAGGTTCTATTGAATTAGAGTCAAACAGATGTGTTAGTGAAGTAATTTGCTGGATAACAAAATGAAGATGGTGTGATCAGGGAATTTCAACCAAGCAAGTGGTTATTTCCAATAGAAGTCTGATGGACACACCCCTTCTTACAAGGAGGATTGGATTGGTAGGAGTTTCATGAGATTTTCTGCTGCGACTACCGCGACTGACCGATGGATAGAATTCGTTTTCTTGTCATCGATAATTTTCAATGGGAATGAATTTCATCTAATTTCTTTTTTATTTGCGGACGTCGTTATACCCTACTCCTCTTTAGCTCCGCAAAACTCTCACAGAAAGGGACATCCTCCGATATAATGGCCCACGTACCGGAAAAAATGTGTGAATTTTTGTGGCACGTGAGTGATCGAAGTGCTCAAATGACGCCCACATTCCCGAGCGCGGCTAGCGCAGAGGCGTGCAAGCTCGTGTTGACCGAGCGCTACGATGGAGCTTCAATATTTCTGGGTGGGCTTCATGGTCAATTTCGCCATCTTTTTAGGATTTTGGGATAGCTCTCCCCTCCGGTCACTGAGAATGGTCTTTTGACTCTTTTGATCATCGTCAATCAATTGTCAGTCATTACAAAATCGAATGGTCCTCGGACTGCTCGGCAACTAACAAACTTTTTGAACGCAACTAGAAACATAATTGAACTGAGGGCCGAACTAAAATATTTGCAGGTATCTCTACTTGCAACGTTTTAGTGACTAAATAGACACTTTGACGGGTATCGCGTTCCTTAATTTAGACGTGAATCTTTTCCAATATTCTCAAGTGATTCCCCGGAGTTGACCTTATTTCGATAGAAGATGGTAGCGCCAGTGAGACCCTCATCCAATGCAGCTTACGCCGTTTAGTAGCAATTTCTGCACTCGCTGTTGCAATGTAGGAATAGAGTACTTTTATCGGATCGGGCCTATTGTAAGCCCTGTGCTGCAATGCTGGTGTTTATTGTCGAGGTGTCGTCTAAGTAACTCGTGAAGTCGGATTCGGCAGGAATGATAGGATGCTTTTAAGCGCATGGCAGACAAGCCGGGCCCAACCTTCCTCCTGCTTGAAGAAGGCGAGTTTGATCCTCTAAAACAAGTTGAGGGTTGTCTTCCAGTGGAGTTTCACGACAGATAGGCCCCTTTTTAGAGGTACGACTTGTTTTTCGAAAAGCTCAGTAAGCCAGCAATTCTACGATTCGCCATTCTGCATTTTCCAATTCTTCAACTGAAAATTGAGTTGATCTTCTAGTTTCTCTCGCTAAGCAGCGTGCAACGGCGCAAAGAAGCCAGAGAGAATTACAGACTTTACAAACACTGCAGTGTTGTCTGGTGGTCTTGCGATAGATTGTTTGATATTTTAGTGTGTTTTCGGTTTCCACGGGTGGTGAGGCCTACCCTGCTACCCTACCCTAGTAGCAAGGTAAGGTCGCTCGTATTCGCTGAAACTACTGGATAATGACTAAAGGGGACACAGTGTGCATGGTATCCTAAATTGGGCGACGTATGTTTAGATTTCGCAGTCTAGATCCACAGCCGCTTTGTTAATATTAGAGGCACTTCATATAGGAGGTCGGGCAGGCAGAGAACAATGTCGAGCTATTTATTGAACCCCGGCGAGCTAGATTTTGCATCAGATTGCACCGCAGTTCACTAATAGATGCCAACATGTATGGCGAACCGAAATTAGAACCCACGGCAAGAAGATCAAGGAGCTGACGTTTAACCAACTCGACAATCGCACTATCGTCCTTTTCATTAATTCGGAGAGTGGAATTAGTCATAATGATCCCATCTCTCCTCCCGTCTCATCC
This sequence comes from Hermetia illucens, assembly GCF_905115235.1. Lineage (NCBI taxonomy): Eukaryota > Metazoa > Arthropoda > Insecta > Diptera > Stratiomyidae > Hermetia > Hermetia illucens. The sequence goes on along the minus strand of NC_051851.1, from coordinate 160,883,587 downwards.
CCAATACTACGCTATAAACTTTTCTAGCGGAATCTATAGTATCTCCTGGCGCTCTAATTAACTTTCGAACCGCTTATTGAGTTAATGTATTTGTTTGACTACATGTTTATAGAAACGTTATGGCCTTTCATTTTCCAGTGTCTTGATAATTAGATTAAAAATTCAATTTGCATTTCTTTCACACGCTCTCGACTTCTGAAAAGCCTCTCTCCCATCGGAAGGCAGTTTGCTACCTTCCGATACCGACAAATTGAACTTTACAAGATTGTGTGGGAAATATGAAAAACGACTATAAATACACATGAACGTGCATAAGCCATATTGATTGCTACGGGTACGGTTTTCCACTATATCTGACAGCAGGCAAACCACTTGCTTCCATTCTGCTGCACAATATCTAGTTTATAGTTTGAATTCATACCCTAAACGGATTACGTAGTGGCTGAATGTTGAGGTCGTGATTGAGGTCACTTAGGGTTGATATATGAGTGCGGGAGGGATGGTTGTAGTGGACGACCTAGAAGAAAAATTGCACTTATCCTGGGTAAGTTTATTATGGAATCATTTGATGATTCCTCCACAGCTTTGAAGAGTTTTGAACTTTTCCATTTGCTCTGCTTATTGTCTTGTCTCTTGTTTTTGTATTTTATCAAAATTTTTCTTTCTGGTCCGTTGATCCACTTCTCCTTTTCTACGAAATTCTGTTGTCTCTTGACTTTATTTCACTCTATTTTGTAGGATGTTGATATTTCGGCTCCCGAGGACAATCTTGAAATTTTCTTAAGCTGCTTCAGGGGACGCTTGCCACTGCGGATAAAGATTGAAGATAGCGGTATTATAAAGGTAGGATAATGGCCTTCCTGGATTCCGTTCGTAAACCTACAATATTCCTAACAATTTATCCCTACAGGCTTCAACCCCTGCCACTAATAAAATTTTAATACACCTTTAAAGAGTCAGACAGTCACCGTTTTATAGACATTACCAGAAATTTATTCAATTAAGTTTTATCATTAATTAAAAGTAAACACTTGCACCTATGGGAATCTCTCGGCTGAAGACAGTTTGCTGCGTAAGAGAATATCTAATATCCTTACGAGAAATTAACCTATTCAGATCCATATTTCAGACAATATTGTCTGGAGCTAAATTGCTGGTTATAGCTGGTATGCACTTCCTTATCTTCTCATCTAAGGGAAATTCGGATTCATTGTGCCTGGAATGAAGGAAATATCTTGTGTGTCCCTGAAGAGTCCTTTGCTACAATGCCGGTGGAAACGATAGGCGGGGGACGTATGCACGAACAATAAGGTAATTATTTCTGGCAGCGTCCATCCTTGAACCCCGGCTGCTGACTCCCATAACAGAATATTGGGTTCCGTACTTTTAGCATGTTCGTAGACAGATATTTCCGATTACTTAATAGAACTACAATTGGTGGTAGTGAAATCCACAATCTCTGCAGCAGGATTTCAGGACAATTATTTTATAGGCAGTGTCTGTGCCGCAAAACCAAGGGGGGAAAGGTCAACGATAAATTGTATTGATAGTGATATGGAAGTTTTTTAGTTCAAGGACTGCAGTGAGGGTATAGTTGTGGAGCGAACTATTATAGGTGCTTCGATATCTGTTGGCTAAGGGGGTGTGTAAATTACATTGCCATTATTACAACTGCACGGGGTCGTCCTCCCTGCACCGGAAAAGGTGCTAATAGGAGCCCAAGCCAAGCTGGAACAGCATGCGCCGAGAGCTGCGTGGTCAATGTTGAGCTTCGTCTTAAGTATGCGAACTCTGAATACCTTGGGCACCTTCAGTTTCAAATAAGACCCTTACCCTTCTGGCCGGGCCAGCCAGGGTGGATATTCTTCCCGGACTAATCGTGGGACCAAGACATGGACTCAATTTCTAAAAAAACAAAAAAACAACTATAGAAGAAGATGCCTCCAGCTAGGAGACAGTAGCCGTCGAGAGCAATACAGTCGGTGCCAGCCGTAGTACTGATGTGCTGAAACCAACCACAAGGACCTCCCAGAGCGAGGTGGGAGACAGACTAGTGGCTTCCAGCCTGGAATTCACTGCCGTCAAACTGTGTGTAGCGAGTACCAGACATAGTATTCCTAACTCCAAACCCTCAACGTCGGGAGATCCCTCGAAAGTGAAAACAGATAAAAACGGTCCACTGGTGTCCTGCTCAAGAGCCAGTACCAGAAGGCATTGTATATTTTCAGCAAGATTACTAAGAATAAGGAGGCCGGTACTGTCGACGAGCGGGATGAAAAAGACCTCGCTAAATACCAGGCGATTGCTGAGGAATACAATAGCAAACGCCTGGCAGACGAGCAGAAGGGGAAGCCCATCGCTCTGAAACGCAATCGATCTCAAGACTAGGTCGAGCAAGATAAGAAGCGGAGTAGAGTGGGCCAGAGCTCAGACGCTAAGCAACATCCGAAGAAAATTGCGCAGCAACAGTAGGCCGACGGGCCACGCACTGCAAAACCCTTTAGCGACGTGGCTAGGAGCCACTTACGTGTAGCGCTGGCAGATGGTAATTCTGCTAGCGGCAAGCTAGCGCCGGAGGTGTGGACCAGGGTTGAGGCCAGGCTGTCGGGGATGGTCTTTGAGCATCTCCTGGACACCGATGGCAAACACGCGGGACTAATCCCCTGCTTTGATTCCTCTCAAGTTGTCTATGGGTTTCACGTTATAGCTTACGTGGACCAATTCTCTAGGGACTTTCTCGGTTCGTGCGTTGCTAAGATCAGAGACGCCTGGAAGGCGTAAGCTCAAGGTTATCCCTTACGACGAGATTCCCAGGAGACCGGTCGCTTGCATCTGGTTGCCGAAGATCCACATGGATAAGGACAAGCTCGTCCAATTCCTGCGCCTTCAAAACCCCGGGATTTCCATGGACGACTGGGTTGTTATCAAGGAGGAGGAACCTCAGACAGACAGTCAACCTTTACTACTTCGTATAAACGAAGAGTGCATGGAGGCACTGAAAAGCCCGACTATAAAGTGCGGTTGGGAGTCAGGAATGAAAAGGTAAAAGTGTTCCGTTCTGCAAAATCGGACGACAACCTAGATCCAATGGACGCCGCCAACGAGCTGTTGGAGGTGATGACGATCGACGGTCCAACGGGTACTGACGAACCCCCCACGCAAGCAGATCATGCTGAGGGTAACGCAGATAAATCTGCAGGACTCGAAGTGCGCCTCGGCTAGTCTGCTTGTCTTCCTTTTAGAGGAAGACATCGACATCGCACTAATAAAGGAGCCCTGGGTCAGAGGTGGCCGAACAATCAAAGGGCTCCAAAGCAAATATTTTAATTTATTCCACAGCACAAGAGACGCTGATCAGGATAGACCTAGAGCATGTATTCTCACGAGGGAGAGTTTGCACACTTTTCTGTGTCCGGACCTGAATTGCAGCGACGTAGTCGTGGTCAAGCTGGAGCAGGCGGGGGTCAGAGAACGTGTATATTTCCTGGGGCCACATGGCTCACAACCGATAAGCTCCGCCAGAAGAACTACAACATCTGACGAACACCATAGCAACAAAGAAAGCCAACATATTGATAGGCTGCGACGCCAATGCAAGGCATAGTTAGATACTTTTCAGTTTAGATCTCGGCGCAGAGGTCTGCAAACCCTTCAGAGACCCCTGGAGGGTCAACTGGAGAAAGTTTGGTCAAGTAATTAAGAACAAACTCTCTGGTGCGCATATTGGTAAGATTGGCACGACAGACGAACTGGAGTCAAAGGTCGGGTCTCTGGAAAAGGCATTCGATACCGTCTTTAAAGTCGCGTGATCTACTAAGTACAGCAAAAAGACACTACCACCGTGGTGGAATGAGGATCTCTCCACCCTGAGGAAGCTGACCAGAGAAATTTTCAACATCTGCTACAGGCAAACATATTGGCACCCATACAAGGGCTGCCTGAAAAAGTTCAAGTCGGCCATCAGACCGCGGCGGTCTTGTTTGGACTATTGTCAGAACATCGAAAGCACTAGTCAATCCGTGAGGCTCAGTAAGATTCTGCCAAAGGAACATAAGAGCCCATCCTTTCTTAAAAAGTCGGAAGGCTCCTGGATGGAATCTCCTAGCGAAACCTTGGAGTTGCCGGTTCAAACGCACTTTCCCGCCAGCGAGGAGGACTGTGAGTCAGAACTTTGTTTGAAGGGTTTGGGGCCACCGCAGCTGTGCGAGACTATCAAATCGGTAATTACCGAGGATAAGATCGGCTGGCCTATAAACAGCTTCTCCGCATTTAAATCTCCAGACTCAGAAGGCATAATGCCAGTCATGCTTAAGAAGCAGCAGGAAAGGGTTGTGCCGTGGCTTGTTGAGATGTACCGGAGCTGCATCTCTTTAGGATACATACCACAGTCCTGGAGGCGCGCACAAGTTGTTTTCATACCGAAAGCGGGCAGGCGCAGTCATGGGTCCGCGAAGCACTTTCGACCAATCAGGCTGATCTCTTTCGTGCTGAAGACCTTACAGCGCGTCCTGGACATTCACTTAAGGACGATTATGGAGAGAACGCTTTTCTCTAAGTCCCAGCATGCCTACCTGAAAGAAAAATCCACAGAAACCGCCTTCCACGAGGTAATTGACACGGTTGCGCGGTTGTTGCAGTACAAGTAGTATACCCTAGATGCCTTCTTGGATATAGAGGCAGCTTTTAACAACGTTAGTACCAACGTCATCAAGGAAGCCTTGACCGGTTTTGGATTGGAGAGGTATCTTCTGCATTGGATTATATCCATGATAAGTACTAAGATAATCCAGTCGGATCTGGGAGGCAACCACTTGACCAGAGCTGTGAACAGAGGCACGCCCCAGGGTGACGCCATCTCACCGGGGCTCTGGTTAATAATAATGGACGAAATTTTACGCACATTGGATAGCAGCGGGGTGCAGGTGGTGGCGTATGCCGACGACTTGGTGATATCGATATCAGAGATATTTCCATCCATTATGAGCGACATCATGAAAGCAGCGTTGCGAAAGTTGTGCCTGGAACTGATGCTATTCACCACCGAAACAAGGATACCTGAATTCCCTCCAAGTCGTATGGTCTCCCAGGATTCGCCAATGTATTCCAAGCGGAAGTACTGGCGATATTGGAAGTCTGTCGATAGCTGGAACGAGATTCGAGCCCCAAGCGTAACGTAGCCATTCTGGCCGACAGCCAAGCGGTCAGCGGACCTTGTACTCAGCGACGATATCTTCCAGGCTGGTGGTGAAGTGCAGAGATGCACTGAACCGTCTGGGTGGCACGCTCAAGATCACCCTCCTCTGGGTTCTCGGGCATAGGAACATAGAGAGGGATGGGCGGGCTGACGGATAGGATAGGCGAGGTTTTACTCTTAGCAACCCTTGGGTGAATACAGTCGGCGTTCCGCTGGGGGCTGTCGGGGGCCGAGTCTGCTCTCACTACCTAGCAGCTACAGCGAAGACTTACGAGCAGTGTCAAGTCAAGGAGAATTTGGCGCGCTTATAACGTAGCCGGATCACGAGAGTTCCTGTGCCAGACGCGTGCAAATGCATTCAAGATTACGACGGTCTGCACGGGGCACTGGCCCATAGGGGACCGTGCCGCCAGGCTCGACATACCCTACAATTCGCATTACCGAAGCTGCGGAGAAGGAGGGGAAACCTTCATGCACTTTCTCTGCGATTGCCCAGCTTTAGCTAGAGTCAGGCTACGGACTTTCCAGCTGCAGTGTGGGAGAGCTGCTTTTCTTCGTGAGTGCTACGGGCTGCGTCTGAAGATCCGAGCCGGCTAGACTCTGCCTCCCTGCTCCCATAACAAGAGTCACGGTCTTAGGAGTTTGTGGCATCAAACGGCGCTAATTAGGCTCCTCTGAGCGGCTACTGATACCTACCTACCTACCCCATTGTCTGGAGCTAAATTGCTGGTTATAGCTGGTATGCACTTCCTTATCTTCTCGTCTAAGAAAAATTGGGATCCATTGTGCTTGGAATGAAGGAAATATCTTGTGTGTCCCTGAAGAGTCCTTTGCTACAATGCCGGTGGAAACGATAGGCGGGGGACGTATGCACGAACAATAAGGTAATTATTTCTGGCAGCGTCCATCCTTGAACCCCGGCTGCTGACTCCCATAACAGAATATTGGGTTCCGTACTTTTAGCATGTTCGTAGACAGATATTTCCGATTACTTAATAGAACTACAATTGGTGGTAGTGAAATCCACAATCTCTGCAGCAGGATTTCAGGACAATTATTTTATAGGCAGTGTCTGTGCCGCAAAACCAAGGGGGGAAAGGTCAACGATAAATTGTATTGATAGTGATATGGAAGTTTTGTGTTCAAGGACTGCAGTGAGGGTATAGTTGTGGAGCGAACTATTCCAGGTGCTTCGATATCTGGTGACCAAGGGGGTGAGTAAATTACATTGCCATTATTACAACTGCAGGTTGCATGGCTTTTTTTCGGGAGATTATCTACACATGGGAACATGTTTGCTATTAACACGACCCAATTCGATATGTGTGGTTGCCATTGTCTGATAAAACGATATGCAGGCAGACAGGCAGGGTGAGCAGCCGATTCGGTTGACCAAAATGCTGTTAAGAGCAAGTTTGTTGAATTTGGGCCAACTATCATATTTTCTGATTAATTCATTCGATTGTGGTTTTTCTCTAATGGCCGATGGAAGATAGAAATGCCATTGGGTTCTTCGGGAATTGGTTTTAATGTATTCATTCCATTCCTAAGTAGCTAATGAGCTGCTGTAATACTTTTACATGATGAATCATTGAATCTGGTTGGAGTTGTGGTTTTCCATTTGATAATTGTCTATGATTTGCGGTCATGTGTTCGCAATTGCTTTTCATTTCCTTGTAATTGCTTAATATTCCAATGAGCTCCATATAATCTGTTCGAACTGCTAATGAAGTTCAGCTATAACTTGTTGAAACTGGTTGCCTCGAAAGTGATCATCAAAACTGTCTACTATAGTCAGTATCTGAATCAGTAGAAAAAAATAGCGAAAATACCTATCTAAAAATCTTTAATGATAAAAGAACTTGTACCACTAACATCAGGGCAATGACTTATAGATTGTTGTTATTTGATAGTCCCAGACCAAAACACCAATCTCCCTGCTTTCTAGGCTTAATAATTCGTCCGCATTGACCCAGTATCTTGTGGGACGAAGCGACAGGTTTTGTGGAATGAAATTTATGGCCTTGTCTAGTGTCTATGGCTACTATTTTGCTATATGCAAAGTTACACGCATGATTAGTATTCTGTAACGGGTAGCCATTAACATAGACACTTCGGATATGACGAGGTAGCGGTAATACGCACATTACAGTTTGAAACCTTACATATATGGAATCTGAGTATCTACAGGTTCAATCTATCTATACTGTAGTCTTATTGGAGACACGAGCAAATATTCAAAATTTATTAGTTTGCGTTTGGGTTCAACGTATGAAGTAATTGGGAGCGTGGGGTTCTTCGGTGGGGAATCCCCGATAGTTTGAATACTTTGATCGGAATTGTTGAATATTTGGGAAGCAGTAGCTATCGACAAGTTGATATCGGTGTTTCTAAGTGAAAGATATGTGGGAAGTTGGTATATATTAGCACTACAGATACCTGGAAAAGTCAGGTTCGTAGAGACGAAATCGGGACCGGGAATGTTGACACTCCGAAATTGCAGAGTCAACATAATTCTGATAAAGCCTCTTTTGAGCTACTGAAAAAACTCTGCGCTTTCCCACTTCTCCTCTTAATGGACCTTGGCAAGTTGAATATTTCATCATCGATTCTTGAAGGTCTAAAATAACTGAAAGGCAGAGAGAGAGGAGGAATAAGTTCAAATTTCACCAATCAACAATTCAAATCAGGGTTCAATATCATAATAAAGGCTGTTGCATTCCTGGACCAAGACCAGTTTGGTTGATTGCTACACCCAGGTTTATACCGAAATTGACATCATATGTGGTCACAGATACATCGCTTCAAAATAACATCTTTTATCATCTAATCTTTCAATATGCAAAGTGAGGGCCTCATTTAAAAGTCATCTGAGTCCATCCCGTCATATGTAGCAAGTCAAATTCGAGCCGTCTCGCCCCTCTCTTCTTGGCTATGCTTGTTTTCGGGAAGAACGGCTTTAGTCAGGCCAGAGAGAACTATCTGATCGTACCTTCGGGGTAATGGTATGGGTCCGTTAGAGGATTTCGAATGGGCCCTCGTAAGGTGGCTATAGCGGTTTCTGGGAGGCGTCGATTTTATTTAGGACGTGCATGCAGGACTCAAGATCCCTGGGTATGTCGGGCACGTTTTTCGCGTGGTTGGTGGCGGTGTTAGCTTGCTCACTGCATCCTTAAGCAAACACAAAAATCCAGTGATATTAAGGTCCGAAATAATGTCGAAAACATGGTCGCTGGGGAGTCTTAGATTCTCCCCGCATATCAGCTCTGTGGGACTTCCAGCAATTTTTGCGATTGTCTTGTGGTCAAGTAAAACGGGTGGCAGAACTTGCGGCCAAGAGGGATCGTCTCATGCCATTATAGCGGCCTTCAGCGTTTTATCTTTCAAGTATCCTATTGAACTGCGGGTGGTATGCGATTATCCGGTGGTGTTTGAAGCCCAGAAGTTTGCACAGCGGAACATGCAAGTCACTTTCGATAGAGAGTCTCAGCACATGATTGTGCAGAAGTGTCTTTCAGAAGTATCACCTCAGAAGGCGGTATGAACCTATCGATGATTGCAAGTTCCACAAAAAGCCTATTAAATCGAGACGTATTGCTTAGTTGCGCTTGATTAACCGAGGAAAGCCGTCTACCTCTTTTCTCATATGTTTCGTAGTCTTACAATTCTCACATGCGATAAATCCTCTCTGGCCCAAGAATTGTTCATGGTTGGCTAGAAGTACTTTGCGGTGACTAACTGATTCGTTGTCCCGATGCCTGGGTGTGCTAGATTGTGAACGGCATGAAATAATTCCTTAAAAAAATTGGGCGGAATGTATGGCCGTGGTCCCTTGCCTGAGGTCTTCCAGTATGTACTGAACGAGTTGAAGATAGGGAACTTTAAAAATGTGTATTTGACGTTGGTGTTGAGGCTCTGAAGAGCTGCTTCCTTTCCAATTGCCGGCAAATGTACGTTGGCGGGGATCTTGACCTCTACAAGACTTGATGTCGGAAGTGAACTGGCTGAGGTGGCGAAGTTGGCGAGTGAACGCTTTATCGCGTTTCTGTTTCAAAGCAAAAGTGGGGGCTTCTGGTTCGTGAACGAGCTGCCTCCATGAGAAAACGGGAAGTTTTTGATTTCAAAACACGCGGCTAATAACTCACGATCGTGAGTGGTGTAGTTCCGTTGAGCGGGGTGCAACTGTTTGGAAAGGATGCTTAACGGTTGCCAGATTTGGTCCACCTTTTGGCACCTACGCGATGTCTGAGTAATTAGCAAATACGGCCAGGAGTGCATCTTGCTGAGGGAATGCCAGAAATTTAGCTTTCACCAGCGCTGCTTCGTAGTCTCAGACGCCTGGACAGTCTTTGGAGGCCACGCAATCAAGTGGGAATCTTTAGACTTCGACCCAGTCAAAAAGGCGTTACGAATCAATTGATCGTGGGTTGGTTTGAGCAAAAAACGACTGTAGAAATTTAGCATGCCCAATAACTTTTTCAGATCTTCTACTGTTTTCGGAAGTTCGAAGCTCGAAATTACTTGTTTTTGCTGTATCAGGTTGGATGCGTTCGGGGGTAAGCAGGTGGTCGAGGAATATCATTTGGGGTCTCATCAGTCTCAAGGATACGTTGAAAAATAAACTCGAGGTGCTCTTAATGTTTGGACTCAGTGGAAGATCTGACCAGAGCATCATTCAAATTGATGAAACAAAAGTGGAGGTTTCGTAGCAAAGAGTGAATGAAGGTGTACGCCCTATTGCACGGCCTAAAAGTCACCCTAGTGAACTTGTGCATATTGTATTTTCGGAGTAACCTTGGAAGCTACACGGTTATTTGATGATATGCCTCAACTAAGTCCAAGGTCGAGAAAATGCGGCAGTTTATGATAGAGTGCGAAAAATCGTGAATGAGTGGGATAAGCATTTAAGCTTCTGTAATTTGCTATTATATTTGGGGGCCATGCGAAATGGCGAATCCAAACAGTAGTTTGAAGGTGTGCAAATACCCTCCTTAAGAAGTTCCGGCGTAACTTCGGGCTTCTGTGGTGGTAATGGACGCACCTTAAAACAGACAAAGGAGCCTGTAGTATTGATGCGGTGCTGAACATCATGCTTAACGGGCTCAGAGAGACAACAATCGGTAGTGATACTTGTGGTATTTTTGAAGAAGTGCGCGAATACGTGGGTCTGCGTCTGCAAATACGATAGAAAAAGTGCAGCGCAGCTGATATCGTTCTAGATGGGGCAAGGGAGATTGGAGGGTCAATGATGGATATGTCGCGCGGATCAACTAGCAATTCATAATGGCACAGCTAATCCGCACTTGAGATAAGAGTGTTGATATTCACGATAATGAAGTGCCAAGAAAACGCTTGTCGAAGCCCCAGATTTATATCTACCTGCCCATAGTCACACTTACGGATCGATGAAGAATTTGTTGCCACAACTTTTAACGATTGCGGTGTTAGGCGGTGATTTCGGGATGCAGGAAGTACCGAAGCAGCGACAATGTAATTGCCCCGGCTCAAGAAGTCGTAAATTGTCAGATAACGTACTGAATTTCGGGTAGCCGTCGCCAGAGCACCCGTCAAGTCGAGCTTTTTTCCAAAGAAAGTGCTGGGGGTGGTAGATTTTGTGACCTATTTATCGAACCTACCATGGTACCAGCATGTTCCGGTGCTTGGCAAGGGTTGTGAAGACCTACTACCCGATTCCCTCTTTTGGGAAACGGATCTAGACCGTGGTCTAGTATCACTTCCCGAACGCAAAATATCAATTGCCCCTGCCAAATTAAAAACGATAGCTGCCATTGTCTGCAGCTGAGCCACCTGGTTTTGAGGCACGGGACACCTCGCCAATCACAGGTCACGCGTGGACTTCGTGAATTTTGTCCAACGGGTCCTAAGACCCTGAATCCGCACATGCCAGGATAGTCTGTGTGCTTTCTGGAAGTCGCTGCATCCACAAACACTGTAGCAACTAGATTCTGACTTTGTCAATTGCTTTATTTCGCGCACATGTTGGCTCGACGCGCGGTCACCTAACGTTTGCTCTGTCAGTAAGTGGCTAAGGTTTCCTGTCCCACTAAATGACATGCGCTTAATGGATTGCTCCTTCAACTTTTTGAAGGAGCAAAACAATTTTGTCGGGTTTCTACACCAAAACGGTGACACCGGTGCTGCCATAGAAGATATTGAGGGACCTGCTTTCGTGTCCGTGGAAATCCTAAGACGAACCGAAGAAATCGGCAAGGACAATCGATACACAAGAGCGAGCAGCTCTTCTTTGAGGAGTTTCAGCGAGGCCAATTCTACGAGCAATTTTACAGCACTTTGGTAACTTTTCTTCAATCGCTTCCGTCCTGGTACGACTCTCTAATATGGTAAGCGTGACGCCAGCAACATTGTTCGTCTTTGCGCGAATCTTGATTTGGTCTTCGGTCACGTTTTTCCTTTCCATCGACTGAGCGACTGAGTTGGATGTTTGTGGTTTAATGAAGACATTAGGTGGGAGTAGACGGGGTCTACTAAACTACAGTTCCCATTTTAATAAAATAGGCATACTGGATAAATAGGGATCCTGAGCTATTCGACGAAACTCGGCGCTCGTATATTTCGCTAAGCTTGCAGAGGCGGTGTTATGATTGATACGAAGCTAAATTTAAGGCACACCTATCGTATATTTGCAACAAGTCAATAAAGCAATTATCACAGTCGATGCATTAGAGACGGGAAGATAGCACAAGATAGTGAACTCAGCATACTGCTTAGATTCACTGAGAGAGGGAAGATCTAAATGGGGACCTAAAAGTCACGAAGACCCTACAAATCTAATTTGAGAGATGGTCAAATGTGAGGCGAAGCAGTTTACAGCTATCTCTGCTATTATTTGAGTTGACGACGAGTAAATGGGAGAAAAATAATGAAAAACAAACGTAGGAATATCACGCGCACCTAGCGGAAGAAAACCCGCGAGCTAAAACTATAAAAAACCAAAAAAAAATTGGTTAGACTGCGCATGTGGAGCGGTATAAGTCGAAATTCGAGTGCTGCGATTGAGAAGGAAGATCCACGATGGATCAGATCCTTAATCGATGTTCCTCCTACCTCAGATGTTCATGAGGCGCGGTCTTTGGGTCCCCATCCTGCCTTGGCATCCTGAAGTCATAAATATTGAGGAGTTTTATAGTTGCACGCGCATGGTGGAGCTGGCGTTTTGCATTTATCGCTAGCTTTGTCTATTAGCTGCGGGCATTTTTACGATAGATGATTTTGAAGTAGCGAAGATGGATTTGGAGCTTTGGATGCATCTAATGACCTCGATTTTGGCATCACCGTCGTCGAAAGCAACGATACCTGGATGTTTACATTATTCAATACTCCCCATGTTCTGCTGCGTGAGATTACAGGTTAAACTGAGAAATTAGGTTTGATTGTTTTTTTCAGCCCAACCCTGCCTGCCTCCTTCTAAATCCAGAGTATTTGGTTAAGGCAAGTGACTTGATGAGAAAGCAAACAAATGCTATCAAGTGTTCGATGTGTTTGAAGCAAACTACCATGGTTCATTGCATTCCTCTGCCTTCGGAAAGGTCCCAGATTTCAAGGATTCTTTAATAAGCGGTATCAATAGCAGCTGGAATAATTTTGTGGTGAGACAATTGAGCGCCCCGTTTTTACGGTGTTTCATCGCGTTGACAGTTGTAACGATTTAATTACTGTTTAAAGGACCAATCTGGTATTGAGCTTTTATAGGGACTTACCATACACTGGAGGTGAAACCATGCTGGGTATTGAAATACTTCTCCCACTCTTTCAATTACTCATAATCTTGGATGAAAGCCTACCGTTCGCATTCTACGCCAGAAAATGAAGAACTTTTAGTTACGGTAGGGATATTAAAATTGTTGTTCCGGTAACTTCACTGGCCGCCTGACGCAATCCACTATACTCCTTTTCTCTCACTTTACGACGGAATCGAAACCCTCGTCTCCATTCGCAGCGATCGTTAGGGGTTTCAGACCCTTCTGTTTTCCGCAGTCACATCAGGTCCTTTTCCACCCCTTTAGGATGTGACTACTTTTATTTATGCCAATGATGAAAGCACTTCCGATGATTGCCCAGTGCTCATTAATATTCTCTAGGGATTGCTCAAGGACCTTGAGATTCGCCCAGCAAAGATTTCCGAAATGTAAGTTATCATTAACTGTTACTCTTCTTCAACGTCGATGTCATCGTCTGAAACCGGTGTTCATATCATGGCAATGTGCATTGGGGAAACTGTTGGCATTCATTTTGCATCAAATCCAACTACAAGACTTGTCAAAAATCAAAATCGCAGTACTTTAGGGGAGACAAAGAGAGAGATGTGCACCGCAGAGTCTCATTGTCTTACTTTGGTTCAGAACGGAATGTCCGACCGATATTACTGAAATTCTCGATAAAAACATGAATTCAGGCATTTGGAGCAAGGAACGTCACCTTACATTTAGCCCCTGTAGCGTCTCCAATAACGAAATCCTCTCAAGTCCGATGGTTGCTACCTAACTTGAATCAGTGAAAGCCTTTTCTAGAGGGAACACTTCTTAATTTGCAATGTTTTATATGCTTTGGGGTGGTGTATTGCCCATATTCCCAAATCACTGATATCAACGAGTTACCCTTTTAATCAGGAGCCTGCTTTTTTATTTAAAAAAAGTGGAACTACTGTGGTACCGCAAAATGAGTCTTGGCTTTTTGTTGCGGGGGACCTTTCTATCTTTTTGGCTCTCGTAGGAGGGTTAGGGAAAAATTTTTGTAAACTTGCCCAGCCACTGGTATACCTCCTTAGAAACCTAAATTCATATATTCGTAAGTGTTCATTCATTAGACGAAGTGCATGATTCAACAACACGGTTAATTTCCCTTAGAGAAATCCGTTTGTCTGTCTGTCTGAGCATGCCGCGAGGTGCGTCGATTTTTAAAGAAAGGGCAGTCGAACTGGGGATGTAATAAAGCGTGTCCTGTTCGAAGCATTTAAGGAGTTGGAGTGCTACTCACAATTATCGAGAATACTTTTCGGGAAGGAAACGTAATTCCTACATTGACCCAATTTGGACGACACTGCCATTGGGAAAGTAGCTTGAATTTTTGTTTTCAATTCTTGTTTATTCAATTCTACCAATCGACTGTGAGTCAAAGGCACATTACCTTAAATAGATACTCTCGGGGACTTGGGCTGATACAGGACAGACGATGTGCCCAGAAAATACATTCATAAGGCAAGGTTACCACAAGGCTCGATTCTAGTTTCTTATTTCAGAATGTAATGTCTAGCGGAGTTGCTTACCATTTCTGAAGAGGCCACTATTATTGACGTTGTAACTGTTTTGACTGCAATTGTTACAGTGAAGGACTCGGAGAATCATTAATATATGCAATGATAAAGCTTTAGCTGGAAAGTATTATTGCGACTTTGGCAGTAAAAAAGACAAATTGGCCATTACTACGAACTACAGGAAGACGAACACTGTCAAAATGGAAGTCGGTGGGCATGCCATCATCTTCACGCTTGGTCTGGAATATTTGGCAACAATTATGGAGACTAAGCTTCAAGGGATACCGCAAAAAATTCCGGTCAAAATGTGGCCACTACAACCACAGCACTTGCCACAGTATTACCGAATGTTGGTTGGAAGTACAGCTGGAGTTCATTAATAGCTGAAGTGTGAACGGAGACGTTGATAAATTCAAAAGGAGATTAATTCGGCTTACCACTTAACGGCTTTGACAGTTGGCAGCACATTTCGGCAAAATCACAAGAGGTAGTACCGTTTATACCACGTATCATTTTAATTGACATATTTTCATCACGGTTGCGTCCTTTTATCTTAGAAATGATGAAGGAGGGGGTCTGACTGTTTTCCGAATTTTTCCAGCGTATGTTCGCGACGTAAACCTCTCCGAATTGTTTTTAGATTCAAAATGGAAAGTACTTTCCTCCCCAAATCCTTAACTTCTACAACGAAAACATTTCTTTTGGTAATCTGAGACTATATGAGGAAAACTCGTTGACGCTTTCCGTTTTTCGCCTGATATGTTTGATGCATGCTGGTTTTCCTCACTCGGCTTTTTGGTTCACAGCAAAAATTATACTGTTTTCCTTCGTGACTATGGATTTAAAGAACCAGTTTCTTTGTTAATCCATTTCTATTCTTGTATATTAGGCACGATGACGAAGTTGTTTGAGTTTAACCCTCTAGATTTTCTATCAGAATTGGCAGGGCTCAAATCTTGGTTGCGTCAAGGATATATTATGTTCAGTCTCTGTGCTTGTCTTAGTGTTGTTGGCTTGTCAGCATTAAGTTGGATGATAATGAAACTAAAGCAGAATCTCATGGTAAATGAGAAAAATACATAACAATAAGTAGGAGACTTTGTAGACGACCTAGACCCCATAAACAAGTGAAGAAAGGACAGAAATTCTTGGATAGAAAAGTAAGAACATTTTAAGCAAAAAATCATCAGTTTGACTTTCATTCAAAATTATTTGCCGAACTATGCATGGTCCAATATCATTTGCCGCATGCCCTTTTCAAGAATCCCGAGAAGAACCAACGCAAAAATGCCTTGTTCTTCGCTGCTATATGTCCCCGATTTAATAACTTAGAAGGTCCTTAGGAAAGTTTCCTCTCAAGTAGAGCTTTTCTAAGAAGGAACTCATTTGGGACATTCCTGCGTTGATATCAAATTCCTTTAACCCCCTCTACATGTGAAATTTATTCAACCATCAAATCGCATTGTATTTCTTTGAGTACTAATGTGACATGAAAATGAAATTTTAATCTCTTTCTCTCTGAGCAACCACCGATTCTCGACCACCCTCAATGTCGTTCAGAACAAGCTGAGTCATCAATTAAAGAGCAGTACACTCTGAACCCTAGGGCCACTGAAGAATTTCAAGTTAACACAAGAAACATGGACATAAGGACATGATACATGCTCAACATGTTCACCCAGATAGAAGGGTTCTCAGCATTTAAAGTGGTTCGCTGCCATGGTAAAAATGGGATCATATAGGAGTTGTATGCATGGAACGACAGACGGGCTGAAATACGTAACATACATATGTAAGAATAGGAGCAGCTGGATGGCGATGGTTGAATGAATAGCATTAAGATCTGAATAATATGCAAAATTCTGAAACCCTTTTGTTTTCCGGTCGCAAATTCTTTTTCTTCTCTTCCATTTTCGAAAGCTCATCAGAGCACTGTGCCAAATCAACGTGACTCGACATCACACCGGTTGGTTTGTGAGTCAATGTTGATCCTAACACTGATATTAAGTTCCCTGAACAAGGGCTCTGGCTATGTACATGCTTACGTATAAGTCCCTTAGAAGACGTCGTTTTGCAGGGAAGACGTGCCAGTAAATTTGCAATGGTACATGACATATTAGTCGGTTATGTGCTAGAGCAGATGGCTCCGGGAGAAAAACATGATGTCGGGACAACACTTTGTATTATGTACATGCATTTAAAGTCCGTTGAATTGTAATTAATCGTGATGGGATGGTTATACCAACAAGGAGTGTATAACAAGATTGTCTGAGGAAGAGAGGGAGAGGGGGAGAGCAGTCAATAGAAATTACAACCACCAAGTCCATGGTTGATTTTTTGTCCCCCAATGATCTTTGGGGTCTCAGTATTTATCGTTCAGTTTTCTTTTCCCACGACTCAGTGAATATTGTGGCTTCACATTTCGTCCCCCACTATCTCTCCACCCATTCTCAAAAACCAACGTGATCCTGAGCGATGTTTGCAAATAAATCGTTTTATTCCTTTTAAATGAGCTTAAATTGTTAGCTTCGCATTTGAGATCTAGTAGGATCCTGGAGCCACTAGCCTTCACAATTTCCGAGACAATAGGCTTACCCTAGATGTTGGGCCTAAATCCAGAACTGTTTCTTTTCCAATGATCGTCAAAGCCTATGTAATCTCCATTTTCTAGAGGGGGGATGTCTTTGACACCCTCTTTCCAGAACTCGTGGACCTCCATTGCTGAAACTATTATTGACAATTTACTGTCAAGTTATAGATGCAGCCTTATGCGGGCTTTTGAAGCGCTAACCTGTTTTTGTTGGCATAGAAGAAGATACCGGACCGCCTAGCTACTGAATTCTACTGAAGTAGAACTTCGGGACTTTCCAGCACCCTTGCTATCTATTTCATTGTTCAATCGATCGCAACTCGGGCGTAGCTTTTTCTCTATTTGCAAGGATATGCTGGTAACATGTAAGCTTTGAAAATAAGTGTGGATTTGACTGGGTTTTGGGGGTTCTCATTTGGTAAACTTTTAATATTTTCGTCAACTGATGATGCTTGAAATAATCATTGGACGGGCAGCATGATCGGTGATTCTTGTGATATGGATTTCTGTCAGTCTTCCATACACCAAGGAATCATCAACGGCGCAACAACCGGTATCCGGTCTAGGTCTGCCTTAGTAAGGAACTCCAGACATCCCGGTTTTGCACCGAGGTCCACCAATTCGATATCCCAAAAAAGCTGTCTGGCGTCCTGACTTATGCCATCCTACATCTGGGGGTCTATCTCGAAAATCTATTTCATGTCTTAAGTTGTGTCTTCGTGATCTTCGTCGTTGCCGTTTTGGCTTATGTCTGAATCTTGATTTCCTTCGTTCTTCGATGACTGGAGCAAGAAGACTACCTAAAGGGGGAGCGGACGGAGCTTCCAGACGGCACGGAAAGTGATCTGCGAGTTAGGTACGAGGTAGCTAGCATGCGTGGGCAAAAATAATATTTGGAGTGGATTTGTGCATGTTCTGGATGTATCGATGTGTCGATGGCACAGACTTCTTATGTATGCGATTAAAGAACGGCGTACATGTGCGATGCTTTTCTTCCACTATACAAGTTCAAACAATGCGTTGCTAACTGAACCTCTTGTATGCAGTCTTCTTGGTCTGGAGTGTGGCACAGAAGTAGCTCTGACTCCCATTCTGGAACATAATTCCATGTGCAACTCAATCTGATTCAGATATTTCCGTGACTAGCTGGTTAATTCATGCCTGGCTGCTGTCATGTCGCGGGTAGTACCACGGGGAGACAACATTTGACAAGTATCATATATCCGTAATACTGGACGAAACTGCTAGTTGCTGTTGCTATTTAAAAAGTATCACTTTTAAAAAAAAAAGTAATTCGTCGCCTGAAAGGTCTGATTATCCCATTTCTAGGTTCGTATATGTACGTAGAGAACATAGTAGATGAGTAAGCAAGATCTGTATTGAAGAGGGAGAATAGACATCGACCGAGAATGGAGTCCTGGGAGACCCTCGTTGATGGAAAGAAGGGAAGTTGAGACGCAACGGTTGAAGGAGGAAGGTCGTTACTCGGCCATTTAAGTAAGATCTCAACCAGGAAAGAATACATTGCGGGAAGCCACACGAGCAGAATTTCTTGAGTACTAGAGTGTGGTCTATAGAATCAAAAGTTTTGGAGAAGTCAGCGTAGGTTGGTACACTCCGGTAAATATTCAACTAATAAATATTCCTACTTAAGATTTTTGTGAACAGGTATAAAGCTTTCAAGTTGGCTTGATCAACTATACTTCCTGCGCATCGAAATCCCGCGAACAAAGCGTTCCATATTTGCAAGGTCACGGTCCAATGGAGGATGCGGCAGATTTCCATGTTTGCAAGGTCACGGCCCAATCAACTGAAGAAGGAAGCTTATTTAGGGCTGGGAAATTAATATGAAAATGGACTATCAGAGTGGGACTGGTAAGCATCAATTTCAAGATAAGCCGAATTTCTGGGCGAAAAAGAATCAATCGTATGGAAAATTGGTAAAAGCCAAACAAGATGTATTGGAAGTCATATTGTAGGGCGGAGCAGGAATTTTTAAACGTTCTCAGAGCTAGAACGCGGGAATGAGATGTGTAGGAAACACTGGTTAATTGAGGATGATCATTCAGTTGAAGGGAAAAATTGAAGTCCCACCGAGGATGACAGCTTGGCCCCAAATTGATACAGGAAATAATGGGCGAGACGAAATTCGCAAGTGAAATACGAACAGTGATTGACTTATATGGGGAATGCTTAAGAAAATAATAGGGAAAACAGGCAATTAAAACTCCTCCTCGTATGAGTTTACCAAAAATTTGTAAATCATGATCGCAGGCGAAAATTTCATTTCAAATTCCTTCAACATGTGCTTGCTGAACTCTTTGCTAGTTATTTTGGGAAGGCGGCCCAAGTGTTTTGGTACTTAAATTGGATGCATTTAAACCTTTATTAGAATAGGCTTCACAATACAGAACAGAACCGCAACGAATGATAAATATGTATGACTGCAAGATTTGTGGCCCAAGTAAAGGAGCATCTCAATTGTATAGTGCTATTCACCAACGGAGATTTCCGACATAGTCAAAAAGGATGCTTTCTATGAGCAGTTACACGAATTTCAAGGGAACTTCCTCAAGGCGGCATTGTGATCCTAATCCGACCTTGCTCGGACATGTGGGGAAGCAAGGCCTTGGCGATTGTAATGATAATGGTGGGAAGTTTGCGGATTTTTGCAACTTCTACCGGCTCGTCATTGGTGGTTCGAGCACAGAACCTGCCGTAAGGTCACTTGGGATTCAAATGACCGACACCTTACTAGCAATCAGACCAACCACTTCGCGATCAGCAGTAGATTTAGGAGTTGTCTCCTGGATGTGTGTGATAAGAGAGGCGCTGACATTGGCCTTGAAAGATATCACCATCTGATGGTCATCGCGTATCTTCGCTTGCGTGTTGCGTCATCCACTTTTCGCTGGGTTTGAGCGGTATGACCCCCCAAGTTCAATATGAACCACTTGTATGATTGCCTTCTTGTTCGACATTGATCGGACCGCAGATATATTGAGTAAACCGACTCGAACTTCGATACCAAGCGAAATTTCTAGGTTCAGCGTAGTGTGCGCCGTGACACAGAGAGTGGAAGAAGCGGATGATCGTTGATATTTCAAAGAGGGGTACCCTTTTTGAGTGTGATAATTCGAGGTCGTGGTCAAAGGGTAGTATAGGTCCCGGGGCGAAACGTGGATTGGTACCCACGATGGAGCATAAAACCTGGGAAATGCCTGCTGAACCAACACCAACAGCTCTACTACCAAACCCTATCTCCACCTCCACGTGGTGACCGCTGGGAGCTCTTTCTTGACGAAAAGCTGCAGACGGAGAGGGATGAAGGCGAGTCTCCCGCGCCTAAAAACGGGACAAATTGTACCGACTGGTCCTCCAGGTTGGGGGTTGGGTAGGGCTGACAACCCTACACGGAAAACACCCGTTACGA
Source organism: Hermetia illucens (assembly GCF_905115235.1). Classification (NCBI taxonomy): domain Eukaryota; kingdom Metazoa; phylum Arthropoda; class Insecta; order Diptera; family Stratiomyidae; genus Hermetia; species Hermetia illucens. The sequence continues at coordinate 160,863,078 of NC_051851.1, read as the reverse complement.
AGCCACAACAGGAGCCTCGGATAGGATGGATATTAAAACGACGGACCCGGCAACGACAAAGGAACAACGATTTGCGCATTTTCTCATGGAACGTGCGCTCCCTGTACAGAGATGAAGCTGATAAGCAGCTAGCCGATACCCTGTCCCAATATAGGGCTGATGTAACAGCGTTGCAAGAGATGCGATGGACAGGGACCGGTTTCCTGGAGAAGAGCCACTACACCATATATTATAGCGGCCATCCAGTAAACCATGTGCTCGGAGTAGGTTTCTTAGTCAGCCAAAAAATGAAACCTGCTGTTATCGGCTTTGAAAGTATAAGCGAACGGCTATGCACTCTGCGCTTGCGAGGCAAGTTTAGAAATATAAGCCTCATAAACGTTCACGCCCCTACAGAGGAGACTGCAGAGTCGGAGAAGGATACCTTCTACGAGGCAGTAGAAAGAACCCTCGAAGCCTGTCCCAGATATGATATCAAAATCATACTTGGGGATTTTAACAGCCAAGTAGGGAAGGAGCCCGTATTCAGGCGATACGTTGGCTCCCATAGCTTACACGAAAAAACAAATGATAACGGACTGCGGACTATTCAATTAGCAGGGTCACACGAAATGGTTGTTGGAAGTACCTGGTTTGCGCGGAAAGCGGTCCACAAACATACGTGGGCCTCTCCAGACGGGACCACTTTCAACCAAATTGACCACGTGTTGATCGAACGCCGCCACCTCTCAGCCTTGATGAATGTCAGAACATATAGGGGGGCCAATATAGACTCGGATCACTATCTCGTTGGCATGGTGCTCCGAGCTCGAATAACAATACCACCTAGAATCCCCTCTGACAATCAGGTGAGAGTGAACACTGAAGCCATCCACAACACAACCCTCCGCGACACCTATAAGAGGGAAATGGATGCCGCAATAACCGCAGTCAACAGAGGACCTGGAGATGAAGCATCAACTAATGATCTTCACAACCACCTGAAGAACGTTATCATGGATACGGCCACAAATATACTTGGCCCCAGCCGCAAAAGGAGTCGGAACGGCTGGTTTGACGATGAATGTAAGCTAGCAACGGAACGGAAGAATGCCGCATACCGAGTAATGTTGCATTCTCAAAGAACGCCGGCACGCGCGGAGACTTATCACGAACTCCGTCGAGCGGAGAAGCGACTTCACAGACGGAAAAAGGAAGCCTGGGAGAACCAACAAGTCTGTGAACTAGAAAAGTACAGGGAGCAACCGCACCAGGCGCGGAAGTTTTACCAACAAGTCAGCAGGATGAAGCCTTATACACCTCGATGCTCATCCTGCCGAGACAAAGAGGGAAATCTGATTTCCGACAGAATGGGCATATTAGAGCGATGGGTTGAGTACTTTGATGAGTTACTGAACAACCAGAACATCGGCGAGTTGGAGGTCCCGCCAACTGAAGACGACGGACAAATACTGCCACCACCAAGTTTAGGAGAAACAGTCCGTGCAATTCATCGGCTAAAAAATCATAAGTCGCCAGGAGCCGATGGAATTACAGCCGTATTGGTTAAATATGGAGGCGACCAGTTACACCAAGTGGTTCATCAACTTGTGCTCAAGGTATGGGACAGCGAATCAATGCCTGACGATTGGCAGCGAGGCATAATCTGTCTCATACATAAAAAGGGAGATATCACACAGTGCAGCAATTATAGAGGTATCACGTTGCTGAGTACCATCTATAAGATATTCTCCACTATCTTGCTAGGCCGGATAGCCCCATACGCCCAGAACATCATTGGCCCATACCAAAGAGGCTTCACTCCAGGCAAATCAGCAACAGATCAGATTTTCTCTCTGCGGCAGGCGATGGAAAAACTGTTGGAATATGGACAACAGTTGCACCATCTGTTCATCGACTTTAAAGCCGCCTATGATAGCATAGCCAGGGTAAAACTGTACACGGCCATGAGGGAATTCGGTATCCCGACGAAATTAATAAGACTGACTAGGCTGACCCTGACCAATGTGCGAGGCCAGATAAAAGCAGCAGGATCACTCTCAAGACCATTTGACATCAACAACGGTCTACGACAAGGGGATGCGCTATCATGCGTCCTCTTTAACCTGGCCCTCGAGAAGGTGATCCGTGATGCTGAGGTGAATGCAAGAGGTACGATCCTCTTCAAGTCCACCCAACTACTGGCCTATGCTGACGATATCGACATCATGGGAAGAACCACCCGAGACGTTCAAACTGCCTTCATCCAGATCGAGCAGGCGGCGCGAGATCTTGGGCTGCACATCAATGAAGGCAAGACAAAATACATGGTGGCAACGTCAGCACCGAAGACGAATCAACCAACAACATCAAACCGCACTGGTCAAACACAAGCACGAACAAGAATAAGGATAGGGGAATACAACTTTGAGACCGTTGACAATTTCTCCTATCTAGGGTCGAAAATCACAACCGATAACAACTACGATGATGAAATCCGCGCACGGTTGTTGTCAGCCAACAGAGCCTACTTCAGCTTACAAAGACTTTTCCGCTCGAAACGTCTCACCATAGGGTCAAAGCTCTTACTGTACAAGACTATGATCTTGCCAGTCCTCATGTATTCCTCGGAAACTTGGGTTGTTAGCAAGAAAAATTGCGAACTCTAGGCCGCGTTCGAGAGAAGAATCCTCCGAAGAATTTTTGGCCCCCTACATGAGGATGGACGATTCCGTAGCCTACACAATGACGAAATCTATGAGCGATACCATGACCGTCCGGTTGTGGATAAAATCCGGCTCAATAGGTTACGGTGGGCGGGTCACTTAATCCGTATGGATGAAGATGATCCCACCCGGAAAGTCTATAAGGGCAATATCTATGGTAGGAAAAGAAGACGAGGCAGACCCTGCCTAAGATGGAGCGATGGCGTGGGCCAGGACGCCAGACAGCTTTTAGGGATATCGAATTGGTGGACCTCGGCGCAAAACCGGGATGTCTGGAGTTCCTTATTAAGGCAGGCCTAGACCGGATACCGGTTGTTGCGCCGTTGATGATGATGATAATTCGAGGGGTTTTTGAGTGCTCCCTGCCATTGCATAGATAATAGTTGAACTAATCCTGGAATGCATAAAAGAACATCTCGAAAGCTTTATCCACAGATAGCAGGTTGGTTTTCGTTCGAGATTTTCCTGGATTAACTGTGTGTGTGTGTGTTTGAGGTGGCGGAGAGGCAAAGCGTCTGAGCACTCAGACCTTAGTGGTCCATTGTACTCGATTCCCCTGTCTAACGTAATATTCAGGATTCATTTATGTATTGCAGGATTTCCGTTAGTGGATGTGATGCTACCCGCTGCAGTTGGAGCACATCAGCTCCAAAAATCTCATGTCTGATGCGTCCATAAGTCGGGCATTCAGGATGGGCACGAATCATCTTGGATAATTCTTATTCGGAAGATACGCCCACACAATACTTCTGAAAGTCTTCCTGCTTTTCAACTGGATAAGCTTTTCAGTATGTTTGCTAGGTTCTGACAGGAAAAGTTTGGTGTGTCTAGCAGCATGAAGGCTTGGCTACCTGTCATGATTTGCAGCTTGTTCCCAGTTTTTGATAGCAGCATCAGTCAACGCTACTGACAACCAAATTGCTGGTTCTGGTTCGGAAATGGGGGAAATTGAACCCTCTTTTGCTACGCCATCCGAGATTTCATTTCCTTCTACACCACAATGTCTAGATACCCAGAGTAATTCCACCGTATTGAATCTAGAAACAGAGATCAATTGGCGTAATCAATGGCGCAACAATCCATATTGATTCAGGCCCTTCAAGTGTGTTAAGAGCACTTCATTCAAGGCCGTAACGGTACACTACAGTAGAAGACAATGTGGTTAGCATTGCCCGAGATTACTCTGATATGACTCAGGTACTCATTCATAGCTGTGTCGACTGGTATCCGACATCCTGTCACGATAACAAATCAAACCGCCACCAGTGAGATTTGAACCACGACCTTCTACTATGACAGCCCAGCGTTCTAATCACTTGACCCATCCGAACATCGGTTTCTACATTTCTGAACGATTTTTGAAGTGATCAAATTATTACTTAACGCCCTCACTGCAGCTTGACTATCGCTACAGATTGCGATGCGCCTGCCCTTCAATTGCTCGTCAATCATCCAGGTTACCGCCCTTAGGATCGCGTACACTTCAGTCTGTTCCAAAGGACAAACCCCCTTCTTCAGAACCCTGTTATGCTTTTGAGCCACTGGTGTAGAAGATGTCAATATATCCTGGTTCGTCCCAGTTTTCTCTTCGTTTCAAGATAACATAATATATTCTAACAAACAGATGTATAAGGATTGAGAAGCAGAAGGCATTGCGAAAACTAGATTCAGTTCTTTCAATGACTCTTCCAATGCTCTGCGCCCCTCAATTCTATTGTTTTCCCATAGATCTAATTGAATTAGTTTATGAGCTGGTCTCATAGTAGAGCTCTGAATAAACAAATCCAAAGGCTGCAAATTGAGTAATGCATTCAGGGCTGCGCCGGATGTGGTGCTCATCACCGGTAATATCCAGACACACAGTTCTTTGCAGTGCCGCTAGTTTACAGCGAAAACTCTTGTGTTTCACCTTAACCCACCACACTACGGATGCATAAGCAAACATCGGCCTAATGATAGCAACATATATTCACATTACTACTTGAGGCCTAAGTTCTTATGTCGAGGCAAAGGTCCGCTTACACAGCCCATAAGCTGTGAGAGTTTTCTTCATCTTTATCTCTACATGTTTGTTCCAAAGAAGTTTCTTATCTAGAATAACTTTCAGATATTTCACTTCTTCGGAGAATTGAAGGGTTGTGAACGTACGTTGTGTATTTCTACACACTATTCCTAGATCTCGACCAACAGCCAGCACAGCCACATCCGCGTAAGCTTGAACTTGTTTTGTCAGATTTTGCAGTGCGCATAGCAGTGAGTTGATCAGCATACTCCACAGAAGTGGCGATAGCACACCTCCTTGAGGACAGCCTTTCGTCGCTTTCGTTGTTAAGTAGCGATCCACACCCACTTCAGCGCATAGCAATCTCTGCGTTAGCATAGCGTGGATCCACTTTATTAGTTTCATCAACACCCTGCTCTCTGGCGGCATCATAGAGCTTTTGGAAAGTCACACGGTCAAAAGTCCCTTCAACGTCCGCGGACATCTCCAACGCGTACTCGCCTTTCAGAATTGTGCCCTCTGTCTTTGAAACTAAAGAATAAAGAGCAGACTCACAGGACTTTCCACGTTGGTAAGCATGTTGGTTTTCATTTAGGGTGTGCGACCTTAGCGCCTTCCCGCGAATGTGACGTTCAACCAGTCTCTGAAGTTCTTTGGATTTGAATAGTCATCTCTCCCAGGCTTAGGTATGAAGACTACCTTAACCTCCTGCCAAGAGGAAGGCACGTAGCCCAGAGCACCAGATCCTCGAAAAATATTTTTTCGAGGTTGCTCTAAGTGCTCTATACCCTCCTTTAGCATCGCTGGGTAAACGCCATCCATGCCAGGTGCTTTGAATTTTTCAAATGATAGTATAGCAGTTTTCGTTGGTAAGAACTGCGCTCGCAGCATCCCAATTCCCCTTGCAATACCTTCGTGTTGAAGGGTTTTCAGGAATCGCCAATTCACTTTTTCCCACTTGTGAGACCTCCCCGGGTGGTGTACTTCCAAGAGAGCCTATATAGACTCATTTCTGGAGTTCGTGCAAGTACCACCCGGTTTTCTAGGAGAGTCCAACTTGGCCGACTCATCCTTATTAAGGACTCTGCACATCCTGGAAGTCTCCCTTTCACCTTCTAGTTCCTCACAGTATGCTCTAAAGAGTCTCGTTTCGAACGTTTTACGAGCCTCTTATATTCACGCTGTGAGTTCCGGAAGTTTAACCAGTTTTCATCTTTATTGTTTTTGCAAGAACGATTTAGATGTCGTCTGATTGATTTACTGAGTACTTGCAATTCTCGGTTATACCATGAACCGTTTTACCACGTTGGTCTCAGGGGAATAAGACAAGCCTGTTCAGAGCACTCTAAAAGTGTCTGATTCAGAGTTTTCAATTGATCTTCTATCGCCACAATAGTCCTTAGTCGCCTAGGGAGGTCAACTTCATTGAACTTCGTCCAATCCGGTTTCTGCGGATTCCATTTTTGTATTACAGGCTGTTCGCCTGCAATAGTTAGATTAAATTTAAAGTAACGGTGATCTGAGAGCGAGACTTCATCTAGCACTCGCCAGTTTCTAATCAACTCTAACAATTTTGAAGTGCCGATTGTTAGGTCAATTACTTCACTTCTTCTTGGCCCCATGAACGTAGCGGCGCACCTTACATTCGCGGTCATCAGGCTAGCTGAAGTGATAAAATCAAACAGCTTCTCTCCTCTAGGATTACATTTGCTCCTGTCACAAAAAATATGCTCAGCGTTCGCATCACAACTTATTAAAAACTCAAGACCACTTGATTCTGCAAGCACTACCAGATATCTTAGGTCTTGTGTCGGCGGACGACACAAAGAATCATAGGGTAAGTAAGTAGAGGCAACTATGACGTTACTTTTCTTACCCTTCACCTGTTATTGTAAGTTGACCGCGACAAAGTCCTGGGAGCAAAATTCTCTCAGCACGGTTGCCTCTAACAATTTTGACATCAAAAAGCAGGCCCTCGGTCCCGAGGATCTTTCATTGAAGAAGACCCTAGTCCCCTGGACTGATCCAATACCACAGATTCTGTTAAAACGAACCCATGGCTCTTGAGCTAGAAATATATAAGGGCAGTCCTGCAACTTTGCCAGCCTTGTCGAAAGTAGATAGAAGGAAGCTTTGGAATGCTGCAGGTTGATTTGAATTACTTTTATGATTGTAGCCATAAGTGCAGTCTAATATGAAAACTGAAAAGTCTGCTGCGTTCAGTGTGGGTCTCACTGTGGTTACCAGCTTATCCTCACCTTCAGCCGAAAGTTCCGCTTTCTTACATCCAATTTCTCTGGATATCGCCACACTTGGTGGTATAGCAACGTCCATGTTCTCATTCCCAAGGAACTTCACCTTCTTCTGCAGTGCCTTCCGTTGTCGTCGGCTAGAAGCCCTCCAAGGTTCACGGTGTCCGGGCTGCATGGATCTGTTTTCACATTCCGGCGTTAGACAAGTTGTGTCCACACTACCAGCTTCCCTTTCTTCGATTTTTCCGGGTACAGGCGGAGGAGAAGGTTCTGCCAAACAAGCCTGTAGTCCCTTCTCCTTTGCAGCTAAAGTTTCCTTCAGCCAAGCCTTCCTCTCCCGTATTTTAGAAGAGTTAGGCAACAGTGTCACCGACAGCCCGGCCGTAGTCAAATTTCCAATTTCTTTCCTTTTTGGCTGACGGCGCCGCAGACATCGGTTGCAGGGTTTCCACTGAAGTGGAGAGCCTGTTTTTTACTTCTATTTCTTCGTGGGGGAACATGAATTATGCGAAGCCTCCAAAATCCATGCCTCGGCCAAGACCCGATCTAGTAGTAAACCACCAAAGGCTCCTCCATCGCGACAAGGTGGTGTCCAAGGGGGAGAGGATTTGAGGGAGTCCCGCGTCCGCCATTCAGTTGATGGTGGAATAGGGTGGAAAGAAACTTTCTTATACTGTTTATCCTTGGAGCTCCCTGAATTTTTGTTCAGGACGCAATTTGCAAAAATAGATGACCAATCTCCGAAACTCACCGCGATCGTCGACCATAACTAACTACCGTCCATCTAATTGGCCAGCAGTACATAGCATAGCAACAGTTAAATAAGTATTTAATTCGTAGTAGTAGTTTCGAAACGGGTGGTCGGGTAAACACTGGTAACAGGAATTTTCGTCATAAGTCGGATGCTAGTGAGATCCTGAGTCAAGTTAAGGGTGACCACATTGCTTCCTAACTTTTGGTCTGGAAATGAGGTACTCTTCCTAGCTCCAATGCTTAAGTTTGAATTTATATTCGCAGTTTCTTGCGAATAAGATGCCCTTGATTAACCTCTTTTGTTTATTCGCCAAGGTAGGGTCCTACAAGCCAGTTTTGCATATCAACCCTTGCCCACATTGTAAAATTTACATCAGCTTCGAATTGAAGATTTTCCGACGAATGTAATCAGCACCGCCTAAATCGAAAAGGTTCAGATTCAATGAAATTTCCTTGCCATTCCCATGACACGGAACCCTATAAATACTCATATTAAGGATAAACATGAGTAGGACACTTGTGTGGACTGGCCCGTTATAAATATATCAGAGCCGTGTTATCCTGAATTGAAACTCCCCTTGGGCGTTTCGGTCCACAAGGCTAACATCTATAAATGAACGTTCAAAGTAACTCGTCGATCCCCGAAGTGAAAAAAACTCACTCAATCAGAACAGAGCCAACGACTGCAATGAAGGTCTCCTGTGTGCCCAAGAACTGAAGCAATTATCAATGGGGCTGAGCACGCAAATGGCGAGCAAACACTTGGGGAATATGCATTTTGCTTTCCTATTCATTTCTGTCTCTTGGCTGGTACCTGCCCAGACTCAATATTTTTCAATACGTGTTTGAAATATCTTGAAGTCTGCGTATGTCCGGAAGGTGTCCCCTTGTCCCATCTCGTATGAAAAGCGGGAACCAACCACTCGATTGAGAATGTGGAAAGCATTCGTAGCACTTGATTACCTACGTCCAGTTTGTGCTAATGGAGTTGTCCGGTTGGAGAGTGCAACGTGGTGCAATCAGCTATGCATAAACTGGAAGGAGATTGTGCTTCTGTAGTGTGCACTCTTGAGCATAGCCAAATGGATGAAAGTCATAATGAAAATGGGAGCAAAAATAGCAACATGATAAGACTAGGTGCGTATATAGGCGTGAGGTCACGCTATGCTCCAGTAACATTTCCATGCTAATGGTCCTGGGTGCAGCTTTCGCACTGGAACCGAGGCGAAGGGTTCAGATACAGCAGGTTTGCTACCTTCAAACCACCGCTAAATTGTGAAGCTCTCCATCTTTCGCTCAATAGATGTAAGGTTACCCTGAGCTGTTAATGGCACTATAAAATGCATCTATAAAATTGGGATCATGAATGGAAGCCAAGTAGGTCCACACTTCATTAGTCAATACTCAGCCTGTGACTATTTGATCTCTGAACACTTAGATACGAAAGTTCTCTGATTCGCTGTTCATAATCACATGCCGCTCACTGTATCTCGTATTTTGTTAGATACAATGTTAGCCAGCCGGAACTGAGTTTGTGATAAGGCTGGGGGACGCCACTTCTCCCGGTGCCTATAAATTCCCATCGGTTGATGTAAATTATCAAAAGATTCTAATTCAGTCGTTCGCCATTTTCATTTGACCAACTTTTCTTGTAGTCATTCGCTCCCCTGGGCTGGGGGCCCCTCAACTCAAAAATGGTTTCATATTTTCCTAATATGTGAACGGATAAAAGTGCTTAGATATCAGCATGGCAAAAGTATAGATACACATCGACTTTCTGACTAAATGGTTTTGATTACCGTTGACTGCCATTCGGGGTAATTATATCTAATTGACCGAAGTTAAATAGTTTCTAAGAGGGTTTCGAATTTCTTTGGCATGGCTCCTGGGTTAATGCATTTGGATCCGCTTAGCGAGAAAGGGAAGAACCATGATTTATGCACGTAGGCTGGCAAGTTTTTTGAAAAAAAAAAGAGCAAAGACATCATAAGTTACGCAAGTAGGTTGCTTTCTGGTATTTTTTGGAACATGTGATTTCAGGAGAAAGGTAGAGGTTTCCATGTTTCCGCACAATTTGCAGTGGTTACAATTCAATGTTGGCACTGCGGATTTAAAATAATTGGAGGTTCTAAAAATATCGAAAAGTTATGAATAGATATATGAGAGAGAGTGCTTACGTGAGAAAATTATTTGCTCCGTGAAGGTGTTACAGTGGCAAGTCGCAGTAAGCCGGACTCCTGCCGGACTCAGCCCCCATCCTTCGTGCTCTAGGACACTAACCGACAATACATTTTGTTACATTATGTCGGTCTAGGTCTATCCAATTTAAGAGCACTCAACCCGTGGTTCAAAGAGCTCAGCGACTCTATCGTCTCTCCCATCCATCTCCATGTTTTTCGCATTAAGAATCCCTTGAAGGAAGCGCGCATTCGCTCATTAGGGACACCAGTTCACATTTCATGACTGTAGAGCTAGAGGCTCATTCAAAGCCGATGAGAAAAATGGATGGCCTACTGAATGTGGGACCTCCAATTAGCTAATCGCAAATATTTTGGCTGTAGCTTTGTCCGCGGAACTCCGAATCTGCTCGAAGAAAATCATCATCAACGGCGTAACAACCGGTATCCGGTCTAGGCCTGCCCTAATAAGGAACTCCAGACACTCCGGTTTTGCGCCGAGGTCCACCAATTCGATATCCCTAAAAGCTGTCTACGCCATCGCTCCATCTCTGGCAGGGTCTGCCTCGTATTCTTTTTCTACCATCGATATTGCCCTTATAGACTTTCCGCGCTAGATCATCCTCATCCATATGGATTAAGTGACCCGCCCACCATAACCTATTGAGCCGGATTTTATCCACAACCAGACGATCATGGTATCGCTCATAAATTTCGTTGTTATGTAGGCTACGGAATCGTCCATCCTCATGTAGGGGGACCAAAAATTCTTCGGAGGATTCCTCTCTCGAACGCGACCAAGAGTTCGCAATTCTTCTTGCTAAGAACTCAAGTCCCCGAGGAATACATGAGGACTGGGAAGATTATTGTCTTGTACAGTAAGAGCTTTGACCCTATGTGAGACGTTTCGAGCGGAACAGTTTTTGTAAGCTGCAATAGGCTCTGTTGGCTACCAACAAGCGTGCGCGGATTTCATCACCGTATCTGTTATGGGTTGTGATTTTCGACCCTAGATAGAGGAAATTGTCAACGGTCTCAAAGTTGTATTCTCCTATCCTCCTAATTTCGTCGAGATACCGAATTCTCTCCTGGCCGTGTACAGTTTTACCCTGGCTTTGCGATCATAGGCGGCTTTAAAGTCGATGAATGGAAGAAGAAAAAAATCATCCTCGAGTTTATCATGCTGAGGTATTTTACCGCCAACGTAGACTTCATCATAATTTCATCAATTCGTGTAGGAAAGAGCATGGGAACACCAAGATGGACCAGACGAACAGTTCGGATTCACTCATAGAATCGGTGTTTGCCCATCCATCTGTAGATTCACCGCAACATCATTCAGCGAGGATAGATTCTTGGACCGCCACATTACCCGTTGTCCTTCCCAGGATTCGTGGAGTAAAATAGTCCCTTAGACAGTCTCTCAGTATCCCCTAATGATATTCCAACGCTTTAAGCATTTCGTCCCATCTCGTAGGGGTCCCTTACGTTTTGCGTTACAGAAAGCACCACTTGTCGATGTGGACGGCTGTGTGCCTTAACTCAATTAACCATCTGGATTACTTCCAGAATTGTATGAAAATGGTCCCACCTTTAGACTATGTGATTTTGGAGGCAGGCGTCCCATCGCATGAATTGCGTCAGCCAATGTCGGATTGAAGAGCGAACAGTTTTTCAGAGAGGACGTTACGCTGACGGTAGCTTAGGATCTTTTCTGCTTATTAGCTGCAGCACTGCAACCTCCCAGTGGCACTAACAAGTTCGGCTTTTTCCTTATTGCGAGCTTCAGAGTTTTGTTAGGGATACCATCCGAACCCCTGGCCCTCTTTTGTCTTCATCGACAAAATCGCTACTTGTAGTTGCTTTGGCTTGAATGGGATGGATAGGAAATACTACATTCAAGTTGCTGTGATCAGTTAGCTCCTATTTTTCAGGTAGCCAACTTATACATCAAGTTCCTTGAGTTCCTGTTAATTTTACTTGTTGTTTTCGTGGCGGTGTGCGACTCTGTGTTTCACAGATCTAATGATTACCTTTTCTTGGGCTATGCAAATTAGTGATTTAAGTTGTCCATCAGCACAAGAATGACTTCTCGATTATCAATGTTGAGATCTCCTTTTTGAGTGTTAAATTACTGTCATAAGACTCTTTGTAAAGTCCACAGTTGATTCAGCGGTAAACTTTTTACTCAAGTTTGCATTTTATGTCCCATTCGTTCTTTCCGAGATAGCTACACCTACGCCAGTTTCTTCAACATGTACTTGCGATCATTATTTCTGTAATGGTCCAGTGATCTCCACTGTTGCAGTCCTGGCACAAATCAATCCGGCCACGTAGCCCTCGGAACAAGGGCATGGAAATGTTACCAAAAGTCTGATTGACCCATGTTCCACTCAAGGGCTCTGGCGTTAAAACTCTTCTCTAGCTGGCAATCTCTGCAATTTGGGTCTTATCTTCGAAGGTCCCGAGCTTTTCCCAAAAAGTAGGTATAGATGTCTTCTGTGTGAGGCCAACGCTGAAAAGGTTATTCCCGCACAACGAACACTAATGATACCACTTCACCGACCACGTTCCTTTAATTGCTAATTTATGGCATTTTTAATCCAGATGGCAGCAGTGCCAGATATATGAGAACATCAGTATGGTGAGCCATTATCTCCGTACCGCTCGGTAAGGAGTAAGAATTTTTGCAGTATTTGCCCCATTAGTTCGTGAATAGTTGTATTCCTGTGCAGGCTGTGGATTATGCGGTTTGGTTCCACACTTTCAGCAGCTCTTCCTTGAACACCTAGTCTCATTTCGAACCAGGCACGTGAGCGATGCCTTCTTTTCGTATATTTCATAGGGAACATAGCACTTTTGTGATGCGCAAATCTTGGGCTTATGTCCTGACTCATTCCACTTGCACTCCCGTCCTGCCCTCCGCATACCAGAGCAATGTATCCAATGAAACATCGAGTCAGAACCACCCTTCCCCTTGTGTTTTAAGTGGTCTCCTCCCTCTTTATTTTTCTTCAATCAAAAATTTGCTTTGCCGTGTCCTTTGGTATTACCAGGGGCCAACTTTGGTCCTCCAGAGTTGACAGGGTTGACGGCCGCCTTGAGTTTACAAATATATGAGTAGCTCTGTATGATAGGTTCTACTGTTTTTTGTTTGTCCAAAAGACCGTCCAGATCGTTTGTTTCAAGAGTGGCTGCCGGTTCCAGGCGGTTGTTGCCGCATTTCCGTCTTTTTTTACGCTGCGTGGTTTGTTTTGTTAGCTCCTCGCGGAATTATTTTCTTTACATTTTAAGACGGCTTAATATTTGTTAATCTGCCTGTCTTCTTCTACCTTTGTCTTCTGAATAAGGACTATCTTCTTCGATGAAATAAATTGTTCTGCCAACTGATTCAATACTTCGTCAATGTTTTTACTCGGCAGTGGGATTTCATGTCACTCAAATCTCACACCCTTTTTCGTGCGAATCTTCCTCTGACGTCTGACTCGAAGGCGCCTCCTCTTTTAACCCACCAAAGTCACCACTACCAGCTTCGTTATCCTCTTTCCCCTTCCCCTCGGAGTTTGCTTCGCAACCTTTTCAGGAGAAGTTCACAATTTTAGTCGCGAGGACAAATGACAGGCGTCTATTACCGGTTGTGTCGGTCAGAATGTGCAGTCACCTGAGTCGATCCTCGGGATTATATATGCATTCAAGTAGTCCACACATATGTTGTCACAAATTGGTATGAGAGTTTGTGCTCAGGGCTAGTCAGGAGTCCAATTCAGTTGAGTCTGCATTACCAATTTCACGGCAGATTATTTTCGGGACGGAGGCAGATGTAACCTTATTCTGGCAGCCATTTTCAAGAAATGTCACATTGGTGCACTAAAGGGACAGGCTATGACAGTTATTATTTCAAATGCAACCTACTTCTAATCGTTAGCAAAATTTGAAGTCAATGTTAGGACTGGTTGTCATATTCCTGGTTAGTTCACAGCTGAGCTTGTTAGTAGCTTTCCAAGGCCAGAATTTAAAAGTTGGCTCACTCCGAAAATCAAATAAATACGGATAGCTGTCAATCAGATACTTTGTTTTGTATGCTTGGCCCATTTGGACCCCAAAATTACGCGTGGAGCTTGCTCAAGAGGGAGTTTATTGAGCAAAAAGTAAATGAGAGACAAAGGCGTCTACAATTTCGTACCAGAGCAGAGGAAACTCATCAGACGCTGCCTCACCTTTGTTCTGGGAGCAGCGTGACCGAAGCAGCTCGCAGATGTTATACGCTTTATAATTTGCAAAACACGACAAGCGAGCGAAGTATATTCAACGTAAATCCGCCCACAGTTCGGACCAAAGCTTAGCTGAAGCTAGACGCTTTTTTTTAGGAATTAGGGAGTCCTAAGTCCGCATCCACTTGATGTCGGACCGCACCAAATGGAGAGCAACTTGCTCCTACTCTTTATGGTACACTCTGCCCTGGTACGAAACCGTAGCCGTCTTTTAGTTTTTGAACCTTGGGTGTCAAACTCAAAAAGAGAAGTCCGTGGACCATAAAGATTAGGAGCAAGTTACTCTCCATTTGGTTCGGTCCGTCATCAAGTGAATGCGGACTTAGGACTCCGCAATTCCTAAAAAAAAAGTGGGCAAAGAGGCTATGTCTTGGAGCACATATAAACACTTGCAATGAAAAAGGATATTTTTTTCATCTTTACGAAACGGGTGCACTCTGAAACTCAAGTATTGTAGATGAACTGCTGGAATGATAAAGAAATAATGGGCTTTACTGAAAACAAGTGTAAAACAGAATATAACTTTTTTGGGTCGTGGTGGATTTTAAGTCGAATTCCGTTGCATATTCCATTCCCTCAATCCAGAACTATCAATTTTTGCTTCCAGTTAGATGTCTATAAAGCGTTGAGTCTACTATTCGCACCAACAGCACTGAATCGTCTAAACGCGTGCCAGGTATACCAACATAGATAGCATCGCGTCCTGTAAAATCTTCGACTGGAATTTGGTCATTGGTGCCATGCACCTTCACTGCCAAGGATGGATTCGCCCTATACGTTTAGTTACGCTCGTACTCTCGGTACACCTTGAAACTCAGCGCAATGTTCATCCCGATTACTCCCTAAGTATTGATTAGTTAATTTTGGTGGTCTTTTGCATAGCTTGCTTTAGGTTATGTCGAGGATTCGAATATTCGAGGATTCCTGTATATTTTTGCCCTGGTCTTTGACAGAGGTTTTTCACTTGAGATTAGGCTGATTTCAATCAAAATTTCTTCCTTCTACAAGTAGTTTGGTTGCCTGATGAGACTCACGGCCCTCTTGGTATGATAGTGCCAATCATGCCAGCCCAAGCTACCATTATTTTCCCTTCCCCTCTATCCAATTCTGTTGCTGTTCATTCATTCATTCTGTTGCTGTTCATTCATTCGGTTCCCTGATTACCTTCTATTATTTGATGCGCCTTACATTCCTGAATGATCGCCTCATGCAACACGGTCTCAGATTGAATCTAAACAAAATTGAATTTTTAACGACTGATCCTCATGAAACAGGCACAATCACTGTCAGTGGCAGTGATCTGCCCAGCACTGAGCGATTTAAATACTTCGGGTCAACACTATCAGCCAATGGAGAATTAACACAACCTGGATGAAATGGCGTTCGACAACTGGTGTTCTTTGTGGTCGACGTATCAATGAACGTCTCAAATCTAAAATTTACTGCAATGTCGTTCGTCCTGTCGCTCTCTATGGTTCTGAGTGTTGGCCGACTATAAAAGACAATGAACGACGTCTTGCGGTAATGGAGACGAAGATGTTGCATTGGACTAGTGGCGTGACACATTTTGCTCAAATCCGAAATGAGGATATCCGCGATTGTTATGGGGTTGCACCGATCGTGGAAAAATTGCGAGGAAGGCGTCTTCGATGGCATGGTTACGCAATCCGTGTAACGAGAATTCACTTGCCAAGGTTGGTCTGAACATCGAAGCCAATTGTAAGCGACCAAAAGGCAGGCCGAAATAACCTCCAATCGTCATGTATTGATTCGCTGTTCCATACCAACTGAAGGGGAGGGACAAATTCTGTCACCACCAAGCATGGAAGAAACAGTCCCTGCAATCTATTGGCTCAAAAACTATAAGCCGCCAGTTGCCGCCAGATCCGAAATGGTTAAATATGGAGCAACCAACTGAACAAAGCGGTTCATTAACTGATGCTCAAGGTGTAGGATTGCGAATCAATGTTTGACATACATAAAAAGGGAGATATCACGCAGTGCAGCATCTTAGAGGTATCACCTTGCTGAGTACCATCTATAAGATATTCTCCGCTATTTTGCTAGGCCGGATACCCTCAGAATATCATTGGTGCATAACAAAGAGGCTTCACTCCAAACAAATCAGCAGCAGATCAGATTTTTTCTGTGCGGCAAGCGATGGCAAAACGGTTGGAACATGGCCATCAGTTGTACAATTTTTTCGTCGACTGTAAGGCTGCATATGATAGCATAGACAGGGCAAAACTGTACACGGCCATGAGAAAATTCGGTATCCTGACGAAGTTGATAAGACTGATTAAGCTCACCCTGACCAATGTGCCAGGCGAGATAAAAGCAACAGGATCGCTCTCGAGACCATTTAACATCAACAACGGTTTAAGACAAGGGGATGTCCTATCACGCGTCCTCTTTAACCCGGGCCTGGAGAAAGTGTTTTGCGATGCAGATATCAATGCAAGACCATCCTCTTCAAGTTCCACTCAACTAGTAAGCAAATTGCGAACTGTTGGCCGCGCTTGAGAGAAGAATCCTCCAAATAAGTTTTGGGCGCTACATGAGGATGGACGATTCCGTAGTCTACATAACGACGAAATCTATGGGCGATACCATGACCGTTTGGTTGCGGTGGGCAGTCACCCGATCCGTAAGGGTGAGGATGGTCTTGCCCGTAAAGTCGATAAGAGTTGTGGTAGAAAAAGGAAAGACGTGGCAGACCCTGCCTGAGATGGAGCGATGGCTAGGTCAGAACGCCAGATAGCTTTTAATGGACGTTAGGAAGGATAAACTGTCATTCATGCATATACGGTGCAATGGGGCGCTTCTTGCTTTTTGAAGCCGCGGAGAGCATCGATTGTTGAAGAGAAACGTAGCATCTTCCATGAGCTCCAACTACCTCCGATTTCTTACTGCCAAAAGAAAGCGATAACTCCTAGCATTCGCATCTATTTCCGCGTCAAAGCGTTTAAATCCAAAGCTAGATAAATAGTTTCTCTGTCGGTTGCATGAACGGCTGCTAGCCCGAAACAAATATCAATCAGCTAACCCAAGTTCTCCGCATGGTCCTTACCTCCCAATAACAGCAATCCCATGATGTTGTATTTGCAAGCAACATATATGGAGAGGGCAACAATAATATAGTTGAGGCAGCGGCGCATGGTTTCACAAGCGAGTATAAGCAAAAAATTCTCCATTGCCTGTATCGATCCGTTAGGTAAAATGCATTGGATGGCTTGCAACTATGCAATGAACATTTTACTTTGTATTTTATGTAGTGGGATAATTACTAAATGGACTCATATGACTGCCATAATGTTGGGAAAGGGAGGTATTTGATAAAAATTTCAAACTGGAATCATTTGATCATTTGTAATTGATATGAAAAGCGAAGTAGAGATGCGGGAAATTGGACATGGAATAATTAAGTTGAAAAAACGATGTTATAGAAGAAAAGAGTCATGGCAAAAGTTGATAATTTTGGCGTCTACCATAATCTCTAATTTCTACATCGTTTTCATTCAGATTGTTAACAATCATTTATGCCCAAGTTGACAGTTTGTTCGCTTGAAGAAATTATTTTCAGTCGAGATAATTTCTAGTCTCTCAGTTCCCGAAGATCCTCTGCTTTCTAAGATTTTGTCCGCTTAGTCTTTACCATAAGCTGCACTGACAACTAATCTTCAGTTTTTGTCTTAGAAATGCCGAAATCCATTAATCTAAAAGAAGATATCTGCTAGCTGTCACCAAACTATCTTTTCCTGTGTATGTTAACTATGATAATTTCTTCTGGATTTTAGGATCTGAAAAAAGTTCAAGCCGCGCATACGATAAGATCTGTCTTATCGTGGGAATCCGATATATAAACTAAAAAGCTTTTTATGTTCCTTAATGATGTCTTATCACAGGCAGACTGCCAAAATTGTCCAGATACAAGTATATTTAGATAAAATCTGTAAAAAAGTAACCTATCTTCACTTTTATTAATCATTTTCGTGTTGAAGTTCCTTCAGGGCATGGCCTAATTTTGGAAGGAGGTGGGAAATGCTTCAGTAAAGATGAATATCGTATTCAAAATTGCCATTTCTTGATTAAAGTTGTGAAATCTCGGTGCGGAATTATATTCGTATAGGTAATTTGTTGTGGTTGTTCTGATCAGATTGCAACAGTTTATCGAACATTTTGAACAACAGAGATCTTTTGTTTGATTTTTCAAGAACGGGAAATGCTCTTGCAAGTTGAGTTATCAACAAATCAAACGCATTTGCAATGTTATTTCCATACATGTTTATTGTATATCTGAAGAGGAAAAGATAAAAATCAGTAACAACTGAAGATCATTGATAGCCCGGAAGTTCATTTAATTGATTGGTTCAGGTTTTAGTAAAACAAGTCTAGAAATTTCCAGTACAAATTTAATGTGGTAGAAAAACGTTATTATCAAGTATATAGATTGAATTCTAGCCACGAAGCTGGAAGAGTG
Source organism: Hermetia illucens (assembly GCF_905115235.1). Classification (NCBI taxonomy): domain Eukaryota; kingdom Metazoa; phylum Arthropoda; class Insecta; order Diptera; family Stratiomyidae; genus Hermetia; species Hermetia illucens. The sequence goes on along the minus strand of NC_051851.1, from coordinate 160,844,438 downwards.
CTCAGGTCCTCCAGACGGTTAGTTTGTGAGCTCGTGTTAAAAAGTGACAACAGATAGAGCCTTGAAGCGATCCAGTTTTTTAGGAGGAGGATCAACCTTATATTGTACTAAATAAATCTGTGTTAATTATCAAGAGTTGGTAAGAGAGTGTTCTTTAGAAAATTAGGAAAACGGAACCGTGTAGTATATATATTATTGTTTTCCAGTCTTTGTATCTCCAGGACTGACAGTCAGGGCTCCAGTTCCAGTTTACGCTGTATGCATAGGCGTGTGTCTAACATCATTGCTAAAGCAGGAGTTTTTTCCTTCACATGAGTATCAAGCAACTGCAAGCAAACAAAATAAAAGAGGATCTTGCATCGTAACCCTCCAGAACGTTAGGTGGTCTATCCCACTTCGGATGAATCACTAGTAGATCTAGGTTTGCCCGCCCTTCAAGGATTTATGGTTATTACCGAAAAAAATGTTTATCTGTATGTTGAATTGGAGTACCACTTAGGGTGCATTGGAGGGCAACAAAAATCGGTAGTGTCCATTAGGACGCATTTCCTTTTTGTACTCAACCTGACTAGGGGGGCTCTGCCACGAATGTGAACTCAAATTGGCTGCGGCTACTATTCGAGAATTGCCCCCGTAAGTGCATTAAAGAAGTCAGTTTTCGACAGTCACCAGTAAGAAGCAGTCTACCTATGAGCTATCAATCCTCATAGATAGACTGTGAATTTTAACAGCTAATCCTTTTTTTGTTAGAGCCAATACGTTCTTGTGCGGTTTAAGGGATGTTTCTTACAGGTGTCATTCATTTTTAAGGTGTACCCTCTCCATATGTTACAAATTTAATGTGGTAGAAAAATGTTATTGTGTTAAAAAGTGACGAAAAGATAGAGCCTTGAAGCGATCCAGTTTTTTCAGGAGGAGAGTTGGTAAGAGAGTGTTCCTTAGAAAATTAGGAAAACAGAACCGTGAAGTATATATATTGTTATTTTCCAGTCTTTGTATCTCGAGGACTGAGCGCATTCAGGATATCTCGTGGGTGAAATCAACGGGTAGCCGGTTCACGCTGTATGCATAGGCGTCTGTCTAACATCATTGCTAAAGCAGGAGTTTCTTCCGTCACATGAGAAGACCTTGCATCAATTGCAGTTCCTTTGCAACATAACTCTCCAGAACCTTAGGTGGTTTACCCCACTTCAGATGAATCGCTAGTAGATCCGGGTTTGTCCGCTCTCCAAGGATTTATGGCTATTACCGAAAAAAAACGTTTATTTAGGGTGCATTGGGGGCAACACAAATGGGTAGCGTCCATTAGGACTCCTTTTCTTTTTCTACTCAACCTGACTAGAGATTGACAGCGGGGGTTCTGCCACGAATGTAAACTCAATTTGGCCGCCGCTACTCTTAGAGAGTTGTCCCCATAGGTGTATCAGAGGGGTCAGTTTTCGACAGTCACCAGTAAGAAGCAGTCTACCTATGAGCTATGTATCCTCATAGATAGACGGTTTCTTATTTGTGACTTTCGACAGCTAATTCCTTTCTTGTTAGTGCCAATACCTTTTTGCGCGGGTTAAGGGATGCTTTTTACAGGCATCATTCATTTTTAAGGTGTAGCCTCTCCATATTTCCAGAGTATGAACTCGAAAAGTGAACAAAGTGAACAAAGGGAAAATTGACTGCGTGAAGCCTGAAATATTGAACCTTCATATAGTAATGCTGATGCACAGGATAGGTGATTGTGATTTAGTGTACATGGATTTGTGCTTCGTTTATTTGTGATATGTTGTGTATGTTCGGATTGAAGGGAGCTTCTGGCTAAGCAATTTGTTTAATACTAGGAGTGAGAATAGTGTTGATTCTATTCGACAATTTCTTGACTTTTATGGCCATTTTCGTCGTCACTCTGATTCGTTTACTCCCGTTTTTCAAGGGGTCATTTGGTAAAGTATGCAGCTTCTTCAAATATGAATTGAGATCGATTTATCCGCGTATTATGTATATCCTTCATGGAAGTGTAAGTGGTGAGAGGTCATCAGCATATTGCTGAATCTTAATTAGGTTGGGGTTAGTAGTGGTTTGAGAGGACCTCCGCAATAAATATTGAAAATAATGTTGCAGTCAAGACTTAACTTTTTGTAATCCCTCCATAGGACCCTCAGACTAATGTCACAAACAGTACTTGCTTTCGTGGGACCCCTGAAGGATAGGTGCGGGGGGGGGGGGGGGGAGTTTGGAATATAAAGTTCCAGCCCTATTATAGTTGATCCTCGACTTAATGGTACGCTCGAGAATTTTTACGCAGGAAGTCGCGGGCTTAACAAAGTTAATATGAGTGGTAGATCTGGTGAGCTAATGGTCTGGTCATGCTGGCTTCAGGTTGACTATGATCAACCACGAGGGCAGAGCTATATCCAAAACAGGTAAATATTAACGAAAATTGACCGTAAAGGATTTTCTGGAATAGCTCCCCATCGTGATTGACTATAGTCAACCTGAATTATCATTCTAGCCGCCCCAACACCTAGGCTGATAACAAATAGGGCCCAACGTGGGGTCAAACCTTGATTAGGTTTCGGATCCACTCTTCATTTTGGTTTGTTGAATAGTTAGGGCATCTAGGTTAAAGAGCAGATGTTTTTGAGCTTCTTGCATCACGGTGTGCGACAGGAGCACGAGGTCCGGTCATCGATATCACCAATTCAAAGTGGTCTAAGCATATCAGTGGATAGTAGATCTATTCCAAAAATCGAAAAAAAAGTCGAAGATTGGCCATGGATCTGCGCTAATACCTGAATGAAGTATGAGGACAATCTCTTGTCGAGAGGAAATCGCGTGGCTTTGAACTAACGAGGCTGGGGAACATGAGGGTAGGTCTATTTGGCACTTTAGTTGGTTAGATGTAAGTGGTTTGAACTACAAACGCCCCCTGAAAATGGAGTAACACAGTAAAATAGTAACTTGTTCACCGTGCGCGTGCAGCCGAGTTTTCGTAGTGTGACTTATGGGGCTTTATCACCTTTTTCAAATCTCTTGGTTGTCATGCGTGGAGGCGTCTCTATTCGTGAAAGCTCTACCGGCAGCTAGGGAGAGTAGTGGGAAACGTTTCTCAATTTAAAGGAGTTTTCCGCGGTTTTTGCCCGTCTTTGTTTGTTTTGTTTTGCTTTTTAGCTTTTTAGATCCGGGTGCCAACTGAACTGTGAAGTACTCAAGGGGACCACCGTCTTACGTTCCTGAGCCTGATTAGCATAGAGGCGTCAACTGGACAATTTAGTGGAGTTTCGCTTAGGAGCTGGTACCCCTGCGAGGTCAGTTTTCGTCTTTTTCTCCTGTTTTTGAGGTAGCTCTGCTCTCATGCTTGCGCATAGTCAAGCCGGATGACCATTCAGGCCATCTGAATAACTACACTCATTATGAAGTCGCGAGATATTCCTCAATATTCCCTGTATGTATTTGTATTGGTTTCGACATTGGATGTTCAGTTATGGAAGTGTTTAAAGCACAGAGTGAGGATGCTTTCAGATCTCAGCGCTTACGGGGGCCGTAACGGCGAATACTGATCTCCCGAGTGGTCTACAGGGCAAGGTCTTCTAGTATCATGCTTGTTAAACGTGTTTTGACGGATCATTTGATCACTAACATTATTTTATACATTTTGGTTTTGTGGGGATTCAATCTGGGACAATTCCTTAGTGTCAGTTTGCGCTAAAATCTGGCACTGCTAACAGTAGACAAAGGGCTCTATTTGAGACCTCTGGCATTATTTCGGGTAGAATGTTCTTCGTGGCAGTGTAGATGGGGCGTATTCAGCATTTTTCGTAGGTAACATAGGGACGATGTTCGGGGTGTCATCATTTTAAAGACTAGGAGCGATTATAGCGAATGTTGGGAAAACTCAACTTCCCTAATTGCTCTATTTCGGAAGCGATGAGAAATGAGGTGGCACTCCTTACTTCGACTGAGCAATTGCCAGCTTTGCTGGTGCTTTCAACTCGTTCCGCTATTGATGGATCGATTAGCGCATATCATTTATGCTTGGAATGTCAAGTTTTTCGGTCAGCCAGATCAAGAGACATTAGGAAGGTTGACATCTACTACATGCCCTCCTGCTAGAACTCTTCGACCTCGTTTGGAGACTGGTTTGTGGGACTAAAGAGTAGAAGGCGTAGTGGAAGGGATCCAACTATGGATCCGCTAGAACTATGACAAAGCAGAACATCATTGACAAGATTGTTTGGAGGAGCGTCCTCAAGGCTCAATGTGCGCGGTATTCTCTACTGGAAAATTTGGGGAATGGGGTGTCGAAGAGCCAGCTGACACTCAATCCGTAATCATTTCACTTACAGCTTGGTAGTCATGTTGAGGTGGTCCAACCCTTTAAAATCGACTAACAGGAGCTTGCCACGACTACCTATCGTTTCAAGGAAGCCAATGCTTTTGGTTCTGAGGTTCTTGCATGTGGTTTTGTGTGAACTCGCACAGGACTTTTCCTACCTTTGGTAAGATCGTTTGGAATTTTCGCGACCAATCAATATCAGTCGATACTTCATTATGCTTGCTGCTTTCGTTGTAAGTTTTTCGTCTTTCAAGACTTTCAGGTCTCATGGCAAACATCGTCGAAGATAATAAACCAATTACATTATGAAACAGCTCCTCTATGCCGAGATATCGACCATATGCTGGCTTCAAAAGACATCGAGGAGTAGGCGAGTGCGTGTTTTCCCCGGCTGCCCTTGTGGTGGAACCCAGTAAAGTGTATCCATTTGTTTGGATGTCCGCAAGGTGAACAATGTCGCAGTTGAAGGACGACTATTCTTTACTTTTCTTTCCCGAAGGCTAGATTTGTCACAAGTCTGGACCTGAAGGATGTGTTTCGATTAAAGCTGCTGGACGAGACGTCTAGACGGCGTTTACTGTTTGATGACGACTGCTCTATCAACTAGTGATCATGTCGTTTGGGCTCTCCAATATAGTCCAAACAATTCAACAAGTTTCTTATCAAAAATATCTAAACTAAAGTAGATCGTCTGATGTGGAGATTAAGAAGAAACTCCAAAGACCGTTCCATGGGATTTTCTGTCACTTTCATCGCTTCGATCGCGATTAACGATTTGCTTGGCTGGACGACGCTCGTCTTTTCTTCGTTTTAAATTTTAATGATCATCCGGGTACAGGGCTTAATTTATTGAGCATAAAACATGTGAATTATTATAAAGTGGCAAATAAGGAATTGAAGTGTAAGTGACGCCCCATTCCCTAATCAGTTAGTTAGTGCGAGTTGACGGATACGGATGAAGCTAAATGGATCTTGCCCGCCAGTTTTTCATAGTTAAGTCATAAGCTCTTCGTCACTTATATAACGTCGAAATCCTTAAGGGGGATTGTGGCTGGATAGTTCAGACTCTACGCGCTGCGTTGGCCAAGTCACTTTGTTCAATGGACGAAAAAAAACGTGCCCGGCAATATCTCTGCCAAGATACGATGTAAAAGGGCCGACGTTTGCGGGAGCTATGCGAGCTGCCAGTATGTCAAGAATTTATTGGGACTATCGAACTAGACGATCTTCGCCCGAGACCTATGACAAGATATGATGTGGAACGGTAGGTCTTTGGGGAGCTATGCCATTTGCCAGGATGTTAAGAATTCATTGTGACTATTGAACTAGACAATCTTCGCCAGAGACCGTGGATGTCTGGAACTTTCGATTGCGGTAAGTTCAAACCGTATTGGTTGTCGTATCAGTGATGATGCTAAGGGCAGATTTATACTCTACCTTTTTGTCTGGTACAATTACCTCGGCATGGTTAGAAGAAGTAGTTTCTGTTTTCTATAAGAGTCTTGTATCCGCAGCAACTAGGTCGCTCATTTGCTTGCTGCTTGTTACTTTCTGATGTTTTCTGTGCTAGGGTCTTATTGATGGCGCTGTATAGAAATATTTGTAGCTCTCTCAATAGTTCAAAGAATATTGTCTGATTATCGCTGTGGTTGAAGCCCTCGTTGATGTGGCAGGACATACCATGTACCAGTGCAGGACTAATACAGGTCAGGTCTGTAACCGAGCCGGAGTCCTCGTTTCGAAGGGTGTTTAAATAAACTTCGTTGGTCAGAACTATATCTAACTGCGCAAAGCTTCTAATAGACTGCGCCCTGTTACATAAGCTTTTTTCGAGGACCCAAGGCCAATTAGCTCTGGACTTCGTTCCCTTATGTCGAGAACAAGACCTTCACACATTTCCTCTAATTCAGGCAAATACCTAGTGGGTTATAGTAGTTGTTCACATATATGGTACATTACTTATTTTCGCCCACACAAGGCCATTGGCCGACTGACCCATGGCACATTGTATAGCTTGAACATTGTACTCTTTGCCAATGCGGTCTTTCTCTCTTCACCTTTTGCATAGATCGGACAGATCTTAAAACTCTTTTAGGTTGGGATCAGCTTTGATCTTTTTTAGTATAGCTTGTCCATGCTGGAGGTAACTGCTGCCTCTGCTGCTGGGCTTTCGTCTTTCCTTGCGACCTCTTTCCCGCTCTTGCGACCTATTATATAGGACCCTAATGGCTCCCACCATTTTTTCGATAGCTTAGCGTACATAGTGGTTATCATTAATAAACTCAAGCATGAAAGGTAATTTCTCCATATCAGCGCTTTGTTCTATATGAACTTTGGCCCGATTACTCCTGATTTTTATTTTTTGCCGTCTTTGGCATTGGTGGAGATCGAAGTGTTGAAGAGTTTCTCACGAATGTCTTAGCCTGGGAGTTCCTTCTGTGGCCGTCCTCTTGGACAAGTTCAGCGGGTGTCAAAATCGCCTTCGTCAGCCAGCAAGGGAACAGTATCGTGCCATCTTATGGACTTAAACAAACGTAAAATTTGTTCAGACATCAACGATGTCATCTCAGTTCTCTGTTAAATTAACACTCGCAAATATGATTTTTTTCAAGACAGAGTGCGATTAATAGCAACTGTACTTCTTCAACCAGGTGGAGCTTAGAGGTAACAAGCCGTTCCAACTGCTTCATCGCATGAGGATACTGGTTGGATTCACCGTTACTAACGGCGTCATTGGAAATCAATTGTTCGACCTTCTTCTACTGGTCCGTTCCTCGAAGGTCATGCAATTATCGCCTCTCGACGAACTGGCTTCACTGACAGTCCATTCGTGACGCCCAATCTCGTTGCAACCCCTTACGATTAAATTTCTGACCAAGCACATGGTAGTCATCCATGTTTCTATTGTCTAGCTTATCCCAGCCAGATAAGACATCAATGTGAAATGCCCCCCAGAACAGAGCCGACTTTGTGATAGATCGGCAACTGTCAGATAAGAGGATGATAAGTCTTATTGGTTCGGTTGCAGGTTTTTACGTTTTTCTTAAAATCCTACCAGGGAAACAAGAAACATTGCTACCGCAACTCCTGATGGAAACCGCCTGCTTATATTCAACAAAAATTCACACATAATTAATTCCGGCACCATCACCTCGCTTCTCAAGAAGGTTCTAAGAAAGACCGGAAGTGCTAAGCCCTCACACTGTTAACTCCTCACCGATTATCGAACTAACGACATAATCATCACTTCAAAGAATTCTGAACAATACCGCGGACACATTCGCCAGGTTTTTGAGATCCTTCCTAGCAATAGGCCCGCATCAACGCTAAAGTGCTCGCCCTCGGGAAAGAATAAGTAATATACCTTGGATATTGATTGATCTGTAAATGCAATTGTAATTAACTTGTGAGCACCACGAAAAGTGGAGATTTCAATGCCAGATCACTTGACTGAAGTAGCGAGGAAGGACATGGTGTAGCCACCCTGTCTGCTAAGTCAACATGAAGTAGCTAAAGGAGAACCGCGTGATGGCACTGGCAACCGCTGTATTCACATTAACTAGCTGTTAGGCGAATGCTCTGAGGACATCGACGATGAGACCCGAGTCTGCAAGGGACTCATTCATGTGAAGTCCCTCTTGTCAGGAAACGTTATCACAGGTTATCTGGTACCATGCGAACTGGGATGGCTTTCAGAGAACATGTGTTCCGGGAGAATATCTGAGGGCTGTGCTCTCGGCCCGGCTATTTGCGGTTGACCCCCTTATTGGAGTTTCATGGTGTTTTGATTGTGCCCATATCGCAGGTAGGGCTCCTTGTGGGCTTAAGCGTGAAGTTGCGCCTCGCATCCACTGGTCTGAATGCTCAGCCTGCATTTAGTGTAAAGCAATCCGTTTTTGAAGAGGACCGTGGAGTTATGCCTACACGGGAGGTACTCATATTAAACCACGAGGACCTAACCACTTGACTTTTACGATGCAGAGTATATTAAATATTACAAATGGCGCCCAATGTGGGCTCTAACTTTTTTGGCATCCTTTGGGCGCTATTTGTAGAGGACCTGAGAAACGGTTTACACGTGGTTAGTCTATTTGGTTTCTACTCGTATTGAAGCCAGTCTGAGAGTAGTCAAATGAAATGTTTGCTAAACAAGGGAAGCGAAGAGGGAGGGATGTATCAGCAAGGCTGGCTCAATTCCGAAGTTAACACTTTTCAACTCGCCTCCGGTACACTGAGAAGGTCCAGCTCGTATCGTTGGTATTCTTATTAAAGTTATAGAAAGCAACAATTCCGGTGACTTCGTTACAAGCCCTTCTCTGTTTTTTCTATGTTTTAAACCAATCAATGCCTTATAACCAAAAGGAGATATCGAAGGGACCGCCTTAATTACAGGAAATAAACCAACATGTGTCTTCTTCTGGTGAGTGATACAGTACAAACCACATGGGTTCTTCTGAAAAAAAAAAAACGGGGAATCTCCCATAGAGTTCTACCACCTCTTGCTGCCAATGAATGAATGCAATGAATTTACTATGCGCGTCCGATAAAAACGTCTGTTGTAATTTTTTCCGTTGTCTACATAAACTTGCTGATTCAATGTATCTAATAATAATAATACCTGGGCAATCAAAAAGTCAATTTAATTAACCTCAGAACAATGTTTACAAAGCATTCCGTTTATTTGTTTTCATTTTTCTTATCGTATTTTGCAATAAAAGCGATTTCCATGGCTCCTAACCTTGCACTTGAGCCCCCTCACACATGAGTGAAAATGTTTTTTCAACAAATCCCATTCTAATTCTTTGACTTTGTGCTGAGTGGTTTACGTTGTTGTGAGTGGCTCGGGTTATGAAAATGTTTTATACATTTTTCATTATCACTCAAATTTTAATTGTTACAAAAACAATCTCAACAACCACAATAAAATCAGTTGCAATGCAGATATGGAAACTTGGCCAACTTCAAACAAAGTTGGAAATGAAATTCATTAATTTTCTAATGAGAGTTCTTAGTGATACTTAGACGTTCTAGTGCTCTCTGGACTCTCAGATTTCAATCTCTCTGGCTGTATTTACTCTGGGACTTTCCTAGTATTTTTTTCAACGTTGGAAAGTTGGAAAAGTTTCTCGTCTGGGTGCAACGGGGCGGCTTTTAACTGCTCTTAAGAGTAGTTTTAAAATTGAAATCTAGATGTGGATAGATACTTTTCATTTTGGCCAGAGAAAATTCAACTGAAATTAGGACAATGATATGGTTGTTTTCCATGAGATGATGTTTGTATGCCTCAGCTTTTCTCTTGAATCCTTGGAGGGGTTGCATTTCTTAAAATTTATTTTTGTTGCTATTTCCAGCGAAGCTTAGTTCCTCATATGCGTATTTGTTTATTTATTTTTAACATTCCTTTTCCATACATCTCTTTTCAGGTACTGCCGTTCGTTTCTTCTGTGCTCTTATTCCAGGTAATCCAGTGATTTAACCTTATCATTAATGTTCAGCCGTTTATTGTTATTGGATCCCCTTAATTCTGAGCAGCACCTCAACTAAGTAAAGCGTCTGCTGCTTTCACGGTTCACTGAGGTCCTCCGAGGTTTTAAGGCCTTATTTGCCCCTCTATCGCATATCCTTCGTCTAATATTTATTACTGTATTACTTCATTTGTTTACATATCTAATTACAGTGTTTATACGGTGACATTATTGTTCTGCTGTTGCTATCATTAAAACAGGTGAATGAGCAGAATTTGATATCGAAGAGTGCCCAGATCAAGTCACCGCCTTACAATCATTATTAGATGAGAACTCCACACAAAGTTCACAACAAATTGTGAGTTAGCTTGGTGTCGGCCAGCAACCATCACATATTGTCGTGCGTGCCCTCCATGCCTTTGTTTCGAGATTGGAATTTGACACCCCAACCGATGACATATTGAACTATGTCGAACGAAGGTAGGGGTATTTAAAGTCTCTTCTCGCCTGTACGAACTTGACAAGGGACAACAACCGTAGGTGAATTATAGTCTCCTTTAAAATTACTGATCCGTATGATCGAGGAGGGTTGAATCTGAAATCGTTTTGCTTTTCGGTGTCTTTATCCAAGATTTCAGCCGTCATAACCGCACTGCAAATTTGCGAACAGACCGCCGCCCTCGGCGTCGCAGTTAGTGTCATTTCCATCCTATGATCAGAATGTAATCGAGTTCAGGGCTAGGCTGTCAGATTTTCGTTTATCCTCGGTTTCAGTAATGTCTAATGTCATCTGCGTAATTAACACGTGGTTCGACAATATTCTACTCGGTGAAGAACTACTGGTTAGCTACAACCGCCACAACCGTGATTTTCAGGCACCATGTGAACTATCGGTAGTGTCCTTGTTGACGTTGAACGGTATAATCCTGTAGTTCCTGTTAGCTCTTTATGTGCTGGTCCCTATGCCTCCCTTATAGTTCTAATACTCCTCCGAACGGCCTCCCTTTCAAAGCTTTCTTTTTTCTTGTACATTCATCTTTGTCAATTAGTTTCTCAATACATTGCCAGATATTCTGCTGCTCAAATATCCTGGTGTACCTTTCAATCTTTGCAGAAATTCAGTCTTCTTTTGATTGAATGGCTTAATTCTTCCGGTCAGTTCACTCTAAACAAATTCCTCTTTCATAATTAGCCCTCTTAGCGTTTGCGACCTCCTGCTCTGCTCTTCCAAATTCAGTTTCCATGCTTCCGAATTTGTAACCTTGAATAACATTCTTTCTTCACGTTTTATGATGGGCATGAAAAGTTTCTTTCTTTTGTTCGTCATCTGTGCGTATACCCTGTTTGGTTTAACTAGTGCTGATATCCGTGGTGGCCTGGGTGCGAAACATCAGTCTCAGTTGCGATTCCGTCGCTCTGGTGGTCACGTAGATCGAGCCAACTATATAACATTAGGACCGCCCACTAGAACTCTTATAAAGAAATCGCACTCACAGTATTTAGCGAAGATTGACGGGTCACTTGAGCGTCGGGAATTCAGGCTATTATGGTTACATGCCCGCAATTCCCATTCCGCTTTTCAAATTCTTCTGAATCAGAGCCCTTTCGGGATCACTTTTACTCCTTCGTAATTACCCTCTTTTCGACATAGGTGATCTTTCCATAACGAACACATGTTCCATTCCTCTTCTAAAGCCTTTCATTGTCAACTTTCTTAATGGCAGTTTCAAAATTAACGCTGGTTGAGGTCCTGACAGTCTGCTAAGTTTTTTTTCTTAGGAAACCGTAAGCTTCACATTTCCCTTCCTCTTTCTATCATTTTTAAATAAAATTTAGCAGAGGATGCGGTCCTGCACACGCTGTAACTGGACGTCCACACAGTCAGTGCAAGCTATCCTTGCCACATAGAGTAACGTTGCACTCGATAAAGTAGCGGAACTCGCCGATGCCATATTGGAAGCGATGCGACCTGGTGGGATCATAAACTAGTGTGAGTCAAGAGGTACCTTTGACGAAGAAGTCCGCGTAGTTCACTCTAAAGTTATTCCTTATCCTTATTCCTCAAGAGATTAGTTTTCTGCGCGACTGTCAACAGAGCAGTAATCATCATCAAAGGCATTCCAGAGCCCGACCCCGATTTTGTATTGAGCCACCATCAGACACGTTCTCATCACATTTATGGCTTCGAATCAAGGAAGTGCAAAAGTGGTGCGTGTAACATTCCGGGAAACGAGAATTGACTTCGAATTACCCCCGAAGACATCTGAAAAATTGCTATAGTTACATCACTTAGCTTGCATGAGCTGACGAATTTCAAGTCACCAAAGAAACTAGAGAATATTGGAGAATCATCTCTAAGCTCTTCCACAAGTTTCACGGGAACCTCATCAAATGCAAATTGGACCCAGTAGACAGCAACTTCGGCTGTCATCTAGATTCAAAAGGACCTCTACTTGAATGTTTCGAAGCCATCGAAAATGTCTTGAACGACTTCCTTAAAGACACCAAAAAGGGAGATGAAACCCCGAGTTGATGAAAGCTAGGATCTCAATAAACTTTTGCCCCATGCAAACAGCAGGCCACCCAAACAGCCCGTGGTAATTATCGGTGAGTTAAGAGACCAACTCATTGCAGCAGTGATGCAGCATGGAGGAGCTTGGAAATCGCTGGCCTTTTACCCTAAAAGTCGACTCCCATACAGCACTAGATGTTTTTATCTGCTATAGAGATTTATAAGCGCTATTACAGATAATATGATACTTCCAATTCGTGGGGAAGGCACTTACTCTTATCATATGTACTAGTTATCTTGGAATCTATCTGATTTGGTTGGATTTGGTTCAGACGACCTCGCAGGATTTCCAGCTCAGCATCATTTTTACTCCTTATCAGATCACCCATGATTTGTCTCATAAGCAACTGCATCTTCGAAACCTCCACGCTATTTTCCGACAACAATAAGCTTTTTTATCCATCTCCTCAACTACGAAAGTTGGCACTATCTGTCTTTTAAACAACCACATTCAAACAGCCTGTTGGATTCTGTTAAAACCTTAAAAGCCTTGTCGTCCGCAACATAAGGATAAAGGCCATACTCCGGTGGACTCCAAAGGCTGTAGCGCCTGTCCCGCAGGTAAAAGTCGACCTCGTGCATGTCACCTCACCAATGAATAGGTGAAAGTTGTCGCACAAATTTCAAAACGCGCTTGAGTCGCACCACTTAATGAAAACCACCGTGCCTATACAGCGTGGAAAGTCCTGGGAGTCTGCTTTTCAGTCTTTGGTTTCAAAGATGGAGGATACAACGCTGTAGGGTGAGTACGCGATGGCGGTGTCCGTGGACACTGACGGGGCGTCTGACTGTGCACCTTTTCAACTGGTGTTGATGATGCTTTACTTAGGTGGATGCTATGCTAACGCTACCTAACGGCAGAAGCAACGAAAGGCAGCCCTAAGGAGGTGCGCTGTCCCGGCTTCTGTGGAGTATGCTCATTGACTCACTGCTATGCGAACTGTAAAATTTGCCAATAAACACTCAAGCTTATGCGGATGACGTGGCTGTGCTGGCTGTTGATCTTGATCTTCGAGCGCTGTATAGAAATATATAACGCCCCTGCCATCACTGGCAGGGGCGATCAGCGCCATATGTTTTTTTTTTGGTAATAGGATCGGTGAATACGTTTCCGCACAGAGTGTTGGATTCCCGCATCAATACACTGTTGGATTACTAACAAAACACCCTCACGTTATCAGAGAACTAGCCTGGAATCATTTGGCATATTGCTTCGAGCTAGCCCACCCTCTCTCCCGTCTCTCTTGTGAGTCTTTAAGGCAGGGAATCCTTTTCACCAACGGAAAGGGGGGGGGGGGGGAGGAAGGGAGTTGGTAGTTCAGGAAATCTCTTGTCATCCACCGGTGGAGTTCGATCTTCTTCGCAATAAGAAGAGGCCGAACGCAATGCGCAACACGACTGCAGCTGCTAGCGCTCCTAAGCATCTCTCTGGCAATGCAATCTGGAGAGAGATCCCCTGTGCCTGAATAAATCTGTTGACGAAAGTCGTCCCACCTTTCACAAGAGAAAAAGGTGTGTTCAGCGTCGTCGGCGACTCCATTCCAGAACATGTAATCAAGAAATCGCGCCTTCTCAATCCTGTGCAGATATGACTGAAAAACTCCCTGCCCGCCTAGAAATTGGGCAAGGAAGTAATCAATATCACCGTACGTTGGGTTCAGCCACGGGTTTGAATTGTCGATGTCACGCAGTCCGTCTGCCTCTCGGCTCATTTTGCCAAGAGAGTTCGCCCTTACGGCGGGAGATAACTACGCTCCTTGGTAAGGAGGGCTACCGGGATCATTCTCGCGATCACGCAGACGCCATTCGCAAGGCTCTGCACTAGAACAAAGTGGTTACGGTGCACCAACCTGTCAAGGACATCAGTCCATACCTCCGCGCTATAGAGCAGAACGGACTGCGTTGCTCCCACAAGAAAACGTCTCCGAGTAGATATAGCCCCCCCCCCCCCCCCCCCCCATTCGCCATTAGGTAACTCAAGGCCGAGACTCCAGCTGTAGCCCTGTCCGCTGCTGTTTTGATTTGCTAGAAGAAGCATTAAACCAAAGTATTTAACCGCTTGTTTTGACTCTATAATCAAATTCGCCAATAGATATGGGACACAGGGTCGGGATTTTCTTTCTGGTCAAGATGACTTCTTCGTTTTTTTCCAGCGCAAGGCTGAAACCATGAGCAGTCATTCATCCGTTTACCCTTCGCATCAATATGCCAAGTCTGCTTTGCGCCTGTTCAACAGTGCATGCGGCAACAAGTATCGCAACATCGTCTGCGTAATCGACCGGACGCGACTCTTCGGTCAGACTATCATAGGAAGCGTTCCAGAAGTCCGGGATGTATCCTTCTGCCCGACGTGATTTCTATCCCCATCAGGGAGTGGTTTTCGCCGTCTGCATAACCGACTCTTCGGGCACATCGAGTCTCAGCAGACTATCGTAGGAAGCAACCCAGAGGTCCGGCCCTAGGATGAATTCCTGTGCTATTCCCGACGTGATTTCCATTCCCCTCTGTCCCTCGAGCGTCTCATAGATCAAGGAGCGGTCTTCGACGTTTGCATAACCGACCAGGCGCGACTTTTCGGGCATATCGAGTATCAGCTGACTATCTTAGGAAGCAATCCAGAGGTCAGGTTCTAGGATGGATTTCCGTGCTATACCCGACGAGATTTCCTTCCTCCTCTGGCCCTCAAGCGTCTCATAGATCAGAGAGCGATCTTTCAGTTAATCCCTCAATATCCGCGAGAGATAGTTTGGCACATGGAATGAATTTTCTAATGTGCCTGGCATATCTGTACATCTTATGAAATTGAAGACATTTCTGACATGGGAAGCACTATCCTTCGAGATCGGCGGCTGTATGCCTCAGCTCGATGAACCGCATCAACGACCTCGATAACAGCATTCACCTTGGATCTGCCTGTTCTGAACCTGAACTGTCTTAGGGATAAGTCCCCGGCAGCGCGGGTGGCTTTAGCGAGTATACTCCTGATGAGCTTTTCGAAGCATACACAGCGGTGGATATGCAGACGGTAGCTCCGAGTCTTTGCTGATCAGTTACCTTCCAGTGACAAGAAAAAATGTCCTCCTTTAAGTAACGGTTGAACGCCCCGAGAAGCGAGTCTAGCCGTTGGTGGAACACCAGTTTGTAAACTTCCAGACGGACTCCATCAGGACCTGGCGCCTTCTTGTGTTCGATGCTGAGAATCACTTTTTCGAGCTATCTTATTTTAAAAAGAGGGCAATCCTCGATGTTTTCCGCGCTATTGACATCAATCCGTACGGGGTGTCTGGGGAATAATGCTCTTACAATGCGGTCCATGTGGTTGGTACTTGGTATGCAGATGCAATTTTCTGGGTAACAAGTTTGTAGCCAAGTCTCCACGGGTCCTCATTCGCCTCGTTGACCAGGTTCTGCCAGCCGCAAGATTTGCTTTTGTTTATCGCGCTGCGGAGTCTCCTTTTCGCTCATCTATAGTCTGCCTTTATGGCGCATACCTCCTCTTTAGCGTATAAACATTGTGCAAAACGGGGGAATTTATGACACTCCCTACGTAGAGGGCGGCGACTTCTGCCGTCCACTAGAAGGCTTGTCACGGCTGGGGCCCCTCCGGGGCATGGAAGCCTCTCACGCTGTCGTTTTCAGGTTCATCACTGAGTTTACGAATGTGTCAGCTGCAGCGCTACTACCCTCAGAAGTGCCCTCCAGTGCTACTCCGCCTGTGACAAGGTGCTGGTGATGATCACTTGCCGAGAAGTCTTGCAGGACTCACCATCTGTGCACCGATGGTGCCAGAGATTCCTACGCAAAAATGACGTCAGAGATGCTTCCTGGGTGCCGTAACGTTGGTGTGGATTCGACTATATGTTGACATGACAGCACTTCGACGTTTTCTAAATTCTCTCTTCTCCAGCGGTTGGGCAACCTTCGCCAACCGTTTGCCTCTTCTACTCCATTCTTCGACTAGCTTTGAACAAATTATTGTTTCCGTTTAATTTAGAACTAGTACGTAGTGTTGTTATCCGTGATGCCTTTAACTTCTTGTACTTCCCTCATCGCTCACTGGAGACTGTTTAATGGTCTTAAGTTGTCACACTGAAGCAGCTCTTCTTGCCTCCTTTTACCACGTTAAGATCTATAACAGTTCGATTTAAGGTTGAAGCGACATTGAGGAAGCAAAGTGGTCAGTCTTGTGCTCGTCCGAAATTATCATTCTAATTTGACTCAGGGACTCATTCCGATTACTGACATTCAAGCTCCGAGACAAATTCATCTGCAGCTGGTGAGATTTGACAAGCTATCTCTCTGATAGACTTTTAGATTGTTTTGAATAAATTCTCTCCAGATGATACTAGCAAAGATAATTGTTGGGAAAAATGTTTTTTCCAGTAAAAACCTAGTAAACAAGCGCAAATGACGCCCTTTTATGACTCAAGGGGTGATATCTTGGTTTACCATTCATGGTGGATATTAATTCTTCAGTTTGACATCTTTTATTACAAGGTACATCTAGCAATATGTTACGGCACACAAGGAAATGTTTATCCAAAGAATCAGTAGACATTTTTTATCACGTCTAACTAAAATTCTGTGAAATCATGCGGAAGATACTTTTTCCGTCTGTATGGCTTCTATTATTCACAAAAGATAACACTTACTAAAAAAAGATACAATAATCAAGAGGCGTGAAATATGTTTATTTGCGCTATTATAATATATAATAAAGAATGTGAATGGCTCTTTCTGCGGAACAAAACGCAGCGATATATGGATAATATGTTATTATGAGTGGAGTTGCGTTTTTTCACGGTCTGTTGGTCCGGCATATGATATGATCGAATTAGGTAGTTATGTGGAAAAAATAGAAAAACATTTCACTAGTAAAATGCTTCCACAAAACCCTTTAAAGCTCAGCACGGTGGTATTACAGTATGACCTTAACCCACATCACTGCACAATTGATCTGAATACTTTCTTCTTTCGAACGTTACTCCAGTGTTTATGGGAAAACTCAGTGCACGTACGTCTTTCACGCACCATTGACCAAAAATTCATTAGCAAAAATAGTGAAAGTGATAGTTGTGGATCTTCGATATAACTGCCTTCTGTCTGCGCGCAGATCCATTATCTTTTTATTTATTTCTTTTTTGTTACCCAAAACTTTCAAACTACGTATCATCATCGGATCATCATTCTCTTCATTTGAATGGCTATTTAGAGGCAGTAACAATCGAAAAAAAATAATCGAGAAAGATTTTGAACCAACGAATGGAGTAGATAATTCTGGGGAGGTGTTGGCCAGTCTAAAATTAGATTTAGTAGTGCCTGATTTTGTTAATTAAATTTGCTTATTATTCCACCTTTTCCAGCTGAGAGGCAGACAGTAATTAGCCGGCAAAATTGGCAGTGAAAAGGAGGCTTTCAAGAATGCCTGGCACTAGAAATTTACCCCGAATTTGTTGGAGATTTGCAATGTATCTTTTGGGTGATTAAAGCACCGAACCGTATGTTCAATGTACCGCCTAAATATTTACACCAATAAACTAAATTTTATTTGCCTCTAAGCTTCATTGAAATTTGCATACATATTTTGTTTTGGAATTGAAAAGCGCCAGGAAAATTCTTAGAAATGAATCTTGATTTGAATTGAATAAACAATTCATCTTTTTTTAAGATAAATCGTTAAGGTTTTTTTTTTCTGCTCTGAATTTCACTGAAGCAATCAAATTCCACTTGAAGCAAAAAAGTTTTCCTTGAAAATACCATCACACGCTGGGTTTGTTTATCATTTCCAATTTTGGTTTTTATACCTACGTTTTCGACCCTTGAATTTGCCAACATGAAAGTGACTGAAAATTTCAGATTTTCTCATAAATTAGATTGGAACGGTCGATATAATTCCCAGATATTTGCATTACTCCCATGTGTATAATCCAAGTTCCTCGAAAAGGACGATTTATGGATGGATAGTCCCTTTTGATAGATACTTTTTTAATTATCAACCACCAGGACACGTGTAATGTTAAACGACACTTTAATTTTTTGGAATAAGGTCTTTTGGCTAGTGTTGTTGTAGGATTAGTCGTTCTGTGTTTGATTTATTTTTAGGGTTTTGCTGAAAAAAAACCTTATTAAAACCGGTTCACTGTCTCTCTGGCTGGTGCTCAGAGGTGGCGGCGAGGAAGATGGGGCGGCAACCCTATCGGCCAAAACCAAGTGGCCGAGGAGAACCTCCATAGTGGTAGCACCGGGAGACGCTGTAATCACTTTGGTTTGCCGGCCGTGATTCAGTAGGCGTATGCTCCAAAGGCTTAATCAGGGCGATCAGACCCGAGTCTGCACGGGGACTCATCTGAAGTGGCAAATTGGTCACGAAACCTTACCAGGGGTATACTGGTACCATGGGAACCGGGAAAGCCCCTGGACTCACATACTTCGGGTGAACTCCTGTTGTATGTGAGGACAGCTCGATTATTTGCGGTTGATCCCCCTAGTGGGAGTTTCCTGGTGGTTGTGGTTATGCTCAAGCGAGAAGAGACCTTCGGGCCTCGACGTGGTGTTGCGTATCAACACGGGTGCCGTACTCCATAGTTCGGTAGAGATTTGGGTAATTCTTGCATTCACCAGTATGAATGCTAAGCCATGCACTTGGTATAAACTGGTACCGTTCTTGCTTGTCTCAACGGGGCTCTGATTGTTGTCACAAAATCAATCCGTGTCTGAAGAGGACCGTAGGATTAAGCCTCACGACAGGTGCCTACGTAAAACGCCATGGGCTTCACACTGTCTCTCTGGTTGTTACATGCACTTTCCTCGGAACCGTCAACTTTATTGACACGAAATTTCGTAGAAAAGTTGAAACTGTGAACTCAACACATACGGTGAATGACATTGTTGTGCGTTGAACTTAAGGGGAGGGGGACCTCATACACGTGCACAATTTTTCTTCACCGAATATAGCCATGTGGGGCATTAAATGAAAGGTCTCAATTAGTACTTTCAGTTTTGACATTGGTTGCAAAGGACTGCGAAAGTCTGAAAGGTGTCAATTATTGCAAGGACTCGTTCTCAAAAACTACCCAAAAAAAAATTCTACCCAAAAAGCTCAAAGAAACCGTTTTGAATTTTTTACTTAATATTCTGCAAGTGATTTGCGTAAACCAGTGGAGCAGGCAGAAATAGAAACACAGACATTCATGTTACAGCCAGGATTTGAACTCTTTACACGTAATGGTGAGGCTGACTATTAAGCAGCTACAATATCGCACCTCTTGCAATCTTAGTTGAGTGACAACAACGTGAAACCAAACTAGCTAGGTCGTTAGCGTATTATCATATCTCTCAATATGGTGCTAAAGCCGACCCTTCACGATCCGGTAAAGGAAAGGCGATGAGATGAAAGTTGAGATATTTTTGCGTTTGATCGTCCATAAAAAATATTCACCCACGGCGAAGAGGTGCTCAATGCTGCAGGGAGGAAGACGGTGCAGCACCCAGAGCCAAGTGTCTGTGGAATCTACTTGTGGTGGTACCCGGAAACACTGTACTCTCTTTGGTTTGCTGGCCGTGTTGCAATAAGCGAATGCTTCATAACCTATTTAGAGCGATCAGATCCGAATCTGCACGAGGACTCATCTGAAGTGGCTTTGGTTATGAAATCTTACCAGGGGTATACTGGCACTATGGGAACCGGTATAACACCTGAATTTTCATGTTTCCGAAGAAATCGTGGAGATGTGAATCCCGCTCGGTTTGTGGTTTGTCCCCCTGTGGAAGTTTCATGGGGGCTCTGATTACGTTCGTTGGAGGGGTAGAGATTTAGGTAGGTCTTGAATTCACCACTGCCTAAGCAGTTTGTGCGGCGACTGTCGACAGGGCGCATCAAAGAATACAAGCTCCAGTTTGCCTTATTTCCTTTCTGGCTGGTCGGATAGCCGAATGGTTTTTCAATCGGTCACCGGCCGCCTGAGCAGTGTAAATTGACAGGCCAGGAACAAAATCCTCAAAACGTCTAGGCGTGTTAATGACGTGGTCGAAAAGTAACTTATTTTTAGCAGAGCTTTCGTGATGTCACTGCAGAGTGTGGTATTCACCTCCATGTTCATATTATCCTGATCCCCCAGAATGCTTTTGAAATATTATTTCGCGCAGAAGTTCTATTCTAGCAGAGCATTCACTTGCTTGCGTCTGTTGGACTTTCGGGGCAAATCACTGCTGCTACTGTCAACCAACTTTTATCATCATTTTTTTTATCATCGCAATAATCGGTATTCGGTCGGTAAACGCAGTCTGGTTTCCCGACCTACGCCATTGCACCATCTGAGGCAGGATCTGCTACGTCTTCTTTTTCCAATCAACTTTGGTTCGGCTTAATATTCGTACTTACTGTTAGGTGGTCTCTCTTCCATGAATTTTAGACTGGTACCCTCGTTTACTCATCTGGGCCTATTAGGAATCGTTTTTAAAGCAGAAATAGACTTTATCGCCTGGCCCTCAGGCGCTCACGACCGAAGCTTTATTGCTAATGAAGCTAATCTCCTTTTTCTCCTTGGGTATCACCGGAATTACTAGTTGAACTGAAAACACACAGATGACGCTATTAAACAATGTGATTTTTAATTAGCCTTAACCGCAAAAGACACGTGTACAAATTTGACAGCTGTCGTCCTATTAGTTTGTGCGATAGAACATTTTGAGTGAGGCAACTTTTGTTAGTTTGAAGAAAATGAATAAAAAGGAATTTCGTGTGTTAAAGTGCCATGCTTTTTTGCGGAAAGAAATACTGTTGAAGTCAAGGTTTGGTTTGAGAAACATTACTCGGACTTTGCACTAACAAAATCAACCGTTGTGAAGTGGTTTACTTCAAACGAGGCGAAATGAGCACCGAGGACGATACAGGTAGTGGATTCTACAAAGAGGCTGTTACCGACGAAAACATAAAAAAAAGCCTCAAAATAATTTTGGATAACCGCAAAGTGAAGCTGATCGAGATTGCTGGACTCTAAAGATATCAAAGGAGCGTGCTGTATATATCGTGCATGTTGGGTATGCGAAAGTTCTGTTCAAAGTGGGAGCCGCACGAACTCACAATCGACCAAAAACAACAACGAGTTGATGATTCAGAGCAGTGTTTGAAGCTCTTCCTCCATGAAAAACCTGTATTTATGCGGCGATATGTAACAATGGACGAAGCACGGCTTCCAACATTTCAAACCGGAATCAAAACGATCGTCAGTAGAGTGGACTGTCCGTAGTGAACACACTCCAAAGTGTGCAAAGACGCAACAGTTGACTATGGCATCAGTATTTTGGGATGCACATAGTATCATATTCATCGACTATCCTGAGAAGGGGAAAACCGTCAACAGCGACACTTACATAGCGTTATTGGAGCGTTTGAAGGATGAAATCGTGAAAAAACGTTCCCATTTAAAGAATAAGAAAGTGGTGTTTCCTCAAGGCAGTAGCCCCGTATCACAAACCAATAACAAGTCGGGAAACCGGAAGCTGGACGCTTCAGGTACGAAAGGTTTTGTGTATTTCTGCATATTTATGTGAGAATATCCACTTTCGGATGATATTGACATTCATAGTCTTGAATTTGCAAGGAAGCGACAACTTTGACGTATTGTAACTTAGTTAGTAATAGTGCGATTTCCACCAAACTTGGTGAGATCATGCTGTATGTTATACCCTATATTACTGCTGGTGCTAACATGAACTTAAGGCGGGTTTTCCAGCCAATTACTAAAAATTATAGTAATATACTATTATTAATTTTATTTGTACAGATATCAGTACAGAAGGTATTCGGAACCCAGGCACCATATAGTGGCAGCCTCCTGATTTTTTTCAGATTTTTCGGTTTGGTAGTTTCTAAGAATGGCCCCCTTAAAGGAATGATCACACGTACTCCCCACCTTTCCAACAAATGTCAAAACTAAGACCGGCTTCGAAAAGTACTAACCGAGACCTTTAATTTGATACCACACACGACTATATCTAATGAAAAAAAATTTTACACCCTCCTTTTGCATATATGGGGACCTCACCCCCCCCCTTTTCCTTCAATGTAAAAGGATGTAACTCACTGTATGCGTGAGCGTTCACAGTTCCCACCTTTCTACCAAATTTGGTGTCAATCGCTGTAACCGTCTCCGAAAAAAATGCGTGTGACGGACAGACCGACAGACAGACAGTAAACCGATTTTAATAAGGTTTTGTGTTTACACACAACCTTAAAAACGATGGCATGAATTGGTCTTCGAATTGCTTCCGCATGCACTGTATTCTCCAGATCTGGCCTCCAGCGACTTTTTCCTGTTTTCAGATCTGAAGAGGATGCTCGCGGGAAGGAAATTTAGCTAGGATGAAGAGTTTGTCGCCGAAACTGATGCTTATTTGGAGAAGAGAAATCGTATTATAAAAATGGTATCGAAAAATTGTATGATCGCTATAACCGTTGTATCGCCCTAGAAGGTAAATGTATTGAATAATAACATCAAATTTGATAAAAACAAAGCGTTTCTTTGTTCCATCGGATTGTGGTAAATATCTCACAACGTCGAGCTGTTATTCCTGTACAACCTTCAAACCTAGTGTCAAACCCTCGACTCCCAGCTTCCGCCTTCAGAGGGCACACATTGGCCGCTTGCCCTGTTGACATTGGCAACATCCTGGTTTCCACGACACGTGCGCTCCTGGTGATATATTCTAGACCGCGATTCTGATATTTTTTCGGCTGGAACAGATGACTCTCGATTGGATTTCTGATCTCGATTGTAATTATAAGCATCTTCCTCTTCACGCTCTCAAATTTTCTTCACCATTGCGTCTGCTTGCGATTGTGGTACCTTTTGCGTGCCACTATTATCCAGGAATGGGATATCCTTTTATTGTCTTGAGTATTTAGTTCTCCTTGCTCTCCCATTTGTAGGAAAAATTATTTGATAACTCCTCTTCACTTGTATTCAACCATTCTATTTCCGTGGCGATTTCTAGAGGTGAGGAAGGATCTGATGAGTTGCTTCTGCCCCGGACGAATTGTCAGTCGCGACCTTATTTTAACCTTTGCTGTTATTAGCGCTAATTTGGCCATCTCTTCTCGTGAGTTCAACTTTTGGCAACCTTTGTTGCATGATTGAAAAATCCTTTTTCTCTTTTTCTTCCTCTTAATTTTTAACTACTTATAGCTCTATTTCTTCGGTGTACTTTGCGATCGCAGGAATCAACAGGGCCTCTGCAAAACTAACTACACAAATCTCTTCCAAATTAAATTGGGGTAACATTGTGCATGTTCTAATAACCTACCTTAAGACATCGCTGTCCTTTTCGAACCAGAAATGTATTCTAGAAGGGTAATTTCCAATTAATTAATGATTTTTGAAGGGTAGATTCGAATTAACCTCGTTAGTGGGTTGTGGTTCTGCTTCTAATTCAACTGTAGTTGGGCGAAACTACAAGCATTTTCAAGGTTCATCCCGTAGCGCTTCTTTTGTTATTGCATGAAGCGAGCAACGGTCTGATCTAAACCTCACTCCCATTTTATCCCCAAGGTATTATTTTAGTAGCCAAATAAACAGCTGGTTTTCTGATAGATAAGGACAAGGTCCACCATGCAGGATTCCAAGATATTAATAAGCCAGTCTTCCATCTGCATTGGGAATTCCATACAATTCCAGATGTTTGTTATCACCGTTGTATCAACGAATACCTCATAATCTAAGGATGAACTAAAAACAGAGTACTGTTCCCCTTTTGATGTGTGGAAAAGTGTGGCCACCAATTTCGTTCATTGTATGCAGACATATCCTTGCTTCCTATTTCCATCTTGTTTAGCTATTACTGGGGCGGATTCCTTAAGTAATATTAGTGTTTATGAAGTGACTTCACATACATCGTATCATTTTTGAGTAGATTTCAGCAGACTTTCTTATTTGTTTCTGCCTATTAAAGCCATCCGCGTCCTTTTCAAGGATTTGTGGAAAACAGTGGAAAACAACACTCGTCTCTTTGCCTGTCTGTCCGTTTGTCCGTCGGATTATTTGTCCACTTCTCTATCTGCTTGTCTGTCACACGAAATTTTCTTGGGAACGGCTATATCTAGTAACACGAAATTCCTTGGAAGAGTTGAAAATGTGAATCTCAGTAGATACTGCATCTGGTATCATTCTACGTTGCGCTTCATCGAGGATGGACGGGTCCCCATATTTTCTTTCTTTCTTTACTATGAATGCCCCGGAAATTCATATATAGTATTTTTGGAAGCATTTATCCACTTCCTCAATGCGAAATCCTTAGTAGTATGGTGAGTAAAATGGTTCCCGAAATAATGTACATGTGATATTTGAAAGGAACTGGAATTAAAGAGAAGTGAAGCATATATTTAGTTCATATGAAAACCCTACTACTAAGATACCGGCGTTTCTGTTAAATATATTTTTAAATACTATCCTTGTAAGATAGATCTAGTGAAGGTGATGTCTATCTCTACCATCTGAGATACCTCTAAAGGTAGTAGATCGTTTGGTGATTTTTTTCTTTCATTTTCCGTAACATAATCATGTACTGTTCATATTCCTGAAGTATAATCGATATTAATTCGCCTCGGTCGTCCACCTTATTGAACTAGAAATAGTCCTTGCTTTGACGAGTAATTTCCTCATGACAGATTCAGGTTGTTTTCCTCACTATTGGTCAATAGGTGAACTGGCAATCATAACTCCTAGGGACCTCTATGCCTAACTGCCAATATATGCTTAAGCTATCATCACAGCATCATTCCACCATCTGCGAATTTTCCGTTCCCCGAACACTGAAAAGTAATTCATCCATCAAATCCCATTTGAGCTCATGTCCATCAAGGCTACAGCAATCTGTTGGACAGGAAATTGAAATTGAAACCTTACAAACAAAACTGTCACATATTGAAATCATCTATTCACCTGAAATCGTTGATCGATTGATTCTCTCAGTTGGGCCGGAAAATGGAAAGAAAAGTAATCACCAATGGAATAAATTAGAATTCCTAAATGGAACTAAATTATCATAATCTGAGGAATTTTCATGTGTGTACGGTTGTATCTGTTGTCTCGGAAAAGTTAGTTATTGATGTAGCTATTTGTCTGCATATGTTGTTGCGTGTGCATGGGAGAGGACATGTGAGCATGGACGACCAGAAGCATATAATTAGATCCGGTGGAATCATTCAAAGCCCTTTCTCATTTAATAGGGGCAAAGCTGTGATTTAATGTTCATGAGAATGAGGTTTAAAGGGTTTTGCCTGGGACGTCAGATTATTGTTAGCTTTTCAGTTGTCGTTTATTTATGGAGAGGCTTTCGAATATAGTTAATTAATTTACATTATGACCAAGGAAAATAAGCCCAGGAATTAGTTTCTCTGAATACCTTGGCTCGGGTGTTTATGATAACAATTTCGACTGAATTAATTAAGAAATGTCTTTCTTCTGAATTGACCTTTGAACCCTGAATGTTTTTAGAAGGAGTAATCATAATGAAACTTGTTTCTAAGTGGTTCTACCACCAGAGATAGAGGGAGGTTCCATTTCGTGGGTGAATTTCTTCTATTGGGGTAGTGAGCTGCAAGGAGTCCTTTGATAAAGTAGAATTTTAGATAAATTGTTGTTCGAAGGTTTATTCTATTGTTGAAAGGTAAGGATGCATGTAATTTAGTATTTCGGGATATAGACGAGAAACTTCAATAGGAAATCACTTATGATACGAACTGAAAAGGTGCTGCTGGGCTAGTGGCCTGAGCATGCCCAGTTTTGTGATCAACAGTGGGACATTGATTTAAAAAAAAGACATGTGAAGATCATTACTCATTGTTTGACCACATTATCATCATTAATTACTCCCCGGAGTTCTTTGGAGGCCCCTACTAAGTTTGTGCCGTTGTCGGAGCGAACCATTTTCGGCTGGCCTCGCCGGCTTACGAACTTTTGAAACGCAGCCAAAAATGCATTTGTGGTAATATCCGTAGAGAGCTCTAAATGTATCACTTTAGTAGACATACATACGAAGACCACTATGTAGACCTTCATAGATTTTGTGGTCTGTAAATTTGATGCCTTTATTTGAAATGGTCCGCATAGATCGGTTCCCACATTCTCAAAAACAGCGGATGACCTGATTCGCTCGGTAGGGAGGTCTGCCATTTTCGGGATTATAGTGGCTCCTCGCATTCGAACGCACCTAACGCATCCTCTAATCCACTTCTTCACCCTCTGCTGCAACGCTGGAATGTAATATCTTTCTCGAATGATAGTCATTGTGAGTCCTGTCCCACAATGTTGGTGAAACTTATGAACATGTTGGATTATGAGCTCAGCTAGGTGACATTTCCCGAGAATTATAGGGTGTTTCTGCTCAAACGGAATGAGCGCCTGCTCTAATCTTCCCCCCATTCGGAAAACCTCAGATACCTGGTCGACAAAAGGGTTTAGCGTGGACAGCCAATGGTTTTTCTCAATATTCAATCCCTTCTGAATTCTGAAAATTTGCCTCCCGAAGAGTAGTTTTTGTTGATACCTGAAGACTGCCCACTCCGCTTGCTTCAACTCCTGAGCTGAGAACGTACCGGAAGTTCCCGATCTCCATCGACGGCATCTCGCGATTGTGTTTATCAATCGAGGTAAACTTGAGAATCGCTGAATGAAATCTGGTTCAGACGCAGGCTCGGAAGCAACTTTTGCTAGATGAGTCACTGTTTCAGCGCGAGAATAGCGGTCCATGGAACCACAACTTGTGAGCTATAAATTTCCGGGGACACATGCCCCTGGATGAACAACCTGCAGGGTTCGGAATCGGAATCGGTATACGCCGTGAACTTTACTGGGCTAGTCCCTAGGCTTTTACGGACGTCGTTGAACAATTCCGTTAAAAGTACTACACTTTCCAACTCGAGTTTGGGGATCGTGCATGCTTTGGAACTTATACTCGATCGTGTCTTTAAAGGCGTGACGCGCCCTCTGGCTACGATTCCATTCACGAAAAGTTGTGGAAGGATACTAGACCCCAATAAAACTGGAACATGAGTTGCATGTTCTGTTACGGGGTCCGCCAACTTCTTCCCTTGAAACAACGCCTTTACTTGCTGCGGTACCTGTGGAAGGGAACATTTAGTTACCCGTCTGACTACCAGCGCTTTAGTGCTGACCTCGGAACCATCGTCCAATTTAAGGGTGAGACATACAACCGCTGATACCTTCCCTGCTGACACACCACCTACCCCTGAAATTTCGATGTTGGCCTTTTTCTTTTTTAACCGAGGTTTCTGTACTAGATCTTCGGTTATATAGCTGCTTTGACTGCCTTGATCGATCAAACGCCGAACTGGAACGGCATGTCCTTCTCTTGTCTCTAGCTTAACGACAGCTGAAGAACGGTTCCGGACCATGAAAATGCTGTCGAATTTCATCGGCATGATGAACAGCAGAAGACGGATTATCCCCTTTGCACGGATGCATGGCAGTAAGATGTTGCCCTTTGCATATTTCGCATTGGAGATTCTTGCGTTTATTGCACGTTTCCCCCCTGATATATTTGTGGGACACACAGTAAATGCAAACATGATAACGGCAGAGCAGTTTCTCCTTGTCGGTACTTTCAATGAATTGAGGACACTGGGTTGTGAAGTGCTTCCCCATACATAAGAAGCATTTTGTCAAGTTTCTCTTTTCACCATCCGACTTGGAGAGCAAGGCTATCTCCTTCTGGGCTTTTCTCTTATTCCCAAGATCCTCCCCCTTGGATATCCCACTTAGATCATCCCAACCGGGAGACATGACCACATATCAATTTTCTAGGGATTGGTTGATGTTCTTTATCGTAACGGGCATTTTTGGATCTCGTAACGTTAAGTCGAACTCCCTACGAGTTGTCATATCCATTTTCCTCGTCAGGACGAATGGAATGAATGGAATACCTTCATCTGCATTGAATTCTGCTTTCCGTAGGTTCTGAACTGCGGAACGCATGGTATCCAATGCCCTTCTCAGCGATCTAGCCTCCCTTTGGTTTATCTGAGGTAAGTCAACTAACGCCTGAATTTCCTTTTCTATTAAGGCCCGTCGATTACTGTATCTTCGGCCAAGAAGAACCCATGCTTGCTGGTAATTCTCTCCGTATATCCCTAAATGATCGACTACACCTTTTGCATCGCCTCTTAACTTTCTCTGAAGCATCATTAAGCGCTCCGCAAAACCGATTTCAGAACCATCGTATATGGAGTTAAAAAGGCTTTTGAATGGTTCGTATTGACTGATATCCCCACTGAATATTGGAATATCTGGGATTGGTGGGGCGGGTCCAAAGTGATATCCTGAGTTCCAGGGGGAAAAATGGTTTGGCTGGGATCCAAGAAGGATTCTGAGCGGTTTGGCCCAGGAGTCCGCAAATATTCTGGGCAGAGCTGACTAGGGTCTAATAAATAGTCCGGTCGTATTTGGGTGGGGAAGGGCCCAAGATTAGATGTACGCGGTTTGTCTCTCCACGTTGGATAATTTCGTCTATTTGTATGACAGGCCCCCTACGCCCCTCCGAACCCAACTTCATACCTGCTTGAACTCCTGGGCAGTTCCCTAGCTGCCGCTTCACTTTGGAGTCTGTCGTTGACGTCTAGGCCCAAGTCTCGTTCTAATAACTCTGTTTCAACGTGTCTTCGGACGGCCCCCCTATTCGAACTTCCCTCACCGGGATTTATATAATTTTGAGTCACTTGCGGGAGTTTAGGGACTTGTTCCCTAACTAGCCCCAAAGGTAACGGGTCGACCTTTGTTTGCCTCTCCTCAGGAATAAGAGAGGGATGAACTCTCTCAGAGACTCCTGTGCTTTCAAATAAACTGATTGTATGAGTCCCAGCTTATTCTCTCGGAAATATATTAAGTCTGTCGATGGATTCAGTAATAGAAGCCGTTTATGTTCTGCAATGAACTCTGAATAAATCTGCCGGACCTCACTCCATGCGGTTTCAAAGCTTTCCTTAGTTCGCTTCTCCTGCCGCAGTTTGCACAGTGTCTCCCGAACCTCTTCAATTTGTAATACCCGCTTTTGCTGAGCTTCAATGAACTCCTGGATTTCCATTTTTTTTTTATACCAACCTCTTTCAACTGGCGATCAATTAATTGATTTAAATATTTCCGTTTCGCACGGACAATATATATGAACGACACACAGAAAACGTGGGAGGCGCAACACTATAAGGACCTTTCCTTTGGTCTGAACGCGCCCACGTATCAACAACACCACAGAAATGAACACCAATGATGTGAGAGGATTTTTATACGTGCCGTTCAAATACCGTTTAATATTCTGTAGACGGAACACAATCACTATATGTTCCCGCACTTTATGAAGTAACTATCGTCAGCTTTATTAGCTTTCACAATAAAGTTTCCTGTCCTTTGCTATGTAATATACCGGAAAGGTATTGTCGTTTTTGACAGTTGGCTTGAGGTTTGCGTTTGAAATTTTTGATTTAAAAAGGTCACCTAAAAATTCCCGGTAATATAAACCTCAGAATCTAGGTGTTGAAAGGCTTTCCCGCCCAAAGCAGGGGCCCCAGGACGGAACCTTGGGAAACACTTGCTCTTACACCGTATTCCTTCGGCCCGTCGTCCATCTCGTACCAAAGAAGTCTCTTTGAGATGTAACTCTCGATTATCTGAGCTAAGTAACCAGCGACATCCAGTTTAGCCAAGGTGCCCTTAATCCAATCCTAGTTGGCTCAGTTAAAGGCATTCCTGACATCAGCGTCACCACCGCGCAGTACTTACCCAATTCCTGCCGAGCCAGGTCCACTACCGATGCTATTGCATAGACACTGGTCCGTGCTCTGCCAAACCCCCCACTAGCTCGGCAAACGGAAGCAGTTTTTGTATATCACGCTCTCCAACATCTTCCTCATAATGTCTAAAAACAGATACGGCGATATGAATTATAAAGTGGGTGCGCCAAGCGGTTTTTGAGGCTTCGGTAGCAGAACCAACCTCTACCTTTTCCCAACTTCCTCCGCTAGTACGAATGTGAAAATGTGCTTATGAACCATGTGGGCTTGATTTTAGCTTCAGAACTTTGTTCGGAATCCCATCCAACCCCGGAGCTTTATTATCCCCAAATGCGGCCACAAATCCCTCGTAGTTCCTCTTCCCCCGGGAATTGTGAAGACGTCCTGTTGCACATTTGTTGGAGGTCCACTTTCTTCCTGTTGGGCGAAAAGAATTGCGATTATTTTGAACCAAAGTCGTAGGGACGTTTCCTGGGGTGTTTTTCACTACAACCTTGCACGCAGCGCCCTACTGGTTCATATTTGCCTCAAGGCACAGCTGCTTCTAGCAATACCGCTTATTTTCTCGTATAACCTTCTTAAGGCTACTTCGAAGATTGCGTTATTTGACCGATGCTTCCCCCGCTCCTGATATGGAGAAATATCGCCTGGTGGTCACTGTGGGTGTACTGCTCATTGAGGTAATTCAAATCGACGATTGAGCCTAGCCTCTGCTTCGGAATGTTGGCACGCATCTCGCATTGGCTAGTACGACATCCAGCTCTGCGAAGGTTTCAAGAAAGATTTGGCCCCTGGTGTTCGTCGCTTGACTTCCCCAGTTTAAGGCCCACGCGTTGAAATCGCCGGTAATGATTTTGGGTCTGTGGTCTCTAGCGACCAATACCAAGCCGTCAGCATCTCCTCATATTGCGTTAATGTTGCACTAGGAGCAGCATAAAAGCTGTAAATATGGACGTCGCTGACTTTTGTCCTTACAAAACCGACTTCCATAGCTTCTTGAATGGCTTGCGTTTCCCGGTGAGTCTTTCACGCACGTAGCATTACCCTAATTTCGGTAATGTTCACATATTGTGGTGGTAAGTTCCGTAATGCAAGATCAACGATTCATGTCATTAAATATTTTATAAGCAAATGTTGCGTGGTGGTGACCCTAGCCGTATAGAATGCATTCATTCAACTCGCTGGATTGTGGACGACGTATACAGAAGCCCGTGGCCACGATTGGTGTCCCCACTTATCTCACTGTTATTGTCTATAGATACTCGAGCAAACGAACGCCAGAGCCATGACACCTATGATGGGCCCAGGGAGTACATTGCTTGCCCGGGTGTTCCATAGAACTACATACTGAGCTTTAATCTTACGGTTCCGGAGGAGGCCATGATGGTGGGTTATCCCGATGAAATAGCACTGGTGGCGCTTCAAAGCACCTCGAAGATGCCGAGCTGTACTCGTACAAAGCAGTTAGTGCTGTTAAGGCCTGGTTAGAGAGCGCTGGATTGACACTTGGCAATTTTAAGCAGCACATTGAGTATACTTGCGAAAAGGCATCTACCATGAGTATGGCTCTAACAAGAATGATGCCGAATGTAGGAGGACCACGGTATCTTTCAAGACGGTTTATTTGAGAGGTATTGAATTCCGTCTTGCTGTATACCGTTCAGTTTGAGGAAAAGCGCTACTTATCTTATCTAGGGCAGATAACCTCATTGCGGTCTATAGAAGAACAGTCCTAAGGGTATATGTTGCCTTTAGAACCATCTCAGATAATCCGGCATTCGCTACCACAGGAATGCTTTTTTTTGGGGTAGGGTAGGTGAATGCATTTACGCACACAGTGTTGGACTCCCGATTCGGTACGTCGTCGGACTACCAACTAAACACCTCCCTATCGTCAGAGAGCTGGAACCTGGAACCGTTTGTCTCATTACATCGGACTAGTCCCCGAATTCTCCCGCCTGGCAGAGCCTTCAAATCAGGGAATTCCTTTCACCAAAGGGCGGGGAGAGGAGGAAGGGAACTGTCAATTCAAGGAACCCCCTGCCATCCGGCTCCTCCACCGGTCGAGTTCTATCTTCTTAGAAACGAGAAGGGTCCGAACGTAATGGGCAACACGGTTCCACCTGTCAACAGTCCTCAGAATCTCTGCGACAATGTTGTCTGGAGAGAGATCTGACAGTGTTTAAATAGAGCTGCTGACGAACCCCATCCCACTTTCCACAAGAAACGCACAGGAATGTTGCGAATTGAAATCTTGGCAGGCGAAATGGGAAACATATATATCGTCAAGTCCATCTCTCCTCTGTTGTACGTGAAAAAATCCGAAAGTGAGAGATCTATAAGTAGATGGTAACAACGACGGATTCACTCAAAAAATGGTCACTGGAACCACAGGTTGATTACTGCCATGGCGAATTGGCTGGAGTTGAATGATGGGGATATTCCACCTGATTATGCCAGCTGCGACGGAGTTTCGGAGGACCCAATTGATTTATTCTTCCATTGCCCGAGGATGACGGAAGTGAGAAGGAACTTAGAGAGAACTCTCGGTGAGATTCTATCACAGAAGGATGCTGCATGCCAGAAGGATTAGAGTGTGATCAACTCCATGATCGCAACGATCCACGATAAATTGCAGAAGGCGGAATAGGTCAGTAAGGCGCGGTTGTGAACGGCACGCATAGAACAAAGGAAACCTAGCTAAAGTAAGCTAACTTCGGCCCGTGATATAATACGTAATGTTGGTCCAACGGAGCAAGGGGAGAGTCGGGGGTGGTTTTTGATAGGCAAAAATCGCGCACACTGGTGTGTCTAGGCCAATGTCTTTTGAAGATATCCACGTCCTTACAAAAAAAGAAGCTTTTGCGCATTTAGTCATATTACGGGACAACGAAAATGATATAAATATCGGAAGAGAGTCTGCTTCAGTTTTAGATCTGTTTTTTTGTGCACCCTGCACTAGTGAGTAACATGTCGTGGTATGTTAGTGAGGAGTATACCCAAAGTGACCACCAGCTAGTCATCCTGAAAATAAGGAAACAGTCGTTGGGATGGAGACCGTCATGTCCACAGTCAATGCTAAACATGGTGTCAGGTTGGTTTACAAAAATGCTGGTTTACTGAACATTCCAGGAGGTACGGCTAGACCAGCCCAATAAGTGAATCATCACCCCGAAAGGAGAAACTCTTCATATAACGCGTATACATATAAAGTATACGACAAGTCTATGTCACAAAGAACGTCAGTAGAAGACTCAATTATTGCTGGAGTAATCTTCAGTTCATTTGCCATCGTGTCAGATGAGTGGCTCAGAGATCGACCGGGCTGAATCATAAACGCTACGTTGGGTATCTTGTAGAGAAACAGAGAACGTTTTAAGGAATTCTGCGCAGAGGAGGATTGAATCTATGAGGGAGGCCCTATGAGTGATCGTTCCTCTCCGTAGATGTTTTATCCTACTTTCTTGTTTAAGATTATGCAAGGGTTATTCCCTCTGAAAGAGAAGGCCAGGGACTACTCCCAGGAATCTCTGGCCTGATAAACCTCTAAGTGAGCCATTCGCTTTTAAGGTTTTGATCATCGACAATAGACTTAATGAGTACCTTGTTCTCGCTGGGGTCCCACAGTCCTCCGTGCTTGGCCCTCATTGTTGTAGAACATAGTGTGGAATTGTTTTACTCAACCTCCCGATTCCGGAGGGAGGCCCACAAAACCTAGAAGAAAATTAGATTTCACTTTTGTTTTTATCATTTTTAGGGTTTTGTCCTAGTTTTACTATTTATAAGTACCGTTTTCAGTGATCCTTTCTTCTTTTGTGTGCTCCGGAGATATAAATTCTTCACTCATAAGTTTGGGGCTTAAAGTCATAACAGTATTGGTGATAGACTCGATGAAGCTAATCCAATTCAAATTCGGCTCACGGTCCCTCTCAATGTATTTTCGGAAAAAAGGTTTTTCCAAATTCAATTCTGCTACAAGGAACTAGAAAGGAGAGCGGTAAGTGTCTTTTCCCCCCGAGTTATTTTGTGGACATGTTTATGTGACCTAGTGCAAAATCTCTTCCTTCAGTGTCCTTGCTTATAACAATGAAACCCATTCAGATTACTGGCTTTTCTAATTAGGTCATTCGGTTGGAGTTCGGGTTGGGAAAGCCGCTCAACCCAACCCATTTAGAAAACAATATTTTACTTTATCCTTTCATTAACTGCTCTAATGTCTCCAAAACCGGAGGAGCACTCCGTCGCTGGATTGTGTACCATAAGAAAGTATCTAAATAGCTGCGGCGAAAGCCATTCCACCTGATACCCGACAAAGCTTCAAAGTACGCAAATTGATTTTATATAAAAGTTTTAACCAGAAAACCCCTAAAAGTGTGGCATATCTTTACTCATAGAACTGGGCCAACGACCATGTATCCACAAACTGTCAATTCGTCTGTATAACCCCGAACGGAATTTATCCTTTGGAAAGTTATAGCGTGTGCACACCCAAATACTACAGCCATCCATTCACTTACAACGTCCCGAAATTAACCATTGAAATCATTGAATGTAAATTGAGTTGAAAAGTCACCAACAACGGGTCGGGTCCAAATAAATGTCCTTCTTTCCGTTTCCTTCGGGTGAAACGAGATAAATCTGGAGATATCTTTTGTCAATAAAGGAAGAAGGGTCTAATATAAGCAAAAAGATTTTCAAGGGTTCCGTGTTCGTACAATAAATAGGTTTGTCCGTCTAATGGTTCCAAGGGAATATTGAAATTCGGTATCATTTGGCTATACCATAAATTGTAGGGAAGATTCATGGCAGAGAAGTAATGCGATAGGGAGGGCAGATTGGGAAGACACTTCATCTAGGTTTGTTATAAACTTCTTCAAGTTTTTAATCAGTATCCTCTTGGAATGAAGTATAATAGCATTAGTATCCTTAATTTTCCTAAATTATACACTAAATTAACGTTGTCCTATATCTTATTTTGTTTGAGGTAAGCTCGATGAGTTCGGAGCGGTAATTTAACAATAAGGACCTTGAAGGGGTAAGCTGAATAGAAAGAGATTAAATAGAGTTGGAGCTAAACTATGTACAGAGCAAGGACTCGAATCGATACTGAATTAAGCAGCATTTCATTCGTGCCTAATTTGCATTATCTCCCTGAAGGACGAGTCATAACAGAATCTGCCAGTTTCGTGTTTATCTTTGCGCCCTCTCTTCCTTTAATTTAAAAGCTGTTCTCGTCTCTGTATGACATGGAATCTCATTTTGAGCTTCTGCTTCTGAATGTACAAATATCCTGACAAACAGTTACTTATCGTCCTTCTTTTACATTAGCCTCCTTATCATTGCCAAAAATTCGGCTCCTATTCATTCAACTATCGAAAAGGAAGCAACATTCAGATAGCCATGGTATCCTTTTTGTTTTATTCCAAAACCGTCAAGCCAAGAAGCGATCCTTGTTGCTGATATTTCAGCCGACATGGTAGAGTTAGTATACTCCTTGCTATATAGGTTGATAAAGTTGCTGCTGTTATTCCCGTGCTTCTATCGTGGATGTGATGGAATGGAAAATTATTGTTGCAGTTTCATGGTACCGGCTGGGATGCAGTGGGATCATGCAGCAAAGTCACGTTCCGTAAAGTGTTATTGCAAATTCTAATGAATGGAAGGAAACGCGGACCAGCAAGGAGCATACACGTTCGAGAGAATTCATTTCGGTAGATTAGGTTTCCAATTTAATATTCAAACGTGATGGCTATGATGTTGCCAGTTGGCTGATAAAGTCAAAAGTTGAGTTCAGAATGTGGAAGGATGCTACTGAAGTGAGAACTGAGCTATTTTCGACTGAGAAGTTATTCTATTGGTAATTTTGGGGAAACTGTCGACAGCTTTGAAGTAATGCGCTCACATCGGCTCAGGTTCTTGTTTGCTTTCAAGGAATATTCTGTTGTAGATATGTGCCGCCTTTATGGAGTCCTGAAATACATACCTCGGTAGTTCAGCCATAATAGCACTAACAACCACCATCCATAAATTTGAATATCAATACCACTGGAAATTACTTGCTTACAAAGCGTGCGTCCAAAAGCCAATTTGCGGTGGATTTATGGTACCAACAAATTGATTTCATCATCGTTTTCCATGACTTTGGTCATGTCCTTTTTGATGTATGCACTTAAGGCTTTTTGGGGAGTCCTGGAGGGGGCCGAAACACGTCGCCAAAAATTGGCAAGAATGACACATACGGAACTGCCGTGCTAGTCTCTTGATTGTGGTGTATGACAACTATATTTAGTTGTCATTTTCAGTGAATTGTTTGATATGCAAAGAAAGGCAGGGAAGAGGTACAACAAGCAAACCCTACAAGCATGTCTTTTGCAACTTTCTGTGGGTTTAACTATGCGGCATTTGCATTAACTTTAGTTCTTGTGATCCGCTAATCCTGGGAAGACATGGTTGACAGTTCGGATTCGGATGGCAGAGGACAGAGACCAACAGGTTTTACTGGTGATTTCAACGTATATGCCAGTCAATGGAGAGGCCTACAGTTAAAACTGTTGACTGCAAGAAAGGAAGGTTCAGTTAGATTCTATACCTAATATTTGTTCTTTGTTATCCCACGATATATCTTTGATCGTCAGTGCACCCACCCTATATTCATCATTAAGTAATTATATTCTAAATGTACTGGAAACCGTGGCTACTAAGGCATCTAATGTTACAAACATATGGGAGGGACTAGAGCTGGTTCCATTGAAGAAGCTGTTCAGAAGAAGCCCAATAAAAGATAAGTGAAGATGTCGAACGAAGAAGTAAACCAGGCAACATAAGTAACGCCTGTTCAAAACACCATAAAGGGAAAATCGGGGAAGAGGCTGCGCGAAAGGGTTAAAGAATCAACAAACTCCGAAGAGCAAAAGGGATCAAATTCCAAAAAACTGGAGCACATGAGGACAAATTCTGAAGTTGCTGGCAAAACTCACGGAACGAGAAGTACGACTTCGGGAAAAGGGAGCGGATCTCTCAAGGCGGATGTGGAAGCCTGGAGAAAGATGGCACCTTGAAATAAAAAGGGATTGAAGGAAGAGAAGACCGGAGGTGATCATTATCTCTAAATGAGGTGAAGGATCAAACGCTGATATTCTCAGAAGAATGACTCCGAACTCACCAATTTGGGAGACCATTTAAACCGTTTTAGACGATCGCACAAAGGAGTTGTGGGTTGGAGTCCAAGAAATCTAAGGAAGGAAGGAAGGATCTATTGGAAAGTCAGCAGCAGCACAGAAGACTGACATAAGGGCTAGTAGGCCCGAGATCACTGTAATCTGCAAAGATATAGGTGAGACTACCACGATGTAATTTAATCTTATCGGACTACAAACAGTCAGCGGTGAAAATGTTGCGGGAAGCCTACAAAGGATCATAAACCGCCATCATCAGCCTACTAGTAAAGGCAGCACTTGAACTGTTATCATCAGCACGAGTAAGAATAGGTTGAGTTATGCGCCAGCTTAGGGAGGCGGTGTCACTGAAGCAGCGACTTAGATGTCTTGGCTTCGGTGGCATCACGAAGCCATGCACCAGGTCAAATGACAGGTGAAAGTAATGCAGGAGATGCGGAGTAGAAATCGAATGAGGCTGTTTACCATCGGTACGTTGCAGATACCAAGCGTCCAGAATACAGAGGAGTACTCACTAAAAATCGCAGATGAGATTGATATAAATCAACCTCGACCGCTGACAGGTGGCGCAGGACCTACTCTTGCAAACCATCCGCGAGAAAAACATCGATGTGGCCATAATTAGTGAGCTATATCAAAATGGGCCAGGCTGCGCTATAGGCTTATGGAGAATAAGCCCTCCAGGAAATAATGGGGCACGCGGAATCAGGCAAATCTACATGTGCTATGCTCCACCCCGCGGAACACTTGCTGAGTATAAAGAAATGCTGGGAGTTTTGGTTTCGGATACAAAAGGACCAGCCGATTATCATCGCAGGGAATCTTAAAGCTTGAATTTGACAGCCTAGTGTCTATAGTGGACCTGACATACGTGAGCGTCGCTTTAGCTAGTAGAATCGCTTGGCAAGTCAATGAGGCCTATGCTCGTCACTGTGAGTGCCCCGGGCAATTTGCATGGAAATCAGAGGCGAATTGAGCTTGCAAAAGTGCTCTCGCTGAACGCTGGGTGGTTTTCTCGGCTGAACAGCGAAACCTTTTGCAGGGGCACGTTTCCCGCGGCACTGATGCTTGACATATCCCTGGATGGTACGATATAGGTACGTTAGAAGAATGCGATGTTACTATGCTCAAAAGACGATTGCTACCTAGTCGGCAACCCAACTATTGATGGAACAACGAAATTGCAGGTTTCCGAGCCGCATGTTTCCGGGCAAGGAGGCTTTATCAGATGCTTTGGAGAAAGCCTGATGGTGACGGTCGAGAGGAGGCACACAAGCAGCTACGTGGTCGCTTTAGAAAAGACATTTGTAGGAGTGAAAAGCTTCAAATAGCTGTGCGACACTGACAGCTGTCGCCTAAGGGGTGATAATGAAAAGGCTATGAAGAACACCTCTCGGGACCCGTCTGCGCCTCCTAAAAGAGATTGTTACCTCACCATATCCTCATCACGAAAATAACGGAAGGCATCTCCAGTAACTGCTGGAAATATGTGGTACAATCGACGATAACAAGGCTCCAGGTTTGGATGACATTCTTTACAGAGCTTTGAAGCCAGCCGTGAAGACTAGACCTGACTTTTTTGCTAACACTTTTGAGGCGTGGCTAAAAGGAAGAATATTCTCTGCCCAGTTGATGATGCTTTCCAAACCGAACAAGCCACTGGAGACCCAGCATCTTATCGCCTGATCTGCCTATTAGATACAATGAGGAAGATGATGGAGAGAGTGATCATCAACAGACTCCTACCCATCGTCGACAATAGCAATGGCTTTGCGGAGCGCCAGTTTGGTTTCCGGCGTACCCACTCTATGGTAGACGCAATAAGGTTAGTATGGAACCAGGTTAAAGGCGAATTAGCACTGGATGTCATGTTTTGTTCTTATTTCTTTGTTATTCGTTTAATTTGTTCAACTTTTTCCGGAACCAGGTCAGGTCAGGTCTGATAGGTGTTTTTCCTTTCCTCGGTGAATTCATTTAATTCTACCTTACTACCAGGTGCATTTCTTCAGGACTAAGCCGTCGAAGTCATCTTCTACTAGCCTGTTAGCCTCTCATTCTTCTGAGGGGTATCTTCATCAGCGGGGAAAATTTTAATGACCTTCGTAGTATCGCTCATACCTTCAATGCTGTGGAAATACTCGGATCAGGACTGCTTCTTGGTAATCTTCGGCTTATCCCTCTTCAGGGAGTTCTTGTATTACGGCCAATATTTATGCTTATGGTATACTTTGAAGGCGTCCTTGGCTTGCTTCCTGAGATTGGATAGGTCTTCATCCTTCTGCTGTGGCAATGTCTTTTCACTGTATTTTCCCAGGCACTAGAACTTACGTCAATTTCAAATGGTTTCTCTAAAGTCCTGAGTTCGTTTGTCCTGTGGATATTATCATTGAGAGCATCGGTATGTTTGGTTCTGAGGACTTGATAAAACTTCCTCCAGTCGAGCCTTCCGGAGTCTGTGAAAGGGAAAAAAAGTTGTTTAGATTGGAAAAACTCCAGCTGTGAGCCGAGAAGGAACTCCCATGTCTAGGGACCAGCAGGTTAGCTGAGTGTCATCGAGTACTGCAGATTTATCTAGACTATCCTCAGCATGGTTGTCCCGACCTCCAACAGTTAGTTGGTGGCATGGCTTAAAGTTGTCGCCTAGTTTTAACGAGCGAAACAATTTCACTTTTGCGTCCCTAATTCCGTACCGCCCTCCGTAGTTCGCCTTTTCCAGTGGCATTTTCACTTTCTACAGAGCAGAAAAGGTTGGCTGTTCGTGTGGTGTTCTTCCTCCTTGTCTACCACTCAGTCGTCCACATCTTGGGGTTATGAAGGTTGATCTGAGCAACGCAAGAACTGAGAAAGATTCTGGAGAGCTGGTCCTCGTATGCTATAATATGATGATCACGAACCTCGTGGACGTAACCGAAGTAGGGGATACATTTCCCCTATTCCCTCTTGTTACCGAGGAAGTAACCGATGACTAACTATGACAACTTGCCTTAAGCACTGGTCTAAACTTCAGGTGCCAATTTTCTGGCTGTAATTCCACTGGCTGTGGAATTACCATTCGCCAGCACCTCAGTAGGCTGCTGATCATGTTGCAGGTCAGCCTGCCATTGCTTTTCTGCCTTGAAACCCTGGGATTTTTCTTTCTGCAGATTTTCCAAGTGTTTATTATTATGT
Source organism: Hermetia illucens (assembly GCF_905115235.1). Lineage (NCBI taxonomy): Eukaryota > Metazoa > Arthropoda > Insecta > Diptera > Stratiomyidae > Hermetia > Hermetia illucens. Next base: position 160,803,931 of record NC_051851.1, on the reverse strand, counting down.
CCATTAACAAGTCGCGAAACCGGAAACTAAGCGTTTGAGGTATGAAAGGTTTTGTGTATTGCTTATAAAAGCATATTTAAGTGGGCATTTGTCACATTTGTACCTAGCTCGTAATGTTTATGAATTTCATTTGTCAAACTATTCAATTTAGTATGGTACTGACATTCAAAGTCAAATTTGCACAAAAGTGACAACTTTGACCTATTATAACTCTGTTGTGCTTTCCACCAAACTTGGTATAGCATTATGCTCTATCATCATCATCATCATCGTCAACGGCGCAGCAACCGGTATCTGGTCTAGGCTTGCCTTAATAAGGAACTCCTGACATCCCGGTTTTGCGTCGAGGTCCACCAATTCGATATCCCTAAAAGCTGTCTGGCGTCCTGACCTACGCCATCGCTCCATTTTAGGTAGGGTCTGCCTCCTCTTCTTTTTCTACCATAAATGTTGCCCTTATAGACTTTTCGGGCTGGATCATCCTCATCCATACGGATTAAGTGACCCGCCCACCGTAACCTATTGCGCCGGATTTTATCCACAACCAGACGGTCATGGTATCGCTCATAGATTTCGTCATTGTGTAGGCTACGGAATCGTTCATCCTCATGTAGGGGACCAAAAATTCTTCGGAGGATTCCTCTCTCGAACGCGGCCAAGAGTTCGCAATTCTTCTTGCTAAGAACCCAAGTCTCCGAGGAATATATGAGGACTGGCAAGATCATTTTCTTGTACAGTAAGAGCTTTGACCCTATGGTGAGACGTTTCGAGCGGAACATTTTTTGTAAGCTGAAACAGGCTCTGTTGGCTGACAATAACCGTGCGCGGATTTAATCATCGTAGCTGTTATCGGTTGTGATTTTCGACCCTAGATAGGAAAAATTTTCAACGGTCTCAAAGTTGTAGCCTCCTGTCTTCATTGCTTTCGTTTGACCAGTGCGATTCTTCGATTTTGCCGGTGGGGTTGCCACTATGCACTTGGTCTTGCTCTCATTAATGTGCAGCCCGAGATCTCGCGCTTCCGGCTCAACCTGGATGACGGTAGACTGTACATCTCGGGTTGCTCTACCCATGATGTCGATATCGCCAGCATAGGTCAGTAGTTGGGTGCACTTAAAGAGGATCTCAACCCGCGCATTTACCTTAGCATCACGGATCACTTTCTCCAGGGCCAGGTTAAAGAGGACGCATGATAGGGCATCCCCTTGTTGTAGACCGTTGTTGATGTCGAATGGGTTTGAAAGTGATCCTGCTGCTTTTATCTGGCCTCGCACATTGGTCAGGGTCAGCCTAGTCAGTCTTATCAATTTCGTCGGGATACCGAATTCTCTCCTGGCCGTGTACAGTTTTACCCTGGCTTTGCGATCATAGGCGGCTTTAAAGTCGATGAAAAAGATGGTGCAACTGATGTCTGCGATGTTTGCGGTTATACATACATAAAGGAATAAATACTATCGTGACCACTTTCGGTCACTCTGCTCCTAGGGTAGAATCAAAGACAGCGTCTAATGGGCTGCCTCTGTTTTGGACGAAACCGTCACTCATTTTTTTACTCCTTTTAATCTAGAAATTTAGCTCATCTTAGATCCTAACATGAGATGTCCTTTCTGAGATCTTTTAATACAGGTGACAGTATTAATGAATACCAGGTGTTCTTGGAAAAGGCCTGTATAGATTCTCTTCTCTCATTTGGAGATGGGATCAGTTCTGGTTGAATTTCCTCCTGCTTTTCATGGAAGCTTCCTTCTCCACTGCCTTTCACAGGGCCTGGAACCATTCGCGAAAACTTCTATCGCTCGTTTTGTCTGGTTTGTTTTCTTACCAGTTGCCCCTTTCCTGTAGCGTTTTTCCTAGTTTCTTAAGTTTCGGATTTATGCTTTGAAGAAATATCGTCTAGCTCATTTTTTCCTACTTAATACGTTTATAGGTACTTCTTTGGTTCTGGGTCTTTCCAGGCATCAAGTTGATATTTTTTACAATGGCCTCAGCTGTAGAAATAGTGTTCTGCTGGTTTATTTCCAAAAATGTGATAAGTTTTTGGGTTTTTTTTAAATAGCCGAGCTTATTACATATCAAATTGAAGATATACAGAACATTGATATCCTATTAAATGGGTTGCCTAATATCGTAGAGCGGAAATCCGGGACCCGGATTGAAAATGATGCAAAAGCAATTTTGTTTGTTAAAGTCTCTATTTCGGGTCCCTTGAAAAAAATTCAGGCTCCGATGATTCCCCTTCTTTCTGTTTCCATTCCCTCTCTGAACTACCACTGAGCTGAGACCAGCTCTCTCTTTCATACCTGCGTACCATTCCGAATCACTACAAAGTAAAGCGCTTCCCTTTCTTTTTCGATTTCCGTGATTGGCCTATATTTTGGATGTTCTTCCCATAGCCTCTTTTGTTTCGGGAGGGGGGATCGCTCGTCTGTCTTCATTTCCTCTAACAGTTCGTTTTTAGCTTCGACTGGTACTAAGTCGTTGCCCACTTTCAAGGAGCAAAACTGTTTGAATTCTGCGTTTCTGATTTCGAACTGGACTCCATATTTGGTCTTTTCCAGTGACATTTGGCATTTGCGTGCCTGATCCCGATTTGTAATCCACCTTTGCCGGTATCTCCAAGCATTTTCCATTTTATGTAGAGTTGAAAAGGTGGGCTGTTTGTCTGATGGCTCTCTTCCTTGATTACCACTAAGTCGTCGTTCTTCTTTAGAAGGCACATCCCGAAGTGTTATCCATGCGGTTGTTCAGCGAACAGATGCAAGCGAAAGGTCTCTTGGGCGCCTCGTCGTATGGGATAATGTTGAGCTTTATGTTTTCCTAAGTTTCGTTGTTCTTAGCAACACTGGAATTGAGGAGGTCCTTGAAGAATTGGGTCTTACATGTTGTGATATACGGTCACATCGCTGAAGGGCCTTAGAGCGCACGCTAAATCAGCCGAACATTTGTTGTTTCGCTGTTTGTAGAGGTTCCATAATGTCCGACACCTTGTAAACTCTGCTCCTTTTGCACCCCTGTTTTTTGAGATCGGTTGCGTTTGAAAGCGGTAGATTTTGTCTTCGGCTGGTTTTCCAAGCAATTATTATTTTTGTCCATCCGTTTTGCCCCTTGACAATATCAGCTTTCTTATTCTTCACATTCTTCTTCAGAATGTGGACTTCCTTCTGATAGTGGCTTTCCAGCAGAGGATTTCCGCTTCTTCACTGTCTTCCAGCAGCTGGCATTCTTGTCAACCCTCATTCCCTGAGGGATCCCCGCTTTCGTCTGTTTAGGGACATGAATACTATGGCTGGCATTCGCAATGTCCTTTTTGAAGAGCGTGGCAACAGTGACTAAAATCCGTTAATTCGTGTTCTACATCACTCAAGGAAATTCTCAATGCTGGTTCTTTGTAAAACTGCTGAAAAACGCTTTACTACCTTTAACGGCCACGCTCACCTGGCTGACGAGCAGTTCATTCTCTAATGATGCGTCTGATGCTGGCATGTCTCCTCCTTCTATTGTCGCCCTCTTTAGAGTCTGCATATTGAGAACCAAGTAGTCCCTGGGTCAAGAAGCTTTCTATTAGCACGTTAATTCGTGATCATTTGTATAGAGGAGAGTTAGAGCTTTCAGATGGTATATGGGTTGGGGGGTCTAGGTGCCGGAGTAGCGAGAATGGTCCGTACACTGCTATTTCGGATGATCTCCCATCAGATCCGTTGGCCTCCAAAATATGAGAAAGACAGTTTCTAACCACGGCAGGCAAGCTGTATGGGACCGCCTTAACTAGGGGATGAAAAATGAATATTTTAATCTATAATAGGCTTGCTTGATGTTGTACTTAAAATACATCTTTATTTTGAACAATCTTTCTTCCTCTGCAGCCAAGAGTTTTTACCTCATTTCCATGGAAATTCATGTTCATCGTTCGATTCCTACAGACTTGTACTACGATTGCAATACCTACCACTTCTTACCCCATTGAAATGGCATCATAATGAGACTTTCTTACAACAATGAAACTCTCAACGACACAGGTATCCACCACAAACTATCCCCAAAACAGACACAAGATCTCAAGGAGCCAAAACTCTAAGAAAAATGGTGCAGAGAATTTCATAAATCACCCGTTAAATTGCACCATCCTGACATGGAACCTATGAAGATAATCTCCATTGCGCCGGTAGCACTCACATAAGAAGTGTACAGAATAATTTCCTTATCCTTTTTATTCAAAAAGGAGTCTCGCTTCGGAGCTGACGTCTCGCCTCCAATCCTAATGCGGTAGTTACGGCACGGAATTTTGGCAACATCCCCGCACTCCATAATGTATACGACGAAGCTAAATCCAAGCGGAAAGGACGAAATTTCCAACTGTAGATAATTATCTTGCCAATGAAATCAAGCCTCCATTGAAAAGTTGGCGACTGAGTTTTTATTATCTCGCCTGTGCCTGCCGTCGACTTTATGAACTCGACACGGAGGATCTGAGATAGTTGAGCCAATCCAGAGGAAGGCTGCCAATTGCAGGGACTGCTCATTTGAATATATGCATTGCGATACGCTTAAGGACTGCCCGGTGCAGCGAGTTAGTTGACTAATTTGCATTATCCTTATTATCCGCGGTTACTCTAGTTACCGCACAAGGAGCTGCCCTACCTTGCTAGGCTACTTCCGATATCGGAATATCAGAACACGTCGTGTCCCCTTCATTGATTTAACATTGAACTAACCAACGAACACGAAATGCAGGGGTTGCATGGAGCTAGCAGGCAATGGTACTCCATTTAAGGGATGCAATCGAGCGTGTCTTTCTTGCCCTTGCCATGGTGCAACTGTGCCCTGATTCCGCCGGTTCCGTAGGGCGTAAACTAATTAGGTTTAGAGTACACTACAGTTTAGAAGTGCAGGTGGAGAGCACATATTGTGAGTGGCAGACTGCGTACCTTCGTCCATATATCCTTCCACCGTTCGTGCATTCGGCGGAAACATTGAGGTTGCCATGAAAATTACGTGGGCGCAGCATGGGAGGGATTACTGTCCCAGTCAACGTTGAACCCTATCACAATGAGTTTTGTCCTTGTTTGTTCGCTGTAATTATTAATGAACCTGCTATTCCCGTTAATGGTAGTGTCTTTTGGGGATATTCGTTCGGAATGTGTGTCATGCGAGTGAGTCATCCATTCTCCGGCGTGTTCTTGCTTCAGATATGATTTTTTTCACGCAGGACATTCGATAATATGATGTGTAATTCAGTGTTCAGGTTGTTTTTCGTGCTTGCAGGCATGAGTATTCCAAGTCAATGGAAAACCGATAATGTGCGGCGAATTAGGGGTGGTTAATAGTGGGTATCTTACTTGCCCCTTTGCCGACAATTGGGGCTGTAAATCTAAGGCTGGCAGGCGGCAAGTGTTTCGAACTGTTTTCACTAATGACAGCCTAATTTTTATGGTTTTTGTGTTTTAACTGAAAATGGCTGTTTCGCTGTTTCATTTCTATATAAAGCGAGGTTATTGCTCCAGTCACCCTCAGGTGGCCAAAAACCAGAGGCCCTCGGCTTGCGTGTCGGTCACAGCTGTTTGTATCTTTCGTTTTCCACTCACAGGACACTCGGTCAAAATTTTCTTTTGCACACACTTGTGGCCGAACCCCTATAAATATTTCATTTTTCGTCTCCGATAGTAATTATCTAATTCATAATGTATAAGGATTATTTTCGGTATGAAGCTTTACGGGACTGAGAATTATTCCTTTTCGGTGGGTTGTCTTTCGAATTATGGATGAGAGGGGGGTAAATTGATATCGATGGTCATGAAGCCAACTTTGAAACAGTATTGGAACGCCCGTGAGACAAGAAGGTCAACCCTGTTTTGAAAATGATGGAAGGATAATGTAATCCGGTGAGATTTACGAAGGAGAAAAATGTCTAATCCATTATGTTTGAAGGACATTTGAGTCCCGGGAGAAGTTATGTAAAAGGAGTGTAATGTCGCAGGGACATGCTGGATATGTTCTCCAAATGTCTGTGGACATGTCAAAGAGGTTTTAATGTGATTTTAATAAGTTTACGAGTGTGCTAGGTCTACTGGATTTGGAAGAAGGGCGAGGGGTTGACAATTATACAAAATGTCCTTGCACTGGCTTGTGAATATATCAGAAATGGATCGTTGAATTCAAAGGGCTAATGACGTATTTGGCTTGATTTTAAGTAAATGCTACCTGAAACGTGCTGTCCTAGGTCATTTATATCTTCGCTTGTCTGTGTGTTCGACCTGCTGCAGTAGATTTACCACTTAGAAACTACTAAATCTAATGTTACCTGAGCTACTAAATAGGGAAAGCAGTTATTATGCGTACTGCAGAAAGGGAAGAGAAACGACGGACGGTAGCTAACGTAATGTTTACCGAAGGACAAACTAATTATTGACATAACATGACAATGATTACTTCTTTTCAATATTTATTTTTGGTTAAATGCCTCAATGCATACCTCTTATTTAAATTTCGATTGCATTCCCATAACTGACTCCTTTGTTTCTAAAGGAATTTATTAGGGACGCGTCAGTGTTAGAGTTAAGTAATTACAGGAGGTGTAGGATAGCTATCGGTGACCGCTCCGAAGTGCTCAATTAGTGCAACTGGAAAGTGACATAGCCATGACTACTGTGGGAAGAGCAAGGGAGCAGAGTCCAGCCGATTCAGCACCTCAGAGTCAGCTCCTAGCATTCACGAAGGGTAGCAGCTACCTCATTCTGCAACTAGAGATCCACCAAAAGATTGTTTACCTAGCGTGTGCAGCCTAGCTCTAGCTAGAGCTGATAAGCTTGGTTTTTTTGTACTTCTTGCTCATCGCTTGCCACCATGCAATAGAACCGTACTTTAGGATGGGAGAAACTACCGTTGTGTACATCCAGAGAATTATCCGCGGCCAAAGACCTCATTTCCTTACAAAGGTCCGCTTGTAGGCGTAGAAGACTATACAGGCTTTCTTAACCTGAATTTCAGTTCTATGTTCAGTCTGCAATTCGACTTAAGATCCAGGATCACCGCCAGATTATTATTCTGTTAAGAGGAACAGGGTCGCACCGCGTTCTTAAAGAACTATTTTGCCCCTTTTACTGGTTATAATGTGTCTGTAGAGAGGTTTCACCACACTCCGCATAGATACTTTACATTAGAGGAAAAAACCAATCTTTGCTTATTTGGCCGCCAGAAGTGAAATTCGTTTACCTTTGTCTTGGACGGAGGGTGCTATTTACATCAGCTCCGTCCTGGTTAGATTTCTGCAGAGTCTGCGTGTTACAGCGCATAGGGGCAACTGTCCCAACGTGTCCTCCATAATTTCACTGATAATCGCGGGAAACATCCCTCACACCATTATACCCAAGATGTTGGCAAACGGCTCACTCCTGTCCAATATGTGTAGAACTTTGTTCATCATTATCAACTAGTTCACCGAAGAAAAGGCGTCAACATGTGACATCTCTCTGCCCACATCTCTAGGTGCTCTGAGGTGGCGGGGAGGAAGACGGGGCGGCAACAATGTCGCCTGAACCAAAACCAAGTGGCCGAGGAGAACCTCCACGTGGTGGCACCGGGAACCGCTGTATCGTATTGGCTTGCCGGCCGCGATGCAGTAGGCGAATGCTCCAAGGCTTAATTAGGGCGATCAGACCCGAGTCTGCACGGGGACTCATCTGAAGTGGCAAATTGGTCACGAAACCTTACCAGGGGTATACTGGTACCATGGGAACCGGGGTAGCCCCTGGATTCATATACTTCAGGAGAATTCCTGTCGTATATGAGTACAGCTCGGATGTTTGCCGTTGGCCCCCTAGTGGGAGCTTCGGGCCTCGGCGTGGTGTTGCGTTTCAACACGGGGTCCGTACTCCTTAGTTCGGTGGAGATTTAGGCAGGTCTTGCATCCACCGGTATGAATCTTAAGCCATGTACTTGCATAGACTGGTACCGTTGTTGCTTGTCACAGCGCGGCTCTGATTGTGGTCCCAAAATCAGTTCGTGTCTTAAGAAGACCGTAGGATTAAGTCTCCACGACAGGTGCCTACGTTAAAACCCCAAGGACTTAACTGCCCACATCTCTAGTCAAGTGACTACCTCTTAGATTAGATTGGATTAAGACACCTTTACAATCCTATTCTGACTAGAATTTCATTGGCTTTGGCACTAACGTTGTTAACTCCTCCTTCTGTATCTAGGAAAGCACTAGGGTATGTTGTTTGTAGTGTAGCGCGCGTCAATCGTGTTAATTAGCTTCCGAACAGAGCATCTCCTCTACGATCGTCCTTAAATGGGTCTCCAGGAAGCACTCTACGGTGTTCAACACGCAAGAGGTGAGGCTGATTAGCTGAAAGTTCTTCGCCGACTCATGTCCGTATGAAAACCGGGGGCGCGTCTCCAGGAGTGCGATACATATACGAAAGAAATGCTGCTCCTATAAATTTCCACGACATAGCCCTTTCTTGCTGTCTCTGTAACATATCCAACTCCATATGGCATTATACTAGTTACTGCTTTCAATGTTCTGACTATAATTCAGCCAAGACCGCTTCCTGGCAGTCCTGATGCCAACTTGTACCTTTTGGGTAGTCATTGTATAGCTTCCAGTATTCGTGCCTGTAATAGACGAAGACCTCCTTGATCAGCTTCCTAAGGGTGTACAGATGTTTATTCTACCACGGTGGCTATGCACAAGACTTGGAGAGTGGATTCGAATGCGTTTTTCTGAACCCCACCCGGTTCGTCTGTTGTGTCAATATGATTCGCGCACTGGAGAGTTTGTTCTTGTTAATTTGAACTAACTTTCTTCAGTCGATCTTCTTGGGATTTATGAAAAGGATGGAGACTTCTACATCCAACTGTGGTTTGAAAAGGATCCCCGTGAAAGTACTATTGTCGGATGGCAGAGTGTTATCAAGGACTTCCTCTTAACCGTCACAGTTCTCCGAGCTAGGAAAATGGAAAATTGGTATACTGTGCCTGCTAGATACCGACAGGTTTCTCTTGATAGTGAAATCAAAGGGAGACTGGTCACTTTTATTCATTTCCGAGCTGCGATGGCCGTCGAATGTTTTACTTCTTCTGGAGGAGGTGTGAGGTCTCAGTCTGTTCCAGTTTGACCACGGTTAGGTCGCAGGAACTAAGGCCCGGACATAGAAAAACGTGCATGCTCTTCTTGGCGAGGAGACATGTTCTAGGTCTGTCCCGATCAGCGTCCCTATATATTTATTTTGGTGCAGATCTCCTGTATTAATACAACGTCGATGTCCTCTTCTCGCAGCTGACGCGCACTTCAGTATGATCCGTTTTCATTGGAGAATAGTCAGTCCTCGTTGGGCAGTCAATTTTCATCTCCTCGTAGGCGTCGACTAGATCCAGGTAGACGTTTGATTTCGCGGAGCGGAGCACTTTGACCTTTGCATTCCTGACTGTGAACCGCACTTCGTAGTCTGTCTGCCTCCCGGCACTCTCCATTTGTACAGAACAGATACAGTTGCCTGCTCATCTGGGGTTCTTCCTCCTTGATCACCACCCAGTCACCCATGGGGAAACAGTTATTTTAAAGATAGAAGGATTGGAGGAGCGCTTGTCCTTATCCATTCTTCGGTAACCAGATGTTCGATTTGTCGGTCGGTCGTTGCCATTTCACACGCTGTTTTTTACTCCTTACTGAGCCTCGCAGACTTGCTGGTACTTTCATTGTTCTGACAATTGTTCAAACAGGACCGCTTCCTTACAATCTTGATGGCCAACTTGCACCTTTTGGGGCAGTCCTTTTATGTCTTGATCCTGATCAGCTTCCTAAGGTTAGACAGATCTTCATTCCATCACGGTGGTAACCCCTTTTTATTATATTTAACAGGAAACAAGACTTGGAAGGTGGATTCCAATGCTTCAACTTCGGTTCGTCTGTTGCGCCAATATTATCGATTCGCCCATCGGAGAGTTTGTTCTTGTTAATCAAACTTTCTCCAGTCGATCTTCTTGAAATTCATGAAAAGGACGGGGATTACTACATAGATACCCTGAAAGTATCCAACTGTGATTTGAGAAAGATGTAGTTCTGTGGTTCTATACTGGAAACCGAGGTGAACTTCGAATGCTCCACCAGCACCACCCCCAAATGATTCCTGGAAACGTTGCTGGAGAGTTTCACAGTGCGTACCGGCCGACTGCTATTGTTTCACTGTTTGCTTGGCGTCCGAACCTTTGCACACTCTACTTCCCCTCATTTTGATATCAATTCTGCTGGTTTCCCAGGCGGTTGTTGTTGGATTTCAGTACAATCGCCTCGTATTTATCAAAGTCCTTCTCATCCCAATCGATAATACGGACCTGCTTATTCTTTGCAATTATACTCAGAATATGTATGGCCTTCTGCTACTGGCTCTTGAGTAGTACTCCAACGGACCTTTGCTTCTTGGCTGGCTTCTGTTGGTCTGCATTCTTATCGGCCTTTGTTCTTTGGGGGTCTCGACGGTTTGGGGACTGGAATACATTGGCTGACGCTCGCTACGTCTAGCTCGAGGACACTGGACACTCGTTCCTGGAAGTCTCTGCTGTTGGTTGCAGTACAGCGGTCCTACAGCTGACACAGACTGTACTACCCTCAACGGCTACTGTGTGCTGGATGGATGCCAGCAGCGTGTCCTTCGCCAATGCGCCTGGAATTATCATCCCTTCTTTCTCGATCATTTGGTTTTTTGCTTGTGTTGTGTGTGAGTCCATATATTGGTCCCTCGAGTAATCTGCGAAAAATGCCCACTCGGGGTAGCCTGGCCATCAGGGTGAAACTGAAAAGGCGAGGATATTCATATACTAGAGATCAAGCTCTCTATTGGCCGCGCTGCCCTCGTCGTATGCTCTTCCACCTTGGCTCGAGGACCCATTAGTATCTTTTCTACTGTAGAAAGGACGGTGGCCGGGCTGTTGCCTCGATTTACCACTCACCAATTCCACTTGCCCCACGAATATGACCAACAGGCAAACAGATAGTGATCAGCTAGAACAACTTACACCCGACCTACCCTTACACAGTCTTGACCGTCGGAGGTCGTGTGAGGACTTGCTGAATTATGCAAGCTAAACTTGAACTTTAATCAGACCAGGCCGCCTCTCGTTTCGTTTAAATTCTTGCTCGGAATCGTCTTGTCGACATCTTACATGGACGAAGCCTTTCCTCCGAAATTGTCTAAGTCTAACAGGCCGCAAAGTGAATTTAGGAGAGTGATATGTCTAGAACTGAGGAGTACCGGAGATATGAAAATTCAAGTGGTGTCACCAAACCCTATTAATTTTGTTCCAATTGAAAAATAGTCAGGTCCCGTTTGGAAATGCGACTCTCGCCAACAACATGACTGCATAGATCAGTACGTCGGCTTTGACGACTAAGGAGCTGGCACCCTCGTTACCCTAATGTGCTCGTGTAGTTACGTATACGAGAATTGCCAAATAGGCCGTCTGCGAGATGATAAACTGACTGCAATAATCAACCCTCGAAGCCAAGGCTTTTGACTTATATTGTTCGAAGCGATGCTTCTGCTATTGGACTCACAATATTCAGGAAGGAGTGCTTACTGCCTGCTGCGTAAACTGCGGAAAAACATAGCGCAAAAAAGTGTGCCATGTTAAACAAACGAATCTTTTTCTTTAGCCCTTGTCCCATTCGGTGGCGGAGTAGATTTGTCTGAATCGAATTTGCCATTTTTCTCGGTTTTAGGCTTGATCAGAGTGTAGGTACAATTGGGGATTGACAGTTGCCTGGAACCCTGGATCGCAAGGGGTTGAACCTGAGAGGGTAAAAATTGCCAAAAACGAAAGGCCACGTTGTCGCCAAAAGAATCAGCGGATATCCTTGTACTACATTAACACAAAAATTCCAGTAATGAAAGGAATTGCTCTGCTGTGAAAGGTTAATGAGTTGAGGCCCGATGTTACGTTGTTGAAGGGGGTTGGAAACCATGCAATTGCAATTGGGATGGCTAATGCGCGCTATTATCGACCAGAGCGTTTAGTTACTCGCAAGAAGTGAAAGTGAATCCTGGACAGCATTGATCACCGGTAACCAGGATTTCTATCATTCCTCAGATGTTTATGCTGGAGAATCGAGTATTATGAATGTTGGCCACCTTTTTGGGAAAACCATCCATTTTGTTAAGTCCTTTTTATATCCCATTTAAGCCACTGTAATTTGCCGATGAGTACCACGATTGGTTGGCGTAGCTCGCCAAGTTATCCCAAGACGGAGATAATGCTTGTTCTGGACGAAAGTGACGAACTTAGGATTGACCCATGTTTCACCATATGAGATATGTGGTTGACAAAGCTGTCACCTAGGCAGCTTGCCGGCCGAAAGCCTTTTGCAAATTTGCAAAGGGATGTTTTTCTGACCAGGGAAAAGGAATCAAGGAAATTCTTTTACCAATCTCCTCATGGTCCCTCTTGCATTGCTCCCGATACCCGTTATGTTGCTCTCGAATTTGATCCTTAGATAAGTCAACTCCACTCTTCTATCGTTCGCAAGCCGGAAGGCGAAATTCGAAGGCCGAAACTCAACCTTAGCGACAATCAGCTGGGCCCTTCTTTTCTGCCCATTAACATGCGACAAAGTGTTCAGAAACTTATACAACAGTCTGTCAGATATCCATCCTCGTTACGTTTCTTCCTTTCGTAAGTCCTTGCGTCGTCACCTAGTTTAGTTCACCGCTGAAAGCCACGAAAAACTTCGTAAAAAACTTACTGCTAAGAAAATATTTCTGTCGTCTGGAAACCGTGCTGACTGTGGGAATTTTTTTAATACTCTGCATTCTCTGAACAACGCTTTAATATGATAGTTAAATCCAAAAAGTAATATCAAGCCAGTGTGGAAGCCTCACTGGAGTGCGAAAACCTGAAATCATTCTGGTCCAATATTTGCAACTCCCGTAATCCGGCCCAGCTCTCTCGTCATTTCATTGAATTCGTTGGTTCCTCTACTCACTTCTCGGTACAATATTTTGATTTATTCTGCCACTGGTTTTCCTGGATCTACCTTCCCTCTCCTTCTGCCTGCCTCGTATCTCCCGTCATTCTCCTCCTTATCCCTTTCTTAGTTGAGTATTTCAACATTGATGTCAGTGGTGACGCTGATCACGACGCTTTTCTTAACCTTTCTTTGATTGAAACTGGCCAGTCCATTTTTCCAAGAGCCTTGAACAGAACCATTTCCGAGCCCATGGAAAGTGTCTCTTATCATCCCCATTCACAAACGTGGCGTTCCCTTATCACTTATAAGTTGGCTTGTTTCTTACATTTCCAACCGATCATGGCACGCCTTTTTTGTTGGTTTTACATCCCACTGTCTTCCCCCTCCTCTGACGTCCAACAAGGCTCTATTACTTATTGTAAGTCTTTATCAACGATCCCCATGAAACAGGCACAATCACTGTCAGCGGCAGTCATCTGCCCAGAACTGAGCGATTTAAATACCTCGGGTCAACGCTATCAGCCAATGGAGAACTGCGTTATGAAATTGCTTCACGCATTAACGCAACCTGGATGAAGTGGCGTTCCACAACTGGTGTTCGTTGTGATCGATGTATCAACGAACGTCTCAAATCTAAAATTTACCGCAATGTCGTCCGTCCAGTCGCTTTCTATGGTTCTGAGTGTTGGCCGACTATAAAAGATAATGAACGGCGTCTTGCGGTAATGGAGACGAAGATGCTACGTTGGACTAGTGGCGTCACACGTTCAGATCACATCCGAAATGAGGATATCCGCCATCGTTATGTGGTTGCACCGATCGTGGAAAAGTTGCGAGAGAGGCGTCTTCAATGGTATGGTCACGCAATTTGTGCAAACGAGAATTCACTTGCCAGGATTGGTCTGAACATCGAAGTCGATGGTAAACGACCAAAAGGCAGACCTAAACAACGGTGGCTTGATACGCTAGATGGGGATTTGAAAGCCTCGAGATTGTACCCAGATCAGGAATTCGATAGAGCCAAATGGCGAAACCGATCACGACAAGCCGACCCCACTTATGAACGGGATAAAGGCTGAAGAAGAACAAGTCTTTATCAACGTCTGCATTATACCAGAGAATATTTAGGCTTACTAACTAGAAGCTATCGCCTTGTGGTGGCGAAATCGGAATGTATTTTACTTTTTGGCAGAAACAGGAATACAATGATTTTTATTGCCGCAAACTTTTTAAGGGAAGGGTATAGTGGCTGACGGTTGAGTGGTTTATTAATGAAGAGGCGATGGTGCTTTCCTCTTTGACAAGGGAAATGACATCTTATCATTCTTCCCGCTTTTTCATGAATGTCGAGGGAACCTGTGATTCGAAACTGAAGGCATCATCTAAGTGTTACGTACATCAAGTCAGTAGTCCTTGAAAGAAAAATAAAAGGAGGCGATGACGTCCTCCCAAGTTGAACCTTTTCACTTTGTTATCCCCCACAACTGTCACTGAAGGCTTGAAACCAAAAATAAAGGCAGAACATGTCCCAATAAAAGGTTAGCCAGTTATCCTTGTGCAAACAATCTTTATCATCTCGTCAGCACTGAGGTTACAAAAAGCGTACCACTTGACGTTATTTTGTGGTCCCTTTCACTATCGCATATAATACTTCAAGTTCATTCATCATCGACCGAATCATAATAAACATGTCAGGCATGTCAGGATTCTAACCTAAGCTTGAGCTTGAGCTTGTTAACATCTCTACAACTTTGCTGTGTTTACTTTAGAAAAACCATTTCCTTCTAGAAAGCATAATCTTAAAATGTTGCAGAATCACATGGCAGGCAGGATAATAGTCATCGTCATCATCTCTCCTATTATTATTTGTATAAGCCATTGTTATCCCGCCTCAATTGATGGTACTTCTGTGCAAACACTACGGGGTATACCCAGTCCTCGGTGACTGGCATGTATAATCGTTTCTTGGGAGCTCTTCAAGGTATACAGCCTACTGCAGGATTCTCCTTTATCGAACTTAAATTATGTACACCTCCTCGCAGTTCTATCAGAGAATATCCTTGATTGTTTCCACTATCAATCAGTTGGTGCGGGGACTTTTACGGACTGGTGATACTTGCAAGGATATTGCGGGGTGACGGGAGTTGAGTGTTCTCCCAGGGCAGATTCTTCTAGACGTCGACTTCCTAGGAAAATCGTCTTTCATCCTGTGGAGAAGCACAAAGTCATCATCGTATCTCGGTTAGCTAATGCTTTTTTTGTTCTCCCACACTTCCTGGGTTCATTCATGCAGTCTTATTCAGGTTGCCTCCTCTGCTATACTCAAACGTATGTGCATGTATTTACTACGTGTATATGCTGCTGATATGTTCCTTCAGATCTTAACCTCGTAGCCGAGAGTTTTCTATTTCCTTCCAAACAGAAAATATGTTTGATATATGGGGTAAGTGTGGAATTTTTCGATTGGTGCCATATGGCACACAAGGAATTTGCGGAAAGGTTAACTAATTGGGTACGAGGAAGCTCTACTAACCGACATCACATGTCTCTACCATATACAAGCTATCCTACATATTTTTCTCAGTCTTGGCAATTTAAGACGATTTGCTCGAGTGGGTGGAGACAGTGTTGACAGGACTCACTTTAAACTGGCTTTAATCCTTAGCTCACTTTAACGGTACGAAGGATTTTGAGAAAGTGGTCATCATGTCGGATTTGAATTCGAGTAAATTTGAAGTGGTTGGTGCTTGTCTTTTTAGGAGAGCTTAATGAATGAATGGAATAAAGGAGCCTTTTTGCAGGACCCTTGCTCTTTTGAAAACATTTCCAGCAGGAGCTTATGTTGGCTTCTATATGTCCCTTCATAACAGAACAGAAAGTGCTTGTGTGAAGAATTCTTGTTGGGTGATTGCCATTGAATTGAGTGAACTATGGGAATCCCAGGCTAGGTCCTGAGAATTAGATCCTTCCGCCTACCGTTTCTACAACTAGCTCTTTACTGTGAACTTCCTTTTCCACTTGTTCATCTATTCAGTTATTTATTCATCCATTTTTGAATTATTTTCAAGCTTTTGCATTACATCTCTTTTCCTGGGACTCTGCTTGAAGACTTCTCAGCGTAGGTTGAATTCAATTGCTGACTGTAGGCATGCTTCAGGAAGGAGAGCGTTTAATGAAAAACGAAATATGAGTTGGCCTACTTTTTTGGCATTGTAAGACGGATTCGGTAGGGTTTTCATTATTCACTAAATAAAAGTATTTTATTGTTTCTCATATCACCCATGGTATGAGTGATGTGAAAATAGTCATCCAGTTGCTGGGTCAACGTTGGTACTAAATTTGTTAAGCCAGGATGAGCTCGTCGTGGTGGTGCGGCCTTTCAAGCTTTATTGGCATCATATTTTCGTTGGCTTTGGTCGTTATGTACATTTGCTGCGTCCTATGCGGTGCAAACACAATCAATTGTAGACAGAAAGTGAGCTTATACCAGTTGCCAAGTATGGTCCTAAAACGGTGTTTGGAATGTGTCCTGAGGTCTCCCAAAATGAGCAAATAAATTGACCATCGAGTGCAGTTTGACGTTTGTATCGGTGTATACATACTAGCGTTAGCAGTACCAAAACTGGGCAACAAATTTTCTTAATGTCCTTCACGATTTTCTCCTTAAATGTCTTGCTCTTTCGATATGTGGCGTCTTACCACATCCAGATATGACCGGTTGGAAAAAGAAGTTTAGGCGAATGGACCTTATGTCTTGTGATACCTGAGATGTTTTTCGTTTTTAGGTCATTGACAATCATTTAAAGTGAGAAGTTTGGGTCGAGGTTTCCTAGGGTGTCCTTAGTTGTGCCTAGAAAAAAATGAGATTATCCTCCTGGCTCAAGGATCATGATCCCGTCATCTCAAAAGATGTCAAGTTATTACTAAATCAATTCCTTCGCGAACATATCCAATTTCTATCTGAGGTAGTTTGAATAAAGTTCCCTGCGAAACAAAAAGGACTTTACCTCGTGGTGATTGACATATGCCAGTGTAAGCCTTTGTTTTCTCAGCAGTCCCACTTTGAAGCTGCTCATCTTCGACCCGAGTCTTCATTAGAAAAACGAACTCGCAAATAAAATACCTAAAGTAGTGTCTATCGTTAGATACTAATGTTCTCCATTCTCCTGGTAAAAAAAACGGATACAAGGGCAGGACAGCAGTCCATTTTTAGCGGATTCACAAATGCATCACCAGGCAGGGGGGATAGCCTTTTCGATAATTCAGCAAGATTTACCATTGACATGTCCCAAAGTCAACACACCTATGCTCTTTTTTCGGCCCTGTTTGACGTCTCTCTCTGTAGGGCTTGTAGGTTGGGGATTCATAAAATGCAATCACAAAGTTTTCCCTGCTCGTCGTAAGAATCGACTAAAAGGGATTAAAATTCGTGGGCTAACAACCGGGAAATTTTTAAATGGCAACAATACTTCTGATAGGAACTGATCTCACGGCTACGACCTCTGGCTATCAAAAGCGGGCTATGGTTGGTTTGTGGAAAGTACACACGCTCCTCGATAATGGTAGCGAGGATTCACAGAATGCATGCTTTCTCCCACACGAGCAGGAATTGCAACGATGTAAATTGGACATTCCCGGTTAAAGCGAAGTTAGTGGGTGAGACCCTGGAGAGTACTCCACTTGCGACTGTACTTTTGCTCTCTGGGAAGCCGAGTGGTAGCAGATACGAATACGGTGTCGGTTTGTTTTTTGCGACGATCGCAATGCGCTCTCTCTTCACCTGAGTGCGGGTACCTGACAGACATTCCGATCTAGGTTAAGGAGCGTCACTGTACAATTTTGAATGCTACACACCAGCGGAGCAGTTGTCGCAGTTCAGGGGGGGGGGGGGGCTTTCTCAATGTGACATTTTGATCGTGATAGTGATTTGAATGTCAAGGTGGGCTGCGGAAACACCTTGCGGGACATGTGTTGGGGAAATATGGTCTTGGCGACCGTAACAATAAGGATGGGAAGTTTGATCGATTTCTGCAACTTCCACCGCTTCCTCATTGGTGGCACATTGTTCGGGCATAGAGCTTGGTATAAGGTCAGTTTGATTTCAATTGACTGACATCGCACGAGCAATCAGATCGAGCACTTCCTAGTCCCCAGTAGATTTAGGACTTGTCTCCTGGATGTGCTTAACAAGAGAAGTGCTAACATTGGCTTCGAAAGGGGTCACCATCTGGGTGTCGCTTACGTTCGCTTGCATGATGCGTCCGCCACTTCTCGCAGGGTTCAAGAGCTACAACCTCCAGGTTCAACATCGACCGCTTGTATGATCCTACTGTCACTCGATACACCGAAATGTCGATACATCAAAAATGCTCCTTTCTCCGGTGCTATATGGGGTTTTTAGCCACGAGCGGAGGGCGTCATAATGTCTAACTGATTGCAAAATTGTAGAGCCGAACTGATGAACGGAGTTGAAGGGTCTATTGACCGCTGTGAGTGATGACGGGTATGACCTGGTTGAACTCCAATACTGAGAGAGACCAGTCATAAATACACTATTTATCGCTGCATCTGCAGTTTGCTCTCCACTTTTACGGAAATCGCGGAAATCTGACATCTTTCCCATAGAGTGGAAAAGTGAATAATCGTTAAGGTTCCGAGAAGGGCACCCGTAACAACTGGAGTGGTATCTGTGTAGTCCCTATCATCGCAGAGGTTATAATAAATCAAATAATCCTGGAATCTATGAAAGAATATCTCGAAAATTTGATCGACAAACAGTAGTGCCTCTGGAGAACTTTGTGACAGTGGACACAAAGTCACTGTCTGACTGATTGATTGACTCTGACGGCAATTGCAAAGTACACCCTCATGACCTGGGGACCGGTTTTTGTTAGGTTTCTGACTGCGACAAGTGTGTAGTGCAAAATCTGCGCTGACGGAGATTTCCGATATCGGTCAGAAGGACGCTTGCTATTAGCAGTGAATCGCAGTTCAGAAGCGGTTATCTACAGGTGACATTGCGATCGTGATGGGACATCTGAATCCCAAGGCAATCTCTGAGAAAACCTTTCTCGATAGCGGGAAAACTATCTTTCTCACCAGACGGGGCAGCTTGTCAAATATCTTTACATAGGAGTAGAAGAAGGAGAGGATTGTTAAGCCTTCGAAAAAGGGCAACTCTGTCAAATGCAAATATTAAAAGGATATTTGCGTGCTTGCTGCTGTCGTAAAGATAATAGCATAAAAGCACCTCGAAAGCTTAATGGAAAGGGAGTAAGCTACTTTCGGCTTTAAGTTTTTCTGTAGTGAATCCATGGTTTTTAACGCTGCCTTGTCCGGAAGACACGGAGGACTCCAATGACCCATGGCATCTTTCCTCGACTACCCTCATGACATTTGTTTGCTCGTTCACAGGGTCATGGACCTTGGCGGCATGGCTTTGTATTTGGTTTCTTTCTAAAGGAAAGAAGGGCAAGGAGAGTTGAACTGAAAATAAACACCAACAAAACCAAGCTTCTCAGTCTGACGGATCATCGCTCTCTCACTATCTGCATTTGTGGACAAAGTGTCTCAGGCTTCGATAAATTTGTATCCCTAGGAAGTGTGGTTTCGGTCGACGGTGACTCCGAGCTGACTGTTTATTTTCAGTTTAACTCAGACTAACAGCGCTAAATCCGCTTTCGCCGCATTGTCTAAAATCTAGACACCAAGATCAAGTTGAGACTCTTCTGAGCTAGTGTTTTTTCTGTGCCATATCATCGAAATGCTGCGTTGGCCTGATACTATTAGAAATGAAGAGCTTGATCGGGGCCTGCTACCCGTATGCAACGTGGTTAGTTGACACTTTAAGGAGGATCGACAATTGCATTTCTGACTATGTCATGCAGTGGATTCTACCCTCCCAAGATGGCCGATGGGTGGGTTGCCCCAAAGGACACTTGGCGCAGAAAAGTAGAGAAGGAATGCGTTGCCTTGATGCTATTACAAACGAAGAACTTGATCGGGTCCTGTTATCCATACGCGATAAGCCACACTTGAAAGAGGGTCGAAAATTGCAGTGTTGGCTAAGCCATGTCATGGAATCCACTCTCCCAAGATGGCTGACGGATCGATCGCCCCAAGAGCATTTGGCGCTGAAGAATAGAGAAGGAGCACGGGCGTTTCGGGCAGTCCTGGGGGGAGCCAAAGCGCATTTCAGATAACCGCGAACGATGGCGCGTTGAGATGGTTGATGCACTGTCCCCCACTAAAGGGTAAATGGCAACCATATATATACTTAAAGAGGAGAATATCCGGTTGAATATTGCCCTCCAGAAGGAAGAGATGGAAGAAAACTTAACCTACATATGCTTGTAGACCACGAGCCATGGTTCGTGAGTACTCCATTTTGAAGGAAAAGGTTGTTTACGATTCCTTTAGCAACAGTTGGGGTTACAATAGGCCCAGTTGCTATGGATCATCCGGGACAGTGGTCTCTCCAGATTTCATTTCACAATTCGCGATAATCCAGCGTCCAGTAAATATTGCTAGATTTGCAATGGGAGGAGAAGGAGGTCCGCTAGTCGTTCTGAAGTTGTGGCAATCCAACTTTGGCATCAGTTTTTTATTTGTTTTTGTTTTTATCTCTTGTTCACTCCTTGACAGGGTAGGGGATCCGCATAGTCAGACTGCTTCAATTTCACTATTAATAATAATAATAATGCTGTGTAAGGGATAAGCCCACAGCACAAGATGAACACATCCACGACGACTGGGAGTTGAACCCAGGGCAACGAGGTTGACAGGCCAGCGCTCTTACCCTTAACCAACGCGCGTCAAAAATTATGATATTGAGACCGGGGTTTGAGATAGCCTTCGTCGAATGGGTGGAAGGTTGGACAATGCCTTAGGTCATTATAGCTAAAGACATCCCATTACTTTAAGGAAATCGCTTTTATCTGACTAAGTGACTAAACAGCTCCATGAGCGCAGCTGCTGTCTGTGGATATTGATAAGGGAGAATGTTTCCCCCGCTCATCATTAATGTGTAAAAAATGAAATTGGAGATGTGCAATATTATATGCATCTGAATGAGTAGGGTTAGATCATAGGTGTCAAGCTGGGAGGCCTCGTTGTAGAAAGAGCGTCAATATCGAAAAGGTACAGGCAGACCTGTATGACTCTTCCCAGATAAGAGGAGGCCCCATGTAAAGCGAAATTCAAAAGGGCTAATGTGCTCACACTCGTATGCATAGCAACCACGGTCTGCCATTAAATCTCTATGTTCCGAACTCAGCACGTATGGATACCTGACTGCTTTCCAGAGACTTAGGGGTCGAGGACGACCAAGAACGATAATAGGACAAATTTGATTCTGATTGGTATCTAGAATTTTGAAGAAAGCTTGGCACCAAATATTACCCAGTATCGAAGGGGATAAAGTTTTATCTAACATCATATCTCCAAATGGAAGTGGAATATCTGAGCCAATTTCAGAAGCGGTACAAGAGGGAGAATCCTGGGTTCTGGTTGGTTCAGAGGGGTATGCACCAAACATTACAGTTCCGCTACTGCTGCAGGAGGGAAGGTGAAAATAAACCGCAGATACAGTCACCAGCATCTTTGCCGGGGATTTCTAGAATCGTTCCGAAACTCTTGCCGCCTTGAGGACACAAGATCATATGTTGGCACAAATGGCCTTAAAACTCAGTTTAATCATTTTGCGACTCAAAATAGTTTCCTAGTCAATCGATCTGTTGTTAAAAACTAGATTGTTCAGTGCGGTTTAAGTCAAGGTGTTCGACTTAAAGTAAACTATCTCTTACTATGTGGGGGTATAAAGTTAGGCATGAAGTATTTCTAGATGTTCTCGGCAAAGAAGAGAGAGGGTAACATATATAGATCACGGGGAGTTAGTGTTGATCAAGCATTGGCCCTTTAGCCGAGGAGGTTGCATTCATTCCATCCGAATATCCGTTAGTCAAACATTTCAAAGATTCTTAAACAAGATACTGCAGGAAGTCGAGTTCACGAGGTGCTACATTGATGATGTCCTCATCTGGCGTGGACTTTTACTGACTTTCAACATCGGAAAACTGGCTTTTTAGCATGCATTCGCGCTTGATCAACTGCTCAAAATCTGGAAGCTAGTGGAATGATGGCATAAACGCTCAAAAGTGCTTTGATGCGTCAAGTAAATATCTCAGACTCAGGGCAGCCCTTAAAGGGGACATTGATTGCATAGCAGGGGATTTGATGCGCGGAACTAGTCTTCATATCCACCGCGAATTCATGACCTGACCTTATCAGATTCCGTCGGTTTCATCAAATTTTTTTTTAGCAAATGCAAGACGGTCCCCTACATAAAGTGATCAAACTTAAAATTTGAAACTACCGCTTGCAGGTATTTCTACGTACCGACCCAGTTCACAAGTGGGTCAAACTATCATACCCCAGACATTTAAAGTCGTCAAGCGAATCAGTGACCGAGCTTTCACCAGTGAACAAGTCAGCCATGAAAAAGACATCTCCCTGGAGCGTCTGAACCCCATATTTCTGGCCCACGAAAATGAAGACTTCCTACAGCTATGAGTTCTTAAAGGTCGAACAATCGAAATTATGTCATATCTGACATATAGGTATCACCTGCTTATGTCTGACGATGCTCTACAAGAATGCCAAAGCAAAAACTGGTGCAACAAATTTCTTGCTGGTCAAAGGGACCGTTGACTGCAAAATAGTAGCATCGATCACGCCATATCGACTTTACACGATACGAGAGATTGAAGAAATAAATGAAAAAAAAGATGTACAGCTAAAAAGGGTTAGATACGTAAACAAGTTTGTTGAAACGTGAAGAAAATTATCCTTTTTTTTTAAAAAAGACGGGAACTGGTGATGAGAAATAGATTGTTTACAACAATGTCTTGTCACCGACCAGATGATTCGCCGTAACTGACTTCGCAAGGAGAGCTAGATCAGCAAGCGGTGATGGGATTGGAAGGACACGAGGTTAGACAATTAAGTAATGAGACTGATTCCATAAAAAACGTACATTTAAAAGTTATTCTATCTATTCTATCCCCTTCAAAGTTGTCCCTTTGGGCAGCTATACAACGATTCCAGCGCGTTTTCCACTCTTCGTACATTTCTGGAACGCTTCGACTGGGATGTCCGCGAGTGCTCTCGTCACGGCCGCTTGGATGTCCGTAATTGACTCAAAATGGGTTCCTTTGACCACCGATTTTGTTCTAGAGGAAAAAAAAGTCACAGGGTCACGTGCCGGGCGAATAAGGCGGCTGTTGCCACACGACGGTCCCTTTAAAGGCTAAATACTGGAACATGCTGAGGGCGGTGTGACACGGTGCGTTGTCGTGATGAAGGATCCAGTTATGAGCGATGTCTGGGCGCACCCTGTTGACTCGTTTTCGCAATCTTTCGAGTACTTGGCTATAGTAGACTTGATTCACGGTTTGCCCCAGTGGAACAAATTCTTTGTGGACAATTCCACGGCTATCAAAAAAGGTAATGATCATCATTTTCACCTTCGACTTTCTCATGCGAGCTTTTTCCGGGCGGGGGCGTACAACCATTGTGAGATTTGGCATTTAGTTTCCGGGTCTTATTGGGAAAACCAGCTCTCATCGCCTGTAATAACTCGATCCAGCAGTGTGGGATGGCTTTCCACTTGTTCTAAACAGTCTTCTGCGACGGTCTTTCGATGCTACTTTTGGACCTCCGAAAGGTTCTTTGGAACCATCTTCGCGCACAACTTTTTCATCCCGAAATCGCCTGTTAAAATTTGTCTAACTGTTTCACGATTCATACCCAGTTCCGAGGCCAACATTCGAACTGCTAAACGCCGATCTTCATGGATTAGGACGCAGACGATGTGCATTCGCGTCAGTTCGCATCTCGACTGGCCTCCCACTCCGCGCCTCGTCTTCCACGCTTTCACCGCTCTTTATGCCATCGAAACATCCGGGCGGTACTAAGGGTACTATCACCAAGGACTTTTACAATTTTAGCGTACGTTTCCAAAGTTGTTTCGCACAATCTGGCGTTGCGCTAGATTTTTTTTTCTCCATTTTCGTGACGAGCACCACCAACACAAACAAGCTAGAGCGATGGAAGAGGGAGAATGCCGGGGAAGCGGAAGGGAATTTGAAGGCTGCAGGCTTACCACAAGGGCGGCAATAAAATCAGTCTCATTACTTAATTGTCTAACCTCGTATGGTAGTTTTGAGCTCCTGTCAAAGAGGAGTTTTAACGAATCTGTTATCCGAAAGCTCCATCGCTCGTCAATTGTCACTTTCAAAATATCTTTCAAACACCTGAAAAGAATCTCACAGAACCCTAAAACGTTCCCCCTCTTATTTCAGTCCTAACGAAATCAACTGAAATCAGTTTACAAATTCATGAGAAACCGTAAAAAATCAAATAAAACAAAACACATTTGTAAGAACCCAGCGCGAAAATGATAAACTTCCTGAAGTCTCAACACGGAAGATACTTTTACAATTTGATTTTCTCAAGGATTGAATAGTTTAGCATCTTACATAAAAGCACATACATATGTAACTGACTGACTAAAGGATCCATCTTGGGATAGGAGAGACAATCGACTGGTTAGATAAATAGATAGCCCGACAAGATAGATGGATATATACGGACGAAGGGAACATAGAACCCAGCAAAACATAGCATGAACAGATATTTCGTTTTAAATTATCCAAAGAGCGATGGCGAAAAAGTGTACACATGAGAAGATAGACGTGGGCAGGACTCTCATCTAATGTAGGCGACAATATAATAAAGTGCTCGAAGATGGATGCAGAATAAAAAGGAAAATATTCCGTGAAAGGAAGGAAGCCAATGTAAATAGATCTGTGGAAGTTAACGGGGCAATGTTTCGATCTAAACAACTTTCGTAGGGAAATGTTTATTCTGTTTCAGTGGGAAGCGAAGGCGAGAGGGGTTTGTATCCTTTTCGCAAATAAATAAGGATATAAGTGTTCATATTTTATATGGATTTATGGTGGGTGCACTGTAAGCCTTGTTCGTGGGGTAGCTTTTATAATGGTCGTTATCCTTCTAAGTTATTTCTTGAATAACATGTGTTGCATAGTAGTTAATCGTCGTTCATCAAGTTCCTATTTGTGGTAAGCTGTGGAACTTACAAGAGGAAGGATATCATAAGAATCTCGTTGTAAACTGGCTTGTTCTTCCTATTCGAATTTCTGGTACTTCAAAATACTTTGAAATAAAATTGTTCGTGAAAGAAGGCGGAGGAGATAGAGGGTAAACCTCGTGGATTCTATTGCTCCCCTCTAGAGTAGTGCCCACTTTCCAAAAAGGTTGACAATAGATCACCTGACAACAATATTGCGCAGACTAGTTTAGAAAATGTGTAAATTTCCGGCGAATTCCCTAGCTAGAGTAAGAGTAAGTAAGAGTAAAACTGATTGTGAAGGTACCCAAAAGTGGTTGCCCTGATATAGCTCACCAATTTACTAAAACATGCTTATGGGTATGACCGAAAAAAATATCCTGCCCAAGAGGTTATTTTCTTATATTCTTTTATCGTCGCATGAAAATCTCTTCTCTTTTTTGGGAGTGATGTGCCTTCTCTGTATGCCTTCATTGTTTAGGCTCTGATTTATAATACAATGGTGAAATCAATATATCTTCTCTGATCTCGCTACAGAGGTTTTGAAATTCGCGCCGGCATGCAATTCGCTGCTAGATCTGATGTGACAACTGGGTCTAGAATCATCTCCAACCAATTTCTGATGTTTCCAGAGCAGTAGTCCTCATAAACAGAAGCAATATCTTCCAGAAAATAGTTTCAGGAGTTTTCCTTCTTTGGTAAGGAATTTAAGTATGCCGTGAAATTCGGTTTGCCCCATAATTACACTTTGCTGCAAGATTGACTTGTAGTCTTGGGAGTTTTGGTATTAGAGCCAACCTTCCTCATTTTCACTAGTTTGAAAACGGTCAATTTTTACTAGCAACAGGTCATAAAAGGAATTGTTCCCAGTTTCTGAACCTCATTGTTTTCGGAACCCTGGCTAATTTCCATACAGATATCAATCACTGCTAACTTTACCAGTAGGGTTAATTAGTTCCTAGATATACAAATTGATGGACACCTTCGATGCTCCGCCCATTATTATAGATAAGGAGAGTGCAATAATCCGTCAATTGACAATCTTGGTTTTGTTGGTGTTTATCTTCAGTCCAACTTTGCCTGCCTCTTTTTTCAAATCCAGAGCCATTTGGCCAAGATCCAAGACCCAGTGAAAGAGTAGCGTAGTCGCGGTGTATGAGTAAAGATGTCATAGTCTATTGAAGTCCTCCACGTACTCCGGGCAAAGCAGCATGAAGAACGTCACCGATAACAAGAAGAAATAATATCAGTGACAGGATGCAACCCTGGTAGACTCTGCTTTGGACTTCAAAATCATCCGAGACTTTACCTAGGTGCAGCACGACATTTTGCGCCATCATCTGTCGCTCTGGCTGTCGTACTGTAAGGTAGCTGTTGAAAGCAAAGGGACTTGTTATTGTGGCTGGATGTTGCATACCAGTCAACTCAGCTGTGAAAGGGTACCCGAGTCAAATCAGCGTAATAATCTCAGGCGAGTGTACTGTGGTGTACCGTTGCAGTCTTGAATGAAGTACTCTATCACACTTCAAAGCCCTGATCCAATATAGATTTTTGCGCCAACGAATATTATTATTATTATTTTTATATTTCGCTCTAACAATAGCTATTAGTTTCATCGGAGTGCCCCTCCTGCGTGGAATAGACACATTCCCTGTTCACGCTATCGAAAGCTTTCTCAAATTCGAAAAAGAGCAGTTGCAGCGACGATCTAAACTCTGTCCACTCTTCCAAAAAGATCCGTAGGGTGCTGATGTGGTCAATGCAGAAGGATCCGAAGCGGACACCAGCCTTGCCTCAGCTGATCAAGCTTTCAAGATGTTCTTTTTATGCATTTCAGGATTATTTTAACTATTATCCTTTTAACGGCAGGGAGAACGCAGATACCGGTCCACACTCAAGACGGGTACCCTTCTTTAGAATCTTACTGATCATTCTCTTCTTCTACTCTCTGGGTTCCTAAGATTTCCTAATGAGTGCGAGTAGCAGATCTGCTGTAATTGCAGAAGCAGCCACAAACATCTGTGTAGGTAGACCGTCAAGTTCAGCGGTATTAATTCGTCTGAATTTAATTTCATTCAAAGAATTATGACCACATGCAAGCTTTCATGATGCGGTATACACTTCTAAAATCATCGCGTTCTGCGTCATCTTCCGCTTCTCTGATCAGCACAATGGCCAACTCGCTCTTGTCACGGCGAACACTACACTGAACTTCTCTGGATTTCGCTCGATCTTTGAGTTCGAATGTGTCACGCCCGCCATCCCTCGCAGCGGTCAAAGCGATCAACCCTTTCCGTTCGTCGATCTGCTTCCACGATCCCTGAGTCAGCCAGGTCTGATGTGGCTCACGATCTGTGTAGCACCCGATAAAAGAGCACTTTTGATGGCGGCTCAACACTCATCAATATTCTCATGCACGTCATCCGATATTTCTGCCGTCCGATTAGCAAGATAGCTCTCCCACTCTTGCGCGATAGCTGGATCATACATACGATCGATGTTGACCTTTTGGGGTCGCCATTCTTCAACCCTGCCAGAAGTGACGGACGCAACGCGGATTGTCATCCCTTTCGAGGCCAATGTTAGCGGCTCTCTTGCTACGCACATTCAGGAGGCAAGTCCTAAATCTATTGCTGATCGGGAAGTGGTTGATCTGATTGCTCGTGTGGTATCAGTCAGTTGAAATCCAACTGACCTTATGGCAGGCTCTATGCTCGAACAATGTGTGGAAGTTGCAGAAATCTACGAAACTGTCATCATTATCATTACGGTCGCCAAGACTATGTATACCCATCACATATCCAACCAAGAAATTGTCAGAGCCCACCTTGGCATTCAGATCAACCATCGCGATCACAATGTCACCTTTACGAAACCTCCCTTGACCTGTGTTTAATCGTTCGTAGTGAGCATGCTTCTCCACTATATCCGAAGTCTCCCTTGGTGCATAGCACTGTACAATTGTTATATTCCTCAACCTGGCCCGGAATTTGGAGTTAGAAATCTGTCTGGTCAAGAGGGTGCGCCGTGAGAAGCAACCTGACATCGAGTTTGCGGCTGCTACCACTTGTCTTTCCAAGGGGGATAGGAGTACTCTTCAATGTCCCACCATCTTACTTCGCTTATTTCTAGAACATCCAGCTTATATCGTTGAAATTCCATTCCAGAAACCAATAATTTTTCGTTTTCGATAGCCAAAGGTGCTTAGTCCCTATTCGAGGCGTTGTTAACGTTCCGGTAGCAATAAAGTTTTAAAATTAGCAGGTTGGTAGCTCACATATTTCTACCCCCTTTTAGGTACCTCTTACCACATGCAGACTTTAAGTGTATTCTTAAGCCTCAATTCACAAGGCAATTACTTGAAGGACCCATTTTCAGAAACTATGCAACCGACTAATCTAAAAAAAAATTATGGCGGTCCGAGCATATGGTATCTAGCCCCCAAAATACTCTATCTACTTGAATATAGTTAATAATAGTATATTTTGATAATTTATAAATTTTTACTGCGGGAGTTAAGCTCATCCTAACTCCGTAGGAGTAGCAGTAGATTAGGCTTTGATAGGAGGCAGGCATTCGATAGAGCCAAATAGCGAAACCGATCACAACGAGCCGACCCCGCTTGTGAACGGGAAAAAAGCTGAAGAAAAAGAAGAAGAAGAAGCGTCATATTGGAAAGTTTGGTGGAAATCGTGCTGTTATCAACAAAGTTATAGTAGGCACTATTTGCACTACGAGCTATATATAAGGGGATTTATCGTGCAGCCAAGAATGTTTCTGTCAGTCCTCAAAGTTTCAGCAGCAACTGGTGACAACTCCACACTAACTAGCTTGAAATACTGTTCCTACTTCGTGCTGATAACGCGATGTGACTATCGGAGAAGATTCCAATGACGCATTCTAGCCAGTTTTGTCGCTAACACTTTGTTGCTGCTAATAATATGACATTAATCCCCGCCTGGAATATGGTCATCATTTTGCCAAGAAGTCGTAGCAATTCCATAAGTTTGAGTTTTCCGAAAACACCCTTGAGCCCGATCCATCTTCAATGGTTCATCGGTATGGATTACTAAGTTTGCAATCTCGAAGGACTCGTGGTCATTTGTTGATCATTCTTCTCTTTGGTGACTACAACAGGGAAAGCATATAACTCAAAGACAAATTTTAAAACCTTAGGATTGACAGACATCGAGCCACCTCCTGTTTGTGTTCCAGTTGGATGTATAATCGTATGATAGGTCGCCCTTCTACGCGCAAATGGTTTCAAGCCGCCGTTAGTCGTTATCTGCTTTCCCTTGCCCACTAAAACGACGAGTTCCGCGGCTGTCGTAGTACTCGTTGCTTCAGTAATACTTGCACAGCGGAGCCTTTGAATTTGTGCCGGAAGCTTCCTGCTCTTAGCAAAAGTCAACCTCGGCATTCATTAAAATGGGTGTCATCATGGATGTATACATCCAATAAATCCGTGATGGTGAAAGTCCGCAGGTATTACCTATCACGGTCCTACAGAGCAATTTGCTTAGGGATGAGGAATATTGCGTCAAAGTTAAGTCTTAAAATTTCACGGTGTACACTTACTGACTCATGACAAAGCTTGATATCCCGAAATAAAGTTTATCTGACAGCTAGGAGGCTCACTATGATAACCTCATGAATTGGTACTGTCATACAGCGTCCAGTCAGCTACTTCAATGGTCTTGGCTGCCAATGAATACTTACCCGTTTGCGGACTGCCATTTGAGTTGATGAGTTCCCATCGTTTGACCTTAGCCTCAGATGCCCTGGACGATCCCTTCTCTTTTACCATGACACATACACCGAACATTTTCGATTGCTTCTATCGAAAGCGGAAACTCCGGGGGCATTATTTTGTCCGAAGATAGCTTGTCCAAAAGCAGCATTTTACCCGGAAGCGAATGCTTATCCCTGGATGCGACTTTGGCCATAGCAGATCTCACCGATTGGAGCCCAAGATCAAAAGTGCTGACAATAACGGCCTGCTTCGGCTCATCAGTCAAGGGCTGGATTCTAGCTGGATTAGTCCTCAATTAATTAAGTAGGTTGCCTATTAATGAGCTTCGGAGGTAGGCCTCACTTAGCGTTGGATCGTCATCATCGAAATTTCGTTTCAATTTTTGTTATTTGTTGTTTCAAGATTGGCTGCCACCGCCTTTGTTTTACTGGAGAAAATAGGCCGTCCTCGAAGAAACTCTTTTTACACTAAACTGATGATAAATGTAGGGTCGTATATGTAGGAAAAACCAAACAATTCTCACGGTGCAGGATTGCTTGGCAAAAATCACAACACTCATCAATGTAGAAAGATGTCATATCGTTCACAGTTCTAGTATAACCATTTCGGTGTGAATTGCATATGACAGACAAACAGGTAGGCAGATGGTGAACCGATTTTAATAAGGGTTTATTTTCCACAGAAGAGGGTTTTTTTGTGTTTCCAAGTAATCTGGTCATGATAAGAAATTAACTATCGAAAATATACAAAGAAATTCGGATCATACTAAAGCTTGACCACCGTTTTGTAAGCTTTGACTAATAAGCCTTGGCACGAGCAGTTTAATAATAATAGACTTAGCGAATGCTCCGGGTTCGAATCCAAGTTGGGTCATTGATGTTTGTTATTGTTTTCCCACTTATGCGCTGCTCTAGTCTTATTATTTGGACATTAGGTACGATAATGTGGGCAAAAAAAAATACAAAAAGAAAGAAAGCATTTTGCGGATGTCCTATATTCCAGGAAAGAATGAACACAAGACAAGGAGCTCAGGAAGACACGTGCGACAAAATAATACATTGTCGAACCCAGTTCCCGAGAATGTATTCTTCTTAAATTCTCTCAATTCCGTACAATGTGGAATAAATCTCTTGAATTGAAAATATTCCCGGTAAATATGGCTTCCAAAATATGAATCCTTTACGGTTTGACTTTACCCTCCGCTTTTATAGCTTCACATAAAGCATTCCGAATACAAATATGATGAATTTACTTTGCATACGTAATTCGTTTCCATATCAGTGATCAATTCATTATTTAATTACGGAAAATCGCTTGGAAATAATTCACATATCTGAATAAGGGTGGGTTTACCAAGCATTCCGAACGTTACTTGTTAGTATAATTGAATTGAATGAACAACACAAACAAACAACAGATTTAACAAACATTAATGCCTCCATTCAAGCAATTCAGGGAGCAGTTTAACAATTTCGGATGCTACCCCCTTCATGTACCCACACATAGGTAGCTACGACCAGAAATGTCTCGGCATGAAATTAATGTTAAATCCCTTGAAGGGATGGAATGTCTTAGAATGGATCCCCCGTCATTCTCTTCCACATTCCAAGGTACAATTGAGGGGGTGTGAGAATTCTGCGGTTTTAGCACTGATAAGGTAAATATTTA
The DNA here is from genome assembly GCF_905115235.1 of Hermetia illucens. Taxonomy (NCBI): domain Eukaryota; kingdom Metazoa; phylum Arthropoda; class Insecta; order Diptera; family Stratiomyidae; genus Hermetia; species Hermetia illucens. Next base: position 160,772,401 of record NC_051851.1, on the reverse strand, counting down.
CAATTGCATGTGCCACCTATTGAAGAATAATTACTGCAAGGATAACACCTCCCTCCTGGATTTTTGTGAAGTACTTGGCTGTTTGTCGGCTGATATGTGTGATTCAATATTTGGAAGTTTTAATGAGCTTAATTCCTGAAATTATACTCAGGTGAGGAAGTATGCTGACAGTTTAAGCCGACAGGAGTTTTGTCATATAAACAGGATGAAGGATGAAACGGGGGAAATTAATATATTTCGCGTGGCTTTTCGATTAATGAGTTAAAAGTGGAACGTGTTTTGCGCGAGAATGTTAGAAGAGATGAAGGTATTAAGTCGGCAGGTTTTGAGTTGTATTAAGGGGGGGTTGACACTTCTCTGTCGTATTTTTCGGGGAATCTAATGGGGCTAAATTTGATTCCGTTTATTTCAAGGCTTCATTTTAGGATTTTCATATAATTAAAATTTGCCAGCGTAAAGCTAGTGTACAGTACCTTCTACTTCTGTGCTCTGAATAGATGAGAAATGGTGCCTCGGTCGAACCTTACAATATGCTGGCCTAATTTTCTTCGGCTGTGGAGTGAGTTGAATATAGAGAAAAATTGGTAAATTTAATAGATTCTCTCAAGCAAATTTTTGGGGAACAGGTTGACACAATTACAATGCATTGCTCGGGATGTAGAAAGCGTGAAGAGACGCGTGGGTTTGCCAATCCAGGATGTCTGCGCAAATGTTCATCCGTCGATTCCACATGGCGGAGTTTTGCACTTTCATTTCTTGTATCTGGGGTAAAACTTGTCCAACACTCCAAAAAAACTTAAAAACCATCCGTACTCTTCTTCTACGACGATAAGGAGTCTCAAAATGTGAGTTTAACTTGCAGAGGTAGACTTCATTTGACATCACATCGCTCCTAAAGAGGGCGGAAATATCTGGAAACCTAAAGATATTGGGAAATTAACCGTGAAGATTCGCCAGGACCTAAGTTTAGTTCTGGGGCGATAGGCACTTGCATGCCTCTGGACTAACCAGGCTGACACGCGTGCCCTTTTGGACATTTTAGTCCAACTCATGTCATTATCAAAGTTTATCACGCGCCCTATAGTCGGTCCCTGATCCCGTACCAGAACCTGTAATACAAAATGGGCATCTCTCCCTTTTACCCTAGAAATGAAGCAACTTCGTCGATGTAGCATAAGACATATGTGATGAACCGCCGAAAAGAGGTATGACAACAGCACTTTGTCATTACCCCTGGCATATTATGAACTTCCGCCGTGTAACATTCAGTTTGCGGTCAAATTTTTTGGAAAATCTCTGACAAACGAACGAAATTAAATTGTACTTACGCCAACGAAAGTAGCTCATCTTTCTAATTGTATGTCCAATATCTAAGTCCAAATATACATAGGAAACTCTGTAAAATCACCTCACGACTTGACAAAACGCAAACCGCAATAATGTCTCGCTCTAAAACATCTCCGTTCCTGAAAAAGCAATCTATTTTCTGAAAGCACACTTCACATGGTAGACCAAAAAGCACACTTCACATGGTAGAACAAAGTCTTGCAACTTAGTGCATCAATAAGTCATACTCCCCAATAACGGTTCAAACTGAACCGTTTCAGCACCCACTTTTCCAAAACAGGGCTCCTGGCTAGATTTTATCAATCAAAATGGTTAAACCTGAAAAGGCCGCAAATTTCATTACGCTGCGCAAAAAGTTGATCGGGCTCCCAGCCATCCTAAAGGAATGCTCCGCAACCATTCGTTCCTTTTCATTCTTGGTTATTAATCATTGGCTGCTTCAGTCCGACCTGGAAATTCGTATCAATCGCGCCCGTCTCTAAAAAAATTCGTAATCCCTTCCGTTCTGATAGTTACAGGCTTATCTCCAACTTGCCACTTTAGTGAAAATCTTTGTATGGACCATCAAATCAAATTAAGTCATTGACGAGCACTGTGAAACAATTCTGTTCCAAGCCCTTAGTTTGCCAAACGAACAAACCATTCGCTTGAAAACGGCCTTCTGGATCCTTGGCAATACAGACTCATTTACAACCTGCACTTCTGTGAGCCAATTCTTAGCTTTCTAGATGGATAGTAATCCCTGATTAAAGTTCAGCAAAAACTACCTTAACAATATATTAGTTATGCTGAAATTCCGTAGGCGCCTGTCCTTTGCCGAACCCTATCTGTTCAATATACTGATGACTTCATCATCTGTACCTCCACGAAACATACTGCATTACTGAATTTTACTGACGCTTCATCAAGTGGATGTTTTCCAGAAATCGAATGAACATGACTTCGAAAATTGCTTCCAGTCCTAACACTCTATTCCCTACCGATGGATGGATGGATGGACAGAAATGATAGGCAAACTAGAAAACTCATTTCACGTGCAGAGCTATCTCTTGCGGATATTGAGGGATTATCTGAAAGAAAGAAAGAGGATGGAAATCACGTCGGGAGTAGCACAGGGATCCATCCTAGGGCCGGACCTCTGGAACACTTCCTGCGATAGTCTGCTAAGACTCGATATGCCCGAAGAGTCGCGCCTCGTCGGTTATGCAGACGATGTTGCGTCACTTGTTGCCGGAGGCACTGTTGAACAGGCACAAAGCAGACTTGGCATAGTGATGCGACGGGTAAGCGGATGGATGACTGCTCACGCTTTCAACCTTGCGCTGGAAAAAACTGAAGTAGTCATCTTGACCAAAAGTAGAATCCCGACCATGCGTCCTATATGAATCGGCGAGTTGACTATACAGTCAAAACCAGCGGTTAAATACCTGGGTTTAATCTTCGACTCAAAGATGAGCTTCTTCGAGGAAATCAAAGCAGCAGCGGACAGGGCTGCAGGTGGAGTCGCGGCCTTGACTCGACAAATGGCGAATGTCGGGGGCCCTATATCAACTAGGAGACGTCTCCTTATGGGAGCAACACAGTCGGTTCTGCTCTATGGTGCGGAGGTATGGGCTGTGCCCTTGACAAGGAGGTGCATCGTAAATGCTTGCTCAAGTACAGAGGCGGGGAGCTTTGCTTATCGTACGTCTTCGAACCGGAAGTGAAGGTGACCGTGGGAGTGATCCCCCGAGGGTTGGGACGGCTTTCGTCAGCAGTTTTATGCAGACCAGGGGAGGGAAGCTCTCTCCAGACAACATTGTCAGAGAGATGCTGAAGAGCGCTGGCAGCTGAAATCGTATTGCGCATTATGTTCGGAACCTTCTTATTGCGAAGAAGATTGAACTCGATCTTCGGAGGAATCGGACGATAAGGGGTTCCCTGAACTGACAATTCCCTAACTTGAAGGCTTCCAAAGCCGGGAGAGCGGGAGGGCTAGCCCGAAGTAATGTGTCAAATGGTTCCAGGCTAGTTCTCTGATGGCAGGGAGGTGTAGTCGAACAGCGTGCTGTTGCGGGAGTCCAACACTCCGTGCGTAAACGCTTTCACCTACCCTACTCCTAAAAAAAATCCCTACCGTTAAACAAGTAGTTTATCTAGGTGAAATACAACCTGTCAAATAGCCTACACGTCAACAGGGCAATAAGCCTTGTCAATGCTTTCCTTTCGGCCATATTCGCATTCGCCTACCGGGTTGATGTTTCCCCACCACTAATCGAGGAAGAGGCGAATAAAAGCGATAGAAATTTGTGGGTTAACAACCTGCAAATTTTGACATTTTCCTACTACCAAAACGGCAACTGCGCCTCTGATAGGGCCTGACCTCAAAAAAATCGTCCTTTGGCTATCAAAATCCGACTATGATTAGTTTCTGGAATCTGCGCTTCTTGCAAGCGACATTGAAGATTCTCAGAATATTCGCTTTATCTATCTCGAGGGAGAATGGCAACGTTGACAAATATATGCTAGACATTCTGGACTTAAGCGAAGTAAAATGTTGGGGCTCTGGAGGGCACCTCTCTCCCTCTTACGACAACGTGCTTTTGTACTCTGAAGAGCCAAGCGGTAGCAGACGCAAATCCGGTGTCGGGTCGCTACGGGGAACTACTGATGCAATACACGCTGCGCGGTTATTCATGGAGAAACACAGTGAGAAACATCGCCTTCTTTACATTGCATTTCTGGATCTAAAGAAAGCGTTTGACCGTGTGCCACATGAATTCACCTGGTATGCTCTACGACAACACTGAGTGCCAGAAGAACTCGTGCACTGGGTTCAATTGCTCTACCACGATCCGAAAAGTAAAGTTCGAAGTATGGCGGGTGTATCAAAACCGCTTCTCTCGTTGGTCCTGAGCATTCCCCACGCCGATGCACAATTGAGCAATCTTGGGCGATATGCCCGAAGTTTTGGCAGTTGTAACACTGCACCTCCTCCACTGGTTTGACCTTTTCGAGGGTAATCTCTTGATGAGGGATGTACTTCACCTTGAAAACTACGCTTATTTCTTGGGAGGGCTCAAAGTTGGCTATAAAAAGACCGGATTGAGATTTTATAGGGATCGGCGGATTCACCCTGTGGAGAGCCTTATCTTGTTTGGTCACAAAATGTGCAACCGAGGGAACTTTCAGAAGTGGATATTCTGAAGCGAGTTCGGCCATAATTTCTTCGTGGTCAGTTTCTCTATGGAGACTGCGGATAATTATGGACTGAATTCTCAGCCCTTGCTCTTCAATGAGCGAAAAATTGCTCTGTGGACTCTACAAAAATGAGCGTTCTATCACCCCTCGTGTTTTTAGGGTCGCTTTTAAGTGTTTGCCCTTAAGGGATTTCAGTAGTTGTGGGACGTTAATGTTATATGCTGTAATTGCAGGAATTTTCTCCTTTTTGGGCTTTAGGACACTAGCAGAGGAGGCATTGACATTTGGCACCTGGGGAGCACTTACACTTTTAGCAGTCTCATGTTGTTTTCTTGGGCTTTTTCCTCCGACAAACGAAGTTAAAAGGATCTTCTTGTTGCTCCTCTTCGATGACCTCAAAGTACATCTTTCTCTTTCGAGTCCTTCTTTTGGCTCACTTGCAGGCTCCTCCCGCTTTAGGCGGGATGACGAAATCGCTGCTTGGCGTGGCTCGTGCAGTGAGACGTGCACGTTCATAGTGGAATAAACTGTGGCCAGCATAGATTGCAGGGATTTCACTATGTCCTTAAGTTCGCTGATCGTTTTCGTCAACAACTCGATTTGAGTACGCTGATTCTCATTTTTTCGCAGCACATAACCATACTTAGCTCACATTTCGTCGAACTCGCTGGCCTTCAGTTATTGTCATCGGATGGCATGGGTAACTCCGGCCCCACGTCCTCCGCAGAAACATCGTTAATACGCTGGGCATTTTTGGTAGTTTTGCCGCTTTTCTTCGTATTCATTACCGGGCATTGCTAAAACCTATTTTTAAAAAACGTTTTCTTTTTTTTATGAAAGAAAAAGAAACTCAATTTTGAAAATTAGTCGGTACAGAGTGGCTAGAACTTGGTTGACCAGTCACAACGTCCGGCGATAGTCTGGCGGCAATATAAATCTCTGCTCCTAAAAACTGGCAGTTGATAGCGACGGTGAGAATTTTTCCTGGGTGGCACTGGCGCAGGTTGGTGGCAATCCACTTTCTTTGAGTTTGAAAAAAAGCATCTGCTGTCCACAGAAGTCAGATGCAGAGTGATGTTCAGAGAAACAACAATCGAGTTGCTCCCCGTCACAGAGAAGTAGATAATCAAAAACAAAGCAAAAGGAATCCCCAAAAATTCAATCTTTTTCGTTTGAAAACGGAGAGGAAAGTGAGGATGAATCATTGAAGACGGAACGGTGCAGCATGTAGCCGATTACCATCGTAATCCATCAAGGATCCGTCTCACCTACTACTTCATCCCTGCGAAGAAGAAAGAATAGTAAAAAAGTTGACTGACGATTTCGTCCAGGCAAAGGCAATTCATCAGACGCTGTCTCACTTCTGCCCTGGAAGGAGCGTGACCGACCAGTCAACTATTTTTGGAAAACTTGGGTTTTAACCCAAAAAAAGGACTACAAGAGAGGAAGTAAGTTCCTTCTCAAGTGGTCCGGTCCGTCATCAAGTGGGTGCGAACTCAGGACTCCCGGCATCCTCAACAAAAGAGCAGTAAGTTTGCCTAAATCTGGAACGAAGAGATAGTCGTTTAACATAAAGGCAGGGAAAGACACCTCACAGAAGCTCGGACGGCGATACCTTTCAGCGATTAGCCGCAAAGACCAGTAGTTCCAGAGACTTCTGGGAGGCAATCGCCTACGGGACGTTAAGTCTCCAAGCCAAACACAACAAACGTCTAGCTCTGGTGGGTATTCTACCAAAGAAAGGGAAGGAAACTCTACTCTGCAAGGTGGGAGTGAAAATTGAGGTTTAAGACCGCTTGTTTCAGGGGAAAAGGTGTGAAACCTAAAACTAGAAGGATGGAGTCAAGTGAAGTCAGCCGGGAACAACGAATCTATTGATTCTCTTTTCGACAGAGTTTGTGAGCCCGAACAGACTATCTTCCACGGATTCAGGGAACCTGTTAGTCCTGAATCTAGGAAACGTTGGGCGCCATTTGTAATGGTCAGAGAGCCTCCTCAAATTCTCCCATTTAAGATACAAATTCCAAACAACATCCACAAGAAAACAAGCAAATGATTTGCAATTAGAGCCAAACACGGCAAGCCACCATCTTTTATCCTTTAGAATGCTTCCACCGTCTTTATACGCTAGTCACATTGTGCTACCATCATTTGCTATGTCCCTGACACATTTTTCAAATTGCAGCATCCACCACCCTGCAGACATCTTCTTTTCTTCTAATTTAAGTTGTTTAATTACTCCCCACCGTTTTCCATCATTTTATGATGTAAATTAACCTCAATTTCATTTTTCCTTCTTTCAGAATGACTACAACTACTAGATGAGAGACTTCATCCTGGCGTAACACTACATCAAAAAAATAATGAGTCACTTACGATCTGAAAAGCGCAGCAAAGCTCCATCCGTACATAAAGGTAAGTCATCGTCATCTTCATCATCATCATTGTTATCATTGTAATCATCAACTCTCTATTTTGTGACGCTTAATATTTCCACACTACGGCACCTAATTACGGAGTCAACTGGTAGCATTCTCCTCCGGTTTTAGCTCCGGCATTTAGCACGGCAGTGATCCAGGAATTAGAGATACTTAGGCAAGCTGGTACACACTCGAGGGCCAGCCGTAGTCCCAACTAGTTAGGAGTTCATCATGGCCCCCATACATCACCATCAGCATTATATGCATCGCATATATGCACGGTAAATTGCTAACCAGCTGTACATGTCCTTAACCGACTTGTCCTTCCTACAATCGAGTCTAATGCACGGAAGCATGTGTGCGAGGCTCCCTAAGATGTGTGAAAGTCAAGCAAGTCGCATGCTTCATGACTTCTGCTGGTTAATTCCGCATGCACAAGAAGAAGGAGGTGTGGATCATGACTTCATTATGCTTTTTTTCCATCCCCTCCCCGTCCTCCCAAGAAATCCTCCTGAACAGGAAGAATGGAAAGGACGAGTAGTGAAAGGAACGTCAAGTGAAAATGGATGCTGATAAGGAGGCTAAAAGATGCTTGGTAGGTTCGTGTACTTGTCGGCTTCGCATTTGGGGGTCTCTTTTGAAAAGCGCCAGAGCCGCAATATAATTTAGGAATTCAAGAGTGCTTTCAGGTCGACCATTAGAAAAATTGCGGTCTGTATTATGTCATGAAGTGGTTAGCGTTATGATTGTTGGGTAAGCCAGGGTATGAGCTTCTGGCCACCAAGAAAGGCTACTTAATGGCGTAGAAGTTAATGGGATGTTTCTGAAACGTTGAGATTTATCTGTATCTTTGCTTTTGAGTTCGATATTTGGAAGCGGCATTTATTGGATTTTTTTTTGTGTCAAAGTCATTCCATTTCAATGGAAGCGGATGTCGTTTATGGACCACCAGACGGAAAGTACGGGGTCCTTTTTCCATGTAATAAAAACCTAACGGACGAAGGCTAATCTCCGGTGTGCAGTGATTCAATCGTTCAGTCTATGAAGTAAAGTATTGGGTCCGCAGCCATTTAATTTAATTCAAAATTTCTCTTCCATAAGAAGATAGCTTCCCCTTAGCCAGTATGTGCTACTAAGTGCCAGTCCAAACTATCACTTCCATACTCAGCAACTCAGGAAGTGGTTGGCAATTCCAAAGCAATATGGAGATAGCACATGCATCGTTGTCATGTCTCTGTTATTACTTGCAGCTTCCTTGTCGAGAATTTTATGACACAAATCACGACTCCGCGAATTATGGCCTTCATTAATTTTGCACTATGCCAGCATAGCAGCATCATCCAGCATCACCCCATATCATTGCACATGAATTTACGATGGACTTTGATGGACATACTAACGTATGTGGTTCAGCCTCGACACACATGTCCACACCTCGCTCTAGCCTAGGCTAGGCCTATTCTGCTAAATGGTCTCCGTCACATGAAACAAGACAGCGCGGGTCTACTACTGGGTCATCTCGGTATGTCCAAATGAACAAAATAAAACAAAAATCTATGCGGAAATCTTGAATGCTGAGTGTCAAGTGCAGAGGAGATGGCGGGAGCTTGAGCAGCCTCCCAAAGTCAAGGTGAGAGATGCCGTAGAGTATCTTCTTGTGAACTTTGCTAGATGCCCTGGCTACTTTTTGCTGTCTTCTGTACAGAAGCTTCGGCACTTGGAGGAGGCATTGCATGATAAAATGTAGTGTTTTTTTTGCAGAATGCCAGTAAATTGAATGCAGCGTTGATGACGAGCGAGAGCACTCCAAATGCGGAGGACGAGGAAGTTTGACTTGGAGAACACACACGGAAATGCTTGAACAAATATGTTGAGATTTTCTATGCATGTTTGCAATTATATGTTCATTCATGCATTTTTAATGAATGTTTGAACGTCGGGTGTCGTCTGTTGAATTTACATGCTCACTTTTGTAAGTGGTTCCTGAATTAGGAATTATTCATTGCTATGTAGCATACGTGTCGAGATGGTGGGACTTTTTGTGTAATTGGAGCGAGGGACACCCAGAAGTTAATGTATTCCAACATTGTTACTATGCACTGTAGTTTTGACCTAGTTGTAGGGCACGCTTTACCATACTGCATGCATAAAATAAACTCTATCCAGGTTAATTGCACGCTAAGTACCTACTGCGGAGCGGGTAGTTAATTCCTGGGGGCGAAAACTATTTCCATACCAAGCAGTCCGATTCAAAACCCAGAGGAAACCTAAAAGTATCTCCTCGTGGACTAGCAGCCCATCGTTGTCAAACCGGATATTCATTATCCCTGCTTTGCTGGATGAATATAATGTCCCGTCTCCTGGGGATCAACCAGTCGTGTATGGTAACTCCGAAAATTGAGGTCATGCATTTTTATAAAGGCGCACACCCTTGAAGACATATACCAAAATCGCCAACAATTGGTGCCCCAAATAACTGTTGTTTGACTCTAGCTAAAGCTGGTAGCCGCAAAGGAAGTCCATGGAGGTTTCCTTTTCCTTTTCCCCGCAGTTCTCGTTGTGCAAACGGTAAGTTATACCGAGTTTAGTAGCGTGGTCCCTTATTGGCCAATGTCTTGCGGAGACTACTGTGACCCTATACATATTCCACCATGTCCATGAGAAATAACCACCATCGTTACTCAGACGCTTCGTGCGTTCAGCGGCTCATCCCGGGACTGGGGCGAGCTCCATCTTCTTAGCAACGAGAAGGACCCGGACGTAATGGGTAACATGGCTCTACCTGGCAGCACTCCTCAGAATCTCATCGACAATGTTGTGTGGAGAGAAATCCCCTGCGTTTAAATAGAGCTGCTAACGAATCCCATCCCACCTTCCACAAGAAAAAAGGTGTGATGGTCCATCTGCCTGTAGTTTCATTTTGCCAAGAGAGTTACCACTCGTCTAGGGTACGTTGCCGTTTTTCACGAGCAACCACCTCCCTTGGTAGGCAGATCCCACTAGCAAAGCTCCCCGTCTCTGTAGTTGTGCAAGACGCTTACTATATACCTCCTTGCCAAAAGTGTCAGCATATACCTCTGCGCCGCAGAACAGGACAGACTGCGTTGAACTCATCGGGAGATGTCGCCTGCTAAACGTAGACCTCCCAATATTTGTCATTAGCCTACTTAAGTCGAAACTCCAGCTGTAGTTTTCTTCGCTGCTGCTTCGATTTGCTCAAAGAAAGTTACATTTGTCTGCTTTGCGCCTCTTCAACAGTGTGCCCGGCAACAAGTGCCCCAACGTTGTCTGCATAACCGGCCAGGCGCGACTCTTCGGGCATATGGAGTCTCAGCAGAGTATCGTAGGAAGCTTTCCAGAGGTCCGGCCCTAGGATGGATCCCTGTGCTACTCCCAACGTGATTTCCATCCTCCTCTGGCCCTCTAACGTCTCATAGAACAGGGAGCGGTCTTTCAGATAATCCCACCATATACGCAAGAGATAGTTTGCCACGTGAAATGAGTTTTCTAATGTGCCTAGCATATCTGTCCATCTTACGGAATTGAAGGCATTTCTGATATCAAGCGTTATGAGAAGCACTATCCGTCGAGATCGGCGGCTGTGTGCCTTGGCTCGATGAACCGCATCCACGATCTCCATTACAACATCCACTGTAGATTTCCCTGTTCTGAACCCGAACTGCCTTGGGGATAAGTCTCCGGAAGCGCGGATTGCTTCAGCGAGTCTACCCCTAATAAGCTTTTAGAGCACTTTTCCGGCCGTGTAATGTACTTAGTATACAAGGCTTCCGCAGAGCCCCGATTTTCCGGTTAACACGCTTATAGCCAAGCCCCCACGAGTCCTCGTTCACCTCTTTGATCAGGTTTTGCCAGCCACGAGCTTTGCTTTTATTTATCGCTCTGCGGAGTCTCCTCTTTGCTAATGTACACTCTACCTTTATGGCGCATGACTCCCCGTTGGTATGTAAAGGTTCTGCCAAACAGCGGAGCTTATGACATCCCCTCCGTAGGTCGGCAATTTCTGCCGTCCACCAGTACATAGAAGGCTTGTCGCGCCTGGGGCCCCTTCGGGGCATGGAAGCCTCACACGCGCGACGACCTGATAACGACAGGTTCTTCATTGAATTTACGACGGCGTCAGCTGCAACGCTACCACCCCCCGGAGCTCTCTCCAGGGTCGCATTGTCTGCTCCAAGAGCTTCGATAAACTCCCCAATGTTCACTCTAGTGATATTCCACAGATGGGGAGAGTGTCGGGTTGGTGCTCGCCGGAAAGTAGCGTCAACCACTTTGAACGCGATGTACTGGTGATACTTGCCGAGAAGTCTTCCAGGACGCGCTACCCGTCCACCGATGATGCCAGAAATTCCGACGCAAAAGTGATGTCAATAATGTTTCCTTGACAGTTTGGGCGTCGGAACGCCGGCGTGGATCCGGTGTTTAAAACGTCGAGACCAGTTCTCGCCGTAATTGACAACATTCGTTTCCCTCTGGCTGAAACATGTCTTATTCAAGGGCGCTAGCATTAAAATCATCGCCTACCAGGATTCACTCCTCCGTGCCCGAAATAGCGACCTCCAGAGCATCAAGCCGGCACCGAAAGTCCGGCATCATCTCATTCGGCGTCAGGTAAACGCTAAAAAACGTTATCATCAAACACCGAATCCAGACAAAGCCACGGCAAGAACACGAAATCGAGTGTCGTCCCTGCGATTCCCTGTTTCGGTATTGCTCGTACTAGATCAGCATCTATCTCTGCAGCAAACTGCGCTAGCAAATAGTGAGTGGTTGCAGTCCATTGTAAAATGCGAATCATGCCATTCGCGCCTTAGACCTTTCCAATGCCACCCTAAATATTGGGCACCGTCCCGAGCCCGCAGTGTGTGTGCGCCGCTTTCACCAAATGCGCCACGATCCTTGCAGAGAACACAAATTTCACTTTCATTGCAGGTCTTCGCTTGGTGAACTACCTTGCCGCATCTCCGGTATGATCTCCTCCTGTCCGGTCCCTTATAAGTTGCTGACGTCTGTCCATGCTCCAGACATCTGTAGCACTTGGTGGGGACTATCCGCGTTCATACTCTACATACTACCCACCAAATTTTGATTTTCCCGCTAGTAAGAAGTTTACTTGCATATTGCTCGGGGACTTCTACTACGCCGGGTTTTTGGCCTCGACCATCCACAGAGGTCATACCTATCCGGGCATTGGTTATCTCATGCCATTCACGCTTTATCATCTCCTCTACTTCCATCATTCAAGAGGCCGGATTTCTGGAGAGCACTTGGGCCCTAGACTAAAAACAAGCGCCAAGAGGACTCCGCCATCCCTTGTTTTCCGTATGGACGATGTCTCTGCTTCATTGTCTTCGAGTTTCATTCTGTAGCAGATTTCACTCAGGACTTCCGCAAATGTCTTGCCTTCCGTCGGTTTAATGAGCAGAGCCGACGGTCTAGTCCTTCGTTCCCTCGTCTTTTCTGCTCCTGGCTTTTGTTTTGCAGCCTCCTTGTCTTTGGACAGACCAGTTTCTCGCAGCGTAGTCAGTTGTTTCCTTTTTTCCTTCTTCGTCTTCTTGTTTTAGGCCCTGATAACTACTTCGGTAAAGTCTCCTTCGGGCACGTCGTCCTCCTTCCGCTTTTCCCCAGTTCGCTTTGCAGTGGGCTATCTGTGGTCCGTTTGACGCAAGCAGCATTCTCAGCGAGGAGTGCGGCCATTTCTGCTCTCCAATCGTCTTCCGCTGCTCTCTACGTTCGCCTATAGAAGGAGATGCGGTCCAAAAGTTCCTCCAGTTCCATTAGCCTGTTTTTGATGCCTTTGTTGATGTTCCTCTTGGAGGAACGTTGCCGAACGCATACGCTTCACCACTGCTGCGCATTTCCTGATGAGCCTTCCTTTTCGGCTCTACCTAGGACAGTCGACTGCACTTCCACTCGGTTTCCATCTGCTCAGGACTAGCAATTCTGAGTGGGCTTTTTTTCGGAACAGGGGCACTACAAGGTATTGGAATTGCCATCTCCGCACGGTCGCCACTTGATAAGGCTTCCTCTTTATTTGGGCGCCCCGGTATTACATAGGGAATGCCAACCCTCGCTGCATCTTTTGATGACCGTTGCGGTGAACGACGCATTTTTGTGCTGTTCTTCCTCCTTTCCTGTTGCTTCGTCGATTTTTTTTTATTGGTTTATGTGTGGCCTCCAAGGAAAACTCACCAGTGCATCGTGTGTAAAGGAACAGGCCGCAATAGTCACGAACAGGTGTATCCTCGAGGAAGCAGCCAGTACCCCAGTTTCCTGAGGCCTGACCTACGCGTAGCTGATCCCGGAATTCACGGACGAATCAGCGCTTGCTCGGGGGAACGCGGCCTACTAACATCGGTTCAATGCACACTACCTGGCCAGGGTCCTGAAGGTGCTGGCTCCTGATACACATCATAACTAACCCCTTGGAAGAGTTACGCGCGCATCACCCCATCGACGTTGACAGAGAGCTGTCGACGGCTTCGGAGACTCCCAGTGTGTCCCGACGTGTACTGTTCATTCGCGGTTCGCTCTTCACTGAGACTACTCCTTAGAACGCAAATATACTGCCAGCTAGGGGATCAGAACTACTTACTCGGGCACTTCGGGGACGCTACAACCCGTATCGTAAGCGACCCGTTAAAGGTCGTTGACGACCCCTGAGGAAGTCAGTCACCTAATGGCTAGTCGATGTTCCCGCTAAATGTGTATCGGACCAAGGTTTTAGCTTGAAATAAGAAGCGGCCCATTCCTAAGTAAGTAACTCCAGATAACTCGCCTTTGCGCGGCGGTCCACCAATTCGATATCTCTAAAAGCTGTGTGGCGTAAATTTGTAGCCTTACCAATGGTAATGTGCATCATCAGGATTGTAAAAATCATTTGTCAGCGCTTTATCTCTAGGATCTTTGTTACCCGGGGTTAATGCGGCATCTATTTCCCCCTTATAAGTGTTGTTAAGAACTTTATTCTGGATGGTTTCAGTGTTTATTCTCACCTGATTGTCAAAGGGGATTTGATGTTGTGCTCGGAACACCATGTCAACGAGATAGTAACCCGAGTCTATATTGACTCCCTATAAATTCTGACATACGTGAAGATTAACAGGTGGTGGCGCTCAATTAGTATATGGTCAATGGGGATGTCCCGCCAGGAGGCTTCCACGTTTGTTTGCGGGTCAATTTCCCTGGAAACCTCATACTTTGAACGACAATTCTTTTGGCACTGCTACTGGAATAATCGGAAGTTCGTTATAATTAGTAGTTTTATGTAAGCTGTGACGGCTGACAATTCGCATGAATAAGGGCTTCCTCCAGCCTTTCATGAGAAAATACGTAAACTGTCTGTCCTTTTCGTTGCTGGGTCCGTCGTAAACTTCGTCTAGTCCGACGCCTTTTTTGTGGCTCAGTAACATGTTTTTTCTCGAGTGGAGTTTTCAGCCCTACGCCACCCATAACCTGGTTAATAGAATTTGTCCCGCTTTGAGGTGCAGGATATTTGCCTCAGTGCGATCACCACGTGGGGGGTACATAGGGTTTGGTAGAAAAGCTCCTGGAGTTTACTCAGCAAATGTCTCGCGAGTTTTATTCTCAGTGGTAGATACCTATATATGTTTCGCCCTGGGAGCTACTATTACCCATTGGCCGAATCTATTACTGGGAATAAATTTAAGACCCTTATTTCTTTGACTGGTGCCCCTGCTTCTGAAAATTTATCTATGCGCGCTAGCATCGCAATCGATGAGAAGTGAACTTTGATTTCGCAATACTCCACGAGTTTATTGGCTTGCTCTTGTGAGATCCGTATGTCGTTTCTTGGAAGTTAGCTCAATGTCACGACTGTTATACGAAAACTCCCGCTAGGTGTGCCTGGGCTGTCTTGACACGGGTCATCTGCTTCATTAATGCCTGGAGTTTTCTCTAGTTTCTAAGTATTATCTTTTTCCTCTGACATAGTACATGCCTGTCCATCTTGAGCCATAGAAAATCCAAGTCCAGATGCATCCCTTCCTCCTCAGTAGGAAGCAAATCTCTCTTTATTCACTCTTGCCTGTTCGGCCTCTATAAGCTTCATGATTCCTGTGGAGATCTCCGTTGATTTTACACCCTATGGGCCGCTCGAAATACTTCTTGTGGAGCGCGAGAACTGCGAAATTTGATGTTATTGATGGACTTCAAATTTCGGCCCTCCATCCTGATCATGAACAGGTAACCTTTCCCTTTGATTTACTTCTGAACGCTGTTTGTGCAGATCCTCATTTCTGGCAATCGTAAAGTTTAGAAGCTCCTGTGTCTCCGTGGTTTTGGCTTCCTTGGTATGTTATGCATATATCGACAGTTCTGCTCTTTTTCAACCTGGCAACTGAGTAATCCTGGTCCTGGACTATTTCGCCCTGATTTTTGTCACACAGTCTTCCAATATCCATGCTCAAAAACGTATGAGGTTTCGGACTTTCCTGCTCCTTGCGAGTTAGTATTTGTTCCGGAAATGAGCTGGATAGAACAGCTAGTTTAATATCCGATAGCGTGGATAGCCAACGTTGGGTCTCCTGTCTTCTGTCTTCGCCCCAAAGTTACCTGAGGCTTCCTCCTTCTTGGGTTCGGACTTGGATTTTTTGGGAGCACACTTTTTTTGAGCTGATTACTGTTGTTCCCCTCTCCCTATGTTCGACCCTGCTGTTGAAAGCTTATGTTTATCCTCAGCCTTGCACTAAGGTGAGGGACATACAGGTTCATCTAAAGAGATATTTCACAAACGAAAGAAAAAGATGCCAATGATAAAGACAAACGACAAAAGGTCACTTTTGGCAACTCAATGCCAATGGACCTGAAAACAACGCCTCTTCCTGAATTAATGGAAGTTGGCCATTCAAGTGTCGCTAGGGACAGATGGATTTGTATCGTAAGCCCTTACTGTACTCTTCTCCTTAGTACACCGCACCCAGGGATTCATTTACAATTGAAGGTGTTGTCTTAGTTGGAGCAAGCTCAGATTCTATCTGGTTTGTAGCCTTAGTTAAGGACCTGGTCGGAACTTGGGCTTTATTTTCCTAATCATCCTTCCAAACTAAAAAAGTTTAATTCAGAGATAAAAGGCACACTTGGTGTTTCTATTAAAATCTTCCGCCCACTCGCAATTCGAGAATACTCCTGCTAGGTAAACTTCTCCGAATCCTTTCCTATCCTATCGTCCCGGATTTTCGAATGCTTTCTGGAAAAGTTCACTCGGAACGTCACCGAGAACATTTACCCATTTTAACTTTCAAAGTAGATAAATCTGTTTCTTCCAAACAACACCCAGATCATCTCATTCCGGAAAGTAAAAAATTGGATAAACACCAATATATCCAAGAATAAGATGAATCCACGTGAACAGATGACTTCCATGCTTGATTGCCCATTTGCTATCCAATATTAGTCCTGTCACGGTATTAATCCACTCGCCATGGATTCCGTTTCAGTGTATTCACGTAACGCCTGCAAAAACGTCTCAAATTCTTGGTTTCGTCACCATTTTCATCTGATTTACCTCATTCAATTTTTTTTCCATTGGTTCCTTCCATTTTTCGGGAGTTTGATAAGAGTTTAAGGGATATACGGTGGCATATAGACGTATAATAGACGTTTCACTGGGAAGCAAATCCTGGACCATGACGGAAGGTACGAAACCTAAACCTGTAATAATAATTTCCGGTTGCATGAACATGTATATGCCTCGCTTCACATCGTCCTAGGGAGAAGCCTACAGTTAGCCTAAGTGGAAAACCTAGGAAAATCGAAAGAAAAATTATGAAGAAACACACGAGTGGAAGGGATCAAAAGTTGGAGTATGAAACGGACCATTTGGATTTTTTGTGATGATTGTCCAAGGGATGAAAGCTAAGTTTGTATAAGTCAGGATATCATCATAATGTTCCTTTCGGGTTTATGAGATGAGGATTTTTGGACTGTTGGAAGATTGGAGGGTTCTAAATTGTTTGGTTGGATCTACTTGAAGTACGTCCTTTTCTTTGACACGAGACAGGAAAAGTGAGTATTCCTGGAAAAAGTTTGGAAGTCCTTCGACCACACAGAGAAGGAGGCTTTGTGTGTTGATGTTTTAGTCCTTGAGTAATATGAAGTCAGCTAGATACTCTCTTAACCAGTTCTATTTAATCCTCCTTACTCGCATTGATTACTCTTTTGCATAAGGAGCAAAACCTTATCTATTGCCGAAGGATGTTCATGTAAAAGGAGATAGGATTTAACACCTGACGACAAAGAGCTCGCTTTAAGATTGGAAGAAAAAACATCCTCAGGGATAATCTTAAATTCAGAATCAATTTTATGATTCCTTTAATGATTTTCGCCATGGCATCCTTCATCTAAGATACCATTAACGACATAACGACGAAACTTAATCTCCGATGCCTAGGACATTCGTCGTGGGAAGAATCATTCCTCTTAATTCAAAGTTCGAGTAACCGCTCCTTTCTGACTAGAAAAAAGGAGGGAAAAAGGTGACCTATTGTCATTACAACACCTCCCAGTGCGAAAATGAACCCATTTTCCTAGGAAATCGTCAGGTTAACTAACTGCCACCGGAGAAAGAAAAAGTAGAACAAAAATTTCGCCATCACTTTACATACCATACCAGCATCAACAACAAACCCTTGAACATTCCATAAACCTTTAAGGAGAATTTCCTTTATTTGCCCCCGTGAAGATTTTTATCGTGACTAGAAAGCACATCGTCGCATCTTAACGGGCGTAAGATGTGAAATTTTTAGATACTTTGTAGCAATATTTTTATCGATCTTACTTTTGTCGCTAAAGAGACAAGCACCCCCGGGATGGGTAGGAGGCATTTACACGTACATAACGTAGAGCGTAACAACGAGTGGTCCATGGGGATGCTGCAGCAATCCAAGGTGAGCTTGTGCGAAGCAGAAGAGATGCTATCGTGTTAACCGTAAGGTGTAAGGTAGATTACAGGAGCAGAGTTTATTAAGTAGAAAAAAGGGCCCGATTCGTATTTTGACTTCTCCGGGGGAGAAGAAAATGTAATTTTCAAAGTGTTGTTTCACTTTCGGTGATATCTATTGATTTATTTGATTATCTGTTGTTATCTATGGAATTGAATTAGTTCATTCGGTTATCCATGTGCATGGGGTTTAGTACGAGAAGAAAATTCGTCCTTACACTTTGCTAGGTTCCTTATTGGACATTTTGACTTGTAATTTATCTTCTTGTGTTGAACACTATCTGAAGTTGAATCCTTTTTGTCGCTTTGTCTTACCCAATTAGTAGCTTTGCTGATTGCTTAAAAGCCCTTCAATTGGCAGTTGTAGGACATTTTATCAGGAAATAAGGGAAACTTAGATAAAATCGTACCTGTTCAGGCATGTGACAGTTTTCTTGCTTACATTTGAAGCTTCCCGAAAAAGAACTCTAAATGAGCCTTGAATTTCAAAGAAGTTGTTTGACCCTTCTGACAAGCTGCTTTCCTAGTTCCTTATGAGCTAATTGAAAGCGAATAAGTCCCCAGATCTCCCAGGTTGAGCTGGAATTTCCATGCAACTTTGATACTAATCCCTTAATTTTTGAAAAATTTTGACATTGTTCGTAATTTACAAGGATTAAGTTCCTTCAAAATCAAGTCAATTCCATCCCCTTCAAGGTTTTAGTTGAACGATGAAAGGGTAGTCAGGCTAGATATTATAACTTTTAAAGTAGGGAGAGGCCAGTCAAGTTACTGGGACTGAAAAGTTTTGGATGGATTCAGATAACAAACTGAATAAAAATTATAGAGAAGGACCAGGACTCCTCCATTTCTAGTTCAATACCTACAGACCATCAACTTTTTCCTTGCCAAAAGACATAACGTTTGCGACAGTTCCGAAAAGCTCGGATGTCTAAACCCTGCGTCCCTCCAGCCGACAAGGTTCGTATTCTAGAGACTTAAATTGAGCTCTCCAGCGGGACCTAAAGTTCCAACGCGTTGACGTATCTCCAGCCAAATTTGGATGTCTTCCCTTGTGAAGTCCACATTTCAACCTCAAAACAATACCAAACATATTTGCAAGAATTATTCATTCATCAATGGTATGCTACTCAGGAAAAATTAGGAAACTCTAAAGGTGGGATGGGAGTGAAGCTTAGTAGCACCTGCTTCATTAGAAAAAAGCATGTACCCGAAAATTTCAAGTCAAGTGCACTTGGAATCTAACTAGGAACAAAGTTGAGGAACTGATACATCTCTGTCCGATTCGCCAAAATGAAGTTGGGTGCCGGAATCGGCTGTCTTCCATAGGTTCAGTTAAGTAAAACCAAGCAAATGTTGGACCCTACGTTGGACGACATTTGCAATGACTCGCCGAAGTCGCGGTGTTCTAAATGACGTTCCGGGTTGACCTTCGTCAACCAGGAGAGTGGAGCTACCCAAAATTCAAAAAAGTGCAGAAGTTGATGGTGCTTGCCCATCAACAGCTAAGTTTCGAGAATCACCAGAAGCTAAAATTGAAAAAGAATTTAAAAAAACATCGACTTGACTCCGAGGAGTTGGAGAACTCTTGATCCGATTCCCATGATTGCCATGAATAGTCTGCATTCTCCACCAATGTCTCTCCTGCTTCAAATCTCAGTGCGGCGCCGTTTTCTGGGGTCGTGAGTTCTCAGGCTGCACGTATGCGTTCAAGCCGATCCTACTTTTATTTTCCAATTTTAGCTTCGGTTCTTTTCAGGTACTACTCGTGAAATACCTCATTTAGAATTTCAGATTCTGATGCAACCACAATGCACCTGTGTATGTGTATGAGGTGGGGGAGATGCAAAGCCTCTGAGCAGTCAGACCATAGTGGTCCATTGTACTCGATTCCCTCATCTAACGGAATATCTGGGATTCGTTTATGTATCGCGGGATTTCCGTTAGGGGATGTGAAGCTATCCGCTGCAGTTGGAGCACATCAGCCCCAAAAATCTGATCTCACATAGAAAATGTTCCGTGGATTCCGCTTCCTCATTAGAGGATGGACACGTATCATCTTGGATAATTCCTGTTTTGAACATCTGTCCAGGTAGTGAATTATGGCCTGTCAGAATGCCCACAATAATTCTGCAAGTCTTGCTGCTTTTCGACAGGATAAACTTTGCAGTACGTTTGTTTGGCTCGGACAGGAAGAGTTTGGTCTGTCTAGCAGCATTAAGGCTTCGCCACCTGTCATTATGGGAATTTTGTTCCCAGTTTTTGATAGCAGCATCAGCCAATGCTACCGACACCCCAATTGCTGGTTCCGGTCCGGGCATGCGGAAAGTTGATGCCTCTTTTGCTAAGGCATTCGAGATTCCATTTCCCTCTAAACCACAATGACCAGGTACCCAGAGTAAATCCACTCTCTCATCTAATCAAAGTACTACTCAATGCCCTCAATGCAGCTTGGCTATCGCTACAGATTGCGATGCGCCCGCCCTTCAACCACTCGGCAATCATCCAGGTTTCCACGCTTAAGATCGCATACACTTCAGCCTGAAAGACTGTTTTGTATTGTCTCAAAGGAAAAGCCCACTTCTCGTTTTCATTCGAGAGGTAGACTCCTGCTCCAGAACCATTTTCTATCTTTGAGCCAACGGTGTAGAAGACGTCAGTATATCGTGACACGCATTCTTCTGGTTCGTCTCAGCTTCCTCTCCGTTTCAAAATAACATTATATCTTCTACCAAACAGATGTATGGGGATCTGAGAATCGGAAGGCATTGCTAAAACTAGATTCAGTTCTCCCAACGACTCTTCCAATGCTTTGTGCCCCTCACGTCCATTGTTTTCTCATAGATTTAATTGCATTAGTCTATAAGCTTCTCTCATTACAGTGTTCTGAATAAACAAATCCAAGGCCTGCGAATTGAGTAATGCATTCAGAGCTGCGCCGAATGTGGTGTTCTTGGCAACGGTGATACCCAGACACACAGTACTTTGCAGTGTGACTAGTTTACAGCGAAAACTCTTCTATTTCACCTTAACCCACAACACTACGGATGCATAGGCGAACATCGGCCTAATGATAGCAACATATACCCAGATTACTACCTGAGGCCTAAGTCCCCATGTCGAAGCAAAAGTCCGCCTACATAGCCCATAAGCTGTGAGAGCTCATTTAATCTTTATTTCTACATGTTTGTTCCAAAGGAGCTTCTTGTCTAGGATAACTCCCAGAGATTTCACTTCTTCGAAGAGTTGAAGGGTAGTACCCCTCATCTCATGTCTCCTCCTTTTTGTAAATAACAACATTGTGGTCTTATTTGGATTTACTGAAAGTCCATGCCTGAGACACCAACTGGGAATCAAATCAACGGCGCGTTGTGTATTTCTACACACCATTCCGAGATCTCGATCAACAGCTAGCACAGCCACGTCATCCGCATAAGCTTGAACGTGTATTGGCAGATTTTGCAGTTGGCATAATAGTGAGTTGACCAGCATACTCCACAGAAGTAGCGATAGCATACCTGCTTGATGGCAGCTTTTTATCGCCTCCGTTGTTAGGTAGCGATCAACACCCACTTCAGCACACAACAATCTCTGCGTTAGCATAGCGTAGATCCACTTTATTAGAGTTTCATCAACACCATGCTCTCGCTCTCATCACAGGGCTTTTGGAAGGGCGTACAAAAGCCCCTACAATATCCACGAACACCCCCATCGCGTACCCACCCTTCAGAGTTACATCCTCTGTCTTTGAAACCAAAGAATGAAGAGCAGACTTACAGGACTTTCCACGCTGGTAAGCATGTTGGTTTTCATTAAGTGGGTGCAACCTAAGTGCGTTCCCACGAATGTGACGCTCCACCAGTCTTTCGAAACCTTTCAGCAAGAATGTAGTCAAGCTGATCTGTCTGAAGTTCTTTGGATTAAAATAGTTATCTTTCCAAAGGCTCGGTATGAAGAGTACCTTAACCTTTTTCCAAGAGGAAGGCACGTAGCGCAGAGTAAGACATCCTCGAAAAATATTTCTTAGAGGTCGCTTTAAGTGCTCCATACCCTCCTTTAGCTTTGCCGGATAGATGCCATCCATGCCAGGTGCTTTGAAATGTTCAAAGGACAGTATGGCAGCTCTCACCTTTTCATGGGTAATAATCGCTTTGCAGTGTTCCAGTTCCCCTTGTAGCACTTGCGTGTTGAAGGGGTTGCAAGAACCGTTACTTCCCCCTCCCCCCCCCCCCCCCCCCTGCCACTTCTCTCACTCGTTCTCCCGGGTGGTGTACTTCAAGGAGGGTCTGTACTGAATCCAATCTGGAGCTCGTGAAAGTACCGTCGGGTTTTCTAAGAGAATCCAACTTGGCCGACTTATTCCTTTTATAGATTCTGCGCAGCCTTGAAGTCTCTCTTTCGCCTTCCAGTTCCTCGCAGTACGCTCTAAAGGAGTCTCTTTTCGAACACCTAACGAGCCTCTTATATTCATGCTGTGAGTTCCTGAAATTTCACCAGTCTTCGTTCTTGTTACTTTCGCAAGCACAACAACAAATATTCTGTGCGTTCGCAACACAATCTATTAAAAGTTCAAGGCCACTTGATTCTGCATACACTCCAGATCCCTTAGTTCTTGCGTCGGGGGAGGGCACAAAGAATCGTAGGGTAAGTAGGCAGAGGCAACTATAACGTTTCTCCTCTTAGCATTAACCTGGTATTGTAAGTTTACTGCAACAAGGTCCTGGGCACAGCATTGTCTCAACATGGTTGATTCTAACAATTTTGACGGCACAACGCAGGGCCTCGGTCTCGATGATCTTTCAGCGAAGAAGATCCTTCTCCCTTTGACTGATCCAATACCACAGATTCTGTTAAAACGAACCCATGGCTCTTGAACCAGAAAT
This sequence comes from Hermetia illucens, assembly GCF_905115235.1. NCBI lineage: Eukaryota > Metazoa > Arthropoda > Insecta > Diptera > Stratiomyidae > Hermetia > Hermetia illucens. The sequence goes on along the minus strand of NC_051851.1, from coordinate 160,749,593 downwards.
ATATAAGGACAGTCCTGCAACTTTGCCAGCTTTGTCTCCAGTAGATAGGACGAAGCTTGGCACGCTGCAGGTTGATTTGACTAACTCTTATGTTTGTAGCCATAAGTGCAGTCTAATATGAAAACCGCCGTTAATTGAAAAGACTGCTGCGTTCAGTGTGGATCTCACGCAGTGCCTTCCATTGTCGTCGGCTAGAAGCTCTCCCAGGTTCACGGAGTCCGAGCTGCATGGATCTATTTTCGCATACCGTCGTTAGACCAGTTGCGTCCATATTACCAGCTTCCCTTGCTTCCGTTTTTCCGGGTACAGGCAGAGAAGAAGGTTCTGACAGGCAAGCCTGTAGTTCCTTCTCCTTTGCGGCTGAAGTTTCCTTCTGCCGAGCCTTCCTCCCCCGTATTTTAGAAGAGTTAGGTAACAGTGTTACCGACCGACTGGCCGTAGTCAGATTTGCAGTTCTTCTCATTAAGGGAGTTGCTGTACTATACTTTTTGGCTGACCGCGCCGTAGACACCAGGTGTAGGTTTTCCACTGAAGTGGAGAGCCAGTCTGCCACAAATTTCTCCGTGGGGGACATGATTTAGGTGAGGCCTCCAAAATCCGTGCCTCGACCACGACATGATTTCTCAGAATCGCGGGTGGATTCGAAGTCTGTAACTTCTTACCACTTGGAGAGTTATAATCCTTTGTTTCCATCTTCATGTGTTTTTGGAAACTTTTAGTGTAGTAGTGAACTACCACAAGCTCCCCCAGCACGACAAGGTGGTATCCGAAGGGGAGACTTTTAATGTGATGGTCCCAAGCTTGTAGTAGAGCCAGCAGCCCGTCTGTTTTTGAACCTTTTCAATATGCGGTTCTGGAAGGCCGATAGTAGGGAAAGTTGGCTATCGGCTCTTCCTGCCTTGCTATCTAACAGCATCCATGTGGAGGTATTGAGGTTATTCTGGACACTAAGTTCTTCCAGCTCCTCAGCACCACCACGCTCCGCTTCTGGAAGCCAGCACTTTTTAGGCGATGACAGCTCGGAAACTCTCTTCAGGGTCAGTTACACACATCCCACACATCGTTGACAGAGGAGCAGTACCGGCTGAGCCCACTCTTACTCTGGGGATCATAAGGAACGCTGCACCGGAGACAAGGGTTTCTTTTTCGTAATCTTGACAATTTTACTGTCATTAACTGAATGTAAATGACATCTGGAGGTAAAAATTTAATCGACAGAAATTCTTACTGCGGAATTCTTCCAATTGCAGTGAAAATCCTGTCATGAGCATGATGATTCCAACTTTATTTAGCCCAGGTTAACGCATCTTTACTCGTATACACACGTGACTTCCTCCCATGAGAAAATGTTTATCCTGAGAATTTCATTTTAGATTGCTACTCTGTTTTCGAATTTCCCATTCCCTGCAGGCTATCTATAATATATTAACTGCCAAAAGTCAGGCAGAGGAGCATCTATGCGAAAACCCAGCTTCTCTCACTTCATCATATGGAAATCCTGAAAGATCAGAATATCTTATAAGGAAATGATACAATCTGACTCCAAATCAGACTCCTGCAATCGTATCCAGTTGAACTGATTTCTGAACCGAAGCAATTCAATTCGGATATTCAACACAGCGAGGACATCTAGGATTCCCGCCATTCTCCACCCATTTAGGCTTTTCCTTTTTCATTTGTAAATGTATCCAGACATTATCATTCCTCCTACTGTTGCTGCTCTTCAAAGAAAAGATATGAAAGACACTGGAATCGAGGACATCCATTCAAGATATACAAAGATATCAAGTCGATAGATTTCACGTTGTGTGTCACCCGGGCAGAAAGCTAGTTGTATGACTTCTAATGAATTTCCTGTTTGATATCGTGGAAAGGATACATAATATGTCACACATTGTCTAAGATACAATTGCGTATGTATGTCAGCGACAAGGATATAATATGTGCAGGAAAAACCGATTGGTTCAATGTGCTTATCGCGCTTTGATACAATCATATCTCCCTATTCTCATCTGAATATTCTCCGCATTCAGAGAGCGAGCAGAATACAACAAGGCGTATGAGGATCACGCCGCCCTCAATCGCACAATAGGAGTTGTCGCTGGTGGTGCACCTTCCACCATATCCTTTCTTTGTTACGACCGAACGGAGCAAAAGGAGTATTGTTAGGAAGAGCAAAAGAAGTGTTGGGAGGAACAGCAGAAGTGGTTGCAAAACAGAACGCTTGAAGGCGAAAAGATTAGAAGAAATACATTAAAAAGGACGACAACCAAGGAGCGAGTGACAACAACAATCTAACAAGGAAAAGCAGGAAAAAAATAGAATTTAGAGGAAATCGTAGTCAAACGGAGTTCAAGGCGGATATGAAATTGAAAATAGAAGCAACCATCGCCTTTGTGCAGGAAGGCAAGAAGGACTAAGCTCAAATAATCGTTTCGAATTGGAAATGGAGACGCGATATGAACCATCAAATCAGCAGGAGGCTAGAATTTTTTTGAATCTGATAAGGAGCAAAACCCAAGGACTTACTTAGATTTTGGGATACAATCATATTAGGCCCGCATGATTTTGTATTCTTATCCAATCCAATGGTCTGTTTAAGGCGCGAAATGAAAACTCAGGTCTTCATCTGCTTTCACACCACCCGGCCGAACAGGATATCCCCAATAGCAAGGATTCGTATCGATTAGTTAAAATTCTGTGGAGCAACGTTATCAGGTGTTGTGTTGACGGGCTTCAACAAAATGAAGTTACTAATTGAGAAAATTAGCCCCTATCAAGCACCATCTGACAAGGGGTTGAAAAAATTAGGCAGATTATCCTAGCCTAATAGGATACCGTAAAAGGATTTGACAAGTCTGTAACCACATAAAGTCTGTTTTTCATGAAAACATGGATAGAGTTCGAGATGGTATCGTTGCGGAAAAATAGGATTCCTCGTGAGCGTTGAGAGGCGACATTTGGTTCTACACGTATGTAGGCAATATCCTTTTTAAAATGTCAGGGATGGAGTTAAGAATTTTGTTTCTGATACGTGCATATGTAGATATATACGGAGAATTTTCGAGAAAGCAGTCGATGCATTTTTTCCTGAGTAGATTCTCAGAAGAATAAATTTCACCTTAGTTGGCAATATGTGCCGAAGCTATATATAACTCATGTTATTACAACAGGGAGCCACGTAGACGACAATCTGATAATCCTAGGGGGTAAAATCCCTATTCTGATGTTCATAACCATATAGAAAGGGGACTAAATGCCGACGACTTGCCTACTTCAGTAACTAAAGCTCAGAGAGGTAAATTACAAGGAAGCAACAACAAACATAGGCAAAATAAATTTCTTTGGCCGATGAAAAACGATAATCGCTAAATAGCTAACAATAAATGGAGCAGAAATTGCACAAAGGAATTATTACCACGGTAACTCAAGCGACGGTGTCATAAATTTCGAGATATGGGCATATAGGAGGGAGTTTAACGGAAAAGTTAAATGAATTTAACGTTGCCTGTACGATGACCGAGTTCTTTGAGCGATAGCTTCTCGATATCATGCCCAAGATGGGCGTGCCCCTAGGGAGCGACTTCAATGTGGTTAAACAGAAGCGACGAAAGCAAGCATCGCAACTGAAGAGCTCGAGGTTGAGGTCGCGGCAACGTTGGAGGCAGCTGTGTAACCGTATGCCGAGTCCCAATTAGCTGACGACTCCAACGAAACTATTAAAATCTTCGGAGCAGGCCCTGAATATCATAGGGATTGCCTTAAGAAGAAAAATGCATCTTAAGGAAACTTGAGGAAGTGGTGATGAAGTACCGTTTTTAAGGACAGCTAGCTCTGGAATGAAAAGTAGCCGCCACGTTACTTCCGGCAAACATAGGCTCCCTCAAAGTAACCATGAACAAGGTCTCCGGACGATCCAACACTAACTTCAGCATCACCGTCAACAGCGCAACAACCGGTATCCGGTATCATGAATGATTTTCCTTCCTTATTTACCTGCCCTGACCTTTTATATACGTGTGTAGTATGTGAAGCGAGATTTAGGCGCTGCGACTTATTCTTATGGAAAGCTATTTCATCATCATCATCATCATCAACGGCGCAACAACCGGTATCCGGTCTAGGCATGCCTTAATAAGGAACTCCAGACATCCCGGTTTTGCGCCGAGGGCCACCAATTCGATATCCCTAAAAGCTGTCTGGCGTACTGACCTACGCCATCGCTTCTTCTCAAGGAGGGTCTGCCTCGTCTTCTTGTTCTACCATAGATATTGCCCTTATAGACTTTCCGGCCGGGATCACCCTCATCCATACGGATTAAGTGGCCCGCCCACCATAATTTATTGAGCCAGATTTTATCTACGACCAGGTGGTCGTGAAATCGCTCATAGATTTCGTCGTTATATAGGCTTCGGAATTGTCTATCCTCATGTAGGGGCCAAAAATTCTTCGGCGGGTTCGTCTCTCGAACGCGGCCAAGAGTTCGCAGTTTTTTGCTAAGAACACAGGCCTCCGAGGAATATATAAGGATTGGCAAGACCATAGTTTTGTACAGTAAGAGCTTTGCCGTTTCGAGCGGAACAGTTTTTGTCAGCTGAAGTAGGCTCTGTTGGCTGACAACAACCGTGCGCGGATTTCATCGTCATAGCTGTTATCGGTTGTGATTTTCGACCCTAGATAGGAGAAATTATCAACGGTCTCAAAGTTGTATTCTCCTATACTTATTCTTCTTCGTGTTTGACCAGTGCGGTTTGATGTTGTTGGTTGATTCGTCTTCGGTGCTGACGTTGCCACCATATACTTTGCCTTGCCTTCGTTGATGTGCAGCCCAAGATCTCTCGCCGTTTGTACGCCTCGGGGCGTTCTTCCCATGATGTCAATATCGTCAGCAGAGGTCAGTAGTTGGGTGAACTTAAAGAGGATCATACCCCCGCATTTACCTCAGCATCACCTTTTCCGGGACCAGGTTAAAGAGACCGCATGATAGGGCATCCCTTGGTCTTAGACCGTTGTTGATGTCGAATGGTCTTGAGAGTGATCCTGCTGTTGCTATTTGGCTTCGCACGTTGGTCAGGGTTAGCCTAGTCAGTCTTATCAATTTTGTCGGGAGACCGAATTCTCTTATAGCCGTGTACAGTTTTGCCCTGGCTATGCTATCATAGGCGGCTTTGAAGTCGATGAAGAGATGGTGCAAGTAATGTCCATATTCCAACAGTTTTTCCATCGCTTGTCGCAGAGAGAAAATCTGATCTGTTGCTGATTTGTCCGGAGTGAAGCCTGTTTGGTATGGGCCAATGTTGTTGTGAGCATATGGGAATATCTTATGGATGGTACTCAGCAACGTGATACCTCTATAATTGCTGCACTGTGTGATATCTCCCTTTTTATGTATGAGACAGATAATGCCTCTTTACCAGTCGTCAGGCATTGATTCGCTGTCCCACACCTTGAGCTCAAATTGATAAACCACTTGGTGTAATTGGTCGCCTCCGTATTTAACCAATTCGGCTGTAATTCCATCGGCTCCTGGCGACTTATGATTTTTAAGCCGATGAATTGCACGGATTGTTTCTTCTATACTTGGTGGTTGCAGTGTTTGTCCGTCGTCTTCAGTTGATGGGACCTCCAACTCGCCGATGTTCTGGTTGTTCAGTAGTTCATCAAAGTACTCAACCCATTGCTCCAATATGCCCATTCTGTCGGAAATCAGATTTTCCTCTTTTTCTCAACAGGATGAGCATCGAGGTGTGTAAGTCTTCATTCATGGTAAAACTTGCGCGCCTGGTGCGGTTGCTCCCTATACTTTTCGAGTTTACAGACCTGTTGGTTCGCCCAGGCTTCCTTTTTCCGTCTGTGAAGTCGCTTCTCCGTTTGCCGGAGTTCGTGATAAGTCTGCGCGTGACCGCAAATGCAGGATTCTTCCGTTCCGTTGCTAGCTTACATTCATCGTCGACCCAGCCGTTCCGACTCTTTTTGTGGCTGGGACCCAGTATGTTTGTGGCAGTATTTATGATAACGTTCTTCAGGTGGTTGTGAAGATCATTTGTTGATGCTTCATCTGCAGGATCTCTGTTGACTGCGGTTATTGCGGCATCCATTTCCCTCATATGGGTGTCGCGGAGGGCTGTGTTGTGGATGGCTTCAGTGTTAACTCTGACCTGATTGTCAGAGGGGATTCTGGGTGGTGTTGTAATTCGAGCCCGGAGCACTATGCCAACGAGATAGTGATCCGAGTCCGAGTTCATCAAGGCTGAGAGGTGGCGGCGTTCGATCAACACGTGGTTAACTTGGTTGAAAGTGATTCCGTCCACTTTTGTTTGTGGACCGCTTTCCGCGCAAACCAGGTACTTCCAACTACCATTTCGTGTGACACTGCTAATTGAATAATCCGCAGTCCGTTATTATTTGTATTTTGATGTAAGCTATGGGAGCCAGCGTATCGCCTGAATGCGGGCTTCGTCTCTATTTGGCTGTTAAAATCCCCAAGGATGATTTTGATATCGTACTTGGGACAGGCTTCGAGAGATCGTTCTACTGCCTCGTAGAAGGTATCCTTCTCCAACTCTGCAGGGCCGTGAACGTTAATGAGGCTTATATTTCTAAATTTGCCTCGCAAGCGCAGTGTGCATAGCCGTTTGCTTATATTTTCAAAGCCGATAACACCAGGTTTCATTTTTTGGCTGACTAACAAACCTACTCCGAGGACATGGTTTACTGGATGGTCGCTATAATATATGGTGTAGCGACTCTTCTCCAGCAGGCGTTTCTCAGGTTTTATGCTGCGTCATGGGTACCAATCCACGTTTTGCCCTGGGACCTATACTACCCTTTGACCACCAGGGGAAGTTAGCATAGATTTTTTAAACGAATATCCTTTGAACTCGCCTTCAATCTCGAAGGCTCGCGATAGATAACTGATGACTCCATCCGAAACCAAAAACCAACAATCCTTCGGAGATTCGTGTGGGTCTGTTGGGTACTCCGCCGCTAATGTAATTCTTCCTTCAAATCTTTCGAACGTTGGGGCAGTTAGTCCCAGGTCCATTTCATTTTCTCGTAGAATAAATTATAGCAGTGTGGGATTCCGTAGAAACTACCCCTGGTTATCCTCCTGCTCGAACTCCGGCGGGACCATTTATACACTCCGCGATTACGTTCCTTCCCAGCTATTGGTTCAGGTTCGTTCTCTCTATCGCGAACTTTGGGTAATGAAATATCACGTGCTCTATATCCCCATGCCAGCACTTACACAACAATTCGACAAACTGGTGCAGATACTGCCTGGAGGAATGTAGCAACCACCGTACCTTGTGAGGAATTGGGTAATGTGTTGGCTGGTTGGTCTGCATTTCCGCTCAAGCCACAACATAATGCTGGATAAGAGTTTATGCGTTCACCGACCCTTTGGAGATTCGTCCCTATGACTCTGACTTTGCCGCATTTCTACGTTCCATGTGCCCCTCCATACATTTGCAGCACACTCATTTTGTTCGCTAGAATGCTGAATGGAATCATGTCTGTCATCATCAGTACAACCTCTCTTGCAAGCGCTGCAAATCAGTCATCAGCTGGTAAGGCGTATTCACCTGCTTGCTTCTCTGGGAGCTTATAAGAGCCTACTCCCCCGCAGGCAGCGCGTAAAATAGACTGGGTTGCACCACTCGCAGTCAATACAATCTTCTAGTGTTTCGGCAACATTTTTGTAAGTTCCGCGGTGGCACTATCTGCCTTTTGACACATATACTCTGGCTGCTCCCTAAAGTTCAGTTTGGCATCAATCGTTATTCCGAAGTATTTTATGACCGGCTTAGAGATCACCGTAATTCCACCGACCTCCACCTTGACAGTGTTTTTCTTTCTGGGATCCGTTATTCCGTTTTCTCGTCCACCAGTGTCAACCAGGTGTTAGTTCTTACTGCGCTATGCTTCAACAACTACAGCCAGGGAATCGGAAAAGCCGACAATTATAGCCTTCTCTGAGAAGGGAAGTACAAGTACTACAATAGACATAAGATTCCCGTGGCGATTTACTATTACTCCTTCTCTCCATTGAAGAGTTCTGCAGATATTGATCGGTTAAATTTAACCACAATCTTTATGATCCCATTCGCAGCAGCGACAAAACCCATGACCACCGCCATAAGGATATGATATCTTCGACATATTGTTTAATGGGGGACTTCTTGCCAAGGAAGAGAGCTTTTCGTCACATTCGAGTTTACTTCTCTCCTATGGGAGCTCTCTGGTCGAGATACCACTGAATGGAACTTATCTTTAGTTTCAAGTCCTGCTACCTCCTTGATTTGGGTACATTTGAACGGCACTGGAAGATGAAAGAAATGCTGGGCCGAAAACTCTTTCTTTGCACTGCACGAAACTGTTAGCCTTAGTGCAGCATCCTCCTGTTTTAGGCTGACCCGTCAAAAGAAACGGGCGGTCTTCCTCAGGTTCTGATTAAAATTAGGCAATCTTATTAAAGTAAATGCAATTTTCGCATCGCATACCTCCAAAGAACATACACCTTTCGGATAATTAAGATCTTTCGCATAGTACCCTTTCCAGCATCTTCAACCGCATCATAATTATTTTCATCGTCCAAGGACATGCCTGGCTCAAAGACGAGAAATGGTACAAGGGAATTGCGTCCAAGTCCGAGAAATCATGTCACAATTCGTTACCACCACCACCTGGCATTAGTGCGGCAGTAAAGTGCTTTCTATTGTGACCATATTCCCACACTATCATATGATGGAAAAGAGGACACGGAATTCGCCTGGTTCGTTTCTCACTGAAGAATCTCAAATAATATGCACATTAGATGCACTCTTGAAACCACAATAGATGTTTTAGTTTGACGGAAGCGGGGGCGAGATGAAAGGATGGAAAAAACTATGAAGCAGACATTGGAAAACGTGAGAAATGGAGGGTTGAAATGCTTTTTCGAGTGAGAAAAGTGTGCTAATTTTCAAGTTTTTGCTGAACTACTTTTTTGGATGGTAAATATTTTTTAAATGGAAAATACAAATGTGGAACTGCATAAAGAGGCACAATGCTTCCTGCTCGCTACATTAAGTGGGTGCAATGGACTACGTAAAGTGCAGAGTCCAGAATGAATGCATGATAAATCTATGAGTAGACGAACTTCTTCAATTTAAGTATCTTTAGATAAGCTAAGTTGAACCCATTGTACAATGTCTTGTTATACATATTCTGGTGGTTTCCTCATTGTGGTTTTCCCAGACAAGGACCTCCCCTGAAGGCAAAAAGATGTAGAATCTATTCTTCGTCGAAGAGGACTCATCCCTTCCGTAATCTCAATTGACCTGTGGTCGTCTAGCACATGTACCCACTTCATTAAGGAAGCCAGATTTACGAAGAGTGAAGCATAACATAGTTAACGCTGGAATTAACCGACAAATGTAAAATTGGTAAACGAAGCCAAAAATGGAAATACAGATGACTTCATTCGGAGTAACGCTCAAGAGATCAAAGTATATATGGCGGAAATGGGCTAAGATTCGTCGCGAAAGCAAGTCAACAAAACGGAAACCTTGTAAGTTATAATGGTTCGGGAATCGGACTCTCTTGACTTTGTCATGAAAGCCACTCTGCAAAAGTGGGTTCGTTTGCATCCGTCGTTTTTCTTAGAGTGTAACCTATCTACTGTCACTTCCGCCCTCTAATCAACAACCGAAATTGACTACTCCGATGACATACCGGAGACAGGTTCTTCGCGAAGGCTTGGAGTTTTTGAGTAACATGTGGTCCACTCACACAAAGAGCCCTTTGTTGCGGAATAACTCAACTTGATATTGGTGTTGCGGATACCTCAACGCCAATATCAATTTCCAACACTTTAAACATAACAGCAAAGATGCTGTTAATGCGTCAAGTGACATTAAACTCAGGTCCACCGTCGACAGAAGCAGGGCTCCCAAGATAGACAAATTGCTAGCATTCTTCTCACCACACTTTCCAGTATCATTGCTTACTTAAATTTTCTTCTAGGTTTCTCCTCTCGTCTTTGAATCTCGGATAGTCTCGTTGACACTTCCACAGTTTGGACAATTGGGCCGCGTGAGAAACTGACTGAGATTATAATTAATCTCCCCATGTTGTCTCCCCAGCCACTCTTCCATGGTAGGGATCAGCCTGTGTATCCACAGGAGTGGAGTTTTCTAAAGTGCTCCTAACGCTCCTGCCATCTATTTACAGATCTTCTTCGTCTGCGACAAAGCAAAGGCTAACTTCGGACTTCAGTGCACATAGCACGTCATCTCATCTGCCAAGATGTTAATTGGTATCATTCCCAAGATGACGAATGCAGCCCATCTGAGAAGTTTCTGAAGGCAAAACTCATCCTTAGGGCTGTCCTCCTATAGACCATACTCAATTTATGAACAATTCCTCGGATAGGAATGGTATAAAATCGAGCTCACCACCCTGGCAATGAGTAGCCTACAAGTATACCGTGGTGCTCCCACGTTTGGCATTATCCTCGTCAGGGCCACACCCGCTATGGATCGCTGGTTACAAGCATATTGCGCGTATTGTATAATATTCAACTTCGTATCTATTATCACTCCCAAGTAATTAGTGACCGACTTGGAAGTGAGATGCGACTGCTGATTCTATTCTGGGGAGTCATATCGCTTCCGGCGCTTTGTGATGAGAACCGCTTTCGTTTTTGCCTTCGTAAGTGCCAATCCAACAGTCTTTAACCATTCTTAACAGTACTGATTACTTCACAAGAATATAACTCAGCATCCTCTAGATGCTTTACGACTATAAAGAATGCTGTATTATGGGCGTAACCTACTACCGGGGCCTCCTCCGGAATCGGAAGACTAAGCATATAATGTTTCACCACTACTGTGAAGTACAGAGCCTGGGGAACACCCGCAGAAACAAAGTCCTCCTGCGTTCCATCGTCGGTATCATACCAGAGCCGAGATTGGTGGGAACGCCAATCGCAGCCAGGGTTTCCCGTATTAAGCTGCAACTGGCCGAATTGAACGCATTTCTCACGTCTAGGGTTATCATAGCGTAATCTTTGCTGGAACTACCCTTCCCGTGAATCGCGTTCTCGGGCAATTCAGTAATTAATTTGGTACCATCTATAGTTGATCTTGCTTTACGTAACTCGGACTGCCGATTTGAAAGGCTTCCTTAGCTCTCAATAACCGGGAGTAATCTATTGTAGACTACGCGTTCTAATATCTCCCCCATAGTGCCTAGAAGACATATCGGTTTATAGGAGGGCAGTTCACCAGCTCTAGGCAGCAGTACCAGCTTCTGCCATTTCCATGCTGTAGGAAATATCCCCTCGACACGGTTTGGACAATTCAGCGAATATGTCTAATCCTGCTTTTACGGCGAGCTTAAGGATTTTATTCGGTAAGCCGTCCAGGTACGCAGCTTTGTTGTCACCTAATTTGCTGTAGATCTCCAACAACTCGTCTGTGGTTACTGCAGGGAATGCCGTGACATTCTGAGACCTATGAAATGTTTCAGTGTCCCTTACTTCGTGGGGGAATAACCCCTAAATGATTTTCAACAAGAGAGTAGGGTACGTGATCTGTGGGGACGACTAGCCCTAAGCTGTCCCATCGCAATTCTATAGGCGCTCCTCTACGGATTTACATCCGCTGCCGTGCAGAGCTCCTTAAAACATTCCCTCTTGCTCCGATGACAAGCTTGAAGTTATTTCTACTGGGCAATGAGCATTTTCTAGGCATGGACACGAAAGCTCTTTCCGTGGAGCCGCATGCCTTAGTAGGTTATCCTATTTACACTTCTAAGAAGCTTCCCTCGTGAAGTGTTTTTGCAGAGCAGCCTGATGTCTTCCTCAGCTTTAGGTAACCTGTTTTCCTGGCCTATGGTTCTCTCCTTAGTTGAAAGATGATTGCCTTGTGATCGCTGTTGCTGTACTCCTCGCTAACATGCCAGGCCGTACCAGTGCAGGGCTGACAAAGGTCGTGTCTACAATTGAGAAAGATCCCCCTTTGCAAAAGGTGCTTGCTTCAGCTTCGTTGGTCAAAACTAAATCCAACTGGGCAAAAGCCTCTAATAGACTTCGGCCCCTTGCTCTACTCTCCCTGCTTCCCCACTCGCGGGCCTAACCGTTGAAATCACCGGCAATCACCTTTGGACTTCGTTCCCTTGCATCAAAAACAAAGTTGTCTAATATGCCTTCAAATTTAGACAATGTGACACTGGGTGGGGCGTAGCAGCTATGCACGTAGACATCGCTTATTTCACCCACACGAAACCACTGACCGACTGACTCATGGAGCATTGGATAGCTTGGCGACCATATCCCCACATTGCCGCTCTAACAATCGAGTCTGTGACCCATTATATTACTATAGGCTTTTCTCAAGCTCTCGATGGATTATTCTTCCAATTCTTCCAATTTAAATTATTCTTTGGACGCAGTGTATATTCTTCAGTTTTCTGGATATCACTTCGTCAAGATCCTTGCATTGTATGTAGATCTTATGCTTTTGGGCCCGTACTATGACGTTCTCCCGAAGCGATTACTTCACTTGGGTGCGAAAGGCGTCGGTTTTGCCCAAGCTGGATTCTTTCAATTCAAACATGATATCGCCTTTCTGAGTCCTTCTGATCTTCCTGACATTTCCACCCAGATCTTTTAAGTCGGGGTCAGATTGGACCGTTTTAGAATCTCCGCGGACGATAAATTGCCCTTACTGCATATAACAATTGCCTCTGGGTGAATTTCTTCGTATTTTTATTAACTACCTTTGTCCAGCCACCATTTTCGTTCCCCTTAGGTTTCCCGTTGATCGCTGACGCTCGCACTTGGCTCACAGGTTTTTTACCTTTCGTACTTTTAGCTCCTTTCTTCAAAAATGCTAGGGTGCTGTTTTTTCCCTTAGGCGCTTGCTGAATCCGGGGAATATCACTGTATTTCTTCTGGGCGCATTTCTTTGCTGGCAGATCGCTAACACTACGGTTTGGCGTCACTTGAGTCGCCTATAATACTGCTGGTGTGTGAGGTTTCCGCTTTTCCTTAGGGTCTCTTTCCTCCTCCTGCGACCTGTTGTAGAAAGCCCTAATGGCTCTCACTATGTTTTTGATAGCTTGATGCCTTGCCCTTGCTAAACTCAGATAGCTCAGCTATTTTAGTTCCAAGCTGCATGAAAGGTAGCTCCGCGAGGTCAGGGCACCGTTCTCTGTGAGCGTATTACTCCTTTTAAACGCGCCTTTACCCGTGGCATCTAACGTGCTTTCCTGCGTTTTATTTTTTGCAGTCTTCGGCAATGGTGGAGATCAAAGAATAGAGGAACTTCTCCTGAATGGGTCAATTTCTTGGTTTCGGAGTACCTCATGTGGTCGTCTCTTTAGGACAAATGCGGTGGGTCTCGAAACCGCCTTAGTCGGGAAGCGTTCTCCTTTCAATTTATCATTTTTTTCTTTCTTTATTAGTGTTAGTGACATGGTCTCCAAAACTAAACTAACTAATCACAGTGGCCATTTGTGCATCACCGAAGCAATGCGGCCGAAGAATATCGACGTGCGAGCCCCTGTAACGTAAGTTTCCTCCTGCTCTCTTCTTCTGGGTGTCCTTCCCATTTTCGTCTGCGCCCCAGAGATAAGCAAACACTAGCAAGGTCAGAAAAAAAAAGTACATGAACACACATTTACACATAAATAGGTAAGCTCCTTTCCGCCGCCTAGGGTCGCACTTGATGGGAACTCCTCAATGTTCTGCCCCTTCATGGAGATTGGAAGAGTGCGATAACCAGTCAGACTAAGAATCTTCACTTTGTTGGTATGGTGAGAGAACAGATAGATGGGATCATCGTATTCAAAGTGTTTGAGGAAAGATGTCATGGTCGCCGCTCTCTACTTTTAATTTCAAATTCCTCGTAAATGTTACCTTGATGCAGCGCATAGCATTTTGCCACTCTCACCGAGGCTATTCGTTTTTCTCGAATGCTTCTCCTGCGTAAAGCATTTCAGATACCCTCCCTGTTCACGCTGTCGAAAGCCCTCTCACAATCGATGGAAAACAAACGAAGCGAAGATCTGAACATTCACTGAGAAAGATCTCCGATTTCCAGGGTTTCCGCCTGAGTGTAAGAAGCCCAAAGATCGTCAAATGAAACGGCCTTGTTCCGCTTGAGCACACTGATGACCAAAATCACTTCCTTTTTGTTTAGAGAAGTAGTCCTTATGTTACGGCGTCTGGCCATTTCATCTACAAGAGATGGAACTCCATCACATATTATACGGTTGAGAACCGCGGTGAAATATTCCTTCCATCTCTCAAGCTGTTCGTCATTGTAGATGAGGAGCCTGCCGTTAACGTCCCCCACAGAATCATCGTGACTCTTGTGACCACCAAATTTCCTTCCCCCTACTCACCTTCAGTTTCGTTTGCTCTTCAATTTGCTTCCATGGCTTCCATGTCGTAGCCATCAGCCAAATGTCGCCCCTTCTGAACTTGGCTAACAATCGTATTGGTACTGGAGAGAAGTGCGCTGTCATAGCTGTTTGTAATCATCAAAAAAGAGTAACAGGGTATTGTATTATAAAAGGACTACTAAATTGGGCTTTGTAGCCCCCATAGTGTTTTCTATAAGTCACATAAGCGGATAGCCCCGTTCTATTCGCTAAACTTATATTATAGGTACACAAACCCGGAACCATTTGACATACTACTTCTGGCTAGGTCTATTCAGTGTAGGAGCATACACCGTATGCTTCAGGGAACCTCAGCTAACCTGGTCCCTAGGAGAGAGTGTGATACCATGTAAAGACATCGAAGAAGTCGCAACGAAGGAGGATAACCACGAGGCTCCAAAAAACGGTTTGGATCATTCGGTTTGCAAGACCCCGCCATCAGAAAGCTCAGAAAGGCATACTTTATGAAACTTTGCGCGGCGGTAGACCAAAATTCCTGGGGACAGCCTACAGGGTTGTTATGAAGAAGATGAAAGGACGAATAACACTGACATGCCCATATCTGTGGAGCTCAAAAAATATAAAGCAGCGCTGAACATCTTAACCATACTTGCGGTAACCTAGGATTAGCTTGCGGAGATTTGCAAGAGAATCTATCATAGCAAAGCTCCCGTGGCTGGAGACGGTTCTTGCTTGCCCTTGCGGAACAAAAGACAAGGACGATCTTGATAATCAACCGTAGGAGAAGAAATACGATTAGTATGCGCGTTGGTGGCCACATGATTATTTCAAATCCGGCTATCAAATACCTAGGGGTGATGATTGTCGCGAAGATCAATTTCAAGAGGCTCTTAGACTATGCCTTGAAAAACCGGTAAATACCACGGATGATGCCTAACATTAAAGGCCCAAAAAACAACCTCAGATTACTTCGCGGGATCGGTTTGGGAGGAAGCACTAATATGATAGAGCAATCAGAGGGGGGTAAACATGACTTACCGCTTAGTGGCGCTAAGGATGGGCAGCGCCTTCAGAACAATCTCGGGCAAGATAGCCTGTATTATTGTGGATAAAGTCTCGATGAACATTCTGGAAACGCTTTCTGTACGAGAAAATGGGAATGAATCTACTCAAAAATCATACAGAATACCAGTGGGCGGCAGGGCGGATGTCGCTGAAAAAATAGCAGCAACGGTGGGATGACTCGCAGAGGGTTCGTGTGGAAATACTTGCGTAGAAGATAGTGATCGGTTGCAGTCCTATCATCGTCCTCACTTTTGATTGTAATAGTCAACGTATAGTGCTCTCTTTGCCTGTGATGGCCTGCAACCGGCTGATATAAATTCAAAGGTTGCGGTTGGATATTAGCGATGGTACCTGATATGTCAACTAGTGCTACCGTGATCGTCTCTTTGTTGTTGAGTGGGATTTGAATCCTCTATAACAGCTGATGCAGAGCTCACAGAAGTCCCTGGCTCATAAGCATATTGTCTGGGAAACAGGAAGGAAGTGGAAGTAATTCGCCTATGGGCTAAGCATGATATGCCTTCATACCGTCTTTATTTAGCAGAGCACAACATTGGTCCTATATATTTTTCCTATTTTCTCTTCTATAGTTCCTGGAGCATTCATTTGTTTTCAACAGGACCAAGTGATTTATAGTATTATCGCCGAGTTCGCTTTACCTAAAGTAGGCCTGGAAAGCCACGTGGCGCAGAATAGTGACGAAGACTACAAGGTTCTTGGAGATTCCTGGAAAGAGCTTCTTTCCTTTTTTTTATACTCGCATCTTTATTCTACACTGACAGGACCAGGCACATATTTTTTATAAAATACACGAGCGCCAGTTAGCTAATATCTATTCCGGAACTACATGGCCTGTACCGTCAATTTTTTTAATTCCCTGGATTAATAAATGCTCCTTATGGCCAACAGTTTTCGGTATCCTGTTTGCTTACAAAAAGATATCCTTTTCACCATAATGCTTTTATGACTAACTACTAAGTTCAGAGAATGACCAAATCTACAGAATTTAGAAGGACTCACTTCAGCGATTCCATTTCAAAACGAGCTTCACTCCACTTTCTTTCTAATTGCTAAAAGGACAATAAGTTTGGTAAGTACCCCCAAACTGCTGGTCGTTTCCGTATGTTGAAAGCACTTTACGAGTGGACTCGACAAGACATTATTGCTTTCAATTCTCCCATCTTCCAGTTCCATCTTGTTCCCAGCTTCCATTCTTTTTCTCCCAGAAAAGAAAGTGCTTGGAAATTTATCCTTAAAGAATCATCGAGCCATACCCTTTCGTTAACTGTGACGTTGAGTGTCTCCATCTTTCATCGAAATGAGTCAAGTATAAGGTTCTGCTTTGTAGATTTTACCTCCATCCATAAGGACAACAGGCGCTTGGAAAATCATCCATCCATTCATCGAAATAGAATCGTTATCAACATCATGATCCTCGTGAAAAGTCAACAAGAATAGTTTCCATTATTATAGCATCCTGTGAGGAGTTGGGTACATAAAAGTTTGTCTCTACTTCAACTCTACTCTGATTTCTCTTGACTTTGAAGAAAATATGCTTACAGGACTAGGAAACGTGAAACCAGAGATGACTGACTGCTTTCTGCACGAAAAGTCCTTTTTTTGCTTCAAAGTCTACAAAAGTAACTGGAAGAGATCTCCATAACTAACTCGCAGGATTTTTTTTGAAACTATCGCTGAATGCAGCAAAAATGTTTTTAATGTTTTTTATTCAGCTCCTTTCAAAGGTAATGTGCGTATTCAGATAAAGATCCTTTAAGTCGATTCAGCGAGACGATGAGGACAGCGAAGGAGAAATGAGATTACTTGAATCGTGACATATTTGGGGCCAAGAAAGAAAGTAATTTAGAAGAGACAAGTGCATTTTTACTAGGGCCATATCCGTGGTAAACCAAAGGATGCGATAAAAGGGATACTCTCATTTCAAAGACATATCTTGTGTCTGACAGGAAGTAGAACGATTGTGCAATTATGAACGATATGCCTGGGGGTAAGGAGGATTTGATGAAATGATTCTTCCTTTGTTTTGACCAGGCAGACCAAGTGCAATTAAGGTTCCTTTTTTGAGTTTCTGCCGGTTTTGGGCTTGTGATTGTCTCATCATTGACTTGGGTTTTTGGTATATGTAGGTATTCTGCAGGGCATATGCTCAACTTCCTGCGGAAACCTTTGGGTTTGTATTTTGTAATGCGAACTGCATAATAATATTTGCAATAATTTGTTGGAGCTGTAAGGGGAGTTCTGAGTCCATATCCATTTGATGACGAACCGGGGTTAAACACCTCAGTTTTAAAAAAGTTTTCGTCTAGGGCAGAGGCAACTCATCAGACGCTGCCGCACCTCAGCCCGGAGATATTGTCTGTGTAGAACACTACTATACCATGGGGATCAAAAAGTCGTTCTGTGATTGGAGGGATAAGTGGATCTGGGGAAACAGATGAGTTCGAAGAAGGTTATCTTCAACGATCTTGATCTGCATGGCTTTGGAGATAAGAGGATTGAGATGGGATTGACACTTGATGAGACAGGAAGTTCGGAGCATGACGGGCAAGGAAGGCATCGATACGTGGGGTTTCGCAGGATTCGTAGAGGATCAGGTTGGAAATGTATTTGGAGCGGTCTTCGATTTAAAAAATGTTGGCGCAGTGGCGAAAGATTTTGCGCTCTTTAAGACGGAGTCGTCCCATTTGGAATGGGGAGCAATCGAACCAAAGAATGGAGCCGAAAATGAGGAGTGGTCGGATAAGCTGCTTATAACAAAACAGCTTGATCCTATTCAAAGTAGAGATATTGTATTTAAGGATAGGATACAAGGATCTGAAGGGACCAGTTGCACGGCCTAGTGTCTTCGTTATATGAGGGACGTGGGAAAGGCGGGAATTCATTGTCACTCCGAGTTATGTGAATTTTTTTTATAGTAGAGATAAGATCGTCGTGAATTGTGAGTGGCAAAGATCTAATGTCATTCCATATTTGCGGCGTCATTCTCATGTTTTCATGGAAAACGATGGTCTCGCATTTGTCGAGGGTGAAATAATGGTAAAGCTCGTTTAAATAAGAATTCAGACAAGCTTCATCGTGGGTGATGTCTTTGGTGGCGGTATGAATGATTAGGTCTTCCGCGTATTGAAGGATTCGGATAGAACACGAGTGTGGAGTTGGTTTGGCGATGTCGGTGGTGAACAGGGAGAAAAGGCTTGCAAAAAGCACTGAACTCTGAGAAATGCCGGCAGGGCAAGTCTAGAACGAGGAAAGGTGGTTTTGGATGTTGACTAAGGATTTCCGCTCATCTAGAAAGCTAAGAATTAGCTTACAGCTGGGGGGATAGAAATTGAGACTTTTGGAAAGCTTATACGGAAGTCGGTATTGCCATACGGAGTCGAAAGCTTTCCTTAGGTCAAGGAGACACGCTGTGGTGGGTTTCCTCCGATTGATACCCAGAAGGATATCAGTCTTGAGTGCGTGCTCAGCCGCGACTTTAGTTCGGTTGGCGAATTGTAACTCAGGAAGAGTGTTGTTGGAAATACAGTGCTCGTCTATGAAAGATTTAATGATCCGCTCGAAAATTTTGGTGGAGGAAGATAGGATAGAGATAGGCCTGTAGCTATCAGGATTAAGTCGGTTAAAGGTCTTTTTTGGAATGGGTACAATGCGAGCACTTTTCCAATCGGTGAAGAAGCCGGCGTTGAGGAGGCTGTAATTAATGATAGAGGAAAGTGTAGTGGAAATGTTGGGAACGCACTTTTTCAAAACTATGGAAACTATGGAAACTGATCAATCTACCCGAACTCCGAAAGAAAAGTAAAAGAAGCCTCAGTATGGAACCTTTTGGAATTCCATCCGTGACAGTGTACTCCTCGATTAGACGAATTGAGTACCCAAAGGTGTTTAATTTACCGAAGTGTTCTTGGTGCAACGTAAATTGGAAAAACTAAACGACATTTAGTGAGCCGAACCAGATCGTTTAAAGCCATATCGCACTTCTGATAGACCACCCCCTTGTTTATTAAGCGGCTGTTCTCTATTGTTCTATTAATTCCTTCTTTGGTAGATAGATATCAGGAGTTTCGCCTGATAGCTTTTGGGATTTGGGTGATAAAACCAATTTCCCTTCTTTCCTCTGGGTCTGGCTTGGCAGCCGGCCTGATCGTTCTGCTTCAATTTCCGCCCTATGTTGAAACCTTATTGTTCACAATATGCCCGCAGTTCTTCCTTTTTTACTACCCAGTAACTGAAGGTATTAAGAAGGAACAAACTGTCCTGTTGGACTTCCTTCTGAGATTCATCTTCCTGTTGTTGCTGTCAGGGCAAGTTACAAAATTGACAGAAAATCAAGACGGCTCAAATTTCGGTAATTGAGATCTTGATTTCATCAGTATTTTGGGTTTCCGTTCGGGAGCAAACGTCGTTTCGGTATGGTAGCATCATAAGTCTCGGTTACGGGTTGAGACAACTATTTTCAATACCTCTTTTGTAATTGCTAAGAACTATCCTCTATAAGAGCTCGTTCGGACCAAGCCTAGTTCGACTAGGATGGAATGGTGGTCAATGTACATAGGAATTACTTGCCAGCGAAACCATCGCCCTCGCGAAGGAAATACTGTTATATGTTAGTGTGACAAGCGAGCCTTACTTTCTTCCTCGTAAAGTGGACAAGTGTCCGACGTTGGGCAGTATCATATCTGTTATAAAAACTGAATCTAATCTAACCTGTTATTCCGTTGTCGTTGCTGGGTTCGTAGTAGTGTAGTCAATCAATTTTGGGACTCCCTTTTTGGCTTCGTAACAGATTGTTTTCCGTCTAGGATTGTCAGCTCTACCCGACCCCCAACCTGGAGGACCAGTTGGTACAATTTGTCCCGTTTTTAGGTGCGGGAGACTCGCCAACATACTTCTCCGTCTGCAGCTTTTCGTTAAGAAAGAGCTGCCAGTGGTCACCACGTGGAGGTGGAGATAGAGTTTGGTAGTAGAGTTGTTGGTGTTGATTCAACAGTCGTTCCTTCCCTTTTTGGAGGGTTGGAGGTTTTCTGGAGGCATCACTTGCTTCGCCTGACCTCCCTTTATTTATGAAGTTTTCGCGTTTTTATTACGCTGGGCAATTTTGTAGACAGGTGCTATGAGCGTGCATCTCGATTGATCATCCTATCCTAGTTCTTTCAAATCATTAGTTTTGCAGTTATGTTGCTCTTTCAGCTTTGGTAAAAGTAACGAATTTTCAGATTGGTACGATTCTCTATGCAGATCATGCAACTAAAGTGGGAACATTTTTATATAACTTCATTGTGACTTCTGGTAAAACATCGAGTTTCAGTAGCTATTTGGTCAGTAACTCGCGTTTACCTGTCGCATCACGAAGTTGGTAGCCAATTTAATGAAAAGATATAGATCTCGATAATTATTAAGGTTGGGTTGAATGATTCAGTATTATTTGAATCGTCTCTTCAAACCCGTTCAGGCTATGCCTACAATTGGTGGAACCTCTGTTTTCCTAAGCGTAGAATAAAAGTCGATGGAATGCAGGGGACATCCCTATACCCAAGTTGGCATGGCAAAATTGGTACCATCGAGATATTTGATCTGGTAGCACGCAAGACAGGGAAGATCGCTGAAAAGGCCGTTAGGTTCACAGTACCATTGGCACTTTAAATGTGACAAACCTTTTGCATTTTCTTCGCTGTGGAAATGAGACCTAGGTCATCTCCTTGTTGATAACTCTATGCGCAGTCCGACGTTTACTGACTTGGACTCCCGTCTTTCCATTCAACTCCACCTGGTCTTCTAGTTATCTGTAAAACCGGCGTATCGAGCAAGCAGTTTCGTCTCATCCGTTTCGTCGGTTAGTTTATCTTCTTCAGGTCTGTTTTTCTCTTCCACAAACGCCAAGTTGGGCCACTTATGAAAGTTGCGAAAAAGTGTCCTTCCCCAATCATCAGGCAACCCACATCCGAATGCACCGTAGGGCAAAGTTTGACCGTCGAGTGAAAAAAAGTTTATGTGCGAGTTTTAGCTTCGATGCATACTTTTCATGGCGAAATTCAAACAGTCCTGCGTGTGCTTTAGTTCATATTTTCACATTAGCATTTTGGACAGTTCCATTCCTGTCAAGTTCACCCAATTTAGTTCCCTCAACCATTTCTCTTCACCCCTTAGTGTCGTGCCCATGAGCTCTTCCTGATTTCAAGTTCTAGTCTGTCTAGCAGCATTTCCACTCCTTTCCTGGTCTACTCATCCGCCTCATAGCCTCGTCAACGTTTTCTAATCCAATATGGCCTGCAACTTGGAGTATCCATATCCTATTGGATGAACCAATCGTACTTAATTTATCAAGCTAATCCTATACGAGTCTATAGTTGGCCTGGTTATACTTAGGTGGTGTAATAGCCACCTGACTGTCAGTTACGATCGCAATGTTTTGATCCCTATAGTTCCTTTGGAGTTCAATGTGGGCACAACTACCTTTGATGTATCTTTCCACCTGAAGTATACCAAGGTGCTTAAATATTAGTTTAAACTGCTGCCCATTTTCTCAGCCGTGGTGGACCCGTCAGTATACCACGTAAACAGTTGCTGGTTTTTGGCAGTCGGTCGCTGCCATGCTCTTCTAGTCCGGGTCTGTTGTTTCGTGTTTCTAATTTCTTATCGAAATGAAACCTCTTTGTCATGCTATCTCATGATATTAGTAATTCTTCTTCTTCTCGCTGATACCCGACGACATTCTCAAGGTTCTTCCTTGCCAGAATCTGTATGTAAAGATTACAAAAGGACCTTCAGGAATGCCGTTTCAATC
The DNA here is from genome assembly GCF_905115235.1 of Hermetia illucens. Classification (NCBI taxonomy): domain Eukaryota; kingdom Metazoa; phylum Arthropoda; class Insecta; order Diptera; family Stratiomyidae; genus Hermetia; species Hermetia illucens. The sequence continues at coordinate 160,727,329 of NC_051851.1, read as the reverse complement.
TTCCTCCCCTCATTTTGACAGGCCTTTTTTGAGATCAGTTTTGTATCATCAAGAAAATTTGGCGAATGCTTGGTCCCAGATCTGGACTATACAGAAACTGTGGCACAGCCTCCCTCTATGCTCTCGGAGCTTCTGTCACGTCGTTGAACATAAGTGCGGTGGATCGCTTTTGGTCAGTCATCTGCTTCAATCTCGCTAGTCGTGCACAGTAGATGTCAGAGTTACGTGATTTTCCAGATGGGAGTAGCTGATAGTAGACGATTTCATTACAGTGCAAAGCAAAACCTTCTTGGTTGGTAATTTGAGCTTGACAATTGTTTTGGGTCAGCTGACCGCGAATGAACCAAGGTCTTTCTCGGCCGTTTATTATTATTATTTTGTTAAGGGAAAGTCGCACCGCGTCCTTGAAGAACTATTGTGCCCCTTTTACTGGTTATAGTGTACCTGTTGATCATAGTATCTCAAGCAGGCTAGTAACCGTTAGGAACTTTAGTATGTTCCCCACTTCCAGAAGTTTCAGCTTTGCATCTGGCATTAAGTGTTCTCCCAGATGTATCGACCTACTTTGCACAAGTGCTGGACACTGTCCCAGGACGTGCATATAGGTTTCGTCCTCCTCCTCACAGAACCTGCAGGCAGTGTCCGTAGATATCCCTAGCTTCCCTAGGTGGTAGTTCAGCCGACAATGACCAGTGAGAATTCCCACTATGATTCGGACGTTCTTTTTGGTGAGGTTTAAGCAATCCTTTGTGCGCATGGGTTCGTATCCCCCAATAAGCACCCTGGACTGCTCCATCCCTGGTGGGCCCGCCCAGTATAGTTCCCTCAACCGTTTTTCTTCGTTTCTTAGATTCATAGCCATGAAACCGTTTCCGATTCCACAGAAGGGTTCTGGCCCGTATAAAGGCATCCCTGCTCCCTTCTTGGCTAGTTCATCCGCTGCCTCATTGCCTTCCAGCCCAGCATGGCCTGGAACCCAAAGTATCCAGACCTTGTTGGACGAGCCGAGTGTATTCAGTCTCTCAAGGCATTCCCATACCAGTTTAGAGTTCACCTGGTTGGACCTAAGTGCCTTGATCGCTGCTTGGCTATCGGTGAGAATAGCTATGTTCTGCCCGCTGTAGTTCCTTTGCAGATTAAAGGAGGCACATTTGTCTATGGCGTAAATTTCCGCCTGGAATATGCTAGTGTACCTGCCCATTGGCTCAAAGTACATTTTCCTTGAACCAATGACACCGGCACCCGCTCCCTCTGCTGTGAGGGATCCGTCAGTGTACCAAGTAATCAGTTTCTGGTTTAAGCCGTATGTCGCAGCCACGCTTTCCCAGTTTGTCTTGTTACTCCAACGTGTTTCAAACTTCTTATCGAAGTGAAACCTCGTTGTCATGTTGTCCCTCGGTATCAGTAATTCGAGATACCGCCTAGAAAGGATATCAATCTTCCTTCGATTTAGGCAGCTCCCCGCCTCACTCATGCTACCGGCCATCCTGAATATTGATCTCCTTGCCTGCATCTGTATGTGCAGATGGAGAGGGGTTAATCCCAGAAGGACCTCCAGGGATGCCGTTGGGCTTGTCCTCATTGCCCCACTGATACACACGCAAGCCAGCCTTTGGAGCTTATGTAATTCCCTGGCTTGTGTGCTGAGTTGGGTTCTTTCTGCCCAGATTACCGCTCCATAGGTAATCATTGGTCTTACTATTGCAGTATATATCCAAATTAGTATCTTCGGGCTACAACCCCATTTTTTTCCTGCTATGGATCTCGGTCGTTATTCTTGTCTGCCATTTTTCATCGCCAGTTGCCATATACTTACTACGTTTCAGTAAAGAATTGCTAGCATCAACTGAGTCCAAGAGGTTCTTTGGCATTAAATTTTATGGCAGCCATTGAATGAGCTTCTCCTTGAGACGAGTCTTCTACAAATGGTTCCAAACGGTTATTTGGTTAATCTTCAGTTCCCGAGTAATAGAATGAGTGCTCTCCTGCTGCTCCTAAGTGACGATTTTCATGACGTTCGATATATTTGATGATAACCTAGCAGAAACTGCCTAGTCTTTGATGCTTTTATTACCAGAATACAATGATTGGAATTTCCGTTGTGCTGTTACATTCAATGCTATCTTCGGTCCATAAACTGTACAATTTTCTTTCGTTGCCTGCTCCGCCTTTTAATGTTGTCGTAGGGATCCTCAAGAGGGCATTGACGCTCTTATAAACAACTAACATGACCAAAATTTTCCTAGCAATTTGACTGCCTACTAGAGAACGCTTGTAATCTGGAGAGGCGTCGCATTACTCAAACACTGTCCAACAACTTTTTTTTAGTATGGCCCCATGCGATGTACACATCGGCAGATACGCCCTACTACAGATTTCTAGCGGAAAATCTTCAGAGCTTTTCACTTCATTCAATATTTTCGGGGTGCACCCCTATCTTTTCCCTGCCATGGAGCTGCTAATCGTCAAAGCTCTTGTAGCTTTCCTGCATATGTTGTGGGTACTGATAAGCGGTTTGAAATTATCTGAGATATGTAAACTCTCGTGTTATCAATAACGTAACGCAACGAGTCAACTCGTAAAGCCTATGCTGCGCTGGATCTGTACCACACCCTTCTGAGTGAGCAGGTGGGATGATTCGACTAATGATACTGCGGAGGTTACTTTTTCTTCGTTCAGGTCCGGATACATTTCTTTCTGTGGGGCCCACTGTAGCCCAAGTTGGCTTCTTGACCTGGATGTCGACTAATGTTTCCAAGTTCGCAGCCTTAAACTTCGCTCAACATTAATGTTGACGTGTTTTTATTGTAAATATTTGTTCTGAAAGACATGCGGCCTTCCCACTCGATCGACCCTAAGGAATACGTGCCAATAGGTCCCTAGCTAGACGTGAACAAACATTAGCGTAGTCATCTCATTCGCATTCTGAATTTTCCCAAGAACAATTGAGGATTTGACGATACGTTCTCCGCCAAGAAAAATTCTCCTGGCATTCGCAACACGATTCCGTAGGTGAATTCTGCAAACAATGCTCCTAAATTATACTTGATCACATTCCTGAGTTCCTGGCGTACTGTCAGGAGAATGCTGAACTAGCCATGACTTCTGCTATGGCGCATAATCACTGCTTCCGGTAACCAGTGTCAGCGTTCCGAAATTTTGTTCAAAGCGGCATGGTACGGTACGGTCCGAGTATTCTCGTATCGTGAGTGCCTTGAAAAGCGCTGCTTCGAACTGCGGCCCTTAATCGCAGATGATCGTTGCTAGCGCTCCAACTTCGTGATTGCCTTGAAAAGTATCGCCCCGAACGTCAACCCTTGATTGCTGGTTCTCCGAACCTGGAAACTCATGCATCAAAGAAAGTATCTGCTACCGTCTTTGCAGATACATTTGATCGGCAATGCTTTCGGCTACCGCGAGGACCCATGAACCCCATGGTCGGGACATATAGGTATCCCTGCTAGTCTTATCAAGACGCCCAAGATGTCAATGTGTACGGGCTCGAATTTGGTATACGCCCTCAACTGTTGATGTCCTTTTACAGGGCTGGCTAGATATATTTTCTTTGGATTCGCTTTGGTGTTGCTCGATCCCTCGCCAGTGCACCTATTTTCTCGCTGTTTATCGCTAACCGCCCATTCAATGGCAGATGGTTTAGAGTCGTTGGATCTGTCAACTAGATTCCCCGCTTGAAACACCTACTCCAGATCGGGTGTATATTTAATTGGAGTCCTGTCCTTCGTTTTAGTTCTTGCCACTTGCATACTGGCTGCGTTTGTCAGGTGACACCTATAGATATTGATAATACGCAAGAATCTCCCAAGTGAGTCAGTTGATATTGGTTTGTTGAAATGCTGTATCACCGCTACTTTATTTAACAGGGGTCTGGGTAGCTCTGTTTCAATTTGGTATTTCAAGCTTCTATCGCGAAGATGTATTTACTCACATTTATATGGAATCCAAAGTTCTGGCGTTTTTGAAGGCTATCTGGATGTCGTCGTTATACGCGAAACAGCACTCCAGTTCCGCCGATGTAACGTTAAAAGGTTTGCGCTCTGTTCTTTAACCCGAAGGTGAAATGAACTCAAATAGGCCGAAGGGGGTGATCACCGCTGTCTTCGGCACGTCTTCAAGGGCTACTTGGTAGCAGGTTCAAGTTAAATCCAGCGTCATGAAAATTTTACAATCATGTAATCTTCTTATGAAATCCTGTAGATGCGCGATTGGATACCCGCTGACCGAAGATAGTCGCCGTAAGGACACTAGGTTTCGTCTTTCTTAGGAACGAGATGCAGTGGATTAGCTCATTGACTGTTTGAAAGATGCTGAGGAAGATAATCCCGGCCCTCATTAACCTCGATTGATCTTACTTGTTACACTGCTGACGTTTATTTCTCCATTAATCGGGTACGTACGTCACATTTTCGCGCTTTGGCTCCGAGTTTGTGATGGTAGAAGGGCCTGGTTTCCTTTCCGTCTACTCGTCGAGTGAAAGCGAGAACGTCTGGGTTGTCCTTTCCGGCCTACGGAATGTTTCGGTTAGTCGCTAAACTCAGTTGAGGTCTCCTGAATTTCGTCACTGCCAGGCGCTATGCCAATTGGAGGAATGTGATTTGAGTTTTCATATCCACAATAATCTCGAACTTTTTGTCAGTCTCCTTTTCATATCTGGTCTCTATTCATCCCAGTTTTGCTTCTTCAGGTTCACTATCTCTCTGTTAAACCTGCTTCGCTGCTGCGGTAACCTCTTCTCAGCTGCAGCTTGCTAGCACTGGTATGATATGCATTTGGAGCTTGAGCCCTTCTCTTCGTAAGAGTCTCCCAGTTCAGTATCAAGGCGGACTTTCGATTGACCAGGCAGATACTAAGCTTCCTTTTTCCTTTGAATGGTTCCTCCTGTATTGTGAGGAATTCCGGGGCTGATTTCTATAATTTCTTGGTAATTCGTTGTTATCGTTATTTTTTATAGTTGTTAACATTGCGTAATTCACCCAATAAATCTCTCCGACAGTCATTTGGCATTGTTTTCAGTTAATACTAAACGGTTAGCACGGTTCGTTCCAACAGCCGTCAAATGCAATTAGCAATACATAATTCATGATCATATGACACGCTTTCATAAAGCGTGTAAAACGGCCCCGCAGTAATTATCATTAGTAACATCAGTACCCAATTTGCATGGCCACTTTTTTCAAATGGATACAACAAGCATTACATTCTGATTTCTGTACTTCTGTAGTAAAATTCATGAATGCTTTTTTTTTATCGTAAACGCTTTTGCGTATCAGAAGCGGAAACAATGGTTTTAATTTATCAGAAATTTTACGCTATTTTCGGTTTTCATTAACTACGCAGAGAAATATTTAAAGCTAAATATTTTATAAGCTTTTATGGCGGGAAATTCGTTTTAATTATGATTTAGGATGACTGATGGCTTGTAAGCCCATTTGTTCAGCTTTCTAGGAAAGCTGTTAATATTTGGGAATGACGTGAATTGCTGTTTTTTATTAGAAATCGATAAATGACTTATCCAATTAATTTATCTTAATAATGGTCAAAAAATATTTGAAGGGTATTCCGTCCAGGTCACCTATGTTCCAGAGCTGTCCATTTCGGGCTATTTGCTCCGTGCCCCTCTGAGAGGTTGACACTCCTATTTGACAGTTATTATTTTCCTCCACGCGGTTTCAGAGCATCCATCTCTTCTTGCTAAAAAGACCAGTTGATCACTGGTCTCGAAAACCCTACTAAGCCCCTACTAAGAAAAGCAAAGAGGAAGAAAGCTGAGAATGAGGATGCAACTGGTCTAATATCGGTTTGTGCACCCAGTACAATTAACATGGGAAGGTTTTCAGCAGACGGCTGAGGAAGGCGCCGTCACTGCGCCACTAGGTATAGCTATATCCGTAGATATCGCAGGAAAGGAAGCGCTACCATCAACGGAGACCCATACTGGACCCAGCAGACTCCTCAGGGAAATAATTAACGGTTTCTACAAACTCTTCAATACAAAAGTGTTACAAGGGAGGAAACTCCTATAATGTCCTTAAGTATTGGAAAGCACCTGGCTTGGATGGCATTCATCCAGCGACGCAAAAGGAGGATACAGAGTATTTGAAGCGATCTCTAGAAAATATCTTTTTGATTAGTCTGTGCTGCGTGCCGACCTCTTCGCGTAAGGTTAGGATAGTCTCCATAAAAAACCATGAGGGAAGGCTGATTCAAACCCAAAGAACTTCAGACAAATCAGCATAACATCATTCTTGCTAAAATGTCTGAAGAGACTTGTTGATTGTCATGAATGAATAGGTGCCAAGGCTCTGAACGATTGGGATATTCATTTTTTGTTACTTTAATTAAGTAGATCTTTGCTATGTGCTAAAGTGGACGCTGATCGCTTTGTGCTAACAGAAATAATGATAGGCTACCTCCAAGGACGTGTGTTATCGCCATGTGTTGATCAACTCATTAGTACGCAAACGGCAAAACCTGTCAATACACTTTAAAACTTATGCGGATGACGTGGCTCGAGATCTGGGATTATGATTTGATGATTAGCGGTTATGATTTGATTAACAGTTGAAGCCTCAAGCATGTCTTTCAGGAAATTCAAATGAAACTGCAATGGTATTATGAGGATACTGAATGAATGAAGGAAATAACCTTCCAACTCCGAAGAAGTGAAATATTTGAGAGTTATTCTAGATAAGAAGCTTCTTTGGAAAAAAACATGTGGAGGCAATGTGCGATGAGCTCTCACAATCTACGAGATATGCAGACAGACCTATGCCTCGACATAGGGACTTAAGCTTTATATGGTAATGTGGATACCGTCGCTATCATCGGATATATATAGTATATATTCAGAGAACTGGAATGACAGCAGCTCATAGCCTAATTCATTTAGGTCTACGAGGAAACAGCAGTCGTGAGGGACGTTGAGCACTGGAAGTAATATTAGAAAAACTGAACCTCCGCCGGCTGATTCTCGAATCTTCATCTGTTTAGTAGAGGATATAAAAATAGCCTGAATGGTAGAGAAAATTGAAGCAGACTCGAAGAAAACGTGGTAGGGTTTACTGAAGTCCTCTACACCCATGACACAAAAGCATAATAGATTTAGGAGCTGGGCCTATCTCTCAGATATAAACGGGAGTTAGCCTTTTTCCTTTTGACAATAAGCAACGGTCATTCAGGCTGAAGTATATGCGATCCGAAAAGCTACAATCTGGGTAACTGAAAAGTAATTGAAAGACAGGCGCATCGCAATGAGCAGCTATTGTCAAGCCGCTTTGAAGGCGTTGAGCATTCCCTCGATCATCTCAAAAACCGTTGTCGTTGGCTAATACTCGGGAAAATCGAGAAACAGCTGCCCATAAGAACAAGTCGCAGTGCCTATATCTAGCTTGAGATACTACACACGTATATATGTAAAAAGCCTGGGCAGACAAATAAAGAAGGAAAATCGTTCATGGAACATCAAAAAAACAGAAATATGCCCAGAATGGACCCTTGAGGTGGAGTGAGCGTTCGATGCTCTCTAAATACTGGCAATGTGTATTTTTGATTATAATTTTCGTAGTCAAACGTAGGGGTATAAAGTAATAATTAGAGTGGATAGCACAACCGGACATACAGTTGTGATGCGCCTTAGCCTGTAACGGAGCCTTGAAGTCAAGATGCTATCAGAAACCGGCCCTGGCGTAAAGTTGTCAAGAATGTTGGAGGCAGTAGATCGATGTTTCAAAGCCATCTGCTCTTTCACTATGAGATGACCGAAGTGCTTAGTAATCTAGTCGTTGAATTTTGAGGACTTTGAAACTAGCCCTATTTAGATAGGTCGATAGTCTACAGTAGCTAGAAGCTAGTTTTGAAAATAACGATAATAAGGCGTACTATCAGAAGGTGTGGAAAGTGGCAGGCTTCAAGGGTTTTGTTCAAAATTATGCTTAAAGGGAGGGAGATCCAATATTTGCAGTTATCTAAGAAAAGCTTAAGCCCGCCATGCATTTTCAGTTCGGTCTGTCAGTTAGGCCACAATACACCGGCCACCAGTTGTACTGAAAGCACCATCCACGGCAGGCTAAAGCGGCATCAGTAGTTCAACTTTGTACGTGGAGATGCAAATTTGACATATTTTTGTGCATAATAATTTTTAAAAAATGTTTTCCAGTGATAAAGATACCGACAGCCTAAAAAACAAGAAATTCTCGCTCACAGCCTAAACAAACATTTCTGCCCGGTTGGCCGAATCATTTTTCATTCGATCACCAGCCGCCTGAATAATCAAAACTCACAGACTAACTGCATCTTATCTTCAGGCGTAACTGACAGGCCGAACTGAATGCGGATGGTGGGCTTTAGAAGACCCATCGGAATCAAATCTGACGTTGGTGTGAAGTTCGTCAATGAGAAGCTCTCTTAAGGAAAGAGTGAGAGGAGAAGCTTAGTTTGAGGAAATGGCAGGCGAGCCATTCAAATTGATGGAAGTGGAAAGAGATTGAATAGGTTTACGAGAGTGGCTAGTGTGGGATCAAAACAGCCTAATATCTCTACGTACTAGTGGAGTGAGGTTCATTTGATAAGAGGTCCTCTGTTTCTTAAGCACCGTGTGGACGCTCTATTCATTCAGATTCTTTTTCAGGGATGAATTTTTCACAAGAAAGATTTAATCTTCAATTGTTGACAAACCAAGAACAGAACCTTAACGAAAAACGAAAATTGTATAGCCCTGGTCTTGCAGATTGAATCGTTAGTTTCTCCAATCGTGTTTTACACCGTCGTTGATTTTCCAAAAATTGCCTTTTCTAAGGTTTTGCGTAAAACAAAATCTTATTAGAATCAATCCAATGTCAGTCTGTCCATTTATCTCAGCCAATTTAATCGAAAACGGCTGAACGAATCGGCATGGCCGCAGGGACTTCAATAGGAGGGAGATGAATAGGTAGAGTCGAAACCGGCCGGAACTATGCCCAAAATTCCCATAGGGTAAATGGCCGCTCTACATAAGATTGGAAACGGAGCCAGAACCGCCTTTTCAGTATCTTCAGCGGATCTACCATCGAGCGTTGACTTAAAAACGCCCCTCATCCCTTCCCGGCAAATAAATACCGGACGTAACGATCCCGCTCGCCCGTGATTATTGCCCTGAGTACTTAGGTACTTACAACTGAGTCGACTGGTATCCAACAGGTAAAAATCACTTCGACGCCCTACCGCTGTAATCACTGGATTAGCCGGACACCTTAATGGTTTGTATAAAATAAAAACTTATTAAAATCGGTTTACTGTCTGTCTGTCTGTTTTTTTATAGAAGTTGAAAACATCGAAAGCTTACCCGCTTTGCCTCACTGAACTATCTATAAAGATTACACCATCGGGTGGATTAAAGCCCTAACGGCTTACTACTGCGGTGATAAGTGTTCCTTCCCTACCGGATTTTCGTAAGCGCTCTAACCTTCGAAGCTGCTCCCGAGTAAAGCTTCCTGCCATACTCTGATTGTGCGTCTTCTCTCTTCCCGTTCTCGCTTTTCGGCATTGTGATCACCGCGTATCTTAGAACTTTATAATCTTCTCATCTCCTCAGTCAAAATATCAGCAGGCACCATCCCTACCATACGCCCTAACAATTAATTAATAATAATATTAAGCACTTGGATCCAAACTGGTGTTGCGTATACCAGAATGAATGAGTACACTCTGGCTGGCAACAGCCTCCTCGATGGTTTGGATCCTCTACTATTAGGCATCAGCGGGGCCACAACTTTTCCTGGTGTCTCACTCGCGTGGATCAAGTGTTCCTTGAAGTTTAATCGATGATCCAGCATAATACCGCGATATTTGATGGACGTCAACTTCAACCCATGTGATACCAGCCATTCCTTTGTAAGGCTACCCGATGTCTTACATACCCAGACAGACAGCTACTTATTTTTGGGCAGCATGGTGGCTCGTCGTGCCAAAATCGATCTAGATAAGCATGATAACCTCCATGGCCACTTAAGCACTGCGTTAGTCCATAGTTTGATTCTCCGTGGCTTGTTTTATTACATCTTCAAATGTCTGGAATGATGCGGTGTGTCCAATGATCAGTTTGTCACTCGTCTCATCTCTTTTACCACTCTGCGATAGATTCTCACCATGCTAGCAGTTGTCGAAATACGCTAGACTCCCTGGTTGCATAAATTTTGTCGTAGAGACGCCGAGATTCATTCGTCAAAATTTCAATCGCTAGCATCTCTGCTACTACATATGCTGGTTCCCCTGATATTGTCCGATAAGCACTTCATACCCGGAGGGCAGCTGATACACCATTGCTAGTTTTTTTGTTTAATTTTTCCGAGTTTTCTGAGGTTTAATTTTTTATGGTCATTCACTTTAGTGAGCATGAATTACCCTTCTTTTTTGAAAGAAGAAGATAGATTTGGATTTGGTTAGATTAATCTATAGGCCCAATCTTTGGGGCTCAGCGACGAACGCATTCACTTGCACTTGCAAACATTTGGAGGGAGCTTTATTATTATACGTCAGCGCATGGATCGAAGTCAGTTTCAGTGCACATCCTATTCAAATGTTGGGATTTGCTCTTTGTGATAAGTAGTTACAATTTTCTCTTTGCCTTTTTGTATTGTATGTGTAGCTCCACGAATTCAGGTCAGCATCTGTTGCGCTGGGAGCATCTCCTAGATTTGAGGCAGTTTTCCGACATTTCTCGGTTTCTGGATTCCACCGGAAATTAGAATTCGGATTTTTAAGCAAAAATAAAATTTCAAAATTAGCCAACGTAATGCGCGTAGCACTCGACTGAAAAGTAGATGAATACCTTAAGCGGTAACAGAGTTTCAACTACATGCACACATGAACGCTCCTTACCTGAACAGTAAGGTTAAGCGTTGTTCGGGGAGGGTAGTTCCTGAATGGGGGACCAAAAGTTAACATTATTTTTTAGCTTTAATTGTAGTAAGTGTTAAATAATGCTGAATTATCGTCGTTAATACCTACGCTCGATACGGCATTCTCTGCAACAAAATTAATAACTCTTGAAAATAGCCCACAATTGAGTTTTTTGCTCCAAAGTGCAAATGGAGCGGTTGGTCACCTGAAGTTCCTCAGATAAAAAGATCGTGAAACCATGATGATTTCTTTTTACTTAGCTCGGATCTAATAATAGTGCGGCATACACTATTCGCTTAGCGTCAATATTTCTGTATTGCTCCGGGCTAGATAATAATTTGAATGGTTTCAATCGAATATATTTTCCTATCATATCATCTTCCCCGAATTAGTCCACGCGTGTTCAAATTGAAGCCCACATCCATAACTACATTGTGTTTCTTCGTCACGTAATGAAACATTATTTTTCGCTGTCCACATAGGTTAGTTACGTGGCTTTACACAACTGCAATGATTTCTTCAAATGCACACTCGATTATTGCAATTCGAAATCGATTATAGATTGTGGTGGGTTCGTCAAGATATTTCCTCAATTCGCAAGTGAAAATACAATTTTAGACAACCCAGCAGCCTCTAGAAAAAAATTGGGAAATTTATTAACATCTTCGGAATCAATCTTAATTTGAAGCCACGACGCGGAACATTAGGGGATGAAGTCATGTGTTGAGTATCTGACACGGTTTTCTTACTTTCTTATGAATGATAAAAGAGCAAGGAAGCAGGATAAGATGCCGTGTCAGTGTCACCGGATGTGAGTAGGAACTATGCATTTCGTTTGAACAAATTTATTTATACCCAAAAAGCTTTACCTTGCCATAATCGTGGGATGCCAATCATCTTGAAGCTATGCTTCTTCGGTGAGGAATTTTGTATTGTCTATGATTTAGGTAGTCATCGCTCGGTACAACCTTCATGAAATATTAACTTAAACACGTTTTTTCAACTGTGGAAGATGAGATTATGCTGTAACGTTTATGAAACTCTATTCGTAACCTTAAAATCAAAGAATGCGTGGTAATGAACGATTCCATCCCAACCACCAAAAATTTGCCTAATGCCCGGCACGGTTCTGCAAAAACAGCTCCTTCACAGATCAATAACACGCATCAATCTATCCAGACCGATCGTGCATCTGCGGTTTTTTCGCGTGCACAGGTGATTTGTAATTAGAAATTATCCAATTAAGAAAGTGACAAGTTCATTGATTGATTGTTATATCTCGTTCCTTGGCAAAGCATGGCCAATGCACGGCAATGTCTGGCGATCGTTTGATTAGCAAATGAAAATTAACTGACGAAGATCGACAGATATTTCCTTTTAATATGCTCATTAAGGCCTTCGGCTTTGAGCCTAGAATACGCTGTAGACAGAAAAACGTGTATAATTGCGAGGAGGTCGTTGAAGCGACAGATTCTGAAGAAGATAGAGTGAAACGTGATTTGCAAAGTAATTGCGGGAGCTGTAGTGTGGGTAGTCGGATCTTACAAAGGTTTGAAGGGAGGAGTGAAATTTGTTCAAAGACGTGCTGTGGTTTCAGAGAGATTTAGTGCATCGCGAATTACTTATACATACTCCGTGGATTACAGTTTTATAACTCGGATAAACTTAAAGGGGGTTTTACTCAATTTTCCCAAAAATATGGAGAGTATTTTGAGGCCTGGACACCATATGGAGGCAGCTTCATGAATTTTTTCAGATTTTGCGGTTGGGTAGTTTCTGAGAATGGGTCCATTAAAGAAATCATCACTTTCCACCCCTCCCACTCCCCGCCTTTCTAACAAATCTCAAAACTAAGACCGATTTCGAAAAGTGCTAATCAAGACCTTTCACTCGATACCCCATATGACTATATTCGGTGAAAAAAAATTTCCACCCCCCCTTTTGCATGTATGGAGACACCCCCCCCCCCCCTCCCTAAATCTTAAAGTAGGATGATATCACTCACTGCATGTCTGGGCGTTCATAGTTCCCATCTTCTCACCAAATTTCGTGTCAATCGGTACAGCCGTTTCTGAGAAAAGTGCATGTAACAGACAGACAGACAGACCTGAGAGGAGTGGCCAGATCTTCCATCAGACGCGACCCCAGCTAGCGGATTGGGGCATACCTATTGATGTGTAAATATGTGTTCATGCACTTTTGTTTTCTGACTGTGTATGGGCTAGTGTTTGCTCATCTCTGGTGCGCGGACCAAAATGGCTATTGAAAGGATACCCAGAACATAAAACCACTATGGAAGACATGAGAAGGAGGAAACTTACGATACAAGGGCTCGGAACCCCAGTACCGGCGGCTTTTGGGAGTGAGCAAGCGGGCTCTCGGTCGTGGATATCCCTCGACCGCAGTGCCTCGGTGGTGGACAACTTGGCCATCGTGGCTACAAGTATTTTAGATTTGGAAAAGGAAGTGTTTAAGCGAAGTATCACTCTACCAAGAACACCAGTAACAAAATCGAGGAAGCATGAATTGAAAGCAGATCACTGGACGACAAAAATAGCAACAACACCGACCGCACATATCCAAGAGGAGCAGCAGCAGGAGATACTCCAAGACCAGGAAAAGGACCCATTTAGAAGAAGTTCGTCAACTTTGAGATCTCCGCCAATGCCAAACATCAAAAAAGATAAAACGGAGGAAAGGTCAATGAATGCCAAATGTGAAGGACTATTTAAAAGTAGTAGTCTGGTTAGGAATCATGGAGAGTAGAGCCCTTGAAGCAGAGGAATTACCTTTCACACAGCTTGGTGCAAAAATAGTGGAGCTATCTGAGTTTATCAAGGACAAGCACAACGTGCACCAAGCCATAAAAAACATGGTGAGAGCTATTAGAGTGCCCTACAGCAAATCGCAGCAGGAGGAATGAAATTCCAAGGGCAAGTGGAAATCTGTCGCCCCAACGGTGTCGCAGGCGACCCAAGTGACACCTAATCGTAGTGGAATCAACCTGCCACCAAACAAGAGAGTGCGGGAAAAAGATGTGGATCCTATGGGAAATTAGCAGGCTCCTAAGAGGAAAAAGGGAATACAAATAGTTCCGAAAGACGGAACTAAAAGCACCGAAGAGAGAAAGCAGGTCCCCCAAGCGCGAGCTCCGACAATTGACTCGACAAAATCCGATGGGAATGAAAACGGTGGATGGACCAAGATAGTTAAGAAAAAGACGAAGAAAAAGGCCAAAGTGCGAATTCGCCCAGAAGCGATTGTAATCTCCAGCAATCGAAGTTTATCCTACGCGGAGATACTGAAAAAGGTCAAAGCTGACCCCGACCTAAAAGGTCTAGGCGGAAATGCGTGCAAGATTCGAAGGATTCAAAAGAGTGGCCTCATGTTTGAGCTGAAAAAAACTAGCTTGGGGAAAACTGATGACTTCCGAGCTCAGGTTAAGAACTCACTTGGGGAGAATGTCATAGTACGGACCCAAAAACATGAGGTCTATATACAGTGCAAGGATCTCGATGAAGTGACATCCAAAAGAGAAATTTTCACTGCCTTGATGGAACAGTTCAAGTTGGAGGAACTTGCCGAAGAGTCCATTGTGAGTTTGCGGAAAGCCTATGGCAATACCCAACCGGCCACATAACGATTACCAGTGGACGCAGCGCAGAAGTTATTGGCAGCCGGGAAGGTTCGAATCGGATGGGTTGTTTGCCGTCTGAGAGAGCAGATTTCTCTAAAGAGGTGCTTCAAGTTCCTCGCGTTTGGACATTTCGCGAAGGCATGCACTAGCGGCATCGATCAGTCCGATCGATGTCGAAGGTGTGGGGAGAAAGGCCATATTGCCAAAGCGTGCAATAAGCACCCTAAATATTTATTGTGCGAAGGATTACCGGCATATTGCCGGATGTGGTAAATGCCCGGAATTTAGGAAGGCGCTAACTTCAATGAAAAATGAGGTTTATTCAAATAAACCTCAATGATTGTAGGGTCGCTCAAGATTTACTCGAGCAGACCATCTACGAATCAGAGGTGGAAATTACCATCATTAGTGAGCCCTATAGAAACCGTCACGGTGGTGTATGGGTTACAGATTAGACTGGTGGAGCGGCGATATGGGCATGTGGTTGACAAGCCATACAAAGTATTGGGGGTCAGACATACAGCGGCTTTGTGTGGGTGAAAATAAACGGGGTATATGTGTACAGCTGTTACACCTCACCAAGCCTGACACTGTCCGAATTCGAGGAAATGCTTGACAGTCTTGTTCTCGACGCAAGGGGTCGTAGTCCAAGGGTGATTGCTGGTGACTTCAATGTTTGGGCCCGTGAGTGAGGTAGCAGAGAGAGACAAATGCAAGGGGTCGCAGTCTATTAGACGCTTTCGCACAATTGGATATCATTCTGGCGAATGAAGGAAGGGGGTCTGCCTCAATCGTAGATCTAACTTTTGCCAGCCCTGCACTGGCACGTGGTATGTTCTGGTGCGTCAGCAAGGACTACACCCACAGCGATCACCAGGCAATCTTCTTTGAGCTATGGGTGCAGTCACCGGGCAGAAGACCATCATGCCTGAAACCGAGAAAAATGTCAGGCTGGTTCGCAAAAGCTCTGGATGAGCAGACCTTCACAGAGGTGCATAATAAAGCAGACACCTCTACGGAAAGAGCTGTCCATGTCGCCCAATGCATCGCCAAAGCGTGTGACCCCTTCATGCCTAGGAGTTGCTCATTTCCCCAGTAGAAGACCAAACTACTGGTGGAATACTGAACTGGCCAGCCTTCGATTAGTCTGTGATCGAGCCAGAAGAACGGTAGGCACAAACGACCAATGGCAAAAAGAGCGCGCCTACAAGGAAACAAACCTCCGGGTCTGGATGGCGTTCCGAATAGGGCCCTTAAGCTTGCCGTGAAATCGAGACCGAACATGTTCGCTGAGTTGTTCGAAGCGTGCATGTCCGAGGGGATATTTCCTACATCATGGGGACGACAGAAGTTGGTGCTACTGCCTAAGGCTACCAAACCTCCAGGTGAGTCAACCTCCTATAGACCAATTTGTCTTTTGGACACTGTGGGCAAAATGCTAGAGCGAGTAATCTATAATAGATTACTTCCGGTTGTTGAGAGCCAGGGAGGTCTCTCAGATCGGCAGTATGAGTTCTGGAAAGCCAAATCAACCATTGATGCCATCAAAATGGTTACTGGCTTGACCGAAGATGCAATCCACGGAAAGGGCGGTAGTAGCAAATATTGCATAGTAGTGACCCTGGATGTGATAAATGAACTTAATACGGGAATCTGTGACGAAGATTGGTATTCCCGCTTATCTTGCAGCTATTGTCAACAACTATTTACAAGAACGGGGGGTTTGGTATGACACCGATGACGGACCCCAGGAGTACGTTGTCTCCACGGGTGTCCCACAGGGCTCCGTACTGGGCCCACTGTTGTGGGACATCATGTACAACGATGTTCTTAATCTTCTTCTGGAGGAGGCCACGGTGGTGGGCTACGCCGATGATATAGCGCTGGTTGTGGTCGCAAAGCACCTCGAATATGCTGAGTTATCATGCGAAGCGATCAGTGCTGTTAAGGGTTGGCTAGAGAGTTCTGGTCTGACATTTGTGGAGGAAAAAACGAAAGCGGTCCTCATCACCAAGTGCCCGTATTCAAATTGGGAATCATATCATCACTTCTAAACCTGCCATCAAATACTTGGGAGTGATGATAGACGGGTAGCTTAGCTATAAGCAACACGTGCAGTATGTTTATGACAAAGCATCCACTGCAAGTGTGGCCTTGGCAAGGATGATGCGAACGTGGGAGGGCCACGGCATGCTTCCAGGTTGCTTATAGCTAGGGTAGTGGGTTCGATCCTGCTCTATGCAGCTCCAGTTTGGCGAAAGGCATTGCAGGTTGCATTTTACGATAACAAACTGAGTTCAGTCTACAGAAGAACAGCCCTAAGGGTGTGCTCAGCATTCAGGACTGTCTCAGATGATGCAGCATTCGTCATCTGTGGAATGATGCCCATTGACATCCTGAAAGATGAGGTGACGAATATATATAATGCGAAGTCTATCTTTCCTTTATCGCAGACAAAAAACCCGAAAGGGAGAGATCTCTAAATAGATAGCAAGAGCATTGGGAACGCTCGGGAAAGGCTCGGTGGACACATAGGCTCATCCCTGCCTTCAAGGAGTAGAGAGACGGCACGGTGAGGTTAATTATAATCTTACTCAGTTTCTCACGGGGCATGGAGGATATCGCCAGTACCTGTTGACGTTTCAACCAGATGGTCCCAGAGGACCCAGAGCATGTATTCTTCCACTGTCCAAGGTTTGTGGCGGAAAGGAAGAACCTAGAGGAGGCTCTAGGAGAGGTGCTCGTACCAGAGAATCTGGTGCGAAAAATGTTAGCATGTTAGGAAGACTGTGATGCGATCAACTCCATGGTCATATCTATCCAGAGCAAACTGCGAAAGGCAGAGGAGACTAGAAAAGCGCGGTTCGTGCGCGAAAGGGGACCAAGCTAAAATGAGCTGACTTCGCCCCGTGATGTCATACGGTGGTTCCAAGGAGCTTGGGGGCAATCGGGGGTGATTTTAGTGGGTAAGAATCTCACACGCTAGCGTGTCCAGGCCTGTGTCTTTTGAAGATTTGCAAACAAAATCTTAAAAAAAAAACCCACCTTCCTTCCAATTCCGATCGCATTCGCCAATCCATCTATGCAGCATCACTTCTATCTGCGAACATAATGTCATCAGATAATTTTAAAGAAGCAATGACTACTTATCTGCAAGCTTAATCACAAAAGTATGAATCTTAGGGTGCCAGCATCCAGCTGGCATGTTCATGGCTTTTATCTAGAAACTATGTGCAAACCAGTTGGGCAAGAGATGATCCCCTCACTGTCTGACGTACAGCAACAAAGTATCAGCGATAAATTCTGCATTAGTCAGACTTTCATAATTAACCATAACGTAATCTTGATGAGGTTTTTTTTCCGTATTGTTTATATTGTTTGTTTCCCATGAGTCAAACATCAATCAATAAAAGCGCCATGACTACCTTTTTTCTGGGTCCACTATCAACAGAACAACAAAACCTATCACAGAAGACACGATCAACATAATAATAACAAATTGTGTCGTCAGTTCGCCCGTGCGCTCATCGTGGTTATGATAAAGCATTTGGTATTGTAGTAGCACCACAAGCATCACAGCCTTGTTGAGGAACAAAAAAAACACAAATATTACAACGAAACATAATTCATCAATGCGCGCTGGGGAGGTGTTAAGATTATTGCTTCTGGTCAGTGGTGAGTTCTTCCAGCGTCGGAATCACGCGAGGAATGTTAATGGCTGCTTGAGTTAGTTTGGTGTTTGGCTTTTTCAGTACGATTGGCTCAAGATAGTCATTGTTGCTTTACCTGGAAGGTGGGAATTTTGTTGCAATGGATCAGGTGACAGTGTAAAAGAAATCTAGTGCGGAAAAGTGGAAATTCTTAGTGATTAGTGGTGATATGTAGAGCTTTTCTGCAAGACGGTCGTTTGTGTTTTTTGTGTAGCTCCGGAGCTAAGTGGATTTTATTGTCACTTTCTATTTGGAATACTTCATAAGGAGCCTCAAATATAAAAGCGTTGATCTTCATTGAAGGCGGTGATCATGATGCGCCTCACACATTCCCTAGGTAAGCTTATAATACCCCCTTATAATCAACCCCTCTTCATCTGCATATGCAGATGCAGGCAAGAAAGTCAATCTTCAGGAAGTATCAGTGAGGCGGGGAGCTGCCTAAATCGGGGGCGGTATCCCGAATTTCCAAGGGATAACATGACAACGAGGTTTCACTCCGATAGGAAGTTTCAAACATTTTGGAGTAGTAAGGCAAACTAGAAGAGCGTGGCTGTGACATACGGCTTAAATCAGCAACTGACTACTTAGTACACTGACAGATCCCTCACAGCAGAGGGAGTGGGTGCCTGTGTCAATGGTCCAAGGAAAATGTACTTGGAGCCAATGGGTAGGCACACTAGCATATTCCAGGCGGAAATATACGCCATAGACAGATGTACCAACTTTAATCTCCAAAGGCACTATAGGGGGCAGAACATTGTTATCCTCACCGACAGCCAAGCAGCGATTAAGGCACTTCGATCCAACCAGATGAACTCTAAACTGGTGTGGGAATGCCTTGAGAGACTGAATATACTCGACTCCTCCAACAAGGTCTGGATTCTTTGGGTTCCATGCCATGCTGGGTTGGAAGGCAACGAGGCAACGGACGAACTAGCCAAGAAGGGAGAAGGGGTGCCTTTACACGGGCCAGAACCTTGCCTTAAGAGACTGAATACGCTCGGTTCGTCCAACAAGGTTTGGATACCCTGGGTTCCAGTTCATATTGGGTTGAAAGCCAATGAGGTTGCGGACGAACTAGCCAAGAAGGGAACAGGGACGCCTTTACAGAGGCCAGAACCCTTTTGTGGAATCGGAAACGGGCTTATGGCTATGACATTAAAAATAAAGAGGAAACTATACTGGGCCTGCCTACTAGGAATGGAGCAGTCCAGGGTACTTATTGGGGGATACGAACCCGCGCGCAAAAAGGATTGCTTAAACTTCACAAAAAGAACCTCCAAATCATAGTGGGAATTCTCTCTGGTCACTGCCGCCTAAACTATCACCTAGGGAAGCTATCTACGGACACTGCTTGCAGATTCTGTGCGGAGTGTGACGAAACCTCTATTCACGTTCTAGGACATTGTCCGGCACTTGTGCAAAGTAGGTCGAGACTTCTGGGAGAACACTTAATATCAGATGCAAAGTTGAAACAACTGGAAGTACGGAATATACTAAAATTCCGAACGGTTATAGACTTGCTTGAGATACTATGATTAATAGGTACACTATAACGGGCAAAAGGGGCACAATAGTTAGTTAGGTGCGACTTCCTCTTAACAGAATAATACGAGGGGGACCCAAGAAAAACGGGAATTTCGTCATAACTGCTTTATTTCTCAATATTTTTATACTAAATTCTGATCACCTTCAAAATATTCGCCTTTGACTACAACGCACTTCTCCAAACGATTCTTCCATTGTTCAAAACATATTTTAAATTCACTCATCGGGATGTCCTTTAAGCCTTCCAGCGATTTTTGTTTCACCTCCTCCACAGTGGCAAAACGCTGTCCTTTCATATTCCTTCGGGATCGTATCCATAGCACCACGATTCATCACCAGTAATCACCTTGGAAAAAAAATTATGGTCCTCTTTGAGCTGATTTTGAAGCTCATGGATGCCATGCCTGAAGTCGACGCTCCCTTTGCTCGTCTGTGAGAAGGCGCGGGTCGAATCTGGTTGCAACCCTTCTCATGTGCAAATCTTCGCATCAAATTCTCTGAATTGAACTCCATGACATTCTCGACATCTCACAGAGTTGATCAATGGTTCGGCGACGGTCTTCGTGGACGAGGGCATTGGTTTTGTCGACGTTTCCTGAACGAAGTTGGTTTTCAGTAGACATTTCTCCATTTTTAAAACGCGAAAACCAATCGTAAACTCTGGTTTTACTTAAGGCAGCATCCCCATAAGCAGTCTTAAGCATTACAATAGTTTCTGTGACCGATTTCCCCAACAGGAAATAAAATTTCACTGCCGCGCCTTGTTCTCGACAATCGTCCATTACGTTTTCGCCGAAATGTAAAAAGTTGTTTTACTGAAAAAAATCTCACAGGCGAACCGATGCACTCACAGCGACACAATTTCACACACTGACGCAGGTGGCGTAACACTAACGGACATGTGGTCAAACAACAGGTTCCGCCACCCTCTCTCCCCACCACAGCGGAATTCCCGGAACTTATGGGTCCCCCCTCGTAAGATCACTGAACAATGTTTACCCCCAGTGGGCTCATTGTCCTAAACTACTCAACTGAATAATCTGAAAAAATCATAATTATGTTTCTGTATGTGATCTAGACCTCAAAGTACCCATGCTACCTTCTCAAATCAAGTCAGTAATAGTATTTTATTATTACATTATGGAAGACCACCTAGAACCTCCTCCTCCTCCTTCTCTTCAGGTTATTTCAAAGAGTGAACCACAACGAAGGCATTGGAAAAAACCAGCGGTAGAAGTCTCTTACAGCATGGCAATGACAACAGCCTTATTATACATCACACTCCGCCAGATGGGTCCCAACTTCAAGCCCTGTTGAATCCACTGTTCAAATCGGGGACTGTTCTCCTTAATTCTATTGCAAATCTCCAGAATGTGTAGCCATGTAACGCCGCTTTAAGTTGTTTTGCTCACTTTCTGTGAGACAGACTCCACCCTCATATTTATTTATTTTTATCAACTGTATCTACCAGGGACGGATAGACAGTCTTTTTTTCAGGAGGTGGAAATCTTCAAAAGACTCTGGTCTGGGCACGCCAGAGTAGGACTTTTACCTACTAAAATCACCTCCGACTCCCTCCCTACCCCGTGGAACCACCTTTAAGTATTACATCACGGGGCGGAGTTAGCTTACTTTAGCTACGTCACCTTCCGTCTACCCGCGGGGTTAGTAACCGCACTTTCCTCACTTCTTCTGCTTTTCGTAATTTATCCTGGATTACTGCGATCATGGAATTGATCGCATCCCAGTCTTCCTGGCAAGCTACCATTCTCCGCGCAAAATTTTCCGGTGATAGCATTTCACCTAAAGCTTTCTGTAGTTTTCTCCTTTCTTCCGCGAACCTAGAGCATTGGAAGAATACGCGCGCTGGGTCCTCTGGGACTCCGTCGCAGTTTGGACAATTAGGTGAGGTGTTCAATTTAAATCTGCACAGGTATTGAAGGTATCCTCCATGGCCGGTGACAAACTGGGTGAGATTATAATTAATCTCCCCATGCGACTCCCCGTTAGAAGGGATCAGCCTGTAAGTCCGACGACCCTTTTCTGACTGGTACCATTGCTGTTGCCATCTTCTTATGGATCTCTCCCTTTCGGCTTTTTTCACCTGCGATAAGGGGGAGATGGACCTGGGGTCGTAGATGTTCATCATTTCGGTTGCCAGGATGTCAATCGGCATCATTCCCGAGATGACGAACGCTGCATCGTCTGAGTCGGCCCTGAAGGCAGAACACAGCCTTAAGGCTGTTCTTCTCAAAACCGTACTCAGTTTATGTGCATTACCTAAAACCTGCAGCACTTTTCCCCAAACTGGGATTGCATACAGCCTGATAGACCACCACCCTGGCTGCAGCCTGCAAGTATGGCGTGGTCCTTCTACGTTCGGCATCATCCTTGCGAGAGTTATATTCGTGGGGGATGCTTTTTCGCAAGTATGCTCTATGTGCTGCTTAAAATTGAGTTTCCCTTCTATCATCACCCCCAAGTATTTTTTGGCCGGCTTGGAAGTGATGATACAATTCCCGATTATAATGCAGGCGTAATTTGTTTTGCGGCGGTTAGTGATGAGGATCCCTTCCGTCTTTTCTTCCGCGAGTCCCAGCCCAGCACTCTCTAATGAAGCCTTAACAAGATTGATTGCTTTGCTTGAGTACAATTCAGCATCCTCGAGATGCTTTGCGGCCACACTCAGTGCTATATCATCTGGGTAACCCAGCGCCGTGTCCTTTTCCGGAACCGGAAGTTTAAGTACATCATTATACATGATGTCCCACAGTAGTGGGCCCAGTACAGAGCCTTGTGGGACACCCGCGGAGACAATGTACTCCTTGGGTCCATCATCTGTATTATACCAGAGTGTCCGCTCTTTCAAGTAGCTATCAATAATAGCGCCGAGGTGGTGGAAACACCCATCGTCGCCAGAGACTTTCGTATGAGGTTCCAATTGACCGAATTGAATGCATTCCTCACATGCAGCGTCGCGGACAGACAATCTGTCAGAGGTTCTTTTTGTCTGTCACGCCAAGTCGGTCCTTCGTCTCCACGCTGGTTCTGAAACAGTGTTCTTTCATCATGTAACACCCAATCTGGAGAACTCGTTCTTTCGGATTCTGTTTTGGGATACAGAGTACCCACCGACAAACCTTTTCATCTGCTATAGACAGTTTGTATCCAGCAGACACCGCAACAAAGTGGCAATAAGGCTTGGGAGCAAACCTATAAATGATAATTCAGCGTGTACTTCACAGCATTTAACGTGGAGCATAGTGTCGGCCTTATACACTATCCCGCGGTATTTCTCTCCCTTTGACTGTGACATAATCTGGTTTTGTTTAACTTCTAGATTCCTGGTTTATTACTCGCGCCCATGCATCGCTTTCAATTCCTAAATGTCTACCCTTCCTCATTTCGTCTAAAGTTAGTACCAAACAATTTATCCTAACGCTAATACTTATTTTTCGCCGTAATTTTTCTAAATAAGATATGTATTCGCCACTAAAGGTTTGGCTGTTTGCCTTTGAGATGCCATGAAATTCCATTACCCACTTTCGACCTCCATTGGTCATTCCTAAGATTCTTTACCGAAGTTTACTGAGTTCTTACTTTTTCCTGTAGTTAGCACTCCCTTGAAGAGTTTCAGGTGTATAATCCAGCTTGATAAAAGAATCTGCAAGATTCATTTCATTATTATCTCAATTAGCTCTTCATACCTGGGACTCTGCGTTAAAATAGATACATATATAAGAAATACTGGAGCACCAGGTGAAGGAATTTTAATAAGTCGTAATGATTTTATGTCGCACGCATAAAACCGGAATAGATAAGCTTGAGGATGGGGGTCTGAACGGCTCATGTATGCATGCATTGCACTTACATACAATGAAGGAACGTGTGGAGAGAATATTCCATTCGTCCAATTCCGCTAGCACATACAAACTATTCATTAAAATTGTAATTGCAATAGTTTTGTCACATCCATTACAACGTGGAAGACCTGGTGCGGTAATATCCTCAATTATTCTCGCTTTAATGTTGTAATAACATTATCTTGCAATATTAAATGCATGCCAAGTGCTCGTTATCCAGTTTAATGTTTTAATTATGCATTTTAGATTGTTAGTGGTACATCAATGTGGACATGGATGTAAGCTTATGATGACGTGCATCCTAGAAAATGCCTCAAAAGAACCTATTTAGTTAGTGTGTTCCATTGATATTAGTAATGCGCGAGATCTCCGTAAAAGATGCAAAAGATTTTATATTGTTACATGTTAAAATGTTCTCAAAAAAATATCATCCCAATAAGATAGGACGAGACAGTAACGTAGATTCGCTAATGGCTGTTATCTTCTTTGTAATTGTTAACGGCTACGGTGGATTCAAAATGAATTAATACAATCTTGTCAAGACTCGAAAGAAGAAGATGGTCACCCCCTTGTTCCTTGATGGTCGAGGACGTCGTAGGGAAGGAAACTAAAGATATGTTGTTCAAATCCACATAATTAGTGTGCCGTGCGTTATGGCCCAATCTATACTTCGTATGAAAGAGGTGCACCAAAAGCAAGTGAAGTAGGATTCGACATTAGCTAGTCTAAAACCAAATGTATGGTTCAAAAACCAAAAGGTTTTCCTTTGACGCAGAGTATCAGGATGTGAGAATACAATTTCCATCAGGTTAACCAATTCGAATAATTAAGGTTAGCCAATTCAGTTACAAATCGTGTGTACTCATAAGATATTTTACGCATCCTCTCTATTATGAAGTGAAAGAAGTTCAATAAGAAATAAAGCAGATGATCTATGGATAGTGAATAGCTCAAAATTTCTGGGGATATGGGGAGGCAGCAAAAAAGTAAGCCAATGGGTCTGGTAAAAAACATAGAAGACCAGAGACAACATTCAAGGACAAAAAGGCAGATGTCAGAAGTGGGAAATTTTGCCACAGAATACACACTTCTATTATTATAAAAATACAAATGGTGATTTATCTCGAAAATTTAATGCTAATTGTTGGTGGCAGTGTGCAATAGTTTGACAAGCAAACCGTGTATACAGTTGAACCTGATGCTAGCAATAACAAAATTTTCATAGAATCAAAATGTAGATTAATTTGTGGTTTGTAAGTTAGGACTAATGGGGTAATTTGACAAAGTAAAGGTTCAAGTATCAGCTCGGAGAAAGAACGGGTGAGCCAGACAGAAAAGGTAGTTCGCATAAGATAAAAATTGGGCGCATTCAAATAATTGATTTGGAGGGAATCTAAGCTACTTAAGTCGAGAAAACAAAAAATTCATGACTGCCCGTTTGGAGTGATGTTGTTTTGTAGTTTCAAACGCGTCAAATTGATAATGGATTGCTCTTTCTTCGGAAATCTTCTTGCCCTTTGGATAGAATCTTGATGTCTTCGTATATGTTCCTCGATAGCTTCTGTAGAATTTTTGACCAGGACATCGACATCGCAAGTGTGTTCATTACTATTCATTCATCATGCTTGGTAGAAACCCACTAAATTCCTCATGTATTTCTGTTGACTGAGAAAGCTCCATAAATGTTGCATCATTGCAAGTGTCTGCCTCAATCGGTCCAGAATTTAGTTTGAGTAAATTATCTTTGCTCCTCCTCATTGTCTGCTGAATTAACAATCGATAATTTGAGTCACCATAGTAATATTCTGCCTCAATGGCTCGAAGTTGCAAGTGAGTTTTCTAGGGCTGACATTTTCTGCCAAATGAAAGAACATACGAAAACGAATCTTCCGCTAATTTGCTCAATAGAAGCTATGCCTGTTTTTCTATTAAATGTGGCGGCCGAAATATAGCAGTTAATCTGGCTGTAGCTGATTCAAAATCTTCTCCTTGAGGTAAAACTTCTGAAGGTTTCCATAAATAGTCTTTAAAATTAGTTCTGATCGTCGGCAGAGGTTGCTGTTCCTTGCAGTTTCATTTCGAAGATGAAGCGAGTGGTGGAGAAGTTAATTTTCCCAATTTATTTGCATGCAAAACTGGAACTCAGTTGCCAAACTAAGCGACACCCACCAATTATTTGCACTGGACTTTAAATTATTATCCTTCTCTCCAATAAATTGAGGAAGATTTAATTAATTAAAAAAAAAGAAATAAAAAAGAATGTACGGTTACAACAATTTCATACGAGGGTTGTTTCAAAAATAAGGTTCCCAAGGCTGTAACTTTGTCGCGAGGCTAGGCAAAATCTGGCAACACCGCCTTGTACGTTGGTTCCCCCACCACTGATCCCAACAACAATCGTCCGTCTGCAATAGTCAATACCGGTCTGACAGCCATCCGCGGTGGAGCCCGTCATAGCCATCACTGCCAGGTCCGAAATTTGTGCGGTCATCCGAATTTGGCACGCAAAAAAATTAGCTGCTGAAATTCCTGAGGCTTTTGAAACTTCAATTGACAGCATTTCAAAAGAAAAGCTAGGCTTCGGCAGGGGAGGGGGGGAGGGTGCTGTACATGTTCTGTAAAAACCACAAACATCAGCGCATCGACTGTGCTCGGAAGTTTGTGAGTGAATGCGGCGAGAATACCGAAGACTTTTTAGACTACATTGTTGCGGTGTATGAAACATGGTACCATTACGTTACTCCGAAAACAAAACAACAATCTCGCCAATGGAAACACACTGAGTCGCCCAAACCGAGGAAGTTTAAGCAGAAGCTGTCAGCAGAAAATGTCATGACAACAGTGTTCTGGGCCCGGCGTGGTTTATTGGTTATCGAGTTTATGCCTAGAGGGACGACAATGCGCGAAACAGACGACAAGTTGCAAGACGAAGTTTCCAGGTTTCTCAACGGGTTGTCGGCGGATTTCTTTGAGGCGAAAATGCAAAAGTGGATTAATCGTAACAAAATAGTTTAAAAATCAACGTTTCCAATAGTGTATTGGTTTTTTCAATTAAAAAATTCCTTGTGCTTTAAGAAATGTAGGTACCTTATTTTTGAAACAACTCTCGTAAATACTTCACTTTTTTTATTACGAGGCACAGGCAGCATAGCTAGGTGAATTTCTAAGCGGTCGGCCTTGGGAATTGGCAGCTAATTCACAGGTGATGACTGGGGTGTACCAACCGTTATGTGGCACAAGAAACTTAGCGGTTGGTACACTCCAGTCATTACCTGTCTGTCTTGGATCTATTTAATATCATCATTTCCCACGAAAGCGAAGACATTCATTGTATTTCCACTAATTTCCTTGTTGATACTTTAGCTAGGTTTGTCTGATCCTCAAGCCCTCGCTAGGAGATGTATCGCCAATGACTGTACACGAAATCAGAAATCCCCCATTTGCAGCTTATTAACACCAGAATACCAAAAAATGTACTCTTCTTCTTCTTCAGTTTTTATCCAGTTCTGAAGCAGGTCTGCTCGTTTGGATCGGTTGCGCCATTTCACTCGATCAAGGGCCTGAGCTGGATGGAGTGGCCAAGTTTTCAAGTCACCATCCAGCGCATTAAGTTATCGTTATTTCGGCCAGACTTTTGGTGGTTTCTCAACAACTTTGATGGCAAGTTAGTTCTCCATAGCGCGAATTACATAACCATACAATCGAAGACGCCTCTCTTATGATTTTTCCACAATCTGTACAACCCCATACCGATTTCGGATGTGACGATGGCATCTTACGCAACTGATCCGATGCAGCATCTCCACCTCCATTACCGCGAGGCGCCATTCATTTTCTTTGATAAGCCGCCTACTAGAACCATAGAGGATGACATGGTAGACGACTCTGCGGTAAAGTTTGGATTTCAGATGTGTTGATCACAAAGAATGCCAGTTGTAAAACGTCACCTTATCTAAGTTACGATGATGCGTGAAGCAATTTTGTTCATGGAATGTTTTTACGATGGGTTTCTATGAAGTTATTTGAGCACCCTCGAAAAAAAACAAGGGACAAAGGTAATGAGCAAGGAAATAAAGTTTCTTCACTTCTACACCTGGATTGTGCCAACGTCGATGAAACCGCGGAAACTGGAAATTCTCTTGTTCTGCAACGGAATTCCTGTGTTGCTTTCGAAGTGTCGAACGTCCAGTTCGCCTTCAATGCTTCCGGGGCCGGATGTTATCCTCCGCAAGCTTTTAGGCAATACTAATATTCCACCAACTAGCTCCCCAAAAATTTCCTCATCCTGTCTCGTTCGCGACATCTGACCAAGTTGAATAAGTTTCCTTTAGACATAGATAACATTGTTCTCTATAAAATTCAGTAATTACCCTTCATTACAGAAAACAGGGTATAAGCAATAGATTTTTCTTGCTTTCAACTTATTCACAATGATTTTTGATCTGAACAATTTCGCCTCCATTCTTTGTTAACTTTATTTCGAGTTCCCTGTCGGTTCTGAAAAACCTTTCCTTCAGGTGATTACAAAATCTGCCGGGTCAAAAGCAAATCCTATCCCTTTGTATTCCATCAACAGCGTCTCCTTTTCATCAGGTTATTGACCAGTTATGCTAAACAACATTGCATAATCAAAAGCTTCTCTATTGCTGGCATTGAAACGCTAGTTAGAAATGCATCCGATTGCATGCTAGCATTACAATGATAAATGCAAAAGGAAAGAAAGAAATTGTATAATTAGAAAACAGGATCTTTGGGTTGCGGGAGGGGTCTACCCTAAAGTAGCTACATTTTGGATTAAAATCGCGGCAACTAAAAGGTGTTTGTTTGGTGATTCATTGGAAGTTCCTTAGCGATCTCTTCATTGCTTACATACCAGAATTGTTGAACGTTTTCTTATGATTTGAGGCGTATATTCCACTTGTAAATTTCCAGAGCGAAGATGAGAAGAGATAGAAGATGAGAATCATATCTAATAATTCGCACTAATGTTCCAAATTTCAACCAATAAGCACATATGTAAAGGTCATCGCCCTTATTCAACAATAAACACATCAAACCTTTATTACCATACTTTTTACATTATTTTCCACTCAAACACGTACTATTTATTTGACGGACGCCAAAAAGAAATATAAATAACAAAAATTCCTCATAACCATGTCAGCAGTACTCATGAAATATACGAAAGGTTCGCCTCTGGTATGGTTTCATTCAATTGATTTTGGTATATGCAGTTCGTGATGCGCCGAAAAAAAAGATAATTTTTTTCAGATTTCTTCAAAATGCATTGCAACTAAAAAATTAACCTGTCCCGAAATGCGCTATTGTTACGCTTCCACAAGTGATAAAAAGATAAACCATTTTGGAATGTCGGTTTTTTTACCGCTTTTATTGTTGCTTTTGATTTTTGGAATATGCAAATGAGTCGGTGAAAGATACTTTTTTTTCCAAGAAGGTTCACATTTGCAATATCAAGTTTACGGTTCATGCAGGTGATGCGAATTTTAAAATTGTTTACGGAAATTAGGAGTTGTTTTTTGAAGCTAATTTTGTTAGTTTGTTTTGCTTTGACACAAGTAGTATTGACTGAAAGTAAAGCGACAATTATGTAAAATATCTTATTTTGGCTCTTACCATTTCTATATTTTAATATTAAACTGTGAAAACTGACTTTTCAATGCATAGAAAAATAAATGAAAGAATATCCGTCGTTTCCTTTCGCTAGTGTTTCTATTTTTGGTGTTTACTCGTATGTCGAGAACCACTTCTTTCTCCTTGTTTTATATCAGTCCGAATATTAGGGAGCATATATCCGGGAAATGTGTATCTTTGTCAATATCAAATACATGATTACCTCTGACAAAATTTTAATTTTAAGTATTAAAACTTCAATTTTTTTTTTAAATTTATTTTTCTGGAGCAAGCGTAAAGCAATAAATGGAGAATTGATGGCCTAGAAAATATATATACATATATAGTGTTGTATTTTTCTCGATATCTTAACTCATACACATTTATAAATGCAATATCTTTTATTTGCAGGTAATTACGAACAGACTGGGTCTTATCGATTTATACAAATTGAAGGGTGAGTGAACGGAACTTTCCAAAAACGCTATAAAGTAATATATAAATTTATAATTTATGATACTGTTACGAATGCTTTACGTGGGCTCGTATCACTGGATTGCGTAGCACTAAACAAAGTGATTTTCGTCAAACTGCCTACCGCCTAAACTTGTTCGTCCTGAAAAGAGAATCATCGCTATCTGTATGGTGTTCCGAATCGTGACCACTTCTCCAAGTACTCCAATTCCACCTTCGTCTGACATCTATCCACTTCGCCTAATTTAGTTAACAGCGTCATGAGATTCCTTAATTTTCCAACGAAGTCCTTCCAATTTCGATTGCGACTTTATTTTATCATCCTTCTTGGGCTGTAGGTAGGTAGGTAGGTCGGTATTAGTGGCCACTACGAGGAACCCAATTAGCGCTGTGATGCGCCGTTTTGATGCCACAAACTCCTAAAACCGTGACTGCTGTTATGAAAGTAGGGCAGAGTCTAGTCGGCTCGAATCTACAGAACCAGTCCGTAGCATTCACGAAGGAAAGCAGCTCTCCCACCCTACAGCTAGAAATCTCTCTGAGGTCACCAAAGAAGGGTTTATCCAGTATCCGTAGCCTGATTCTGGCTAGAGCTGGGCAATCGCAGAGAAAGTGCATGAGGGTTTCCCTTCCTTCTCCGCAGCTGTGGCAATGCGAATTGCAGGGTATGCCGAGCCTGGCGGCATGGTCGCCTTTGCCCAGTACAGACCGCCGTAATCTTGAATGCATTTGCACGCGTCTGGCACAGGAGCTCTCGTGATCGGGCTAGATTATAAGCGGGCCAAATTCTCCTTCTCCTTGACTCCTTGACGGCTGCCAGATAGTGCGAGTAGACTCCGCCCCTGACAGCCGCCAGCGAAACTGTATTCACCGAAGGGCTGCCAAGAGTAGAGCCTCGCTTGGGCAACCCGTCAGCCCGCCCATCCCCCTCAATGCTCCAACGCCCAGGAACCCAAAGGAGGGTGACCTTGAGTGTGCTGCCCAGACGGTTCAGCGCGTCTCTGCACTGTCCCACCAGCCTGGAAGATGCCGTCGCTGAGTACAAGGCCTTGATGGCCGCTTGGCTGTCGGTCAGAATGGCTATGTTACGCTTGGGGATCGAATCTCGTTCCAGCCATCGACATACTTCCATTGTCGCCAGTACTTCCGCTTGGAATACATTGGCGAAACCTGGGAGACTATACGATTTGGATATACTGTGGGTATTCGAGAAAACCCTCGCGCCGACACCCCAGGCCATCTTTGATCCATCGGTGAAGAATACTGAGTCATAACTCTGAAACACGCCGCCGGTCTTCCACTTTGCTCTGGTTAGAAAGTCCACAGGAAAGTTTCTCGTGAAGTTCAGCTTGCGTGTGGCATAGTTCTTGGGGGGAAGGAGGTGAAGGAGTATATTGAGAGCATTTGCCGGGCAGGACTGCAGAGCCCCAGGAGCACCTGCACACGCGGTTCTTCGAATTCTATTAAGCTCCATCCTATTGTATTTTTTGTTCAAAGCCTGCCTCTATATAATAGATCCGTACGTTAGGATCCTCCTAGGATCCTCGACCGGAGACCCCATTTCTTTGCAAAGGTTCTCTTGCAGGCATAGAAGTCTATACAAATCTTCCTCCAATTTCGTTTTCCACCTTTCGCAACGCTCCTTCCATGATGTCGCTCATAATGAACGGAAACATCCCTGACACTAATATCACCAAGTCGTCGGCATACGCCACCACTTTCACCCCGCTGTTGTCCACTTTTCGTCAAATTTCGTCCATTACTATTAACCAGAGCACCAAAGAGATGGGGTCACCCCGGGACGTGTCTCTCTTCACAGCTCTGGTCAAGCGGTTGCCTCCCAGGGCTGTCGAATCTCGAAAAATACTAATTGGTCCCCCAAGGAGCTACGTCCTGATAACGACTTTGCTTTAATTATAAAATCCAGTTCGAATGTAGTTCCAAGCTGACATATCAGCATCTCCCTCCGTCTTCGTATCTTCGACCTTTTTGCAAGCTCATGTTGATCACATAATCTTACGCAATCTGATCCTAAACATGTAGCCCAATAGAACTGCCCCTCGTTCTTCGCTATAGTTCCGGTGTAATCCAAATGCTCACTGGTTACTATTTCATGATATCCCGAAGTAATGTCCCTTACTCGTAAAGCAACAATCATCATTTCTACGACTCTACGACCCTCATTTTCCGAAACGTTGAACACGTATCTTCCCACTTGCAGAAGATTCTGCCGTTTTGCCATATTAACCTTAGCTATCCATATTTCAAGCATTAATTCGGTCCAGTTTCGTCTTTGGTTCTGCTCCTCCAAACTAATTATTCCTTTTACTTCTTCTACTTTTCCAGAGCCTTGCCGTACTCGCTTGAAAGTCAACTTTTTCTCTACCGTAACTCGCAAATGGTAAACACTACTGGATCCCTCTACGATACTCACTCGTGAATCCTCCTTACTTTTCAGTTTTCTTCTATTTATCACTTCGTTTTCTTCACGGTAATCATCCCAAAAACTGTGTTATGCTCATCATTTTTATAATTCGGTGAACCATTGTCTTCAAGTCACTAAGCGAGTTGTAAACTGTTGTTTGATTCCTTGTCGTCCAGCGTATGCCTGTTGCTACCTTTGTCCTTAACGGTCTCAGGTTCTTCTTGTCACTCGCCTCTCGCCACTTCACATTCCGTCTGCTGACTTATCGCCTCTTGAATAGTCATCTCCTCCAGCTTTGCACTGTTCTGCCAGGTAAGCTCACAAACTTCTTCTTGTTTCGTACCTTCTCGCATAGCCTCCTACTGCCATTTTAAACCTACATTTATGACCTCTTCATGGTCTACTGCTTTACAGCAGTTTCGTTCCTCCTCTGTAGTCACCACCTGACTGGTCACTTCTTGTGATTTTCGAATATCCTGACTGGACTGCAATTTATCAGCTTTCTCCTGCCGGTTTTCAGCTTCTTGCACCATCTCTTCCATCGGCTTTGGACTCTCATTGGCGTTCTCACGCTGTATCACTTCCTTCACTATACTCACTTGCTATCTGTTCGGCTACTTCTGCGCCCGGCCGATGACTTCAAGACACTTCTCACGGAAAAATGGAATCATTGTCTTCATAATCATGACGAGACCAAAGTTGTTGCCCTTGATGTTTTGACAGAGTGTTGCACCTTGTCCTATTATCGCACATTTGGTCTTGATAACAAGCTTGTCGAATGGATTGAAAGCTTCCTCACTGGTCGTGCCATTTGAGTTATATTGGACGGTGTTGAATCGGAACTTCATACCCAAAATGCTGGGTTACCTCAAGGTACTGTTCTGTCATCTACCCTCTTTCTCATCTTCATTAATGACCTCTCAAGTAGCACTTCCAATCCAATCCACAGCTTTGCTAATGACAGCATTCTTGATTTCGCGTATTCCTTTGATTCGCTGGCTGACTCTGGTCGTAGCAGATTACGTGCCAACCGGGAGCGAATATTTCAGTCATTGAATGAAGACATTATTGCTTGGGACAAAGCAAATCGTCTTCAGTTCAATGCTTCTAAAACCCAATCCTCTTTTATTTCGAATAAACTATGTGCTACCCCCTCCTCACAATAATTTCTTGTCGATGGTGGGAATATTCCCGACTCACTCTCACTTAACATACTGGGTATTAACATCCCTAGTATGCTCAGCTGGACCGACCACATCTTCGGCAACATTGAAATGTTTGGGGGTTTCTGAATTGTTGCGAAAAATATTTTTTCCATCATTCGACCTAGCGCAAATCTACAAGATTCACTTTAGACCTAGACTCGAATACAACTCTCACGGGTATAACTGCACTGTCTGCTCTTGATAAAGTTCAACGAAGAACTTATAACTCATCGGTGATGTGACCATTATATCACAAATTGAGCCCTTGTGTATAGACGTAATACTGGATGTCTTTCTCTCCTCGGTCACTGTTCCCAGGAAATATCAGGTCTTATCCCTTGTAGAGCCTCTCCTAAACGCAACATCCAGCTAAGCAGCCACTGTCATCCCCATACTCTAAGGGTCAGTGCTAGTCGCACCGTGAAATACCACGAATCCTTCTTCACTCGAACTATTCGAATGTGGAACAGACTACTATTTTCTGTCTTCCTGTTTGACTACAAAATACAGATGTTTAGGCAAGGAGCGCATCGCCACTTCCTTCACGCTCAACGCCTCTCCCATTCCAACCCCAAACTTGGCATCCCTAAGCTGTGTCATCATCATAAAAAAAATATGTTTAGTGGTAAAATTTGGATATTGTCAGATGAATGACATCTAAGGTATGTCCTATGAGAAAATATTTGTCTCAAGAAAATTAACGCCTAACTTGTGTATCTTAAACCAGTTTGAAAGTATCTACTCCTCACAAATTGCTCTGAAATTTGTATATTTTGAAACTTTTTCTGAATACCGTCATGTAGATATTACTAGATTATCCGCTTTAATCCTGAAGTTTCACAAGTATTCTAGGGGATAGGAACGCTGCTGGAATTTTCGGGGTAGTTACTTGCAGAGGAACCAATCATATGTATGTATGGATGGCATGACAGTACAAATCTAGCCTTCGCCTCCATCTATCTTTTTCCCAAGTTGTCCTAATTTGCCGTCGCAGTCCTTCACCTGCAGAAGCCTATTCTCTTTTTGCTGTCAGTACTGAGGGAGGCCTTCTAATAATACCTTGGTCTTCCCGGAAAATTCGAAGAATCCTACTGAATACTGTAAAGGACTATGGACTTAGGTAGGGTATCATGGCTTTACGGAAGCTTGCACAAGAATCCAGCGCCTGCCACCAGTGAGATTTCGACTGCGCTATCCGGACACGTTCTTCTTCTTAATATCTTCAATTAGACTGGCTGTAGGAGCTCAATATTTGAGATTCTCTGGGCTCTTTCCCATAATTGACTGCCGTATGTCCAAACTGCAGGTGCGCAGAGAGAAAATTTCGACCGAGGCGAAAATTAGGTAGGCTCCTCTATTATCCCTTTAGCTTTAGCTATTTCGTTGTGTGCCTCTGTTTCAGTCCTTCCAAAAATTCGGACCCGTGAGAAATTGTCCCCTTCTTCTCTCCCCTCCTCAGACCTGAATCAATCGCAAAAATACCGCACACCGCCTGCGTTCGGTATCATCCTCCCCTGGGTCTTGTTTTTGGATTTTTTGTAACGAGTTCACGTTAGGAAAAAGCCATTAGATAATTGGAAATGTTAGTTGTCACTGAGGGCCTTCAAATTTGGTTACATTGGCCGAATCCGACGCATTTCTCACATTTTTTTTAACCAAACTGGTAACCAATCTTATGGTCTCAATAGTAAGATAATTTTACGTCATTCCTTTGCTGAAGGAATAGCCCCTGAATGATGGTGAAATGAGTGCATGTCAGTAAAGTTTTTCAGCGGCCCCATCACAACCCTCTAGAGACTCAGAACCAAACCAACCAACCAAAACCAATTGTCTCTGAGCAAACTCCCTTCAAGGTAAGAAAGACACTCACTTCAGGTTTCTTTAGATTTCTTTCCAGGCCTGTTTTTCCTTCATAATCAGTGTTATCTACCGTTCTCTGGACAATCGTCTGGTTCAATGGAAACCTACGCGAAAGTTGATAACTACTTCGCCATCTCAACTATGGGTCATATTTTCTACTGTACAATGGTCCCTGCTTTTGGGTCGCTACAGGCTCAATCCCTAGCTGAAATAGGTTTACTTAGTTGCCGTGGTGGAGATAGTCCCTATTAAAGTATTAAGACTGGTGCATAACATCCAGCGTGGTTCGAAAGAATGACAGTTCCACATGCGGCTCTAGCCGTCTAATCTGCTGCAAAAGATTCTTGTAGAGTTTACTTTGGAAGTGGTATCCGAATGCAAATTATGGGCGGCTCTTCAGGGTTTGGTTCGAAAACACTTTATTTTTCCGCTCCGGTTAGAATCTATTTCAGTTCTGAGTATCTGGCGTTCGCTATAATATGGAACTATTATATAAACTTTCCTTTCCTTCATGCAATGTGCTCCCTATACCCATTCGGCTCCACCGGATGAACCCATCAATACCTTTCCATACGCTATGTATCATGGAGTATTAATATATGTATGAGCAGGATCGTAAAAAGAAAATTCGGTGCCAGGGTTATGTCCCTTTGCCGAGATTGCAATAGTCGCTTCTGATATGGAATTTTTCGAGCTTCAACCAGCCCATGTACCGTCTGGCGATGTCCTGTGCTTGGGCTGCTTGGGGGATGTTCGCTCTAAAATAGTTTTTGATTTCTAGGTAGTGCTGGAGGTTAGACAGTATTTTTGGCCTGAAATACGCTAAGCTAGCCTTGACTTTTTTGGACGACAGCTTGAAATCAGGTGCCTTGACTGTAAAGTCTCAGGAATTGGTATCTTCTTTTGCAAACATGCACTTATCCTAGTTAAGGCTAAGTTTGTGTTCTCTGAAAGGATGCGCATTTGTTCCTGCACTGTCCATAATGAGATGAACAAATCAGCACCATCGTGTAGGTATCCGCGAATGCTGTACATATACCTTTAGAACATCTGGATTGTGTTTTTAAGAAATACAGGCAAGCAAAATCGTAGTTAGTTACTGCTGTTTTTTGGAATATCTTCTGCAACTGGGAACTGACAACATCCCTCTTTAAAGTATATTGTAGAAAAGATAGCTTTACCATAGATCTTTAGAAGTGGACCCTTGATGTGCGGAATTGGATATCTGCCAGGCATTGGCTGTGTGTTGAAATCGCAATAGGTACTTGTAAGACTGGATTTCCTGATTTCAAGGTGATCATTTGCAGTGGGCTACGGCCGTTTGAAGGAAACACTGGCTTATAGGGCACCATGAAGTTGAAGTATCGAAGATGAGGGAGAGACATTCTCTTTGTAATTGGCCAACTCTAGTTACAGCCCAGTTGGGAGACTCCAAAGAAGGCTCTGCCTGTAAGGTGGGGTACCTGATATCCTTGGTGAACGCTACGGGCTGACTCTGAAGATTTGGACTGCGCAGATTCTGCTCCTCTTGTCGTAGACGAGGTATCATAGTAAGCTACAATTCACAACTGTATCGTGTTATCCATTTTGTGTCTCCTTTTATTAGTGATAAAATTTGATGAAATTCCCTTGATACTTCCCCCCTCCCCTGATATTAACTCTTCAGTTATTCGTTTGCGGAAATGGAGACGAAGATGTTACGTTGTACTAGTGGCGTCACACGTTTAGATCACATCCGAAATGAGGATATCAGCGATCGTTATGGGGTTGCTTCGATCGTGGAAAAGTTGCGAGAGAGGCGTCTTCGATGGTATGGTCACGCGATTCGTGCCAACGAAAATTCACTTGCCAAAATTGGTCTGAACATTGAAGTCGATGGTAAAAGACCAGAAGGCAGACCTAAACAATGGTGGCTTGATACGCTAGATGGGGATTTGAAAGCCTCGAGATTGCACCCAGATCAGACATTCGATAGAGCCAAACGGCGAAGCCGATTACGACGAGCCGACCTCGCTTGTGAACGGGACAAAGGCTGAAGAAAAAGAAGAGAGTTATTCGTTTTTCAAGGCTCTTACTGAGAAAAGTGTAATACTCTTGAGTTTACCAAAAGCAAACTGAAAATGACTGCAATCCTTCATACTTTCAATATCATAACTCTATTCTTTAATGTCCACTTTTCCTCAAATTTTGGTCGAAACCCCATTTTCGAAGCTTATTAATAAAAACAAATTTTCCATCGTTCCCGATTGAGTCACCTTCCAGAACTGAAATACTTAATTGAAATAATAAAACTTGTTGTTTCTTTTTCGTTGGTGTGGGTATTTATTCTTGCAAATACCGATATTTCGGGAACCACTTGTTCCCTTCAACAGTACAAACTTGTTTGCACTGATGAAGGGAACAAGTGGTTCCCGAAATATCGGTATTTACAAGAATAAATACCCACACCAACGAAAAAGAAACAACAAGTTTTATTATTTCAATTAATTAATCGTTGGAAACACCGCATAATTTCACTCTGATGAAATACTTAGTCACGCTAGGAAATCATCGATTATTTTAATCGATAATTTCCTGGGTCTGGATTATCAGCAGACACAAACGATAATTCGGATTATTAAAATATTGTAAATGACAGACAGTACTGCTATCAAAAAAAATGTTCCCGATAAATTTGGTGTTAGCATTTTATCAGCGCAATAATTGTTTTAGTTTTTCTAGTACAGTAGGTAGAGGTGTCTTATTCGATCTTGACACAAATTATCAGTTTGGATAAAAATTCCCTGGAAGTTGCTCAGTTGTCGTTCACATGGTCTACTCTCAGTGTTAATTTTGACTTACAATCACGGCGTAGGCTGGTACTTGAACCTAATTCGAGGTCTGCCAAAAAAGTTCGGAACAGATTTTTTTTACTGGTTCCGCGGCGACTCAAAGGCAGCGTCATCCTGTCTAGTGTCTTTCGATAGGTTAGTGTAGTTTAGTGTCAGTGTAACATAGTGAACCTTTGACCCGTGGTCCACATGGCACAAAAAAAGAACAATATGTTGTGATTTTTGGCAGAATTAGGTAACATGAACACTGAAATCATGGCCTTATTTATTGGTGTTAAGTGATGCAGTGATCGTGAGCAGTTCAAAGTTATACGAAGAGATCGGACTGTTTTTGAAGGGGCGCGAGGTTCCAGACAGTTATCTAAGAGGCCGACCAAAAACACCGCACCCATCAGGTACTGTGGTAAAAATTGAAATTAACAAGAATCGCCGCCGAACATTGGGAGATGCAGTTGGTTTGGGTTGCAAAAGCGTTCATAGTGTTTTGAAGCGAGACTTGAATATGTCAAAGGTTTCACCCCACATGGCTCCACAAGTTCTGACAGAAGAACCAAAAGAAAACTGTCTTCGAGTTTGTGAAATTAGATTTCTTAGAACAAATCTGAAAATATCTTATCATGAGACAACGCAGAAGATGGAAGTACATTCTGGTGAAGAAACACGCCAGCTTTTTTGTCAGGGGAACTACACGTGAAGAAAATCCCAATATAGAAGATCGAAAATGATTGTAAGGCTAATTTGTCGGACCCAACAAGCCAAGCGACCGGGGAAAGACGGCTGAAACACAAGCATAGACATGACAATAGGATTTTAATGCTGGACACCATTTTGACAAAGCCGCCAAAAACCACATTTTTTATCCCATAAAAACCCTAAAAATAGGACTTTCAATATCTCTCTGCGAATAAAACATCTCATCAGCAAATACTCTTATCCTTGTTAACATTGCCCCAGGACCTCCCGTTGAGAAACAGATGAAGAGGTTAGTCTAATGATACTTGACTATGATTAATAAGGTGTCAATGTGTTTAGTATAACAGGAGCCGAAGCCAAATTTGGCAAATTAGATGATGATGTTCTGCTTGAATGATAGACTAGTCTACGTGTTTTATACTGTCTGAGCGCAACGGTGGCGGACCTTTAGGTAACTGACATATAAATCCCTTTTTAGAGCGCATATATGTCTGTTTTCACGCAATGGAATATAGACAATTCACACATCTAGAGTCTCCTTCCTTATGTTTTTGTTTCTTCTTTCATTTTTCAATGACACTTTAGTTCCATCATGAGCACACTAACAGCTGTATGGAGAAAAATCCGGGTTTGATATGAAAACCATGTCAACCTCCTGCAATTGCATATTTGATCTAAGCATTCCAATCCTGCGGAGAATCCTCCCTTTCCTCTTGCGGCGACCCTGGTCAACAATTAGACAAACATAGACACAGAGATCCTTGATCATGGTTTGAACTTGGAGAAGTAGGTCTGAAAGTTGATCCTGAACTAACTCGATGACTGAAACGTTAAGTCTGTGTCCCTCTCTTAGATAGATCTCAGATACCCAAGGCTAATCCCTGCATCATAAGCTGAATTCCTTTGTTAAGTATCCTCTGAACTATGATCCAAAGTCACGATGTTTCATTTTCACCTTTACCATTACGTCTAGATCGTTCCCAAATGCGATACAATTTTTTATGAAATGGATTTTCTTCCTGAGGATTTTTGGTATTCTAGGCTAGTTAAGCGTGAATGTTTGACTTTCTTGTCGTACTTTATCGAATAGTCGCTTTCAGATTCCTTTTGGAAGACATATAACTAGTCTGACCATATATTTCATCGCTACGTTCTGAAATCGAGAAATTTTAGAGTGGCGATCGTGTAGAAACCAGTCTGCATTGCAACACAGACGAAACTTTTACGATAGAACAGAAACTAAATCACAAAAGCCATAGGGTGTATGCTCAACCGTCTGCGGCAGCCTCTTAAAAAATTTAAAGGATCCAGCGCGGTCATCACCCCTCGTCTGTTATGGTTTGGTGGTATGACCTATTCCGCCCATTTCAAACAGAAAGCAGTGAAAACATAGGGTGCTATCTACCGAAATACCGTATAGAGCCCTGTGACCGTTTTGCCCTTC
This sequence comes from Hermetia illucens, assembly GCF_905115235.1. Taxonomy (NCBI): domain Eukaryota; kingdom Metazoa; phylum Arthropoda; class Insecta; order Diptera; family Stratiomyidae; genus Hermetia; species Hermetia illucens. Next base: position 160,687,112 of record NC_051851.1, on the reverse strand, counting down.
TCCAGGTAGTCGATGCAGATCATACCCTGTGAATCCTAGAAAACGGTGGACATCACCTTTCCAACCGATAGGACAGTCTTCGCCTTCTTCGGAGGACGTTTGACAGGTTCCATTGTTTCGGCTGCTCCTTGGTCTCCGGTGTGTAGTAGTGGAGCCATGTTTGGGGTCACGAAAGTACGTAGAAACTCCTTTGGATTGCACTTAAACAGTGTCAAACACTGCTCTGAAGTGGTCCCATAAGTAACAAGCGCAGCCTTGTTGTCCGAAGTGAACAAACGCGGCATCTATCGTGCCGACAGCTTGCAAATGCCCAAAACTTCATGCAGAATATGACCCACACGGTCTTCTGAGATGCCTACTTTCTCACCTATCTCGGGCACCTTCTTCTATCTTTTTTTAACTTTTCTAAACTCCGCGAACATGACCACCTCCACCCACGGTCAGAACAGAAGTACGAGTCTGATTTGGCTCAAATTTTGGCAGCAGCTATCTGCGGAAACGTATTACATGATAGTGAATTTCTCTTTTGGTAATGGCGCCATTGGGTGGTAAAGCTAAGTACTTATCGGACTGCCCTAGTACAGTGTCAAGAGCGCAGCAGTCGCGATTGCGGAAGGAGGACCAGACTACACAGCAAGATTCAAAGATTTTTTTGGTAAGGGGGTTGAAAAGTGTAGGAACGATTGAGGTAAAGTCGAAGGAGAAATGCAAGATAAAACTGGGCATTTTGGAAACGTCAACAAAGTGGGACTTGAAACGAAGTTCGAAGATTACCCCCAGGTCTTGAAATGAACTCAGCCGTGAAAGGGGTTGCCCACCAAGAGAGTAGGAAGGAATATTTTGGAGCAAGGGGAGAGAAGAAACATGGGACCGTAGTTTACAGCTAAAGAAGGATCTCCGCTCTTGAGGATGGGGATGAAGAAAGTTGCATTCTTTGAGACTTTTGTTGAAGATTATATACAGAGAAAGGGAAATGTATTGTTTATAATTAACACGGAAGAGGTTAAGAAGCCCATCAGGCCCAGGTGCGACATTTATGATTACCAATGAGGAACTCAGCTAAGGTAGGCGTAGAAAGAAGAATGGCCAGAGATTCGAGGCAGTCTGCATCTGGAAGAGGTAGTCGAGGTAGTAAACACGGAAGAGTAGTAAGAACAGAGGATTGCTGTGATGAGTTGAAAATTAATGCATGAAAGGAAAGTTTGGGTGGGATTACGAAAATGGCAATTTTTAGAACAGAACGGTTCCAAGTCACCGCAGGCCATACATGTGATTTTTTTACAGAATATGGTCATGTGGGATATCAAACGAAAGGGGTCGATTAGTACTTTTCAAAACTGATTTTATTTCTGATATTCAAACCTAGGGGATTGAGGGCTGACAATGTATGCCCCAAAAAGTGTAACAGATCAAGTTCGCAGAACCTATATAACCGAAAAATCTGAAAATTGAAATCTTGTGCCTACACAAAATTTCAAAATCCATCTCATTACCATATTTTAGAAATTTACCCCAAAAAGCCTCCTCTAGGATGAGCATCCTAGAGATACCAGATGGTGTCATCATAAGTATGTCTAGTGAGGGAGAGGCTATACCTTCTAAGTAAATAATAATATAATACACAATTTTGGAAAGTTTGAGGAAAATGCAATTATTATTAACAAAGTTATAGAATGTCAAAATTTTGTATTTTACGTGAATTTATCCCAATTTGAAATATGTATGACGCCATGGTCATACAAAGTGAACTCATAGACACGGCAGAGTTGGATATATCAAGGAATATTTCAAGTGAGAAGGACAAACACAGGGGACATGAATACAACATACAATAAACGGGAGGGAGTTGGGAGACAAGTAGAGCAACACAATCATAAGTACGTAGAATCAGAAGAAGAGAAGACGGGTTCGGCGCGGAGTGAATCTTTGTTTGCAATTAGGATTCCACCGTTAGTGGACTTAGGTGATGCATCTTGGTTCCTTCGAGGAGCCAGATTTCAGGGGTACAAATAGGATGGTGTTGCTGAGGTAGCGCAAATTAATTGAACGTCCCTAACTTGATTCTTAAATCCCTAATATTTTGATAGAACACACAGTGAAGATGAAGCCAATTAAATTGATCAGCGAGGCAGCTGGCGCCTGTACTATGAATGAACGAACTAGTAGCCCCAATCAAAGACGATAATCACTACTTTGTACGTTCGCTGATACAATTAAGCAGGACTAATGGTGCCAATCACAAAATCGATTATATTTTACTCTATCCATTCCCTTAGGTTATTAGGTAGACGTGTCCATAGCCATAGATCCTTTCGCTCTGCAGGAAACCCAATGGTCTGGTCCCAAAAACGCGCCCATTGAGCGCGAACGCGGTAAAAATGGCTGTAAACTTCTCTATTTTGGTAGCTCCTACACTCAATATGTGGTGTTGGCTTTGCCATCTCAGAGGGTTTCTGTGATGATATTAAAAAGTCGAACGATTTAATGATCGGCTGATGAACCTCACCAATATATCAACTCATCGCACTATTGAGTGCTTCACCGTTACGCACCGCAGACAGGTCGACCTGATGCAGAGAAAGATGCTTTCTGGTAACTTCTCGATGAAAACACCTGTCACGTGCCTGCTGATGGCTATATTATTATTGCTGGCGACCTTAATGGTCATGTGAGTGAAAAGACAGACTGTAACAGGTGTCATGGGGGAAAGGGGTTCGGAGCACGCAACAAGGGTAGCGAGCTTATGAATATATGGTTCATCAAACGATTGTCTAATCTTCCTACATTTTATAAGGGGAATAGTAAAACGCAAATGGACTATTGACCATCACCGGTTGCAAAGTCGTTCCCTATGACACCATCGCACCTCAACATCGGCCGTTGATTGCCGTCCTGTGAATCGAGCCACCGATAAAACAGCGTGAGGAATGCACTGGCCAGCTGCGCATTAAATGGCGGCGATTTCGTGAGAAGAAATTACCTCACTTACGCGATTACCAACCATTATGAATATGGAAGGATCGTGGAAACAAATGAACGACACGATCCACAAATCCAGCTCTGCAACCCTCGGGATCACCAAGTGGCACTTGGCTTTGCAGTGACGATGCCAATTGGCAAATTTATAAGAATGCCCGAGCGGACCATTACAAAAATATTTACGATAAACTGGACACTCGGGATGGCGAGAGAGATCTGTATCGACTTGCCAAAAGCCGAAACGAACACACACAGGATATCGAACATTTCTATTGCGTTAAGCACAAGAACGGTACTTTGCTTACCAACCGTTGAGCCGCAACGGATAGATGGCGAGAATTCTTCGAGCGGATTTCAACTGCAGAATTTGCAGAATTTTTTTCACAGTTATTGCCGACATTTGGAACAGTTCCACCTGTCAGCGCAACTGAAATCGGGGAAAGCCACAGGACCTGACAACATCGCATCTGAACTCTGAAAAGCGAAGAGCTGGGACCCCAACACTGTGGCTCAGTGAATTCTTTAATCGGGTTATTCAGGAAGGAAAAACTCCAACCGACTGGCAAGAAAGTACCACTATTCCAATATGAAAAAAGAAAGGTAGTCCGGCAAAATCTTCAAATTACCGTCCGACCCGGTTACTTTCTCATACCATGAAGATTTTTGAACGCATTCTTGACAACTATGATACATTCGCGGAACCGTTGAAATAACAGTGCATGAAGACGGATTTGTCAAGAACTGCGGAACTACTGACGCAATACACGCTGCGCGGTGCCTCATGGAGAAACATCGTGAGAAGCATCGCCTTCTTTACATTGCATTTCTGGATCTAGAGAAGGCGTTTGATCATGTACCACACGAACTCATCTGGTATGCTCTACGACAACACCTAGTGCCAGAAGAACTCATATGCTGGGTCCAATTGCGCTACCATGATCCGAAAAGTAAAGTTCGAAGTATGCCGGGTGTATCAAAACCGCTTCCTGTCTCTGTTGGTGTTCATCAAGGAAGCACCTTCTCCGTCGCACGGGGCATCCAACGTCCAGCGCCCTATACACTGTTTTATGCAGATGATGTTTTCCTAGCATCTAATAGCAAAAATGATCTCGAGCTCTCTCGAACTTGTCCAAAAATGGAATGATCACTTCATACAACACGGTCTCAGATTGAACCTAAATAGAACTGCATTTTTGACGACCGATCCCCATGGAATTGGCACAATCACGTCAACGGCAGTGACCTGCCCAGAACTGAGCGATTGAAATAACTCGGGTCAACGCTGTCAGCCAAGGGAGAACTGCGTTATGAAATTGCTTCACGCATTAATGCAACCTGGATGAAGTGGCGTTCCGCAACTGGTGTTTTTGTGATCGACGTATCAACGAACATCTCAAATCTAACATTTACCGGAACGTCGTCCGTCAGTCGCTCTCTATAGTTCTGAGTGTTGGCCGACTATAGAAAACAATGAACGGCGTCTTGCGGTAGTAGAGACGAGATTGCGTTGGACTAGTGGTATGGTACGTTTTGATCACATTCGAAAAAGGATATCCCCGATCGATATGGGGTTGCACCCATCGTTGAAAAATTGAAAGAGAGACGTCTTCCATAGTATGGTTACGTAATTCGCACTAACGAGAATTCACTTGCTAAGATTGGTCTGAACATCGAAGTCGATGGTAAGCGACCAAAAAGTTGGGCCAAAACAACCGTGACTTCATACGCTGGATGAGGATTAAAAAGCCTCAAGATTACATCCAGGTCAGGCATTTGATAGGCCGACCCAGCTTGTGAACGGGACAAAGGCTGAAGTAAAAGAGGAAGATATCCAACTCGGATGAGGGCCGGCTTTGGTACAGTTCTGGAAAGCTGCAAATACACCCCGGTGATTATGACGGAGATGTTGGTTGATCTTCGGGGCCGATTTTTTAAAACTCTTTGGTTGGATCGATGGCTCATTTCCTATGTAGGCAATACTACCTCCTTGACTCATATTTTAACGCAGAATTCCTTAGGATTTGGTTGCAAGTGTCATCATTAAAACAGAATTGGCGTTGACATGGAAAAGCCATGAAGGTATAGTGGTCACCCTAACATTTGTTAATGGTGAATGGTGTTGATCTAAGCAAATCGCTCAGATTCGTGCCTGGCGAACATTCAATTCCAGCAATTACGGTGTTAAAAATAAACGATATATTTGGTACTTATGTCGTTATTTTAACGAGATCCCATGTTTACGACCACGACTTTAATATATTTCCTTCGACGCTCCATAGATTAACCACACTAGAAACATTATCTCCATTAGGCCGGTTATGATGCCGCAATTAAATGTACTTTGGAGAATTCTTCTTTCACGTGTCTCTCTGAATTTGTGGTAAATCTATTGGATTTTCTCCAACACACTTTTTTTTCGCCTGAAATCTTGCAACTAAAAGGCGCCATATTTAAAGCCATGACTGAGGTCTATGAATAGAGTCACCGCGTAGAGGTCTGTGTCCTTGTCGAATCATTAATTTTACGTGCACATTGACAGAGCCATGGTCTCTATATCTTCTTTGATTTTTATTATATGTTTTGTATCTTCTCTTGGATTTTCGCATACTTCTTCACGCAGTCTGTATCTAATTATAGAAGAGATCGGGATAATTGAAGTAGAATGGCTGAATTACGTTTCAGGTTGATGAAATTAATAGCCGTGAAAACTTCTAGGGGTTTATTGCACTTACAGATATAATTTGCACGGACAAGTGAAGGTTGAATTAGAGCGCAGGGCAATGATTCTGTAGATTGGGTATCTGATGCGCTTAACCTGAACTAGATCTGAATGCTGAAGAAGTTGGGTTTCAACTTTCTTGGGGAGGTCGGCTGAGAGTGGTTACTTAATCCACTTTAGTCGGAGAAAAAATGGCTTATTAATTAGTGACCACATTCAGAGCGTAGTGCGTCTCTTCGGACCCCTGGAACATGCGTGTAATAACCTCCGACAAAAGCAAGGCCACTTAGGTACAAACTCTGAGGGAGCGTGTAAGGAAATTATGTATGATGAAGTATATTAATTTTAAGCCCCCCTGCGGATACAGTAATATTCATAATTGCAACTTTGGTATCTACTTCTACATTCCTGTTGCCGTTAATCAATTGGAACTGGTTCTGCCGTGGTAGCAATCAATTTACAAACATAAGAATTTTCTTACGTTTAGATACAGTTTGTAGGAGAAGCAATTTCGAACAGCAAGAAAGTGGTTTAATGATCAACTGCATCTAAAGGTACTTGAGAACTGCATGTTTAAGCCTTTCGGTATGTATTTAAGTTCGTAAATTTTCTAGTTATTGACGCAAGCAACAGATTTCAAGTGGGAAAATGTGTTTTGTAGAAATAAATCTTATAAATTTAGAGATATTCGTAGCTTTAACACGCCGAAATCTCCAATTACAATAAAACATTTCGAATCGTACAAAATTGCTCTACAAATTGTATCCAAAGAAAAGTATCTACAAGTATATAATTTCCATCGATTCCACCGAACAGGAAGCTTGAAAATGAGCTATTTGAAAGTAATAAGGCCTCTAATTGTATCTTTCCTCTAATTCTAATTCTATGGCTGCAGACTAAGATAGGCGAGAACTGATTGCAGACATTGAATCAAATTTAAATTTAGGCCATGATAAGAGAACACGTGCCTCTAAATATGAATTCACTTAAATATTTTCAGCATTTACATGCGGTTGGCAGGGAGGAGGAGCATTACAACATTTAGATTATTTGCTTCCACAAATTCAACACTTACATGTTAAGTGCGATTCTGTGTAGGAACGAACATATCCACATGGCCGAATGGGGCTTATCTGAGAGAACTTATCTTTAGTTAAATGAGTTTCCTTTTGGCTTCCATCAAGGTTATCGGACTGGAGAAGCAACGTGTTGAGTGTAAGGTACCAGATTTTAGCGTGTAGTTTTGCAAAAATAAAGAAAACTTGTTGCTTTATCGGACGATTTCCAGATGTGGATCCGACTGAGTCGGATGTGCTCAAAGAAGATGTATGACAGAGCAAGGTGCCTGTCTACGATTCGTACATATTTTAAAATAGAATATTGAATCCCGCATGAGCGGGAATATTAAAAGAATTTTGAACATTTGCTTCTTACGGAACCGAAAAAAATGCACCCAACCCTGGTACCAAGGAAAAAATCCCATTCTTAGAAGACGAGGCTGACATTTGTAGAGAACGGGCGTGTCTGCAATTAGTATTATTAATAAAAAGAATTTAAAATTTAAATTAAATTAAATTTGATCAATAATGATGGGTTGGGGAAAAAGAAGAAAGTATTTTGTCAATAGATGGCGACACTTAAACATATCTTGTGATGTGCTTATCGCATCGGGTCATACAAGTATCTCTTTGACAGTGTTGTGATCGTACGTTTCAGTCTCAAGTTACAGCCCGTGAAAGATGGAGTCCATCAAGCAAGAAATTCGTCATATTTTACGTTTTTACCACAGTTAGATACTAGACAGCTACCACACTCCCCCTTGCCCCTCAAGGGAGAAAATCGGTGTTAGTACGCACGATTTCAAATTGTTTTGCCCTTGAGCATGAGCGAGATGTAACGAAAATAAGATCAGGTGTGTTTGACATACCGCCCGAACTTTTATTGGTAAGATCAGCAAGTTTTTGCTTATATATAAGTGAATACGTGTGACAACTTTTTGCTATATGGGTGAGCACGGCAGTAGTACCGGAATAGCAAAAGCTCACCGATCTCTCTCTTACCAATACGATTTGACGAAGATTATGCCTTTTCCTTGTTTAGCGTCTCTGATGCGTACAGATAAGCTTCTGCAGCCCATTCGCAAGTGGGGTCATTTTGGTGTGGGTACTGCCTATAGTAGATCTACTGTAGTTTTTACTACCTGAGAGGTGAAAATGCAACGAAGGTGGCCGAAACAACTTGTGAAGTTTGAGCCCGATACTGTAACGATTCGCACAGCACAACTTTGGTTCGATCGATTTCGTTCTGGTGTAGTAGATGTCGAAGTACACCCCGTACTGGTAGGACAATCGTCGTAGAAACCGATAAAATCATCGAAATCATCCAAATAGACCTGTATGTGAGCATTCGCTCGATTGGCCAGAAACTGGGTAAAGACCATAAAACCGTTTGGAACCATTTGCAGAAAATTGGATTCCAAAAAAGCTGGATGTTTGGGTGCCACACGAGTTGACGCAAAAAAAATCTCTTGGACCGAACCAACGCCTGCGATGCATTGCTGAAACGAAACGAATTCGACCCATTTTTGAAGCGGATGGTGATTGGTGATGAAAAGTGGATCAGATACGACAACCTCAAGCGAAAAAGATCGTGTCCAAACCATCGCTAAGCTCGCATTGACGGCCAGGAATTTTTTGTTGTGTTTGGTGGGATTGGAAGGAAATCATCCACTATGAACTGTGAGCAACTCGATCGATTGAAGCAGGCGATTGACCAGAAGCGGCCAGAATTGGTCAATAGGAATGGTGTTATGTTCGACCAGTACAACGCTCGGCCTCACACGTTTTTGATGACCCGCCAGAAGCTACGGGAGCTCGGATGGGATGTCCTATCGCACCCAGTGTATAGTCCGGACCTGGCACCAAGTGATTACCACCTTTTCCGGTCCATAAAAAACGCTCTTGGTGCTACTAAGTTGCCCTCAAATGAGGCTTGCGAAAACTGGCTGTCTGAGATTTTTGCTTATAAGGGGGGGGCGAACAAAAGGGCATATGTTTGACTTAAATCGGATAATTCTAAGCATGTTAAATAAAGCGTCGGGTGGCGGGCTAGACCGGCCCCCCACCATAAGACCTAGGGTCACTCGGATTGGTCGTGGAGTTCGTAATGAGAAGGAGCCAGACCTCAAAAGAGCCAAAGTAAGAGGAGAAGGAATGGGGAGCTGGCTGAAAAATCAAATGTCACTATTGATAAAAAAAATGGAAAGCTTACGGAGCAGCTAATTGCTGGGGAGGCGGACCCCCCGTCTCCAAAGGTAGCCAGGAAAAAAGTACTTCTGCAGCCATGGAGGAGCCGGTCTGCCTTGAAGGCGAACAAGTTTTCGGCAGTGAATCTGTCCGTATGGAGGACACAGAAAACAATCAAGCTGATGGTACGAGACACAGTGACAACGGTGGCGGTGGAAATGTCCCAGAGGAGGATGCTAACCAGGCTGCTTATGGCGGTGACAAGTGCGGCAATGATAGCCCTGAAGAGGGAAAACTGGGTGAGTTTTTACTCTATGTTTCAAAAAAATTAAAAAAGAAAAGCAAAAATGAAGAAAAAATGTCCAACTGAAGGAGGATTGAAAATTTAAAAAATGGTACGACCGGGACCACAATTAGCACCCGAAATAAAGAAATGGGGGGGGGGGGAGGGTGCCCTCCATTAATATGTATGAATTGGGTGGTAGAGATTTAGCCACTCTACTTAATGGGAGCGTAGGGCTCTCAAATTTTATTATCAAAAAGACGGGGGCAGAGAGAGTCCAAATAAAATGTAAGAAACTAGCGGATTACAAGAAAGCATGGGAGGTCCTCGAGCGAGTGAAGGCTCCTCATTTCACCTACACTCCAAAGGAAGAAAAAGTGCAAACCTTCCTTCTCAAAGGCTTGGGTGCAGAGGAAGAGTCCGATAAGGTGCTCAAAATGCTCCGGGAGACGGAAACTGCGGTCAAGTTCCTCTCAGTGTCACGTTTTAGTACGAGGAAATCCGTTTTGGAAAAACGAATCCTGCCGCACTTCCTCGTGCAGATAAGCCCGGAGAGCCGGGCAAGCGATCTGATCGGCACCTGCTAAGTGGCGAAATAGTCCAGTTTCGAAGATGTCAGCGCTATGGTCACTCGGCAGTGAACTATCAAATGACCTTGCGATGTGTAAAGTGGCGGAAAGGCCATATCGCAGCCGAATGTTCGCTGACTGAAGCAGAGGGCAAGGAAAAAACTTTCTGTGTCAACTGCGGAAGCGGAGAGCATCCGACTTCGTACCGTGGATGTCCTGCATACTGCAATGTTAAGGTCACCAGGCAGCAGGTGTCAAGATCGGCCCAAAGGACGGAGGTATCAGCGGCGTTGAACTGTACCGTCCCTTCGGCACCAATCGTCCCGGGGATCCCGTTTGCAGAAGCAGTCCGCCAAGAGGGAGCTAGAAGCCGCAACAAAATACAGGTGGCGGGATGAACACCATCCTCAATAAAATATTAACCATGTGTGAAAACATGCAGCATACGCTACATGTATGCAATACAAAAATAAACAATATAACAGAATATTTACACAAACAGCATGCCCGCTGCGTAGTCACAGCGGTACCACTGGACGGTCTCCGGATCATCGTGATTAATGTGAAATCCATCGAAGAGCGGGGCTCCTTGATTTTGCTGCCAGGTAACAGCCTGACATTGTCTTGATTTCAGAAACCCACCTCAGTCCGACGCATTCGACAACATTCAAGGATTTTGAATTCGTGAGGAACCATAGACGTTGGGTCAGAGAGTCCAACCTGGCCCAGGGCAAATTGCTATCTGGATTTGTGCATTGCTGACGCGCGCTTTAACTTTAACTTTAGGAATCCTCAACGAAAACTACAGACTCTTCCTTACGATAGCGACCATACCGTTGTTCTTATTGAAGTTCTGTTTGATGGACGAAAAGTTCGCCTTCTGCCGATGGACAGTGCCATCCACAGGCTGAACTTTAAACAAACAGATTGAAAGAAATTCCAAGAGAGCCTTATTCGGAGATATCGACAGGAATGCCTACTTCTTGATGGGGAAAACGATAGTACAATTACGCCAGGTGATAGGAACTTGAGCAACGAGGAAATACTTCAGAATCTTCGCAAGCTAGAGAACTTGACGCTGGATACAATTGAACTAGTCGTCCCTAAGATTAAACCTCACATATGGAAGGATATGAAACTGCAGCCATAAAATGGTTGAAAAAGGTGAAAAGCCTTCTGCTCACTCGCGTCAGCAAAATCTATCGGACATATGGGGACTATCATCATCCCATATTGGTTGAGTGCAAATCATTTCTTAAGAGAGGGTATTTCACCAAGCGATTCAGATTCCATTTTTGCAAAGATAAATATGTTATTCCGGAAGAAGTCACGAGTAACTATCGAGAATTAAAGTCGATGGCAGCAAGATACAACACCTTATTGACTCAGGTATAGACACCAATAGTGTAACTGTTGATGCGCAAGGCAGTGAGCCCTCGAGGCTTTAACGTGAACACTTGTCTGGAAGACTAAATCCCACGATCTTCTTAAGACTCGGATTGATTTTGTGACCACAATCAGAGCCTCGCTGTGACAAGCAACAACGGTAACAGTCTATACCAAGTGCATGGCTTAGAATTCATACTGGTGGATGCAAGACCTACCTAAATCTCTATCGAACTAAGGACTACGGCACCCGTGTTGAAACGCAACACCACACCGAAGCCCGAAGGTCTCTTCTCGCTTGAACATAACCACAACCCCCATGAAACTCCCACTAGGGGGCCAACCGCAAATAACCGAACTGTACATCCATGCATACAACGGGAGTTCACCCGAAGTTTGAGAGTCCAGGGACTATCTCGGTTCCTATGGTACCCGTATACCCCTGGTGAGGTTTCGTGACCTATTTACCACTTCAGATAAGTCCCCGTGCAGACTCGGGTCTGATCACCCTGATTAGGCCTTTGGAGCATTCGCCTACTGCATCACGGCCGGCAAGCCAAAGTGAGTACAGCATCTCCCAGTGCCACCACTATGGAGGTTCTCCTCGGCTACTTGGTTTTGGTTTGGCCGATAAGGTTGCCCCGTCTTCCTCACCGCCACCTATAAGCACCAGATGCGCAAGGCAATTACATCGTGATGTATGAAGCTTTGAAACTCGAACTTATAGGGGAGTACTTTGAATCGGTGCATCGGTCCAGAACGGACATAGAGCCAACGCGGCTTTCGGAAATTGTAGAACGAGATATCCATAATTTCAACTATAGCCTGAATGACACTACAGTTCTCCAGTTAAGCTCTGCATGGCAGGCTGATCTCATACCGAGTGATAATCTGCTTGATTACTTTGTCTCATGTAGGGAATTAACCACCATATTTAGAAGGGTAAACAATAAGAGATCATCCGGTATGGATGGCATTCCCAACGTGGTCCTCAGGCATTTACCAGACTTTGCCATGCGTAATTATTGCATCTTGTTCAAAAATTTATTGAACGATCCATTCTTTCCAGGACAATGGCAGAAAACCCGATCCCGATCTTAAAAAGAGGGTAGGATTCATCCAGTACTAAAAGCTACCGCCCAATTAGTTGGCTGCCTAACATCAGCAAGGTGTTTGAGCTTTTGATATTAAAAGCCTTGAACGGACATATCAAGACGAAGGAATTATTGTCGAATGCGAAATTCGAATGTCGATCTGGACATTCGAAGGTAACGTCTGATATTTGCTGGCGGATTAACAATGGTGAATGCCTAGGCGCTTGTCTTATAGACATAGAGAAGGCCTTTGATACCGTCTGGTTGGATGGACTGGTTTTCAAGCTCCTGAAGAATGAGTTTCCCAACCAGCACGTAGCGATGGTGTGTAGTATGCTGTATGGCAAGTGCCTAAAAGGTCGTTGGTTGCTTTTGTTGACGATCTGGTAGCTTACCCGGCACCCAAGAAGATAACTGAGGTGAAAGTTGAACTTCAGAAGATGTTCGATGATATTAAGTTCGTCACGAACAGCTGGTGGATGAAAATCAATGCGCAAAAGTGTGAAACTATTCTGTTTTGAAATTCCTTAGCGTACGTCAGTAGGAACTTGAAAAGGAGTTGGAGAGATTTCCACATTGTCGCGAACGAGGATGGATCTGAGCGCATTCCTCATAAGAAGTGCATTAGATACCTGGGTGTGCGCCTTGATGAGCGTCTCCAATTTAACGAGCACGTTAAAGTCGCGCTAGAAAGCGACTCTTTTATGGTCCATAGTTTAGCCGGAAGGCTAAGATTATTTGCTATCTTACTTTGGTTAGACTGGTGCTCATCTACGGGTGTGCTATCTGGTTTAATTTGAGTGCTAGCCAAATGGAGAAAATAAGGATCTTTGAAAGGAAATGTCTGCGTGCTCGCACGGGGCCTAATAGGACTGCTTCGTCAAACTATGAGCACTATGTAACTAATGAAGTGATGTATGCAGCTGCTGCTGTGCTGAGAATTGACACAGTTAACGTCAGGTTGATTCGGAATCACATAGTCCGATCTGTTTCGCAAGGCGAGAACCTTTGGCTTTCGCAGCCGTTCTACCCAAATGATGGGTATTTTGAGAAAGCTCTCAGGACAGGCTTCATTCCTCCCGAAGCGTTCGTATATCTTGACAGGAATGGTCTAATTCTTGATTCTGCCGGTGATCCGATTATGTATCATATACATAGGCAGGCCACGGACAAAAGGATGGAATATCCCCCGAATTTAATCGTGGGGGCTCCGGAATTCGACCGGAGATACTCCAGAGCGAGAGCAATTGATATTAAGCAGAATGAAAAAGAGAAATTTTGGTACTGATGGCTGATACTGGTGGCTGTAAAAAAAAAAGAAAAAATATATAAATCGGAAAGTAAAAGTTAAAAGTATCTTTTCAAGCGATAAAACATTTTTTATTACTTTTATATTTCTTTATTTGCCACTAAGGCCATCTGAATTCTGTCGGGTTTTGACCATTTCCCGACAACTTATTGTAGATTTTTATTTCTTCTCTGTCTATAAACCGTCATTCACAATTTTTGAGAGCCCACAGTGGCCATTAGATTTAATTTATTTTTTTTATTTTAAAAGATTGTTTTTTTTTGTTCATTTTTAACCTTATTAAAATCGGTTTACTGTCTGTCTGTCTATCTGTCTGTCCGTCACACGCATTTTTCTCGGAGACGGTTATAGCGATTGACACCAAATTTGGTAGAAAGGTGGGAACTGTGAACTCTCACGCATATAGTGAGTTACATCCTTTTACGGTGAATTTAAGTGGGGGTCCCCATACATGCAAAACGGGGGTGTAAATTTAAATTTAAAAAAAATTTTAAATTTTTTTCTCATCAAATATAGTGATGTGGGATATCAAATTAAAGGTCTCGGTTAGTATTTTTCGAAGCCGTTCTTAGTTTTGACATTTGTTGAAAAAATGGGGAGTGCGGGGGGTTGAAAGTGGTCATTTTTTTAACGAACCCATTCTCAGGAACTACCCAACCGAAAAATCTGGAAAAAATCAGGGGGCTGTCACTATATGGTGCCTAGGCTCCGAAATTCCCTCCATATCGATACCTGTTCAAATAAAGTAAATAATAGTACATTACTATAATTTTTAGTAATTGGCAGGAAAACCCCCCTTAAGTTCACCCTAGAATCACAAAATGCAGCAATGTAGGCTACAGTATAGAGCATGATCCTGCCAAATTTGGTGAAAATCTCACTATTACTAACAAAGTTATACTAGGTCAAATCTGTCGCTCCTCTGCAAATTCAAGACTATGAATGTCAATATCACTTGAAAGTGGCGATTTTCACATAATATATGCATATTTTACGTGCTACATGCTAATGGGACCCAATGCACACCCAAATCTCTTTATAAAAGAAATGCACAAAACCTTTCATACCTGAAGCTTCCAACTTCCGGTTTCCCGACTTGTTCCAATCTATATATTATTGTTACCTATTTCTTAAAAATAACAAGTCGGGAAACCGGAAGCTGGACGCTTCAGGTATGAAAGGTTTTGTTTGCTTCTTCTGTAAGTATATTTGAGTGTAGAATTATCCCATTTTTACGTAGCCCGTTACGTATATGCATTTAGCATGTCAGAATTAGTACTTCGGGTTGTAAATTTACACGGTAAAGACAACTTTGAGTTACTGTAACTTTGTTACTAATAATATGATTTTGACCAAACTTGGGGATGCTTCGTATTATATTTTATACTACTATTAATTTCTATAACTCTGGAAGAAACCTGAGGGGAGTTTTACTCAATTTTTCCAAGAATATTGTAATATACTATTACTAACTTAATTTGAACGGATATCGATATGGAGAGTATTTTGAAGAGGCAGCTTCATGATTTTTTTCAGATTTTTCGGTTGGGTAGTTTCTGAGAATGGGTCCGTTAAAGGAATCATCACTTTCTACCCCTCCCACTCCCCACTTTTCTAACAAATCTCAAAACTAAGTCCGGCTTCGAAAAGTACTAATCGAGACCTTTCATTTGATACCCCACATGACTACATTCGGTAAAAAAAATGTAACACCCTCCTTTTACATGTGGCCCCCCCCCTAAATTCAACCTAGAGGGATATCACTTACTGCATGTCTGGGGGTCCACAGTTCCCACCTTCCCATCAATTTCGTGTCAATCGGTACAACCGTTTCTGAGAAAACTGCTTGTGACAGACAGACAGACAGAGATACATTGAACCGATTTTAATAAGGTTTCGTTTGTAAAATGTAAAAAATGATTTTAAAAACAAAATTCTTCGAAGACGCGATATTTCCCGCAAGTAAGCAAACACCTTTCAATACGAATCGGCTCCCTCCTAGCCTCGCGATATGTTTACAAGAAGAGGTTAAAATATAATCATCTTTCGCCACAGTACATCAGAACATTCGCCAACCTATTTCCAGAAGAGTTCTTCGCAATGGATTCAATTAAGGACGTGACTAATCAGAATCAGAATCAAATCGGAATCAATCACACCTTCAAATTCGCTACAGTTGTCGAAACTCAATAGACTCACCAGATTTGTAATGTCTTGTAAATGTGTCGTAGTATCTTCACTTGTCATCATTGCCATGACGATTAGGAACATGAGTATCTTTTGGAGATTTTCTGGAATGCGGATGAGAAATTTAGACAAAACAGACACTTGTTAGTGTACACAGCTCAACGAAAATAGATGAGAGATTGTCGGGATTGGGGACGTTTGAATCATCCTTAAAGTCGACAGTCATCCAACTTAATTTGACGAATAGTGATTTGATATGGTGTGAAATAAGCAGTTGAATAATCCTATTTCGGGCTTCAATAAATCTTGAGGTAAGTGTGCAAAAAAAATTAATGACGGGAGGTCATGTATCTGAAGGCAGTTGGCATTGAGCTTGGGCAAAGACATCGTGAAGTTATTCAACTTTTCGGATAGAATTAAGATTGTAATTGAGCCCTTACATGTGGCTGGGGTTAAGGCTTTATGAATTTAGTTGACTGTATCTTTTGGAAGAAGTAAGAGGCGTTTAGAGGCGTTAATTCGTAGATACATATTGGTATTGAGAATTCGAGAATATTATAGTTAATGACCTGCCGTTAGCAAATTTTATAGCCAGTGGCTTTACAATCGAAAAAGGTGCCGAACATTGTCAGGCATTCTAACAAAAGATAATGAGAAAGCGAGTGTTAAAACGGCAGGTCTCATTGTCATGAACGACTCCAAGCTCCAAAGTCGTTAAAGGAAGAAATGATCAACCGGACCCGGAGTTTCCTCGGAAGTTCTAGGTTGATTCTGTAGTTTAAGGATGGGGGCCTTCGACTTCGGCCCAAGAAGACGAAGCAAAGGTGTGTGTGGTGGGGGAGAAGCTACAGCTTCTGAGCACTCAGGCCGTGTTGGCCCATTGTACTCACTACCCCCGTCTAACGGAATATTCCGGTTTCGTTAAAGTATCGCAGAATTTACGTTAGTCAATGTGATGCTACCCATCGCAACTGGAGAACATCGGCACCAAAGTACTGATACCTGATGCGTCCACAGGCGGGGCATTCACACAGGAAATGCTCCTTGGATTCCGCTTCCTCATTACAGGAGGGACATGTATCATCTTGTGTAATTCCCATTCTGAACATATGCCCAGCTAGGGAATTATGGCCTATCACGACCACAATACACCTGCAAGTCCTCCTGCTTTTCAACAGGATAAACTTTGCGGTACGCATATTCGGTTCTGACAGGAACAGATTGGTGTGTCGAGCAGCATTTAGTCTCTACCACCTGTCATTGTGGGAAGCTTGTTCCCAGGTTTTTGAAAACAGACTAAGCCAATGCTACTGGTACTCCAATTGCTGGTTCCGGTCCCGGCATAGGGAAGATTGATCCCTCTTTCGCGAAAGCATCCGAGATTTCATTTCCCGCACACAGTGACCAGGTAGTTCCACCGTATTGAATCTAGAGATTCTAGAGAACGGTTTCTGCATTCCTGAATGATTTTCGAGGTGATCAAAGGACTACTCAATTCCTCAATGCAGCTTGGCTATCCGTGCAGATTGTGATGTACCTGCCCTTCAACCGCTCGTCAATCACCCAGTTCGCCACCCTCAGGATCGCGTAAACTTTGGCTTGAAAAATCATTGCATACTGTCCTAAAGGAAAAGCCCAATTCTCGTTTTTTATCGAGAGGTAGACTCTGGCTCCAGAACCCTCTTCTGTTTTTGGGCCATCGGTGAAGAAGACTTCTGTATATCCCGCCACGCATTCCTGTCGGACTTTCCAGATCTCTCTACGCTTCAGGGTAACTTCATATCTTCTACCAAACAGATGTATGGGGACACGAGAATTGGAAGGCACTGTAAGAACTGGATTCAGTCCTCCCAGTAACTCTTCCAATGCTCCGAGCCCCCACATCCGTTGTTTCCCCATAGATCTAATCGAATTAGTATATGAGCTGCTCTGATTGCAATGCTCTGAACAAATATATCCAGGAAATGTTCAAAGGACAGTATGGCAACTTTCACCTTTTCATGAGTAACAACCACATTCACAGTGTTCCAGTTTCCCTTGCAGCACTTGCATGTTGAAGGGATTGCAAGAGCCGTCAACTCTCCCCCTGTCAATTCTCTCACCCGTTCTCCCGGATGGTGTACTTCCAGTAGGGTCTGTACTGAATTCAGTCTGGAGCTCGTGAAAGTACAATCAGGTTTTCTAAGAGAGTCCAACTTGGCCGATTCATCCCTTTTGAGGACTCTGCACAGCCTTGAAGTCTCTCTTTCGCCTTCCAGTTCCTTACAATACTAAAGGGGTCTCGTTTCGAACACCTAACGAGCCTCTTATATACACGCTACGAGTTCCTGAAATTTAACCAGTCTTCGTTTTTATTACTTTTACAAGCACGGTTCAGAAGTCGCCTGGTTGATTTCCTGAGTTTTTGCAGTTCCCGGTTCCACCAAGGAACCGTTTTACAGCTTTGGCCTCGGGAAATAGGACAAGCCTCTTCATAGCACTCTAAAAGTGTGCAGTACAGAGTTTTTAATTCATCTTCCAGTGCCAAAAAAAGTCCTTAGTCGCCTAGGGAGCTGTACTTTATTGCCAAGAAGTTCATTGAACTTTATCCAATCCGTTTTCCTAGGGTTTCGTCTTTGTATTGCAGACAGTTCGCTCGCAATAGTCAGATTGAATTCTAGGTATCGGTGATCTGACACTGAGACCTCGTCTAGCACTCGCCAATGTGTAATCAACTCTGACAATTTTGAGGTACAGAATATGAGGTCAATTACTTCGTTTCTTCTCGGTGCTACGAACGTAGGGGCGCACCCTACGTTTGCAGTCATAAGACCAGCTGAAGTGATGAAATCAAATAGTTTCTCTCAATGTTACTGCCCCAACAAATATGTTGAGCATTCGCATCGCAACCTATTAAGAGTTCGAGACCACTTGATTCTATACACGCTGCCAGATCCTTAAGTTCTTGCGTCGGGGGAGGATAGTAAGAATAATGGGCTAAATAAGCGGAGGCAACTGTGATGTTTTTCCTCTCGCCATCTATCTGGTATTGTATGATGACCGTAACTGGGAACAGAACTGTCCCAGCATGGTTGCCTCCAACCGTCTTGAAATCAGGACGCAAGCTCTCGGTCTTATGGATCTTTCATCGTAGAAGATTCTAGCTCCTCTTACTGATCCAATGCTACAGATTCTGTTAAATCGAACCCACGGCTCTTGCACCAGAAAGATGTCATTCTCGTTGCCAACAGGTAGGAGGAGGCTTTGGCATGCTGCAGGTTAATTTGACCAATCTTTATGTTTTTCGACATAAATATAATTTATTGTGTTATGGAAAACAGTTAGAAGCGTATGCGTCAGTCGGCGTGTGACGAGGTTTCCTCCACACCATACCGCCAGAGTTTGATTTCTCTGAGAAAATTCGCACTTGGACGTACCGCAGTTCCCATGTCCTCATTCATGAAAAATCTCATCTCATCCCGCAGAGCATTCGTCTGTTTTCCACTTAGGACCTTGATTGGTTTGCGGTGTCCGGTTTGCATAGATTCGATCACTTAAACTGGCATCAAGGCAGTTCCGTTCACGTCTCTGGCTTCCCTTTCTTCCGTCTCTTTCTTGGAAGCTGTAGGAGAAGTTACTAGCAGGTAGCATTCACTCTGTAGTCGTTTCATCAGAGCGAGCCTCCATCCGGGGATTTCGCGCGCAGCTCCATTGTGGGTGAACGTACCGAAGATGCTATAATTTGTTCTATATTGTGTGAGTCGAAGATGCTCTACAGTTTCCTGATATAACTGAATTCTTTTGGTCCAGGTCGAATACCAAGTTGAATCCCTCCATGTTCGTAGATTTGTCCTTCCTGGCATTCATGAACTTTACCCTCCAGTTTCCAAAGTGCATGCCTGGGTTCTGTTCACCCAGCATGCGGATGATCTCCTCTGCCTTCCTTCGAGGGCCCGGTAACCAACATCCAACATGTTCTGTCCTGCGTAGCTCAGTGTTCACAATAGTGAACTTGGGCCGATCGCCGGAACTGAAAGCCGGGATTGCCTGCTGGAGCCACTTTAAGGCAGCCTCATCAATGCACTCCAAATGGAGAAGCCCATCGCGAATCGTGGCTTCGTTCCAGGCTCCAACATTTTTTCCACAGGCATTCCCGGCGGATGGTAAATTATCCCTCTGACATTTTGCCATCTTTGGAGGAAACTCCCACGACGGCAGTCAGAACAGAGGCTACAGCTTGCGCATACGTCCTCTTCCTTCCTGCCTTCGTGTCTGTATTCTTATGGGAGGGATCAGCTTCATTGAGGTCTCTCTCGCTGATTTGATCACCTCCCGCCACACCGGTCCTAATCCCCGTGAGACGCGTGAATGTAAACCCTGGTACGGAGCACAATAAAGCGTTGGCCACAGCAGATGTGTTGATCTTACGCTTCTTACGCAAATTACCGCTGACAGAAGAGTCTGGCGCTTCCAGTGTGGATCTTATCGGGGTTTCCAGTTTCTCGCCACCTTCCGTCGGAGATTCCACTTCGTTACGTCCGATTTTTCTGGACGTTACCGCACCTAGTGGTACAGCCACGTCCATGTCCTCATTCCCAAGGTGCTTCATCTTCCTTCGCAGTGCTCTCTTTTACCGCCGGCTTGGAGTCTTTCCAGGTTCACGGTGTCCGGGCCCCTTGGATCCATTTCCAAATACTGGCGTTAAACCAGGAGCGTCCACGTCACCAGCTTCCCGTTCTTCCGCTCTTCCCGGTAAGGGTGAAGGAGAAGGTTCTAACAGGCAGGATTCAGCCTGTAGGCCCCCCTCCTTAGTGGCCGAAATTCTTTTCTGCCGAGCCTTCCTCTTCCGTTTGCGGGTAGATTTGGGCTGTAGTACCGCTGACGGACCGGCCGTAGTCGGATTTCCAGTTTCTCCCAAGTTGAGAATTACCGTATTTTGCTTTCAAGGCTAACTTCGCCGTAGGCACTAAATACAAGCTCTCCATTAAGTTGGAAAGCATGCTTTCTACAGATTTATCTATAGGAGGGTATGAATGTGGTGAGGCCTCCAAATTGCGCGCCTCGGTCGGGACATGATTGCTCATAGTCGCGGGTGGATTCGAAGTCTGTGACTTCTTACCACTTGGAGAGTTTATATCCTTCGTTTACATATTCATATTTTCGACACCCTTAGAGTAGTAGTCAACTATTACAGGCTCCCCCACCACGACAAGGTGGTGTCCGAAGGGGAGGCTGCAGTATTCATGAATGAGTGTACTTTGGGAGGCAAAGCTCCTACCTCTGTTTCGTCAGGTCTGAGCTACGCTTAGGAACCCACGCATGAAGCAGCTTCCCACTCGGGGCGACCCGGTCTACCAACACCGGTTCACTGCACACTTCCCGACGAGGGTCCCGAAGTAACTGGCTCCTGATACACGCCACAACTACCACCTTGGCAGAGCTAGGCTCACATCACCCCATCGACAAGGAGTTGTCGACGGCTCCGGGGACTCCCAATGTGTCTCGGTGTGTATCTGTCATTAGCAGTTCGCTCTTCACCGAGAACCTTCCTCGAGACTGCTACCTAGGATACAGGTATCATGCCAGCTAAGGGGTCAGAACTACTTATTCGGGCACCTCCGGGACGCCATTCTCTGTATCGTAAGGGGCCCATTGAGGATCATTGACAACCCCTGAGAAAGGTTCTGTTAAACGGCAGTGCTTATGACATTCCTTTCACAACTCTGGAGTTTCCAACTTTCAGTAATACCTAGAAGATTTGTAACATCTGGATGCTCTTCCGGGTATGGAAGCACGCAAGCTGCTATTATTATGTTCATAACTGAGTTTACAACAGTGTCAGCTACAGTGCCACCACACTTACGATGCCCTCCACCGTGGCCCTATCGTTTTGAAGAGGTTCGCGGAATCTCTCGCTGTTTACCTTCGCCACGTTCCACGCGCATGATGACTGGCAATGTGGTGCGAATCAAGAAGTATCGTCAACTATTACAACGCGATGTAAGTCTTCCACAACTAATGGGACACACAACTGTGACTTTCTCATCGTGAAGAAGTTTCCTCGCCTATTGTTTGACAACTCGCGAAGGTGATACGTATCCAGGCATTGGTTATCTCTGGACATTCACGTTTGATGGTCTCTTCTACTTCGGTCTTTTCTGCAAAACAATTAAGTCGCGGATGTCCAGAGAATACGTGAGTTCTAAGCTAGAAACCAGATCCTTCTCTCCTAGTACCCCCTTCTTTGGACCGTTCGTTTTACGCTCCACTGCCTTTGGGATTTATTTTAAAGCGGGTTTCGCTGAGAACTTTCACAAAGGTCTTACTTTCCGTCAGTTTATTGAGCAAAGTTGGCAGTTTAGCCTTCCTTCGTCTCCAGACCGTTTCTTTTGATGCTTCACCATTTGTGTCCACCTTGACTTAAGGCAGACGGATTTCTGATCTTTCCTTTGTCCTTCTTCGCCTTCTACTTTTCAACCCTGATACTGCCAAGGTGAAGTCTCCTGCAGATGTGCCTCCCTCTTCTCACTTTTCTCCAGTTTGCTCTGCAATGGACTTCTACGACTTGGCGCTAACGTTGTTCTCAGTGGGAAATACGGCTGTTTCTACTTTTCATGTATCTTCTGAGTTCTTTATGTCCATCTGTAGAAGAAAACGTGATCCAGGAGTTCCTTCAGCTCTATCAATTTGTTTTTCATGCTTTTACCGCGGCTTTTCTGGAGGAAGACTGGAGACCGCAGGATCCTGAAGGGACTGGCTCCAGATACATGCAACAACTATTTTTTTGCAGTCTTTAAATCAAATTACCTCATCGACGTCGGCTCCCAGTACTCCCAGTGTGTTTCGACATGTACCAGCTGGTAGTCTTTTTTAAAGCTATACTACCAAGGACGCAGACATGTTGCCAGCTAAAGGATCAGAACTTCTTACTCGACACTGCCCATATGGTTAGCGACCCATTAGGGATAGCAGGCGACCCTTGAGTCATGAAAGGAAAACTGTGGGACAGACTCATTTTAAATCGGTTGTAAAGGACATCCTAAACAAGTCCTTTGAGGATCTAAAACATTGCCTCCAGTAATTTATAGAAACAGGGGGTGCTATATTCTGAAAATTTCGGAATAATTGTAGGAATATAGTCAATTAATGCTGCTTTTATGAGCATCAGCTATAAAACGATCCCTGTATATACATTCGCAATGATAACTATCGTAAAAAGGTTTCATTCGCTCCACTTGGATATTTCCAAATAAAGGATGATGACTAGGACACCAATTAGCTAAAAGGGCCGACTTTCATTGACCTATTTTCCTAAAAGCTGCCTCCCTTTTCTCACCCTGAAACAAAAATATTTGAATCATATCACCGAAATCCCATCAAATTCCAACTTTACCCGAAAAGTTTACATTGTCATCCCTCCATGCTAACAACATTACCAGGATATTTTCTATGCAACTTTTTCGCTTGCATTTACACTATTACAAGCCGCGGATTTATTTGTTTTCCCTCAACTTTATAGTCACGAAAACAAGACAAACAACAAACAAACAATTTCTATAAAGTCGCCTGTTGAATGAGACTCGATTCCTACCCCCACCCCTCCCGCAATTTTAATACGTCTATCGTATAAGCCTGGGGAGTAAATTCGCTTCATTTCCTAGTAACAATATTACTGGCCATTAAATTTTCTTATTCTTCCGAATGTAATATAACAACGACAAAATTAGATTGAACCGGAACGAAGGAGGGGTGGGGGGTGAGTCAAGGGAAAAGTTCCACTAACCGACGGAATATTTACAGAATCGAGGACGTAATAAAAATGATTAAGCAATATTTGTATGGCTATTTGCGGAAGAATGCTCGAAGTGTAACCGCTCCCACTACCTAGTTTGGAATAGTCCACCCCCCTCCCCCTGCCAATTGGCCAGCAATATCGGAGCATTTAGGAATTTCGCAGACAAGGAGCTATCGAGAAGTATGCCGATAAGAGATACTTGCGCCGGTATTATCTATTTTTGCCATTTCTTCCCTCTCCCTTTTGGTCCTAGAAAGCCTGGCAAAAAGGAACCAAAGCTGCAGCAAAGCAGCAAAGTGAGTTACCGACCCGATTGTGCCCTTCTCACACCCATTTCAGGCTCGGAAAATATTGCTGTTCGCTATCACTTGAGAAAAACGGCACTCCTATCACAATACCCGCCATAACTCACGCAATATGTATTTACTAAGGACCCGATAATTTTTTATTTTCGATGTCTAGAATGAAACTAAGAATACAACAAGGACATGGCGCAGAACATATATTATTTTATTGGATTGGAGGTAGGGGCTGAAATTATAAGAACAACCCAGAATAGAGTTTGATAAGCAGCACTTAACGTATTACATGTACATCCGGGGTGAGGCCTTATTCTATGTCAAGTCCTACCCATCCGACCCTCTTCTGTTGATTTGTGTGTTTCTAGCTATCAGTTTTGAGCTCGGTGAGTTGAAAATCAGAAGATATCCTTCTCCTGCCAATCCCCGACTACTTCAATGTCTGCAAATATGTCAAAGACGCAATTTTTCAAGGATCTTTATAGACCTTAATTGCTATCAATTTTTCTTTATATGGATTCTTATATCTTTGCAAATTTGAAATCTGAAAATTTAAGGATAAGGTCACACTTGTATGAAGTGGAATTTTTGACGTAATTGGTTGGTCCTGTTTTACGTGAGCAGATATGCAAGGGGTGAGAGTTCTAAGTATGATGTAGCAGGGACCGATTTTCTTAGTGAAAAATATGTCTTGCATCACCAGGATAAGCCTAAATTGCCAGGAAAATGGAATTTCTGATGCAAGGACACCCTTATCCTTAAAATGGCAAATTACATAACTGTCTGTACATTCCAAATACACGTCCCTGTGATTGATAGGAAGTCTGTATACAACATCGATTGCTTCCTCTTCTCTTTTGCAGCTTGCGCAAATGACCCAGGCGGCGAAAGGACAGAGGATATAATAAAAAAAATTACTTTAAGGATAATGATTATGACAAACAAAACGCTTGAACGTGCTAGCGCTTAAGAAGTGGATTTAGAGATGCGATTAGTAGGATGAAAATATGAAGTTTTATAGATCCTGTATGTCGACAGGACAGGAGAGCGTACTAAAGTTGAGCTATAATTTGTACGGATATTTGCGTTGCTAGGCGATAAGCTTGACGGTGGGATGACTTTCAAGGACTATCAATGGGAGGCTATTTTTAAGTGGCAGGCCCCGATGATATTTGAGTAGATATTAAGATATTACGTTTAATTGGACTGTGACCTACAGTATTCCTGCCTTTTGACATAAGAAATTAAATATCATTTGAGTCCTTTTCCTTGAATGAATGAATTCAAATCAAATACACCTACATTGCAGGAGTATCTATGCAACATTCGGTATAAATAGAAAGAAAATATTACTTGAAGAAATATGAGCATTGCTCAGTTAGTAGTCAGTGACAAATTTAGACCAGGCATTCTACACCTTCTACATGTTTTTCTTTGAAGGACTACGAGTCCGGTCGACGGAGAATGATTCTGACAGTGATAAACGGGAAAGACGAGAACTCAAAAGATTCTGAAGTGTTTCTGAGCAGAACTTCAGAGAAAAATACGTCAGAACAACTGTGTATCCAATTGAAAACAACATGATATGGAAATTTTATTGTATGTAGGAAAGAGTTTCCACATGACTATGTAGGAAAGCTTCATATGAAATCGTTTATCTTGAAGGATGGAAAATATGGCAATTTTGTAGGAAATCAAGAAAGTAGGGCATTCAAAGGATAGCTCATCAGAAATCAAGGAATTGGGCTCATTCTCGTGACAATAGTCGAATTCCATATTTAAAAAATCCGCCTCTGAGCTGGGTGATTCATCAAATTTCAGTTTCTCTAGCCTCTTGATACATATGAATGAACAGTCACGGATCTCCTTCTTCGCAGCGGTACACCTCCAAATGTCTTGGTCCCATGATCGCCTCCTCTACTTTTTAAGGTATTACCCAAAACAAAAGCTTATTAAAATCGGTTTACTGTGTGTCTCTCTGGCTGTCAAAAGGCACTTGGCTTGATATTACATCATAGAGCCGAGTTAGCTCATTCCAGCTTCATCACCTTTCTTCTATTCGTAGCGTACGTAACCGCGCTTTTTTCGTCCTCTTTGCCTTTCGCAGTTTTCTCTTGATAGATGCGATCATGGAGTTGATCGCATCCCAATTCACCTAATAAGCTAGCATTCTCTACACTACATTTTCTGGCGCTAACAACTCTCCTAGAGTTTCTTGTACCTTCCTCCTTTCTTCCATGGATCGTGGACAGTAGCAGAATACGTGCTCTGGTTCCTCTGGGACTCCATCGTAGTTTAGACAATCGAATGAGGTTTAAACCTGTACAAGAATTGGCGATATCCTCCATGCGCTGTGAAAAACTGGGTAAGATCATTATTAGTCTCACCGTGTCCTCTCCCCAACCACTCCTTGATGGAAAGACGGAGTCTGTGTATCTACCAACCGGCTTAAACCAGCAACTGATTATTCGGTACACTGATGGAGCAAAAGGAGCTGGCGCCGCGGTCATTGGACCAAGGAAAATGTACTTGGAGCCAACGAGTAAGCGCACTAGCATATTCCATATTCCATAAATATACGCTATAGACAAATGTGTCTCCTTTAATCTCCAAAGGAACTACACTGACATATAAGCAGCGATCAAGGCACTTAGGTCCAACCAGGTGAACTCTAAACTGGTATGGGAATGCCTTGAGAGACTGAATATGCTCGGTTCGTTCAATAAGGTCTGGATACTTTGAATTCCAGGCCATGTTGGGTTGGAAGGCAATGAGGCAGCGGACGCACTAGCCGAGAAGGGAGCAGAAACGCCTTTACTCGGGTCAGAACCCTTCTGTGGAAACGGAAACGAGTTCATGGTTATGACATTAAAAAATGAAGAGGAACGATTGAGGGAACTATACGGGGCGGGTCCTCCAGCAATGGAGCAGTCTAGGGTGCTCATTGGGGGATAAGAATCCAAGCACACAAAGGATTGCTTAAACCTTACCAAAAAGAACTTCCGAATCATAGTGGAATTTCTCATTGGTCACTGCCGACTAAACTATCACCTAGGAAAGTTAGCGATATCTACGGACACTGCCTGCAGGCTCTGCGCGGAGTGTGATTTCTTTCACGGTGTTTGGTGATGAGAACCATTTCCGTTTTTTCTTCCGCAAGTGTCAGACAATACTTCTCTCCACCCTTAACAGCGTTGATTGCTTCGCATTAGTACAACTCAGAATATTCGAGGTGTAAACACCGTGGCTTCCCCGGGACTAGAAAATTGAGTATGTCGTTATACACAGTGGGCCCAGCACAGGGTCCTTTAGAACACCCGGCGAGACAACGTGTTTCATTTATTTTATTTTTTTTTCTTGCAAATTTGGTTGTTCTCGTTCATTGAAATTGAAGTTCCACTGCAGTCGGCGGGAGGTTCTTGTCATTTGCTCGCTCCTCCTGCGGAGTTTATTGCGTCGACGGGGCGCAAATTCGTTGGGGCCACAGTCGTTTGGTTGCTCCGGTGTTTCGTCTCTTTTTCTGCTCTTCTTTTAATTGAATATGTCGCGTGAGGGAAAAACTTCGCGCGCGATACTACCGCTCTTAGCCGTCAAGATTAGGGTGCCTCCACCAACTGGAGGCGCAATTGGTGCTGGCTGGCGTCACGATGGACGCCACCAGATTCAACCACGCGCTCATCGATCTCGACGAAGAGATCATCGGACGTGCTTGAGGATTGTTGCTACGTCCGCTTGAAGGAGCACCAAATTCGGCGGGATCGTACTCTTAGCAAGTTGTTTAGAGAAATGAGACAGTAGGATGGGGATGGCTCAGAGTTGTTAAAGTTCCTCTGGCTGCAACGACTCCCGGAGAACACCCGCGTCATCTTAGCTTGCGTGAACTCAGGATCGCTGGAGGTGTTGTCCGCCACGGCCGGCAACGTACACGAGGTGTACGCGCGCCCCGTGGTCGCGGAGGTTTCCCCAGATACGACTGGGGAGATCGATAAATTCAAGGCCAGGGTGGCGACACTGGCCGACGTGGTCACAAAGCCCACAGCGGCGGTAGGTACTTCGCGTTCGGGGGTAGATCTCGATCGCAATCACGCTCGAGGTATGCTTCCCGAAACGAACATTCGGGTAGTCGTACGTCGGGATCCCATCAGCTTCGATGGTTTGCTGATATCATCGTGAATACGGAACTTCAGCGACTAAGTGTACACAGGATGGACGTTTAACGCAACAAAAACTTAGACTCGCTGAGTGCCTCGGCGACGGCTACACAAAGCGCAGTACCACATAGCTTACAATCGTCGAACTCCTAAGCACACGTTACTTCCTGGTCGACACTGGCGCTGAGGTGTCGGTTTTCCCTGTACCCCGTCCGAACACCCTAATTCCACAAAATCTAGGACTGGCAGCCGTGGACTCTTCTCTCATCCGCACCTATGGTTATAGGCAGGTGGACGTGAGTCTCGGACTGCGCCAAACGTTTTCGTGGCGTTTCATTCTAGCGGACATAAGCACCCCTATAGTAGGCGGAGACTTCGTGTGTCACTATGGTGTGTTGGTGGACCTGCAAAACAAGGTCTTGATAGACCTCGCAAACTCT
The DNA here is from genome assembly GCF_905115235.1 of Hermetia illucens. Taxonomy (NCBI): domain Eukaryota; kingdom Metazoa; phylum Arthropoda; class Insecta; order Diptera; family Stratiomyidae; genus Hermetia; species Hermetia illucens. The sequence continues at coordinate 160,658,677 of NC_051851.1, read as the reverse complement.
CTCTCTACAGACGTCAGGGAAAATTTCTAGCTGCAAAAACGACACTATTCGATTATTTTCGAGGCCGTTGCCCACCAATCCATTCGTATACTCCTCAGAAAGTACCGCAACTACGAAACGTAGTTTCCCCAAGCCGGTTAAGCATAATGTGCAGCACCACATCAACACTACCGGATTCCCAATCTTCCTAAAGGTGCGTCCTGTTTCACCTTAGAAGCTTGCTGTTGCGAAGAAAGGATTTGATGATTTGATGAAACAGGGTATCTGCAGACATTTCAACAACTGTTGGCCCTCTCCACTTCATTTGGTCCCTAAGCCCAACGACGGCCGAATGACGGCTATGCGGAGATTATAGGCGTCGTAATGCTCAGACAATTTCAGACTGAAATCCCATTCCACTCATCCATGATTTTGCACACTCGTGCCGTGTTTTTACGATCTTGGATCTATCCAAGGCGTATCACCAAACCCCTGCAGCTCCTCCACACCTTTTGAACTCTTCACTCTTCATTCACTCTGTTTGTGAAATTTGAACTTGTGTTTCGTTCATATGGATGATGTTTTGGTCGCTTCTTCTTCAAAATCTGAGCACTTGAACCATCTCGAGTGCATTTTCAACGTCTCCTCGAGGCCAGACTTGTTGAAAAATGTGGATTCCTAAAGAAGTAGATGAAATTTCTCGGAGGTGATTACCGCTGAAGATATCCAAACTAATCGACAAGGTTGAAGCGATAAAAAACTTTACCCTGCCAACCCTGTGGTAGTTCTTAGGTATGTTAAACTTCTATTATCGTTTCTTGCCCAAGGCCGCTCATCACCAAGCGATCCTTAAGGCTTACTTGTCTGGGCTTAAAACCAAAAACTCCCGCGAGGTTGTGTAGTCTACTGAAGCCGTCCATGCGTTTGAGTCAGTCAAGCAACAGCTTGTTGATGCAACATTCCTGGCTTCCTTAACATCCATCTCGACATCATCGGCCCTTTGCGAGACTTGCACGGGTACAAGTTGTGGGTTTCGTCACGTCAGAGCCTCCGTTCTTGTAAATAGCTGCTGACAAGAGCTGCGAGATAGGTGGGAATGTCAATCTTCAATATGGATACCCATATTAGCTTTCAAATGTCCAAATTGAATATATTTCTCACGTTCAAGGTCACCGCCACGCAACATGTGGTGGTGATAACCTTTGAAAGACCTCTCTGCAACTGGGAGTAATCTATTATTCAACTATTTTATAGATTACCCACTCCAGCACTTTCCCCATAGCGTCTAGAAGACATATTGGTCTATAGGAGGTTGGCTCACCTGGAGGTTTACCAGCTTCAGGCAACAACTCCAGCTCCTACGGCTTCCATACTGTAGGAAATATCCCCTTGAACACGCAGACTTCGAACAACTCAATGAGCATGTGCGGCCTGGACTTCACGGCGATCTTGTTTGGTATTTCTCCCGGAATTTTGTTGCCATCTGCTGATATCGAACAGCTCGTCGGTAATTACCCTAATTGTTATTATCAAAATGGAATTTGACGGCGTAAAGTCCCACGTGCTGAATCGAGGTGTCTAAGGAATTTGAACTCCAAAGCTGAGTCCGTTGGGAATGCATTTTGCAACCAATATTTTTTTTTCTGGTTTTCGCAGACGTTGTTCTGGTGCCTTGACTGGAGGACATGGAAGTGTTCAATGGATGACGTCGTCTTTCTTTCCTCATAAACCTCGACTATCCCAATGATATCTGCTTAACCTCTCGCCTAGTCGTGGACCTTCACAAAAAGGCGCTGGACTGGCAAGCAGAGAAGAGAAGAGAAAAATCAACAAACCCAAGATTTTTAGTCTGACTCATTCTTCCTATTTACATTATTGCGCAAAATATCAAAGACATCGTTTATATATATAGGAAGCATTGTCGACGATGCCACAGAACATGATGTCGTTCGACGTGTTAATAACGCTATTTTTGCCAGTCTCTGAAATTGGAACTATCCCAACAGTTGAGACTGTTCCGTGCCAAGATTCCCTTTGTGGTAATGCATGGAAGTAGTACAGGCAAAGTGGCGTCATTTGGAGATTCCAAGTTCACATCAATTCATGTCTGGGTCGTGTTACCAGGCTAAGAAAACAACAATGGAGAACTTGCTGCTAGGTACCCGTCGATGTAATGATCAGAGAGCGGAATTGGAAGTGGATAGGTCACACATTATGGAAGGGCGACAACTCTATTGCGAGATATACCATGTAATGGACCCCTTTATTCTAGGAGTGTCGACAAATGGGTTGCCTTAGAACTACAGCATAAAACAATGAAGGAGGAGCGGAAGCTTCTCGGAAAATCGTGGAGGGTTGAAGCACATTATAGGGAACAAGCAAAGGTGTAAGGATATATTTGATACGATATTCTCTGCATAGAAGATTATGGCCACCATACCTATATGACACAGTGTTTTTGAACTCCGTGAACCACCATGCTGGCCAGTGAACGCTGCATAGGAACATCCTACCCCTACTCCTCTACAATTTATATAGGCAATATTCTGCGCAAAATGGAGTATCTAACACAATGTCCAGCCTCACAGACTTGGATACTTCCCTTCAGTACCAACAGACATTCTCTGGGGCCCATTTGTGCCGGCTTTGCTTCGAATTATCTGAATAATACGTCTGTCTACCACTGACCTTCAACCACTTATAACATTATCAGGCAGAGTTTTTTATAGACCAAATTCAAATCTTTTTTCCTATCATAAATATTAAGTAATTCTCACGGAGTAGCACGCATAATTTTCCGCAATATACCTATCAACACTAGAAGCACGAGTATGTATATAACTGACCAGATCAGATAACGTATCTAAAAATAAAGATAATAAGATTGGATACGCAACCCATTACGAACTTAAGATAGTCGTACCTAGCGAATTCCGCATTCGTAGTGCTTATTTAGATTGCGCATCAGCGAAGGTAAGTGAATTTCTGTAATTACTAAGCTGGCCGCGACCTTACAAGTACGCTCATCTAAGACGCTGGAATTGCGTCATTAATGTTGGATTGAGGGATTTTGGTATCAATGGTACTAGTATGAGTAGCTGAGAACTGTTAAGAGATTTTTAAGGTTTTTCTGACTTTAAGGAATCTGAAAAGACAAACTAAAGACTATTTCATTTTGGTATACGTAAAGAAGACCCTGAAGATAATACCCGCGAGCGTATCGTTCCAAAGTTCGGTCGCGAATATTAAATTTAGTATGTAGAGAGGAGGGTAAAATGTTACGTCACTGGCAGTCTGCAATTTTTTATTGGAACTCATTTTCATAAAAGCGAACTTTGGTATGATGAAGCACTCACCATCAATGGCTCACAAATAGTGGTGACTCTCATGAAAGCAGATCAAGGATCACTCTCGAGTGTCATCGATAGTCAAGATTACCACAGTTTGCAACCCAGATATAACGATCATTATCATTTTCGTAGATAGTTTTTTGAAGACGTTATTTTGCTTTTGAAAAGAAAAGATGTAATAATTTTTTACTGAGTTGCTTCTTTTCGCTACTTTATCTGGACCTCTAAATAAAGGGTAATTGTTCACCTTCGTTTCGTTTTCGACAACTGAATTACTAGCTAAGAACCCACGATCCTATTATTGTCGACTAGTGAGTAATGGCGCAGAACGGTGGAGGAGTGTACAAACTTCTCGGCAAGCCCTGGAGCCATCTGAAATGCCCCCCATAAACCAGAAACAATGGCGCGTGGGCTTCGTTGACGCGCTTTGAATTGGATTTGTTATTTCTTGGAAGTGGTTCGAAATTCACGATACGTGCTGGGATGGAAAATGTCCCCGAAACTAACATTATATTTTTTGCATGAATCAACTTTGTCTGGAGTCTGTACTGGAATGTCTTTCGATCTCGGCGGCTCGTCGTGATTGGCTCCGGCATTTGGTTCTATCAAATGCCTGATCTGGATGCAGTCGCGAGACTTTTAAATCTACATCTAGCGTATCAAGCCACCCTTGTTTCGGCCGCTCTTTTGGTCATTCACCATCGACTTCGATGTTCAGACCATTCTTGGCAAGTGAATTCTCGTTTGCGTGAAATACGTGACCATACCATCGAAGACGCCTCTCTCGCAATTTTTCCATGATCGATGCAACTCCATATCGATCGCGAATATCCTCATTTCGGATGTAATCAAAACGTGCCACGCCACTAGTCCAACGCAACATCTTCGTCTCCATTACCGCAAAACGTCGTTCATTGGCTTTTATAGTCAGCCAACAGTCAGAACCATAGAGAGCTGCAGGACGGACGACATTGCTCGTCGTTATTAGTAGTAATCCACTGAAGGATAAACTTTACGGACGGAAGGAGCTTATCCTGAGAGGTTTCAAAAAAAGCAATAATATGCGCCGATTTCGACTTCATCGAGAGCATTGGGTTATTTCGATTTAGCGCTGTTTCTTTAGTGCCACGAAATTCCCGATTGAGCGTAACCACAGGTGGGGATACTCAGCAATGAGACCCCTCATGATGTCCGCATAATATGCTCTCCTATGCAAGACTCAGGTCGTCATGTTTGTGGGCTTATGGAGGCGTTCAGCCTATCTTTTAGGTATGCTGTTTGATTGGACTGCTCGTGTTTCCTGGTGGAATTTCCACAGTTACAGGACTAATCTTTTCTTTTCTGCCTTTCCAAAGGGTGACAAAGTCCAAAGGAATCGCTTCCTCGTCAAAGTATTTGTTAATTCTGCTGTTGGTGTTTGGCTGGTGGTTTGCCTGCCATCATACAATAGAGCCGTACGTTAGGATTGGACGCACCAGAGCTGAGTACATCCAGAGAACTATCCTCGACCGGAGACCACATTTCTTTGCAAAGGTTCTCTTGTAGGTATAGAAGGCTACAGAGGCCCTCTTAACCCTCAGTTTTATGTTCAATCTCCGATTTAGTTTTAGATCCAGGATTACATCCAGATACTTTACATTGGAGGGAAAAACTAATCTTTGTTCATTCAGTCGTGGTAGGTGGAATTTAATCTTGGTGGTGAATAGCATCAGTTCCGTTTTGGTTGGGTTTATGCCGAGCCCTTATCTTGCGGCCAACAGACACACCTTTCGTAACGCTCCTTCCATAATGTCGCTCATAATGGACGGAAACATCCCTGACGCTAATATCACTAATCACCGATATTCACCCCGCTGCTGTCCAATATTCGTAAAATTTCATCACTATTAACCAAAGCACTGGGGAGATGGCGCCACTCTGAAGGTGTCCTATTTATAGCTCTGGTCAAGTGGTTGCCTCCCAGATTCGACTGGATTATCCCGGTACTTAGCATGGATATAATCCAATGCGAAAGATAACCCTCCAATCCAATACTGTTCAAGGCTTCCGTGATGACGTTGATACTAACGTTGTGGAATGGTCCAAGCTAGGGTATGCTGCTTGTGCTGCAGTGACCGCTCAACCGTGCCAATTACCTTATGGAGAGCGGTTTCTGTAGATTTGCCTTTGAGGTAGGCATGCTGCGATTGAGAGAAAGGCGTTTTCTCCATAATCGCCTTTGAGTGGATGTCCAGCACGCACTCTAGGGTCTTCAACATGGAAGAGATGAACTCATGGCGACTCCAATCCGCTTTCGGTATGAAAACCACTCGTCCGCGTCTCCAAAACTGTGGAAGAGATAAAGCTTCAGTAAAATTCAACAACCACGGCATAATCCTTTCATCCTGCTCCTGTAGCCTGACTGGCATTATGCCATCTGGGCCTTGGACAGAATCTTACTGAGCCTCACGAATTCGCGGGTGTTTTCGATGTTCTGACAATATTCCAACCAAGACCGCCTCTTGGCGGTTCTGATGGCTGACTTGTATTTCTTCAGGCAGTCCTTGTATGGCTGCCAATATTTATGCCTGTAGCAGATGTTGAAGATTTCCCTGGTCAACTTCCTGATGCAAGAGAGATCTTCATCCCACCACGGTGGCAGCATCCTCATTGCTGTATTTAGCAGGGCACGAGACTTTAAAGGTGGAATCGAATCCCTTTTCCAGGGGCCGGACCTTTGACTCCAGTTCGTCTGTCGTGCCAATCTTACCTATTTGCGCACCGGAGAGTTTGTTCTTAATTACTTGACCAAACTTTCTCCTGTCGACCCTCCTGGGGTCACTGAAGGGTTTGGCAAGATCTAGACTGAAAAGTATCCAATCTGAGAAAGATCTCTGGTCAGGTGCTCTCCAGTTCTCTACCCTAAGAATCCCATCGTCGGTTATTAGGGTGATATCAAGGATCTTTTCCCAACCGTTACAGTTTTTCGAGCTGGGGAAATGGAAGGTTCATATACTGCCCCTGCTACACATCAATAGGTTAGTAGTAATTATAAAATCAAAGATTGATTTCCGAGCTGCTTCAAAGCGTATGCCTTGCATTGGTATCGTCGGCTTCTTTGTTGCTATGGTGCTCGTCAAATGTTGTAATTCTGGCGAAGCCGATCGGTCGTGAGCCATGTAAATCGCGGAAATATACACGGTATTTGCCCCCGCCTGCTGCAGTTTGACCACGACCCGGACACAGAAAAGCGTGCAGACTCTTTCTCGCGAAGATACCCCTAAGTCTGTCCTAATCAGCGTCTCCTGTGCTGCGGAATAAACTATAATATTGGTTTTGGAACCCTTTGATGGTTTCGCGGTCGCCGACCCAAGGCTATGTGATGTTGTTGTCTTCCTCTAGGAGAAAGACAAGCAGATTAGCCGAGGTGCACTTCAAGTGCTGCAGATATATCTACGTTACCCTCAGCGTACTTGCGTGGCGAGATCGTCAATCCCCGTTGGACCGTCGATCCTCATCTCATCCAACAACTCGTTGGCCACCTCAATCCGATCCAGGTCGTCATCAGGTTTTGCAGAGCGGAAAATTTTCACCTTTGCGTTCTTGACTCCGAACCGCACTTTATAGTCTATCTTTTCCAATGCCTCCAGCCATTCTTCGTTTATACGAAACAGAAAAGGTTGACTGTTTATCTGGGGTTCCTCCTCCTTGATAAACAACCCAGTCGTCATTGGGAATCCTGGAGCTTTTGAAGGCGCAGAGATTGGACAAGTTCTCCTTATCCATGGGGATCTTCAACAACCAAATGCGAGCTACCGGTCATTTTTTTGACAGTCCCATTCGCCGAAACTATTAGACTGAAAAATCGATATCTTCTTCTTGTTAAGCCTTTGTGCCGTCAGAAACGGAGTCAGCACATCTTGATCGATTGTGCTATTTTGCTCTGTCAAAGATTTGATTTGAATGCAGTCGCGATGCTTTCGGATCATCATGTAGAGTATCAAGCGTTCGCTTTTTATTGTCTTTTATAGTCGGCTAGCACTAAGAACCATAGAAGCCGACAGGGAGAACGACATTCCGGTCAATTGAATTTGAAATGTTCGTTGATACTATTGAAGTTAAAACGACTTGTTATTTAAATTTAGGTTCATTTATTATACATAATGGTCCCTGGCCCCTTTGATGATGGTAGTGTTGTCTGGAACATATGGCGTGAGTGAGAACTAGTGACCGTAGTGACTAAATTTGAGCTCCCGTTTATATAGTTATGTAGTTGCTGCGTGGGAGCATTTCTGAGTATTAGTGATGCCGCTACATAGCTCCCCCAATGCTTCTACCATGTTAGATATTGAATCGGACTTTGGGTTTGACTCGGCAGCCGCTCCTGGTAGTATAATCTTCCTGGTCTGGATGCTCTGGCGGCGGTGATTGTGATGCTCCTTAGTCTCGTAGCAAGTACGCTGGTTTGAGCCTGTCCGCTGAAATTGTTGCCTCCCTGGTGAGTAGCTGAATGGTGTAGTGGTTCTCTGAACATTCCGAAATTCTGAAAGGTCCATCATAAAGCAGTTTCAAAGGTCACTTGACGCCAGCTCGTAGAAAGACGTGTCTACAGGAGGAGAGATCTTTGGACCAGTTCTGGTTGAAGATGGTCGAAGTTGGCCGATGTTATCTTCTTAAGAGTCGTCTACAGTTTTTTTCACTATTGGTTGATCGTCTGTGTTGATCACTGTTGGGGAAAAGAATTCAACTGCAAACCGCAAGCCAATGTCGTAAATAAGTTCGGCAGTGCTGTGTGCAGTATCTTCTCTCGACATGGAACGAAGATCTAATAGAACTGTGGGCAAATGTCGAGTCCAGTGCGGATCACCGAGCTGAGCCATGGTAGTGCTTTTCAGGGATTCGACACATCCGCTTGCCATTTGGATGGTAGCTCGTGGTTCGGACACAGTCGATGTCTAGGAACAGGGCGAGACTGTTGAATAAGTTCGACACGAATCGACGTCCTTTTTCCGTTTTCATGCGGTGAGGTACACCGAATTTAGCTCCTTTGGGTGTGAAGTTGCGCTCGTAGATCTTCGAACCTATGCAAGCTCGTGACCATTCTTCAATATTATGACTCATGTTTGGCCAAAAGTAGCGTTGAGAAACAAGCTTTCGAGTAACTCGGATGCCGGGGTGGCTGAGACCAGGAAGCAGTCGAAGATGCTTTTCTTAAGGTTTTGTGTAAAACAAAACCTTATTAAAATCGATTCAATGTCTGTCTGTTTGTCTGTCACACGCATTTTTCTCCAAAACGGCTAAACCGATCCGAACGAAATTTGGTGGATGGATGGGAACTATGAAATCTCACGCATACAGCGAGTGGCATAAATTTAGGTGGAGTTTAAAGGGGGGCTCCCCATATATGCAAAGGGGGGATTTAAACATTTTTTTCACCGGATATAGTCGTGCAGGATATCAAATGAAAGCTCTCGATTTGTACTTCCCGAAACTGACATTAGTTTTGGTGTGAATTGCAAAGTACATGAGAAAGCAGTCAAGATGTACGCACTTAAAGTGAGACAGGACTCATTTTCGGAAACTACCCAAGCTAAAAATCTACAAAAAATCAGGGTGTTGCCTCAAAATATGTCCCATTCCGATATCTGCTCAAATAAACTTACTAATAGTATATTAATACTTTTTAAAAATTTACTGAAAAGCCCCCCTTAAATTCATTCTAGGACACGATCGGTGCAAACCCATATCGATCGCGGATATTCTCATTTCAGACGTAATCAAAACGTGTCACGCCACCAGTGCAATGCAACATCTTCGTCCCCATTACTGCAAGACGCTGTTCATTGTCCTTTCTAGTCGACCAACACTCAGAACTATAGAGAGCGGCAGACGGACGACATTGCTCTAAATTTTAGATTTGGGGCGTGCGCTGATACGTCGATCGCAAAGAACACCAGTTGGGGAATGCCACTTCATCCAGATTGAGTTAATGCGTGAAACAATTTCATTACGCAGTTCTCCATTGGCTGATAGCATTGACTCGAGATATTTAAATCGTTGAGTTCTGACAATGGCAGTAACCTGAACCTCGAGATATTTAAATCGCTCAGTTTTGGCAATGGCAGTAACCTGCCCAGAACTGCGATTTCAATATCTCGGGTCAATGCTATAAGCCAATGGAGAACTACGTTATGCTCCTCACATAGGGAAACACAAAACCTTTTATACCTGAAGCGTCAAGCTTCCGGTTTCCCGACTTGTTTTTAAGTCGGCTGGCAGGTAGAGCTGTGATTTGGTGGTGGTTTTACATAGAAAAGAGGTTTCGATTCGGGGGATGTCCATCCATTCGAGTCGAAGGTTCGGATTAGCCTGTACACCCTCCCAGGCGTCGCTGATCTTAGCGACACACGAACCGAGAAAGTCCCTGGAGAATTGGTGCTCGCAAGCAATAACGTGGAACTCACGGATCATTTGAGAGGAATCAAAGCAGGGTATGGATCCCATGTGTTTGCCTTTGGCGTCCGGGAGATGCTCAATAACCATCTCCGACAGCCTGGCCTCAACACTGGTCCACACTTCCGGCGCTAGTTTGCCGCTAGTGGAATCACCATCCGCCAGCGTCACGCGTAAGTGGCTCCTGGCCATGTCGCTGAAGGATTTCGCAGTTCGTGGCTCGTCGGCTGGCTGTTGCTGCGTACTTTTCTCCAGACATTGCTTAGCGTCCGAGCTTTTGTCCACTCTGCTCCAGCAGCTCGTCCTTCGATAATGCGCTTGGCATCACTACTTCTTCTATTGTCAGTTTACTTATTTTTAAAATTGAGTCCATTTCTTGGTCCTAGTAGTAGTCCGGGAAGAATGTCCACCCTGCCACCAGGGCAAGGGTCTTATTTGAAACTGAAGGTGCCTAAGGTATTCAGAGTTCGCATACTAAAGACCAAGGTCCCCATTGGTCACACAACCACCTTGGCTTGGGGTCTAATTAGCACCTTCGTCAGTGCAGAGAGGACTATCCCCGGGCTGCTGCTTCAGCTCATCTCCCCGCCAGATGCACTTGCCCCTATCACATGACCAACAGACAAGCAGATCCTCGTCAGTTGGATGAGCCTACTCCCTTGCCGGCCCTACACATTCGTGGTCCGTCTGAAGGCGGTTTCTAGCGGCAACTGTGAGGAGGTTGTGTAAGGACTTGCCGAATTATGCAACTTTAACCTGAAGCATAATCAGACCAGGCCGCCTAGCATTAGTAAACAATTGATTATTTTGGTGCAACTCCTATTACATATTGTTTGGATATTTATGCCTTGTTGCAATTTTATTTGTATATTCGGATCCACTTTGGTATATTGTAGGAGATCGAATCTCTTAGCACTCTCTACTATCAGGCAAAATCCGCCTTTGTATCCACTACTGGAAAAGTTAGCCAAATACCTCTAGGAAAGCGAAAACTATTTACGCGTCTGTCCACCAGATTGTGACGAACTATAAGTATATGAGACTGCATAGCATGATCTAACTTAAACATTTGCTGAATTAATTAGATTAGTTGCTAACAAGTCAAGGTTTCCTTTAAAACCCACCATAAACTCTGTAAAAAGAGTACACAAATGGAACTTCCCACTATTAAGACTTCCGCACGGACTATAAAAATATTTTTAAATTTTTTCACTCTACAAATCACACTTGAGTGCTAATTTGAGATATTGATTAAATGGAGGAGATTCGCCATGTGACTAAGTGTTGTATGACGAGTTACATACATTACCGAGCAATTGCAACACTCTTAATATGTTCAGACCTATAACGATGTTTCGCAGGTTTTATTTGCAGACTACGGTGCGCAGTCAGTCCAAGGCACTTCTGAGAAATGGAGATTATGCAAAACGCAAGGTGTTTGTGGCAAGCGCTAAATTGGCTGGATTGCACTTGTAAAAACTAACATATTTGAATTAATTTCCCTTTACGAGGTTTGCATAATTTTTTAGCGAATGTCTGGGGGCAGAATTCCACTTCATTTGTGGGATATGTTCGAGGATCGACTATGAATGTTTGATTAATCCGAAGCCCTACATCATGAAAAGCCAAATGAAAAACTCCAATCAAATTTTCATTTACCAAGGAGTCCGCTCAATTGAAAATTCAATTATCGATTTGCTGACATCTTGCCCTCCTATTCAGCTACATCCGGACTGTAAAAGTATAATTTTTTTATTTAGATCCACCTCCCCTTTCAACAGAGCCCTGTCAAGTTAAAAATTAATCAACGAAAATTTCCATAAAAACTAACTACAGATTCCCATGACAGATCTGCAACTAGTCGATGGACTATTTTTTCGCAAAAAGAGAAAATTAATGGACTACAACGGCAAAATGAAGAAGAGGTTAATAAATTCCATAGAGTCCAACCCTAATATTCACTCCCTATCCATTTGCGGTACCTTTCCTGCTTTAGCCACTGCCCTACGTCGACCATCCTGAACGTCAGCTTGACTCTTTGGGTGGTTAATTCTAACTTTGGACGAACAAAAATAGAAACTTTCGCAAAGAGGCGAACATTCGTTTTAGCCATGCTTCCTGCATCTGCCTTTTCAGGCACGGGTCCTGAATTAAACATACATACACGAGAGTATATTGAATAGTAGTCAAGGCAGGGAGGGGAGGGGGAAGTAAACTTTCTGCAGGCTCCTTTTCCCGATGGGTCGCTACTACTGGATTATCGCGTGTATTAAAAAATTAATGTTGGATTTAATTAATATCCGGAAAAAAGGCATAGTTTGCAGAGTCTCTCTTTTTCCAGGCCGGGGTACAATTAATATCAATTACCTTTGCCTGGCTTCCCTTTCACTTACCAACTATAGCAGTAACTAATTATCTTCGAATCTAAAATTGGCGGAGCAACTGAAAAAAAAGATCCTGCGGAATAGATACAGGATTTTTTCAGAAAAATCCACAAATGAAATAACTGGAGCTAAATTACTTAAGCCGGCGATAATTTCTCTCCTTTTTAGGGCCAAGTTAAATCAACCAACCTCCTCGGAAGGAAACAGTGAAAGGGTTGATACTACGCGCTAATGGAAGAACATGTGTAAAACTTTGGCTACAAGAAGATTGAAGTTTATCATGTAATTGAGTTATGAATTTGGATTTAATATATACAAGGGGTGGGGGCGCGTTATCTTCGCTGCCGCGTTGGATTTCGGAAGCGATTATGAAATGTCTTACGGCTGTGAAGTGGTAGCGATAGGAATTTTACTGCTCCATATTATGCGCTCTAATTCACTTTATATATAATAGATATGCTCTGAGAGTTTTAAGAGGGTGTCCTGGGAGGATAGAGACGGTCGAAATTAAAGATATTTAAGATGAAAGGGATGCATGCACTTTAACTTTTTGGAGCGTCCTCAGAAAAGCATCTAATTAAAACTCGCAATGGTTAAATTGGTTGAATGACAGCCTCTCGCTCTCATTGTCTCGGATTTGAATCCTGCGTGGTCATGGATGCTTGTGTTGGTCTTTGTGCTGCCCTACTGCTGCAGGCTTATCATTTGAACAGCAGTTAAATAAGCGGTGATTAGCGGTGTTCGAGATTCTTTCTCCGATTGAGGATCGAGGGGTAAATCCTTCTCGAAGTGCCAAGCTCCGCAAGGATATGGTAATGGGTAATGTTAAAAAGTAATCACTTTCTAAAGAAGAGCGTCAGGCCCGACTGTCCGCCTAAAATATGTTAATTTTTCCTTGGGGGAGGGTACCTTGTATGATCACAGTTGTCTAGTTGCTTAGCTGGTGCGCCTTTCTGGGGACCTTTTAAGAAAGGGATGCCAATAAACGCACGCACTATCTCCTCATTTTAAAGATTTTGTGTAAAACAAAACCCTATTAAAATCGATTTACTGTCTGTCTGTCCATCATACGCATTTTTCTCGAAGACTGTAACAGCGATTGACACCAAATTTGGTGGAAAGGTGGGAACTATAAACGCTCACGCATACAGTGAGTTACATCATTCTACGTCGAATTTAAGAGGAGGGGGGGGGGGGTCCAAGGGGGTGTGCATTTTTTTTCACCATATATTGTCACCTGGGGTATCAAATGAAAGATTTCGGTTAGTACTTTCCGAAGCTGGTGTTAGTTTTGACATTTGTAGGAAACGCGGGGAGTTCGGGGGGTCGAAAGTGATCATTTATTTAACGTGGCCATTCTCAAAAACTGCCCAACGGAAAAATCTGAAAAAAATCTAGAGGCTGCCACTATATGGTGGCAAGGCTCCGAAATACCTTCCATACCGAATAGGTCAAATTTGTGACTTCTTTGGAAATTTAAAATTTTAAATGTCAATATCACCCGAAAGTGGATATTCTCATATAATATATGCGTATATTACGTATTATGTACTAATGTGACAAATTCACACTCAAATGCCTTTATAAAAGGAATACACAAAACCTTTCATACCTGAAGCGTCCAGCTTACGGTTTCCCGACTTGTTTTATTGGTGCCTGCCCCCGTAAAACCAAACTTGATCTGCTAATATTTGCAGCCCCTGTCATATTTCCTTCTAGGACCTTTTGTTGCAAATCACTTCATCGCCCAAACAGCTTTCTATATCCAGAGTAGCTTATTCTACATCTGAAGTGAAACCAGCTCTAATCGACTCTTTCCTCTTGTGAAGCTGACCAACCCTGAACCCTCGATCACCCCTACTAACTAACTAGACTGCACAAACCTCTTAGTCAAATGTCTATGAAGGACGTGCATATTTCCCACACCGATTTTTCTAATGCTTTCGATTCTCTGAGGCACACATCACTTTGGCGCAAACTCATTCTACAACCATCGTACAATTCACTTGCCAAAATTGGTCTGAACATCGAAGTCGATGGTAACCGACCAAAAGGCGGGCCTAAACAACGGTGGCTTGATACCCAGATCAGCCATTCAATAGAGCCAAATGGCGAAACCGATCACGTCGAGCCGACACCGCTTGTGAACGGGACAAAGGCTAAAGAAAAAGAAGAAGAGAAGTTTGTCTCGTGTGCGTGTCTGGTGCACCGTCGGCTATTTCCATTTCCATTCAACGGAAGCTGGCAACAGCCAGGGCTATGAATGCTTGCGGAAGCGACATCACGGAGGCAATGCTTTGGAAGTCTTTTCTTCGTCAACGACCGCCGAAACTTGTCGACCTTCGTTCCACTGCGGCCAAAGTGGAGTTTAGGCAACTTCTGGCCCTGGGGACCATCCGGCCTTTCTTCATGCAGGGGGCGAGCCTGTTACATCTCGTGACGAAACTAAATGGAACTTGAGGTATCACGGGCCACTACACCCCTTCCGATCGTCGAGGAACTGCTGCGGTTAATCAGATCACTATCGCGAAAGAGGACATGCCGAAGGCCGGTGTTACGATACCTTCTGTGCTTTTCGAATTTATTCTTCCTGGAATAACACAATGCGGCACAATCCCCTCAGCGGATTATGGACCCTATTTTTCTTACGAAGGAGAGTCAAGAATACATCTGAACAATATCATTATTCCTTTCAAGGATGATGCACAGCATCTTCGATATATTTGCGTGGTCTTTGCAGGCCCACACAGGGGCATCCTTGACATTTGACCAGGAAGTTAAGGGCATGAAGGGCAAGAGAGGCATCGATTTGTCCGGACTCGTAAATGGAACGTGGGAGAGACGGGAGATCATTGTCACTCCCAGGTATGTGACTTATTTCACAGTAGGGATAGGATCGTCGTGTATTTTGAGGGATAAAGTGTTGATGTCACTCCACGTTTCTGTCGTCATTCTCATGTTTCTATGGAAGACGATGGTCTCGCATCTGTCGTGATTTAAGGAAACTTTTCAACGGGTGAAATAATGGTAAAGCTCATCTAAATAAGAATTCATCGTTGGAGATGTCCTTCGTGGAAATATAAAGATGAGGGAATCCGCTTATTGAAGGATTCGGATGGGACGTGGGTGTGGAATTGGTTTGGGAACATCTGCGTGAACAGAGAAAAAAGGGTTGCAGAAAGGATTGAACCCTGAGGAATCCCGACGGAGCAAGTATAGGACGAGAAACGGTGCTGTTGGATATTGACTATGGATTTCCGCCGGTCTAGAAAGCTAAAAATTAGTTTACGAAGATACGATTTCCTCCGATTGATACCTAGAAGGATATCAGTTTTGAGGTAAAGAAGTGCGTATTCAACCGAGTGTTTAGTTCGGTTCGCGAATTGGAACTCGGGAAGAATGTTGTTGGCATCACAGTGTTTTCTCCCACGGACCCTTCGCTTTGGAGTGGTTTTGGAGTGGTACCCAAGTTTGTAAAAAATCTGCATCCACGAGTTGCCAGTCGTCTAATTTTTTTTTGGAAACTTGGGTAACAGCCTAAAGCGAGAGGTTAGTGGAACAGAAATATTGGGAGAAAGTTTCTCCATATGTTAATTGATCCGGTCCACCATCAAGTATATGGTCAACTCAAGACTCCTCTTATCCCAAATAAAAACTTGTTATTAATGTAGACATACGGCCTCAAAAATTTAATTGACTAGATACTGAAATCGGAGGAAAATTTAAATGTTATGGACACTACAATAGCTACAACATAATTATATGTTTGCCCTTCACTCCTTGGTGGGGTATAGCATGTCAACCATACCTACGCCGCATCGCTCGTAGTTATCTGAGCTTTAGCTCCCCCTACGACTTCCCTAGACGCTCGCACACCTCGTCTACTGTTCTGCGCCAAGTGCTCTTAGAGCGACTCACTCGTCGGCCATTTTGGGAGAGTGAATTCCACGGCATGGCATAGCCTGCAATACAATTGCTGCCCCTTCTTTATGTGTGACCTACCCGACATAAAGGAGTCTTCAGCTTTTCTCGCATTTTTAACAGTGGTTGGTTTTCCAACTTCCTCGGTGATACTTTTGTTCCGGATGAAGGGCTTTTAAATCACCGTCTAGCATGGGAAGCCATTGATGTTCAGATCGGCTTTTGGATGATTTCCCAGCGCCCTTGATGTTCAGGTTAATCATAACTGACCAGTTATCATAATTTTGGTCGCCTTCACCTTATCATCAAACACGTTTCTCTCACAACTTCCCTAATTTATCCCCCTTCAATTCTTTTCCTGCACAATTCGAACCGGATTATATAAGCTATGGTACTGATCCAGCGCAATAAGTTCGGTACCACAATAGCGGTGTAGCGTCCATTTCTTCTGGTGGCTGCCGAGCATTCGGCACTAAAAAGAGCGGTATGCAAAACGAGATCTACGTAGAATTTAGATTTCTGGCAGCCATTGATGTGTCAATCACAAATAACTGGTTATGGAGCACCACTTTACCTAGGTTGCATTAACACGCGTAGTAATGTCATGGCACGAGGCTAGTCGTCACTGGTTGTTGGATATTTTTTGTGACAAAGTCCATATCAGGAACGAAGAGGATTGGCGAGGGACGCTTCCTTGATGTGACACCGATCAGTATTTGGAGCAGTTTTTATGTCTCTATCATATTTTGAATTGTGGTTTTAGGATCGCGTTAAATAGTTTAATCCACCGCCCGAAATCCTCTGATACTAAATATTATCACAATCGATACCGAATAAGTTTATTTGAAACGCTGTTAAAATTCTCTGGATCACTGAGGGCAATAAGAAAGGGTCAAGACGGATAGTAGTTTGCTTTGCTACTGAAAAAAGTAGCTAAATCAGAAAGTTGGTTTTCAGTTCTTCTCTTCATGAAATTCAGCTGTAATGTAGTCCGGGGTAGCTGCTTCTTCCAGTGTCATTCACTTGATTGCCTTTTCAATTTTTGTGCTGCTGATAGATGCAATTGCTCCAAATTTCGACAGCGTTCCCAGAAGTGACGAGTGTGCAAATTCGTCTGCTGTACTAAGTCCATTTGTTTGTCCCGGCTCTCGTGTCAGCAAGTTATCGTCCTTCTGGTTAACAGAGGAGGAGTACCCAATATTCTGTACATTCTGGTGTTAGTTTTCAACTAGTCCACCAGACCCCGTCGTCGTTACCAGTGTAAGGTTTCTCTCTCGAAGTCTGAAAGATACACGCCTGACCTGTTCGCCAGTTTTTATCAACGAGGAGCTTATGGCATACCTTCTTACGGTCCTGCATTTGGACGACATCGATAAAGAGCCAGCTTTCACGGTTGATGAAGAGATTGTCGGGTTTGAAGAATGCAACGGGTTGTGTAAGCCTCTTTGTGGATTATGATCTAAACTGGATTCTCTCTATGTTCTCTGCTAGTAATGGTCAGCAGTCATATGTCTGAAATAATTATGTCTTCTTTTTTATGAAATCGCCACCACGCGTCCATGCACAATGTTCAATCAGCGGCCAATGATCATCTAGGGCAAGACTTTGCTGTTTGTGGCGGTGAGAAAAGACTGTGTCTTATGAGAATATAGTTGCTCTGTTGCCAACATGTTCAATGAAATCCTCTGCAATGATAATATAGCAATTTTCGAAAGGTGAAGAAATTGGCCCCCAGTCACCTAAAATCATGACAGTTCTTACCAGTCGGTCACCAACTCGCTCAACTTCGTTAAGAGTACTGTAGAAACCAGAAAATACCAGAGCCTCCCAAAGTAGGAGAGTTTATAAATTTTCTAGCCACGTTCATGTTTTGTATTGCGTCTCTTGGTGCCACGTTAGCAAGTGTTTCATAGAAAGCAAATATGGATGTATCCCTTCCGGAATGCTGATGCAGGTTTCTCCACTTTAGTGGTGAGCGAGCTTATGTTGAGTGTACATACACCGATTCGTAGAGTTCCTATGATTTAAATCAATTTTATTGCATCCTGATAACCTCCTTACATTATGAGCTTTGGCTTCTTTTTTCGTCAAGATCGATTCCTGTCCTAACTCATTGATTGTGGTGAATGCTTTAAATTTCTGAGACGGTGCGTCTTTTTGATGGGTCTACCGTGGGTGTGTCACCAGGAGAAGCCATAGAGAAGTTAACAGAGTGAAGCAACACCTTCATATAGGAGGTGTTACTGTCTTTCAGCTACTTTTCCCTGTACTGACTCCGGAAAGATACTCAATTTACAAATAATTTTTTTTAAACTCCCATGTTGACATTTGGATCTTTTAAACTCCCATGTTGACATTTTGATTTCTATTACTTCGTCCATGTTTTCGTCAGCTGAAAATATTACTAGATGACCACAACTGCGAAAATAACTTACTACTTAACCACCTTTCTCAAATGACTTGCCCTATGAGTCGTTGCTTTACAAAATTATCCATGGCGAAAATCAGAAAACACTGTTTCAAATTACAATTACCGATTATTTTTTTGATGGAATAAATTCCCTCTAAAATATGGTCAACTGTTTTGACGGAAAGGACAGGGAGAAAGATTCGTATTAAACAATTAAACAACAAAAGTGTTCAACCGTAGAGATGTGCGAAACACCGCCTTAGTAGGTGATGTGATATTGCATTACTTTTTGAGAAAAGTGATAGAAAATGTAAAATCATCTTTCATTACCCCAACCGTACATGTGATATTATATCACATCACACATTACCAAATATTGCTTACTATATGAGTAATATTTGCCTTGTATTTATCATATTCGTAGTGTATTATGCATGAAAGCGTGATGTAGGTCATGAATGACAAATGCTCTTTTTTTTGATTCAAAAGAGGGTAACCAAAAGATTCTCACATATTATAGTAAGATATCTTCATAAGACAACAGGGAATCGTACTTCTTACGATCGAAGAGCCCCTTAAATTTGTGTGTTGTACCTCTGCACTATGGACGGTGTAATACATCGAACGCATTACAATATCACTTCGTGATGTTTGGTAATGTTCTGTGATGTGATGTGATATCACATACAAAATAATATTTATGGCTAGAGTCATATCAATATCACTTCTGAAGATGGAGTGATGTTCTGATGTTGTGATGCTGTAATATTTGGTTCACGCTTATAAATGATACGTATATCATGTATATACTTTAGGATACTTTAGGATGTTAACACTTTTTGGAGATCATATACATCACCTACCCATTTTTATTCAACTGACTCCCGGGGAGATCATAGAAACTTACTAATTGCAGCTATGCACGGTAGTAAGGGAATAATTAAAATTCGATATATTATCATTTTGAGTGAATCCTTCCACTTTCATTATACTATGTTAGCTGTCATTTTTTGGAAGCAGATTTCTATTCATGTTCATTCCATCATCCACTTATTACAAGAGCTTCTCCCTCATTAACGTCGAGACTCAAACCCCGAAAATCAAAGAGACTAAAATGAGCAATGATAATAATGAAAATCGATTCGGTCAGAAGCTTTTATCCCATATTATTCCCTACACTCTTGCCTACTCGATCCCCAACCACTACTAGAATCCTATTCATGTCCAACTCGAATAGGAATATAACTGAAATGGCATTAGGTACAAGAATTCGTCCATTTATTGTACCTATCCATTCAGGCATATTTCCCAAATGAATATTGTTTTGGCCTCTTCAAGTTTGGATGTAGGAATCTAGTGAAACAAGAAGAGGATTTGTGACGAGGGTGGAGTGGCAAATTACACTTCGGCCCCGATACAATTTCAAAGCGCAAGTGAGAAGGGCCAACAGTCAAGTTTAACGTTAAATTCCATCTAGTTTAGTCAAGTGGTGTCATTTTGCCTATAGTGGAGTAACGTAAACGTCTGCTTTGCATTTGAATGAGTAGAAATTGATATCCTGCAAAATAGGGACGAACTCGAGCAGTTGTTTCAAAACTGTTGACGACAAACTGTTCGGTGTTGGGCCTGAGTTACAACAGGCAGCTTTGATTTGGAAATTGATAAATGGTGTGGAAGCAGTACTCGGAAGGTCGATCTCTTCCTGTTGACAATGCGAATTGGAAGCTATCACATTTCTATTGTAATAAGGGTTACAAGGCTGAGGAACGTGTCGTATCCTCTTCTGTCGTAGGATGGAGTGTCAGGCGAATGAGAGGACAGTTGTAGACTCAGAGATGATGCTTGATTTTCAAAATAACTTCTGTTGAATCATACATTTATCAGAGTCATCTGACCTTCAGCATTTGCTTAAGCAAAACAGAGCCCCGTGATAACCGAGCGTTGCAAAAACACCTGCGAGCACTATCCCAGAACGGCGTAACTACTATGATGATAATCAATAATTTATTACTATTATTATCTTTACCTTGTAGCGGGTAAGAGTAATAGAATAAGAAAATCATGCTCACCATTCATAGTTCATAAGACTCGGAGTCCTCTACTTGGGAAGCAGAGAAAAAACCGGACAAAGACTCCGGCATTTGTATAAAATAATAATTGAGTTATAGTTACTGCTCCGGGCGTCTACCATTGTCAAGATTAAATTGCTTTCGAGGTTTTTTCCTCGTCTTGATTGCTAAAGATTATCTATCATTGGATTCGTAATGCGTTTCGAGCATTTTGTAATGATTGACGAACGTTGCAAAGAAAATGATTGAATGTGTGTATCATAAATGACCCAATTGGTTATTCCATTCGAGATTGGATTTTTCTGTTAATTGATTGTGAAAATTCATTCGAGAAAACTTGACCCATTAAATTGTTAAGATTTCTTTTGAGATATTGTTGTGTAATAGGACGAAAGTTTAAAGAAGATAAGGGAGAGCAGAATGGGATTAACTCTACGGTCTGGATCCTTATCCTTTCCACATGTTTTTTCAATGGTTTTGCCTAATGGTCAATACATCCTAGACAAAGCTATTTCAACCAGGTCGGGCATCAAGTCCAACATACTTAGGAACATGTGAAAATACTCAAGCTTTTTACTTAAAACCCACCTAAATTTTCGGGGTACTAGGTAGGGTTTTCCTTTCGTTTCCTTCTGATTTCGTTCTTTTCCTTTACGAATCGATTTTGACTAAGTACAGACCCTTCCCATTTTTACAAAACACTAATGTCGTCTTTTTATTTGTGTGAACATTTACTCAGCATTTTACTTAAAAAAAAAAATATGCTTCAGGGAAGTTTCGCTACACTTCTTGGCAAATGGCCTCCTTAAGTCCGAGTACTTCAAAGGCGTCCATATATAGTAATTAACTGAGTTCAATTTGGTGGAAGGCCTCCCGTTCCAAGCTCTTAGTCCTTTTTTCAGGCCCATTGTACTGTCCCTAAAATCGCTTATTCAACCAACGGCCTTGCATCTGTGACGGTCGGATGCTTTCACAAAACTGAGATCAGATTTCAAAGGCCGAAAGTGCGCAGATTCTTCGTTTCTGTCAAAAAGCTTTTTGCCCGCCCGTAGGAATTCAAATTCCTTCATTCGGTTGCATTCTCAGGTTTCACCCTTCAGAGCTGACTTGACAGTGCTAAATGCTGGCTTTAGTCCCACCATAGTGGAGTCAGACCCTTGGTGAGCCAGCTTGGCAGCTTCTTCACTACCAGTGATGTTGGCTAAGTTTCTTCAAGAATTGGTGGCAACTCCAAACTAACTGGCGTGATATGATGTTGCCATTTAATGCTATCCGACTATCGGAACAGATTCAGATAGTGGAAACTGGCAAACATTCTTCTGTTACCAATAAAAAATGATATACTCGTATATCTCCGACTGGAATATGGTCAATATTTTTCCGAGAAATCCGTCCGGTTCACACTGTTCTATTCCTGATAAGTTCGCCTAGTCCAGTTGTCTCAAGTGGCCCTCTTCATTCAATGTAGTAGCCAATAATCCATTTCAGGCTCAACAGAATGGCTCTGGTCTGTGCGTCTACGGCCCTTGTAGGAGATTCCGCATCAGAACCTTAGTTCTAATATAGTTGCGTATAACTCTTCACCGTTTTGAATACCAACAATGTCAGGCAAATCGGTCTGAAGCATTTAGAGTGGAAAAGGTCCTTTCTATCCGCTTTCGGAAAAACAATATACCCTAGGGTTTTCTTGCCCCTTACCACCCTTAAGAGAGACCCTAAGACAATTTCTAGGCCTCTACAGAGGAATGCAATCATCTGCTTCGGGTTATTTCAGTGTTTTAAAGGTTCCCACTGCCTGTCTTACTTCAATTTCTGAGCTCTTTTGCTAGTTTCCAATTCACAGTTTCTCCCCTTTTTGGGTTGTCAGGCATTATTCTGTTGTCTTCCGCCGTAGAGTAGGACCCCGGGAAATAAATTCTTAGGCGCAGATGCGCTCGGTCCTACTCATTTTCGGTGAATGTCCAATCTTTCTTCCTCAGATATTGTCTTGTCTTAGGCTATAGTTGTGTATAGCCTGAATGCTTCTGTGGTTTATTCAATCCCTTCACAGAATTCCCTGAAGCTGTGTCATTTCGCTTCCGGGATAGCGTTACTGTACGTCTCCGGTGCTCTTTTATATCTCCGCCAATCCTTGGTTTGTTTCGCCTTGTTAAGAGTTTTGGCTCCTCCGTTCTCATTCTGGCTAGGTTCCTGTTCCACCAGGGGACGTCTCTTATCGGCTTGACTGTATTAGCCAGACAGCTGGCCTGTTGTGGTCTTCCATCACTGTTTCTACCTCTATCTCGCTCCTGATGTCACTGTCCATCTGTAGATGAGCCATCTTGTCACTCACGTATCTTATGTAGAAGTCTATTCTCCTGGGAGTCCTTATTATTCTATCTACTTCCGAGTTGCCCTCAATGTTACATCTGATTATTTTCTGATCCGACATAGAAGGCTCATCAGACTCCTTCCTATCCTGGACCAAGCCGCTTATCAGAATTTTCCCTGGAGTTATGTCTAATACCTCTTGTCTGGTGCCAGTCACCAATGTTAGCGGGTTCCCTACGTTATGTATTGCTGGCTTATTGCTCATGGTTAATTCAGCATTCTCCGATTGATGTCGCTGCTTCCCCAGATCCCCCAGTTGACCCTAGCATCGTGACCTGTATACTTCCTCCTTGTAGACCGCGAATTCCCAGTATCTTTAAGCCAGCACTGTTGCAACTTTATCCTTGGAACTTGCTCTTGCCATTACTGCAGATGCAGCTTTTGCATGGTGGAAATTTACCTGAGCTACTTTAGTGGTGGCCATTGGCTCCATTAGTGCCTGGAATTTTCCTCCAAAATCGACTTATCATCCGTCTCCTCCGACATGAGACTTCCTTGCATTTCACTGTCCGAATTGAGACCTACAAGCTTTAAGTTTAGGTCCTGTTTTATCATGAATGAGTGCCATGTTCTTTGTTTTATTAGAGAAATTAAGTTGATCTCGACACAACCAATTTTAATCATTGTGGTTATTCAGCACCTTGGCCTGAGGTTTTGATTATCTCTTGCTTTCAGGTTCCAGCTCTACTTTCCAAGAAGATCTTCCTTACGTAGCTCCCTCACTACGGTAAAGTAGTTAATCATCGAGGAAGACATATGACAACAAAAAGCATCTTTACCTGGCAGCAGTCTTCAACTTATGAATTGATGGAATATGGGAGGCTGTTTGAACGCCAAATAGCACAAAAACATCCCTCTATGAATGTAGCTTTAACAGAGTGAATAGTATAATAGTAAACATAAGACTATACGATGTTAATGGCGTACTTTATATCCTTGCTAATGGTAAGAGTTCTATCTTCTATGCGTCTTCAGATTTTTCTGGTTCGAGCTTTTTAGATATGATATCTCTCAATGGCAAACGTGGGAAGGTCTTTTAATAGAAACGTCTTTGTTCACGCCTATTTTATCTTAGAAATGGCCTCTACTTAAATGTTGTTCCGCCCGACTTCTGCGTGGAGTATAATATGTCAACGAAGCCTACGCTCCATTGTTGCCAGATTGTGGAAGTATATTTCAGCTTCCTTTAGGATTTACTGAAAGGCGGTTGCGATCACAGAACTTCCGCTCGAAAATTACGCCTCAACGGCAAAAGCACGCCCCTCTCTTTTCCAACGCATGATGACGTTTGAACTGTGCCGTCCCTCTCAAAAAGGACCTCTAGCGCTCCGCTATGATATCAACTAACTGAAAGAGGCATTTTGAAAAAGGAAGTTATGCTAGCAAGCCACCTACGGTTCCGCCCCCTCATATTGCTGGTAACTAGCCATATCACAGTGTCAAACTGGATACATACAATAACCAGTCGTCAAATGTTTGTTCCGGTTCCTTTTAAAGCATCATTCAGAAAAGGTTTGTACTTCTTGGGCAAACATCCGAAAGGGTGGAGTGGACGACCAGAAGGTCCCTTAGCGTGAAAGGCTCTGCCGACAATTGAAACGAAATAAGCAGAAAGGATTAAGCATCTCAGTCACTAGTCATTCATACAAATATCGTATTTCAGGTACCAGTTGTTCCCTTCTTCATTGTTTGAGTAATAAACAACAAAAAAGGGAACAATTGATTCCCGAAACCCGCAATTTACTTGATTAAACTGAATTATAGAGACTAAATTAGTCCAAACGAAATAACTTTGGAGACATGTGAGTGGCTAGTTGATTCCAGAAAAGTGCCATGGCGTTGTCAAGTGCTGGTCTTCCCTTACCCAAATAGCTTGGTTAATAACACTGAATCTCGTCTGTTTCTGACCTTTGTTCGAATGTGATACTGTAAACCAAAACTAGGATTCGCAATTGGTACGAATAATTTTATCCCCGGCTCAAATTCTAGTTCAGATAAAAATTTCTCCAACCTGGAATGGACTATCCTGCGACTACAAAACCCGCCTCCTTTGTGGTCAATTGGTTTACCATCCTACTAAGTATTCTTCCTCGATTATCATTACAATCTTAAACTGCATAATTAGTAAAAAATTAAAATATCTGATTTCTTGCTTTCAATATCCCTCCCGCAATTCTAATTAAATTAATAGATGAAACAGAACCGAATAAGGACTTAGTAAACTTTACCGCAGTTTTCAATTAAAACAACGAAAACATAATCCCAAGGGATCGTATCCATTTCCTTTCCATTCTAAATGTATAACTTCTAAGATGGGACATCATTCCTTATTTTTCTTTGGTTGGAAGAAACTCAAGTTCTGTCTGTATCTGAAGCTTCAATTAAGATAATTGAAGAATATCGAAAAATTCAGGTGGTATCGGATTTTATGGACTTCTTGTATTATTTATTGATAGAATTACTGAAAAATTAAAGAGTAATTAGACTTGAAAGCACTAACATGATATTCCGGCTGTTGGGGCACATGGAAAGAAATGGGGTGGGAAAACGAATCGGAAGAGGAAGAACTGGATAACCTTTCGTTAAGGAATAAACGAGCAATCTTACAAATGATTAATTCCATAGGATTATTTGGGAAGTACAATAATGTGGTTTCCTAAAATTTCAGTAATTTCTTCCGTCTCTTGAAATATAGTATATAAAATATGGATCTTGTTGTTCTAAAAAACAGGGAATCTAAAGGAAATTGGCTAGTATCTTCTTAGATCAAGTAGCGAATCTCTCTTCTCTTCGCAGGAATCTGACTTCGTAAATATGAGGCCCAAGAGCAACATAGCTAAGAAGAAGGATCGTGGATTATCATCAGTGATAGATCCATATCCCCATCCCATAAATAGTCCAAGCTAACTCCACCTTGCCGCAAACAAAAAAGAATTCCTAATGCTGACAGTTGATTTTCCGAAGTTTCAGGAAAATCACCAACCGAACTATATTCTTTATGACCTCGAAACTCTAAGGAAAAGTTACCTTGTAGTGGTAGATAAAGTCACTCTCGAGGATGGCAGAAGAGTGTGTCTGAACGGGCTCAAGTTCTTCGAATTGACTAGGAACCTCAAGATAAAAGGCATTCGGGACGACGAAAATCTTTGACAGTGGTGAAAACACAAACAGATTTGTCCAAAACTCTAAAGTCAAACCGCTCTAAAAGTCTTCATGACACAAAACTTCGTCCATCGATTGAGAATTATTAAAAGGGCCCTCCCCCCTTCATTTTCACGGGGATGAGATCTTCGAGGATGCTCTCTCGAACGTTAATCTGGCCACGGTCTCAAGCTTAAACTGGAGGAAGCCTGAAAACCAACAATAATAGATTCCTTCCACAACTGGCCTTTTTCGGAGCTAATATTTCGCAACACGTCTTCGGATACACTTGGATTGAATACTTCATCCTAAAACTGAAGCAATGCTTTAAGTGTGGGAGTTCGGACCAAACCACTGTTTAAGCTGCTACAAAGTGGGCAAATGTGAGGCGGGAGGCCATGAGAAATCTTGTTACTTGTGCGCGGATCACGCATGCACGATGTGATAACAACATTAATTCAACTAGCGACCTTTCAAAACACTACCATAGGAGAGGCCAGCAAAATTCCCTTTAGCTTCTTCAATAACCTTAATCCAGATAAATCCTTAGAGTCCAAAGTCCGGTCCTCGCAGATCAGATACATCTGAAGAACTTCAAAGCCGATCCCAACCAAGGGTTGCGCGGTACTAAAACCTTTTTCCAAGTCGTAATAATGAACTCACCCAAAAAAACACAGTGGACGAGACAGGGTAGACCCGATGTCTTCTTCCAGGCCACAAGCACTGTTCACAATCTCAACAGCGACTTGCATTTCATCAACCTGACAAATGGTACGGATCCTAGAATGCAACATTCAGGATTTGCTGAAAACAAATCGTCTCTAGAACTCTATGCCAACTCTTCAAGAAACTTTTGAGCTAATCTTAAACTGAGCTAATCAGTATACGGAGGTGAAAAATCTTTAAAAGGCACGTTCGCTCCTGCTCCGCCGCACAAACGATAGAGCTCGAGCGGACGCGTGTGGGATTCGTACTCACTAAAAACCACTCCTGGTCTCTCTAGTTTCAGTCCCCTAAATGGTATAACAACCATCGCATCCGGTAAGGAACTGGGTAATGTGGTAGTTAGTCTTGCCGTCTTTCCGCTCAAACTATACTCTTATTGTTAGGAATGAACCTGTGTGTCCAGCGGCCCTTGGGAGACTTGTACGAACTGCGTTGCCACAGATCATGCGACTCTGACCTTGCAGCATTTCTGCGTTCCGTGTGCCCCTCCATACATCTTGCATGGTATAGCACACTCATTTCATTCGCCAGAATATCGATTGGGATCATGCCCGCCACAGCTAATACTGTCTCATCTGATGTAGTTTTGAAAGCACTGCAAACCCTCAAAGCCATCAGTCGGTAAACCAAATTCACGGGCTTCCGTCTTTGAAAGTTTGCGTGCGCCTCTGCTCACATAGATAACGCGCAGTCTTCTACAGTTTTTCCGCCCGCCGACATTCGGCAACATTCTTGCAAGTGCCGTAGTGGCGCTAGCTTCCTTTTTGCATGAATACTCTAGCTGCTCCCCCAAAGCTCAGGTTGGCGTTAATTATCACCCCCAGCTGCTTGATAGTCGGCTTAAAGACAACCATATATCCACCGGTGTTTTTTTTTCTGTAGTCCTTTATTTAGACCACTTCCTTTTTTTCCGCCAGGGTCAATCCGGCTTTTTCCAGCCAGGTCTTTACCGCTCTCAATCTCTCCGTCGCGTAAACCTCCACATCCTCTGGGTGTTTTGTTGCAATAACTACAACCACTACAAGGCTTCATATCGGCATCTTCGCACAAGATTTTGAAGCATTTTCTTTTAGTTTTGTGAATTTCCCCCTTCAAACGGCCTGGCAGCTATCTATGCGTCCCTGAGTCTCTGGAAATGTTTTCTTACCCGGAAACATGCGGCTCACAAACTTGCTCTTTCGATGTTCCACTAGTAGTTGGGCTGCCTACTAGCCAACAGTTGACTTCTGGGCATAGTGGCATCGCATGCTTTTGTCACCCATTGGGTAATCTGGGTGGTTTTTTCTATGACCGTGCCAATCAGGGCTGTATCACCTTCGTTCTAATGAAGCCTTACTCCGGGTATTCCATTATTTCCTGGAAAGACTGTTCCCTGCAAGTCCATAGTGCAGCATGACCCGTTCGATTTTTGACCCAAATGTCACCACAGTCATCTCGATATGGCTCACTAATTATGACCACATCGATATTTTTTTTTGCGTATAGTTTGCGAGAGTATATCCTGCACCGCCTGGCAATGGTTGAGGATGATTAGTATCAACCTCATCTGCGACTTGCATTGAAGGCTCTCACAAATTCCGGGCACCAGCTACTGTTGCTGCCTGCAATCTACCGATGATCCACCCCCTCCTTCCCTTTGCACAACAGGCAATTTGCAACATGCCTTCGCGATGTGTTATACATGGATGAACATTTCTTAATGTAACTGTTAGATAATAATAATAATAATAATCGTTGGCGCAACAATCCATATTGGATCAGGGCCTTGAAGTGTGTTAGAGCACTTCATTCAACCGTAACGGTACACTAGGAGGCAATGTGGTCAGCATTGCGCTCGACCGAGATTATTACCCTGATTTGACTCAGGTACTCATTCACAGCTGAGTCGACTGGTATCCGACGTCAAATCACGATGCAAATTCCACTGCCACCAGTGAGATTTGAACCGCGACCTTCCGTATGACAGCCTAGTGCTCTAACCACTGAGCTATGCGGACACACTGTTAGATAAACCGACTCAAACTGCTCCCGGATCATAAGGAGCACCACTTCATGAGCCTCTGAAAAACCATTGTAACACCGGTTCCGATGTTTTCCCTCTGGCACAGATATCCCCTTATGTCACTTAATTTTTCTCCATCAATGAGTTTTATTGTCTTTTTCAAGCACAGAAAGCGGTCTGCCCCTATCACAGATGGAATCATACACATTTACGTCCTGAACCCTGCGCCAAGAGAGGTTCTTCTTGTGGCGCTGAATTAGATCTGGCTCAACCAAATCCCTTCGGAGGACTCGTCTGAGGTCGAACTGTTCCCGATTCTACCTATAGACAACAACAAACTAAAGATGACTTAAATAAATTCATCGATTCATCCCTATCCAAGCTCCGTAATGAAAGCCAGGCTCAATCAGTGCCTCGAGGACTACTACATTCTCGCCAACCATTACTTCGTCTATGGGAGGCATATGTCAACTATTTGCCGCCTCAAATAGCTCATCTACACATCTCCATCGAGACGAGGTAGAAAACCTCAGCTTATCCACTGACATCAGTAAGTCTTATAAGAGGGTGTGATATCACACATGAAACTCCCTCCTGATATTATCCTATCGATTCGGAAAATAATGTGCAGGATGAAACTGTCTATGTACGGTCATCAGACTTCGGTAAAAAATGCCATATCCCAATTGTGTGTTCTGAGTCCGGTGCTCTTCGGTTACTACACATTCGCCTTCCATCAAAAGTGATCCAACCAAGCGGAAATCTTCCAGTATGTGGATGATTTCCTAAGGGAAACTCCAGGGAGAAAGCTGAAGATATTCTCCGCCAACATTCGTTTCTCTTCACTAACCAATTTAGTAGACTCAAACTGCATGTTAATCTCCAAAAATCCTGCACCATCGCCTCCTAAAGGGCTCGAACAGATGTACTTAGCCTAACCATCAACAGTGTCCTCCTTGAATACAAAAAAAATCCATTATCTTCATGGGGAAAATGATTTCTGCTTCACTGGCTGTAAAGGACTTTGTTGACTCCATCACTAACAAAGTCAAGAAAGCTTCAAATGTGCGAAATTCCACGACGAGGACTAGCTGGCCGGGAGAGACTCCCAAACTTTATAGAAGGGTGGTCATACCCGTCCTGCACTATACCTCTTCAACAAACTTAATGCTCGAAAAACTTGATAATAAGATAGAGTCCTTCACGGCCGCCTCCCTGGGGCGATGTCTTGGCGCACCAGACCCACCCCAAATAATGTCGCCTTTGCTCTAGCCGACAAGCCGCTGCAGCAATCACACAATGCCGTATAGAAAAATTATAAATGCCAAAGTCTTGAAACCTCTTCTCTACTCTCTCATCCAAGGCAACTACGCCGCCTCTGACGTATTAAACGCAGTTTTCAACAAATTCTATATAATCATAGGAAACGCTATGGATAGAACCCGCAACATTTTCGAAAACTTTGCCATTTTAAATTCATACGGGGAGGAAGTCTCATACAACAGGAATGGCCTTGTCTCCCGGTGTGAGGAGATAGTCCACAAATGGGAAACCTTAGGTATCACAATTTTGGCAATCGATGATTCGGTTGACCTCGTGAATTCAAGATGCGGGGTTTATTCAAAGCTCGAACCACTCTGCTGTTCCCAGTTCAGGACATCCACAGTTTCGGTCCTCTCGGGCGAGCTCTTCACTCTCTGGCAACCCATAAAGCTATCAGGTGACGCCAAGTTCAACAAAATTATCATCATGACGGATTCCCTCCAAGCCATTAAAATCTGGTAGCATGGTCCTGTAGGTCAGAGCCCGGTGCAAACTGTTATAATCCTGCACGCGCTTACCCGAATCTGGGCCAAGAGCTTTCAAATTTCGTTATTAGAGGGCCAGATCTTCTTTGATTTAGCGTGGGTAGTGGGCCTTCGCCATATGAAGTCAACGGCTACTGAGTAGTACGGGTAGATTCCGCCTCTTACAAATGCCAGCGGGACGCAGATTGGGGCCACTGAGAGACTGTCACGAGCGGAGCCACTCCAGTTGGTTGGCCTGCTTATGCTTCTGTATGTCCCCATGCCCAAAAATCCAGAAGAAGGTGATTTTAAGCGTGTCGCCTAAACTGTTCAAGGGTCTCTACACTTCCCCATCAGCCAGAACGATAGTAAAAGGCCTTCATGTTGCTGGGCTATTATTGGTTGATCAGTTTTCCCTGTGGTTTACCAGACAAAAGAAGAGGTTTTGTTTGTATTGATAAGCGGGCACAATGAATCACCTTCAACCAGAAGTTAACTAGAAAATATAGAACTCGGTAATACAGCTTGCGACCTACTCGCATGATGATTCCTTACTATCTTACCACTACATTACGTTGAGGGAGTTTCCGTAGTCACGCCCTGCTAGATTCGTCATAATAGCCTTTGTCGGACTTAGGAAAGGAAGCAGAGACAGTTCAACATTTTAGACAGTGATTTGAGAGCCTCTCGACTCCATCTGGCCCAAGTCTATGATCGAGAAAAAGAGCTGCTCCCACCTAGACGAGCCGACCCGCTATTGAAAAGTACAAAGGTCGAAAAAGAAAAAAAGAAGGATAATTTAGGACTTAGTGGAACCCATGTCAAATTTATACAGGGTGCGGCAGCATAATTTCCTTTTTTAAAATGCGCGCCACTCAGTTAGTTGATGTCATAGCGGAGCGCTAGTGGTCTCGTTCAAGAGGGGATACTGTAAAGTTTTGTCCCGACACGGTTCAGTCGCCATCATGCGTTGGAATAGTGAGGAGCGTGCCTTTGCCGTTGAGGTTTACTTTTCAAGCGGATGTTCGGTATTGCAACACAGCTTGCATTTCGGAATTGCTTTAATTTAGCCCCGTTGGCTCCCGTCCCAGACCGCAAATCAATTGTTACATGGGTCACTACATTCAGACAAACTGCAAGTGCGACAAGAGGAAGAACTGGAGTCCCTCGGCCCGTTAGATCACCTGAGAACATTGAAGCAGTGAGAGCGTCAATGTTGCGATCGCCACGGCGTTCTGCGCGCAAACACGCATCTGCGCTTGGACTATCCGATCGTTCTGTGAGAAGAATTCTTCGTGATGATCTTCATTTTCATCCCTATAAGATGGCGATAGTGCAGGAACTTTCAGAACGTGACTTCAATTCTCGGATGAACGCGTGTGAGCTTCTTCTTGATGTCGTTCCCGATGGTGCTATTGTTTTTTTTAGGGATGAAGCCCATTTTCATTTGTGTGGGTCGGTTAACAAACAAAACATGCGCTACTGGGCTGACACCAACCCTCGAGAATTGCATCAAAAGCCTTTGCATTCACCCAAAGTCACAGTGTGGTGTGCAATTTCCTCAGCTGGAATTATTGGTCCCTGGGTTTTTGAGGAAAATGAGGTTACAGTGACAGTGAATTCGGACCGGTATGTAAACATGCTACAGAATTTTTTTTTCCCACGGCTAGAAAATTTGGATTTGGGGGACGGTGCAACAGCACACACTTCAAGAGCATCGATGGCTGTTTTGAGGGAACACTTTCCAGAGCGCCTTATCTCAATTAGAGGCGATTTGGAATGGCCGGCACGCTTTCCCGATCTGTCCCCTTGTGATTTTTTTCTATGGGGTTTTTTGAAATCCCGTTTTTATGTGAACCGTCCAAGAACTCTACAAGATTTGAAAACCAACATCCAAGGAGAAATTGCCAACATAACACCTGCTATGCTAACAAGAGGCATGACAAACGCCAGAAATCGGTTTACGCAATGTATGGAGAATGGGGGACGTCACCTAACAGATTTGATCTTCAAAACAATGTAAATAAAAACTTTAGACATGTACCTACATTATAAAAAATAAATAAATATTTTCCGATGCATACAATTGTTTTTATTGAGTTTTGAAAAAAGGAAGTTATGCTGCCGCACCCTGTACAAAGGAGCAAATAACACCCAACAAGCGAGGCCGCGTCGTATATCGTCTATTTTGTTAGTGGCATATTTTCACTTTTCCATAGTATCCGCATCCTGCGACAAAATTAATATAGATTAAAACCTACAAATGCAGAAATACATTTGCTGTCTCATTCGGATTATCTGTAAACTTGCGGCCAATCTTCAGATTCCGATACTGAAAAATAGATTGCTTCATTCATGACTAGTCAGTTTTTCTTCTATAAATTTCTCGGAACGTGATCCTTATCACTGCATACTATCAACACATTTCATTCACTGATTAACCTAAAAGCAGCTTTAATCTGGTCATGTTTTGAGAAACGAACCCCTTAGATAACTCCAAATTCCGCACAATCGCTGACGCCACTAGAAATTGCCATTCAATTCGATAAGATTTATGTCAAGCACTCTGAATACTTGCAAAAAATATGTGTCAATAATGCCAAAATGTTAATTTTCATGCATCCCTTATCAAAGCAAAACATTTCCCGCATTTGCTTAATCAATCCGTTCTAGGCCGCGAATCCGACTGGTATAAAATTGCTTATCAGACAAAAACTATTGATAATCATGAGCATGATCACGATATTCCGTTGCTAATAAAATGATAATGGTCGTATCAAAATGTGTACAAAGCGTGATTTCGATTGTTAGCGCTTACAATGAGTGGCTAATCACTTTTCTGATTGAATACTTGTAATCTATTGTGACATGATGGGGCTCTTCTCCGGAAAGTAGTATTTAACACCTGGTTTTATTTTTGCATGCATTGGGTGTGAGTGGAAGTTCTTGCGCATATTTGACTGGTCCTGCTGTCATAGGCTTACCCTTGCATACCATTAAGTGTGATGACAACGAAACTGAAGTATAGATTCACCAAATGGGAGCCAATAACATGTCACTTGACCCACACAAAGCGGGGCCTATCTTTGAGGTCGAAATTGGCAAACCAGTTGACGACAGTTTCCTTGCAGATCCTTGGCAGTGAATCTAGATAGTCAAATCGAAAATCGTTATATCTATTTTTATCATTTATATTACATCGTAAATCAAAGAGAATCATAAATGACATTCGACTGGCAGCTGGGAGTGCCACTTTTTCCATAATTTATTACAGAAACAGAC
Source organism: Hermetia illucens (assembly GCF_905115235.1). Taxonomy (NCBI): domain Eukaryota; kingdom Metazoa; phylum Arthropoda; class Insecta; order Diptera; family Stratiomyidae; genus Hermetia; species Hermetia illucens. Next base: position 160,624,824 of record NC_051851.1, on the reverse strand, counting down.
TTGAGTCATGATTGTCACAGTGGGCGACCGCCGAAACCATCCATCAAAAACGCTACTCTTGTAATCTTCTAATAAATATTTCATGGGTTCCCAATTTTGATAAATGATTTCGTGATTAACAAAAATCGGCATTAACCGTTGCGGAAGCTGATAGCAATTTTGGGGTTTTTGTTATTTAATTTGAGATATCCGTTTCAAAATGATTATGATCACTTTTATTTAGAGCCAACTTATGTATTGTGGGGACTCTGGATCGCTGCAAATTTAGATCGATCTCTTTTGATTGATGCCCCTTCTATAGTAGAATAAAAGAGATAGAGAAATTGGCAATTGATTCCTGTTGACGAAATTGAAACCCTTGCTAACTACGATAGGGTTCTATGCGCACTTCTTTCTAGCACCTGATGAGCAGATTTTCCATTCTATAAGCCAATTTTCAAATCATACTAGGCGGATTTGTAAGTTATTTTTATGTAACCTGGGAGAGACGAGACGTATTTAATCCTGAATTTGCGTTCAAAGAGGAAAGATTGCAAAATTCCATGAAACTGTACTGGACGCAGCTTCTTTACTTTAAAAAATCAGACTTTCGTGCCACACTTTGTCGAAGGCTTACCCCATATCCAACAAATTGCTTCCTATCATCCAGTGCACTCCTCATCTCACTTGTTTGGTTGTGCCGTGCTTCTCTCGAGAGCCAAACTGGTTCAGAGGAATTACATTGCTTTCCACTAGTTGTGGGGAGTTTTTTGAAGGAAGTAGTTTTTCGAATATCTTTTTTGAGAGGATGAGTAGCAGACTTATTGACCTGTAGGATACAACTTGCGTTTGGTACATGTGGGAATCATGGTAATTTCTTGCCTAGCTATCTCAGCTGCATTGACCTTGAAGGGACCTTCAACCTTCTTGTAGGATAAAGTTAGATGATGCAGTAGGCGCTAAACCTCGTAAACAGGTTTGTAACTCTTGTTACCGTTGATCCTTAAGGGTTTCATGGAATGGTCAACTTGCTCTGGCTAATTGTTTTTTAGTTTTTGAGTTTTGAAATCTGTGAGCTGTCATTGTCTTCTCAACTTGCGTATGTTTATTTTGCTCATACACGGAGGTGTTAAAAATCTTAGAAAGACATCCATTCCAGCTCTCTCGTGTAAGCGTCAAAACTAGCGTGGATGTAGTGTGTTATTCGTTCCCTACAGCTTTTTCACAGGCGTGCGATATATGTCCTTTGAAACTCAGCCTAGCAACGAGAACCATGCCAAGGTATTTTGTATCCGACCCGCAGACTGATCGTGTTTCTTCTCCGGCGATTTGTAATGAGGATTGTCTCCATGTTCCGCCAGGCTCAGGCCGGCCCCCCAAGCCAGTACTTTAGAGCCATGCCCATCTCAGTGGCGTTATCCTCCATATCCCCCGGGAGTTTTGCAACGATCACTGCGGCCAGAACCGACCAACGTGGCCTTCTCTGCTACGGGAAGCAAGAGCACCCCGTTATACATCACGTTCCACAGCAAAGGGCCCAACACCGGACCTTGTGATGATGTTTTCATTGGGCCCGTCGTCCGTCCCGTACCAGAGAGCTGTATCCAACAGGTAACCCACGATTAGCTTAGCCAAATAACCAGGCGCATTAATTCTGGCCAGTGACTCCTTAATGTGGCCCCAATTGGCGGAGTTGAATGCATATTTTACATCCACCGTCACCACGACACAGCACTTGCCAGAAAGCATTGCCTCTCAAGTCAAGTCCACCTCTCTTTCCACCGCGCCAACCATAGAGCGAGCTTTGCAGATTCGATATTGTTCACCCGCAAGGCCATTCCCGTCTTCCAGGATTGAGAGAAATTTATTATAGATGATGCGCTCGAACATCTTCCCCATAGTTTCCAAAAAACAGATAGACCGATAGGATGTTGAGTCGCCCGGTGGCTTGCTGGGTTTGGGCAACAACACCAGTTTTTGCCTTTTCCATTGTGGAAGAAATACGCCTTCCGCCATGCTCGCCTCGAAGGTATTTATGAACCAATCAGGTCTGGTCCTCACTACCAGCTTCAGCGCATTATTAGAGATGCCATCCAAACTCTGGACCTTGCCATCGCCGATTCTTCCGCAGACTTTCCGAAGTTCCTCCTCGGTAACGCGAGGTATTACATCCACCTCGAATTGGACCTCCGTTTGATATCTGCTCCCCTTATGGTGAGCAAAGAGTGTGGTTACAATTTTCCGTAGAAGCCATGGACAGGTCACCTGAGGTGACCTTTGTCCCTGCAATTTCTTCATAACCGCCCTGTAGGCCATGCCCCAGGGGTTTATGTTGATATCCACACACAGTCGAATAAACAATTTCTTTCGTTCTTACGAATGGCCTCTTTTATTCTGCCTCGCAACGTTCTATAATTCCGTTCGTGCACCTTATGATTGGGTCGTCTCCTCGAACGCTGGAACTGCCTTCTTGCTGGATGGCACGCCGATCTTAGCTCCGCGGTTTCGCATATTCCACCAATAGTTTGGTTGTTTGCTTGCAAACTCTCGCCTCCGGGGCATAGTAGCGCCACATGCCTTGGTCACCCATTGCGTGATCCTCGATGCCATTTCGGTCGCCGTGCCATTCAGGTCGTCATGACTCGCTAGAGTTTGAGCGGACATATCCTGCTTGAACGCCTTCGTCGTCCAGCCCGGCATCTTTACTCGCTTTCTTCAAGCGTTCAAAGTGCCCGGTGGTCGCTGTGGGTGTAATCCTTACTGACATACCAGGTGGTTCCCCTCGTCAATGCGGTGCTCACGTACGTGAGGTGAATTATAACAAGTCGGGAAACCGGAAGCTAGACGCTTCAGGTACGAAAGGTTTTGTGTATTTCTTTTATAAAGAGATTTGACTGTGCATTTGCCTCATTAGCATGTAGCCCGTAAAATATGCATATATTATGTGAAAATATCCACTTTCAAGTGATATTGACATTTATAGTCTTGAATTTTCAGAGGAGCGACAGTTTTGACCTAGTATAACTTTGTTAGTAATAGTGCGATTTTGACCAAATTTGGCAGGACCATGCTCTATGCTGTAGCCTATATTGCTGCAATTTTGTGATCCTAAGGTGAACTTAAGAGGGGTTTTCCTTTCAATTACTAAAAATTATCGTAATGTACTATTATTAACTTTATTTGAACAGGTATCGGTATGTAGGGTATTTCGGAGCCTAGCTAAGCACCATATAGGGGCAGTCTCCTGATTTTTTTCAGATTTTTCGGTTGGTTAGTTTCTGAGAGTGCGTTCGTTGCAAAACTGATCACTTTCAGCCCCCCACACTCCGCAGCTTTTCAACAAATATCAAAACTAAGACTGGCTTCAAAAAGTACTAACCGAGACCTTTAATTTGTTACCCCACATGACTATATTTGATAAAAAAAAATTTACACCTCCCTTTTGCATGTATGGGGATCCCCTCCTTAAATTCGACGTAAAAGGATGTAACTCACTATATGGACAACTTGGCCACCTTGGCATATAATGCTACAAGTGATTTAGATCTGGAGAAAGAAGTATTCAAGCGAAGTACGACTTTACCGAGAACACCAATAACAAGACCAAACAAAGATGAACTAAAAGCAGCTTTTTGGACAACAAAAACCGTGACAACACCCACCGCACATGTTCAAGATGCTCGACAGCAGGAGGTGCTCCAGGAACAAGGAAGAGATCCATTCAAAAGAAGCTCATCAACTTTGAGATCTCCACCAATACCAAAGACGATGAAGGATAAAGTACAGGCCAAAAGTGAAGGACCATGTAAAAGGAGTAACCCTGCAGGGACTTATAGGGAGCAGAGTCCCGATCCGGAGGAATTACCCTTCACCCAGCTTGGGGCAAAAATAGTTGAGCTGTCCGAGTTTATCAAGAACAAGCACAATGTGCACCAAACCATAAAGAATATGGTGAGGGCTATTAGAGTTCTCTATAATAGATCACAGATGGAGGAAAAGAATAATAAGAACACGCCGAACCCCGCTGTGTCAACAGTATCACAAGCGACCCAAGTGACGCCTAATCGTACTACTATCGAATCCCAGCGAAATAAGCGAGTACGTGAAAAAGGGGGGGATCCTTTAAGTAACCAGCAGGCGCCTAAGAGAAAAAAAGCCGAACAGGACATCCTGAAAACCAACACCAACAGGTCGTACAGCGAATCTAGGAAACTCGATCAGCGTTGCGAAGCCTAAGACCAGCGAAAACGATGGATGGACTAAAGTTACCAACAAAAAAGCGGAACGAAAGGCAAAAGTGCGAACTCGTCCAGATGTAATTGTTATCTCCAGTAAGGGCAATCTGTCCTACGCGGAGATACTCAAAAAGGTCAAAGCGGATCCCGACCTAAAAGATCTGAGCGGAAATGTAAACAGAATCCGAAAAACCCAGAAAGGGGATCTCATGTTCGAGCTGAAAAGATCCAGCGTGGGCAAAACTGATGACTTTCGCACTCAAGTGAAAAACTCACTTGGGGAGAATGCCGCAGTGCGTGCCCAAAAACATGATATCTACCTTCAATGTAAGGATCTCGATGAAGTTACATCGAAGGGAGAAATTTGTGCAGCTCTGAAGGAGCAATTCAAGTTGAAAGAACTCACCGAGGAGTCTATTGTGGGCTTACGAAAAGCCTATGGTGGTACTCAAACAGCCACAATACGAGTACCAGCGGAGGCAGCACAGATGTTATTGGCTGCCGGAAGGGTTCGGATTGGATGGGTTGTCTGCTGTTTAAGGGAACAAATTTCACTGAAGAGGTGCTTTAAATGCCTCATGTTTGGACACTTCGCGAAGGTATGCACCAGCAGCATTGCCGATCGATGCAGAAGGTGTGGGGAGAAAGGCCATATTGCCAGAGAGTGCAATAGGGACCCCAAGTGCCTATTGTGCGAAGTAAAAGAGGGACAGGATAACCGGCATATTGCCGGGAGTGGTAAATGTCCAGAATTTAGGAAGGCGCTCACTGCAATGAGAAAATGAGGTTTATTCAAATAAACCTGAATCATTGCAGGGTCGCTCAGGATTTACTTGAGCAGGCCACGTTCGAATCTGAGATGGAAATCGCCATCATAAGCGAACCGTATAGACACCGTCACGGTGGCATATGGGTCAAAGATTCGACTGGTGGAGCGGCGATATGGGCTTGCGGTCGACAGGCCATACAATGTACTGCAAGTCAGGCAGGCAGTGGCTTCGTGTGGGCGAAAATAAGTGGTGTATATGTATACAGCTGCTACGCCCCGCCAAGTTTGACACTGTCTGAATTCGAGCAAATGCTTGATAATCTTGTTCTCGACGCGAAGGGACGAAGTCCAAAGGTGATTGCTGGTGATTTCAATGCTTGGGCCCTAGAGTGGGGTAGTAGGGAATCAAATGCTAGGGGGCGCAGTTTATTAGAAGCTTTTGCGCAGATGGACATAGCTTTGGCTAACGAAGGTGCTGTAAACACCTTCCAGAAAGGGGGGTCAGGCTCAGTTGTAGACCTGACCTTTGTCAGCCCTTCGCTGGCGCGTGGTATGTCCTGGTGTGTCAGTGAACGCTACACCCACAGCGATCACCAGGCAATCTTCTTTGAGACATATGTCGAGCCACAGGCCAAAGAGCTATCATGCCCGAAACCGAGAAAGATTTCAGGCTGGTCTGCAAAATCTTTGGATGAGGAGACCTTCATAGAGGTGTGGTTAGATCAGCCTGATAAAGCAGGCACCTCTACGGAAAGAGCCGTCCATCTGGCTCAATGCATTGCCAAAGCGTGTGACGCGTCCATGCCTAAAAGGTGTCCATTCCCCAGTAGAAGACCAAACTACTGGTGGAATGATGAACTGACCGACCTTCGATCAGCCTGCCACCGAGCCAGAAAAGTGGCTCATGGGGCGGTAGGTAGAGTCGAACAGGGGCAAAAAGAGCGCGTCTATAAGGCAGCCCGCAAAAACCTCAAGCTCGCCATCCAGCGAAGCAAGAGGGAGTGCTTTAAGGAGCTCTGCTCAGAAGCAAACATAAACCCGTGGGGGAATGCCTACAGAATCGTGATGGGACGATTGAGAGGCCGTTCATCTCCGCAGATCACGTGCCCCACCCTCTTGCTAAAAATCATCCAGGGGTTATTCCCCCCGCAAGAGGAGAGCACCGAAACATTCCAACCACCTCTGAATGTGGCGGCAATTCCGCCAGTCACCAGAGACGAGCTGTTGGATATCTGCGGTAGAATAGGAGACAATAAAGCGCCGGGCCTGGATGGAGTACCGAATAAGGCCCTTAAGCTTGCCGTGAAATCCAGACCGGACATGTTTGCTGACTTGTTCGAAGCGTGCATGTCCGAGGGAATATTTCCAGTGGCATGGAAGCGGCAGAAGTTGGTACTTCTGCCTAAACCAGGTAAACCTCCAGGTGAACCATCCTCATATCGACCCATATGTCTTTTGGACACGGTGGGGAAGATGTTAGAGCGGGTAATCTATAATAGATTACTCCCGGTTGTTGAGAGTCAAGGCGGCCTTTCAGATAGGCAGTATGGGTTCCGTAAAGCCAGATCAACCATTGATGCCATCAAATTGGTTACTGGCTTGGCCGAAGATGCAATTCACGGAAAGGGTAGTACCAGCAAATATTGCGTGGTGGTAACCCTGGATGTGAAAAATGCATTCAATTCGGCCAATTGGAATCTAATACGGAAATCTTTAGCGAAGGTTGGTATTCCCGCCTATCTCGCTGCTATCATCGATAGCTATTTAACTGAAAGGAGGCTCTGGTATGACACCGATGACGGACCCCAGGAGTACGTTGTTTCCGCGGGTGTCCCGCAGGGCTCCGTATTGGGCCCACTACTGTGGAGCATCATGTACAACGATGTATTTAATCTTCCCCTTCCGGGGGAAGCCACAGTGGTGGGTTACGCTGACGACATAGCACTGGTTGTTGTCGCAAAGCATCTTGAAGATGCTGAGTTATACTCAAGTGAAGCAATCGGTGCTGTTAAAAGTTGGCTAAAGAGCTCTGGTCTGACACTTGCGGAGGAAAAAACGGAAGTGGTCCTCATCACTAAGCGCCGGAAGAGAAATTACGCCTGCATTAGAATCGGGAATCATATTATCACTTCCAAGCCGACCATCAAATACTTGGAAGTGGTGATAGACAGGAAGCTTAGCTATAAGCAACATGTGCGGTATGTTTGCGACAAATCATCCACTGCAAGTATGGCCCTGGCAAGGATGATGCCGAACGTTGGAGGGCCACGGCATACCTCTAGGTTGCTTATAGCCAGGGTGGTGACCTCGATCATGCTCTATGCAACCCCAGTTTGGAGGGAGGCGTTGTGGATGTCAGGGAACGCTACCAAACTGAGTTCAGTCCACAGGAGGACAGCCCTGAGGGTATGCTCTGCCTTCAGGACTGTCTCAGATGATGCAGCATTCGTCATCTCTGGAATGATGCCGATTGACATCTTGGCAGATGAGATGGCGAACATATACAATGCAAAGTCAATCTGCTCCTCGTCGCGGACGAAGAAGACTGAAAGGGAGAGATCCATAAATAGATGGCAAGAGCGGTGGGAACGCTCGGGAAAGGGCCGGTGGACGCACAGGCTCATTCCTACCATCAAGGAGTGGTTGGAGAGACGACACAGTGAGATTAATTATAATCTCACCCAGTTTCTCACGGGGCACGGAGGATATCTCCAATACCTTCACAGGTTTAAATTGGAGACCTCACCCGACTGTCCAGATTGCAATGGAGTCCCAGAGGACCCAGAGCATGTATTCTTCCACTGTCCGAGATTTGTGGAAGAAAGGAGGAATCTAGAGGAGACTCTAGTGAAGGTGCTGGTACCAGAAAATCTGGTGCTGAAAATGCTAGCACATCAAGAGAATTGGGATGCGGTAAACTTCATGATCGCATCTATCCAAAATAAACTGCGAAAAGCAGAGGAGAGGAGAAAAACGCGGTCACGTGCGCCGCGTATAGAAGAAAGGTGACAAAGCTAGAGGGAGCTGACTTCGCCCCGTGATGTAATACCTTATGGTGGTTCCGCGGGGCAGGGAGGGAGTCGGGGGTGGTTTTAGTGGGTAAAAATCCCACACGCTGGTGTGTCCAAACCAGTGTCTTTTTGAAGATTTCCACCTCCTCAAAAAACAAAAAAAGAAAAAAAAGACAGACAGACAGACAGACAGACAGTAAATCGATTTTAATAAGGTTTTGTGTTTACACAAAACCTTAAAAAGAAACATTGACACCTGCGAACTACTTTTGGTTACCAGCTCCCAGGCCTGAATGAAACCGTGAGCCGCTTTTATCTCTTACTATTGACATTTGCTCCCAATACCGACAAGGTGAAAACCTCAAACTCAAAAGTTGTGGGTTTGTTTTTCTCAGTTCAATTTTGACTGGAGCTTTGACTTTGGTCTATTCAGATTTTCTCATCGTCAACTTTTGTGTCTTAACTTTTGGTAACTGGTAATCCTATATTCGAGGAAGAGCTATATTCGACGGTGAGAATGTGCCACTCTTATAAAACACAGACTAGAGAACTCGGTAAGTTAGTAATATACGAATACTACTTGCCCATTACTATTAAAAAGTCATGTGCTGAAAAAGTCTTGGAATGCAATTGTTACCTGTGGTATTCAAGCGCTCTTTCTTGGAAATTTCAACTCTACAGATAATGCATCTGCTTCCACATAAAAAGATAATTGGAAAAATATGAAAGTGCTAATCAACTTATCTTCTCATTCCAGGACACTTGATTATGCAATGATTCATCAGTTCAACAAAGCCGTGCTAAATGTATGTTAAAACTACGAAACTTCGACGCATTCAAATCTATGAGAAATTCAAAATTCGTGGTAAACGATTTAAGAGCTGAATAATTGACTCGTTGAAACGCAATAAAAACAGCCCAACCTCAGCCAGGTAAGGAGAATAATCGAATACCTTCTGAAACCAACGCTCGACTGAACCAACACTAGCGTCTCGAAAGCGCAGAACCTCCCTTTATCCAAACAGAAAGGTTACACCAAGTGTACTTATAATAAATGTGCTATCGAAACAATTCAGGTGCACCGCCTGGCTCCGATCACATGTTCCATTCAAATAGGATAGTCAGCGTTGTAATCAAATAACAGAGAGCGGTCGAAGCACGATCTGGGGATCGAAAAATACCAACCGAACAAATCGAACTGTGGTCCATATACAGTGGAGTCAACAGCATCCAGCGGCCAAGCACCTATCCATCTTGAAAACGAGGAAAAGCAAACAGAAAGCAATCTTTATTTTTCCAAGATGCTCACCAGACGTAATTGGCTTCTTCGATGCAGTATACTAATTAACGTAATTGTTGTACTGTACCTGTGCAGTCATGTAATGATCGGCGGCGGCGGCAATTTCACCGGGTCAGGTTTCATCATTCCAGCCGATGAAGTAACAAAAATGCGACAAATGACCAATTTCGTGCCCAAGGAGAGGAGCCTCGATATGAAAGTTAAAGAACAGGTGAGTCAAAGTTGCTATAAATTTAATCCAAGAGTTCCTCCACCTGCCTTTATTAGGGCCTATAAAAATCCGCTTGAAACCTCAACCGACACCAGGTAATCCACTCTTGAAATCCATCCTCCTTTACAACTCATCTCAATACTTCCAACGTTTCCTATTCTAATTGTTGCCTGTCATTCAGGACAAATTTTATGCCCGAATATAAACTTCTAACTTTCCCTCACCTGATGCGAAAAGAAATTAATTAACACTTCTGACAAATCAGTCGTAAATCTTCCCTGAAAGAGACAAAACCAGAATTTCCACCCCCATGTCTACCGCTCCAAGGACATGGGGAAAAAAGCCGCCCCGAAAACAAAACAAAAGGAAGAATAAAGCAAAGTTTGCAAAACATGAGGTGAAGCTGTCACTCACTTAATGATTTTACTTTCCATGCGATCTTGACGATTTCTCGAGCCTCCATGCCGGTCGTCCTTGCCTTCCACTTATCATCCTTTTCAGCTTTTGTTATCCTCCAAATTACAGGAAATGATTAATGAGAAATCGTTTCTTTCGTTTGGTTGAATGGAATAAATGAAATGGGTGTGCGAATAGCAAAAAATAAGATATTTGAAGGATGTTGGCATGTTGCGGGGGAGGAGGGGTTGAGACGGACGCTCTTCAGTTCTTATGCCCTCACTTTGCATATAGGACAAGATAAATAGCAAACAACCTCAGCAACTGATTGCTCTCCGTTCGTCCTATGTGCCAAGGCATATTCAGATTTTTTCGTCGAAAACAACCGAACGGGGGATGGTGCTCCATCAGCATTATATCCAACACTTGCTCGAAGTCCTTCTTGTGAATATCCCCATATAGATTGCCTGGCTCCACTAATTAGATGAGCTCGATTTGAGGCGGCAAAGCATCGAAAGTGGAATGGCTGGAACATGGTTTAATGTACCAAAACAAAACACGATAAAAACAAGGAGCTGGAGGGGGTGGGGAGAGGTGTGCACTGCAAGGATCAAGGTAATGAGGCTAAAGATCCATTGTTGATGTTGTTTTTCTTGCTTTTCTTTCAAATGGATTTTTTGTGTCGATGGTCATGATTTATCGACGTTGCTACTTGATGATAAGAAATAAAGGGATGAGGATTATCAGCGAAAGATTCATGAAATTTTTTTCCAAGGTTACTCTTTATTGTTAACAGGAGACCCTTCTTTCAAAATTTCTGTTGTGGGCCCCCAAAATTGTTTTCATTGTTGCAAAAATGATTTTCTAGTGGACTTGTATCTTTTATATATTCAGTTTTAGTAGGGGAAGTTTTTTGCATTCATTTTCGAGTTAAAAATTTTCTAATCCAAATTAATTAATTTTGAATGAAGGCCACACTTTTTGTTTCGAAAACGAAAACAAACAAAGCATAATGGAGCCATTTTAATCACAGGATATTCAATTGAATTGCGGTGTTGGCCCTATGTGCGCTGGAAACCAGAGAAATATGAATTTATCATATCACCTAATTGTGTGATAAGAGTGTTCTCTAGATTTGGGATAACATCGGATCAGGGCGTATGTATCCTAGCGGGAATGGTTTCTATAGGGTTGGATGATTCTCCTGGTTGTCCTGAACATGGCAATATATCCTAGCATTGAGAGCATGACGGTGAATTCTTCAAGGTTCTTTGAGGAAAGCATGAAATTACAGATTTTCATAAATGTATGTTAATCATACGACACTACAAGCTGATCGGAGGATGTGTGGAAATCAGAGGATAACCAAACTGGCCTAAATGCCACAATAGGAAAGATACAGAAGACAGTTCAAGAATTAGACTCCAGAAAGCGACGAAAATGGTTAACATAAGCATACTAGTCTAAACAAGGAGTAGCAGAAAATGTTGGCATCTCCATCCATTTTTTTTTGGGGGAGTAGGGTAGGTGAATGCGTTTACGCACGGAGTGTTGGATTCCCGCAACAGCACGCTGTCGGACTACCAACTAAACACCTCCCTGTCATCAGAGAACTAGCCTGGAACCGTTTGACACATCACTTCGGGCTAGCCCTCCGGCTTTCCTAGCTTTAGGGGCCTTCAAGTCAGGGATTTCCCTTCACCAACGGAAGGGAAGGGGAGGAAGGCAGTTGTCAGTTCAGGGAACCCCTTACCGTCTGATCCCGCCGCCGGTCGAATCCAATCTTCTTCGCAATAGGAAGAACCCGAACATAATGCGCAATACGATTCCAGCGGTCAGTGCTCTTCAGCACCTCCCTGACAATGTTATCTGGAGAGAGCTTCCCTGTTTCTGCATAAAGCTGCTGACGAAACCCATCCCACCTCTCGCAAGAAAAAAAGGTGTACTCAGCGCCGGCCGCCACTGCTGAACACACAATCAGGAGATCGCGCCTTCCCAATCCTGTGCAGGTAAGACTGAAAATCTCCATGCCCTCTTAGAAGTTGGGTGAGGAAGTAATCAATCTCACCGTGCGTTTGGTTCAACCACGGGTCTAATTTGTCAATGAGCCGCGCAGTCCATCTGCCCCTTGGCTCATTTTGCCAAGAAAGTTGCCACTCGTTAAGGGTGCGTTGACGTTCTTCACGGGCAACCACTTCTCTTAAGTTTTCGCCCTTACGGCGATAGATAGCTTTCCGCTCCTTGGCAAGGAGGGCAACGGGGATCACTCCCGCAATCACCATCACAGCCGGTTCGGAGACGGTGCGATAAGCAAACGCCACTCGCAAAGCTCCCCGCCTCTGCACTTGAGCGAGGCGCTTACGACGCACCTCCTTATCAAGGGCATCAGCCCATACCTCCGCACCATAGAGAAGGACGGACTGCGTTGCTCCCATGACGTCTCCTAGTTGATATAGGGCCGCCCACATTCGCCATTAGCCGACTCAAGGCCGCGACTCCTGCTGCAGCCCTGTCCGCGGCTGCTTAGATTTGCTCGAAGAAGCTCATCTTCGAGTCGAGCATTAAACCAAGGTATTTAACCGCTGATTTTGAGTCTATAGTCAACTCGCCGATTGATATGGGACGAAGGGTCGGGATTCTCCTTCTGGTTGAGATGACTACTTCGGTTTTTTCCAGCGCAAGGCTGAAACCGTGAGGAGTCATCCATCCGCTTGCAAGTCCCTGGCAGTGCGGATCGCTTCAGCGAGTTCACTCTTGATGAGCTCCTCGAGTACTTTTCCGGCCGTGTAAAGCATACACAGCGGTCGGCATACAGACGGGAACTCTGGGTCTCCTTTACCCTTACTGGTCAACGCGAGGCTGGCAACTTTCCAACGACAAGGAAAAATGCTCTCTTTCAAGCAAGCCTTGAACACATCAAGCAGCAATTCTGGCCGTTGGCGGAACAGTTTGTAAACTTCCGCCAGGATGCCATCAGGACCTGGCGCCTTCTTGTTTCTCATAGTGAGAACCGCTTCTTCGAGCTCTCTCATTGTGAAAAGGGAATAATCTTCGACGCTTTCCGCGCTATTTACATCAACCCATACAGGGTGTCTGGGGAACAATGCCCGCACAATGCGGTCTATCTGGTCGGTACTTAGTATGCAAGGCGTTCGCAAAGCTCCGATTTTCCGGGTGACAAGCTTATAGTCCCCACGGGTCCTCATTCACCTAGTTGACAAGATTCTGTCAGCCGCAAGCTTTGCTTTTATTTATAGCGCTGCGGATTCCCCTTTTTGCTGATCTATACTGCGGAGATCCTTTGCTGATTTACTATCTATGCGGATCATGCCGTTCGCACCCTAGCCCTTTCTAATTTCGCCCTGATGATCGGACACCGTCCCGAGCCCGCAGTGTTTGTGACGCTCTCACCAGACGCGCTACAATCCCTGCAGAGAACACAACTCTCGCTTTCATTGCCGGTCTTCGCTTGATGACCCACTTGGCCGCATCTCTGGCATGCTGTCCTCCTGTCCGGTCTCTTGCAAGCAGCTGACGTGTGTCCATAGTCCACTTGTAGCGCTTGGTGGGGACTATCCGCATCCGCATGGGCGAGCTTTTGGCCTCGAGCATTTATAGAGGTGATACCCGGGCATTGGTTACCTCTGGAAATTCACGCTTTATTGGCTCCTTTACTTCGACCTTTTCTGTGAGGTAGTCAAGATCCCCCTCATGTAGAGGTGCACGTGCACAACAGTCAGCTATAATGGTCTTCCTTTCACCTTTAGTTCATCATCATGATTGAATCACTGCTATCTTGTACAGCTTCTGATTCCCTGACAATCTGGCAAAACAACAAATTCCCTTTAATCACGGCGCACACTATCTTGAACTTCTCGCGATTTCGCATGGTCTCGTTACTCAAGTGTGTCACGCTCGTCATTACTCGCAATGATTAAAGAGCCTTTCGTTCATCGATCCACTCCATAATTCCACAGTCAGTCACATCTGGTGGACCGACGACTTGGACAGCACTTGAGAAAAGGGCATTTTTGCTGAAGCTCCAACACTCATCAATATTCTCAGTCCGGTTATTCGAGATATTTGCCATCCGACCAGCAAGATAACTGTCGAATGCACTGTCAAACAGCAAGTGGACTCCCAAAAGACAACTCCTATGTGAACTGCTGATTGCAAAGTAGTCAATCTGCTCGCTCGTACTGTGTACGGTAGTTGAAACCCAACTGCCTTATGGGAAACGATGTGCTCGAACAATATGTCACCAATGACGAGGCGTTACGGTCCTCAAGACTTTGTATTCCTGTCATCTGTCCATGCAAGGTGTTGTCTGAGCGTACTTTGCCATTCAAATCATCCATTACGATCAAAATTTACCCTTTTTGGAAGCCTCTCCTAAGAGCATTGCTCATAAAAAGCACCCTTCATTACTGTATAACTATGATGCCTCCTAACTTGGACCTAAATCCGGCAGTCAAAATCTTGTCAAAAACCGGCTCCCAGGCGCTTTGCAGTAACCATCGGAAAAAATCCGACATCGGATTCGCGTCTGCTATCAGTTGGCTTTCCAGAGTACAAAAGCACAGTGCTGCATGAGGGAGAGGAATACTCTTCAGAGTCCCAGCATCTTATTTCTTTTAGGCCCATCTTGCACTTCATCGTCTGAATTTAAATACCTTCAGGTTTTGTGTAAAACAAAACCTTATTAAAATCGGTTTACTGTCTATCTGTCTGTCTGCTGTTTGTCCGTCGCACGCATTTTTCTCGGAGACTGTTGCAGCGATTGACCGAAATTTGGTGGAAAGGTGGGAACTATGAACGCTCGCGCATACAATGAGTTACATCCTTTTACGTCGAATTTAAGCGGAGCGGAAATGCAAAAGGAGGTGTACATTTTTTTTCACCAAATATAGTCATGTGGGGTATCAAATGAAAGGTCTCGATTAGTACTTTCCGACGTCGGTTGTTGGAAAGGTCGGGAGTGGGGGGGATAGAAAGTGATCATTTCTTTAAAGGGCCCATTCTCAGAAACTACCCAACCGAAAAATCTGAGGCTGCCATTATATGGTGCCTGGGCACCGAAATTCTTTCCATACCGATATCTGTTCAAATAAAGTTAATAATAGTATATCACTATAAGTTCATCTTAGCACGACGATCCAATTTTGCAGTGATGTAGGCTATAACATTGAGCATGATCCTACCAAGTTTGGTGGAAATCGCACTATTGCTAACAAAGATATAATAGCTCAAAATTGTCGCTTCTTTGCAAATTCGAGACTATTATTGTCAGTATTATTGTATATTGTCAGTATATTGTGAGAGTGGATACTCTCAGTCAGTCAGTCAGTATATTGTCAGAGTGGATACTCTCACATAATATATGCATATATTGCGTGCTACGTACTAATGGGACAAATGCACATTCCAATTTTTTTATATAAGAAATACACAAAACCTTTTGTGCTTGAAGCGTCCAGTTTCCGGTTTCCCGACTTGTCTATTGTATATATGGCTGCTATTCATCTTTGGTGGGGTTTAGCGCGTCAACCACACCTACGCGCCATCGCTCGCGGTTACCCTTCAGCCCCCGAGACGCTCGCACTCCTCCCCTACTGTTCTGGGTCAAGTGCCCGTGGGGAGAGCCACTCATCGGTCATCTTGGGAGAGCAGATTGCACTGCATGGCGTAGCCTGCAATGCAATTCTGGCCCCTCCTTTAAATGTGACCTATCCAATGTCACTCCCATCTTCCGATCACAGTGCGTACGAGTGGCAAGTCTGTGCGCCGACTGAAATAGGACCAGGCCAGCGCACACCGATGACACGACGCAGACAGGTATTGACGAAAGCTTGGAGCTGATCTTGGTGCGGAGATTTCCAGGTTTTACACAGGGCCGCGAAAGCGGATCTAGCGTAGTTAATGCGTTGGGCAACATCCAGTTCGGTGCCACCGTCGGCAGAAAGCACGCTTTCTAGATATACAAATTGACGCTTTCGATACTCTGCCAGACTGACTCATCAGACTGAGAATCTTGGTTTTGTTGGTGTTTATCTTCAGTCCAATTCTACTTGTCTCTCTTTCCAAATCTAGAACCGTTTGGCCAAGGTCTATGACCGGTGATAGAGCAAACAGATTTCATCAGCGTAGTCGAGATGTTAGAGTAAAGATCATTGTCATTTTCCATTTAATTCCTCCACGTCCTCCGGACAAGGCTGCATGAAGAGCGTCACCCATACCAAGAAGAAATAATATTGGTGACAGAATGCGACCCTGGCGGACTTCGTTTTGGACCTCAAAATACTCCGAGATTTTGCCTCGGTGGAACACTGTGTTCCCCAGTTTTTCATGCCAGTAACTAATGCCGGCAGTGTAAGCAGGGACCCATACTACCCTTTGTCCGGATAGCCGAGTGGTTAGAGCACAAGGCTGTCGTACGGAAGGTCGCGGTTCAAATCTCGCTGGCGACAGTGGGATTTGTATCGTGATTTGACGTCGGATACCAGTCGACTCAGCTGTGAATGAGTACCTGAGTCAAATCAGGGTAATAATCTCGGGCGAGCGTAATGCTGACCACATTGCCTCCTACAGTGTTCTGTAGTGTACCGTTACGGTCTTGAATGAAGTGCTCTAACACACTTCAAGGCCCTGATCCAATATGGATTGTTGTGCCAACGATTATTATTATACTACCCTTCAACTGTTTCTGCACTTGCCTGCGGCCAAGATCTTTGAGTTCAACAATAGAATTCATAGAATTCTCTTCAATTGATTCAAAATTAAAAACGAAATCAAAGTCTTAATCTAATTAAAAATGTTTGTAAAATCCATAGCTAAAAGACTGCCGGGATTTTCAGAATGGAGTTCTCTACTACTTGGTCGTTTGAATGCTACCCCCCCTTTTTGTGCGAAAGTTGATAGTAAATTCCGCGTAAAGATATAGATCTGAGGTTATTGTTGATGAAGCATGTAAATTCTTTCAGAATGGACGTACTTCACGGACACTTATGTTTCTATTATTTATAATTTATTGTCTTGTAGTTCAGAGCAAAACTAACTAGTGTTGAATTATTGGCTTGTTATCGAGGAATTCCTATGAGTTGTGTAGTTCCAGCAATTTGTAGCTACTAAAATAAGACCGAACAACTTTAAAAGCGTTATTAACTAGGTGCAAATTGTTACCACAATTATTAAACACGTTCAAAGCAGTAAAAATGTTTATTGTACCCCTAAACTGGGGGCCTGTTTCAGTGAGTAGTCCCTTACACAACTTACACTTCCTCATCTTCATTTGTTCAACATTGCTCTCCTATTTTTAAAAAAAAATGCCAATACTAGTTACATATATTCTTTCGTTGCGTTTTTATGCTCTTTGAAGCAGATAACTTGAAAAGTAATTAAATTTTCATATCGTCTCTTCCAGGACATTCTACGATCATCATCAGCTTCTGAAACGACCGTGAGAAATCAGCATGATCAACAAAGTCACATAGATAAATCACTCAATGGCAATAAAATTAATAATAACAATAATATTAACAAAGAAGATACTCGAAATAAAGACAAAGACAATGTACTCGAAGATGCCAACGCACAAAAAGCCCCTCAACCATTAACACAGCCTCAAGAACAGTACGTCGAGGCGCAGCAGCCGCAACAACAATCAAAAGAGCAGGATCTACCTGATAATGGTCCTGGAAACGAAGACAAACGTTTTGAAATTCCACCAAATGTGGAAAGTGCAAATGCGGATCCCAATAAAGCACCGGTAGCCGATGGTAATGGTCCAAACAATGGTGGGCCTGCATCGGAATCGGAAAGTTACGTTATCAATGCAAGTACTGAGACCTATTTGCCAACTGGCGATGATAAGGAGCTCTCAGAACGAATCAAGTCAATTTTAAAATGTCATGATCGAGACTATAATCCAGAAACCGTACAGCGGGGTGATTTCTGGGTGTTGAAAAACTATATTCGCGCCGATCATGGCGAACTTAAGTGCCACGAAACCATTACTTACACAACTCATGCTGATTATACCTTTTTAGATAATGTAATTCCGCTGCTCGAAAGGTGAGTTCCGATTTTGCGATTAAATGAATCTTTGACCAAACTTCCTGTTTTGTCTTTCAGGTGGAACGCACCAATTAGTATAGCCCTTCATGCACCCGGCACCGATTTTCCTCCCACACTAAACTCCATTAAATACTTACGAAATTGCCTGCCTGAAAGTCATTTAGTTCGTTACTATGTTACGTGGCATATATATTTCAGCTCGAAACATATCCCCAAGACTGTTCCCAAGTACAATAAGGCCTTAGATGCACCTATAAACTGTTCATTGCCGGTGGCATACGCAAATGTGTCGACAAACGCAATGTATAAGACGCAAAAGAAGTTACTATATCCAGTCAATGTGGGCAGGAACATTGCCCGGGATGCAGCTCTAACGCATTATATATTAGCTAGCGACGTGGAACTATATCCGAATCCTGGTTTGGTGAGGAAATTTCTAGAGATGGTTGCACGTAACGATTCAACGTTCCAGAGAAAGAATCCGAAGTAAGTTACTCACTGTTCAGCTCTGTTTATCCATTTTCTAATCATACTCCGTTCTAGGGTCTACCCACTTTCCATATTCGAAGTGGAGAGCAGTGCACCGGTTCCAAAAGATAAAACGGAATTGCAGGAGCTCTTGAAAGGTGGCAAAGCTATTCCATTCCATAAACGAGTGTGTTCAAGTTGCCATGGAGTACCGAAGTCACAGGAGTGGATAGCTGCGAATGAAACTGAGGAATTGGGTGTGTTCCACATAGGCAAACGTGTAGGCTACTATGTACATTGGGAGCCGATTTATATTGGAACACATGCCGATCCTCACTATGACGAACGATTAAGTTGGGAAGGCAAAAGTGATAAAATGACTCAGGTAAGATTTCATCTCAACATTTTGCTTTCTAAATAATTAATACCTTAAGGAATGGGTAAAGCTAAAGTCGATGTTTCAAGCCAATGAGAAGGAAAGTAATTCAATGTAAATTGTATGATCTAGCAAGAAAAACTGATCTAAGTCGCCTGGTTTGTTAGGACTTTCTTGACGCCATGAAACCTCTCCAATAGATCCGTTCTATCACCGACTTTTTCATCGAACTCACACCACATCATATAGTTTGTTTCAAATAACTGTTGAACGGATCTCAGATAGGCAACGCTTCGTCCCTCCCAGGACACAACTTTGGACGTTACTAAGAAGCTCCATCTTAGGCAGGGTCTGCCTCGTCTTCCTTTTCTACCATAGATATTGCCCTTATAGACTTTCCGGGCTGGATCATCCTCATCCATACGGATTAAGTGACACGCCCCCCGTAACCTATTAAGCCGGATTTTATCCACAACTTGACGGTCATGGTATCGCTCATAGATTTCGTTGTTATGTAGGCTACGGAAGAACGTTGTTGATGTCGGATGGTCTTGAGAGTGATCCTGCTGCTGGTATCTGGCCTCACACATTGGTCAGGGTCAGCCTAGTTAGTCCTATCAATTTCGTCGGGATACCGAATTCTCTCATGGCCGTGTACAGTTTCTTCATTGCTTGCGAAAAATCTGATCTGTTGCTGATTTACCTGGAGTGAAGCCTCTTTGATAGAGGCCAATGATATGGGGCTATCCGATGGGACATTAACCAACAACAATTGGTTTGCTCACCTCGTGAATTGAATTCCATTCCATTTGCAGACATCCTTCTACACAATTTCTGAGTTAATCTGGATGAGCTGAACCATACAATTACAAATTTTTGTAACTAATAATAAAGATATATCTACTAAATGTCAGCTCTATGGGAGCAATAGGCCAATAAGCACAAATTTGTAGCTAAAAGTATGGTAGTTTAGAGCGGCTTGTATCTTCTGAATGATCGGCAACTAGAGGAGAGATCACAAGTTTTAAAGGAAAACTTCTGTGCGTTTCAAAGATGATTCGACCTAATCTAAGTGTAATCTAGCAATGTTTCTAGCGATTAAATCATTTGAAATAATTAAGGCTTGTTCCTTTCATCAGTGCTACAAGTCTGACTTGCCTGACGCCTCTTTATTGTCGCTATGGCTCATTACAAATCATATTGGGTTGCCTTAAATTCCTATGTCAGATAAAGGGCGTCAACTACACCTAGGCGTATCGTTGTCGTTCCCTGGCAAAGCACTTTAATTCACCCGGCTACGAAGTATCGAATTAGATTGATTGCAACTCCATCAACAGGAAATTCATTGATTAAATCTTCCATATTCCGCTCAGAGGTGGAGTTGACTGGTCTGGATCAGTTTCACCACGTATGTTAAGACATCTTTGTTTCGAAGGCACTTTTTTCACAACATCGCCACAGAAGCGAAATATCCGCATTTCGGACGTGATTATAACAATTCCTAGTACTAATCCAATCAATGAAAAGGGAAGTTTTATCGATATCGAAGGAGATTACAGATGTCCATTTTCGCATGACTGTTGCAAGCGCCATGGCTGGTAAAAGCGGCAAGATTCAGGCATCCTTAATTTGACAACAAACCCAGGAAAATTACTTTCTTCCACTGCAATAGGTTGACTAAACTCGCGAAGTTCAGAGAAAACACATGTGTGGGCTGATTGTTGAAACAGAAAATGTCGGGACTAAAAATGGCTGACTCAAATCAGCTCTGGCAATGCCGCCAGACGGATTAAAAATAAAGTTCAGAGTGTTTACCGGAACTATGCTATCCCCAGTGAAACACCCGTAGATGAAATTCTGGACACACTAAAGCCGAAAATTTCTGTCGTATGCAGTCGGTTACGACGATATGGCGAAAGTCATTCCAGACGTGTCCAGAATGCAACGTACGCGAGGAATCAGTGGAGATTTTTCAGATCATTCAACGAACCCTAACAGAGCGCCCAGACAGTGCAATTTTCGGTAACGAAAGCGAAAGTATATTTTGGTGGACTTTGCTGAGCAGTTTACCGCCGCAGGCACCCACCTGTTACAGGAAAGGAGGTTCGACGATCCATAAACAGCTCCAAGAACTGGAGGGGCCCCAGTCAGGATCGGGTTCAGCGCTTCTGGTACAAAAAGTTCACCAGTATACATCATCACCATCATCAACGGCGCAACTACCGATATCCGGTCTAGGCCTGCCTTAATAAGGAAATCCAGACATCCCGGTTTTGCGCCGAGGTCCACCAATTCGATATCCCTAAAAGCTGTCTGGCGTCCTGGCCTGGCCACCAGAATACATGCTCATCATTTCCACCTTTCCTCACTGTGGGGATAACCTATGTTGTCCCTAAGAAGGACACGGCCCAGGACCCCGCAGACGCAAGACCAATTACTTGCTTATCAACCATCTACAAATTCATAACGTCCATTATTAGTGGAAGGGTCAATACGCACCTCGAGACCAACAACATTCTGTCCGAGGAGCAGAAGGGCTGCCGCGTTGGGTCAAGGGGTTGCAAACAGCAATTCATTATTGACTCGGTAGTCGTAGGACAAGCAACAGAAGGCCAAAGAAACCTCTGTAGTGGCTGTATCAATTATGCTTTTGGCAGCGTCTCGCATACCTGGCTAATCGATGTCCTATGTCTGTATCGCATTCATCCCAAACTAATAAAGTTTTTGGCAACAGTCACGCAAGGGAGGCATACTACCACATCAGTGCGTTCATCTGAAGGTCCCTCAGAGCAATCCATATACGGAGATGCATTTTCCAGGGGGATTCGTTGAGTCCTCTTTGATTTTGCTAATATCTCAGAGCATATCCATATACGGAGAGACATCTTCCAGGGGGATTCGTTGAGTCCCTTTTGGCTTTTCAAGGCACTGAACCCCCTTTCATTGCTACTGAATGATGCTAGAGGGCATGGTTTTGCAATAAAGTATGTCCTACGTGCTAAGTGCGAACTGACACACTTGATGTACTTAGATGACATCAAGTTGTATGCTGGTACTGACGACCATCTTAAATGTCTGTTGCAAATAGCTGACATGTTCAGCCGTGATATTTGGATGGAATTTGGATTAGACAAGTGTCGAATCCAAGGCATCCGCAAAGGTCATCACGAGCCGCATCCCGGAAATAGCATTGATGCTCACCATATCCAAGCTATGACCGAGACAGACTTCTACAAATACCTCGGAATTCTACAACGAACCCATGTTCGAAGTGGTGGTCTGAAGGATGTTCTGCTGGCCAAATTCCTGCGACGTATGAAGTTGGTACTGAAGTTGCATCTCTCAGGGAAGAAGAAGATAACCGCGTTGAATCTATTCACTCGCTATCTGTTCACTGGCTTATGCATTCGGAACATTGCCGTGGACGAAAACCGGTCTGGAAAATATCCAGCGGCGGATACCGCCTACTATGTTCAAATTACGAATGCACCATTCAAACTCAGCGGTGTAGCGGATAAACCTGCCTCGTAACATCGGAGGTAGGGGCGTGGTTGACGTGGCGGCACAACATCACCTGAGCAGGCGAGTCTCTTGTAAGGCAGACTGTGCACTGACTCTACGTAACTTGAAGGATCGATCTTTGAATTCTGTGAATGGGGTGAAGTCAGACCAAGAGCGGATCGATGAATGGAAGTCGACGGCAATGCACGGTAAACACGCTAATTGTCTTTAACAGTAATTTGTCGAGCAGATGGCGTTGTGCTGGGAAGCTCTTTGCTAAGATGGAGGGATTCATGTGTACCAATCAGGATGGCGTGATTGCCAGCCGAGTTTATAAAAAGCTCATAATGGAGAGTGGACAGTTCAGAATGTGTGGTTGGGCGTTAGAAACATTGGACCATCTCATTTCTGATTGCACTGTAATGGCACCGGTGCAATACATGAACAGGCATAATGTTGTATGTAAGGTAGAAGCGCCGGTTTACTGAATGAGCCGGAAATAGTACTTGACAGTTCTACTTACAGCACACCGGCAAGCTCTAATTGAAAAACCAAAAAAGGGCTTACGGTTTCGTCCACGGCCGAGGCAACTCTTCAGACGCTGGCTTACCTCTGCCCTGGGAGCAGCGTGATCGAAAGTGCAACAGGTGGAAAAATGCTTCTTTATATAATCGCAAAACCACGACAAGGTTGCGAATTATATTCAAGTTAAACCGCCAGTTGTTTGAGTCTAAGCTAGACTAAAGCTGGCTAATTGTTTAGGATATGGGGGATCCTAAGTCCACATCCACATGATGTTGGACCGAACCAAATGGGGAACTACTTACTCCCACGTTTTTTGGTCCACGGATCCCTAGTTTGGGGCATAGCACTCAAGCATTCAAAAAAAAAGAACAAGCGGTATCGTTCAGGGCAGAGGCAACTTTTCCATTCCGGTCCAACATCATGTGGATGTGGGTTTAGAATATAATTCGCAAAAGGAGCGTTTTTCCACATCTTGGCAGTTTCGGTCATGCTGCTCCAAGGGCAGAGATTAGGCAGCGTCTGAAGAGTTATACGTTATACTGCTTAAGTTTGTCAAAAATTTGTTTGTTTACTCTTCGTTGTTCGTCATGTCTTCTATTTAAAATGACCTCTATCTAAAATACTTTTCAGTATTTATTTACGGTCATCATGCCTTGCCTTACCAACTGTGAGTATTCAATTTTCTCAGATCTAACAACAGGCGTTCGGTTGGTTTTGCGTGGCTCAGTTTGTAGTTTTTCTGGAGCAGCCTAGACGACAGTATTCTAACTTCTGTAATCCTTTCCCTACTTCACAGTATCTGTAACTGATTGGGCGTTGGCCCTTACAATTTAATCATTTTGCCAGGGGAGCTCTGTTGTTTGGACATTTTGAAGATTCATGGTCACCAGCATATTTCACACAGCTTGGATTTCGATTACAATACGTTTGTGTGTGATTGAAACCTTGGCATCTTTTGCACTGCGGTATTAGGTCGCTGCCGTTTCTCAGCGCTTCTATTTTGACCTTCATATTAAGGATAGCTCTTAAGTTGCGAATTTTATTTGGGACTTCATTATTGTCGAACAAAGGGGTGAATACGTCATTAGAACCTATTTGCTATGACCTTACACATATTTTGTTGTTTATATTTTCGAAGTTTTAATAATTTTCTATTTTTTTCGTATATTTTCAGGGCTATGCACTGTGTGCACTTGACTACGAATTTCACATACTCGACAATGGATTTCTGGTCCATAAACCAGGAATTAAAATTCTCAAAAAAGATACAAGACGTGCTATGCTAGCAGCTAAAACGAACCAACTAATCAAGAAAATTATTTACCCAGAATTACGGATAATGTACGGTGTACGTAAGGGCTGTGCCGTATAGTAATTATGATAAATATCCTTTCTTACGCCTTGCGAAGAAACGGATATTTATCGGAAAATAGCTCTAAGTTATTATAACGAATACAATATGAATAGATGCAGTAGCTATAGAAGTCATAGGTTAATAGGATTACTTGTGTACATCATCCTCGTTATACTTGTAATAACTATTGTAATTCTTTTAATAGTCAGACGATAGACAGAAAGTTTCAAATGGGGTGATAAAATGGCGAAAACAAATAATTACAAGAAAAATATTTCTATGAAACGAAATTGTGGAAAAGAGAACATCTCACTACAAAGATGGACGGAGATTTTCCATTATTTTTTAGTTTTTTTATTCAATAGGTAGGAAGAAATTTATAGAAAGCTTATTATACCGATTAAAACAAAACAGAAATAATTGTACGAAAAACATTTTGTAATAAATAAGATAAGATTTAAATATTTGTAGGAGCAAGAGGGAGTGGAAAGCTTCCAAAACCTTCATTTTGACTCATCAAATCTATTCATAGTTCGGTTATGTTCCCATTTTATTATTGTATTGACGTGTAAATGCAGAAAAAAAGTGCTAATGTTGTATCTGAATCAAAAAAAGAAAGATAACGTGATGTAAATACATTTTCCCTGTAGCGAGTAAGTATGTAAGGACGAGCAAGAAAAATGTTGAACATTTTTTATTTGTTCGGCCGAATTGAATGTATAAAATGGTTTTAATGAAAGTGATGATTGCAAAGTTTTCTTATAAAACTCTTTGAGTTTTAAGTTGTATGCTCGAAGCTTGTGTAGGTTTTAAAATATTTTCACTGTCAATCTCACAGTATTTTTGGTGGATTTAAATTAAGATGTCAAATTGTGATGCTTTCAGAAATTCATTAATTGATTAAGGATCAATGTCTCCTCTTCGATGCGCACTCTGTCACCATGTCTACTGCACTTGCATCACTCAAACCGAGCATTAATCTATTTCAATCCAACTCTGTATCTGAACAAAGTAAAACCAGTGTAGTCAGTTACCTGTTTCGTAATTCTCAAAAAATAAACCTTGTAATTCTCATCCGAAAACTCCTCCACACACTTTGCATACATATCAACCTCATGCATTCTAAAAAGTGTAGAATAATTTCCATTTAATGTGTTATTCCACCCTTCACACTTGATATAAACGTTAAAACTCTAAGGACCCTTAAAAGAAAACTTTCCTATTTTTAAACTATCTGAGTAAGATATTATGAAGAAAATTCCTGCTCTGCCATTTTTAGTAACATTTAATTTAATTTTACTTCTACATATGTCCCTAGTTATAGGATACATTTGAAACATGTTTAATGACTAAGCTTAACCTTGATTTGTGCCTAAAACGAAGAATTCTTTTTCAAAATAAATCATTTTTATGAAGGAACAACGAAGCTGAATGCGATGTTCCTAAAATCACATAGTTCAGATCTAAAATCAAAAGATGGATCCAATCACACATCCTTGAAATAAATACTGCATAACAGTACATATTTATTTATTTATTTATTCCCGTACTTATTCTAGAGTTTTTCAATTAAAATTCGTTCGGAAAGATACAAATATCTTTCACCCTCATTCTCGAAACGCGCCATTTTTTTGTTTTAAAATATAAAAATGCATAAAAAAATCGCCCCCAACTATTACATTTTAAACTGATCAAAGTATAATTTTATAAAAGTTATTCCCGGCTATGAATCCCCCCCTCCCAAGTTATTGCTGAGCGGAAAAATCATGTTGAATTACTGTTTTGATTTGTGAAACTATAAAAGAAAATTGCTAGATATGTATATGTGAATATTTCAAGTCAAGCAAACTCGAAAATCTTAAGAAAACAATTAAAAAAGAAAACACGTGATAATTTTTTCATAGAATTAAAACTTTTATAGTCATTTAAGCTGTAGAGAATTATATTTTTAGAGTATAAATACATAAAAAAACAATAATGGGATAATTTTTTTATTTATTGTTTTAATTATGTTGGATTTTTTTCGATTAATTCTTTTTCTTTAATTTGTTTAGATATATTTAGGCTGCATGGATGTATGAGAACGGCATTAGTTTTGCTGAATCGACAGATATGTAAGTTTATGTTTCTTTTTTCAGTTTATATCAAATTGGTTTTCATTTGAATTTTGTCCTTTTGTATAATCTTGGCCAAAAATTGAAAATTCTTTCAAAAAAACTGATGGAAATGGGGTTAACAGTGGCCACAATTTTATTCACAAAAAGAGTTTTATTTATTTTAAATCCGGTAGTCGGCAATTATCCGCTGATGGGACATCCAGTGGCGAGAGAGACCGATATTACTGGTCTCGCTGTTCGTAAAGGACGAGTTTGTCGATCGATACTCTCATCTACCGAGCATGTGCTGGAAAGACTTGAGCATTGCCCGAACAATTCCAATTTCCAACAATGTTTGCTTTAGGATGCTCGCACCAACATAATCCGAGCCCATTTGCCCGTTCTTGGAATTAACCTCTCTAGCCAACGGCTTCGTCAGGATATCTTCTCCAGCAGGTCCCCCATCTAATGGTAGCAAACATCAATGTGATTGCTCCTGGCTAATCCGGAAATGTATTTGGTACTACCTTGGTTGTCCTCAAGCCGAGATGTTCATGGTTTTGAAACACTGTCGGATTCATAAAAACTCTGGCATTTTTGCAGAGCGAAGGCTCATCCTTGTCTCAGCGGTGGATGCTAGATACGCATCACCCGTTCTTTCTTTTTTCATTTTATGGATGAAGATGAAAATCTTAGAAAGACACAGCTGCGCAAAATTGCAGCAGTGTATAGGATTCTCACCCGTTAAAACCACTTTTTCCTTCTTCTTCCCCATGGAACCGCCACTAAGCATTACTTCGCGGAAAGGACTCCATTTTAAGTCCCCAAGCTTTCTGTTTCGGTTTTCCAACTTCCGCCTGAATCCTTTTGATTGCGGAGTTCACCGTACAACGGTTCCCTTCGACTTCAGCATTTCCCCGATGATGTTCTGCGGGCTTAAGCTGATTTGGCTGAACAAAATCGTAGACAATAGAACATAACATGTTTAGAGTCTTCAGGTGTACAACTACATTCAGGGCAAAAGGGTGAATCATCCATTGGTGCAGATATTTCCTGCAACCACTGTACCCTGACAGGAATCCGGTCAGGTTAATTTTCGTGCGTGTCGCTAAATCCACTCCTCAACACGAGGAATCAAAGTGTATGGGTCCATCGACCTTTTTGCAAGTCATCCCATCGTCGCTGCCACTTTTTCAGCAACTCCTGCCTTGCCACTTTTCGGTGTTTTGTTCCTTTTCAGGTGGACTTGTTCTCCTTTTCTCATAAAGGCAGCGTGCCTCACTGTCTCAACTGTCTGGCGTACGCCATCGCTCCATCTCAGGCAGGGTCTGCCTCGTCTTTTTTTTCTGCCATAGATATTGCCCTTCTAGACTTTCCGGGCTGGATCATCCTCAACCATACGGATTAAGTGACCCGACTACCGTAACCTAATGAGCCGGATTTTATCCATAATCTGACGGTCATGGTATCGCCATTAGATTTCGTCGTTATGTAGGCTGCGGAATCGTCCATCCTCATGTAGGAGCCAAAAATTCTTCTTAGGATTCTTCTCTTGAACGCGGCCAAGAGTTCGCAATTCTTCTTGCTAAGGGCCCAAGTCTCCTAGGAATACATGAGGACAGGCAAGATCATTGTCTTGTACATTAAGAGCTTTGACCTTATGGTGAGGCGTTTCGATCGGAACAGTTTTTGGCTGACAACAACCGTGCGCGGATTTCATCATCGTAGCTGTTATCAGTTGTGATTTTCGACCCTAGATAGGAGAAATTATCAACGGTCTCAAATTTGTAGTCTCCTATCTTTATTCTTCCCGTTTGACCAATGCGGTTTGATGTTATTGGTTGGTTGGTTTTCGGTGCTAACGCTGCCACCATATACTTTGTCTTGCCTTCATTGACGCCAGTCATCGGCTGCTCGATCTGGATGAAGGCAATTTGTATGTCTCGGCTCGCTCTTTCCATGATGTCGATATCGTCAGCATAGGCCAGTAGTTGGGTGGACTTAAAGAGGATCGCACCCCTCGTATTTACCTCAGCATCACGGATCACTTTCTCGAGGGCCAGGCTAAAGAGGACGCATGATAGGGCATCCCCTTGTCGTAGACCGTTGTTGATGTCGAATGGTCTTGAGAATGATCCTGCTGCTTTTATCTGGCCTCGCACATTGGTCAGGGTCAGCCTAGTCAGTCTTATCAATTTCGTCGGGATACCGAATTCTCTCATGGCCGTGTACAGTTTTACCCTGGCTATGCTGTCATAAGCGGCTTTAAAATCGATGAAAAGATGGTGCAACTGATGTCCATATTCCAACAGTTTTTCCATCGCTTGCCGCAGAGAAAAAATCTGATCTGTTGTTCATTCGTCTGGAGTGAAGCCTCTTTGTTACGGGCCAATTATGTTCTGAGCGTATGGGGCTATCCGGCCTAGCAGCAAGCGGAGAATATCTTATAGATGGTACTCAGCAACTTGATACCTCCATAATTGCTGCACTGTGTGATATCTCCTTTTTATGTATGACACACATAATGTCTCGTTGCCAATCGTCAGGCATTGATTCGCTGTCCCATACCTTGAGCACAAGTTGATGAACCACTTGGTGTAATTGGTCGCCTCCATATTTAACCAATTCTGTAATTCCATCGACTCCAGGCGACTTATGATTTTTAAGCCGATGAATTGCGCGGACTGTTTCTCCTATACTTGGTTATGGCAATATTTGTCTGTCGTCGTCAGTTGGCGGGACCTCTAAATTGTCAATGTTCTGATTGTTCAGTAGTTCATCAAAGTACTCAACCCATCGCTCCAATATGCCCATTCTGTCGGAAATGCCTCTTTGTCTCAGCAGGATAGCATCGAGGTGCTGACTTGTTGGTAAAACTTGCGCGCCTGGTGCGGTTGCTCCCTGTACTTTTCGAGTACACAGACCTGTTGGTTCTCCCAGGCTTCCTTTTTCCATCTGAACAAAAGAAAAAGAAAAAAGACAATAGAACTACATTTAGGGCAAAAACGAGAATAATACAACCTGAATTGGTGAAGAGACTTCAGGTAACCACTGTGATAGGAATCAAGTCATAGTTAATCTTGGCGCGTGTCGCTAAATCCACTCTTCAATACGAGGAAGTGTGTGGGTCCATCGACCTCTTTGCAAGTCATTCCATCGTCGCTGATACTTTTTTCAGCGGCTCCTGCCTTGCCTCCTCCTTTGCCTTGCATCCTATTCAGATGGACTCATTCTCCTTTTCTCGTAAAGGCAGCGTGTCTCACTTGTCAGAATGTCCATCGGGATTATTCCCGCAATAAGACACACTGCCTCGCCTGAGATTGTTCTGAAGGCCTTAGGCCCTTAGCGGTAAGTCTCGCACGCTAGTGCTTCCTCCCAAACTGGTGCCGCGTATAATAATGTAGAGCAAACCACTCCGGCCACAAGTAATCTGCGACTGTATCCTGGGCCTCCAATGTTAGGCATCATCCGCGCTAACGACACGTTGGTATTTGCCGCTTTCTCATAGGCATAGTCCAGATGTTTCATGAAATTGATCTGTGTCAATCATCACCTCCAGGTATTTGATAACCGGCTCTGTGATGATGTGACCACCAACACGATTCATCATCATTAACGGCGCAACAACTGGTATCCGGTTTATGCCTGCTTTAATAAGGAACTCCAGACATCCCGATTTTGCGCCGAGGTTCACCAATTCGATATCCCTAAAAACTGTCTGGCGTACGCCATCGCTCTATCTCAGGCAGGGTCTGCCTCGTCTTTTTTTTCTACCATAGATATTGCCCTTATAGACTTTCCGGGCTAGATTAAGTGCCCACCGTAACCTATTATGCCGAATTGAGTCACAACTTGACGGTTATGGTATTACTCATAGATTTCGTCATTGTGAAGGCTACGGACTCGTCCATCCTCATGTAGAGGGCCAAAAATTCTTCGGAGGATTCTTCTTTCGAACACGGCCAAGAGTTCGCAATTTTTCTTGCTAAGAACCTAAGTCTCCGAGGAATGCATGATGACGGGCAAGATCATTGTCTTGTACAGTAAGAGCTTTGACCCGACGTCTTACCATACGTTTCGAGAGGAACAGTTTTTGTAAGCGGAAATAGGCTCTGTTGGACGCCAACAACCGTACGCGGATTTCATCGTTATAGCTGTAGTGATTTTCGACTCCAGATAGGAGAAATTATTAACGGTCTCAAAGTTGTAATCTCCTATCTTTATTCTTCCCGTTTGACTAGTGTCGTTTGATGTTGGTTGGATAATTTTCGGTGCTGACGTTACCACCATATATTTTGTCTTGCCTTCATTGATGTGCAGCCCAAGATCTCGCGCCACCTGCTCGATCTGGATGAAGGCAGTTTGTACGTCTCGACCAACACGAATACTAATCGTACTCCTTCGCCTACGATTGGTAAACAAGACCGCTTCCGTGTTTTGTTCTATAAGGTCAAGTTGAACCATCTCCAGCCACGCTTTTATGGCCCAAATGGTTTTGTTAGCGTACACTTCAACTTCTTCAGGTTGTTTCGTGACGATAACCCCAACTAGATCATCTGCGAAACCGATTATCGTGGCCTCCTGTGGCGCGGGGAGGATAATGACCCG
The DNA here is from genome assembly GCF_905115235.1 of Hermetia illucens. NCBI lineage: Eukaryota > Metazoa > Arthropoda > Insecta > Diptera > Stratiomyidae > Hermetia > Hermetia illucens. Next base: position 160,593,922 of record NC_051851.1, on the reverse strand, counting down.
ATTGTACATCACATTTTACAGGAGAGGACCCAACACTAAGTCCTGTGGCGCTGCTACTATGACGGTGTAGTGCTTGGGTCCCTCATGCGCATTGTATCAAACTATCCTTTCCGAGAGATAACTTTCGAGAAGCTTAGTCAAGTAACTAGGGACACTCGTTTTAGCCAATGGGCTTTTTATCCATTCCTAGCTAGCTGAATTAAACCTTTTTTTGACGTCCACACTCACGGCGTTACAGTATTTATTAAACGATTGCTTTAAAAGCAACTTCCAGCCACCCGCTGCTGGATTTTTGAGATCCTGTTTTTCCCCTTACTCGTCCATGATTTTCCCTATGTATTCGATTGCAAGGTCTTTGTCATAGCATCGCAACCACTGTCATGATGGCGTCCATGTGGTCACTACTTGATGTGCCTACATACTGTATTTCACACAGCGTCTTTTTCTGATATAATGTGTGGACCGCTCATAGTTCTGCATGCTGAATATGTATCAACTGCTTGCATTCGATACCTAGGGTTATGTGTGCCATTGCTTTGTTGAATCTGTCTTGGCTGCATTGGCTGTCTCCGTTGCGCAGACCTGTACATCTTTTGTGAACTTTGCTATAACAACCACAGCCAGATAATCCGCAAAATCGATCGCTCTTCTTGACCGAGAAATACAAGCACTCGATTGTACCTTACATTCAACGATGGAAGGTCCTGAAATACTTTCTGGAACTCTCGCCACTCTGAGAGGTCCTTGCCGTTTTCGTCGACGAGTAGCCGTCTGTTGTAGATGACTCTCACCATCATCCATACAATTGGATCACCACATTCAGTACCATGTCCAACCACGCAAAATCCCAAAAAGAAATTACGCTTCTTTGGGTTTTCGCTTGCCATCAGTAACCACGAGCGACGGTTGCGGAAGCCTGTTAGCGTTCTCTAAAATAAGACTTGCCAAAGCGTAGCAGTTAATACATTCACGCTGCTCCCAGGGCAGAGGTGAGGCAGCGTCTGACGATTTACCTCTGCCCTGGTAAGAAACCGCAAAGCCGTCGTCGCTTGACTTTTTTTAAAAGTTTGGGTGCAAGCCCTAAGCGAGGGGTCCGTGGACCAGGAAAGAGGGAGTAAGTTGCTCCCCATTTGGTCCGGTCCAGCATTAAGTTGATGCGGACTTAGGACCCCATCATTCTCAAAACGAATAATACATTCACGTTGTCTGGCATACCTCGTCTCATACCTATACTGCATGCCCTATTTGTGATCCATAAATCATTGTAAAGATTCCTGCAGTGTTCACTTCGTAAGTGATCCGGAAATAAGAATCCTGAGCGACTCTTCAAAGGGTGAAATCAAATCGATTTAAATTTTCTATTCTAATTAACAACTATCGCAGTTCTGATTATGTGGTGCTGGCAGCAATTATGTAAACCCTCCTTTTTTCGCATAACATGGATCTGAGGAAGTTGTCACACTACTTGGCAATATGCCCTCTTTATCCCCATAAATTTTATATCCAATATCCTTTGCATGCCTTCATAAAGTATTCATACATGACCATGATTTTAGAGGGAATTCGGACCTAGACTGAATAGGACCCTCTCTGTATTGTCAAAATATCTATCTAATTTCGTAAAAATCCCTATTCCGAGCTCCTGAGAAGACTCTCGGTCTGGAGGGAATCCCTCTCTAGTTAGGTCTGCCAACATTGCATCTGAGGTTATATGTTCATAAGGACCACAATTTTCAGTATAGTTGGTTTGTAAAAGATTCAGCTATATTTTTTACAGCTTCCAATTCATCATTTGAAGGTACTCCCTTCCCAGCTGCTTGCGGAAAGCGTCCAACTTTAAATTGAAAAATGTTACACCACATTTTGCTAAGAGAATTCTTCACAATTACTTAAAATGAACTGAACTTCTTATCATCCATGTGAGGATCCCTTGATAGTTAGAAGATTTGAGCCCTTGCTGGTCTTCTCGTTTATTTACAGCTTCGCTAGTTTATTTATTTCCTGCTTTTCTGTTCCACTAACGGAAGATACACATTCGATTTTATATCAGGGACTGCTCAGCGATTTAGTTGCAGGAGAATATTATTGGTATACGAGGACACCTTTCTAAAGAGTTCTCACCTCAGTCTTCAGTGATCCTTGGTGTTATTTTTTGTTCTCCAATTTAGTTTGATTGGCCATTCATTTGAATTCTATTTTTCTGTCCTTACATTTTTGTTTTTCCAGAGAATAAGTAAAACTAAATAACACAAACAAACCAAAAAGAGAAAAAAACGATTAATCAACAAAATGAAATAAAACACGTTTTTTATTGATCCTAGTTGAAAAGTGCCTTAAAATTCAATGTCGAAAATGAAAATATTCAAAGAAAGAAGAAGAAAAGAAAACTACACAGAAAATAATGAAAAACCGAAAATTCGGAACATTCAAACAGAAATACATACATATGGGCATGAAATAAACATATGTAAAAACCTCACAGAGAAATGATGATATGAAGTAGGATCTAAGCTGAAAAACTAGATACACAAAATTAGAGTAGAACCCAAAAGGAAAAAGATATATGGATTTTGAAAAATGCACATTGCTACTCGAGGATAACGATAATAAGGAAAAAAAATTAAATAATGTAAAGGAATGCGGATGCAAATATACCACGAGTTTTTGTAAGGTTTTTGTGTTTTCTTTTATTAATTAGTGCAACGACAATTCGACTTTTTAAAATTAAAGTCAGTGCATAGGTCTCCAAAAATTGCCGCAGAGGACTTCCAAAAAATCTTGTTTAGTTTGAACGGTCCTAAAGCTGCTATTTTGTAAAAAATGGCAATAATACATTTTTTCTTGCTGCTCAAAGGTTGCTTAATCGATAGTTATATTATTTGTGAACTACAATTTAAAAGTGTGCTCACAGAAAAATCTCGCAAAAACCTTTCTTAGGAGATCCAGACAGATATAACCCCTTAACTGAGAATCCAATCAGCTATTTGTATATATCATATCACTTTTTGAGAAAAGTAGTATTGCAAAGTGATAGCAGAAATATCACCTTTCATTATCCTAACCACCTAACACATATCAATGGCCATATAGGTATCAATGAATGAACCCGTCATGCAAGGGAAGAAAAAAACGGGGGACAAATTCGTATCCGACAGTCGTCTCGGCCGCTTGTACTAGGAACTGCAACTTAGACCAAGGCCATACACACGTCAACCATCAGCAGACGTTCATTTTAAGTCATAACATTACAAACAAATTTCTTAAAGCCAAGAATCGGCATCTCCATATTGACATACACCCGAAACCAGCCTGAAGCCAGCCAAAAGAACAGATAATCATAACAACAAAGCGATATTTACGGTCAGCATCGCCTAGACACTCGACCGCTGCCGCTGCCACCTGCACTACGAAGAGCCGGAATGCAAGATAATATTTTGAAATGTGATATCACATTACAAAACATTATCTACCACAAAAGTGATATCACCATTACTTTTGCAATACGGTGATGTTTGGTAATGCGCCGATCTTGTGCGGGTTCGTAATGTTTGGACCGCGCTCGGTGATTGTAATGTGATATTACACTTTAGGGTGACGTAATTTTTTTGATATTACCTACATCACCTATCCATCTCTACTTTATAGCGTGCTTGCCTTTTCCTCGAGCTCTATTCCCGTTGTCTACTGGAAAATCCGACTTTATCCAACCATTCATGCGACCCTATATAAGTTTGATAATGAAAGTAGCGCAGACTGGATCAATGCCACTTACTTTACTCCGAGTCACTATCATTTAATATCCGCTGTTCAGCCTTTCACGGAAGAAATGGGAAAGGGATGTGGACTGCTCCTCCAAAAAACTTAAATCATCTCGGCCATCAACGCGAAGTATGGCTATCGGACCGGACTACCTAACAACCGCGCCTACAGTTCAGGCCAAGCTACTGCATCCACTTGTTCAAAGTCTGATATCTTACTAAGGGAGTGAAAGAACATTAAGAGGCTGATCGACAAAGAACAGAAAGGTTTTCGTTCTGGGTCCCCTGATACTAACAACATCAACATATATATATATTTCTTTTGGGTTATTGTGCGATAATCTGCCGAGTCATCATGGATTCAAAGAAATTGGACAACGCATTCGACAGTGCATCTGTAGTTCCACAGTCCTTTATCTGGCTGATCACGCAGGGTAACAACCTCGAAACTAACATCTTTACATTGTCCATATACACAAATGTTCAAACCCAAGCATTTTTAGCATTTATTAATATTCCGAGGGCTCAAGGCGTTCACCTTGGATTTTTTTAGTTATGCGATTGTCCCTGACTTTTTCACAATCATGTTGGTGCTTAACATAGATACTATCTACTCCCGAAAAGCGCAACTCTAGGATGGGGTGCTCGCTCAGCATCGACCAGTCGTTTCTCCTAAGGTATATAAAAGACTTCAGAATCTTCTTCTGGAAATTTACATTGAAAAATACTGACTGGTTCTCCTAGCACAGGTACAGAATATTAAATGGTGTATTCCCTGAGGAGGTGCTGCTCTGTCGCGGGCTATGTAAACCAATAAGATAACTAGGTCTTGTTGTGTACCAAATTTCGACTTTTATTATACTTTGACCATTCCCGCTCAGTTCGAGGAATGGAAAGCATTCAAATATTCGACCCGACGACAATCAGCAGAACCGTTAGAAAATGCAAAGCGCTTGGCCACAAGGGCTGTCTTCTAAGAAGCCACCGAAGGTGCAGCCTCCGAGCGTGAGCTCACCGGGAAGTAGGTTAGGCAAAAATCGAGATTTCGTATGCGTAAGCGAGATACAGCCTGAAAAATGCAAACGACAAATTCGCTGCCACGCACCTCTGAACTAGAGGAGGACCATCTTCACAAAAAAGAAACTTTTCACCGTGGAGGACACGTACAACCAGCGGAATCTGGTCCACAGGAACTCTCGGAACACTTGTAGTGAAAAAGAGTCAGAAGAAATTCAGTTCATTTTCTGAATTTGATCACATTCATGGAATGGTCGCCTTAGTTGCAGGATCTTAATCCAACTTATCGACTGCGGCATGTGATCGATTTTGGAAGCTAGTTCCTCTGTTACGTCCCATAAAAGTGTGCAGTTGCGATAGCTGTGCCGGAATGGAATATCACCGGAAAAGTTGCATCTCTGCACCAAACATTTTCCAAAACGTTTGAGAATATGTATCGTTACTTTTTTGGAGACTGTCTCTGTGGATTCTTCTACAGATACCCGTCCTGAGATCTTGGTTAGCAACATTACATCTAGAATCATCCTAGAGTCCAAGTTGAGGATGTATTTTTAGGTTTTCATTATAAAGGAGCCTTATAGATCCGAAATCCATCGTGGATGCGTGGTGTTACTTTTTCGAGTCGGTCGACTTGAATAGAACTCCAGCTTTTTTCGCAGCATTGTGGCATGTGAGCAATCTTCATTGCGTCCTTCAGGGGCCGACCTTATTCTTTAATACAGCTTCCCTGACGTGTCAATATATATTAGAATTAATTGCTTTGGTCAGGTTCAATCTATAGATCTGGTCAAATTTCGTCCATTCAATTCTTTTGAGGTACCTAAAAGGCTTCGAAATCTTCTTGTTGAAATTTACAGGGGAGAATACTATCTATAACGCTGGCCCTAAAAAGATCTCTTGTTGGATACTCTCCAGTCATCCACTCTGTACTTTATGGGAGTAACGTCGCAAGAGTAACTGGTAGGGTTGCTAGAGTACACTTCAAATGATATAAGTCTACACAGTGTTCAGTAACACGAATTTCAGTTGTGAAAATTTCCTCACCGAAGCATTTTTCTCGATTGACATCTCTTCCAGCGATGTCAATCGATTGACGTCTCTTCGTCGGCGGGATTAAAGTTGTCATACGATTTTGTTGAGCAGAAGGCTTTAATTTTCGACTTCTATTCTCATTATTAATGCAGATGAGAAAATGGTAACAGTTTTCCTGGGAATAATTTTCTTGGTAGACTAAGCAATATCTTGAGGGGTTAAGGGAATTTTAAAGACAAGGACATTGAAAGAGCTTCGCTCAACAAGTATCAATTTTCGGTAGTGGTGCTGCGCACCCCTGGATGAGGTAAAACGAGATCGCAGGTTGTCCTTGGTGTGATGGCCGATACATCCTGCAATGTGCGGTTCGTACCTGAGCAGAAGTATGTTAGAAGCCGGAGTTTGGCATATCATCTAATTGCGCTAAAAATGTGTAATACATTTTTGATAAGATCCCTCTAGTAAACATCCTGTAATGGATCCCTATAGATTGGTAACTAATTGAGGCGCACTACTTTTAGGAGAGAAGGAAAACAAAACAGTTCGTTGCATCCTCTAGAAAGCAATTGTGCAACAAATAGCAATAATAGTGGGGCAAATTTAAAACCCGTACCTAGTTTCCTGGTATTGACAAATGGATTGGTTGCAAACTCGGAAAAGTGAATTACCGCCGGTCACGATTCCTTCCAATATACCGTAGTAAGTAAGTCGGGAGTAAGAGTTGCTCAAGTTTCTCTAGTATGGGCCACCGAGAAAATACCGGGCTTAGGGGAATCATGCCCCTTCTCCCCCTCTTAATGGACCTATGTATATCCTATCTCCCCATGATAAGAGATAATTGTATTCACTACAATGGTGGAACTCATTTTTTCTAAGCCATTTTGGCCAGCAAATTCGACGTATATGTTTGAGGTGGAGAAGAAGTAGAGCCTATAAGCACTCAGCAGCTCTGTCACATTTGCTGGCAGCAGATAGTAGGGGATTTTGACGAGCTGCAGGTTAGTTTGACCAACCTTCATGTTTTTCGGCATAAGCTTCGCCTAATGTTCCATAGAAAACAATTAAAAGCATATGCTACGGTCGGTGTGTGACCAGGTTTCCCTCACAGCTTACCGGGAAAGGCTCAATCCCCTCGTGGTTGATTTCTTTGAGAAGTGCCGTATTTGGAGATGCAGCAATGCCCCTTTACTCGTCTCATCACGCAGAGCATCTTCTGTTTTCCAGTTAACACCTTCATTGGTTTGCGGTGTTCGGTTTGCATAGATTCGATCCCACTGACATCAAGCCAGTTCCGTTTACGCTTCTGGCTTCCCATTCTTCCTTTCTTGTTCCATAAATGGTGCAGGAGAAGTAAGATTTACTCTGTAGTTCCTTCGCTAATAAGAGGCCCATACGAGGGTTCCAACAATGTATACACTATCATCGGTGCGCAGCTCTACTGCGGGAAAGCGCACCGAAGATGCTGCAATTTGCTCTAGTTTGTGCGAGTCGAGGATGGAGGTGGCGCTCTACAGTCTTCAATATGATTGAATTTCAATCTGTCAAGCCTAATCCCTTCACGTTCGCATATTGATCCATCCTGGCATTCATGAACTTTACTACCCAGTGTCCAAAGTTCATGGCCGGATTCTCTTCACCTAGCATGTGGATAAGGTCCCCTGATTTCTTTCGCGGTTCAAGTATCCAATATCTGACATGTTCTGTATTGCGCATTTCGGCACACACAATAGTGAACTTGAGCTGACCGCCAGAACTCAAAGCTGGAATTACCTGATCGAGCCACTTTAAGGCAGCCTTATCAGTGCATTCCAAATGGGGGAGTCCAGGGCTGGAACCTTGATTATTAAATTTTGTCTTCGTTTCAGACACCAGCATTTTTCGCACAGGCACTCCCGGAGGCAAATTGTCTCACTAACATTTTGTCACCCTTTTAGTAAACTCTCACGGCAACGATCAGAAATGAGGTTGCAGCTTGTGCATACGGCTTCATCTTTTCCCCTTTCGTGTCCTTATTCTTAAGGGAGGGGCTTCCTTGAGATTTTTTTTTGCTGGTTTGATCACCTCTCGGCACACCAGTCGTAGTCGCCGCGGGACGCCCGGATGTAGCTCCTGTTGCGGAGAAACATAAAACGTCCGATGTGTCCGTCTTGCGCTTCTTGCGCACATTGCGCTGACAGAAGAGTGTGGTGCGTGCAGGGTAGGTCTCACCGAGGTTACTAGTTTTTTCCCACCTTCCGTCGAAGATTCAGTTTCCTTGCGACCGATTTCTTTGGACGGTACGGCACCTGGTGGTGCAGTCACGTCCACGTTCTTATTTCCAAGGTTCTTCACCCGCCGCCGACTGGGAGCCCTCCCGGGTTCCCGGTGTTGGGCGGCTTCGCTCCATTTTCACATACCGGCGATAAACTACTAGTGTACACGTCACCAGCTTCCCTTTTTTCCGCTCTGGTTAGGGTGAAAAGAAGGTTCTGACAAGAAGTATTCAGCCTGTAATCCCCTCTTCTTAGCGGATGAAGTTTCCTTCTGCCGAACCTTCCTTTCCCGCTTACGGATAGATTGGGGCTATAGTGCCGCGAACGAGCCGACCGTTGTCAGATTCCCAGTTTCTCCCAAGTTGAGATTTTCTGCCTTTTCTTTTCTGGCTGGCTTCGCCCTAGGTAGTAAATGCAAGCTTTCCGTTGAGTGGAAAAGCATGCCTTCTACAGATTCCTCCGAAGGGGGACATGAATTTGATGAGGCCTCCAAAATCCGCCCCTCGGCCGCAACCTGATTGCTGACTTCTTACCACTTGGAGAGTTCAGCCCCCTTAGTGTAGTAGTAAACTACTGCAGGCTCTCTCACCACGACAAGGTGATGTCCGAGGGGGAGGTGTGCTAGCAAATATCCTGAAAGAACTAGCCTCTATGAATAATGTTCTGTCTATACAGATTCATACCAGTTGGAAAAACTAAACTCGTGGTAGTATCTTCACTTTATTATAGGAGGACTCACACAGCATTTCAAAACAGATTAAGTAATTTATTGAGGGGATCTTTGCACCCTTGGCCTATTAACCTTGACCAGTAAAGTTGCTTTGATTAGCACTTAGTAACGTCATGGGATGGTGCGAAGAGAAATACTCGTTTTGGTGCTATAAAAAATACAAATCCAATCCATACTGTGTTTACTAGACTCACAGTGCTGTTGCTAGATATAATCAAACATACGTAATTTTAGCCAGTTCCGTTTTTTCAAATGCCAAAGTTATACAATTGACAATCAAAAGGTACAAATTGATTAAAGGATTCTAAGGATATTCACAGAGGTGGCGTCACAATACCACGAAATTGATAAACTTCGAAAAATTGTTCCCAGACTTTAGTAGGCTATATAGAACCAGTGGGAATGAAGTAACGACAGGCATTCCCGACGTTCAAAAATGTCTTTGAAAGTTTTCAGAACAATTTTCAAATTTGCTCTCATTATGAACTTGGTGATCTCTTTGTATATGGCGGTATACCTGGCAACAGATCATTTATTCAAAATACAAGGGAAGGTAATTAGGAGCTCATGTTTCCCAAGACACCAATCAGGAAGTTTGCAGGATAATGACCGATTTCATTCCAGTCTCTTCACCGAAGCAATATGATTCCTCAATTCAACAAACTGAGGAATCTTACCTATAAAGTGAATGGATCAGACCTTGAGGAGCGACTGCGAGTAAACCTCATATCAAAAAGGAAAGTCTGGTTACGAGAGCAATTGCAATCAGTCCTCAAATGCAACGACAGATCCTTCAAGCGGAAAATTTTGCAAAGGGGTGATTTCTGGGTTTTCAAAAATTACATTCTGGCTAGTCATGGACCACTGCATTGCTTTGAAAGTGTGACGTATACCACCCATGGAAGCTATAGATTTTTGAGGAATCTCTTTACTCTTGTGCAGAGGTAAGTGGGCTAATTTTGGTTGAAAGGACTTCGGCAAAAGGAGAGTCTAGAGTTTGAACATATTGGCATCTTTACGCGTTTATAATTAAAACAGTCTCTAACATGATTTTATCTGTAGGTGGGATGCCCCAGTTAGTATAGCTGTATACGCCCCTGGGAGAGACTTCACAGCCAGCATTGGTTGCATCAGATACCTTCGGGACTGTCATCCAGAAAGTCATTTCATTCGATACTTCGTCACATTCCATCTTTACTTCCCCAGTCAACATATTCCCAGCTCCATACCCGAGAATATTGACCAAGTTATTGAGAATCCAATCGAATGCGGGGATTATATCCTGTGTGATGACAGCCCTCCTGAAGTTGAATATAAATTGAAGAAAAATTTATTGTATCCTGTGAATGTGGGACGAAATATAGCCAGAGATGCAGCCCTGACTCACTTTATACTAGCCAGTGATGTGGAATTATTTCCGAATCCTGGACTAGTTAATCAGTTCCTGGAGATGATTGTCGCTCAGGGGATCACAGCACAAAAAGAAAATCATGAGTGAGTGGCTGGAAAAAATAGGCATAACTCATTAATATACTTCATCTTAGACTCAGCAGAAAGGAATCTAATTTATTTTCTCAATTTTAGAGTCTATGCAATGCCCGTTTTTGAAATCGAATCCTTTGTAGCTTCGCCAAATAACAAATCTCAACTACAATTGCTTTTCGAGAAGGGTCATGCCATCGTTTTTCACCAGAAACATTGTAAAGAGTGTCAAAGTGTCTCTATGGTCTCTGAATGGATAGAAGAGGATCAGACTCCTCAGTTGAAAATATTCTTGACTGCAAAGCGCAAGGATAAATTATTCCATTGGGAGCCAATTTTCATTGGTACAAATGATGACCCTTACTACGAAGAACGACTCAGTTGGGAGGGCCTTGGTGAAAAGATGGTTCAGGTCAGTAGTGATATATTCATTTCTTATTTTCGTCCTTCCTAACACACAGACGATTTTGTAGGCGCATATCCTTTGCCTTCAGAACTATAGTTTCCATATTCTGAACAACGCATTTCTAGTCCATAAGCCGGGAATTCGCAGGCATCTGGACCTGAAATATGATCCTGGAGTTAATAATAACAATTACGTGGCATATAACATACTTCCTGAGATTTTCAAAGTGTACGGGAGGCAGGCTGGATGCCAGATGTTCCATAATGCAAATACATCCCGGGCCGTATCTTTGAATCAAAGAAGACTCTCGCAAGATGTCATAAAACTCATGACCTCTGTTGCAGTTTTTTATGTAAGATGGATTAAATATTTAACTATTTTTTAGTAGGCCAGACTTTGTATCTATTTATGCCTATATATCAAAAGATTTCTGGAAAATCCAAGCCTCTATGATTACAAATATGCAGGAAGTAGTCACGATATACTCACTGAATTTGTTGCTACTTATACCATTGTATACTACCAGACTTAGGAAGCAGATAGTGCCGAAACGATGCTGCCCCTGCCTTGTATTTGGCGAACGATTGTAAAAGAGCGAAAGATAGGTTCAAGCTAGACGGAAGATACTGAATTGAGGGTCATATCAGTAGGCAAATTCTGCGCTTTCCTGAAATATGGAGTGTCTGTATGACTCACATTTTGCGGGAAGTAGGAATGTCCAGAACATAAGAGAGCCCTCGAATCAAATCGGAGATGAGATTGATCCAGATTAAGCAAAATTGAACGGGCCGTAATTAGCGAAACGTTTTACAATTACGAAGGAGATACTTGAATGAGAGATCAAAACGGTCGTGTAGTGTTTTGGGCATACAGTGACGAAATCTTTCAGGAGGTCATGGAACACTGATATCGGATTAGTAAAGCTCACCATCCATGTTCTGTTCGGCCTGTCAGTTACACTTCAAGAGTCCTTAGTTCACCCACGGCTATAAAGCCAGTCGTCAGTTACACCTGACGAATCCGCAGGCTGGCTTCCGCTCCGGATCCTTCTGCATTCACCACATCAACACCATACGGATCATTTTGGAACAGTGCGTGGTGTGTAGATCTCGATTTGTCCTACTCTTCATCGATTTCGAGAAAGCTTTCGATAGCGTGAACTGCGTGAAAAGGGAATGTGTCTGAAGTGCTGTACGTAGGATGGGCATTCCCAAGAAACTAGTAGTCATTATCAGAGCGACATATGATGACGAAAAATGTCACATGCAGCACCGAGACAAAATCTCGGAGGATTTTGAAGTCCAAAGTGGAGTCTGCAAGATTTGCGTGCTGTCACCGATATTATTTCTGTTCTGATAATGACATCTTTCCTCAAACCCCTCGACTAGTTTGATGACATCTATTTCCTCTCTCACCGGTCATGGAACTTGGTCAAACGGCTCTGAATTTGGGAAGGAAGACAAGTAGAGTTAGACTTAAAATAAACACCAAAAAAGCCAAGGTTTTCAGTCTGGCGGGTCACTCCCTCTATCTGCATTATTGGGCAGAACATCGAAAGCGTTGATCAATTTTCATGTCTAGGAAGCGTGGTTTCCGCAAACTGTGCCATCAAGCTAGATGTTACCCGACGCATTAACAATTTTAGACCCGCTTTCGTTACCCTGTCTAAAATCTATTAGGTAAGTAGTTTATCCTGCAATGATCAGTTCTTACTATGTTCCGGAGGTTCTTTTTGGAGAGGCTTAAACGACTTTTCGAGTATTTGAACTCATATCCCCCCATGAGCACCTTGGACTGTTCCATTCCTAGTTAGTTGGCAAGTACATTTCTCTCATTCATTCCTCGTCGTTTTTTAGCGTGGTAGTTCTTATTTCCGATTTCACAGAATGGCTCTGGTCCATATAACGGCGCTGCTGCTACTTTTCTGGCTACCTTATCCTCCGCCTCATTGACGTCTAACTCAATATGGCTTGGAACCCAGTGTATCCAGACCTTATTGAGCGAGCCGAGCGTGTTCAGTCTGTTAAGGCACTCCCACGCCATATGCTGCGCTTTCGGAATAAAGGTCAGTCTTGCTCCCCTTTATGGCCTCTGTACATGTGGAAAGGATACGCTGTCCCTCCCTACTCTTAGGAGAAATCCTAAGACGATTTCTAGGCCTCTCTCGAGTAGTGTTGCAAAAATTCCAATTAGTGCCCACCTTACTCTAGCTTTCGAGCATTCCTGTTTTGCTAGCTTCCAGTTCTCCTTCTTTCCTGTTTTATTCATTGTTTGGATGTCAGGCAGAATATTGTCACCTTCCGACGTGGGGTAGGACCCCGGGAATTAATATCGAGAAGCAGGTGTACCCTGTTCCCCCATTCTCCGTAAATGCCCCATCTTCCTTCTTCAGACAGACAGAAGATACTCCCTTGTCTTTGACTGTAGCTTTGTATAACCTAGATGCTTCTGTGGTTTTTTCTATCCCTTCACAGATTTCGCTGAAGCTGTTTCATTTTGCTTCCCTGATCACGTTGCTATACGTCCTCAAAGTTCTTTTGTATCTCTGCCCTGTATGACCCGTTTGAAGGATTTTCGCAACTTAGTTCTCATTCTGGCAAGGTTTTTGTTCCACCAGGGTACGTCCCTTGAAGACTTGGCTGTTTTAGTCGGACAACTGGCCTCATTTGTGTAAATAACGTCTTTGTTTGTCTTCCTCCATTGTTTCTAGTTCTCTCTTTGTAAAATTGACATGTTATTGCTCAGGTGCCTTGCATAGCAGACCAAATCTGTTCTCCCGAGATTCCTTACTATAGTTTTTATTTCGCAGTTGCCCTCAATGTCGAATCTGATTATTATGTGATCCAACATAGAGGACTCATTCGACACCCTTCAATTTTTTACTAAACCGCTAATCAGAGTATTCCCTAGAATTATGTCTAGTACCCCAATCCTGGTACTAGTCATGGATTTTGGTGTGTTCCCTTCATTCTGTATTTCTAATTTATTACTAAGGATCATTTTATTATAATTTCGATTGATACTGCTGCTTTCTCAGATCACATTGTGGGCATTGGCATCCCAGCGGAGGAGAAGTGGTAGCACCTTCTTCTCGCATAACTTTGCCAGTCTAACAATTATTTCCGATGGGAGCCGGGTGTCGTCTCCTGGAAAGTATCTTGATGCTACGAGTGTCTCTCGAGTTCTTCCCCCGGCTTTTAGTGAAACTTGGACAGCAACGAGGGTTTCAGTTGGTAATTCTGAAACACATGCATATTTCGTTCGTCGTCGATATTTCGTTTGACAATTATGCAAACACTTGGTTTTTCACAAAAGGAATCCTAAATTACTTGCATGCTTCCTCCTTACAGGCCGCGAATTTGCCCCCGGTGCATCAAGGGTTCTTGATTCAGCACTATTCCGGTGTTATCCTTGGAAGTTGCGCTTACAATCACTGCAGATACAGCTTTTGTGTGGTAGAGGTTTACCTAAGCTGTTTTAGTGCTAGCCATTGGCTTCGTTAATGCTGCGAGCTCCAACAGGGAACTTCCTTGCATTTTGCTGTCCAACTTGAGCCCTAGAAGGTCAAAGTCGAGGTCGTCCAGCTTTTCCTCTTCTGTGGGAAGCAGGTTTCCTTTCCTGTTTGGATAAACTCTTTCGACTTCTATTGTCTCAGGGTTTTCTTCTGGGACGTTGGTAGGCTTTCTAAACGGTATGCGCTCCGAAGTATTCTTCCTTGATTTTTCCCTAGGCACATGTTTCACTTCTTTTATGCAGGTCCGATCTATAGATGTGTTTTCCAACCACATTTTCGTTTGCTTCCATTATAGTTTCTCAATCGTATTTTACGACAGGCAAACTTTTAGTGTGTTTTTAAATTCAAGGTTAAAGGGCGATAGACACGACCCAAACAGGAATGATTTTGCTACGATATACCGTATTATAAAAGAGCTGCAGGTGCGAATAAGGACTGTTTCTTCGAACAGAAATGAAATTTTTCTTTGTCGGCAACGCGTTCCAACAAAGCTACCAAATCTGTAATTGATGAGGTAATTACGACATTCAATTGCCTCCAAAAATAGGCCATCTACCCCAGTCGTGAGGAGTTTGCCTTTGTTCTCTTCCTTGCTTTTAAAAACTCTCTATAACTCTGTTTAGATATCCATGTTTTGATTGAGAAGGAGGCGCAAAAGGTTCCCCGTCTCAATGGCGGAGGTTGTAGGCCGTTCCCATATGTGCTGCTGGTCTATTAACCCTAGTACATGTCGACTGTTCCGTTCTTTTATATCCTCGCAAGATGGGGACTATAGTCCTAAGCCAGTCCGGCGTCTCATCCTTCGCGCAGTCCACCAGTATTAGATTTAGTCGAAAGCGTATTCCGGTAAAGATGAGCTCCTTATTCCATCCTGCACACATCTTCATGACGATGAGGTCCTCAATTATTTTCTGCTCCTTACGGGTGAGTATTTGGTCTGGAAATACTTTCGACAGTATAGGGATTGGAATGTTCTTTTCCGCATTAGCATAGCTAATGGCCGGTTTCTTGTCACCTATCTTCACCTCTGACTTCCCCAGGATTTTCTCCCTCTTGGGTTTTTGGGTTTGAGACTTTGGAAGAATTCTTCTGCTGTGAACAGATTTCCGATGCTCCCTGGTTTCTTGCTTCTGACCCTGAAAGCTTAGAACAGACGTACCCCTCGTCTCTGTTTTTCGACTTGGACCTTTGTTGTTTGCCGTCTTCGCAGTAGGCCAATGGTAACCTTGGGCTCTACTGCTTAACTTCCCAACTTCCTCATTTTTGGGTCTGGTTCTTGGCCCTCGATGTTGCGCAGATGTGCCTCCGCCCAAAGGTTCAGTTTGTGGTTCACTTGTTTATTGTTCGTTTTTTTTTGGTTTTTTTGCTGTGGTACTCATATAATTTCCACGAGTATGGGGCTTATGAGTTCCGCCATCTAATAGCCCCCCGTAACGCGGTAAAGTTAAATTTACTCACTGAGGCGATCAGGTATCAGTGAGGCTCCGTTCGATTAACATCAGTCACTCCTGACTGCAAACTATCCAATCAGCTCGCACCCATAAAACCCTGGATTGAGAGAGGTGTCTTTTGAATCCTCAGTGTAGATTCATAGCATTTTGTTAATAGTAGAGGGAGCTAGTACTGGTGTGACTATCGTCACCCACTCTTGTCTTGGTAGACTTGAGAGGCTTGGCTTCTGGAGAGACACATATCAACCCCAGAGAGAGAAAGGCTGGCTTCCAGAAGGCTGTATTCCGTATCCTGCAGTTAACTGCTTGACTTGCTTTTCCCGCACCGAGATCAGATTCGGTTTGTTCTATGTAACTTTTCTCATAGTCTGAGCGCGTTACTTTGAATATTTCGGTGGAATTGCGTTTTAATTTTCGGTCTTTGGGATATCCTTCTCCAGTTTTGATTTAGTTTATTATACTTGATGACATCATGTCGACTTTCAATCCGTTTATTTTGACGAAGCCGCACAGTGTGACCCCTATCATTCTCTTCATTTCGATGTTGTTGACGAGGGATGTTAACACCTGCACTTCTTGGGCTAGCAATGACTCATGATTGGAAGCGTCCATCAGATTAGCATTGATAACGTATCTTTTCTCTTTTATGAATCTGAGGACAATCTGTGGATCATTGCATGGAAAGGTTACATTTTATGAGGCGGAGGTGGTTCGAACTTTCTGGAATAGTTCATTGTGTGTGGATAGATTTCTTATAAATTTCAAAGATGATGCCTTTTTCTCTTCTAATAATTTTCAAATATAGAAATGGAAGTTCTCCATCCTCTTCGATTCTCGTGGTAAATCGTAAATTCCGATGCGTCTTATTCAGAATATCCACAATCTCCTCCAATTTATTGTTATGGACATTGGGAGAAATGTCGTCTACATACTTTGTCCAGATTTTAGGAATTAGGCCTCTGGACTGTAGATCATTCCCAGTCCTGACCATAAACAGGTCATTCAAGAAGGATGACAAGAGTTTCCTAAACATCTGGTTCCCTTGTAAAATTTAATTGTAAGGTTACTCGCTTAAATCTTTCGTTTGTATCGTATTGAAATATTGCAAGCATTGGATTTACACTTTGAAGCTGTGGTTTATAAAAATGGTGGATGCTGATAGATAAATAAACCTTTGATTATAGTATTCGACCAAAATTCAGTTAATTTATGTTGCTACGAGAGCAGGAATGTGCCAAAAAATAACTGCCAAACGACACCGCATGGTGCAATTCACACGTAGGAACATAATTTCCATAAGAGAGTGACGAGTTCACTTTCGATTTTCAGATAAACAAAAGACACAGTCCTATTCTTGGGAATGATGCACCAGCAGATAAAATGTTAAAGGTAGATGCATGGACTGTTCTGCAACAATGTAGGATGCATTTGCTGGATTTTTCTAGAAGATCTTTCAACTTCATTATATATTCTTATCGCGTCGGTACTAATTGATTCGGAAGTATATTCACTCGCAAGAAAATACCAATCGAAAGGTAATCGAATCAGCATTTTTGCAAAACGACGGTGCCACCCAAAAACCTGATTCAACAATTTCAGCAATGCAAGAAATCAATGTATGCGCCTGGAATTTCAATCGTATTTAGACATCTTGTGTCTTTTCGTTTTAAATGTCAAGGATGAAGCACACCTCGAATTACCGAAGATTAATTCATGCTGATTGGCAAACATGCAAAGCATCACCATCTTCTTTGAATCTCGTGATTTCTGGTCAACCCAAAACTATTATGATATTCGAAGAAGTTAAGATAAAAATAGCTTGAGCAGGTACTGCGTCTAAAGCATGTCTTCTACTCAGGGTTTTTATATGCCAGTTGGATGTTCATGGCAATTTAAGATTATGCACTAATATTTTCTTTGACCTTAATCACTTTTGTATGAACGCTATGAAGATTGTTTTGATGAATTAACATGAAAATATCTCCATTGCTTTAATTAAATTCCGGTGCTGATGTAACTTGGAGTAGTGCCAAGAGCGTAGTGTGCAGTGGAAAGTGCTCAAGGGCCTGGAAAATGAAAGTAACTGCATAATACCGTCTGAATAAGCTTTTCTAGAAACCTAGCGTCGTCCTGAACATGCACAAATAACAAACTATCTTCAGTATCAAGTTCAGCAAGTATTCAAGTGATCTTCACAATTGTCCCCAGATTGGTCCTCAGCGCCAGCTTGTTCAGCAACAATGACAATCTCAAAAAACTTAGTGATATTTACCCGGAGCGGTTTTGCTTTGACTGATCAATTTAAAAAAATTACGTAAAATGCCATCTGACTGGATAGGTTGTAACGCCAGTTGTAGTATCTTGATATCTTCGAGCTTTTCATCTTTTGATGCTGTATCGGTTAAGATTGCCTACAACACTTGCTATAGTGTGTGACGGCGTCTGGTTTACTTTGCAGGGTATATTGGTGGATATAAAACGTCTGCGTTAATTATATGTATTTATAAGTGATCAGTGCGATCTTCGCAACCGAAAAAATACTCGATATTAGTAGAGATAATATTAACGGATCAGTCTCGTTTTATTCGTCCTGGAGGTAAGAAGTGTTAATTTGAACGGTAATAGATAGTACGTGCGTGATTTCGTTTCAATCTTATCCGGTTGAAGATTATTCTAGAGACTTTTGAATAATTTAAAAAGTGAAAATGATACGCATTGCGTTAGTTTTTATTGCATTCGTTGTATATTCAAATACACAAAGCACAGGTAAGAATTTTAACGTTTTTTTTAAGTGATTTGTTAAGTAAATATTTATCTTTAGTAGCGTCCAATTATTTTGTCGAAGCCACGGTTAAAAATTTATTTTTCTCTTAATTTGTTTGTTTTCTGAAATTGATTATTTTAATGTTTTCCCTGAATTCTTATTATTTTATTCTGACTGTGAAACTTTAATGCTTCTATGGAGGTTGAGCAGATACATTAAACTGAATTGTGTGTTATTACTCAAGGTGGGGTTATTTATCTTCATTTAAATAGATAAATATTGCAGTGTGCGAAGCACTTAATTATGCAGCCCATGAAAAATGCATTATAGTCAATATTGACAGGGAATTAACATGTCGTGATAAAGTGAATTATAGTTTGAATAATTCTCCCTAGAATGTCTATTTCTAATATGTATTAAGAATATTCTTCAGAATCACTTTCCATGCTATCTTTCTTAGACAGCTATCGTACTAGATTTTTGTTGATTTTTTATTAATTTCCATAAAAAATTATACAGGCAGTTGTCCTGTAGATAAGGAGTCCACCAAGGCTCAAACCAGTTTTGATCACAAGCGTTTGTCTTTGTTCTTGAGGTTCTCTTATTGTGGACAATTTACCACTTATAAGGAATGAACGGCATGAACCCATTAACAGTTGAATTAAAAATAGGAATAGGTTGGTATCCTTAAGTGGGAAATAACGTTCGCATTTTCGACCTTCTGGATGTTATCTAATAACACAAAGTGATAATTTTATTCTTTAAAAAATAGGACCTACTCAACTAACTTAAGTGCGTAGATTAGACCATGCCAGGAAACTTGAAATAAAGTAGTATAACAGCTTGCATTAAGGTAAGCTGCACTATGTTAAGCTCAGTTTCTACTTCTTCTTTAGCTTTTGTTCCGTTCACATGCGGGGTCGGTTCATCATGATCAGTTGCGCCATATGTCTGATCTAGATGGAGTCGAGAAGCTCTCAAATCACCGTGAAGCCAACATTGTTTCGGGCGGCCTTTTCTTCGTTTCCTAGCGACTTTATACTGATCTTCGTGAGTTTTTATCAATGCGAATTACATGTCCATACCATACCTCGCAATTTCCCTACGATCCGTACAACCCCATATCGATCATGGATATCCTCATTTCAAATGCGATCGTAGCCCATTACGCCACTGGCCAACACATCATTTTCATCTTACCGAGAAGTGCTATTCATTGCTTTTCGAAGTCGGCCAAAACTCAGAATTTTGGACAAAGCTCAACTTCGAAAACTAAAAATATCTCTCCTAACAATTGCAACCTCGGTACAAAGTAATAATTTCCGATTTGCTGCTAGTCTATGGACAACATAAGGAAAGTCCGCTTAGGTGCGACCAACTGAGTTTAATTCCAGGTATAATTTTCTGATTTATGTATTTACATCATCATCAACGGCGCAACAACCGGTATTCAGTCTAGGCCTGCCTTAATAAGGAATTCCAGACATCCCGGTTTTGCGTCGAGGTCCACCAATTCGATATCCCTAAAAGGTGTCTGGCGTCCTCACCTACGCCATCACTCCATCTTAGGCAGGGTTTGCCTCGTTTTCTTTTTCTACCATAGATATTGCCCTTATCGACTTTTCAGACTGGATCATTCTCATCCATACGGATTAAGTGACCTACCCACCGTAACCTATTGAGCCGGATTTTATCCACAACCTGAGGGTCATGATATCGCTCATAGATTTCGTCGTTATGTAGGCTACGGAATTACAGTAGCGTATAGTCCAATATTGTACCGCTGCGATCAAAATGCAGCCAGAAATGAAATGGTCTACAATCTCTACGCCGGACTATACATCTTGCGCTGGTAATTTTCAACCCGCTCCCCAGTTCATTATGAGCTTTCTATGGGTGCTGATCAAGTCATTCCTTCGTTACCGTAAAGAGCTTCCATCTGTTCGACAAGTGAAGGTCGACGAACGGCTGCGAAAGGTAATTTACATGCACTTACCGTGCATTGTCTTCAAGTTTCACTCATTGATCCGTTCTTGGTCCAACTACACCCCACTCAGACGATTGAAAAGTCGGTTTTTCGCATTAACTGAAATTTTCCCACAGTCTACCTTATAAACAGCAGCGGGGAAGGGTCTAAACTAGTCCTTGTTGTAAAAATAAGTGGCTAGCATATCGACTTAGTGGTGCTTTTTCGCCACACCATCAACCAGATCTCTATGATTTTCTAAGGAAGATTCGTCCACTCCATTGTAGAGTTAGGGTAATATATTTGAAATTTGAACAAAGTAGTCCGTATTTGCGCCTGGACATTTTCCAAATCAGTCTTCGTCTACGGCAATATTCCGTATGCATATGAAAGTGAAGGGATTGCGAATCCTTCCAATGTTTTTATTTTGTCCTTCCACCAGTTTCACACGTCGCACGATTTGGACAGCAAAGCAGAATATCCTATTACTAGTTGGAGCCTGTCTTGGTCATAGTTTGTATATAGACGCACCGATGGTGGACATGCGGCATATACCCAATTTTTAAAAAAGGAAGTAGGTAATCACCGCAGGGAGGAAGAGCAGAAATTCCTCCGGCAAATTAATGACCTGAATTTAACATATACTATGCGCCAACTGACGGGTGTATAATGGTGTTGCAGAAACTCTTACCGCGTTCTAAACTGGGACCCCTCTAGTCCTTCGAGCTGTTTATGGTTCCATAAAATTTATACCTAAGATAGTGACAAAACGGGTGCCTTCAGCGCAAATCTATTGAGTGAGCTGGGTATGCTAGACGGGTAATCCCAAAATCCACTCCAATATTCTTTTGCTTCTGTCAATGAAAACTGTCTTGTTTGCATGTGCCCAATGGAGTCATCTAAAAAAGGTCCGCTGGTTGCCTCATATGTTGCACTCTGAACACGTTTAAAATTAACTCCACCATACCGTTGCAACCGACTGAATACGACAGAAAGTTTCTCCTTGAGTATACCTAGAATTTCAATCACATTTGTTTCACTGGTAATAGAAAAGTGGTAGACCTTCACTATTCACCTGCTTACTGATTCAAATTGACCCAGCAATGTCCTACCTCAAAGTATCACGCGAAAATCTAAATGAATCTTTCCGGTCACTCAAACCAGTAACATGAAGATGGAACTTCTAACCGGGCAGCCTCAGAATCGCAACTGCACCAAATGACTGTACTTACAGTAATGACATATCAACACAGAGTCGAGACCCAGTCTCATCTTTTATTTGAAACAAAACTCTCAGAGTACCGGCGATGGATAGCGAATGGGAATACCAAGTCTGCTTAATGGATACATTTCCGAAAATTTTTTGGAATTCGTCTTGAAACTAACCGGAAACTTGTGCCTGGTGGTGAGGAAGCAAGTTGAAAGAGAGGATTCCCCCTGGTCTGAAGTTTCCTTCGAGGCTCGGAATAGAAACTCGAATGGAAAAATTGGATAAAAGGAGAGTTTGAACAATTTTCTCAGGGTCTAATTTTCAGCATGATTTTTATCCCCGAACCCGGATTTTCCCGACCCTGTGAAGAAGAGTACTTTGGGGAATATTGAAACTGGCGGTCACCTGTTGCGGCATGATGTTGTTGATGCCATCGACTCTTGTCCACTAGCTCCAGCCATGATGACAGTCACTCCCTTGAATTCCTGCTTCCATTGTAGATATATACAATTATAACCTCATCCTCTGGCATTCTACTCCAATAATTGAGAAAAGAATTCTAATATTTTTGCAAAGTTTGGAGATAGTAAAAGTATTTGGAGAGGAATCATTGAAATGCAAAGTAGTGTCTTAGCTTTGTACAGCACCAGTCAAATCTTAACCGATATTGTGCGAATCTCAGTACAAGGTTCCTAGAATTCAAGTTCAACTTTCAAAAAGCGAATATTTAAACACTACCAAAAAGCCCAGAGCGTTATTAATATTCTATTAACAATTTTAGAAGGCAAACGCCAACTAGACTGGCAAACTAATTGTTTCCACTCCCCTGGGACAAAACTTTAAGTAAACTAAGATTTCATATTGACAATGGTTTTCGATAAGTCAATTGATTGCCATTCGGCAGCTCACATCCTTTTTCATTAAAATGGAAAATTGTCTGAGAAAGACTTTAAATATTAACAGATGCCGTCCAATTTTGAAGCTACCCCTTAAGGTATATGAGAGCACTTCATTTTAGCAGTGAATTTAGAAGGTAAGTAACGGGTGATGACCGCCACAATTTTTCAACGAAATCAAAGAGGGAGGATCTTCCTCTTCCTCCATGTTAACCCCATTAACCCCGCTCCCTTTGGCAAGATCACCCTTTACCATGATGATACCCCCATTTGATTATTCCGTTTTGAGGGAAGAACTGCAATGGAGTTTGAAAGGGAAGCCCTCCCGCTACATCCTTCATTTCTCTTCCCCCCCCCCCGTGTGCGCCATAAATTTTTAAGGAGAGATGACTGCCGCAGTTTTTTAATAAGTTTAGAGAGGGGAAACAACTTCTCTTTCCTTCTTTAAACCCTGCCAATTCCTCTTCCTCCGGGGGTAAGGCTCAAAATTCAAACTTTACCATGACGTCATAAAAAAACAATCGAGGGAGTGTGGCTTTTTAAGGGGGGTGACCGCGACGTATTTCATCGAGGATGAAGAAGGGGCCTTCCATTCCCCCTTCCTGTCCATTCCCCTCCCGGGGAGATGGGGTTGAGAATGCAGCTTTCACTTGTATTTGACTAAAATATTTTTAAGAGTGAAGTGAAAGGCCTAAATTTAGAGTGTAAGGCGAGTAAAACCGATTTCTAGTTCTTCTAGGTTTCAACACGCCAATTTCAAAATATTTTTGAAGTTCTATCTAGTCATGACTAATAGCCCTTCCCTGTAGAATTGACATAACGAGGACCAGTAGAGAATTTGAAAAACAATATAATATATAGGGGCCTTCCACAGATTTATGGATAAAATTATCTTTGTAAAATTAACCAACCTTGACCACATCCTCTAATAAATTCCGCGAAAATTCTAAATTATGACGGATTCCTCCACAACAATGTCTACTTTTCCCTTGAAGCCCCATAACTACCAAATGCTCTTTAAACTTCCCGCAAAAGCCACATTGTTCCGCAGAAGTCATAAATTTGCTGATCTTCTCACATATTTCATTCAAAGCACGTTTTCCTGACGATGATCCGAGCGGCATGAGTGGCTCCTCATAGTCACCGCGAACCGGTACCCCAGTTAAGCTAAAAGTCACTTCAAAGTATTCACCTAACATTTAAAGATATTCCAGTAAAAATAGTTTGTCATACTCAGGTAAAATGGATTTCAATGTCATTCGCATAATCGTGGGGTTACATAAAGCTCTTCATTTGGCTGTGGGTTTTTTTCTTGGAACTGGTGAGCCACCAGAAGAGCAACTGGTAAAATGGAACATAATCTTAAGTGATTCCCGGGTGATGAAGTTACGTCTTCAAGGTGAGACCGCTCACGGGTATGGTAATCAGTGAAATTTTTTCTTGGTGGTAGCTTGCGCACAGGTTGATTGGTAACAGCACTGATTTGCGTGTGTCGATCTTGGAATATGTGCTAAATTTTGAGGGCTAATGCGTGGTTGATTAATGATTAAAGAATGGCACTGTGACTAAATAAATTCATCATAAACGTAGGCTTGAAAGTCGGCACGGAGTACTACTTAGATCAGAATGAGAACGTGCTACAGACTTCAGTTTTACTTTCACCTTTTTTCAATGTATTTCTACATGAATTTCATCGAGTATTTTAAACTTATGTGGGGAATTAGGACACAATCGAAATCTTGGTAAAGTTTCCTAACAATTAAGAAAAAAAGAGTAGCTATATCGGCAACAGCACTCAACTCAGCGTCCCACGACAGAAAGTAACCGAGTCGAAAACTCAATCGGAGCTCTACCTACAATATGGACATACTCGTAACCATTTGGGGTGCGTTAATATGATAAATTGGGTAAAACATTTATTTGTCGTTCTTTTCAATGGAAAACTTAAAAACCGAAACTCATTCCTAATCACTGCTAGGGAGCTCGGGTATTGTCTGCCCGGAATTCGGGACCGAATAAAAAAATGTTGACATTTTCGCAAGGAAAGCTTTGAATGGCAATGTCTTCTCAAAAAAAATGAAACTTGTGCTTAATCGCTGATCACTCGAGGTCAACATTTAAAATTGTTGAGGATCTGCATATATGGTTGCCATTCACCATTGCCATTGGGGTATAATGCGTCAACCGCACCTACGAGCCATCGCTCGCGGTTACCTGAAATGCGCTTCAGCTTCCCTCAAGTCCTCTACGGCTCTACTCCAAGTGCCCTTGAGTCGATCCATTCGTCGGCCATCCTTGGAGAGTGGATTCCATTGACATTTTGCGCCATCATATATCGCTCTGATAATAGCTATTAGTTTCTCCGAAATGCCCATCCTGCATAAAGCACTCCAGATACACTTCCTGTTCACGATGAAGAGCAGGTGCAGCGAAGATCTAAATTCCATGCACTATTCCAAAATGATCTGTATGGTGTTGATGTGGTTATTGTAGGAGGACTTGGAGTGGAAGCACTGCCTGCTCTCTTTCAGCAGGGGGCACGCAGGTATTCCTCCAATTGTCACACTCAAAACGTGTGCCATTTTTTCCAATCTTAACGATCATCCTTTTCTTGCATTTTCTGGGAAAGATGTGCAGCGATAAATAACTCAGCAGAGAGACCGTCAAGTCCAGCGGCTTTACTCCATTTGAGTGCATTGATGGCTGAAATGATTTTTCTTTTGCTTGGAGAAACAGTCCGTATCCGCATGTTACGTTGACTAGCCATTTCATCGGCAAAAGGAGGAACCTCACCGGATATAATACGTTTAAGAACCATGGTGAAGTGTTCTTTCCACGTCTTGAGTTGTTCATCACCGTGGATGAGAGATAAGTCGACCATTGACGTGGAAAGATTTTCGACCACATGCCAGCTCCTTCGTGATGCGGTATACAGTTCTGAAATCATGCGATACGCGGCATCTTCTGCCTTCCTGACCAGCGCAATAGCAAATTCTATTTTGGCACAGTGTACACTTCGCTGAACTTCTCGGGATTTCGATCGGGATCGGAGTTCGAGTGCGTACCGGTCGCCCTCCCATTCAGCGGACAGTAGAGCCTCCGTTCATCGATCTGCTTCCAATAAGCCAGATTTTATGACGCCCCTTCGGGACGCGAAAGCATTTTCGATGCCGCCCAATGCTCACCAATATTGACTATACAGATTTGCCGCTCGACCAGCAAGATAGCTCTCTCACTATTGGGCGACAGTTGGTTCGTTCAAGCGGTCGATGTTGAACTTAGGAGGTCACCCCAATTTTGCGCAGATGCTAATTTAAGAAGCAGTGCCCCAGCCCTAAAAGGTCTATCATGTTCACCTTATTTTATGAGCAAGGTAGTTAGTCTGGTCCATCGTGTTGTTCCATATGGGTCTAGCCTATCGATTTCTTTTATTATTAGGGCGGCAGAAATGCAGTCTCTTAGTTAAGGATTTTGTTCGGCTTTGGATACTGCCTGTAAAACCCATATAAAACAGATGGTCAGCCGTTTTACTCCACCCTCAGCGTACTTCACCGAACTGCTATGTTGTTTGACTACTCTCTTTAACCAGGATTCGCTCTAATTTTGTCTGAATTTGTTGATGCTGTCATGCAATTCGCGGAAGCACCCAGCCGCCAAGTTCGACGGATGGTGACCCTCGTAACGCTTGATGTCAGAAATGCTTTTAATTCCGTATGATTGAAAGACATTCTAGACATACTAGACAATACTTGCCACGTGCCGAACTACTCTTACAGATAAGGGATAATCTGAGGAGCGGCTCTTTGATCTATGAGATGCCAGAGGGTCAGAAGAGAATGGAGATCCCGTCGGGGGTAGCGCAGGGATCCATCCTAGTTCCGGACCTCTGGAACGCTTCCAATGACAGTCTGCTTAGACTCGACATGCCAGAGGAGTCGCATCTAGTCGGTTATGCAGATGATGTCACGTCGTTCGTTGCTGGACGCACTGTCGAACAGCGCATGGCTATCGGCAAGTCGACAATCGAGTCATAACCAAAGGTAAAGTACCTTAGACTGACTCTTGACTCAAAGTTGAGCTTTTTCGGCAATAAGTCAACTAATGGCAAATACGTCTAGCAGGCGACATCTTCTGATGAGGTCAACGTAGTCTGTTCTGCTTTACGCCGCAAAAAGGAAGCGTCTTGCGTAAACACAGAGATGGGGAGCTTTGCGGGTGGCGCCTACGTACCACACTGTCTCTAAACCGGCCGTAATGGTGATCGCGGGAGTTATCCTCGTTGCCCTTCTTGCTGAGGAGCGTAAAGCTATGTCCGAGCGCAAGGGAGAGGAGCCAAGGGAGGGTGCTGCCCGTGAAGAACGGCGACGTATAGCAGATGAGTGGCAACTCTCTTGGCAAAATGAGAGTAGAGGCAAATGGACTGTGCGCTTTATTGGCAACTTAGGTGCGTGATGACACCGGAAACATGGAGATTAACTATTTCCTTACACAGTTTCTAAGTGGGCATAAAGGTTTTCAGTCCTGCCTACACAAGATTAGAGAGGCACGATTTCCTGATTGTATTTTTTGCAATGGAGCTGCGACGACGGCCATCACACCTTTTTTTCTTGTGGTAGATGGGATGGAATTCGTCAGCACCTCTATTTAGAGACAGTGTAGTTCTTGAACTAACAGTTCCCTTCCTCATCTCCCTTCCCGTTAGTGAAAAGAATTTCCTAATTTGAAGGCTCCGCAGAGCTCGGGGGCTAGCCCGAAGTAATATCACAAACGGTTTCGCTCCCCACCGATTATTTGTCCTACTTTATTGTAAAATATATGTGCTTACCACTGCATGCACTAGCGTATGACATATGTGTGATCCGAGAATGTTATACTCTGAGGAGCGCTTCTTGTTTAGCTGTTTTACCAAAGTGGGTTTATTGTAAAGCAGTAGATTTCCAGTTCATTTCCTAAATGATATTCTAATAGTTTAGAAGTGTGTGCCAAGGCATTCGAACACCACTGGTAACGAGGAGGCTGACAGTGTGGCTCGCCAAGGGTTTGCCTGCACAATGGTGGAACAAGAGCCAACATGTGGCATCTGGTTACCCACTGTCAAGTCTGCCTTGAAGGGTGAAATTGTAAGGATTCGTGCAACCAAATGGAGAAATTTGAATTCTAGTGGGCAGGCAAACATTTTTATGAAAGAACTTTGCCCTTTAGAGGGGCATTTTCCTTGTCCCTTAATAAATGGGATATAAAAACCCTGGTGCGGCCTTTAAAGGGGCTACAAGGGAAAAGCTGGGGAGGCGCCATATGTAGCCAATATGAGGAAGCATTTGCTATGCAGCTGCCCGCATCTTCAGATATTAAACGAAGAAACCCTAGTAAAGCTTTTTTCAACGAAAAATCTGCGAGCTCTCTGTCCGTGGAAGTTGTTCTCAGATTTCAAAAAGCTGGCGAATTTCTTTTCCCAAACCAGGCGGGAATGCTTTGGATGTTAATAATATCTTTGGAATTGCTCGTCAGCTCCTACCTTACTTAGTTAGTAACTTTAGTTCGTCCACCTAGTGAGAAAGGAGTGACCACATAAGAAACAAACGATGAGACAAACTTATGGAGCTGATGCGGAATTGAGGATCAAATCAGTAGGAAATGTGCGGCTAACAGAGGAAAAAGATTGTCAACCCTTATCATATTGGGGGTTCGGATCATTGGAGAGCCCCCGGTCCAAATCTAAAATGAGATTGATATAGTGTAAGTCTTCTTCTTTTGTTGTTGATGTTTTGGTTTGGATGTTGGGCGACATGTTTTGGATTTGGAGCGATGCTTTTATAAGGTTCTTTACATTTTAGTATCCAAAAACTTCGTCAAAAGGTTAGCTCCAAGCCATCTTTTTACACTTCTTTAACTCTTCATCATCATCAACGGCGCAACAACCGGTATCCGGTCTAGGCCTGCCTTAATAAGGAACTCCAGACATCCCGGTTTTGCGCCGAGGTCCACCAATTCGATATCCCTAAAAGCTGTCTGGCGTCCTGGCCCACGCCATCGCTCCATCTTAGGCAGGGTCTGCCTCGTCTTCTTTTCCTACCATGGATATTGCCCTTATAGACTTTCCGGGTGGGATCATCTTCATCCCTACGGATTAAGTGACCCGCCCACCGTAACCTATTGAGCCGGATTTTATCCACAACCGGACGGTCATGGTATCGCTCATAGATTTCGTCATTGTGTAGGCTACGGAATCGTCTATCCTCATGTAGGGGGCCAAAAATTCTTCGGAGGATTCTTCTCTCGAACGCGGCCAAGAGTTCGCAATTTTTCTTGCTAACAACCCAAGTTTCCGAGGAATACATGAGGACTGGCAAGATCATAGTCTTGTACAGTAAGAGCTTTGACCCTATGATGAGACGTTTCGAGCGGAACATTCTTTGTAAGCTGAAATAGGCTCTGTTGGCTGACAACAACCGTGCGCGGATTTCATCATCGTAGTTGTTATCGGTTGTGACTTTCGACCCTAGATAGGAGAACGGTCTCAAAGTTGTATTCTCCTATCCTTATTCTTGTTCGTGTTTGTGTTTGACCAGTGCGGTTTGATGTTGTTGGTTGATTCGTCTTGGGTGCTGACGTTGCCACCATATATTTTGTCTTGCCTTCGTTGATGTGCAGCCCAAGATCTCGCGCCGCCTGCTCGATCTGGATGAAGGCAGTTTGTACGTCTCGGGTGGTTCTTCCCATGATGTCGATATCGTCAGCATAGGCCAGTAGTTGGGTGGACTTGAAGAGGATCGTACCTCTTGCATTCACCTCGGCATCACGGATCACTTTCTCGAGGGCCAGGTTAAAGAGGACGCATGATAGGGCATCCCCTTGTCGTAGACCGTTGTTGATGTCGAATGATCTTGAGAGTGATCCTGCTGCTTTTATCTGGCCTCGCACATTGGTCAGGGTCAGCCTAGTCAGTCTTATTAATTTCGTCGGGATACCGAATTCTCTCATGGCCGTGTACAGTTTTACCCTGGCTATGCTATCATAGACGGCTTCAAAGTCGATGAACAGGTGGTGCAACTGTTGTCCATATTCCAACAGTTTTTCCATCGCTTGCCGCAGAGAGAAAATCTGATCTGTTACTGATTTGCCTGGAGTGAAGCCTCTTTGGTATAGGCCAATGATGTTCTGAGCGTATGGGGCTATCCGGCCTAGCAAGATAGTGGAGAATATCTTAAAGATGGTACTCAGCAACGTGATACCTCTATAATTGCTGCACTATGTGATATCTCCTTTTTAAGGTTTTGTGTGAAACAAAACCTTATTAGAATCGAGACGGTGTCTGTCTGTCCGTCTGTCCGTCTGTCTGTCTGTCTGTCTGTCTGTCTGTCTGTCTGTCTGTCTGTCTGTCACACCCGATTTATTCGGAAATGGCTGGACCGATTGTCACAAAAATTGGTGAGAGTATGTAATCTGGTGATCCCTTTACATGCAGTAAGTGGCGCTATCTTGTGTTAAGTTTAAGGGGGGGCTCCCCATACATGTGAATGGAGGGTGCAAATTTTTTTTTCACAGAATGTAGCCATGTGAGGTATCAAATGAAAGGTCTCAATTAGTACTTTTCGAAACTGGTGCAATATTTGATATTGGGTGAAACATAGGGGAGTGAGGGCTCAAAATATGACCCCTAAAAAGTGTAACAGGTCTCGTTCTCAGAACCTATCCAACCGAAAAATCTGAAAAAAATCACAGTGGCGCATCTCTACGAAATCTAGGCCTCAAAATATATCCGATTCCGATATCTGCACAAATAAAGTTAATAATAGTATATTTCCACATTTTAGAAATTTACCCGGCACCCCTCTCATGTTCATCCCAGAAGTACAAAATTCGGCATGCGTGTAATGAAGAACATAATGCACAATTTGGTCAAATTTGAAGAAAATCCAATTATTATTAACAAAGTTATAGGAGGTGAAACTTTACAATTTTTTGTGAATTTCGTGCACTCTACAACCTGCATGACGTCATCATCACATATCAATTCGTCAATACCACAACGAAATAAGTTCTTGTGAATTGGGTCGCTGAGAATTATTTTGTTTTAGTTTTTTTAGTTATTTGCCAGCCAGACATGTGTGCATGTAGGTATATAATATATGCGTGCTAATGAACTTTGCGGGTAGTGCCTAATTCAAATAGATATAAGAAGTAAATGGGAAATATGGGTACGATCAATTTATATACGTGCATATATGTGTACAGTATTCCGAAATAGGCAGTTTGTTTGTTTAGGGTGAGCGTAATATCTATGGCTGTAATATGTACGTATGTCTCGTAGTTTGGAAAAATATGAAGGATTATGTTGGATTTGTAGCTAAATACGGATAGAAAAATATGCGTTGAAATTTCTTACATAAGATGAACACAAAACCTTTATATCCGAAGCGCGAGCTTCCGGTATTCCGACTTGTTTATGTATGAGACAGATTATGCCTCGTTGCCAATCGTCAAGCATTGATTCGCTGTCCCATACTTTGAGCACAAGTTGATGAACCACTTGGTGTAACTGGTCGCCTCCATATTTAACCAATTCGGCTGTAATTCCATCGGCTCCTGACGACTTATGATTTTTTAGCCGATGAATCGCACGGACTGTTTCTCCTAAACTTGGTGGTGGCAGTATTTGTCCGTCGTCTTCAGTTGGCGGGACCTCCAACTCGCCGATGTTCTGGTTGTTCAGTAGCTCATCAAAGTACTCAACCCATCGCTCTAATATGCCCATTCTGTCGGAAATCAGATTTCCCTCTTTGTCTCGGCAGGATGAGCATCGAGGTGTATAAGGCTTCATCCTGCTGACTTGTTGGTAAAACTTGCGCGCCTGGTGCGGTTGCTCCCTGTACTTTTCTAGTTCACAGACTTGTTGGTTCTCCCAGGCTTCCTTTTTCCGTCTGTGAAGTCGCTTCTCCGCTCGGCGGAGTTCGTGATAAGTCTCTGCGCGTGCCCGCGTTCTTTGAGAATGCAACATTACTCGGTATGCAGCATTCTTCCGTTCCGTTGCTAGCTTACATTCATCGTCAAACCAGCCGTTCCGACTCCTTTTGCGGCTGGGGCCAAGTATATTTGTGGCCGTATCCATGATAACGTTCTTCAGGTGGTTGTGAAGATCATTAGTTGATGCTTCATCTCCAGGTCCTCTGTTGACTGCGGTTATTGCGGCATCCATTTCCCTCTTATAGGTGTCGCGGAGGGTTGTGTTGTGGATGGCTTCAGTGTTCACTCTCACCTGATTGTCAGAGGGGATTCTAGGTGGTATTGTTATTCGAGCTCGGAGCATTATGCCAACGAGATAATGATCCGAGTCTATATTGGCCCCCCTATATGTTCTGACATTCATCAAGGCTGAGAGGTGGCGGCGTTCGATCAACACGTGGTCAATTTGGTTGAAAGTGGTCCCGTCTGGAGAGGCCCACGTATGTTTGCGAACCGCTTTCCGCGCAAACCAGGTACTTCCAACAACCATTTCGTGTGACCCTGCTAATTGAATAGTCCGCAGTCCGTTATCATTTGTTTTTTCGTGTAAGCTATGGGAGCCAACGTATCGCCTGAATACGGGCTCCTTCCCTACTTGGCTGTTAAAATCCCCAAGTATCATTTTGATATCATATCTGGGACAGGCTTCGAGGGTTCTTTCTACTGCCTCGTAGAAGGTATCCTTCTCCGACTCTGCAGTCTCCTCTGTAGGGGCGTGAACGTTTATGAGGCTTATATTTCTAAACTTGCCTCACTCTTAGGTTGACCTTATTCTGGAATTGGCCCTTATAATCATGTTATACAATACAAGCTCAATAAGCAGAGCCTAACTTAATCTCTTGAAGAATATTATTTTATATCTCATCTTCTTTAGAGAGATCCTTACATTTGGTGGATTTTTCTGCTACATTTCTTTCTCTTCGAGATAACTTGATTGCAGGACTTAGCGCTCTATTTCGAAGGTGCAGATCATTTAGCAGTTGAATGCTTATGGAATAACTTAAGGAATTGCAAATGGAGCTGAAAAATTTAATATCAATAGTTGCCACTATCATTAGCATTAGTTTCAACACCTGGATGCTACTATTCGCCGTAAATATTTCCCGCGATATTCAACGTCTTGAGTCGTCCGTGGTATTGTTGACAAACCATCCATCAGATACATTTACTAAAAAAATTATAAAAGATATCTTCCTGACTGAAGACAATATCATTCAATCAAACTGGCACGTTCTGGCATTTTAATAATATTTTGATTGCGCAAAATACATAGGTAATGCTGCTCGATTGATTATGATGACTCGCCCACCTTGCACCGTGAAACGTTTGAGTATATAAGATGCAAACGAGGCACAAATAGAAAGATGAGGCTGATCAGGTCGTCGTGGAGAAGGTCGTTTGGTTATAATTGCGCGACAGCTTTGGCGATGGTTATGAAATGGAAATATGTTGACATTCGTCAAGTTTTCAGAGGTTTCAGTGAATTAGCAAAGTGTATTTACCATTGAGGGGGTTTTTTCATTGATAGGTTTGTAGAGATCGATAAACCTAAAGAAGTAATGGAAGACAATCACCAAGTCTGAAATTTATTGGCGACAGTCTACTCAGCAAGCTTAAAATGATACTGATGGGTCAGTGGTTGTAAGGTGAAGAGTAAAAAAGGAGTGCCTACTTTATTCTAAACCCTGCGCTGTCAAACCCTTTTTATCTTAGGCTATTGAAATAATCAAT
Source organism: Hermetia illucens (assembly GCF_905115235.1). Lineage (NCBI taxonomy): Eukaryota > Metazoa > Arthropoda > Insecta > Diptera > Stratiomyidae > Hermetia > Hermetia illucens. Next base: position 160,560,710 of record NC_051851.1, on the reverse strand, counting down.
ATTTAGCCGTAATTTTTGACTCCGGTGTGGGATACCTTTTGAAAATAACTTCATTATTTACAACCTTTTTACCTTTAAATACCTATCAGCTTTCCGCAACACTAACTCCACTTCCCTTTCCTTTTCAAGGTCGGCTTGCTGGTACAGGATCATGTCCCGAGAAGCGTGGTTTCTACCCAATTGGTGGTCAATGTGATGCATACATTGAATGTGTCGATGGTGTCCCACAGGAGCGCCTCTGCCCCGACGGTTTGCTCTTCAATGAGGATACCGGCCCACATGCCTACCCTTGCCAATATCCCATCGATGTAGATTGTAGAGCACGATCATCCCTGCAACCGGCCCAACCTACTGAACGATGCCCACATCAATATGCTTACTATCGCAGCGGGGACAGCCGCGATTGTGGAAAGTTCGTTAATTGTGCAGCTGGTATCGCTTATGATTTTAACTGCCCAGAAGGTTTGGCCTGGAACAAGGACACCTACAAATGTGACTGGCCCGATCAAGTTCCAGATTGCGATGTTGAGGCTTTCTTGGGATTCAGCTGTCCACAAATTGCTAAGAGTCCTGAATTGGGTGATGAAGAAACCCGTTTCTATCGGTCAAATGCGGATTGCATCCACTATTTTGCTTGCGTAAATGGCCGACCACGCATGTTTAGATGTGCTGATGACCAGGCTTATAATGTGGAGACAAATCAATGCGAAGATGCTGCTAATGTTACCGGTTGCGCACTGCCACCAGATGCCCAATACAGACAGCAACAACCTAAGTTGGTGACAGTGCAATACCGACAACAACCTAAACCTACCCCCACCCCAGCTTTCTCTCCTTTCTCACAATTCCGTGGTTAAAATTTGTTATTAGTTTCGTGTGTGCTATGAAATATATTTTAGAATCCTCAATTAATTTTCCAGAGTCTAGTCGGGGAAAACCTGTTTTTTTTATATTTTTATGAAATGTACTTTGATTTTGAAATAAATTGTACAGATTGTCGATAAATAATTGCGATGGGGTTTGTTTGTGATAGATACTAATTGGAGATACTTAATATATGTTACTAATTGCTTTTACATAAGGCAGGAATTCACTTAATGATTTTTGAATAAATTGTTCCTGAATTTCATTCTATAGCTGCTGCCTTTGTCTATCTGTCTCTCGTACGTCGGGTAGGTAGGTAAGTATCGGTGGCCGCTCCGAGGAGCCCAATTAACGCTGTGGTGCGCTGTTTTGATGCATTAAACTGATAAGACTGTGACTGCTGTTATGAGGGCAAGCAGGCAGAGTCCAGCCGCTTCAGATCTTCAGCGTCTGCTCGTTGCATTCACGAAGGGGAGCAGCTTTCCCACCCCGCAGCTATTATAGAAATCTCTCTGGAGTCCCCAAAGAATGGTGTACCCAGTGTCCGTGGTTTGACTTTAGCTAAGGCCAGGCAATTGCAAAGGAAGCGCTTGAAGGTCTCCCCCTCTTCTCCGCAGCTTCGGCAGTGGAAATTGTAGGGCGATGGTCCCCTATGGGCTAGTGCCCCGTGCTGTCCGCCGTAATATTGTATACATTTACATGGGTCCGGCATGAAGCTAGCGCTATCGGGTCAAATCCTTCATGGCCTGGCATCGGTGGTGCGCCTTCGCCATCTGAGTAGTGAGAGTAGATTCCACCCTGGACAGTCGTCAATGGGACACAGACTAAGCCCCCCAAAGGACATCCAAGAGCAGAGCCAGTTGGTCAGCCCGTTCATTGACCTCAATGTTCGTATTATCGGGAACTCAGAGGAGGGTGATCTTGAGTGAGCCTTTCAGACTGTTCAACGCACTGCTTCACCAGCTTGGAGGATGTCGTCGCTGAGTACAAGCCTTTAATGGCTACTTGGGTATCGGTCAGAATGGCTACGTTGCGCTTAGGGCTCAGACCATTCCCTAGCCATCGATAGGCTTCCAGTATCGCCGATTGGAATACACTGCTGAAACCTGGGAGACTATACGACTCAGATACACTGTGTGGATTCGAGAAAATTCCAGCACCGATTGCATCTTTGTTCCGCCGGTGAAGAATATTGTGTCATAACCTTGCAACACGCCACCGGCCTTCCATTTTGCCCTGGTTGAAAAACCTACAGCAAAGTTTCTCGTGTGTTTGTGTCTGGCATAGTCCGTGGGGAATGCCCAGATTTCCCGAGTACTTCCTCTATGATGTTACTAATACGGCAGGGCTTCGCTGTACAGCATCTAGACAAACGTAATCTGACGACACTGCACGCTGTATGTGGAGATCTAGGGGGTGGAGATACAGGAGTATTTTGAGAGCATCTGCCGGGCAGGACTGCAGAGCCCCAGTAGCACCTGCACACGCGGTTCTTTGAATCCTATTAAGCTTCGTTCTACTGTAATTTTTGCTCCAAGCCTGCCACCATTACAATAGAACCGTACGTTAGGGTAGGACGCACCATAGCTGTGTACATTCAGAGAACCATCCTCGGTTAGTGGCCTCATTTCTTTCCAAAGGTTCACTATACAGGGCTTATTAACCCGCAATTTAGTTCCGGATACAGGATTACATCCAGATACTTTACATTAGAGAAAGAACTAATCTTGGTTCATTCAGCCGCTTAGGTGGAATTCGGGTACCCTTGTCTTGGTGGTGAATATCATTAGTTCCGTTTTGGTTGGATTTATGCCGAGTCCGCATCTTGTGGCCCACAGGCGCACCTTTACCTACGCTTCTTCCATGATGTCACCCATAATGGAAGCAAACATTCCTGACACTAATATCACCGAGCCGTCGGCATACGCCACCAACTTCACCCCGCAGCTGTCCAATATTCACAAAAATTTCCTCCATCACTATTAACCCAAACACCGGAGAGATGGCGCCACCCTGGGGTGTGCCTCTTTTCACTGCGTTAGTCAAGTGGTTGCCTCCCAGATCCGACTGGATTGTCTTAGTTCTTTGCATGGATATTAATCAATGCGTCAGATATCCCTCCAATCCAATACAAATCAAATCTTCGTTGATGGCGTTATTACTAACATTATTGAATGCTCCCTCTATATCCAAGAAGACAGCTAGGCTACACTGCTTGTACTGCAGTGATCACTAAACCCTGCCAATTACTTCATGGAGAGCGGTTTCTGTAAATTTGCTTTTGAGGTAGACATGCTGGGACTTAGAAAAAGCCATTCCCTTCTCTCTCAGGCATGATCGTCCTTAAGTGAATGTCCAGGACACTCTCTAGGGTCTTCAACAGGAAAGTGGTGAGGTTGATTGGTCAAAAGTCGTTTTCGAACTCATGGCCGTACTTGCCCAATTTCGGTATGAAAACCACTCGTGCGCGTCTCCAAAACTGTAGTACATATCCCAAGGAAATACAGTTTCGGTAAATCTCTACTAGCCACGGCACAACCCTTCTCAGCTACTTCTGTAGCATGACTAACATTATACCATCTGGAGCCAGAGATTCATATGCCAAGAAGCAGCCGATGTTATCCTCGGTAATTACCGAGCTGATAATCTCACATGGCTGGGGTGGCCGCAAACCCTTTAAGCTATGCTCTGACTCACAGTCCTCCTCGCTGGCGGGAAAGTGCGTGTGAACCACCAGTCCCAGGGCTTGATCAGGAACCTTCCGACTTTTTAAGAAAGAATGGGTTCCTATGTTCCTTGGATAGAATCTTACTGAGCCTCGCGGATTTGCTGCTGCTCTCGATGTTCTGACAATAGTCCAACCAAGACTGCCTCTTGGCGGGCTTGTTGGCCGACTTGTATTTCTTAAGGCAGTCCTTGTATGGCTGCCAATATTTATGCCTCTAGCAAATGTTGGAGATTTCCCTGGTCAGCTTCCTGAGGCTGGAGAGATCTACATTCCAACAAGGTGGCAGTGTCTTTCTGCTGTATTTAGTAGGGCACGAGGAGGAATGCCTTTTTCAGAGCTCCGACCTTTATCCGATCCGATCTTACCTATCTGCGTACCGGAGAGTTTGCTCTTAATTACTTGACCAAACTTTCTCCAGTCGATCGTCCTGTGGTTTCTAAACGGTTTGGAAACCTCTGCGGCGAGATCTAGACTGAAAAGTATCCAATTGTGATCCGAGAAGGATCTCTGGTCAGACAATCTCCAGTCCTCCACCCTAAGAATCCTATTGTCGGTTATTAGGGTGATATCAAGGACCTTCTCCCAACCATCACAGTTTTCCGAGCTGGAGAAATGGAAGGTTAGTGTACTGCCCCTGTTACATACCGATAGGTTTGAAGTAATAATAAAATCAAAGAATGACTTACCTCTCTCGGTGATTTCCGAGCTGCCTGAAAGCGTATGCCTTGCATTGGCGCCACAGCCTATCAAGAGGTTGGCTTTCTTTATTGCTATGGTGTTCGTCAGATTCAGTTCTTCTGGCGGAGCTGATCGGTCGTGAGCCATTTAAGCCGAATAAATACTCACATTCTTTGCCCCCGCCTGCTTCAGCTTGACCGCGACTAAGTCGCTGGAACTCAGGTCCAGACACAGAAAAATGTGCAGACTCTCCCTCGGGAGGATACATGCTCTAGGTCTGTCCTGATCAACGTCTCCTGGGCTGTGGAATGAATTAAAATATTTGCTTTGGAGTCCTTTGATGGTTCGGTCGCCTCCGACTCAGCGTTCCTATATTAGTGCGATGTCGATGTCTTTCTCAGGAGGAAGACAAGTAGATTAGCTAAGGCGCACTTCGACTGATGCAGATTTATCTGCGTTACCCTCAGCAATGATCTGCTTGCGTGGTGGATTCGTCAGTCCCCGTCGGACTGTCGATCCTCATCTCCTCCAACAGCTTGTTGGCATCGTCGATTGGATCTAGGTCGTCGTCCGGTTTTGCAAAGCGGAACACTTTTACCCATGCGTTCCTGACTCCGAACTGCACTTTATAGTATACCTTTTCCGGTGCCTCCAGGTACTCTCCGTTTATATGGAGTAGGAAAGGTTGGCTTGTTGCCTGGGGTTCCTCTTCCTTTATAACAACCCAGTCATCCATGGGAATCCTGGGGTTTTAAAAGCGCAGGGACAAGACGGTCAATCTGACTTACTCACTATCCATTTGGTTGTCCATAGAGCCAGTAATACATAGCATGACAATAATAAAAAGTTGGTATATAAATTGTTTTGGTTTTAGTGAAGATTAACGACTTAAAGATGTGGTAATTTTGTTAGAAATAAATAGAATAAGAGCAAGTCCGTGGAATGGCGGATATCCCCTCTGGCCTGTAGAAAAAAAAACACTAGAAAGTCATTGAAATGGCTTGAAAATCTGAAATTTGCGTGTTGCTGATCCCTACATTTGCCTTCATCCAGATCGAGCAGGCGGTGCGAGATCTTGGGCTGCACGGAAATGAAGGCAAGACAAAATATATGGTGGCAACGTCAGCACCGAAAACCAACAAACCAACAACATTGAACCACACTGGTCAAACGGGAAGAATAAGGATTAGATAATACAATTTTGAGACCGTTGATAATTTCTCCTATCTAGGGTCGAGAATCACAACCGATAACGGCTACGATAATGAAATCCAAGCACGGTCGTTGTCAGCCAACAGAGTCTACTTCAGCTTACAAAAACTGTTCCGCTAGAAACGTCTCACCATAGGATTAAAGCTCTTACTGTACAAGGGAATGGTCTTGCCAGTCCTCATGTATTCCTCGGAGACCTGGGTTCTTAGCAAGAAGAATTGCGAACTCTTGGCCACGTTCGAGAGAAGAATCCTCCGAAGAATTTTTGGCCCCGTACATAAGGATGGACCATTCCGTAGCCTACATAACGACGAAATCTATGAGCGATACCATGACCGTCCGGTTGCGGATAAAATCCGGCTCAATAGGGTACGGTGGGCGGGTCACTTAATCCGTATGAATGAGGATGATCCAGCTCGAAAAGTCTATAAGGGCAATATCTATGGTAGAAAAAGAAGACGAGGCAGACCCTGCCTAAGATGGAACGATGGCGTAGTCCAGGACGCCGGACAGCTTTTAGGGATATCGAATTGGTGGACCTCGGCGCAAAACCGGGATGTCTGGAGTTCCTTATTAAAGCAGGCCCAGACCGGATACAGGTTGTTGCGCCGTTCATGATGATGATGATCCCTACATTTATATTTTTTCTGTCATATTTAGTAACAAATAGAAATGTGAAGGGTGAATTCCGTTCCTTTGCCTATGCAATAAGACAGGTTGCTTCACCATGTGACATTGATGGATCAATATTTTTTCTATTCACAGGCTCCCACACCCTATGCCCAGAACCCAATGGAAAATTCCCAGTTCTAGATCAATGCGATGCTTACATTGAATGTACCGATGGAGTTGCAGAACAGAAACTATGTCCTGAAGGAATGGTGTTAACCAACAGTTCTGCTATTGAATGGGAATGCGCTCTTCTTCCCCCTCATCTGGCATGTGGTGACCGCAAGAAACTCCAACCACCTCAACCAACTGAAGAATGCCCACATCAGTTTGGACTGTTTCGAATAGGCGATGCGGCTCACTGCGGTCAATATTTGAATTGTGCCAATGGGGTGGCCTCAGTAACAAACTGTTCTAGAGGACTTGCTTTCAATTCCGAAACATGGCGTTGTGATTGGCCTGATGAAGTGGCTGATTGTGATCCTGAAGCATATCTGGAATTTACTTGTCCTCAAGTAGCTCGTCAAGCACCATTGGATCCTAAAGATGGGGATAATATTCATTATTATCCATGGGAGCATGATTGTCGTTATTATTTTGCATGTGTTAACAGTAGACCTAGATTGCAAACTTGTGGTAAGTCTTTGTCATTACTCACACGGAAGCTCTAATCAAAATTTGTATTTTTGCAGGATATTGTAAATGCTATCATGACCTTATTGATGCTGACATTGGTGGCGCCCAAGCTGATCTGCCTATTAATGCTGAAGCACCGGAAGTGAAAGGATTCAGTGTGGATGAAGTTTTGAATATTCAAGTACCGAAAGGACGCGTTTGATTCGATATCTACAGTCGATTTTTGTTGAATATACATAGGTTGTTAGAAAAATAAAAGGCTGGCTATTTTCTTTGAAATTGCAGCTAATTTTTTATAAGATCGATGGGATGAGGAATTTACCAAGAAATATTGTATCGACGGGACCCACAACTGTATCCACATTGAGGTTTGCCCTGCTCTTGAAGGTAGGTAAATGCGTTTACGCACAGAGTATTGGACTCCCGCAACAGCACGGAGTCAGACTACCAACTAAACACCATCCTGTCATCAGAGAACTAGCATGGAACCGTTTGACACATTACTCCGGGCTAGCCCTCCCGCTCTCCCGGCTTTGGGAGCCTTCAAGTCAGGGAATTCCTTCCATCAAGGAGAAGGGAAGGAAGGAAGGGTGTTCAGGAAACTCCTTGTCATTTAGTCCCTCTGCCGGTCGAGTCCAATATTCTTCGCAATAAGAAGAGCTCGAACATAATGCGCAACATAACTCCTTCTGCCAGCTGCCCCTCAGCATCTCTCTGACAATGGTGTTTGAAGAGAGCTCCTTTGTGTCTGTATAAATCTACTGATGAAAGCAGTCCCACATTCGACAAGAGGAAAAAGTGTGTTCTGCGTCGTCCGCTACTCCATTGAAGAACACACAATCAGGAGATCACGCTTTCCCAATCTTGTGCAGATAAGAGTGAAAACCTCCATGCCCGCTCAGAAATTGGGTAAGGAAGTAATCAATCTCACCGTACGTATATTGTTGATGAGCCGCGCAGTCCATCTGCCTCTAGGTTCATTTTGCCAAGAAAGTTGCCACACGGTAAGAGTGCGTTAACGTTCTTCACGCGCAAGTTTTTGCACTTGAGGTTGTAGATAGCTTTACGCTCCTTGGCAAGCAGGGCAACGGGGATCTCAATTACGGTCGATTCGGAGACAGTCCGATAAGCAGACACCACTCGCCAAGCTCCCCGTCTCTGCATTTGAGCAAGTCGCTTAGGATGCACCTCCTTGTCAAGGGCATACCAACGCGCCCTAGAGCAGAACGGATTGCGTTGCTCTCACAAGAAGAAGCAAAACTCCCATTTTCTCCACTTCACATGATCTGAGCTAGATCGTCCTATAATTTCGGTCCATTATGCAGCTTATCATTTAGGCTTACCCCGATCGTAGTCTTGGCCGAAATTGGGCGTACTTTCATTGTGGAGCTCTCTAGCTTGATCACTAGATGATGTGGAAGGTAATAAACATCCTTATCCTCCTCAATGAAAGGTGCCACTTGTTCCATATGTCTTAACTTGACAATTTCATTTATGGCCTTATGATATTCAATGCGTAACTCCAGATCCTTGTCCAGGCGTCTTTCCAGTTGCCTGAAACGCGCAACCACCCTGTTCCTAGAGTTTCCTAGTGGAACTACGCTTTGGTCGTCCTTGAAGGGTAGAGTCACGGTGTATCTTCCATCCACCTGCCTGTCTGCTTTGTGCCTGTTCATCCGAATGAATCCCTATGCTACTCCCATCGTGATTTCCTCTAGCCCTCTAGCGTCTCATAGAGAAGGGAGCGGTCTTTCAGATAATCCCTCAATGTCCGCAAGAGATAGCTTGGCAGGTGGTGTGAGTCCTCTAATGTGACTAGCATATCCATCCATCAATCTGTAGAGGTATGAATGTTAATCATCACCATCAACGGCGCAACTACCGGTATCCGGTCTAAGTCTGCCTTAACAAGGAACTCCAGACACCCCGGTTTCTCGCCGAGGTCCACCAAATCGATACCCCTAAGAGCTGTCCGACCTCCTGACCTACGCCATCGTTCTATCTATGGCAGGGTCTGCCTCGTGTTCTTTTTCTACCATAGATATTGCCCTTATAGACTTTCCGGGCTGAATCATCCTCATTCATACGAATTAAGTGGCCCGTCCAACGTAGCCTATTGAGCCGGATTTTAAGCATAACTCATAGATTTCGTCGTTATGTAGGCTACGGAATCGTCCAATCTCATGTTGGGGGCCAAAGATTCTTCGGAGGATTCTTCTCTCGAACATGGCCAAGGGTTCACAGTTTTTTTCCAAGAAACCAAGATCATAGTCTTGCACAGTAAGAGCTTTGACCCTATTGTGAGCGAAACAGTTTTTGTAAGCTGAAATAGGCTCTGTTGGCTGCCAACGCGTGCGCGTCCGCGGATTTCATCGTCATAGCTGTTATCGGTTGTGATTTTCGACCCTAGATAGGAGCAATTTTCAATGGTCTCAAAGTTGTAGTCTCCTATCTTTATTCTTCCCGTTTGACCAGTGCGATTTGATGTTGTTGGTTTGTTGGTTTTTGGTGCTGACGTTACCACCATATATTTTGTCTTGCCTTTATTGATTTGCAGCCCAAAATCTCGCACCGCCTGCTCGATCTGGATAAAGGCAGTGTGTACGTCTCGAGGCGTTCTATCCATGATGTCGATATCATCAGCGTGGGCCAATAGTTGGGTGGACTTGAAGAGGATAGTGCGTCTCGCATTTACATCGACATCGCGAATCACTTTCTCGGGGGTCAGGTTAAAGAGGACGCATGATAGGGCATTCCCTTGTCATAGACCGTTGTTGATGTTGAATGACCTCGCACATTGGTCAGGGTCAGCCTAGTCAGTATTATCAATCTCGTCGGAATACCGAATTTTCTCATGGCCGTGTACAGTTTTGTCCTGGCTATGCTTTCATAGGCGGCTTTAAAGTCGATGAATAGATGGTGCAACTGATGTCCATATTCCAACAGTTTTTCCATCACTTGCTGTAGTCAAAGGGTAGTATAGGTCCCGGCGCGAAACGTGGATTGGTACCCACGATGGAGCATAAAACCTGGGAAATGCCTGCTGAACCAACACCAACAGCTCTACTACCAAACCCTATCTCCACCTCCACGTGGTGACCGCTGGGAGCTCTTTCTTAACGAAAAGTTGCAGGCGGAGAAGGATGAAGGCGAGTCTCCCGCGCCTAAAAACGGGACAAATTGTACCAACTGGTCCTCCAGGTTGGGGGTTGGGTAGGGCTGACAACCCTACACGGAAAACAGCTTGTTACGAAGCCACAACAGGAGCCTCGGACAGGACGGATTTTAAAACGACGGACCCGGCAACGACAACGGAATAACGATTTGCGCATTTTCTCATGGAACGTGCGTTCCCTGTACAAAGATGAAGCTGATGAGCAGCTAGCCGATACCCTGTCCCAATATAGGGCTGATATAACAGCGTTGCAAGAGATGCGATGGACAGGGACCGGTTTCCTGGAGAAGAGCCACTACACCATATATTATAGCGGTCATCCAGTAAACCATGTGCTCGGAGTAGGTTTCTTAGTCAGCCAAAAAATGAAACCTGCTGTTATCGGCTTTGAAAACATAAGCGAACGGCTATGCACTCTGCGCTTGCGAGGCAACTTTAGAAATATAAGCCTCATAAACGTTCACACCCCTACAGAGGAGACTGCAGAGTCGGAGAAGGATACCTTCTACGAGGCAGTAGAACGAACCCTCGAAGCCTGTCCCAGATATGATATCAAAATCATACTTGGGGATTTTAACAGCCAAGTAGGGAAGGAGCCCGTATTCAGGCGATACGTTGACTCCCATAGCTTACACGAAAAAACAAATGATAACGGACTGCGGACTATTCGATTAGCAGGGTCACACGAAATGGTTGTTGGAAGTACCTGGTTTGCGCGGAAAGCGGTCCACAAGCATACGTGGGCCTCTCCAGACGGGACCGCTTTCAACCAAATTGACCACGTGTTGATCGAACGCCGCCACCTCTCAGCCTTGATGAATGTCAGAACATATAGGGGGGCCAATATAGACTCGGATCACTATCTCGTTGGCATGGTGCTCCGAGCTCGAATAACAATACCACCTAGAATCCCCTCTGACAATCAGGTGAGAGTGAACACAGAAGCCATCCACAACACAACCCTCCGCGACACCTATAAGAGGGAAATGGATGCCGCAATAACCGCAGTCAACAGAGGACCCTCATACCGAGTAATGTTGCATTCTCAAAGAACGCGGGCACGCGCAGAGACTTATCACGAACTCCGTCGAGCGGAGAAGCGACTTCACAGACGGAAAAAGGAAGCCTGGGAGAACCAACAAGTCTGTGAACTAGAAAAGTACAGGGAGCAACCGCACCAGGCGCGGAAGTTTTACCAACAAGTCAGCAGGATGAAGCCTTATACACCTCGATGCTCATCCTGCCGAGACAAAGAGGCAAATCTGATTTCCGACAGAATGGGCATATTAGAGCGATGGGTTGAGTACTTTGATGAGCTACTGAACAACCAGAACATCGGCGAGCTGGAGGTCCCGCCAACTGAAGACGACGGACAAATACTGCCACCACCAAGTTTAGGAGAAACAGTCCGTGCAATTCATCGGCTAAAAAATTATAATTCGCCAGGAGCCGATGGAATTACAGCCGAATTAGTTAAATATGGAGGCGACCAGTTACACCAAGTGGTTCATCAACTTGTGCTCAAGGTATGGGATAGCGAATCAATGCCTGACGATTGGCAACGAGGCATTATCTGTCTCATACATAAAAAGGGAGATATCACACAGTGCAGCAATTATAGAGGTATCACGTTGCTGAGTATATTCTCCACTATCTTCCTAGGCCGGATAGCCCCATACGCCCAGAACATCATTGGCCCATACCAAAGAGGCTTCACTCCAGGCAAATCAGCATCAGATCAGATTTTCTCTCTGCGGCAAGCGATGGGAAAACTGTTGGAATATGGACAACACTTGCACCATCTGCTCATCGACTTTAAAGCCGCCTATGATGGCATAGCCAGGGTAAAACTGTACACGGCCATGAGAGAATTCGGTATCCCGACGAAATTAATAAGACTGACTAGGCTGACCCTGACCAATGTGCGAGGTCAGAGAAAAGCAGCAGGATTACTCTCAAGACCATTCGACATCAACAACGGTCTACGACAAGAAGATGCCCTATCATGCGTCCTCTTTAACCTGGCCCTCGAGAAAGTGATCCGTGATGCTGAGGTAAATGCAAGAGGTACGATCCTTTTCAATTCCACCCAACTACTGGCCTATGCTGACGATATCGACATCATGGGAAGAACCACCCGCGACGTACAAACTGCCTTCATCCAGATCGAGCAGGCGGCGTGAGATCTTGGGCTGCACATCAATGAAGGCAAGACAAAATATATGCTGGCAACGTCAGCACCGAAGACGAATCAACCAACAACATCAAACTGCACTGGTCAAACACAAACACGAAGAAGGATAAGGATAGGAGAATACAACTTTGAGACCGTTGACAATTTCTCCTATCTAGGGTCGAAAATCACAACCGATAACAACTACGATGATGAAATCCGCAGCCAACAGAGCCTATTTCATCTTACAAAGACTGTTCCGCTCGAAACGTCTCACCATAGGCTCAAAGCTCTTACTGTACAAGACTATGATCTTGGGTTCTTAGCAAAAAAAACTGCGAACCCTTGGCCGCGTTGGAGAGAAGAATTCTCCGAAGAATCTTTGGTCCCCAACATGAGAATGGACGATTCCGTAGCCTACATAACGACGAAATCTATGAGTTATGCATAAAATCCGGCTCAATAGGCTACGGTGGGCGGGTCACTTAATCCGTATAGATGAGGATGATCCCACCCGGAAAGTCTATAAGGGCAATATCTATGGTAGAAAAAGAAGACGAGGCAGACCCTGCCTAAGATGGAGCGATGGCGTAGGTCAGGACGCCAACCAGCTTTTAGGGACATCAAATTGGTGGATCTCGGCGCAAAACCGGGATGTCTGGAGTTCCTTATTAAGGCAGGCCTAGACCGGATACCGGTTGTTGCGCCGTTGATGATGATGATGATGATTTTGATATCATACTTGGGACGGGCTTCGAGGGTCCGCTCAACTGCTTCGTATTTCTAATCTTGCCTCGCAAACGCAGAGCGCATAGCCTTTCGCTTATATTTTCAAAGCCGATAACAGCAGGTTTTACTTTTTGGCTGATTAGGAAACCTACACAGAGCACATGGTTTACAGGATGGCCACTATAATATATAGTGGACTGGCTCATCTCCAGGAAACCGGTCCCTGCCCAATTTTCAATTTTCTTGGATTTCAGCCAGCCTCTCTGGCGGCCGATTTTCCGCAATATCTCGCGTTCTCGACATCGCAGCGTGAAAATTCTTGCATCTCTGCAATCTGGGTTGTTTCCGCTTTCGATCAAGGTATCGCCCACGGGTATCCGTGAGAAAATGCGCAAATCGTTAGCCCGTTTTCGTTACCGGGTTCATTGTTGATATGGTATTGTGAAACTACTATTTCGGAAAATTTGTACGAATTAGCCGGAAATATGAATTATTGGGATACCGATTATTGGGATTCCACTGTATCTGTTTTAGAGAGGGGCCTCTTGAATTCCACATAAGATCATCAAAGAGAGTAAACCGATTTTAATAAGGTTTTATTTCACACAAAACCTTAAATGAGAAAAAGTAATCCATCACTGAAGTCTCTGAAAAAAATATAAAATTCGCTAGTATTCTGTCAGCAAAAGGCAAGACTGGTCACTGTTTAAGTACATTCTCCTACTATGGCTAATAAAGCTCAAAGTTTGATTTTGCAAAACTTGAGGAAAAATAATATTCTAGAAAGCTATTATGGATTCCCCGGCATTACAAGCAATGCGGTCACATTATCCAAAGAAATTCTTGGTTGTGAGTCACATTAGATAAAGCATTCGGAAATTAGAATGAATGATATATTAAGGGCATATGTGCATAAATCATCTTACGATAGTTCAACGAAATGAAGACAATTTAGTAAGATAGAATTTAGATATGCTGAAATCTAGATATTTCGGAGAATCACTTTGAATTTTATTATTGCGCAACTGAATTCCTTCCAAATAGCTAGAATATACCCCAGTACCAGTAACGAGAAGAACTATATCAAGTTCTAGGATTCGATCCCACTTTATAGAAAGCTTGAAGGATACATATATAAGCAAGCAAAAGATTGTTCCGAGTGTGAGATTTCTCATCTTACTGAAGAAAGGAAAAGATGGTTCCTGAAATACTGGACATATATATGCAAAACGGGAAACTTTCCTACCTGCTTCTCTAGAAAATAAAAAGAAAGAGAAAAAATTTCTGTGATTTGGATGAAGAGGGTCCCTTAACCACTGCCTAAGTTGGCAAAGAACATCAGAGCGCTGAAATTTGTCCATTTATCTCTTTATAAATTGTACCATTTCATTTGGAACCTGCGACTAGCGATCATTATGGACTGTTCTTTTTTCATGGCAGTCCCAGAAAGCTCAGCGTAGCGAGTACTTGCGAGCCACAATAAGTAAGAGGCTGAAGGTTAACTAGTCATTTTGTTATCTCTAAAGTGTTAGACTTCTATTTGCGAGTACTTGGTCTAGAGAATTAGCAATAAAATTATCTAAACTATTGACACCATATACTACGCCGTTATAAGCCACTTCAGACCAACCATTTAATTGACTAATAAATGCAATTTTTCTGTGGCAAAATATTGTTTATCTTTGGTGCACTTCGAGCTTATCATTGTTCAGTTGTAAGGAGGCTAAAGCCACATCCGGAGCTCATCGGATCGTTCTATAATTAAATTTGTATCCATCACTTGTTAAAGTTCGTGATAACTTTGTGAGTAAGCAACAGAGGTTTCGTCAGGCGTTCAGATCAACAATCAATCCATATGTGTTTCGACGGTTGTTGTGATAACAATAGCAGTATGGATACCCATACTTCGTTTTCCCCAGCAGATTCATCGGTAATTTCATTGTATTTATATTTTATAATCATTTTTATTAAGTGATCAATATAGGATAATCAACCAGTCATAGTTCTCATGAATAAATTAAATTTTCTACTATTCTAGTTATACCAAGGTGGAATGGATACAACCATAATAAGTCAACCAACTATGCAAGAACACATAATTGCAACACAATATCATACGGATATGAACACCGATTCTGGAATATCCAGCTCAACCACAACCCACCCGTCTCATGATATGGGTTGGAATGGTGGGGGTATGTCAGCTTCAACTACAAATTGTTTTAGTGACACGGGTATGTCAACAACAACCACAAACTATTCTACTGACACGGGGATGTCAACTACAACCACCAATTGCCCAAGCAATGATTTTACAAGTGATACATGGGGTGGTATGTCCTCAACCACTAGTGCTTCTGATGCTTTTTGAAAGTCCATCTACATCTCCATATCAACTGTTAAGCCATCAATTCCACTTACGATATTTAAAACTTCTGGAAAGAATATTCGCAATAGAGAAATATTTCTTATGACAGTATTAATAAAAACTTAAATTCTAATCATGACTATGTATCTTCAGTTGCATACTATCCCATACTATCTTTTTTTTTGTGCGTACACGGAGGTGGAAAATCTTAGAAAGACACGTCCGCCCCAGCTCCCCCGCCCGAACGGCGGAACTACAGCGGGCGCGTGTGGGATTCACATCCACTAAAAACCACCCCCGGTCTCTCCAGCCCCAGCCCCGCGTACCACCATTGAGGTATTACTTCGCGGGGTAGGTTTGCTCTTAGGCACTCATCCTTCTCCTATTTGCAGCTTTCCTCCTTCTTTGTTCCTTCAGCAACTCCTCCTGCATTTGGATGATTGCGGAGCCAACCGCAAGCCACTTCTCCTCGGACTCCAGCATCTCAGTAACCAAGCTCTCCGGGGTCCCGCTCCTGCCCAGCACCTGGTTTAAGCTCCTTCTCTCCATCGCAAATCGTGGGCAGTGAAACATCACATGCTCTGGATCCTCCGGTATGCCATCGCATCTGGGACAGTTCGGAGAATCATCCAACCCAAAGCGGTGCAGATACTGTCTGTAGCAACCACCGTGCCCCGTGAGGAACTGGGTAATGTGGTAGTTGGTCTCCCCATGTTTTCGCCTGTGCGTCCACCGACCTTTCGTAGACTCGTCCCATCTGCGTTGCCAGAAATCAAGCGACTCTGACCTTGCCGCATTTCTACGCTGTGCATGCCCCTCCATATGTCTTGCATTGTACAGGACACTCATTTCTTTGGCCAGAATGTCAACCGGGATCATGCCTGCCACCACCAATACTGCCTCATCTGATGTGGTTCTAAAAGCACTGCAAACCCTCAAAGCCATCCGCCGGTAAACCGAGTTCATCTGCTTCCGTCTCTGAGAGTTTGCAAGCGCCTCTGCCCACACAGGCGACGAGTAGAGCAGGATGGAGCGCACCACTCCGGCTAGCACCAACCTCCGGCAATATTTCGGCCCACTAATATTTGGCAACATTTTTGCAAGTGGCATGCATACTCTAGGTGTTCCCTAAAAGTCAATTTGGTGTCAATTATTACCCCCAGGTATTTGATAGCCGGCTTTGATACGACCGTATGTCTACCGACTTCCACTTTTACAGTGTTATTTTTCCCGCGTTTCGTTATTAAGACCGCTTCCGTTTTCGCGTCCGTAAAGGTCAGCCGGCCTTTTCTAGCCAAGACTTTACCGCTCTCACTGTTTCCGTTGCGTAAACCTCCACATCTTCTGGGTGTTTTGCTGCAATAACCACAGCTAGGTCATCAGCAAAGCCGACAATCGTAGTCCCCTCTGGGATGGGAAGAGCAAGCACCCCATTATACATGATATTCCACAACAGGGGACCAAGTACCGATCCCTGTGGTACCCAGGCTGTGACAACGTACTCTTTGGGGCCCTCATCCGTCCCGTACCAGAGAGTCCTCTCTGAGAGGTAGTTTTCCACCAAATTCGCTAAGTATCCGGGGACACCTATGTCAGTCAACGCCCCTTTAATTCTATTTCAGCTGGCCGAGTTGAATGCGTTTCTGACATCCAACGCCACTACGGCACAGCAGCCGCCAGAAATCAGTGCACCTTTTGCCAGGTTTACCACCATGCCAATTGCGTCTACCGTAGAGTGGGCGCGTCGGAAACCAAACTGGCGTTCCGACAAACCATTGCTGGCTTCGACGATGGGCAGGAGTCTGTTGTAGATGACTCTCTCCATCATCTTCCCCATTGTATCCAACAGGCAGATAGGACGATAAGACGCTGGGTTTCCAGGTGGTTTGCCAGGCTTCGGAAGCAACATCAACTTTTGCTTTTTCCACTGGGCAGGGAATATTCCTTCTTTTAGGCACGGTGTTGGCGAAAAGTTCGGGCCTAGTCTTCACTGACAGTTTCAAAGCTCGGTTGGGGATGCCATCCAAACCTTGGGCCTTGTTGCCACCGAACCTACCACATATTTCCCGCAGCTCCTCCAGTTACACGCGGTATTATGCCGTCATTTAGCTGGACAACAATTTGCCTTCCCCTATTTTCGTGGTGAGGGAACAGGTGGTAACAATCTGTTTCAGAAGGAGCGGACAAGTCACCTGGGGTGATTTCCGCAGCCTTTTCATCACCACTCTGTAAGCCCAATACTATCCCATACTATCTAGTCTTGTTTGATTTCACATGTCATACTTTTTAATAATAAACCTAAAGATACAGGTATCCTATTGGTGAAGCTCAAAAACACCCTGAGGTTGAATTAGCCCATACGAGATATACATATCTGCTGTGCTGTTACTCATATGAGTTGTGTGGGTTCTCAGCAAGGAACCAGATGCACGGCTCTCTCTACTCAACTGTTCCAGGTTAAAATTGGCCCGTCGCATGCTTCTTTTCCTTTCTACACTTTCTCCCTGCAAGAGAAACAGCAGTCGGGCCAAGGAGACCCTCTTGCTGGTGCCTACGACGTTGAGACTAAAATGGTCTGGGCCTCAATCGAGGAATTCGAAGGGACCCTCATAAAGTGGCTGCAATGACCTCCGAGAGACGTCCCTTCTAATGAAGATACGCATGCAGGAGCCGATATCTCACATTCCCTGGTCGGTGATTATAATTGCCGGTACCCCAAAGCGTGGAACGCACTCTCGACAGAGGACCCCAGAACAAAATGGTGTAGAAATGTCTTTGAGAAGTATCGCCTCAGGCCACCGCGTGAACTTATTGATGATTGTTAGGTAATACCTGAAATCGTGCGAGCCTTGCAAAGGACCAATGGAATAGAGGTGGATTGTGTAGAAACACTTGGTGAACCGTAGGAACGACTACCTCTGTTTTCACATGTTTCGTAGTCTTGCATTTCAGGCATGCATTGTCTAGCCCAAGAATTAACATCATTGTTCATGGACGGCCAAAAATATAAAAATTCTGTGCCTCCGCGTTTGCCTGAAAATCGATGGTGGCGGACATTTTGACCTCTGCGACACCCAACAAAGCGTCGGCAACTATATAATCCTTTCCAGGGAAGTATTGAATGTCGAAAGTATACTGACAAAGCACATCTCCCGAAGTTGGCGAGGTAACGCTTTGTCTCGAGCTTCTGTTTCAAAGCAAAGGTGAATGACTTATGGTCCGTGAACACTACGAACTGCCTAGCTTTAAGAAAATACCGGAAGTATTTAATTGCAAGGTAAGCGCTGCAGCTTCGCTGAGCCTGATTAAGTTGGTTAGAAAAGAAACTCAACGATTGCCAGATTTGGTACATCTTTTGAGAGCAGCACCTACGATGATGTCTAAGGTATCAACATCTCTGGGGACCACGCAATCAGGCGATAGTCTTTGGATTTCGGCCCAGACAAGTAGGCGATAAGGGCCGATTGATGGTGGACGGCCTTGGACATAACACGACGATAGAAGTTTAGCATGCCCAAGAACCTTCTCAGATCCTTAACTGTTTTCGAAAGCGTGAAGCTTGAAATCGCATGCACTTTAACTTGGTCCAGCTGGATGCCTTGGGGGGTAGTCAGGTAGCCGAGGAATCTCTTCTGCTATTATAAAAACTTACATTTCTCAACGTTGAATACTACACCTGCGTGAAAGAGACGTTGAAAAATGCACGGACACAGAGGAAGATACAACCAAAACATCATTAAAAACTCGAAACAGAAGTGGAGGTTTCGCAGCACAGAATAGATGATTCTCTTAGAGGTTTGCGTCGCATTGCACAGTCTAAAGACCACCCCAATTAATTCGAAAGGAAGGTGCATATTGCCGTTTTGGGAATGTCTTCGGGAGCTACAGGCATTTGATGGTATGCCTTGAGTGTGTCCAAGTCAAGAAAATACGGCAGTCTGTAATAGAGTGTGCAAAGTTGTGGATCAGTGGAATAGGGTCGTTTTGAATCCTCTGGCCATTTAGACCTCACTAGTCACCACAAGGCCTTCACTCGTCATTGGGTTTAGCGACCATATGAAATGTTGAAGACCAACAACTGCCTGAAGGTCTGCAAATATCCTGCCTAAGAAGAAGAGGTCTTTCCGTGAACTTCTGCGGTGGTAATGGACGCACTTTAGAAAAGATAGAGAAATCAGTAGCGTTAATAGGGTGTTGAGTATCATGGTCAACGAGCACAGATAGGTTATGCTCGGTAGTGATGTTGTAGTAATTTTGGAGAAGTGCGTGAATACGTGGATCTTCAGCGTCTTGAAAAATGATAAGAGTGCTGGACGTAAGGTGAAGTTGCGGGGTCAACGAGCGACCTGTTATGTAAATCCACTAACAATCTGTTTCAGTTCAAGAGGTCATAAATTGTGTGGTGAAGTAGTGCCAGAGCTCCTGGCAAGTCTAGTTTTTGAATGAGAAAGTCAGTCCACACTTCGGAACCGTACTTACCAGCGAACGAGTCTTGTCTGCGGTGTTTAGAATCTGCTGAAAGAAGCTCGTCTTCGTGTCTATCATGATGCACTATTGCTCTACCAACCAGCATAGGGAGAACTCTCACCTTGGTCAGGACAACGACTTCGATTTTCTTCAAAGCTATGGAGAATTCATCTGCTAACTCGCCACATCATCATTCTCAGTGAGCGCTGAGCCTATTCAACCGTGCCTGCGGCCTGTGTCGTGGTGCGACGCATTGCCATCCGCGTATCCGACCAAAGGTGATTCATCAGACATTCCGAATCGTAGAAGACTTTCGTATGAGGCATTTCACAGGTCCGGACCAGTGATATATCCCTTGGGTCGCCCCAGATCTGCCCTTCATTTAACGGTGTCCTTCCCGGGTCTTCTAGAGCAGGGCACGGTTCTTTAAATAGTCATTTGATATCCGCAAAAGGCCCCACGAAGAATTGAAGGAATTTTTCACGTCTAGCGTTACAAAGAGCACCACTTGCCGATAGTGGTGACTGTGTGCATCAACCAGTTTCACCGTTTGGATCACTCTCTAATTCGCATCGTCTGTGGATCGCCCGGTCTAAAATCACATTTTATTGGAATTAAATCCTCGTATTGCGCTAGTCAGTCTTGCTTTGGTAAGCTTCTCAACCAGGTTACCCGCTGTGTCCAACATTCTGAAAAGACTGTATAATGTATTGCAAACTTCCAGCGGGAGGTAAAACGCCCGCTATCAAACATGTGTTGAATACGCTGAGTAGTAAGTCTGGCTTATACCTACCTAAGTTTCAGCAATTCGCTAGGAATACGATCTGGTAATTTGCTTTTTTGGACTTCATGGAAAGGACCTCCTTCTCTAGCTCCTTTACAGTGAACAGTGACAATTCATCAGGACAGCTTCTATGGAACAGGGTTATCAGTGGGGGCGTATTAGTTCTCCAACCGTGCGAGAAGTGGCAGATGCAACAAGCAAGCGAACATTAACGGCCACCAGATGGTGATCCCTTTCGAGGCCGATGTCAGCGCCTCCTTTATTACGCACATCGAAGAGAAAACTCCTAAATCTATTATTGATCGCAAAGCGGCCAATCTGATTGCTTACACGGTGTCGGACAGTTAAAACCCAACTGACCTTATGGGAGGCTCTGTTCTCAGACAATGTGCCATCAATGGCGAGACGGTGGAATCTGCACCAAGAACGTGTTTCCGCGTCACATGTCCGAGGAAGATGTTGTCAGAGCTCAGGGTGGTATTCAGATTTCCCATTACGATCGCAATATCACCTTTAGGAAACGTCGCCGAGGCACAAAAAGACGACGCAGAGCTTCAGAGCCTGAAGGTAAACTATAATCGGAGTTTCCTATTATCGACTCAAACTCTTATTTACTCTGCGAGACCTTAGATAAGGGACCCAGGCCATTCATTCCGGCCGATTTTCGCAGGGAAATATTTCACGCAATACACGATCTTGTGCACCCATGCATCAGGACGACGAACCGGTTAGTCACTGGGAAATACTTCTGACCGTCCATAAACAAGGACATAAACTCCAGACAGCGCATCGCATGCCAGAACTGCAGGGTCAACAAGTACATACGAAAGGAAGTGGGCGTATTCCCTAGGTAGACCAAGCGCTTTCATACCATTCATCTCGAACTCATGGCCCTTTGCGAGACTCGCACGGTTACAAGTGTTGCCTCATAATTATCGATAGGTTTACGCGGTGGCCTCAAGAAATACCTCTGACTGGCATTACTGCGTAATCATGTGCCGAAGCCTTCTGTCCAGAGTGGATCCCGCGCTTTGGAATATCAGCCGTAATCATCACGGACCAAGGAATGCGGAGTTAGACAAGCTCCGTGGCTTCAAACGGCAAAGGACTACTGCATACCACCCACAGTCCAATGGTATGCTGGAGCGTTGGCACCGGACACTGAACACCACTATAATGGTTCGCGACGATTCTTGCCGGTCCTTGCTTTTCGTCCGCCTCGGCCTCTGCATAGCCCACCGAGAGGCGTTCACGGCCAGCCCCGCGAAGCGTCAGATTCGCTCGGCGAGCCCATTCACGGGATCACGTGGCTGGGTTTCAGCTGGGGCGGAAGTGCGCATCCTGAACGCCATTGGGAATTCGCCTCTGCCGCCGCATCAAATATCAAGAGAGACATTCAAATAGCGACTACTCTTGTCGAACGGCCCGTCGGCAGCTTTAACGAATACAATAAAACTGAATTCTTACCGCTTACAATTAAAACACGTCTAATTTTTGTTTCCCATAACTATCGTGAATTTTCAGATAACGTGGAATAAATTAGTTAAATTGATAAAAACAGATTAAGAAGATAAAACATATGAAAAGCAGGTATTAATACTTAACAGTGGAACTATGCAATATAAAAAAATCTATCTAGTGTGGAGGAATTAATTGTTCTAAATATAGTGTAAAAAAAATGCAAGTCAATTGGTTCTAAATTGTTCGTTTTGGTAGACTTCAAATTTGTTGCTTTCAGAAAAATGCATTTTAAGTTCTAAATAATGAAGGTGAGGTTTAACGTGAGAACCAGCTGTGTTGGCATAATTTCACGATCCTCTTCGGACACAGATTGATTTGGTGACCACAATCAGAGAACAGCAGTAGTGGTTTATCTGAGCGCAGGTTCAGCATTCATACCAGTGGATGCAAGACCTATCTAACACCTCTGGGGCAATTGAGGCGTACGACATCAGAGTTATACAACTTGCGTTGTATTCACGCCTGGGCCCACAAGCAGATCTTAATTCCTGGTTCCCATGGTACCAGAAAACCTCCGGTGAAGATTTGTGGCCACAACCACTGCAGATAGGTCCCATTGCAGATTCGGGTTTGTTCGCCCTCCTCGAGTACGTGAGGGCGTTACCACCCGACGAAGCTCTACTATAAGTACTGAAAAAATATGGATAAGTCCATCTTACATTTAATCTGCAACGCCTGCACCATAAAACTGGCCTTCCAGATAATCATTCTTCTCGTGCCTAAACTTTTCAGTCTGTTCTAAATTTTTTTTTGTAGTATTTAATAAGGATTTCTTCATTTATATATTTCAAGTCGATCTCGCAACACATATTATAGTGTTTTTGCCGGTATTCATACCCAGAGTGCTCAATATTGAGATGGGAATCCAGAGTTGAAACTGTCAATGATGATGCCTAATATTGCTTTATCACTTTAAATAGGTTGCGGAGCCAATATCTAGCCGGTGGAATTGAAAGATATATCATCATTTAAAGTCTATCCTCCTATACTCCTTACCATCACTTCATTTTCACTCATTGCACAATTCAGTTGAGAAAAACGATAGTAACAACTAAGGCTAAAAATCAATTTAATGCCAGCAAAACAACAGAATAAATGCTGCAATTCACGATACTAATTGCGTTAAAGAAATCATCACTTTTGACCCCCCGCACTCCTTGCTTTTCCAATAAATGTTAAAACTAAGACCGGCGGTGTCCGGAAAGTACTAATCGAGATCTTTCATTTGATACCCAACATGACTATGTTCGGTGAAAAAAAATTGACAATCCCCTTTTGCCTTTTGCTTTTGAGAAACGTCCCCCTCAAACTCCATGTGGGAAGATGTTACTTACTGCATGTGTGACTGTTCACCGTTTCCACCTTCTCACCGAATTCCATATCAATAGGTGTAGTCGGTTCTGATAAATGTGTGTGTGACAGACAGACAGACATTGTACCGATTTTAATAAGGTTTGGTTTCACAAACAAAACCTTAAAAATTGATCTTCCGTAAGTTTTAGAGTGGTTTCGCCCCTTAAATGGAATCACTGCATAATAGAGTGAAGTGTGTTGGGACGATGAAATTTCTATAATTATATCTCTTCATATGAGAGCTTTTTTTTGCAACTTTTTAGTAGCGATCATTATGAATTGTTTTTTCCAAAAAGCTCACCTTTGCAAGTAATTGTGTGTCATGACAAGAAGACGCTCAGGGCTAGCTAGACAAACAAGCGCTATTGGTTGTTATCTCCAAGATATTAGACTTTTATTAGCCAATAACTGATTCGGAAAAGTAATAATTATTAGTAATCAGTACTATTAACGTCACTTAAGATTAATCATCGGAGCTGAACAAGTTTTCTTAGAATTCCCAAATAAATGTAACTTTTCTGTAGCAACTGTATCTTTAGTGTACTTGGAATTTACCTTTATTTGTAAACAGACCAAAACAACATCTGGGGCTAGTCAGATCTTTATATAATTTAATTTGTGTGTTTCACTAGTTAAAGTTTGTGATAGTTTGGTGACTAAGTAATAGACATTCCTTAAAGCACTCTAATCAGTAACCTTCCCACATGTGCTTCGACGGTTGCTGCGATGAAAATGACCAAACGGATGATCATAATTCATTCTCACCACCAAATTCATCGGTATTTTCATTGTTTATATTTTAAAATTATTTTATTTTTATAAAATAATAAATTATAGATTTGCATTATTTTAGATGGGTCCAACCATTGTAAATCAACCAACTACGACTGTGACAAACATGATACACTCAAGCGACGATATCACGATTGATATTTGTGGTTGTCTGTGCTCACCTGATGATGATTTTGATACTTGAACGCCCGTCACCAATTCATATTAATTTTTAAACCCTCGAAACACAGTAACATATTCGTATTTAAAAAACTATATTTTTTTACAATAATGTTAATAAAAGTTCAAATTTCTAATCATGTATGTACTTTCAGTTATTTGTTATTGAAAATGCCCCTTACTATCAAATTATATTTCACATTAACCAGTAGTCGCTCTTTCCAGCATTAAGCCCAGGGATGTAGGTGTCCAATTGGTGAAGCTACCGTCACTCACCATGAGTACTGATCGATCAATGTAGCAGAACAACTTTCCAATGCGGTATACCTGAAAAAGAAAACATTATTGTTATTAAGGGTCTTCCAAAAGTCGCGCCCAGATATCAGCATTGGATAGTGTACTAAGAACTACTTTTTGTTTATGCCATTTTTGGCCAATATCAAGTAGATAGATTTCCAGCACATTAAGCTTATTCAAACTTTTATGAAAATGGTCAATCTTACTGCGTACAGGGAGAAAAAGTCCTTGAATAATTTCAGAAAAATTACTACAATCATAAACATGTACTCTTTCGTGTGATTTAGGTACTGCTGGAATAAGTGGCTGATTTTTCTTTCATTATTCAAAAGGAGGAGCTGTCACACCCCATGGTTAAGGCTATAGATTAATGATTGGTTTTCAAGGTCCCAATAAAGACAGACGATTTTGGTTTTCAACAGGATGGAGCCACAAGTGACACAACACGTGAAAACTTTGCGTTATTTTTGCCTAAATTTGGGTCCACCAACAACAGTTGCGAAATTGAAAAAAAAAAAAACATTTCGAGCGCTAACTTTCGGGTGAGTTAATTGTTTGCGTTCGTATGGAAGTGCTGAACCATATTATACAGGGTGCGGCAGCATAACTTCCTTTTTTAAAATGCGCGCCACTCAGTTAGTTGATGTCATAGCGGAGCGCTAGTGGTCTCGTTCAAGAGGAGATACTGTAAAGTTTTGTCCCGACACGGTTCAGTCACCATCACGCGTTGGAATAGTGAGGAGCGTGCCTTTGCCGTTAAGGTTTACTTTTCAAGCGGATGTTCGGTTATTGCAACACAGCGTGCATTTCGGAATCGCTTCAATTTAGCCCCGTTGGCTCCCGTCCCAGACCGCAAATCAATTGTTACATGGGTCACTACATTCAGACAAACTGCAAGTGCGACAAAAGAAAGAACTGGAGTCCCTCCGCCCGTTAGATCACCTGAGAACATTGAAGCAGTGAGAGCGTCAATGTTGCGATCGCCACGGCGTTCTGCGCGCAAACACGCATCTGCCCTTGGACTATCCGATCGTTCTGTGAGAAGATTTCTTCGTGATGACCTTCATTTTCATTCCTATAAGATGGCGATAGTGCAGGAACTTTCAGAACGTGACTTCAATTCTCGGATGAACGCGTGTGAGCTTCTTCTTGATGTCGTTCCCGACGGTGCTATTGTTTTTTTAGCGATGAAGCCCATTTTCATTTGTGTGGGTCGGTTAACAAACAAAACATGCGCTACTTTGCATTCACCCAAAGTCACAGTGTGGAATTATTGGTCCCTGGTTTTTTGAGGAAAATGAGGTTACAGTGACAGTGAATTCGGACCGGTATGTAAACATGCTACAGAATTTTTTTTTCCCACGGCTAGAAAATTTGGATTTGGGGGACACTTGGTTCCAACAAGACGGTGCAACAGCACACACTTCAAGAGCATCGATGGCTGTTTTGAGGGAACACTTTCCAGAGCGCCTTATCTCAATTAGAGGCGATTTGGAATGGCCGGCACGCTCTCTCGATCTGTCCCCTTGTGATTTTTTTCTATGGGGTTTTTTGAAATCCCGTGTTTATGTGAGCCGTCCAAGAACCCTACAAGATTTGAAGACCAACATCCAAGAAGAAATTGCCAACATAACACCTGCTATGCTAACAAGAGTCATGACAAAAGCCAGTAATCGGTTTACGCAATGTATGGAGAATGGGGGACGTCACCTAACAGATTTGATCTTCAAAACAATGTAAATAAAAACTTTAGACATGTACCTACATTATAAAAAATAAATAAATATTTTCCGATGCATACAATAGTTTTTATTGAGTTTTGAAAAAAGGAAGTTATGCTGCCGCACCCTATATTTTACATATACTATAACTGTAATCATGATAGCTGGCCTTAACCGCAGTTATAAGCACTTAGGCCCAAAGCAGATTTTTTATGTTATCCTCTAACTTTAGTGAATCCGATCACGTTCTCTAAAGACATAGAACAAGCAGATTTTTCAGTAAAGAAATCGTTGCCGAGGAATGTTGAAGTATATTTGTCTAAGTTTGAGAAAACACGAAAACTACGTGTTTCTAACACTGTCAACAGATAAAAGAGTCCTTTTCAAGTTTTGTGTAAAAAAAACCTTATTAAAATCGATTTACTGTCCGCTTGTCCTTTTTTTCATACGTTGGAAGGTGGAAAGGTTCAAAACCTCTGCTGGCTCCTGCTATACGGTTATGTGAGACTTTCACTCACTAAAACCATCTCCGCCTCCTTGGCTTTCCCCGCGGGATTGCCATTTCGGTATTACATCGTGGGGTAGGATCAGTGATGAACTGCAGTTCCAGTCGTTATTTGTAACTTTCCAACGAAGCTCCTCCCTCCACAGTAGATTGTGGATCGCCTTCATGAATTTTTCCACAGCCTTCCAAGATGTTTCAGAGGCTAGCATGTGGTCCACGATATTCTCGGGTGTCAACCGTGCCCCGGCGTCAATTTCCGCCTCCGCTCTGTGTGCGGGCAGTTAAAAACAACATGCTCCGCATCCGCCGCAATCATCACGCATGTTGGACAATACGGGGAGTCGTCACGCCCGAAGCGATAAAGGTATACACGGTATCCTCCGTGTCCACTTAGGAATTGAGTTAGGTGGTAACTAACCTCACCGTGCCTTTGTTTGATCCATTTAGAGACATCTGGAATAATCTTGTGTGTCCAGCGTCCTTTAGGTGAATCATCTCATCTTTTTTGCCATTCGAAAATAGATTCACTTTGTGCTAATTGCCGACGATAGGTATAGGACTCGCCGATTGCATATGATGAATCATAGAGGCGTCGACCCTCGTTCACCAAGATGTCGATGGGAATCATGCCTGCCATCACACAAGCTGCACCGTCTGAAGTTGGACGGTAATCGCACGATGTTCGTAATGCACTCAATCGGTATGGGGCTGCGATTTTTCTTCTATTTGCTTCCAACTTCAATGACGGTGTCCAGACTGGAGCTGCATAAAGTAAGATGGAGCTGACAACTCTCGAGATCAGAAGCCGACGGCTTTGCCTAGGACCACTTATATTTGGTAACATTCTTGCCAACAATGTAACCACTCCGGAAGCTTTGATTGCTAAATTTTCAAAATGGGACTTGAATTTCAGTGTTTGGTCAACCATGACTCCTAGGTATTTAAGCGTTGGCTGTCCGTCTGTCGGTCTGTCCGTCACACGCATTTTTCTTGGAGACTGTAGCAGCGATTGGCATCAAATTTGGTTAAAAAGTGCGAACTGTGAACGCCCATCGATACAGTGAGTTACATCCTTTTACATCGAATTTAGGGGGGGGGGGCATATATGCAAAAGGGGGGTGTAAATTTTTTTTACCAAATATAGTCGTGTGAGGTATCAAATGAAAGGTCTCGGTTAGTACTTTCCAAAGCTGGTCTTAGTTTTAATATTTGTTGGCGGGGAGTTCGGGGGGTAGAAAATGATCATTTATCTAACGGGGCCATTCTTAAAAAATGCACAACCAAAAAATCGAAAAAAAGTCAAGAGGCTGCCACTATATAGTGGATTGTCTTCTGCAAAAAAATTAGGACCGATTGCCTCATTTCTTGAAAGGGCACTCCATACTGTAACTCAGTCGGAGTGCAGATGCTTCTGGTGGATTGTTACACTCCAACAGCGCGTGCTTTGTGTATTGGCAGGTGGAAATGTGCCTCGTCCGAATAGAAAATGACGGCGTCCCGAGGAAGCGCAGCAAGCATGTTTTCACAAGTAAGTTGTCTGGCTTTGTAATCACGTACAATTCATAGAAGAATACCATTTTGTAAGGAAGCATATGAAGATGTTCTTTAACTATTCGATGAATGGAATGCCTCGAAATTCCAAGAATGTTTGTTTGTCTCAATATTAAACCTCGGGGAGACCTTCAATGGTGGCGCGAGCCTCCTCAATGTTTCTTATGGTAGCGATGGTGTTCTGGTGCACGCTTCTGAATGGCGACCCATGCATTCACCCACGAAAAAAAATCGCTTTCGATCGGATACACGACCGCGGGGGCCAATATTGAACCTCAAAAGAAAGGTACGTTGCGAGCGGGTTTTCAAAATATGCTTTAACATAGAACTTGCGCTGTTGCACAGACCACATCATGTTGGCGACTGAGTGGGTTCACAACAAACCTCCTAAGCTTCTCTGTCGAATGATACCACTCCCAGCACACATCTGCTAAAATCCTTCTATCTGTGACGTGACATCCTGTAGTTTCACGTCAACCACACCTACGCACCAAAGCTGTCAATTTGTCGGAATATCTTTCAGTTTCCGAATAGTCTTCATCGAAGCCTATACTCCTCATCTACTACTCTGCGTCAGGTATTTAGAGCGGCTCGTCAGTCACTGTATAGCCAGTTGTCGCCCCTTTTTTTGTAACCTATCTAATGACACCGCTTCTCGCTTTTTAAACAACATTTTCGAGGGTACCTTTCCCACAGTCGACGCAGTTCTTCTTTTAAGATTGTGTCAGGCAAGAGTACCACGATGACATGACGTAAGCAATTGTTAACGATGCTTTGGAGTAATATTGGTGGTCATTTTCCATGTATTGCTTCCGCATATCAGGACAGACAGAGCAGTCTTTTAGAGAAAATAATAAGGAGGACCTGATCGCAATAGCAGTGCGACTTCGTTGCCGCCATCAACAGAAACAATGCTACCAAAATAGACAACTTTACCGACACTGAGAAACTTGGTTTTTGATAGTGTTCATTTTCAGTCCAACTTCGCTTGCCTCTTTTTCCCAATCCAGACAAGTTGGGCCAAGGTACAAGTTTCGGTGTGAGGACAACCAGATGCCATTAGCATAGTGGAGATGATTAAGGAAAGATGTCATGAATGTCACTGAAGTTTTTCACGTCCTCTGTATAAGGCACCATGAAGGACGTCGTAATACGAAGGAATAGTATCGGCGGGATAATGCTACATTGCCGTTTTGGATTTCTAATTCATCTGAAATTTTACCTCGATTCAGGGTGTGATATTTTGAATATTGCTCTGATAATCGCTACTGGTGCTCAGAGGTGGCGGTGAGGAAGACGGAGCGGCAACCCTGTCGGCCAAACCAAAACCAAGTGACCGAGGAGAACCTCCATAGTGGTGGCACTGGGAGACGCTGTACTCACTTTGGTTTGCCGGCCGTGATGCAGTAGGCGAATGCTCCAAAGGCCTAATCAGGGCGATCAGTCTGCACGGGGACTCATCTGAAGTGGCAAATTGGTCAGGAAACCTTACCAGGCGTATACTGGTACCATGGGAACCGGGATAGCCCCTGGACTCTCATACTTCCCGTTGTATTTGAGCACAGCTCGTTTGTTTGCGGTT
The DNA here is from genome assembly GCF_905115235.1 of Hermetia illucens. Taxonomy (NCBI): domain Eukaryota; kingdom Metazoa; phylum Arthropoda; class Insecta; order Diptera; family Stratiomyidae; genus Hermetia; species Hermetia illucens. The sequence continues at coordinate 160,530,746 of NC_051851.1, read as the reverse complement.
GGCCCCCCTAATGGGAGTTTCATGGTGGTCGTGGTTGTGCTCAAGCGAGAAAAGACCTTCGGGCCTCGGCGTGGTGTTGCGTTTCAACACGGGTGCCGTACTCCTTAGTTCGGTAGAGATTTAGGTAATTCTTGCGTCCACCAGTATGAATGCTAAGCGATGCACTTGGTATAGACTGGTACCGTTGCTGCTTGTCTCAGCGGGGCTCTGAAGAGGACCGTAGGATTAAGTCTCCACGACAGGTACCTACGGTAAACACTCAAGGGCTTAACTGATAATAGCTACTAGTTTCTCTGGAATGCCAACCCTGAGCATAGCTTTGTACACTCGATGTTGGCGGTGACGAACGCTTTCTCGAAGTCGATAAAGAGCAGGAATTGATGTGATTAGTACAGATAATTTCGCACATACGGGTGTGTCACGATGTCTTGCCATTTCATTCACGAGAGGTGGCACTTTACCGCATGTTATATGGCTGAGAACAATCAGGCTGCTCGACATCGCAGATAAGGTGCCTACCGTTACATATTGAGAGACTTCTCACCATCTGCAAGTTCTTTCGTAATGATGTATACGATGCTAAAAGCATACTTTTCTTGTGGAAGCTTCTATCTTTCTGATCAGCGTAATAATAAATTCCGTTTTGCCATGGCCAACGATGTGCTGCTCTTTCCGAGACTTGTTGCAGTACCGAAGCTCAAAAGCATCACGCTCCTCTTCGTTCGCAGTGCCAACGAGAACCTGAACCGCAGTCACCCAGATCCCGTGACAACCCTTCGAAATTTGGTCGCTAATCTGAATTGCGCCAAAAAAAAAAAAAAAAAATACCGATGAACGACAGTTGGATTCCGAAAGCTGACTCCATTGAGCTTCAGAGGGCGTAGGCTCTCCGACCCTGGAAGGAGATATGAACTGCATATAGAAGCGAAGACAAACAGACATCGCGTGATGATCAAGCTCTCTAGTTTGGGACATCTCAAAGACGCCTAAATCTACTGCTCAACGTAATTTCGTCAAACTGATTCAAGTTGCCGGCCAGTCGAACCTCAACTGACTTTATGATAGGCTGTGTGCTCGAAGGGAAATCCGACTATTTATTTACTAAAGGTTTGAAGCAGCTGCTAGTTGGGCCTGAATTTCACTCGGCGGATGTTTCAAACCCGTAAGTATAAAGGATTGCCTATGCATGACTATGCCTATGACTCCACATGCGGGCTAATGAAGAAAATAGAGCTATGGAGTGTATACTCATCCATTAGGATATGTGGGAAAACTATCCGGATTTCAAATATATTATGGGATTGGGGATGGGAATTTAAAAGAAAACAAAATCAAAAGTAGAACAACTTCTTACTATCCAAAAACCTACCTGTTTTCCAAATTCCCGTCTCCCAGGCATTGGTGCAAAAATAATTCCACGTTCAGCACATCGTTGCGAAACCAGCTCCTTGAATTCCAATTGAACTGGTGGATCGATTTGTAGATCCATCAGAGCGGGCGGTTTAGATTCCGGTACAGACTGTTGCATAATATTCGGTATTGTAGGCGGTGGAGGTGTTGAAGATTCACTTGGAGCACCAGTTGCGCGGTGCATTAATTCCAGTGCTCGCCTAAAGTGCTCCTTTATTGCCGTTTGTTGCAAAATATCATCGGTTAGCAGATTTTTCCAGCCAGTATACCATCGTGAAATCTGATCTAAATTTGGGGCTTGATTTAGCCAGATGACAAGCGTTTGCATCCACTTAGGGAAGAAGAACTTGTCGAGAAGTTGTGCCATGAGTAGGGTAGGTATTAGCTCGTGCCACTCCCAAACTTGGTTCCATAGTTCCAAATCTTGTTGAAGTGGATTTATGATTAATTCACTCAAAGTGATTTGGAGCTTTGGAATAATGTGTTTCAGAAGGAAACTTGTCATCTCCCCTTCGCCGAAGGCACCTTTCCATGGGGTAAGCATTGCTCTTGCTGATCTATCGTGTGGTACCCAAGCTTGCAGCGCGTTACCAAGTTTCTCTCTGATTGTCGGATATATCATTTCCTCCATTTTGTGGCCCAAAATTGAACTCCATGGCTGCACCCAGACATGAATGGGGATCGTATCCGTCAAAGGATCCCAATTTTGCACAGCATGTTGTAACCGAGGCAATATCAACTGCTCCAAAACATTATCTAATATCCATGTAGGGAAAATAGGAGCCCAACAGTCTAACAATGCTGCCATTTGTTGATATTGCTTCGGATTCCATTCTGCTGCAGCTGTCCGGAAACTTGGTATTACGCCAGCCCACACTATAGAAGAATACGGATCAAAAACATTTCGTCGCTCCGGTAGATGCATATCGAGTATTCCCTTCCACTCTTTGATTGTTTCAACATGTCGAGTTGGCTCTGCAAGTGGTTTCCAATCCGCCAGTTCGTTGTTGACTAGAGGGACAATTACGCCGGCCGCAAGATCTCCCAAACCGAACTCTTTATATTCGGTAGCAAAGTCTGTTTGTAATTCCATGAACGTTCGTCGGGCCTTCGAAAGAGTTAGAGGTACTTTCGGATTTGTTAGATCTTCAACAAGCTCCAACGCTTTCTCCAAGGTGTAGATGTGGTTATCTTCCAACTTGATAATTTCTTGTAGATTTTCTTTTTCATGCTCAAGCTGCTTTTGACGATCGTTTGACTCGTGTTCCGCTTTGTCAATTGAAATAATTTCCTGTTCGCACATCTCAACGATCAAGTTCAAATTGTGCATTAGCTCGGGTAGTGCAAAGTTGGTGCATCTTTTCATAGCACGTTGTTCGAAGACGTCTTCGTCCTGAATTTTCGTTTGTCCGATGGCATGGTAACCGCTGAGGACACGTTTTTCCGGACCGGTCATGTCAATTACAGGAACGTTTCCAAGTTTGTTGCTGGTGATCAAGGTGAATTCATTAGAACTTGATAGCGGGTGTTAAAGGAGTAAGTAAAACTTACCTAAATCGATCACCCAAGATTGAGCTACTTTTCTTGCCTTTCTCGATAACTTCCTGAACAGTTCGGTAGTAGTAGCGATTTTTTTTTTCCTTTTTCAACTTTGGTATCTTTCCGCCACAATGACGATTTTTCCTTGAAATCCTTTGCCTCACGCTCGTCTTCATCCATGGCTTTTTTTGCCTATTAAAATTAAATACATTCTTTGATTATATCTGTGTGAACAATTCAAATTATTCAAACCTTTTGTCCTGGAACACTCGCCGGCGTCTCGGGCCCATATGCACCAATAGCTCCACGGCCTTTCCGCATATGAGCTTCCACTGGTCGCGAAATACCTTGCAAATCTTTTCCTAAACCTTTTCCTGGTTCGTAACCCATCTGCAGTAGAAGCTTTGCGCCGATACCTTTTGTATGTTGTTCCCATGATGCAAGTTTTGCAGGCCCCGAAAACGAATGGGGAGTTGGTCGCTTCGATTGAGGTCCGCTTCCAAAGCCCGACATGCTTGGACGAACCTCGGGCTCACTATCTGATTCTGAAGAGGTGTGCGCGTCTTTTCGGCTAGTGGAAGGGCCGTCATCTTCTGTGAAGGGTAGTATCATTTCTTAGTTTATTTGTCGAGCGAGATAGAGCTTTTATAAAATCAAATTCAATATTTTAATCTTTAAAATATAAATAAAATCCACTTAGATATCACATAAATGCGGTTGTTGAAGGTTTGCAGGCAAATCCTTGTGGAAAATGCGTGCAGTAAATATAGAAGACCAAATTTAGGATGGTAACAGCTCTGAATCTCCAATAACCCCAGGCTGAGCACTTTCAAGGCTAATACTAAAGACAAAAATTAAGATTTAGATAGCAATCGACGCTTTGGGTGCGTTAAGCAGGAATAAATCAGGGCCTAGATCCGCCTCTCGAAAAGGGTGATCGGGTAGTAGGTCTTCAGGACCTTCGGCAAGTACAGGGTATGCTGGCACCACCGTAGGTTCGCCGAAAAGGCCACAAAATCCCCCAGTCACTGCACATTCCCTCCAAAAAATTAGATGTGCCGGGAGCTCTGGCGACGACTACCCGAAATGCAGTACCACCTCCTCTCACAATTTACGACCCCTTAAACCAGCGCCACTACCTGGGCGATACAAGCGCTGAAGTCTCAATTTGTCCGCATCCCGGGATAATAATTTAAAAACGTAATCGTTAAAACTCGCGGCAGTATAACAGGCAGAAAGAAATTAATTTACGACTTTGATGAGCATTTTCTTGGCGTTTCATTATTGCGGAGAATTCTATGGATTGCTAGTGGATCTACACAACAGGCCCCTTATTCACCCCACACCATCCTCAGGTCATCAGAAAGAATATCATCCTACACGCCATACATACTCTTTCAATTGTTTTTGAAGACGTTGTCGACCCACGTATTCACGCACTTCTTCAAAATCCTCACAGCAGTAAAGTAACCCTGAGCCCATTAGGCATGATGCTCTGCACCATATCAATACTACTAGCTCCGCTATTTTTTCTAAGCCGCGTCCATTACCATCGCAGAAGGTGTTTGGGGAACTCCTTAAGTAGGGTATTCACAGACCTTCAGACAGCTGTTGGTCTGCGCTATTTCACATGGTCCCCATACCCAATGGCGATTGAAGATCTTGTGACTGTTACAGATGTCTAAATGCCCAAACAATTCCAGACCAATACGGCATTCTACATATTCTCAATTTTATGCACTCTATCGCGGACTGTCGTAGTTTCTCGACCTTGGACATTTCATTTAATCTCTGCAGCCCCCACCCATTCCGAGAACGGCAATATGCATACTTTTCGAACTTTTCAAGTTTACAAGGATGACTTTTGGATTGCGCAATGCGCCGCGAACCTTTCCAGAATTCATCTATTCTGTGTTGCGAAACCTCCACTTTTATTTCAAATTTTTTGGATGATGTTCTGGTCACGTCTTCTTGGTGCGTTATAGTACCGACCCGGCAGGAATTAGGAAAGGGAAATAAAGGTCGAGCTCTGCGAAAGATTAAGAAGAAAGGGGCCGGGCAGGACGAGGGAAGTTTTTCCAAAGAAGAGCGATCGGATGAAATTGTGTTGAACTTTTTCTAGGGCAAGCCAATTGCAAATGCGCGGAAAGGTGATGAGATCACGAAGCAATAGTTAAAGATGCTCGAAACGAGAAATGTGAAATGTGTTAAGGAGGATTCAACAGAGTCAAAGTCAGAAGAGGTACGCAATATGAATCGAGACATTTTAGGAGCTCGATTGCTGACCTCCAGAGAACTTAGACCTCCGGCATGATAAAGGGTGGCCGCCAAGGGAGCTTTAACTACAAGGTATTCAAAGTGAGTAGTCAACGAGTTGTTGACATATCTCTTAAATATTTCGGAAGAGGGAAGGGATATAGGACGGTAATTCTCGGCAGGTGTATGATCACTACTTTTACGTATAGTGATAACGGGAGCATCTTTTCACAGACTAGGAAAATGATAATATCCGAGGCTTTTGTTAAATATTATGTAAAGAGGGAGGGAATCGATTTTGAACAAGAAGAGGTCAGAAAGCCTAATGTTGGCTCCAAGATCGCCAGTGAGGTCTTTAGCCAAGAAAGAGATAAGGAGGGGCATTCCAGAAGATGCCGAGCAGGCTGTACTCAGCTAAGGGAGAGAAGAAAAAGTGGAGAGGAGGCCAATCAGTGAAAAAACCTTGAAGCAAGGACATGGAAGGAGGCTAATCAGGGTTATTTGTTTTCGGATGTAAGTTTCCACGTGTTGCGAACTGGCTTTTTGGAAGTTAGCAGACATGCGGATAACATAGGGATTGAAACGAGCGATTTTCGCATCGAATTTAAAAGCAACAAAATGATGAGCACCAGGGGCGGCGTAAGGGAGAGCGCCTAGAAATTGAGAAACGCAGCACATAGGTAGGTTGGAAAGGACAAAATCTGGCAAGATTGAACTGGAGATCGACATAGCTATTTATGAAGAAGTGTAAAGAAAGAGAAGAGTGGAAAGAGTTATTGTGTTGGGAGATCGGAAACGTTAGGACAGGTGAGCAGAGTGAGATTAAAGCGACCATAAACAATGAAAAGAAGAGAAGGGAAAGGTACAGTAAGGATACCCGAAATTCTGCGGAAGAAATTCCTGTGCAGATTTGAAGGACTCAGACAGGGGAAATATACACAGGAAATGACAAATGGACTTGTTTTGATGGGAGAAATGTGTAGGGTAATACAGTTGTAACTGAAAGGAGAGTAGGAAACGATGTGTTCAGCAGGAAGGGGAGACGTTACAGCGATCAAGACCCCGCTGCTTATGACCCAACCCAAAACCCTTCTATCTCTATCACAACGAAAGACAAAGGACCTTTCAAGGAACTCGGAATTCAAAATCTTATCATCCAGCTAGGGTCTTAGGGCCATGGAGTCTCGTTACCTTGAGGGAAGCTATCGCACAGTTGGAGATGCCATTTCTCGTTAGGTACACACACAAAGAAGGTGCCACAGATCAGTATGTTTTGCTTCTGATGTGATCGAAAATGTTGTCGGAGAAGATAGAATAGGCTTGCGTGAATACGGTGGTTGGTGGGACGTTGGAGAAGAATTGCGTTGAAGCCGGTTTTTGACAGCAGCAGGGTGACCAGTGATGTTGCGTTGTACTATTATCCCATTAATGAAACATAGATGCTGGATGGAATTTGGCTTGACAGGTCAAATGAATTCACATCAACATTTGACGTCTAGTGTCTAGAGTGGTATAGTGCCAGCATTGACTAGCTAGGACTGCAGATAAGGAACGGGGCAGGAGCACCCGATGAAACACTCAGTGGCTGCAAAACGGAAGAGATCTTATGGACTGCCTGTTGGATCATCGTTAAGTTCACAGTGTCTGGCATGATCCCGGTTGACATTCTGGCCAAAGAAATGAGTGTCTTGTACAATGCAAGACGTATGGAGGGGCATGCACAGCGTAGAAATGCGGGGAGGTCAGAGTCGCTTGATCTCTGGCAACGCAGTTGGGACGAGTCTACGAAAGGTCGGTGGACGCACAGGCTCATTCCCAACATTAGGGTGTGGCTTGAGCGAAAACATGGGGAGACCAACTACCACATTACCCAATTCCTCACGGGACACGGTGGTTGCTACAGGCAGTATCTGCACCGCTTTGGGTTGGATGATTCTCCGAACTGTCCCAGATGCGATGGCATACCGGAGGACCCAGAGCATGTGATGTTTCACTGCCCACGATTTGCGATGGAGAGAAGGAGCTTAAACCAGGTGCTGCGCAGGAGCGGGACCCCGGAGAGCTTGGTTACTGAGATGCTGGAGTCCGAGGAGAAGTGGCTTGCGGTTGGCTCCGCAATCATCCAAATGCAGGAGAAGTTGCTGAAGGAACGAAGAAGGAGGAAAGCCGCAAATAGGAGAAGGATGAGTGCCTAAGAGCAAACCTACCCCGCGAAGTAATGCCTCAATGGTGGTCCCGCGGGGCTGGGGCTGGAGAGACCGGCGGTGGTTTTTAGTGGGTGTGAATCCCACATGCGCCCGCTGTAGTTCCGCCGTTCGGGCGGCGGAGCTGCGGCGGACGTGTCTTTCTAAGATTTTCCACCTCCGTGTACGCACAAAAAAAAAGTTCACAGTGTCTTGGCGCAAGAGCTGTATTGTATCGGAGCTACAGGTATATGGCATGATAGTGCCGTGCCATGGAATTTTATTTTTACCGTTTAGAGAGGTAGTAGCTTTTAGAGTCTTCCGAGTTAAATCTGATTTATCCTTCCGCTTTCGCGACAAAACTTCTTGGCCTTCATGCAAGTTTTACTTAGTAATTTGATCCTAATAGATGTGCTTCACCTCGACATCAGGGTCCAGTAGTTTGATACTTCTCATTTTTAAAGACTCCTTACCCGGAAGGATATTTTCTGCATTATCTTGAGTTCCCCCGGTGACATAACAGGGATAAAAGCCACTTCTTATTTTGATAATTCTTCCTCAGTAGAGTGCATTGGCATCCCGCAACGGTAAGTCGCCGGACTACTTACCTAACACCCTCTAATTAGGGGATTAGCCTGGAACCGATTGAAAAATGACTTCGGGGTAGCTCCTTCGCTTTATCGCCTTAAACTCAAAACATAGTAGAACGGTAAGAATATTGTCGAAAACAAATTGTGCAGGTAAGACTGAGCACCTTCATGTCCGCTTAGAAATTGGTTAGTGAAATAATGAATCCCACCATGCCTTTTCGCTTACCCATCGCATCAATATGCAAGTCTTATGGTCTACCTGGCTGCATCTGCGGCATGTCACCTTTCTGTCAGATTCCCGGCGAGTTGTAGACGTGTGCCCATAGTCTGAGCATCTATAACACTTGGTGAGAGCCACCTACATACAACCCCACCAATTCTGATTTTCTCGCTGCTAGCAAGTTTTCTCGCGAATCATTCGGAATTTCCACCAATTCGAGAATTTCTAAAGTTGGTACTAATCTGTGCATTTGTTACCTCTGAACATTCGCGCCGGATGGCCCTTTTCTGTAAGGCAATCAAGATCTCAAAGAGCACGTAGGTTCTAAACTAGAAACCATAGCCTTCTTTCCCTTGTCCACTTCGTAGAATGTACTCTCGTTTATTGTCTTCGTTTTCCTTATGGAAGACACCTTTGTTTCACCTTCTTCGGGCGGCTTGATCTTATAACGTATCTCTCTGAAGACTTCCGCAAATATCTTACCTTCCGTGGGCTTAATAGGTTTAGAAAGACGATTTTCTAACAGTGCAGCACTTTGTTCCTGCTTGTCCTTTTTCGCCTCTTTTTGTTTCCTTCAGACGCTTATCCCTGTTTCCGTTTCTTCCCCAGTTTGTTCTACATAGGATTACCTGCTGTCCATTAGGCGCTTACGGTGTTCTTAGCGAGTAGCGCAGTTATTTCTGCCTTCCACGTTCTTCCGTTGGTGTCTATGTCTGTCCGTTAAAGAAAATACTGCCAAGGGGTTCGTTCAGTTTCATGAGCATGTGATCGTGGATTATTAGCAATGTACCTCGCAATTAAATGCTTCCGATATTCCCTAGAAGGCAAGCCGTTCACATTGTTCACGGACCATAAGCCACTCACTTTTGCTTTGAAACAAAAGCTCAACAAAGCGTCCCCTCGCCAACTTCAGTTGTCTGGAATGGATAACATGGTTGCTGACGCTTTGTCACGTGCTGTAGAGGTCAAGATCCCCGTCACCGTCGATTTTCCGTCAATCGCCGAGGTGCAGCTCTTCAAAGCTTGAGGACCAACTCCAAATACATATTTATGGAGTTTCCTATCTTCGACTCAACATTCAGTATATACTGCGAGATCTCAGACAACGGACCATGGCTATATATTCCGGCCGTTTTCCGAAAGGAAGTATTTCACGCCGTCCACAATCTGGCAGACCCAACAGACAACGAATTGGGTAGTCACCGCGAAGTATTTCTGGCCGTCCATGAAGAAGGACATTAATTTTTGGGCCAGACAGTGCGTCGCATGCCAGATGTGCAAAACAATAATGCATGTGAGGAAAGAGATAGAAGTGTTCCCACGGTCTACTAAGCGTTCCCACACAATCCACCTCAACATTATTGGCCCTTTGCGAGGCTCGCAAGGTTTCAGGTATTGCCTCACAATCTGAGGCGACACCTCTGCAAGATATTACTGCACAATCCGGTGCAGATTCGAGAATGGATTCCACGCTTTGGTGTGCCGGCAATTATTATCACCGAACAGGGAGTGCATTTTGAATACTACCTTTTCTCAGAGTTGAGCAAACTCCTTGGCTTTAAACGCCACCGAACAACCGCTTAGTACCCGGAGGCCAATGGGATGCTGGAAAGGTGAAACAGGATGGTGGAGGCCGATATAATGGTCCATGGTGACTCTTCTTGGTCGCAGGTCCTGCCACTCGTTCTACTGGGCCTCCGGGCAGCCAATCGAGAAGAATTGGCTGCAAGCCCCGTGGACCTGGTATACGGGGAGAACCTAAGACACTCCAGCGACCCTAGTCACGACATCAGGTCGGGACTCAATTGTAAAGGTCTGTTGCGTCTTCTCAAGGACGAAAGCTGAAACCGCCACCACCCGCCAAACACGCGAAAACCATGGCTGACGTGTTCAGGGATCTGGAATCCTGTACACACGTTCTAATTAGGACGAACGCTCCTCGGAAGCCTCTGTGGCCATCTTGTTAGGGCCCTTTTGAAGTCATCGAGCGAGGCCGACTTCACTATAGCCTCAACGTCGGGGGCATGGTCAAACGGGCCTTCTTGGTTCGACTAAAGCCATTCGACCAGCGAGAAAACGCAAATAGGGTGGGATACGGGCTACGCATCCGTTTTGACTTGCGTTGAAGGAGTCGTGCGTCTGGTTCCTCGCTGAAACCCCCTTTGGGTTCGGTTGGGGGTAGAGTGTTGTTGCGTAGCGAGTAACTGGCGTGTCGGACGGAGGTATAATGCCAGCTAGGGGATCAGAACTACTTGCTCGGGCATCTTAGGGACACTGTTTCTCGTATCCTGAGCGGCTCCTTGACTAGTTTATTTTGATGATAAATAGTTCTGAACATACCTTCATCTGTAATCTGAGCTCCATCGTCTTCCTCCTTCTTTTCTTGGTCCTTTTTCTTCCCGGCCTGCTGGATACCACCGGCCACAAAGCTTACTGGCGCGGAATAGTCCTTGGTTTTACCACGTCCTCGTCGTCGAGCCGACAACTCCTCTTCCTCCTCGGCTTCACTGTCATCGGCCCAAATGCCTGAAATAGGAATCCAAAGGCGTTGAAAACCATCATTCCCTAAGGAAGAGCTCAACCCTTATACTCACCGTAAATCTGCTGGTGCCTTGTCTGCCGCCTCCGGCCACGATTTGGATTAAATTCATTTTCGATGTCGTAATCAGTGATTTCAAAACGCTCGTATTCGTTGTCGGACATGGCTCAAAACACAATTTCGCTGGAGAAAGACACTTTTCATTTAACTTTTGCTGATAAACGTTTGTAAACAAATCGTTCACTGAAGAGACGGGACAGCATGAGCGCTGGATGTCAAATTACGACAGCTGTCAATGGGCTCGCTCTTTGGTGAGAAGAGAGTGGCTGCTCGAAATGTTTCATGCAATAAATCTTCTCTATCAGGTTAGTGTCACCATGAATACTCGTTTGAGATTTAATTGAAAAGATCGAAGATTCGATTGGTTAACTGCATCAGTTGACTTCATACTGTTTCCTTACGGTTTTGGGATACTGAGATATTATAGGGAAATAACAAAACCAGTAAAACGTATTCACAACGACTATTCGACTAATCGGTACTTCCCCGAATTCCCCCAATCGCATGTCACATTTCCTGCTCTCCCAGTTACATCCTCTCCCATCCTCCACTCGCTCCCTCCATAAATCCAAACTCACTCACACAACCCCACGGCCATCGCGAAAAAATTCTGTAGTAATTATACAAAAGAAGTGCGCGAAATGCCGAAATAAAAATCGGGCAGCGAACAACAACAACAACCCCGTAAAAATGACGGATCGCAGGCATTTTTAAAACGTCGAAAAGAATTCGCGCACGTGGAAGTTCGCGTCCCCTTGATTTTTCGTTGTGGATTTTATGGCCAATTTTCAGTGAATTTCGTGCGGAAAATTGTGAAAAACAATGGTGCAGGTAATGTAGATTGGCGGCACAATAAGATTTCGGCGGTTGGTGCGATGTAAACAATAGAATTTCCGTTGCGAAAAGTGTCGCGATGAGCGCCGCAATTTCTTAGGGTTTTTTTCGCCCTCGGGGGTGGCTTGTCCCGTGTAAGGATGCCGAGTCGCGAGAATTCCGTGTCAACCATTTTTACGAGGCTGAATGCAAGTGTGGAGTGAATGGAGCGTGTTTGGATTAGGAGCGAACGACTCGTGTGCGGTTGGACTGAATCCGGAGTTCGATTAGGTCCCGAGCCAGCTGAAATTCCAGCGAGTCCTTGGAGCCAGCATCCGCGGAAATTCGCAGGAATCGGGTGAATCTCCCTCGCGGATGTGACCGAGTGTTTGGTTATGTTTTGAATTTCCTTGAGAAACGTCAAAAGACGTTTCCGGAAGAAGGAGCACAAGATGGGGCGCGGGCGGGCGCGCCAGGATAACAAGCTGCACGTCTTCGAGACTGGGAGCGTGGGACGGGCGCCTCCCGAGTGCATCAGCACCACCCTCCCGGATTGTCTCATCACACGCTCGGTGGGCATCACACATCAGTCGCCCACGTATCAGCTCGAATCTCGCACCGTCGACACTGGGACAGTGTCTGCCCTCGGAGGCGATGGAGGCCCCATTCCCAGGCCGGTCGTCACCTCGCCAAGTGGCCTCGTAGAGAAGCAACCGCGCCACTAGTTGGCCAGGCGGCAATCGGACAGTTCGCGGCAGCGGGAAGGATCGGCCCGGTGGGACCCAGTCCACGGCGCCCGCCTCCTCCGGGAAGAATGGAGCACAAAAAATGATTATTGATTTTGTTGTCAGTTTGCGATTGCGACTCGCGTATGTGGAGCTCCCATTTCGCTGTCCTTTGTGCGGTGCTTTTTTTCCGAGCCCGAGACCCACGAGCTGCGATTGCCGTGGCCGTTATTTAATCCGGGAGGCGGGTGGAGGGTTGGCTGTGGGCGCACGGGGAGGCTCCACGGCCCTGCAACCTGGCTGGATCATAGACTCTTCGGTCACTCTCTGCATGGATGGGCGAGGACGGGGCGGTGGACAAACAAGCGAACGATTCATTCCTGTGTTTTGTTGTTATTACTCGTAACATGGAAAGGACGTGCATGTGGCATGTTCAGAGTATGTCGCATAAATATGTTTACATTTCTGTTTACCGTTCGACGTCCTGTTTGATGTGATGCACCGCGCGAGGGCTGGCAATGCATGTGCTCCGTGCACCTGGAAATTGAGTGAAAATGCCGAAGGGCCGCGTCTGAAACAATCATTCCCCGGAGGCAGGAGTTGATTGGAAACGGGCGAGTGATGCGATGCAACCTCTGTGAACGGTGGCTGGAGGCTCACCTTTCCGCTGCAAGACGCCAAACAAACAAAACGAAGTTATTGGCAACTACTCAGGCAGTGAAAGCAAATGCATCGGGACCACGCTTACTTCTCCTTAGGAACTTTGATTGCTAAGGAAGTTGCCTTCCGCCTAAACACTCTTTCCATTGTGTGAATGACTTGGTCAATACGTTTCTCTCTAAGAATATGCTTCCACCTTATGCTGCATGACAGCCCGTTTTGAGTGGAGTCCGAGTAGCGATAATGGAGACAGTTGAGTGCTCCTAAATGCCTGATATGATGGCCAATGGAAGTTAAATCCAATTATCTACTTTGTGCTCATTTTCTGCTGCATTTCTTGATGGCTACAGCAAACTCAGGAGCTGTTTTTCCCTATAGACTTTTTGATGCTATATCTCCAGCTTAGGCAACAAATGTTTTTCATTCTAGGCAAGAACAGGTGGGTCGGTAAGTAAACTAATTCGATTTGAAATACAAGTTCCCCTCATGGAAATCCTTTTAAATTTGAAAGTAAATAACAGTCCAATAATGCTTTATTCCTTGTAATGTTTGACCGTTTTTTTATTTCTCCAAAACTCAGACTTTTGCCGAACTTTTTCGTGGCGATTTGTTCTGGCGGACATTCTTCTCTTTCTTCAGTCTTTGTCCCGTTCAAAAGCAGGGTCGGCTTGTCGTGACCGGTTTCGCCATTTGCTTCTATCAAATTATTTTAGGCGCAGATTTCCTGTGTCACTACGAGCTGTTTGTGGACCTGCAGGACAAAGCCTTTAGGGAAAATTTCCACTTTCGTGAACGACACTCTTTCCATTGTTTTCGAAGACGTTGCCGACCATTGCATTCCCGCCACATTCAAAACTACCGCAACATCGATACTGAAAGAAGTTTCTCCCAGCACGATGTGCTGCACCATATCAACACTACCGGCTCCCCAATCTTCTCAAAGATGCGTCCTTTTTCTCGCCAGCAGCGTGTTGTTACAAAGAAAGAGTTCAATGATTTAATGAAACTGGGTATTTGCAGGTCTTCCAATAGCCGTTGGTCCTCCACTTCATTTGGTCCCTAAGCCAAACGGCGTCTGGAGGCCATGCGGAGATTACAGGCGTCTGAATGTTCAGATAATTCCCGACCGATACCTTATTCTACTCAGACATGATTTCGCACACTTATTTGTGTGTGTGTTGGAGGTTGGGGAGAGGCAAAGTCTCTGAGCACTCAGACCTTAATGGTCCATTGTACCCGATTCCTCCGTCTAACGGAATATCCCGGATTCGTTTATGTATCACAGGTTTTCCGTTAGTGGGTGCTGCAGTTGGAGCACATCAGCACCAAAAATATGCGTCCGAAGGCGGGGCACTCACATAGAAAGTGTTCCGTGGATTCCGCTTCCTCATTACAGGATGGACACGTATCATCTTCGATAATTCCTATGTTGAACATATGCACAGCTGGTGAATTATGGCCAGTCAGAATGCCCACAATATTTCTGCAAGTCTTCCTGCTTTTCGACATGATAGATTTTGCAGCATGTTTGGTCTGTCTAGCAGCATTAAGGCTTTACCACCTGCCATTATGGGAAGCTTGTTCCTAGCTTTTGATAGCAGCATCAGCCAATGCTGCTGACACCCCAATTGCTGGTCCCGGTCCGGGCTTGGGGAAAGTTGAAGCCTCTTTTGCTAAGACATCCGAAATTTCATTTCTCGCTACACCACAATGACCAGATACCCAGAGTAAATCCACCGTATTGAAACTAGAAACAGAATTCAATCGGTTTCTACATTCCTGAACGATTTTTAAAGTGATCAAAGTACTACTCAATGTCCTCAATGCAGCTTGACTATCGCTACAAATTGCGATGCGCCTGCCCTTCAATCGTTCGTCAATCATCCAGGTTGCCGCCCTTAGGATCGCATACACCTCGCGAATGTCACGCTCAACCAGTCTCTCCAGACATTTCAGCGAAAATGATGTTTCGCTGATTTGCCTGAAGTTCTTTGGATTTGAATAGTCATCTTTCGCAGGCTTTGGTATGAAGGCTAGCTTCACCTCCTGCCAAGAGGAAGGCACGTAGCCCAGGGCAAGACATCCTCGAAAAATATTTCTTAGACGTTGCTCAAAGTGCTCTATACCCTCCTTTAGCATCGCTGGGTAGATGCCATCCATGCCAGGTGCTTTGAAGTGTTCAAATTATAATATAGCAGCTCTCACCTTTTCATTGGTAACAATCGCTCTCGCAGTGTACCATTTCCCCTTGCTACCCCTTCGTGTTGAAGAGTTTGCAGAATTCCAATTCACTTCTTCCCACTTCTGAAACCTGTTCTCCCGAGTGGTGTACTTCCAAGAGAGTTTGTATAGACTCAGCTCTGGAGTTCGTGCAAGAACCATCTGGTTTTTTAAGAGAGTCCAACTTGGCTGACTTGTCCTTATTAAGGACTCTGCCGAGTCTGGAAGTCTCAATTTCACCTTCTTGCTCCTCACAGTATGCTCTAAAAGAGTCTCGTTTCGAACGTTTTACGAGCTTCTTATATTCACACTGTGAGTTCCGGAAATTTAGCCAGTCTTCACCTTTATTGCTTTTGCAAGCACGATTTAAAAGTCGATGCTCTTTACCAACATGTGAATCAAATCTGTCAACCATTGAAATTCTTTTCGAAGCGACTCAACCCATCTCAATGTAACTACGGCGCCTACGATCGTGAGCTACTCGCCTCATACCTCTCCATCAAATCATCCTCATCAACGGCGCAACAACCGGTATCCGGTCTAGGCCTGCCTTAATAAGGAACTCCAGGCATCCCGCTTTTGCGCCGAGGTCCACCAATTCGGTAGCCCTAAAAGCTGTCTGGCGTCCTGGCCTTTGCCACCGCTCCATCTCAGGCAGGGTCTTTTTTTTCTACCATAGAGATTGCCCTTATAGACTTTCCGGGCTGGATCATCCTCATCCATACGGATTAAGTGACCCGCCCCCGGTTATCCTCATGTAGGGGGCCAAAAATTCTTTGGAAGATTCTTCTCTCAAACGTGACCAAGAGTTCACAATTTTTCTTGCTAAGAACCCAAGTCTCCGAGGAATACATAAGGACTGACAAGATCATAGTCTTGTACAGTAGGATGGTGAAACGTTTGGAGCGGAACAGTTGTAAGCTGAAATAGGCTCTGTTGTGCGGACTTCATCGTCGCAGCTGTTATCGGTTGTGATTTTCGACCCTAGATAGGAGAAATTATCAACGGTCTCAAAGTTACAGTCTCCTATCTTTATTCTTCCCGTTTTTGGCGCTAACGTTGCCACCTTATATTTTGTCTTGCCTTCATTCACTCTAAATACAGATTCAAATAGTTTGCTGTCTTCTGCTCAAACTCCTATTTACTCTACGAGACCTCAGACAATGGACGCAAGTCATTCATCCCGGCCGATTTTCGCAGGGATGTATTCAACACAATACACGATCTTGCGCACCCAGGCATCAGGACGATGAACCGGTTGGTCACGGGAAAATACGTCTGGTCGTCCATGAACAAGTAAGTAAATTCTTGGGTCAGATAGTGAGTCGCGTGTCAGAAATACAAAGTCAAGTACGTAAGAAAGGCAGTAGGCGTATTCCTTAGGTCGACCAAGCGCTTCCACACCTTCCGTCTCGACATCATCGGGCCTTTGCGAGACTCGCACGGATACGAGTTTTGCTTCACAATCATCGACAGGCTGACGCGGTGGCCTGAAGCAATACCTTTGACTCACATTAGGGCACAATCATGTGTCGAGGTCCTCTGTCGAGAGTGGATTCCGCGCTTTGGTGCACTAGTCGTAATCATCACGAACTAGGGAATGCAGTATGAGTCTACTTTTTTCTTGGAGTTAGGTAAGCTCCTTGGCTTCAAATGGCACAGGACTACTGCATACTATCAACAGTCCAATGGGATGCTGGAACGTTGGTACCGGACGTTGAAGGTCACCTTAATAGTTCGTGACCATCCGTCGTGGTTGCGGTCCTTGTCTTTCGTCCTCCTCCGCCTTCGCACAGCATACCGAGAGGAGTTCACGGCTAGCTTCGCGTAGATGGTGTAGGGAGAGAATCTGCGTCTCTGCGCTGATCCTGGGCTGAACGTCAGAGCCATGTTAAGCGACTCCGGCATGCTGTGTCTGCTCAGAGACGCGGTTTGGAAGCTGCGACCGACTCCACCTTCCGGACACACGAAAATGGAGGTCGACGCCCCCAGGAACCTCAAGACGTGCTTACAGGTCCTCATTCGAGTGGACGCTCCTCGAAGGCGGGTAGCCACCATAGGAGGGCCCCTTTACAGTTCTGGGGCGAGGTAAGCACTCTTTTAAGCTCGAGGTTCAAGGCGGGCCGAAGTGGATCTCGTCTCCTTGTCGAAATTCAAATCGTTTGATGAGCCGACGGACGCTTCAAAAAAGCGCCCGCGAAGCATCAAGTTCGCCCAGTAACCCCATTGGCGGGATCACTTTGCTCTGATGAACCCGCACGGTTTCAGCTGGGGGCTGAGTCTTTTAGGATGCAGTGCAATTTTTATTAACAGAATAACAATAATGAAGGAAAATTTCGAAACAGCAGCTTCATAAAAGCTCATTCAGACTCCAGGGTCGAAGCAGAGTATCTTATATAAAGCAGTGAAACGAACCCTTGAAGCCTGCCCCAAGACATCAAAATCATTCTTGGGGATTTCAGTAGCGATATAGGAAGGGATCTGATATATCAGCGGTATATTGGGCTTGTCAGACGAAATTGTTGTTGGAAATACATATATTGTTTCGGCGGAAAGAGATTCACAAACAAACAAGGTTTCCTTGAAATCAAATTGACGATCTGTAGTCGAACGCCACCACCTTTCTGCCTTGATAAATGCCAGGCCAGCCAAAATTATGTATCATCGCTGTTGGTTTCCGGCAATGCGCTTCAAATCTCTCTACAAGAAGAAACTTGCACTATTCAACCACAACAAAATTGGGGGGCCAGAATATACACTCGCATCATCATCTCGTTGGTATGGTGCTTTTGGCTCTAGTAACAATATGATGGGGCCCAGGCACCTACGTACCATCGTTAACGCTTTGTCGAAATCTGCTTGAGCACCCTCTAGGACTTCCTGAGAAGCGTGCACTCGTCCACTATTCTGCACTATATGTTTCTATGGCAACCTATTCGTCGGCCATCTTGGGAGATTGGGTTCCCTTGCATGGTGTAGTCAGCCATGAATTGATCACTCTTCCTTTATGTGTGACTCATTGCCACTTCCGCCATCTGACCAACACGTCTACGAGTAGCTGGCCCCTACGCCAATGAAGTTTTTCCTTCGACATTGCATGAAGCCAGAGTCATAGCATCCCAGATATATTCGCTGTGGACGCTGTCGAAATCCATGAAGAGTAGATGGTGTGCGGGAATCGGAACTCCGTGTATTCTTCTAAAAAGATCCGAAGGGTGGCATGTTGGTTAGTATAGGAGGATGGGAAAATGACGCGACGCTTCACGTGATTGACTTGCGCATGTGGGGATGAGAGTTTGATGAGGCGGCCATTTGTTGAACAAACTTGAAAGACTTGTGACTCATTTGTTCGATTGGGAAAGAAAATGTCAGCGATATATCGGAGTGGAGCACTGAAGAAATATCGGTGACTGTAGTGACCTCTGGGTGGCATCAGTCTTTGCCTGGACGTGAGTGCAGACTTCAAGGTCTCTAGGAGTGCGTGATGAGATGGCGAAGGCTGCTTCAATTGGGCAACGGACTCCCCATAGCACGTGCAATAATCCAGTTTCTCCACGATTGTTTCTCTTGTCGAGGACCAGATTGCCGGTATAGAGCAGGTAGCAAACGTATTGCAGGCGGCTGTAGGACGAAGGGTAAGACCTGTGATTAGGACGGATCGTCGTAAGCCAAAATAGCGGCGTTCAGCTTCCGATGCCAACTTTGCAGCATCCCATTGAAATGCAGATGGTGTGCAGATCTCCGATGACAATTGAAGATAGCAGATTCGAACTGCATTCCCTGGTCTGTGACTATTACGGCTGGAACAGCAAAGCGCGGAATTCACTCTTCGCAAAGGGTTTCAGCACATGACTGTGCTTAGGCCGCGACGTAAACCAATCAATGATCGTGAAGCAGTTACTTGTAACCGTACGATTCTCGCAAAGGGTCTATAGTGGCAGGATGTATGGTGCGGAGGCAATGCACCTACTTTCTTCTTAACATGCCTGGTGATCTTACACTTCTGGGATGCAATGTCCTCGTTGGCCTAAAAATTAACATCCTTGTTCATGGACGGCCAGAAATATTTGTTAGCGGCTAGCCGGCTCGCTATCTGAATGCTGGGGTGTGCGAAATCATGCACAGAGCGAAATTCTGCCATATGGAAAGCGCCGGAATATATGGCCTAGCTTCTTTTTGAGGTTTTGTGTTAAACAAAGAGTAGGTCAGCCAAAAAATGAAATCTGCTGTTATCGACTTTGAAAACATAAGCGAACGGCATTGCTCTCTGTAGTTGCGAGGTATATTTAGAAATATAAACCTCATTAACGTCCACGCCTCTACAAAGGAGACTGCAGAGTCGGAAAAGGATACCTTCTACGAGGCAGTAGAACGAACCCTCGAAGCCTGTCCCAGATATGATATACTTGGGGATTTTAACAGCCAAGTAGGGAAGGAGCTTGTATTCAGGCGATACATTGGCTCCCATAGCTTACATTAAAATACAAATGATAACGGACTGCGAATTATTCAATTAGCAGTGTCACAGGAAATTGTTGTTGGAAGTACCTGGTTTGCGCGGAAAGCAGTCCACAAACAAACGTGGGCCTCTCCAGATGGGACCACTTTCAACAAAATTGACCACCTGTTGATCGAACGCCGCCACCTCTTAACTTTGATGAATGTCAGAACATATAGGGGGGCCAATATAGACTCGGATCAACTATCTCGTTGGCATTGTGCTCCGAGTGTCCATACCAAAGAGGCTTCACTCCAGGTAAACCAGTAACAGATCAGATTTTCTCTGTGCGGTAAGCGATGGAAAAACTGTTGGAATATGGACATCAGTTGCACCATCTTTTCATCGATTTTGATTAGAATCCGTTTATTTCTTCGGACATTTCAATTCGTTTCCTGGACTGCTAGAACCCTGATCGTGTACTAGCTGACATGGTGAAGTAGATTTTTGGTAGCACCAGCTCTCAGTGTTTCCAGTGGCTTGACAATCTGAACCTAAGACCGTAGTCTTTATTTCGTTTGCGCGGTATTGATCTTGTTCGAGACTATTCATCCTGTCTCTGTACATGTTATTTGGTTTTTGGTGATCGATGGGTCCATTGCCGTAGAACCCATTGACGAAGGGGTGTGGCCAGGTGAGTTGCAGTATGATGAAGGTATTCCAACTAAGTTGGGCGTCCAGCTATCCTCAATTATGGATTTTACTGAGGATAATACTAAGTGTGTTGCCTCAAGTCCTTGAGAACCGCTTGCTATTTACATAATATTCCGGGGTTGACCATACTCATATATACTTTATCAAATATTGGTGGTATTCCGAAAAGGAAGAAAGGCTGTAGACGGTCAATATAAATTACGTGAGTCCAGGGTTGGCAAGAGCCGCAGTACCTGTTTACAAAGTTGATTCATCTAGTGAAGGCGGAGGATGTGGTTATTGCTTAAGGTTGAATTTAATGTTGTGCTTACCTGGGTTTCCACGTCCTCTAAGTCTCCCCCTCGTTTATTCTCTCTTCTAATACTACCCAAAGTGCCGTCATTGTACTATTTTCCATTGTCCTTTGTTTTCCAAAGGATCTGAAATAGTTGTCAGGATCCTGGACTTCTTCCATAATTTTTATCTAAATAACGTCCTGGGGAGATAGCAGTATTTTTTTAATTAATTTAAATTTCAATTTTTATTTTGAGCTGTCGTGATCGTTGTCTGTTTGGGCTTTGCTAATCTTTGTGCTGATACAGCATCTCAGGTGCTTTAGATTCCCTTAATGTCAAAGATGTTGTCATAATTAAAAGGGTCCTGCACTTCTACGTTACAATGGTATCTTGAAAGATAATACTTACACGATCCATAAGCTTCTTGAGAGAGATAAACGTGTGACAGTTTCCAGAATTCCAATATAGTTTGGAAAAATGATGAATACATAATACTTAGTCTGTGTCCAGTGAGTTTCTCATCCTCTGAAGCCAGAATAGAAGGTGATATTGTCACTACGGTTTATAGAGAGGAACACGCATTCCTGGAAAGCATATTCGTTGTGTTGGAACCCGTAAACGTCATTACGCCCGCGAATCCCAACCAGTCGTAGGGGGGAGGAGCCAGCAAATGTAAGAATTAGGACCCGACTTACATCTTACGAAATCCCGGCAAGTATGCTGGATTATATTCGATTCCATTTTGGGTTATTATAATTTGTTATTGGAGCTGATTTTGCTGTATTTGTTGGGCTGAATTTTTGTGAATTTAGGGCTTGGAGAACGGTGAATTTCGTAGAAAAATTGACGTAGTTGTGATTTCCAATTAGTTTCGAAATTAATAAGAGTAATCATTTTGAGCTCTCCTGAAAATAGCAAACATCATCCTACAGACTTCATTTCTCCCCGACATCTCTTTTTCTCCATCCAATGTTTCCGCATGGAGCCAATATCGAGCATCGGTAACAACATTCTGAACGAATTGTTTTTTTTTCGTCCTCATCCTGGCTACAGTAAAATTCTTTTCAGGTTCGGAAACGTATTTCGTTTTTTTTTTTGGCTCCAATATATCCTTCCTGATATGTGTGTCGCTCATGGGTGTCCATGAAGCAACGATAGTTTTTGGAAAAGAATGGACTCATCTCACACCTCTTTTCGGGGGGAGTTTTCGGGTTGTCGGATTCATTTTGATATTTGGAAAAATCGACAGCAAAGCGAGTATTATAGTGCCGCGACTTCCATGTTGTCCTTACCGCCGTCGCATCATTCGCATATCTCTCACATATGCATGCATTGGAGATGGTTCCTACCTTGCTTTTCATTTTTATCTTGTCCCTTTGCTCTTGTATTTTTCACTTCTACGTGGGGGTGTATTGCTTTTACTCTTGTCGTTGACGAAGTTCAATTTTTTTTCTGCTCGTATTTTTTGGACCAAATGGCTCAGTTATTGCTTTTCATGATTCGCGGACTGAAAAAAGTTGGGGGTTCCTGTGCGCACGGTGATTCCTCATACCATATCGGGACTGAAATGTATTTTTATATTTTTCATGTTGTTTTTGTATATTTTTCATTGGAGTTTGTCCGTTTGAAGTATGCCTGGGCAACGATGAAATAACGATGAACAAATCGAAATGGTTGTCGATTGGAACCGTAGTGGGATGTATGTGGTGGAGGTGCCAGAGCACTGTCCAACCCTTGCCCAAATGGATAATGACGACTCGGCAGTGATGGGTGTTTGTAGGAAGGTTATATGGCCGAATGAGCACTAGGTGCAATGTTGACGGATGTTGATACTATTCGAAATATACTTTTGACGTTATCACAGGTTCCTCTTGTTTCGAGTTGAAGGGGTTTCAGTGATGTGATGGAGGATAGAGTGCGTTTCTTCATGGACTTGGGGATTTCGTTGGACAGATAATTTGACTATTGATTATGAATTTTGTTTGGTTTGATTCTTGGATCAGTTTCTACCTTACTCTTTCGATTTGTTATTTGTCTGTTTTGGATTTTAAGGGTTTAAGTTTGTTTCTTCTGGGGCAAAATATTCATTTTGTTAAGGTATTCTGGCTCCATTGTTTTCAATGATTGCAAAGTTCCATTTATTGCAAAAAGAAAGTATTACATACATATTGCACATTAGATACTGTTGTATAATCGTGGTCGTTGTATACATTGTCGAATTTGAGGATAGGGAGTTATTTTGCTTGAACTTAGCTGGATCATCCTCATCCATACGGATTAAGTGACCCGCCCACCGTAACCTATTGAGCCGGATTTTATCCACAACCAGACGGTCATGGTATCGCTCATAGATTTCGTCGTTCTGTAGGCTACGGAATCGTCCATTGTCATGTAGAGGGTCAAAAATTCTTCGGAGGATTCTTCTCTCGAACGCGGTCAAGAGTTCGCAATTTTTCTTGCTAAGAATTCAAGTCTCCGAGAAATACATCAGGACTGGCAAGATCATTGTCTTGTACAGTAAGAGCTTTGACTCTATGTTGAGACGTTTCGAGCGAAACAGTTTTTGTAATCTGAAATAGGCTCTGTTGGCTGCCAACAACCGTGTGCGGATTTCATCATCGTAGCTGTTATCGGTTGTGATTTTCGACCCTAGATAGGGGAAATTTTCAACGGTCTCGAAATTGTAGTCTTCTATCTTCATTGTTTTCGTTTGATCAGTGCGATTCGATGCTTTTCGTTCTTTTGGTTTTAGCGCTGACGTTCCCACCATGTACTTCGTCTTGCCTTCATTGATGTGCAGCCGATATCGCCAGCACAAGCCAGTAGTTGGATGAACTTAAAAAGGATCGTGCTCCTCGTATTTGCCTCAGCATCACGTCTTGAGAGTAATTCTGTTGCTTTTATCTGGCCTCGCACCTTGATCAGGGTCAGCCTAGTCAACCTTATCAATTTCGTTGGGAAATCGAATTCTCTCATGGCCGTGTTCAGTTTTACCCTGGCTATGCTATCATAGGCGGCTTTAAAGTCGATGAAAAGATAGTGGAACTGATGTCCATTTTCCAACAGTTTTTCTATCGCTTGCCGCGGAGAGAAAATCTGATTTGTTGCTGATTTGGCTGGAGTGAAGCCTCTTTGGTATGGGCCAATGATGTTGTGGGCGTATGGGGCTATCCGGCCTAGCAAGATAGCGGAGAATATCTTATAGATGGTACTCAGCAACGTGATACCCTTATAATTGCTGCACTGTGTGATATCTCCCTTTTTACGTATGAGGCAGATAATTCCAGGCAGTGATTCGTTGTCCCACACCTTGAACACAAGTTGATGAACCACTTTTTTGTAATTGGTCGCCTGTATATTTAACCAATTCGGGTGTAATTCCATCGGCTCCTGGCCACTTATGATTTTTAAGCCAATGACGGACTGTTTCTTCTATACTTGGTGGTAGCAGTATTTGTCCGTCGTCCTCAGTTGGCGGAATCTCCAACTCGCCGATGTTCTGATTGTTCAGTAGTTCATCAAAGTGCCCAACCCATCGCTCCAATATGCCCATTCTGTCGGAAATCAGATTTCCCTCTTTGTCTCGGCAGGATGAGCATTAAGGTGTGTAAGACTTCATCCTGCTGACTTGTTGGTAAAACTTCCGCATTTGGTGCGGTTGCTTCCTGTACTTTTCGAATTCACAGACCTGATGGTTCTCACAGGCTTCCTTTTTCCGTCTGTGAAGTCGCTTCTCCGCTCGACGGAGTTAGTGATAAGTCTCTGCGCGTGCCCGCGTTCTTTGAGAATGCAACATTACTCAGTAACCGGCTTTCTTCCGTTCGGTTGCTAGCTTACACTCATCGTTAAACCAGCCGTTCCGACTCTTTTTGTGGTTGGGGCCAAGTATGTTTGTGCCCTTATTTATGATCAAGTTTTGTTTGTATACGGGACTTAATTATTCAATTTCCATATCTGTTCGAGTTGTTTGCGACGATTACTGACTGTGACGGATTTAAGCTTTTACTTAGTATTAAGGTTGTCAAGCTTTCATCTCTGGGCAATGTTTGCATTGTAGGAGATTTCAACCCCCATTACCTGCCGCTTCTGTTCATGTTCCACACAATAACAACGGCGTGGCAGACGGTGCCTATATTGCGGTAAGGTGCCTATATTGCTTGACTAAATCGCCGAAACTTATATTTTAAGAAGAGCTAAAAATAACTTTTTAGTGTGTTGTTCTCTTCGTGACCATGGCCTTTATCACTGAGAGATAGGTGTTACATAGTCGTTAATAGTGTTGAACGATCCTTCTTGAAAATTAACTCTGAAAAAATATTCACTACAATGCCGTGCCCTGTGGGAGTTAGTCAATTAAATATAACGTCTGACAAGAACAGAGGGCGAGCAGAAGAAAACCTATCCTAGGTACCGTCATTTTAAATCCGATAAAGCCGGATAGATGCAGTGCAGTTTCGCCTTCTTTCCGTCCTTACCCTCGCTATAAACAGTAGAGCTCACAACGTTAATTTTCCCTGAGCAGTGACCGTAAGAAGCCCCGTTCACAGTTGTATCTCACAACTCTGATATTCGATCGCCAAACTGCTATTGTCACTGTTGTCATTAGCGTGAACAAGTCCAATTAGGGAATTTATGGTAACCTTGCAACTTTGCCTTATAAATAATCATCAAACAACACACAAAATCTTGATAAATTTCAAATAGTTTGACGAATGTTCTGAATCGTAACTTCGAATTAGTATTAATGATGAAAGTAATTGTGCAGTTCAACCGAAAGGCCGCAATCATCGAAAGCGTTTGTTCTGGGCACTTCGTAGAAATCAGAAATCATCCAGTTCTACATGTACCTGAGTTGTGTATGACGATTTCGCAATCGATGAGGTCAAACGAAACATTTTCAACATCGTCAAGGAAAACCGAGTCTCATATTTATTTAACAAAGGAAGATGTGTGAAAAAAGAAGTTTATTTGCTTGTTTTGGCAAATATAGTGACGCTGTGCATTCTGGAAAGCTCTAAGCGGGACAATACTTCTACATAAGTCATACATGTGTGTCACTGTCAAATCGGTCAGTTCCATGATATACGTAACGACGGACACCATTGTCTACGGTACTGACTTAATAATAGGTGGCTCGACGTCAAAACTAGCGCTTTTCCAACCTGGAACCTGACCACCGCCGAACTAAACTACCAGCTTCCTTACTATCAACTATGCTCTGGTACCCACATCGGATTAAGTCGACCGGATGATAATTGGGTGGCAGCATCAAAAATCGTGACCAAGAAATATCAACTGAGAAGTATCTCTTTCCAACTGTGCCTTGGCTTCTAATCTGACCTTGAAGAGGAATATTTTAACAACCTTTTCCTAACGGAGGGAGTTTCGCGATTTTTTTCAGATTTTCGGATTGGGTAATATCTGAGAATGGGTTCGTCAAAGAAATGATCGCTTTCTAGATTTAAACACGCATGTTAAAACAATAAAATTCATTTTTTTGTTTGGGATATAAGGGATCCTAAGTCCACATCTACTTAATGTTGGACCGGACCAGATGGAGAGCAACTTACTTTCACTTTTTGGTGCCTTTTTCGGTCACGCTGGTCTCAGGGCAGAGGTGAGGCAGCGTCTGATGAATTGTGTCTGCCCTGGATGAAATCGTCGTTCTTTGCATTTTTTGGATACTTGGTTGCTATGCTCAAAATGATGGATCCGTGGACCGTAAAGTGAGAGTAAGCTGCTCTCCGTTCTAGGGTTTCTTCTGACGGCTACCGCAAGGCGCGTTCACTTGACCTGGAAGCCGGTTTCTGACAGATCTCTAACTGCAAGATTCCGATTCAGGTTAAGGAATATCACAATCGTACAATGCTATGCACCAACGGGGATTTCCAATATAGTGGAGAAGGATGGTTTCTACGAGCAATGAAACGTAGTTCAGGGGGGGTTTTCTAAAGGTGATATTGTGATCCTGATGGGTGATCCGAATGCCAAGGTTGTATCTGACAACTCTTGGTGACAGTAACGATAATGATGGGAGGTTCGTGGATTTCTACAACTTCCACCGCCTCGTTTTTGATGGCACATTGTTCGAGCACGGAGCCTGCCATGTCAGTTGGGGTTCAACTGACCGACCTCGGGTACAAACTTTCAAATCGACCAATTCGCGATCAGCAGTTGATCTAGGTGTTGTCTTCTGAATGTGCATAACAAGAGAGGTGTTGACACCGACCTCGAAAGAAACCACCATTTGATGGTCGCTTGCATGTTTGGTCTGCCATTTCTCACAGGCTTGGGAAGCTGCGATCCTCCAAGTTCAACATCGACCACTTGTATCATCCAGCTATCGCTCGACAGTGGGATAGTTATCTTTCTGATCGGACGGCAGATATACTGAGTAACCCGCCTGTGAATATTGATGAGCATTGGGCCGCCATCAAATATGTTTTATTCTGTGGTGCTACGCAAGTCGTCGGCCACGTCCCGAAGCTACGTCATAAAATCTGGCTTATTGCAGAATTGCGGAAGTGTCAGTGAACGAGAGGGTTAAAGGCTTTGTTGACCGCCGAAGGTGATGGTGGGCGCGATGCGTTGGAACTTCGGTAACGAACGAAATCCCGAGAAGTTCAGCGTAGTGTGCGCCGTGATAAGAGAGAGTTTGCTATTGCACTTGTGGAAGAGCTTCCATGTGGTCGCATATCTTTCGATGGTCCTGGACGTTGGAAGGGCGTTAACGGTCGACTGCCCACCCTCGATGACGAACAACTGAAGAGATTGCAAGAGCATTTCACCACGGTTCTTAACCGTATCACACCCGATGAAGCTCCTCTTCTTATGGATGAAATGGTTAATCACCGTAGTATACGGATACGAACTGTTCCCCCAAGCAAAAACAAATCTTTTCCGCCATCAATGCATTCAAACGAAATAAAGCCGCACGGCTTGACGATCTTCTCGCAGAGGTATTTATCGCTGCAGGTTTGCCACTTCCGTTCGTACGGAAATCTTGGGAATTCGAGACTTTTCCCAGAGATTGGGAGAAGGGGATGATCGTTAAAATTCCAAAATATACCTGTTTTAAATGCGGCATGTGGAGGGGTATCTGCGCGCTCTCTCCCGTTGCAGAGATAATACAATAATCTTGGAACGCATCAAAAAAAAAAATCTCGAAAGCTTGATCGTCAGAGAACAGGCTGGTTTCCGCTCACGATCCTCCTGCATTGACCAAATTAATACCCTACGGGTCATTGCGTGTGCGGAGTTTAGAACTTCGCTTCACCTGATTTCGAGAAGGCTTTCAATGGCGTGAACATGGAGCGAATCTGACATGCTCTACCCAGGACGGCGTTCCGGAGAAACTAATAGCTATTATCAGAGTGACATATCATGACACGAAATGTCACTTGTTATACCGAAGTAAAATTCCGGAGGATTTTGAGGTCGAAAGCGGAGTGGAATATAAATTGGGGAATATCCACCTACTCTGTGATGTCTTTCAAGCACGGACTTACCGAGACTCCCACCATATCTTGACATTTCGAGACCTAAATGATTGTGAAATGCTTCCCTTCTCATTTTACGTTGATCGAGTTATATATGGGGGCGAATATGAGGGAAACGTCCTCAATTTTGATGTTAATTCTTTATGGAATTCCGACGAAATGTAAAACACGAAAAACTTCGAAAACAAAATAATAATTTTCAGTTCCTGGAGTGAGGCAGTGACTGACAATACAGCTCGTATAGGATTAAAGGGATGCATCAACATCCAATCAGAGAACTCCTTCCGTTGCGAGAAAAATGAAAAACGGACATGCAAGCCTAAGCAATACAATCCAACGAACTCAAAACCATTTCCCATTTGGAATAATTAAGAATTGCCTTTTCGCTGGTAATACCCTACCTACCTTGTAAACACCGATATTTCGGGAACTACTTGTCCCCTTCATCTGTGTTACAAGCCTCCCATTTCTGCCATCGCACCAACTCTCGATGTTGCTTTAAGATTTTTTTACCATTCAAAGTTGACGCTTCGTAGGCCGAGTGTTTCACTAATCCCTGAATTACCAATGGAACCACCCTCTTGATCGGATCCAACGTCACCCGTTAAATCATACCATTCATTCCCGACAACTCACGCCCCAAACAAAAATAAATGTTCAGTGATACCAAATTTAATAAAAAGTACTTTTCTATTGCCGAAGAAGTTTGAATTCGTGAAGAAAATAAAAGCTTGAAAAAAAAAACAGAAGGTAAACGATAAAAAAAAGTAAAATAAGTCAAATTTGCCTAGCCAACCCTCCCGCGATGTCTTAAGCATTCGTCCTAAGCCGTGGATCCTTGCAAGTCGCACTCAATCCACCCTAGAATCTTGTTCATGTTCACGCTTCTCTTATTGCCTCTTCTTGTGGTGATTTGTATATGATGTGTAACAGATTGTACAGAGCTTTTCATAGATTTTTGTTCGCTATCGGTCGTGGTTATCCTTTCGACACTTGATTACTATTAAATGTGATGTTTTTTTTCATATTTTGCGGCCAAGTTATAATAAAATGTAATAAGCGCCGGAAATTAAAAATTTACATTGCACTTTCCCAACCGAAGAAGTCATCCTTCAGTGTTTATGGTGTCGATTAATTATTGTTTTCTAAATAGGCTTTGGACGATTATGACGTCCAGCAGGACCTCCCGCAAGCATTACAGCTTCTCGGTGAGATGAACAATAACGTTAAGCAAGTGTCCGACTTAGTTGAAGGGATGCTACAACGAGTGAAAACCGGAGAGCTGTCTACAGAATACGGACTTAGTTTTTTGGAAATCAAATATCACATGCTTTTAAATTATCTGATAAATTTAACATATGTTGTTTTAAGAAAATGTTCCGGTAAGTAAAGTGACAGGACGTGTTTATTAGAGTAAAACTGACGAGATATTAATGTAAATTTCCAGGACAAACAATAGAACGTGATCCATCCATAGACAGACTTATTGAAATTCGTACAGTTCTTGAGAAAATTCGACCGATAGATTATAAACTGCGCTATCAAATTGATAAATTGGTCAAAACAGCCGTAACTGGTGCCACAAGTTCATCCGATCCGATTACCTTCAAGCCAAATCCAAATAATTTAGTATCACAACTTCCGGAACAGGGTTCAAATTCAGAAGCATCTGAATCATCTGAGGATGACACCGATGATGATAGCAAACGTAAAAAATCAAGTGGCAGTAAATCCGAATCAAAAACGGGTGTTTATGTGCCTCCAAAATTAACGGCAGTCCACTATGACGGGGACGAGACAAAGGCGGAACGTGAACGAAAAATGTTGGAACGTGCACGAAAGAGGGCGTTATCGTGAGTATTTTTGGTATTGATTTGTGTAGATAGTTTTTGATACATACGTTTCGGTAGATCTTCCATATTGCAAGATTTGAAGGAGGAGTACTTGGATGTTCCAACTGAGGTGTCGTCTGGATCTCGAGCACAACAAATCCTTTCGAAGGCACAAAAAGAGAAACAGGAATATGAAGAAGCGTATTTGACACGGCTTCCGGTTACTAAGGCTGAAAAGCAGCGGCAACGTCGATTGACTACAATAGGTAAAGATTTTGATGACAATATTGGTTTTAATTTTCTCAGAGGACTAATTTTTATTTTGTGTCTATTTGACCTTTAATTTTTGTACGTAGCGACATGTTTTTAACATTTTTTTGTCACTACCTCAAGAGTTCTTAAAGAGACTGATTGAGAATCTAGAGTAGCACATCATTTTTCTACCATAAACAAAGCAATTATGTGATTATTTGTTAATTTTCTTCCCAGGAACGTTGGGTGATGAAATAACGAGCTTTGCAGATATAAGTGCTTTGCATGGTGGCAGTTCTAGCGGCGGCGGTGGTGGTGGTAAGAAACGAAAGAAAAAAGGTTTAGGTAAAAAACGGGGTGGCAAGAAAAAACGATTCCATTGAAAGACATGATTCGCTACTCACGGGATCTTCAAATTGGGAGGTAAAATTTACAGCAAAAGCAAAGAGACGAAATCAACATCAGAATATTTTGCCTTCCCTTGAATACATTGCATCCCGTTTGCGTTTGAAATGACAAGCGACTTGTGTCACCCAATTCTCAGTATAAATGTTCCAAAGTCTGAATGAAGAAGCCATAGCCAATGCCAAGAAATATAAATGAGTATTTTTTGACCTTTATTTTTAAATTTTCATAGAATAATGATATTATACTGATTGATTGATTGTTTATTCGCAAAGTAATCGACTCATTGATTGTTTTTTCTTTTAAATATTGCCAATGTTGTTCATGGAATATAATATTTCAAGGAGGTTTATTTGAAGGGGATGTAGATTGTTTCGTTCCATTTTTCAGTTTTTTTTTGCAATAGAGAATATTTTATTTCAATAATTTCTAGTGTTTGTTCTCGTTTATGTTGTGGAATATTTCTTTTAGTTTAATGTCTACATATTGAAGTGTGGATTGAAGCAATATCTTCAAAAGTGTACTCATACTTAAGTGAGTTGAACTTGAAACTGTAACAACTTCGTCATATTTTGTTGAATTAATTGACATTCGAAAGAGCGGTAAGTTGGCTGCAGTGGTTGAGCGTCTGTTTGGGTTGGTGCCCGTCTCGTGGCTGAAGCCTTATTGCTTTCAACGCATTAAATTTTATAAAAATGAAATTGAAGCACTGCCTCATTGAATATGAAATAGAAAAAAATAATAAGTCTGAATCGCTATTGACATCCCATTAAGACCCGTCGTGTAGGATTTTGATTGCAGGCCTGGAAGGTTTTGTATGCAACGAAACCTTATTAAAATTAATTCAATGTCTGCCTGTCCGTCTGTCACACGAGATTTTCTTCGAAACGGCATGAACTCTCGTCACGAAAATTGGTGAGAATATGTAGTCTGCGAATCGCTACACGTCCAACGAGTTGCATTATTTTGTGTTAGGTTGAAGTGGAGTTCCCGATATAAGTCGCGGCCAATGAAATGTGGACAAGTTGAAAAAGTTAAATTACATCCTTTTATGACCGAAATCTTCAGCCAAATTTAAGAAGCAAGGCAAGGATCGAAAACGCAAATTATTGTGCTTAAAATTCTTTGAATTGATTAAATTTTTCAAGACTTCTGCTGGAATGCCTTCGTGCCAAACCTTTTGGATTACTATGTCTAACTCTTTTAAATTAGTCGACCCCTCTTTCGCTATCTGCACTTTCATTATGCGCCAAAGGTTCTCTATTGGGTTAAGATCTGGACTGTTGCCAGACCATAACATACAGGAAACACCGAGTTCGCGTAAATAATTCTTTACCTGCTAAAAGATTGGGAAAGGTAAGATAGTTGAAATTGCGGTCTATTGTTGAGAATGGAATAAGAATTAAGGAAAACATGATGCTTACCAACTGAGCACGATGACAAGGAGCAGAACCAGCTTGGAAAGACATTTGATCCACATGCGAAAAATGCTCTTCGAGGACAGGTACCTAATTTTCTTCCAGGTTTTTATAATCAACAGCCTTGTCCCTTCAAGCATAGCCAATCGTCCAATTTGGTGATACGAAAAGCATCACCAAATCATTCTGCTCACTGGATGCCTCTCTCGCTCTCCGTTGCTTCTGCGCACATACTGCATTCCATATTATTCCATATTCCAATATTGAACTTCGTTTCATCTGAGAAGATCACATTCTTCCAATCATCAACAGCTTGCCAGCTTTTATGCTCCTTAGCCTATTCAAGGTGTTTCCGTTTCATTTGAGCCGTCAAGCGCAGTTTCCTAGTGGGTCGGCGTGTACATATCCCAGCCTTTTCGAGTCTTTGTCGTACAGTCCTTGTAGAAACTGGTGTTCCTCCAAGTCCAACAAAATGCCTTCTAACGTCCTCAGCCGTTCTGAAGCGGTCTCTAAAACAAATCCTCTTTAAGAGTCGATCTTCACTTGCAGAAGTCTTTCTGTGGGCTCCTGATCCTACTTTTGGCAGTCTCAGCAAAATTTTTTTAAGGAGTTGCTACTGCAGACTTACTGTAGCCTACCCTAGCCGAAATTGCACGAAAATATAGCTTTTTTTCGCAGAATATGGTCATGTTGGGTATCAAATGAAAAGGCTCAATTAATAAATTTTGAAAATGATTTTACCGTAAATACAAAATAGAACCCATTGCGATATCTGCTCAAGCAAAGTTAATACAGTAAAAACTCTCATGGGTGGACACCGACCGTCGAGCAATTTTTGTTCACTCAAGGGAGACGTCCGTCCATAAGGAGGAATAATATAATTTTTCGAAAAAAATCTGTCGAAGGAGGTCATGTTTATAAGCAAAAAAATACACTTTCTAAAGCTATTAAATGCTGGAAGGAAGAATATAGTCGTTTTTACAAAAAAAATTTAAGGTTGAAATTGTTTTCAAACCAGCCTGATTCGACAGCTCCTCTGATGCTTCCTCAGGCTGTTCAGTGTCGGAATTCCTCTTTATCTAAGCAGATTTCGCTGCTGGAACAGTCGACCTCAAGCTCTAGGAGTGTTGATGGGGACACAGTGGCTTATTCTTTATTGATTTCGAGCAATTCTGTTGTGTCCGAATAGTTCTTCTCATAGAAGACAACGTTGCTAAGGGCAAGCCATCCTCAGGGTTGAATTCTCCTGATTCAGAATCATTTTTGTCAAATCCAGCTTTTCTAAAGTAGTTTATAATTGTTACTGGCTACACCTCAATCCAGGCTGCTTTTATGAAATCCACAGCCCTCAAAACCTTAATTGGTTTCTTCGCCGAAGAAGTGTCTGCTTGCCAAAATGTGTTTAACCTGCATGCTTCGATAGTGAACTTTGAAATTTTTAATGACGCCCTGATCTAACGGTTGACAAGCTGATGTCGTGTTGCTTGGAAGAAAAATAATTTTTATATTTTGTAATTGCAAGTCGCGAAGGTGCGAAGTTGCATTGTTTAGGAAAACCAAAATTGCCAAATTATTGGCAACCCCTTGATGTTCATGGAGGCACATGTTCTGGGACGTGCAGCCTTCCTAATCACGAGTGTCTTCTCCTGGTAAATTAGCCAACCAACCAACTAACAACATCAAATTGCACTGGTTAAAAGGGAAGAATAAAGATTCACAATTTTCCAGCGTGACACATCCGATTTGAGACAAAGGGTTTTGTTGGGTAATGCTCGGAAAGAAAAGATCTGTTTCGTCGGCATTATGATTGTCCTAGGGTCTATAAGTGCTGGAAGTTTTTTTTAAAAATTGCTCAATGTCTTCTGGATTAACAGCAGAGGCTTCTGCGTCTTTCCTTTGTCAAATCTGGTTGAGACAAGTCAAAATAAAATTTATCAATATTGAAACTGGTTTAGATGATTTGCCTATAGTTTTACCTTTTGGCTAGCACACGCACTCTTGCATTTTCATTTTTCAGAGAATCAGAGAAAAATTGCCCGCTCAAGAGGGGGTGTTCGCTAAGAGAGTTTTCACCGTAGTACTTTTTGAAAATGCAACCTATTCCGATATCTGCTCAAGCAAAATTAATAATAGCATTTTACTATATTTTAGAAATTGACTCGAAAACTCTCTCCCTCTCCGCCGACCCATCCTACCAGTCGCCCCCCCCCCCCCCCCCCCCCCCTCGGTCCATTCTAGAAGTGCAAAATACGTGGTCCCATGTGTCGTCCTTTGTTTGTTTCCCACTGTTTGTTCGCCGTTCCACTTTGTTCTCAGTTTTAGGAGCAGACATTTTCGTCTCCTTGCACCGTGACCTTTATTATCAGGGCCTTGCATTGAGGGGTTTCCGGTAATATCTTGCTGGGTGCCCTTTTTCGATAGACTGTCTGGGTGGATCAAATGTATTGCAATTGTCCGTGCAAGTACACACGTCCCTTCCTTATTGGCCGGAATCTCGTTGAGGTCTCTACACTCTACAGCTATCTCGTGGGTCAGTCCCTTCACTATGATCTGCTATTTCACAGATCCATCTGCGAAATTCTGGTAGTTGAACGTGTTTTTGCAGTACATCTATGAGAGTTCCAGGAGTCCTCTTTTCTGTATTCTTTCTATTCTTGCGTTCAACGTTAAGATTTCCTTTACTTTTTGCAAAATCTTGCAATGCAGCCCCTCTTACTATCAATATCAGTTCTCCCATCCGTTTCCACTGTTTATCACTTTACTTGACGGGCTGCCCCAAAAAGTGTCACAGGACTCGTTTTCAGAACCTATCCAACCGAATAATCTGAAAAAAAAAATGACAATGGTGCATTCATACGAAATCTAGGCCTCAAAATACATCCCATTCCGATATCTGCTGCCCATCCGAGCTTTCTTTGGTCGAGGATAACTTGCAGTGTGCTACTCCTCCCTTTGCCTCTTGGTCTCAGGATCGCATTCAAAAAACTATGAATCGTGTGCTCATTGGCGAATCTGTCTAGGAGATCAAAACCCTTGCTCCGACTGCTCTACTCAATCGTGAGGTTTTTCGGCAAAATTTTGGCACAGATTTTTCGCATGTGTAAATGTTCAGTCAAAAATTTGTTGAACGTCTAAGTGTAATCTTACGGAACGGAAGGAATTGAAACTCACACTGAGCTATGGGATGGTACTTACTTTTTTGCCACATCTTGTATATACATGTCCTAAAATACTATACGTACCCTATATATTGTCAATAGGTGCGAAATCACAAATTATATGGTCTATATTTGAAAGCCGTTGTGATTTACTTAGGGAAGCACTATTTCGGGTATGTCATATGTCGTCAGAAACTCAGTTCTCTGCTGTTATCTACCATTTAAATTCTGGTAGATGCTCTGAGGAATCCAATCAGCGCTGTGGTGCGTTGTTTTGTGGCCACAAACCAATAAGACCTGCCTGTTACGAAGGGTAAGAGAGCAAAATCCAAACGGTTCAGATTTTCAGAATTAGCCCGTATCGTTTGTGAAGAATAGTGGCTCCCCCGCCTTACAACCAGAGATCTTTTAGAGGTCCCCAATGAATTGCTTACCTAGTGTGTGCAGCCTGGCTCTAGCTAGAGAGTGAGTGAAGGAAGGAAGAACCCTCACTAACAACTTCAGCAACACTAAATGTAGCGTAAGCTAAGTCTGGGGGCATGGTCCTCAATGGACCAGTACCTTACGCAAACCGCCGTAATTCTATAAGCGTCTGGTCCAAAAGATCCTGCGTTTGAATCTTTTTATAGGGAGGGTCAGGTGCCCACAGGGCTCCTGTCACTGAGTACAAAATGTTAATGGCTATTTGGCTGTTGGTTAAAATGACTCCTTCGGCTCGGATAGTCAGTATGTCCGCTTGAAATACATTGGCGAATCCCAGAAGACCGAATGATTCGGCTACACTGTGCGTATCTAAAAAAAACTCCCACATCGACTCCACAGACCATCTCTGATCCTGTACTAAAGATCACTGTGCCATAACTTGGCAACACTTCGCCAGTTCTCCACTTTGCCCTGAGGCCACAGCTAAATTCCTCTTGGACCTTGCTTTATGTTTGGCGTAATCCGCTAGGAATGCCTAATGTACCCGAGATACTTCGCCTAGGATGTTACTAACATGTGGACACCGGTAGTCTGACTGCCTGCACACTACAGCGTATTTAATGTGACAGTCCAGGGGTAGGGGTGCAGGAATACATTGAGACCATTCGCCGGGCAAGACTGCAGAGCACCAGTAGCACATGACTCTTTGAATCCCATTTCTGGTAGGAATGTGACTATTTTTGTTTGAGGGTGCAATAAATTCCCATAGATTTACAGTAGTTTTTTAATGAAAGTAGGATTTGCATACAGTTTCGTTTTGCTTTGTATGCAACAATCGTATTATTAATTTAAACCTTTTAAGTGAAATTGCAGATGTTTCTTGTAATGAACATAATTACGTGGGTCAAAGCAGGATCCGCAAATTGAGGGTGTTAAAGCAGTTCACTTTTAAATTGTAGAGACCGCAACGGTATGCGTCATGGGGGTAGATGGTCCACTGCGTTTCCTACTCACAGCACTTGTTTGGGTAAATGTCATGTAATTCTTCAGCCGGCGAAAAAAAAAACGCAAAACTTTTGTAAAACAATAATAATAATCGTTGGCACAATATTCCAATTGGATCTAGGCCTTCAAGCATATTAGAGCACTTCATTCAAGACAGGAAGGTACATAACAGGACTACAGTACCCTATAGGAGGCAATGTAGTCAGTATACGCTAGCCTGAAATTATTACCCTCATTTGACCCAGGTTCATCATTCTCATTCACAGCTGAATCGACTGGTATCCGACATCCAGTCCCGGTACAAATCACTTTGCCGTCAGTGAGATTTGAACCGCCACTTTCCGTATGCGTTGTTGCGAAATGATTACCAATCACTTCATCTTTTAAACTTTATTAAAATCGGTTCACTCCTTGTCTGCCTGTTTCAAACACTCACTTTTTTTCAGAAATGGTCATATTTATTGAAACGAAATATAGTGAAAAGCTTGAACTGTGAACTTCCACCCCCACGGTCTAGGTTGAATTTAATGGAGGGGGTGGGGGGATGGGGGGGGGGGGGGATATATCTCATATATGTAAAAGTCTTAGCCTCAGCATTAGTTGTAGAGAATGGGGCGGAATGCGGTCGTTAGAAAGCGCATATTTTTTGTTCGATAGTCTTTTTTTCGGAAACTATGAAACTAAAAATTTTGAAACAAAAATCCATCTATATCTAGGCCGAAAAATACTCCTTATCCCGATATCTGCTCGAGCGCGGTGTGACGAGTTGCGCCGTCCTATTCAAAATAGAAGTTCGTTAGAGTTGTTCATGCATTTGTGGAAACACAAGTACACCAACATCCAGACAGCGCGCCCAGCAGATGGATTTTTCATCTTTGAAGGACACGCTCCAGCTCCAACAGCGGCTTTCTCCTCCTGCAATAGTGTTTCTTGAATGACGTGTGGATTCTCTATTCCCCAAATTCGAGAGTTTTGTTTATGGTCTCCGCCAGAAAGTACAAAATGAGCTGCATCTATCATCAACATTTTTCT
Source organism: Hermetia illucens (assembly GCF_905115235.1). NCBI lineage: Eukaryota > Metazoa > Arthropoda > Insecta > Diptera > Stratiomyidae > Hermetia > Hermetia illucens. Next base: position 160,493,080 of record NC_051851.1, on the reverse strand, counting down.
TCCCAAAAATCAGGCTTATCATTGATCATTCTTGCGGCGGTGTTTCTACATTGTAAGCGATCCCGCTTGTTCTTTTGCAACATTCTTTGAGTAAGTTGCACTTTGTATTGGAAGAGATAAACGTCGAGCTTCACAATTGTTCTTAAAGTCATTCCACTCTTGCTTAACTGCTGAGACCGGCAGCAATACAATACTTTTGGATTATTTGCAATATTACCGCTTCAACAATTTCATTGAAGCGTCGCGAATGCTGGCGAGTGGCTACAAACCCGTACTCAAAGAAATTCTTCACTAAATTACGGAATGTGAGCGCGCCGTAGTTCTCTCACATTTTTTACTATAAGCACGCATTGCTGTCACAATTGAACAATTATTTTAAATATAAAGGTCTGAAATTCCAGGGTGTTCGTTTGGCGTGTATTGACTCATAGTTAAAAGGGTGCTGATTGACGCTTCAAATCGTCTAAAGAATTAAATCAACTGGAAATTTCCCATCTATTAAATGTTGATATACAGAAGGTCTAGATGGCCCACCCTGATATTTTCCTTTAGCTTTTGTTCCGCTCGGAAGCGGGGCCGGCTCGCTTTGATGGGTTGTGCCATTTTGTTTTGTCAAAGACCTGATCTGGATGCAGTCGCGTGGCCTTTAAATCACCATCCAGCGTATCAAGTCTCCATTGGTTCGACCGGCCCTTTAGTCATTTTCCATCGATTTCGATGACCAGTAAATTCTTGTTAGCGCGAGTTTTATGACCATACCATCGAAGACGCATAACTCGAAATTTTTCCACGATCGGTGCAGCTCCTTATCTATCGCGAATATCTTCATTTCGGATGTGATCATGGCGTGTTATGCGACTGGTCCAACGTAACATTTTCGTCTCCATTATCGCGAGATGTCGTTCATTGTCTTTTATAGTCAGTCATAGCTATCACTCAGAACCATAGAGGGCGATTTGGGCAGACGACACTGTAGTAAATTTTCGACTTGAGAGATTTGTTGATACGTCGATCACAAAGAACGCCAGTTGTAGAAGGCCCCTTCATCCAGGTTGCGATAATGCGTGAAGCAATTGCATAAGGCAGTTTACCATTAGTTCACCCCCATTCCGCCAGCAACACCTATGCTTTATCCCCTTCGGTTTCTGGTAATGTGCTTTAGCTCCACCCAAAATTTTCCTCGGTGATCTTCAAATTTCATACTCATAATTTACGTCAAACGTATCTATTCTCGTCCATTATTTTACGTTTTGAGCTTGCCTCCCTCTGCTGCAAACAACCGTTCCGGATCGACATTATATACATACATATTATCCTGTTGGACGTTGTTGAGATAGAGCTTCAATCCATTTCTTAATATTTCATAAATCTAAAAGCAATGAAAATACATCGATTTTCATATATTTGAAATTAATAATTAAAAAAATTCCATTGATTTGATAATTTTTTTTGTTTATTGAAAAGTTATGGCGTATTATTTAGATCGCTCTTAAGTTATTCATTAGTTTTTAATGTTATAAATTGATTTCAGTTGAAATTTTCTACGTGTTTAAAGTTTAAGTTTGTATCTGTTCGAATAAGTTTTTAATAAAAACGTTATAACGTATGTTTTGCACTTTTGTTTTCTACTTATAGTGTCTATGTCCTGTACTACATTTTCCTTTTCTAGATAGCTCACATCATTCCCCCCACTTCCAAAGCCAGTTTCCTTTAATCTTTGATCACATAATAAAAAAAAATAAGGTTGCCACATAGCTAAGACAAATTATAACAGCAGAAAGAGTAAGTAGATAAAATAATCAAGAAGAAACAAATTAATGAAAAAAACTAAGAGAACAATCTCACGTAAAAGAAAGATTAAGGAAATATCCAGCCAAAAAACACACAATATACATGTATAAAGAAGGTACTATAGTCACCCGGAAAGATACCACATGCATACAAAAAACGCAGAAAGAGCCTTTCTCTTGATATACATATAAATCATAAAAACAAAAAGAAAAGAAATGCTGTTTTTAGGAGTCCACAATAGAAAAAAAAAGATTAAAATATGAGAAGCATATGCCAACGACAACAAAAGTAAAAAAACGTAAAAAATAAAATAAAAAAGGAAACACAAAACCAATACAATAAAACCTGACTTATTTAATTTTATATTTTCATACATTTAAGTGGAAATAGAGTATATGTGTATGTATTTTAAAATGCAAGAAACTGAAGAAGAAGATGATGAAATATAACGTTGCCTTAATTATTATTACTGAACAAGACATTACAAACTGAAATAGTTAAATGAAAGAAGTGAAAAAATACAAAACAAAAAATAAACAGTACTCATAAATAGTTTTTCGTATTACAATGATTTGTTTATAATCGGAGATGTGTAGAGAATTGAGCACTTTTTTGGTGGTTTTGTAATTGTTAACTTTTAATCCTACTAATAATATGAATGCAGTTATAATTCAATTTGATATTGTTTACAGGTGAGGCTTTTTGTCAGGGAATGCAGGTTTATATTTACTAAGGCCTTCAGCGACGTTTATCATATAATTATTAAAAAAAATATTTATTTGGGGTGCTATGCTCAGTGTAAGTTAATTATGAAGAGTTTTCGACTCCTGCTGCGTACAAACCGATCGACGTGCATTCATAAATGGCAAAATTATTGCTAACTACTATCAGAAATATTAAAAACATATGCAATTTTTTTTTGGATAGATAATGACGTACCCTAACACATCTAGAAACAAACCATAATTTCGATATTGAATTAGCTTATGCGTGTTAACACACTGAAAACAAGATTGATAGTTTGACGTCCTATTCTGTGCAAATCATGCTTCATTACCGTTTTCAACTAACTCTTCCAGATTACAATGCGCCAGAAGTTTAAGTTTTATTGGGTCAGAAAAGCATGAAGGCTTTGGACCTTTATTTGTGGTAACTGAATCCTTTGTAGACGGCAAGGCATAAACACTCATAGGCTGCAATTTAGCGTTTAGAAGGGTGGATTTGATAAGAAGCGGAAATCGAAGCTTTCAGCACACAAATGGACAAAAACAGCTAAAACTTTTTAGACAAAATCCAACTTGCAAAATACAAATTGTGCGAAAAACTTGATGATAGCTAAAAGTAATTAGTAATACATTTCTACGAATAAATAAACAACAAGTAAGTTGGAGTTACTATCACGCTACCACCAGTAATATCGACTTCATGGTACGTTGGAGTAGCTAATCACATATGATATGAATTGGCAAATGAGGAGTCCCATCATTGGCGCAAATTAACTTTGATGGTTTGAATTAGGAGGTAGTTTGTTAGCCTTAGTCTTAAAATGAAAAATTGCCTTAGAAGATATTCTTCCTTTTTATTGGCTAAAAGTATCTGAATACAAACACGTATTTCGGGGATCAACTGTCCCCTTCTTCAATGTTTTATCTTCTTGCTTTTACCATTTTATAACTTTGATATTGAAAATTTCAGCCAATAGTGATCAAATTGTTCCCAATCGACAGAACGTGATGCCTCACTTAATCAAAACTTCAAATCAGTTTAAGGCAAACATTAAGATTGCTAATGGAGCCATATCTTTTCATGCTGATGATATTTAGTGTACCAAGAGCATTTAGTTTTGCCACCCATGGATCAGTTTTGACTTCAACGATACCTGAAGTCAAATAGCAAATCCGATTTGTTTGGTAGTCTTGTTTGAAAACCTTAATAATGCCCTGATAAAGAGGTTGCAATCGGCTTATTGCATTTGGTGGAAAAAATATAACTTTGACATCGATGATGTATTAAACATTAGAAGGTAGAGCATGACAGTGGCTAACAAGTAAAGTTCGATGATTTTGTACCGCCATTTGCCTATCTAACTTTCTTAGACATTCCTAGAAAATTTGGCTGGTCGTCCAGGTCCGATTTTGGCTCAGGGAAATAATTGAATGCCTTTGAAAAAAGTTTAATCATTCATACATAAAAACACAGGTAATATGTAATGATCTATATGGATTGGCGATGGTCTAAACGATCATGCTGGTTAACCGAAGTCAAGGGGAGAACTGTCCCAAAACCCAAAAACTTGACGAAATTGACCGTAATGGCCCACCCACAAATATTGAAATTCCACTGATATGTCCCGCCAACAAGCGCTTGCGCACCTCTGTGCCAGCCAGGTTCGGGCAACTGAATCCTTTATAGACCGCAAGGCATAAACACTCGCGGGGAATGTTGGGGGGGGGGGGGATTCTTTTGAATACTTCAGTGTAGCTTCACTGTCAATTTCTTCAAGTTTTTAGATTTCTGGGACAACATTCTTCTCTTGGCCGACTCCGGCCAACGAGGATTATTTTTCAACAATCACCCATCCCTTGAGCCACTACAAATCACTTCTTACTTCTCTTGCCGCCCTTCCAATATGTCTTTATATCAGACAAAAAAAAATCTAAGTTCTCGGTTGGTAGTTGAGTTCAGTTGGACTAGAAGCATCCTCATGGAAATGAGGACTTTCCTTGCTTAATTGCTTGTAAACAATTTTGTGATGGTTTTCGAATCAAGATACCAAGATTTTCGATATCTTTAGTGGTCATTGCAAAATCATCGACTTTTAATGTTTTTGAAATATCGTTATCCTTTTCCATCAAAATCCCCCTCTTTATCGGTAAATTGGAATCCGAATCTAATGAAACTACTCTAAAAGAATCTTTTCGTGTTTAGCTGGACGACCTTTTTCCTAACTTGCCAAACTTTTTTAAGATTCGAATTTCATCTTTCCAAGAAAACGATTTTCAGATGAATTTGGGCATATTCGACTTTAAACTACTGAAAATCACAAGAAATAAACCAAACACTACAACCTACCTATTGACCTATTGAATAGTAAAGCTAGAAGTCTGCACGAACCAAAAGCTTACTTCCTGTGTTAAGAAAATGTCCCTGTTCACTTGCAGTTTAATGGAAATCATTCAAAAGAATGCTTATTCTACCTCTTTCGACAAGTTTGTCATCATCTTTGACGTCTCTTTCCCGTGTGAAGCTGACGAAGGATGACACCCCCGGGTTTCTTCTTCTTCTGTCTTTCGCTACGGTGGGGAAAGTGGCAGACAGGTCTTGATCGCTGTAAAGTCTCTGCCGAAACTATCCTTTCCCCCTCCTCTCCCTCTTATCGCTCCGCCCAATACAAATGCTTTTGTTGTCCTGAGTATATTCTCCCGAATATTTCAGTGGGTAGAGCACTAGGTGCATTGGTGACATTGTGATTTGTATCTTGACGTAGGATACCAGTCGACTCAACTGTGAATGAGTACCTGAGAAAAATCAGGGTCATAATCATAGGCGAGCGTTATGATGATGCTGACTCCATTGCCGCCTACAGGGTACTATTATCCTGTAGTGTACCTTTACAGTCTTGAATGAAGTACTCTAACAATTTTCAAAGTCCTGATCCAATTGGATTGTTGCACCAACGATAATTATTATTATATTCCCGCTGTGCTAGCTCCTCTCGCTTCTATGCGAAATTCCTCGACAGATTGGATATCCTAAGTATAGTTGTCCCCTCTCGCTTTCGTTGTTGGTAATGACTTTAATCTTCCTATGTTCACCTGACTTATCATTCCCGACCCTCCACCACTCCCCAATAATGACTTCTGTCCCTTTCTTAATGCACCTTTATGAACATTTGTACCGCTCTTCAGTTCAGTCACACACCCGGCCCAGACTTCTCCACCATACATTGTTCCTGCAATCTCCTCTTCTAACTCGTCTGAATTAACTTGCGAATTACTTTGTAATTACTTTTCTTCGGTGTATAAATCCTTTTCTTCTTCTTTCTCCGAAACCCTCCCCCAAAAAATTTAAAACTACTAATTCACATCATCAACGGGGCAAAATACTGTCAGAATCTAAAAAACTGAAAAGAGCGATCCAAAATAAAAGGAGGATTGTCTACTGCACGACTCATGGACTCATTTGTATTAGGTGTTTTGGATCACCTGCGCATTCACCTGACTTAACTCCTTCAGACGAGAGGGTATCCAAAAATTGATCCCGCGTCTCACCACGTCCGTCAAAATGGATGGCAACTATGTTGAAAAATAACGTACATATGTATTATACAAATTTAGCCATACATTTTTTTTAATACACTTGTGTGTGTGTGTGTATGGTGGGGGAGAAGCTACAGTTTCTGAGCACTCAGGCCGTGTTGGCCCATTGTACTCACCACCTCCGTCTAACGGAATATTCCGGATTCGTTAACGTATTGCAGGATTTCCGTTAGTGGATGTGAAGCTACCCGTGGCAATTGGAGAACATCGGCACCAAAGATCTGATGCCTGATGCGTCCATAGGCGGGGCATTCACATAGGAAATGCTCCGTTGATTCCGCTTCCTCATTACAGGAGGGACACGTATCATCTTCGGTAATTCCTATTCTGAACATATGCCCAGCTAGTGAATTATGGCCTGTCAGAATGCCCACAATACACCTGCAAGTTCTCCTGCTTTTCGACAGGATAAACTTTGCGGTACGTATGCTGGGTTCTGGCAGGAAAAGTTTAGTGTGTCGAGCAGCATTTAGGCTCTGCCACCTGTCATTATGGGAAACTTGTTCCCAGTTTTTGAAAACAGATTTAGCCAATGCTACTGATACCCCAATTGCTGGCTCCGGTCCCGGCATAGGAGAGATTGACCCCTCTTTCGCTAAAGCGTCCGAGATTTCATTTCCCTCTATGCCACAGTGACCAGGTACCCAGAGTAGTTCCACCGTATTGAATCTAGACATAGAGTTCAAACGGTTTCTGCGTTCCTGAACGATTTCCGAGGTGATCAAAGGACTGCTCAATGCCCTCAGTGCAGCTTGACTATCACTGCAGATTGCGATGCGCCTGCCCTTCAACCGCTCGTCAATCACCCAGTTTGCCACCCTTAGGATCGCATAAACTTCGGCTTGAAAAACCGTTGCATATTGTCCCAAAGAAAAAGCCCACCCAGAACCCTCTTCTGTTTTTGAGCCATCGGTGTAGAAGACTTCCGTATATCCCGCCACGCATTCCTCTGGGTGTTACCAGTCCTCTCTACGCTTCAGGGTAACTACATATCTTCTACCAAACATATGTATGGGGACACGAGAATCGGAAGGCATTGTAAGAACTGGATTCAGTCCTCCCAGTAACTCTTCCAATGCTTTGTGCCCCCCACATCCGTTGTTTTCCCATAGATCTAATCGAATTAGCCTATGAGCTGCTTTCATTGCAGTGCTTTGAATAAATATATCCAGTGGCTACAAATACACTTACTTTCTGGATATGCCTCGTATTTCTGAACAATCTGTTTCTGGGACAGTGTGCTTCAACGCTCAATTACACTTGATTTTGAGACAGTCCAGCTATCACGACAGGAACTCTTCCTGCTGCAGCCTATTCGTCCTTTCCTAAATAATTCGAATTTGTCCCTGGTCAATGGCTTTATAAATGTCATCCACATTGAAGAGAACTCTACCTTCCCTTGATCTGAGCTTCAGCTTTATATGCAAAGCCGATGATAGATCTTGTATAATTCTGTTGTTGCTTTCGTTATAAGTCTGTTTCTATCTTCGCTAGCAGAGTAAGTCTGGACACCGCTGAGTGAAACCTCTGATAATCCTTTCCCTTAAAGATCTCATCCCCATGAATTGGCCTTCTCCCGGTTTGAAGATCTACAGACTCCCTCACTTGTTTAGTTTTTGCTTTTTACATAGCGTTTCTTCTGGTCACAGTATCTGTCTTATTTCAACCCCTATTTTTGTATATGTCAGTGGAGGCGCCTAGATTCACCTTCACTCTCTTATCTTGTTGTTTGTTCAGCTGGCTCTATATCTGGTCGACCAGCTCCAGGGGGTGATTTTTTTGGTTGTGTTGAGTTCTTTTTGCTCTGGATCTATTTGCAATGGTTCCCGATCGCTCCTTTCCTTATTGGATTTTTTTTTGGAATATTGTCCACAATCGACCAACCATGATACTTCCTCAGAAACACCGCACTTCGCCTTTCGCTCCACTTCCAAGGCAATTCCATTTGTGGAAACTTTAACAACAGAGTTATCCCTGTTTCATATATTTACCAAAGCTGTGGGAACACTTTTGCTCCTTTGTGAATAGCACCACATGCGTAGATTCTGCTCGCTAATAGGTCCGTTTGGAGTTCCACCGAGTTGCAGCTATTATCAAAAAAGATTTTATGGTCTCCACGAACTCACCACTGAGTTCTTTGATCACTCGGTGTCCCAGATTGTTTCGTTGGCCTTCTGTAATTTCCCGCTTTATAACTTTTTTTATGGGTTTGTCTGGCATCTATTGGCAAACATAGCTCTTTCGTTTAAATTTTATCATAGATTTATCAATCGATTCGTAATCGTTAGGCTTCATTGCAGGGGGAAATACCCTCTTAGCTGCATTGAATTATCGTTTAGATACAAATTATTTCAAGGGCAAGTAAATTTGGTGAATGCGATAGCAGAATTTACACCATGAGCCCTCATGTCATGTCTGGAGGACCGATAATCTTTACAGCTAGACGTCCTTTTCATATTCATTATAATGTTTATGGCTAGAAATGCTTTGACTTCAGGAACTGATGGCGGGAGAAAATTAGTGCTACCACTAGCTTTTCATACAGCGGGTAAGTCGGTTTGAAAAACGATATTAGATATCAATGCTTCCATAAACAACTGGAAGAATGTGCTCGGCAGAGTATCTTTCATTATTGTAGCCAGTTGTGCTTATCAAGGGTTTATCCGGGCCCAAATAAGAGGTATTTTTCAGGTCACTTTTTCAATTCATCTTGTCTTATCCTATCAAAGGCCAAACGTCGCCACTATCCCAATCCTTCTCAATACAGTATATTTCTCCAGAAATATTATTCGATTATTATCTGCCTCTAAACATTCATCAAGATCATTTTCAGTCATAGAATATCAATATCGGACTCGCCTGAATCGCAATCCCTCGGTATTTCTTCAATCCACGAGATCCTTTTGAGATCATCTGAGTTCTTGTTTTCAAGTTTCTCTAGAGTCCATTTAATTTTCAAGTGGAACGAAAAGCCAAAATCAGGAATGGTGGTTTTGCGCCGAAGTCGACCAATCTGTAACAGCTGCCTGCGTTTTGGCTACCGCCATAGCCTCACCTGAGGCAGGATCCACCGCGTCTTCTTTTTCTGCCGTAGATATTGCTCTTATATACTTTCTCGGCTGGACTATTCTCACCCATATGAATTTGGTCGCACACGGTAGTTTATTGAGGCAGATTTTATCCACAATGCTCTTAAATGGGTATACAATCATCTCAACTATTCAGCCTTGGCCAAGAAAAAATCTTGCAGCTGAAAGACATCCTTTGCATGGTTAAGTTTGTAAGCTCCCTTCGTTCGCCCCTGTATACCTTTTTTAAGGTTTTAAAATATTTTAAGATGAACGGTTATAGCGTTTGCGAGAAAAATGCGGGTGATGGAAAGGTGGGAACTGTGAACGCTCACGCATCCAGTGAGTTAAATCATTCTACGTCGAATTTAAGGGGGGTCTCCATACATACAAAAGGAGGGTGTACATTTTTTCACCAAATATAGTCATGTGGGGTATCAAATGAAAGGTTAGTTAGTACTTTCTGAAACCGGTTTTAGTTTTGACATTTGCCGGAAAGGCGGGGAGAGCAAGAAGTCGAATCATCATCATTTCTTTCACGGACCCATTCTCAGAAACCACCCAACTCAAAAATCTGAAAATATCAGGAAGTTGCCACTATATAGTGCCTAGACTCCGAAGTACCCGTCCAGCTTCCGGTTTCCCGACTTGTTACTTTCTGTCGTCATAAACAGTTTGCCCTGAAATGCCTCGTTTTTTTTACAGTGGTAACACCCTCGCTCGTCTGGCTTCGGGACAAAGGCTGAAGAAAAAGAAAAATAATCGTCTGGCTTCGCACTTTTCGCTGAAACCATTTTTATAGAATGTGTTATTAAATAATTATTTCAGCGGCTGCCATTGCTAGTTATGTTGAATTCTTTCCTTTATTGGTATTCGTCTAGAATTTTCTAGTCAAGCACTTCATTACGAGGCACCTCCCCCGCCGACATGACACTGTTAACCGTGGTGATCAATCTTTAATATAAGTCCGCAATCTAATCCATGACACGGTAACCATTGCTGTCAAATGTAGCCGTCTTGTGCCTTTGCAATAAAGCGCTGTACACTGTGTTACTTCACTATGCTGGATATGCCTTAACTCATTAATTTCGACATTCAAGGTTATCTACGCCATAGCTTCGCTGCCAAAGGTGCAAAAGGAGAAGTAAGAAGTCGCTTTCAGCAAGTTCGACGACTTTGTTGGAATTGTCATCAGTCTAAATGCAATTATAATGGTAAATTTGCCTTAGTATTCGTTGCAAATAATGCAACCAGGGATCCTCACTGATGATTAAATTAATTACATTAATCGAAGACTGCACTAAAATTATTTGGCAATATGATTTCATATTCAGTGCAAAGTTTTAGAGTCAAAAAATATTTTTATAGATCTTTTTGATAATTTTGGGCAGTCAGAAGACCATCAGACCATCTGATCTGATTTATCATCGGCTGCTATTTTCGTTCAAATACAGATCCAAGATCTAGTCACGGTGCTTGGTTTGTCAATTACCAATTTCTGTTGCCTCTGAATGTAACGACTCCGTTTTTTAAAAATGTCATATTCTGAATTTCACTGATTTTCTAGGTTGAATTTATTTTTTCCTTTTCAATAAAAAAAAGAAATATATATGAAAGCAGCAGACAAAGCCACAATTTCGTTAGTTATACTAGGAAATACTAGGACAAACTAAAGACTCATAATTAAAAGTTTCATAAAAATTGGTTTATTTATTTTCATTATTTGAATATATTTTGTGGTTCTAACAAAATTTTGGTTGATATTTTTAATCTAATTCTGTATACTTTATATATTCAAAGACTACAAACTTCTTCACATCTCCGAAACAAATCATATCAGAGCCGAACTACAAGCAAATAGTTTTTTAAAACAAAACAAATTATATATACAATGAAATAAAACCAAACAATTTTTTATTGAAATAGTTTTTCAGGTGCTGATCAAATTGCCACTATAAAAACCCGTTGAAGCAAAATCAAATTCAAATCTATTCCATATACAGAATAAATGAATCAACCAACATCAACAAACTTTTATAACTAATATAATGTAAATACATTCGCAAAATAATAGCAATTGTTTGAAATAAAATAAAAGAAAAACAGGCAGCAACTAATAATCAGAGAGAACTGACAAAAATAAAAACAAGAAAAACCACAATAAACCGAATGTTTATTATTGACGAAACAAGTAAACTAAAAAGAAAAAAAAATATTACAAAGTTACTACAAAAGAACTCGCTCGCATTTAAAATAGAATTGATATAATTATTAATTATTGAAATCAATAAGCATTATTATGACGATATACTCCTAAAAACAGTTACGATAAAATCTATATATAATTCCTACAAACAACAGTCATTCGTCCATACAAATGATACTTAAAATGATAATGATGCAACAATAGTATATTCTAATCTGTACTCTTTTATTCTGTATTAAGTACTGTTTTCTGTTTGAACCATAATATCCATTTTAAATTAAAACATTAAACAAGTATCGATTGAGAGTCAATGAGACGAAATCAAGTAAATGGTTGAACATTTCAAAGAATTGTAAAATATGATATTAAATTCTAAAAATAATTGTAACCTGCTCTTTTGTTTAAACAAAATTTGAATGGAAGTTATACAAATCAAATTACAATATTATTAAAAAGTGACGCAAATCAAAACTTGGTTCTAATTTATCTTGTGTGATTTCAATTGATAAGTCCGTTTTTGGTATTGTTATTAAAACAAGCGCAATACTCAAGAAATAGAGCAAAACAAAAAATGGGGAATACTTTTAGTACTTTTTCTAGTTTTAAAAGGCAATCACGAATTATTCAATTTCAACTTCAATATATGATACGCATTGAGTTTTGAAATGCTTTAATTTGAAGAAAATTTCACATTTCTTATAAATAGCCATAAATGTCTCCATAATTTACAGACAATTTTCTAGATTAATAGGAATTTTCTTTGAACAAAAAACGATGAAAATTTAATAATTGGATTACGAAGTTACTTTAAGACCACCCTTGCGATAGTTTTATTGATTTTAGTGCCTCTAAGAAATTGACAAACGAATTTGTGTTAACGTAAAGCTCATACAGAATATGAATTCAATTAGATTGAACAGTTTAAAAAAAAATTAGTAATATTTTATTTTAATTGATGTCATATATCAACTGGTGTAACAAGAAACCCCGTACAATATTTCTGTTTGCTAAGCTTGACTCTTAATTTAATTTACACTTGATTTGTATTCGAGCGCAATGATGACATAGAATTTCGGAGCTTATCCTACTTCATTTATAATACTATATTTAGTTTCGAATTGTTTTTTGTATAAATCAATTCAAACAACACTGACAGAGCAAGAAATTCAGTGACTCCAATATTATTGGTTTATATTTATATTATACATACTAAAGAGACACAAAATTTGAAACAGGAATCATAGAATAACCAACGTATAATTATCACATCCACTGCGTAAACATTTATATAATATTTGATTTTCGAATTTATTAGGACAACAAAATTTAAACGGAAAACAAAAATCATTTGATGATATTGATATGTGTATGGGGAACTATTGAATGCAATTAAATGTAGACGTGCGAATTCAATTTAAGAAATTTATACTAATAAAGACCATATTTTTCGATAAATTTTTATTATAAATAAACGATAATTAGTAGTACCGTTCCAAATAAATTCAAAATTTAGTAGATTAAGTATTTCGTAAATATTTGGCGTGTAATAATTCAATGCAATAATTTTTGGTACAAGATTAAGTATTTATTTCTTATTTAAACATTTCTCAAATCAATAGCAACGGCGTTATTTAAGAAAAATGGTTTAAACATGAAAAAAAATTTGACTAAAACTATTTGAAAATTTTGGAAACATATTAATTTAATTAAAGTAGAATAAGTGTGAAGTAGAGACTAAATTAGAGCTTTCGTATTGAATAAATTAAAGTAAGGTAATTTTTAGTAGGATCGGCGTAATTTTGATGGCGAGTTTAGGTTTATAATTTTGATATTTGCATAGAGAATGTGAAGTAAAGTCTGATAGAGAAAGTGAGAAAAGTTAATTGGCGATTTAGCTTTTAAAATGTATAGATTTAAGTGCAATCGTTTTGGTTGTCATTCAAATATTTGAAAGGGCAACTTTTTTCCATAAGTTCTGTGATTCCTGGTGTAGCAATTGGCCGTTGTATAAGAAGGAGGGAAGTTCGTTGAAGAAAATTGCAATGTTTTTTCAAGTTTGGACTGTTTTAGTACATGAAATTGGATTATCTCAAATTTCAGAAATATTTGACCATTTGGTTTCCTGTTATCTAAAATTGCCTTCAACCACATTGAGAGAGCCCAGTTGAGCTTTCTGACAATCAGTTTTTTCTGGTGGTTTGATCCAGGGATAATCGCTGCTTTCCATCCATAAGCAAATTAAAACCAGCTTAGAATCTATGCTTGGAGCTGGAAATCATTATGGTCAATAAGCGGAAAACTCATTGCAATTTTCTCTAAAAAGTATCTCCCGAAAGCGAATTTTCATGCGCATAAATAAAAACCTTAACATGATCAGGTTTGTAATATATTTGACGTCAGCTTGAAATATTAGTAACTTTAAAACGAATTAAGCATAATTTAGTATTAAAATAAATTACCTAAATATTGCCTTCAAGTTATATTGAAACTCAACATAATATTTTACATTACCATAAAATTGCTCTTCTATTATCATAATCACTAAAGACTATTCGATGCAGTTCATTTTTGACTCTGATTTTATATGAATAAACCAGAAGCAGCATTCATCAACCTAAAATATTAAACTCCATGCAAAATGTAAGAAACGATTCTTCGTTTATAACTTACTTGCCTTAAGTTCACAAATAGAAAGGAATAAAAACCAAAGCTAACAATTTTATCAATATTTTTTTACAGTGACTAATATATTTTACAGATACAAACAATCGTAGCAATTACTAGATCACAAATGATAAATAATTTTTTTCTTAATATTGAAATGATTAAATAAATGAAACAGAAAAACCATGGTGATATTATATATATTTATATTAACATAAATAAGAAAATATTTGTTAAATTTATTTGTTTATTTAGCCAAATGCAAATGTGAAAACATAAAAAAATGCAGAAATGAAATGAAAATAGTGAAAAAAATAAGAAGATTTTAAATGTAATTAACGGAGAAATATTCAAAGTATATATTTCACCGACAACAGACCTAAACTTCTAAGATAAAACAATAAATAGTTAAATTTTCAATGAAATCATAAAGACATTCTGAAAATGAAACTATATCGAAATAAACAGGTACGAAAATAGAGTTTAAATTAATATTGTTCAGTTTAGATCACTTTCGTTTCTTGAATCAGTTTCAGATAATTATATCGTTTTTTTCCTATTTGTTTAATTTTGTTTAATTTTTCCTCAAAGCAGAATCGAAATTCGGGTTCTATTAACCCTAAAAACATTTAGAAAGAAGTTGACGAAATTCCAAGTAATTCAAAAGATACTTAATACTAAAAATTGTAACGAAGATTATATGTAATTTTTCGATCATGAAATTTGAACAAAAAAAATGGACAAGGAGATTAAATCTAAAATACTGCAAATTACTAACTTTAGGCACTTTGGCAACCAAGAAAAATAACAAAAAAAAAAATCTTTTCCAGGAAAACATTTCCCCTGACTTTTGGAAAATCACATTCAGATCGCAAAAAGATTAAAAATTATAAATATGTAGTTTTGTAGTTTAATAATTAAAAGCAAAATAACAACATTATCTCTATGTACAAAGGAAAAAATTAAAGCTACATGTTTTGGAAATGATATGAAGCAAAATTGAATGTAAATCTTTTACTGCATACATTTTTCGAGTGAATGAATAAAAATGAAAATATAAAAATTATTGTCTATCTAAAGTGAACTTTGAGCATAATATTAAATAAAAATTCAAGGCTTAAATCTTCTCTAAAAATACATATGACTTTGAATAGAAGACACGAAAAATTCTATAAGTATTTGAAATGCATCAAGGCAGTGTAGTAAATCAAATTGTAATAAATAATTTTCAAAAATGAGGAGTGAAAGCAAAGTGTAAATTATTAAATAACGAAAGAATATATCAAATAACACACTATCATGTAAAAAAATATGAAGCTTCATGTTAATAGAAATTAATGGTAATAAAAATTTAAAGGAGGAATAATATTAAATTGAATTTTGGTAGAATTATCATAATTTATGTCAGAACTAAAAATGAAGCATAATTATTTCCAGATGATTTTTCCTCGAAATTCAACAGTTTTCACAAACAACAGTCTGGAATAAATTTTCAATCAAAATTACCTAATTCCAATTACTTTAAATTCAGCCTCAATATCAACTGAATTAAAATTTGAATGCAATGAATAAAACAAAGATATTGGAGTTAAACCAGTAAATGCAGTAAAAGATTCTTACAGTAACTTAATTAAAAAAAACAATTTCGCAGAAAGTTATATGCTATCAAAGTATTCTCTTCAAAATATATATTTAATTTGATGTTATTTTACTTTATTGTAGTAACTCTAATTTTTATATTCGCTCTCTTAATTATTAAAAAAAAAATCAAATCATATAAATATTTAATAGATTTAATCACATTTTCTAATCGTTCGATATTCCGTAGTAAAGTGAGTTCAAGAAATTCTGTTAATTGAACAAGAAACCAAGAGAAAAGTCAAAAATTTGGAAGTAATATAACTTTTCGGACATTTTGGAATCTAACATAATACGACGAAAGAAATCAAAAGTGTTCAAAATTATAATAAAATTCAAAATTAACTGTAAATAAAATATAACAAATGAGTGTGTTCAGTATTCAAACAAATATTTTGGCATGATTGTTTGGATGTATTCGATTAAGAAAGATACATGAGTGAGAAATTTGAAAAAAAAAAAAAAAAATTATGTTTCTTGAACTCGCCACTGGTACGTTTTTTGATAAGCAATGTGTTTTGATGATATTTATTGTAATAATTTATTTTATTATATTGTATTCTATCTTATTTCGATATCGATACAAAATGGATAAATTCAGAAATGGTGGAATAAGTAAAAGAGAGGTATAAGATGACAAAGAAATTATCCGTAATAATACTCTTAAATTTTGATGTTCATGTACCGACTAATTTCATTTAATAAAAAAAAAAATGTAAACGGATTTCTTTTTGTTTTAGTCGCTTCCTTTTGGACTTCCTATTTTTCCCGTGAAAGTGGGATGTACATATGCCTATAATATTCACTTAAACATACATAAACAGGTCGGAAACTGGAAAGTTGGCGCTCCAGGAATGAAAGGTATTGTATATTTTTTATGTAACACCCTCCTCTGGGTTCGCGGGCATAGGAACCTAGAGGGGAATGTGCGGGCTGACGGTTAGGCCAGGCGTGGCTTTGCCCTTGGCACCCCTTCGGTGAATACAGTCGGTGTTTCGCTGGTGGTATTAGGGTCCGAGTCTACTCGCACTACTTAGCAGCTACGGGTCTTAAATGGCGAAGGCTTACGAGATGTGCCAAGTCAAGGAGAATTTGACTCGTTTATAACATAGCTCGATCACGAGAGCTCCTGTGCTAGACGCCTGCAAAGATTACGGCGGTCTGTATGGGGCACTGGCCCATAGGGGATCATGCTGCCAGGCTCGGCATACCCTACAATTCGCATTGCCGGAGCTGTGGAGAAGGAAGGGAAACCCTGGTGCACTTTCTCTGTGATTGCCCAGCTCTAGCTAGAGTCAGGCTACGGACACTGCTGTTGTGCGTTGTAATTTCGGCAAAGTCTAGGAATCGGGGAATGAAAGTAGACTTCGAGCTCTGCGAAAGGCACGTTGAAAATGTCTGCGTTACGTGTGTTATAAGACGCAGGACGGCAGGTGATGTCGTTAGCGGCGGAGCAGTCCATCAAACCCGAGGAAAGTTTAAAAAATGTGTATAGATCCAGATAGGATCTAGGCTGTTATAGGAAGGGAAGATTCAGACAGCGAAGGCGGGAGGGGTAGTCCACACGAGGGAAGCTTTTCTTAAAGAAGAGGGAACGGGTGAATTTACGTTGCACATTTTCTAGGGCAAGACAATCACAGTTACAGGAGGGTGACCAGATTACGGAGTAGTACTCGAGGGTATTCCTCACGAATGAGTTGAAGAGAGCTAAGGAGGGTTGGATGGAGTCAAAATCAGAGGAGGAGCGAAGAATAAAGACTGACAATTTTGCTGCTCGATTGATGACATCGAGGCAATGGGTGTCAAAGCGGAGCTTATTGTCGAAAGTGACTCCGAGGTCTTGAGTGGAATTTAAGCAGGATAAGGAATGTCCGTCAAGCGAGTAGGAGAAAGAAGTGGGTGAGGATTTTGGCGAGTAGCACATAGAGTGAGACTTTCTAATGTTTAGTCCTAAACCATTAGTCGAGCAGCAACGAACCAGAGTGTCCAGGTTAGATTGAAGGGAAACACAGTCCATAGGCGACGATATAGCGGAAAACAGCTTAAGGTCCTCTGCATAGAGCGAACAGGGACAAGTAAGGAGGGGGGAAGGTCGTTAATAAGAAATAAAAATAACAAAGAGTCCAAAATAGATCCCTGTACGAATATTTCGGTGTAAATCGGTTCCTTTTAAAAGTAATAGGCAATACATATCCATTTAGTGTGTCTGTAGCAGAGCCTACAAGAAACAAACTTTCACCAAGACTAAAAGAAAATGACCAGCTTTAGCAAGATAAGCGGCATTTGTCGGTGGACCGGCTCGAGACCGGGGTAATTGAAAAATTCGCCTCAGTTCTCCAGTGTGTGATTTTGCGTGTGCATTGGGTCGTGCATGCCATGAGAAATTACATTAATTACTTGCATCGTTTCGTTGCCTACAGCAGGACCAGGACTCGGTGGCGAAGCAACCGAACCAAGAAAATCAGACAACCAGCAATTCAAACCTAGGCGTCATATGGTTTGGGCGAACCAACTCAATCAATTTATCGTCCGTGTCATGGATTTAGAACGGGATCCATCAGGGTAGAGACACCCCCATGAACCCAGTAGTCAGGAGAAGTTTAGTAGCTGGGGATGTCGTCCCAATTTACAATGAGGCTTTGACCGCATTCACAGAATATGCTGAGATTCTCCCAGACCCCTCCATGGGTAAAGATCCCAAAACTAAAGTTTACTTCGGCAACTACTAACATCATTGCTGCCGTTGATAGAATTTTGGCTGACCGTTTGGCTAGCGAGATTACTACTACAGAGGTTCGCAGCCTGATCTACGTTGCAGTGGCCATGGTTATTCGTCTCCATAATCAACATCTTAGACCGTATAACAGAGGTATATGCAGGAGGACTTCTCTGTTTTGGGTATTTCGGCTCAATGAAAGAGTCGAAAAGTTGAGAAAGAAGGTTGGCCGTACCACGCAAGCATTTCTTGGAAATCCTTCATCAAGATGGCACAGATGCGTTGCCAACATCATTGGAAACTACCATCTCTCCAATGATGTGCCAATCGAAGAAATCCTCGAGGTGCTGAAGTAGAAATTTGCGGTATGTTCCAATCGCATCCATAGGTATCAAAAGAGCTTTCAGCGAAGGGCAGACAATACCTTGCTCTTTCAAAACCAAAGGGGATTTTATAAAAATTTCACCAGCTCAAGTCGTGAAAGTAACCTCCATCTGGATCAGGCAGAAGACTTTGGAGCGAACCCAACCGTTGCAATTTAGAAGCAGCGTGGCTCCCACACCTTATGCGTTCATGCTAGGCCCTCCTTGAAATGACCATGCCTGACATTACTGAAGCGGACATAGAAACATCCCTTGGAAAGGCAGTTAGTTGGAAGACGCCAGGAGTTGATAAAATTCACAATTGAAGCGGTTCAAAAGCACTCACAGGGTATTGGCAAATCATTTTAATCAGACCATTGTTGAAATCAGCCTTTGGCTCCAGATCAAATCAACCCGAATGTGGTTCTTCTCTTGAGAACAGTGATGAAGAATTGGAGCACGAAGTTATCGGTATTCTCACAAACATCAGGAAAGATACCAATCCGGCGTGGTATTTTCCAAGGTGACCCTCTAAGTTCAGAGAAACCAGAGAAACCCATTCACGGAGGTCAGTAGTAAGGGATGTACCCTCAGCATAAGCTCTGTGTGTTAGAGGGAGATAGCATGCTAGAGCTTTTAAGCTTTCATGCTATCTCGCTCACTCCGTCTCTTTCGCACATTGAGCTTTTTGGGTGCGCGCCTTGGGTAAGTGGTTTGCGCCTTGGGTAAGGGGTGTGAGCCTGTGCTGTGGGCTTTGGGCTGTGAGCCTTTAGTGGGGGCTCTGGGTGTGAGCCTGTGCTGTGGGCTTTGGGCTGTGAGCTTCTAGTGGGGGCTCTGGGTGTGAGCCTGTGCTGTGGGCTTTGGGCTGTGAGCTTCTAGTGGGGGCTCTGGGTGTGAGCCTGTGCTGTGGGCTGTGAGCTTTTAGTGGGGGCTCTGGGTGTGTGTCTTGGGTGAGTGTGCCTTTGGAACCTTTGGGTTTGCGACTTGGGAACGGGGTGTTGCTGTGTGTGTGGGGGCCTGTGCTTTGTCTTGGGGATATTAAGCTCTATTGCTGTTTCTCTTGTTTTGCTGTGTGTCTCGGATATGTTTGCTGTGTTTCTGAGATAGCGATCTTTTTCAAGTGTTTTTGGGGAGTGTCAAGTGGTTTGTGTGCCTTTATGGGGTATCGATCTTTTTGGTGTGCTTTTTGTGGGTTATTAAGCTGGTTTGGTGTGTTTCTGAGATAGCGATGTTTTCCGAGTGCTTTCTGGGGAGTGTCAAGTTGTTTGTGTACCTTTATGGGGTATCGGTGTGCTTTTTGTGGGTTATTAAGCTGGTTTGGAGTGCTTTCTGGGGAGTGTCAAGTTGTTTGTGTGGCTTTGTAGGGGGTATCGATCTTTTTGGTGTGCTTTTTGATTTATTAAGCTGTTTTGATATATTTGCCTGGGTATCGGTCTTTGCGGTGAGTGTCTTGGTTGAAGTGGGGTCTGTGGGGTTCACGGCGGGCGGCTAAGGTGTGGGCTTTAGGTGGTAGGCTTCGCCGCGGGCTTGAGGCGGTTGGCTGGCCGATGCAGATTTTGCGGTTATCATTGCTGACTTGGGAGTTGGGATTAAGTTTAAATGAAAAAGTTCGTTAAAGTTCAAATATTTATTTTATTATACTTATTTACACATACATCATTCAATATTCTTTAGAATTAACAATATGTGTACACTTATTTATATATCTTTCTCGATATCAAACAATGACTCTAGAAATTTATTTCACAGTATAACGTAAAAATTTCATATACAAATTATGAAATTCATTACAAATCGGGTGGTGATGTTATTTAAAATTCTTATAAAACTATTTCACAATATTATTCGACATTTTGAATATTACTTTAAATTACAGTGCATAAGCTGAATAATCGTTATTTTGAACAAATTTTATTTTCAAATAATTGTGTTTCTGCACATCCACACCTTCGAAAACGAAATAGTGCTCCTGTATGGCGTTCAGCTCATCGATCTGCTTCTGGTTACGAATCTTTTCGGAGAAGCGAGGGGGTAAGAAAACAAAATTGTCATTACTAAAATGGACTGTCAAACGCTGTCCAAATTTAGTTTTAACAAGCTTGAATTCGGTGATGAGATATTTTTTACCCACCTCTAAACTGGATATTGACACATAGGTCTGGGGTAATGTTTCGCTGACATTGTTCAGGATTTCGATGGTATTCTAAGGAAACAAATAATAAACTATTGTTAAATATTTTCTTAAGTAAATCAAGAAAATTGTACTAGCGACCCAAACTTGAAGTTGGCGCTCGGTTCTCTTGGGCGCATCGAATTTTATTTTAAAACCAATTTACAATCGAAATGGAAGAAATATTAGCGACCCATACATAAAGTTGGCGCTGAGTTTTCTTGCGCTAAAAGCACATTAAATTTTACTTCAGAGATTTTTTTTTTAGTTTCGGAGACAGATTTTTTGTGTTTCATCAAAGTTAAAAAGTATATAATAGCGACCCAAACATAAAGTTGGCGCTCAGTTTTCTTGCGCTAAAAGCGCATTGAATTAAATAAAATAAACTTACCATGTTTCTATAATGCAGCCTTGCAAATGATACTTACCTCCAGCAGAAATTCCTTTTATACATGTCTTCGCTACATGAGAACATCATATAGCGATCATGAAGATATCTACATAGCTCATAAAAAATCGTCATCATCATGATACTTGCCTTGTAATTTATCCAGGACAGTTTTGTGATGTTTTATGAAATGAATTACACAGCATGTAAACTTCCTACAAATTCATAATACTAACATATGCAGCCGTATGCCTGCGAACAAGATTCCGCAGATATTTGTCGTATAATTTATTGCAACATTTTGTATGATTTTCAAAATGAATAAAAACAAAAACAAAATACATTGGCCTAAGATATTACGATCATGAAGACAGGTTGCACGTCAAAAAAAAAAAAACAGTGCTTATGCTTATCTCTTGGTTCTTTGAGTTATCCACTGCAACTTTTTTGATATTTTTATATTCTCTGAAAGCAATTACCCGACATCTGCAATTTCATAATTCCATGCAACCAAATGCTTGGGAATAATATACTTGTCTTATGGTTTATATTATACTTACCAGCATGCTTACCAACAAAAAGGGAATTGCATATGCTTCCGCCTTGATTTATTGATTGATTGATTGATGCGAAATGATGCATAAAAATGCAATGGACTAAGATACTGCGATCATGATGATGTGTGACTTGTGAATAAGAAAAAATACGCATGCATATGCATTGATTTATCCGGTGCGGTTTTATATTTTTATGTTCCCTGAAAACAATTACCCGACATCTGTAATTTCATTATTCCATGCAACCAAATGCTTGGGAATAATATACTTGTCTTATGGTTTATATTATACATTTCGCATGTTGCGTAAAACAAAAAAAAACTGTATGGAGCCATTGCGATCATGGAGATACGCATAAGTTGCTTACCAACAAAAAGGGAATTGCATATGCTTCCGCCTTGATTTATTGATTGATTGATTGATGCGAAATGATGCATAAAAATGCAATGGATTAAGATACTGAGATTATGATGATGAGTTACTTGTGAACAAGAAAAATACGCATGCATATGCCTTGATTTATCCGGTGCAGTTTTATGATATTTTTATGTTCACTGAAATTAATTACCCAGCATCTGCGAATGTAAACTCCTTACAATTTCATTTGTCTGTTGATTTATTGCAATATTTCCCATGAAAAAATACACGGAACCAAGAGATTGCGATAATGAAGATTTGTTGCTTGTGAACATTATGATTTGATTTATCCAGTATAGTTTGATCTTTTATTCTTTTATCAGGAAGGAAGGTAGCAGTGGGTAAGAGTCTTTCGTAAAATTTATTTAACAATTATTAACAGGTTTTCTAACTTTATTTCAGATTCAGATAAAACCAACAATAAAATAGAGAAACAGTACCGTTGGCTTATTAGCTAAGGCATTTGAATGATAATGAGCTTTTCAGCTCTTTCAAAATAACAAAAAAAAAATATAAAAGAAGCATACAGTAGAACAAAATTTTCTAAAAATGTCTTTCACTTTTAATTTAATTCAGCTGTTACAAAATTCTGTTGCTTTGGGTAAAGAGTTTTGCTTTGAGGTGATGAACACTGTTATTAGTTACTTGGAAAAACAAAAAGTTTCAATAACAGTGCAAGAAAAGAATTCATTTTTCAAGATTCTTCTTGAATGTTCCAAGCAGTTTAAAATAAATCAGGATGACGTAGTTTTTCATAAATTTTTCAAAATTATAGATGAGTGTCCAGAATTGTCAGATTGTTCAACTACAAACAATAGTACCAATAGACCAGCAGTTTCCACTTCATCGATATGTGTAGCTACTACTGTTACGAATGCGCGTAGTAATAGCAATAATCAAAATTATCAAGTCGATTCAGGATTAAAAGAAAAAATTGAACTAATTTCAAAAAAAGTGACAAATTTCAAGAAATTTAATGTGATGGGAGTAAAAATGGTTTTCCGACTGAATGAGTTTAAAGATCCTGAGGAAAATATTTTGGAAGGTCTTAGAAATACCTTTAACGAAGTTGTAAATGAAATCGTGAAAAATTCTAAGGAGGGTAGTAAAATTTCAATGTATATTTCATTGCCAAACTCGCCGCACGAGAAACCTATATGGTCTAGTTTAAGACCTGTAAGCGAGCTAAATGGCGAACACATTCTATCATTAATATCAAGCATTAATCAGTCAAATTCAACATTTCTTTCAGACGACATTATACAGATTGATGCAAATATCGTCAATTTTCCATTTGGGAAGGGTAGAATTAATCCAAAAATGCTAAGTGAAGCTGACGTCCTATTGAAAAAAACTAGCGTTGTAGATGTTGGCAAAGAAGGGGATGTCCATTGTCTTCCGAGAAGTATTTGCTATGTTTTGGATAGTGAAATAGCAAAAAATAGTTTAAGCAAGGCAGCTAAAAAACTTTGTAAACTTGCAAATGTAAATGTGAGTGAAATAAATGGCTGTAGCTTACTAGATCTGTACAAATTTCAAAAGTATCTCAACAATTATCAGATTGTTGTGTTCAATGATATCACTGATCCAAATTCTATACTATTTAAAATTCCATATAATTTTTTTATGACCGAAATTAAAAAAATTTACCTGTATTATTCCGCATTACAAAACCATTACTACGTTATCAAATCGCTTACAGCCTTTTTTAATAAGAATTATACCTGCAATTATTGCGATAATGTCAGTAATTACAGATTTCATAAATGTGCAATGAAGTGTCCATACTGTTATTGCTATCCTCCTTGCCAATTTACTTCTACATTGAGGGATTGCCTAAAGTGTAATCGATCGTTTAGAGGAGAACACTGTTATCTACAACATATTCGGAATAAAATTCGTAAAGATAGTGTTTGTGACTCCTTACAAATCTGTAAGATATGTAACAAGTTCTTGAACTTTGTTATTAGAGGTAAAAGAGATCATACATGTAATGAGTACTATTGCCAAACATGTTATAAAGTAGTTCCACAAGAACATCTATGTTACATTCAACCATACCGGGGGAAAGGTAATTCACGTTTTCTAATTATTTTTTTCGACTGCGAAACCACACAAGATACTATTTACGGTGCATCTCCAGATACACATTTACATATTGTAAATTTAATAACTGCCCATCAAGTGTGTTTTTCATGTTATAATGACTCTGACATATCAAATGATTGTGTCAATTGTGGTAAAAGAGAGCATATCTTCCAATATAATGAAGACATCGATGTTGTGAAGCAATTTATCGATTACGTGTTTATGACGCGATCTTATGTGACAAACATTATTTGCGTTGCGCATAATTTTCAAGGCTTCGATGGACACTTTCTAATATCAGAACTTTTGAATAGAAAATTCGCCATTAATCCTGTAATGAATGGCACTAAAATAATGAAACTAACTTGTAAAAATGTTAGTTTTATTGATTCTTTAAATTTTCTACCATTTCCTTTATCCAAATTTTCTGATGTGTTTGGATTTGAAAATCATAATAAGGGTTACTACCCATACTTTTTCAATACAAAGGAAAATTTTAATTATATTGGGAAATACCCGACACCAAAAATGTATGGTTACAATTCAATGAAGCAAAAAGAGAGACAGAAATTCTTAGAATGGTATAGTTCAAATTGTACAAAAATGTTTGATAATAAAAATGAAATGTTAAAGTACTGTATCAATGATGTCACTATTTTACGTTTAGGATGCTTATCCTTTATGAAAGAATTTCTGGAAATAACTGCGGTTAACCCTTTCACAGAATCCTTAACAATAGCATCTGCCTGCATGCTGGTATTTCGAAAAAATTTCTTAAAAGCTCAAACCTTGGCTATCATGCCAAAAAATAAATATTTGAAAGGAAAACAATTTTCATTTGCTTCACTCAAATGGCTACATTTCAAAGGCATGAATACTACAGTTGGAATTTTATCCGCACTAAATACAGGTGAAGTGAAATTAGAGAAAGGCGGACTCTTCGTCGATGGGTTTGACCCAAAAACAAACACTGTTTACGAATTTTTTGGTTGTTTTTACCATGGATGCCCAGACTGTTTTAAATTCAATTCGTCAGATATTATTAAGGGTAGTAAGTGTGACACGTTAAGTCAGAGGCACGAAAGCACCATGAAGAAAATTTCCGCTATTAGGAAGAATGGTTATAATTTGGAATACATTTGGGAATGCGATTTTAAAGACTTTTTAAAAAGGAACCCCACCGTAGACAAACAAATAACCGAAGATCTCGCATATTTTACTTTACCTTTGACCCCCCGCGACGCCGTTTATGGGGGAAGAACAGAAGTATTTAGGACTTATGCAAAAATTAATGCTGAAAATGAAATAATTCGTTATTTAGATTTTACAAGTCTGTATCCATACATTAATAAATACGCACCATACCCCATTGGGCATCCAACAATATTCAGAAACCAAACCCCACCAGTTTCTGAAATTTTAGAAATGCATGGATTTATTTCTTGCTCTATTCTCCCTCCTGATAATCTCTTCTTACCCGTTTTACCTTACAAATATGACAATAAATTATATTTCCCACTTTGTAGAAAATGTGCAGAAAATAATAATGTCTTTAGATGTATACACGAAGAATGTGAAAGACAAATTACCGGCACATGGGTGATCCCTGAAGTAGCCTTGGCAGTTAAGCAAGGTTATAAAATACTTAAGGTTTTTGAAGTTTGGAAATATGATTACACAATATTTGACCCAAAAACGCAAAATGGTGGGTTATTCACCGAATATGTAAACACATTTTTTAAAATCAAGCAAGAAGCTAGCGGTTGGAGTAGAGAATGTAAAACAGAAGTAGATAAAGAGAATTTCTTGAAAAAATTTGAAGAGCGTGAAAGTATTAAACTGGATATAGATAATATAAAGAAAAATTCTGGAAAGCGAGCGGCGGCAAAACTGATTTTGAATTGTTTTTGGGGTAAGTTTGCTCAAAGGGAAAATAAATCATTTACAAGCGTGTTTGGTGATTTCAAAGAGTTTTGCAATTTTATTCAATCACCAGGAATAGAGATATCATCCATTTTACCTATCAATGAGGACACAATGTGGGTAAACTGGAGATATTTTGATGAAAATCTAAACATGCTCCCGCACATTAATATTCCCGTTGCAGCATACACAACTGCCTTTGCACGGATAAAACTGTATGAAGCAATGCAAAATATCGGTAACGCGCTTCTTTATTGTGACACTGACAGTTTAATATTTATTGAAAATAAAAAGACACCTTCCGTTTTTAAAATATCAGATTATTTAGGCGATTTAACAGATGAAGTGGAATCCTTTGGTCCTAATGCATTTATTTCGGAATTTGTATCCATTGGTCCTAAAACATATAGTTTTAAAGTTGAAATTTCTCCTGATGCTCAATATATCACAAAATGTAAGGGTATAACAATTAATTTTCAAACATCCAAAATTGTAAACTTTAATCATTTAAAATCTTTGGTAATGGGAGAAGCTGAGGAAGAAAATGGGGCGATTATCAAGTATGAAAATAAAATTAAGCGAAAACGAGTAGGAATTGTTATAACAGAACCGCAGAAAAAAACTCTGGCATTTACTTTTAATAAAAGAATTCTCGTGGATAATCATTTATCCTATCCATACGGCTTTAAGAGAATTAAATTACAAGAATGAAAAGAGAAGAATAATAAATATAAATAGGGATGCTTCTTTTATTTTTTAGTATTCTGATGGCAGACTCGAAAAAGATAGTGCAATACATTATGGAATCTAACAAAAAGTCGGTTATTGTTGATGTCCAGTTTGTAGTTGGTAACAATAAGCAAATGTTTGTAAAAGAACTAGTTACATTGAACACTGACTCCATTAACCCAGTTTTGTATCATTTCAAACCTCCGTTCCCGCAGGAAGAACTTAACCCAAATAGTGCGTGGCAATCAGATTATAATTATAAATTCATAAATGGATTAACGTGGTCGAATGGCGTCATTGATTATAATCATTTACCAGAAATTTTATCAACCCTAGAAGGTTCAGTAATATATCTAAAAGGAGAAGAGAAAGCAAAAGTTTTGAAAAAATACCTTAAAGACGTTGAAATTATTCAGGCAGATATCCCCAAACTCGGTCTTTTAAAAAAGTATAAAACAAATTGTATACTACATGGGGAATCACCAAATGTTAGATGTGCTTTAGAAAATACTGTGAATATGTATATGTATCTGCTGAAAAATAAAATCATTGAATAAAACAGAAAATATTGCCTTTTATTTAATATGCTCTTTTATTTCTTTATAAACACAAAGTATTAAACAGTACATTAGCGCTACAAAATATTGGAATTTCATAAAAAAGTCTGGAATAATTAACATGAACGTAAGATGCTCTCAATGGTATAAAGAAATCTTCGTCTGGCAGTTTGATGGTGTTTTTCTCTCGGCATTTTGTGACGTATCCATTATAGTATTCTTTCACGCTCTCTGATGCACTGTTGTTGTGGTACATAACAATATTGAAGAATCGCATCATCTCATATAGCTTCAAAAGTTCAAGTGTCTGCAATTGGATACTGCCCTCGCCTACTGGAATTTTGTATTTTTTCGAAAGCCCAAACTGATTTTCCGGTAAAAATTCTCCTGTTTCCTCTTTAAGCTTGTTTATATGATCGAAAACTGCACACCATCCTGAATAATTTGTCGAAACTGGAAACCGTCCATGAAGATGAAAAATGATTTTGGCTTCAAAGTTTGAAGGATCAAAACCAAGCACGATTTTTCGGTTCTGACATCCATCCAAGTAATAGGTGTAATTTAACAGCACTTGTTCTCCCGGCACTGCAGATTTTCTTTCTTTCACCGTTTTGGTCGTTGTTTTTTTCTCACTTTTTAACTTCTTGGTATCAGGCTTCATCGTGAACAAATGTGGTTGCAAAACTGGATGTAAAATATGTCGTTTCGGGTTTTTATACTTAGTTTTCATCTCGATGAGTACATAGATTTCCTCCTGCTATATATGCACATGGTTCTTTAAATACACTTTTCTGTATAAAGTAACAACCTTAGCGTCATTCCAAGTGAAATCATATGATGAAAATTGGTTTAGAAAATTTCTAAGACTTCGTCCCTTACAACGCCAATAAAGATACATACAACAGTAATACCCACAAGTGGATGCAAACGCACTTTGTAATCGTTTCTTATTATTTATAAATACGGACGAATTAGTCATGAGAAACTTTTGAAAAAATTTATTTACTGGGTAACCTCCAAATGAATCAAAGTACTCCGCAGGTCCTTTTTTCGGAATGAAGAATGCAACCCAATGAGTTCCACTTTTGTAAGAAGGATCTGTATTAGCTATTACACATGCCGGTCTTTTAACTCGCTTCGGTAAATAATTACATGGAAAAACGCCTTTGAAGAATCTTGATGGTATTTTGTTCGTTCTGAGTGTTCTGTTTAGTTCAATCGTGTTCATTCCTGTTCAGAAAAGTTGCAAGCTTCAATATTAATAATTTTCGAGTGCGATGTTACATAGTGCTTTATAAATTCCTTTGCACCATCATCTTGAACAAATACCGTAGTAAATTTCGCCAATGTTTTTATAACGTCTTCATCCAACCGTCTCAGCTCCAAGTTGCCGCATCTTCCCAATTGTTCCACACCTGCTAGATTGCTTGTTGTAGTAGGATATCTAAAGGTGATCTCTCTGGTGAACAACTTATTATCCGCAGTAATACCAGCGAACGACACCTTTTTAAAGAAAGCTAAATCACCTCCAGGGAGATAGTCAACATTCACTAAACAGCTCATTTCGACTTTTTAATAAATGTGGAAGATTGTCGGAATGTCCTCACTATATATAGATTTTAATAGCTTGTGAAAACATTCCGAGCCTTGTCTATTTCGATACTGCTATCATACTCTGCGTAAACAACGCAGGTGACGCTTTTCTTTAGAGCGTCTTTGAATCGCCCCTCGATCCTAATCGTGCCCTGGTTGAGTAGACTTCCACATGTTGAATTGTAAGAATTGTTCCGGAGTGAGATCAAACGCCAACAAGAACGCTCCATTATCGAAGAATTTTTTTGATATTTGATGATCCTTGTCGGAATAATGTATTCCAGTACCCTTGAACAAGCTCAGATATCCTCGCGTACTAATGGGAGTTTCATTTGAAAAGTCAAACTCTAGAGGTTGGTTCGGTACTTGTACTCCATTGACTGATAAATTGAACCTTGTCAGATTATTGTGTTTAAAGTTGTATGAATTTTTCGACCGTTTTCCTGTATATGCCTCATTGTCTACCATACCAAACACTAGCAAGTTAGGTAATTGTCCAATGACCACATTATCGAGTGAAAGTGAAAATGTGTTTGCAGGTAGAGTATATGTCTTCACTTCTACACGTTTATATGGATATATTGCATTAGATCTTTGGAGAACACTTTCATGCGCAAGTAAGATGTTCGGATTGACAGTTACATGGTTCATGTACATTGTCGCCTCTATAATTTTGATTAGTGATGGCTGAACGTCGTCTTTACAATGCAAGTAAAATTCGGGTTTTTCTAGCGAAAAAATGACACGCAAATCTACCCCGTTGATTAGCAACTTATCTTGATTTAAGATATCTCCATGAACTTTTCCCATAAACTCCACCACATTGCTGTGTGCAAGCAATTTGGATCTTTTACTATATCCTTGGTTTGAATCAGATGGCTTGCCACTTTCAACTATGTCCATCTCATTCTCATCGAGATACCATCCGACAGACTCTAAATGGGTTTCGGCGGTATTCTTACCATAATTTAGCAAATTTTCAATATACGCTCTGTATTGGTAATTGTGGTCAGTTTGCGCTATTGGCCTACCATTTAACTGTATTGTACATTGTCTGAACAACGAATGCAGAACATTATTGACAACTCCAATTGGTGGAGCACCTTTATCGTACAATTCCTCTTTCCCATCTTTTGCTTTAATAAGTTGTACTTTTAGTCGAAGATATATGCTAGACAGATCGCGGTATGTATCGCCATGACCTAACGACACAAATTCTAAAACGGTAGAGTTATCTAATGAAGCTATGGGCTTGTATGCTACTTCCTCTGTTTTTAAAATATTACTTTGAATTGGCGAACTTGAGAAAAGATCTAGTTCAGACTTCATGCACTCTTTGTACGACATTTCTACTTATCAAAAATGTCTATCACACGTTTACGTATCTGCTTTTTGCGTGGTTTGCCTTGCTTTGAAGATGGAGATTTTTTAACAGCTTTTCTTCCTTTAGAATACCTCCTGCGTTTAAACTTCGAAATCGATCTTGATTTCTTCGTCTCAAAGGGGTTGGGTCTTTTTCGAGATGAATGATTATTGATAACAACATTATGTAAACCTCTGAAGAGTTTATTTATACCTTTCTGGGTTAGCTTCCGGGCAGCAGTTTTAGCCTGCCTCTTTAGAATGGTCTTAATCGGCTTACTTCCTACTTCTGATAGTATTGCCTTACCAGTTTTTACTGCTTGTTGTTTTAAGGTTGTAGCTCCTGCCGAGACCAGCGGGCTTGCGTGTCGCACTAAACCTCTAAAGAAACTCCCAACACCTCCACCATGCTGACTAATATCTGGTGATCGATATAAATTCTGAATTGAGGAATTCCCGCCGCTCTGGATTAGGTAATAACGTGTGAAATAGGAATCCATGTCTGTGACAATTCAAACTCCTTAAGTCTTCTAATCAGAGTATAGCTGGTTGACATCCAGACAGTATATTTATACTTTATCGACGTTTGAAATGCAACATGAGGTATGATGGAGCCTCGCTTGCACGGAATTCAATCAATTCGCCTTGCTGTTTAGTTACTTCCACAGAAATACTTTCAATAAAAGTTTTTTCGATTGGATGATATTCTATATGTTCAAATCTTAACAATTTCCCACACTCTTCCAGTGGTATTACACGTAGGCATCGTACGAATCTATCACCCACCATTGTCGGTCTTACAATGTCACTGGAGATAAAAGCCATTCCTCCATTACTATATTTGCTAGATACAGTAGGCGACTTTTCTGAAGTACTCTTCGATATCCCCCCAACTTTTTTATCCAAATATCGAATTTCATCTAGTATCATTGAAAGTTCTTTGCTAAAGCCTCTACCAGAATCAGAGGTTTTCTTGTCAAGCTTTCCACTAACTTCACCAATTAATTCATTAAGACTGCTAATTTTATTCATTATTGAGGTGTATTCTTCATGAATCTTTTCAGATGATGCGGTTTTTTCATCCGGGAGCCTTTCCATTATACGATGAATATCGCTTTCCATTGTTTTAACCTTCTCTAATAATATTGCACTGTCAGTAGTTGGAAGCTTGCTAAGAGATTCAGTGGATGGTGGCGGCAAAGTTGCACCTAAAACAATAATGGATTCTAAACTGTCATACATTCTTCGTTTCCTTGGGATTTGACCTATAATCACATCAATGAAGTGTTCAATAGAGGGATATGTATAGCCTTTCAAAATAACTTTCTCTACAGCAGTGTCGGATTGTTTTATGTTTAGTGTAAATTCAGTCGGAAGAGCCTCGTAAGAAGCTTCAGCTATGACTTTATCTATTAAATCAGCCTCTACACGTTTCCACATTTTCTCTTTTACTCTGGTGACCCCCCGATTACTTGGATCAGGAGGATCTATTCTGGTTAGAAAAGAGTAAAGAAACGCTGTAAAATCAATTGATCCATCTTTATTGCTTATCTCTTTGAGCTGCTTTTGCGTCCAGTTAAGTGAACCATGAAAGTCATCAAAGTCCAGTACAATTCGCAAAGCTATGGGATCAGCTTTAGTTATTTCTGGTAAAGCACGTTTTGTTCTCTTCTTACCGCTTTCCTCAATTGACTCGCCGGGAAATCTTTTTGTGCTCACCTTTTGCACTGGCAATGCTACTTCTGTGATTCCTACACACCAGGTATCGTTTAGTTTACACAATCTTGGTAATATATTTCGAAAACGTGCGTTTGTGTTATCAGGGTAAAAGAGCAACGAACTATTACTTAGGAGGGAAATATAAAAGTCATCGCTTTCGATATCGACGGGCATCTTTATCACTTTATATCCTTTCCCAATCAAAATCCGGTACACTAGCGGCTCGCTCCTTTCTACCTTTCAAACGTTCACTTTGCCTTGCAGTTTTTTTCACTGGAAAAGATATTGACCAGGATCTAGACGTGAAGGTTTTAATGTAGTCTTTTTGACAGCACCTGTTTGCTTCCTTTTATACCCTTCCTCTTCTCTCTCCTCTAACTTCTCCATAGCTTTGACAACTTCACCGGGACTCATGTCTATAGGAACTGTGTATTGAGTTATACCATCATCAGCTGTTATTATCCTATAATCATCCGTGCCTGATCTACTTGTACTAGTTTTCTGTATTTTCGGTTGCTGAAGATTTTTGGCAATACTACTTGCTGATAAACGTCGTTTAGCTGCAGGTGAAAGGGATTTTCTGGGTGGCGTTATTTCTTCAGCCTCTGCCTCAAAGTATTTCTCTCCCGTCAAGAACGGTTCCCTTTCTGGTGATGTCTGAGTTGATAAATCTTCTTTAAAAATCAATCTTGTCTGCGTCTGATTGTCTCGAAGACTTTCCTTTTTGCTCAAACCTTTACTAGCTGCTGGAAAATCGCCTTTTAGCTCTGGAAAATGTCTACCTCGCCGTTTGGTGTTTAAAAATTTTATTAGCTCATTTCTATAGCTATACCACTTATTCATATCAGGAAGGTTTTTATTCTTCAGTATTTTACTCATCGCCTTATCAAACAAAGTCTGATTGTTCGATTCTTCAATAACGTCTTTGAGGTTTTCGTATACCTCGGGTGATAATAGAAGCATTTTGTTAAGAACATTGTTTCTCTGCATATTTGCTTTTAAATAACTGCTCCTATAGGACTTGAAAGTAGACTATCTAATAATATGGGAACAAAGCCACCCCGCTGTATAAGCACTTTCCGTTGTTTTCGAACAGAGCGTTTTGCTTCAGCCAACTTTCGCATATTCTTTTTATACTTGCAGAGTTGGTTAAATACTTTTCTGCTTGGAAGGTGGTTACCATTGAGGGTGTTTAGTGTTATTTCACATATCGCTTTTATCACTTCTGGATGAGCCGTCTTGATTATTGCATTTCTTAAACAGGATTTAGCATTCTTGAGAACGCACAATATATGCTTGTTGTCCTTTAATCGTCTCACTTTCGACACCATGATTATTCCTTATACCGTCTGGTGAACAATAGCATGTAAGGAAACTTTTTTTAAAAATATCGGTCCGAAATCTAAGAATTTCGTTTATACCTTGGGTTAAATCCACCAGTAAATAACTATACGGCCTCTGTGTGATATCTTTATATATTTTCACTAGCTCTCTACTATTCTCTGGATAAATCTGTTTAGCAAGATGGAGAAACTGACTTTTGTCCCGCGGATTTTTAAAAACTACTAGGTATTTGCAATTAAGCGATATGTCGCGACAGAATTTGCCTTGGTGAAACACATTTTGTGTGACTAAAACTACTGAAAAGTTACGATGATGGGATCCTTTTGTGAAAAGCTCACACACCTGCCTTGAAAAAGCATTCAACATCATGTCGTCTAATACAATTAGTGTCGGTTCATTTTGGATGTTGGTAAATTCATCTGGAATAGTATCCAAGTATTCAATGTTTGCAAATGATAAGTTTGAAGGTAGGGCATGTTTCTCCGCATTACACCAAAGAATTTTCTTAATTTGAGGCTGTATTAGAGATGTGTTGTTTAGAAGATTTTCTATAAATGTTGTCTTCCCGCATCCTGAAGGACCGGCAAGCATCATTGTAAATGGATGAATGAACTTTAACATAGTTCTTATCTCGTGTACAAAGCCACTGGTACGTACAACCAATATAAAAATAAAATCCGAGC
Organism: Hermetia illucens; assembly: GCF_905115235.1. Taxonomy (NCBI): domain Eukaryota; kingdom Metazoa; phylum Arthropoda; class Insecta; order Diptera; family Stratiomyidae; genus Hermetia; species Hermetia illucens. Next base: position 160,458,786 of record NC_051851.1, on the reverse strand, counting down.
CGATATTTATACGCATTTATTATGAAAATGAGTAGGAGACAGGTTATCAACGAGTTACATAAACCGGCTCGCAGAAATTTTAGACGTCGAGGTGTCGTTATCAAAGGTATAGATGACTTATGGCAGGCAGATTTGGTTGATATGAGTGCATTTTTGAGTGACAACCAAGGATTCAAATTTCTCCTTACAGTCATCGACACATTTTCCAAATTTGCCTGGGCAGCGCCAATCAAAAATAAAAGCGGGGGCGAAGTGGCAAGAGCTATGGAGACAATTCTAAACCAAAAACGTGTACCAAGAAATTTGCAGACAGATGATGGCAAAGAATTTTTTAATAAAACGTTTAAACAATTGATGAAGAAATTCGAGATCAATCACTACTCTACCTACAGTTCCTTGAAAGCGTCAATTGTAGAAAGATTTAACCGTACGTTAAAACATTTTATGTGGAAAGAATTCAGTATGAACGGGAACTACCATTGGATCAATTTGCTCGGCAGATTAATAAAGAAATACAATATGACCAAACATCGTACCATTAAAATGAAGCCGGTAGATGTTGGCCCATCAAACGAAATCAAGTTATTATCAACCGTGTATAGAAAGGTTAACGTAACCTCGAAACCGAAATTAAAAAAAGGCGATTATGTAAGAATTAGCAAGCACAAACATGTCTTTGAAAAGGGCTACACTCCAAATTGGTCCACAGAAATATTCAGGGTAGATCAGATAAAAAATACAGAACCGCGTACTTATACTCTTAAAGATTACCAAGGAAATTTAATAAAAGGAGGGTTCTATGAACTGGAATTACTACAAACAAAGCAACCAGATGTATATCTCGTGGAAAAAATCTTAAAAAGGAGGGGGGATCGTGTTCTTGTCAAGTGGCTTGGTTTCACATCCGATCACAACTCCTGGATTAATATAAAAGACGTCATTTAAAGTGGAAAATCACAGTCAAAATGTTAAACTTAAAACGTGAATACGATCGTCTGAAAACTTTCAGCAATTTGAACATTGAGGATAGAAAGGCGCAAAAATTTGCAAAAAGTGGATTTTTTTACACAAATTTAAAAGACTATGTTAAGTGCTATTTCTGTGCGTTAGAAGTCAACGCATTCAACACTCCCTCAGACATTGAAGCTGAACATCTGCGTCTTTCACCAACATGTGTTTATGTTAACGGAGAAGATGTGTGCGGACCATTTAATCGACCGAGTGTTAAATCATCGTCTTCGAAGAGTCACAACCATATTTTCAACCTAATGAAGCCTATAGCGGCAGTAGTTATAGCCCTAGGTTTTGCCTATTATATACACCAAAATTGTAATGGCTTCATCAAACACTGCGAATTGCACACATTTTAGATGCACAGTAGAAAATATATATAAATAAGTGTACACATATTGTTAATTTAAAGAATATTGAATGATGTATGTGTAAATAAGTTTAATAAAATAAATATTTGAACTTTAACGAACTTTTTCATTTAAACTTAATCCCAACTCCCAAGTCAGCAATGATAACCGCAAAATCTGCATCGGCCAGCCAACCGCCTCAAGCCCGCGGCGAAGCCTACCACCTAAAGCCCACACCTTAGCCGCCCGCCGTGAACCCCACAGACCCCACTTCAACCAAGACACTCACCGCAAAGACCGATACCCAGGCAAATACATCAAAACAGCTTAATAAATCAAAAAGCACACCAAAAAGATCGATACCCCCCATAAAGGCACACAAGCAACTTGACACTCCCCAAAAAGCACTCGGAAAACATCGCTATCTCATATACACACCAAACCAGCTTAATAACCCACAAAAAGCACACCAAAAAGATCTATACCCCATAAAGGCACACAAACCACTTGACACTCCCCAAAAACACTTGAAAAAGATCGCTATCTCAGAAACACAGCAAACATATCCGAGACACACAGCAAAACAAGAGAAACAGCAATAGAGCTTAATATCCCCAAGACAAAGCACAGGCCCCCACACACACAGCAACACCCCGTTCCCAAGTCGCAAACCCAAAGGTTCCAAAGGCACACTCACCCAAGGCACACACCCAGAGCCCCCACTAAAAGCTCACAGCCCACAGCATAGGCTCACACCCAGAGCCCCCACTAGAAGCTCACAGCCCAAAGCCCACAGCACAGGCTCACACCCAGAGCCCCCACTAGAAGCTCACAGCCCACAGCACAGGCTCACACCCAGAGCCCCCACTAAAGGCTCACAGCCCAAAGCCCACAGCACAGGCTCACACCCCTTACCCAAGGCGCAAACCACTTACCCAAGGCGCGCACCCAAAAAGCTCAATGTGCGAAAGAGACGGAGTGAGCGAGATAGCATGAAAGCTTAAAAGCTCTAGCATGCTATCTCCCTCTAACACACAGAGCCTATGCTGAGGGTACATCCCTTACTACTGAGGTCATATAAAAAATTTGTTGTTGTCAAGCATTGACATCGAAGCCTCCAACAAATGGGTAACTAATGGTGTACTTCTCTATGAGACCGAAGCATTCCTAACTTCAATTCAGAATGCTTCGCTACCAACAAAAAGTTATAAACGGTACATTCTTCACGACTCCTCAATCACCAACTCCAGTTGTAGGTTATGCAACTGTGAAGAGGAGACCATCCAGCACATAACATCTGCGTGCAGGATGTTGAACGGTACCGAGTACACCAATCGTCATAACTCCGTCTGCAAGATTCTCCATCAAAACCTTGCGTTGAAGTATAACTTAGTGGCAACCTACCATCCTTATTATAAGTATACTCTGGAGAGAATCTTGGAAAATGATCGGGTTAAACTACTGTGGGATCTTACTATTGACGCTGACTGCAGTATTAATCATAACAGACCCGATCTAGTTCTGCTTCTGAGGGAAGAACGAGCGTGCTTCATAATCGATGTAGCCTTATCGTTGGCCCGTAACACTGTTGAAAAACAGCACGAAGAATCATCGCTGTGACGCGGATTTTTGGATGTTGCCTTCAGGCCATCCTTAGATTGGTCGCCTCTCAGTCTGGTTGGGCGGAAAGAGGGTCCGGGGCTTTTTTAACTATATATATTATATATAAATATTCAGAAATAAAATTAAAACACGTTAGGTTGCAAGAGTCAGCACTACTTCTTTCTTTCCAGGTCAAAAGGCTGTCTAGGTTTTTCTTGGCTGCTCTCTTTCGGATTTTTCTGGTGTGGCTCCGCTAATAATGTTACGCGAGAGGAAAGATGTCGTAGGACCTTCTGCCTTCCTAACCGCTGTTTAAGTTAGGGTGTCACTATTTTGGCGGCGAAACCCGGGGGCGTGGTTTCTCCAATCGGAGGCGCAATTCGCGCTGACGGGCGTCATGACGGAAGCCACTAAATTCAACCCCACGTTAGTCGACCCGGACGAGGAATCCGTCACACTCGTCGCCGACGTGCTGGACAGGTGCTCCTACGCTCGGTTGAAGCTTATCAGGTGCCTGTCGGTAAGTGAGAAAGCCAAGCTGAATCACTTGCTAACAGATTTAACTTGGCATGAAGCAGTTGGGTGAGGACAAGGTAGGTGTGGAGTTTGTGGCTTCAGCGATTGCCGGAGAGTACATAGACCATCCTAGCGTGTGTAGACTCCGGTTCTCTTGAGGTGTTGGCCGTAACTGCGGATAAGATACACGTGGTGCATGCGCGTCCGGTGGTCGCGGAGGTGTCGAACTACTTCAACGGCTGCCTCGAAAAATGGGTGTACGAGTACCCGCCCCCCGCGGTCCCCATCGAACTCCGGCGTGTGCTAATACCACCGTAGGTCTGCGGAGTAACCACGAAATGTACCATCCCATGTATTTTCAACGCGACTTCAAAAAATTGAGTTCGGCGAAGCGCAGCAACTCGTCGCTTCACAGTGTACGCCCTTTTAGGGTACGCAAATTTCTGGTAGACACCCCCGTTTTCAAATCCAAACTATTTCCCCAGTAGCGGCAGTAAACTCTACGCCCATGGCAGCTTAAGACTACAGGCAAGTAGGCGTGAGTCTTGGCGTGCGTAGGACTTTTTCGTCTTCAGCGTGCCCATATAAGGCGTTGATTTCCTGTGTCACCATGGGTTGCTGGTGATATGCAACATAGGTCCCTGATAGACTCCACAACCTCCCTTTAGTCGTCAGGAAAAAATTTCAACCTGCACGAACAACAGCACTCTTTCTATCATTTTTGAAGATGCGGTTAATCAGGGCATTCCCGTAGTCCTCCAGAAATATCGCAACATTACTACCGAATGTAGTCTCTCTCTGTCCAGTATCACGTCAACACTTCTGGTTTCCCAATCTTCCTGAAGGTTCTCTATCATCCCAGAGGCTCGCCGTTGCACGGAAAGAGTTTAAACAGTTGCTTAACCAGTGTATATACAGACGCTTCGACAAGCTATTGATACTCTTGCCAATGGGTAGGAGTCTTTTGTAGATGACTCTCTCCATCATCTTCCCTCTAATTTTCAGTAGGCAGATCGGACGATATAATGCTGGATCTTCGGGTAGCTTATTGGATTTGGGAAGCTACACTAATACAGAGCAGGGAACATTTCTTCTTTTAGGCACATCTCGAAGGTGTAAGTGAACAGATTGGGCTTAGTCTTCACTTCCAGCTTCAAACCTCTGTTAGGGATGCCATCCAAACATGGGGTCTTGTTTTCGCAGATATTACCACGTATTCCCAGCGGTTCCTTCTCAGTTAGTGGAGGTTGAATGCAATCGTTAGTCTGCACAACTGTTTGCCTTCCGCTATTTGCATAGTTAGGAAACGGAGTGGTAACAACTTCTTTCAGGACGCGTGACTAGGTCACTTTCAATTATCACCTTGTAGGGTCACCCAAAGGGTGAGGGGTGTATTGGCATGGTTGCGCAGCTATTTGGAGAATTTCTTTTTACTCCTCCGAATGGCTTCTTTTAATCGTCCACGGCCCCGTGCTACCTGCCCCGGCCACTAATAAAGCTTCTTTTCGTTGTTCCACCAATAATTGGGTTGTCTACTGGAGAGCAGTCGCCTTCTGGTCATAGTAATACCCATTCGATTATATAGATGACTTTTTCTTTGGCCGTACCATCCAGGGATATGTCGGGCATGAGCGCCGCTGAAAACGTGTTCTCTTCAAAATCTTTCGTCGTCCAGTCGGACAACCACCCGGGATTTTACGTTTTGCTCTTGATTTCTACGAATATTGCCTGGTGGTCACAGTGAGTCCTCACTGACTTGCCAAACGACTCTACTGACTAAAGCGGTGCCCACGTATGTCAGGTCCACTACTGAACCCAGGCCTCTTCTCCTGAAAGTGTATGAGGTCCCAACATTTGTGATTATCACATCTAGCTCCGCGAATGCTTCATACTCGGCAAGTGCAGCGTTAGTTGGAGCATAGCAGTTGCATGTAAATGAGAACTCCTTTCGCCTTCGCTCTGATGAAGTCTTTTTCGAATGCTCCACAATTTCCTGGAAGACTTGTTCTATGTAAGCTCATAGTGCTGCTTGGCCCGTTCGGTCTGTGGTCAAAATGGCACCACCACCATGATTTCGATATGGTTCATCAATGTACTCCGGAAACCAGTTATGATCTGAAATGCATCGATAATTCACTCCTCTCTTCCCTTTGTACAGGAAGCAATTTGAGCTAGCTCGACAGTTCTTGCTGTCATGACTTTCTGTCCTGGGATAACGAGGTCGCTTTTTGATAACTTTATCTAAATGTTAAGGTTCTTCAAAAATCTGTTTGCTGTTGTAATGTGAGAAGTTCTCCAAGTGGTACCCCCGCGTTACTGTTTCATCTGGATTCCATTAATGCTTTACAGTGAAAAGAGGGCCGATTTTACTTCTCCGAGTAGATCATATTGTCAGACCTCTTGCTTTCTTTTCTCCATTAGAACATACACAGAACACTGAATGTGTTATCATACCTTGAAACTTGCTCAGATGAGGATTTGCAATTCGGCGCATCTTTCTAGAATTTCCAGTTTACAAATTAGATACAAATAGGTCCGAGCCTTATGAATATTGATATCAATGGAAAATTTAAGCTCCATTGATAAATAAATTATTTCTAAGTGAAAGATGGAGGAATGAGACCTTTTCAATTTCTAATGAAATAAGGATTGCGGAAAAACTATACCATCGAATTTGTTAAATATGAAGTCATAAATTGTCATAAATTATCATTAATTAATATGAATTATTTATGGACTAGACTTTTTCCCATAAATACGCACCAGATAGAATTAATTTACACCGGATAAAAGCAGTTTTAAGCCATTCAGAGCTTTTATGTAAAATTCTATATATGGATTCGTACTTTGTAAAGATATAATAACAATTTTTTTTGTATCTTATTCAATTTTGTAGACAAGTTGATAAATTATTAATAATTGGAATTTTCTGAAATGTACGTTTCCTTGCATTAGATGTTTGAGGATTCGTTTGAGTCTACTTTTATAGCTCCTTCCTTTTCGTATTTCAATGAACAACGGACAGTATAGATTTGATCGCCCTTCAATTTTCTCCAACTTCAGCATTGCTGACGATCTGTACTATAGTGTGAAGAAGTGGGGTGGGGAGGCGAAGGGAAGTCTGGGAGTAGGGTAGGTGAATCCTTTTACGCACAGTCTTGGACGCAACAGTATGCCATTAGACTACCAACTAAATACGACCCAGTAACCATAGAACAAGCCTGGGACCGTTTGACACATTACTTCGGATTAGCCTTCCCGGTTCCTCGGCTTAGGGAGCCTTCGAGTCAGGGAATTTCTCACACCAACGGGGAGGGGGCGGGGGGTATTTAAGAGGAGAAATAGAGTTGTTTGTTTAAGGAGCCCTTTGGAATCCAGTCCATCTGCAGTTCCAACTCAATCTTCTTTGCAACAAGAAGAGCCAGAACATAATTGGCAACATGACACAATTTGCAGCGCCCTTCAGCATCTTTCTGATAATGCTGCTGGAGCGAGCTCTGCTATACCTGCATAAAGCTGCTGACGAAAGCCATACCACCTTTCTTAAGAGTAAAAGGTATTCCGTTCAGCTGTGAGAAAGCTACCCAATTTAGTTTGGTACGCGCATCTATAGCTCCAAGCGTCTAAACCACATCCAGGGAACTTCCATCCCTTGTAGCAACTTAACATAGGGATTCTCTGAACCGAAACGAGATTATTTGTGGAATGAACGCGTTGAAATTAAGTAAGTCACCTGCCTTGAAGATGTTTCTGAGGAAATTTAACAAACAGCCCCCCCAGTCTGTGCAAAGTTGTTACCTCCTTCATTAGTTAATCCTGGCAATCTGAAATATTTCCCAATGAAAAGAAGAAGGGGTGGTTCTTAAGATTCCGGAGCAGGATATCCGTCTTGGGTACGACAACTGGAGGGGTGTTCCCATGCTTCGTACTGCCGTGGAGATATTAGTTAAAATCATCCTGGAATGCATAATGGAACCTTTCGCAAGGTTGATCGACAGAGGGTGGGCGCTCTGCATTATTTTGTACCGATCAAATTAACGGCCTTGGTATCATTGTGGGCAGTATGTGGAGTTCAAATGACGCTTTACTTGGCCTTCATAGATTTCGACATTGTGAGAAGGTTAGTAAACCTTTCTCTAATTACCAAAAACATGTCGGAAAACCGGAAGCTAGACGCTTCAGGTATGAAAGGTTTTGTATATTTCTCTTTTTTAATTTGGGTGTGCATTTGTTCCATTAGTACGTAACACGTAATATATGGGTATATTATGTGAGAATATCCTCATTTAGTATTGAATTTGCAAAGAAGCGACAACTTAGACGTATTAAAACTTAATGTTAGAACTCCTCCCAAATAAATACCTACGGGTACAGGCAATTGAACGTGAGTCTTGACTTGCGTACAATGTTTTCGTGCTGACTCATCCTGGTGGATATCGGCTACCCCATTTTAGATGCAGACTTCTTGTGTCACTAGGATTTGCTAGTGGATCTGCAGAACAGGTCACTTATAAACCCCACAACCAGCCTCATTTCGACAGGGAGAATCTCGACCCACCCAAGTAGGAGCCTTTCTATATTCTTAGAGGACATTACCGACGCTGGTGTTAGGGCATTCCTCCAATCGTTCAGCCAGATTACTACGGAATTTACTCTCTCGAAACCAGTGAAATACGATGTTCTGCAACACATCAACACCGCTGGTTCCCCTATCTTCTCGAAGGTGCGTCCCCTACCACCCCAGAAGTTGACTATAGCACGGAACAAATTCGAGCAACTAATTCAACAGGGTATCTGCCGACCTTCAGTCAACTGTTGGTCATCACCACTCCATATAGTCCCTAAGCAAAACGGCGAATGGCGCCCCTGCGGGGACTAAGGCTAAACGCCCAGACCATTGCAGACCGATACCCCATACCACTCGTCCATGACTTTGCACACCACCTCGCAAACTGCCGCATCTTTTCAACCTTGGACTTAGGCAAGGCCTATCACCACATCCCTGTAGCTCCCGAATATATACTAAAGATGGCAATATGCACACCCTTTCGACTCTTCGAGTTCACGCGGATGACTTTTGGGCTATGCAACGCAGCGCAAACCTTTCAAAGGTTTATCCACGCCGTCCTGCGAAACCTTGATTTATGTTTCGCATACCTGGATGATGTTCTGGTTGCTTCTTTCTCAGAGTCTGAGCATTTGGTAAAACTTAAGTGGCCGGACTAGCCCTAAACGTTGATAAATGCAAGTTTTTCCAGACATAGGTGAGATTCCTCGGCCACTTCATTTACCCTGACGGAATACAGCCCGACCCAGACAAGGTGCAAGCGATCTCAAGTTTCCCATGTCCGAAAACTGTGAAGGAGTTGCGGAGGTTCTTGAGCATGCTAAAATTCTAACGTCATTTCCTGCCCAAGGCCGTCCAACACCAATCCGTTTTGAACGCGTACTTGTCTGGCCCCAAAACAAAAGACACACGAGAGATGGTGTGGTCTGAAGAGGCTGTTTACGCGTTTGACAAATCCCGACGACAACTGGCTGATACTATACTCTTGGCATTTCCTCTGCAAGATGCACCCCTAGCCGTTTTGTTGATGCCTCTGACATCGCAGCAAGTGCTGCTCTTCACCAGAAGGTGAATCAAGTCTGGCAGCCGTTGAGCTTCTTCTCTAAACAGTTGAACCTCGCTCAACGGAACTACAGCACCTACGCCTCTTACGTATGCGTTAGAACAAAAGCCCGACAAAGCGTCCTCTCGTCAGCTTCGACACCTGGCCTTTATAAGCCAGTTCACGTCCGACATACAGCACGTGTCCGGTAAGGACAACATAGTTGCTGACGCTTTGTCACGTGTCTCCGAGGTAAACATCTCCGCCTCAATCGACTTCTCGGCTATCGCCAAGGCGCAGAAGGATGACGCAGTGCTTTTGAGCCTCAAATCCAACCCCAAATACAAATTTCGGGAGTTGCCCATCTTCGGCTTGAACCTCTCTCTCTGCTGCGAGTACTCGGAAAAGGGACCCCGGCCATACATTCCGGCCACCTTTCGCAAGGAAGTGTTCCACGCAGTTCACGACTTAGCGCATCCAGGCATCAGGACGACAAATCGGCTAGTCACCGAAAAATACTTCTGGCTCTCCATGAATAAAGATGTCAACTCCTGGGCCAGCGAGTGCATTGCATGCCAGAAGTGTAAGGTAACCAGGCATGTAAGAAAAGAAATGGGCTCATTCCCACATACTACCAAGCGATTCCACACAATACACCACGACATCGTAGGCCCTCTGCGAGACTCGCACGGTTTCAAGTATTGCCTCACAATCATTGACAAGTTTACGCGGTGGCCTGAGGCAATACCTCTGAAGGACATTACGGTGCAATCTTGTGCCGAAGCCCTCTGTCGAGAGTGGACCCCCGCTTTGGTGTCCCTGCAGTGATTATCACTGACCAGGGAATGCAAATTAAGTCCACCCTTTTTTCGGAGTTAGGCAAACTCCTGGGATTCAAACTCCAGCGAACTACTGCATACCACCCGCAATCCAATGGGACGCTAGAGCGTTGGACCGGACGTTGAAATCCACCATTATGGCCCGCGACGATCCGTTCTGGACTCAAATCTTGCCTCTCGTCCTATTTGACCTTCGAACAATCCGCCGCGCTCCCAACTGACCCGGTCTTCGACAAGAGATCAGGTCTCATAGACTCTGGATTGGTGCGTCTGCTGAGAGACAACCTCCACCGCCTTAAACCCATACCTCCCACCTGACGGGGCACAAAAAGGCTGTCTCCTTATCCAGGCTGAAGCCCATTTGCGCTCCAAAGCAACGTCGCGTTTGTTTCGCCGAATGATGGGAACGCAGTTCCGGGTTCGGTCGCTGAAATCCCTAGATTTCATCTTGGAGCGGAGTGATGTCGCATAGCAGGGTTAGCAATGTTCGAAATTTGCAAACTGCTGACAGGAAATGTAAAAATCAATTGGGATCCGGTATTTAGGACCACAAAAATCCTTGCCAATCCTTATGTATTTCTAGGAGACTTGGGTTCTTTGCAAAAAAAACTGCGAACTAACTACATAACGACGAAATCTATGAGCGATACCATGACCGTCTTGTTGTGGATAAAATCCGGCTCAACAGGTTACGGTGGGCGGGTCACTTAATCCGTATGGATGAGGATGATCCAGCCCGGAAAGTCTATAAGGACAATATCTATGGTAGAAAAAGAGACGAGCAGACCCTACCAGAGATGGAGCAATGGCGTAGGTCAGTACGCCAGACAGCTTTTAGGGATATCAAATTAGTTGACCTCGGCGCAAAACTGGGGTGTCAGGAGTTCTTTATTAAGGCAGGCCTAGACCAGATACCGCTTGTTGCGCCGTTGATGATGATCATGATGATTTCGTCTAGTATGTTACTGTGGTCGTAGGGCTTCGCAGTCTGATGGCACTGCACGCTACGAGGTATTTAATATGGAGGACTAGGGGGAGGAGATGCGGGAGTACATTGAGAGAATCTGCTGGGCAGGTTTGCAGAGCCCCAGTAGCATCTGCAGACGTGATTCTTTGAATCCTATTAAGCTACGGCGGTAAACATCCAGAGAACCATTCTCGGCCAGAGACATTTTTAATTGAAAAAGAAAGTATTTTTTTGGTTTTAATTCGTGAAAATATGTTTTTTATTAGATTTAAGTTCTAAATTATCACAAATAGGTACATATAAAATACACTTAAAAGCAATGGGTCTAATTTATAGCACATTCATACATATCTACATTTAACGCAGACGAATACTAACATAAAATCCAAACACTGATCTCCTATCCACTGATGAAATCAGTCATCTTTTTGCAATTTTAAAGCGATAACAACACCAATATCAACAGAACACTAGCTCACAATTCTTGTACTTAATTTGTCCTAATTAAATGGGTGATAACGAATGTGTAAATGTATATATGTCGCGTAGATGATACACTAAGTGGCGGATGTCGATCACTTTATAAAAATGATTATCTCTTACTAGACTTTGAACTTATGACTTTCATGAACTCTCGACACTATCATTTTTCTGCTGGTGATTATGGTGATGGCCTTTTGTTGGTTCGTTATGTCTTGTATTTGGGACCAGTTGATGAGGGTCCTGACTGCTGTACATGTTGAATTCATTGGCCAGGTTCCATAATGCCAGCCCGGAAAGGAGGTTGCCAAAACTGAAGTTACTGGAACGCTGTTGGTGGCCTTGTTCTGGGGAATAGAAATGATGGTGATTATTTTTTAATATCAATGAATGGTGGATGAATGATCATAAAAAAGATAAAGAGATAAAATGTAAACAGGTGAGGCACGCACTATAAAAGTAGTAAAACTGACTTAGAATGTATGAAATGGACGAAGTAAACATCGTTATATGAATACTAATGGCTTCAATGGAATTTAACCATTCAAAAAAAACATTACGAAAATACCATCATCTAATTCGCCGTAAACAATAAATGAATATGGTGTGGATAAAGATTGAAAATAAAATGTTAAATTGGCGGAGGAACTCCAATGATTATGTTCAATATTTCATTTTTATCTGCACTTTGTCTGGTTATTACGCATGAGTAATGTACTAATTCCTCATAATACTGGTTGATTTATAAAATAATTGATTATCCATTAATAGACACCAATTATGTAATATAATTTTCCTAACAACAGATTATTCTATTGTAAAATACTTGTATCATTGGATTTTCTAACAACAAAAGATGATTTTCCCATTTATGAATAGGAAATATTTAATTCAATGAAATGAGCTTTGAGTAATTATTCTGACCAGCTGTGGATATGGTATAATGAATTAGTGAGAAAAAAAAAGAAAATGATAATTCCAGAAGTAAAATAGATAAAAGATTCAAATCACCTGTCATCAGAGGATAGTACTGTCCTGCGTATTTTGGCCCACCAAATGCATTATGATCATCACCGATACCTTGGAAATTGGTCACATCACCCAGGACGGGATCATTGCTCCTTTGATTCTTCCTTGAATGTATTTTCACAATATGTGTTCGATGTTCTCTTTGCGGTGGTTGTTCTTGTTGATAACTCGATTGGTCATAATCCATCAATTGGGGGATTGCACGTTTTTCAATGCTTCTTGCCACTACACTTAATGAACCGAACCCATGAAAGTCTAAACTGGAGATCATAATCAGGATCACTCCCAGTAACATTACACGCACGGACAACATCTTCACAAATGGTACCAATTCTAAGGATCACGAGATCGAGCCAGAATCTAGAAACTTGCGACTTAGCCTGATGGTCGCCGCTTTCTTACTACCAGATCGGACGAAGCAAACTGAGTGTGTGGGATTGCCATTGACAACGGAGCAGATAAACTAATTAAATTTTCCGATTAACTCGTTTCGCCTTGGAAATCTTAAATGGAGAGACGAAGAGATGTTGTCGTGATGCTTCTGAAATTCAGAATATATTGTTTATTAGCACTGGTCATTGTGTGTGCGATAGTAGTACAGATCTCACCCTGGGCGTATTGTTTGCCTTTGGATCTGTGTATCTAGATGCTGGCGTGTTGCACTATTTGATTGACTTGTTAGTATCTTTAGATAAATTACGGATTCTATACAACTTCAGCAGCGATAAGCAACCTTTTGTTAGCCCGATATGGCTGAAAGCCTACTCGTATCTATCTACATAATGCTTTATGCATAATCATTTCCAACTCCCGTATCAAAGATTATTTTTCACGTCAATCAATATGCGAAATGCATTTTAATTAAGTAAAGTATTTCGTAACTGTCTGCCATGCATATGCATGTACTATCAAATAGTTTATCAGTAAAACGCAGTTCTTGATAGTTGGGAGAGGAAAATTTTCAATTGCGTAAATGATTGGAGGAATGTTTACATTATCATTAGACTAAATTATTATTCATAAGATTTTCCCATAGAATTTACAATATACAACGTGTTTTTATATATTTCCAACATATCTTTGCGTGTGGCTGTGTTTTTTAAACAATTATTCGTTTCGAACGATTCGAGCATAATAGGACAAGTGATTACATCCCGATAAAAATAGGTAAACTTTAGTGTCACTCCCATGAGGAAAAAATATCTGCCTGCATAGACTATTTCAGCTACTTATTCAGAGCCAAATCTCTAGCGGACCCCATCTGGAACTCGGCCATTACTATTAGCGACAAAAGGTTGAGTTTGAGGGTCTTACCTTTGCCCCTTTTCCTCCAGATGCCCGGCTGATATAGTCAGAACAGGCCCGTATTCCTCCTTTTTTACCTCCCTAGAAGAAGTCGAACTTGCAATCTCCTGGTCCAACAATAAAAAATCTTCTTGTCCCGACAGCTTCGGCTTCGAAAACCTCAGATCTACCGAGCAGGCAATCCTGTATCTGCAAGAGCATATCCTCAATCAGCTGAAAAATAGGCATTGCACCGTAGCCTGCGCCTTAGACCTCGAAAAGGCATTTGATTCAGTTTGGAAAGAGGGCTTGCTCTACAAATTGATTCGGTCCAATGGCCTCCTCCCCTTATTTAGAATCCTCGGAAACTTCATCTTCAACAGAACTTGTCACGTGCGCTTCGATGGACTTCGCTCCATCGACTTCTCGGTAAACTCAGGAGTCCCTCAGGGATCTATTCTAGGCCCTAAACTTTTTAACATCTTCTTCCACGGTATTCCCCTCCCTCCCGTAAACTTATCCCCCATGCCAAGGGCAACTCAGGCAACCCTTCACCCGGCCTTTCTCCCAACGACAATGGTCAATGAGTAGTCTAGGTCCCAGGGTGAGACGTGGGTTGGTATCCACGATGGAGCATAAAACCTGGGAAACGCCTGCTCAACCAACACCAACAGCTCTACTACCAAACCCTATCTCCACCTGCACGTGGTGACCGCGAGTCTTCCGGCCCTAAAAACGGGACGAATTGTATTAACTGGTCCTCCAGGTTGGGGGTTGGATAGGGCTGACAACTCTGCACGCAAAGCCGAAGCTACGAAGTCACAACAGGAGCCTCGGGCTGGACGGATAATATAACGACGAACCCGGCAACGACAACGTAACAACGATTTCTGCATTTTCTCATGGAACGTGTGCTCCGTGTTCAAAGATGGGATTGCCAAGCAGCTAGCCCATACCCTGTCCCAATATAGGGCTGATGTAACAGCGTTACAGGGGATACGTTGGACAAGGACCGGTTTTTTGGAGATGAGTTGCTACACCATATATTATAGCGGCCATTCAGTAAACCATATGCTCGGAATAGGTTCCTTAGTCAGCCAAAAAATCAATCCTGCTGTTACCGGCGTTGAAAACATAAGCGAACGGCTAGGCACTCTGCGTTTGCGAGGGAAATTTAGAAAGATAAACCTCATTAACGTTCGCGCCCCTACAGAGGAGACTGCAGAGTCGGAGATGGAGTCTCAAAGAACGCGGACACGCGCAGAAGCGTATCACGAACTGCGTCGTGTGGACAAGCGACTTCACAGACAGAGAAGGATGCCTGGGAAAACCAACAAGTCTGTGAATCCTAAAATGCAGGGAGCAGCCGCACCAGCGCGGAAGTTTTACCAACAGGTCACCCAGATGAAGGCTGAAGGAATTGAGTGTAACCCGATTCTTCGTAGATCCTCACCCTTGCGGGCACAAACCCTCGCGAATGAATGCTATTCCCAAGGACGAGAATGTAGCGGGATACGGGAAGGAGAAAACTATGTCGCCTGACTACTTGAGCAAGGAGATGTAGCGACCGATCGGGAGCTGCATTTATCGCACTGAATAATAAAATTGCGGAGCTTTCCGAATTCATGAAGCAACGCCAGAATATTCATTAGAATCTAAGGGCCCTGATTAGAGGCATCAACAAGCCTCAGAAAAACAGACATTAAAGAGAAAACTCGGGAGGGGAGAAACCGGGGTAGAGAGCCTGCGAACTATTGAACGAATCAATTGGGCAGCAAACTCGTAAGAGAAAGATCAAGTAACCACAATCCTGGAGAAAGAAGGATGTGAAAACCTGGAGAAAGGTATGACCACAGGTTATTATTATCTCCAAACGATCTCATATACTGTCATTCTTTGGAGAGTGAAAATAGCCCCAAAACCTTACATTGGAGCTCAAGAAATCCAAACATATAACGGTCGACAAATGCTTGAGTCTATTCGGAAAATCCTTTGGACGAGCAGTCGAAATCAAAATTAGAAGGACGGAGATATCTATAGTATTCAATGACATAGATGAGGTCACCACCCAGGAGGAGGTTTACGAATCTTTGGAAACGAGTTCGACCTAATTGGAATTTAAGAGTCAGTGGTAAAAACGCTGCCATATGTATGCGGTGGGACACAAACCACCATCATCAGCCTATCAGTGAAGGCAGCACTCAAACTGTTGGTAGGAGGGAGAGTGAGAATAGGCTGGGTTATATATCGTCTTAGAGAGCAGGTGGTGTTGAAACAGCGCCTTAGATCCCTTGGGTTCGGTTTCACCGCGAAAGGATGTTCCAGTGCGTATGATAGAGCGGAGCGATAAATTAGCAAGCGCTATGTAACGCACCCTAATTGCATACTGTGCAAAGGGAAGGAGGAGGTGGACTATGGGCGAATTACAGGAGGCAATAGTTAGACGGAATACAGGAGAACCCTCAACGGAAATCGCAGATGAGGTCAACACAAATCAACCGCAACCATTGCGAAGCGACGCAGGATCAACTCTCGCAAACTATAACGAGAAAGAGGTAGATGTTCCCATAATTAGCCATATCAAAATTACGGTGGTGGCATTTCGGTCAAGGATCAAGCGAGTCAAGGAACTCTATGGGTTTGGCGAGAAAAAGCCATCTAGGAAATAACGGGCCACTCGAAGGAATGGTTCATTAGAGTAAAGGCGAAAGAAGTTCACACATATAGCACCTTTGCTCCACTCAGGATTTGATGAGCATAACCAAATGCTGAGCGCCCTGGTTTTGGATGCATGAGGGTGGTGGCCGATGGCCGTAGGTAATTTTAATGCGCGGGCTTTTGAGAGGAGAAGCCGCACAAACAATGTGAGAGGACGTGTTCTGCTCGAAACATTCGCCGAGTTAGGCGATGCACCCGCGAATTTTGGGACTTCATTCACTTTCAGAAGAAGGGGCCTAGGGTCTATCGTGGACCTAACATGTGCGAGTGCAGTTTCAGAAGAGTTGAGTGACAATTTAGTGCAAACTACACTCATAGTAATCACCAGGTAATCTGCATGGACATGAAGAGCAAATCAAGCTAGAAGAAGAGTTTTTACAGAGCCCCGGCTGGGTTGCCGAGTTGGGTGGTGAAAGCGTTCTAGGGGATATGTTCCCTATAGTGCTTGATTCTGATACATCTCTGAACTATAGAAAGCTTTAGAAAAGTCACGGACAGTCACGGAAGCATGGTATACCCAGAAAGCATTTGTTCCCCAGTTGGTGGAATAACGAAATCGCAAGTTTGCGGGCCGCATGTTTCCGCGCAAGGCGGCTTTACCAGGGGTTTAGGAGAAAACTTGGTAGCAACGATCGAGAAGAGACGCATCGACAACTGCGAAGCCGGTTAGAGAAACTGTTGCATACAGTTCAGCAGCAAGGTGACAACCACAAACAACCACGATGACCTGAAAAAATGTTGCTAATCTATTTGTGCACAATAAAAACCAACCAACCAGTGCGTAATAGTAGTTACCAAGAAGGAGCTATAGGAAATATGTGGTAGGATCGGTGATAGTAAAGTTCCAGGTTTGGATGACATCCCTTACAGAGCTCTGAAGTTGGCAGTGAAGACCAGCATTCACTTTTTGCGAACATTTTGGAGGTGTATTTAAAAGAAAGAATATTCTTTATCCAGTGGAAGAAGCAGAAGTTGGTTTTGCTTTGCAAACTAAATAAGCCACCTGAAAATCCAGCAGCATGCCGTCTGACCTGCATCTTCGATACAATGGGGAAAAGATGGAGAGAGTAATCTTCAGTAGACTGTTAACCATCGTCGAAAGAAGCAACGTCAGTATAGGTTTCGACGCACCCAATCTACGATGGATGCAACAAGTACAGTGGTGAGCTTGGAAAAAAACGCACAGAATTCTGGTGACTACTGTGCCGAGTTGGCACTGGATAACGAAAACATATTTATTTTCTCTAATTGAGGCCGTATTGAAGGGGTACTGACTGGCATAGATGTTCTTGGTTATTTGGCGAGTCTGGCCAGGAATTAACAGTCAGGGAGCACTCTCTGGTACTGGGTGGATGGGGTCCCAAAGAGTCCATCATTACAGCGGGGATATTACAGGGCTGTGTACTGCGCCCCTTGTTATGGAGTGTCATGAATAATGGAGTGCTTCCCGGTTCAAAGGAGACTATGATTGTAGGCTTTGCCGACGAGCTCGCTGTAGTTGTTGTAGTAAAGCATCCCGAGGATATGGAGGTCTACGCAACCGTGAGAGCGGTAAAGACCCGGGTGTTGTAAGTCGGGTTGATCCTGGCGGATGAGGAAATGGAAGCGGTTTTAATTACGAACCGTAAAAAGCAAAACACTGTGAAGCAAAACACTGTGTTGACATATAGTTGCTTCTTAATCGGATATCAAGTACCTGAGGGTACTAATTGACTTTAAGTTGAGCTTCATATCAAAATGCAACTAATACTACCGCGGCACTTCAAAGAATGTTGCCAAATACCGGTGTGCCGAACGCTGTGGAAGATTGCTTTTAACCGGAGTGGTGCGATCCATTTTACTTTTTCTGTACCCATCCAATTTTCTTTTAGAGGCGTTTGCAAACTTTCAGAGGCGGAAACAAGGCAATTTGGTTTACCGGCTGATGGATTTGGGGGTTTGCAGCGGTTTTTGAACCACTTCAGATGAGTATTGGACCTATGGAGGGGTACACTGCACGCAGAAATGCTGCAAGGTCAGAATTGAATGAATGAATTGAATTGAATGATCTCTCGCAACGCAGATAGGACTAGCCTTCGAAGGGTCAGTGGATGCACGGGGATATATCAACATTAGGGTATGGCTTGAACGGAAACACGGAGAAATCAAATACTGTTCCTCACTGGACATGGTGACTGCTACACCACTTTCGGTTGGATGATTCAACGAATGGCCCTATATGCAGTGGCACTCCAAAGGATCCAGAGCATGTGATGTTTCTCTGCCCAAGGTTTGCGATGGAGAGGAGGAAACTGAATCAAGCACTGGGAAGGAGCCTGAGCCCAGATAGTATAGTTGCGGAGATGCTGATTTCAAAGAAGGGCTACCTTACGGCTTCCTCCTCAATTGTAAAAAGAAAACGAGCTGGTGAAGTAAGTAAGGAGGAGGAAAGCTTTCCGACGGGGTTGGGACCCTAGAGACCGGGGTTGATTTTCAGTGAAAGCGAGTTCCCCACGCATCAGCCTGGCTTCAGATACTCGCGTCGCTGAGCTGGACCGGGGGTGCCCCTCTAAGATTTTTACACTACTGTGTATGTACAAAAAAGGCGATATTTTCGCGATAGCAGGAAGCAAACAAATACTCCTCCAGTTGTCGCACTTCATCTTCCCTTATTTGGCGAAGATTTTTGATTTCCGGGATGCAGGAATGAGCGGAAGTAACAATTCAGCAGATAGTGCAGGAAGGTAGCTGGCGTTTCTTTAGTTGCTCATTGAGTTAGATATTTCTAACGGTATGATGATGACTTCATTAAATCTTGTTATTAGATAACAGACTAGAAAATGGAAAAACTCCCGCGTATCTTCGAAACCAAAAAGTATCTGACCTTTTGTAACAAAATGCGTCAGAAACGAATTACCGGACAATGGTCTATCGGAATTCGCTTGTCTGGTAAATCCCCTTACCAAAAGTTGTGTGGCTTTTAATTTCTCAAGATAGGAATTCGGATATCTTTGGATAGTTATTATATATAGTAGATTGTCATCTGAATCTGAATGTGAATAGCTTATAAATTAGGACTGAACTGATTAAAAAAACATTTCCCCAGAAGGTCAGGCTTGCTTGGAATAGACCGTTTCCAAGTGCATATCAATAAGACTAATCTTCGAAGGCTTAAAAATCTGTGAATCTGTCGTCAAACTCTTAGATACTAACTTCACAGATGCGCCGATTAGATGAATTTATCTCGATAACAGATACTTCTATGTAATGGTACAATCGAGAAAACCTTGAGACTAAACTTGAAGATTGGTCATTAAGGAAGGATTATAGTCCTTAAATCAACCACGTACTCAGTTCTTTACTAATGAAATTAAAGGATGGTAAGGAAGTGGGTTAGTTTCAGGATGCTGTTCTTTAGGATATCGTTGCAGGCATGAAGACTTTTTAATCTCTTCCTTACCTTATTTTCTGATGTTTAGTAACAGCAGCTGAAATAGTCTTAAATGGAAAATTTAAAAGTCTTAGATTCTTACATTCAGATCTGGAGTTCTACAAGGACAGATCTATATTTGCTTGTATGTATCTAAATGAAGTGGAAACTAAATATTATAATAAATATTCGTTTGAATAATCAGAAATCACTTGAGCGGGAATAAAGATTTATTTTTCTATATTGCAAGTCAACCCTTTCAAACTCTGGGTGAGCTAGTTCTGGAATTCCCGGAGTAAAATCATTGCTTCAAGTGCAATATTTTTGATATTCATTATTCGGACCTGTTGAACTTTTCATACTAGAGTTGAGCAAAAAATGGCTCTAAAGTTTCGCTCTTTGATTATATTTATCTGCTAGTTTGCACCCTAATTTGAGCAAAGTTCACGAAAACAATTTTTGACGCCATTACGTTGTCTCACGTGCCGCAGTTTTTCTTCTCTGATCGGTTCATTGAAGAATATCTTTCTCGGGGTTAGGTAAAGAAATAAGATTTTTTGGATAGTCACTAGAGTAATGACGCGTTTCTCATCATCAGTAATGCGGGGCTATTATGATGGTATTACAAATCAAAGTTCAATGTTCATTGATTCTTGGTCAATAGGTGAAGCTGAATCGGCAGCATAAGCATCTTTTTATGTGGTTTGCCGTAAAATGTATCTGCTGAAGTGAGCTTTGTATTTAAGAGTAGTTACCCGCATATGAAGAGACAAATACGCATATATTTGTGCAGTCAACGCAGAAACCTTGTGAAAATGTGTTAACTATTCATTGCAATATTAGTTTGCAATTTATAGACATTTCTTAACTTGATTGATAAGTAATTTGGGGAATCATGGAAATTATCTATTGAATAAGTAGAGATGTCACAATTTTACTTTATTGATTTTAAAGACGAATAAATATTTCAATGGGAAATAATTGAAATGCTTGAAATCTTCGCGAAAAAATGAACCTATTCTTCAAGTATCTGACATTCCAGCACGTTTCGCTACTGTAACCAGGAAGCCATAATTACCCAATTGTTAATTCCAGATTTAAAGAGTAAACTAAAGTGGAATTAATTGCTTCATGGTGCTCACTTTGTTTGTGTAATGGCATGATTACCACTTTGAAGACTATTAAGCTTTGCAAATTCAAAATAGGTTCTCCAAATCTACTTTCTTTTACAAGGATAACTTTCACTTTATCTTCTTCCACAGTCTCTGTTCCGTTCAGAAGCGAGGTCGGGTCCGAATGATCAATTGCCTTTTTTAAATCTTTGAAAGATATTGGTCTGGACACACCAATGTGTGGGATTTTTACCCACTAAAAGCACCCCCGAATCTCTCCCTGCCCCCCCAGAACCACGATAATGATTTTCACAGTTTGTTCTGGATAGATGCGATCATGGAGTTGAGCGCATCCCAATCCTTTGAAGTACTACTATTTTCGGTACCATATTTTCTGGTGTCAGTACTTCTCCTAGAGTCTCCTCTAGATTCCTCCTTTCTTCCATAAATCTCGCACAATGGAAGAATACATTCTCTGGGACGCCATCGCAATTTGGACAGGGGGGTGAGGTCTCCAGTTTAAACCTGTGTAGGAATTGGCGGTATTCCATGCCCTGCGAGAAACTGGGTGAAATCATCATTAATCTCGCGTGTCGTCACTCCAACCACTCCTTAATGGCAGGGATAAACCCTTTCCCCGGCATTCCCGCCGTTCTTGCCATCTGCTTATGGATCTCTCCTTATCAGCGTTCTTCGTCTGCGATAAGGGAGAGGTTGCCTTCGCATGGTATATGTTCGCCATTTCATTTGCCAAGATGTCAATCGGTATCATCCACGAGATGACGAATGCTGCATCATCTGAGACCATCCTGAAGGCAGAGTATACCATACTATCAGGGCTATCCTCCTGTAAACTGCACTCAGTTTGTTATCGTTAGCTGACATCCTCAACGCCTCCCTCCAAACTTGGGTCGCATAGAGCATGATTGAGGTTACCACCCTGGTAATAAGCAATCTAGAGGTATGTTCGGCATTATTTGCAGTGAAGTATTTGATAGTTGGCTTGGAACTGATGATATGACTTCCGATTTTAATACAGACATAATTTCTTGTCCTGCACTCATCCTCATTCCTCCGCAAGTATCAGACCAGTATTCTTTAGCAAATTTTAATAGCACTGATTATCTCGCCTGAGGATAACACAGCATCTTTGAGATGCTTTGCGACAACAACCAGCGCTATGCCATCAGCATAATTCACCACCGTGGTTTTCTCCGGAAGTGGAAAATAAGGTACATCGTTGTACATGAGGTTCCACATTAGTGGGCCTCCCAGACAAATAACTATCAACGATAGCAGTGAGATAGGTGGACATACCAACCTTCGTTAGGAATTTGCGTATTAGGTTCCAATTGGCCGAATTGAATGCATCCAGGGTCACTACCACGCAATATTTGCTAGTACTGCCCTTTCTGTGGATTGCATCTTCAGCCAGGCCAGTAACCAGTTTGATAACATCCATGGTTCATCTCGCTTTACGGAGCCCATACTGTCGATCTGAGACACCACCCTGGCTCTCAACGACCGGGAGTAATCTATTAGAGATTACTCGCTCTAGCAGTTTGCCCACAGTGTCCAAAAGACAAATAGGTCTGTAGGAGGTTGGCTCACATGGAGGTTTGCCAGCCTTAGGCAGTAGCATCAACTTCTGCTGTTTCCATGATGCTGGAAATATCCCCTCGGACATGCACGCTTCGAACAACTCAGCGAACATGTCCGGTCTGAATTTCACGGCAAGCTGCGGAGACGATCGGCCTCTGAATCGCCCCGTCATGATTCTACAAGCGCTCCTCCACGGATTTACGTCCGCTTCCGTAGAGAGCTCCTTTAAGCTTTCCCTCTTGCTCTGTTGGATGGCGAGCTCGAGGGTTTTGCGGGCTTCTTTAGAGACGCGCTCTTTTTGCCCTTGATCGATTTTGCCTACCGCTCTCTGAGCCGCTCTTCTGGCTCGGTGACAGGCTGATCGAAGGCTGGCCAGTTCAGTATTCCACCAGTAGGTAGTTTGGTCTTCTACTGGGCACATGGGCAGCCCTTTCCGTAGAGGCGGTTGCTTTATTAGGTTGGTCCAACCACACTTCAATGAAGGTCTGCTCATCCAGAACTTTAGCAGACCAGCCTGACATCCTTCTCGGATTCAGGCATGATGGTCTTCTGCCCGGTGACTCCACCCATAGCCCAAAGAAGATTGCCTGGTGATCGCTGTGGGTGTAGTCCTTGCTGACGCACCAGGACATACCACGTGCCAGTGAGGGCTAACAAAGGTTAGGTCTACGATTGAGGCAGACCTCCCTTTCTGAAAGGTGTTTACATATCTTTCGTTGGCCGGAATGATATCCAACTGTGCGAAAGCGTCTAATAGACTGCGGCCCCTTCAATTTGTCCCTCTGCTACCCCACTTATGGGCCCAAGCATTGAAGTTACCAGCAATTACCCTTGCACTTTGACCCCTTCCTCGAATTCGGGTAATGTCAAGCTTGGTGGGGTGTAACAGCTGTACACATATACGCCGTTTATTTTCACCCACACAAAGCCGCTGTATGTTTGACTCCCAGTACACTGGTAATCGCAATGTGGCCGTTTGAGTACTACCATAGGCTTTCTGCAAATTCACAATGGACTCTTCGGCTAGTTCCTCCAACTTGAAGTGTTCTATTAGGGCAGGCCGTTGGATATCACTTGACCGAGATCCTTGCACTGTATATAGACCCCATGTTTTTGGGTCTGTGCTGTGATATTCTCCCCAAGCGAGTTCATAACCTGAGTTCGGAAGCCATCAGTTTTCCGCAAGCTGGTTTTTTTCACCTCAAACATGAGGTCACCCTTTTGGGTCCTTCGAGTCTAGCTGACATTTTCGCCTAGATCTTTTAGGTCAGGGTCAGCTTTGACTTTTTTCAGTATCTCCGCGTAGGACAAACTTCTATTGCTGGAGATTATAATTGCTTCTGGGCGCATTCTCACTTTTGCCTTTTTCTTCGCCTTTTTCTTAACTATCTTGGTCCAACCACTGTTTTCATTCCCCTTGGATTTTGTTGACTCGATTGTCGGAGCTTGCACTTGGGGGACCTGCTTTCTCGCTTCGGTGCTTTTAGTTTCGTTTTTTTCGGAACTATTTGTATTCCCTTTTCCCTTTAGGAGCCTGTTGATTTCCCAGAGGATCCACATCTCTTTCCCGCACTCTTTTGTTTGGTGGCAGGTTGACTGCTATATGATTAGGTGTCACTTGGGTCGCCTCTGACACCGTTGGAGCAACAGATTTCGACTTGCCCTCTGTCTGTCCGTCTGTCACACGTATTTTGCTCGGAGACGGTTAGGTCCAATAACTTTTTGGTCAGGTTTATGCCGAGTCCGCATCTTGCGGCCCACAGGCGCATCTTCGCAACGTTCCTTCCATGATGTCGCTTATAATGGACGGAAACAGCTGGGTTGGCCGCAACCCTCCATGCAAGGTTTTGACTCAGCCCTCCTCGGTGGCGGGAAAGTGCATTTGAGCCAGTAGTTCCAAAATTTCACTAGAAGATTCGGCCAGGAGCCCTCCGACTTTTTAAGAAAGAATGGCTCTTATGTTCTTTGGACAGAATTTTACTGCGCCTCGCGGATTCAGTGCTTTCGATGTTCTGACAATAGTTCAACTGAGACCGCCTCTTGACGGTCCTGATGGCTGACTTGTACTTCTTCAGGCAGTCCTCGTATGGCTACCATTATTTATGCCTGTAGCAGATATTGAAGATTTCTCTGGTCAACTTCGTGAGGCTGGAGAGATCTTCATTCTACCACGGTGGCAGTATCTTTTGCTGGGGGTTTGAAGGCGCGGGGATGATACGAGCTTGTTCTTGTCCATGCGGATCTTCGGCAACCAGATGGAAGTGACCGGTCTCCTGGGAATCTCGTCGTAAGGGATGACACTGAGTTTTACGCCCTCCCAAGCGTTGCTGATCTTAGCGACGCACGAACCGAGAAAGTCCCTAGAGAATTGGTCCTCATAAGCTATAACGTGGAATCGACGGACCATCTGAGAGGAATCAAAGCAGGAGATGAATCCCGTGTGTTTGCTTTCGGTGTTCAGGAGATGCTCAATGACCATCTCCGACAGCCTGGACTCAACATTGGGCCACACCTCCAGCGCTAGTTGGTTGCTAGTGGAATTACCATCCATCAGCGCCATACGTAAGTGGCTTCTGGTCACGTTGGTGAAGGGTTTTGCAGTTCGTGGTCCGTCGCCTAACTGTTGCTGCGTAATTTTCTTCAGATGTTGCTTGGCGTCTGAGCTCCTGCCCACCCTGCTCCGCTTATGATCTTGCTTAACCTCTTCCTCGATTGCATTTCAGAGCGAAGGGTTTCGCCTTCTGCTCGTCGGTCAGGGGTTTGCCGTTGTATTTCTCGACAATCGCCTGGTATTTAGTGAAGTCTTTTTCATCCCGTTCGTCGACGGTAACGGCTTCCTTATTTTTAGCAATCTTGCCAAGAATATGCATGGCTGTCTGGGACTGGCTCTTGAGCAGGACACCAGTGGACATTCGCTTCTTAGACCTTTTCCGGCGACCAGCGTTCTTGACGATTTTCACTTTTGAAGTTAGTGTGAAGAAGTTAGTTAGTGTTAGTTTGACGGCAGTGGATTCCAAGCTAGAAACCACTAGTCCGTCTGCCACTTCGCTCTGAGAGGTCCCTGCGGTTGATTTCAGGACAGTGGTGCTACAGCGGGCAACGAGTGTACTGCTCTCGACGGCAATTGTCTCTTGGTTGAATGCCAGCAGCTCGTCCTCCAATGATGCGCCTGGCATCACCCCCTCTCCTTCTATCGTCGGTTTCCTTTATTTTTAAATTTGAGTGCATGTCTTGATCCCGCAAGTAGTCCGGAAAGAATGCGCCCCTTGACTAGCCCGGCCACCAGGGTAAGCGTCTTATTTGGAACTGAAGGTACTCAAGGTATTCAGAGTTCGCATACTGAAGACGGCGTATGCTTTTTCACCTTGGCTTGGGGACCTATTAGCACCTTCTCCGGTGCAGGGAGGACGATCCCCGGGCTGTTCATTCGGTCTATCCCCCCGCCAAATCTACTTGCTCCGAACACGTGACCAGCAGACAAGTAGATCCTCGTCAGTTGGATGAGCCTATTCCCAGCTCGGCCCTACACGCACACAAGACGGCTTCCAGCGGCCACCACCACCGGTCGAGTACATGCTGTAATTGATAAGGCAATCACGTTTCATTTTCTCCACTGATCGATCGTCTACTCCGGTCTTGAGGAGTTTGCTTTTGTCTTTCTTCTTGCTTCTAAAAACTCCCCATAACCGTGTGTGGAGGTTCATGATTTGACTGCTGAGGAGGTGTACAAGCTACGATTTTATGTGTCAGTACTTATTTCTTTTTAAGGTTTTGTTTGTAAAACAAAACCTTATTAAAATCGGTTTACTGTCTGTCTGTCTGTCCGTCTGTCTGTCTGTCCGTCACACGCATTTTTCTCGGAGACGGTTGTAGCGATTGGCACCAAATTTGGTAGAAAGGGGAACTGTGAACTCTCACGCATATAGTGAGTTACATCCTTTTACGATGAATTTAAGGGGGGTCCCCATACATGCAAAGGGAGGGTGTACATTTTTTTTTAATCAAATATGTGGGGTATCAAATTAAAGGTCTCGATTAGTACTTTTCGAAGCCGGTCTTAGTTTTAACATTTGTTGAAAAGGTGGGGGGTGCGGGGGGTTGAAATTGGTCATTTTTTTAACGAACCCATTCTCAGAAACTGCCAAACCGAAAAATCTGAAAAAAATTAGGGGGTTGTCACTATATGGTGCCTAGGCTCCGAAATACCCTCCATACCGATATCTGTTCAAATAAAGTTAATAATAGTACATTACTGTAATTTTTAGTAATTGACGGGAAAACTTTGCAATAATATAGGTTACAGCATAGAGATCCTGCCAAACTTGGTGAAAATCGCACTATTACTAACAAAGTAATACTAGGTCAAAGCTATCGCTTCTCTGTAAATTCGAGACTATGAATGTCAATATCACTTGAAAGTGCATATTTTTACATAATATATGCATATTTTACGTGCTACATGCTAATGCACACCCAAATCTCTTTATAAAAGAAATACACAACACCTTTCATACCTGAAGCGTCTAGCTTCCGGTTTCCCGACTTGTTTTTATTTTTTTTTCTTTATTTATTTTGATTTTCTTCTTTCATTTCCTTCCATTTGATTATTGTTTTCAATTTGTATATTTTTTCTTGATTGTACCTTCACTGGTTTTTTTAACTTATATTATATATATTTTGTTTAGAGATTGAGGAGTCCTAACCCCGCATCTACTTGATGTCGGAACAGACCAAATGGTGCGCGGACTCCTCTTTTTGGGATTAACACCCAAAGTTCAAAAATTAAAAGAGGAACGAAAACGATTATGGTTGTGGGAGCAAGTTGCTTTCCATTTGGTCTGGTCCGACATCAAGTAAATGCGGACTTAGGACTCTTCAATCCCTAAACAAAGATTGTCTAGCTCCGGCCACGCTTTCGTCCGAACTGTGGGCGGATTTACGTTGGATATAATAAAAATATAAAAATTGCCTGTGCCCTGGTACGAAACCGTAGCCGTCTTCATCCCTCTTTATATTATTTGCTTTTGAATTTGCATGATTATTAATTTCATTAACTTTTTTGCATGAATACGATCATTAATATGAACTAACTCTCTTTTCAATTTGGGGACCTTTTCCTCCTTAACCCCGTAAATCTCTTAATACATCCAAAATCATTATCTAAGGAGGATGGGCATATTGGAGCGATGGGTTGAGTACTTTGATGAGCTATTGAACAACCAGAACATCGACGATTTGGAGGTCTTACCGACTGAAGATGACAGACAAATACTGCCACCAAGTTTAGGAGAAATAGTCCGTGCAATTCATCGGCTAAAAAATCATAAGTCGCCAGGAGCCGATGGAATTACAGCCGAATTGGTTAAATATGGAGGCGACCAGTTACACCAAGTGGTTCATCAACTTGCGCTCAAGGTATGGGACAGCGAATCAATGCCTGACGATTGGCAAAGAGGCATTCACACAGTGCAGCAATTATAGAGGTATCACGTTGCTAAGTACCATCTATAAGATATTCTCTGCTATTTGGCTAGGCCGGATAGCCCCGTACGCTCAGAACATCACTGGCCCATACCAAAGAGGCTTCACTCCAGGCAAATCAGCAACAGATCAGATTTTCTCTCTGCGGCAAGCGATGGAAAAACTGTTGGAATATGGACAACAGTTGCACCATCTATTGATCGACTTTAAAGTCGCCTATGATAGCATGGCCAGGGTAAAACTGTACACGGCCATGAGAGAATTCGGTATCCCGACGAAACTGATAAGACTGACTAGGCTGACCCTGGCCAATGTGCGAGGCTAGATAAAAGTAGCAGGATCACTCTCAGGACCATTCGACATCAACAACGGTCTACGACAAGAGAATGCCCTAACATGCGTCCTCTTTAACCTGACCCTGGAAGAAGTGATCCGTGATGCTGAGGTAAATGCAAGAGGTTCGATCCTCTTTAAGTCCACCCAACTACTGGCCTATGCTGACGATATCGACCTCATGGCAAGAACGACCCGAGACCTACAAACTGCATTCATCCAGATCGAGCAGGCGGTGATTAGCGCGAGATGGGGGGCTGCACATCAATGAAGGCAAGACAAAGCATATGGTGACAACGTCAGTACCGAAAATCAACCAATCAACAACATCGAACCCCACTGGTCAAACGGGAAGAATAAGGATAGGAGAATACAACTTTGAGACTGTTGATAATTTCTCCTATCTAGGGTCGAAAATTATAACCGATAACAGTTACGATGATGAAATCCGCGCACGGTTGTTGTCAGCCAACAGAGCCTATTTCAGCTTACAAGAACTGTTCCGCTCGAAACGTCTCACCATAGGGTCAAAGCTCTTACTGTACAAGACTATGATCTTGCCAGTCCTCATGTATTCCTCGGAAACTTGGGTTCTTAGCAAGAAGAATTGCGAACTATTGGCCGCGTTCGAGAGAAGAATCCTCCGAAAAATGTTTGGCCTCCTACATGAGGATGGACGACTTCATAGCCTACATAACGACGAAATCTATGAGCAATACCCTGTCCGTCCGGTTGTGGATAAAAACCGGCTCAATAGCTCAATGGATGAGGATGATCCCACCCGGAAAGTCTATAAGGGCAATATCTATGGTAGAAAAAGAAGACGAGGCAGACCCTGCCTAAGATGGAGCAATGGCGTAGGTCAGGACGCCAGACAGCTTTTAGGGATATCGAATTGGTGGACCTCGGTGCAAAAACCGGGATATCTGGAGTTCCTTATCAAGGCAAGCCTAGACCGGATACCGGTTGTTGCGCCGTTGATGATGATGATGATGAGGATGTTAAGGCAGGGCGAGAACCTCAGAGGCTGCACCCCACAAAACATCTAAGGTAGGAAAAACCTGGAACGAGGATATTCGTTGTGGATCCTCCTTTTCGATCGTGGCACTCGGGTCGGGAGTTTTATGCTTCACGCGCGTTCGACCGTTTTTTTTAAGGTTTTGTTCGTAAAACAAAACCTTATTAAAATCGGTTTACTGTCTGTTTGTCTGTCCGTCTGTCTGTCTGTCTGTCTGTCTGTCTGTCTGTCCGTCACACGCATTTTTCTCGGAGACGGTTGTAGTGATTGGCACCAAATTTGATAGAACGGTGGAAACTGTGAACGCTCACGCATATAGTGAGTTACATCCTTTTACGACGAATTTAAGGGGGGGTCCCCATACATGCAAAGGGAGGGTGTAAATTTTTTTTTCATCAAATATAGTCATGTGGGGTATCAAATTAAAGGTCTCGATTAGTACTTTTCGAAGCCAGTCTTAGTTTTGACATTTAATGAAAAGGTGGGGGGTGCTGGGGGTTGAAAGTGGTCATTTTTTCAACGAACCCACTCTCAGAAACTACCCAACCGAAAAATCTGAAAAAAATCAGGGGGCTGTCACTATATGGTGCCTAGGCTCCGAAATACCCTCCATACCGATACCTGTTCAAATAAAGTTAATAATAGTACATTACTATAATTTCTAGTAATTGACAGGAAAACCCCCCTTAAGTTCACCCTGGAATCACAAAATTGCAACAGTATAGGCTACAGCATAGGGCATGATCCTGCCAAGTTTGGTGAAAATCGCACTATTACTAACAAAGTAATACTAAGTCAAAGCTGTCGCTTCTCTGCAAATTCGAGACTATGAGTGTCAATATCACTTGAAAGTGGCTATTTTCACATAATATATGCATATTTTACGTGCTACATGCTGATGGGACAAATGCACACCCAAATCTCCTTATAAAAGAAGTACACAAAACCTTTCATACCTGAAGCGTCTAGCTTCCGGTTTCCCGACTTGTCTTATTTTTAGGTTTAGTTCACGGATGCTTATTTCGTTAGGTGCACGTGATTCCTCATATTTGAGTAGGATCCGGTGCCGACCTATGCACCAACAAATAGACGTGAATTTTTGTGAAAATGGACATAGGCGTGCAAGCATGTGTTGACGGAATACTTTGATGGAGCTTCAAAATTTCCCGGCGTACCTTCATGGTCAATTTAGCCATTTTTTTAGGTTTTTGGGATAGTTCTTCCCTCTTGGTCGTTTCCGGCCACTCAGGATAGTCTTGTGACCGTCGCAATTTCAATTTGTCATTACACATATGTCGACAGTTTCGTTCCCTTGCATCGTGACAGTTGAGAGACTACAGTCCTAAGCCAGTCGGCCGTGTCCTCCGTTGTGCAGTTTACCAGCACGTGGTGAACGTGAGCTTCTTATTCCATCCCTCACATATCTTTATGACGATGATGTCAATTATTTCTTGCTTCTTCTGAGTGAGTATTTGCTTCGGAAATATTTTCGGCAGTATGACCAGTTGAATGCTTTTTACAGCATTAGCACAACTAACGGTGCATCCACTGGCCCATGCCTTCAGTCCTGACCGTCCCGAGATTTCCCGTCTCTTAGACTCCGGTTTAGGTTTCTTAGGCGTATTTCTCATTGCGGGCTGATTTTCGCTGCTCCCCGCTTGCTTTACTCTGATGTTTAGGACTGTCCTGAGCTTTTTTAGGAGCCTCCTATGATAGATAGCGCAGATTCCACTTAGCACCTGCGCCGCTGAGACCTGTCTTTTTCCTACGGCTGATTTGGTAATTTCAGACGTACCTTCGCTTTTGCCATTTTTTTAAGGAGGGACCTTCGTTAGTTGTGATCCTCACAGTAGCCATTTTGACCTTGGCTCCATTGCTTGACTTTCTAACTTTTTCTTTTTTGGGTGGTCACCTGGCTCTCAGTGTTAAGGAGATTCCTCCACCTGATGGGCCAGTTTGTGTGCGGTAAGGGGTCCCGCGCGTTTGTTGTTTCAGGGGTATGGTATGCATACACCATTACACTTGATGCCAAACTAAAATAATGTCTCTTAAAATTCATCAACAAATTCCTGGAATGCCTATATGTAACAATCAATTATCGTCGACAACTTACACTAATCTTGACCATGAATACTCTATAAAAATAATATAATAAATCATCTGAAACGTTTAAGATTCGCCTACACATTAAAAAAACCCCAAATTACGATAATCCCTTATTTAAAAATCAAACACATATCCATCAAAATGAGAATCTGGTCAAGAGCGTGTGACTGAAATTAATTTCCAAATTCATTGTGTGGTCAAGATATGGAAGAAGACATCGTGGCTGCGCCATTCAGCAACGTAACCTGGTCGAACCGGCAATTCAGTAGATTATTTTATATCTTACAGGAGTACGAGTATATAATTGCCTAATTAATATTCATAGTGCAGAGCATCTGAACAGCTCTGGCTATTTACGAGGTACCTCCGACTGTTGCTGCTGTAAGACCAGTCCGAGAAAATGTCCACAACCTGAAGCTCGTATAGATACAACAAATTTAAAATTAGATCAACTTCAAAGGAAATTAGAATTTGAAAATACTAAATGATAGTTCCAAAAAAGTGGTTTAATAGAACTGGTCTTAAAGTTTATCAATTTTTTTTCTCGAAGATTTTGTTTTTAGAATAGACCGGAAAGAAAAGTCTTGTTCGATGCAGAATATTTTGTGAATTTCCATCACGTTTTGACGATTGAAAGCTTGAATTTGACCTTTGCAAACCAGCTCCATTGTTTCAGGACTTGGAAAAAACTTTAATATTTTCCTCCCCCTGCAGCTAATTGGGGCTATCTTTATTGTTTCAGAAACCATTGTTCAACTCGTTTTCGACTAATTGACGACACACTTCCTAGATGTTGACATATTGATATAATCAGATAATGTCCTTCATTAAGTATCTTATTAATGTCAACCGTTTACAAGAAGGTGCCAAAGGTTCTTTTTAATTTTATATAATTTCTAATTTTTTTAGTTTTTGTCCATTTCTTTGGGCATTATTTTAAGGAACCGAAATTGTCTGAAAATACTCCTCAATCACGTTTGTTGCAGACTCAAATATAAATAATTTTATTATACTTCAAAGGAAAGAACCGAAAGTGGAAGGCAGTGATGTATTTACTTTCATTGAATCTTTTGCAGCAACAGCCAGACTGGAGACAACCTGGGCTAACTGGTTTAGAGCCTTTAATGCATTCTGGAATATAATGAGCTTGATCAGTAGCCAGATAAAAAAATTCTGGCAAAGTGAGGACAGTTTTAAAGCTTAACTATAATATAATGGAAATGTCTTTTTCATAGATATTTTAGAGATATTATTTCTATCTAAATGGGTGTGTCATTTTTTTGTAATACGTGATTATAGATTTTTTTGGAGAGTACATTAAAAGTCATTGAATTCTGCATATCTTTAATTTTTCAGTTCTACGTCCTTTTTGAAGAATTTTCTTAAGCGCTTTCACTGGTGGCAAACTGGGCATTGGAGCGTAACATAATATGGTTGTATTGCCCGATGTCGCATTTGTCATCTCTTTCAGCAAGGTCAATGGCGTTGGGTCCGGCGTGGTTCAATCTTTTAACCTCTGGTTCCTGTAAAATCGTCAAGCTCTCTTGCACATCTAGCTTTTGTAGTGACCACTTTCTGAATTAATTTGCTCAAATAGTGCCTTGCATAATGTGCAATTACCCTAAACTTTGCCGCAGATTGCACATTATTGAATGCATCCGGGCGAATTGATCTTGACAGAGGGGAATGATTTGCCGCAACCGTAGACGCACGCGTATGTTGCTGCAACATGAACTCTCGGAGTTCAACTGAGTTCAGGGCGAGCGTAGTGGCATAGAGGCCGGTTCGTGGGTGGACAACGGATCAACGGCGGTGGGATTTTAAAAAGGGAAGATTGCCTTGGAAGATATTTTCCCGGTTTATTGGCTAAAAGTATCTAATTTAAACAAATTCGTATTTCGGGGACCAACTATCCCGTTATTCAGTGTTTTATCTTCTGGAAAATTTTCTCCCATTTGGGTTTTTATAAAAAAAATTCCAGAAGATGAAACACTGAAGAAGTGGACAGTTGTTCCTCGAAATACGTATTTGTTTAAATTATATACTTTTAGCCAATAACACGGAAAAATTTCATCCAAGGCAATCTTTCATTTTAAGACTTCGGCTAACAAACAACCTCCTAATTCAAACTTCTCTTCTCCGCTCGCCGAAATTCGTACTCGTATTCGGTATGCAGCATTGTTCCGTTCCGTAACTAGTTTACATTCATCGGCAAACCAGCCGTTATGACTTTTCTTGCGGCTCGGGCAAAGTATCTTTGTGGCTGTATCAATGAGAATGCTCTTCAGGTGGTTGTGAAGATCATTTGTTGATGTTTCATCTCCAGGTCCTCTGTTGACTGCGGCTATTGCGGCATCCATTTCCCTCTTATAGATGTCGCGGAGGGCGAGGTTGGCTTCAGTGTTAACTCTCACCTGATTGTCAGAGGTGCTTCGGAACTCGGAACACCATGCCAATGAGATAGTGATCCGAGTCTATATTGGCCCACCTATATGTTCAGACATTCATCAGGGCTGAGAGGTGGCGGCGTTCAATCAGCACCTCATGAATTTGGTTGAAAATGGTCCCGTCTGGAGAGGCCACGTATGTTTTCATCCTGCTGCTATCTTATCATTGGTATCCCTATGTAAGCTATGGTACCCTCCCTACTTGACTATTGAAATCTCCAAGTACGATTTTGTTATCATACTTGGGACAGGCTTCGAGGGTCCGCTTAATTGCCTCGTAGAAGATATTCTTCTCCGACTCTGCAGCGTGGACGTTAATGAGGCTTATACTTCTAAACTTCTCTCGCAAACGCAGAGTGCATAGCCTTTCGCTTACATTTTCAAAGTCGATAACACCAGGTTGCATGTTTTAGCTGACTAAGAAACCTACTCCGAGTACCGCCGCTTTAATATATGGTGTAGCGACTCTTCCCCAGGAAACCGGTCCCTGTCCATCGCATCTCTTGCAACGCTGTTACATCAGTCTTATATTGGGACAGGGTATCGGCTAGTTTCTCAGTAGCATTCGGTTTGTACAGGCACGTTCCATGAGAAAATGCGCAAATCGTTAAGTGGTTGTCGTTGCCGGTTTCGGCGTTGTAAAATCCATCCTGTCCGAGGCTCCTGTTGTGGCTTCTTAACTTTGGTTTTCTGTGTAAGGTTGTCAGCCCTACCCAACCCCCAACCTGGAGGACCAATTCATACAATTTGTCCCGTTTTTAGGCGCGGGAGACTCGTCTTCATCCTTCTCTGTCTGCATTTTTTCATGAAGAAAGAACTCTCAGCGATTATCACGTGAAGGTGGAGATAGGGTTTGGTAGTAGAGCTGTTGGTGTTAGTTCAGGCGTTTCCCAGGTTTTATGCTCTATCGTGGGTACGAATCTATGTTTCGCCCTGGGACCTATACTACCTTTCGACTGCGAAAGCTGGCATGGTGGCCATACATTTAGTCCCGAAGTTGCCACCCTCGGTCTCTCCAGCCCCAGCTTCGCAGGACCACCATTTAGGTATTACTCCGCGGGATGAGTTTGCCTTTAGACACACGTATTTCTCGTCCGTTTAGTTTTCCTCCCCCTTAGTTTCATTTTTAAGATTTTGTTTGCAAAATAAAACCTTATTAAAGTCAGTTCTATGTCTGCCTGTCTGTTAGTCTGTGCGCCTATCTGTCTGTATGTCACACGTACTTTTCTAAGAAAAAACTACACCAATTGACAAAAAATTTCGTGGGAAGATTTGAACTGTGTTTAAGGGGGGGGGGGGTCTTAGTTTTGATATTTGTTGGAATGACGGAAAGTGCGGGGGGTTGAAAGTGATGATGTCTTTAAGGGGCTCATTCTTAGAAACTACCCAACCGAAAAATCTGAAAAAAAATCACAAAACTGCCTCTATGCCATGCGAAGGCTTCAAAATACTCTTCATATCGATATCTGCTCAAGTTAAGTTAACATATTACTATGTTTTTGAAATCAACTAGAAACCCTCCTTAAGTATACTAGAATTACAAAAATTTGTAGTAATATAAATTTTTATCAAAATCGTAATAAAGTTGCAGTGGCTCAAATAGTCTTTTCCGCGTAAATTTACTGCAACCCCAAATACTAAATATCAACATTATATTAAAGTGAGTAGTTTGACATGCTAAATATACATATATATTACAGGTTACGTACAAATGGGATAGTTCTGCACTCAAATATACTTACATAAGAAACAAACAAACCCTTTCATACCTAAAGTGCCTAGCTTCCGGTTTCCGGACTTGTTATAATTGCTAGGGAAGCCAGTTCTACTTCGTCCTCAACATGTCCGTAGCAAACACGGAAACACGGGTTTCCCTTTTCCAAAAAATGTCAAAACTAAGCTGTATTCCAATGTTGGGAATGAGCCTGTGCGTTTACCGACCCTCCGAAGATTTGTCTCATCTACATTTCCAGAGGTCATGCGACTCTTCCATGGAATAGTACACCCATTTCATTCACCAGAATGCAGACTGGGATCATGGCCTTCACTACCAACACTGCCTTATCTAACGTGGTTTTGAAAGCGCTGCAGACCTTCAAAGCTATTGTCCGGTCAACCGAATTCATCTGGTTCCTCCTGTGAGCATTTGCAAGTGCCCCGTCCACACAGGCGACACAGGGTAAAGTAGAATGGATCGCACCACTCTGGCTGAAAGAAATCTTCTACAGTGTTTCGGTCCACCTACATTCGGCTCCATTTTTGCATGCGTTGTGGTGGCACTAAAACTCAGTGTGGCTTCAATTATTACCCCCAGGTACCTGGTAGCGGGCCTAGAGACGACCGTATGTTCATCGACTTTCACCTCCACGGTGTTTTCCCCTCCATGGTTCGTTAGTGAGACTTTTTCCGATTTCTCAGCGACCAGTCAGCACGGCCTTTTCCAGCCACGCCTTCACCGCACTCACCGTCTTCGTCGCATAGACTTCCGCATTCTTTGGTAGCTTTGCTGCAACAAGTGCAGATAGTTTATCAACAAAGCCTACAATTGTAGCGTCCTCTGGGAAGTGGAGATCAACCACTAAATTATACCTGACATTCCACAGCAAGGGGCTCAGTACAGAGCATTTTGGTATTGGTTCGTAGTAGATCTTCCCCATTGCACCCAACAGACAGATCAAACAATATGTAGCTGGATTTCCTCCTCCTCGTCTTGGGTTTGAGAAGTTATACCAACTTTTGCTTTTCCCAATGGCCGGGGAACACACCTTCTGTTGGGCATGTCTCGAAGGAGTTGGTGCAAAGGTCGTAAATTTTAGATTTCGTTGTTCCACAAGTAGTTGGCATAGTAGCATCGTACGATTTAGACTTTCTCTGCGCTCGTACCAATGAGGGATATATCAGATTCAAGCGCCGGAAGGAATATGCCCCCCAGGAAGCTTTCGCCTCCCCAGCCTGGCAACCCACCCGGAACTCCATTTGAATTCTTTCTAGAGCTCGACTCTCCTTGATCTCCATGCAGATTGCCTGATAGTCACTGTGAATGTAACTCTCACTACTTTGTCACGCACCTATTCTGACTAAAGTGGCTTTCACATATGTCAGGTCCACTGTAAATTCCAGACCCCTTCCTCGTATGATGTTCCAACATTCGGAATTTTTTCACAGTTTCTCTCCGTTGACCTCGCGCATCGAGAAGAAGTTCTGTTATGAACATGAGCCAAGGACACATTACTTGGGACGATTTTTGCCTAGATTTCTTGTCTTGTAGGCAGCACCGACCGGTTTGTATTTGCCTCAAGGCACAGCTGCCAAAAGAAATTCTGTTTACTTTTCCAAATGGCCTTTTTAAGGTTGCCATTGAAATCATGAGGCTTGCCCTTCCAGTCTCAGCTCTTGACATCTCAGCTTCCTCTTGCAAAGTTCCTTCGATAGTAGACATAGTGATCACAATGTTGAGATTTCGTGGTTCTGGTAGTAGTTTACTTTTCTACTTGGGTGCAAACGCAGTGGCAGCATTGCAGTGACACATATGTCAGTTACATGCTGCATAACTCACTACATATTCTGCTCCATTGGCCATGGCCTCCTTCTAAAGTCATTAGGAATATATTCTTGCTGTGGTGCGTGGTGATTACTATTGGTGTAGTGTACACTAATCCGTCAGACCATTCCTCTTGCCGCTGAGTTGCTGGGGCACTTTGTTAGATTGAACATATTTTTAATAAGACATGATCAATCCTTTGGATAAGGACGGACGTACCAGTTAAGATATTCGCCCATCAAGGACAAGAATTGATTTTCGAGATGTGGGTACGCTAATGGATAGTAGTATTGAGGGCGCTCAGAAGATCTGCTTTCTCCAACGGGTGGGGATTCCAGCCCTCCATTTCTGGGGTTAAGCGAAGTAGGACTCCACAGAGTGCCTATCCCATCTTTCGGAATTGCGCTATTGTATTCTGAAAAGCGTGTCAAGAACTTTATTCATATTGTCAATATAGTTGAGTTTATTGCATTTCAGCTCTCTATTAATTAGTTTCCACTTGGTTATTCTATCCACTTAAGGATAATTCCAAACCAGGAAAAGGCTAATATAATTATAGTATTTTGTCAAAAAACAGCAATGTCCGATTGAAACCATGCTCATCTAATGACATTCAGGTCATGGCATTTTTTTAACCAAATCCTAGTTGACTCATCAGATATATATCTGCTGCAGTTGTGCTGGATTGCTTTAATAAAAAATCAACAATTTTAAATTCAGCGTATTCCAAATATTTCAATATCCACGCTAGTGAAGTTCAAGTACTCACTTTTGAATAATTGAGATACTTATCAAGTTAATTACCAAAAATTAACTAGTTGAGTTGGTATCTGGTTTCCTGCCACGAAGGCATCATCAGCTCACAACAAATAGCTTCACCCCATCACTAAATTACAGATAAAGGGTGATGCTGAAAAAGGCTCCCCAACTCTCCAGCAATTTGGAGCTACAAGCGTTTAGTGTATCTACCATCGGAAGCAGGCGATGAACACCAAAAATCAACATCATCAATTTATATCCTGGACACTGAGCGCAACAGACAGGCTTCGACAAACAGAGTGAAACAAAACAATCAGGACTTTGTACAATGAGTAAGTCATTAAATCGATATAATGATGACAACGTTTGCACACACAGAAACAAGCGCGAAATTGATAAATTGTTTCAATAAACAGTCAAAACCTTTGATTGATAGTTCCTTTGCTTTTGTTTTTCCTTTTTTGATTAATTTGGTGCCAGGATACCTTCTGATTAGTTACGGCCTTAGGAGTTGGTCTATTTGTATCAAGACTTAGAGATTTATTGGTACTTTGTGGTTTGATATGATGCGTACACTGTGTATGATGACTATCTATAAATTCACCTGTTATGTTTATATAATTGGTCCACGGACTATCGATGATTTATCTGACGAGTTTCATTAGATCCTGGAAAACGCTCCTTTCAAGTAACTACAGGTTTCCCAATATTGTTTTGTATTATAAAACAAGTTGGAAACCGGAGGCTCTGCGCTTCAGGTATGAAAAGTTTTGTAGAGCATTTATGTAAAAGTATTTGGGTGCCTACAAAAACAAACTAAATTTCTATAAATTAGGTGTAATTATTTAATCGAAAAATACCAGCTCAGAGCCTAGGAAAACGTTCGATCTCTGGTTAGGTGAAGATCAAATAGAGAGAGGGAAAGAGAGTTCTCCAAAAACGCACCCTTTCACAGTTCGAAGTCGATTTCTAGCTCCCTACATGATAGCGTGACTTGAAATTTGTATACGCAAAGAGAGTACATTCCCAGCGGCAAGGATAAATCTCGGTTCCAGTTTTCTACGCAGTTTTCTACGCTGAAGATGATTGAGTATTCAGAGAGACGTTGCAGTACTACCCTTAAGTGTTGTTCATGCTCTTGCGTCTCAGTGAGTAAGTTAGACCTTACCGTGCTATGGGGAGTTATGGCACGGTGGACCTCCCAACCCCCATACTCATGGGAATCAAATGAGTAGCAGTAATAAAGATAAAAAAACTACAACAAAACAAGCGAACGGGACCTCGTACCGCACGCAAAGGCATATCTTCGAAATACTAAGAGCCAGGTGATAACACCCAAGAGGAAGAAGTTGGGACGTCAAACAGTGGATCCTAGGTTAACATTGGTATACTACGTGGACAACAACCAACAAACACCACTGCTCCCCGCTTGTACATGCAAAAGCACGTCTGAGATAAATATATCAGATGTCAGAAAGGAGACAGGTCTCGGTGGCGCAGGTGCTAAATGGTACCTGCATTGCCTGAAGGAAGGACTGAAACCAGAAGAGCTTAAGCCATCTCTACCGGAGCCGAGAAAGCGGGGAGCAGCAGAGATCAGCCCGCATGAAGAGAATGCTCCCAAAAAATCCAAACCTGAACCCAAGGGGGAGAAAACCCGGGCAAGTCAGGGGTGAAGGCAGGAATCAGGAAGCCAGCCATCAGCTATGCTAATGCGGTCAAGGGCATTCGACTCGCTATACTTCCAAAAATGTTTCCCGAGCAAATACCTATTCGTGAGGAACAGGCATATCAACTATCGATTTGGCAACATACCTATGCACATGCCAGGGAAAAGCCGAGGGGAAAATACCTCGGAGGGGACACCGGGTGAAAAGCATACCTAGGTCCCCGAAGAAGTCTCGAAAGCCGTAGAGGCGGAGAGAACTGGATCCACCAAGGAAGTAAACCTGCTGGCCAGTGAAGAGCAGAAGCTGGACGACCTAGATCTAGGACTTCTAGGGATCAGGGTGGACAGTGATGTGCAGGAAAACGCCATGTCGGAGGAGGAGGGCGATACTCCGAGAGGAGAAGAGCTCCAAACAATAACGGAGCTAATAGGAAACACTGCGATAGCCTGGTAGTCCTGGCTCAGGAGCCCTGGGTGTACCGGGAGCAGATTCACGGTCTGCAAGGCCGAAGCATGCAGGTAATTTGGGGCTCCTCTTGTGAAAAACCAAGAGCTTGCATAGTTCTTAAGCGTAATTAAAAATATATATGTCTTTCAGAGTTGCTGACCGAGGCCCTTATGACTATCCAAATCTCACTGGAAGCCGGGAGGAGCACTCGAGAGGCAGTCGTGGCATCGGGATACATCCCAGGAGACGAAATCTGGGTTCCACTGGAACAAGTCGCTAAAGTGGTGAAGTACTGTGAGAAGAGGGCATTACCACTTCTCCTCGCCTGCGATGCCAACGCGCATCACGAAGTCTGGGCGGCGACACCAATTGAAGAGGTAAGTACCTTCTCGAATTTATTTTTAGCAATAAATTGGAAATATATATATAACGTTGGGAACACTCCAACAGTTATGACCAGTACTATACAGGAGGTACTAGACATATCTCTAGCAAATACTCTGACGAGCGGTTGATCAGGAATTGGAGGGTGTCGGATGAGCCCTCTATGTCTGATCACACAATAATTAGATTCGACATTGAGGGTTACTCCGAAATAAAAAGAATAATAAGGAATCCTATGCAACGCACTTGAGTAACAACATGGCCCACCTGCAAGGGGGCGGTGGCATCAGGAGGGAATTGGAAGTGGTAGAAAGCCTCAACACAATCGTCATGACGCATATGAGGCCAGCTGTCCGGCTAAGACAGTTAAGTCATCAACGCATATGAGGCGAGCTGTTCGGCCAAGATAGTTAAGTCATCAAGGGGTGGACCATGGGAGAATAGGAACCTGACCAGTAGGTACACTAGCATATTCCAGGCGGAAATATACGCCATAGATAGATGTGCGCGGGGGGGGGGGGGAGAACATTGCTAGGTCCAAACGGGTGAACTCTAAACTGGTATGGGAATACCTTGAGAGACTGAATACGTTCGGCTCGTCCAATAAGGTCTGGATACTATAGGTTCCAGGCCATGTTGGGTTGAAAGCCAATGAGGCGGGTCTGTATACTCTAGATCTGGATACTCTAGTTTCCAGGCTACGTTGGATTGGAAGGCAATGAAGTACCGGACGAACTAGACAAGAAGGGAATAGGGACGCCTTTACACGGACCAGAATCCTCCTGTGGAATCGGAAACGATTTCATAGCTATGACATTAAAAAATGAAGACGAACGGTTGAGGGAACTGTACTGGACGGGCCTACCAGGAATGGAGCAGTCCAGGGTACTTATTGGGGGATACGAGCCCAAGCGCACAAAGGATTGCTTAAATCTCACCAAAAAGAACCTCCGAATGATAGTGGAAACATTCATTGGTCACTGTCAGCTAAACTATCACCTAGGGAAGCTCGGGATATCTACGGACACTACCAGCAGATTCTGTGCGGATTGTGATGAAACCTCTATACATGTTCTGGGTCAGTGTCCAGTAATTGTCCAAAGTAGGTCGAGGCATCTGGGAGAATACTTAATACCAGATGCAAAGTTGAAGGAATCTACTAAAATTCCTAACGGTTATGAACTCGCTTGAGATACTATGATTAATAGGGTAAAAGGGACACAATGGTTCTTTAATGCCGCAGTGCAACTTCCCCTTAACATAATAATAATACATCTAATAATTCATAGCGTTGATTACATATCAAATAGACAGTTTGGTTTCCCGGAGGCTCGGACAGTGGTTAGTGGTACTCAAATTGTTATGGAGTTTGCCAGGAAAGCCTTTGAGGAAGGGAAATATTGCGCGCTGCTGATTCCTGACATAATGCTTCGAAGCATCATCGCGCCACAAAAAATCCAACTATATACTAAGTAAGTGCTTTAACTACTACATGATAGTGGGACCCATTCCCTCCAGATGACCGTGTATTGTCTCTAGAGCACTTGATGCAGCACAGTAGAGGAGCATGCGAGCGGGTGTCCGCATTTTCCTGGGGAGTAGTAACTATATTATGAAAGGAGCAAGCTAAATAAACCTTTGGGTGAGCCTTTGTTCTACAGGCCGATATGCCTTCTGGTGGGTATCAGTACTGAATTTTCGATAGGCTTCTATGCTGCGATGTAGATGAAGGGCCGAAATCACATTATCTGATATGTGGTGTCCTACAAGGATCCGTCCTAGACCCACTTTTGTGGATAATTATGTATAACGGAGTGCTGACGTCAGAGCTCACTACTGGTGTGACCACCATCGGCTTTGTGGACGATACTGGGCTGACAATTGCTGTACACCTTTTTGACGAAGTCGAGATTTATTCGAATGATACGACTTACGACATTAGGTCCTAACTGCAGCGCGTCGATTTACCGTTCGCAGGACATAAAATGACGTGAA
Organism: Hermetia illucens; assembly: GCF_905115235.1. Taxonomy (NCBI): domain Eukaryota; kingdom Metazoa; phylum Arthropoda; class Insecta; order Diptera; family Stratiomyidae; genus Hermetia; species Hermetia illucens. Next base: position 160,416,077 of record NC_051851.1, on the reverse strand, counting down.
GAGATCAAGTTCGAGTACAATTAATACATGCGCAGCCTGAGTTCAAGCATTGTGGATCGACCAGGGGCTGAATTTCAAATCACATGTGGAGAGTGAAGGAACTAAGGTATATAGCATTGGAGCACTGATGGAGAGTATGCCATAAACATAGGTGTTTCAAGGGTGATCAGCTCGGCCTTATTATATGCAGCCATAGTGTGGGCAGACTTTCTGGAAAAGAGAGTGAACAAAAAAAAATGGTGCTGTATATCGCTTAACCGTACTTCGAACATGTTGCGCTTATCAAATAATATCCGACGTATGATTTGGGTAACCTCAATTGATTTTCTGGCGTGGGAAGGACAATGTCTTTATGATCAGAGGCATACCACCACAAAATCTTTTCCTAACGCCGGTAGTTCGCCTGGAGTGACACCGCCACTGAGTAACAGGTGAAGTGGAACCAGCCAGAAAAAGACCAAAGGCCGCTGAACCTGCTGAATCATGTGAGATATTCGCTAATGGGTTGAGCGATCCCCTGGTGAAACAGGTTTCGGCCCAACACAACTTTTGAGCGTACACGGTGGTTATCGACCATATCTCAATCCTTTGGGGGATGATAATTTACCGGTACTGCCCAAAGTAGCCGAACGCAGAACACATTTTATATCAATGCGCAAGATTTACAGTCATCCCTAAGAAGTTTAGACAGGAAGAAGTCAGTCGGAAGAAGGAATGAGAGAGGAACATAATTATGAACACGAGTGCAGGATAAATTCTGATCCAGTCCCGCGACGCAACATCATAAGGGAGTCCCATTAGCTGAGTGGAAGAAGAAGGAATTGGTTCTAGTAGCAAGAGTCAACGGTAGTTTTTGAAGTTTCCCAACTTCCCTTAAGGAAAAAAAAGGGAAAGAATTTTAAAAGATCTTAAAAACCTTAAAATAATTAAAAATGCAAAGGCTCTCTCGAAAATCTATTCGGTTAAATTTAAAGTTGAATTTTTCTAAACCATGTGGGGAGAGTATCTTCATTTGATGTTTATCTGTCCTAAAAGGGATTCGCCAAAACCTCGAAAGTTCCTTTCATATTGGCGCTGTGTTCAGGTTGGGTTGTGGGGCTGGTTGATTAATGGGCATGAATAAATGGAGACCTGGATGTAAACGACCTCTCGGAGGTAACCGTCCCAGAAGAGGTTCCATCAAAACATTATAATCTGGAATAAACTTGAATATAGGAAATTATCTAATAAAGTTATTTACGGTCTCTATTACTTACTCCTGCTTCTTGCCATCGCTTGTCCCTAGAAAGAAACCACAGATATACACAGGACTCGTTTTCCAAAAGCGGATATTTTGGTAGAACTCACCAATACACTAAGAACCTTTTCTTGTTGAATTTGAATTCCCTCATAATTAGGGGTTGAAATGAAAACAGATACAAAGATAACCGACAATTAATTTTATTGGGCACATTTTTGATATAAACTAAAATCCAATAGGACTACATTCACAGGCCTTTCTATAAGTTTTAAAAACGGGACAATTCTTTAACAATTTATATATCGTCACCAATTTCAGATACATCTTTTTGGAGAACGTTGTTAGACTTAGTATAAATAGATATGTCAGGAAGTTTATAGTGTATTGGTGACGTCGTCAATACTTGGTCAATAATCGTCATCGGTTACCTGATATACAGGCGGTATCGAGGGAATTCCTTGAAAAATTTCGGGAGCCTGAACATACATATCGAAGCAGATTATCATTTCGTTTAAGATATCTGCTATGCTTCGCCAATTTTTCACTAATTTATCCTGAAATTGAAATATCTGTGAGAGGCCTTCTGGTTACATTGTCACTAATCTCACCGATGTTGAGAACAAAAGTGGCATTAATAGGTATGGAGCGTGCGATACTCGCACCTCCGTGGGACGTAGACTTCCAACCGTTGATAGAATTTTCATCAAATCCATGATTGCCATAAACAATTCTAGATGGGTTCCTTCGAGTTCGTCATTTATTAGACCCAGAGCATCCAAAGCAACAGTTCGCGAACATATGCCTTTATTCTCAGCTGGAATTTAGAAAGACTTGCTTAACCTGGGATTCTTGTGGTTTCGGTTGGGGGCAAAAACTGGTAGAAATTGGAAAACCTTCTGGAAAAACTTGAAAGGTTCTCAAGTCTCGTGTGATGTACATATGTTCTCAATTTTTGTAAAAAAACCTAAGAAATACCGTAGCAAGATTCTGCAATAGATACTCACCAATTAGCAGCTGTTGGACTCGTCTTGGTAGTAATGGTTTCCCAATTTTATGGAGAAATTGGCTTAATGCTGAGGCACATTCACGCGGTGTACAACTTAATTTAAGAAATACGAGAAGGTTTTCGTCACCGGAACGAATTTTCGAAATTATTCGACGAACTTTAATTTGGGAGCCAAAATTTATAAAAATTCCGGTGTAGTTGCAATCTGTAAAGATAGTAGAGTCATAAAACTAAAAACAACAAATACATACATTGGTTGGACTGGAGAAGACATATCTTTTGACAAGGGCAAGAATGCGGTTGACATACTAAACAAATTTTAAGGATGTTGCGTAAAACAAAGCCCTTATTTATACTGATTGACTGTTCTTATGTTTGCCTGTTTTGTTGAAAACAAAACCTTGTTAAAATCGGTTTTTCATCTGTCTCGGTTTTTTGTCTGTCTGTCTGTCTGTCACATGCACTTTTCTCAGAAATGGCTGCACCGATAGACACTAAATTTTTTTAAACGGTAGGAAGGGTGAACGCCCACACATGCAGTGAGTTAAAGTTCTACCTTCCGCATAGAATGTGGAACTTAAGAGAAGGGAGGGACAAAAAAAGGGGTGAAGCTTTTTCTTCATCGAATATAGTCATGTGGGGTATCAAATGAAAGGTCTCGATTAGTACTTTCTTAACCAGGTTAGTTTTTTAGTTTTGAAGTTGATTGTGAGACGGGGCAGTGAGGCGGTCATAAAAGGGCCACTTATATTTAGGGGCCATTCTTAGAAACCGCCTACCGGATAAGTCTGAAAAACCTATGATGATGCCTCTATATGATATCAAGGCTTCGAAATACCCTTCATACCGATATCTGCTAAAATAAAGTTAATAATAATATATTAATATATTTTTAAAAGTTACTGCCCACTCTCCCTCAATTCATCCTTGGCCTATAAATTTTGGTACTAATATAGAGCAGCCCTCTGTAAAGTTTAGTGGAAATCCTAATATTATTAACAAAGTTGCAGTAAGTCAAAATTGCTTCTTTTCCTTCAAATTGTTACTGTCAGTACCACGTAGGGATGCTCAGAGATGGCGGAGAGGAAGACGGGGCGGGAACCCTGTCGGCCAAACCAAAACCAAGTGGCCGAGGAGAACCTCCATAGTGGTGGCACCGGGAGACGCTGTACTTACTTTGGTTTGCCGGCCGTGATGCAGTAGGGGAATGCTCCAAAGGCCTAATTAGGGCGATCAGACCCGAGTCTGCACGGGGACTCGTCTGAAGTGGTAATTGGCCACGAAACCTTACCAGGGGTATACTGGTACCACGGGAACCGGGATAGCTCCTGGACTCTTATACTTCAGGAGAATTCCTGTCGTATCTGAGTACGGCTCGGTTGGTTGCGGTTGGCCCCCTTGTGGGAGTTTCATGGGGGCTGTGGTTGTGCTCGAGCGAGAAGAGACCTTCGGGCCTCGACGTAGTGTTGCGTACCAACACGGGTGCCCTACTCCATAGTTCGGTAGAGATTTAGGTAATTCTTGCATCCACCAGTATGAATGCTAAGCCATGCACTTGGTATAAACTGGTACCGTTGCGCTTTTCTCAGCGGGGCTCTGATTGTGGTCACAAAATCAATCCGTGTCTGAAGAGGACCGTAGGATTAAGTCTCCACGACAGGTACCTACGTAAAACACCGAGGACTTAACTGTCAGTACCACGTGGAATTCAATATCGGGTACGTCCAACGTATATTCCCTACGAGCTAGGTATACCTAAATGAAATCATCGTGGACCCGAATATTATTACATGAAACATCAACAAAACTTTTCATATCTGAAGCGCGGAGCTGCCGGTTTTCCGACTCATACGGTTGGCGACCAAGTCTACTTTCCTCTTTCATTTCATTATGTCAAACTTAACCATGTGTAGGCACACTTTTATAACGTTGATAGTCCCAATAGCACAAGCCCATCTTACATCCCCTTCCATAGCAGTGGGGGCAGCACTGAGCCGTGAGTCGAAAAGGGAGAAAGTTTTTCTCCGGTCGGTCAGGCCCATCATTAAATGGATGGCGAACTCCGGATTTTCTCAATCCAAAAATGAAAAAAAAAGCAAAATAAGCTCAAAGGTTCTACTAAGAATTGTTTCCAAACGAGGGGCTTCATTATCCCCAATTCTTCCGGCAATGTTTTGTAAGTTCCTACCAGGTTACCGCAGGCATGATGAAGACACCCTATGGTTTTTTTCTTATTGTCCTCATTATTTAGAGGTTGGAGCGCTGTCGCAATACTGAGAACAGCATGTAGACACAGTAGCTGTGTTGTTCGTCCCATCAGCTTCTTCATAATAACTTTGAGCTCCGTTCTCCACGGATTTGCCTTCCAAAATTCTCTAATGTAATCACGGTTGCTGGTACATATTTCCTGCTAAAATCCCAATCGAAAATTCGAGTATGCTTCCGGTATTTCTTCGAAGTCTGACCTTTCTCCGATTTGTTGCCAGAGTCTTCTTGCTCGGAAGCAATATTGTGACTGCGGCATCCTTTCGTTATGCATAAAGTCGATTGTGTTAGCTCTTCTTAGAGATAGTAACCCCCTGATAACATCGTTATGAATTTATTCCCTTGAATTATTTTCGTTAGTTAATCGAGGTTTCAAGCTGCCCATCAGTGGGAGCATGTACCTTCGTATGGATTACTTTTGATTTAGCGAAAAATTGCTTGGGAATCGTTATGAGAATAGTGCTTGCTAACAGGCCAGACGGATCTCCTCACTAATTTGGTTTGCACACATGCACACATCAACTCTACTATAGCCCGAATATATTCTTCCGAAAGTGAATTCATTTCGATGTTTGCCAAACGTTGCATTTGGCTCTTCGAAAGCCTCGAGCAGAACATGCTCCATGATGATTATGATTCGATTGGTTGGTGAAACACAACAGGTATAAATGTTGCTCTGAAGAAGCCGATTTCCGGGGATTCCAGAATTTCTTGGGCGGCTTCATTTCCATCGATTTCGATCTTCTTCTCATATATAGTTGATGACTATCTGTCTGTGTTTTTTAAGGACGTAGACATTTTTAGAAGACGCTGGCCTGGGAAAGGAGGGGGTGACGTTGGTTTTGTACAATAAAATCGCCTCGACTTTTCTCCTGCTTTGTGAAACCACCATCAGGTTTTACATGATGGGGCGGAGTTAGCTCACTCCAGCTGGGTTCCCTGATTTGAAGAACAGTTCGTAACTGTACTTATCTGCTCCTCATAGTTTGCTTTAGATAGATCTGACTATAGAGTTGATTACATCCCAGTGAAACTCCTACTCGATTTCCCGATGGTGTCACCTAGAGGTCCTTCTTTTTTCCACGAACCTCGGATATTGGAAGAATACGTGTTACGATTTTTTCGGGGCTTCATGACAGTTTGGACAAGCAGATGAAGTGACTGATTGAAGTCTGTAGTGTAACTGCCGGTATCTTCTGTGCCCTATAAAAAATTGGGTGATACTGCGGCACCATGTTAATTCGACTGACAGATGCCACCACCGGTGTTCTCCGTGACGTAGTAGGCCTTGACAACTAATTTGTAAAAAAAAAAAATTGAATATGATTATTGAGTTGCTAGCGAACCATCGACCGGACTGGTCGCATTATTACATTTTGTTTCTCTTGCCATTTTATTCCGTTTGCCTTTGTAATAAATTTAAATTTTTCTAACCCTGCTGCGCCACATCTCTTCTTGATGTACGGCGAGACTTCCTTCTTGATTTCCTCATAACGGGCCTCGCTGTACGGTGGTTCGGAGGAGTCCATCTTGAAGATTGGTTACAATCCAGCCGCTGTTCCATTCATCCCAATCTCCGGATGGCACGGAGACAACATGTTGGAACCATCAACCAACATGAACTGGTTCAAGGGATGGGCCATCGAACGCAAGGAAAGCAAGGTTGAAGGTAAGACCTTGATCGATGCAATACCTCTGAAGGACATTACGGCGCAATCTCGTGCCAAAGCCCTCTGTCAAGAGTGGATCCCTCGCTTTGGTGTCCCTGCAGTGATTATCACTAACCAGGGAATGCAATTTGAATCTACCTTTTTTTCGGAGGTAGGCAAACTCCTGAGATTCAAACGCCAGCGGACTACTGCATGCCACCCGCAACCCAATGGAATGCTAGAGCGTTGGCACCGGACGCTGAAATCCGCCATTATGGCCCGCAACGAACCGTTCTGGACTCAAGTCTTGCCTCTCATCCTACTTGGCCTACGAACAACCCGCCGAGAGAAATTTGTTGCCAGTCCCGCGGGGCTGGTATACGGGGAGAACCCAAGGCTCCTTAGTGATCCGGTCTTCGACAAGAGATCGGGCCTCACAGACTCGGGATTGCTGCGTCTGCTGAGAGACAACCTCCACCGCCTTAAAATCACACCTCCCATTCGGCACACATCCGTACTTGCCTGCGCTCCCAGGGAACTGGACTCGTGCACGCACGTCGTGGTGAGGACGGATGCTGTCCGGAGGCCGCTGCAGCTTCCATACGAAGGCGCGTACCGTGTTCTCGAGCGGGGAGAACATTTCTTCCAGCTCGAGATCGGGGGACACAGAATGATCCTCCTTGTTTCCTCTTCTCTCCCTGATAGAAGGAATTAACACCTTTTTTGGGCGGGTCTACAACTTTTGCTACCTATTTACAGATCTCTTCCTTTCGGCTTTCCTCGTCTGTGATAAGGAGGAAAAAGACTTCACGTTGTATATGTTTGTTACTTCTGTCTCAATACTATTCCTGAATTGATGAATGCCATATCATTTAAGATAGTTCTATAAGTAGCACCCACTCTTGGGCTGTACTTTTGTATACTGCGCTCAATTTATCCTCCAGTTACCTTGCACTTTCAGCCAGATTCATCGTAGCATCTTCTGCAACTGGGAGATGGAATACTTCATTGTATGTGATATTCTGCAGCAGTACGCTAGTATGGAGCTCTATGGGCCAATCTTGGAGACAGCGCCGGTGAGATATTCTCGTAGTGGTTCTAGCAAATAGGCATCGATGGTAACATAGATCGGTACCAATGTTTGGTTGAACTCAATACGTTTCTCACGTCCAGGGTCAATGTCACGCAATATTTGCTGGTATCGTCTGAAGAAGCAGTCAGTATTCGGATGTTACGGAGGCTTAAAATATCATCCACAACTTCAACGAAAGGTTTATGGGCACCTCCAAGTTCTTTCCTGGTGCAGTATATCGTGGCGAAATTGTTATTATTTGCGGCAACTTCTGTTCCCTTCATCAATGCGATGGTGGGTTTCTTTCGGTCAGGTTACACACTGCGATGCACTTTTTGGTAACGATGATTCAGCGCTTTGTGCTCTGTCCTGTCCCAGTCAAAAATAAAGCTTTCAGCTCCTTGCGTTCACCGATTCGCCTCCGCGTTACTGTAGTCCAGGACTTCACATACAACAAAGGTGTGGCGCGGCAGGATTCGCGGCATTTATTTCGAATGTCGCGAATACCAGCGGACAGATGACGCCACCGGCGCTCCACTCAGTTCAGACCTCGCTACAAGAGTGAGGACCAGAGGAGGTGGCGAGAAACGTCAGATAAAAAAAAATAATAAGAAAAAAGAGTTAAGAAGATAGTTGGCAGTCATTGTGAAAAGAACGAGTTTTGTGCAGAAAGAAAATAGTTACGGACGGAAATCAGTATAATTTCTAATATCTCTGAATTATAATAGGAGTACTTTTTTGAAATTGTGTATTGAACGTTGTTAAATACAAGCTCCTAAATTGGTGACCCCGGAGTGAACATTGCAGCAAGGAACCAGCGTGTCCAACCCCGCTCCGCAGTCTATAATGCAAATCGTCAACGTGAACCAATCAAGCGGGCAGATCATCGCACAAAACGTGAACGTTGCCTCCTCCGAGACTATCGTTCCACTGGTTATTCTGTCGCAAACTCCAAATGTGATTACCGGCACAACCAAGGTAGCGGCAGCGGCCACCACTGTGCCGCCCGTGGCGAAAGTGATTCCCAAACAACAACAGCAGCAGCCGCAACAGTTGCAGCAACACCACCAGCAGAGCAAGGGCACGCACTTGTTCAGCCAAAGTGCCAGTGGCCAACAGAGCAGCGACAACTCGACATCTGTGCAGCCGCATCACCAGCCGACAAGCGTCTATATCCACACCGCCGCCGTCACTGCAGCCCCCGCCGTCAAGACCAGCGTCATCGTCGCAGGCTTCGAAACCGCCGTATTTGTGGGTTCGGCCTGCCGTGTCGACTAGATCAGTTTCACCTCGTCTTCGCTTTAACACTCGCGTCGAAAAGAAGTTTTCTTTTTATTAGTCAAGATGTCAATCGACAACAAAGACGCGACAGGCCCATTGGACCCGCAAGTGACCGCCCACGCCGTGCGTGTCCCTCCGTTTTGGCGGCGGAACCCCGAACTGTGGTTCGTGCATTTGGAAGCACAGTTCCAGATGTCCGGGATCACAGCGGACGCGACCCGTTTTTATCACGCGGTGGTCGGCCTGGACGAGGAGTCCATCATCGTCGTGTCTGACGTAGTGAAATCGGCTTCATATTCACTGCTCAAGATTGAATTAAACAGGCGCCTGTCAGTAAGTGAGTCAGCAAAACTGGATCACTTGCTGGTAGGCCTAACGTTGGGAGATCGGACTCCCAGCCAATTGCTGCGCGAAATTAAGCAATTGGGTGGGAGTAAGATCGACGACCAGTTGATGAAGTCCCTTTGGCTGCGTCGGCACCCGGAAGGCACCCGGGCGGTCCTCGCGTGTGTCTCAGGTTCCTTGGAGGCACTCGCAGCTGCGGCCGACAAAGTGCACGAGGTGCACGTACACCCGACCATAGCGGCCGTTCAACAGCCATCGGACGAGGTGGGCGACTTAAGGCGTGAAATAGCCACCTTAACAGCCAGTGTGGCTGAGATGCGAGCGACCCTGGACGCTCAGCGTTCGGGCGCTAGATCACGAGCTCACTCGCGGTCTGCCACCCGAAAAGGGCGATCAGGTAGCAGGTCGTCAGGACAGTCCACGGACCGAGGGATTTGCTGGTACCACCGCAGATTCGGCGATAAAGCCACCAAGTGTACAATCCCTTCTAAATTCACGCCTGCCGCAAATTGTGTGCCATGATGCCAATGATGTTTGTGTGGCACCCACAACAGGAATGTTTCGTTCAGTAGGGCAAGTTTCCGCATCACCTGATGACGACTCCACACCAACTGGCTTGATATGTCCTTTCTGTTTAGTGCTGATAATATTATCCGAATGTCGGAACAGATTCGAATGGTTCGACCTAGCCATTTTTACGCAAACATTCTTCTGCTGTCTGCGGTCAGTTTTCTATGACTGACCCGTCGGTGAAGATCATTAAGTCAGTAAAAAACGCTCTTTATGGAGTAAGTCTTTTTAAAGATGGATCTGGAAACCATTTGAACTGTGGACTTCAGGGCCAGCTGATGTTTGACAAGGGGTTTTCAGATAGATCTATGATTGTATGGTTGGTGGACTTTCCACGCGCTGATGGTATCAAGCCTATATCAGTCAGTTGCTTCCCGTTTTACCTGCAAATTAATGGGGGGTAGATTTAAAATAGCTTTAGAGTGCCGCGGTTGGCGAACTACTCATTGCTCCCGTAATACTTAGACAACCTAGTCTCAGAACTGCGTCAGAAACCTCTTGTTGGTAGTAAAGTTCAGTTTCGCCCACCGGACAATGAATGCATACATCAAAATAGATTTTACTATTGAATGAATCCGTTTTGATGAAAGTCCCGAGGTTTTACCTGTCAAAGTCCTACAGCATGAGACCATTCTGCATGATTGAGATTTGGTGCTTCCAAGTTAGCTTGAATTCGAAATCTACTCCTAAATATTTGACTGTTTGCTCCAGCTGGATTTCGCAGGACTGGGGTAGCAAGGTGGGTAGCGTGCAGCTGCCTTAGCTGATATACCTAGTGGGAGCAACAGAGGTCAGCTGATCTACCATTAACATCCGAAAACCCGCGTAATTTTTTTACTGTGTGTTCGTTTTTTGTGTTCGTTTTCCCACCATCTACCCGACCTGCGCATAAACATGTTCATATGGGCACACCTTTAGATGAGATTGAGAATTCCTTTATCCGCACGATCGGATATACAGGGCTGTCTGTCTGTCTGTCAAACGAAATTTACTTTTTGTGTGAAATGGAGGGGTAATAACCCTGCAACATTATTTAGAATGTCTCCCACCAACATTATCTATTTTATAAGATATTCATGCTTCATGTATAAAAATAAACAGTTTCCTATTTTCCGGAAGTAGTGTTTTGTTTTACACAATCTTTGAAAAATAACATTCGAAGCATTTCAAAAGATAGAATTATCTGTGAATTATCTTGATTTGAAAAATTAAAAATTCAGTAATATCGCATTACCGATGTATGAAGTGTACTACTTAGATTTAAAAAAAAAAACGTAAATACAGATACGTTTACAAAATTCAACCACTTGCTAGGTATTGTGAAACATGATCCCCCTTTTTATGGGGCTTGCATTTCATTCATGATGACATGTATGCATGTTATGGAAACTCATATCTAATCTAAAACTTTTAAAACGTGATCATGAAATACTATATTTTAAAAAGATAAAAAATCCGGTTTCCGGAAATGCACTTTTGCGTACTCACTTTCTTTTAAAAACTGAATACATTGTTGTACTGCGTAAAGCTGTTGCTTGGAAATTATCACATTTTTCGTCTTTAGAAATCTGAAAGAAGAAAGTAAGGAAAATTAGATGAATCGTAATCAACAGTAAAAGATTAATTCGCAATTGCCCTTGGATCGTGGAAAAAAAATATTTACGGAACTAGGCATGTCACGACGCTTTTAATTGTAAATTTATTAAAGGTGTCAATTATGTGGAGCCACGTATCCCATAGTTTACAATATGTTTCTTATCTTAAAGTGCAAAGTTAATTTGAAAGTTCATAATGAAGTCATGATGACTTCTTTAGATTTAGCCACGTTGCAGGGGATCATAAAAAATATACAAACAAATGTATCTACAGAAAAACTAATTGAAATTGAGGGTCATACACGCTTCGCTCTGTGAAAGTTTACAATAGAAAACACTTGTGTGAGGGTATGCAAAAAAAAAGAGTAAAATATAAGAAAAATAACATAATTTTCTGGTTCAAACGTGATGTGGTGGATGTTGTGGAAAATCCATTGGTTGTAAATTGGGAAGAAATTATGGTAAATCAGTTTATAAGCGGATTGACTTTAAGTTCAGTTGGTTTTTCAGTTTTCCTGGACCAAGCGTGAAAATGTTGTTACGGAAGTTTGCAGTGGTTATTGGTTTGTTGAGTGTGGCTGTCGGTTATCCTAGTTATAGTGATTTAAGGTAAATATAAAGCCTTCATTTATGCCAGGCTGAGTGAGTATTGTGAAAAGTTATTGATCGACGGCAATCTTCTATTGCAACCGATTTAGTAGCTTCAGCCACTAAACTTATTGCAAGTGGGCGCTTTGATTGGAAATTCCAAATATCACACAACCGCTCCAATTGGTGATATGGTGGATGAGATTCTGAAATCCTCAATTGTAGAAACCATCATCCTGGTCCAAAATTTTTGAAAATGGCATCCGCAGCGCCCATGCTCGAAAGCGAGAACTGTCACGGCTCGAACTCATCTGTCTGACCCGGTGTGAACTTCTTGAATACGCACTAGTGGCCATTTCGATTCTTTGATCAACACCATCTCACCAACCCTTGGGTTCTCTATGTCCTGCGTCAACTTGGAGCGCCGTTGAAGAGTGCGGAAATATTCTGTTCACCACATTTTCCAAAACACTTGCAAGAAGCGGTCTGCCGATTAGATGCTGTCCAGGCGTTAGAGCTTTAAGGTCGACTGGGTCGCTAGAAATCGGGCGTCAATGCTCGCGAATTTAGGCAGGCCTCGATTTGGCAAGGAATGGTAACCAACTCCTCGAAGGTCGGAACTATCTTCGCCTCGTCAAAAACCCGCTGCAAGTGCCCCTTTGTAGACTTGAATTCGGCCTCTCATAAGCCACCAGAGTGAGGACAGGTCACAGGTATTAGCTTGCACGAGATACCGTCCTTGGCCTATATTTTGATGATTTCGTTGGTGGAGGATTTAATCGCTTCTGTGAGGTCTTTCTCCGTTCTGTTGTCTGCTCCAATAAAATTTGATCCGTGATTACTGTACATCTCCTTACTAAGTTCCCATTGGCTGGCAAATCTCTTGAAAGCAGCTAGAAAGGCTTCAGTTGTCAGCTCGCTAACAAGCCCCAGAGGGATTGCCTTTGTGACAGGGTTTATTCGAACCGCAGGTAGGTCTCCTATCAGTGTATTGTTGTTTGAGTTTGCGTCTCTGCTTGATCTTGAAAGCTTGATTGATTTCATCTTAGGTTAGCCTGCTCATTTTCCTCTGTCCTCGAGGAAGTCTCAAATTATGAAAGAATCAGAGGCAAGTTGCAATTACTCCAATTAGAGCTTTGCAGTCAGAGTAGCATTTTAAAATTTGTGGCGCAGCTATGGATGTGGCAACGTTTCCTATAGTGACTGACGGGCTTGTTACTATCGGTGAAACATCTACTGTTTGCGTCATCCATTCTGGGCTATTCCACCAAAATTTATGGTTTAGCAATTCCCATTGGGTGAAGCCTCTGGAGCCGCAACGAGCTGTATTATTCTTAGATCAGACGTGACTCCATTTTCAATTTCTACCTATTTTCTGGATTTTGGGGAGCCTATTTGCAATTTCCATTGAAGAGGGTTTTTAGAAGAAGATCCTAGAACTATGTTGGAGTCACTTCAATAGTAGGTTGCAATCTATTAGGTTGTTGCGAATGAAATGACCGTTTTGGTACCAAAATTTCAAACGACTGTAGCTTACAAAAATTTACTTATTTATTCAAAATAGGTGCCAGTCGATTCAAAGCACTTCTCCCAGCGAGATTCAAAAGCATGTATGCCAGTTTCGTAGAAGTCTAATTGTCGGGGGTTGATAAATTCATCGAAGGCAATTTTGACAGCCTCTTCATTCCTAAATTGTTTTTCCGCCAAAAAATGATCCAAATGTTTAAAAAAGTGGTAGTCGATTGGCGAAAGGTCCGGTGAATACCGTGGATGAGGCAGGGTCTCATACTGCAATTCGTTCAACTTTTGAACCGTTGTTCTGGAAACATGAGGTCGTACATTTTCGTGAAGGAGTATCACACCATCTCTGTTGACTAATCTTGGCCGTTGAATACTGAATTTTTGGTGCATTTCCTCGAGTTGGGCACAGTATTTCTGTGCATTTATTGTTTCTCCAGGTACCAAAAAAGAATAGTGGATAACTCTAGCTGTAGGCCACCAAACAGTCACCATCACCTTCTTCGAATGGAGGTTCGGTTTCGGCATATGCTTCAGCGACTCATCAGCATCTAGCCATTGTGCTGATTGGCGACGATTGTCGTATAATATTTACTTTTCATCATATATCACTATTCTGTGCAAAAAGGGATCGCTTCTGTTGCGCGTGAGTAAAGAACTTCAAATTTCCATTCGAAGCGCCATATTTTGCTCCGTAAGGGCATGCGGAACCCATTTGTCAAGCTTTTTCACCTTTCCAAGTTGTTGCAAGTGCCGGGAAACTGTCGAATAGTGTATGTCCAGTTTCTCTGCAATGTCTCTCACAGACTGACATGTGTCGGATTCGACTAGCAAACGCAGCTCGTCGTTGTCAATCGATGGTCCTAGATGTGCACGTGGCTTACTTTGAAGGTTTACGTCGCCTGACCGGAATTTTTCGAACCACCGCCGTGTGGTCCGTTCGCTTACCGTATCAGCTCCGAATGCGCTCTTAATGTTTCTGGTCACCTCCACTGCTTTATGACCGAGTTTGAGCTCATACAGGAAAAGTATACGTTCTTGGCTCTTTTCCATTCTTTTTTTGCATTTTATTCACTGTTTTCACAACGATGGTCAAAACTGAAATGACTCCTTTATTAAATGTAGAGTATTTTTACTTCATTATCCGACACCAATAGCGCCAACTGGTGGTGGTTTGATACAGGAAAATCGCAACTAACTTCACTTGATTGCCAAATCGGCCATTTCCTGTGCAACAACCTGATATGTCCAACGATTAGCTTGCTTGATGCATCAGTTTGGCTAGTAGCAAGGCTCCATTGAAATCGAGTTTTGTCTTCAACAGGGTGAATTCGTTTTTGCGCAGATCATTGTAGTTTTGGGGTTAATGTCGTTAGTAATGACTCTAGTATATGTGACTGCTGCCCAAGCCAATTCTGAGGTATCACAAAATCCATGTAGTTCTATTTTGCAGTTATTAGTGCGTTGAATCCTTCGTGGAATTTCAATGTTTTCCAGCGCCTCTAATTGCTTCTAATCTTGCAGGATTTCATCTGCTGGAGGCTGTTCCCAATCTGCTTCGGTTTTCCAGACCTGATCAGCAACTAAACTTATTTTAAGTGGGTGAAACTTGTTATTGTTTGATTCCAAATATCACACAACCGTTCCAGTTGGTGATATGGTGGAAAAGGATTCTGATATCCTCAATGGTAGTAAAGGAATATCAGATGCTGAGGAAAAAGTAGGAGTTGACAGCCAATAATCATGTCGTGAGCTTCAATTAATCCATTACTATTCTAATTATTAACGCATCCTATTCCTGTTGGAATGCAGACAGGCGGTATTCAAGTTAGGGCTGGCGTGTATGGCATCCACATCCACTAAAAGAGCCACTGTCCTTCCTATCATGTTCCAACGGAACCATCATTTAAGCATCACTTCACGGAGTGGTTCTATCCGACGTAGTCAGGATTCAAGCTTATACTGTTGGCCACCTTCGATACCTCGTCCTGAATATTTATAATTGCGGAGATAAGTCAGCTTTCCTTTGATATGAGACACCATCTATATTTTTAATATAATATATTTGATTAAGTAGCATGATTCTTGGGTCATCACATGTATGACAATTCTAAAAATCAACCAATTCAAAACGATGCAGGCTTTTATCATCAATGGTGCGACAGCACAAATCTAGTATTGGCCTTTGAGGCCTGTGAGTCTGGTGACCGCGTTATTCAATGGTTAAATCCTGACAGTGACCTGCAGTTGTTATATACAGTGTCTTCTCATCTTTTTTGTGGTTTTCTTTGTGATTATGTGCTTCGAGCTCCTGCCTCCAGCCTATACTTATGGCTTCCTGTGTCGTCTATATGCTTCACATGGCCAGCCCACTGTAGCTTGCAAAATTGACAAGAAGGGATAAAACTGTCTTTTCCGCGATACGGAGCCTTTTTGGACGTTTGTTACAAATACCATTATATCCTGCCATACGTCTTCCGAATGTAGCATGTAATTCGCCAAGAAACGCATGCTCGTAGTGTTAGAATGTTGGTCCTCCAAAAAATATTGTATACTCTATGTCTTCTTCTGGACCTGGGCAAATCCGACACGCTGGAGGCTTGCTGTGGCCAAACCTGTATAGATCCTTACAGTAACCATCGTGGACAGATAATATCACCAGCTAACAACAATATCAATAGTGATGACCAACCCACCTAGTAATGACTGGAATCAGTTTGTGTGTAGATCGGCCTTTCGTTGAGCTATTTTATCGGGTCTCCTCTCAGACTATTGATATTGCCTTCTGCTCGGTCTTGATAATTTTCATGTTGTCTTTGGTTTTCGTTCTTCTAGTTCAGATTTGTGGCATTCCCTTCAACCCAAATGCCTAACTAACGCTCGAAGATTGTTCAAAGCTACTAATCACCCTCAGGGCACTTATCTTGTATGAACGTGACAGTGTTTTTCTGATTTCCTTGGTAGTTAATGCTGCAGTTCTTACAAGAGCGGCATACAGCAAGACCAAGCTGACCACTGAAGAGAGCAGAACTCTACTGATATGTTTAAGCTCACTAAAATTTTCAATAATTCACCCGAATGCTATCTGTAACAGTGATGCCCTTTTCTTTGCATATACCACATGCATCTTGAATCTTAATGTGCACACTACCCTAAAAAATAAATTCATCTTTTCATACAATTGTTTAAAATTCTCTCCATACGACCACTTTCAAGTCGATGGTGATATACAAAATGTTGAAATTCTAACATTTCACCAGCATTTGGGTCGTTAACTGAAGGATTCCCTCTTCTCGGCATGTCATCCCAAATAACTTAAGACTTTTTCCAAGACAATATTGTCCAGTACTACTACCGGCCCCGAGAGCTTCGGAAGAGGTGTCCTTTTCAAATTCTTTCGCTATCAAATTGGACTTTTTGGTTATACTACAAGCAGTTTTTTGGCCGATTTTCCTGATAATGGTCACATGGATGTTTTTTTGCAAATGGTTTGTGAATACACCGCCTCGCCTGATCTGTATTCATCTGCAATTTACTTCGATAAAAAAATGACTGGCGGTTTCGTCCAGGGCAGAGGCAATTCATCAGACGCTGTCTCACCTCTGCCCTGTATAACAGTATGATCGAAAGTAGCGACAGGTGGTAATCGCTCCATTTATATACAATAGCAAACACGATATGAGTGCGAATTATACTGAAGTGAAATCCATCGAAAACTCAGACTTTAACCAGGCCGAAGTGAACTTTTTTTGAGGATGGTGGGAGTCCTTAGTCCGCACCCAATTGATGACGGACGGACAGCATCCTCATCAAAAAATTCACTTCTTCCTGGTTTAGGTCTGAACTTACGAAGGATTTCGCTTCAATATCTGAACTGATAACGATGACGTTACTTGAAACAACAGTGTCTGTTCACTTGGCTTATAGGCTCTTAGCATCCACCCCTGGCTAATATGACCATTAGCTTTGAATTTCTCGCGTAATTGGGATCTGCTGTTGAATTTCTAGACTTCATTGGCTCCTAAAGCCAAGACATCTTTAGTCTTGCTTCAGGCAAATGAATCACTTGCTGCTTTCGTTCTCTTTACCGCCCCATTAAGAATCGTCTCTACTGGTCAGTTGATAGTTGTTGTTAATCTAACCCTGCTCGTATCCTCGCCCTGCTTTTTAAACTTTCCAAAGCAACCTTTCTGTAAGTCTCCATGTTCTACCTCTGCAGTTCACTCGCCCTCACGGACGAAAGTGCTTATGAACAATTTCAACCGCCCCTTTCGTCTGTTCCACTTTCTTGGAAGTAAAAATACGCTACCATTCAGGCGCTTGTGTGCCTGATTGGTTCTCCTTTTGCAATCTTTTTCTACCTCCAGCACTACTCAATGCTGCTTTCGTCTTAGGCCTTAGCATACTCTAGTCCGATACCTTCTATTGTGGCCATATGTTGTGGTTGACGCTTTCCCTTTCCTCCTAATTTCCCAAATAGGAGATTGATAGGTAACCATTGAGATAACGATAGCGGGTAGTTGCGGTATAACAAACAAAAATAATGGTCTTTGTATAAAGCATGAGAGGGAAAGGGTGGGGAGAGAAGGGAGGGCGGAAAGGATGCGTAGGGAGCGGGGGAGGGGATTAGCGGGAGGGCTTTCAATAAATCGTAAGGAAGGAATAGGCTTCTCTCTTCACCGAAAAAAGTTGAACAGACGATAACACCAGCAAAAAACAGTAGTTTCTCAACTGTGACCTGCCAATAATAATGGAAGAAGCCAATATTTGGAATCCCGAAAAATTGATAAGGATTAGCAGCAAAGAGAGGAAAAAGGTCACTAGAAAGATCTACTTGGAAATAATAAAGCATATGTCTTACGCAGATATACTTCGAAAAGTAAAAGCGGATCTGGAACTTAGGCATTTGAGTGATAGTGTGTGGTGTATCCCATAAAAACAAAAAGGGAATCTGATCATTATCATTATCAGCGTAACAACCAGTATTCGGTCTAGGCCTGCCTCAGTAATGAACTTTTCTATTATAGATATTGCCTTTACAGACTTTCCGGGCTGGATCATCCTTATCCATACTGACTAAGTGACCCCCGCACCGCAACCTGTTGAGCCGGATTTTATCCACAACCTGACGGGCATGATACCGCTCATAGATTTCGTCGTTATGTAGGCTACGGAATCGTCCATCCCCATGTACATTCTCCGCCAAGGGTTCGCATTTTTTTGCTAAGAACCACCCCCCCGAGGAATACATAAGGACTGGCAAAATCATAGTCTTGTACAGTAAGAGCTTTTACCCGATGGTGAGAAGTTTCGAGCGGAACAGTTTTTGTAAACTCAAATAGGTTCTGTTGCTTGCCAATAACCGTGCGCAGATTTGATCGTCATATCTGTAATTGGTTGTGATTTTCGACCCTAAATAGGAGAAATTTCCAACGGTCTCAAAGTTGTGGACCCCTATTTTTGTTATTCTTTTTAGGCCAGTGCGGTTTAATGTTATTGATTTTTTCATTTTTGGTGCTACCCAAGATATCGCGGAGCCTGTTTGATCTGGGTGAAGGTAGATTGTACATATCGGGTAGTTCGCCCCTATTGTCAATATTTTCAGTATTGGCCAGTACTGTCTGCTATTTGTAGTCTAGCCTAAACTTGATAGACCAGTAGCTTCCTCCAAACTATAATTTTTATTTATCAGTGTAGATATATATTTCGGGAGCAACTTACCCCCTACAAAGCTACTGTAGGGGGTTTTAGTTGAAGCTACTGGTCTATCAATTTTATTGGCCAGTAGTTGGTTGGACTTGAAGAGGATGGTGCCCCTCGCATTATCATCTGCATCACTGATCACTTTTTCTAGGGCCAGGTTAAAAAGGGTGAACGATAGAGCATCTCCTCTCCTCTCCTGCTGCTCTTATCTGGTCTCGCATATCGGTCAGGGTCAGTCTAGTCAGTCTTATCAATTTCGTAGGGATACCGAATTTTCTCATGGCCGTGTACAGTTTTAGCTTGGATATGCTATGCGGCCTTGAAGTCGATGAATAGATGGTTCTATTGATGACCATATTCTAAGAGTTTTTCCATCGCTTACCTCGGAGAGAAAATCTGATTTGCTGCTGATCTGATTTGATGCTGGAATTCAATAGGTCTAGCGAAGAGTCTGTGGATAGTTTCTGCAACAAAGTGGGGGAGCAAGTTAAGGTGGCAGCCGGAAAGCAGGAAGTAACTATCAGATGGGAATGGGAAATATTTGCGCGCCATAAAAAAGATGAGGAAGACGTATGGAGGTACGCTTACTATTATTATTAGATTGCCGGCTCAAACGGGTAGTTCTCCCCTACCTGCCATATTCTCAGATGTTGCGTTGCCTCCGATTATTACTTGTTTCGTTCGTCTGAGTGATCCGTTTGACTGATCAGTAGTTTCGCTTATAGGAACGCACCAAAAAATTCGCTTCATTTGAGCTCATATATGCCAGGGAGTTTGGTCAAAATTGTCGCTACCGATGGACAGTACCATTTTTTTACAATGACGATGTATTTTCATAGAATAAGCAGTGAGAACTTGGAAGCGCGGCCAATAGTATAATATGAGTAGCTGACATTGTACTAGCCAACATTGGTTGTATTCTAACGTATAGGGTGAGGCTCGACCGTAGATGTGACATACCTCAGCACATCGATTACAAGCAACGCTCTCAAATTTATTCTTACGGCCAGACCGAATCTTTCGCAAGCATATTTGAGTCGCACATGGTGGAAGGAGTGTTTCCCACCCAGCGGAAGAGGCAGACTTTATGTGTTTCACCGAAGTTCTAAAGACTATCGGTTTTGCCTTTTTCGTATCGCCCTACCTTTCTTTTAGATACTTAGGCTGGTCCCGTTTATTGAGCTTACGATCCGTCTATCAGAGCGACTCTATAGATTTCGGCATGCTCTTTCTACAGACTTCTTGATAGCGACGGTCGTGAATCTGGATTAGTTTCCTTTATTTCAGACAACTTTAGTGAGATTAAGAACTTTTCTGTTCAACTGTGTATCCCTGGCTATTTGGCTCGGAGTTGGTCGAGAATAACTTATCGAAGACGCTTCTCTGATACGTGATGGTGTGCAAGTCGATAGAGTATATTGTGACTGCCGGTGTTTTCAAGGTTCCGTATTAGGACGCCTGCAGTGGAACTGCATGTGACATGGACTACTTGGTTCTGGCAATTGGTTTTGAAGACCTGATGGTGGTTGTAGTTACGAAACATTGCTAGAGCGTGGCACTATATAGAGGTAAAACCATTCATCCTATCAAATAATGGTTACGAATATTGTCCTGGACCCGGCGGACGGAAAGGGGGAGGGGGTCCTTATTATCATCTCAAGGATACATTAACGCGGTGTGCAATTCGTATAGGACAGCACCAGGTGAGACAGTGTGTATGATCGCAAAAATGATACCCTTGAAGCTTCTAGCGGATGAAACTCACAATCTCTACCAGGGAAAGAGAGTGAATTTATATGAGGCCGCAGAACCCCAAGAACCACTAGGCAACAGTGGGATGAGTCCAGGGAGGGTCGCTGGACCCACACACCGACTCCGTTCATTGAGAAATTGCGATAGCACGGAGAAGCAAGATACCATTTTACTCAGATTCTTAAGCGGTAGTTATGAGAAGTTCAATATTTGCATCGCCCCGTGCTGGACGAGTCTTCTGAATATCCTGAATCCGCTGTTACATTAATTTAGGGGAAAGTAATCGTATTGGTCACGACTTTGATATGTTTCTTAAATTACATTTTATTAAATTCAATTGAAGCTTTGCAGCCAATACTCATCGATTGCCTAAGCCTTCCTGGATTAAAAGACATTAAATTTATGCTTGTATTTTTTTAATAAATAGCAAAGCCATTATGAGCTCCATGACAAATCTATGGAATGAGCAACAGGGACAATCTCCGCAAGATAAAATTGAAGCCGATCAATTTCTGATTGATTATTTATATGATGGAAGTAAGTAAATTTTTTTTTTGAAAACTACCTCAATTATCTTTTCAATGAAACTAGGTAGTGCCAGTGTATCCAATGAAAAACGAAGTGATTCCAGGGTTGTTGAAACAATTCCTGGGAAAACGAAGACCACCGACGTTGCGAAGTCCAACTACATGATATACTCAACGAGAAGAACCAAATACCCACAAACCCACTATCCTAAAAAGCAATCAACTTATAATGTAAAATCAACGAAGAAAGACCGTGGTCCACTTTACCGAGCATTGAACGGCCCAAATCCGGTATCCTTTGAGCGACTACTGCATTTTTATGATTACCTCGATGAATCGTATGAAGATACCTCAAACTCAGATCCAAATTGTACAAAAAATATTGAATCAATGTTAGGTAAATTCCTGAAAGCGATAACATCCGTTATCAAGCGTCCAGTTGTGGTCAACACAAATGTTTGTTGTCCTCAAACTTCACCAGCTCAACCGAATTCAGACAACTTGGCAAACCCTCAACCTACTACTTCAAAACCTCCTTTGTTAGAATCGCTTTATACTAGTCTCGCACAAAATAGTAGATATGCAAGTAATCATAAAGATATTGTTGAGCAATTACATCGACTGCTCGAGTCAATTGGTCACCCCAGAGAGAAGAACTCAGATAAAAAAGCAATTATTCCTGACACAAGTGAGAATGTGCCAGTTCAGTCATTATCTGAAACTACCCCAATATCTACCACGATATCCTTAGAGAAAGAGACAATGCAGGATACCGAAAATAGTTTTCCTGAGAGTACGAGCACACTTTTTGACGTAACAAGTACGACTCCACCTAGCCAGAGAACTGTGACGTCTACTATCGAGGCTAAGTCGGCGGAGACAGAAATGGAATTTCCGTCAATACTGGATGATAATTTTTATTCTACTCCACCATCCACACAATTACCACCAGAAAGTCAAACATATCAAACAACTGACACGACTACTGGGGATGGTTCCTCTGCAGAAGCAGCTACAGAGGCTGATTCCACTAAGTTAAAACGAAAAAAAACGTCAGCTTTTAAGTAAAAGGCATCCCAAAAATGTCATTGAATCTTCGATTGCCCAAATACTTCAACCAAAGAGCGTGACTACAGCCCCACCTTCTTTTCAAGATACTGAATATGAAGATTTTATAAAGAACAACATGGGAAACACCACTAGTGACTTGGAGACCTTGGTCTTGAATCGAAATCCTATTGTTGAGCACACAAACGCGGCTTTATTGGATCACGAGAAGAAGACTCAAGGCGAATGGATAAGACCCCGAAAACCGGTAAGTGTAGATTTCATCCCGATTGTTGTCAGTGTCCTAGAAATTGTTTTATTTTGCAGAGTAACTGCAGTGAATCGTCAGGGAAACCAGCACAGATGGAGACGGTTAATATTGAAGAAATAATAAAAAATCCGCCAGACTTTATTGAGTCCATTAAATAAATATTCCTCTTTTGGAAAAGCGTTTCGCTAGGTAAAATCTATTTTGATTTTTTTTTTATCTATTTTAACTTTGATTGTTATTATAGGAAGCTACCGCATGGAAGGATGAATACGTTTACTTTTATTAGTCCTAAAATTTATCAATAAAGTTGGTGCCCAAATCAGTACTGATTTTTGATTTTTGTTGGTCCCGCCCTAGACTCTTATTAGTCTTATGGTCTCTGGAAGCGATCGTTTTTTCTGATTAATATCATATCTGGGTGCGTTAGGTTAGGGTGAGAAAATAGATATAGCATTAGCTTCAATCTTTTGGCCTCATATATTAAGCGACTTGTACTAAACATTGATGCATCCATTCAAAGGGTTCTTGCCTCTGATTTCAGCAGACATTTGGTAATCTAACGACGTTTTCTAATCGCATGAAGTGTACAGATTCCTCGTCGGAGAAGACTTTTCTGAGTAGCCTTGTTTTAAGTCTGAAGAAGGTGGTTAGTTGCATATGAAAATGGCTGAAGATATCTGAATACTTCTCAACCCGGGGGAGACGACGATTGAATCATCAACGGTAAACTGTCAATGGAAATCCTCGAGACCACCTCTGAAATCAGTCGGAAATGAAGGCCATAAAAGGAGGAAGGGCAAAGACCAGAAGTCATCCCGAGATTTCCCTCGCACCAAAAAAGACGCACCAAGAAGGAAAACTAGGGATGTATCAGAAAAGAAACTATGATTGGTTTCTGGAATGTCCACACGCCCCTCGATAACGGTAGCGAGGGACCTGCTTTATCCAACTTGAGCGGAAATTCCAATGATATAAGCTCGACATTCTGGGCCTAAGCGAAGTAATATGGTGACACTTTGGAGAGTATTCTCATTCCTCCGGCAATATGCTATTATACTCGGGAAGACCAAGTAGCAGCAGCGAATCTAGTGTCGGATTTCTTTTGACGGCTACCGCAGGGTGCGCTCTCTTGACTGGAGCATCACAATTATATAATACAATGCTACACTCCAAAGGAGTCTTTCGATATAGTGGAGAAAGCTGTTTTCTATGAGCAACTACAAGCACTTCAGGAGAGGATTCCTAAAGGTGACATTGTGATCGTGAAGGGTGATCTGAATACCAAGGTGGGTCTAAGATAAAACCTTCCTCTGACATGTGATGGGGAAGCATGGTTTAGGCAACCATAATGATAATGGTGGGAGGTTTGTGGATTTCTGCAACTTTCACCGGTGGCTGTGCAAGAACATTGCACAGAGACTGCCATAAGACCAGTTGGGTTTGAACTGACCGACGCCGTACGCGCAATCAGATTGATCACCAGTAGATTCAGGAGTTGTCTTCAGGACGTGTGTAAAAAGAGAGGTGCTGACATAGGCCTCGAAAGGGATCACCATCTGATGGTCGTTTACGTTCGCTTGCGTGTTGCTAGTTCTTACCGGTTTGGGGAAATGCGACACCCTAAGTTCATTATCGATCGCTTGTATGACCCAGTCGTCGCTCGACAGTGGGGAGCTACCTTGCTGATCGAACGATAGATATAGTGAACAACGCGCTTGACAATATCGATGAGCAATGGGCCGCCATCAAATGTGCTCTTTTCTCGGATGCTGTACAGGTCTTTGGCCACTTCTCGACATGGCGTACCAAATCTGATACTGAGCGAAATCCCGAGAAGGCTAACGTAGCCTACGCCGTAATAAGAAAGAATGAGTTAGCTATTGCGCTAGCCAGGGAAGCGGAATACGTCGCAGATCTCAGTGATTTCAGAAATGTATACCACATCACGGAAGAGCTTTGCATGTGATCGAAAATCTTTCGATAGAACTGTGAAGGACGGCAGTGGTCGACTTCTCATCCACCATAATGAACAAACTGAAGAGGTGGAAAGAACACTTGACCACGGTTCTTAACCGTATTATATCCGTGAGGTTCCTTCACTTGTGATCGAAATGGCTAGTCACTATAACATGAGAATAAGGACTGTCCCTCAAGCAGGAGAGTAATTATCTCGGCCTTCAATGCAATCAAACGAAATAAAGCCGCTGAGCGTGACGTGCCCTCCCCCCATCAAAGTTATTTATCGCTGCACCCGCAGTTACTGCAGTGAGTGGAAGAAAGGGATGGTCGTTATGACTCCAAAGAAGGGTACCCGTTTTGAATGGGGACCTGTGGTTACAAACTGGTAACCCAAAAAATCGGGGCTATGCATTGTAAGGGCACCATCCCCTGCACACCCCGTATGGGATTATAACGTCGGCGTGGAGAGCGCGGAGGACCGTCCACTTTTCTCTATAAAATAGTTGGAACAGGCAGCAAGAAGGTGCCAGGACCGGATGGTATTCCAGCAGAGGTACACAAACTGGTATTCCAGAACGGACCAGACCTACGGCTCGGCGCATTCAACGCTTGTCTGAAAGAGGGCACTTTCGCTGCTCGTTGGAAAGTGGCGAGGCTTGCGCTGATCCACAAAGGGGAAGGCGACTCCGGGTCGCCGTCTTCATACAGCTCACTATGTGTGCTTAACACTGCTGGAAAAGTGCTTGAAAAGCTCATCAGAAGTAGACTCGCTAAAGCGATATACTCTGCCGGAGATTTATCTCCCCGGCTGTTTGGTTTTAAAGCAGGGAGATCTACAGTTGATGCAGTGAGGCAAGTCGTGGATGCCGTTCGACGAGTGGAGGCACATAGCCGCCGAACTAGACGGGTGGTGCTCCTCGTAACGATTGACGTCAGAAACGCCTTTAATTTCGATGAAGATGGAAAGACATTCTAGGCACACTAGACAATACTTTCCTCGTGCCGAACTATCTCCTACGGATATTGGGGGACTATCTGAGGAACCGCTCCATGCTCTATGAAACACTAAAGGGTCAGAGGAGAATGGAGGTTAAGTCAGGGGTAGCACAGTGGTCCATTCAGGGGCCGAACCTCTGGAACGGTGCCTACGATAGTCTACTTAAACTCGATATGCCAGAAGAGTCGTACGTGGTCGGTTATGCAGACGATGTCGCGGCGCTTGTTGCTGGACGCACTGTCGAACAGGCGCAAAGCAGACTCGGCATATTGGTGGGACGGGTAAGCTGATCGATGACTACTCATTGTTTCAACCTTGCATTGGAAAAAACCGAAGTAGTCATCCTGACTAAAAAGAGAATTCCGACTCTACGTCCCATATCGTTCGGCGAGTCGATAATCGAGTCAAAACCAGTGGTAAACTACCTCGGGTTGACTCTTGATTCAAAGATGAGCTTTTTTGACCAAATAAAAGCAACAGCGACCAAGGCTGCAGCTGGAGTTTCGGCGTTAAGTAAGCTAATGGCAAATACTGGGGGTCCTACGTCTAACAGGCGACGTTTCCGGATGAGTTCAACGAAGTCTGTCCTGCTCTATGACGCAGAGGTATGAGCTGACGCTCTTGGCGGCAAGGAGGTATATTGTAAGCGTCTCGCGCAAGTACAGAGACAGGGAGCCTTGCGGGTGGCGTCTGCGTACCGCACTGTCTCTGAACCGGCCGTGATGGTGATCGCGGGATTAATCCCCGTTGCCCTTGTTGCTAAGGAGCGTCAAGCGGAAGGGAGATGAGCCAAGGGAAGTTGTTGCTCATGATGAACGGAAACGTACGCTAGACGAGTGGTAGCTTTCTTGGCAAAATGAAACTATAGGTATATGGACTGCGCGGCTCATCGGCAACTTAGGTGCGGGCTGAATCGGAAGCATGGCGAGACTGACTATTTCCCTAGCCAATTTTAAGTGGGCATGAAGGCCTTCTGTCTTCTGTACAAGATTGGAAAGGTGCGATCGCTGGATTGTGTGTTTTGCAATGGAGTTGTGGACGACGTCCATCACACTTTTTTTCTTGTGGAAGGTGGGATTGGATTCGTTAGCAGCTCTATTTAAACACAAGGGATCTCTCTCCAGACAACATTGTCGAAGAGATACTGAAGTGTGCTGATAGGTGGAGCCGTATTGCCCTTTATATTTGGGTCCTTCTCGTTGCTAAGAAGGTAGAGCTCGACCGGTGGAGGAGCCGGATGGTAGGGATTCCTTGAACTGACAGTTCTCTTTGCCCTCTCCTCTCTCGTTGGTGAAAGGAATTCCCTGATTTGGAGGCTCCGCAAGGCGGGACAGTTCGTGAACTATCCCGAAGTAATGTACAAAAAGGGGCCCAGGCTAGCTCTCTGACGATAGGGAGATGTTTAGTTGGTAGTCCGACGACGTAACGAACGGGGAGCCCAACAATGCATTCACCTACCCTACCTCCCAAAAAGAAAATCTTCTTCCGGGCCTTTTTCTTGGCTTCGTAACGGTTAGTTTTTTCGGGTACGGTTGTCAGCTCTAATCAACCCCTCAAAGTTCGGGTTGGCAGTTGTCTTTGTCATTTTTAGCTAAGGAGACTCGCTACCAGCTTCCAGATCTGTCTGTAGTTTCTCAGTAAGAAGTAACTCCTAGCGATCGTCACCTAGAAATTGAAAAAGGATTTGGTGGCGAAGCTATTTCTGTGGTTCCGCAGAAGCTTTCCTGCAGGAATTGTGCTCTTATTGTGGGTGCGATCTTTGCTTTTGACCTGTGACCGGGGGACTTATGGTATCCTTTGATTAGTTAAGAAAATATGTCCCCAATTGATGCGCTATTTTTTATCGCATAGCAGCAATCAAAAAAATCTTTTGGTGTACGTAGGATATCGAATTCAGTTTTCAGTGGTGGAAAAAGGAACTTTCAGTATATAATCGACAAGATTAGGAAAACTGTAGATGATTATGGATCATGAACTGAAAGATTTTCCATCTTTTCTTGCAGTAAATCTGTCCCAGATATTGGTAGTCTTTTGAACTTGAACTCATTGTGCTTCATAGCTATTATTGTTTAAGGTCAGATAACACCGTAACGATGAACATATTGAAATTACTTAAAACTGGGCCAAATTTCTCAATAGCCCAGTTAAGCCAAATTCAAATTAGAATAAAATTTTTCAATATTTGCAAAGTGCTCATTAACGAAATCAATCGAGGTCGGTCATAAAACACAGGAAATATTCACGTAACGCAAATGTTAGAGCTCCGCTTTCACTTTAATATTTATAAACTTCGCAACTTGGAAATAATTCATGGACTGGCCATATCGATTTTCCTCCAAAGTGCATTTCTGCACCGCCAGCAGTTTATTGACTCTCGCGTAATTGAAAGGTATATAAATTACTTTGTCAATTACAAATGGTATCCAGTTCAATAGTTCAAGTACTCGTGAAGAAGCGCGTCTAGTATTTCGTGAAATATGAAGTTTGTCATTGTAATCGTAGTAGCTATCGCCACATTGGCTTCCCAGATTAGCGCAAATGAATTACGAGAGAGCATGCTGAATACCTTGACGAATGTCGGAATTTCACCTCCTGCAGCAGAGGATCTCGATTTGGAGTATTTGGAACGTTGTAAGAAGTCTCATGAATATGCGGCCAATATGAAGCCCAAGTCCGCGTATGCCCCACGGCCCCCAGTGTACGCTGCACCAGCACATGTACCTGCTTATGCTGCACCAGCTCCTGCCTATGCTGCACCTGCACCTGCTTACGCTGCACCAGCTCCTGCCTATGCTGTACCCGCCTCATTGAGTTACTCAGTACCTGCTCCATCGATCCCATGCTCGAAAGCTATTATTGTTGGATGCTCCCCATCTGTGCAGCCAGCTCCTTGCTCAGCTCCAGCATCATACTAAGAAGTTACTGATAGGGCTGTGATGACGCGCTTTACTGTTAAGAGTCCTTTTGTAATTTTCTATTTAATATTTATATAAAAAATGAACGAAAGTGTGCAATAAAAAGTTGGCAAGTGAAGTTTAAGATCTAATTTTGTTATTCCAGCTTAATTTGTGTTTCCAGTGTTTGTAGAATTTGAAACGTTGCTTGAATGAATCAAAACATTCTTTCCTTCTTCCGTGAGAGAGCCATGGGAATTGAACGGTGATCGCTGGCGATAATGTTGGTTTAACATTAAAATGGACAGTGTGGCAAAGAGCCAAGGATTTTTTGGTAGCCTGCAAAGCAGGCATAATGCAATCATTGTTTGCGGCAGGGTCCCACAGAGAGAAAAAGAGTTGCAGGTACTAGATAGCTTTGGGTGGGACTTCTTCAGCAGAGTCAATCCAGATGGGCTCCTCCTAATCGTCCTCCTTTAATTTAAGAGGACAACTCTCAAAGAGTCTGTTTCGAAAAGAGATGCGAAACTTACCTCTGTAAGTAGACTTATTATCTCGTAAGTTTCGTTATCTCGAGATGGCTGTATTGTATGAGTTGACCATCTGGGCTTTGAAGGTATGTAAGCGATTTAATGACTCTACTCAAAATCAGAAGGCAGATCCATTCAGGCCGGCAAACTTGAGATCTCCCCGGTTGCACGGGCATCTCAAAACAAAGTTAAGGAAAGCTTGTCTGAGGAGCCTTGGTATATGAGGAGCTAGTTCAAATGTCAATCTGGTGAAGCTTCATAAAAGACCAAGTGGCGATCTAGAGAAATTAGCCTACGCGTACCTTAGACTCAAAATACAAGCACATCGCAAACGGAACCATAAAAATATGGTGGAAGTCAGTCACTACAACCACTTAAAATAGGTCACAAAAGGAAGAAAGGAGCCCCAAGAAGAGACCCGAAACCTGCATCTCTAAACAAACAAAAAAGTGTAGGGGAATGAATAATACATAGACCACAGAATGGGCAATTTCATTCAGCAATGTAATTTGGCCAGTAATTTGCCAGGTTGAAACATACCGAAAATAAAGGTCCGATTTGGCAAGGGGGGCCGCCTTACCTAAAGGTGTTCATGCGAAAGCGCCTATAGGGTTGAAATCTGAAGACATGAAAGTCAAGTAACTCTGCATAGTACATATTTCAATCTCCTTTGATAATTGTCCAAGCCTTATTTCCTCAAGAGGGTAGGCGCGTCAACCTCCAGTCACCTTTAGACGTGGTGGTAATGCAATAGGCTAAGAGCGAACAAAGCGCTGGGCCCTGACGGTGTTCAAAACAGTCCGGACTTTGTCTGGCTGTTAAGTCGAGTCCAAAAAAATATGGTATGATTTGAGGCATCTTTGCTGGATTGGATTTTGTCTGAAGTAAGAAAACACTGAAGGCAAGTCTTGTTGCCTAAAGTTGATAAACGTTTTGGTGAACCATCTTCGCACAGACCTACATGTCAATTAGACTCTATGGGGAAAGTGCTGGAACTAATAATCTGTAACATATTGCGCTCTGCTATAAAGAGTCTTGGAAGCCTATCAGATCTACAATCTGGATTTTGTACAGTCACATTAACCAACCTTACTATCAAACGGCCGTGATGGCGATAGTGGGAGTGACTACCCGTTCCCCTTCTTGCGTAAAGAGCGTAAAGCTATCTGCAGCTCTAAGGCCGAAAACTTAAGAGAGGTGGTTGCCCATGAAGAACGTCAACGCACACTTACCGAGTGGCAACTCTCCTGGCAAAATGAGCTAAGAGGATGATGGACTGTGCCGCTTATCGATAATTTAGATACATAGTTGAATCGAACGCATGGTGAGCTTGATTACTACTTAGCTTCTAAGTGGGGACGGAGGCTTTCAGCCCTACCGGAACAAGATTAGGAAGGCGCGATCTCCTGATTCTGTGTTTTGCAATGGAGTGAGGGTGGACGCCGAACACACCTTTTTCTCTTGTGAAAAGGAAGACGACTTTCGTCAGCAGCTTTATGCAGACACAGGGGAGCTGACAACATTGTCAAAAAAGATGTTCAGAGCGACCGGCGGAGGGACCGGATGGCAAGTAGTTTCTTGAACTAACAACTTCCTTCCTCCCCTCCCCTCCGATTGGTGAGAGAAATTCCCTGACGTGAAAGCTCCCAAACCCGGGAGAGCGGGAGGGCTAGCCCGAAGTAATGTGTCAAACTTTTTCAAGCTTGTTCTTTGATGACCGGGAGGTGTTTAGTTGGTAGTCCGACGGTGTACTGTTGCGGGAGTCCAACATTTTGAGCGTAAATGCATTCACCTACCCTACTTTCCAAAAAGAAAAACGTTGAACTAGTTACGGGTTTGGTGGAAATTGTATTGGACACAAAGGTTAGTACTAGTTATTATTCCGCAGAAATTGTATCCAATGTGCAAAATGATGCTTTCAATTTGGCCTAATGAAGAGGTCTCTGATGATGCGAAATGTAAGGGACGTGCGGAGCCACTTGTTCCCTTCATCAGTGCGAACAAGTGGTTCCTGAAATATCGGTTTTTGCAAAATATAAACACTAGCCAATAGGAAAAACAAGTTTTATTATTTCAAACTTGATTCTGCTTTACGCACTACTAGGATAAGGAACCTGTACTGCAGATTCCACACAATCTCCGAAAAATGAGTCTGGTTTATAGGAGGATAGCCATAAGGAAGGGTTGAAGAGGTATCTTACGCATTGCATAATATTCATGCTGAGAACTAGAATAATCTAAGTTGATGTGGGAGGTAGCTACTTAACCAGGGTTGTGAGCAGAAGATGGTACACCCCAGGGTGGCATTACCTCTTCGGTGCTCTGGTTGATAGTGATAATGGGTGTGCATGCCTGGTTATATTGGCGTCAGGGATATTTGCCTCGGTTATGAGTGAAATCATAGAGTATTGGAAAAGGTGAGCCTGTGGGCTGCTGATTCTTTCCATCACCTAGACAAGGGTACCCGAAGTCTACATTCTGCGGCTAAATGAACAAAAATTGGTTCTTTCTTCCAATTTGAAGTATCCGGGCGAAATCCTGTATCCTGTCCTAAAATGGAAATTGAACGTAGAACTGAGGATTAAGAAGGCCTGTATGTCCTTCTACACCTGTAAGATAACCTTTCCAAGGGGATGTCCAGCCAAAATGTACATAGTTGCGGTTCGTCCCATTCTAATTTACGCTTCTATTGTATGGCGCTGAGCAAAAAGAGCAATAGAACAAAGCTTAATAGGTTTCAACCATGTGCGCATGTGCTACCGGGCCCTGCAGTTTTGCCTCATATTAAATACGCCGTAACGTATTTAATGTGAACGTGACTTCAGATCTCGGTCAGAGAAGCCCTACGGTCATAGTAACATCCTATACGAAGCACCTCCGGAACTCTGGACGTTCCGAAAGGACTACGTCACATCCAACCCGAGATTCACGAGGAACTTTGCTGTCGACTTTCCAACTAGGGTATAGTGGAGGGCCGGCCGGGTGTTACAAAGTTATGACACTGTATTTTTCACCGACGGATCAAAGATGGTCTGAGGTGTCATTGCAAGACTTTTCTGCGGAGATGAGCTGCACGCTCTCCCAGGACTCACTAGTGTATTCCAAGTGGAAGTACTGGCGATGGTGGGAGCCTGTCAATGGCTGGGGCATAATCAAAGTCGGGCGGTCGGGGGCGCGCTGAGCAGTTTGAGCGGCATTTTAAAGGTCACTTTCGTCTGTGTTCCCCGACATTGGAACCTAGAGGGGAATGAATGGGTTGAAGGGCTGGTCATGTAGTCTCCCGGTGGGCATTAACTGCGTCTCGCTGGGGACTGTTAGGAGCGGAATAATGTATCGCATTACTTAGCAGCTAATGGCTTCAGGTGGGGAATAGTTGATCAAGGAAGATTTTGCCCTATAACAAGACCCGATCGCAAAACCTTTTGGTGTCAGACGTGTGTAGGGTTGCGGTGGCGGTCTGCACAATTTGCATTACCGAAGTTGCGGGGAGGAGTAAGAAACCCTCTGGCACTTTCTTTGCGATTGCCCAGCTCTAACTGGAGCCAGACTGCGGACACTAGGTAAACGATTCTTTTAGGATCCCGGGAAGATTTTTAGTTGCGGGGTGGAAGAGTTGCCGTCCTTCGTGGACGCTACGGGTTGGGTCTGAAGATTTCAGCCGGCTGGAATCTGCCCACAGTATTCATGGTCGTATGAGTTATTGGCATCAAAATGGTGCACCTGAGCCTACCTTCCCAGGGAGAAGACCAACGAAGTAAAGAAGATTTCCGATAGGCTGGGGGATAACAAAGCAAAGCAGTTTTGACAGTGTATTAAACAAAGCTTTAAAGCTGATGGTTAAGTCAAGGCGGAAAAGGTTTATGAAGTTGTTTGAGGTATCCTTGGAAGAATGTAAAGTGGAAAATGCATCCAACTCGGCACATTTTATCCCTATAACGAGGTGTTTGATGACGGTGCACGTATCGAGTTACCTGGCTACGCCCGGATAATCCTGGCAAGGATGATACGAAATGCAGGATGTTTATAGTTAGAGGGATGAATTCTGTACTACTCTACAAAGCACCAGTTTGTGAAACTGCACTGCATACCCTATCCAATGCTCAAAGGGTTAGTCCGTTTATAGGAGGATCATCTTATAGGTATACAATGGCTTCAAAATCTCTTAGCCGATGTGGCATATGCGATAGCTGGAATTATGTTTGTATACTTTCTTATGGGTGGATAAGGTGGGTTTTTCTTCCAATCGACAGGTATAAAAATGCCGAAAGGAGGAAACTATATAATGATAGAGACGTGCGGAAAAGAGTCGCTGGACCCACAGATTGATTTCTAATATCAAAGTTTGGTTGCAGAGGAGGCAAATAATAACAAATTTCTAATTGGGCATTTCGTGAATAGCTGCGTACCTAACCCGACGGTGTCCCGGAGGACGCGGAACATGTTTGCATAAGTTGTCCTAGCTCCACAGAGGAAAGTCCGAAGGAAACATAAAGAAAGGACAGCATCACCTGAAAGCCGGGGGAGAACCCTGTGTGCCAAGAGGACTGGTATGCGGTTGACAATATGGCTAGGTGGATTCAATGTAGGCTGGGGGAAGCAGAAGTGATATCACGAATAAATGCAATCGTGAAAATCCCTCACTCTGGCATGTCCAAGAAGGTGTCTTTTAAAGATTTCCAATTCCAGAAATAGAGATCGACACAGATAGAGAGACAAACCCTTAAAAATAAAGAATAATGTCCTGAGGAAAGTTTAAAAAATATGCATAGATCCAAATAGGATCTACGCGGTTGTAGGAAGGGAAGGTTCTTAAAGAAAGAGGGAACGGGCAAATTTACATTGCACATTTTCAAGAGCAAGACAATCACAGTTACGGAAAGGTGACCAGGTTACGGAGCAGTACTCGACCGTATTCCTCATGAAGGAATTGAAGAGAGCTAAGTAGGTTTGGATGGAGTCAAAATCAGAGGAGGAGCGAAGTATAAAGCCTGAGAATTTTGCTGCTCGATTAGTGACTTTGAGGCAATGGGTGTCAAAGCGGAGCTTATTGTCGAAAGTGACTCTGATGTCTTGAGTGGAATTTAAGCAGGATAAGGAATGTCTGTTAAGAGAGTAGGAGAAAGAAGTGGGTGACGATTTTAGGAAGTGACACATAGAGTGACACTTTCCGTGCTGAACCACTAGGCGAGCAACAACGAACCAGAGTGTCTAGGTTAGATTGAAAAGAATCACAGTCCATAGGCGACGATATAGCGGAAAACAGCTTAAGGTCATCGACATGGAACAAACAGGGACAAGTAAGAAAGGGGGGGAGGTCGTTGATAAAAAACAAAAATAACGAAGGGTCCAGAATAGATCCTTGTGGGATGCCAGAGGAGAAAGAGCGGGAAGTGCAGCCGTCGAAAGAGACGCGGCTGGATCGGCTGGAAAAGTAAGAAGCAAGCCATAAAATAAGTGGTATGGGAACGATTAGAGATGAGAGTTTGGATAGAGTATCTTGTGATTTACAGTGTAGAACGCTTTAGCGAAATCAATGTAAATAGTATGTACTTTTTGCCGTGAATTTAGACATTTGGTGACAAAATTGGTAAAGCCAAGCAGGCTGGAGGCAGTGGACCTACGCTTAACTGAGCCGTGTTGCCCTTTCACTATGTGGTGGCCAAAGTGGGCGGACAACCAATCGCTGACATGTCCTTCCAAGATTTTGGAACAGGACGACAGGAGGGAAATGGGGCGGTAATTCTCGGCAAGCGTATGATCGCCACTTTGTGTATGGGGATGATGAGAGCCTCACAAAATGGAAAAATGCTTCTCTTAGAGGCTTTTGTTGAAAATAAGAGATAGGGGAAGTAAGATGGACTTACCAGTTTTCAGCAAAAAGAGGTTTGGTAGACAATTGAAGCCAGGACCGACATTGGTATCAAGTTTGTCTATGAGGTACTCGACAAGGAAAGGTGTAAGGAGGGGAATGGTGGGCGATGCGGGGCAGGTTACATCCACTAGCGGGAGGGATTCGAAGGAAGGAAGGGGAACATAGAAGTTAGGTGAAGAGCCCGAGAATTTAATGGATGGAGGGGATAGCTGGGCAGGACAGCGGGAGTTGCGTATGTGGGACCACAAAGGTTTGAGGTTTCCGCGCTTTAGTAAGTTCTCAACACTGGTCAAATATTCGCTTCTGGACTTACGTATTAAAGATTTGACCGAGGAACGCAGAGATTTGAAAAAAAACTAAGTCAGCATAGGTTCTAGAAGGCAGGAACTTGTTTGTCGCAGTGTGTTTTTGACGTAGTTTTCTGTGGACTTTAGTGGTGAACCAGACAGGGTAAGAGCATAAGCACTTGGGAGAGGATTGGACGTAGCAAGGAAGAAGATTGGATAAAATGGTATAAAAGGTGTTGAGTGCTTGGTCACACGTAAATGGAGAGAGGAGGGGAACCCAGTTGATTGCCGCCAGGGCTGAATTCAGACATTCGAAGTTCGCCTTACGCAAGTTGAACTTTATAGGCTTGCCCGCGACAGGAGAGTGCAGTCGGGATATCTGAGGATCAAACTCGATAGCAGGATGATGGGCGTCAGGGGCAACGTAAGACGGGGCATGAGGGGATTGGGATAGGCAATACACAGGAAGGTTAGAGAGGACAAGATCAAGAGTGCGATCTAAGGGGTTTCTAGAAGGGTTAAATTGGAGGACGGCAGAAGTGTACAGGATGGAAAGGTGGAATTATTAGGGAGGGAGGGAAGGCCAGGAGTAATGGGCCGGGAGAGCATGGGAAGATTAAAGTCATCATAGAGGATGAAAGGAAGTGAGGGAAATAAACCGGTTAGGACTTCTGATAATTTGTCGAAGAAATCCTCGAACAGAGAAGACGTGCTGAGGCAGGGGAAATGGCATACGTTTGGCGGAATGACTTGTACGGTAACAGAATCGTTAGTGGAGGAGGAGCAGGAAAAGATAATTTCGGCACAGAAAGGGGACTTAACAGCTATTACGGCACCTCTGCCGGTTGGCTTGACAAGCGCAGCGCAGTGTCTGCCATAACGAAAGACAGAGTAACCTTTGCGGTGCTCGGAATCTAAAATCCTATCATCTAACCAGGTTTCGGAAATGCAGATGACATGATGTTGGAATGCTAAGGCAGGCAGTTTGAAATCCGACAGCTCGGTCCTTCGGCCGCTTACATTTTGATAAAACAGTGTAAAGTTGCCAGAATCATTTATGTTCGGTGAGGCAGGCGGGCGGGTCGGAAATTTTCACAAAGTTTAGATCTTTGACGAAGATCCCCTGTGGCCAAAGGGAAAATTCGACGATACCATCGAAGTCGTGGGGATACGTAACTTTGAAGGAAGGTATTACTTGATCGGGAGGGTCATCCTTCGTCAGCTTCACACATGACAGAGATGACAAAGTTGAGTTGGCTTTGCTCTGATATAGACCAGAATTTTATCGGACATGGTGAGCGCGCTAGCCTTGACACGAACAACTGTTTCGGCGACGAGGCAACGGGGACCCGCATGATTTTCACTCGGGTTCAAGTTTTCTTCCTGCTGCCTTGTCATTAAAATTTATCATCTATGATATTCTAATTGATCCACGATACCACGTATTGAATTGGCGAAATGAGGCATGTTATTGGGAAAAGTAAGAAGAAAATGGATAAGTTATGAAAAGATTAAAGTTGAAGAGAAAGAATTAGAAAAAAAAACCTTTTAAGTTAAAAAGCCGTTGATTAATTTATACAATAATTTATAAATCAAATTTATACAATAAAAATAATCATTTAATATATTAAGACTATTCCAACTCAATAACTTCTAGTACATGAAACTGGAGCTACCGTTGGTTGACAAGTAATTAAAACATTATGTGGACAAGGAATCCTTGGTCCAGGTGGACTGTAAACGCTTCCTACTACTGGCTCTCCTTGCTGTTGCTTCTGGGCGGCTCCTAAGTAACCTGAAGATGATGAAATATGAGTATAATGTGAACGGTGTCCATAATGTCCATGTCCGTGGTGATGTCCATATCCAAAACCATGTCCGTGCCCATATCCATGTCCATGACTAATTCCTCCTCCTCGTTTATAGCTATCGTGATAGTATGTCCTTGATCCTGATCCATATCCATAACTACCGCCAAATGGGGCTCCTACTTGCGAGTCTCCACCAGCTTTATCATCCGGCTTTGTTGTGGCTGCAGCAGTGGCACTAGTTGCTTTCGGTTGATCATCTTCAGCCAAGACGAGGGTAGCTACTCCGGTCAAAACAACGAGGACGAAAAGAAGATTCATAGTAAAGCTCTAGCAAATGTGAAGACTATCTTGTATTGAGTAAGTATTACTGTCTGCTTCAATTCTCAAGAAGTTCAGTGTTTTTATAACTCAAGTCCGCCGCGCGATATTTGAGCCCCTGTTGGGTTTCATCGTTCTATAATAGTAAATGGCAACCATTCTGGCATGCATGTTCCCATCAGGTATTAGGTTCCAATGCTGAGCTAATCGAATATCGAAGTATTTGCAGAAATCAATTTGAATGTTTGTTTGTGATGATATGTGATACCACATTGTATGCAGTTCAATCAATTTTTGCACAACCAGAACAGCAGTGTGGGAAGTTAGGTAGGTATAGGTATTGGCAATGATTTGGTGGTAAAATTTTTAAAATTCCTGCCCGTTTGATGTTACAGGGAATTGTTTTGAAACGTAGGTCTCAAAGGATACTTGGTTCATAAAACGTATGAGTTGATAACGAGAAAGGACAGCGATTCCTAAAAGCGTTCAAAATTTCTTAATAGGAACAATCGAAAGAGCTTTCCTTTTCAGCTGAAATTTTATTTAATTTATTTGGAAACTGCATTTTGGGAACCATTTGATCTCTTCTTCAATGTACCTTTCATCCCTTGTCCTAACAAGAAGGAGCCTAGGTTTGGGCCCGAACCTGGTTCGCTCATCTCTCGCTGGCAAGCATGAATGGCGGGGCTCAGGCTCGAAACAATAGGGCTGTGGACGGGAAATACACGTGGAAAAGCGATCAAATGGTTTCCGAAATACAGGTCAAATGTCTAAAAAAAATAATTTGGCCTGAAAAGGGAAAACCTTCCTAATTTTTCCTTTAGAAAGATACCCTGGGAAACAAGTTTCAGATCCTTTTAATAGGATATAGTGTGCAGGGTCTAAGACTCAGTAATTCAATCCGAATATTTCAGCTAAACACTTTTTAAAATAATTTTATTTTATTTTTCACATATTTTTGACTTTAAACCAGAACCTGTTTGACAACGCTCTTTATAATTACCAATCGTAAGAATAAATAGATTTTTTTATTGTTTTACTTTCTCCAGCGCTCGGGTCAGACGACGACAGTGGCGATACTTCCGCAGCATTGTTCGCAGCATCCACGCTTTTCGTATGATTCCGTGCCATCTGACTCATTCTCATCAACGTGTCAGTCCTTTTTCGTTCACCTTCCATCTCCTTTAGAGATTGATCATCCAAACGGCCTGGTATCAACGCAGGCGGCAGCGAACCTCCTGGACGTACCCCTTTTTGCTCAGTTACCCCGCCAGCTGTTCGCTCTTTATCTGCGTTATCGAAATGGGGATGCTGGTTCTTGCTTTCTGTTGCTAATCCTGAATTTAAGTTGATCCTTTCCGGCTGATTGTGTTGCTGTCCCAAGTGGTGTTTATCAATGTGATCTTCGTTTGTTTTGCCAAAGCCTGGTGAATTTAGATCATCTGTTTTAGAGGAAGGTCCTGTTTCCTGTTTTCCATCACTGCTTTTTACACTTGAATGTACTGATCCCAAATAGTTTTTGGGTTCGCATTGCTTCGTTGAGTATGAAGGACATTGTTGTTGACAGGGCTGCGGTACGCAACACTGTGACTGAGGTTGAGGAATAAATGTTGGAATCACAATTGGATACGGCGGGTAGTAGGTAGGCATCGAAGGATAATGGGGCGAAGAATAGGCTGCAGAACTAGTAGTTGATGTGTATTGCTTCCGCTGGTACTGTAGCGACGAAGGTAGACTTGAAGCCTCTTTCTTGGAATCATCGGTAGGCGACTGCTGATAAGGCTCATTTAGCGGGCTATCCGGGATCCTTGGATTAGAATAAAATTGGTTGTTGATGCTGGAATTTGGTAAGTTTGGTAGCGGATTTCGATTTCTATTTTCTGGGCTTAGAGGAAAGCTCTGATGAGGTTCGACAAAATGATTAGTAGTCTGGACAGGAGGTTGATTATAATCCGTAGGAAATGGATCATTCCGTCCTTGGTATACTGAATGTCCGGGTTGTCCCGACGGATTTTCAAAACCACTTCCAAAATCCTGTCTTCTTGGCATATCCGCCGGTTTAGAATAATGATTCTGATTAGCTTCATATGTTGGATAATGGTTACCTGGATCCTGATTGAACGAATTCTTGTAACCTTGGTTGGGTGAATATTGTGATGGTCCAGTATTTGTTGGGTACCCACCATATGGTCCTTGTCCACTGTATGCTTTATTATTTGCAGGATATTTGCTGGGATAGCTAGGATTTGTCGGGGTCTGGTAATCATTCTTGTAGTCGTAATTATGATGGTTTGTTGGCGTTGAAAGTCCTTTTCCTTTGCACATGTAATACGGCTCCTCACCATTCCTCCCAGGGTTGATCTCGACGCAGATTGTAGCTACGGTCGATTTTTTACTTCGAAGGGTATTATATGCACTAACAGTATCCGTTTCCCGGGGGAAGTGCAGGATGTGTGGACTGAGGTGGTTTTGATAAATTTCTCCTTCTGCCAGAGAAAATATCAGGATGGAAATGGTTAAAATAATTCCAGAACTCATGGTTTCCAGTGTTAGAAACCACTTTGAACTA
The DNA here is from genome assembly GCF_905115235.1 of Hermetia illucens. Taxonomy (NCBI): domain Eukaryota; kingdom Metazoa; phylum Arthropoda; class Insecta; order Diptera; family Stratiomyidae; genus Hermetia; species Hermetia illucens. The sequence goes on along the minus strand of NC_051851.1, from coordinate 160,376,411 downwards.
TGCCTTCCAATGCGGTAACAAATCTTTTATAGGATATTAAAATTAGACCGATCGCTTTGATAGTTCTGTGGGAATTAGGACTCATATTCGAAACACAGACCTGTTCGGAATAATGCTTAGACTTAAAACTTTGAACCCATTTTAGGTGATTCACTTTTATTTGCAGGAACCAAATGAGTTAAGTCAACATTCTCCCATAGTTCTAAATTTTTGTAATCTATTGTCCAGTTCATAGTATCCCATTTCCTAATCGATCATTTTCTCAGAAGTGAATTCCGACCTGGGAAGAGTTAGAACATGGGTTCAATGTGCGAAATAGGACCCATGTCTAACGAGGGAACAACTGCAACTTATGCATAATTATTCAGCTCTTTTTCGGAGAAATAATTGCCATTTGATTCGGGTTTGAAAGTTGGAAATTGGGCCACTTTCAGTTATACTAGGTGCAGAGACGTAAAATTCATATTAAAGGAGCTCAGCCTTCTTGGTCTCTTTCCTCAAAGGTGTATCTCGGGGATCGTAACCCACTTCTCCTAGTCACACTTAAGGGTCTATTCCTTCGTTGCATTCTAAATAATTCAATCTATTTTTCGACATACTTAATTCCACATATATCATTAAATATTGCTTGCCTGCGTCTATTCAATTAAAGTTAACCAGGTCAGTTACTTGAATTGGAATTGAAAGTCCACAAAACAGCTTGCCTGGCATTTTCCCCATTTTTGCAATTGTCTGAGGAAATGTTTAGTAACATTCGCTGACAATCCATTAGACACAATCCGGTGCCGGACAAAATATTTGCAAACAATTTCTCCAAAGTGGATTACGCGAATGTTTTGCTGACCGATCTCCATTTATCAGATTCGATTCATATAAAAGTCATTGTCTTCACCAGCAAGATCATCAGTTTTACATTCAGTGTCAAACCAGCATAATGCATACTTTCACAATTGTCCTAATTTTTGGTGTACTCGCCGCTGGAACTTTTGCTGTTCCTGCACCAGAACCAACTGCAAATAACCTATTCGACCGAGGAGTGGAGGGGATTCCGCAGTATGAATCAGCTGATAATTACGAGGATGGCGAGTTGTATAGGGAGAAGAAATCGTACGGAGCACATGCAGCCCCTGCATATGCACCTCCAGCACATGCTTATGCTGCTCCTGCATATGCACCAAGCAAGTTGACCTACTCGGCCCCAGCACCATCAATTCCTTGCTCGAAATCTATCATAGTTTCTTGCGCTCCGTCAGTACAAATAGCTCCTTGCTCAGGACCACCAGCATCATATTAAGATGAGAGGAGATGATCAATTTTTACGTTCTTCATCATGTAACTTTGTGTGTGTAAATAAAAAAATGTAAAAAAACTTGTTTGGCTTAAATGATTCCTTTAGATATTTTTGTTCATTGTAAGAACCCAAAGTCCACAGATAGCTTGGCTACTGGAATGCCAATGTGCAGATTCTTTCCCATGCAACTTGATGTACCATGTTTCGGTAAGATTGAAAGGAAATGCTGACTATATCATTATCTACAGACCCTCCTGTTGACAAACATCCCTCCTAGATTTCCCACCTGTCTGAATAAGGGAAAACTTTTCCAAGGATGATACCTTCGCGTAGTCATCAGCTCTCTTGAGACCAACGAGAAGCGAAAGGAACTGAAATCAATGCCCTATTTGGATACACTTCCGATCAGGATAAAAGCAACTAAGATGGTGCCTCTCTTATGCTATGGGAGCACTGATTAACTAGTTGTTGGCACAAGACCTACATACCTACATAGGACTATCTACATCTTTACGGTCTACATAGATCACAATGGACCCACTTTGTTATTGCTCGATATGAATATTTAGATAGTATCTTCCCTGTGCCCGGTGTCATGCTTTTTGAGCTCTTCTTTTATATGTCGAATTATTTCTGGGGCTGTAGGGGCCCACAAGTACATTTTTTTTATTTCAACAAAAGTGATCGATTGTTTTCCTCAGTGAGACCCTCAAGATAAAGTTCTCTATCAATGGGAGGGTATCAACCTGGCTCTACCAAGTTGTTGTGTAATGAATGTCCTTTCAAAGGCCTGGTTGGGTAGTGAGTGTTGAACCGATATCAGTAACCTGCGTTGCCCAAAAGAAGCGCTAATCTACTCTAAAGTTCTGAAATAAACTATAGTTCCGACTTCAGAGGACTGCGGTAGGACCTTGGCTCCCGAAGGTACTCTTATTGCTCGTTGTTGCGGTCTGCTCCGTAGCATTCGTCGCACTAGCATAAATTTCATGGAAATTAAAAAAATCCAGAATTAAGGAGATAGCAGGGAAGGAGGAAAATTTGGCTGTGTTATGGGGAAATATGAAAATACGTCGTTCACTGCAGCGTCCAGTGAAGAAGATGTTGATGGCTGAAACACCTGGCGAGCCTCCAGGAAAGGCTAGTTACATACGTAAGCCTCGAAAACTGATGAGACTGTAGGTGCGAATTGTGAAGAGAGTGCGGTCTGCAACCCTTCTGGTGAGAAAGATAGCGAAAACTTTGAAAAATGATCTGATCTATCTGAAAGAGTTGTTAGCCCACATTTCCTTCTACAGGTGCACATGGACAGCAACAGGAGATGTGGAAAAAGCAGAAGCTTACAGTACCGTAAGCACCCAATGGTATGTAAACAGTTCGTTGGTGAGAGATCTGGAGGAGACGTCATCCAAGTTCTCTCCAGAGCACAACAAGAAGGCGAATGACGAGAAATATCGATATATCGAAAAGCATATAGGAATATACGTGTATATCGGAGCAGTCGGATTACCAAAAAAAAAAACACGAGGAAATCAAGGAGAATTAGACTGCATGCCCTGCTCATTGAATACACGGAAGGCAAGATCTTCTCGAAGGGTAGGGTTGTTGAATGGGTTTTCACACAGAATTTTAGAGAACTAGCCTGCACTATTTGACGCATTACTTTGGATTAGCTCTTCTGTTCTCTTGGCTTACGCCTTAAAATCAGGGAATTCTTTCCTCCAAAGGGAGAAGCGAGAAGGAAGGGAGCTGATATTTCAGGAAACTTCTTGTCATTCAATCCTGCCGCCGGCCAAGCTCAATCTGCTTCGCAGCAAGAAGAAACCGGACGCAATGCGCAAGACGGTTCCACCTGCCAGCACACCTCAGCATCCATCTGACAATATTGTCTGGAAAGAGCTTCCTTGCGTTGGCAGAAAGCTGCTGACGAAAGTCATCCAATCATTTACAAGGGAAAATGAGTGCTCAGCGTCGTCTTCATTTCAGAGCACACAATCAGGAGACCCTACCTTCCCAATATTGTGCAGGTAAGATTGAAAGCCTCCATGACCGCTTAAAAGTTGGGCAAGGAAGTAATGAATCTCACCATGCTTTCGGTTCGGCCACGGATTTCGATTATCGATGAGCCGCGCAGTTCATCTACCTCTTGGCTCATTTCGCCAAGAGAGTTGCCATTCGGTAAGTGTACGTTAACGTTCTTCATGGGAAACCACCACTCTAAAGTTTTCGACCTTGCGGCTGTAGATGGGTTTACGTTCTTTAGCAAGGAGGGCAACGCGGATCACTCCCACGATCACAGCCGGTGCAGAGACAAAGCGCTAAGAAGACACCACTCGCTAAGCTCCCTGTCTCAATACTTGGGTGAGGCACTTACGATGCACCTCATTGTCAAAAGCAAAAGCATCAGCCCATTCCTCCATGCCGCAGAGCAAAACGGAATGCGTCACTTCCGTAAGAAAACCTCTCATGGTAGATATAGGGCTACAGCTGCAGGCCTGTCCGCTGCTGCTTTGATTTGCCCGAAGAAGCTTGTCTTCTCGTCGAGGATTATACCAAAGTATTTAACCAGTGGTTTTGATTCTATAATCAACCCACCAATTGGATGCAGGGTCGGGATTCTCTTTCCGGTCAAGATGACTACTTCAGTTTTTTCCAGCGCAAAGCTGAAACCATGAGCAATCATCCACTCGTTTACCCGTCCCATCAATATGCCAAGTCTATTTGTGCGACAGTGCGTCCGGCAACAAGTGCCGCAACGTCGTTCGCATAACCGACCAGGCGCGACTCTTCTAACACGTGGAGTCTTAACAGACTATCGTAGGTAGTGTTCCAGAGGTCCGGCCCTAAGATCGATCCCTTTATCTATTGAGCAGGATACGGTCTTTTAGATATTCCCTAAATATCCGTAAAGGTTACCTCGGAAAATTGAATGAGTTTTCTAATGCGGCTCGTATATCTATTCATTTTACGGAATGGAAGGCATTTCTGACATCAAGCGTTATGAAGAGCACTATCCGTCAAGAACGGCGGCTGTGTGCTTCGGCTCATTGAACTGTGTCCACGACCTTCATAACAGCAAACACCGTAGATCTCCCTGCTCTGAACCCGAACTGCCGTTTTTCCGGGTGAAAGTTTATAGTCAAGTCCCTAAGGCAAAATTCTGCCATCCACCTGTACATAGCTTTAACGAATTTCCCGATGTTATCTTCGCAACGTTCCGCACCCAAGGGAAGCGCCGGGTTGGTACACGCCGGCACGTGGCATCAACTACTTTGCATGCGATGTATTTGATGGTTACTTGTCGAAAAGCCTTCTAGAGCCCTCCACCAGCCCACCGACGCTACCAGAGATCTTATGGCAAAATTTATGTTAGGGATGTTTCCTTCGCAGTCTAGGCGCCGGAACGTTGGCTTGGATCCGGCGTTTAAAAGTATGAGCCCCTCTCTCGTCGCCATTTTCAGGATCCGTTTCCCTCTGGAGTTTGAGTGGGGCATGCCCCATTCAAGGCCCGTACCATTGAAATCACTACCTACCAGTATTCACGCCTCCGTTATCGAGATGGCGTCCTCCAGAGCATCGAGCCTGCGTTGAAAGTGCGGCATCGGTCACATCCGCGTTAGGTAAACCCTAACAAATGTTATTGCTAAACAGAGGTTGGTTCGTTGCCGAAGCCCCAAAAACAACCTTTCTTTAAGACACTACGGGGAATATATGTCTGTGGGTTTCGGCGAACCCGTTCTATGGTCGATACAATAGCAATGGTTATGGATCTGGTTTGGATGGCGTCTGGAGTTGGTGAGTACTCCGGAGTGGTGACGCTAGATATCACGAATGTTCCAACTAGGGTTCAATTAAAAACACATTGGCTAAATTTGGTGCGCGTGGTCGCTTAGTTCTGGAAGAGGAAGCATTCATGCCATCAAAACATAGTTAGGAATGGCTAAACTGGTCAAGGTGGATAAAAAGACAGCGGCGGTAGGAAATCGCGAGGCCATTTTAAAATCGATCATTAGATACCTGCGGGTAATGATCGAAGCCCAGTTGAGCTTCCAGCGGCACTTGGACTATGCACGTGAAAAGGCAGCAAAGGCTGGTTCAACACTAGTAGTAGCAGTGATGCCCAATATTGGAGGGCCAAAATATGGTTGCTGGCTGTTTATCTCAGGGCGGTGAAATCCTGCAATAGGCGGCTTCTCTCTTGGCGGGAGCACTGCTTCAGGAGATGAACCGGGGAAGGGTGAGTTCAGCATACCGATTAATCACGATGAGTGTATGCAGCACATATAAGACAATATCTGGTGAGGTTCCAGCCAATGAAGTTTCTTCCAGAGAAGAGGGGCAAATACGACCAGTGTGCCTGCGGACTTCCGAAAACCCACTAGAAGTGAACTGTACAAGAGATGGCAGCGATGGTGGGATTATTCTTGACAATACCACTGGATCAGTGTATGGATCCCGTGTATTGAAAAATGGGTCGATCGAAAACATGGAGCATTGAATTATCACCTATAGGTATTTATGGGACACGCTGGATACAGGAAGTACTTGCATCGCTTTAGAGTGGACAAGTCCCCCGACTGTCCCAAATGCATCGCTACAAACGAGGACCCAATGCACGTTATGTCTAAGATTTGGGGATGAAAAAGCGTGAGATGAAATCGTGCTGGGGTAAACCAGAGCCCTGCCTACGAAATTCTACTTCATGGTAGTCCTGCAGAGATACTTGTGGAGAAGGGGGAGGGTAACTTTAGTAGGTGAGAATCTCATACATTGCTGCAACCTGACGCAGCAGCGTCTGAAAAGAGGAACAAGTGGTACCACTAACGGAAAAGCGAAAAACCGTCTAATTATTCCGACTACTGCAAGCGCACTCCTGTATTCAAGGCACCGGTTTCTGCCAGGATTCTGTCCGTGAGATTGTGGTTTAGTTTAAGAGGCATTGCAATTGTAAGCTCACACGAACCAACAGAAATTCCCGATGTAGAAGAAAAGGATGTTTTTCACGAGTAACCACACGCAGTTCAGGAAAAACTCCCTAACGATGACATTGTGATTGCATTAGGTGATCTTATTGCTAATATGAGCTCTGAAAACACTTTACTTGACATGTGATAGGGAATGATGGTCCTCGTAACTATATCAATAACGGTAAAATATTTGCAGATATTTACCCCTTTCACATTTTTGATCATAGCAGAGCATAGATTATCGCTCCACTTGCGTTTCATCGACTCCAAAAAGCATCCGAGGTTATGAATAGGGAATGTACTTGGGATGCTCTACGAAGAAAGGACATTCCGGGGAAATTAGTAGCTGTTATCAGAGTCAAATATGGTGGTAGAAAATGAGAAGTGCTGCATCGAGCTCAGAAGAAATTGAAGTCCAAGTGAAGTCCACTGCAGTTGTATTTTATTACCGATGGTCATCCATGATCGGTAACGTTTTTCATGCTATCTAAGAAACAATGTTTTTGCTAACGGTGGCACGAAACTTGATGTCACTCGGCGAATTATCATCGGAAAATTTTTTTTCCCTGTTTTCTTCAAGTTCTGGAATTACAATATCAACATCAAGTTGATACTATTATGTGCCAATGGTTTGTCTGTGCTATGGGATCAGTACATGGAAAATGAGTCACTGTCACTCGTAAAGTCCAAGCTTTCATCAACTCATGACTACTTCATATAACTTTGGAACAGGGGCCAGATGTCAATCGTCCTGTGGATGAGAAAGTGGAAGTTGCAATGGAAAGGTTACATATTGAGAAAGGGCGACATCCCCGTTACGACTTATACCATGCAATGGAACGCATTATCACAGCGTGGCAATTAGTGAGTCGCATCAGAGCTATATGGATCGGAATAGTGGAGGGGAGTGCAGCTCTTCGGAAAGTCGTGAGTGTAGCCTGTAACCGACAGCGATTCCGGATGGCTTAAGTGGTTAGAACGCTGGGCTGTCGTAACGGAAGGTCGCGGTTCAAATCTCACAGGTGGCAGAGGGATTTGTTATCGTGACTGGATGTCGGATACCAGCCAACTCAGCTGTCAATGAATACCTAAAACAAATCAGGGTAATAATCTCGTGTGGGCGCAATGCTGACTACATTGCCTCCTACCTGCCTGTAGTGTGATCGGAAAGATTCTGGAGTAGTGCTGGGAGGATGCCATCTTTTGCTAGTTTCAAGTTCTCGTTTTTACCCCTTCTGTTCACTGTTGAGCTGTCAGGTAGAATGTTGTCGTCTTTTGTTGTGGCGTAGGACCCCGTGAAATTATTTCTAAGAAACAGGTGCTGGATGCCATGGACCATGATTCGAGCCTCAAGCGTAACTTTGTTCTGAACAACTGCCAACCAGCCAATAAGGCTTTGTACTCAGTGACGGCGTCCTCCAGGCTGGTGGGACGACACTCTTAAAGTCATCATACTCCTTCTAAAACAAGAGCAGTGTCCGGATAGCTGAGTGGTTAGAGCACAAGGTTGTCGTACAGAAGGTCGCGGTTCAAATCTCATTGGTGACAGTGGGATTTGTATCGTGATTTGACGTCGGATACCAGTCGACTCAGCTGTGAATGAGTACCTGAGTCACATCAGGGAAATAATCTCGGGCGAACGCAATGCTGACTACATTGCCTCGTGTAGGGTATTATAATCCTATAGTATACCGTTACGGTCTTGAATAAAGTGCTTTAACACACTTCAAGACCCTGATCCAATTGGATTGTTTCGCCAACGATTCTTATTATTGTATGACAAGACTGTATTGTGAGAGCTTCTCAGTCATATCCGCGCAAAAGGGTACAGAGTTACGACAATTTGCACGAAGCGCTGGCTTATAGAGTACTCCCCCATCAGGATAGGCATTCCCTACAATTCGCTTGGTTGAAGTTGCGGAGAGGACAGAGTAACTATAGAACCAGACTGTGGATACTAGGTAAACAATTCTCTGAGAACATCAAAAAGAGATTTCTAGTTAAAGAGTGGGGGAGCTTCTACCCTTGCTAAACCTTCGAGCTAGTTCTGAAAATCTGGGTCGGCTGGATTTTGCTCTCCTTACCCTTCCCACATCAGCCATATTCTCGGGAGTTGGTGGCATCAAAACAGCTGATTGGGATCCTCGAGACGGTCATTGATAGCCACCTACCGTAAAATTACAATATCGTATTCAGGAAGTCCTGGACTTCATTGAGCTTTTTATAGAGATTTTCACCTTTACTACTCCAAAATGAAAAAAGTGAGCGCTTTCAATAATGAGATGCCATGGTTCAAAAATGTATATTTCTATTAAACTTCAACCCTAATATAATGGATGAACTTCCTAACTAAAAGGACGTCCCGATTCAAGTCGTGGACGACTTTTCATTACAAGAAAAGATTCCTCGAAGGACTTTACATTCCCTCTATGTTGGTTTGCGTCAAATATTTTTAGGGCCACTTACATGTCTACTATCTTGAGATAGTAGATTCCTTACCATAGTCATCAAGCTCCGCTCCTTACGTAAACATATGTAGTTCTTTGTTGGAGATTGCGTCGGCCCACATTATTCCGAAATTAAAAATAAAAGTAAAAACTATTTTGCTGATCACATTGCAGATATCTTAAACAGCTCGCCAAAGGATCATTAATGACCACTAAAAATGATCCTTTCTCCTTCCGGGATAATTTGAATCGGGATAGTACGATGAGACGCCGAGTGGATAAATATGACATTTACTTGGGATTCTTGCCTTAATTTTGCTCAGATTTTCACTGTCTTCCTCTGCCATGTGATAGGAGGACGGAATTGGCAGTGGATAGGTTACACATTAAGGAAGGACGAAAATTCCACTGCGGGCTATGCTATGCTGTGGAATCCACTCTCCCTAGAGTCCAACGAGTGGATCGCCCCGAGGGCATTTGGGGCAGAACGGTAGAGGACGGGTCTGAGAGTCTCGGGAAGTCGTGGGGAGAACTGAAGCGCATTTCAGGTAAATGCGAGCAGTGGTGCGTAGTTGTAGTTGACGCGATATACGCCATCAAAAGGCGAAAGGAGAAACAGTCCGTGCAATTCATCGGCTAAAAAATCATAAGTCGCCAGGAGCCGATGGAATTACAGCCGAATTGGTTAAATATGGAGGCGACCAGTTACACCAAGTGGTTCATCAACTTGTGCTCAAGGTATGGGACAGCGAATCAATGCCTGACGATTGGCAGCGAGGCATAATCTGTGTCATACATAAAAAGGGAGATATCACACAGTGCAGCAATTATAGAGGTATCACGTTGCTGAGTACCATCTATAAGATATTCTCCACTATCTTGCTAGGCCGGATAGCCCCATACGCCCAGAACATCATTGGCCCATACGAAAGAGGCTTCACTCCAGGCAAATCAGCAACAGATCAGATTTTCTCTGTGCGGCAAGTGATGGAAAAACTGTTGGAATATGGACAACAGTTGCACCATCTGTTCATCGACTTTAAAGCCGCCTATGATAGCATAGCCAGGGTAAAACTGTACACGGCCATGAGAGAATTCGGTATCCCGACGAAATTAATAAGACTGACTAGGCTGACCCTGACCAATGTGCGAGGCCAGATAAAAGCAGCAGGATCACTCTCAAGACCTTTCGACATCAACAACGGTCTACGACAAGGGGATGCGCTATCATGCGTCCTCTTTAACCTGGCCCTCGAGAAGGTGATCCGTGATGCTGAGGTGAATGCAAGAGGTACGATCCTCTTCAAGTCCACCCAACTACTGGCCTATGCTGACGATATCGACATCATGGGAAGAACCACCCGAGACGTTCAAACTGCCTTCATCCAGATCGAGCAGGCGGCGCGAGATCTTGGGCTGCACATCAATGAAGGCAAGACAAAATACATGGTGGCAACGGCAGCACCGAAGACGAATCAACCAACAACATCAAACCGCACTGGTCAAACACAAGCACGAACAAGAATAAGGATAGGGGAATACAACTTTGAGACCGTTGACAATTTCTCCTATCTAGGGTCGAAAATCACAACCGATAACAACTACGATGATGAAATCCGCGCACGGTTGTTGTCAGCCAACAGAGCCTACTTCAGCTTACAAAGACTGTTCCGCTCGAAACGTCTCACCATAGGGTCAAAGCTCTTACTGTACAAGACTATGATCTTGCCAGTCCTCATGTATTCCTCGGAAACTTGGGTTCTTAGCAAGAAAAATTGCGAACTCTTGGCCGTGTTCGAGAGAAGAATCCTCCGAAGAATTTTTGGCCCCCTACATGAGGATGGACGATTCCGTAGCCTACACAATGACGAAATCTATGAGCGATACCATGACCGTCCGGTTGTGGATAAAATCCGGCTCAATAGGTTACGGTGGGCGGGTCACTTAATCCGTATGGATGAAGATGATCCCACCCGGAAAGTCTATAAGGGCAATATCTATGGTAGGAAAAGAAGACGAGGCAGACCCTGCCTAAGATGGAGCGATGGCGTGGGCCAGGACGCCAGACAGCTTTTAGGGATATCGAATTGGTGGACCTCGGCGCAAAACCGGGATGTCTGGAGTTCCTTATTAAGGCAGGCCTAGACTGGATACCGGTTGTTGCGCCGTTGATGATGATGAAAAGGCGAATATATTAATTTGGGGAATCGCCATTATTCAACATTACACACTGCCCAGGAATACTTAGGAAAGGCTTTAATGTGACACACCAGAATTCTTATCTTTACCCGGGCTACTTCTGGCGAGTTTCTTGTTACTTTGCACTCTGCATTTGAGGTCTAATCCAAGACTATTGAATTTTGTTAGTATACATTTGGCTAACTGGTTTATGGGCAATCGAGGCAATCCAGCCATCTGATCTGCTGAAGGGTCAATTCTCATAGCTGCCCAGAACCTTCTAGTGATAGTTTCGTATTGTTTGACAAAAATGGTTAAAGTTTTCCCAATAATGAAACCGGGAGACATTCTGGAAAAAGTATCCAATCCCAATAAAAATATTGATCCCCGAATATTGATGTAACTGCACGAGATGTTGGTTTTGAGTATAGATATTTCAAAAATAGTGACACATTATTTTCTCTTTTGCTTTGACGTAATTCCAATATGTACTCAACAGTTTGCAATTGTTCAGAACGGATGACGCACTCATGAGCTGAATAAATTGCGCGAGTGCAGAAAGCCTGACTTTGCAATAACATCAGTTTGTAAATATTCTACATAAAATACATATTTTATGTTGATGAACTAGAGAACTCAATTAAAACATTGTAAAAGATGTTTATATTGAATTTTCTGCTGACCGATACGAAATAGTCCAAAATGATTAATATAAAAGTTAGCTAGCAGCTAAGGGTGTCAGTTTACTTCTGACATTCAAGTAATAACCTTCACCAAGCAAAATGAATACCATTACCGTCTTCTTCTCCCTCGTCGTTTTGATCGTTGGAACTCTAGCAGTACCAACTCCTGAAGCTGCACCGGAACCTCTGGGATTTGAAAGGAATCCTAACAACTTGCAAATTGATCCAGCTGTTGCTTTTGATGGTATCGATCTGCTACGACAGAAGAAATCATACGCTGCACCAGCGGCCCCTGCCTATTCTGCACCAGCAGCTCCTGCCTACGCTCCACCAGCCCCGGCCTACGCACCAAGCAAGCTTTCATACTCAGCTCCAGCACCATCGATTCCCTGTTCGAAAGCCATTATTGTCTCCTGCGCCCCATCAGTTCAACCAGCTCCTTGCTCAGCACCAGCGGCGTACTAAACGGGTCCAGGATGCTACAGCTATATTCAACTTTGTCTTTGTTTTGTATAGGATGTTTCTCGATGGTCTATGGAAAATAAAAGTATTTTTGTAGAAATATCAGTTTTTGACTCTCTTGGCAATGCAGGTTTTGGCTCATCATTGGTTCCTTCTAAATTATTAGGGGAGGCAATGTTGTTAGTAAAGAAGTGGTCTTCAGGTTTGAACTCCGAGTTCTTTTTTCTTAGCAGCGTTATGACTTCAGTGTTTGATTTCTTGATAGCGATGTATCCAATCCTCTGCTCGATCCATCCAGGTTCGATAGACATTAACTTTCCTTGCGACTCTGACACATCTGACAATTTTTTTTATTTTTGAACTTCCAATTCTAGATTAGAGTTGGTGAGTGATCCAAGTGCTGGTGCGACAAAAACTTTACACGAACTCCTTGGACACCTTGAACTATTAAGGAGCAGGTAAAAAGGGATATTCATCCAAAACTCATAGGGACAGGAAGGAGAAGTCCTTCCTTCATTCAACTTAGAGTAAAAATAGACAAATTGTTTGAATTTATGGGGAGCAGTATAATATTCATCAAGCAGTTGTCTTTGGAGACTTTTCAATACGGCGCAGGAAGAAAGAAGGGATTCCTAGGAAGGCTGGAAACCGGCTGCTCCGACAGTATTGCAGGCAACTCAAATGACACCTAACCAATCTGCCATTGTGGTGATTTCTACCAGGCATCTAAAAGAAAACGGCCTATTGTTCGTTCCTAAAGCCGCTATTAAAGGTGCGACTATCCACATTAGTGAGGAAGCCCCCACATGGCACGACCAAAATTAATGAAACCAAGTCATGGAAAACTAGGCTCCGCAGGATTTTTCGAGGCGAATGTACTTTTCCTTTAAATAGATCTAGGGAAAACCTGCCTCAACATAAAATGCCATGTAGGTGTTGTCGGAAAGCTTCTCGATATCGATGGAAAGCAGCTGAGGAAGTGGTGTAAATTTGCTATATCCATCAAGGTTTTGAGGTGTCCTTTGATGCGTTCCAGGATTACTTTACTTATCATCTCTATAGCAGCAGAAAACACACTAATACTCTTCCAATAATTGAACTTAAGCCATTTTTTAGGAATTATAGGGATCATCTCCCTTCCTCACTCCTTGACAAGGAACTAAGATTTCCAGAATCTACGAATAAGTGGCAGTAGAAATTTCGCAGAAACTGCTGAGGTCGCAAAGAACGGCTCCGCGTGGAGACCGCCAAGATCCGGGGATTCACTCCGGTTGAGCGTATTGATAGCAAAGATGATTTCGCTTTTATTTAGTGGAGCAATCCATATCTGCATGCTGCGGCGGCTTCGACTTCAAAAAGTGTAAGTTGGAAAGATGATATACGGTTGATAACTCACGTCAAGTCACCCCATCCACCGTTCACAAGACTGTCGGCTTACGGCCAATTTTTAACTCCCGGATACTGTGACGATCTTGCGATTTCCAAGAAAGTCAAAGTCAGGGAAGACAGGAAATTAGGGAAGCTAACGAAAATATAATAAATAGGAAGTGGCATAGTGGAAAAACGAAGCAGAAGAACAGTTTCTAAATACGGATGAATTATCGTCCGCTCTACTCGGGCAGACAATAATGGAGTTGGCCGAATTCATAAAGGACAAAGACATTGTGCAATAAGCCATCAAAAACTTGGTCAGAGTTATTCAGGTTAAGCACAACAGTAGCAAGGACGATAAAAATGCATCGAATAGAGCAAACGTCACACAGGCAAAATAAGTCACACCCCTCGAAATCCACAGGAGGAAAACTCGTAAAGAGGAGAAGAGATACAGCGAACGATTCTTTTAGAATCTCGCAGGACGCCAAGAAGCTAAAAGGCCTCCCACAGGAAAACGGAAAACCCAACAAAATAACCAACATTTTGGAAGCAGTGGCGCTGTCTTCAATGAGCGCAAGAGAGTTAGAGCTTTCAAAAGAACCCGGGGAAGCATAGACCAAGGTTGGCGGGAAGAAAAATCCTGCATGCAAAAGAAGATTGCACCCTGAATTGATCATCATCTCTAAGCAATTTGGAATACCGAAAGCTGCACGCTTCGAGTATGAAAGGTTTGTGGTCATCTTGTGGGGGAAATTTCCTATTCACTTTTCCTCATTCGCTTATACCTCCAATTCAGAATATTCCTTGATATACATATGTAGTTCGAAACTCCAACTCTACCGTTCATACGAGTTTACTTTATGTGATGATGACGTCATACACGGCTTAGAGAGCGACAAATTCACAGGAAATACATAAATTTGACCTTTTATACTTTTGTTGATAATAGTTAGACTTTTGTCAAACTTTCCAACATTATGCATAGTTATTAGTTATAACTATAACCTGTACTTCTAGGATAAACTTGAGGGCGTTTTTCGGCAAAATTTCTAAAACATGGTAATATAACTTTATTTAAACAGATATCGAAATGGGATGCATTTTGAGGCCTCGATTTCGTAAAGATGCGTCATTAAACATACTAAATGGGCCCTTTCATTTGATACCCCACACAACCATATTCGGTTCAATCCCCTTTTACATATATGGGGAGCCCCTCTCAAACTGAACACAAAATTGCGTCACTTGCTTTATCTAAAGGAATTGACAGAGCACACCTTCTCACCAAATTTTGTGACAATCGCTTTAACCGTTTCCGAGTAAATCGGCTGTGATAGCCAGACAGACAGACATACATCGAATATAAACAGACACGCGAAAAGTTGCAGTGACCCATTACGAAAAGTAAAAATTATTGCTTCAAGCGACTCTGTGATGAGGCAGACTTCGATCCATGGGGAGGGGCATACAAATCGGCGATGTCGGTAGTAAAAGGCAAAGGATCCCTCCCATTCTGTGCCCTAGATTATTGTGGAAGATAGTTATGATAATATTTTCCTGAAATTCGGAAACAATCTTCCCAATGATACCAATAAGTGCCGAAAACATTCCTCCAGTAACTACGGACGAAGTCCTGGACGCAGTGAAAAGACTGTGGGATATAGCAGCTCCGGCAATAAGAATGGCAACAAGCATGTTCGCATAGGTATTTAGAGACTGCTTAAAAGATTTCGAAGACAGGTAAGCCGATAGGTGAACCAACATCCTATAGACCTATCTGTCTTCTGAATTCAATAGGGAAGGTGCTCGAGTGGGTAATCTATAACCGGCTATATCCAATAATTGTTAGTAGTGGATATTTATCAAAAAGGCAGTTTGGTATCCGGAAGGCTTGATCAGCGGTTTATGCTACCAAACTGGTTTTTAAGCGACAGAAAATATTGCACACTGGGGACCCTCGACATCAAGAACGTTTTAACTTCTGCCAGGTGAAGCTATATCATCGAAGCGCTCATCACGGCGCAAACGCCAAAATATATATTAAATATAATCTTCGACTATTCCGACAGCGGAAGATACTCTATGATTCGGACGAAGGGTCGAAGATATATGATATAACCGCAGGAGTAAGTAAGCAGAAGCAACTGTGAGTTTTCTCCTCTTACCACTAACCGGCTATTGTGTAAGTCGACTGCAACCAGGTCCTGGCAACAGAATTGTCTCAGCATGGTTGCCTCTAATAATTTTAATATCAGAACCCAGGCTTTCGGTCTCTAGGATCTTTTATCGAAGAAGATCTTAGCCCGTCTCACTGATCCAATACCACAGATGTTGTTAAAACGAACCCATGGCAGTCCTGGAACTTTACCAGCCTTGTCGTCAGTAGATAAGAAGAGGCTGTCATGCTGCAGGTTAATTTGACTAACACTTATGTTTGTAGATATAAGTGCAGTTTAATATAAAATCCGCCACTAACTGAAAAGTCTGCTGCCTTCAGTGTGGATCTCGCCGGGGTTACCAACTAGTCCTCACCTTCCGCCGAAAGTTCCGCTTTCTTACGTCCGATTTTTCTGGACATCGTCACAATTGGAGGCGTAGCATTGACCATGTCCTCATTCCTAAGAAACTTCGCCTTCTTATGCAGTGCCTTCCGTTGTCGTTGTGGATGAGAAGGTTCTGACAGGCAAGTCTGTAGTCCCTTCTCCTTTGCGGTTGAAATTTTCTTCTGCCGAGCTTTCCTCTCCCGCTTATTTGGAAGAGTTAGGCAACAGTGTTGCCGACAGGCTGGTCATAGTCAGGTTTCCAGTTATTCCCATTAACGGAGTTGTTGTACTATCCTTGCTGGCTGACCGGGTGTAGGTTTTCACCTGAAGTGGGGAGCCTGTGTTCCACAGGCTTCTCCTTGGGCAACTTGAATCTGATGAAGCCTCCAAAATCCGTGCCTCGGCCACGACTGATTTCTCAAAGTCGCGGGTGGATTCGAAGTCTGTGACTTCTTACCACTTGGAAAGTTACAATTCTTTAATATCCATAGTTGAATGCTATAATCTTCATCGTCCTATCAAATATTATTATGATTCCCCGGGACTGCTCAGTGAACTGCGAGAAAATCGGTATGGTTGAAGCGATATGATACCGTAGAACCCTGGCAAAATCTTCCCTCCTGCTTGCATCGTTTGCCAGTCTATTCTACAGAATGAACATCTTAGAAGGAACATAAATTCCATGGGCGGTCAAAGGGTAGTATAGATCCCAGGGCGAAATGTGGTTTGGTCCCCACGATGGAGTATAAATCCTGGGAAATGCTTGCTAGACCAACACTAACAGCTCTACTATTAAACCCTATCTCCATCTTCACGTGGTGATCGCTAGGAGTTCTTTTTTTATGAAAAACTGCAGACGGAGAAGGATGAAGGCGAGTCCCCCGCGCCTAAAAACGGGACAAAATGTACAAACTGGTCCTCTAGGTTGGGGTTTGGGTAGGGCTAACAACCCTACCTGGAAAAAACTTGTTACGAAACCACAACAGGAGCCTTGGACAGGATGAATTTTAAAACTACGAAGCCGCCAACAGCAACGTATAAATGATGTGAGCATTTTCGCATGGAACGTGCGCTCCCTGTACAGACCGAATGCTGCTGAGCAGCTAGCCGATGCTCTGTCCCAATATAAGGCTGATGTAACAGCGTTGCAAGAGATGCGATGGACAGGGACCGGTTTCCTGGGGAAGAGTCGTTACACCATATATTATAGTGGCCATCCAGTAAACCACCTGCTCGGAATAGTCAGTTCTTAGTCAGCCAAAAAAAGAAATCTGCTGTCATCGGCTTTGAAAATGTAAGCGAACGGCTATGCACTCTGCGCTTGCGAGGCAAATTTAGAAATATAAGTCTCATAAACGTTCACGCCTCTACAGAGGAGACTACAGAGTCGAAGAAGGATACTTTCTACGAGGCAGTAGAATGAACCCTCCAAGCCTGTTCCAAGTATGATATCAAAATGATACTTGGAGGTTTCAGCAGTCAAGTAGGGACGGAGCCTGTATTTAGACGTCGGTTCCCATAGCTTAGATAGAGATATCAATGACAACGGACTACGGATTATTCAGTTAGCAGTATCGCACGAAATGGTTGTTGGAAGTACCTGGTTTGCGCGGAAAACGGTCCACAAAAATATGTGGGCCTTTCCAAACGGGACCACTTTCAATCAAATTGACTACGTGCTGATTGAACGCCATCATCTCTCAGCCTTGATGAATGTCAGAACATATAGGGGGGCCAATATAGACTCCGGCCACTATCTCGTTGGTATGGTGCTCCGAGCTTGAATTACGACACCATCTAGAGTCCCTTCTGACAATCAGGTGAGAGTTAACACTGAAACCATCCTTAGCACAGCCTTCCGTAACACTTATAAGAGGGAAATTATCATCATCAATGGCGCAACAACCGGTAACCGGTCTAGGCCTGCCTTAATAAGGAACTCCAGACATCCCGGTTTTGCACCGAAGTCCACCAATTTGATATCCCCAAAAGCCGTCTGGCCTCCTGGCCTACGCCATCGCTCCATCTTAGAAGAACATTATCATGGATACGGCCAGAAACATACTTGGCCCAGCCGCAAAAAGAGTTATAACGGCTGGTTTGACGATGAATGTAAGTTAGCAACGGAAAGGAAGAATGCTGCATACCGAGTAATGTTACATTCTCGAAGAACGTGGGCACGGACAGAGACTTATCACGAATTCCGTCGAGCGGAGAAGTGACTTCACAGACTGAAAAAGGAAGCCTGGGAGAACCAAAAAGTTTGTGAATTAGAAAAGTATAGGGAGCAACCGCACCATGCGTGGAAGTTTTACCAACAAGTCAGCAGGATGAAGCCTTAAATACCTCGATGCTCATCCTGCTGAGACAAAGAGGCAAATCTGATTTCCGACAGAATGGGGATATTAGAGATATGGGTTGAGTACTTTGATGAGCTACTGAACAACCAGAACATCGGCGAGTTGGAGGTCCCGCCAACTGAAGACGACGGACAAACACTGCCACCACCAAGTATAGGAATGCAATTCATCGGCTTAAAAATCATAAGTCACCAGGAGGCGATGGCATTACAGCCGAATTGGTTAAATATGGAGGCGACCAATTACACCAAGTGGTTCATCAACTTGTGCTGAAGGTATGGAACAGCGAATCAATGCCTGACGATTGGCAACGAGGCATTATCTGTCTCATACATATAAAGGGAGATATCACACAGTGCAACAATTATAAAGGTATCACGTTGCTGAGTACCATCTATAAGATATTCTGCGCTATCTTACTAGGCCAGGTAGCCTCATATGCCCAGAACATCATTGGCCCACACCAAAGAGGCTTCACTCCTGGCAAATCAGCAACAGATTACATTTTCTCTGTGCGGCAAGCGATGGAAAAACTTTTGGAATATGGACATCAGTTGCATCATCTATTCATTGACTTTAAAGCCGCCTATGATAGCATAACCAGGGTAAAACTGTACACGGCCATGAGAGAATTCTGACCCTGACCAATGTGCGAGGCCAGATAAAAGCAGCAGAATCACTCTCAAGACCATTCGACATCAACAACGGTCTACGACAAGGGGATGCCTTCTCATGCGTCCTCTTTAACCTGGCCCTCGAGAAGGTGATCCGTGATGCTGAGGTAAATGCAAGAGGTACGATCCTCTTTAAGTCCACCCAACTACTGGCATATGCTGATGATATCGATATCATTGGAAGAACCACCCGAGACATACAGACTGCCTTCATCCAGATCGAGCAGGCGGCTATCGGGGCGAGATCTTGGGCCAACGTCAGCACCGAAAACGAACCAACCAACAACATCAAACCGCACTGGTCAAACGCGAAGAATAAAGATAGGGGACCGTTGATGATTTCCCCTATCTAGGGTCCAAATTCACAACCGATAACAGCTACGATGATGAAATCCGCGTACGGTTGTTGGCGCCCAACAGAGCATATTTCAGTTTACAAAAACTGCTCCGCTCGAAACGTCTCACCATAGGGTTAAAGCTCCTACTGTACAAGGCAGTGATCTTGCCAGTCCTCATGTATTCCTCGGAGACTTGGGTTCTTAGCAAGAAAAATTGCGAACTCTTGGCCGCGTTCGAGAGAAGAATCCTCCGAAGACTTCTTGGCCCCTACAAGAGAGTGGACCATGACCATGGACCATTACCGTTTGGCTGTGCACAAAATACAGTTCAATAAGTCGCGGATCCGTATGGATGAGAATGATCCAGTCCGGAAAGTCTATAAGGGCAATATCTATGGTAGAAAAAGAAGACGAGGCAGACCCTGCCTGAGATGGAGTGATGGCGTAGGCCAGGACGCCAGACAGCTTTTAGGGATATCGAATTGGTGGACCTCGTCGCAAAACCGGGATGTCTGGAGTTCCTTATTAAGGCAGGTCTAGACCGGATACCGGTTGTTGCGCCGTTGATGATGGTTATGAAAAATCCCATGCCATGTTGGTACGAATAATATTCACAAAGAGCTCCTCTATCTTCTAACCGTCTCGATTTTTTGTTCTGCAAACCAATGGGGCTGAAATTTCAAGTAAAAACGACCTTGCAAGCGCATGGAAAATGCACAATTATGAAAAGACGTACAACAGGGAGGAGATAATTACGATTGAACTAGGTATATAAGCCAAAGGGATTTTTTTGCTGGCCACAATTTTTTCATTTCTCTTATTTTTGGGGTCCCTTTTGCTAGTCTAAACTGGTAAATTATTGTAAATGTTCATTTCAGAAAGGTTCAGATTCTTAGAACTTTCAACTACAATCTTCATCAATCAAAAGGCATTTGAGAATACGGAAAAAGTGCATTAGATCTATAATGTCCATAACAGCAAGAATATAGAAATACATCGACCATTGCCACCATGAGAGTTTCTTAACTTTTATTTCACAAAGTAGCTTGCGTCCGCAATTTTTTATTAACCTATTTGCAGTCTACCGGGGCTCATTTCTGAAACAAAATTTATTGAGAAATTTTGCAAATTATTGGTATTAATCTAGAATGACTGCGAAGTTGTTTAAAGTATTTATGCTGATTCACTATTATTGAAACGTATAAATACCAACATGCGTTCTGCAAAAGATTATCAGTTTCGCTTTCAGTCACAGTTAGTAAAACACTCTCATCACCATGAACACCTTCGCAGTAGCTTTGATCTGTGCCATCCTGGCTGTTGGAACTTTGGCAGGACCTACTCCCGAAGCTGCCGCAGAACCCGCATCAAAGGCTAGTGAGAAAAATCCCGGTCATCTGCAATACGATCCCGCCCTTGGATTCGAGAATAGCGAACTGCTCCGTCAAAGGAAGTGGAGCGCTCCTGCCTATGCTGCCCCAGCAGCACCAGCCTACGCTCCAAGCAGCTTGAGCTACTCAGCTCCGGCTCCATCAATTCCTTGCTCGAAGGCCATCATTGTCTCTTGTGCCCCATCAGTCCAACCAGCTCCTTGCTCAGCCCCACCGGCAGCGTATTGAAAGGATTAGGATACCTCATCGTTATTGGATTCCGTTATGACATTGAATGTTGACTAGTGTTATTAAATAAAGGATAACGTATTTTGGAATATGATTTTGTTTCTATTTGAATTCTGCTTCAGAAGATGTCGGAATACTGGGCTTTTAGGTCATAAAAGTGTCCTTAATGGCATGGAGTCCTCCGTAAATATGTTCTACTACTTACAAAAGACGGTTAAAATGTCCAGTGAGCGCTACCAAAAGTCGTTGTTGAAAAGGATCTCAAATCGGGATCTTTTCACTAAACATGAAAAAGTTGAATCCACTTACCTTGGTACTGAAATTGCGTGGCCCATTACTATGAATAGATAACATCTTATAACACACTACCCGAATCCAATAGAAAAGTTTGAACTTGCATCTATAATATAAAATATCTGATTTTTGGATTTTTCCTTACATTGAAATCCAGAAAACTTTTAGGGAGTTATTATGTGTGAGGGGATAAATTTTCGATGGGAATTTAATAAAGGATAATTTTGGAAATGTGTTACATCCGAAATGTTAACATTGACAAAATTATGACAAAACTAACTGAAGAATTTTCCTGTCAAGGACTTCTGACTTTATCGGATTGGTTACTCTAATTAAATTTAAGGGTATGAACTGAATGAAATTATATTTCACTGACCGAGCAGAGGCAGTTCCTCCATTCTAGAAGTTTAGAGAATTTCTTAGAGCAATCCAACCTCTACTCAACTCTCCAGTACCCCAATATCATTTAATTACCAACTGATTTAACTTTATACGATCTATCGTCTACCGGACGAGCCATGAGTGTGTAGGGCCGGACTGGGAGTAGCTTCATCCAACTGGCGAGGATCTGACGGGATGGATGAACCGAATCAACAGCCCGGGGTCATCCTCTCTGCACCGAAGATGGTCTTGATGGGACCCCATACTAAGGTGGAATAGCATACGCCGAGGGCTGCGTGGCCAATGGGAACCTTCATATTTAATATGTGAACTATGAATACCTTCAGTTTCAAATAAGGCCCTTACCCTGGTGGCCGAGCTAGCTAGGGTGGATATTCTTCCTGGACTACTCGTGGGAGCATGGCATAGATGCCGGCTATAGATTGCCGGAACATTTCGTGGTTCTAGGGTGAACTTAAGGGGGGTTTCGCAGTCAGTTATTAAAAATTATAGTAATATACAATTATTAACTACATTTAAACAGATATCGAAATGGAGCGCACCATATAGTGGTAGTCTATTGATTTTTTTTAAGATTTTTGGGTTAGGTAGTTTCTGAGAATGGGTCCGTTAAAGAAATGATCATTTTTGAACCCCTGCGCTGCCCACGTTGTCATCAAATGTCAAAACTAAGATCGAATTCGGGAAGTGCTAACCGAAACCTTTCGTTTGATACCCCACGTGACTATATTTAGTGAAGAAAATCTGCAACGCAGCCTTTCAGATCGGCAGCATGGGTTCCGCAAAACCAGATCAACCATTGATGGCATCAAGTTGGTAATTGGCTTCACCGAAGATGCAATTCACGGAAAGGTTAGTACTAGCTAGTAACCCTGAACGTGAAAAATGCATTCAATTCGGCCAATTGGCGAAAATTGGTATTCCCACTTATCTCGTTGCTTTTGTCGATAGATATTTAGTTCAAAGGAGGCTCTGGTATGACATCGATGACGGACCCCAGTAGTACTTTGTTTCCGCGGGTGTCACGAAGAAGTCTGTATTAAGTCTACTACTGCGGAACATCCTGTACAACGATGTGCTTAATTTTCCCCTTCCCGAGGAAGCCATGTTGGGGGGTACACCGACGACATAGCACTGGTTGTGGTCGGAAAACATCTGGAAGATGCTAAGTTATACTCACGCAGCACAGCTGTGATGAAACAAACCGCAGGGACCTCTCGGAGCGTGAAACGGACTAGAGGTTTCCATCTTTGAATCCACTGCCGTCAAGCTGGGTGTAGCATATACCAGCCATAGCACTTCCAACTTGAAACCGTCAACAAGTGGGATGAAAAAGACTTCGTTAAATGCCAGGCGATTGTTGAAGAGTATAACAAAAAACGCTTGACAGACGACCAGAAGGCAAAGCCCATCGTTTTCAAACACAATCAATCCCAAGACGAGGTCTGATTGATGAAGATTCGCATGGATAAGGACAAGTTCGTCCAATCGTTGTGCCTTCAAAATTCCAGGATTCTTATTGTCGACTGGGTGGTTATCAAGGAGGAGGAATTCCTGACGGACAGCGAAACTCTCCGTAATAAATGGAGAGTGCCTGGAAGCACTGGAAAATGTAGGCTATAAAGTGCGGTCCGAAATCAGGAAAGCGAAGGTGAAAGTGTTCCGCTCCGCAAAACCGGACGATCTGGATCCAGTTGACGTTGCAAACGAGCTGTTGGTGGAGATGAAGATCGAGGGTCCGACTGATGAACGGCTACGCAAGCAGATCATGCTGAGGGCAGCGCAAACAAATCTTCAGCATTCGAAGTGTGTCCGGATAGTTGCGTGGTTGGAGCACAAGGTGGAAGGTCGCGGTTTGAATCTCACTGGTGGCAGTGAGATTTGTATCTTGGTTTGACGTCGGATACCAGTCGACTCAGCTGTGAATGAGTACCTGAGTCAGATCAGGATAATAATCTCTGGCGGGTGCAATGCTGACCACATTGCCTTCTACAGGGTACTGTAGTATATCGTTGCGGTCTTGAATGAAGTGCTCTAATACACTTCAAGGCCCTAATCCAATATGGATTGTTGCGCCAACGATTATTATTATTCGAAGTGCGCCTCGGCTATTCCTCCTAGAGGAACAGCCGGAGCAGCCGGGTGAGACCGTGTATATTTCCTCGGCCTTCATGACTTACGCTCGATCAGCTCCGCCGAAAGAACTTCAACATTTAACGACCACCAAATCAGCAAAGAAGGCCAACCTGTTGATAAGTTGCGAAGCCAAGGCAAGGAATATGCTTTAGGGCATCTCGGGAATCAACGAAAGAAATAAGTCATTCTTTGATTTTATTATTAATACAAATCTATCGGTGTGCAACAGTGCAGTATACCATCAATTTTGCCAGTTCGGAGAATTGTGACGGTTGAGAGGAGGTCCTTAATAATAGCCGAAAATGGGATTCTTGGAGCGGAGAACTGGAGAGTGTCTGACCAGAGGTCTTTCCCAGTTAGATACACCACCTTTCAAAGAGGCCAGGAGGATAGACTGAAGGAAGTTTAGTTAAGTAATCCAAAATAAATTATGCGGTGCGAAAATGAGTAAGATTGACACGACGGACGAAGCCTTTAAAGTCTCGTTCTCTGCTAAATACAGCAGGAAGACACTGCCTTTTTGATGGAATGAAGATCTATCCAACCCCAGGAAGCTGCCCAGGGAGATCTTCAAAATCTGCTATAGGCATATATATTGGCAGTCACACAAGAACTGTCTCAACAAGTACAAGTTGGCCATGAAGACTGGAAGACTGGTTCAGACGCACTTTCCCGCCAGTGAGGAGAGCTGTGAATCAGAGCCTTGCATAAAGGGTATGCAGTCGCCTTAGTCGTGCGAGGTTATTAAATCGGCAATTACCGATGATAAGATCTGCTGGGCTATAAACTGCTTCTTCGCATATTCAGGTCCACATGGCGTTATGCCAGTTATTCTGCACAAGCAGCAGGAAAGGGTTGCTCTATGGTTTGTCGAGATTTACTGGAGCTGGATCTCTTTGGTACACGTTTTGGAGACTCGCACAAGTGGTTTTCATGCCGAAAGCGGGCAAGCGCGGGCATGAGTCCGCGAAGGACTTTTGATCAATCAACCTCACCTCTTTCGTGTTGAAGATCCTAGAACGCGTCCTGGACATTCACTTAAGGACGATTATGGAGAGACGCATCAGATAATATCTATGCTAAAAACCAGGATAATTCAGTCGGATCTGGGAAGCAACCACTTGACCAGAACTGTGAACAGAGGCATGCTCCAGGGTAGGGGCATGCCTCTGCTCACAATGTTTGTCCTCAATTAGGACAAAATGAAAATAATGATGCAATGAAGAAATAGGACGCCAGCTTATTCAAGCTTATTTCAACGTAGGCGACTTCTACAGGCTCTTCGGAAGTAGGCTTAGGGTATTCTCAGGCATGTCCAATAGAAACAGGCATCCTGCTACTACTGATTCATCATTTCTTTCTGTTAACGCCGTCTTAACTGAGTCCAGCAATTTAAACAGTCACCAAAAACCCCGGTGAAAGCAAATCGTGGCACTGGTGCAGTGCTCAAAATGGTAGGATCTACTAATTTGCTGTTACCTACATGTACCCTCTGATGGGTGCGGTAAATTCGTCCTGCTGTGCTTAACGGTGTCGTCGATACTACGCCAATGAATAGCTCCACTCATAAGCGCATATCTCGCACCGTCTCAAGTACTTTCCTACCTGAGGGTTGCTTCAACAGGTTTTGCATCACTGATTTAATGATTCATTCGCGACGAATTACGGATTGTAAAGGATCTTTTTATGCGCGTTTACGCCGTGTATTTTCCATGTTCTTGCCCAGTCTCCTTTGCCAAAGAGTTTTTCGAAAGGCTGCCATGTGTTCTGCTGATCAAATACTTCAGTGTTCCTTTCATTTATGGCCCACGAGTGGGTCGACGCAAAGGAACTTAGTGCAGAACAGTAGAGGTTGAATTCGAGCTTCTCCGTAGGTCGTGAGGTCGTGGGGGAGATGAAGGGCATTTCTGGTAAATTGGTATACCAAACTCTAAATTCAGCCACCTCCATATTGTCATTGTTGGATCATTAACGCAATCAAAGATTTCGTTTTTACGATAATTGATGAATTTACGGATTTAACTCCACCGTAGCCCGTCCCAAGCCACGGTTGAGTGAGGAGGAGGGAGGGATAGCTGTAGCCTGAATAGTTGCGTAACACCTAAGTGTTTCAGGTGAGTAAGTTGTCATGAATTAGGTAACTAGACCAGCAACATAGTTGTGTGAACTCTGGCACGTTTCGAACAACCTGAAGACGCTATCACCGAGGACACCTCTGGATAGGGCTTTGTGATGGGTCGACAACCCATCCATGTAAACACTTCTCCATGTCAAGAAAGCTGGAACATTTGTTTCGGATTGGACGGATAAATGACGACGACTAAGCAAACGTCTAACGGACTATTCTTTCGGATCCTGGAATGAACGTTCTCTGAACAAACCACGGGCCGTCAAGGCCCTCCTTCAACAGGTCGAGATTTACAAATTGAGCATGATTGCAGTCCAGGAAACAAATTGAATTGGCAGCGAAATAAGCGACATGAATTCGCATACAGTTTTCAAAAGTGGCAAACTATCGGGTCACAAGGAGTTTGGAGTTGCATTTATAGTGAGCAAACAGCTCAAGTTGCACATCATCGACTTGTAACCTATCAACGAAAGGTTGTGTGCAATTGGTATCAGTACTCGTTTTTTAAACGTCTAGCTCACCAACGTACACGCCCCGACTGAAGTCAAGGAAGATGCGGTGAAAGACGAGTTTGATGCAAGCCTGGAGACACTGTTTGACTCACTCCTAATAAACGATGTTAAAATACTGTTGGGGGATTTTAATGCGAAACTTGGAAACGAAAGCTGGCATCGGGGAACCACTGGAGGGCACAGCCTCCATGTGAAATGCAATCATAATGGACAACGATTAATTGACTTCCCCAACAGCAGAAATCTTGTCGTAAGCTCCACATGTTTCCCGCACCGAGGCATTCACCAACAGATCTGGAAATCACTAGACGCATATACCGCCCACCAAATTGGGCACCTCCTCATTCATAAAAGATGGGCATCCAGTGTATTGGATGCGCGATCCTATCTAGGAGTAAACTGCGATTTAAACCATCACTTAGTGAAGGCAACATATCGGTACAAAATTTCCTCAGTGCACCAATCGGGAATCAGCCCGACTAAAATCTACGTGGCTGATAAACTCCTTAGCGGCGCAGGCATATACAGCCGCCCAGGAGGAAAAGCTGTCACCTATGCTACACGACATTAGCAACACATATGTACAGGGTTCTGCGGAGAACTTAAAGTCACCATCAGGGAAGTCGCAGAGAAGGTCTTGGGATATACTTCCCGGCGAACGTGAATTGACTGGTTTGACGATTAATGCAGAATGTCAAATTTATCCAACGTGCAACCAGAGCCAAAAAAGAAAAATATGACGTGTTACGGCGAATTTTGAATAGAATAATTAGACGTAAGACATGGTAATATCTTGACGAGCAGTTGCTGAACATTACTGAAAACCTAAGTAACAGAAACACCAGACAAGCACATAGATTAGTGAAAATCGATTATCAATCCAGGACTAGCCTCTCCAAGGACAAAGATGAAAACATCATCAGCTATGCCGACACACTCAACAAACGCTGGCCGTCCAATTTTGAAGAGTTTCTGAATTCGGCACCTGGGCGCCCCATACAATGGCGGTATTGGTGATCCTGGCGTGACTACACATCCTTCGCCAGCGAAAGAATTTAATTTTACTGTGCGGTCACTTAAATCAAACAAGGAGCCGAGCGCAGACGGGATTCCAACCGAGGTGTTAAAATCCCCGATACACCAACTATTGCTGCGAATCTGGGAGGACGAGGCGATCCCAGAGGACTGGTGCAGGAGTATCGTCTGTCCCATCCACAAAAAGGGAGAAGTACTGCGTTGTGAAGACTACAGACGCATTTCGCTAGTCTGCTCGTTATGTTATACTGACGAGAATTCTGGAAAATAGGATAAGACCATACGCCGGACGACTCATTGGCGAATACCAAGCCGGTTTCAGGCCGGGTCGCTCCACAACCGACAAGTTTTTTACCGAGTTGTATGAACTGTACGATGAGCTAGTGGGTAGGACATGTCCAACGAATGTGCGACGATCGCATGCTTAAAAAGGTTATGAACGGATAAAGTGCCGTCGAGATTACGAGCAAGGCCGAGAGCACGGTGGGAGGGCACAATATATGCGGATACCGAGTAACTACTGGGCTTCCAAGATTGGAGGACGTGGTCACGTGACCGAGATAATTGGAGGGCAACGATCCAGGTGGCCAGAGCCCGACGTCGGGCTACAGTGCCATCATGGTGATGGTGACGATGGATTTACGATATAGTCTGAGGCGGTTCGAATTAGATTGTACGATTCAAGGCAAACACTATTCTAACAGGGGTTCCACTTTAATCCTTGATTTTCCAATAGTTGATACACTTAGTTGACAACAGATTCAAAGGGCTACTTATCAACTTGCAGCCAATGAAATGATTGAACAATGACACTGAGATCTTTCGAAGCTTTTATTTGGCCTTGGAATAAGCATGAAGGACGATTTTGGCGGTTGAATTAAAAACTACTTTGCGATAATAGTTTCAACCTTAAAATTCAAGGCAAACCACCAAAGATCAGTGTCGATTGAATGAAGTCAGCCCACTTCAAATTTTTAGTTGAAGCAATGAACAATTCGGAACCAGCTTCACAACTATATCTGAGCGACGTTCCAAGGACATACGCAAATTCGAAGTCGAAAGCTGTCGAAGTGGAAAAAGTATAGTTACCTTTAAACCAAGATGCTTCAACAATTAAATAGATATTTCATGTATCCATGGTTAATAAATCGTCTTTCAACAAGACCACTTGGAGGTATCATCTCTCGAAGAGGAGTAGATTTGTCCAATTGAGTTTTGAAGTTTAATTGCGTCGTACTCCAACCTCCTAAAAAAGATTCTATAAATTTTCAGTTTATTTTGATTAAAAAGTTCGATGACTTCAACAACCACCATTCATTGCACATCAAAATAAAAATCTGAAGAACAAAAACGCACATCTCAACTTGGCATTTAATTAATATTATTTTTTCCCATGTTCCTTTTTATTGCTTTCCATTCATGTTGATATCAACAAAAAAAAAAAGTTGAATCAATTTCATTTCACGTGGCTCGCACAGCCATTGATATTCTGAGAACTCACTTCGTTACTAAGCGATCTCATCTTGAATATTAAGCACCTTCCAAAATCCGCTTAACCAAAGTTGGCTAATAAAGTAGATCATGGAACGCGTGGCTCTGGAAGAAAAAAACTGAGGACCGCGCAGACAGCCTGGAGTCAACAACCGTGGGGACACAGTGTACCCATGTATTTTCCTATGCCTGGGGCTTGTTTTAAAGACCACCATAATTAAGGTAAATTGCTTTATTAAAATTAGATAAAAAACAGTTTAACATAAAGAAATGAAGCTCTGCCTTCAGTAAATTATGGCGACACGTTGTCTAGTTGACCCGATGCCTCACAAAAAAGCAGTTAGCAATTAATTAGATGGTTTTATTGGATCCCGATCGCAAGAAAAGATATAGAGAGAAAAGTTACGCAACAGCGGCTATAACGGGCAGGTGTTGAACAAGTTCTTTCGTTCTGGGAAACCAAGATATTGTTCCAACCAATGGTATCACCATTTTTAGTCATCCATCACAATTCCGTCGGAAGACAAGTAAATATTGCCAATACATATCTGCATCTTTCATATCTTCTGAAATTCGATTCAAACAAAAAATGTAATTACTCCTTCCCTTCTGCCGGAGCATCATGCATTTTGGTAAGAAATTAACCTTTTTAAAACCAACATTTTATTGAAACCAGTTTGCATGAGCGCATAGATTACCAGCGTGTGGAATCCTCGGCCACTAGAATTTCCACGAGGAGGAGCCACCGCTAAAAAAATTAAAACTTGAGGTGGAAATAGTTCCAGCCGCCTCTTAATCCAAAAGTTGAAGTCCATACAATTTTTCACGAATTTTTCCCGTTATCTCGTGTTCCGGGATCATAGCATGAAACTTCTTGCATTTCCGCAATCTGGGTTGCCTCCGCTTTCGATCAAGGTAGTGTAGGTAGGTAGCTATCAGTGGCCGCTCCGAGGAGCCCAATTAGCGCTTTGGTACGCCGTTTTGATGCCACAAACTCCTTGACTTGGCATAGCTTGTAAGCCTTCGCCATCTCAGGCCCGCGGCTGCTAGGTACTGCGAGTAGACTCCACCCCCGACAGCCGCCAGCGGAACACCGACTGTATTCCCCGAGGGACTGCCAAGAGCAGAGCCTTGTCTGGCCAATCCGTCAGCCCGCTCATTCCCCTCTATGTTCCTATGCCCGGGAACCCAGAGGGAAGTGACCTTGAGCATGTCGCCCAGACGGTTAAGCGCGTCTCTGCGCTGTCCCGACCAGCCGGGCTGTCGGTCAGAATGGCTATGTTACGCTTGGGGCTCGAATCACGCTCCAGCCATCGACAGACTTCCAATATCGCCAGTACTTCCGCCTGGAATACACTGGTGAAACCTGGGAGACCATATGACTTGGAAACACCGTGTGTATTCGAGAAAACCCCCGCGCCGACTCCATAGGCCATCTTTGATCCGTCCGTAAAGAATACCGTGTCATAGTCTTGCAACACGCCGCCGGTTTTCCACTTTGCCCTGGTTGGAAGGTCCACAGCAAAGTTTCTCGTGAAGTTCAGCTTGCGTGTGACATAGTCCGTGGGGGATGCCCAGATTTCTGGAGGTATTTCATCTAGGATGTTGCTGTAGCCATAGGACTTCGCTGTCCAGCATCCGGACTCACGTAGTCCCACGGCACTGCACGCTGCAACATATTTGATGTGGAGGTCTAGGGGGAGGAGATGCAGGAGTACATTGAGAGCATTTGCCGGGCAGGACTGCAGAGCCCTTGTAGCACCTGCACACGCGGTTCTTTGAATCCTATTAAGCTTCGTTCTATTGTATTTCTTCTTCAAACCTGCCACCATACAATAGAGCCGTACGTCAGGATCGGACGCACTACAGCGGTGTACATCCAGAGAACCATCCCCGGCCGGAGACCCCATTTCTTTGCAAAGGTTCTCTTACAGGCATAGAAGGCTATACAGGCCTTCTAAACCCTCAGTTCTATGTTCAACCTCCAATTTAACTTAGGATCCAGGATTACACCCAGATACTTTACATTAGAGGAAAGAACCAATCTTTGTTCATTCAGCCGTGGTAGATGGCATTCAGGTATCCTTGTCTTGGTGGTGAATAGTATCAGTTGCGTTTTGGTTGGGTTTATGTTGAGTCCGCATCTTGCGGCCCACAGGCACACCTTTCGCAATGCTCCTTCCATGATGTCGCTCATAATGGACAGAAACATCCCTGATACTAATATCATACGCCACCACCTTCACCCCGCTGCTGTCCAATGTACGTAAAATTTTGTCCATTACTATTAACCAGAGCACCGGTGAAATGGCGCCACCCTGGGGCGTGCCTCTGTTCAAAGCTCTGGTCAAGTGGTTGCCTCCCAGATCCGACTGGATTATCCTGGTACTCAGCATGGATATAATCCAATGCGTGAGATACCCCTCCAATCCAATACCGGTCAAGACTTCCTTGATGGCGTTGGTACTGACGTTGTTGAAAGCTCCCTCTATATCCAAGAAGGCAGCAAGGGTATACTGCTTGTACTGCAGCGACCGATCAACCGTGCCAATTACCTCGTGGAGGGCGGTTTCTGTGGATTTTCCTTTGAGGTAGGCATGCTGGGGAGAAAGGCGTTCTCTCCATAATCGTCTTTAAGTGAATGTCCAGGACGCGTTCTAGGGTCTTCAGCACAAAAGAGGTCAGGCTGATTGGTCGGAAGTCCTTGGCGGATTCATGACCAACCAAACCACTCGTGCGCGCCTCTAGGACTGCGGTACGTATCCTAAAGAGATGCAGCTCCGGTGAATCTCAACAAACCACGGCACAACCCTTTCCTGCTGCTTCTGTAGCATGACTGGCATTATGCCATCTGGGCCTGGAGATTTGTATGCGGAGAAGATGTCCTCGGTAATTACCGATTTGATAGTCTCGCACAGCTGGGGTTGCCGCAAACCCTTCAAGCACGGTTCTGACTCAGAGTCCTCCTCGCTGGAGGGAAAGTGCGTTTGAACTAGCAGCTCCAAGGTTTCGCTAGAAGATTCCGTCCAGGAGCTTTCCGACTTTTTAAGGAAGGATGGGCTCTTATGTTCCTTGGACAGAATCTTACTTAGCCTCGCAGATTCACTATTGCTTTCGATATTCTGACAATAATCCAGCCAAGACCGCCTCTTAGCGGTCCTGATGGCCGACTTGCACTTCTTCAGGCAGTCCTTGTATGACTGCCAGTATTTTTGCCTGTAGCAGATGTTGAAGATTTCTCTGGTCAGCTTCCTGAGGCTAGGCAGGCAGGATTTTTTGCTGTACTTAGGAGGGCGCGAGACTTTAAAGGCGGTATCAAATGCCTTCTCCAGAGCCCCGACCTTTGACTCCTGTTCATCTGTCGTGCCAATCCTACCAATTTGCGCACCGGGAGTTTGTTGTTCATTACCTGACCAAACTTTCTCTAGTCGATCCTCCTGGGGTCTCTAAAGGGCTTTGAGACCTCTGCGGCGAGATCTAGACTGAGGAGTATCCAACTGTGGTCAGAGAAGGATCTCTGGTCAGACACTCTCCAGTCCTCCACCCTAAGAATCCCGTTGTCGGTTATTAGGGTGATATCAAGGACCTCCTCCCAACCGTCACAGTTCTCCGAGCAGGGGAAATGAAAGGTTGGTGTATTGCCCCTGTTACACCACGATAGATTTGAAGTAATAATAAAATCGAAGAATGACTCACCCCTTTCGTTGCTTTCGGAGCTGCCCCAAAGCGTATGCCTTGCATTTTCATTTGGTGTTATGGTGTTCGTAAGTTGTTGTAGTTTTTCTGGCGGAGCTGATCGGTCGTGAGCCATGTACGCCGAGGAAATATACACGTTCTCTGCCCCCACCTGCTCTAGCTTGACCACAACTAGGTCACTGGAACTAAGGTCCGGGCACAGGAAAGCGTGCAGACTCTTCCTCGTAAGAATACATGCTCTAGGTTTAGCCTGATCAGCGTCTCCTGTGCTGTGGAATAAATTAAAATATTTGCTTTGGAGCCCTTTGATGGTTCGGTCGCTTCCAACCCAGGGCTCCTGTATTAATGTGATGTCGATGTCTTCCTCTAAGAGGAAGACGAGCAGATTAGCCGAGGTGCACTTCGAGTGCTGCAGATTTATCTGCGTTACCCTCAGCATGATCTGCTTACGTGGGGGTTTGTCAGCCCCCGTCGGACCGTCGATCATCATCTCCTCCAACAGCTCGTTGGCTGTGTCGATTGGGTCTAGGTCGTCGTCCGGTTTTGCAGAGCGGAACACTTTTACTTTGGCATTCCTGACTCTGAACCACACTTTATAATCGGCCTTTTTCAGTGGCTCTAGGCACTCCTCGTTTATGCGGAGTAGTACAGGCTGGCTGTTTATCTGAGGTTCCTCCTCCTTGATAACAACCCAGTCGTCCATGGGAATCCCGGGGTTGTGAAAGCGCAGGAAATGGACGAGCTTGTCCTTCTCCATGCGGATCTTCGGCAACCAGATGCGAGCGACCGGTCTTCTGGGCATCTCGTCGTAAGGGATGATCTCGAGCTTAACGTCCTCCCAGGCGTCGCTGCTCTTAGCGACACACGAACTGAGAAAGTCCTTAGAGAACTGGCCCATGCAAGCTATTACGTGGAACCCACTGACCACCTGAGATGAATCAAAGTGGGGGATGAGTCTCGGATGTTTGCCTCCGGTCTCCAGGAGATGCTCATAGACCATGCCGGACAGCCTAGCCTCAACACTGGTCCACACCTCCAGCGTTAGTTTGCCGCTAGCAGGAATCGCCATCCGGCAGCGCCACACGTAAGTGACTCCTATCGACGTCGCTGAAGGGTTTCGCAGTACGTGGCGCGCCGGCTGACGGTTGCTGTACAATTTCCTTCGGATGTTGTTTAGCGTCTGCGCTCTTGCCCACTCTGCTTCGCTTTTTATCTTGTTCGATCTCGTCTTGAGATCGATTGCGTTTTAGAGCGATGGGCTTCGCCTTCTGCTCGTCAGCCAGGCGTTTCCTATTGTATTCATCAACAATCGCCTGGTATTTAGCGAGGTCTTTTTCATCCCGCTCGTCGGCAGTACCGGCCTCCTTATTCTTGGCAATCTTGCCGAGAATATGCATGGCCTTCTGGTACTGGCTTTTTAGCAGGACACTCGTGGACCTTCGCTTCTTAGCCGGTTTTCGGCGATCGACATTCTTGTCTGTTTTCGATTTCGAGGGATCCCCTGACGCTGAGGGCTTCGGGTCAGGAGTACTATGTCTGGTACTCGCTACACCCAGCTTGATGGCAGTGAGTTTCAGACTGGAAGCCACTAGTCCGTCTGACACCTCGCTCCGGGAGGTCCCTGCGGTTGGTTTCAGCACAACGGTGCTACGGCTGGCACCGAATGTATTGCTTTCGACGGCCACTGTCTCCTGGCTGGAGGCCAGCAGCTCGTCCTCCGATGATGCGCCTGGAATCATCGCCTCCTCTTTTATCGTCGTTTTTGTTTTTTTTTTTGATAATTGAATGCATGTCTTGGTCCCATGAGTAGTCCGGGAAGAATGTCCACCCTGGCTGGCCCGGCCACCAAGGTAAGGGTCTTATTTGAAACTGAAGGTGTCCAAGGTATTCAGAGTTCGCATACTAAAGACCAAGCTCCCCATTGGCCACGCAGCCCTCGGCGTATGCTGTTCCACCTTGGCTT
The DNA here is from genome assembly GCF_905115235.1 of Hermetia illucens. Lineage (NCBI taxonomy): Eukaryota > Metazoa > Arthropoda > Insecta > Diptera > Stratiomyidae > Hermetia > Hermetia illucens. The sequence goes on along the minus strand of NC_051851.1, from coordinate 160,341,821 downwards.
AGGGTCCTATTAGCACCTTCTCCGGTGCAGGGAGGACGATCCCCGGGCTGTTGCTTCAGTCCATCCCCCCGCCAGATCTACTTGCCCCTAGCACATGACCAGCAGACAAGCAGATCCTCGTCGGTTGGATGAGCCTACTCCCAGCCCGGCCCTACACACTCTTGGCCCGCCCGAAGACGGTTTCCAGCAGCCACCACGCGGAGGTCGTGTGAGGACTTAACTTTAACCTGAAGCATAATCAGACCGGGCCGCCTCGATTAAGGTATCAACCACGGAAATCCGACGATTTTGCATTTTTGGCCATTTTGTCGACCCGAGGGTCGTGGTAATTTTCAATTTTCTTGCATTTCAGCCAGCCTCTCTGGCGGCCGATTTTCGGCAATATCTCGCATTCCCGGCATCGTAGCGTGAACATTTTTGCATTTTCGCAATCTGTGTAGCCTCCGCTTTCGATCGAGGTATCGCCCACGGAAATTCCAGGATTTTGCAATCTGGTAATTTTGTGTTCCCTAAGCTTGTGGCTTGGACCGTTTGTATGGTGTTTGCCACATAGTTTGGCTGGATTTTTTCATTGTATCCTTCTAGCCTACTGCTTAGGGTAAACTCAAGGATATACTCGGCTGTTCGATTAATGTCGCTGCGAACGTAGATCTCATTGCGTGCGTTTGCCTTAGATCTGAGGAGATGTGGTGGTGCCGTACTATCAAACCGCCCCATTGGCCTAGGAATATAATCCGGTGAGATTCGGGTATCGTCTACTGAGAAGTAACCTGATGATTTCCTCTCGCGCTCTGCCTGGCTTCCAATGGTGTTTAAGCAGCCACGAGGCATCCTGCGAGAAACTCTGAAAAACGTAGTCATATATTTCAAGCCGGACTTAAAGATGATCTGGGTTCTTTGTTTTTGGCATGAAGAGTTCCATTTTTCCAGCGTAGTTCATCCTAGCAGACCATGAGTCTCATCCAGGTACACCTTGCCAGGACTATTCCAATTCCATTTCTGGAAATCGTCATTGTAATTACTGAAGATGCAGCTTTTAAATGAAAGGAATTCACTTGGACCGGCTTAGTGCTGGTCATTGGCTCCAATGTTTGCTGGAGTTTTATTCCATTGTCGGGGTGTCCTCCCCCTCGTTCAGTATGGAACTGTTCTGTGACTCGGTGTCCTAGTTGAGACTTTGGATATCCATCTTCTGGGTTAATCTCCGCTGCCCTCTGCTTCCTCCCATTCGCCGTTGAAGATTTAGGTTTATCCTCTTGAAGTCTTCTCCTGGAGTTCTTTGTTAGTCAAACCAGTTAAGGGTGATTTTGCCTTATTTAATTGCATAGAGATAAAGCCTTCGTATCTTTATGTTTTTCCATTTTTTACTGAATCTTCGGCGTTAACAGAAAGTCCACTTTCCTGTCTTCTGGCCATTTGCTTGTTGAACTGGGAAGGCTTCCAAATCTGGCTGTAAAACAATTATAATTCTAAAATCTCCTAATTCATATAATTCCTATCTTTCCCAAAAATCGCCCACTTCATTCAGTGTTACATTGTCTGCCCGACTTGGACATTTCCGCATCCATTAATTTTTTTTTGGTGTTTTGAGGAAAATTCCGAGCAGCTTCTTTACATCCAAACTAAGAGTGGAAGTATTTACTTCTTTTCACTTCATCAAACCGCCCGAAGGATACATATGGGCGATTCTGTCTGATCCCAGCTAGTGTCAAGCGAAATTGAGAAGAAAGTCATTTTATTGCTATCGAAAGTTGGCAATCATCCAATTTTTTTACTTAGTCCCATCGGCTGGCTCTATTTCTTCCCAGTGTCCTGCTCCCAAAAATTCCTCTAACATCCAGAATAGTTTGAATGGTGCAGGCCAACCCCGAACATTGCAACTGTTCAAATAATCCTTTCATCGTGGACACTTCAACAGTGCTTTTTTCGGGAATGGAAGGAAACTAATGGCGTGATCTGGGATAGTAACAATACTCGGTCCTGTTGCATTTTGCTGACCATATGAGGTCGAGGACTATAATCTCGTTGCAGATTGGGCGAATTGTTGTGGTTTTGTCATCTGAGATCAAGTTGCGGTTTCTTACCGCACGCCTTTATTGTCCTTGGGTTTGGGTGGGCAAATATGAGGTTTCTTTTTAAATTTGTGTGATTTTGTTCACGACACAGCTCTTGGTAGTTTGAAGGAGCTTTAATCCTTGAAAGCAAATACGAACTTCAAATATTAGGTGAATCCGTTCTTATAATATTTGTCAAAGCATCTTGGAATGCTCGAATGCTTTCTGAGGGGTTGATAACTGGGACAATCTCTACCATCCTCAACAGGACTATTATTCTTGGACGTCTATTCCAGGAATCAAACCTGACATGACGGCTCAGTAAAAACTGGTAAGTCAGGTAGTGAGTAAATAATTTGGCGAGGTGAATTCACTTTCAGGAAATTCAAAACAAAATAAATTTGTACGATTCCAACCCTCGCCCATTAAATCACCCTGACCGCTGCGAGCAAAAACCCAACAATACAATGAAAAGCCACGGGAAAGTCCTTTTCCTCCCTTAGCTCAAGTTACGACAACTTCACTTGTTGCATTGCGAAAACTTCCTTCTATATTGCCAGGGATGTAATTGCATTTCCGGACCATGATTTAATTCATGCAGTCACGGAACCGTGGAATTTTTAGCTAGTTCCTGACTACAACACTTCCCAGGGTGTAAAGATGTTGACTCGCACAGGAAGCGAGTTGCAGAGTCATAACTCTGAATGCTGCCCATCTAGCTATCAAGGAGGCATGTTTCGCCTCCATGTTCATGTTGCTCATGTGGCTGTACAGTTGCGTATGTTATATCAATATGAGGAGATGCGGAAGCTGGGAATCTTGAGCGAGCATTTTTGCATACAAGGCTTGCATAAATTTGCTTAATTTCCTACGGCCACGGGGCATCAGCTGCTGGAGGAGCGATTCGGAGGATCACCAGAGCCTGGCATTTTATGGTACCGCAGCAGCAAAAAAGGAAGCATATGAAATACTTTCGCTTGTGGTGCATTGCTGGTGAGTTGTATTTATCATGTGCGAATTCCATGCCAAATCGTATGCAAATTGCCGGGGAAATATTCGTTTGATGATATTAGTGCTGGTATTAAAAAACGGTTCTAATATTGCAAAGTGCATTGTGGTGAAGTGGAAGCAATTTTATGTACAAACATGAAGCACTTCAAAGCGATTATTGTGGAATATTCGGCCGGAGTTTGAGTAACGTCCAAAATGTGGGTCGCAGATTTTAGTTGTCTTTGGAAAACTCTTCTTTTGTAATGGGACTGTGGGCTCTCGGGGAAAGCGTAGCTTTTGCCGGTCATTTGGAAAATGCAAGAAGGACGAAAAAGGCTTCTTTTGCAGTGATACAATTTCTTTGTCGGTAAGAGAAAGTACATTCATATTCTATATCCATAGATGGGGGATTGAGGCCATCAACCTTGATTGATCCCCATCGGGTAATGAAAGAAAATGGAAATCTATATTTTCAGGGTAACCATAAGAAAACACGGTGGTCAAAGGGTAGTATAGGTCCCAGGGCGAAACGTGGATTGGTACCCACGATGGAACATAAAACCTGGGAAATGCCTGCTGAACCAACACCAACAGCTCTACTACGAAACCCTATCTCCACCTCCACGTGGTGACCGCTGGGAGCTCTTTCTTAACGAAAAGCTACAGACGGAGAAGGATGAAGGCGAGTCTCCCGAGCCTAAAACCGGGACAAATTGTACCAACTGGTCCTCCAGGTTGGGGGTTGGATAGGGCTGACAACTCTACAAGGAAAGCAACTTGTTACGAAGCCACAACAGGAGCCTTGGACTGGACGGATTACACAATGACGAACCCGGCAACGACAACGGAATAACGATTTGCGCATTTTCTCATGGAACGTGCGCTCCCTATACAGAGATGAAGCTGATGAGCAGCTAGCTGATGGACAGGGACCGGTTTCTTGGAGAAGAGCCGCTACACCATATATTATAGTGGCCATCCAGTAAACCATGTGCTCGGAGTAGGTTTCTTAGTCAGCCAAAAAATGAAACCTGCTGTTAATGGCTTTGAAAACATAAGCGAACGGCTATGCACTCTGCGCTTGCGAGGCAAGTTTAGAAATATAAGCCTCATAAACGTTCACGCCCTTACAGAGGAAACTGCAGAGTCGGAGAAGGATACCTTCTACGAGGCAGCAGAACGAACCCTCGAAGCCTATCCCAGATATGATATCAAAATCATACTTGGAAATTTTAACAGCCAAGTAGCCTTGATGAATGCCAGAACATATAGGGGGGCCAATATAGACTGGGATCACTATCTCTCTATCTCTCTATCTATCTCGTTGGCATTGTGCTCCGAGCTCGAATAACAACACCACCTAGAATCCCCTCTGACAATCAGATGAGAGTGAACACAGAAGCCATCCACAACACAGCCCTCCGCGACGCCTATAAGAGGAAAATGGATGCCGCAATAATCGCAGTCAACAGAGGACCTGGAGATGTAGCATTAATAAATGATCTTCACAACTACCTGAAGAACGTTATCATAGATACGACCACAAAAATACTTGGCCCCAGTCGCAAGAGGAGTCGGAGCGGCTGGTTTGACGATGAATGTAAGCTAGCAACGGAACGGAAGAATGCTGCATACCAAGTAATGTTGCATTCTCAAAGAAGGCGGGCACGCGCAGAGACTTATCACGAACTCCGTCGAGCGGAGAAGCGACTTCACAGACGGAAAAAGGAAGTCTGGGAGAACCAACAAGTCTGTGAACTAGAAAAGTACAGGGAGCAACCGCACCAGGCGCAGAAGTTTTACCAACAAGTCGGCAGGATGAAGCCTTATACACCACGATGCTCATCCTGCCGAGACAAAGAGGGAAATCTGATTTCCGACAGAATAGGCATATTGGAGCGATGGGTTGAGTACTTTGGTGACCTACTGAACAACCAGAACATCGGCGAGTTGGAGGTCCCGCCAACTGAAGACGACGGACAAATACTGCCACTACCAAGTATGGGAGAAACAGTCCATGCAATTCATCAGCTAAAAAATCATAAGTCGCCGGGAGCCGATGGAATTATAGCCGAATTGGTGAAATATGGAAATCGACCAATTACACCAAGTGGTTCATCACCGGATGCTCAAGGTATGGGACAGCGAATCAATGCCTGACGATTGGCGACGAGGCATAATCTGTCTCATACATAAAAAGGGAGATATCACACAGTGCAGCAATTATAGAGGTATCACGTTGCTGAGTACCATCTCTAAGATATTCTCCACTATCTTGCTAGGCCGGATACACCCATACGCCCAGAACATCATTGGCCCATACCAAGGCTTCACTCCAGGCAAATCAGATCAGATTAGATTTTCTCTGTGCGGCAAACGATGGAAAAACTGTTGGAATATGGACAACAGTTGCACCATCTATTCATCGGCTTTAAAGCTGGCTATAATAGCTTAGCCAAACCTGTACACAGCCATGAGCGAATCCGGTATCCCGACGAAACTTATAAGACTGACTAGGCTGGCCCTGACCAATTTGCGAGGCTAGACAAAAGCCGCAGGATCACTCTCAGGACCATTCGACATCAACAACGGTCTACGACAAGAGAATGCCCTAACATGCGTTCTCTTTAACCTGGCCCTGGAAGAAGTGATCCGGGATGCTGAGGTAAATGCAAGAGATACGATCTTCTTTAAGTCCACCCAACTACTGGCCTATGCTGACGATATCGACATCATGGGAAGAACCACTCGAGACGTATAAACTGCCTTCATCCAGATCGAGCAGGGGATGACTGGCGCGCGATCTTGGGCTGCACGGATTGGAGAATACAACTTTGAGACTGTTGATATTTTCTCCTATCTAGGGTCGAAAATCACAACCGATAACAGCTATGATGATGAAATCTGCGCACGGTTGTTGTCAGCCAACAGAGCCTATTTCAGCTTGCAAAAACTGTTCCGCTCAAAACGTCTCACCATAGGGTCAAAGCTCTTAAAGTACAAGACAATGATCTTGCCAGTCGTCATGTATTCCTCGGAGACTTGGGTTCTTAGCAAGAAGAAATGCGATCTCTTGGCCGCATTCGAGAGAAGAATCCTCTGAGGAATTTTTCGCCCCCTACATAAGGATGGACGATTCCGCAGCCTACATAACGACGAAATCTATGAGCGATACCATGATTTGTGGATTGTGGTTGTGGATAAAATCCGGCTCAATAGGTTACGATGGGCGGGTCACTTAATCCGTATGGATGAGGATGATCACACCCGGAAAGTCTATAAGGGCAATATCTATGGTAGAAAAAGAAGACGAGGCAGACCCTGCCTAAGATGGAGCGATGGCGTAGGCCAGGACGCCAGACAGCTTTTAGGGATATCGAATTGGTGGACCTCGGTGCAAAACCGGAATGTCTGGAGTTCCTTATTAAGGCAGGCCTAAACCGGATACCGGTTGTTGCGCCGTTGATGATGATGATTCGGCTGGAGTTTGAGTAACGTCCAAAATGCGGGTCGTAGATTTTAGTTGCCTTTCGAAAACATTTCTTTTGTTATGGGACTGTGGGTTGAAATAAGGCTCTCAGGAAAAGCGTAGTTTTTGCTGGGATATTTGGAAAAAGTAGGAAGGACGAAAAAGGCTTCTTTTAAAGTGGTAAAATTTCTTTGTCGGTAAGAGAAAGTACTTTAATATTCTATATATAGATGGGGTTTACTAGAAACGAAGACATCAAGCTTGACAATGGGGAATTAAAAGAAAACCAAAATCTACACTTTCATTGTGGTCAAGCAGTGCACTGCAGGATAGACTGACGCGGAATATGGCTACCTGAGGCCAACCTATCTCTCTCCGAGAGTGAACTGTCTCTCCTCTAGGGCGATGTGGGGCTTTTCAGGGAACAAGCTTCTCCTCTACCAAGACCGTTAGTGAGTGGTGATAGCCACACCTTGCACGAGGTGACCCTACTATTAACAAAACGATACGGATCTAGACTGGCGAGTAGAAAAACACCTCCCCAATCCAGGGTGTTATGCGAACCGTGCCCATTGGATAGTTTGCAGCCGGCTTTAACTGATTGTATTCAAACGATACCTGGTCGCCACAGTGAACAGGTTAGACTTTCCCGTGTTATGGGGCTATAGCACGGCGGACCTCCTAACCTCCATACTCATGGGAACCAAATGAGTGCCAGCAATAAAAATAAAAAACTAGACCCAATAAAGCACAAACGGGTCAATCAGGCGGAGGCACGTCTACGAAATACTGAGAGCCAGTTGATTATACCCAAGAAGGGAGAAGTTCGGATTTCAAGCAGGGAATCCAAGGTCAACATTGGTATACTACAACAAACGACACTGCTCAAAAAGCAGGGACTAGCAATCTGTCTCGATCAGACGTCAGGAAGAAGACAGGTCTCAATGGCGCAGGTGGTAAGTAGTATCTGCGCTACCTGAAGGATGCCCTGAAACCAGAAGAGGCTTTTAAGAAGGCTCAGGATAGACCTAAGCCATCTTTACCGGAGCCGAGAAAGCGGAGGCAGAAGAGATTAGTCCGAAGGAAGAGAATGCTCTCAAAAAATCCAAACCTAAACCCGAGGGGGAAGAAAACCCGAGCAGATCAGGGGTGAAAGCAGGAATCAGGAAGCCCGCCATTAGCTATGCAAGGGCATTCGACTGGCCATACTGCCAAAAATGTTTCCCGAGCAAATACTCACTCGTGAAGAGCAGGAAACCATTGAAGATCTTGTCGTCACGCAGATGTGCAAGGGATGGATTTCTAAACTTGCGTTCACTAGGATATGCTTTCGCCCAGGTCTTATAATGGTGGACTGCGCGACAGAAGACACTGCAGAATGGATTAGGACCATAGTTCCTAAATTGCCAGGCTGAGAAGGAGCAGAACTGTCAACATGAGCTGGGGATGATATACCAGGAGCACATATGGTAACAGTTTTTCTCCCAGAAGCCGCGACAATAAAGACGGAAGATCTCATGGGCCTCCTAATCGCGCAGAATGAGGATCTCCATACGTGATTATGCAGAGCTTTTAGAAACAAGGTGGAGGGAAAGGGTAAACTCCTCACGATCGGGGTAGATGACCGATCCCTAGAGGCAATCAAACACCGGAGTTGCCATATAAACTATCGATTTGGCAACATACCCGTGCATGTGCACAGGGAAAAGCCGAGGAAAGACACCTCGGAGGCGACACCGGGTGAAAAACACACCAAGGTCCCCGAAGAAGTCTCGAAAGCCATGGAGGCGGAAAGACAGCATGGACAGCGACGCGCAGGAAAGCGCCATGTCGGAGGAGGGGAGCAATACTACGACAGTGGAGAAAAGAGCTCCAAACAATATCATCTTCACCGGAAATGGAAATCTTCCAAAGACACTGGTACTATTGTGTGGGAGTTTTACCCACTAAAATCACCCCCTAACTCCTGCTCTCTTCGCCGCGGAACCACCACAAAGCATTTCGTCGGGAGGTGGACATGACTCTAGTCTCTCCCTTCGCCCATCGATTGCATTCGCAGCCTCCTCCTCTGTCCCTCTTAATCTTCACTGAATACAGCCAACTATGTCATTTACTGCATTTCAGCTCTCCTGGCATGCAAGCATTTAAACATTTATATTTTCCGGTCCTATTGTTCCTCCCAATGTCTCCTCTAAACTCTGCCTTTCCTCAGCGAATCTAGGACAATTGAAGAAAACATGCTCCGGATCCTCTGGAATACCGTCAAAGCTGGTGTAGTTGAGTGAGCTGTCCAGTTTAAACCAATAGAGGTATTTACGGTAATCGCCATGTTCCGCGAGAAATGGCGTGAGATCATAGTTTATTTCACCATGCGTTTTCTGCGTCCACACCTTGATGCTGGGAATCAATTTGCGGGTCCATCGACCGCTTTTCGCCGGTTCCCACCGTTTCTGTCACCTTCTTAACGATTCCTCCCTTTTCGTGTTTTTCGTGTGCCGATCATAGAAAGAATCGGGTCCATCATGTGGGTATCATCTTATCGGCCAAAATGTCGATCGGCATCACTCTGGCTGCTGCATAGGCCGTTTCGTCCAAGATGATTCTATAACCACATCACACTCTTAGGGTGGTCTTTCTATATACTGCAGCATGCATGCGGTATGCAATGCAATTGACCAAATTGGCGATGCGTAAAGGAGTATAAAACCCACCGCCCCAGCTATAAGCAGTTAACGAGTGCATCGCGGGTCCCCAACATTTGGCATCATCTTTGCCAGGGCCATGCTAACATTGGACACCTTGGTACAAACATGTTACAAGTGCTGCTTGAAATTCAGCCTCGCATCTATCATCACTCCAAGGTATTTAATTGCTAGCTTTGAAGTGATGATATGCTTTCCCATTCTGATGCGGGCAGTGGGTTCCTTAGGCTGCTTCGTGATAAGCGCCGCCTCTGTTTTATCTTTCGCGAGTACAAGGCCTGCATCTTTCAGCCACTTTTTTATAGCAGTGATTGCTTCGGATGAATTCAATTTCACATCCGCAAGATCTTTGGCAAAAACAATTACCGCTATGTCATTGGCGTAACCCATTATTGTTACTCCGCAAGCAACAGGGACATTGAGGACATTATTATACATGATGTTCCACAATAGAGGTCCCAGCACAGAGCCTTGCGGAACACCCGCGAAGACAATGTATTCTGTGGTTCCGTTTTCTGTGTCGTACCAGAGCCTCGTATCTGTTAAGTAGATGTTGACTAGCACAGTTAAGTAACTGGGTACACCAATCGCCGCCAATGACCTCATTATAAGGTTCCAATTGGCAGAGTTGAACGCATTTGACATGTCAAGGGTAATCACAGCACTATACTTACTAGTACCACCCCTTCCGGTATCGAATTTTCAGCTAAGCCAGTGACCAGTTTGATGGCGTCGATCGTTGATCTGGCCGTGCGGAAGCTAAATTGTCGATCTGATAAGCCTCCAGACTTTTTACAGCCGGGAGCAATTTGTTGTAGATTATTTGCTCCAACATTTTCCCCACAGTGTCCAATAGACATATAGGCCTGCAGGAAAATGGATCATCTGGAGGCTTACCAGGTTTAGGCAGCAACACTAACTTTTGTCCCATCCGCCAAGCATGCTTCAACTGTACGAATATGTATGACCTTGACTTAACTACTTTACTTCTTACTTACTTATTACGTCGTTATGGGGGGTACTACAACCACATCTAAAGATATCTGTAGAATGTAACCCCTTGTGTTCTCCTGAAGGAACAAACCCTGCACGTTTTTTAGTAGCAGATTGGGACATGTAATTTGTGGAGCCCCCTGCCCTCTAAATCTCCCAATCACAACCCTGTAGGCGTTTCCCCCTGGGTCTAAATCAGCAGTCCCTCTTGCTTCGCTGTAAAGCGGGCTTCAGGTTTCTTTTGGCTTCCTTGTAAACTCGCTGTTTCGCCTCCTGGTCAATCCGACCTACTGGTCTCTGAGCCGCCCGTCTGGTCCGATGGCATGCCGACCAAAGATCTGACAATTCATTATTCCATCAGCAGTTGGGCCTACTGGGGAAATTATAACGTCTCGGCAATGATGAGTTGCATGCTTTCGCGATACACTCCGTGATATGAAGGCCTCTTTATGAGGCTGTGCCTTTTATAGTGTCCTGGTCCAACCACACATCTATGAATGTTTGCTCGTCAGTCGCTTTCGCAGACCTGGCGATTTCCAAACACTTGACCTGCTCTTCAGGTCAAAGATTATTGTCTGGTGATCACTATGGGTGTACTGTTGACTGACATTCTGGGACATATTGCGAGCTAGTGAAGAACTAACAAAAGTCAAATCTACAACCGAACCGGACCTCCTTTCCGGTAAGTATTAACTTTACCATCATTAGCCAATATGATATCTAACTGCAGGAAAGCCTCCAAGAGGGAACACCTTCTTACATTTGTCAGTGAACTTCCCCATTTTGTGTCCCATGCATTGAAATCACCGGCGATGACTTCTAGTTTCCGTCCTTTCACATCTAGAATCAATCTGTCCAGCATGTCCTCGAATTCGGCCAACGTCAGGTTTGGAAGAGCATAGCAGCTGTAGACGTATATGCCGTCTATTTTTGCCTGTACGAACCCACTTGTGGACTGCCTCATACATTCCTGTATGGCTTGGTCCCCGCATACGTACAAGGTCGCCCCACCTGTTGGATCGGCTACTCATACATTATTGTTAGGGTTTCTATAGGGTTCGCTAATTATAGTCACTTGCACTTTTGATTCATGGGTCGTCTGTGAGGACAGATCTTGCGCGACCTTCCAATGATTGAGGTTGATTTGGATCAACCTCATTTTCTCGTTATACTTAGCGGCTTTTTAAAGTCGGGGCACTTCCGGCCATATGCCCGCTGTCGGTCCCTCCTCCTCATCACACAATATGCATTTGGGATCCTTGTTACAATCCCGAGCAATGTGACCTGTTTCACCACGACGTCTGCATCGACTAGACCGATCAACTTCACTTGTGCACAGTCGCGCTAGATGTCCGTATGATAGACACTTGAAACATCTCTTCAATGAGATTTGCTCTCTAAATCGACAAACTATCCATCCAATACGGACCTTTCTGACATCCAGCAGTTTGCGCGCTTCTTTTGCTGGCAACCGCATGGTCGCCGTCTGTGTATCTCCATGCGCCTTTCTAAGGCTTACAATGAATGCCCCCTGCAAGTCATGTAACTTGAACTGCCCCGCAGGCAGTGCAGATTTCCGCCTTAAAAGTGACTTCATCTAGGTCCTTGCACAGGATAGCGATCTCATGCTTTTGAGCACGCACGGCATTTCCCCAAGTAAATTTTGAACTTGGCTGTGGAATCCTTCGACTTTGCTCTCTTTGGACGTTTTCAGTTCCATCATGAGATCTCCCCTTTCCCTTCGGATCCTGCTTACATCCCCCCCTCCCCCAGGATTTGCGATCAAGGTCAGCTTTCACTTTTCTTAGAATGTCTGCATAGGACGGATCCTCATTCTCTCCTTGTCCTTTTTAAGCTTCTTTGGTTCAACCTTAGTCCAACCGTGTATCTTTTGAGACGTCGGTTCCCTTGGTATTTTAGGTACTATTTTCATGCCTACCGAGGTTTTAGGGCCCTTCTTGAAAACGGGTGGGACGCCGTTTTGTTTATTGTTCGTCTTCCTTCTCCCAAACCCCCTTTTTCCTCTCCCCATCCGCGAGTATACGGTTGGGTGTCACCTTCGCCGGCTGCGTTACAGTCGAAGGAGTGATTTTAGGGCTCTTCTTCAAATCTGTCTCCTCTTCCCGTGATTTGTTGTATAGAACCCTGATGGTTCTCATCATATGCTTGATTGCTTGGTGCACGTTCTGTCTATCTTTGGTGAATTCTGACAACTCAATAATTTTCGGTCCAGGCAAAATGAAGGATGACTCTTCCAGGTCGGACTTCTGTTCCAAAGCCTACATTCTTCTTTCCGCACATTTCTAATTTTCTAGATAGCTTCGTAGGTAGGTAACTGGGTACCTCGGAAGGCACAAAGTTTATTTTATTCGATTGTCCTTGATTCTTGTAGGAACAGGAGTGCCTGGAAGAGATACTGCATTGGAAGTTAGTACAGAAAATTTAATTACAGAAATGGTGGAGTTCCAGGCAAACTGACAGGAAGTTAATAACATGGCAAGGCACATTCAACGTAAGTTGAAGAAAGCGGAAGAGGTGTGGAAGGTAAGTTTGAGAGCACGATTGACAGTCAATGAAAAATAGTTAAAGGTGAGCCTACCTAGCCTATGAGCTAGCTTTCGCTTTGGTTTACTCTCTCTCTCTAGACGAAGAACAGGCAGTCATTGAAGGTTACCACTAGTTTGAACGATTAGCTTCAGTAATAAGTGGACATATTCAAATCTGGGGGTTTTTCGAAGTTAATGTTATAGGAACAAATGGGATTTTAATAGGTGCTCCGCCATGTTACTCCACCACTATTAGAATCCTCAGTTCAGTTAGTTGCTACTGTCCATTATGAGCGACATCATGGAAGGAGCGTTGCGAAAGGTGTGCCTATGGGCCGCAAGACGGGGACTAAGCATAAACCCAACCAAAACGTAACTGATGCTATTCACCACCAAGACAAGGATACCTGAATGCCATCTACCACGGCTGAATGAACAAAGATTGGTTCTTTCCTCTAATGTAAACTATCTGGGTGTAATCCTGGATCCTAAGTTAAATTGGAGGTTGAACATAGAACTGAGGGTTAAGAAGGCCTGTATAGCCTTCTATGCCTGTAAGAGAACCTTTGCAAAGAAGCTGGGTCTCCGGCCGGGGATGGTTCTCTGGATGTACACCGCTGTAGTGCGTCCGATCCTGACGTACGGCTCTATTGTATGGTGGCAGGCTTTGAAGAAGAAATACAATAGAACGAAGCTTAATAGGAATCAAAAAACCGCGTGTGCAGTTGCTACAGGGGCTCTGCAGTCCTGCCCGGTAGATGCTCTGAATGTACTCCTGCATCTCCTCCCCCTAGACCTCCACATCAAATATGTTGCAGCGTGCAGTGCCGTCAGACTACGTGAGTCCGGATGCTGGGCAGCGAAGTCCTACGGCCACAGCAACATGAAATAAGATGAAATACCTCGAGAAATCTGGGCATCCCCCACGGACTATGTCACACGCAAGCTGAACTTCACGAGAAACTTTGCTGTGGACCTTCCAACCAGGGCAAAGTGGAAGACCGGCGGCGTGTTGCAGGACTATGACACGGTATTGTTTACGGACGGATCAAAGATGGCCTATGGAGTCGGTGCGGGGGTTTTCTCGAATACACATGGTGTATCCAAGTCGTATGGTCTCCCAGGTTTCGCCAGTGTATTCCAGGTGGAATTACTGGCGATATTGGAAGTCTGTCGATAGCTGGAGCGCGATTCGAGCCCGAAGCGTAACATAGCCATTCTGATCGACAGCCAAGCGGCTATCAAGGCCTTGTGCTCACCGACGACATCTTCCCGACTGGTGGGGCAGTGCAGAGACGCGCTCAACCATCTGGGCGCACGCTCAAGGTCACTTTCCTCTGGGTTCTCGGGCATAGGAGCATAGAGAGGAATGAGCGGGCTGACGGATTGGCTAGGCAAAGCTCTGCTCTTGGCAGTCCCTCGGCAAATACAGTCGGTGTTCCGCTGGCGGGTGTCGGGGGCGGAGTCTACTCGAACGACCTAGCAACCGCGGGCCTAAGATGGCGAAGGCTTACAAGCTGTGTCAAGTCAAGGAGAATTCGGCCCGCTTATAACATAGCTCGATCACGAGAGCGCTTGTGCCAGACGCGTGCAAATGCATTCAAGATTACGGCAGTCTGCACCATGCCGCTAGGCTCGGCATACCCTACAACTCGCATTGCCGAAGCTGCGGAGAAGGAAGAGAAACCCTCATGCACTTTCTCTGCGATTGCCCAGCTCTGGCTAGAGTCAGGCTGCGGACACTGGGTAAACCATTCTTTGGGGACCTCAGAGAGATTTGTAGCTGCAGGGTGGGAGAGCTGCTTTCCTTCGTGAATGCTACGGGCTGGCTCTGAAGATCCGAGCCGGCTGGACTCTGCTTCCCTGCTCCCATAACAACAGTCACGGTCTTAGGAGTTTGTGGCATCAAAACGGCGCACCAAAGCGCTAATTGGGCTCCTCGGAGCGGCCACTGATACCTACCTACCTACCCAGTTGCTACGAGCAATCTCCTAATATAGTTGAGTAAAAAATGTACATATTTCCAGCCGAATAAAATTAAAAGTAGATTACAACCTTTTCGTCGTATTTTCCTAGAGGAACTGTTTTCCACGTTCATAGAATTCACCCAAATGAATACGATTGAATCTATTTTAAAAGTGGATTCCACCGGTGGAACTTCCGGGCAGGTATCTCCTGTGTTTTTAAAAAAGAAACAAAATGCCAAGTTAGTGATAATATTTGCTTGGGATCATGAATTAAATATAACTACAACCAGAACCCTTTTAAAGTAAATTAAAAAAAGATACGCTGGCTCTTAAATAAATAAGTCAGGGTCGCTTCCCTCATGAACAAATAATGGATCCGGCTACCACTTCCGTTGTTTGTTGCCGTCCTCTCTGTCTGGAGTGAATTTCCCAAGTAATATTGTCAACTGCTCGTTAAAATAAATGTTTTCGTACGAAACGTAGACAAAATGCCATAGAATAAATCTGTGGTAATAACAGGAGTCGCATCAAACTTGCGGAAAACAACAATGAAATAAACAACAATACGAAGCGCACAATTGGGGGGATAGCATCAACAGCAAACAACATCCAGCAACAACTTTGATGGCGACAAGGACGACTAGGAAAAAGTTTTCCCTGAAATCGATCGACCAAGAGGTCCTTTCTTATTATAGGCGATATATTACCGTAAAATAAGTTTAGCATTCTAGTCAACACACACATATTTATGAAGACCCCGATACGGAGAAAACGATTCTATTTCGCTTACTGCTTTAGTTCACCCTGCCACGTACCCTTCCATTGCAATTTTTACTCACCTCCCCGATTCGTTTACGTCCTAAATCCGATCTAATGGTTGACCTTTCCCTCATCCCTTAACATTAGATTTCACAGCAGCAAACATCATCTCATCGATGGAACAGCAAATAGACAACAAAGTCAGGACATATAACCTAGGAACTATGAATTCCCGTTAGCAAGGAATTTAAGGCCCTGGTCCTTAATTCAATTTATAGCTCCCGTCCATGGTTGTAGTCTAGTCATAGCTGGAAGTCAGAAGCTTTCAGGTCGCGTAGTTAAACGAAAACAATAGACGCAAACATATGTGTGTGCCTGGAGGATTAGAAATCGAGAAGTTTGGGAGTAAGGATATCATCAGAAAGACAACGAGAAGGGTGTAGGCGAAGGGAATCCGGCAAAGGCGCCGTCAGTTTCGATGGGCACTGAAGGAAGGAGACTGGCATCCAACATGCGAAAAACATGAGAGTAGGTGTGGAAGGCCAGGACTCTTGGCACAACTGTACTGCGCTGGGATTATTTCCTAGGAGACAACATGGAGATATGAATGCCAGGATCTACTTAGTCGAAGTTTTAGTGCGTGATGATATGGCATAGAACAGCTGCTACCCTCTTGATGTGATACTTCTTGACTACTAAGTGGGCTTTATAGCTTATCAGTACAAATCCTTTGAGTTTAGTTCCGATCGGGACGATAGTAGTAGTGCAATTTTTAAAGTGTTTGTAGTCACATGGCTGTTACTCTGGAGTAGACATCCTTAATTGCGGATTTTGCAAGCCTGTGTGGGTGTAGTCAGCTGGGAGAGGGGTAAAAGTTTGGAATCTGCGCAAAAAAACTCTGATTCGGGAGTAATATAGTGTTGGTTTTGATAAGGACGTGTTTGGGTACAGGGTACTGGTAAATCAGTTCATAATTTTGGGAGACGTACGTATAAAAATGGTTCACACATTATTGTGAAAAAAGGCCCTCGAAAATAGTCCTAAAGTAGAGGGAAGACTGACAAACTGTGTATGTAGGTTGGAAAGCTACAAAGGATTTGATGATTTGTAGGTTCATAGAAGGAAAGAAATTGCGTCACATCCCGAAAGTATTACGTTGGATAGCAATAGTAAGGCAGGTGATTACTTAGAGGGAGACACTCTGAGCGGATAGAGGGCAATGAAGTCATACCTAACGATATCCCGGCGGTCCTTCTGGAATTGTTTAATTTCATCTCCATATAAAGATGCAGTTAAAGGGAGCAATCTTCAGAATGTTGGGGAGTATCAACCAGGGCGAGAGCTGCCCAAGTCAAATAAAGATTGGCATTCTAGGTCGTCCAGGGGGAGCTAGGGATATCTGCGGACTCTCACTACAGATTCTGTGAGGAGAGTTATGAAACCTTCATACATGCATACATTAACAGATGTATGGGACAGTAAGAGGAAATTTTACTAGCTTTAGGTACCAAACCAACCTTCTGTTACTCCTGTAATGCCCGAGCGACCTCCTCGTTAAGATAAGTTTCCTACAACTTGGTAAACACTTCCGGCCTGGACTTCACTCTCAACTTGGAAGCCATAATGTATTTGCCTTCTACTACCAGTAACCCCTCTCTAGTTTCTGAGTTTATTAGTATTCTTTGCCAAACCAAGTTTTGCTGAGCAAGTGCACATGATTTATACTATGATGATGAGGAACCGATCATTGCTCTCTAGAAATCCATCACATGCTTATATTTTTCTCAAAGCTACGTAACTTGCCTGAAGTTTCGTTAGAGATTTGTTATTTCCTACTTAATCAGTTTTACCTACTGCCATCTGGGAAATTGTTCACTTCGGCGAAGACCGGAGCGGAAGATATGGAGTTTACTATCGCTGGATCGCATTTCGTTCTGTATATAATTCACTCTGTGCTTTCTAATGTCTACATAAATGTGCTGGTCCATCGCTTTCGCCGAACAGATTGGCAGTTTTTCCCCTTTGCGACTTGTAGGTTTTCTACTCCTACCCTGCTGTTTCCATTGTGCCGATGCTCCACAAAATCTTTTTCTTTATCCAAAGTACAAGTTGGGTCAACTCCACCGTCCTTCCTGATACAGCATTCCACTCCTTTGTCTCCTTTATCACTTTCACCTGTCATTTTTACTGATACGTGCCTTTGCGATGTGACCAAAGCTAAAGCACCGTTAAGATGAAGCCTGCACACTAAGGAGAGACATAACTTAGTAGATTCTCACTCTCCTTATTGTCAACGGCGTGAGTGCTTCCTCTACTTGTAGGGTGATGATGGGGGGTTGTGGTCCACTGTAGGCTTTTTGCAGCCTTTTTACCGCTTACTGTGGAGGCCTGATAAGGTCAAACCCCTTTCCCAAGGCCTGACAAATCTCCTCCTTCGTGGTGACCTCATCTATATAAACATCTTTCTTCTTTATCTTTGCCTATTGTAACCCTCTCCTGTTTATGTCGGTTTCCTGCCATAAAGACTTTCAATTTGTCAATTTCAAAATGTCAATTCAATTCAAGAATTTATTCACGGTTACACCCTCAGATTTCATGAGTTCTAACTTAATGTCTCCTTTCTAGGACTGTCTAATGCGACTAGGATTACCTCCCAAATTGGCGAATTCTGAGTCTGATTTTACTCTCCTGAGAATCTTAGCGAAGATGATGACAACCTCCTTTCGTGTTCTTCTCCGATGTCTCCTTTGCCAAGGTGCTTCATTTCCCTGAGCTTCCACATCATCTTTCTGGGGTCCACTTCCTTTTCCGGAATGAGGGTAACGTGATTTTCACCGGCAGCTTCAGCCATCCTCCTCATGTGTTTTATTTTTTTGGTAGTTGAGCCTTTTCTTCTCTGCTTGCTCTCTTGACCCGTTTAACCGCTCAAGTAACCTTTTCCCCGGTCTCTCCTTCCCCGTATTTTGAGTGGCATCATTTGTGTTGTCTTGCTCATTTTTCATTCAATAGATTCGCTCCACTTTTCTCTTGGCCTTATATGATCCTTATATTCTGATGGAGCAGAACTCCATGATTTTGTTACACAGTCCGACAAAAGCAGCTCCCAATCGGTCGCTCTATCTTACGTAGCTAGACGTCATAGTTTCCTACTCTCTGCAACTTCCCTCTGCATCTCTCTCATGCAAAGATTCCGATAAGGCTGTCTGACAACACTTTCACCCCTACTCCACTGTTCTGTGCTCCTAGGAGAAATACTCGTCGTTCATTTTGGGAGAGTGGATTCCTTGCATAGCGCAGTAAACACATTGGAGTTGTCGCGCTTCGTAAATGGGTGAACTAACCACTATCCCGGATTGCTCGGTGGTTAGAGTGCTAGGCAGCAGAGGATCTCGGTTCAAATCTCATTACTGGTGGCAGAGTGATTTGTGTTGTAACTGGATGTCGGATACCCGTCGATTCAACTGTCAATCAGTGCCTGAGTCAAATCAGAATGATAATCTCTGGCAAGCGCAATGCTGGCCGAATAGTAATAATGTTTATCACTTTCCATGTACTAATAATATCGATGGCAAGATGCAACCATGGCGGACCGCGCTTTGGACTTCAAAATCCTTTGAGATTTTACCTCAATGCAGCATGTGCAATGTAACGCCGTCATATGTCACTCTGATAATTGCTATTAGTTTCCATGGAATGTCCAATCTGCGTATAGCAAGCCAGATACACTCCCTGTTCACATTGTCGAAGGTCTTCTCGAAATAGATGAAGAGCAGGCAAAGGGAAGATCTAAATTCCATGCACTGGTCTGGAATGATTCGCAAGGTGTTAATGCAGGAGGATTCGGAGCGGAAACCAGCCTGCTTTCAATCGGTCAAGTCTATGAGGTGTTCCTTGATAGGATCCAGTATTATTTCAGCTGCTATTTTAATGAAGGTAACGAATACCCCTCCGATTGTCGCATTGAAGACTAGTGCCCTTTATCGTAATCTTAACGACCATTCTCTTCTTCCACTTTCTGGAAGGAGCAGCTCTGCAGAAACTACAGGAGCAGTAGTGAATAATTCTGCAGGGATACCATTAAGTCTAGTTGCTTAACTTCGTTTGAGTGCATTGATAGTCCGAGATAATTTCTCTTCTTCTTGACAAGAGGCCAGTTCCTAATGCACTATGCTTTTCTAAAATTACTACTATCTGTGATGGGTTCTACTTCCCTCCCCAGCTTAATAACAAATTCTTTTTTATCACGGCGCACACTACACTGAATTTCCCGGGATTTTGCATAGCAGCAGCGCATTAACGTGTCACGCTCGTCATCTATAGCATCAACCAAAAGAGCCTTCAATACACTCCGTCCATCGATCCGTTTTCACAATTCCACACTTAACCTGGTCTTTTGACAATCTTTCGGGACGTAGTCGATGACCTGATAGTGTCCGAGAAGATAGTATTTTTCATGGCTACCCATCCATCCATCACCCACACCCCCCAGCCCCCCCATGCCTACTTATCTAAATTCTCAGGAGGATTATCCACAGTGTTTGCCATCCGATCAGCAAGGTAGCTCTTTCCATTTTCATGTGACAGTTGGATCATGTCAGTTCTAGATTTTGAACTTGGGTGGTAGCAACCCCCGGATCTTGTGAGAAACAGTAGACGAAACATGCAAACGATCATTGGATGGATCAATCTGAGTGCTTGTATGCTGTCACTCAGCTGAAACCCAACTAACCTAGTCAGCTCTGTGCCCGGGCAATGCGACTCCAATAACAAGAAACATCTGACTCTGCGGGTGTTTTCTGGATAAGATTTAACCTTTTTGAGAATATTGGTGTTTATGACATTATCTTTTTTGGAGATGATCATCAACTCCGGTCATATACTCCTTTTGGGTATCACTTTTTTCTTTGAACCAACCTTGGTCCACCGCACCTCCTTTTTTTCACTGAAGCCTACCCTGCTGTTGGCATGATTTTGGTTATTTAAATGAGCTTCCCATATTCCGCTGAGAGATCTATCTGGTTTTAAGCGTCGTACGAGATTCCGAAAGAACTGTTCACTCTTTGGCTACTCCTCTTTGGAATTTACCGTACTTTGTCGGCTGGGGTGGTGCCTGCTTTTTCTGATTAATTTCATACATCCATGACAGTATTATATAGAAACCTGATGACTCTGGTTCTGTTTTGGACACTTCAGTCCCTTCCACGTAAGTAGACTAAATCGTTTAATAGAACAAAATGATGCAACCGATCAGGACAATCCGACACCGCTCGTTGACGGGACAAAGGCTGAAGAAAAAGAACAAGATCAAGTGTCCTTTAGTCAGTGCATGATACCGTACCAGAACCTGAAATACAATATACGCCAATTACACCTATTGAGTGCTCAGCGGAGACAGTGCAGTCGGCCGAGTCAATCATCGTGTAATAATCTCGACCAAGTTGGGATCCCTTTCACTACATATCCACTCGGCCTTCCACTTGGCTAGTGTAATTAACCAAGCTAGTGAAATGACGGGAGATTGCTCCTATTATTCTCGTTTTTTTCTGATCACCCTGCACTTAATCAACTCAATTCCTTTCTTTGTTCGATTTGTTTTGTTTCTGGATTTCAGAAAGGCCAAGCGATCAAGTGAGATAGCTCTGAAGTTTATAGAACAATACAAAACACACGAGTGTTTGTGGGATTTCAAATCGGCTGCTTGTAGGGACAAAGACAGGTCTTTAATTTTTCGTAAATTGTATCCAAAACTTCAGGAATATATTTGCTTATATCTAGTTCAGAGACTCTGCAGAAAGATTGCCAAGAGCGGTAGTTAGCTCCGGTTGCAAAAAAGCATAGAGTAACTTGCAACTTGACTTTTGCTGGGAAAGCAACTTCCATAACGATGTCTATTTTTAAAATTATAGGATCTATTGCCAATCCATTGTCAAACTGCTGTTTTCCCAACCTCAAGAATCTGTATTCTTTGAGGTCTTCGGTTTCAAATTAACCCAAAACAGTAGCCACGGTTTTGTCCATATTCGTTTTTCTCCACTGACAATATCCTGTACAGTCCTCGGTTTGTTTTGCCCAGTTGAAGGGTTTTCATACCTCTGTTCCCCATTCTCACCAGGTTCCTGTTTCAGCATGATGCATCCCGTGGTGACTTAACTCACACTAGGCAGCAGGTCTACTTCCCTGCCCGATCCTGTCTTTTCCATCCCTATGGCTTCCAAAATTACTTTGGGGACCTCGGTATGTTTTTCACCCGATGTCTCCTCTAAAGTGTCTTTGCTCGGGTTTTCCCTGTGCACCTGCACCAAATCGATAGTGGATATGGCAACGCCCATGTTTGATTGCCTCCAGGAATCGGTCATCTACCCCGATCGTGAAGAGTCTACCTTTTTCCTCCACCTTGCTTCTGAAGACTCTTCATAATCGCTAATGGAGATCCTTATCCTTAGCGATTAGGGGGAACATGAGATCTACCGTCTCTATTCTAACGGCTTTCGGAAGAAACACCGTCATTATGTGTGCTCCCGGTACATCATCCCTAACACAAGTTGACAATTCTGCTACTTACCAGCCTGGCAATTAAGGAACTATGGTTCCTGTAGTGCCCTCCATCGCGCAGTCCATCAGTATGTGGGCTGGTTGAAAGCGTATTCCAGTGAACACAAGTTTCGCAGTTCATGCCTTGCACATCTGGCTGATGATAAGGCCTTCGATTGTTTCCTGCTCCTCACGAGTGAGTATTTGCTCGGGAAACATTTTTGGCAGTAATGCCAGTCGAAGTAGTCCGGATAGCTGAGTGGTTAGAGCACAAGGCTGTCGTACGGAAGGTCGCGGTTCAAATCTCGCTGGCGGCAGTGGGATTTGTATCGTGATTTGACGTCGGATACCAGTCGACTCAGCTGTGAATGAGTACCTGAGTCAAATCAGGGTAATAATCTCGGGCGAGCGCAATGCTGACCACATTGCCTCCTACAGTCTACTGTAGTGTACCGTTACGGTCTTGAATGAAGTGCTCTAACACACTTCAAGGCCCTGATCCAATATGGATTGTTGTGCCAACGATTATTATTATTATTATTATTAATGCCAGTCGAACGCGCTTGATTGCATTAGCATAGTTAATAGGAGGTTTCCTAATTTCTGCCTTCACCCCTGACCCACCCGGGTTTTCTCCCCTATTGGCTTCAGGTTTGGATTTTTTGGGTGCGCTCCCCTCATGTAGACTAATCTCCGCTGCTTCTCGCTTTCCTGGCTCCGATAGAGTTGGTTTAGGTCTGCCTGAGCCTTCTTAAGGGCTTCTTATGGTTTCAGGCCTTCCTTGAGATAACGCAGGTACCTTTACCTCCTGCGCCACTGAGACCAGTCTCCTTCTTGACGTTTGATATGTTGATCTCAGCCGTACTTTTGCATGTCCCTGCGTTTTGAGTAGTGGTCTTTGTTGGTTGTTGTCCTCGCAGTATATCAATGCGCACCTTGGATCCACTGTTTGGCGTCCTAACTTCTTCCTTCTTGGGTGTAATCACCAGGCTCTCAGTATTTCGGAGATGTGCCTTCTCCTGGTTAACCAGTTTGTGTGCGGTACGGGGTCCCGCTTGTTTTGTTGTATTTCTTTTTATTTTTTTAATAGTATTCACGGTAACTACTCACTGAGGCGACCAGGTATCAGTGGGATTCCGTTCGAATACAGTCAGTTACCGCCGACTGAAAACTAGGGGAGGGGCACGACTCGCATGGTACCCTGGATCGGGGGAGGTGTTTTTCTACACCGCAATCTAGATCCGTAGCGTTTTGTTAATAGTTTGGTCACTTCGTACAAGGTGTGGCTATCGCCACTCACTAACGGTGGTAGACGAGAGGCTTGACCCCTGGAAAACCACACATTACCCTAGAGAGGAGAGGCAGCTCACTCTCAGAGAGAGATAAGTCGAACCCAGGGAGGCACATTCCGCGTCAGTCTATCCTGCAGTGTACTGCTGCACCCTTGTACCATTACTTTTAGCAGGAGTCACTACAAAAGTTTCCTATTTTGGCTTCACGTGTATTTTCCACTAGATTCCTTTGATATTTTCCATATTATATTTCTAGTTCTGGTGCGGTCCCAAGCATCGACAAAAGGGTGCGTGAAAAATAGCATTCATATTTTCAGATTCACCAGCCCCATCATCATCATCGTCTTTTGGATGTTTTGTTTTATGAGGTGTTCCAGTTAAATTCCTTCCCGTTTTTCGACCCTCCGATTATCATATCGTCAATTTTGAAATCTATGCTTGCATTGCATTCAGGAAGACTCACATTTCTTGCTATGAGTTTTCGATTTAGGAGTTTCGTTCACTCCTTTGGTAAACTATGATACCACCAGAGAATGATACCCTTTAAGGAGGATGCGTATGAATGTCTTCACTGGAACTTCTTCAGACATATTGCATAAATTCTAGATTTTTGCCAGGCGCAATTTTCCTCACTTCATTTGGCAACCCTCATCAATTGAGGAGTATCTACAAATTCATACCCATTACCTTCCCCAACTGTTACTGTCTTCATCAACTCCTGCTCTCCCTCTCTCTCGGCTAGCCTACACACCACTCAAGAAAACATTCCATTGTATGCGTATGTAACAGTTAGCATACAATCAACAAACGACCTTAGCTTGGGGGTGGATGTCCTTCCATGACCGTACACAGAACGATAACATAAAGCTCGGCAGTTAACTTTTTTGCATAGACAATGTGTTGGGAAAACATTCATACGTCCTTGTCACCCACAACCGCCCATCCTACGGCTGGGAGCAGTCGCCACGAAGTAGTCCTGACAAATTCAAATGGAAAACTTGCGTGCACGCTATCTACTGCTTCCTCTCTTCATAAAAAATCGACAGGACTCTCGTAAATTTGCGTAGCATTGCTTTGCTGGATAGTGGGAAATACCGACTGACTGGACTGGTGGATCCACATGTTTGTTGTTGCGGTGGTTGTTGTTGGTAACCTTTTCGTGCGGTTCAGGGTATATTCCCATGAATACTACATATTTGTCGCGTGAGGGTTGGTCGCGTACTTTCTCTTCTGAAGGACTCCGGTACGGATTTTGTTCTCTTCCTCGATTTGAACAAAGCAAGGCTCCACCGCGAAAATCTTTCTCTTCGACGACTGATTCCGGCCGTTGAAATCCAGTCTATTCACTTGCTCTCTTGGGAAATCTGGTTGGGCTGCAGGTTGCGAAGTCTGCCCGATTCGCTCGTTTGTTTTCTCGGATTTCGTTTGTATTCTGGCTGAAACTCGTATTTGGCTCCGTTTCGTTTGTGTGCATGAAATTGGTTATTCACTTTGCCTGCCCAAACGTATTTCTCGTTTTGCCCGAAAATGATATGATGGCCCGCCGCGATACAGTTGTTGTAGTGGGGGAGTCTTCAGGCTGATTTTCCCCGACCTTGTTGTTGCTATTTTTCCAATTTTCCTTTTCGCTCGAGCAAATCCTTGCACAGTCGGATGTATTGCCGATGTGTGCATTCCTTCCATTTCGTACTCTACACCTGGTGAGACGACGAAGATACGCGCGGTTCTGTGCCACTTTGCACTCCTCCAGTTTTTTTAAGGACTACTAACTACTAACTATGCTCTACTACCATTCCCGTTTCATTTCTCTCCTTTTGTAACGAATAGAAAAGTTTTTCTACTTCTCAACTGGATTTCCTCGACTTAAAGTTTTGAAACGTAGAAAACTCCTTGATTTTTGTAGAAATTCCAAGTAGCGCCTGTGGAAAACTTCGCACGGCATTCATAACCGTCCGCACCAGATTCGGTTCGAGCTTACCTTTCGGGGGTGTTTTCTCTGTTTGTGATTCGAGTATTTAAGGACGTTTGCGAAATTTTCCGGTCTAATGTCGTGACGAGTGAATGACTCAGTGAGTCGGTGAATCAGTAATATTAATTGTGAGTGGGGTTACGTGCGAAAGATTTCATATGAGAGTGAAGTGAAAATAGCGTGATGCTAGTGAATCGGTCTAGGTGCTCCGGGGGAGGGGACGCGGGCGTGTTTCGAGCAGATGAGCAGATTGCTTTTCACGGAATTTCGCTGGAATTCTGAATGTTTTCGTGCCGATTCTGCATGTTTTCTTACTAATTCACGGGACAAGAGTTCAACAAGGCAGGGTTTGAGTGATAACGAATGATTATCCTGCTATTGTCGTAGTGGTGCAGTTGCAACAGCTTCCGGGCGTTCGACAAGTTGCTGCACTCAACAGTGGTGCATGATCTCCGGCAAAGTAATCAATGAAAGGATACCACTGCACACTCTTCTGAAGGAAACAGAAACGCGAGGAATCTCCCCTCAATTCCAAACCATACGAAGAGCAGCCTAAAAAGTGCTGAATCGTATCCTGTTTAGTTTTGAGTGATAACTTGAATGTTTTCCGCAAAACCTAACCATTGAAACTTGTATATCTGAAGTGTCCGTTTTTCATAACAATCAGATGGTATCATGTGCTACGTTCCCTAGTGCTTGCTTCGAAAACTCCCTTCAAATTCTCTCATAAAGTACGAAAGTGCCGTCGAACATTCATCACAAACGGATATACCCAGTTATTTTTCCCAACTTATCCTGCGGAGACTTTAAAGTGGAATTGTGTAAGTGTCCTTTCTTTCAATCATTCGTCTATACGCCTCCTATTTATTAGGCAAGCTTTAAGCTTCGCCTAACAAAAAGGATCAAACGGCATGCATGTGACCCTACCAGTATATAAGTATATGTATAAAAAAAGCTCTTGAGATTTCTTCCAATCCTAAAGAAGCAACGACGACACGTATTTTTTTATTGTCGGTTCGTCGTCGGTTTCGTCCTACTCCCGACTTCCTTGAAACTCCTTACTTACTTTTTGCCTGCTGATAATCCCTCCAGATTAAAAAGTGAATTCCGCTTTTAACATCACACTTTCAGGTCGAACGAAAAGGAAAAAGTAAATATATGTAAAGGAAAACCTAAAAAAGATTCAACATTACCTTGAAGGATATCTAGAATTCCCATCTCGTTTGACATTGTTGTACTGCAGCCTGTATATTGCCTTTTTGTGTTAAGGTGTTTTTTCTCTCCATTCATTGAAATCTGTGGAAACTGTTTCCTTTTATTTTTTCTGTAAGTCAAAATCTTTTGTCCTCACAGCCAAAGGAGAGCAGGAGCCATTGCTGATAGAAGAGCCTTCTAGGATCTCCCAAAGAAAACAGAAAAATCGGGATAACAATGAAAATGAAAGGAGACATACTTCAAACTGGGAAGCAGCAATATTGAGCTTGTCTACTGAAGCACGTGAAACATATTCATTTCATCAGAGCATATAATCGTGAAAGGAACACTGGAAATTTCCGTTTAATTAAGAATAGTGAGCTGAAAAGTTGCTACAATTTAAAGGAACATAAAGAGTCCATTGTCCTATTTTTGACTTTGAATTTAATTGGGTTAGGATCAATCTTCCTTGTGGATTTCAGGGAATGACAATATGGTTAATATACTCCCAACAATTGTGGCTGCGGGTTAATTTGTCACAATTAGCCAAGACTTTTTTCGTCCCTGTATAAAACCCCGCAATCTATATAGTTTCATTGGGGATAATTATTCACATACGGAAAGCTCGGCATATGAGATGTCAATTGATAACCCTTTTCACTTGGAAAAATACTGAGGACTATATTGGGTGGTCCAGAATGTTAAGTAAAATTGGAGATTAAGTGTCGAATTTTGGGTTAAAAAGGCCCAGATACCCCTGTGCTTGCAAAAAGGCAATCAAGAAAATATGTGAACCTACCCGAAGCAGGGGATACAATATGACATTTAGGAGGAGCCACGTTATCTAAACAGATGGCTAAACCTCAAGGCCATAATCATATTTCGGGTCGGCTACCATAAGCTTTCAGACATCTCCAATGGATTACAATACACGTTAGTTTAACCTCCAGAGAAACTTTGCTGCGATATTCCAACCAGAGAGAAGTGTAAGACTGCTTGGGTGCCGCAAGGCTATGGCACTTTATTTTTCACAAACGAATCAAAAGCTGGTTTTATATTTAGAGTGGGAGTTTCTTCAAAAATACATATATCTGAAGTTGAACAGTCTTCAAAAAAATCATCATCATCAACGGCGCAACAACCAGTATCCGGTCTAGGCTTTCCTTAATAAAGAACTCCAGATACCCCGGTTTTGCGCCGAGGTCCACCAATTCGATATCCCCGAAAAGCTATTTGGCGTCCTGACCCATGCCATCGCTCCAACTAAGGCGGGGTTTGCGTCGCATTCTTCTTCTATCATTGATATTGCCCTTATAGACTTTCCGAGCTGGATGATCCGCATCCATACAGATTAGGTGGCTCGCCCACTGCAACCTATTGAGCCGGATTTTATCCAGAACCAAACGGTCATGGTATCGCTCATAGATACGGAATCGTCTATCCATGCAGGGGGCCAAAAATTCTTCGGAGGATTCTTCTCTCGAACGCGGCCAAGAGTTCCCAATTTTTTTCGGTAAGAACCCAGGTTTCCGAGGAATACATAAGGCCTGGCGAAATCATAGTTTTGTACAGTAAGAACTTTGACCCTATGGGTTCGAGTGAAACAGCTTTTGTAAACTGAAAAAGGCTCTGTTGGCAGTCAACAACCGTGCGCGGATTTCATCTTGGGACAGATTTCGAGGGTCCGTTCAACTGTTTCGTGGAAGGCATTCTTCTTCGACTCTGCAGTTTCCTCTGTATGGGGCGTGAATGTTTATGAGGTATATATTTCTAAATTTGCCTCGCAAAACCCCGAATACATAGCCTTTCGCTTATATTTTCGAAGCCGATAATAGCAGATTTCATTTATTGGTTGATTAAGAAACCTACTCCGAGCACATGGTTTACTGGATGGCCGCTGTAATATATGGTGTAGTGCTCTTCTCCAGGAAACCGGTCCCTGTTCAACGCATTATCTGCAACGCTGTTACATCATCCCTACATTGCGATAGGGTATCGGCTAGCTGCTTGGCGGCTCCATACCAATTCAGAGAGCGCACGTTCCATGGGAAAATGCGCAAATTGTTATTCCGTTTTCGTTGCTGGGTTCGTCGTTTTAGGTTCCGTCCTGCCCGAGGCTCTTTCTGTGGCTTTGTAACGTTGGTTGTCAATTGATAACCCTTTTTACTTTAGAGAAATACTGAGGGCTACAGTGGATGGTCTGGAATACGAAGCTAAATTGACGATTA
The DNA here is from genome assembly GCF_905115235.1 of Hermetia illucens. Taxonomy (NCBI): domain Eukaryota; kingdom Metazoa; phylum Arthropoda; class Insecta; order Diptera; family Stratiomyidae; genus Hermetia; species Hermetia illucens. The sequence continues at coordinate 160,313,127 of NC_051851.1, read as the reverse complement.
ACCGTAGAATTTTGGGTTTAAAAGGATCTAGATAACCCCCGAAACTTTGCTGTGATATTCCAATCAGAAAAATATAAGGCTGCTGAGGTACCGCAGGGTTATGGCACTTTATTTTGTACTAACGTATCAAAAGCGGGCTTTTGATTTGAAGCGGGACTTTTATCAAAAACACATAATATATCCGTCCGTATCCACTTGATGATGGACCAGACCACTTTGGAAGCAACTTCCCTCTTTTTGGGCTAAACAAAAAATTTTTTAAAAAGTTGACTGAGAAGTGATCCGACTCCCAAGTGGAAAATAATTATTGTAACTGGTATTTCTGAAACCAACAAAGCATTAGAGTCGGTTGTGACGTTTTCTAAGTACTCAGTGAGAGCCCTCCTCTCCTTTTATTCCATTTTGTCTGACGTCCTTTCTAGTTATGTTTGTCCCCCCTCCAAATCCCTGAGCTCCTTATTTTTACCATACACAAGGCGGTGACCACACTTTTGTTGAGAATTGCCGCTCAATTTCGCTTCTCTCATCCTGTTCCAAGCTCCTCGAGAGGTACGCCAATAACTGGTTCACCACCCACTTCGGCCACTTTATAGCTAAGCAGCAGCACGGCTTCATAAAATGTCGATCCATTGCTACCAACCTTCTGCACTTCACCAACTTTGTGACCAAATACCTCACCTCTCAGCATGAAGTCAACGTCATTTACACGCGCTTTTCTAAGTCCTTCGAATCCGTTAACCACGAGATACTATTATCTAAACTCGAATCTCTCAACATTCCTCCATTACTTATTACATGGTTTGCCTCCTATGTCTCTTTCCGATCCTGTAGCGTTTCCTTTGATGGTTGCACTTCTTGTCCTTTTCCCCCTCCTCTGATGTGCCACAAGATCCATTCTAGGACCTCTTTTATTTTTATTCATTATTAATGACCTCCTCTGTGTCCGCACTTTTCCTTGCTTGTTATACGCCGATGACCACAAGCTGTTTCTCTCTGTTTCGACCTCAATGGATAGCGCTTGCCTCCAGGCAAATTTGGATACTTTGGTCCATTTGTGCACAGTTAGTAAGTTGGCCCTTAATATCAGCAAATGTCACTCGATATGCTATTCGCTTAAAACCTCTCCCAACCTTTTCTCCTATTCTCTTGACGTTTGCTCTCTATCCTATCTAAACTCTATCCTCAACCTGGGCGTAACCGGCCCTTCCGTAATTGTGATTGTCTTGCCCTAAAGAAGATACAGCGCAAATTCACCCGCTTGCTCTTCTTTAAGATGAACCACCCCCGTGTTCGTGTCCCTTGCCTCCGACAACGTAGAATCCCAAGCCAGGTAACGTTCCACTCTTACCAACATTACAGTACAGTACCCACTCCGCTTGATATTGTTAAGGGTGTAATACTTGCCACCTACTGACTCACACTCCAGTGTTAAATTGAGAGCTAGTCGGCTCTTCTAGAACGAAAGCATGTATGTGAGCTTATGGGCTAAGTAAGCCCAAAATTAGTCCAACATCGCGGTTGTTTGGACGGGATAGAAGGCTATGTCGACAAACTTGACATACCTTATAATATGCCCTGTGCAAGTTGAGAAGAGACCAGTTAGAACCAGCCAACAAAACTAATGAAATCGCCTGCAGGGCCTGCTAGTTAATATCTTCTGTAAATTTTATAGGTCAATGCAGACAGTTCTACTGCCGATACCTCTTAAACTATCAAGGGCCTGAGAATTACGCTAATGAAACGAGGTATCATTACACAAATTGTTCTCTGTTTTGTAAATCGGCTACTTGTAACTATCAAGACATCAGCTGTTTTCTTGAATGGGACGTAGTACCTCAATCGTATCTACGGACTATACAGTGGATCCCATTGACATAGTACAGCCAGCATTGGTGTTGTCACTCTCTAATTAATATAGACCCAGGAATCTGACTCCTCTATATTGTCATTTCGGACCCAATGATCTTATTTCGTCATCACGTGTCCGATCAATGTATTACCAAACCCCACCTTAGCGCACGGTTCACATCACCTTCAGGAAGTCTCCTCTGAACTGCATTTGCTCCGCCTCATTGCGGAAGTCCTCCTTGGTGCCTACCATTGTAGTACTGCAAATACGTCCCTTGTCCACTCCTTTATTTAGTGTAAGGCATCCCCAGAGATTGTTTTTTTTAACTGTTACTTTGTTTTCCTATTTGATTTTCAATGAGGCCGTGCTGAGCAAGTGATAAGCCTATACCAGTGAGGTATTATCATTTTCAATGACGCAACAGCCAGTGTCTAGACTAGGCCCATCTTAATGAAGAACCCAACACCCAAGTTTAAGGACCGCCATTTCGATATCCCTAGCAGCTGCCTACGCCATCGTTTCATCTGAGGTAGGCTCTTCTATGCCTCCTTTTTATTCAGAATCAAACGCCCTTAAAGTTCTTCGATATATGGGGGTCCATCCTCATATAGGGGGTCAGATATTTTTCTTTCCACTTTTCTTGCTCAGGGTCAAAATTTCCGATGAATAACTGATGAGACATGGCAAGACGTTTCACGGGGGGGGGGGGGCAATATGGCCAACCAAAACAGGATTTAGGGTCACATCACCTCTTCAAACAGACAGCTATCACGTTCTCTTTCACCTCTTTCTGGGCCTTTACATCGAATGCAGTACTATCAGGCTCCGTGGACTAGGGTACTGGGCAGCTAAACCTTAAAGCCATCATAATATCTTGGGTCCACTACAGTAGGGTTTTGGGCATTTCTAATGGGTTTGTTGTCATATTCCAACCAGAGAGAAGTGTAAGACCGGCGAGGTGCAGCAAGGTTATGTACTTTAGATTTTATTGACGAATCAAAAAAGAGGCTGGGCTTTGGAATGACAGTTTCTTCAAAAACACATAATATGTACGAAATTGCACAGTCTTTGAAAATAAGCTATTATTTTGTTTCACTCTGTGGTTGAAATTAACCCGACTGATGGTCTTACAGTCATCATAGCATACCAGTGAAGTGGTTACATATTCTAAGATTTTGTGTCAGTACTGGGATGCTAACTGGTTCAAAATCTACCTCCCTCAAAGGCTACCCCTCCCCCTGATTTCCGGACATGAGAATACAGACACGAATGAGTCATTCAAAACTGTGGCCAAGTGAAGCTCGAATCTTAGCAGCCTTTCAGTGGATATAGTCTTCAACTAGCAGACTTTTTTGAAATATAGAATCTATTTGCAGAACTTGCCTGCTACTGACTTTAGACACACGTTTACTAACTATGCTTAACTGAGAACGATTCGGTATTTCTGAAACAAAATCCATGTAAAAGCTTACAGGACCACGGCGAATTGCAATGGACACTGGTCAATACCGGACTTTGCCGAAGCCACTTCTTTAATATATGTAGTTTAGTTAGTTTACTGGGCTACTCAGACCTTTGTTAGGCCCATTGTACTCTTCTCGTGAATCGCCTATTCAATGGCTTCCATGTCCATGTCTCCAAAGACAGAGGATGTCCAGATTCTTCATTGAAGAAAACCTGCAGCTGCATATGAAGTGCAGCGCCGTCTCTTCATTACATCTTACATCGATCTTTTCTATACGGTAGTTTAAGGAGCGGGACAGCCCGTACTAGGACTTTCATGTCACACTTCTTAAGGGCTAACAAAAATGCCGCCCCAGGTTCTTTCATAAAGCTTTTCTCCTTCCGACAAGAATTTAAATTTCTTCACTCGACTGCGTGAATCCTTACAATTTCACCCTTCAGAGTAGACTTGACAGGGGGTGGCCGGATGCCAAAAGTTGGTTCTGGCCCCACCATTGTAGATCCAGACCATTGGCGAGCCAGTTTGACAGCTTCCTTAATACTAGCGATGTTTGAGTACCCTGGTACCCACATCAGAAATAATTCGTTCAGTTGGCCAAGTTTCAGCACCATCTGTTGGTAACTCCACACCACCTGGCTTGATATGTCGTTGTTGTTTAGTGCTGATAATGCTACCCGACTGTTCGAAAAGATTCGAACAGTGCGACCGCTCCATTTTTCCCGCAGACATTCTTCTGCTGCCTATGAAGTGGGCGCCTGGAATATGGTCGATATTTTTTCGAGGGGTCGAGCCAGTTTCTTAGTCGGAATATGCGAGAACACCGTTGCGTCCGATTCGTCTTCCGTGACTGACCCATCGGTGAAGATGATTAAGTCTGTAATCTGAAAAGATCGACGGCTATCTATCGACCGTTCTTCCTTTTTTATGATTATGACCGTGAATGTCTTTTCAAAGACGAATATGGAAACTATATGGTCGGTCAGCATCAGAGCTATGGGATGTATGTCAAGGAATTTCCAGATGGTGGCGTTTGTACTCTCCTGGTCTCAAGAGTGTGATAACAAAATGGCACATCACAGTATAAGTAGTTTCCCAAGTTCGGTTCCCTATACCAATCCCAAACGGGGAATTTCTCCTCAACCATACATATATGTCATCATTACCAGTTTGCTGAAAATATTTCTACACCGATCGTGGAAAAACTGCGAGAGAAGCGTCTTCGATGGTATGGTCACGTAATTTGTGCTAACGAGAAATCACTTGTCAAGATTGGTCTGAGCACCGAAGTCGAGGAGATTGCATCCAGATCAGGCATTTAATAGCGCCAAATGGAAAAACCGATCACGACGAGCCGATCCCTCTCGTGAACAGGACAAAGGCTGAAAAAAGAAGAAGAAGAAAGATATCTACGAGTATCTGATGCTTTCATAATTGTTGTTTCAGTCCTCGTGACCATATCCGAGTAGAAGTTCACCTGGATATTCAGATCACATATCACGATCGCCCCGTCACCCTTAGAAAGCCGATTCTAAACCCCATTCAGTAACTCATAAAAAAGCGCCTACTCTAGTGTTAGTTAGTTTAAATTCATGTGGAAAGCAGCTCGAAGCACTCAGACCTTTTGTTAAACCCATTGTAATATTCTCTTAAATCGCCTGTTTAATTGCATCTCGCTGGCGGCGTTCGCAGTTTCTTTTTCAATCTGCGAACATTCTCTAGAGACAGAGAGTACGCAGATCCGAGGTATCTTCGCCTGAGTTTTAAGGGGCCGACCAGCTGCATATGAAATGCAGGGTCCTCTCCTCTTCCTGCTCAATGGGCTACATATAGGCGAATACCACTGCAAGTACTCTGATTTTTTCCATATGATGATGTTGAGCTGATGTTCCCTTCTTAACGGATAACAAAAATGTCATTCTATCTACCAGCAGGAATTCAAATTTCTCCATTCGCTGCGCGAATCCTTGTAATTTCTCCTTCAAAATAGACTTTGTAGCGGATGGCCTGGTGTCAAATGCCGGCTTGGACCCATCATTGTGGATCCAGACCCTTTGCGAGCAGGTCTGTCAGCTTCCACATTATCAGCGATGTTAAAGTGCCTAGGCAACCAAGTTAGGAATGTTTTGTTCAATCGGCTTCAATTACCAGATTGGCATCATACTCAGCATCAGGTCGACCTGCCTGTGGAGCATATGCAGTGAAGTAGCAAATAACGCGATCAGCTGATACAATGGCGAGCTTTATCAGCCGTGTCCGGTACCCGGATGGCTCAAGTGGTTAGAGCGCTGGGCTATCATTGTGGATCCAGACCCTTTGCGAGCAGGTCTGTCAGCTTCCACATTATCAGCGATGTTAAAGTGCCTAGGCAACCAAGTTAGGAATGTTTTGTTCAATCGGCTTCAATTACCAGATTGGCATCATACTCAGCATCAGGTCGACCTGCCTGTGGAGCATATGCAGTGAAGTAGCAAATAACGCGATCAGCTGATACAATGGCGAGCTTTATCAGCCGTGTCCGGTACCCGGATGGCTCAAGTGGTTAGAGCGCTGGGCTATCGTAGCGGATGGTTGCGGTTCAAATCTCACTGGTGGCAGAGGAATTTGCTATCTTGACTGGATGCCGAATACCAGCCGACTCAGCTGTGCCAAATCAGGGTAATAATCTCGGGTGAGCGCAATCCTGACCACATTGCCTTTTACACTATATTGTAGTTTATCGTCTTGAATGAAGTGTTCTAACACACTTCAAGGCCCTGATCCAATATGGATTGTTTCGCCAACGATTATTATTATCCATCAGTCTATCATCAAATCGTTCGACTTCTTTAATGGCATCAACGAAACCCTCTGAGAAGGCAATGCCAACAAAGTATTGAATATGTGGGCTACCAAAATAGAAAAGTTTATATCCATTTTTTCCGCTTTCGCGTTCTTTGTCGTACCGTTCTATGTTGCACCAGACCATTCTGTTTCCTGTAGATGTCAAATATCAATGCGTTTTTTCCGGAAGGTTCTTGCGATTTCCACGGTCTTTCTTGCGAGGGTGCCAATATTTAGCATACAGACACGTATTTGTTTTGCTCGGACTAACTTGCTTGCCTGCTGACGCCGTCGATACGTCGAGTACACTTGCCAATTTCTCGACAGGATTTGGGCCCGTCCTGCTGCGACGACTGAGGTGATCGCCATATCACTTTTCCGGAGCTTATGACCCAACACATCATCTTGTTTTTAATGACATTGAATCCGTTTTCATGGCCGGCCTGTTACGGGACCTGTCACCGAGGGAGATGGAATAACACCAACTATACTTTATTTACCTTTTTCCTCGATTTGAGCATTTTATTTTTGTTTTACTGCCTCATACCCTGCTCCCTTATTTGGGTTGGGACCAGCATTGCGGAATGCTGATTTGTTTTTACCTACGTTAAATTCAAGAAATAAGTGGTCTTTCTGCGTTCACCTTAAACCAGTCGCTAGGACCTATCGATGATCTGCCGTGACATTGCGCAGAATGTCAACATATATAAAATTGCTTTTATTGGTTATAATTGGCGCATCGAGTCGCTCTCCCTTCTGGAGCTTCTTGATAAGTAGACTTCTGTGACATTTCATCTTTCGCTCAAATACCGCTCAAAAATCAAATGTCTCTGTAGTCATTGCATGCGCCGAATTTGTGTGGTAGCGATCAATAGGAGTCCTAACCACTCGTGTTCAGCGGTTCGCGTCAGTAATCAGCTAAACTTTGTGACGTTTGACCCATCATTATCAACATGAACGGCGCATGTTTCGGTATCCGGTCTAGGCTTGCCTTAAGTAGGAATTTTAGACGTCCCGGTTTTGTTCCTAGGTCCATCAATTCGATATGGGTGGGTGGTCAAAGGGTAGTCTTGGTCCCAAGGGGAAACGTGGAATGGTACCCACGATTGAACACAAGACCTCGGAAACGCCTGCTAAACCAACACCAACAGCTCTACTACCAAACCCTATGTCCACCTCCACGTGGTACTCGCTGGGAGCTTTTTCTTAACGAGAAACTGCAGACAGAGAAAGATGAAGGCGGATCTCCGCGCCTAAAAACGGGACAAATTGTACCAACTGGTTCTCCAGGTTGCGGGTTAGATAGAGCTGACCACCCTACATGGAAAACAATTCGTAACTAGGCCATAAAAGGAGCCTTGGATTGAACTGACAACACAACGACGAACCCGGCAACGAAATAACGATTTGCGCATTTTTTCATGGAAGGGGCGCTCCCTGTATGGAGAAGGAGCTGCCAAGTAGCTAGCCGAAACCCTGTCCCAATATAGAGCTGATGTAAGAGTGTTGCAGGAGATGTGTTGGGCAAGGACCGGTTAACTGGAGAAGAGCTACTACACTATATACTATAGTGGCTATCCAGTAAATCATGTGCTCGGATTGGGTTTCTTAGTCGCCCAGAAAATGTTGTTATCGACGTTTGACCCAGACCAGAGATAAATGCAGTTTTGATGACGACAAAGCGCTTATCAATATTCTTGGGTGGACAGTTCAAAATTATGGCTTTCTGTGCTGCCAGAATAGTTCCCCACAGATGAACGACGGAAAGAACTGTTCCCCCACGAACAGACGTAGATGCGATGCTTACACCAATGCTTGCGGCATTAGATGATGATCTCTATCAAAAGCCTTCAAAAGGCAATTCTGTATCCACTGCTCCGACATTGTCGATTTAGTTAGATATTCCTTGACGATCAGTCGCAACTTAACTCAACTTGTGGCCGCTGTTGAAAGTTACAGAAATCTATAAACCTTTAACCACTGTTACGGTCGCCAAGGTCATAAATCCTGGTACGTAGTCGTTAGCAAATCTCTTGTGAACTGCAGGCGCTTGCTCATTGAGAAGGTCCTTTTCCTCATTATGGGAAAGCTCCGTTGGGGTAGTACTGCACTTCTGTGATGCTCGTTCACACAGACCCGAGTCATAAAGCAAGATCCTGTGGGAAAATGGCAGGTTATAATAGCGCACATTGCAGTAGTCAGTTCGAATCCGAAGTCTCATCGTCGTCGTCAGAATGCGCAGCTTATATCGCCAGAATGGGAGAAGGCGAGCATAGCGTTGTTGAAGAAAATGCATACATTACAGAAAATAATAGCAAACCGTTTTCGGTAACCAAAGGTTGTAACCGTGAAGTAAGTCCTTATTCGAAGCGCTATTGACGTTTTTGTAACCAGACTACAGCTATGGAGCTTGTCTAAAGTAACCACGGATACTATTGATCTATGCTTGGAAATGCGGACAGATCAACTTCAATTCTGAGTTTCTAGTCCATATTTTCATTATTCTCCTTTAGTTCTCAATATTTTAATAATATTTCCTTGATTTCGTGCCTCTTCTCTGTGTTATATCCTTTCTGTTTCAGTAACACCTGGTTGAAAATATGTATGTTGAAGGACTAGACACGTACATTATTTTTAGAATGAACCCCACATGGTTTGAAAGGATGCCTCCTTTTGTTCCAACTAGACAGCACAGCTGCACTTTAGCTTCTGTCGATTATCAGCCATTCAAGGCTACGCCCATCAACATGCCTGAATTTCGGTTACGTTAGCAATTAAGCTGTCTAGACGGTCAAAGTCAAACTTACCAAGGATTCCAGTCACCCTCAATCCATTAACGTAGTGGCAGCCTTTATTACTTCTTTTTTTACCTTAAAAAAAAATTAAAACTCAGATTCCACCTCTGTCCACTTGTTTATCTCCTTGTTGGTGCTACTTTTCTTTTCATCTCGTGCTCCATCCAGAGGCCTGAAGCAACTTTCAAGGACTTTCCGCCGGCACAACTTTACCACCTTAATTATTTCATTTTCTCAAGTACCACTCTGAACGTTTCTCATTAACTTTTCTTCCTTTTCATTTTTTGTCCATCCCAATTCATATTACAAACTACTTTTTTCCGTATTTTGTTTTTCACCAGAAGCTCATTTTCCGAGAAAAGCGTTGTTATAAGTTGGAAATTCTGAGGAGGCTTCAACTCAAAATTAAAGTAATTACGGAAAACAGAGCTTAATCTGTTTTGAAGCGTCCATTAAAGTGTTAGACTCCCTTGAATGACGTGCAAATGGATAGGAGTTTGGACAGACGGAAAACTTATTCCAGGAAAAGAAAATTAATAGATTCCCCTGGCAGAAAGACAAGACGAAACATAATGTGTGACAATTTTCACTGGGACAAGGACTAATTTACTGTTTGCCAGCATCGGAATATTGTGGTCGTTGCAGAAGAAAAAAGCTGTACCAGCAAAAGAAAAAAAGAACAAAGAGGAAGCAACTGAAGAAATCTGTCAAGGAGATAAGAGGCTGCGGCTGCAGATGCAATAGAAATGCTCTGTCGCATGTTTAGAGTCCTTGATAATGAAAATCAGACACATAGAAAGGAAACAGGACGGAAAAAGAGGAAACATTGTCCTTTTATGGTACTTTGGAAATTTCTATTATTGTGAAGGACTTTAGTCAAAAGGATCACAGACGATTTTGTAGCTTTTAAGAGGAATACGTCAGTCAGAAGTGAAGGCTGCATATTTGCAATTTTTCAAATATGGTATTGTTCTAATAATAGGAGTGGTATCACTGCAAAGCAAGTTTGGTCAAAGTGGGAGGATTTGAAAGTGACTCCTAGTATTTCTGCATATTTAAGGGCCCTTATGGCCCTTATGAATCCTAAGCAGTTTGAAAAGAGTATGCTCGCCAGCAAAGGGTATCTCCTTAATGAGAAAATATTTACATTTAAAATATTGGGAAATTCAAGCGCTTTATTTCGACATGCTTTTACTCTTTATCATTAGCGACTTTCAGGCATGGTGGAGATAGCCAGGTGATGTGGGACTTGCCCTTTGGTTGCACTGGATGCATTTGGGCATTAATAATAATTAGAAGAAGAGGAAACAACGGGCAAGCACGAGGGCTGCGGAGCTCGGACAAATCCGTGTTAATTAGCCTTTGCCTCCACACTACTCCACCACCACCATATGATACCTTACTTCAGCGACAAACCCGACTCCTGGCCGGCTAACTTTAGGAGCGCAGATCAAATCTCATGCGACGTGCGCCCCTTCTTGCCAAAACCTCAACTCCGGAGACAAAAGGTTTTAACCTGGATAAGGAGACGTCCTTGGGCCTGCCGCTGACGTCAAGCGTAAAGAAGTGCTCGCCTCTGTTCAGCACTTCATATGGGACCTCATATGATGGCTTCAAGGGCTTTCAGGAAGCATTCACGCGAACCAAGACATGTGTGCCGACAGCCAGGTCTCTGGGGTTGTCAGACTTCGTCGAAGAATGACGGGATGGTGGTGTTGATTTAAATCTTGCCACGGTGTTCCGAGGCAATTGCAAAAAACCAGTGGTAGAAAGGGCCGACCCGGTTTCGAACAAAAGAACGCTGGGGAGTCTTCAATTCTCGCCGTATACCAACTCGGCGGAACTGGCGGCAAACTCCTCGCGATAGGCTGTACGCAGGCCATACGAATCTCCCAAGGGGCTAATAATATCGATGTGGATCGTGTTTAAAATGCTTTGCAGATCGAGGAAATGTGCGCGCTTGGTGACTTTACACTTCTGTCACACGATGCACTATCTGGCCCAGGAGTTAATATTCTTATTCATTGATGGCCAGAAATATTTACTAGTGACAAGCCGATTTGTTGTCTGAATGCCTGGATGCGCAAGATCATGCATTGCATGGAATGCTTCCTTGCGAAAAGCGACTGGAATATATCGTCTAGATCCCTTTTCAGAGGTCTCGTAGACTATTTCGGAGATTGAGCCGAGAAGAGGAATTTGTAGTTGTCCCTGAGGCTCTGAATTACTGTGTCATCCTTCTGTGCCTCGGCGATTGCCGGAAAATCTTCCGTGGCAGGGATTTTAACTTCTGAAACTCGTGACGCATCTGCAACTATATTATCTTCCCGGACACATGTTGGATGTCCAAAGTACACACTTTTCAACGTTGAGTACAAGACCGGCCTCAGGGGGAAGTTAAAAAATGCATTCGAGATGTTCTAAATGCTCTGACTTAGAAGAAGATTCGACCAAAACATCATCCAAGTACACTAAACAAAAGTTAAGGTTTCTCAGGGCAAAGTGGATGAGCCTCTGAAAACCTTACGTCGCATTGCACAGACCAAAAGGCATCCGTGTGAACTCGAAGAATCCGAAGGGTGTGCATATTGTCGCTTTCGAAATATCTGCTGTAGCTATAGGGATTTGATGGTACGCCTGTGTTATGTCCAAGGTTGTGAAAACACGACAGTTAGCGTTAGAGTCATGGATGAGTGGTATTGGATAGCGGTCTGGAATGGTCTCATCATTCAAACTTCTGCAATCGTCGCATGGTCTCCAATGGCCGTCGGACTTTGGAACCATGTATAGTGGAGAAGACCAGCAGCTATTTGATAGTTTGCAGATACCCTGCTTTAAAAGTATGTCAAATTCTTCCTTAGCAACAGCAAGTTTCTGGGGTTGCAATAGACGCATGTTGGAGAAAATATGAGAGCCATTAATGCAGATGTAGTGCTGTACATCATGCTTACCGGAATGCGAGAGACTACTTTCGGTAGTTATGTTGCTGTATTTTTGAACAAGCGCAGGAATGCGAGGGTTGGTTACCTCTTCGAAAATGGGTGGATACGGAATCAGTTTGTGATTCCGCGATACCGAGAGAATTGAGACGTCTGCGCCTGTGTCGACCAGGTAATAGCGCTTGCTCAAAGGATCGAAAATTGCTAAGGGGCGTAGAGCTGCGTTCTGGGTAGCCGCCGCCGGAGCTCCGAACGACTTTAGTTTTTTGAAGCCGTGAACGATCACGAGCTGACACATCTCTTTGATCTGAAGATACGGTGAAGGCAGGACTAGTTGAAGACCCCGACGTCCGACACCCGATCGCCCATTCCGGTTGGCGGACTGCGAACGAGTGCAGGGCCTACAACCGGAACGCAAAGCTTCAACTGTTGCCGCTAGTTTGAAGACGGTAGCCGCGATGGTTGCCACCGTCTGCTGCAGTTCAACAGTTTGGTCCGCGGCTTCCCGCGATACTTCATTGACTGCGGGGCGCGCAAGCACCTCGTGGAGTTTGTCAGCAGTGTTTGCTAACACCTCCAAGGATCCGGAATCCGTACAGGTCAAGATGGCCTGAGTTCTTTCCGGAAGTCGCTGCAACCACAAAGACTTCAGAAGCTCACCACCATCCTTATCCCCGCCCAACAGCTTCATCTCACGTAGCAGTTAGCTCGGGGAGCGGTCGTCTAAGGTGAGCTCCGTCAGTGAGTGATTCAGCTTTGCCTACTCACTTCCTGACAGTCGCTTAATGAGGGTGTCCTTTAACTTCAACTAGGAACACTCCTCCAGAACGTCGGCAACGAGCCTAATCGATTCCTAGTCCAGGCCGACGAACGCGTGATTAAATTTTAGGGCACCCGTAGTGATGCCCGCGAGTGCGAACTGCTCCTCCAATTACCGGAACCAGGCCTCCGGGCTACGTTGCCAAAAGGGTGGCACTCGTATAACCGCTGTGGCCACAGGGTGTGCGGAGGCGCCGGATGCGTATGCCGTATTGTTATTAATTGACATTCGTAAAAAACAAAAACGAATTACCTAGAAAAGAAAAATTAAGAGTCGTCCGAACCCCACTATGAATGAAAAGCACTGTCGGAATAAAAATCAGTATTATTGACGACTATGAGAAAATTGCCCACAACCTTTGATATTTAGAAACGTAGTGGTAGGCTGGGAGTTTTCTTTCTGGTAACAGATTTGTTTCGGACGTGTAACATAGAATGATCGGGTATGATTGCTTTTGTTCGTTGGATTGTTCGAATTTGAGCGAACCCTCCTGAGAAGTGAAAATCTACCTGTATATTTTTGTGGTTGTGATTTCCTCGCTTTGGATGCTTCAGGCATCTCGCACTCAAATCCCCTTCCTGGTGGCTACATATAAGATGTTCTGGCTAATAGGATAAATTAAATTCTCACAGCTTCGGTGCTGCAGTGAACGCATTTCGCCTTTTTCAAGTTCCAACTTGGACTCTCCTTTAGGACACTGTTTCGGTTTTGTAAGGTAGTACACTCCAGGACATCCTCCTTTCTATCCAAGTGGTCAAGAAGTTCCGATACATAAAATACCTTATAAAGTCGACTTAGACAAACCATGCTTGTACGCTTCTCAGACGACTAGGCTTCATTGTAAATTTCGTCTAAGGTAAGGAATTTTAAATTCCTCTAATTTGAAAAAAGGATTAACCTTGAAAAAAAAACGCCTATTTTCTAATAGCTATTTGAAGGACATGGTACACTGCTTGTAGCGGTTTGTGCTACAACTACTGACTCCATAATGAGCTACTTTTTGTAACCACTTGATTGCAACTCTCCATTTCCTCTGTTCCTCGGACCGTTTATTGGTCTTCGGGTACGCAAGGATCCTTCCACTACTTCTAGAAGCATTTCCGACAGTTGGAGTATTGACGAATACTGGGGCCACAAGACTTGAAGCAAATAAAATCAAGGAGAGCAATAGGACTTTATGGGACTGCACATTGGCTGAAACACAAACAGGAATAAACAATGATGATCTACATAATGGTTTTATTGTGTCCATGTATGCAGATTTTGATACTTGCTACGCAGCTACTCATGAAGACTCACCTTTTCTCATAAAGACACAGCAGAGCGTGAAAGCAGCGCCTCTCTGCAGTGCTTTTCTTGATCTGGATTTCTCCATGATCTAGACTTCTCTACCTACTGCTTATGCGTTCATCTGGTATGCGTCAACATCTAGTGCTGGAGGAACTTAACTGCTAGCCTAAACTGCTCCACCGTGAACTTAAGGACAGAGTTAGACATGTGGGAGGTACAAGAAAGTCGGTCCACATCGGTCCAAAGTCCAAAATCCAAAGTCCTCTTATGCTAGACGATCTTAGGCTAAATTTAAATATAACAGAGTTTTTGACGGCCGACTTCACTGAAACCTTTGCCATCACCAATGGCATCGACCTGCTGGGATTTGAACGATTTAAGTATCTCAGATCGTTGTTTCCAGTCTGCGATGAATTTCTACAATACAAAAATTACTTTACATCATTCGAAAGGTAACACTGGTTAGTGTCGGAGTAATCAGAACGAACACCAACCAGCCCCTTGTCTTTCAAACATGACGGGATAATTACAATTATTTTTGCAGCCATATCTCTCCAGTTCTCTCTCTTGGAGATTTTAATGACAGCAACTGCAATGATTCACCGGCGATGATGATGACAGAGATCATTTCATCCGTACCTGGAGAAATAGTCTACTCATTATCCTGCTAAACAAGGGCGACCCATTTTGGTTGGGTTTATGTCAAGTCCCTATGCTGCAACCCACAAGCATACCATTCCCAATCCATTCGCCACAATTTTATCGCTAACGCTAATCCCTGACATCAATATCATCAAATTGTCGGCATACGTCATCGGGTTCACACTACTCATATCCAGTATCTGTAGAATTTCACCAATCGCTATTAACCTGGAGAGATGGCGTCAACCCGGGGTGTTTTTCTGCTCACAGCTCAAGTTATCTAACTTATAGATCACATTGGATTTTCCTGGTTCTCTGCATGGATACTATTCAATGTGACATTTTTCCAATCCTCTTCTGGTTAGAACCACCCTAATGGCTTTGTTACTAACGCTATTGAATGCTACGTCTATGTTATTATATATCCAAGAAGGAAGCTAGAGTATATGGTTTGCAGTGTTTTGACTGCTAATTACGTCGTGGAAAACGGTCTCCCAGATTTTGAGATAGGCGCGTTGAGGTTTGGAGAAGTGCTACCTCTGCATCAACGTATAGGGTCTCCAGTCCTATGGTAGTGAGGTTGATCGTTGGAAAATGCTTCGTGTGGGCATTTGCAGGAGTGCGGTACGAAGTGCAGCTTCGGTAAATCTATACAAGCCACAGCACAATTCTTTCTTGATATATGGGACCGGAGGTATATATACAAAGAAGCTCATTTTACCCTTAGTAATTATGAATTTGGTAATTTTGCACGACAGGAGCTACAGAATCTCCAAGCGGATTTCTAATTCCTAGCCTTACTCGCTAGCAGGGAAGTGCGTGCTGACTAGCAGCTCTAGGGTGTCACTTGGATATTTTGTCTAGGAACCCTTCGACTTTTCAAGAGAGGAGCCCATGCTTCCTTCATCTCGCAGGTACGCTGACTCTTTCAATTTTTTGAAAACATTCTAACCAGCATGGTTTCTTGGCGATTTTTATGGCTGACTTATGCCTCTTCAGGTAGTCCTCCTGTGGTTGCAAATATTTTTGGCTATAGCAGATAATGAACATATCTCTGGTCAGCTTGGTTTGAGGTTTTACATCCACAACGGGATTTGGGCAAGAAAGTATCCAATTGTGGTGAAACAAGTATTCCCAATAGGATATTCTTAACTTCTTCACTATGAAAGCCCCATTGTAGGTAAGTAGGGTAATATACAGGTCTCCCAAACGTCACATGTGTACTGTCCTTGTCTCACAGCGATAGGTTTGTTATTCTAATAAAGTCAAGTCTTTAATTGATTTCCGATGTGGCCGGTTGGTCTCTTTATCTGCTATCATCGCCGATGTTGTAGTTCTTCTGCTATAGTTATTTAGTAACGTGCCCCGTAAGTCGGTGAAGTAGACATTTTCGCCGCTTCTGCCCGTTCAAGCTCACCATCGTTAAATTGCTGGAACTCAGACCCGGGCACAGAATGGCATGCAGACTGTGTTTGGCAAGGATATATAATCCAGGTCAGTCCCAATCAGTGAACCCTTTAAAACACTTTGATAGTTTGGCCTTACCCAATCCCGGGTTACTGGCTGTGTTGACTGAGTGCATTGGGTCCAGTTTAGAACAATTAGAGCCTTCCTGACTGAACCGCACTTTTCATTCCACCTTTCCTGGCGGGCTCAATCACTCTCCATTTATGTGGAGTAAGAAAAGACTACCCTCTGTCCTCCGTCTTGATCACCACTCACCCGTACATAGAAACGATGGGTTTTCTAGGCCAGAGGGTTTAGAAAAGCTTGTTCTTATCCATGTGGATCCCCCGTATGGAACAATCTTTCTTCTTCACATCACACTAAACGAGAAAGTTTCCCGTCACGGACCACGTGGGAGCAATCATCAGGGGATGCACCCTTCTGTTCCTAAAAATATCCGATTAACATCTCATCAGCCTTGCCTTAACGACGGTACCCACCTCCGGTGAGAGTTAGCTGCTAGCGGAATTACCATCAACCATTATAGCCATCCGTAAGTAACCCCTGGCTGCGTCGCTGACATTCTTCTCGGCGTCGGCACCTTGTGCCAACGAATTAACCAGAATGTTCACTCTGGGCAGCTCGAGCTACTATGGTAAGGGTCTTAATTAAAAATGAAGCTTCTCAAGGTATTCACTGCCAGTATACTAGAACGCAAGCTTCACTTAGGCCCTTTAGCCCTGAAAGTATGTTATTCCATCTTCACTTGTGGTCTTGTTGACACATTTTCCAGTGTGAGGGGGATAGTCCCTCGGCTCATCCCCCGCCAGATCACCTCAACCCTTAAAATATGACCAACTTGCAAACAGATCCTTATTATCCTTATTAAGGACAATGCTGTTATCAGTCTCAACTTTATTGATTTTTACCCAAAAAAACGCAGTGAAGCCTTTAAATAAACTCATTCACTTTTCCTTTTCCGATTCAAAGGCCGAAACAATTATTGATCTAAACGCGCTGTAATTAATTCAATTTTATCCTTTCTTCTCTACCCTCTTTTCGTAGCAAAATGTTTCCCAATTACACGGTATAATCGACTCAGCATCCATTTATCTCCCATGGACCAGAGTGTACAGTTCCAGCGTGATTTATTCGACTATCATATTAATGTGGATATCCTAGTGCAAAAGTGCAGAAGGGCATCCGTTTATTTAGTCCTGGAACCGAGATCCTTACCTATTCAGCTCTTGTTCCATTTTACTATGTTGTGGTCGCTACCGGCATTCGGGTTGGTTATAGCGTTAGTGCTGCTATTCTGGTCGGGACGAACTCGGTAAGGAAAGCCTTTACGGAATTAAAAATCCAATTTCAAAAATGCCAGAAGCAATAATTCTTCCCTAGTGAGTTTAGCGTCTCACTTGAGTTGGTTCACTGCAGGGTTATGTGGCCGATCTCGGATGACGACTTTCATGGAATAGCCAATTGAGGAGTGTCCGCTCCTTTGCGCTAGTGCTTTGAGGAGACTTTAAAACGAGCGATATTGGAAAGGGCGTTGGGGCTGAAACTCTTAAAGGATAATCCTGAATTTCCTTTGGATACTAATGGTTGCATTTCCTTGAGATTACTGGAAATTTTGTAATCAGGGCACACCAAGGACATTGACAATGTCCTTTTCTCTTCCCATTTATGAAGGGTCGTCTTCCGGAGACCAAATGTAAAGAATCTTATCAAGTCACAATGAAGTATTGTCTAAAAACCCTCAATACTCAACGAAATGATCCTAATTGGGAGCCTATTTCCACTTGACCGACTTTTATCAGTCCAACGAGTCTTCAGTATTTCCTTCTAAATTCACTTTGCAAAATATGACAATAGGTCCTTCTAATAATATACACATTCCTTTCGGTTGATTTCATTTGGTCCTCCCAGCGGTGAAGTCAGTGTAAAAATCACTCTCCCACTCCTTTGAAGCAACATGCTGCTGATTCGTCCTTGGTCGAGCAAAAGGATACATAAATATTATGCGTGTGAATGTAATAGCGACAAAGGAGCCTCCTACATTTGTCGCAGTTACCTTTCCTCTAGAGGGACCACTTTAAAAGTGTGTAAGCTTCCGTTAATTTGAAAGAAAAACGATCCTTGTTAACAGGAAGTCGTGAGGAGATACGCGGCCATGAAGCTCTCCAAACTTCCCACTTATTTCATTTCATATATGTGTACCCATATGGATGCAAATGAGGACTTTTATATGTATCTTTTCACTTTGTTTTCTAGAAGGATAAAGCTCCTTACTAAAAGGAATTTTCATTGCGAACAAATTATTATTCCAGCTGCTTCCATGGGTTGAACAATGTAACCATCATGAAAATTCCTTCCATACTTTGGTGAAATTCGACTGCTCCTTGCTACCAAAGAAAAGCGGCTTTCCTTTTGTCGTCCCACTCGCAATTCTTTCCTTATTCCGAAGCCTTGAATTTCGCCGCTAGCTGTGAATTTGAGAATTCGCTGCTTTGTTATTTCACCTGTATGGAGGGGAATTCCAGCTGGGATAACTTCAACGCCATTTACAAAGCCAATTACTTTGGAAACTTTCGTAATTACTTTTGAGTTCTTTTCGGGACGAATTGTGCGGTCTTGTGCTTTCCAAGCGGAATCCGTGCAGCGCACGAATGGGGGAAAACGTGGCAATTTCATTTGAGGATTTCAAGGATTCCGTCATTATCGTTGACTAAATTTTCTTTCGAAACATCTAAGTTGTGTGCAGGACCGGCAAGTGGCTGGCAGGAGATGTAAAAATTGGCTGGGGAAGAATGGAATGCTTCCAAACGAATTGGAACATTAGCTGGAATAGAGATATTGTGAAAGGAAGACGATATTTAATGTGCATAATTAAGCAAGCACTTACTATTTTACAGGACTTAAGTGGATCATATGATTCTTCGGCTGGAAGTGAGGTAACGAGTGTAAGTGCTTTAGGAACTTCCTTTTGAAAGGAGTTATCTTCATTTGCATTTCTGAAGTAGTTCATATAATCCTTAAGAAGCAATAATGACGTGAAATTTTCAGGAACTATCGTTAAGAAACATGCCTGCTACAGGGGTTGTTCGCAGGAATAGTTTGCAGGCGTGCCATTAATAGAGGAGAAATATAACGGTTCAATATTATCGTGGTTAAGTACACTTGTGGGCACGATAGGTTTGGTGCAAACATTGTTGAGCGATATAAAGAAGTATTCCTACTTTGAAGTGCAATGAGGAACAGTTTGGACTTTAAAGAGGTTACTAACGCTTATAAGAGAATGAAATCGCGGATTTATGGGGCTCAATTTTCCCCATGCCGGTATCGGATCCAGCAAGTGAAGTGTCAGCAGCATCGGCAATCGCTGTTATCAAAAACTTTAAATAGGCTTTCTTCCGATAGAAGAAGAGAGTAGAGTGGGTGAATGCGTTTACGCACAGAGGATTGGACTTCCGCAACAGTCCCCGTCGGACTACCAACTCAACACCTTTCTGTCATCAGAGAACTAGCCTGGAATCGTTTGACACATTACTTCGCGCTAGCTTCGAGAGCTTTCAAGTCAGGGAATTCCTTTCTCCAACGGTAGAGAAGAGGAGGAAAGGAGGGAACACCTTGCCATCCGGTCTCTCGCCGCTCCTGCTCAATCTTCTTTGCAACAAGAAACGCTTGAACATAATGTGTAACACAACTCCATTTGCCGGCGCTCGGCAGGATCTCTCTGACAATGTTGTTTGGAGAGAGAGAGGGTCGTCCCGCCTTTCACAAGAGAAAAAGGTGCGTTCGGCGTCGTCCGCCACTCTATACAGCACACACAATCAGAAGATCGTACACCTCCATGCCCACTTAGAAGTTGGGTAAGGAAGCAATCAATCTCACCATGCGTTCTATTTAGCCGGTGAGCCGCATAGTAGTCTTGCCAGAGAGTTGTCACTCGGTAAGTGTGCGTTAACTTTCTTCTCGGGCCCTGTCCACGGCTGCTCGATATGGAACGCAGGGTCGGGATTCTTTTTCTGGTTAAGATGACTAGTTCGGTTTTCTTCTAGCATCGCATCAATATGCAAAGTCTGCTTTCCGCCTGGTCATCATTGCGTTCGGTAGCAACCGTCGCAACGTCGTCTACATAACCGACCAGAAGTGACTCTTCTGGCATGTTGAGTCTTAGCACACTATCGTAGGAAGCGTTCTAGAAATCCGGCTATCTATATCCTATGCTGATCCTCTAACGTCTCATAGAGCAGGAAGCAGTCTTTCAGATAATCCCTCAATATCTGCAAGAAATAGCTTTGCACTTGAAAAGAGTTTTCTAATGTGCATAGCATATCTGTCCATTTTACGAAATTGAAGGCATTATGAGGCACTATGAACTCCACGACCCCCATAACAACATCCACTGTGGATCTCCCTGTTCTGAACTCGAACTGCCTTGGGGATAATTCCCCCCCCCCTGGTGAACCTTTCGAGCGTTTGTCCGGCTGTGTTAAACATACGCAGCAGTCGTTATGCAGACGGGGTCTCATTTTCCTTTGCTGATTAGCACGAGTTTCGCCTCCTTCCAGCGACTAGGAAAAATGACCTCCCTCAAGCAAGCGTTGAACGCCCCAAGCAGCAGGTTTGGACGCTGACGAAACACAACTTTGTAAACTTCCGCGGGATGCTATCAGAACCTAGCCACTTCTTGTTTTCCATGTTAAGAATGGCTTGTTCGCGCTCTTTTATTATGAAAAGAGGGCGATTCTCGACGATTCCCACGCTGTTGACATCAAACCGTTCGTGCAATGCGGTTCATTTGGTCGGTGCTACAAGGTTTCGACAGAAACGGAGGAGGTTGAGACACTCCTTCCATAGGTCGGCAATTTCTGCCGTCCACCAGTACAAAGAAGGCTTGTCACGGCTGCGGCCCCCCCGGGCATGAAAACCTCAAACGCTGTCGTTATCAGGTTTATCACTGAATTTACAAAATTGTTAGCTGCAACGTTACCACCCCCGAAGCGACCTCCGGGGCGATTCTGCTTATTCTAAGGGTTTCGACAAATTTTGTTAACCATCGTGATGTTCCACACGAAGGGGAGCACATCGGCAAGTAGCGTCAATTACTTGGAACGTGATATACTGGTGATCACTTGTCGAGAAGTCTTCTAAGACTCGCCACCCGTCCATGAAGAAATTCCGACGCAAGAGTTGTGTGGGATCCTTCATTCGCAGCTTGATCGCCGGAACGTTGGCGTTGATCTAGTGCTTAAAACTACGAGCCCGGCTTTCGGCGCCATTTCTAAAATCCATTTCCCTTTTAAGTCTGGCATGGCCCCTTCAAGGACTCACCGTTCACAAGGATTTGCCTCTCCGTGCCCGAAATGGCGATCTCTAGAATATCAAGCCGGCTCCGAAAGTCTAGTCTCCCCTCATTCGTCGTCATCTTAGACTAAAAGGGTTATCCCTAAACACTGACCAGACAAAGTCATTTCTTCGGATTTGAGCAAGAACACGAAGTCGAACGCCGCCCGCAACCCAGATGGCAGCGGCACCCAATAAGTTGAGATGCCATGAAGCCTTCATCGCGGGTCTTCGTTTGGTGACTTACATGAATGCAAGTGCGGCATGCTATTCTCCTGTTGAATCCTTTGCAAGTTGCTCACGTGTGTCCATAGTCCAAATATTTTTAGCACATATCCAATTTGGAGGGAGCGGCGGGACTTTGACCATTCAGGCACTAGTTACCTCTGGATACTTCTGTTCCATTATCCTCGGGTTTCATACTGTAGCGGATTTA
Source organism: Hermetia illucens (assembly GCF_905115235.1). Lineage (NCBI taxonomy): Eukaryota > Metazoa > Arthropoda > Insecta > Diptera > Stratiomyidae > Hermetia > Hermetia illucens. The sequence goes on along the minus strand of NC_051851.1, from coordinate 160,291,276 downwards.
ACTGAGGACTCCGGCAAATATCTTGCCTTCGTCTCCATTTCGGCGCACCAGTGTCACATCGGGCATTTCAGCCTTCGCTGCCTTCTTTCCTGGCCGCTGCGGTGAACGTGGCATTTTTGTGCTGCATCCAAACGCAGTCAGTTCTTCTTTTCCTGAAATCTTGTCGCTTTTTTTTGTTTTATTATGTTTGTTCTCCATAGGAGGAATAGTCAGGAACGGGTGTACCTTCGGGGACAAGCCCCTACCCCACTTCCCTGTGGCCTGAGATACCCTTAGCTGATCCCGGAACTCATGGGCGGATCACAACTCGCTCGGGGCAATGCGGTCTACTAACACCGTTTCAACGCACACTACTTGGCCAGGATCCGGAAGGGGCTGGCTTTTAATACACACCGTAAGTACGACTTGGTAGAGCTACGTTCACATTCCTTTATCGACGTCGAGCTGTAGGCGGTTTCGGGGACTTCCAGTGTGCCCGACGTGTACCAGTCATTAGCAGTTCGCTCTTCATCGAGAGGGTTTTCAAGGCTGGGACCAAGGACGCAAGTATACTCTCAGCTAAGGGTTCAGAACTAGCTACTCATGCACCTCGAGGACGTCACTCCTCGTACCCTGAGCGACCCATTAAAGATCACTGGCGACCCCCGAGGAGTTTCTTTTGACAAGGGCAGGCACCAAGAATAGGGGAATATACGGAGAGAAACTGGAAAACCGACTACGACCAATCTGCCCGGTTAATTATTGCGTATGTCCTCCAAAAAACAGAAGAGAATGGAGTAGCAGAAGAAAAATTCTGCCAAGAAAAAGTGTGACTCCAGGGTTAATCTTATCACTTCAATGTTGAAGCTGTCGGAAAATGTGCTCGAGGTGCTCTAAATTCTCGGACTCAAAGGTGGACGCGAGAGTTAATATAATAGCTGTTTTAATGTCTGTAAATACCCTGCTTAACTAGTTGTTTGAACTTTTCACGCGCAAGTGTGAGCTTGTGTGGTGGTAATCGACGAATGTTGGAAAAGGTAGGGGAGCCAGTGGTGTTGTACTGTTGAACATCATGCTTAATTGGCTCAACTAGGTTGTACGTGGAGGCGGGTTTTGATATACCCCGTGCGCAAATGGGGTTTGGGATGAACAAATTGTTGGGATAGTAGAGGAAACATATACGAACCCGGATGTGATTTCAACTGAGGCGGTGGTAATCATAGGGATTTAAGGGTATTAATGAAAAGAAAGAGTTAAAAGGCGAACACCAGTATTGCAGTGCCAAGGTATAAGGGACTTTGGTTAGAATGGTGCCTGCCTATACGGAGAAAATTGAAAATGATTGCAAAGGGTTTAAAAGTAAGGTTTGTATAGGTAGTGCAACCTGAGTTCATACAAGAGCACTATGTGGGGGTTATGTTCGCTTAGAAGTAGTTCTAACTCTTGCCTACGGGCCCGAATGACTGCAGAGCTGATGTTCAACTTAATGACCCTAACGTCCTTAAGGTTAATCATTGTGTTGAATATCATCATCAAATAACGAGGTTTTTCGGCAAACTGGCGGATATCCAAGATGGCTTGATTGGGAGGTGAAGGTTAATTTGAATCAACCTCATTCAGTCCCACGCTTCAGCTCTCTCCGATATGACGAACACCAATATTCTATTACCTCTTTGCCTTTGTAAAACTGGCACAGTGAATCTCAATTGCAATCTTTGGTAGCCCTATTTTCCGCTCCCTGTGCCGGTACACGTGCAAACCTAATAGCTGGTTTCACCGAGAAGCTAATAGTAAAGGCCTGTGTACCCTCATATGCCTTCTTTTTCCACTTTCTTGCCGTCTTCTCTATCCCACTAAGGTTAAATTGTTCCTTTAGCGCCACATGGTTATCCTCCCTTCATGTAACCTCGTCTAGGTCTCTGAACTATCTATAGCTTTGGGGCTTTCACTCCTGTTTGCTTGCCAACCTAGTCGCGGAAACTATCCAATATTTAGTTTCAACACCACATTCTCTTTCTGTGTTCACTCACCCTACCGCCAAAGTCTGTCAATTCGGCAGCCTCTTTTACTTTCCAAAGAATATATCTCCTTTCTTGAAAATAATAATTATTTCCTGGCGGATCTTCTTTTTGTTCTTTCACCGCATTTTGCTGCTAACCTTTGTCTTTTGCTCAGGCTTCTAAATTAGCAATGTTGAGGCGCGATCGAGAAACGATCAACTGGTGGACTCAGTTTTACTCAGTGAAGAGGCCTTGTTTTTCTAAGCGGCTTACTGAAAAAAAAAACGGTTTACTAATATCGTCCCCACTCTTTTCTTTTCATGCTTCCCCACATTAAGTTTAGGAGATGTCACCTGCGTTACTCGCGTGACTTTGCTATATAGAGCTTAGGCATTTTTTAATTCTGGTGCCCTAATATAGGACAAATTGACACCTCCTATCAGGTATTTTGATGGGTATAAACCTCCTCCTTGATTAACTCCCAGAGCTCACTTGTGCGTTCTCCCAGTGAAAAAATAGGTGATCCAGTTTGCTGAATTTTACGTTCATATTTTGCACCAATGTTGTCCTCGTTGGTGGTCCAAAAAGATACTGTCTGGATCTTATTTCCATTCCATCATTATGTAGCATAAGACGCCAAGGAAGTCAACTTTTCCACTACTTGAGTACTGCAGTCAACTTCCGACTCTCAAAAGTGCCGGTACTGGGTTTCCGAAGCCCTACACCTGAGAAAACTTTCTTTCTCGTCCTCCATATTTGATTTGGTATCTGGTTATTCTTCTCATTGATAGCGGATAACACCATGGGTTTGTGTTTGCCCAGCCTGCGCGAAGGCAGGCCCATGCACTCAGATCTCTAGGTGCGTATAGGTGCACGCCCATAACGTATCCTCTGAGCGTTCCCTTATTTCCGCGAAGGGATATGTATACTGGGACATTTGGCAACTCCACACAGGGTGCTCTAGCTGTCTATGATTTTCAAAGTAAAGAATTTGGTTCACTTATCGCTACGAACCTATTAACCATAGTATCTCAAGCAAGCCTGTAACCTGCAGGAACTATAGTATATTCCCTACTTCCAGATGTATCAACTTTGCATTTGGTATTAAATGTTCTCCCAGATACTTCAACCTACTTTGCGCAAGTGCCGGACACTGTCCCAGGACGTGTATAGAGGCTTCATCACACTCCGCACAAAACCTGCAGGCAGTGTCCGTAGATATCCCTAGCTTCCCTTGGTGATAGTTTAACCGACAATGACCAGTGAGAATTCCCACTATGATTGGGAGATTCTTTTTTGTGAGGTTTAAGCAATCCTTTGTGCGCTTGGGTTCATATTCCCCAAAAAGCAATGGTAATCAGTTGTTAGTTTAAGCCGTATGTCTCAGCCACGGTCTTCCAGTTTGCCTTATTACTCTAACATGTTTCGAACTTCTTATCGAAGTGAAACCTCGTTGTCATGTTATCCCTTGGTATCAATAATTCGGGATACCGCCTAGAAATCTTCCTTTGGTTTAAGCAGCTCCCCGCCTCATTGATGTTCCCAGTCATTTTGAATGTTGCCCTCCGTGCCTGCATCTGTATGTGCAGATGGAGAAGGGTTTATCCCAGAAGGATCTCCACGAATGCCGTTGGGCATGTTCTCATTGCCCCACTTATACACACGCAACCCAGTCTTTGGAGTTTGTGTAATTCCGTGGTTTGTGTGATGAGTTCGGTTCTTTCTGCCCAGATTACCGCTTCATAGGTATTCATTGGTATATATCCAAAGTAGTATCTTCAGGCTGCAACTCCATTTTTTTCTGTGCTATGGACCTGGAAGGGCCCTCAGGGCCTTTGTGGCTTTTCGGCAAGTGTTTCCGACATATGTCTTCCAGAGTAATTTTTGGTCTAGGGTAATTCCAAAATATTTGATCTCTGTTTCTCGTTTCACTTCCATATCATGTAATCTTATGGCTCTCAAGTGATCAAGCTCACCCCTCTTTGTGAATGGTGGTATGGTGGTTTTGGCTGGATTGATCCGCAGTCCCACTTTCCTGCATCAGGCAGCAGTGACCCTTAGTCCAGTTTGGATTCTATCACATAGGGTATCTTCATATTTGCCCCTACAGATTAAAATAATATCGACCGCGTAATCCTGGATCTGTATTTCAGTATTTGTTAGCACGTTCAGGAGTTCGTCCACTACCATAGTCCACAAATCGACGATAGTACCCCGCCCTGTGGACAACCTTGAGTAGTGTTCATGACAATAGAATTTGTACTAGTCGGTAATTCTATTTGCCTACTTTCTAGCATTTTGCCCATCCAGAAAGCCAGAGTGTTTCCCACTCCCTTGCATCTCAGGCCATCTGTGCGCGATGCATTGTCGTATGCTCCTTCGATATCCAAAAACGCAAACAGTGCCATTTCTTTTGTTGCTTCATACCGCAGTATATCCGTCAACTGATACAGAGCAGTTTCAGTTGACCGTCCTGCCTGGTAAGCGTGTTGACACTGATGTAGGGGATTACGCTTTAGAACGTTAGTTCTAATATAGTTGTCTATAACCTTCTCCACCGTCTTGAGTACGAATGATGTTAAGCAAATTGGTCTGAAAGATTTAGAGTGAAAAGGATCCTTTTTCGGAATAAAGACCACTTTTGCCCGCCTCCATGGTCTTGGTATATATCCCTGTGCTATGCTCCCTCTTACGACCCTCAGAGAAGATTTTAAGATGATTCCCATGGCTCTCTGGAAAATATCATCTACTCCGGATGGTTTTAGAGGTTTAAAAGTTCCCACTGTCCACCTTACCCTAGTTTCCGAGCATACCTCTTTTGCTAGTTTCCAGTTCTGTTTTCTTCCCCTTTTATTCGTTTTTGGAGTGTCAGGTAGAATGTTTTCGCCTGCCGTCGTAGGGTATGACTTCGGGAAATGAGTTCTGAGAAGCAGGGATACCCTGTTCTCCTCATTCTCGCCAAATGTCCCATCTTCCTTCTTCAAACAGACGGAGGATATTGCCCCGTCTTTGGCTACAGCCTTGTAAAGCCTGGTTGCTTCTGTGATCTGTTCGTTCCCTTCATAGAATTCCCTAAAGCTGTTCCGTTTTGCTTTCTTGATCGCGTTGCTATACGCAGTCAGTGCATTTTTGTACCTCTGCCAGTCCCCGGTTTGTTTTGCCCGGTTGAAGAGTTTTCGTAATTTTGCTCTCATTCTGGCCAGGTTCCTGTTCCACCATGGTACATCCCTTGATGACTTAACTGACTTAGTCGGACAGCTGGCCTCATAAGCGTTAATGACGACTGTGTTGAGATTTTCCACCAATGTTTCTAGTTCCAGTTCGCTCCTGGTGTCACTGCGCCTTTGAAGATGGGCCATGATTTTGCTCAAGTGCATTGCATAGGATTTCCAATCCGAGCTCCTGGGATACCTTATTATTCTTTTTATTTTAGAGTTACCCTCAATATCAAATCTCAGTATTCTGTGATCAGACGTAGAGGGTTCATCCGACACTCTCCAATTCCTGATCATTCCGTGCATTAGAGTATTTCCTAGAGTTATGTCTAGTAACTCCTGTCTAGTGCTGGTCACAAATGTTGGAGTGTTCCCTAAGTTATAAATTTCTAACTTATTGCTAAGAATAAATTCAAGAAGTTACTCACCTCTTTGATTCCGCTTCCTCAGACTTTGTGATGGGCGTTGGCATCGCAGCCGAGCAGTAGTAGTAACGCCCTCTTCTCACAGTACTTCACCAGTTTAGCGACTTGTTCCGGTGGAACCCGGATTTTGTGTCTTGGGAAGTATCCCGATGCCACGACTGCCTCTCGAGTGCTCCTTCCGGCTTCCAATGAGACTTGGATAGCCCCAATGTCCCCGGTCAGGAACTCTGAACGACATATTTATTTTAAATTGCATTTCGCATGGTGGAGGTTTATCTGGGCTATCTTAGTGCTGGCCATTGGCTCCGTTTTTGTTTGGAGCTCTTCTCCCCTGTCGGAGTATCGCCTTCCTAGTGAGATTAACAATTGGAAGAGGCAACTCTTCACTAATTGGAAAAATGGAATACTAATTAACAGGAACAAATGCTATTTATAGAAACCTTTGGGTATATGCAGGACTGTAGAGAGGAACGCCGGACTCCAGGTGAAAATGTTAAAAAACGGTGCCCGAAGGGGAAGCAATTACGTGAGCCCCCTATTACCCGTTCTATTCCGGATCCTTGAGAAAACTCCACTCCCGGGCAACCCCTGGCCTGGGTTTATAAAAATTTAAGATTTGATATCACCCCTTTAACTTCCTTTGCCTGCCTATTCAGTCTGTTGGACAGGTTTTCCTCCAAACACTGTATTTTCGTCATTTCATCCTTTTATGGTCAGCAATGCTCATTTCTTTGGTTTCTATAATTTCTGCTTGCGTTAATGACCACCTTTGACTGTCATTCATTCGTATTTGCATATTGGCGACTTACACAAAAATATTTATTTTATCCATTCCAAATTATATACATTTGTAATATAACCTACGATCAATAAGTTATCCTGAATACTTATTACCGAATAAATAACGAATGAATCAATTCACCAGTAATATGCCGATAATCGCTTCCTTATACCTTTCGATTAGGAGAGTGATATCCAAGTAGTGTCTGAGGGTAATTAAGTAAAACACTGGGCGCCATTCACCCACCAACTAAGAGCTTTTATTGTACCGCTGGGAACTTTTATTGACGCGCAAGGTTTCGCCCTACATTTAGTTTCATCAAATAAATGACTATAATAGAGTAGGTCAATCAAATCTATAAGAACTTTAGATAATTTTTCATGAACGCCTTTATCAGATAAACCAAATTCCCTAAATTCCGGTTGGAGTATTTTTTTAATTTATGTGTTTTGGGGAATTAGTCAGAAAAACTGAACCGAACTCCATCATTAAAATTCAATCTTATCTTTTATATTTCTTGGAAAGAAAATCTTTTTCGTACCATCATGAAGGATGTATCTGGTATGAAGTGTGTTTGTTAGCCGACATTTAAATACACATTTTCTAACTCAGTCCTAAAAACAGGAAATTTCTTCAATTACTTTACATTTATTTTTCCTCCATTCCTTTTCCTCCAACAACAAAAAAATAGATACAATAATGCAAAGTCAACAATTTCCCAGACGATAATGCTGTGCACCCTTGCTCCCTCAATGCTTAGCAACGTTCGAACATACCAGGGATGACGCGATTTTAATAGGTTCCGCATCCGCCACAAAATCTTAAAAGCCTCAGGTTTCGTTCAGCATAAGAAAGCGAATATCTTTTACTTTTACTGCACAAAGCAAGAGGAAGAACCCTAAAAATCCCATTAAAACCGCAGAAATGATTATAATAATTACTTTGAAATTAAATTGAAGTAATAGCCGGCATGGGATAATGTTTCAGATGAAAATTACATTTGTGCTCCCTAAGATCCTGTGGAGTATCTTCAGCGCTTCAGGATTAATCAAATAAACTTGGCGCCTATAGCGCAGAAGATACCGTTCACATGCCTATGGTAGTTTTATATCCTTAAGCGGTAAATTTTCATTGCCCGGAAGTTTCATCAGTATTCCATCATGATTGGGGCATATTTTCCGACACACATATGTCTATATCTATATATGTGCGTGTTGTGAGGGTGCAATAACGGAAAAAAGGAATTAATAATAAATTAAGCATCAGAAAAGTGAGTATGTTCTTATATTGGGTATTTCCATTAGGGAAAGTGGGTGGACTTGTCTGTCTCGTCCTATATAGTAGCGTTTGAAATTCTGAGCGCCCGATCACAAAGGAAAGATACTTCAGTGTTGCCGAGATATTTCATGGCTTGACTACCTCAGTTTCCTTCAAGACATAACTGGATGACTAATGGAAACAGTGAAAGTATTGGAAATGAGTTTACGATTTATTTATTTGAACTGGGTTGAAAACTGTGGAGCTGAAAAGATGAGCTGCCACATTTTGCACCAAACGGCAATGATTTTTCTGAGCAGTAAAAGGATAAGGATCAAGGGAAATTTGGAAGCATATGTAAGAATCGATGGGACAAACAAGCACTCCATTATACATCACATTCTACAGCGAACGATCCAGCTCCAAGCCCTGTGGCACCTTCGTTGTGGCAACGTCGTTTATACCAGACAGTCCTCTCTAAGACTTAATTCTCGACCTAACTTGCCAAATATCTAGAAGACCTATGCCCGCCAACGCCCCTTTAATTCGATTCCAGTTGATGGAGTCAAATGCGTTTTCGACATCTAATGTCCAAAACCGCATAGCAGCCGCCAGAACTCAGCGCATCTTCTCCATTCTATCCAACAAGCAGATCTGTTGTATGGATCACCTTCCTTCCTTGTTTTAGGTATGCCTCGAAGGTGTTATAAAAAAAGGAGGGCCTAGCCTTTACTGTCAGCTTCAAAGCTCCGTGAAGGATTCCATTCAAATCTGGGGTCGTTTTGTCGTCGATCCTACCACATATTTCCTGGGGCTATTTTTCAATTGTTGGAGGTATCATCGCCATCCAGGGATATATCGGGCTTGAGCACAGCGGGGAGCGTGCCCTCTCGGAAGCTTTCACCGTCCACCCTCATTTTGCATTCTACAACAGCTCTTTGTTGACCTCGATTCGCTCCTGATTTCTATACAAATTGCCTGGCGGTTATCATCAACTGCGCAAACACCGGTATCCGACCTAGGCCTGTCTTGATAGGGAACTCCAGATATCCCGGCTATTTGCCGAGGTTCACTAATTCAATATCCCTAAAAGTTGTTTGGCATCTCGGCCTACGCCATCGTTTCAACTCAGGCAAGGTCGGTTTCGTCTTCTTTTTCTACTGTAGATATTGCCCTTATTGACTTTCTGGGCTAGATCATCCCCATCCATACGGATTAAGTGACCTAAAAAGGATAGTGCCTCTTTCATTCACATCTGTATAGCGAATCACTTTCTCCAGGGGCAGGTTAAAAACGACATATGATGGGGTATCCCCTTGCCTTAGACCGTCGCTTATGTGGAATAGTCTCGAAAGCGATCCTGCTGCTTTTATCTGGTATCGTACATTGGTCCGTCGGTATACCGAATTCTCGCATGGCCGTGTACAGTTTTAACCTGACTATGTTATCATAGGCGACCTTAAAGTCAATGAAAAGATGGTGGAACTGATGTCCATATTCCAAAAGTTTTTCCATGGCTTGCCACAGAGAGAAAATCTGATCTGTTGCTGATTTGCCTGGAGTGAAGTATCTTTGGTATGGGCCAATGATATTCTGGGCGTATGGGGCTTTCCGGCCGTACTCAGCAACGTGATACTTCTATAATTGCTCCACTGCGTGATATCCCCCTTTTTATATATGGGACAGCTAATGTCCCATTGCCAGTCGTCATAGGTTGATAACCGTTTGGTGCAGTTGTCTGTCCCTAGTTTGCCTGCAATTCTAGCGACTCCTGGCGACTTATGATTTTTAAGGAAATGAATTGTTCGGACTGTTTCTGCTATACTTGGTGGTGGCAGTATTTGTCTGCGGTTTGCAGTTGCGGGATCTTCGACGCGCCGATACTCTGATTGCTGAACACTTCATCACAATACTTAACCCGTCGCTCCAATATGCTCATTCTGTCGGAAATCAGATTTCCTTCTTTATCTCGCTAAGATGAGCATCCAGGCGTTTAAGGCGTCATCCTGCTGACTTGTTGGTAAAACTTCCGCTCCTGTTACTGTTGCTCCCTGTACTTTTCAAGTTCACTGACCTGTTGGCTTCCTTTTCGAGTCTGTCAAGTTGTTTCTCCCCTCGATGGAGTTCATGATAAGCCTCAGCGCATGCCGTAGTTCTTTGAGAATGCAACATTACTTATTATGAAACTTTCTTCTGCTCCGTTACAAGTCTCCCCTGTAGGGGCGAGAACGCTAACGAGGCTTATATTTCTTCATCCGTCTCGCAAGCGCAGAGTGCATAGCCTTTCGGGTTTCGGCGAAATTCCCTTAGCTCCGCAAGTGGAATCGGATAGGCTACTCGCACCTTCCTCCGGGAGTATTTGTTTCACGGAAGAAAAGCCTCAGGCGAGCGATCGAGACCTTCGTGTGTACGCCTTCGATGTCGATGGTAAAGCGGTACGGACCTCGCTCAGAGAGTTTGTTAAGTCTGTCGTATGATGATTGTAACCGTCTCGGGGAGGCATCAATCTTTACCAAGACGTGCGTCCACCACTCACGATCGCTAAGAACGCAGGTGATTTGGGGGGGGGGGGGGTTAGATTGATGCTGAACCGCAAGTCGAGATCTCCCTGTGTACAAGTTCCGTGGTACTTGCAACAAACTCCTAGCGGTATACTGTCGGACTTGCTACCAGGGAGGATTGTCTTGCCCCATTATAGCGGCATTTAGCGCTTTGATCCATCTTTTGCGCATTCCGTTGGACTGAGGGCGGTATGTAGTTGTCCAGTGGCGTCTGAAGTCTAGGAGTTTGCCTAACTTCGAGAACAGAGAGAATTTAAACTGTATTCCCTGGTCAGTGATGATGATCGCTGGCACACCAAAACGTGGAATCTATTCTCGGCATATGATAGTACCGCAGTATCTTTTAGGGGAATCACCTCAGGCCACCGCGTCAATCTAGTGATGATTATGAGGCAATACCTGAAAAGGTGCGAGTCTTGCAAAGAAGCGATGATGTCGAGGTGAACGTTGGTGGATAGTGGATGGTCTCCTGAAGTTTCACATTTCTGATATACAATGCACTTTCTGACCCAAGAGTTGATGCCCTTGTTATGGACTTCCATAGATATTTCGCAGTGACTAACCGGTTCGTTGTTCGGATTCCTGGGTGCACTGGATCGTGAAAGACATAAAATACTGCTTGTGGAAAGCGGCCTTAATCACTTTTCTGAGTTCATGCAGTATAATGCTGAGGATGAGCTAGAAATGGGGAACTCCCTGAAAGTGTACTTTGAGGACTCCATAGGCCCTAAATACTTGCGTCCTGCTTCTGCGCCTCTGGGATTGCAGGGAAATCGATTGTGGTGAGGATCTTGACTTCCCCAATGCATGACAAAACGTCAGCAACTACGTTGTCTTTTCCAGACAGTTTTTGGGTGGCGGAGGTGAACTGGCTTATGAAGCTCTGTTGCCAGAGTTGACGAGGTGACGCTTTCTGTTTTAAGGCAAATGTAAGAAGGTTGTTGTCCGTGAACACTGAAAGTATTTTATTGCGAGATACACGATCTTAGGTACTATAGTTTCGTTAGCCGGGGTTCAACTGTTTCGAGAAGAGAAACTCAAAAGCTGCCAGCTTTGGTTTACCTGTTGGCAAAGAGCAGCAACTATGGCGATGTCTGACGCATCGCCAAAAACGGCTAGGGGTTCATCTGACTGAGGAAATGCCAGAAACGTGTATATCTACCAGCTGTTGATTGATTGACTCAAATGCCTGGATAGTCACCCACTCAATCAGTCGAGTGTCTTTGGTTTTTGGCCGGGAGAGATATTTGTTTAGGATCGATTAATGGTGGACGGCCCTGGACAAGAAACGATGGTAGAAGTTTAGCATGCTCAAGAACCTTTTCAGATCCTTAAAACTTTTGTGAAGTGGAAAGCTCGCAATTGCTTGCCCCTTGTCTGGGTCTGGTTAGATGCCATCAGAGGTTAAATTGTGGCCGAGAAATTTCACCCGCGGTTGGAGGAATTTGCACTTCTCAACGTTGAGAACAAGACCGGTCTCAAGGAGATATTGAAAAATGCACTCGAGGTGCGTCATATTGTCAGACTCTGAAGGGGAGGCCACCAGAACATAATTGATGGAAGGAAAATAAAAGTTCAAGTTTCATACACAACAGTATATGCGAATATCTGCAGCGTTTGCGATGCGTTGTGTAGTCCAAAATTCATCCTAGTGAACTCGAAGAGTCCGACTTACAGGGATTTGGTGGCCTTGTAGCTTGATCCAAAGTGGAAAGATACGCCTGCTAACGAGAGAGTGCCTAAAGTCATGGGATGAGCGGTATGGGATATCGGTCCGAAATAGTCTGAGCGTTTAGGCGTTCTCTACTCGTTGTTTGGTTTAGGGACCATGTGGTGTGGCGAAGACCAGCAGCTGTCGGAAGGTCTGAATATACCCTGCTTGCCTTCCCGCCAGCAGCCAGTTTCTGTCGTGTTAGTAGATGCAGCTTAGAGAAGATGGGAGGCCTTGTGGTGTTAATGTGATGCTGAACATCATGCTTTACTGGCTTGGTAGCTATGTTGCGATATTTTTGAAGAAAATTGTCACGCTTGTGGGAAGGCAACGTCTTCAAAACTGATGGATCGAATGTCGGATCGGCAGGCGGAGGTCATCCCTGATAACATGAGGTTGGTTATGGGATTAATGAGGGCCCTGCATTGCAGATCCATTAACAAATCATAGTGGCATAGGAAGTCTGTGCAATGAAACGCCATGAATACGTGCGCGAAAGCCCCAAACTCAGGTCCACTTGCCAGTATCCATAAGTGTGGATCGACGATGAATTTGCTGGCGTCAACTTCAAAACCTGAGACATTAATCGATGATACTTGGATACAGGGAGAACTGAAACCTCAGAGCCCGTGATAATCAAATCTGCGGAAAGGCGACGTGTTGTTGTCCTTCCGGTAGCTGTTGCCAAGGGTATGGACAAGTTTAATTTTTGTTGCAATGGCGCAAGGGTTGGTACAAATTGTGGCAAAGGTTCAGTGGTACCAGCACCGTCCAGCACCTGTCGGGGGTACTGCCGATTTACTATCCGAGCACCTATTTCGAGGAGCGAAACTCGACCTATTGTCCCGGATTGACAGCAGCAACGGTGTTGGCTAGATTTTCTACAGCACCAATGCGACTGTGGAATATTGTAGTTTCACGAGTTTATGCAGAGCGTCGTTCGACACCTCACCGACCATGGGCCGTGAGTGCACCTCATGGATTTTGTCAGCAGTTACCGCCAGCATGCGCTACGAACGAGACTCCGTGCACACCTTCTAGAAGTCGCTACAGCCATAAAGATTCGCCAGTGTCTCCAGCCAGCTGCTTCATTTTCCTAAGCAGCTGACTGGGTGTCCGGTCGTTTAGCGGAGTTCTGTTAGCAAGTGATTCAGCTTAGACGCTCTTTTAATAGTTCGTATAAGCCCTGTTCCAGTAGTAGAAGACGAGCCTAATGGATTGTTCGTCCAGCCCGATCAGCGCCTGGTTGAAACGCGTGGCGTCAGATGTGACGCCGGCCAGCGAAAATAACGCCTCGAGCTGGTGGAACCACGCCTCCGGGCTTTTGCGTCATAAAGGTGCTATGGACCACGGCGGTCACGGGTTGTGCGGGCCCTATTGTGTCCTTTTGGTCTGTGGCCATTGCTGGAGTGAAGTACATTGGAGCACGTAACGAAACAACCTTGGAAGCGAAACTAAAAGAACCGAAGCGGAGCACACTACCAAAAACGACTAGTGTACACCTTTTTATTCTAGTATTTTTTTTCTGCAGAGTGCGCTGTGGTTACTGTAGGTTATCAGACTCTGCGCCCAAATTGTCGCAACTGCCGAAGTGAGCGTGGAAATCCCGAGGCACAAATAAAACTTCTGGGGTAGAAAATTGCTGCTGCAGAAGTTGACACTCTTCTCGGTGGCTTGCTGGCACGAAGATCGACCTTCTCCTTGATCATGAAGAATTTGCAAATCTAACGTTGGAGACCAGCCGCTAGGGGTTTTACCGGGGTGACTTGGCACGGCGAATGATGTTGCGATGTTCCTAGGGGTCCCCACTGTGGTGTCACTATCTTTTAATTGAATTGACCAGAAAGAGAAAAAAAAATGTGCGCTCTCGGTGACAGCTGGCTTCCAAAGAGACAGACTCGTAGTTAGATCTAGTGGTGCAGCCTCACCGCTAGATCCAAAGAACTTTTCCTCTCCGCTCCAGTACTCCGCTGCAAGTAAATTTACGCAGTGGCATATTTTATTATAGCAGCGGTCTCTACAAGTTCATGCTCTCCGCGGAATCGCTCGATTTCCTACACCGTAACCGACTAAGCGCCGAATAATTGTTCGACTACTAACAAGTGACTGATACTTGTTTGGCGATTGGGAACACCTAGGCCTTGTTTTACAACCTGGCTTTCTATCTGAAGATCGCAGGTCGACTAGAGATCCAATATCACAATTTTCAAATCCAAAGTGCAGTCTGACCATAGAAGGAACGAAGGGAGGTCCCTCTAAGGACTGGTGTTTTCTCAAAGATGGGATTTTCTCTCTAGGGCTCTGAGACGGATTTGGGAAAAATAAAGATGACACTTAAGGACCAAAGGTTTGTATAATCAAAGCGCTTGGGGTATACATGGCAGTTGGTGGTGGATTACTGTACTGGTCTTAATTTCATCTCATTGGAGTGGGGCGGGGTGGATAGTGAATATTTATTTATTTATTTAATATGCAGAAAATAAATTCCTTGTTACATATTGTCCTCAGAGGGAGGAGCAAATAAATGGCTGATCTTACGCTTAAAACTAGGGAAGGAGACAGAGTCGAAGGCCCCAAGCTGTAGGGCGTTATAGGACCGGCATAGCCCCAGGATCGGGGAGTGAAAGTATATTTCGAGCTCCGCGAAGGGTACTTCAAAAATGTGTGTTATGAGAGGCGGTGCGGAAGGTAATATCCAAGTTGACAAAGCAGTTCATCCGGCAATTGCAGAGTTTGAAAAGAGTACAAATATCAAGGAAGATACGACGTTGCTACAGGGAGGTGATATTGAGCGTGCGGAGTTGTGACAGATTGTCAACCCGTGGAAGGCTCTTTTTGTAAAAGAGTGTCCATTTGAATTTGCTTTGTACAACTTCAAGAGCGCGACAGTCACGGATGCGTAAGGGGGACCACACTACACAGCAATATTCAAGGATGTTTCTGACAAGGGACTTGAAGAGTGTTAAGGAGGGCTGAATTGAGGTAAAGCTGAAGGAGGAACGTATAATGAAACCAGACATTTTGGAAGCTTTATTGATGATGTCAACGAATATGGATATGTGAAGGAGTGGATGTGATTGCACGTGTATGAATCAGTTATATTGGGAAATGATACTGCGGCTTTGGGATTTTTTTAGAAGAGAAGCTTAAGTGAATGACCCACAAAAGGGATCAGCCGACCAGTGGTAGAAAGTTTCTCCCCGGTTGGTCCAGTCTGTCATCAAGTTAATGCAAACTAAGGATTTCCTCCATATTGGCAAAACGAGACCGAATCGGTAACACCAAATGTAAACCTTTGTACGTCAATTGATTACTAGTTGAGCTCGATAATGTTATTTTTAATGGTCATCATGAATTCTTTATGTGATTTGTGATTATGGTCTATGCCGTCCTCAATATCGACAAGCGAAGGCCGGTCTTTCGGTCCTGTTACAATTTCAAAATCTAACTTTATGTCTTTTGGCTGAAGGACACTGTTAGTAGATGAAGTAGTAGCGTGACATGCCCTTCATTAGTGTTTTTAAAGTATTTCAAGGGGCCAGACATGCTAGAATTTCTGCCCTGAATTATCCTTCCTTGTGAAATCTTTTAAGGAGAGTCATGTGGAGTATGTACACTTGAGTCGTTCTCTAATTTTGAGAAATTAAGTCACGAAATTCGTTAAATTAACAACTCATTATTTTGATTATTATGTCGGGCTCGGTGATGGCTGGGTGGCTCCTATTCACCCAAGCATCTCACGCTAATGCTCACCAAACCGTAAGACCTAAAAGTGCAACCAGTTTTTAAGTAGCGTTGTTACATAACGACTTCCTACGTATTTGTGTAGAACAAGGGGAGCTGGATTTGTGGTTTAGAAACTCCCCTCCACATTTTTACTAGTCTCTATCTCCGACATGAGCCTTGGCATACACTTGAAGGGAGAATAACAACGCCTCAATTCGAGGCTGTAGTACACTCGAGGCATTCCACATTGCAGTCCTTATCAGAAGGACACTTCTCAAAGGATATCAGCACTGAGCATCGCTCCATGTATTAACCCCTTAATTTTGCATTTTACCAATAAAAATCGAAATGTGAAGTCATTGGGATGTTATCACGCCCTACCCCCAGCACCTGTTCGCCCCAATGTTGCTTGGCAGATATGTATGTATGATGCGATGATTGTTGTTATTTATTGGTGTCCTGGCGCGAGTTGCCACTGGAAATAAATAATAAACTTAGTATCAGTTACCCACTCATAGTTTGTAATTATTATTATTATCTTCCAAGCTTGCAGCTGCTTCTCCCTTTGCACGAGGCAAGAGGAAGTGAAAATAGAAATTTTCTAGCTCCCAGCCCGTCGTCACTCTAGTCATATATTGTGCTGACACGTGAAAAGGATTCAGTGTCATCGTTTAATTCGTAGCTTAAGGACTTAATATAATAAATAGTATCGCGACGTGTTTAATAGTTGGCACTTTTTCTAGGACTTCCCCTTTGCGGTCGGTGGGATTTCAAGTGTGCTAATGTGTCCCATAAACTGAGGGAAGTCTATGAGGGGTTTTTATTTCCGTTCTTGGGAGTGAAATACTGAGTTCGTCAATTTATGTCACAGGAATTCCCTACGGCGCGATAATAAATTGTACGGTCTGAGTGCAAATGGTGGATTAAGAAGAGCAATTGCAGTTTCTGTGAGTGTTCCTGGCCCTCCCGCGGTTTTTGAGGATATGTATCTGCCTGTGCTCAGTTTATCCAACCAAATATGAGTAAGGAATGTGTGTCCAACGGTGTGTAAGTGTTCAACTTCCCGACTTTCTCGAAAACTCGGTGCTTCGTCTACTATTTTGACACCTCATTCCCGAGGACACTGGGGTGACTCTCCCTGAAACGCAACCTCTGCTTTACACCGTTTCCCCCAGCATTGTCAGGATTAAAATGAATGGGAACGTCAACCACTTCAGTGGGAGATATGAAAAGCTAAATGTGTTCAGATTCAGTTAGATAAATCCTCATTTTAATGCAGGATATGTTCGTCTAAGTACCAGTGCTCGAATGAAAGTGCACCCAGTGCGAATACCCAACTTCTCGACGTTCATAATAATCAGTGGGAAGGTGACAAAAGGTTGTCTTGTTTCCAAACAAATCAACAAAGCCACTGAAGGAATTCGTGTGCATTTCACTTCCTTGACGTGAAAGCAAACACAACTAGGCACCGGGGGATAAATGTCGCACAAGGACTGGAAAGATGGAACAAATACTGGATGCAAGGACGTTAATGGTAACGGGTGGATGTTGTTTTTCTTTGTAGCTTAGTCGTGTGTATGTATGTTAGTGTCATGGTAACTAGTTCTTAGAAAGAAGTCCTTTGTTTGGAGAATGCTTCAACTTTAGACTATTGTTGGTATCCATTCTTTTAAATTCAATTCAGCTGAATTAAGATAGTGGTTTAGGATGCGGTGTCCACTTCATGGATCCAGTTGAACCCCTCCTAAAACTCAACTGAAATTTTGGCACTAATTATCCTTGACTTGATAGCTTTAACCAGATGTCTTGGAACGTGTCGATTGACCTCATCTTTTGCGTTTAAGAAAGACTTTTTATCTGACTTAATTAAAAATTCGTTAGTTGAAACTGAACCACGACAATTTATATTTATGTCTGGCACTCCCATTCCTTAACATCCTGATAAAAATTCATCTTTGTTGAAGATTTTTCCTCAGTAAATTCACTACACTATAGTACACCACAAGTCTTGGAATTCCCGTGTTTATCCTGGAGGTTAGATTCCGCAAGCGATTGCCATCCAAAAGTCTCTAGAAACCTAGGCCTTCATAGCTACATGTTATAGGGTTAATTTTCGGCCGAACTACCTTTACAGATGTTGGTAGGTGGATAGGTATTCGTGGCTACTCCGAGGGGCCCAATTAGAGTTATGATACGCCGTTTTGATGCCAGAAACTCCTTAGACTATGACTGCTATGATAAGAGTAAGGGGGCAGAGTCTAGCTGACTCAGGTTTTCAGAACCCGGCGGTGTAGCATTCACTCTCACTCTGTTGCTAGAAATTTCACTGAGATCATCAAAGTACGGTTTGCCTTATGTGGCAACCTAGCTCTGGCTACAGCTGAGCAATCGCAAAAGAAGTTCCTGAGGGTTTCTTCCTTTTCTCCATGGCTTTGGTAACGCAAATTGTACAGTATGACGAGTTTGATGGAATGGTCCCCCATAGGCCAGTGTCGTAATTTTCTATGTATTTGCATGAATCTAACACAAGAGCTCCTGGGATCGGGTTTCCTTATAGCGGCTCTCAAATCCTCCCTGACTTGGCACAGGTGGTGTGTATAGATTCAATCCTTGACAGTCGCCCTCTGAGTGATACAGACTGTGCCCGCTGAAGGAATGTCAGGAGTAGAACCCCGCCTGGCCAATCCGTCAGCCCGATCATTGCCCTCTATGTTCCTATGACCAAGAACCCAGAAGAGACTGTTCAGCTTCGACGCTGAATACAAGGTGTCAATGGCCCCTTGGCTGTTGGTCAGAATATATATGTTACGCGTGCGGCTTAGATCATGCAGCAGCCATCGACAGGCTTCCAATATCGGCAGTACTTCCGCTTGGAATAAACTGATAAATCCTGGGAGAAGATGCAATTTCAATAGACAGTTTGTATCCAAAAAAAAATTCCCACACCAACTCTACAGACGATCTTTGATCCGTAGCCTTGCACATGGTTGAAAAGTCCACAGCAAAGTTTCTCCTGAAGTTCGGCTTGCGTGTGATGTAGTTTATGCGAAACGCTCAGAGTTCTCGAGGTATTTCTGGTAGGATCTTAATGTTGCCGTAGGGTTTAGCTGTCTAGCATCCAGACTCAAGTAGTTTGGGAACACTGCATACTGCAGCATGTTTAATGCGGTGGTTTAAGAGAAGGAGGTGTTGGAGTAAATTGAGAGCAGCAGTCGGGGAGGACTGTAAATCTCGGTAGCACATGTACACGCAGTTGTTTGAATCCTTCGATCTATTGTACTTTCTGCTCAGTACCTGTCAAAGAAGCATCTTTGGCCGGTAACCAGATTTATTTGCAAAAGTCCTCTTGGTGGCATAGAAGGCTATACAGGTGTGGCATTCCCGATTTCACCGCATTCAGACTCCGCATTAGCTTAAATTGTAATTGCGTTGGCAATAGTCGAGAAGATTAGGGAGAGACAATAAACATGTGTCATTGAGAAGTAAATAATTGTAGTTCAGTTTGCTTTCTCTTTCCTGATATTTTTTTTTTTTGAGTAGGGTAGGTGAATGCGTTTACGCACAGAGTGTTGGACTCCCGCAATAGTATGCTGTCGGATTACCAACTAAACACCTCCCTGTCAGAGAACTAGCCTGGAACCGTTTCACACATTACTTCGGGCTAGCCCTCCCGCTCTCCCGCTTTGGGAGCCTTCAAGTCAGAGAATCCCTTTTACCAGCGGGAGGGGAGGGGAGAAAGGGAGTTGTTAGTTCAGGGAACTCCCCACCATTTGATTCCTCCGCCGGTCGAGATCAATCTCCTTCGCAATAAGAAGAGCCGAACATAATGCTCAACACGATTCCAGCTGCCAGCGATCTTCAGCATCTCTCCGACAATGTTGTCTGGAGAGAGCTTCCCTGTGTCTGCATAAAAATGATGACGAAAGCGTCCCACCTCTTGCAAGAGAAAAACGGGTCTTCAGCGTCGTCCACCACTCCATTGCAGAACACACAATCAGAAGATTGAATCCATCTGCCAAATGGCTCATTTTGCCAAGAGAATTACCTCTCGGTAACCGTGGGTTCACGTTCTTCATGGGCCACCACTTCTTTTAAGTTCTCGCCCTTACGGCGTGCTCCATGGCAAGGAGGGCAACGGAGATCACTCCCGCAATCACTATCACGGCCGGTTTGGAGACGGTGTGATAAGCAGGCGCCACTTGCAAAGCTCCCCGTGTCTGCACTTGCGCAAGGCGTTTACGATGCAACTCCTTGTCAAGGGCATCAGCCTATACCTCCGCACCATAAAGCAGAACCGACTGCGTTGCTCCCATAAGGAGACGTCTCCAGTTGATATAGGGCCCCCGACATTCACCATTAGCCGACTCAAGGCCGGATTCCAGCTACAGCTCGGTTCGCTGCCTCTTCTGGCCCTCCAACGTCTCATAGAGCAGGGAAGGGTCTTTCGGATAATCCCTCAATATCCGCAAGAGATAGCTTGGCACGTGGCACGAGTTTTCTAATATGCCTAGCATATCTGTCCATCTTACGGAATTGAAGGCATTTCTGACATCAAGTTTTACGAGGAACACTATCCGCCGAGATCAGCGGCTGTCTGCCTCGGCTCGATGACCCGCATCTACGACCTTCATAATAACATCCACTGTGGATATCCCTGTTCTGAACCCGAACTGCCTTGGGGATAAGTTCTCGGTACTGCGAATCACTTTTGCGAGTCTACTTCTGAAGAGCTTCTTGAGCACTTCCCGGCCGTGTCAAGCATATACAGCGGTCGGTATGCAGATGGGAGCTTCAGGTCTCATTTACCCTTGCTGATCAGTGCGAGTCTGGCCACTTTCCAGCGACTTCAAGCAAGCGTTGAACGTCTCAAGCAGCAAGTCTGGTCCTTGGCGGAACACCAGTTTGTAGATTTCCGCCGGCATGCCATCAGGACCTGGCGCCTTCTTGTTTTTCATAGTGAGAACCGCTTCTTCGATCTCTCTCATTGTGAAAAGGGGGCAATCCTCGACGCTTTCTGCGCTATTGACATTAACCGGTACAGGATGTCTGGAGAAGAATGCCCGTACAATGCGGTCCATCTGGTCGGTACTTAGTATGCACACAATATTGACATCACCCAAGTAAGTGTTTTTTTGTTTTAAAAAATATGTCGCGTTCAGAGATAGAATTTGTGGATGTCGAGGACACCAGCGAGGGGCGCCCATCTTCGTCGGTGAACGCCATTACCGGTTGCAAGCAGCCGCTCTTTTGGCCGTCCATGCCAAAACTCTATTTCGCACGAGTCGAGGTCTAATGTCGCACAATGCGCATCTCGAGCGACGTGGCTCGTTTTGACAAAGTTGTCGCAGAACTTGACGCAGAGTATCTCGCTCAGTTGGCGGAAACCAGTGGCCTTCGCAACTATTGCACACCTTCTGAATTAAAGGCGTAACAGGAGTGTCCGAGGTGTTCCATAAATCGTTATGGCTATGAAGGTTGCCGGAGGACGTTCACAAAATTGTATGTGCTTCAGTGGTTGTGGTGGAAATAGCATGGAGGGTTCACGAGGTCCGAGGCGGATATGGCAACCATTGAGCACGAGAAACAGTTTGTCTAGCTCGACATCATCCACAAATACCTGGACCCCATTCGATCGGATCTCAAACAAGCAAACAAGTTACAGTCGCTGCACGCTACCAAGCCGTCGCTAACCCTTACCTGGCCAATTCTCTTTCTTCCACACACATTTTGACAGTTTGGGCCCCGAAGTTGAAGAATCCGGAAAACTATGATAGAACCGACGTTGTCAGGAGTTGCGACTGAAATCTAGCCGCCTTTACGTGAGGGACAAATTGACAATTGACAAATCTTTCTTTAATCATTGACACTTCGGTCATTCGGCGTTCAAATTGAATGCGGCGAACGGGTCTGAAATCAGTACCTTCGGACAACAGTTGTTAAGAGTGGACTTAGGTTTTCGGCGAAAGCTTCCCTGGAAATTTTGCGTGGCTGACGTATCCCGACCAATCATCGATGATGATTTTATCCGTCGGCCTAATTATCGACATTTGAAATCTACGCATCATCGACCCGGCAGCAGGTGAGTCGTCTAAAGGACGCTGGTCACCGAACAACGTGTCGACGCGGATCTAACCCGTTTTCCTTGGATCCTCCCGACACCAACTTGTTTGAATCTAAAATGCCCGACCCGATGCCATGCGGTTCGGCACCATTAAGATACCTTCGGCCCACCAGTGGTCCAAGGAGCCCGGCGGCTCACGCCCGAAAAGCTAGCGGTAGCTAAGGCGGAATTTCAACACCTTCTGAGGATGCGACACTCTTGGCCTTCCATGGGCAATGCTGCTGCACCTCGTACCTAAAAAGGACGAATCATGGCGCCCCGGTTCGGATTGTTACTACTTCAACGCACCCACTTGTTCCGACTGCTACCCAATGAGACACTTTGACCCCCCGACCAGCACGAAAAGCACCTGCGTGCATTATTAGCGAATTAGCAGGGTCGGGATTGTTATCAATGTGACCAAATGCCTTTTTGGAGTCCCGGAAGTTGAGTTCTTGGGTCACGTCATTAATAAAGTTGAAGTCGCGCTACCGACATCGCGTGTTCAGGCCTTACGAAATTACCCGGTACCCCCCACATTCAAAGACCGGCGAAGGCCCCTGGGGGTTTTCAACTATTACCGACAATTTTCCCCGAGTGCTGCGAAACTGCTAGCCCCGCTGCAACATTTATTAGCTCGAAGGCCTAATGGCGATAGTGCCAAAATCATTTGAAATAAGCACACTGTTCAGGCGTTCATGCGGGGTCCATTGCTGGTTTGTATTGGATCGAGGAAGCCCTTGGCGCTAGTAACCGATGCATCTAACGTTGGAATTGGAGCAGTCTTGGAGCAAAAGTACGGCGATAGGTGGCTATCGATTGCATACTATTAGCGGGAATTATCCATGGCAGGGCGTAACTATAGTATGTACGATCGCAAGCTTTTAGCAGTTTATACCGACATCTGCTCGAAGGAACTCAGGTCATAGTTGAAATGGATCACAAGCCTCTCATCTACGCGTTTTCACGCAGGGTGGACAAGTTGACGGCTCGCCAAGTCCGGCACCTCAGCTACATTTCGCAGATCGAACACGCTCCAGGTAGGACAAATTCACGGAGGGCGGAAATGTCACTGGCGGTGGAGTTCAGTTAGAAGGACCTAGCGGACGAACAAGCCTATAATCCGGAGTTGCAGCAGCTTGTCACTTGCGGTACATGATCATTAACTCTCGAGCTAGTCAACATCGAGGTTGTCGAATTTTGGTGTAAATGCGGTGGTGGGCACGCGAATGTATCCAATATCAGCGTTTTAAAATCGGAAGGCATACAAGAAACAAAGTTGAGCCTTTTCCACTTCTAGATAAAAGATTTCATCAGGTGCACGTCAACACCGTTTGTCCGTTTCTTCCATCTGAAGGGTTTCGGTATTGTCTGACCATGGGGGTGGGTGAGTCCATCTGCTTCTTACGGTATTGCTCGGGTTACGCAATAGCTTTAAGGGGGATGTTAGTGCAACACCAGCTGAATTGGTGTTTGGATCCACGCTTTGGATGCTGGGTGAATGTTTAGCAGACAGTAGCAACAGCAACAACGGCAACCAGTTCGAGTTTCTCGCCCATAGCACATGCGAGAATAACGCCCTCGCCCGATTGTCAATCGCAGTGGCAGAACACATTTCGGTCACCAAGGCATCAGCTCTCATTCCTATGTTTTTCTGTCTGTCGATGCGGTCAGGTGTCGTCCACTGTCTATACGATCGTAGTAAATGGCTGGTCAGTGAATATTTCAACGAATAGGCTCAAGCCAGCGTTTTTCGAGATCGCCAGTGACGGTCTGCCCCTGCCAGCACCAGAGCCTCCCGCTCTCTACCGTTGTGCATAACAGATATGATTTGCTCTGGACATGTTTCGAGGCTTATTTCCACTGCCTTCCAGTAGGTATCCTTCTTTGACTCTGCCGTCTCCTCTATAAAGGCGTGAACGTTGATGAAGCTTGTGTTTAGAAACCTTCCCCCATGAACAGAGAGCATAGTTGTTCGCTTACGTTTTTTGAACCTATTTTATGCAAGAGCTGCCTGAGCAAATCCAAAAATAATTTGTCCGTTTTCGTTGTCTGATGAGAGCCAGCCGGGAGCATTCACAAAGGATAAATCCTGCAATTAGATCTATCTTGTCATGGTCTCGATCGCAAAAGGAAGATTCGGTTGGACTACAATAGCGAGTCCAATTGATTTTTTCCTCGGTAGTTACCGATTTGATTATCTCACAAAACTGAGACTGCATACCCTCCGTACAAGGCTTTAACTTGCAGTCCTTCTCGCTGGTGGGGAAGGGCACACTGATTAGCAACCCCAGGGTGTTTTAGAAACCTTCCCACTTTTTACGAAAGGATAGGCTCTTGTAGTCCTTAATCACAATCTCGCGAAGTCTCACAGATTCGTTGGTGCTTTCAATGTTGTGGCAATAGTTCAGTTAAGACCGATTCCCGCCAGTCTTGATTGCCGATTTATTTCTTTACAGGCAGTTTTGGTATGGCTTGGCCAGTATTTGCGCCTGTAGCAGATGTTGAAAACCTCCCTGGTCAGCTTCCTGAGATTGGACTTCTGTATTTTACACGACGCGGATGCTTTTTGCAGAACCGGATCTTTGATTTCTATTCATCTAGCGCACCAATGTTTCCAGTTCACACATGGGAGATCATGTTCCTCCTGACAGGACCACTCAAAAGAGTTTGAGACCTCTAAAGTAAGATTTAGACTCAAAAATATTCAACTGTGATCTGGGATGGATTTCTGGTCAGATGCTTTCCAGTTTTCCACCTTGAAAGTCCCATTGTCAGTTAATAGAGTGATATCAAGGACTTCTTTCCTGTCACAGTTCTCTATGTTGCGGTCAGTGTACTGCGGTGTGCTGCGGGAATATATTGTTATATTTACTTTAGGGCACTTTGATGGTTCGGCCTTCTCAAATCCAGGGCTTCTGGATTAGTGCGAAGTCGATGTCTTTCCCTCGGAGGAAGGCCAGCAAATTAGAGCTGAGGTACGCGAACCGAGAAAATCGCTGAAGAAGTCGCCCTGGCATAAAAGGAGGAGATGCTCTTTGCCCATTTCCGACAGCGTGGCCTCAAAACTGGGTTATACCTCCGGCGCCAGTTTAACGTTACTGGTAATTCCATCTACCAGCTTTAGTGGAGTGGTACAAGTTTTGAAGTTTGAAGCATGTACTGAGCAACGAAACAAAAGACGAAAATCGACCGTGCACGTAAATGCTTATTTAATGAAGACATTTTCGCGCAATCCAAAAATTGAGAGAAGGAGTAATCCTGATTGTCGGTCTGTCAGAAATAAGTCCTTAACGAGTAATTCCATTCCAGATGATGGTTTTCCTGCCGTTGGTATGCTTATTTTGAGTCAATTCAAACCTAAAATTGCTCATGATGGCTACATTGACAGCAGTAAAAGAAAATACGCAAATATCCAAAACGAGTTCAAGATACTTGGTAATCCTATAATCTCTGGAAAACTGTTAGACAGCTTCGGGAAACTCATAAAAACCACATCGACACAACCTGAGCCTTTTCATATTCGAGTCAATAAACGAACCCCCATTTCCAGTAAGACACTTCTTTTATGCCTCACATCCGTGTCCTTCACAATACAAAATGAAGCAACTCTCACCGCGTATATCCCGCTACCGTACGGTTCCACCATCAAATGCCAACAATGACGAGGGAAGCATCCATAAAAAATGAATAATCAGAAAGGATGTAAATTTGCGACCACAATCGCATCATCATTTTACGTAATTTATTCATCGTTTTTGTATGAGGCTGGAAACATTGCCTTCATCCCGTATCCTGGACACAACGCAACGCTTCACGGGGCTCTCGCAATTCAGGATGTTTTCTATTAGGGACGTACCGCATCCATCTATCCGTCAAGTCAACCATTCATCCTCTTTCATCGATATCGTCGTTGGTGATTAATTTATTGATGGGAAGTTTTTCATTGCGTCGCCCAGGGATGGGGAAGGAAATGGAAGTGAACAGCGAGATGAAATGGGGCAACAATTTCGAATTGACGAGCCAAGGAAGACAGTGAGGATTTATTGATTGTTATGGAGCTGCGCGTGTTTTCGCATTCGCAGCTTCCTGCGGATAGGCAGTCGATGGTGGGAGTAATGATGATGTTATAATGGTGGTCGAAAGATGATTATTCAAAGGACTTAAGCCTCCGTTCAGGTGGAATAAGCGGTTTCAGATTTGAATACATTTTTTCGCGGAAGGCACTTCTGGGATTACTGCCTCGATTAGTGAAGCTTCTAGTATCTCATAAAGCAGTTAGAAGTAGTGGCCACAACGGGCTTCACTTCCATCACTTGAGGTCCTTCAACCCCTGGATGTTCAATAATTTGTAGTCTGCATTTACTCCCGCTATAAAAAACAGAAGGTTAACATTTACATCCGCGACACAAAAGACAGCCATTTTGCGTACACTTAAGCGCAGTTTTAAGTCTCTTTGCAGCAATAAATATAAGTGTTACTAAAGAAAATGGAAAATTCTTTATATTTTCCATACGTTTTCCCTGCTGGGGATTGTAATAGCCGCGTAGAGTCGTTTTATTGGTCGTTTGAATATATCAACTGGCATTTAACACTTCTTGAATATGTTGCTCGGGGAGGATGGGAACGAAGGATGGTGTTGCACGTTGCGGACATGAAAGGAAACAAATTCATTAAAATAGCGGAGAATGTTGTATTGTATGACCTTTTAGTTTTATGCGTAAGGATAATAAAATGAAGTAAGCGGGCAGCCAGTCTTCACTGTCTGGTTTCAATTGAACAATTTTTCCAGTTGGTAACCTTGTTAAAGCTACCGCGGTAAACATGAAAAAGGGGGGGGGGGAGGATTTTATGACCGAGTTCCATGGTTTCAGGGAAGAGAGGATCACTATCGCCCCATAGAACTTCTAGGCAGAACGGCTAAAATCTTGGAGAGAATGATGGTAGAAACTTGATTATTAGGTTAGGTATTTAGATATGAGGTGTTTCAACTTCTTTATTTGATGAGAAATCGGGATGGAGACTAAATATTTAAACTCATCAGACGCGCCACGGACCCTGCGTAGGACGCAGCTTTCCTTTTCATTGCAGGTGTTTGCTTTATGACCTGAGTGACCGCATTGGCGGCATGTTGCCCTTCACTCAGGTTCCCAACAGGTTTCAGATGTGCGCCCATAATCCAAACACCTGTAACATTTGGTTGGAGCGACTCGGATTCGTATCCGACGCGTTGTTTAGGAACTTCCTCGCGTATTGCTCGGCAACTTCCACCACAGCGAGTTTTTGGCCTCGGGAGTTTGCAGAGGTGATATTAATCTGGATATTCGCGTTTCTCTAGCTCGTTCTTTTCTGTAAGGCAGTCAAGGTCTCGGATTTTCAGAGAGGACGTGAGTTCCAGGCTGGAAACAAAGCCTTTCCTCCCAGAAGCTCCTTGACTGCTTCGCAGAACGTAATTTTATTTGTTATCCTCGGGCCCAATTCAACTAGGACTCCACCACCTTTCGTTTTTCGAATGAAAGACACTTCTATTGCGCTATTCTCGGGCTTGATCTAGTAATGGATTTCACTCAGGACTTCCGGAAAAATATTGCCTTCCGTCGGATTAATAAGCAGAGCTGGCGTCTCCCCACATTTTCCTTTGGTGCTTCACTCTTAATTTTAAGGAGAGATTTTTTGATGACGCGGTGTGTTGTTGTCTCTTGTCCTTCTTCACCTGAGTGAAATCTCGTTCAGATGCCCGTTTTCCTTTTCCCCAGTTCGCTCTGCAACGGGTTGTCTGTTCAGCTTGGTGACCACCTAGTTGTCTATAGCGGTCCTCGGATTTTGAATTCGCAATAATTGGTCAACGTTGCTTTTATTCATGCGAATCTTAAGTAGCCAAATAGGAGCAACCGGTCTTCTGGGAAAACTTTGAGCTTTACCCGCTCCCAGACTTCGCAGCAACACACGAACCGAGAAAATCCCTGGAGAATTCTGTGCTGAATGTTGAATGCTGTCACGTGGAACACATGGATCACCTGAGAGGAATCAAAGCAAGGTATGCATCCTTCTGTTTCCCTTTCCCGTTCAGGAGGTGCTCGATTACCATCTCCAACAGCCTGGGCTCAACACTGGTTCATACACCCGGTCCCAACTGGCCGCGACAGGTGAATCCACTTTAGTTTAAATTTTCTACAAAACATGAAAAGCGCCCCGTAATGGCTTCCTTTAGCGCCCAATGACAACTTTCTAACATCCCCTTTGACTGCCGATAATTTGCGGTTGTTGGCTGGCGTTTAAATTCAAAGAGTTTTCCAACCCCCGAGAAAAAAGGTGATTCGAAGCGCCGAATCCACTCTTGAGAGAGTGCCACACCATACGACTGTGTTGTAATGTCCTTCAGGGGTATTGCCTGAGGCCACCGCGGAAACTGATCAATGATCGTAAGGCAATACTTGCAGCCATACCAGCTTGCAATGGGCCTACAAAACTTTGTTAACTTAAGGAATACCTACATCTAATTCCTCATTAGGATGCTTAAGGACTTTACACTTTTGACATGTGATGCAGTTTCTGACCGAGAATTCTCGTCCTTGCTCATGGCCGGCCAGAAATATTTGCTAGAGACTAGTCGAACTGCAGAAAGTGACCAGAATATATCGTCTAGCTCCCTCCTCCGAGATCTCGTAGCAAATAAAGAAAGATGAGCAGTAGATGGGGAACTCCACGAACTTGTATTTGGAGTCCGGCTGTGTGCTCTGAAGGACTACGTCATCCTTCTGGGCGATTGCCGAAAATTCGACTTCAGCTGCGATGTTGAAGTGTCAACGTCTAAGTTATCTTCACCGAACACATGTTGAATGTCCGATGGAAACTGACTGATGTGTCCTCAAAGTAGCAGTAGTAGTAGTAATTCACTATCGTAGGCGCTGTTATTCCGCTGAGCAGGATTCATATGTTTTGAGAAGAAACGCAACGGTTGTCAGCTTTGGTTCACCATATGGTGAAGAGCAGCGCCTACTGCGATGTCTGAGGCATCGTCGAACATGGCAGGGTTATATCACGCTGAGGATGAAACCAAAAGGTGGTTTCAGCTAGAAACCAGACGTTCGGCTCCCTCAATCCGGCTCACGTAAGTGAGCTTCGCATTTCGCATTTTATTGCTGGACGAAGGGATAATTAGCACATTTCGTACAGGATTCGAGATCCCTGGGTACGCAGTCACGCTTTTTGCGTAGTTGGTGGAAAGGGGCGGTTTCAGCTTTGCCATTGTGTTCTTGAGTAGACGCAACAGACCCGTGGCGTTGAGTCCCGACCTGATGCCAATGACAGGGTCGCTGAGGAGTCGCAGGTTCTCCCCGTATAGCAGGAGGACTCAAATTGCATTACGTGGTCGGTGATTATAATGACCGGCGCACCAGAGCGTGGAATCCATTCTCAGCAGAAGGCCTCTGCACATGGTTGTGCAGTAATGTCTTCAGAGGTATCGTCTCAGGCCACCGCGTGAACCTATCGATGATTGTGAGGCAATACCTGAAACCATACAATTCTCGCAAAGGGTTTCCCTTCTCGATGTCGAAGTGGATTACGTGGAAATGTTTAGTGGACGGAAGGAACACTCCTATGTCTTTCCTTACATGTTTTGTAGTTTTGCACTCCTGGCATGCGATGCACTGTTTTGCTCAAGAATTAATGTCCTTGTACATGGACGGCCAGAGCTGAAACTAACCGATTTATTGTCCGAATGCCTGGGTGCGCCAGATCGTGCACGGCTTTGTACTGATGAAGGGGGTAATTTACTCCCAAAATCTATATTTACATTTAAAACTAAAAACTGTAGTTTGGAGGAAGCTACCCCTTGTCTATTAATAATATGGCGTTGGACCCTTGTCTCTTGTCTCACAGTATATACTGGATGTTGAGCGGAAGATAGGAAACTGCCTAAATGAGTATCTGGAGTTGGTCCTCACGTTGGTAACTCACGATTGTAGGTGCTGTAGCTCGTTGTGCGGGATTGAGCTGATTGGAGAAGAAGTTCAGATTTGATTCACTTTTTGGTCAAGAGTAGTGCCTACGACAATGTCTAAGGTATCGAGGAATACGGCTAGGGGTGGGTCTTGCTGAGGAAATGACAGAAGTGTAGCATCCTCCAGCTGTTGCTTGGTGGTCTCAGATGTCTGGACAACCTCTGGGAACTACACAATCAGACGGGAGTGTTTGGTTTTCGGCACAGGCAAGAAGGCGTTAAAGATCGATTGATGGTAGGCAGCCGTGGGCAAGAAACGGCGATAGAGGTTGAACATGCCCAAGAACTTTTGAGATCCTTAACAGTTTTTGGAAGCAGGAAGCTCAAAATCGCGTTCACCTTGACTGTATCCGGTTGGATGCCTTCAGTGGTAATCAGGTGGCCAAAAGATTCACACCTGTGGTGGTAAGAATTTGCATTTCTCTCGGGGATCGGGGAGCCAGTAGTGTTGATGTGGTGCTGAGCATAATTTTTAACAGGCTCAGAGAGACTTCGTTCGGCAGTGATGCTGCGCAATTTTTAAAGAAGAACGCGAATACGTGCGTCAGTAAGGTCTCCAAAAACGACGGAAAGAGTGCTAGGTGAGCAGTATGAGATATTTCCCGATAACTTGAGGGAAGTTGCGAAGTCAATGGGGGACCTATTACATACATCCACTGTATGCACCGCTGATGTCCGCGATAATGAAGCGCGAAGAAAACGATAGTTGAAGTCCTAAACGCAAGTCCACCGGCCTATAGCCATACGTGCGGATCGACGAAGAATTTTCTGCCGCAAGTTTCAACGATTACGGTATTAGATTATGATCCCGGAATACGGCAAGAACCGAAACTTCAGCGCCTATACCGGCCAGATAGTTTCGCCAGGTCAAGGGGTCGTAGATTGTGTGACGGTGTGGTGCTGCATTTTGGTTAGCAGTCGCCAGAACTCCCGGCAAATGTAATTTGTTTGGTGAAAAATTGCACGGTCTAGTACATTTTTTAGTCTTTTCAGCGAGCCTACGATGGTATCAGCATGCCCCGGTAGTTGCCGAAGATATTGGTGACTTACTAACCGATCGCCCATTTCGGGAGGCGGATCCAGACCTTGATCTAGTCCTTCTCCTCGAACGCAAAAAGCGCCCACTGCCTCCGTCAACTCAGAGACGGTTTCTGTTAATTCTGCCATCATCTCCGGCAACCGATCCAGCCCGCGCGAGATACATCAACAACCATAAGTCCCACGTGGACCTCATAAACTTTGTCCGCGATGACGGCTAACGTTTCCGGAGACCTCGAATCCGCATATGCCAGGATGGCCAGTGTACTTTCCGCCTCTGCAGCCATAAAAATAGTACCAGCTCAGTGCCGACTTTGTTACCATCCAACTACTTCATTTTATACAGCAGTTTTCTTTAGCCCCGCTAGTAAGTGGTTAAATTTAGCTATCTCACTTAGTGACAAGCGTTTTGTAAACTGCTCCTTTAATTGAGCAGTCCTTGCGGACATCGGAGACAAGCTCAACTGCCTCCTCGTCCAGCCCGACGCACTGTGACGCGGGCAAAGTGAATTGGGCCTTGGGAAAAGTTGGAAAAACCATACTAAGCTCCTGTGCCAAAACGGCGGCAGGACATCGTTAGTGGGAGCGAAAAAACGCAAGTGGAATGGGTAGAGTTCGAAGCTGAAAGAAGCGGAAGAGCGGAGGAGAAGGAAGACGGTCTTTCGCCATCTTTTGCTTCGTTTTTCTGTTTTTTTATAATATTTGTTAAAGAGAAAGGGTAGCGCTAACTCTTGCGGCTTGACGAGAAGAACATACGATCCTTATAAACTTGGAATAACAATGACATTTTGATTGTAACATTCAATTATTTCCTCGGTGCTGTTTTCGGTATTTTGTCTGTTCAGTTGCCTTGGTTTCGGCTTTACGTGTCAGCCCTTAGCTGAAATTTTCTTCAGTAACTCGCTTCCGTTCTTCTTCAGCTTTCTATTCTTCCAGTAGCTTTGCGGAGTTGAAGCAGGAGACCAAGGTTGTTTGGGAGCTGAAGTTGGCTGGAGATTTTTTAGAAGTACAACTGCGGAACCCTTGCTTATCCTGAAGTTCTTTGTATTCCTCGGGCAATTTTGGGTATTGACGAAGAAAAACTATTTGCCAACGTGGTCAACGGTGGGCCTACTAATTAAAACTTCTGAACAACACTTTACTGCGTGCGTGCGTTTCTTGTTTCTTGATCGGAGTCACCAATTATGGGATAAACAAATTTTGCGACTTATTTTTTTTTTCCCGAGTTCTCACGATCTCGGCAGATGCCGGATTTTACTTGGTATTAGGTGCGAAGTGCGAAGTGCGAAGCATGTGGACTCGGATGATCCCACTTACTTCAAAGATGAAGAGGTGCTGGTGGTGGTGGCCGGCAGTAAGTTATTGGGAGAATCCCTCGTAAACTCCTCGCAACATCGACCATGTATGCAGAGTGGTGCATTTCTGCATGGCTTGAACCAGACTGTATGAGAGTCCCAGGACATCAAGGAAAGCCATGAGGGATTTAGGTACAATATCTACCAGTCGCTCATAGTTCACCTTGTTCTCCACATATTGCCATTCAATGTTGCTATTACGGGGGATAGCAACATCAATAATATACGAGGAGCGAAGCGACCCGTCTTGTTAACTAACAGTACGTCAGGTTTGTTGTGCGATATGTGGCAATCAGTTAGAAATTGCCGGTCCCAATACATGCTGTAAGAAAAATTATCAAATACTCCTTGCGGCTCATATCGGTAAACCGAACATCCTGTGATCAGCCCATGGTTATATGCAAGGTTTTGTTGGATCACCTTACATGCAGCATTTTGCCTGTTCGTGCACCGGTGCCATAACAGTGCAGCCAGAAATGAGATGGTCCAAAGTCTCTATCACCGAGCCACACATTCTGTACTGATCGCTCTCCACCTGCTCTTCCATGATGAGCTTTTTATAAGCTCGGGTGGCGACCACGTCATCCCGAATGGCACACATGAATCCATCCGTCTCAGCAAAGAGCTCCCCAGTACACAGCCATCTGTTCGACAAATGAAAATTGAGAAATGGCTGCCAAAAGCAATCCACGTGTTTACCGTGCATTGTCTTCGACTTCCATTCATCGATTCGCTCTTGGTCCGACTTCACCCCACTCAGAGTTTGGATGATGCATTCGGAATTTGGACATAGTTGGCCCTATCCGCTGCTGGGCGTTTTTCACATCGGTCTTCATTCACGGTAATATTTTGAATGCATAAGCCAGTGAAGGGGTAGCAAATACATTTAATGCGCTTATTTTATTCTTCTCGAAAAATGCGATTTCAGGACCAGCTTTATACGTGGCAGGAATTCGGATAGCAGAGCATCCTTCAGATCACCAAGTCGAGCATGGGTTCTTTGCAGGATTTCTAGGTACTTGTAGAAGTCTGTCTCGGCCATAGGTTCGATGTGGAGGTCACCAATGTTATGTCCGGCATGCGACTTGTGATGATCTTTCCGGATGGCTTGGATGCGACACTTGTCTAGTCCAAATTCCATCCGAATATCCATCCGTGAAATCCAGACCGGACATGTTTGCTGAGTTGTTCGAAGCGTGCATGCCCGAGGGGATATTTTTTGCATCATGGAAACGACAGAAATTGGTGCTACTGCCTAAAGCTGGCAAACCTCCAGGGGAGCCAACCTCCTACAGACCTATTTGTCTTTTGGACATTGTGGGCAAAATGCTAGAGCGAGTAATGTATAATAGATTACCCCCCGTTGTTGTGAGCCAGGGAGGTCTCTCAAGTCGGCAGTATGGGTTCCGTAAAGCCAAATCAGCCATTGATGCCATCAAAGTGGTTACTGGCTTGGCTGAAGATGCAATCCACTGAAAGGGCAGTACTAGCAAATATTGACTAGTAGTGACCCTGGATGTAAGAAATGCATTCAATTCGCCAATTGGAACCTAATACGAGAATCTCTGGCGAAGATTGGTATTTCCGCTTAGCTATTGTCAACAGTTATTTACAAGAACGGAGGCTTTCGTATGACACCGATGACGGACCACAGGAGTACGTTGTCCCCGCTGGTGTCCCGCAGGGCTCCGTACTGGGCCCATTGCTGTGGAACATCATGTACAACGATGTTCTTAATCTTCCCTTTCCGGAGGAAGCCACGGTAATGGGCTACGCCGACGATATAGCGCTAGTTGTGGTGGCAAAGTACCTCGAAGATGTTGACTAATACTCATGCGAAGCGATCAGTGCTGTTAAGGGTTGGCTAAAGAGTTCTCGTCTGACACTTCCGGAGGGAAAAACGGAAGCGGTCCTCATCACCAAGCGCCGTAAAGACTTCTCGTCTGACACTTCCGGAGGGAAAAACGGAAGCGGTCCTCATCACCAAGCGCCGTAAAAGAAATTTTGGCCGTATTCAAATTGGGAATCATATCATCACTTCTAAACTAGATACCTCACCCGATTGTCCTAACTGCGATGGAGTTCCAGAGGACCCAGAGCATGTATTCTTCCACTGTCCAAGGTTTGTGGAGGAACCAGAGAATCTGGTGCGAAGAATTTAAAAATATCCTGTTCTATAGAAGGAATGGATTTCGGAATTCGGATAGTATACTCCAATTTGTTTTAGTTCCTTACTCGATGTTCCAAGCGGAATTAGCTGACGTAACAATATCAGTGACTAGCTTTCCATTCACTTTTATGCTGGCATTAAACTTTGCTTCTCTACACTGTTCCATTAGCTGTTAGCATTTCCGACAAACTTTTCCTTTGTTTTCCAGTTCGACTATGCTGTTCACTATGGTCAATTTTGGGTGCTTTTAACACTGGATGAGTAATTCTACTTTCCTCCAATCTTATTCGATTACAAAAAGTTCCACAAACTTCACACATTTCCATTATGCATAGCCGGGATTCTGTTTACTCATATCATGATGCAAGAATGACTCCACTAATTGAAGGAGTTTGCTCACTGTTCCTGTTTCGTTTCTAATCTTAATCAAAGAGCTCATCAGCTCGTTATTTTTTCCATCCAAGTAGACACACCAGAAAAGTAGAAAAGTCACAATCTACGTGCTACAAAAAAAAGTTGACTCGTATCTATATCCGCAGATCTTCCTTCCCTTCCATCTCGAAGTGTTAGGTGACAGCAAATTAGGTTTTTCTCCTTGAAGATGTCCTCGAAGGGGGGACGTGTTTCCACAGAACTCCCTTATATCCTTTATGATGGAATGCCTTAACGTCATCTCGATGACATAAAAGATCCATTTCGAAATCCAATTAACGTGTACATAAGCCGTAACGATAACTACTTATTTGATGCCATTACCGTGGAACCCATCCACTGTGTGATATCATCCAATTTAAGTAGAATCGAAACCATATGTAGATGCAGAGGGAAAGCTGATGATCAAGGAGGGTGTCAAGTTCCACTTTACGTTTCCCTCAAGTTTTAACACATCAGAGTTTATGGAGATGTTCCATTCCTTCGCTATGTTCACTAAATCTTTACACAAATTGCGATACGACAGTAACAAGGTAGGAACACCTCAGTGGATACTGTTGTGGCTTTCTCACAATGGTTGACTGCCTTGTTTGGACACATGCAATAGTCCTTTTATTCCCTGCACGAATAGCACTTCTGCAATTCACTTGGGTGTGCTGTATCTAGGGCAGTTTTACGGAGACACATGCGAGGTTAACAATAGAGGAAAATTCCTACCCTTTAACTTGAATATTAGCTGAAAATGCTTCCTTGACGAAACCCATGAACACAATTTTCCAGCAATATCAAGCTTGAAAAAATACTAACACCTCTCATTGTTCCCGTGACGCCCGCCTTCGCAGTAAGCCAGGTAGAATGGCACGAAACCGAAAGAGGCAATATCGGAACGGTGGGACATGCCATAATAAAGTGCACCCTGTCAAAGGAATTTCACGATTCGATAAGCTCACCGAAAAGTGCCAACAACTCTACGTCGATTATCGGTTGAGTGCGTTAAACACTACGAGGTGAGGCTTGTTTCGCTCCTACTCCTCCTATCCTTGTATTATGTAGCGCATTGCCTTGTACTATCTGATGTACAACCTTTCATTGTGGCATCCGACCTTCGAGGACATCGATGGTATGTAGACTATGTCGTTGTCGTTGGTGTCGTCTGAGAAGGAAGCGAACAATTCCGCTTTCACACACACAAGGTATAGTCCTCCCACATCTCTGTTTCTGAGGAGAAAACAAAAAGGATTCCGTATCGTATAGAGAGGTACTTGAGAAAAACCGACGCAGTTTTTCTTCGTGGCATTGGATTTTTCCACCCGTTTTCCTTTCGATTAAAACTTCCGTTGCTTATCTTTCCAACATTTTTTCGATTTTCCGCACGTCGTATATTGTTTTCCTTTTTCAAAAGGACTCTTTCTTGCTGCTCTGACGTTTTTATCGTCTGTGATTTGCAAGCGAATGAGTGTGTCTTAAATACCCTTGGAGAAATTAAGACAACTTTATTTTTCCCACGGAAATTTCAAAAACGGGATAATCAAGGACTACTAACTATTTGGATTTATTGAGCGTGAAATTAAGCGGAGTTGGAATTCAACAATTATAGTCCTGAGAATATCTGAACTGAAACAACAGCTGTTGGGCGAAGTATTGGATGGCGTACGGATCCTTTCAAAGCAACTTCTTTCATGGCCCGCGTCATTAATCTTCGATGATTTATGAGCAGAAGTTAGTTGAAACTTTTGTTTCAATCGGGCTGAATGGAACTAATCTGGGACCATGCTGTTCTGATTACCTACATACATCATTATACTGCAAACGTGCTTTGCTGCACTCTTAACCGTCCTCGTTGAAATACTTTCCATTTATCAACTGCTTCCACTCATTTGTGTATGCCATGCCCATACTTCTAGGACCAGCACAAATGTTTAATCAATTTTCATTGAACTCCTTGGGATCCTTTCGATTTAATCTTTCGGAATGGTTTAGAAAGCATGTAACAACGAAGGACTGCTGAAATAGTGTTGCATTGGAGAATTTTCATTCACATATATAGCCTAGGGTAGGTGTAAGTGGTCGCTCTACAGAGACCAATTGGAGCTGTTGTACGCTATTTTGATCCCTCATATTCGTAAGACCATGCGTACTGCGGGAATGACAAGGGGAGCAGAATCTAGTAGCTCCATATCATCAAAGCTAGCCTATAGTGTTCACGAAGAACGGCTGATCTTTTCAAGGTCCCCTACAATTTTTTACCTAATGCCCGCAACCTCCTTCACGAGCTGGGTAATCAAAAACTAAATCCCTGACGGTCTCTCGATCCTCTCCACAACTTCGACAATGTCAGGCAGCATAGTCTCCTGTAGGTCAGTGACTTGTGGAAGTTGCGAAAATCGTGTAAACCTTCCTGAGGAGGTTCCGCAACGGCTCTCTTAATCGAGTTTTGTTGTAGGATGGCCAGATTCTTTTTGACTTAAGGCAGCGGAGCATTCACCATCTAGAGTCAGAGTGTACCAAGTAAGGCGAGTAGATTTCATTCTTCGCGGATGCGGGACCTCGTTGCACCTACCGAGGGGCTGCTAAGGGCGAGGCAAGTTTTGTTGTAGGATGACCATATTCTTCTTAACTTAGGGTAGGTGAACTTTCGCTAAATAGAGTTAGTGTCTCTCAAGCAGGGCGAGTCAATTTCATCCTTTCAAGACGCGGGACTCCGCTGCATCCACTAAGGGACTGCTAAGGACGGAGCCCCGCCGGTCAATCTATGTTTCTATGACCAAAATTCCAAAGGAAGGCAACACCTATGTAATGTTCAATTCTTCTATTGGACAGAAAGATTTCCACCTTTCCTTCTGGATACTTCCAGGCCCACGGAAAGCTACATTTTTTTTTGTTCATACACGCAGGTGGAAAATCTTAGGAAGGCACGTCCGCTCCAACTCCGTTGCACAAACGCCGATGATTCACTCCCATTAAAAATCAACACTTTCCAGTCCCAGACCCGTGGGACCACCATTTAGATATTACTTGGTGGAGTAGGTTGGTCCTTAGGCACTCATCCTATGGAAGCCATAAGCCAATCAATTCTCTTTCGACCTCAGCATCTCCACAACTAGGTTCTCCGGGCTCACGCTCCCACCCAAATCTTGATTTAGGTCGTTTCTCTCGGTTGCGAACCTTGAACAGTGAAATATCACATGCCTCGGATCCTTCGGTATGCCACCGCATCTAGGATAGGAGAATCTTCCAACCCAAAGCAGTGCAGATACTACCTGTATCAACCACCGCATCCCGTGAGAAACTGGGTAATGTGGTAGTTGGTGTCCGTATGATTTCGTTCAAGCCACACCCTAATATTGTGAATGATCCTGTGCGCAGATTCGTCCCATCTGCGTTGCCACAGATCATGCGAGTCTTGCCGCATTCTCACGTTCTGTGTGCCTCGCCATACATCGCAATACATTTACAATTGCCGTGGTGATACTAGCTGCCTTTTGGCATTCATACACTAGGTATTCCCTAAAGCTCAATTTTGTCTCAATTATTACCCCCAGGTATTTGATGGCTGGCTTTGATACGACCATATTTCCACCGACTTCCACTTTCACAGTGTTCTTTTTCCTTCGATTTATTATTAGGACCGGTTCGCGGTTTTCGCGTTCACCAAGGTCAGCCCGGCTCTTCCTAGTCAGGATTTTACTGTTCTCGCTGTATTCGTCGCGTAGACCTCCACATTTCCTGGGTGATTTGCTGTAGCAACCACAGCTAGGTCATCAGTAAAGCTGACAATCGTAATCCCCTCTGAAACGG
The DNA here is from genome assembly GCF_905115235.1 of Hermetia illucens. Taxonomy (NCBI): domain Eukaryota; kingdom Metazoa; phylum Arthropoda; class Insecta; order Diptera; family Stratiomyidae; genus Hermetia; species Hermetia illucens. The sequence goes on along the minus strand of NC_051851.1, from coordinate 160,252,723 downwards.
AAAGAGCAAGCATCGATCCCAGTGGTACCCCAGCTGTGATGCTGTACTTTTGCGGGGCCCTCATCCGTCTCGTACCGGGCAGTCCACTCTAAGAGGTAATTTTCCACCAAATTCGCTAAATACTCGGGGACATCTGTCAGCCAACGACCCCTTTATTTCTGTTCCAGTTGGCCGAGTTGAATGCTTTTTTGACATCCCGCAAGAGCGCGGCACAGCAGCCGCCAGAAATCAGTGCGCCTTTTGCTTTTGGTTTACTACCATGCTTATTGCATCCATCGTAGATTGGTCACGCTGAAAATCAAACGCGCTCCGACAAACCAGAATTGTTTTCGGCGATGGGCAGGAGTCTATGGTAGATGACTCTCCCCATCTTCCCCATTGTATCCAATAGACAAGTAGCAAGATATGATAGGAGATCTTCAGGTGGTTTATTAGGTTTGGGAAGCAAACCCCAACTTTCGCCTCGAATGTGATGGCGTAAAGGTCTGGTTCTATCCTTTACTGCCAGTTTCCAAGTACGGTTGGGGATGCCATCGAAACCTGGTGTCTTGTTGTCACCGATCTTACCTCATATTGGAGATATGATGCCCACATTTAACTGGATAGCCGTTTGCCTTCTCTATTTTCGTGGTGAGGGAACAGAGGGGTAATAATTTTTCAGGAGCCGCGCATAGGTCACCTGGGGTAATTTACGCAGCCATTTCATTACCACCCTGTAGAGCTTGCCCCAGGGGTTTATATCGGTATAGTGATACAGCCGTTTGAAGCAGCTCTTTCTACTCATCCGAATGTTTTCTTTTAGGCGTGTGCCTTCTCTCGACCGTCGCCACCAGGGTTTCCCCTGAGTCTCTGGTGGAACCTCTTCGCCCGCAAACATGCGGCTTGCAAATTTGCGATTTCGTTGTTCCACCAGTAGTTTGGTTGCCCTCTCGGGAGCAATCGTCTTCTGGACATAGTAGCTGGGCATGCTTGCGTCGCATATCGGGTGATTTGGGTGGTTTTCTCTTTAGCCGCATCATCCAGGGATATGTCGGATTTGAGCGCTGTGGAAAACGGGTCCCCTCAAAAGCTTTCGCCGTCCAGCCGAGGAAAACACCCGGCATTCTGAAAGAACTCTTTTTCGATCTCGATTCGTCCTCCATTTCCATGTAGATTGCCTGGTGGCCGTTGTGAGTATAATCTTCACTGACATGTCATGCGACTCTACTAGCTAGAGCGGCACTCACGTATGTCAGGTCTACTATAAACTTCAGGCCCATTCCCCTGAACGTGTACTAGTAGGCCCTATCATTCGCGAGCACCACGTTCAGGTCCGCGAATTCTTCGAGGAGAACACGTCCCCTCACATTCTTTGTTCGCTGTCCCATTCAAAAGCCCATGTATTGAAATCGCCTGCGCTCAGAAGCAGCTCATACTCCGTAAATATTGAACTGGGTGGAGCATAGCAACTTTAGACGTGGACTCCTTTCACCTTCGCTCTGATGAAGCCTTTCTCCCGGTGCTCCATTATTTCCTCGAAGATTTGTTCTCCACAAGTCCATAGCGCTGCATGGCCCTTTAGGTTTCTGACCCGAATGCTATCACCGTGGTTTCGATATGGCTCACTAATTACGGCCACAAGGATGTTTTTCTCGCGGATGGTTTGCGAGAGTAGGTCCTGCGCCGCCTGGCGGTGTTTGAGGATAATTTGTGTCAACCTCATCCGCGATTTGTGTTAAGGGCTCTTCTGTATTCTCGGCACCTGCTGCTGCCTGCAATGTGCTATGATCCAAGTCCTGCTTCCCTTTGCACAGTAAGCAATTCAGGTCAACTCCGGAGTTCTTGCTGATGTGAGCTTTCACTCCACAAGTCCTGCATTGCTTCGACCTGCCATTTAGACTACTCCATGCCTTCGCAATGTAACCGAAGCCAAGGCATCTAAAGCATCGCTTCAGTGCCACCTCTTCCTAAGCCGACACATAACCCACCCTATTCTTATTAACCCTGCTGTTAACAGTGCTGTCTCTACTAGTAGGCTAATGATGGCAGTCTATATTCCGCCGTAGGCTCAGTCCGACTATGGTACTTGTCCAAGGTGATCGAACTATCATACATCTCCAAGGCTTCGCGAACCTCCTCCTTTGTGGTGATTTCATCAACATATATCTTTGCAGATTATAGTGATCTCCGGCCTGCTAGCCTTTAAGTCGGCTCCCTGTCCTAACGACTTTCCCATCTAGCTCCGCGGTTGCATCTTCTTTTGGAACAGTCTAATGCGGTTGACTTTTTTCCCCAAGTTGATGAGTTCGGGGACTGCCTTCACTGTCCTATGAATGTTAGCATATGACCCTTCAGTTGATGGAGTTGATGCAGGAGGGAGCAACCAGGACCTAAAGAGATTATTTTTCGTTTTTCAGGGAACAGGATGATGTGTATTTTTCAACAAAGGAATATTTCCTTACCCGCCTTGCTGGAAATGGAAGGTGTATTCAACAATGTGAATACCAAACGTTTTTGCCTTTAATACTGAAAATGGAGACAAGAATAGGATTGTAGTGGTGTCTTACGCAATGGATAGTACCTTTCATGAAAATCAGAAAACTAGGGAAGCAAGAAAACTTTCATGAAGGTATGGGAGGTATGGGCTCTTCGGCTGAGTATCATTCTTTGGATATACCTAGCCGTGTTCCGTTCCGTGCTATTGAGGCGTCCTGGGCCGTTAAATATCTTTTTAAGGAAGATGAGACTAGCGAACAAAGGAAAACCCCGATGGATTAGATATTATCTTTATCACTACCATGGTCTACCCAATTTCAAATGACCCATTTGTAACGAACCTATATATTTACGGATCATCAAACGACCAATCCATTTCGACAGACCTGTATAGGATAATTAGAAAATTGACGATTACTAACTGGTCAGGTGAACCCAGGTTTTTGATAATATGGTAAAGATACATCCTAGACACTTACAGTACACGACGAGTCTTACAAGGAATGAGCACTCATAGTTTTTTAAGGGTCTTATTTTCGATTTCTTTTAAGATGAGGACAATGACTATTTTGGGAGAACGTCCTTTCAAATTTTTAGTTTTTTGGTGGCGATCCTTTTTTGAAGGAAGGAAAGGAAGGAAGTCATCCCTTTCAAACAAAGCGCTTTCTGGCCTGGTTAGGTGTAGCTCACTTTCTTGTGAAACCTCTGCCTTTGTAATAATTGGCCATCCGCTCTTCCTATTCTGCGACCTGTAGTAAAGCCCTTCCCACTTTAGTATCAGAAAAGAAAATAAACCCTGGTGATTGACTCCTCCATACCATACCTTTTTCCCTCTTAGGACGCCATTTGTATGTAGAAATTTCAGGGGACGTCACCCTACTTTCTATTAACTGTTCGAAAAGATATATTTCCTGCTTAAAGTTTGGAAGATTCTTTTCCCTTTATAAATTGAAACATGATATCAAGGATTGAAACGTTAGCTAATATTTTGAGTAACCTTTTTCACGATTTATCAATAAATTCAAAAACTTCCAAGCGTTTTGTTTTGTAATAAGCCAGTAGAGAAAATTCATAGCTCTCAGCGTTTGAATGCGTCTTCCTAAGTCTTCACCCAAAGAAAACCGAAACAAGGACTATTCCCCAAAATTTTATGTTACCCATAATGGCTAAAGTTTTCTCGGACAAATTACAACGAAATCTACACATTGTAAGAAGCACCATTGTCTAGGATCCTCTTCCATACTTTCTGTTTTGGGGATGTCATTGCTGTCCTGGGTTGTTCCAAGTCCTTGAATGAAATTATACGAAACATTGATAAAATTCTGCAGCTGGAAAGGACGTTAAGGCTGCACGTGATTGAGTGCTCCAACTATAGACAATGACGACAAGAAGAAATAGTTGTGGTTGTATGTGTGCCGGCAACGAATTTCAGTTTGGAGTGTCTGATGCCAGGATGGAGTTAATGGGGCCTTAATGGTCGCATTTCTGCTTTATACCCCCTGATGGGAATTAAATGAAGTTGTTGCGGGGCGCTAGCGGGGACGAGCGATGTTCCACATGAACACTGTTGGCTGGATCCTAGGAGATACAAGCCTTACTCATAACATGTTTGGCACAAATACCAAATGTTGGACTGTTATGAAATTGCAGTGAAATAACTCAAGACTGAATTGGTGGGAGGCGCAGCATGTAGGCAGGAGACATAATACAATTGAATGTCCGAAAGCAAATGTTCTGCAAACTATCATTCATTTGACAACAAATTGTACATTTGCACAATACATTCCAAGAGAGAAAGTCTCGACCTAATTTCTTGTCACTTGACTTATAACTGAATATCGCATTCACTCATAGAAACCGTGAATAGGCTTCCCGATGGAGGCCACCAAGGGGAAAGAATGCTTTGATTTTGGATATGAAGTTTGGCTAATATGAATTTACAACGAGGGTAGGTAGATTTCAGCCGGCTCAGATCGTCAGAGCCAACCCGTAGCATTCACGAAGGAAAGCAGCTTTCCACCGTGCGGCTAGAAATCCTTTTGAGGTCCCCAAAGAATGGATTATCCAGTTTCCTTAGCCTGATTCTAGCTCGAGTTGAGCAATCGCAGAGGATGTCGCCTTCCCCATTCTCCGCAGCTTTGGTAATGCAAACTGTGGAGTATTCCGAGCCTGACGGCATGACCCCGTGTGGACTGCCGTAATCTTGTGTGCATTCGCACGCGTCTGGCACAGGAGTTTATGTTATAAGCGGGTCAAATCCTTTTTGACTGGACACAGGTGTTAAGTCTTCGTAATTTAAGGTCCACCGCTGCAAGTAGATTTCGCCCTTGACAGTCGCTAGCGAGACATTGACTGTACCCGCCGAAGGATTGCTAAGAGCGGAGCCCCGTCTGCGCATCCGTCACTCCGTTCAGGGTGACCTTGCGATGCTTGGCTGTCAGTCAGAATGGCTTGCGGCTCGAATCATGCTCCAGCCATCGGAAGACTTCCAGTATCGCCAGTACTTTCGCTTGAGATACACTGACGAAACCTGGGAGACCATGCAACTCGGATACACTGAATGAAGCTGAACAACCCCCATAACGAATCCACAGGCCATCTTTGATCAGTCGGTGAAGAATACCATGTTATAGCCTTGCAGCACACCATCGGTCTTCCCCTCTGCCCAGGCTGGAAAGTTCACAGAAAGTGTTTTTCGTGAGGTTCAGCCTGTGCGTGGCATGTAGGATGTAACTATGGCGTAGGGCTTCATTGTCAGCATCCAGACTTACATAGCCTGACGGCACTGCACGTTGCAACGTATTTAAAGTGGAGGTCCTAGGGGAGGGGAAGCAGGAGTACATTGAGAGCATTTGCGGGCAGGACTGCAAAGCCCAGGTCGCACGTGTACATGCTGTCCTTTGGATCCTAATGAGCTTTTATCTATTGTACTTTTGCACAAACCTACCACCGTACAATAAAGCCGTACGTTAGGATGGGACGCACCACAGCTGAATACATCCAGGGCACCATCCTCGGTCCTCGGTTTTATGTTTAATTTCCAATTTAGTTTTGAATCTAGGATTACACCCAGATACTTCAAATTGGAGGAAAGAACCGAAGATTGGTTTATTGATTGGTTTTGGTTGGGTTTGCGCCAAGTCCGCATCTATCGGCCCACAGGCACACCTTTCACAACGCTCCTTTCATGATGTCGTTCATAATGGACGGAAACACTCTGGATTTGCCTTTGAGGTTGGCATGCTGGAACTTAGAGAAAGGCGTCGTTTCCATAATCGGCCTTAAGTGTATGTCCAGGATGCGTTCTAGGGTCTTCAACACGAAACAGGTGAGGCTGATCGGTCGAAAGTCCTTCGCAGGCTTATGGCCACGCCTGCCCGGTTTCCGTATGAAACCACTCGTGCGCATCCCCAAGACTGATGAATGTATCCTAAGGAGGTACAGCTCCGGTAAATGTCAACAAGCAACGACACAACCCTTTCCTGCTGCTTCTGTAACATGACTGGCATTGTGGGCTCGGAGTTGTATGCGGAGAAGCTGTTTATGGCCCAGCTGATCTTATCCTCGGTAATTACCGTTTTGATAGCCTCACACGGCTTGGGTGGCCACAAACTCTCCAAGCAAAGCTCTGACTCTGACCTTGGACAGAATCGTACTGGCTGTCGTGGATTTGCTGCTGCTTTCGATGTTCTGACAATAGTCCAACAAGACCATCTCTTGGTAGTCTTGATGGCCTGCTTGTACTTTTTCAGGCAGTCCTTATATGGCTGCCGATATTTATGCCTGTAGCAGATGTTGAAGATTTCCCTGCTTATAAGGCTGGGGAAATCTTCATTCTGCCACGGTGATAGTGTCTTCTTGCTGTATTTAACAAGGCACAAGCACAAGCATTTTCCAGACTCCCGGCGTTTGACTCCAGCTTGTCTGTCGTGCAAATCTTGCCAATTTGTGCACCGGAGAGTTTGTTCTTGATTACTTGACCGAACTTTCTCCAGTCGAACCTCCTGGGGTCTCTGAAGGGTTTGGAGACCTCTGCAACGAGATCTAATCTGAAAAGTATACAACTGTCATCTGAGAAGGATCTCTGATCAGACACTCTCCCGTCCTCCACCTAAGAATCCCATTGTCAGTTGTTAGGGTCATATCAAGGACCTCCTCCCAACCGACAAAGTTCTCCGAGCTGGGGAAATGGAAGGTTGGTGTACTGCCTCTGTTACATACCGATAGGTTTGTAGTAATAATAAAATCATAGAATTACTCACCTCTCTCGTTGATTTTCGAGCTGCCCCAAAGCGTGTGCCTTGCATTCGCGTCGCAGTCTAGGCTGAGGCCGAGAAAATATACATGTTCTCTGCCCGCGTCTGATCCAACTTGCCCACGACTAGGTCGCTGGAACTCAGGTCCGGACACAGAAAAGGGTGCAGACTCTTCTTCGCGAAGATACATGCTCTAGAAGAAAGAGAAGCAGATTAGTCGAGGCGCACTTCGGATGCTGCAGATTTATCTGCGTTACTTTCAGCATGATCTGCTTGAGTGGGGGTTCGTCAGTCCCCGTCGAACCGTTGATCCTTATCTCCTCCAACAGCTCGCTGGCGGTATCAATTGGATCCAAGCCGTGTCCGGTTTCGGAGAGCGGAACACTTTTACCTTTGCGTTTTCGACTCCGAACCACACCTCAAGGCACTCTTCTTTTTTATGGAGCAGAAAAAGGTGGCTGTTTATCTGGGGTTCCGCTTTCTGATAGCAACGCAGTTGTCCATGGGAATCCTGGGGTTTTGAAGGTGCAGGGATTGGACGAGCTTGTCCTTATCCATGCGGATCTTCGGCAACCATATGCGAGGGACCGGTCTCCTGGGAATATCGTCGTGACGCACGACCGAGAAAGTTCCTGGAGAACTGGTCATCGTAAGCTATTACGTGGAACCCACGGGCCACCTGAGAGGAATCAAAGCAGGGAATGGGTCCATTGTGTTTGCATTCGGCGTCCAGGAGATGCTCAATAACCGTCTCTGACAGCCTGGCCTTAACACTGGTCCATACCTCCGGCATTAGTTTGCCGCCAGCGGAATTACCATACGCCAGCGCCACACGTAAGGGGCTCCTGGCTACGTCGCTGAAGGGTTTCGCAGTTCGTGGCCCTTCGGCTGGCTGTTGCTACTTACTTTTCTTCAGATGTTGCTTAGCGTCCGAGCTCTTGCCCACTCTACTCCACTTATGATTTTGCCCGACCACGTCTTAAGATCGATTGCGTTTCAGAGCGATCGGCTTCCCTTTCTGCTGGTCTGGCAGGCGTTTGCTGTGGTATTCCTCGCCTGGTACTTAGCGCGGTCTTTTCATCCCGCTCGGCGGGAGGTCGGCAGTACAGGCCTCTTTATTCTTAGCAATCTTTCTGAGAATATGCATAGCCTTCTGGTACTGGCTCTTGAGCAGGACACCAATGGACCTTCGATTTCTTAGTTGGTTTCCGGTGACCGAAGATCTTGCCGGTCTTTACTTTTAAGGAATCCCCCGACGTCGAGGGTTTCGGGTTAGGAGTAAAATGTCTGATACTCGCAACACTCAGCTTGACGGCAGTGGATTCCTGGCTGGAAACCACTAGTCCGTCTGCCGTCTTGCCCCAGGAGGTCGCTGCATTTGGTTTCAACATAGCGGTGCTACGGCTGGCACTGAGTGTACTGCTCTCGTCGGCTACTGTCCCCTGGCTGAATGCCAACAGCTCGTTTTCCGATGATGCGCCTGGCATCACCCCCTCTTCTTCTATCGTCAGTTTACTTATTTTTAAAATTGAGTCCATGTCTTGATCCCTCGAGTAGTCCGGGAAGAACGTCCACCCTACTTAGCCCGGACACCAAGGTGAGGGTCTTATTTGAAACTGAAGATGTCCAAGGTATTCAGAGTTCGCTTACTAAAGACCAAGCTCCCTATTGGCCACGCAGCCTTCGACGTATGCTGCTCCACCTTGGCTTGGGGTGCTATTAACACCTGCTCCAGTGCAGGGAGGACGATCGCTAAGAAGACATCGATTTGATCATAATTAGTGAACCTTACCGGAATCAAAATGATGGCAAGCTTGCGGAGAACAACCCTTTCAAGAAATAACAGTTCTTTCAGGAAATAACTGAACACCTCCATCAAAGTGAAAGGAGGTAAGTGCCGAATATGAGCAGATGCTGAGCGCCATAATTTTGAATGAGGTTGAGCGTCGTAAATCTCTGGGATTCTAACGCATGGCTCTTGGAGATTATGACTGGCCATGCAAAATCTGAAAGAATGGTTTTGATTTACAGACCCTCCGTCCTCCTTTCGTCTAGACTATCAGTTCTCCCAAGAAAATTCCGTCCAGGATCCTTCCAATTTTTTAAGAGGGGTTGGGCTAATATGTTCTTTTGTCAAAATCTTATTGAATCTCGCAGAATTACTGATATTGAGTTAAGAAGCCGCATAAGAGGACATGTTCTGTTTTCGTGGAGCTTGATATGTTATTCTCGAATTTTGGAGCTCATACATTTTAAGATGACCACCCTGTGGTCCATAATCGACGTGAAATATGTGAGTATTACTTTAGCCAATACAATTGTTTGGCATGTTATTGATGACACCAGGCCATTTGCATGGGGACCAACAGCGAATCGAGGTCTAAAGGAAACTGAGCTGTCTGGATTGATAACCACGGTTTTGTAGGAGACACGTTCTCCTCTGTGGCTGATCTCGACTGTATTTCAGTAGGCACCGTTAAGCAGCCCGATTGCTAGTTCGCAATGACAATGATGCAAATTGCTGGGATGACCTAATTTTGTTAGAAGTTTAGAGGAAAACATAGGCAATCACGGCACACTTGAAAGAAACCATTCGAAGAAGTTAGAAGAGCTGCCTCTAACGGCGACGTGAACGGGGGCTACAGAGTGGTAAACTGCTACGAGGACATAGATCACCTGCTCTCGCTTTCCTCGAGAAATTGTTACTACTCTGCTCTCTAAAATTCTGCTCGGTATACAACAGACTGGAAACCATCATCAAAATCTACAATGGCCAGTAAAAATGCCAGGAAATGTTTTGGAGCGCCCACTCCACAGTAGACGCAATTGTAATTGTGGTTAATCTGACAGGAGACTGAATGTATTTTGGGAGCTGCTGTGGCGTATTGGCATTGGATTCATTCAACTTTGTCAATTGTGAAATTGACTGAAAAAGGTGGAATTGGCCGAGTTTGATCGAGTATTCCGTATGGAAAAAGACTCATAGATGAGGGTTATAGAGAGTACTTCTTCAAAATGTGGGTATCGCAAGACGTGAGGTCAGTGTTGTATGTCATACAAAACGTATAGAAGGGCGCCCAGAACACAGAAATACGTCAATGTCAGAGTCGCGTTATCTTTGACAACACGGGTGGTATGAGTCTTCGAAGGATCGGTGGACCCATAGGCCCAGTCATAAATTTAGAGCCTGGCTTGAATGAAGACATGCAGACAACAGCTACCATATTACCCAATCCCTTATGAGACGTTGCGTCGTAGTCACTCTCTACTGGTTAGAAATAGATGACTCTCCAAATTCACCCAACGAATCCAGAGCATATGATACTTAATTATCTCAGATTCGCGATCGAAAGGGGCAATCTAAATCAACCGCTGGTTAAGAGCTTGAGCCTGAAGAATGCAGCGGTGAAGATGCTCATGTTGAAGGTGAACTGTTGAGGGAAGTAAGGAGGAAGAAAGCTCAAAGAATCAGAAGTAATGGGGTTTAAATGCATGCCCACTTCGCAAAATAATACCTAAATTAATGTTCCGCGGGGCCGTGACAAGGAGGATCTAGGGTGGGTTTTACTAGGAACTCCCTCCAGCTGCGGCTAAACTAGAGTGGGTGTCTTCCTAAAATGTGTATCCTTCTCCTTACCAAAAAGGAAAAATTCCAGGCTTAACCTATTTTCATTAAATTCCTAAGTCCTAGTATGCCTAGGACTACAAAATGTCATGCATGTAATGACAATAATGACTTTACTCCAAAAGAAATAAAAGTTTTTCTTCAGGACGAAATCATTTTATTCAAAAAATTTTGCGGTAACATACCAGGATATACTATTCGAATGCATTTCTGGTCAGTTACGGTCTTGAATGAAGTGCTCTAACACACTTCAAGGCCCTGATCCAACATAGATTGTTGCGCCAACGATTATTTCCGAGTTATCACAATCTCGGCAGATGCCGGATTTTACCTAATACTAGCACTAAGTGCCAAGCATTTAGGCTCGGATGATCCTACCTACTTAAAAACTAAAGGGGCGCTGGTGGTGGTGGCCGGTGGTAGGTCAATGGGAGAATCCGTCGAGTACTCCCCGCAGCATCGAGCACGTATGCAGAATGGTGTACGTCTGCATGGTTTGAACCAGACTGTGCGAAAGTCCCAGGACATCAAGGGAAGCCGTCAGGGAGTTAGGTACAATACCTGTAGCTGACAATATTATGGGAACTAAAACCACCCGCTCGAGACGCCAAATTTCTTTGATTTCCCGAGCCAATGGCTCATAGTTCATCTTCTTCTCCACGTATTTCCGTTCAATGTTGCTATTATGGGGGATAGCAACATCAATAATATATGCGGAGCGACCCGTATTGTCAACTAACAGTACCTCAGGCTTGTTGTGTGCTGTATGGCGATCAGTCAGAACTTGCCGGTCCCAATACATGCTGTAAGCAGAACTATCAAGTACTGCTTGCGGCTCATATCGGTAAACCGGACATGCTACCGTGATCAGCCCATGCTGATATGCAAGGTTTCGATGGATAACCTTACATACAGCATTATGCCTGGCGATGTATTGCACCGGTGCCATAACAGTACAGCCAGAAACGAGATGGTCCAACGTCTCTAACGCTTAACCACACATTCTGCACTGGTCGTTCTCCACCCGTTCTTTCATGATGAACTTTTTATAAGCTCGGGTGGCGACCACGTCATCCTGAATGCCACACATGAACCCCTCCATCTCAGCAAAGAGCTCCCCAGCACACAGCCATCTGTTTGACAGATGCAAATTGACAAATGGCTGCCAAAGACAATTCACGTGTTTACCGTGCATTGTCTTCGATTTCCATTCATCGATCCGCTCTTGGTCCGACTTCACCCCACTCAGAGGATTGAAAGATCGATCCTTCAAGTTAAGTGGAGTCAGTCCACAGTCTGCCTTACAGACAGCGGCATGCAAAGGACTCGCCTGCTCTTTGCTGTAAAAATAAGCGCACAGCGAGTCGGCTTGGCGATGATGTTGTGCCGCCACGTCAATCACGCCCCTACCTCCGATGTCACGAGGCAGGTTCATCCGCTCCACGGCAGACTTTGGGTGATGCATTCGGAATTTGGACATAGTTGTCCGTATCCGCCGCTGGACGTTTTCCAGATCGGTCTTCCTCCACAGCAATATTCCGAATGCATAAGCCAGTGAAGGGATAGCGAATACATTCAACGCGCTTATTTTATTCTTCCCCGAGAGATGCGATTTCAGCACCAGCTTTATATGTCGCAGGAATTCGGACAGCATAGCTTCGTTCAGATCATCAACTCGAGCATGGGTTCCTTGCAGAATTCCTAGGTACTTGTAGAAGTCTGTCTCGGTCATAGCTTCGATGTGGAGGTCACCAATGCTATGTCCGGCATGCGGCTCGTGATGACCTTTGCGGATGGCTTGGATTCGACACTTGTCTAATCCAGACGCCATCCGAATATCACGGCTGAACATGTCTATTATTCGCAACAGACTTCTAAGATGGTTGTGAGTACCAGCATACAGCTTGATGTCATCTAAATACATCAAGTGTGTCAGTTCACACTTAGCACGTAGGCCATATTTTATTGCAAAACCATGCCCTCTAGCATCATTCAGTAGCCATGAAAGGGGGTTCAGTGCCATACAAAACCAAAGGGGACTCAACGAATCCCCCTGGAAGATGCCCCTCCGTATACGGGTGGGCTCTGAGGTATTAGCACCCTCAGATGTACGGACTGATAAGGTGGTATGCCACCTTTTCATGACTGTCGCCAAAAACTTTATTAATTTCGGATCAATGCGATACAGATGTAGGATGTCGATTAGCCAGGTATGCGGAACGCTATCAAAAGCCTTGGCATAATTGATATAGCAACTGAAGAGGTTTCTTTGGCCTCTAGTTGCTTGTCCTACAACTACCGAGTCGATAATGAGTTGCTCTTTGCAACCCCTTTACCCAACTCGGCAGCCCTTCTGCTCCTCGGACAGAACGTTGTTGGTCTCGAGGTGCGCATTGATCCTTCCTTATTATTATTATTTCTGGTCAGAAATGTTTCTCTACCTTGGAAACTAGAAACCTATCCGATATCCGTTATTTTCATTGAATATAAGTCGTCCGGATATCATCCCAAGATGATAAATTCCGGGTATTCCAGTCAATGCAACTAGTCAGGGGGATATTGAATATCCATCGACATTTTCTTTCAGAAACTATGAAGCAAAAATTCGTTCCATCGGTATCAAAAGGTGATGTTAAAAGCGGAATCCAGAAGAGTCCAACATTTTCCCAGACTTAAACCTTACATTCTTTTACTTTCAGGACGAGGATCCCGACAAGACATAGAGATGCATCGCATATACAAGAACCCCAGTCTGAACAAAGTGAACGCTCATTATAACAAAAACGTGCAAAAATTAAAATGAATCCAAACATCCGGATAATGTTAACAACGACCAAGAAAAAATTCCAGAGCGTCTCCCATAATTACGACGAACATTTGGCCATAATGTCCTTTGGTAAAATATGAAAACATAAAGAACAACGCCTAATCGTCGTTTCCCTCGAAAAACACTACACACTCTCATGTATTTTGCTTTTTGTTCTTTAAATTTTGCGCTATGTAAATTGCCAAGGATGCGTCTTATAATGAACTCCTCCAGAAGGGAATCGTCCTGAAGGGGCGCCGCGGCCCTTTTGCTTTATGTAACATTTCCTACGTCTGTTTTTCCGTATTCTGTCTCATACCTTTATACACACATCCATACACTTCTACACAAAGGGAGAGAGGACAGGAAGGAAAGCACAGAAAAAATGAAAAGAGTCCTTAGAATAAATTTGTGCGCATATTGTGTTTAGGGTATCGTTATTGCTATTAAACGCTGTAAACACACACCAGACTATGATAATATACTCACCATAATAATAGGGTCTGATATGATACGAGTACACAAATAAACAAGCACAAGCCCAAGCCCAAGCCCAAGGAGCAATGTGTACAATCTAAGGAAGGACGAAACTGTAATTTCTAAGCTCTATCTGTTTTCTATGTGTGTACACCTAGGATCAATACTAGAATTATGTAATTCTACGCTGCTGTTGTCGATGTGATTTATCTGTGTGGAAATTTTAATGTGCGGTGAGTATCCTTGCAATCTTTCGCTTTTCTTAGGATCTAAGCAGACGGCAGGAACGGCGGCAACAACAATAAGGATCAACGTGGATTTTTCGGTAATAATTAATTCCTTCCGTAAGCCCCCCTCGCGGGAGATAACATGATACAGGACCAAACGGAACGGTTGGCCTTATCCTTGTTGCCGCCATCACTTTTACGAGTGCAAATATTATTAACTTTATTATTATTATTATCACAGAACAAAGTCGTAATGGAAATTTGTTTTTAAAAGAGATAGTGTCGGGATAATAACGATTTGCAATGGGAACTTTTGTGTATTACAAGGAGTACACATGGGGTTGTGTGCATGCTGAATTGCTTATGTATGCGTGAATGGATGAGTGAAGACATTTTGTTTTATGGAACGTACACTTATCACGCGCTCTAGCGTATTTGGATGCCGTGCACGGCATTTAAATTAGGACTAATGGGATGTAAATGATGGGATATTACTCGGGGAAATTTATGTGAAAGACTTCTTTTGTTGAATGAAAATTATCCACGAGTATAGCGAAAGGAGTACATACTTTCAAGGAATTCAAAGGTGAGAATGTTACTATGGGGGATGGTGCCATTTCGGCTGTTTTAACTTTCAATTATAAAAAGGGAGTAGAAGGGTGCGCTTTATAAGCACCGCTACCAAATTCATAACTAGTCATCTATTACTTTTATTCGCACAACAGTCAAAAGATTTTAAAATCGCTTCCTTCTACGTCTCTACACTTTGAAGATGATCTTTCCAGCCCATCATGCAGATCCTAAAATGACCCACTTCGATATCCTTCTAAATCCTTTGAGTACTTCGCTTCCTCATGTGAATTTTGGTATAATGGCACGCGAAGGATTGAAGTATTCAAAGTACCCCCACTCCCACATCCCCAATGCTGCTGAGCAGCTAGCCCATACCCTGTCCCAATATAGGGCTGATGTAACAGCGTTACAAGAGATGCGATGGACAGGGTCCGGTTTCCTGGAGAAGAGTCGCTACACCATATACTACAGTGGCCATCCAGTAAACCATGTGCTCGGAGTAGGTTTCTTAGTCAGCCAAAAAATGAAACCTGCTATTATCGGTTTTGAAAACATAAGCGAACGGCTATGCACTCTGCGCTTGCGAGGCAAGTTTAGAAATATAAGCCTCATAAACGTTCACGCCCCTAAAGAGGAGAGTGCAGAGTCGGTGAAAGATACCTTCTACGAGGCAGTTGAGCGGACCCTTGAAGCCTGTCCCAAGTATGATATCGAAATCATGCTTGGAGATTTCAACAGTCAAGTAGGGACGGAGCCAGTATCCAGGCGATACGTTGGCTCCCATAGCTTACATAGGGATACCAATGATAATGGATTGCGGATTATCCAGTTAGCAGCATCACACGAAATGGTTGTTGGAAGTACCTGGCTTGCGCGGAAAGCGGTTCAGAAACATACGTGGGCCTCTCCAGACGGGACCACTTTCAACCAAATTGACCACGTGTTGATTGAATGCCGCCACCTCTCAGCCTTGATGAATGTGAGAACATATAGGGGGGCCAATGTAGACTCGGATCACTATCTCGTTGGTATGGTGCTCTGAGCTCGAATTACGACACCGCCTACAATCCCCTCTGACAATCAGGTGAGAGTGAATACTGAAGCCATCCACAACACAACCCCCCGCGACACCTATAAGAGGGAAATGGATGCCGCAATAACCGCAGTCAACAGAGGTCATTAACAAATGATCTTCACAATCACCTGAAGAACATTATCATGGATTCGGCCACAAAGATACAAAGGAGGAACGGCTGGTTTGACGATGAATGTAAGCTAGCAACGGAACGGAAGAATGCTGCATACCAAATAATGTTGCATTCTCCAAGAACGCGGCACGCGCAAAGACTTATCACGAGCTCCGTCGAGCGGAGAAGCGACTTCACAGACAGAAAAAGGAAGCCTGGGAGAACCAACAAGCCTGTGAACTCGAAAAGTACAGGGAGCAACCGTACCAGGTGCGGAAGTTTTACCAACAAGTCAGCAAGATGAAGCTTTATACGCCTCGATGCTCACCCTGCCGAGACAAAGAGGGAAATCTGATTTCCGACAGAATGGGCATATTAGAGCGATGGGTTGAGTACTTTGACGAGCTACTGAACAACTAGAACATCGGCGAGTTGGAAGTCCCACCAACTGAAGACGACAGACAAATACTGCCACCACCAAGTTTAGGAGAAACAGTCCATGCAATTCATCGGCTAAAAAATCATAAGTCGCCAGAAGCCGATGGAATTACAGCCGAATTAGTTAAATATGGAGGCGACCAGTTACACCAAGTGGTTCATCAACGTATCCTCAAGGTATGGGACAGCGAATCAATGCCTGACGATTGGAAACGAGGCATTATCTGTCTCATACATTAAAAGGGAGATATGACACAGTGCAGCAATTATAGAGGTATCACGTTGATGAATATCTATAAGATATTCTCCACTAGCCGGATAGTCCCATGCGCCCAGGACATCATTGACCCATACCAAAGAAGCTTCACTCCAGGCAAATCAGCAACTGATCAGATTTTCTCTGTGCGGCAAGCGATGGAAAAACTGTTGGAATATGGACAACAGTTGCACCACCTATTCATCGACTTTAAAGCCGCCTATGATAGTATAGCCAGGGTAAAACTGTACACGGCCATGAGAGAATTCGGTATCCCGACGAAATTGATAAGACTGACTAGGCTGACCCTGACCAATGTGCGAGGGCAGATAAAAGCAGTAGGATCACTCTCAAGACCATGCGTCCTTTTGAACCTGGCCCTCCAGAAAGTAATCCGTGATGCTGAGGTAAATGCAAGAGGTACGATCCTCTTTAGGTCCACCCAACTACTGGCCTAAGCTGACGATATCGACATCATGGGAAGAACAACCCGAGACGTCCAAACTGCCTTCATCCATATCGATCAGGCAGCGAGAGATCTTGGGCTGCATATCAATGAAGACAAGACAAAGTATATGGTGGCAACGTCAGCATCAAAAACCAACCAACCAACAACATCAAAACGCACTGGTCAAACAGGAAGAATAAGGGTGGGAGAATACAACTTTGAGACCGTTGATAATTTCTCATATCTAGGGTCGAAAATCACAATCGATAACTGCTACGATGAGGAAATCCGCGCACGGTTGTTGTCAGCCAACAGAGCCTATTTCAGCTTACAAAAACTTTTCCGCTCGAAACGTCTCACCATATTGTCAAAGCTCTTACTGTACAAGACAATGATCTTGCCGGTCCTCATGTGTTCCTCGGAGACTTGGGTTCTTAGCAAGAAGAATTGCGAACTCTTGGCCGCGTTCGAGAGAAGAATCCTAAGAAGAATTTTTGGCCCCCTACATGAGGATGGACGATTCCGTAACATACACAATGACGAAATCTATGAGCGATACCATGACCGTCCGGTTGTGGATAAAATCCGGCTCAATAGGTTACGGTGGGCGGGTCACTTAATCCGTATCGATGAAGATGATCCCACCCGGAAAGTCTATAACGGCAATATCTGTGGTAGAAAAAGAAGACGAGGCAGACCCTGCCTAAGATGGAGCGATGGCGTAGGTCAGGACGCCAGACAGCTTTTAGGGATATCGAATTGGTGGATCTCGGCGCAAAACCGGGATATCTGGAGTTCCTTATTGAGGCAGACCTAGACCGGATACCGGTTATTGCGCCGTTGATGATGATGAAAGATGGAGTCCACCAAGCAAGAAATTCGTCATATTTTACGTTTTTACTACTTGAGAGGTAAAAATGCAACGAAAGCGGCCGAAAAAATTTGCGAAGTTTATGGACTCGATACTGTAACGATTTGCACAGTACAGCGTTTATTCGATCCGTTTGGTAATGGTGTTGTGGATGTCGCGAAGATACATCCCTACTGATAAGTCAATCGTCGTAGAAACCGATAAAATCGTCGAAATTATCGAAGTAGATCGACATGTGAGCATTCGCTCGATTGGCCGGAAACTGGGTATAGACCATAAAACCGTTTGGAACCATTTTCAGAAAATTGGATTCCAAAAAAGCTGGATGTTTGGGTTCCACACGAGTTTACACAAAAAAATCTCTTGGATCGAATCAATGCTTGCGATGCACTGCTCAAGCGAAACAAATTCGATCATTTTTGAAGCGGATGGTGATTGGTGATGAAAAGTGGATCACATTCGACAACTTCAAGGGAAAAAGATCGTGGTCGAAGCGCGGCGAGCCGGCCGGATTGACGGCCAGGAAATTTTTGCTGTTTGTTTGGTGGGATTGGAAGGCAATCATCCCCTATGAGCTGCTCAACTATGGCCAGACCCTCAATTCAGTCCTCTACGGTGAGCAGCACAACCGTTTGAAACAGACAATTGATCAGAAGCGGCCAGAATTGGTCAATAGGAATGATGTTGTGTTCCACCAGGACAACGCTCGACCTCACACATCTTTGATGACCCGCCAGAAGCTTTATGAGCTCGGATGGTATGTCCTATCGCACCTACCGTATAGTCCGGACCAGGTACCAAGTGATTACCATCTCTTCGGGTCCATGCAAAACGCTATTGGTGCTACTAAGTTCGCCTCAAAGTAGACTTGCGAAAACTGGCTGTCTGAGTTTTTCGCAAATAAGGGGGGGGGATGATGAAGTTGCCTCTTAAATAGCAACAAGTTTGCAAACAAAACGACGCATATTTGACTTAAATCGGAAAATTCTAAGTATGTTAAATAAAGCGTCAAATTTCGATCACAAATACGACATTTTTTTTTCCCAACCCAATACTTGCGGAAGGACCTTCGCGGTCAATTTCGCCATCTTCTTAGGTTTTTGGGGTGACTCTCCCCTCTTGTCGTCCTCTTAGGCCACCTAGGATGATCTTTTGACAATCGACAATCCATTTTGGTCATTACAAATGTCGCCTAACATGGGGCTTCTCCAGGTATCTAGGTTCCAACTACTTGAACCAGCGGAAGATAGCCTGTTCCTGCTCACAATTTCATTTTGATGAGTCGGATAGAAATATAATACAATGTTCCCGGCTAGGGTCTACGTGCGCTTGACTTTATCTTTCAAGTTTTAGGTTTCACGTCTTTTTCGCCAGAAGAAAGTGTGCGTAACCCTACATTTCCCTTCCCAGAGAGAGTTTCCTATGCTTTCCTTACGGTATACCACGAAAGTTGAGTTCCGTTGGAAAGGGTAGGGTGTGGATCTCACTAGGTAAACCTCTCAGGTGTCGGTGGAGATGCGTCCAGGCCCTGTAGAATGGCTCGTCCTGACCTTCATTTTGTCTAGTGTTTTGAGTATTTAGGTCTCACAACGGAGCATCTGTTAAATCTCTGGAGTACGGGCCTTGTCGGCTGAAGGCTGAAAGGTTGTGCTGTCCGAGCATTTAGAAACTGCCTCTTCTTACCTTTATGTGAATTACAATCCTTTTTAGATTTCGACGCGCGGTTACTGCTCTTTTCCCTCATGTGACAAGAAGAGGTGGATGGTCTGCTAGTATTAGGTTGGAAACGGGGGACTGGTTGGTTGGATAACGGGGATCGCAGCTAAGGGCTGGGTCGTTTGGAACCTCGAGTTCCACTCACTGTGCCTTTCTTTTGCTTTTATTTTTTTTTCTTTTCTTTTCTAGCATCGCAAGGCGTACATTTTAAGGCTCATCTTTCTATTATTTAATCACAATATCTATTTTAAATTATTTAATGTATTACATTTCAATTGTCTGATTAATCTTGATTGCAGAATGAACTACAATTCAACTACTAACTATATTCTTTCATTAAAATAATTATAATTTTTTAATTGAGAATTCACTTGCCAAGATTGGTCTGAACATCGAAGCCGATAGTAAATGATCTAAGGGCCGGCCAAAACAACGGTGGCCTGATATGCCGGATGGGAATTTAAAAGCCTCGAAATTGCATCCAGATCAGACATTTGACAGAGCCAAATGGCGAAACCGATCACCACGAGCTGACCCCGCTTGTGAACGAGACAAAGGCTAAAGAAAAAAAGAAAAAAATTGAGAATTAACGCCATAGGTTTTCGCTATTAAAAATTGTTTTTCGATATCGTGACTATCGTGCTTTGCATACAAGTTGCTTGTTTCGCCACAAGACTCCACTCCCTGCTGAAATCAAAGCGGGTTTCATCGAGGAATGAGACGCACTGCTTCCTGAACTCGGTTGTCATCAGACAAAATGGACGCGTCGCACAACCCTCTTCATGGCTGCGTTTCTTGCCAGGCGGAGGTGTTTGGTCGAGCCCAAGAGACCCCGACTTTGACGCTCTACATCGTCCCAAGTCTCTCCTCTCCTCCTGTTCCAAAATCTTGGAAAGATATGTCAGTGACTGGCTGTCTGCCCACTTTGGCCACCACATAATGAAAGAGCAACATGGCTTTGTTAAACGCAGATCCACTGCCTGCAACTTGAGCGACTTTATCAAATTTGTCGCAAAATGTCTAACTTTACGGCAAGAAGTGCATACCATTTATACTGACTTCGCTAAAGCCTTCGACACTGTAAACCACAAGTTACTCCTGTCCAAACTCTCGTCTCTAAGTGTTCCCATACCACTTGTTTTATGGTTTGCCTCTTACCTTTCCAACCGATCCTGCCGCGTCCCTTTCGACGGCTGCACAATTGAGTCCCTTTCTGCCTTGTCTGGCGTCCCCCAGAAATCTATTTTGGGTCCTTTATTATTTTTATTTGTTATCAACGAACTTCCCTCCGTCACATCCCCTCCTTACTTGCCCTGTTTGTTTTATGCCGACGACCTTAATCAGTTTTCCGCTATATCGTCGTGGACTGTGTTTCTTTTCAATCTAACCTAAACACTCTGGTTCGTTGCCCCTCTGCTAATGGTTTAGCGTTAAACATCAGAAAGTGTCACTCTATGTACTACTCGCTTAAATCCTCACCCACTCCCTTCTCCTACTCCCGTAACGAAAATTTCTTATCGTAATTAAATTCCACTCAAGATCTCGAAGTCACTTTCGATTACAAGCTCCGCTTCGACACCCATTATCTCGAAGTCACCAGTCGAGCAGCAAAATTGTCAGACTTTATATTTCTCCTCTGTTCTTGATTCCATCCAACCCTCTTTAGCTCTCTTTAAATCCCTCGTGTACCTCGAGTACCCTCGAGTACTGCTCCGTGATCTAGTCACCTTTCCGTAACTACGATTGTCTTGCCTTTGAAAATGTCCAACGGTAAATTCGCACGTTCGTTCTTCTTAAGAAACGCTTATTCCTCCCACCTCCGCTTTCAGTCCCTCTCCCCTTCCTACATCAGCGTAGATTCTATCTGGATTTATGCACATTTTTTTCCTCATCTGCCATTCTGGGTTTTATAACACATTTTCAAGGTGCCCTTCGCAGAGCTCGAAGTCTACTTCCATTGTCCCATCCCTAGACTTTGCCGAAGTTGCAACGCACAAAAGCTTGGTCCTTTTAATTTAAGTAGTATTAAGCATAGGATAAGATTATTACTTTCTCCTCCTCCTGAGGAGAATAAGTAATTGAAGTTTACTCTGTTTTGGCCGTTAAAATAAATAAATAAATAAATGATATCGGCGTCGTTCGAGGACTTCGAGGGGGGTCCTCGTAAGGTGGCTGCAGCGGCGTTGAAGGAGTTGCCGTCCAAATTAGGGCATGAGTACAGGATTCGAGATCCTTGGGTACGTCAGCCACGGTTGTTGCATGGTTGCCGGATGGTGGCGGCTTCAGCTTTGGCATTGCGTCCTTGGGCAGACGCAACAGATCAGTAACATTGAGTGCCGACCTCATGTCGAAAACAGGATGACTGGCGATTCTCAGGCTCTTCCGGATACTGGCTCCGCGGGACGTGCAGCAAATTCTTCGTGCTTGGTTGTCCGGTGGCCAAGTAGGGTCATTTCAGGTCATTATAGTGGCCTTCAGCGTCCTGTACCATCTTTTGAGCATCCCATTGGACTGCAGGTGATACGCGGTAGTTCGGTATTGTTTAAAACCGAGGAGTTTCCCAACTCTAAGAAAAGGGAGGACTTAAACTACATGCAGTGATTACAACTGCTGGCACACTAGAGCGTGGAATCCATTTTTTTATAGAGGGCTTCTGCACAAGATTGTGCAGTATTGTCTTTCACCACGTGAAACCGTGCGAGTCTCACAAAGGGCGAATTACGTCGAAGTGGATTGTGTGGAAACGCTTGATGGACGTAACACTAATACCTCTTTCCAAACATGTGCTTGTAGTTTTGCACTTCTGGCATGCGATGCACTGTCTGGCCCAAAAATTAATGTCCTTGTTCATGAACGGCCAGAAATATTTTGCGGTGACTATCCGATTCGTTGCGCCAGATTATGAACGGCGTGAAATACATCCTTTCGAAAATTGGTCGGAATATATGGTCCTTGTCTGAGGCCTCGCAGTATATACATTTTTTTTTTGGGATAGGGTAGGTGAATGCACTTACGCATACAGTGTTGGACTCCCGATTCGGTACGTCGTCGGACTACCAACTAAACACCTCCCCATCGTCAGAGAGCTAGCCTGGAACCGTTTGTCACATTACTTCGGGCTAGTCCCCGAACTCTCCCGGTTTACGGAGTCTTCAAATCAGGGAATTCCTTTCACCAACGGGAGGGGAGAGGAGGAAGGGAACTGTCAGTTCAAGGAACCCCCTGCCATCCGGCTCCTCCACCGGTCGAGTTCTATCTTCTTAGCAACGAGAAGGGCCCGAACGTAATGGGCAACAAGGTTCCACCTGTCAGCAGTTCTCAGCATCTCTTCGACAGTGTTGTCTGGAGAGAGATCCCCTGTGTTTAAATAGAGCTGCTGACGTACCCCCATCCCACCTTCTACAAGAAAAAAAAGTGTGGTGGGCGTCGTCCACAACTCTATTGCAAAACACACAATCCGGAAAACGCGCCTTTTCAATCTTGTGCAGGTAAGACTGAAAACTTCCATGCCCACTTAAAATTGGGTAAGGAAATAGTCAGTCTCACCATGCTTCCAATTCAGCCACGCAACTAAGTTGCCGATGAGCCGCGCAGTCCATCTGCCTCTAGTTTTCATTTTGCCAAGAGAGCCGCCACTCATCTAGAGTATGTTGCCGTTCTTCGCGAGCAACCACCTCCCTTGGCTTATCTCCCTTGCGCTTGTACATGGCCTGACGCTCCTTAGCAAGAAGGGCAACGGGGATCACTCCCGCGATCACCATCACGGCCGATTCAGAGACAGTGCGGTACGCAGACGCCACCCGTAAAGCTCCCCGTCTCTGTACTTGAGCGAGGCGTTGCGATGTACCTCCTTGTTAAGAGCGCCAGCCCATACCTCTGCGCCGTAGAGCAGGACAGACTCCGTTGAACTCATCAGGAGACGTCGCCTACTAGACGTAGGACCCCCAATGTTTGCCATTAGCCTACTTAACGCCGAAACTCCAGCCGCAGCCTTGTTCGCTGCTGCTTTGATTTGCTCAGAAAACTCATCTTTGAATCAAGAGTCAACCCGAGGTACTTTACCGCTGATTTTGACTCGATTATCGACTCGCCAAACGATATGGGACGCAGGGTTGGAATTCTCTTATTAGTCAGGATGACTACTTCGGTTTTTTTCCAATGCGAGGTTGAAACCATGAGTAGCCATCCATACGCTTACCCGTCGCATCAATATGCCGAGTCTGCTTTGCACCTATTCGACAATGCGTCCAGCAACAAGCGCTGCGACATTATCTGCATAGCCGACCACGCGCGGCTCTTATGGCATGTCGAATTTAAGTAGACTGTCATAGGTAGCCTTCCAGAGGTCCGGCCCTAGGATAGATCCCTGTGCTACTCCCGACGTGACCTCCATCCTCCGCTGACTCTCTGACGTTTCATAGAGCAGGGAGTGGTTCCTCAGATAGTCCCTCAATATCCGTAAGAGATAGTTCGGCACATGGAAAGTATTGTCTAGTGTGCCTATATTGTCTTTCTTACGGAATTAAAATGCGTTGCTGACGTCATGCGTTAAGAGGATCACCATCCGTTGAGGTTCGGCGACTATGTGCCTCCGCTCGTCGAACAGTATCCACGACTTGCATGACAGCATCAACTGTGGATCTTCCCATTCTAAGACCGAACTTACGTAGTAATAAATCTCCCGCAGCGCGTATCACTTCAGCTTTCAAGACTTTTTCCAGCCGTGTAAAGTATACAAAGTGGGCGGTATGAAGACGGGAACTTAAAATCGCCTTTCCCTTTGCTGATCAGCATAATCCTTGCCACCTTCCAACGGGAAGAGAAAATGCCCTTCTTTCAGGCAAGCCTTGAATGCGCCGAGCAGTAGGTCTGGCCGGTGTTGGAATACCGGTTTGTGTACCTCTGCTGGAATATCATCGGGTCCTGGTGCCTTCATTGTTATTCATTGAAAGGACTGCCTGTTCCAACTCTTTATAGAGAAAAGCGAACATGTCCTCCGCGCTCTCTGCGCCGGTTCCATCATCGCATACGGGGTGCGCAGAGAATAGTGCCCGTACAATGCGGTCCATCTGCTCGGCCTAAAGTGAATTGGGTTTTTGCAGAGCCCCCAATTTTTCGGGTTTCCAGTTTGTAAATGAGTGACCTCGTCGACCAGATCCTGCGAGCAGCGAGCTTGCTCTTGTTGATTGCACTGCAGAGTCTCCTTTTGGCTGATTTATAGTCCGTCATTATAGTAGATGCCTCATCCCGGTCCCTTAGACGTTATGTTAAGCGGCGGAGCCTGTGACACTCTTTCCGGAGCTATGCAATTTCCACCGTCCACCAATACATAGAAGGTTTGCCATGTCTCGATGCCCTCTTGGGCATGGAGGCTCCGCAGGCCATCGTTATCAGGTTCATAACTGTGTTAGCTCCGGCGCCACCATGTGTTAGCTGTAGCGCCACCATCCCCAGGAGTGCCCTCCAACGCGGCCCCACCTGTCCAAGAGTTGCGGCAAACCTCGCGGTGTTCACTTTTGCAACGTTTCATGCACAGAAAGAGCGCCGGGGTGGTGCACACCGAGGGGTTGTGTCCACCACTTCGTAGGCAATATAATGATCCCGTCCGCCAGGGACACCAATGACTCCGACGCGAAGGGTTAGATGCGGAATGCTTCCCTCGCAGCCTGGATGCTGGAACGTTGAGGTAGATCCAGTGTTTAGAACTACCAGTCCTGTTCTCGCCTCCATTTCGAGAATTCGTTTCCCTCTGCCGTCTGTGTGAGGTATGCGCCATTTAAATCACCCCGTCCAGGATCCGCCCATCTGTGCCTAAAATAGCGTCTTCCAAAGAAGAAGCCTGCATTGAAAGTCCGACATCGTCTCATTCGGCGTAAAATAGACATTAAAAAAGGTTATTCCTGAACACTCTGAACACACTGAACACAGGAGGGTGCCCGAACCCAGATGGCAGCGGTACCTGATATGTCAAGGTGCCATGAAACTGAGTCCTTGCTTCCGTACTGCTCACTGATGAATACCAAATCACTTTGGTCTCGGCAGCGAACTGCGCTAGCAACTCGTGAGCGGTTGTACTCCGGTGAATATTGATTTGTAGAATGCGAATCATTTTGGCCGCATCCTAGTTTTTTCCAGTCCTGTTCTGAACACTGGACACCGCCCCGAGCCCACAGAGTACGCAACGTTCTCATCAGACGTGCCATGGTCGCTGCATAGTACGTAGCTTTCCTTTTCATTGCAGGTGTTCACTTTATGGACTGACTGACTCCATTTACGGCATGTTGCCCTTCTGTCAGGTCCCCGACAGGTTGCAGATGTGTGCCTATAATTCTAACATCTGTAATATTTGGTTAAGGCGGCCCGGATTCCGGTATCCGACACAGAACCCAATAAATTCTTATTTTCCCGTTGTTTAGAAGCTTCCTCACGTATTGCTCGGAAACTTCCACTACAACGAGTTTTTGGCCTCGGGAGTTCGTAAAGGTGAGCCTGATCCGGACCAACCTCCGGACATTCGCGTTTGATGGCCTCTTCTACCTCGTTCTTTTCTTTGAGGCAGTCAAGGTCTCGGATTTCCAGAGAACACGTAGGTTCCAGGCTGGAAACCAAACCTTTCTCTCCCAGAAGCCCCTTGACTGCTTCATAGAACGTAACTTTATTTGCTGTCCTCGGACAAGTTCAACTAGGACTCATCCTCCTTCAGTGTCACGAATGGAAGATACTTCTATTCCGCTATCTTCAGGTTTAATCCTGTAGTGGATTTTACTGAGGACTTCCGCGAAAGTCTTGCCTTCCGTCGGCTTAATAAGCAGAGCTGGTGGCCTGGCCCTCCTTCGTCTCCCCATCTCTTCTTTTGGTGCTCCGTCCTTCGTGTCAGCTTTAATTTTAAGCAGAAGTTTTTCCGATGACGCGGCATGTTGTTGTCTCTTCGCGTTTTTTTTAGTCCTGGAGAGTAGTGTAGTGTGAAGTCTCCTCCAGATGCCCTTTCCTAATTATGTTTTTTCTCCAGTTTGCTCTGCAATGGCTATCCGATTGGCACTCGTAGTGTTCTTATTGGGAGATGTGTTTGTTTCTTCCCGTGGATTTTCTGTTACTCTCCATGTCCGCCTATAATATGAAATTCCGTCCAGGAGCTCCTCCAGTTCCATCAGGCCGTTTTTCCACCCCTTTACTGATGTTTTTCTGGAGGAACGTCGCAGATCGCATACGCTTCACAACTGTCGCGCATTTCTTAATAAGCCCTTCCGCTTCAGCTTGCGCCAGAGTAGCCGACAACCCTCCCACTCGGGTTATATTCGAAACCGTTTGGTTAGTTTCAGCAGCGACTCGTAAAGGATCATTGACGACCCCTGAGGGCAGAGAATGCCGACGTTGATGATGTACTTGAAAGAAACTGGAATGACCCCGGAGTGGAAAAATGAATCGCTTGGGTATCAAATGGAATGAGATTACCCTTACTACCCCTTGCAGAAGCCGCAAAAATTGCAAAGCTTTTTGTTAGGTACCCCTTCATCTTCCAGGAGTCGGCATATCTTTTATTCTTGGGAACTAAGCCAGTTTATAAACTTTCTTTTCTGAGTGCTGGAAGGATCCTTTTTAGGAACGTTCACTCGAATTGATCATCCCTCAACCTTCAGGTTTATTACAAATTCTTGGTCAATTTATTGCTGAACCAAATTCGAATCCAATTCCTTACAGAATCACTTACCAATTTGCATTTAGATATATGGACGTCTGAGTAGCGAAATTGAAAATAATAGTCGGAACGAAATATGGTTACAATAAAGGAAACAAATGGCGTAGAAAGCGAAAAGTGCAATCCTCGCTGTTCACTAACATGCTCTGCCATTGGATCCACTGTTCACATCCTTCAACGGGGTGTAAAACCAGCAGATTGCCAAGAAAACTCACCACCCAAGACAAATGCTATCCTTTTCTCATTTGCTATCTGTATCCAATCCAACTGACCAAATCCAACGAAAGATACCATGAGCATCTTCCAGACGTTCGACTATCCCAAATAATTTATTGCATATCATTCACTAAATTACACTTTATATCCGAATAATCTAATCGAAATTGCTGGAGAAATCCTCACCAAATGGAGAACCAAGAGAAATCCATCCGTTCCCGATATAAATCGTCTAAATTAGAACTTATAGGCATCTATAAAAATTCCTCTTTCTATCATTTTTGCCGCTTCATGCCTCTCAATATTGCCCTGCTTTATCCTTTGATTGCATAGTTTCCAATATCGAGATGTTCGTACATATGTGATGTATGTGGACCTAACCGAATCGTTTGTGATTCACATGAATTCGCTTGTCTATCAATAGAGGGTCCTTATCACATCGTCATAGGTTGGGATCGAACGCCGCAGCGGATTCCAGACGAATTGCAGTTTAGATACAAAAAGATATTGGAAAACATAAATTTTTTAGACTTAACGAGAACTGGTCTAAGCACGAAGAGGAGAAAGAATGCATCCTTTCCAATGACCGCCGTATAGTTGCTTCCCATATGTTATGCGAGAATGCCATCCGGAACTGAATAGTGTGCAATGAACACTTCGACTTTATGCGTTCCAAAATTAAAGTTTTTAAGACCGTCTATCCTTGGCAGGCAGATCCTTCGATTTCAAAAGACTACTTGGCCATGTACCATCTTCCACCTACGCTACTTTTTTGGTACAGTCTTTTCGCATCCTCGTATTACATACGTCAAAGGACGACTCTTTCAGTCTGCAGATGGATTCATTTCAAGGCTTAATAGCTAAGGACTTATGGTGAGAATGGATGGAAAAATATAGGAATCCTGGCTGGCAGGCAAAATGAATCCCGACCGGATTACGATCCGGCATACACTTGCAAACGATCCCTTCTGTATTCCCCATCCTGTTGGCTGAGATTGTTCAAATTCATGTGATTCCCGCCTAATTCATTCAGGCGATACCTCATCTGTGCCCATTGTTGAGGCTATCTACCATTCCCCATCCGGTGAGTAGTGGGAATCCTACGTTTCCAGATTAATTTGATGAATGAGTTCCAACGGATACGATACGGACTAAAAGATAAAATTGAATTTTCGTGAGTGAAGCCACGTTTTATACCGGTCTCTACTCCGTCTCCCTTTTTTCAGTGATGCTCGTCCTTTTTGTCGGTCTGTTGAGAGATTTTAATTTCACTGAATGATAGTATGATGGAGTGAAAAATGCTTTTGGTTGTATGTTTAGCAGGCGAACTAGATCCACCTGTGACAGGTAAAATGACGTTTTTCTTTCTCTTTCCGTTCTTTTCAATTTCGTGTTTTTTTCCGGTATGAAAAGAGGCTCAAAGCTATTCATTGAATTTTGCGGGGACATGTAGATTCGAAAAGGCTTCTACGTACGTATGAGAGGTTTGTAATGAATTTTTCCAGCACAAAGAAGTTATTGGAACTCAACGATTGACACACTTAATTTTGTTAATGGCTGTTGCTGTATTTTGCAAGGTTCAAAGCAAACATGAATCGTTTGCTGACTTTTTTTAGGTCAAATGAGACACTTATAGATTTGGGTCCCTTAAAGAGGGTAAGGCATTAATTAAACTAAATTGAAAGAGTTTGCAAGGGCTATATGTAAAAGAAGGCGACTTGGCGGTCTGAAAGGAAAACCGTGAGCTGGAACTTTGACCTCAATTTCGGTCATAGACGTCAATGCCCTTATAGACTCGTTCTGCTAAGTAAGGTATATATTATGCCAGTGACAAACTTCAAGCATGGAGTAATTTAGGATCACTAAGTGAGATCATCATATAATACTAATCTTATTTACAGCTCAGAAGGCTTTGACAATCTACTCAAAATTGCGACCTTCGGAAAATGAAACACATTGAGTTAGACAGTTAAACAATTCCTTTTCCAAGGCATCTGAAAAACATCTCCATCTACTGTTCAAAGTGAGCATAGATCCTATTAATCCATACGCCTATGACTGGACTTCATTTTGCTCAAAGAAATAAATAAACGGTTTGGCAAGCAGAGTCAACTAGAAAACTAGGTTCCACACTGCAGGCCATTTTTTACTATAAAAATATGGTTTGTAAGCATCGTTTCAACTCCTATGCACCTCCCTTCGATGCTACGAAGTGAAACCAACCAAACTTGGGCAAAATAATCCGCATTCCATTCTGGATACATCTTCGTCTACGACAATACTTCTGATGTATGAAAGGACTAAATTAAGGATTAAATCCCTGACATCATTCTAGGTAATATAATTATTTTCTCTCACGATTTCCGGGGAAACTTGTACTTTTGGTGCATTCTTCTGTTCACGTAGTTTTATGAAGATCAACTCGTCCGTGATTCAGGGCTCTCAGGTTCGATTGGATGGCATTACCTGCAATGGAGCTGTCGCCCTTCCTCGGACTTATCAATTGGCACTTTCACTTTTTCCTTGTTATCAACAAATCCGCGGACATCTGGCCCATTTGCCGACGGGGTTCATCGCTTATTGTTGTATCAAACCGGGGCGTCCCGGTAACAAGACGCAGACATGAAGTGATGGAAACTTGGAGCTTCTGAGTAAGGCTCTTTTCAAACATATTCGGTTCAGTTCATTTAGTTTAGGCTTGAAATGGTCTTTAGGTTTCAATTCGGCGTTTATTCGGCACCTAATTAAAACTGTATAGAACGGAATGCTCCTACAGCATGAAGAGTTTTTTTTCCCAGGTTTCAATACAGTTCGCATTCGTGTGCAGGGAACAAAAAGGAATCAAGGTTTTCACACACGCACAGTCCAGTTTAGGTTCTGACATCACAGTCAGTGGATTCGGTCAGATGAAATAAACAGTTTGCCTAATGTGACGGCGTATGTGTGAGTTAGGCTTGATTTCGATTGCGACCGAAACCCAACTGAACCGAATTGAACCCCATATGTGTGAAACGGGTCTAACAATGGTGGTCACTTTTCAAGTGCTGCTCACAAGTAGTAAAAACAGATGAAGATTTGGCGTCCAACAGCCTCAATTTGATGTCGGCATCAAAATAGTTGCAGTCGTAAGTTTTGAATAAAATCGCGAAAACGAAATTAACGCTGTCTGAACTTAGGACTCTGAATTACCCGAAGATTTTACCTTACTGCAGCGCGTGACATTTGTAATGAACTAAGGGGGTAAAGAAAAAACGTCAGCCTAAAGGGATTTTTACACATTATAGAATGCATTATCTTAGCGAATTAATCACCCAAAAGGCAAGGCCGCGGTCACTACAGGACAGCTGGGCTTTCAAGATCCGTTGTAGGAAAGACAGCTAAAGACCAGTGAGGCAATCACTGCTGGTAAGTAGGTGAGTATTTGAGTCCTGTACGAAGAAAGGTAGCAAAGATCCAGCCAGTGGATTAGAACTAGAAATCTTTCGCATGAGCGGCACCCAGAATACGACCATCCATGTCCTGCATCTCGTATTGAACCGTTTCGACTCTACCGATGACTTTCGCTTTCACGAACTTCCGATCCAGTTTGGCATTGTTCCGCTTAAATTAAAGAGCTGCATTAACAGGATATCTCTGACGTGAAATTTACGAGCTCCGAATTTAAAATTGCTTGGAGGATGCGTCTGCGAACCTCTGGTCTTAGAATAACAAGTTTATCCTGAGAACATATTTCCAGGGTCGCATCATGCACGGGATTCAGTCATTCTAAAAAGGGTCCCATGGGTGACCGTGCTTTACTTAAAGACTACGTGATAGGGGAAAGTCCCTATCGAGACGTATTTCGCTGAACAAAGTGCAGAGTTGATGGATGACAGCTTGTTATCCCAATCTCTTTGATCAGGAAAGATATAAGCCCGTATAGCAGCCAACAATGAGCGATTTACTCTCTCCGAGGCGTTTGCCTGCGGGGAGTATAAAGCAGTGTAAATGTGTTGAATGGCATACTGCTTCGTTGAAAGCCACGGATTTGAATTGTACCCCGTTATTAGACGTTATCGATTCAGAAATTCCAATTGGAATTATTCTGTTAAGGGAAAGTCGCACCGCGTCCTTGAAGAACTATTGTGCCCCTTTTACTGGTTATAGTGTACCTATTGATCATAGTATCTCAGGCAGGCCTGTAACCGTTAGGAACTTTAGTATGTTCCCACTTCCAGATGTTTCAGCTTTGCATCTGGTATTAAGTGTTCTCCCAGATGTATCGACCTACTTTGCACAAGTGCCGGACACTGTCCCAGGACGTGCATAGAGGTTTCGTCCTCCTCCTCACAAAACCTGCAGGCAGTGTCCGTAGATATCCCTAGCTTCCCTAGGTGATAGTTCAGCCGACAATGACCAGTGAGAATTCCCACTATGAGTCGGTGCTTTTTGGTGAGGTTTAAGCAATCCTTTGTACGCATGGGTTCGTATCCCCCAATAAGCACCCTGGACTGCTCCATCCCTGGTAGGCTCGCCCGATATAGTTCCCTCAACCGTTTCTGTTCGTTTCTTAGATTCATAGCCATGAAACCGTTTCCGATTCCACAGAAGGGTTCTGGCCCATGTAAAGGCATCCCTGCTCCCTTCTTGGCTAGTTGATCCGCTGCCTCGTTGCCTTCCAACCCAGCATGGCCTGGAACCCAAAGTATGCAGACCTTGTTGGACGAGCCCAGTGTATTCAGTCTCTCAAGGCATGCCCATACCAGTTTAGAGTTCACCTGGTTGGACCTAAGTGCCTTGATCGCTGCTTCGGGGCTATCGGTGAGATTAACAGAGATTCCAAACACATGAAGAACTCTCTAATGTGCACTCAAAGGATGATCATGGGTGCAGGTGATCACTTCAAACATAAGCTGCTCCAAAATCTGAAGATTCCAAGCCTGTTGTCCTTGCACCTCATCTCCTGAAACATGATTGGTTCGCTGTATATTAATGCATCGCATACCTACAGATCCGGAGGTTTGTTGGAATTCTCCCTAATACGCTCGATCAGTCGCAAATATTCTGCGGACGGAAAAGGTTGTTAATCAGAATTTACGTCTGCGTTGTTCACATTTCTCTGGAAAGCATCCACCTCAGCTGGTGAATACATTCGAGATAGAAAATCCAGAACCAGATGTTGTGATCCCTTCCTGTGTATTATGATGAACGAGAGTCCTTTCACTGCCCATCTGGCTAGTAAATTGTGAAATTCTAACTGGTTCATGAGCCATTTGAGCGAAGCGAATTTGTGCCTTCAATATATACTCTAAGTTTGCACACTGCCTCCACCGCTACCAGACATTGCTGCTCAGTGATAGTGTAGTTTCACTGAGGCTGAGTAAGTTTCTTCTCCCTCCTCTATCTTCTGAATCAGCACCGCTCCTACGCCATGTTGACTTGCATTACAATAGATGTCGCAAGGTTTAAAGAAGTCGGAGCGGTGCAACACCGGAGCCGAAGAGAGACTCGTTTTCAGGGCGTCGGAGACCGAGATGGTTTCCTCAGTCCAGCTAAACTGATGCTTCTTCTGGAGCATGTCTGTCAACGGTGCAGTCAGCGAAACGTAAGTTGACACTAACCACCAAGAAACCGGCGCCATAGCCGTTCGACAGACTTTGGCTGGGGAAAATCATTGACTGCGCGCATCTTGTCGGGTTCGGTACAAATCGTCCATTACCGATGATGTATCTCAAGTATTGGACCACCTGCATGACAAATCTGCTCTTCCGGATGTTCAAGGTCAAGACAGTGCGTCTTATACCGAAAGCCACTTCGCTTAAGGGCAGCAAGTGCTGGTCGAAAGTCTGTCATGAGCAGCAAGTCATCCAGATATACAAAGACTTGATGGCGCAAGTGAGCAAAGAGGACTTTGTCCATCAGTCGCTGCATGTTTTCAGGTGCATTGCTAAACCCAAATGGTATGGTCGCGAACTGATAGAGTGGTCGCCCTGGAACTGTGAAGGCAGTCTTATTCGAATATGCCAGAACACATCCTTCATATCTAGACTCATAACAAGTCTAGCCTTCGGGAGACGCTGGAAATCACCCTCGATGAGAGGTAAAGGATTAACGTCCTTCGCGGTGACACTGTTCACCTACGCGCATCAAGGGAAAGCCGCTCTTTACCAGTTTTTACCACAAGGGTTACTGGCAGGTGTCCTGAGAAAATGCTTGGGACTGATCAGAACCACGCCTTTGCACTAGATTTTTACTTTGACCAATGAGCTGCCTCTCCTGGCAACCAAAGCACTTCTTAAATTAAAGGAAGGAAATTCTAAAACCAATCATTTGGTGGTTCAGAAGCCGGATGTTGAAAATGTCTCCTCGATCTATAAGTCGTTCTGTAGCTGACAGTGTAATTCCCAATGTTATTCCCGCAACCTTTAACAAGATTGCGGTTATCCTGTCGTATGGTTTGGGCACCACCTGTGGCAGGGCCCAGGTGGCAAGACGATGGAGAGCCTAAAATCAAGAGGTTTTCAGCCTCTGGCGTCTGATGTCGCGTTCGTCCATGGTGGGTTTCCCTGTGCGGTGGTTGGTTCTGTTTTGGCGGCTGAATTTTTTGTCGTGCTTCAGGCCATCAAGGTGGCTTTCAGGGTGGGTGAGGAAAATGTTGCTATCATAACAGACTCTCTCCATACTTGTAAATTACTCAAACAAACTACGCCATCACATCACCTAATGACAAAAAATACATGCACTTGCTTCCGACTCCCTTTTTAAGTATTTCGAAGTTCTATGGTGCCCGACGCTCAGGATACCCATTAAGTGAACTCACCCATGTAGAGGCCGGTAGGACTCTGGGCTCCACTACCACAAGTCTGCTCGAACCCTCCTCTATAGATTAACTGAAAGCAATTCAGGAACATTCCTATAAAGAGTGGAATGATGACTTTTTGGACAGTACCGTATCAGATAACTTTAAACTACCGACCAGCCTCCATGTGTTCGTGCGTTAAGTTGCTACCGGCTTTCTGGTCTCGATTGGGGGCCTTTCAGGTTGAGGATGCAGACAACCTTCGAACGATTCTCCAAAGCATTCTCTTTTTCCCGATGTTGCCTTAGATTGCTAGGCTACCGGGTTTCAGGGGATAACAAAAATGGCTTGATGCCTAATGCTTCAGGCGGTTGAAACCTCCTGTTCAATATCTTGAGAAACATGTCCTCTAAACTCTTGCGGCGATTATTCCCACAGCGTAGGCATTGCTCGATCTAGCTTCCTCACTAATAAGAAGAGCAGTATTGAATCCCAGTTGGGTACTGCCGCTTGAAGATTTCTCAGTTCCTATAGGCATTCCTGCATGTAGTCGTGAAATATCCTGATAGCTGTGGCATTTGCCACGTTCATATTTCAATGCGTTAAAAGCTTGCTGAGAAGTGCGTTGACGAGCTGGTACCTGTACTGGTAACGCTCGCTAATGATCTTCCAAATTGCTGGCATCAGACAAAATGAAGGGACGAAAGAGCCATTTGGCTTTCCCGGTCATGCGCTCGGTAATTTTACTATCGAGTTTGCCTTGTTGGCTGATGGATGGTATTGTTGTTGTTAGGTTCTTGACATAGACGTTCCTCAGTTTTTCTCTCAGCTTTTTCATGGGATCTTGAGCCTCCTTGCTGATATTCGCTATTAGTTACTGTAGAGTAATTTTCCCCAAATATTGTGTCTGGAGTGAACCTTTTGAACACCTTGATAAATGACTCCTATTTGTCGATAGATGCAAACCACACGCTGAAGGGAAGGCTCAGTGGGTTGTGTTGCGATAAGACAGGCTGCGATTGATTCGTTTCCTATACCGTTGCTGCTGGTGTCTCAGGACATGGGACTGTGATCCGTCCATTAGTTGGAGATAAGCCTTTTGGATCTCCTGATAGTAATCATCACTAAAATTTGGACGAACACTATTTGTTCGAGACTTAATTCGGATGAAATTGCTGGTTGTCGAAAATTGCCTCATAGCCTCTGCTAGAAATTCATTCGAGTCGCGAAAACACATAGCTCTTCTTGTCACCTCGACTCCTTCTTATAATTGGTACGTTAACAAAAAATCTCTTTGTCAACATCTCGTTGCTTCTTAGCTAATTCGTCAAGTGGCATGGTAAACACAATGATACCGTCTAGGGCTGTATTCTTGCAAGGCTACGATGCGTTACAGCGTGGAGGTGATGCCACCGTTAATAAGACAAGGAAGATTGAAATAAGCTGCAATTTGGAGATTAGAAGATGCAAATGTAAGTGGACCTTCGCGGAGAGTAAAGGGGATAGACTGGTGTCAAGTTTATTACACAAACCGAAAAAAGTATTTGGGAGCCAAAATAGGTCACCTTCATCCCCAATTCAATCAAACGGATCCTTAGGCAACAATTCCTAATGAACGCCGTGGTGGGGATTGTCAGAATGATTTCTTAAAAATCAGAAGGAAGGTAGAAAGATAGAAGAAAGGGTCCGGTTGAATTCCCTATATGTCTCCTTCCTTATTTGGATACAGAAATAGGTACACTTTCTTTGATTTAATAGTAGTGTAAGATGCTTTGCAAAGATCCGCATTTCATCGTGAGTTTCCTGATGTTTGCAAGACTTTTAGGCGAGCTCGTCTACTCGTTTGAAATTACACGCATTTATGGGTTACTGAGTCCTACTTTTTCGACTGACAATAGCACTTGGTATACCTTTGCCGCAGTTTTTAATGGGGTCATAATATTCTTTCTATCTACTTTATCTGCGTTCATTACCAAGCGAGTATTATGACCGTTGTACCCCTGATGTCCCTTGAGGTTACCTTCTGTATGACGTACTCGATATCAAAGAAAAGATATGTGGACCCAGACCATCTTTTTGTTTTAGTCCTGACTCCATAAGCAAAATTTTTTCGAGTATTTGTTTTATTGAAAATAGTTGATCCATTGTCAATTGTCCGAATCTAAAACTGCTTTGATTTCCCAGAATGACGTGGTCAGCACAGCCCCTCCAACAGTATATAAGAAGAGAATAACTGGCTTTTGATACCTTGGTATATAGCAGGAGATCAATAGGTTGCTTCTTTCAATCCTTCAATCTTTTTCTTATTTAACTTAATTAAATCACGCTCCGAAGTCAAAGAAGTTATTCTACTATTCAAGTCGTATTCACTTCCATGGCTTCCTTTTTGGGTCTGACCTTGCCAAAGCTGATTCCAACTGAAGTTATTGGACTACCACAGAGTAAGTCATTAGTTATCCTATCTGGCGGTGGTGCTTTGACCTTTTACATTGTGAAACTCCACACCCCGGTCCCATTAATTCCTTTATTAAAGCCATTAATAAAGGCACCATATGAGCCTCGGTAAAATCAATAAAGAAATCAAGTTATTTAGGGAATACTTCAACAACTCCCTTATATTCTAATCAACTGAATTCTTTGTAGGTCAGGCGACCCATTTTGCCATGAATACAGTCACCATTATATAATGCTCCATTAGAAATTATCATCTAATCTAACGTCACCCTTCCTTCATGCCCCATCACGCCTCGTTCCTCCACTCCTACTCCTATTCCTGCTCCCGTTTCAGTTGTATTTATTTACAAAAACAAACTATCGCGCAATCATATTTAGTTTCCCATTCAGGATGGCAGCAAAACAAAAATACGATCCCTCATATGCCGACACGACAAACTAATTGACATACTTGGCACTGGTGGAAAAATCGTACAAAGAGGCAACACGACCAATACTATTTCCGAAGTGAGAAAGGACGACTTCCGCCAAGCATTTCTCTTGAAACATCCTCTTAGTCCTTTTGTCCGCTCGCTCGGTGCTATTCACTTCAGCCCGCTAGACTAAACGAAATGGGGTTATCGATCCTACGTGTAGGACAAGAAGCGGCCAGGAGTGTTAACTTCACAATATACGTACGTCGCTGGTTTACATACAGGAAGCTCTTTTCAGTTTACCACATTCTCCATCAGTTTTCCTTTTTCTTTATTTTTCTATTTGCTTCGGCCCCAAGGGCATCGCGTTGCCTCCAGGGCAGACATGGAACATTAAAAGTCTTCAGCATGCGTATCCCCCTCCCATCGTCCTCCGGGAGAGTAAGTATCATAGACACTAAACAACACGAGGCGTGGGATACCGGGCATTGAGCACTGAGAAAAACTAATAGACGGGGTGGGGGAAAGTTTTAGACGCCAGCCCTCCTTGCTGCCGCAGACTGATATATTTGTGGTAAATCATATCGAAATGAGTGAACCAAAAAGGATATTAAGGCTTACGAGCATATTATTAGCTGCGAGGGAACGTAAACCGTGGAGAGCCGCCCTACTATTGCCAGGTTGTAATAGCATGTGTTTCCATGTTATCCTGCGGAATCACAGCGTGAAGCCGAGGATTCCACTCTAATGATTTATGAAGTAGATGGAGACGAATGCATTGGCGTGATGACGGATTCATGTTCCTAATAGGTCGATAGTGTGTATATAATCCATGCGGTGATATTTTTTGCATTGCCATCGGGGCTCGGTTAGCGGATCGAATGGTAGAGCTATTAGAATGCCTGGTGGAAAAGTGAAGCCCTTCGAAATGCTCAATTTCAGGATAACATTTAATGACTTCGATTTTGTGCACGATAGCAAAAATGTGCATAGCACTTAGGGGAGCCATTTTTGGAAGCACAATTAGACGACTATTGAATGTAAAACGATTTGACCTAAAAATAATAGAATTTTAAGTGTCGGTTTGGTAAATATAGTAGGTGGGTCTGAAGAAAATTGATTTAAGTCCTATTTTGAAAAACAAATTACCTTTGAGAACCAAGCAGGACTATCGATTTTCAGAGTGTTCTAAATGTAAGCTCCTGGGAGTATAATACAATATGAGTAATAATGACTTCGAAGTCGAGTTCCGCCGGGCTGAAGTGCAGTTTTTAACTCAGTCAAAGGTTGATGCACGCAGTTTTCTTTGGGATTAGGTTAGGTAAACCCCTTTACGCACAGAATGTTGGACTCCCGTAACAGTACGCTGTCGCACTACAAACTAAGCGCCTCCCTGTCATTTGAGCACTAGACTGGAACCGTACGATACATTATTTCGGGTTAGCCCTGCCGCTCTCCCGGCTTTGAGAGCCTTCAAGTCAGGGAATTCCTTTCACCAATGGGATGGGAGGGGAGGAAAGAAGTTGTCAGTTCAGGGAATCCTTTACCGTCCGATCCTTCCCCCGGTCCAGTTCAATCTTCTTCGCAATAAGAAGAGCACGAATATAATGCGCAATACAATTCCAGCTACCAGCACTCTTCAGCATCTCTCTAACAATGTTGTCTGGGGAGAGCTCCCCAATATCTGCCTAAAGCTGCTGACGAAAGCCAAACCCACCTCTCGCAAGAGAAAAAGGTGTGTTCAGGGTTCTTCACGGGCAACCACCTCTCTTAAGTTCTCGCCCTTGCGGCGGTAGATAGCTTTGCGCTCCTTGGCAAGGGAGGCCGGTTCCGAGACGGTGCGATAAGCAGACGCTACCATTGGCCGGACTCAAGGCGGCGACTCCCAGCTGCGCCCTGTCTGCCGCTGTTTTGATTTCCTCCAAGAAGCTCACCTTCGAGTCGATCATTAAACTAAGGTATTAACCGCTGGTTCGACTTTATAGTCAACTCGCCAATCGATATGGGACACAGGGTCGGGATTCTCCTTTGGGTCAAGATGACTACTTCGGTTTTTCCAGCGCAAGTCATAGAGCAGGGAACGGT
Source organism: Hermetia illucens (assembly GCF_905115235.1). NCBI lineage: Eukaryota > Metazoa > Arthropoda > Insecta > Diptera > Stratiomyidae > Hermetia > Hermetia illucens. The sequence continues at coordinate 160,213,726 of NC_051851.1, read as the reverse complement.
CTTTTAGATAATCCCCCATATCCGCAAAGAGATAGCTTGGCACGTGAAATGAGTTTTATAATGTGCTTAGCATATCTGTCCGTCTTACGGAATTGAAGGCATTTCTGACATCAAGTGTTCTGAGGAGCACTATCCGTCGAGATCGGCGGCTGTGCGCCTCGGCTTGATGAACCGCATCTATGGACCTACGTAATAGCATCCACTGTGGATCTTCCTGTTCTGAACCCGAACGCCTTAGGGATAAGTTCGCGGGATCGCTTCAGCAAGTCTACTCCTAATGAGCTCCTCGAGCACTTTCCAGGCTGTTTCAAGCATACAAAGCGGGAGCTCTGGGTCTCCTTTACCCTTGCTGGTCAGCGCGAGTCTGGCCTACTTTCCAGCGACAAAGGAAGATGCCCTTCTTCAAGCACGCGTTGAACGACTCAAACAGCAATTCTGGCCGTTGGTGGAACACAGTTTGTAAATTTCCGCCGGGATGACATCAGTACCTGGCGCCTTCCTGTTTTTGATAGTAAGAACCGCTTCTTTGAGTTCTCTCATTGTGAAAAGGGGGCAATCCTCGACACTTTCCGCGCAATAGACATCAACTCGTACAGGATGTATGGGAAGAATACTCGCACAATGAAGTCCATCTGGTCGGTACTTAGTATGCAGGGCCTCCGCAGAGCTCCGATTTTTCCGGTGACAAGCTAATAGGCCATGACTACATTCACCTGATTGACAAGGTTCTGCCAGGCTGCGAACTTTGCTTTTATTTCTAGCTCTGCGGAGTCTCCTTTTTGCTGATCTATACTGTGTCTTTATGGCGCATGCCTCCCTCGTTGGCATGTAAACGTTGTGTCAAAACGGCGGAGCTTATGACACTCCCTCCGCAGGTCGGCAATTTCTGCCGTCCACCACTACATTGAAGGCTTGTTGCGGCTGGGGCCCCTCCGGAGCATAGAAGCCTCATACGCTGTTTGTTATCAAGTTCGTCACCTGAATTTACGACAGTGTCAGCTGCGATACTACCTCACCACAGAGCGCCCTCCATTGCGGCCCTGCCCGGCTCTAAGAGCTTTGCTGAACTTCCCGATGTTCACCTTCGCGACATTCCACAGGCAGGAGGAGCGTCGCATTGGTGCTCGCCGGAAAATAGCGTCAGCCACTTCGAACGAGATGTACTGGTAATAACTTGCCGAGAAGTCTTTTAGGACTCCCCACCCGCTCATCGATGATGCCAGATATTCCGACGCAAAAGTGATGTCAGGAATGCTTTTTTCACAACGTGGGCGCCGAACGTTGGGCGTGGGTCCGGTATTTAAAACTACGAGCCCGGTTCTAGTTTGCCATTTCCAGAATCCGTCTCCCTCTGGAGTCAGACTGAGGCATACCCCATTCAAAGGGCCCTAACACTAAAATCACCCGCCCACCAAGATTCGTCTCTCTGTGATCGAAACGGCGTCCTCCAAAGCATCAAGCTGGTGCCGAAAGTCCGAAATCGTCTCGCCCGGCGTCAGGTAAAACGCTAACAAACGTTATCCATGCACACCGGATCCAGACAAACCCGTTCCCTCGGCCTTCGGCAAGAACACGAAGTCGAACGTCGTTCCGAACTCATATGCCAGCGGTGCCCGATAAATCGAAATGCCATGAGGCCGGGTCCCTTGTTTCGGTATTACTCGCTAATTAGCACTAGATTAGCATTTACTTCCGCAGCGAACTGTGCTGGCAACTGGTGAGCGGTTGCACTCCGGGGCATGTTAATTTGTAAAATCCGGATCATGCCATTCGCACCCTAGCCCTTTCCAGTTTTCGCCCTGAAGATTAGACACCGTCCAGAGCCCCGCAGTGTGTGCGACGCTATCACCAGATACACTACGATCCCTGCCAGAGAGCGCAACTCGCGCATTCAATGCAGATCTTCGCTTGACCCACTTGGCTGCATCTCCGGTTCGATCCCTTGCCAAGCTGCTGACGTGTGTCCATAGTCTAGGCACCTGTATCACTTGGTGGGGACTATCTGCATTCGCGCCTTGTATACCCATCCAACTTGATTCTCCCGCTGCTAAGGTGTTTACCCTCGCAGCAAGTGATAAAGAAGCTGACTGAACTGGTAGTCTGGTTACACAATGGTGACACCAGAACCAGCATTCAACCATCCACTGTCAAGGGTGGAATTGTAAGATTTTCATTTAGGATTTGCAAGGATATACCCAGCCGAATGGAGCAATTTGAAATTCTGCCGGCAAGTGAACATTTTCAAATGAACCCGGCGCCCATAGAATGGCGTTTTTGTTGTTCCTTAAGAAGTGAGACATGAAAGCCCCAGAAAGGTTCTTAACGGGAATCGCTTCTTAAATTACCACATGCAAAACAAATGAACTGACTATGCTTTGGTTCATATTTCACTACTAAGTATCCTAGACTGTTCCATTCCTGGTAAGTTTGCCCAGTGTTTTCAGTGTAATGACCATAAACCCTTTCGCGATTCCTCAGAAAGATTCTGGTCCATTTAGTCGTGTTCCAGGCCTTTTTCTAGTCACTTCATCCGTTGCTTCATTGCGTTTTAACCTAATATGGCCTGAAACCTTATTATAAGAATCAATGCATATTTGATTTATCAAAGCAATCCCATACTAGTCCAGTGTTCACCTGGTGTGATCTAAATGTCTTGATAACCGCTTAGCTATCAGTTAAGAACGTGATATTTTGCCCTGTGTAGTTGCTTTGTAGGTTAAAGTAGGCACGCCTATTCATAGTGTATACTTTCACCTAAACTATATTGACATACTCATTCGTTCAAAACACGTTTTTCTGGGATTAATGACCCAAGCACCCATGTTCGCTGCTGTGAGGAAACCGGCCCTCTCCGACTAGAGCCGCGGTGTCAGGGGATGCCACCGTGATGTCGATGACCTCTCGCCAGACCACGTTGAAGAAAGTGGGTTCATTACCCAAATTAAGGATCTGCAGATCGGTTCCTACTAGATACTCCAGTAGTTTCAATGCTCTTGCATTGATGTTCGAACTTCCCCGGCATATGTGGTGAGCGTTGACATCACACGCCTATTGGATAGCTCTGATGAATGTCCACTGGGAATGTCTTCTGCGTCGTAGGGGAATTATGCGGAGCACCATAGTATCCCTTTACCTCCCTGTTGACTTTTCATGGTTAGTTTAGCCGATGTAGTGTCGCCATCACACAGTTCGGTTAACCAATTAGCCTGGATGTTTTTTGAAAACTACCATGCAGGAGCGAGGCCGATTCACTTCCATTGGCATACAACAGGTCAGTATGTTGGAATTTGGTCCCTGACTATCCCACCAACAACCCACGGTTCTTGTATGAGGTATATAAATGTCTTGCAGTTATTGATCTGACGACTGATAAGTGCATTCGCCGCTTTACAATGCTGCAAATTTATTTGGAAAATGTGGCACCTCATACAGGTTTCAAATGAGGGTTGCTCGTCCCCCTCAATGGTTTTAGGAACCAACACTTATAACGTGATGGCCCCTAGCCCATAGTAGAGGTGGCAGCTCAATTTTTCCCGAACCTTCTTAACATCAGGTTCAGAAACACCGATAGTGAGAAAAGTTCCCGGCCTATCGGCTCTCCTTCCTGTTTTGCTGTCTAGCCGCATCCAGGGGGATGTGTTGAGGTTGTTCTGAACACTAAGTTGTTACAGAACCCCTACACCATTCCGCTCTTCTTCTGGAAGCCAGAAGAAGCACTTTTTTAACGATAGTAGCTCAGAGACCCATTTCAGGGGTTAGTGGCGCACTCTCACACAGATCGTTGAGGGAGGAGCAGTACTACCTGAGCCACTCATTCATGTCTTCGTTGGCAAATTTTAGTAGTAACATTTTACGATATACACCTACCGACTCAAAGCAAAGCTTAATTCCTTGCCACGATGCAGCCCTTAGAGCCAAGAGGAGTTTCCTCCTAAGCTGTTCGTACTGCTCATTATCGTAACCGGATGGGTTAGAGGCGTCATATAGGACCCATCCATCGGCTTCGATAGTCTTGGTTGCAAATGAAAGCCTAGCCATTGCCGGCCGAGCCCTCTTTTGCTGTCTTTTGTGTCGAAGAGTTAGGATCGTCCGAGAACCGCTGGCGCTTCGGTTTCCCCTTAGTCGCAGGTGCCCCCAAACGATCCTTTCCCCTCAACCTTGGCACAACCCTTGGGTTGTGCTTTACCCGGAGGTTTACCCAAAGGCGGTTTGCTCGGAAAGCGGTTTGCCCCGAGGCGGTTTGCCTTGATGGCTGTTGCTGTCCGTGGACAGGGGTTTACCTCTTGGCAAGTGTTTAGTCACGGCAGGTGGCGCCAATTGGAACTTGGGGTCAGGAGTGCTTCGGCTCGTCCGTTAACGACTGGGTCCCAATTAGATTGGTTCCCACCTGAGTAAGTGGAGAATCTGAGTCGAGACTCAGGATCTCCATCGATGACCTTAGGGTTGCCCCTCAACTCGGGGTTGGATCGTCACGATCGAGGTTTAATGCATTTGTTTAACAGGTTTTTGTTTTTGTTGAAAAGTATAATAGGTCGATCTCGGCAGAGCCCCTTTTGCCGAGAAAAGGCTAGTTGAAACTGGGGGTCGCCTAGTATCCAGAGTTCAACTTTTACGACCACATCTTAACCCCTGTGACCATTCAGCCCTCGGCCCGGTAGCTTGGGGTTTTGATTACCGCTTGGCTTCAGGTGTCACGTCCCGTTTCCTGGAGTATCTTCCTTACTGAGCTCCCTCACCACGCCAAGGAAGGTAATCGTCGAGGGAGTGAAAAGGTTGTCAATGAGTACATGAAATTCCGGTTCATTATGTGTCCTCGATGTAGCAATCTAAAAGCTTGTTTTCAAGATAACATCGGCTTAGACACGTTTTGTAGATGACAAGGGCTAAGATTAACTTCAATTGGGTACTGCCAATTTGTAGAGCTAAACTCTTGGGGAAAATACTCAATCCTAAGTTTTTACAAAGTGTGCTGATATGGCGCATATGCCCTTATAACAACACCAACAAAAAACAGAAATTATAATTTACCTAATTGGAGCATTAAATATTATTAAAAAACACCCACAATTTTTTCAAAGGTTATCCGAGAAAATGCCATTCATTTTCGCACCCTCAATTTAACTGGTTAAGTAGATGTAAATTGCTTCCAATTAAACACATACGTAATTACACTAAAAGCAGTAATTGAAAAATGTGTTTGCATTTACATCATTAATATCGTGATTCATTTGCAGCCCCTTTGCAAGGCTAACTTCATTTAAATCATAAATATTGTACGTGCTAAATTCAGGAAAATCGATAAATTAGCGGCAGCAGCTCTGAGCGCGATAGTCGTAGGCCTCCTACTTTCTCTGGCCCTTGAAACGTATACAATATTTTCCTCTTCAAGGGTAGAAAAAAAATCTATTTGAAAGTCACATGAAAAGCGTTGAAGTTTTAAAGTTTTAGGTTTTCAACTAATTTGTAAGTTATTTATGCGCAGGTTGGTGGAAGGAAACAGGAGTGCTATGTAACAATGCAGGTTACGAATTTAGTCCTTCATATCACTTCACTCATCAATACAAGAAATTCAATTACAAAAATTAATTGAGGACTGTCCAATTTATTTGATACCCTTGAGGGACTATTTGAGTTCGAACACCAAGGAGCATGGGTGTTCGTGTATCGACATTGCCTCAAATCACTTCCTAGATTAGATGTAAAATATTAACTTCATATCGATCCAAAATATTGCTTGTGTCGAAATGTGATTAAAACTGATATGACTGCGTCAGTGGTACTTTCTGGGGAAACAATTACTTCTTCTCTCAGGTCTTTATATTTCAGGGTATAGGAAGATGAAATGCATTTGCACACAATGGAAGGGATTTCTGTCTCGAACAGGTTATCGTCTAAAACACCCTCCTCTTGCGTCTGAGACACCAAACCGGTACCGTTTGATACATTACCTCAGCACAAGCCTATTCAGTGGATTAGCACATACACCGTAGTTTAGGCAGCCTCAGCTACTCTGTCACTTCTCCAATCCACTACTCTTCTTTTCGCCATGCCGCCAAGCATGTCCTTAATTACGCTATCTGGAGACACCTGAAACCTTTATGCTGATAAGCGATAGTGCTCCCGCCTTCTCTAGAAAAAAGGAAGCAGGTATCATCCCCCACATTCCTCGATCCCCTTTCCCGGCATTCCGATGAGAGTGCGTTTTTTTTTCTCCTCTGAGTATATTACTACAGACATCTACCCTGCAACTTGATCAGCGATTGAAATAACTCTTTTTATAACTATCCCTGCTGGCTCCAAGACGGTGCGACAGGCAAATTTAAGTTCCAAAACTCCTCGCTGTTGTATGAGGAGCTTGGGGTGCATCTTTTACTGGGGTCCCTAGCCTATAGTTCGGCACGGTAAAGAAGGATGGACTGAACCGTATTTGTCAGCTAATGATATCGGCTACATAAGGGACCTCAGAGTTTTGCCATCAACAAAGCTAATCGCAAACACTTTAACTCCAGCCTTGCCTGCAGTGTTTCCGAATCGGCTCGAAGGAATTCATCTTCGTGCCTGCCATGATGCAAAAATATTTCAGCGCCGGCTTCGACAAGACCTCCTTGCCCGACACTTCGGTTTCCCCCAGGGTTAAAGAGAATCTGTGTTCAGTAATCCATCTGCTGATCCGCCGCACTACAATTCCTAGCGCTATGCTTGTTTGGCCGTGCTTGGCGGAACATCATTTGTGTACGTGCCAGAGGATTGTATGAATGAATATCTGAGGAGTACTCGATACGACAATAATTCTACGCTGTCCTTTTAGGCCCCACTGATATTGGAGGACTAATCCGCAAAAGCCTTGGAATATGGGGAAATATTTTAATTGCCAAGATCGCTGACCGTGAAATCTTTCACTCCTTGGAAAAGGTCAGGCTAGGGATAGTGCTATCCCAACGACGATGTTAGAATGTTGGTGCGCTACCGATATTTAGAACAATAAATCCTGTCTTGGCGTTAATCTCCAAGATTTGTGTTGCACGAAAATTTGATTGAGTCATGCCCCATTCGAAGGCTACAGGGTTAAAGTCTACTGTAACTAGAATTCTCTCCTCAGGTTCTCTAATCTCGTCTTTGATATTGACACTGAGCCGATTCCAAAAAGCAGGCATAGATTCACTCGGGGTCAGATAAATGCTGAAAGAGGTCACTTGCGCACAACGAAAACAAATGAGGCCATTTCTTCGGCCATGGTCGCTCACTGGCAAGTTGACCGTATCCTGTGATGGAACCATTGATATATCAGCATAGTACGATGGTCAGCAGCTATCTCTCTAACTCAACGTTATTATTATTATCCCCGATGAAATGTGTGCCCCCAAATATAATATGTTTTAAAATGTCTCAAAGCTGAGCACGCTTCCAGACTGGTCTTTTACCAAGAATGAGGTAGGATCCATATGAAAAACCGAAAAACTAGAAATAGGAGAAGGAGCCCTGGTTCAAGTGGCTATCGAACAGAATTGATAACATGTCTGATGTCCTAGATGTAAGCTCCTCATGATCAAGGAGTATTGAACGCTCTGGTATAGCCATAATAGCAGATTTGAAAGAGGCAAAGATCCTGTAAAAATCAAGCTCATGAAGGCAATTGAAAAAAGATGAATCAAAAAATGACATGCAGCACCCAGAACAGTAGGAAGGACTCCGATATTAAAACTGCCGTGACGATGAGAATCTCCAGAAGGAGTCCACAATAACTATAACTTTGACACAATTGAGGCGTGCGTTAAGATTGGAAGCACCACAGTTGTGTATATCCAGAGAACCATCCTCGCGGAAGACTCCATTTCTTTGTAAAGGTTCTCCTGCAGGCTTAGAAGACTATTCAAGCTTTCTTAATCCTGACTTCTATGTTCTATCTCCAATCTAACTTTGGATCCAGGATTACACCCTGATACTTTACATTGAAGGAAAGAACCAATCTTTGGAATTCAGGTACTCTTGTCTTGGTGATGAATAGCATTAATTCCATTTTGACAGGGTTTATGCCAAGTCCGCATCTTGTGGCCCAAAGGCACACCTTTCGCAACGGTTCTTCAATGATGTCACACATAATGGACGGGAAACTTTCCTAACACTAATATCACCAAGTCGTCGGCATACGCCGCTACCTTCACCCCGCTTCTGTCCAATATTCACAGACAAATTCCATCCATCCCCAGAGAAATGGTGCCACCTTGGGACGTGCCTTTGTTCGCAGCTCAGGTCGAGCAGCTGCCTCCCAGATTCCACTGGATTATCCTGGTTCTAAGCATGGATATAATCCAACGCGCAAGATATCCCTTCAATCCAATACTGATCAAGGCTTCCTTGACGTTGGTACTAACGTTGTTGAATGCTCCCTCTATATGCAAGAGGACAGCTAGGGGTACTGCTTTTATTCCAGTGGCCGCTCAATCGTGCCAATTACCTCGTGGAGAGCGGTTTCTGTAGATTTGATTTTCAAGTTGGCATGCTGGGACTTAGAGAAAGGCGTTCTTCCCCATAATCGCCCTTAAGTGGATGTTCAGGACCCGCTTTAGGTTCTTCAATACGAAAGAGGTGAGGCTGATTGGTCGAAAGTTCTTCGTCGACTCATGGCCGCGTCTACCCACTTTCGGTATGAAAACCGCTAGTTCGCATCTCCAAGGACTATGGTACATATCTTAAAGAGATACAGCTCCGATAAATCTCGATAGCCAAGGACAACCGGAAATTTATATGCGGAGGAGCGTTTATAGCCCAACCGATCTTATCCTCCCTTACGCTCGGTGACCATCTCTAACGCGCTACCCTCAATACTAGTCTACACCTCCGGCGCTAGTTTACCAGTAGTGGAGTTGCCATCCGCTAGCGCCACACGCTGAAGGGTTTCGCAGTTTGTGACTCGTCGGCTGGCTGTTGCTGCTTACTTTTCTCCAGAGGTTACTTAGCGTTAGAGCTCTAACCCACTCTATTCTGCTTGTGTTTTTGTTCGAACTCGTCTTGACATCGATTGCTTTTGAGACCGGTGGGTTTTGCCTTCTGCTCATCTGAAAGACATTTGCTGTTATATTCCTAAACAATCGCCTGGTATTTATCGGGGTCCTTTTATCCCGCTCGATGACAATACGCCCCTCTTCATTTTTAGCAATCTTGCTGAGATTATACATGGCCTTCTGGTACCGGCTCTTGAGTGGGACATTAGTGGACCTTCGCTTCTTAGTCGATTTCCGGTAACCGACGTTCTTGTCGACCTTTATTTTTGAGAGATTGCCTTGCCAAATTATGCAACTTTAACCTGCAGCATAATCAGACTAAGCCGCCGACCTCGGAGTAACTTTTGCCCTGCGGATTCAACAGGCACTGGCTTAAGATTTGAATTTCCAGAATGTCTGACGCATTCCATACTTAAGTAACTTAGTCCTTTTCCTGGAACTGTGATTATCTCGCTCTTGGAAAAGTTGAACTAAATTTCATCCGATCCTTTTTCTTAGGAAGAACTCCCCCCCTGTGCACTGTCCGACCCATCCCCGCCCCTCTAATCTTTCTCACTTTAAACTAAGTAAAACCTTCCTCGATATTCGTACCCTCTTTAAACCCTCTCCTAGCCTGGTGGATTGTTTCACCTCTACTGTTATCACCTACCGCATAGCATGCGTAACACAACATTTTTCAGAAGTTAAAAATAAGAAATATCTTTTGTAACGGGTGTAAGTAGCTGAAGACTCCCAAGACGCAATGCAACAGATTCTGGGACCAAAAAGCTGATCAAAGCGGGGCTCATTGGAAAATTCCGTTTGACCAATATAAACTTAACGGCGCTGGTTCAATTAAAATAAGGCAGCCAACTGGGACTAGAGACCGTGAACCAAACATGCGTTCACCACCAGCATTTAATGTGCATCTTCATTCATTAGGATCCGATCTACGCTGACTGTTGTCCTTAGAGCCCAACGTTGATTATATTTCGTTCCCAACTCTAACGTCCTTTCTACTCTACCACCACCGAGCAAAACTTCCATCCAAACAGGCATATCCACCAGTTGCACATCCTACCTTCAATCAATGAGTCAGATAATTGTAAAATTCGTATCAAACACCTTGGAAGCGTCCTACATGCACGCTTTATGCCACCTTTCAATTACAGGGAACACCACTAAACAGAATGTGAAATTGCGGCAAACGTGAGTTGTGCCGCCATGACAGGCGCCCCTTCGCCATGGCCAAAATGTCGTTAGGACTAGAAGCCATCAGCCATCATGAATTCAAATCAATATTTGAATGATTTTATGACTAATCTGAATAGTCACGTAATAATTCGGTTTGTTGAATAAAGTCAATACGAACGTACGGATAACAGATTTATTTCGCGCCACCTCCTTAGGGGATGGAATTATTACGGATTTGTGGCGCAGGATGGCAGTTGATGGTGATACATTGTGTGGTGGTGGATGACTGATGATTTGTACGATGCAGACATGATTAAAGATATCGAGGGCAATTGGGATAGTTTGCGAAAGATGCGAACGCTTTGCGCGCTGGTGGCATTCAAATAGGATGAAATGCATGATGCGATTACCAAGTTCGAGATGTAACTTCCGTGGGTTCCCACGCCGCATTTTAGTTGTTCGTGGCTTGGTATTGGGAATACGTGACAAATAGCAACGACTATTTCCACCCCACGGGGAATCGCATTAGAGGTTGCAAAGCAGAAAAAGTTTTCCTCGTTGCAAACCAATTTAAATAAATAAAGCCAGACTACATCCAAGGACTCACAGGCGATAATAGCAGAGAAATTCGATGCTTCTTGCCTCCTTACGATACTGGGAAGTCAAATCCTGCAGCTCCTTGAAACTGTAACTGAATAATTGAATTCCGAACTATTTGCAGAATACAACTTCCATTACGGGCCCTCACCCAGCTTGTCTCATCCACTTATTTGTACCACTCACTGAACTAATTAATTCCACCTCATATTTCTTCCAGAATAAAGCCAGGGATCTCTGGCCCAATCCAGGACGACCTTCATTTAATTACATGTGGAATGAAGCGCACATCATAAATATGATGGATGGATGTATAGTTTGGTAGGTGGTTGGCCGGGTCATTTAATCTTGCGGGCACAAGGACATGGTCAGTTTCGCAACAAAGACAGAGAACGATACAAAACCGAAACTTGAGAATTATTATCTGGGACAGATTTTCTTTGCTTTCACGTTTCGGGTAAAAGTTTTAATGATGTTCAGAACTTCAGCATACAATGTTGGGATACTAATTACTTTTTGGTTGTATAAGTTTTCGGTGACGATGGCAAATATGTGGTCCTCAGAATTCTTGGGGTTTTCAGAAGTTTTTCTTAGGTATGATTAAACGGGAAGGATGCGGTAGCCTAATTCCATTGGGTACCCACATTGGGGTTTATGAAAAGCACTTAAATTCGTATTGACACCATTCTGTCGTGAACTAAATATTTTCGAGTGTCAGTCCTTGGAAATCTCTTTGGGAGATATGTGGGAATTTCAATGCTTCCTGGGGCTGAAGTTTTTTAAGGAATTATAAGAGATTATAGATTCAGAATATCTGCAAAGAGTTTTGTTATACAGAATTGAGTGATTTAAATTTGAGCCTTCAATGAGGAAAATCCTCAGAAATATTAAACTCTCTCGAGAGGTGCTGAGCTTTCAAAATAACCTAATTCATTCGTTGAGGCCTACAGCAATAGCGACTGGATTTAACTAGTATACGACCAGGAAGTAGGTGTAGTTTACACATCCTTCAATATGGCTGCTGCTGTCGGGAAAAGATACCTAATCAAAAGTAAGCATACGCAACGAACTAAATTACAATGCGACAGCAAACTATACCTTTAAGCCTAAGACGGGGAATGAAGATCTGTCCAATTTCTGGAAGCTTACCAGGGTGGTCTTCAGTAGTTACTATAGACCGTACCAAGATTGCCCCAACAGGTACAATCCGGCCATCGAGATTACCAGGAAGCAATCGTAGCCAGACAATTGTCATAACGTTGAAAGCACTAGCAATTCTCTGAGATTCGGTAAGATTCTGGACATGGAATGTAGGAGCGCATCCTTCCCTAAAAAGCTATATGCACCTCTTTATTGTGAATCAAAAGCTCGCTTGCAAGTTATGCAACTCCAGTTATGTGAGACTTATGAATCAGTAATAACCTTGGATAAAATCAACCTTCTCCGCATATAAAACTCAGGGACCGGATGTGGCATTATGTCATCTGGCTCAGAAGCAACAAAAAGAGTTATAGAATGGCTTATAGAGATTTAGCGAAATCGTGTTTCTTCATCACCATCCACGGACTTCTTCTTTTTCTTCAGCCTTTGTCCCGTTCACAAGCGGGGTCGGCTCGTCGTGATCGGTTTCGCCATTTGACTCTTTCAAATGCCTGATCTGGATGCAATCTCGAGGCTTTTAAATCCCCATCCAGCGTATCAAGTCACCGTTGTTTCGGCCTGCCTTTTGACTTCGATGTTCAGACCAATCTTGGCAAGTGAATTCTCGTTAGCACGAATTGCGCGATCATACTATAACGATCGCGAATATCCTCATTTCGAATGTGATCAAAACGTATCACGCCACCAGTCCAACGCAACATCTTCGTCTCTATTACCGCAAGACGCCGTTCATTGTCTTCTATAGTCGATTAACACTCAGAACCATAGAGAGCGACAGGACAGACAACGTTGCGGAAAATTTTAGGTTTGAGACGTTCGTTGATACGTCGATCACAAAGTACACCAGTTGTGAAACGCCACTTCATCCAGGTGAGCGTTGATGCGTGAAGCAATTTCATAGCGCAGTTCTCTATTGGGTGATAGCGTTGACCCGAGGTATTTAAATTGCTCAATTCTGGGCAGGTCACTGCCGCTGACAGTGATTGTGCCTGTTTCATGGGGATCGGTCGACAAAATTCAGTTTTGTTTAGATTCAATCTGAGACCGTGTTGCGTGAGGCGATCATTTCATTTTTGGACAAGTTGCTCGAGATTATTTTTGCTATCAGATGCTAGGAAAACATCATCTGTATAAAGTAGTGTGTAGGCCGCTGGACGTTGGATATCCCGTTTGACGGTGCCTAGGCCTGCCTTAACAAGGAACTCCAGACACCCCGGTTTTGCGCCAAGGTCCACCAATTCAGTATCCCCAAAAGTAGTCTGGCATCCTAACCTACGCCATCGCTCGATCTCAGGCAGGGTATGCCTCGTCTTTTTTTTAACATAGATATCGTCCTTATAGATTTTTCAGCCTGGATCATCCTCGTAAAGGTGGATAACCTGCTCCACGGTAATCACCTGCTCCACGGCAGACTTTGGATGATGCATTCGGAGTTTGGACATAGTTGTCCGTATCCGCCGCTGGACGTTTTCCAGATCGGTCTTCGTCCACGGCAATATTCCGAATGCATAAGCCAGGGAAGGGATAGCGAATACATTCAACGTGCTTATTTTATTCTTCCCCGAGATATGCGATTTCAGCACCAGCTCGTTCTGATCACCAACTCGAGCATGGCTTCTTTGCAGAATTTCTAGGCACTTGTAGAAGTCTGTCTCGGTCATTACTTCAATGTGGAGGTCACCAATGCTATGTCCGGGATGCGGCTCGTAAAGATCTTTGCGGATGGCTTGGATTCGACATTTGTTTAATCCAAACTCCAGCCGAATATTACGGGTGAACATGTCAATTATTCGCAACAGACTTCTAAGATGGTCGTCAGTAACAGTATAAAACTTGAAGCCATCTAAGTACATCAAGTGTGTCAGTTCGCACTTAGCACGTAGCCATACTTTATTGCAAAACTATGCCCTCTAGCATCATTCAGTAGCCATGAAAGTGAGTTCAGTGCCATGCAAAACCAAAGGAGACTTAATGAATCCCCTGGGAGATGCCCCTCCGTTTATGGATAGGCTCTGGCGTATTAACACCCTCAGATGTACGTACTGATAAAGTAGTATGGCACCCTTCCATGACTGTCACCAAAAACTTTCTTAGTTTCGGTTCAATGCGATACAAACGTATGACATCGATTAGCCAGGTTTGCGGGACGCTATCGAAAGCCTTGGTATAATCGATGTAGCAACTAAAGAGGTTTCTTTGGCATCTAGTTGCTTGCCCTTCAACTACCGAATCGATAATGAGTTGCTCTTTGCAATCCCTTAATCCAACTCGGCAGCACTTCTGCTCCTCGGACATGTATACTGGTGAACTTTTGTACCAGAAGTTTTGCACCCGTTTCAAATCTGGGCCCCTCTATTTATTCAAGCTGTTTATGGCTCGTCGCATTTCCTCTTCGGTAACATCCGCAAAATTCGTGCCAGTCGTATTGGCATGGTGGGTGCCTTCGACGGTGATGCACTCAGAATGCAGGGCGGGTAACCCCCAAAGTCCATTCCAGTATTCTTTCCCCTCCGTTTGCGAAAACTGCACTGTTTGGACGCTCTCTTGAGAGATCTGAAAAATTTCCGCTTATTCCCCGCATATGTTGCATTATGGATGCCGACCCGAATCAGTCTAGCAATGCCGTAACGTCGTGAGTCCCGCCGACATTCCAGACGAATTTTCGATGGTGGATCTCTTCGGTCAAACCAATAACGCGAAAGCGAATCTCCTGACCGTGCAATCTGGCAGCTGTGGCTGCAACACACGGTGGAGAAGAGTCCTTCGGTGAGTACTAAAACTGTCGCCTGCAGTGTGGCGTGGTATTGTTGATATTGCCACCTCTGCCCTAATCGACTCTTGGTCACCAGTTTCCGCGGTGACCTCAAGTTGAACACGCTCCCTGATAATGGCCGGCATTGCGTCGCTGCGAGTTATAAAGCGGTACTAGTCTGGGACTCGCTGCACAGTCACGTGCGCGAATTGCGGGAAACCCTCGACGAATCTCTGCTACAACAAGGGGATGTTGTATCCGCCCCCGCCGTTATTTCGTAATAGGAGCGGATGATGAAGAGGTTCATTTCTTCAGTCCACTTCATCCGCTGCCTACGCCAACCTGCTGAAGTGGTCGCCATCGATTGTGGCAAAACAGCTGCAGCAGGCGGAGCAATACTCCTGGTCGTCGTGGCGCCTAGACGTCGAACCGCCCCACGACTAGCGGTTTCGACGTCGTGCTGTCCATTACGAGAGCCCAGCCCAGTCATCAAGTCAGGCGACTCCCGCCGCTTATCCGTACCCGACCTCAAGTTTTTTCACTTCTTCTCATTAAGTGGATTTGCATTTTATGCCTAACTGCCAGGTGTGAGGGTAACTTCCTCAGTGAGTAATCGGCAAGACTGCAAAGTTCCTGTCCTTTCCTCACCTACCCCCTGAGATGCTGCGGTGGCGTACAGCCATTCAGACTGAAGCTGTCCATCCCTCCTCCTTTTACAACCGGGCTTGGAGCTGACTACGGCGGAGTTATATGGTATTATTAACTTAATTTGAGCAGATATCCATATGAAGGGTATTTCAACGTTAAGACACAGTGCAGTGAGAATTTCATGATTTTTTCCAGATTTTGCCGGTGGAAGGTCCATTCTCAGAACCCGTGGAAGAAATAGCCGCTTTCCAGCCCCTGACCCCAATTACATTAAATGTAAGAACTGAGACCAGCATTAGAAAGTATTAATCGAGACCTTTTATTTGATAGCCTACATGACTATATTCGGTGAAAAGAAAAAATTTCACACACCTCTTTTGCATGCAGGAGGAACCCTTCTTCCCTGTCCTTGAACACAACATGGAAAAATAAAGCTTACTGTACAGTATAGGCGTTTACAGTTCCCACTTTTTAACCAAATTTCGTGTCAATGCCTGACAGACAGGTAGACAAACGGACAGACAGACATTTTGTTTTACAAACGAAACCTTAACGTTTGGCGAGCCCTTATGAGTCAGCCCTTTATACGAATATTTCTGGAACAGAAAACTCCCGTATATGCCGAGCGCAATGCTGACCACATTGTCTCCTACAGTCTACTGTAGTGTACCGTTACGGTCTTGAATGAAGTGCTCTAACACGCTTCAAGGCACTGATCCAATATGGATTGTTGCGCCAACGATTATTATTATTATTTTATGCCGATTCCGATACATAAAAAACAAAATGTTGAATGGATGATGAGCAAACATTAACTAATTTCGGATCACCATTGTACCGTGTGAATAGACTGAATATCCCATCCTTTTGAGAGCGTCTACCTGGAGTGCTCTACGTAAGAGAGGTGACATTCTCTATACTCTTTTGGCTGTAGTATGTCGGAGGCTTTAAAAGACGACGGCATATTTCCTTTTAAACCTCGCCCGTGCTGATAGCATTCGTTTCCTCTCTCACCAGGTTATGGTCCTTGGCCAATTAGTCCTGGATTTAGAAAAGGAGAGAAGTATAATGGAATCGAATTGAGACTAAATATCGTCAAAACCAAGATTTTTATTTTAGTTGTTCATCACAATCTTCCGCACCAATTGAGAATATCGAGAGGGTTGAACATTTTGAGCGTCGGGGTCGTCAGGATCTTTTTGTTTCAAACAATATTAGCCGAGGAACTGGAGTGCATGGATCAATCCAGCCAAAACCAAACCATTCACTAGGAGACGTAAGCTCGATCACCTGAGAGCCATAAGATTACATGATATGGAGGTGAGAGGTCAAATATTTGGGAATCACGCTAGACCAAAAATTACTCTGGAAGACACATGTCAGAAACACTTGTCGAAAAGCCACGAGGGCTCTGATGACTTGTAGGTCCATAGCAAGAAAAAAATGAGGTTGCAGCGCGATGATACTATGTTGCATATATACTGCAATAGTAAGGCCATTGATTACCTATGTGGCGGTAAACTGGGTGTGTGTGTATGTGTGTGTGTATGGTGGGGGAGAAGCTACAGCTTCTGAGCACTCAGGCCGTGTTGGCCCATTGTACTCGCCTCCCCCGTCTAACGGAATATTCCGGATTCGTTAATGTATCGCAGGATTTCCGTTAGTGGATGTGATGCTACCCGTCGCAATTGGAGGACATCGGCACCAAAGATCTGATGCCTGATGCGTCCATAGGCGGGGCATTCACATAGGAAATGCTCCGTGAATTCCGCTTCCTCATTACAGGAGGGACACGTATCATCTTCGGTAATTCCTATTCTGAACATATGCCCAGCTAGTGAATTATGGCCTGTCAGAATGCCCACAATACACCTGCAAGTTCTCCTGCTTTTCGACAGGATAAACTTTGCGGTACGTATGTTGGGTTCTGGCAGGAAAAGTTTGGTGTGTCGAGCAGCATTTAAGCTCTGCCACCTGCCGTTATGGGAAACTTGTTCCCAGTTTTTGGTAAACTGGGTAGAAAGAACTGAACTCAGCACACAAGCCAAGGGCAGTGAGGACATGCCCAACGGCATTCCTGGATGTCCTTCTGGGATTAACTCCTCTCCATCTGCACATACAGATGCAGGCAAGGAGGGCAATATTCAGAATGGCCAGCTAGCTAAGCCGAAGGAAGATTGATATTCTTTCCAGGTGGTATCTCGAATTACTGATAAAAAGGGATAATATGGCAAGGCAAACTGGGAAAGCGTGGCAACTGATTACTTGGTACACTGACGGATCTCCTGTAGCATAGGGAGCGGATGCCGGTGTCATTGGTCCAAGGAAAATGTACTTGGAAATATACCCCATAGACAGTTGTGCCTGGTTTAATCTCCAAAGGAATTACAAGGGGTAGAACCTTGCTATTCTCACCGACAACCAAGCAGCGATCAAGGCATCTAGGTCCAAGCAGGTTAACTCTAAACTGGTATGGGAATGCCTTGAGACACTGAATATGCTCGGCTCGTCCAACAAGGTTCTGGATACTTTGGATTCCAGACTATGTTGGGTTGGAAGGCAAAGAGCCCAGGGTGCTTATTGAGGCATACGAACCCGAGCGCACAAAGGATTGCTTAAACCTCACCAGAAAGAACCTCCTAATCATAGTGAGGATTTTCACTGGCCACTGTCGGCTGAATTATCACCTAGGGAAGCTCGAGATATCTACGGACACTCACTGCAGGTTCTGTGCGGAGTGTGATGAAACCTCTATACACGTTCTGGAACAGTGTCCGGCACTTGTGCAAAGTAAGTCGGGGCATCTGGGAGAACACCTAATATCAGATGCACAGTTTAAAAATCTAGAAGTAGGGAATATACTAAAATTCCCAACGGTTAAAGACTTGCTTGAGATATTATGATTAAAAGGTACACTATCACCAGCAAAAGGGGCACTATAGTTCTGTAAGGATGCGGTGGGACTTAAAAAAGTAATAGTGCGCGGATCAGATACTCACGGACTAGTTGATGAGTAGGCGAAGGTGGCAGTGAATTGGTCGTACATCAAGAAAGGACAACAATCACAATCCATAGAGTTACATTGCGCACAACTATGCAGGAGGAGATCAAATTCAAATTCAAATTCCTGGTGAAGATAGTGCTCAGATGTGGTTGGCATCGTCATGTCTCATGATGGTTACTGAAAAGGCGAAGAAACCCAAACTCTATTGCTAATTACCGCACCATGTTTGCACTACGCAATGGAAAAATTTAAAAAATGCAAACCCATCCATATTCAACGAAAGTTGCATGAGTGCTAAAAGAGTTGTTGAAACAATTTCTATCTCAATATCTTCCTAGATAGATGCGCAAATAAACCGAAAATTATGAAGAAGATCAAAATTTCTCGCCACTTCATCATGAAACTTCTCAACTAGTCATCAAAGTCCGAACTGAGAAATACACTTTACCTTATCACTGCCTTCATATCCAAAAGTTTTCAACAGGCAACCGACTAGAATGGCACTCGAGGACGTGGAGTCAATTAGATAAACTCAAACACTTGAGAAATTTACTTAGCGAAAATTTTCCGGGAAAAGTTTTTGGGAAACGTTAGTTTCCGCTATACCGAAATTCCACCTCTCTCGCTGCTTCTTAATGGCCCTTAAATCCGTTGCTTACCTGAGATGATGAATTCACACCGAAGGATGTAGTATTCATTCAATTTTCCCTTGCTCTGATAACTTTACGCGAAAACTCACATTCATCATATTCCGCTTTTCGCACGGCTGGTTGAGTTTTCCTGCGGTATCGGGATCACTATGAATTCAGAATGAATTTAGTGTTAGTATCTCAAGGATCTCGAGTCTGAACTCGACGAAGGACAAATAGAATACCTCAAATTTCGTATTCGTAACACACGGACCGTAACACTTGCCATCTTCATTGTTTCCTAAGTTATCTAACGTATCGTTTGAAGGCGACATCCTTAAGTGAGCCTATTTGCTAAGTGGTGAGAACACAAGAAGCAACTTCTACGACATTCCACTTGACAGTGTCAGCTCAATTTCGAAAATATTCTTCCGCAGACTTTTTGTTCCGAACAATGAGTTATCCTTGCCAGTGAATGGGGGTCATATTATTCAGGGTGGATATATGCACATACATAACCTACCCTTTGGTAACATGCATACAATGTGCACCGGAAAATTGTAAGGATATCTACTGGTGAAGAAAGAACAATTGGAGCTTCCTGTCATACATCAAGCATTATCAATTGAAGAAGAATTAATCCGAACGATTTGTAAGTGCTATCTTACGTCCGCATCAGCAAGGCAAAGAAGGACCACACAATCTTCTGCTGGTTCCCGACAAATCTTCGAAATCAGCACAAAAAACTCAGAGTGCGGGCAAAGGAAATGGAAAAGCAAGTCTTCAGAAAACACTATGGAAATATTTGACTAAATATTCCATCAAAAGCTGTTACCTCCTGTTAACCTCTACGCCTACTTCCAAACAATGTTCTCACCTGCTCCCAAGGAGGTAAGGAAGACAAACACAACCAATTTATCCGACCATATGGCAGGCATAACCGTTTGAATTATACTCCTGGGCCACGTTTACCGAAGACAGGTCTTATACCTTTCTGTTAGCATTATGCCAACCATTCCCAAGGATAAGCCCTACATCCCCTAAAACTACCCGTTCCCTCTGCTCCTCTGGCCGCTCGTCCCCGGCGCCCATTTTCACAAAAGTAATGGTTTTATATTCGTATCCATCTGGTATGTGTGGCCGAATAAATGCTTGCTCTATTAAGCTGGTAACAAATATTATGCTGATGAAGGGAAATTGGAATCGAGGGACTTACAGGCCTGCCGGAGTCCATGATATTCACGCCAGACGTCCTGTTTCATTTCCCAAACTAAATTGAATTTTAGTTCGGAATGCGTTGGTGATTTAACTTTGCCGGGAATTCAATTAACTGATACATAACAATCTGTTGCCTGGTGTCCTGTGCCGAGCGTTTCAAATAATATTTCATTGGTGAATAATCTAATTAGTGGAAGTGGATAACATGGCGCTTATACACCATAAGATGGCGTCAATGCATAATAAGATTTTGCAGTCTTTAATGAAGAATAACAGAGTCGACGTCCTTCCGGAGCAGGCAAGTGACTTTTAAGTATTGAAATATTTTTTTGGTGAAGGATATGAACTCAGGACTATTGATGGAATTAATTTTCCAGATATTAAGTGAATTGTAGATTGTGATCCAATTTTACAGTCACCAATACCAGTATACAGCTCACTCAGAGCAAAGATTAGGCATTTGAATAGTGTATCCGTTCATGATTCCTTACTCCCTACATTAATATGATCCTGGCATTTGCATTCACCATATCTTCCGCTGATTATCAACTTCCACTGTACTGAACGTCAACTACACTCAGGTGCCATCGCTGTCAATTGGCTGACATTTGCTCTAGTTCTCTACAGGATTTCTCGAGAATCTTGCACCCTGCCTAGACTATTCTGCGCCACGAACCTCTAGGCCGATCAACACGTGTCATCCAAAAGTCTAGGTTTCGCTTTATCTTAAAATGTGACATATCCAGAGCCACTTCTAGTGACTCAATGGGTTGAAATGGTCAGACGACTCACGTTGGGCGCCATTTGTAATCACCGTTGCGGGATTACGATGCCAAACGTCCATTGAGTTCTTACAAAGGGCGCCCAACGTGGGGCCCAACGTCTTCTGGATTCAGGCCTAACATTTCGTAATTACATGTTCCTTGAATCTATGGCAGATAGCCTGTTCCGGTTGACAACTTCGTTTTGTTGTGTCGGGTTGAGAATTAATCGATTTTGAACATTATTCCGGGATAGGCTCCACGTACACTTAACTTCATTCTTCCAATTCTATGTTTCCCGCCTTTCCCCCCAGAAACCCTCTCCTTGATAGAATACCACAAGGGCTAGACGTTCGCTGTGTTTGGCTTGGGGACTTAACCTCTCGTAGGTGATTGCCTTCCAGAAGTCTGTGGAACTATGGGCATTTGCGGTTATATGCTGAAAGGTATTATTGGAGTTTCTGTGGAGTGTTCTTCCCTACCTTTTATATTATACGGCAACTCAGGATGGCCTTTTGACCATTTTCAATCTCATAAAGTCAATACACAATTCCGCCTTATAATCAACATCTGTATTTAGTTCGTATCGCGGCACAGTTCTTCCTTGAAGATTTTGTCAGACCACCATGGTTATCATCAACGGTGCAACAACCGGTACCCGGTCTAGGCCTGCCTTAATATCTCCAGACACCCCGGTTTTGCGCCGAGGTCCACCAATTCAGTCTCCGTAAAATCTCCCTGGCCTCCTGACTTACACCATCGTTCCATCTCAGACAAAGTCTGCCACTTCTTCTTTTTCTACCATAGATATTGCTCCTATAGACTTTCCGGGCCAGTTCATCTGAATCCATACGGATTAGGTGACCCGCCCACAGCAACTTGTTGAGCCTTTTATCCACAACCAGACAGTCGTGGTCTCACTCATAAATTTCATCGTTATGTAGGCTACGGAATCGTCCAGCCCCATGTAGGTACCTAGAAATTCTTCGGAGAATTCTTCTCTCCAACGCGACCAAGAGTTCGCAAGTTTTCTTATTAAGAACTCAGGTCTCCAATGAATACATAAGGACTGAGAAGATCATAGTCTTGAGCAGTAAGAGCTTTGACCCTATGGTGAGACATTTCCAGCAAGACAGTTTTTGTAATCTGAAATAGGCTCTGTTGGTAGCCAACAACCGTGCGCAGATTTCATCGTCATAGCTGATATCGGTTGACCCTAGATAGGACAAATTTTCAACGATCTCGTCTTGCCATCATGAATGTGCAGCCCGAGAAGTTGCGCCGCCTGCTCGATCTGGATGAAGGTAGACTGTACATCTCGGGTTGATCTTCCCATAATGTCAATAGCATCAACATAAGCCAGTAGTTGGGTGGAATTGAAGAGGTTGGTGCCTCTTGCGTTAAATTACACGAGGAAAACTGGTGCTAACGAAGGCTTGGGGTTTTCGAGTAACAGTGGTTGTCACTTTTCATATGCTACTCACATTTATATAGTAGCACTGGAAAAATGTTGGCACTTTGAACCTGAATTGGAAGTTGGTGGTAAAGCGTCTGCATTTCTAGATTGAGTCAAACATCGAATGTGAATCTAGCGTTATTAGCGCCATCAACAGAAATGACGCTACCAAGGTGCATACGCCTTCAATACTTCAATACTCCAATACTGTACCCATTATTTGGATTTAAGTAGAGTGAGATTACTCAACGGATTGACAAACTTGGTTGGTTGATATTTATCTTCGATCCGGCTCTACTCATCTCTGTCTCCAAATCCAGGGCCATCGATGTGACACGTGAAGTGTGCCGTCATGCACCGCTCTCATCACAGCTCTTAGATCCTCCAGCAGATCTTAGTGGAGTGGAAATGAGATCTATACGGGATGCTTTTCACTAAAGCTCAAAACTTGGGAAGTCACCATTGAGGATAACATTACCACTAGGCAGTCGAGATTGGACACGGGACTGACATAATTATCGATGCTGTAAAAGATGATCGCTGCCTTCAAATTGTAAGAGCCTTTGTTTCACTGGGGGGAAAGCATAAATGAACTCTGTGATTTCATTAAGGAGGGGCGGAATATCCACCAAAATATCAGGGCTCTGATACGTGGCATTAAGTTGTTCTATGTTAGGGCGGTGGATGGGAAAACGCTCAAGCGTCCTGTGGCGAAGTCACCCGGGGGACGCAGGCGAAGCCTACTCATCAAAAAGTAGGTGAGAACGCGGGTAAACGGAGTAGGGATGGAATAAATGAATCCCTTCGTATCCAACAAGCAGCCTAGGAGGTAGATTCATCTTCGCCGAAGAAAACTGAGCCGGAGAAAGTTTCGGGTAGTTCTTCGATTACGGCTTCAACTTTGAAAAAATGGGAAGAGCCTACAGCTCGTAAACCTGAAGAATGGACAAAGATGGGTGGCAAAAGGACGAAAAGAATATTCGTCCGAAAAAAGTCATTATTTCCAAGAAAGGAGATATATTCTATTCTATGCTGTTATCCTTCGGAAAGTCAAAGCCGATCTGGAATTGACAGACATGGGCAGCAGTGTTAGTCGTATCAGGCGTACGCGAAATGGGGATATGATGCTGGAATAAACAAATTTAGCGAGAAGACAATGCATAGTTTTCGCGGCCAGGTGGCAAGCAGACGTGAACATTCGAAAGCGACAGATTGTAATCCAGTGCAAAGACCTAGACGAAGTCAAATCACGAGAAAATACCTGTGCTGCACTAAGGGACCAATTCAACCTTAATGGAATAGATGAAAGTCCGAGAAAAAGGATGCAGAAGGCATATGATGGTACACAGGCCGCTATTATTAGCCTGCCGGCGGAATCAGGGATTAAACTGATTACTGCGGGCAAGGTAAGAATAGGTTGGATCATGTAGCAAGTATCCCTCAAGAGATTCTTCAGATGACTCGTTTTCAGTCACTTTGCAGCAGCACGTACTAGTGAGCAGATCAAGAAGGTGTAGGAAGTGTGGAGGAGAAGGCCACCATATCAAAGACTGTACTGGAGATTCAGGATGCATGCTGTGCAAAGGGAAAAGGAGTGGACGACCGGCAACATCATGTGGATGTGGACTTAAGATCCCCCATATCGCAAACTATAGCTCAATACTTGCTTTCGCAAACCATTCGAGAGTCGAATGTGACGTGGCGGTAATAAGTGAACCTTACCGAAAATACGCTAGTGCTGGGGGGTGAAAGACTCATCGGGAAACACGGCGATATGGACATGTGGACGGCAAGCCATTCAAGAAACAATGGCATTCCCAGGAGCCGGCTTTGGACGCTAGGGACCACAGCTCCAAAATCAGTGCTGGCGATTTCAACGCGTAAGCCTTACACTGGGAAAGTCAAGTAACGAACACCAAGGCCAAATCTTGGACCTTTCGAGGAAGAGTCATTCCTGGCGGCTTTAAAAGGTGGCTACAACCCGAAGGGAACGGCGCTAGAAAATTGAGCCAGTTACGTCAACCGGTAACTGAGGCATGCAACTCCGCAATGCCGCGACGGATGTTTCACTAGAGTAGGAAACCAAACTACTGGAGGAAGCAAGAAATCGCGTTTTGAGGACATAGTGTCTGGAAGCGAGGAGGCTTTGCCAAAGTACCCTGAAGGAAGCCAGAACATCGGCAGTCGAAGAAGGATCTTCGAAGTAGTCTCAAGTAGACTATACGGAAAAGTGAGCGGAATTGCTACAGGCAGTTGTGCCTTGAGCCAAATACGAACCAGGGGGGCGTTGCTTATAAGGTTGTGATGAACAAGTTCCGTGAACAAAAATCAACCCAAGTGACGTGCTCGCGACTCTTGCTCAAAATAGTCGTAACTCTTTTCCCACAACAGGGAGAAAATAAACCCTAACCAACGGTGCAACAAGACATCCTCACAAGCCCAGGGGTTACCGAGGAGTAATTATGAAAGGTTTATGGACAAATTGGGGATACTAAGGCTCCGGGATTGGATGGAATTCTGAACAAGCCCTGAAGTTGACAGGCCCGGATGGTTCACGGTGCGTGGTGGAAGGAATGCTTCCGACGCAGTGGCATAGGATATGTTGTTTTTGCCATCGAAGCCTCAAAAACCATCTGGCACACCCTCTTCATATCGCCCCACATATCTTTTAGACACTATGGGGAAGATTTTGGAGACAAAAGACTGCTTCCGTTCATCCAGTTAGATGCTGATCTATCGGAGCGGCAGTGAAGATTCCACAAACCGTGGCCTACAGTCGATGCCATTGCAACGATCGTACACCGCTGGTAATTGATGCGCGGTGGTGAAGCTGGATGTCAGGAATGCCTTTAACTCTGCCAACTGGGGTGGGATTAATGACACCCTGGCTCAACTGGTTGTACTTGGTTAGTTCGGATAATTGAGAGTTACCTTTCAGAGGGACTTCTTTGGTACGAGACGGACGATGGGCCGAAGGAATATGTTGTGACAGCAGGTATTCTCCAAGGCTCAGTATTGGTGCCACTGCTGTGGAACATAATGTACGACGGAATGCTCGGCCTTCGCGTGCCAAAGAAGACAACATTGAATAGTTTTACAGACGACCTGGCAGTGGTAGTATTTGCGAAACTCCACCAGGACGTGGAACTGTATGGAAGCGAAACCATTCATGCCATCAAAGCATGGCTAAAAATGCTGAAATTGGACCGGGCAGAAGATAAGATAGAGGCGATCCTTATTACCAATCGCAAGGAAAACAACACTGACAAAATCCGGGTTAATAATCATGAGGTCGTTTCAAAATCGATCATTAGACATCTGGGGGTAATGATCGATGCCAAGTTGAGATTCAAGGGGCACCTGGTCTATGCATGCAAAAAGGAAGCAAGGACGAGGCCTAATATTAGAGCGACAAAATCTAACCACCGGCTGCTTCTCGCAGTGTTGGTGAAATCCATACTGCTATATGCGGCTCCTGTGTGGGCATACCTACTGAATAACACAGTGAACCAGGGAAGGGTTAGTTCGGCATACCGGCCAAGTGTGCAATGCATATAAGACGATATCTGATGAGGCAGTGTGCATCATCACGGGGATGATTCTCTTGGATCTTCTAACAAATGAGGCACACTTTCTCCATCGGAGGAGGAGGGTGGATCCGGCCGAAGTGACTGGGGGCTTCCGAATGACCACTAAGAAGGAGTGGTACAGGAGATGGCAACAACGTGTATTGAGAGATAGGTCGAGGGCAAACATGGAGAATTGAATAACAATCGAACGCAGTTCCTTACCGAACACGGTGAATACCGGAAGTACTTGTATCGCTTCAGATTGGATGAGTTCCCAGACTGTTCCGAATCCGCTGATATACCTGACGACCCGGAGTATGTTATGTTCCACTGTCCGACACTCGCAAATAAAAGAGGGAGGTTAAACGACGCCCTCAGCGCAGTTATCGGACTCCATAATTTCGTGGAGGAGATACTGAGGTTCCCTCGTGAAGTAATACTTCACGGTGGTCCTGCGGGGATATAGACGGAGAAGTGGGGTTGGTTTTGGTGGGTGAGAATCTGACACACTGCTGCACCCAGGCGCAGCAACGTCTTTTAAGACTGACCGGACCACTCAGGAAGCAACTTACTTGCTCTTTAGTGGTCCACGGACTCCTCTTTTTTGGATTAAACACCCAAGTTTTTCAAAAAAGTTGACTGACGGTTTCGTCCAGGGCAGATTCACTTCGGCCTGGTTTAGGTGTGAACTTACGACGGATACCACTTCAATATAATTCGCACTCATGTCGTATTTGCGATTATATATAAATGGAACGATTACCATCTGTCGGTACTTCCGCCACGCTGCTCCCAGGGCGAGGTGAAGCAGCGTCTGATGAGTTGTCTCTGAGTAAAATAGTATAATATTGGAAACATGAACTGTTTCTTATACTTTCTTATACTTCTTATACTTTCCAGCTATTAAGCTTTACGATGTCAGATAGATAGAGTAGATTTTAGTCAATTGATTCTTTCGGACTTAAATATGCCATTCAAAAATGGGCAGGGTGATTCTTAGAATCACAAATTGCAGCAATGTTGGCTATAATATAGAGCATGATCCTACCAGGCTTGGTAGAAATCGGACTATTATTAACAAAGTTATAAAACGTCAAAGTTGTCCCTTCTCTGGATATTCAAGACTTTGGATGTGAGTACCACGCGAACTAATGGGACAAATGCAGACTCAGATCGCTTTATAAAAGAATTTCACAAAACCTTTCATACTTGAAGCATGTTAGTAATGGAAAAGTTTGCGTGGCTTCAACGTGCTACCCTCAAGGAACAAGAAAGGTTCAGATTTTGTAGGTGGCTCATTCAAAAACCTTCATCCTTCTACATCCCATTTCAGATAAGAGAACGAAAGTTCGACTGCTGCTTTTTGGAGCCAGCCCACCAACCATATTGTACAGTATCTTTTTGACATTATCTCTGCTGTTAATGTAGGGGATTTCAAACTTCACTGGAGATCTCTAACCTGAATCAAATACTATCTTGTATTCATTTTCAACACCTCCTTGCATGCACTAATATAAAACTGCAACAATTAAAACTTAACCATAATTAAACAACAATTACAGAGCGTTTTCAACGTGTTGATTTTCATGTTGAACAAATGATTAGTAACACTTAAAATCCTTACATGCATCTAACTTCCTTAACTAATGACCAAGTGAAGGCGCAAATAATGGTGAAAAATGAACAATGAAATTCAAGATGGTTGCATGCACGGCCGGTGGTGAGTACTTCCGTCATCCTCTCAACGCGCAAAAAAGATGGTTCCGTGAAGCAGCAGATGCATTTACTTGCATGGTCACGAACGTTTAAATTTCACTTATGCATAAAACATTTAAGCAGTTGTAAGGACTTTTTTGTTGGATGTCCATCGTAAGAAGCAAAGAAGTCAAGAAGTGAGTTAGGTATGATTTCAATTTTTACTTGTGGAAAGTCATCTTTTTTGTAAAGATGTGGAAAAATTGAAAAGTTTAAGTTTTAGATAGTTGAATTTTTTGGGTTGTCTTCTGCTCGCCCGTAACTAAGCCCGCAGTTTGCTAGATTACATCCATCATTTACGATAATGCCTCCTAAAATAAATCATATATCTTAGTTTGAGGGGGTGCATAGATACAAAACCACAATAATCTTTAAACTGCATCATCTTCAAAGTTGCAACCACTTTAAACTTCAACTTTGAATGAAGTGAACACCAAACCTCCAAGATGAGGTTCACACCAAAAATTTTCTGATTATCATTTTGAATGTTATCTCTGCATAACATGGTAAATATTTTCACTTCCGAAACTACAAACTTTCCGGAAAAGTTTTCAATATTTAATCATGAAAGTTTTAAAACGAGCGTACGCTGAAAATGTATCTAACTCTAGTTTTATGATAGTTGCAATAGTTTTTTAGATAGTGCACAGCAACTATTGGAATGCGTTTGGGGCTACGCGAGCAGTGAATTAGAGTTTTACTTTGGTTATATCTTTTTATTTGACATTTCTTGAATTAATACTTAATAATTCTTTTTACATTTTATATTTATCTGCTTTATGCATTAAACAACCATTCAATTTTCGATATTCATAAGCCCAGATCACATTTTTTTGTCACTTCGTGCTCTCATGCTTGGAAGATTTAATTACAAAAAGATTGCAGTAGACCTAAATGAGCTTTCAACGAGAATGAATTACGGTGGTTGATGCAATCCAGAAGATGGTTCTGATCCGTACCTTTGGTGGCTATCATCGCTATTTTGTCAACTGAGCTGGTGGTCCAACAAATCGTGCATGAGCGTTTCAATGTCAGATCAAATACTACAAATTTTCTGCTTTTTTGAGGTGCGGATGCGAAGAGGAAGTGATGGCGTGAGATTTGGACCGACCTGACTGCGACAAAGGATGTAAAGTCTTTCTGGAAATCCGCAAGTTCCTTAATGTCAAATTTCTGTGCTGGGACCCAAGGAGGAACCTTGAATATCTTGAATTCCTGGCCGAACAGTTCTGCCCCCCCATCCCCCTTCCTTCCTGACTACCTTAGATAGCTCACGGACATTCCTTATCCTGCTTAAATTCCACTCAAGACCTCGGAGTCACTTTCGACAATAAGCTCCGCTTTGACACCCATTGCCTCGATGTCATCAATCGAGCAGCAAAATTGTCAGGCTTTATTCTTCGCTCCTCCTCTAATTTTGACTCCATCCAACCCTCCTTAGCTCTCTTCAATTCCCTTGTGAGGAATACCCTAGAATATTGCTCCGTGATCTGGTCACCCACTCGTAACTGTGATTGTCTTGCCCTTGAAAATGTACAACGTAAATTCACCCGTTCTCTCTTCTTTAAGAAAAGCTTCCCTCGTGTGGATTACCCCTCCCGCCTCCGCTTTCTAAACCTTCCCTTCCTACAACAGCGTAGATGCTATCTGGATCTATGCACATTCTTTAAACTTTCCTCGGGCCTGATGGACTGCTCCGCTGCTGACGAGATCACCTGCCGTCCTGCGTCTTATAACACACGTAACGCAGATATTTTCAACGTGCCTTTCGCGGAGCTCGAAGTCTATTTTCATTCCCCGATCCCCAGGCTTTGCCGAAATTATAATGCAAAACAGTTTGGTCCTTTAAACTTCCCTACTTTAAATAGTTTTAAACATAGGATAAGTTTTTTGCTTTCTCCTCCTCCTGAGGACAATAATTAATTGGAATTCTTTCTATTTGTTGTCCGTTAATTAAATAAATAAATCTCACAGGTTATCAGCCTATCTTGAAAGAAAGGCTAATGACTATCCTGCTTAGGCACAAGAGAGTCTCCGCCCTTGGTCCAGATAATATTACTTATCAGTATAAACGCTGGTTAGCGCTCTACCTTGTTGCAGGGTCTAAACTTTAAGTCCGCATGAGGACTGGTTTATTATTACTGCTATTACCTAAAACACTTAAGAACCCCGAACTTTTGACAAGTTACCGTCCAATTGCTTTTATGAATGTGTTTACTAAACTACTTAATTCAATGATAAAAATTCAAATCAATAAATTCATTGAAGAATACAAAATCACCCTCGCAAACTGTTATTCCTATTCTGCAGGTAGAAACACATCCTCCTACATCAATGATGTCTTACTGGACACCTCGATTGCCAAAAATAAAGGTCAACAGGCGTTGGCTTTGGCGTTTGATGTGAAGAACGCCTATGAGAAGGTTGATCTGGTGACGCTGAGTGACACAATGTCAAAGTTCCTTTTTCCTGCTGAGATTGTTTTGTAGGCGATAAGAATGATGTCCAATAGACGCCTTCAGTTAGGTGTGGACTATGCGCAAATTGGTAATGGCATTCCCCAAGGATGCGTGCTAAGTCCACTGCTGTTTAACATTTATACATCATCCCTTCACAATAAATTCTCTAATAGCATTAAAATCTTCCAATATGCGGACCATGTTCTTATATTGGTTACTGGAAATGATGGGAATTCGACCTCCAAATGTAAATGCAAATACAGGTGAATGCGTCCGTGGTACAATTCCATAGATTTGACTTACCGATTAATCTAACCAAATCAAAATTTATCTCCTTTAAATGAAGCAGGCCAATACCGTTTCTCATTAAAATTAATGACCATAGCCTCACCCAGGTTAAATCCATCGCCATTTTAGGTAGGGGGATAACGAGGATGTGCTCTGTAAGGGATCATTTGAGCTCTATGATTCCAAAAACCCTCAAGGCTGGTAGGCAGTTTAATTTTTATATTATAGAATTATAGAATATGCCACCACTTCGACCATTAACCCCTGCTTTTGGAGGTTTCAAAACAAACTCAACTCAACATCTACTTGTATCTCGAGGAGATGCCTGGGACTGACCGGAACCACCACTTCACACCAGGTCCTTGCGCTGTCTCTTTTTCAGAAGACCTCTTCTGGCGGCCAAGGAATTTCTTAAATTAAAGGAAAGGAATCCTAAAACCTATCAATTGGCGGGGCAAAACCCAGATGCTGAAAATGGTCTGTCGTCGATTTATAAGTCTTTCCAAAGTTTGTTCGATACTGTAAGCCCGAATATTATTCCCACAACCTAAGTTTCAGGTTATCCTGTCCTATGGCTTGGGTGGCTTTTGTGGCAGAGCCCGTGTGGCGGCTGCGTGTGTTATGGGGGTGGAGGGCCTCAAATCAAGGGGCTTTCTCGTCCTTGCGTCGGATACTGCTTTTATGTCGGGTAGGTCTGCCTGCGCTGTAGTCGGCCCTGAGGGGATGAATGCCTCGTGTTGTTCTTTAAAAGTAAGTACGGTCTTAGCCGTTAAACTGCTTGCTGTTTTTCAGGTCAACAATGTGACCTTCAGAATTGGTACGGAGAAAGTTATTATCATTACAGACTCTCTCCATACTTGTAAATTACTCGAATAAACTGGGCTGTCGCATCACCTAGTGGGTAAAATACATACCTTTGCTTCCAACCCAATTTTGAAAATTCTATGGTGCCTGACGCATGCGAGATACCCACTAAACGAACTCGCCCATGTTGGGGTTCTTAAGGCTCTGGTGTCTGGACCTACCATAATAATCGAACCCTTCCCTGGGGACGTTGTTAAATCAATTCAAGAACATTGCTTTAGAGAATAGAAATAAGACTTTTTGGTAAAATCACGGATCAAAGGAGCCATAACACATATTGGCCTTTTCACAGTTTCGCAGCACAGCATTTCCTACCCTCCCTCTTCCATTTCTCTGCGTTGATCAATCCTTACTTCGCTCTCCCTCCTCCACCGGTTCGCTGTGTTTAGTAGAGCTGCGGAGGATTATCCGTGCCGCACCGTGCCAGCTACCTTTGGGCTGCCAAGATATCTATGGTAGAAAAAGAAGACGAGCAGACTCTGCCTGAGATGGAGTGATGGCATAGGTCAGGACGCCAGACAGCTTTTAGGAGGTGGACCTCGGCGCAAAACCACGATGTCTGGAGTTGCTTATTAAGGCAAGCCTAGACCAGATACCGGTTGTTGCGCCGTTGATGATGATGAAGCGGCCTCTACGATCAGATGTTCCGGATTTCAACACTGGTATACTTTAGAATCTACAAAAACATCCTGTTTTCCAGATCTCAACACTTCAATGTTACATTTTAATTAATTATAGCCAAATCAAATAATGACTAAACGTAAAGCTTTCAACACGTGTTCAGCCTGTTCGGGTGGGCTTTGACATTGAAGTGTTTGTAAGTATTTCGGCTTTCATAATAAAGAATCCAATTTCTTAAATACATGATGATAGTATGTTTCTGGCAACATAGGCCAAGTGCCTGCCATTAGTCTTGTTGGTGCACTTCATGGGTGGTATCAGGTTCCTCTTTGGACCGTTAGGCTGGCGGGTCCCAGGGGACAAACAAAAATCAACAACAACAACAGCGAGCTGCCATCTGGTTTAAAAACTAGATACCAAATCTTTTCTGTCCCGTGGAGAAACTTTGGCTTACAAAACCACATAGTGTTTCCAGAGAACTTGCGAGGAGTCGTAACACGCGATTTGATATCTGCGGGGTTGTCCTTCGATGAGTCGGTTAATGCTGTCAAGCTGTGTATGGCCGCAATCCTATTAGCGAGTTTATCGAGGATGCGGATCATGGTATCATGGTATCATGAGTCAAATTTTTCTGATTTTGTTGGCGTGATCTGCTGCCTATTCTGCCGCCCAGAGTTACAGTATGGGCAGCGTTTGTTTGTTTCTTGGCGCAACCCGAGATTTGGCACAAAGCAAACGTACAATTATTCTGGAATACTTTTTAGCGTCCCTAAAGTAAGCTGCTGCACCGAATTCTTCCGCTGAGGTATCTGAAAAAACATGCAACTGTTTGGATTTGAGAATGCGTTGGGCAACCTTGCCTAGAATTATAATTTTACCGAGCTCGTTTCGAAACTGTAACCAATACGCATCTTTATCTTGAGGCAAAGGTATCTTCCAGTCAAGTATTAGGACCCGCAGCGATTGATTAAAATGTTTCCCCCTCAATATGATCGGAATCATTAATCCGAAGGGGGCAAATATGCCGGCGATGTCTAAGGCAACCGTATGTTCATTGACCTTAACGTTGTCGAAAAAAACTGTTTTTATGCAGAACATATCGGTTCGACCAAGATAATCCCATTGTGTATAAGAGAGCTTCCTCCTTATCATTGTAGTCTACCTGAAGCTGCTGGTCTTCGCGGGGTATACTCTGAAGTAGCCTGTCGGATTTGTCGACTATGATCAGGCGAAACACCTTTCCTATATCAGCGGTGAAGAAGAACCTCTGCATCGTAAAACAAAAGAATACTGCAAACAGGTTCTCCTGGATTTTGGGCCCTACGTATAGAAATTTATTTAATGATACACCAGAACTGGAGGTGGCACATGCATCAAACAGGACACAGAGTTTGGTGGTGATACTTTCTAGTTTAAGCACGAAATTGTGGGGTATGAAATACTGCGGTTGTTGAACAGAACTGGCTTCTATCTCCTCCATGCGTCCCATCTGCTCGTATTCGTTTACGATCTGGACTTATTTTTGCTTCAACTCGATGTTATTGTCTAGCTTGTGTTCCAATGCAAAAGAATCTGCTGTAGGCCATATTCCTCAAATCTAGTTACTCAGGTTGTTTAGGTTGTGTCATCCTTTTTGTGAGTTTTGGTAAATTGGAGCTCATACTTCTTCTCATCCAAAGTCATTCCGAGATTGGCACCCTCGACCTCTTTGAATTGCAGAATGGTTCAATCCTTTGAGTGAGACTGTCTTTTTACTTTACTTTTATTCCATAGCGTGGACGGCTTTAGTAACTCTGCCTGCTATAGTTCAGCCTCCCAGAGTATTCTACAACCGACGTGATTCTCCCAACTGTATTTGGTCCACTGCCAGAATGGAGAAGAAAATTTCCGCGTCGAGCAATATTTTGACTTCGCCGGGTAAAAAGAAATGTAAGTCGACTAATCTGCGGTTGTGAGGTATATCCAAGGTTGAAATGTCTATATATTGACCGGATCGTGGAGTTACTATTAGTTCGATCAAGTGGGCTTCAATGGAGGCTCAGAAATTGCTGGTGCACGATTATATGGTGAATTGTATGGTGAATTGTATGATACCTATGAGTGTTAAATATTCAAGAGTTCTAGCCGTTTGGTTAGGTCTTGATCGATAAAGTTCAGTTGAGAACCTGATTCAAGGACTATCCAGCAGTTGAAAGACTAGCCACGCTCATCACTAACCGTGATAACTCAGATTGAAAGAAGGACTGCTCCACGGCTGGACCAGCTAACATTTCCTAATAATGCATTAACTGGAGTTGAAACATTTTCCCCAAGAGTTTGAGTTGTTTATCATATGAGCTCCTTGACATGACATGAAGCACATAAAGGAGTTGCTTCCAAGTTGTTGATTAGTTGGCGTCTGATGTAAAACGACCAGGAAGTCGAAAGGCACTGATTTCCAAATGCCACAGTTTGTGTCAGTCAGGAATGTTTTGTCTGGATACCAACTCTAATTTAATCTCCATCAAACTAAGGCAATTCTAGTTTCACTATGGGTTTGTTTTGGCTGATGTATTCTTCTCATCCATGATGGTGTTGTCGTTTGATTTATTCTGCCAACGATATGGTAAGGTTGTGGGTCTGCTCGACGGTAACGAAGTAATTATCGGTACCATAGTTACTCAATGCGTCCGAGTCATTTTCCAGCTTCCTGGAAGACTGCCAGTGCTGTTGTGGTTCTGAAGTTGCTAGAAAAGGATAAGAGTAATTCGGCAAGATTTCCTTCTTTTCCTTTAACCTTTGCCCCATTCACAAGCGTGGTCGGTTCGTCCGGATCTATTACGCCATATTATTATTTTAATTTTATCAAAGGCCTGATCTTTCAAATCACCATCCAGCGTATCAAGTCACCGTTAGTCCTAATTATATGACCATACCATCGAGGACGCCTCTCTTGCAATTTTTCTACGATCAGTGCAACCCCATATCGATCGCGGATACCCTAATTTCGAATGTGATCAAAACGTGTCACTCCACCAGTCCTTCGTCTCCGTTATCGAAAGTCGGTGTTCATTGTCTTTTATATTCGGCCAACGCTCAGAACCATAGAGAGCGAGAGAAAGAACGACATTCCGGTAAACTTTAGACGTTCGTGGATACGTCGATCACGAGGAACACCAGATATAGAACGCCACTTCATTCAGGTTGCGTTAATGCCTGAAGCGATGTCATAATGCAGGCCCCCATTGGCTGATAGCATTGACACGAGATATTTAAATCGCTCAGTTCTGGGCAGGTTGCTGCCACTAATAGAGCTGAACGATTTAAATATCTTGAATCAATGCTATCAGTCAATGGCGTTATGCTCCTCATAGGGAAATACAAAACCCTTTATAATTGAAGCGTCAAGCTTCTGGTTTCCGGACTGGTTCTATATTGGAAAGAATGTGCTATCTTACTAATTAAATGAAGTTCTGCCCTCCTGAATAACCTCATCATAAAAGTCGCTAAGCCAAACTGTCGAATTGGAGCTCACCCTGATATTAGAAAATTGGAAGGGGGAGGAAACACAAAATCTAATGAAAGTGGAGGATACAATTTAATAAAATAATTCCACTGTTATGTATCATATTATAAAGAAATTGACTGCAATCTAAGATTATTAACGTATTCTAAACGTAACATTTCGAAATCTTGCTTCCATCCTCAGAAAACACATACATACGCAAATACTAATGTGTATACACAATAATATTAAATCAAGCACGTGTTTGTAATGTGCAGGTAATAGAACGTAGGTCGTTATTATTAGCAAGCGAAACATTGAATTCCTTAACTACATGAAACCACGCAACATTTTGGCGAATAACCTTTACCCCTTTCACGGTTCCAACTTCGACCTACTTACTTAGTTACCAACTCAAGGAATGTTCCTTCATCAATAATTTCTGCCAGACATAACTCGTATGAGTGATTGTTGAACTTTCACAATAAATTTTCCAAATGACCTATAAATAAGTATCTTTAGATACAGAAGAATATGTAGAGGCAAAATTGCAACCAGATACCTAACAATAAAAATTTTCTTGACGTAAGATACATGCGGAATACACACGTATTCATATGTATAAGGCAAGGGAAAGTATGTTCAATCCTAGGAAAAAATCTATCGTTTCCGACGAATCTATATCTACAACACAAAAGTTTCCACGGATCCCATAAATTCATACATGGTCAATTGAATAAATTATATGAACTGCTGGATAAAAGGTTTATTGTTTATTGAGAAGGTTTGGGAAGCCACGACCAAATCTATTTAAAACTTTCTTTTTGCTTCTGAATATGCAGGAAAATTGTCTGGAAACTTTTATCACATTTAATAATGTTGACCGTAAGGATGTAGATAAATATAAGTTCAATTATACCATAGTGTTGTTATGAAGGTTTTTTCCACAATCCTAATTCACTTTACACCCTCTGTGTCTTTGGGCATAAATTCCACGCGAAAAACCTGGAGGATTCCTAGTATCATGCGAATGTTTTACGAGTAAAAATGCATAACATGCTCCGGGTCCTCAGGTGTGCAACGACATTCAGAACAAAAGGGAGAATCATCCAGCTTGAATTAGTGTAGATGCTTCCTGATACCACCATGTCCTGACAGGAATTGCGTCAGACGGTAGTTAATCTCCCCGTGTCGTCGCTGGATCCACTCCTCAATACGGGGAATCAAAGTGTGGGTCCAGCGACCCCTCTTCGAGTCATCCCACCGTTGCTGCTTCTCCAGCAACTTTGGCCTTGCTGCCTTTCGGTATCCTGCATTTTTTCCAAGAGGATTCATTTTCCTTTTCTCGTACAGGCAGCGTGTCTCATTTGCCAGAATGTCTATTGAGATCATTCCCGCAATAATACAGGCTGCGTCGCCTAATATTATTCTGAAGGCGCTGCAAACCCTTAGCGCCACTAAGGGGTAAGTCATATTTACCCTCCTCCGATTACTCTTACACGCTAGTATAATAGTATGATAGTGTGGAGCGAACCACTCCGGCCACAAGTAGTCTGCGACTGTATTTTGGGCCTCCAATATTAGGCATCATCCGCGCTAATGATACGCTGGCATTTGCCGCTTTCTCACAGGCATAGTCCAGGTGTCCCTTGAAATTGATTTTAGCGTCAATCATCACCCCTAGGTATTTGATAATCGGTTTCGAAATGATGATGACCACCAACACCGTAACCGTATTCCTCTTCCTATGGTTGGTAATCAAGACTCCTCCGTCTTTTGTTCCGCAAGGTCAAGTTGAACCATCTCAAGCCACGCTTTTATGGCACTAATGGTTTCGTTAGCGTACACTTCAACGCCTTCAAGTTGCTTCGCGACGACAACCACATTTAGATCATTTGCGAAACCGATTATCGTGGCCTTCAATGGCATGGGAAGGACAAGGACCCGATTGTACATCACGCTCTACAGGAGGGGACCCAACACTGAGCCCTGTGGTACTCCTGCGGTGACGGTGTTCTGCTTGCATCTTTTATCCGTATCGTACCAAAGTGTTCTCTTCGAAAGGTAACTTTCGAGGAGCTTAGTAAAATAACTAGGGACACCCTTTTTAGCCAGTCAGCTTTTTATCCACTTCCAACGTCACCACGGCGCAGCATTTTTTAGACGACATCTCGCCTCGAGCCAGCTTCAAAACAAGGTCTGCGGCGTCGACCGTTGAGTGGGCTTGTCGAAATGCAAATTGTCGCTTCCATAGTCCATCCTTATATTCAATGATAGGTAGCAGCAGTCTATTGTAGATGGCCCTTTCCAACATCTTTCTTACCGTGTCGATAAAGCAAATCGGACGAGATGAAGATGAGTGTTGTGGGTGCCTGTTCGGCTTCGTGAGCAAAACTAGTTTTTGCCTCTTCCTCTGGTCGGGGAAAACTCCTTCTACCATGCATGTCTCAAATACGCTGATAAACCAGTCTGGTCTCGTCTTAACAGTGAGCTTAAGAGCTCTATTGGGAACACCAACCAGACCGGATGCTTTGTTATCACCAATTCTCCGGCAAATTTGCGCAAGTTCCTCCTCAGTTACCTCAGGTATGGTGTAGACGTCCAATGATTGCTTGTGTTATTTGCGGTCTCCTTTATCCTGAGAGAAGAGCGTCTCTCGATATAGAGCAGAAGATACGGGCAGGTCAGTTGCGGTGTTCGCCCTTTCTTCTTCCTCATAACCACCCAGTACGCTTTTCCCCAGAGATTTTGGTCTGCTTTTGCCCAAAGTTCTTTGAAGCATTCGCGCTTGCTGGTTCATATAGCCTGCTTAAGTCTACCTCGATGTTTCAAACTTGTCGTTTCTTGTCTTCCTCTAAATCGTTGCCAGATCCGTCTAGCTCGAAAACATGCATCCCGTAACTCCGCGATCTCTTCATTCCACCAATAGTTTGAACGCTTTTTTCCGTGGACTCGACGCCTCGGCATAGCAGCGTCTCATGCTTTCGTTATGCGTCCCAATGTTTCCTCTACCTTACCTGTAGCCGCACCACCGGAATTGTGGCCACCCTATGAATTCATTCTCTTCATTTTTTTCCATGGAACAGCCCTGGTTTCCAGTTCCGCGGCAATGCACATCGCCGTATGACCCATATTCGATCTGGAGGAAAATTGCCTGGTGGTCGCTATGAGTATAATGCTCACTAACAACTCATGCCATTCTCCCTGCCAATATGGTACCCAAATATGTCAGATCGAATTTTGAGTCCGACCCTGTCCCACGGAAAGTGCAAACATTTCCCGTATTGGCAAGCACGAAGTCTAGCTTCGTGAAAGTTTCGAGCAGGATATGGCCCCAGGTGTTCGTAGTCCGACTGCCCCAATCACGGCTGATACGCTGAAAGCGCTATGATCTTGGTGTTTAGACTCCATGCATTGCTTCCAATTCTGCTAACGTCATCCTTGGTGGAGCATAGCAACTATATATGTAGAGACCAGCTGTTTTTGCCCTGACGAATCCAACTCCTGGAAACTCTATCTGGCTTGCCAGTTACACTTCCAGTCCAGGCACCGCTCCGATTATTGCGATAAGACTCGCTGATTAAGGCAGGTTGGATTGCCTTCTCATAGATGATTTGCGAGAGAAGGTCTTGCGCTACTTCGCAGTGGTTAAGGTTGATTTGTATCAACCTTATTTTTCTACTGCATCCAAGGCTCTCCTAAACACTGGACATCAAATTTTCGGCCGTTTTGCCCAGAAACTTCAGCTCCAGCTTCAAATCTTCTTTTTCGGAGCGTCTGATTTGGCTGATGTTTTCTCCTAGGTCCATCAGCTCCGGATCGGATTTAGGATATCGGCATAAGTCATATCACCTTTTTCCGAGATGATAATCAATTGGAGCCGTAATCTTCTTTTACGTGTTGCATTTTTGGTCACTTTGTTTGCGATTTTGGTCATTTTGTTTGCCTTCCCGGTCTGCGCGTCCAGTGAGAGTCAAACAAAAAATCGTTTGCGCCCTCTCTGCTCCTCTTGTCAAGCTTGTTGCCCTTTGAATTTTGAGGGAGTGTCACTTCTGTTGCCTGAGTGATGCTTGCTACACGAGCACACGAATGGCTCGGACCATTTTTTTGATGGCCTGGTGCACATTGTGTTTATCCTTCATGAATTCGGACAACTCTTTCGTCTGTATTCTGACACTGCTCCTCTGGTTTTTCTACTGGGCACTTCTGTATGTATTAGCCTTCTGGAAGTTTCCCTGATTTCCTTTGTTCACCAACGTTGACATCGGGCGAGACCACAGGATCTCTCCTAAATAGATTAACATTAAATCCTGAGAGATCTCCCGGCTTTCGTCACCTAACTATGCACTAGTGAATGACCAGTTTGTGAGGCATCTTTCCAGTTTTTTCTCCTTGTTAAACTCCAAGCTACTTGTAGTGTTCGATGCAACGGTGGCCAAGTAGTCCACCATCGAGGCACTGCAGTCGAGGGATATCGCCTGCTTGTCCACTGTCCGGCTGCCGGCACTGGGGTTCTGAGTTTCTGCACTGTAAATTGTCCTCTCCTTTTATCTTCCGTATTGAATTCTTGCTCTTGGCGTCCTTCCCATAGCCATTTTTGTCCACGGGTGGAAGTTTCTCTCCCACCTATTCGACCTGCGTATAAGCATGCTCACGCACACACACCTCCAAGTGCATATTACACATCCACAGAGCATTCCCTTATCCACACCAAAGGACGCGCCTGATGGGAAATCCGGCAATTGAGCACAGGTCTGTCTGTCTCAATCTTTCAGACCTATTTGCCTGACATTGTCCGTACTTAAGACGGTGGAAAATGTCCTAGACAACTGTATTAGAACTAAAGTTC
This sequence comes from Hermetia illucens, assembly GCF_905115235.1. Lineage (NCBI taxonomy): Eukaryota > Metazoa > Arthropoda > Insecta > Diptera > Stratiomyidae > Hermetia > Hermetia illucens. The sequence goes on along the minus strand of NC_051851.1, from coordinate 160,173,436 downwards.
TAATGCGTAATTCATGTCAGTACATATACCGGGCAGAACGGTCAACTGAAACTGGTCTCTATCAGCTGACGGATGTAGTACGGGGTGCATTCGAAACAAGGGAAATAGCACTATGTGCGTTTTTGGACTTCGAAGGAGCGTTCGATAACACACCACACACAGAGATATAAGATGCCTTAATCCGCAAGGGAGCGGCAAACACCCTGGCCTTCTATATGGGCGGAATGTTAGAGAATACCCAAAGGGTAGTGCCGAAATGTACCAATTCTATTGTCTATTGTCAAGGGCTCTGATGACTTGCGGGTCCATCGCAGGGAAAAATAGGAATGCACTCCGAAATAACTGTATTGGATATATACTAGAATAGCAAGGCCAGCAGCCGATATGGTGGCAATCTGGGCAGGCAGCACTGAATTCAGCACAACACCCAGGGACTACCTTGTGTGTATATCAGTAGGGTAATGAGAAGTTGTCCAACGGGATCCCCTAGACGTCCGTCTGGGATTAACTTCTCTCCATCTGCACATACAAATGTAAGAAAGGAGGGCGATCTCCTAAATCGAAGACAAGTTGATATTCTTTCTAGGCGGCATCCTGAATTACTGATATTAAGGGATAACATGACAACATGGTTTCACTTCGGTAAGAAGTTTCAAACACGGTGGACCAACTGGGCAAACTTGAAGAGCTTGGCAATGACATACGACTGAAACGAGAAACACTTACAAAAGAGGAAGCAGGTGCCGGGATCATTGGTTCAAGGAAAACGCACTTTGAGCCAATAGGTAAGGACACCAGCATATTTCATTCTGAAATATACGCCACAGACAGATGTGCCTCCTTCAACCTCGAAAGGAATTATAGGGGCTAGAAAATTGCTATTCTAACCGACAACCACGCAGCTATTAAGGAACTTAGGTTCCACCAGGTAAATTCCAAACTGGTGTGGGAATGCATCAGCAAACTGAACACGCTCGGTTTGTTCAATAAGCTCTGAATAGAGGCTACATTGGCTTAGAAGGCAGGAAAGGAGCAGCGGCGCCGCTTTGCGAGCCAGAACCATTTTGAGCGCCAAGCATTCGAAAGATTGTTTAAGCCTCACCAAGAAGAGCTTGTAGCTGATAGTGGGATAGGTTTCTTGTAAGGCACTATGAAAAGATGCTAAGGGTTGTAGGGTTTACATGGCAGCGTTTGTGATGAGAATGAAAGTGTGCTTAGTTAACACCCACGAATGTGGAGCATTTTCGGTGTACCTGCCAGATCTTTAACTCTGATTTTTGGATGCCGACAGAGCAATTCAACGGACTCTTCTGGCACTCAATTACGCCGTAGCTCATATCAGATGAATTCGTTGGATAGGCGGTTAAACGATGCCTCTACATAGAAGAAAGCAATGTACTTCCATGATGCTTCTGCATGGAATTAAACAACTTCCTGAGCCGGAGTTTCGGATTCCAGCATATCGTTGGCTACATCGTCGCCATTTTATAAGCGGGAGATGAAAGCGGTTTATCTTCGTTTAACGTTTCTTCAAGAAAAGTTCTACGATTGCCTCTAAATCTCTTCCCTCAAACTGTCCATTTCTCACTTATTCATTTTCTAATATGTTGCATGTTTGTGTTATGTATTATGATAGGGTTCTAATGTCATTACACCGTGAAACCCCCGTCAGGCAAACCCAGCGTTTGTTACCTATTGAACTACCAGCCCAAAGGCTTTAATACTTGACCAAAAAGTATATGTGAAATGCTATATCCATAATTCAAAGTAGCCCTTCTACTTCATCGTTTTCTGACCGACTCTATTCAAAAATAATCTAATCCAAACTCATTACGCTAACAGGCCACTTCCTATCGCTTTCCATCCCTTACTTATGATCTTTGTCAAAGCCTCAAACTTCCAATCAAACCAAATGCAATCACAGCAATCATCTCGTTCACAATTTCGCTAATTACTGCCATAATCATGTTAAACTTTCCTTCCAATAGCTTATTGTAGAGAATTCTGGTCCCCTCCCTTGCAGCCACAAACCATTAGTCCTTCAACCGCCACTTCTATATAATATGACCGGGCTCGTCATCGAGCCGTGCTCCTTCTACAATCTTCAAGCCAATTACTAGACCAGTACGTTTGCAAATGGTAATGATGACGATGATTGGCACTTCGTCCACTCAGGCGAATATTTCTTGGTCACCCCCTCAATGAGGTGGCCGAAAATATATCCTGTGCAGTTGTGGAAAGGTTCTTGATGGAAATCAGTGAACTAGACATGTTGGGAGTAATGTTGAAAGTGTAGAGATTTTGCGTTTTTTTCTTTAGCTTGGTTTTTATAGGGGTTTAGTAAGTCCGTAAATACCTTGTCAAGGAAGAGTGATATAGGATTTTGTATAATTAGGTGGCAAATTCAAAGGCTAGCAAAAAGTCACTGAACACAATTTTCTACTTTGTTGTCTATGCTTCATGTTCCATGTGAGAAAACGTTTAACTTTTTCCAGTAGTTATTTTCCAAACCAAAGGTAAAGGCTCTTACTGGAGGAGGAGGTTTCCAAAGCTTTAGTTGAAAGTTGCTGGGGGGAGGAAAAATACGGATGGAATCCTTGGGAAACTTGGAAAACTTGGGGACGACCAAGTTTTCGAAGCTCTACTTGAGTGTTGTCGGTGATAGCAAAAATAAGGGTGAAATCTCTGGAAAACTTGATTCGGTTACTTTCAGAAGCTTGAGCGGTTTTCGCTTTTACTATCGTTGGATATTTTCCAATTGTCTCCGCGTTGCACCCTAGATTAACTTCAAGGACGACATCCATAAATGTCCTAAGTTTTAGGTGAAAAGCTTCTTGTACTATAAAGGATACATGCATGTGGATTTCAACAAGTGGATTTTCTGTTGCTAAATATGGAAAAGTTTTGTTAAAGTTCCTCTTTTTCAGAATTGCCGAAATTTGTTTTCTCCGGCTAGGGTTTGATTGGAGTTACTTTGATTGAAAGTGGAAGAAGGACGATGCTTGTAACAGAAGGAATTTATCGAATCGAATTTCTGAGAATTTATAAGCATTTGGTATCCTAGAAAGTCCAAATGTTTAAAAAGCATCGGCAGTAGGGAAATGAGTGTTGAAGGGACGAAGGACATTCCCGACTATTGGATTCTATCTAGGTTGGTTTCATACAGCTCCCTCCGAACAGAGAGGCGGCCACCCAAGTTATTTATCTAGTCCCCACGGGCACTTGATTTTCAAGAAGCTTTGCATTAATCTTGACTTTACCAAGGATTCATACACTACTGTTCCCACTATTTTAGATGGTGAAATAGTTTTCCGCGAGTTCACCACAAAGCCATAAACCACCCATTCTTTCTTGCCTAGCTTTTTCCACCCCATCGAAATGCATCGTTAGGAATGCAAACAGCCCGTCTCAGACTCATGTCATTATCAAGTAGGAGGGGTGGGGTGAACACGTGAGAAACCACCTGACGCTCGGATTCCATGCCGTCGTGCAGGCTCGGTTTGCATTGCAAGGTCTCGGAACAATTCGCGCCAATCCAGGTAGAATCAGGGTGCAAATGAACCAAGTAGTCCTTACAGCTGACTCAGAACATAGGAGATTTGGTATGGGGGGGTTAGTGTTCAGTAGGTGCTTCAAACGGCACTCGGCCTCCTACTACGGGCAAACCGATGAGGGTGCCAGTGCGGGTGGTTTGGCATGTTTTACATGAGCGACAAAATTATTGCAACAAACTTGATTCTCGTTCCTGCTGAACAGATGGCACCCACAACGGCTACGGAGCAACGGGTTAGTTGCTATTCTGCACTCGAATTGGTGAACCGTTGAAAGGCGCTCACTCGTTCGTTACATTCGTGTTTCGTTCATCCGTTAATTTGTTAGTTAGTTAAGTTTTTGTATTACGGATTTTCGGTTCTTCGGAAAAATAAACGGTTATGCGGGAGTTCAAAAAATCGGATTTGCTTTAAAACAGTCTTCGCCTGGTTTTTTTTTTCGGTCTACTTTCGAACAGTTTTCTATAAAAGATATCCCAATCTTTTTTTTAAACCAAACTCGCAAGGATAATTGGAACTTCTTACTCGGATTATTCTGCACTTTCTAATTGTACTCAAGATGGACCAAGCAAATCTTCGCCTTCAAGTTTTCAAACCCTGTTCTATAAAATGCATCGAAATTTTTCGGAATTTAATGCACTTTCATATGCCTATTAATCAAATTATATCTTATATCTATATCTAAAAATAATGTAGAGTTTGATAAAAAGAAAAGCTACTCCTCTAACAAAACAGTGTTTCGGTGGTATGAGAAACGCGCCGGTTGCTCTCGCGATCAAAGGAGCGGACGAGGTGCTTGTTTTAGTGCGTGCGTCAGCAAAAGTATATAGGAAAGGCTGTTGGTATCGCCAATTTAATTTGTAAAAGTGATTGGGTGATACGCATGGAATTGAGGGTGCCGTTCCTGTTAGTAAGACGGAAATCGTATTAATAATAAGTGTATGGTGATTTTTGGTTGATTTAATTGGCAGAGGGGGAAATGGAGGCTCGAGTTGTGGGAAAGGGGGGGGGGGGGCTCATTTGAAGTCCTATTGAAATTTTCAAGTGATTGGAGGAAAAAGGTTCGAACTGCCAGAGTTATTTAAGGCAGAATATTTTAGGGAATTTCAAGGTTACATTTTGGGGTGTTACTTTTCTTCTGCCATTCTGACTGAGAGTATCCTCCAAAGTTGAAATTGTTATGCCGTTTTATAGCTGGGAGTGTCTTTCGGCACGTGTCTTCCATGTTTTGATAAACTTTGGTGAAATTTGTAAGGGAGCAAGAGTAGCTTGTGGAAATAAGTTGTCAAAACCAGGAGATGATTTGATCTGTACCAACTTCGCCAGCTTTCAAAAGATCTTGTGTCAAATGGTATCTTCAATTTCTATTATATTCCGAAGTTCCTACCATCATCATTATTGGTTTGTATTAAAATTTTTCATCCACATCAATTTCTAGGCTCGAATTTTAGAGAGCGAAAATCGACCCTTTGCCCACGTTGGGCGCCAAAATTTAAAACCGAGTTTTACCTGAATTTTTAAAGATAGAACCATATTATTGCCTTCTTCCATCTCAAATCGAATAGCTCGGCATAAGGACGTAGATTTCCTGTGGACATCACACCAAGAAACTTTCCACCTCGTGCCGGAAATCCAATTTGCCCACACCGAAAACCTTTCAATTCAAACACATTAAATTGCATGACCTTCTGACCATTTCCGCAAGATACTTGGATAGCTACGAGAATTTCTCACCTCATTATAGCCGCAATCGTTATTGAAACAAACGACTACAAGAAACTAGCTTCTTTCCATTTCCCCATTGACATCAATTCTGCTTACACAAACATCCACACCTTCTCTGATCCCTAGTGCATCCAAACTACTTTTGTCACAACAGATAATTCAGGCGAAACCAAGAAATCCGCCAAGAAACCAACCAAGAAAACTTGTTCACAGGAAAATTCCTTCCGCAAAAACTAGCAACAACAGAAAATGTGTTACCAACGAAACAGGACTATTATCCTGCTTTCTACTTCTTCACAAATATCAACATGAAATCATGTTTGCCTACCCCCAATCCAGACAACAAGCCAAGTCATATCCTTCGTACAACCCATGAAATTTCGTCACCGAGCAAATCGTCTCGCCACGACATGTCTTCCACAATGGGATTAACCTTAACCAAGTAACTTTGTGCCTGAAACTTGCCAGCAGAGAATTTGGGTGGGGGCATGCTTAAAACGGTATACACAAGCCCAAAACTCCATTATACTAATTAAAGTAAAAAGTAGTACAAAAGTCGCAAAAACTACCAACTATCCAACCCCCACCATGCTCGAGCCCCTCTTGACCCCACTCCGCGAATTAAATTTCCGCCAAGCTATTGTGAACGCTATGGGGATGAAATATGAGTTGGCAAAGGGGTGAACAGAATTCGTGAAATTTAAAAATGTTTAAGCGAATGAAAAGGAAATATGCAACGGCGGAACTCATCACATCATCACATGTAATAAAAAGGGTTTTTCTTTATTTATTTTTCTAGTGAAATATAATCCCCGTAATGATGGAAAACCAGTGCCTAAGTGTTGGTGGAAAAAAGTTTAGTGCTCTCCCTTAAGTATGATAATCGCTGAGAATTTCATAAGCCTGAGGGAGGTTTGTGATCTGTGAAATTGAGATAATTGCAATTGCTGGGAGGAGGGTGCAAATGCATAAGTGTAATTCGCCTTTTGGCAAGGAAAATTGTGTAAACGTGATTATTTAAGTGCTAAAAATGTGATATGAATATTAAGCGAAATTTTATGGTTATCACAGCGGCAAACTTGCTCGTTGGAATTCTTTTATTTTCAGTCCATTTGGTTTCGGTATGACTACTCAATTTACTTTATTTAATTATTTATTAATGTAGATTTTTCCATATTAAATAATTTTGGTCGAAAAGAGCATATTTACCAAATTTCATGGCAAATTAAACGTACGCGACATTTTCGCTTACTCCACTGATTCAAAGCAAACAATTAATTATGCATCAAAAACTGATGTCAAAAATTATTCAGAATTAAATTAACTCCCCGTCAGAATCGCACAAATTTCAACTGATGTGTGGCTCAGAATAAATACATTTAGTGCTCTGAATTAGCCTAAATATCATTTATCATTCTCATCATCATTATTTCCATATTTGACCGTAACTTATCTAACCTGAAATTCATGATTGAGATTGACATTTAAAACTATTTAGTTTAATCCAATTTCAAAGTCAGTTAACGTATATGCATATTCTGCATAATATTCGGCAAATAGATACACATATCTGCCTCTATAAATTTGAAAAATCCGAGTAAAAAATAGCAGAACTTATCTAAAAAAGCTCATACCAAATCAAAAGAATCTAAGGATGACTGGTGGTAACAAAAGAATCGATAAGCGACTCCAACCCTTCTCATACCATATTTCCTTTTTGGTTTTCACTAGCGGCTTACAGGCATAGCAAAATCCCCAACGAAACTATAAAACCAACCCTGAAGATTACCGATTACGACTGGCTTAAAGATGGTTAACAGATCCGCCACTGTAATCCCCATCAAATTCCTGGGTAATGTACACTGACTTAACACCTGCAGTCCTACTACGAAATTCTACACTTACCTCTACGCTGTTAACCCCTCTACAATACGAAGCAGCAGATGAGGGAGGGGGTAAGAAGTTCTCTATGCTATAAAGAACCATAATCTATGCTTACAACTACTGAAGAGAAGTTTAGGGGACCAAGCTGTTGTGTGTCATAACTTCGACAAAGATTTTTTCTGATGGGTAGTTTCTGAGAGTGGCCCCTTAATTTAAGTGACCGCTTTATGACCCTCTTACTACCCTGTTTCGATCGAGATCTTTCGTTTGATACCCCACATGACTATATTTCGTGGAAAAAAATTTTACATTTTCCCGTTTTGCATACATGGGAACTCCCCCCCTCTTAAGAACCACATAGAACAATAGAACAGATAGAAAGACAGACAGTGTACAGTTTGTAATGAGGTTTTGCTTTGAGCAAGTACCACATAGAGTGCCACTCCCTAACATTTAGTGCTTAACCACTAGCAGACCACCAGAGCGTCTTTTTTTTAGGAAGTAGAAATCTTCAAAAGACTCTGGGCTGGGCACGCCAGAGTGTGGGATTTTTACCCACTACAACCACCCCCGAGTCAAACGACCCTTTCCTGACTGGTCCCATCGCTATTGCCATCTGCTTATGACTCTCTCCCTTTCGACTTTTTTCACCTGCGATAAGGGAGAGATAAACCTGGTGTTATGAATGTTCATCATTTCGATTGTCAGGATGTCAATCGGCATTATTCCCGAGGCGACGAACGCTGCATCATTTGAGATGGTTCTGAAGGCAGAGCACACCCTTAAGGCTGCTTTTCTGTAGACCGTACTCAGTTTGTCTGCATTGCCTAAAACATGCAGCGCTTTTCCCCAAGCTGAGATGTATACAGCAAGATAGAAGTCACCGCCCTGGTTATGAGCAACCTGTAAGTATGCCGCGGCTTCTACGTTCAGCGTCATCCTTCCCAAAGCCATACTCGTGGTGCTTAAAATTGAGTTTTCCGTCTGTAATTACTCCCAAGTATTTGATGGCTGGTTTGGAAGTGATAATACGATTCCCAATTCTAATGTAGGCGTAATTTCTTTTGCGGGGCTTAGTGGTGGGGACCGCTTCCTTTTTGTCCTCCGCGAATGCCAGTCCATCACTCTCTAACCAAACCTTAACAGTACTGATTGCTTCACTTCAGTAAAACTCAGCACCTTTGAAATGCTTTGCGATAACAACTAGTGCTATGTCGTCGGCATAACCCACCACCGTGGTCTCTTCCAGAACCGGAAGGTTAAGTAAATCATTATATATGATATTCCACAGTAGCGGGCCCAGCACAGTGCCCTATAGGACACCCGTGGACACAACGTACTCCTTGGGTCCATCATCGGTATTATACGGTGTTCGCTCATGCAAGTAGCCATCGATAATAGCGGCGAGGTAGGTGGGAACACCAATACTCGCCAGAGACTTTCGTATAAGGTTCCAATTGGCCGAGTAGGATGCATTCCTCACATCCAGGGTGACCACCACACTATATTTGCTGGTACAACCCCATCCGTGAATTGCATTTTCGGCCAGTAACCATAGTGTCTGGAAGACATATGGGTCTATAGGAGGACGGTTCCCTTGGCGGTTTGCCAGCCTTAGGCAACAGCACCAGCTTCTGCCACTTCCACGGTACAGGGAAGATTCCCTCAGACATGCAAGTTTCGAACAGCTCCGCGAACATATCCGGTCTACATTTGACGGCGAATTTGAGGGTCTTATTTGGTATGCCGTCCAGACCCGCGGCTTTGCGTCTGAATCGTTCTGTTACGATTTTATAGGCGCTACCCCACGGATTTATGTCCGCTTTCAAAGAGAGCTATTTAAAACATTCGCTCTTACTCCGCTGGATGGCGAGCTTGAGGTTCTTGCGAGCTTCCCTATAGGCATGCTCCTTTTGCCCTTGATCAATCCTACCTATTGCCGTCTGAGTCGTTCGTCTGGCTCTGTGGCAAATCAATCGAAGGCTGGCAAGTTTACTATTCCACCAGAGCGTCTAGATTTGATTGAAGTAGACACAGCCCATAGGCGACCATATAGCGACAAACTTAAGGTTAAGGTTGTCGGCATATAGCAAACAGGGACTTTTCAAGGCCAAAAAATGGGAAAGGAAAGGGAAATAGACTGAACAGTTTTATGATAAAAGAAGTTTGGAAGACCATCGGCATTGGCGTCCAGCTTGCAAACGATGCAGTCAACAAAGAAAGGGTAAGAAGGTGAACGGTAGGAGATGCGGAGTATACTGCATGCACTAGTGGAAGGGAGGAGGAATGGGAACATACACAACACCCAGGAAAAATAGCGGCAGCGTAAATCATAATATAGTTGACGAGTAGCAGAGGAGCCAGAGAATTCATTGATGGAGGGGATGGTTTGGCGGGGCTGCATAAGTTGCAAATTTGGGGCCAGATGTTCGGTTTTGAACTTTAGGATTAAGAATTTGAGCTTGGAACCCAGAGTTTTGAAAACAAAAAGGAAGTCAGCATAAGTTGCAGAGAGCAGGAAATTCCTCCACGAAGTCTGTTTCTGAAGTTGTTCGTGGATTTAACTCTTGAACCGAACAGGGTAAGAGCGCGGGGACTTAGGCGAGGAGGAGTGTAACAAAGAAGAAAATCTGATAAAGTGGTATAGAAGCTGTTCAGTGCTGGGTTGCACGTTAAAGAAGAGAGGGGGAGCCCAATTGAATGTCGCAGGGCCAAGTTCAGCCCTTCGAAGTTGGCCTTTCCAAAGTTAAGCTTGGAAGGCTTGCGAACAACAGGATGGTGGAGCCGGGAGATCTGACACCCAATTCGAGACCAGGATTATCTGTGTCGAGGGCAATATAAGAAGGGGCATGAGGGGAGTGGCAAAGGCAGTGCACAGGGTAGTTAGGGAGGACATGATCAAAAGTGCGATTTAAGTGATCTCTGGAGAGGTTAAATTGGAGGCGGGGTGGAACTATCGAGAAGGGAGATCGGGAGTAATAGACCAAGAGTTAATATTTCTAATAGTCTGTCAAGTTGATCTTCGTACAAAGAAGTACGCCAAGGGAGGGAAATATACACAGGATATGATCAAGATGGATACGTTTGTCGGAATGACACATACTGTGGCGGGATTGTAGGTAGAGGAGCAGGAAGAGGAAACTTAATAGTTGTTAGGGCCCTTCCGTCGGTTGTCTTGCCCAGTCTCTGTTACAACGAAAGACAAAGTAACTTCGAGAAGTTCGGAATTTAAAATCCTGTCATCTATCCAGGTATCCGTACTGCAGATGACGTATTGTTGGGATGCCAACCTTTTAACTTGAATCCTGACATCTCGGTCCTTGCGCCCTTAACATTTTGGTATAAAAGCCTTAAACGACGAATTTCATTCAAGTTTGACGAGGAAGGCGGGCGGGACCGAAATTTTTTCGAGGCTTAGTCCTCTGATATATCGCTGGTATGACCATTTAACAGATTTTATGCACCTCGCCAGTGCTCACTTCGATCGATACAATCCCAGCCTGCTCTTGTCTTGATGTCCACAGCCCAACCATTCTCTCCTCCTTGTTTTGTCAAATGCAAGTTCCACCGTATCCGGATAGCCGAGTGGTTAGAGCACAAGGCTGTCGTACGGAAGATCACCGTTTAAATCTCATTGGTGACAGTGGGATTTGTATCGTGATTTGATGTCGGATACCAGTGGACTCAGTTGTGAATGAGTACCTGAGTCAAATCAGGGTAATAATTTCAGGCGAGCGCAATACTGGCCACATTGTCCCCTACAGTGTACTGTAGCGTACCATTAAGATCTTGAATGAAGTGCTCTAACACACTTCAAGGCCCTGGTCCAATATGAATTGTTGCGCCAAAGATTATTATTATTAAGTTCCACCATAGTGGGTTCCTTGCTTTTGGGGGAATTCGAAGTCAACTTTACTCAAAAGCCCTCAGTGGGATGTTTCCTCAATTCTAATAAAATAATTAGTATGTTTTCCAGTAAGTGGAACCCGGACCCTTAGTGCAAATTTATAGATCATCCGTTGGGCATTCGTGTGGTCCGAAATAAAGCAGCTTAATGCGGTTCGATGCCATTACTAAACCTACCATCTATGTGCTTATAATATAGTAGCGGCAGGATATACTATACCAAAGGCTGCTACCGTAATACCGATGAAGTTTTAAGCCTAGAGGTCATTTGGAGCTACCATACGAGTTTGGTCACTGTTCACTGATCGGCCTGGCAAATTCAGACGATTTTCTCCAACCCGGGAAGAAGCATTTTAGTCACTTGCACACTGAACACCCTGGCAAATTGGGGGATTTTTTTCCAATGCGGGCGGAAGCATTTTGCGAATATGGACACTGTGTTGTGCGTGAAAACGGGCGTTACCACATTGTTAGCGAATCGGGGACTCCACGGAATTTCCAGTTTAACTTTTCATCGAAAGATGAACGAAAAAGCTGACTGACGGTTTCGTCCAGGGCAGAGGCAACTCATCAGACGCTGCCTCACCTTTGCCCTGGGTGCAGCGTGACTGAAAGTAACGACAGATGAAAATCGCTCCACTCTTTTTTGAAAACTTAGGTTTAACTCGAAAAAGAGGAGTCCGTGGACTACAAAAGAGGAAGTAAGTTGCTTCCCAAGTGGTCCGGTCCGTCACTAAGTTGGTGCGGACTAAGGACTCCCAGCATCCTCAACAAAACTTATCATCGGTTTCTGCACAATTCCACAACGTTTTCTTTCTTTAACTTTCGGTCGTTCGTGCCGACTGTCCAATTCAGAAGAATTGGAGTTTGCACGCCGGCATCGTGCCAAACCGCCGGCCGCGGCGGTGGCAGTGCAGTGTCGCGCGGCAGTACAGTGCGTTCGCGGAGGCGAATTCACCACTGTAATTCGGTTGTGGTTCATGTATACGACGTGCCGTCACATCACCTCGCTCGCAGCTGAAACAGCGTGGATTCAGTGGAGGAACCCGGAACGTGATCCCGCCAATGGAGTTACCGGGTGAACCTGACGCTTCGCGGGCGTTTTTTGGTGCCCTCCCCGCACGTCGAGCTTGAAGGGATCCACGTATCGTGCGTGCAGCAACCTCTGAGGAACGTCCACCCTAATGAGGATCCGGCGTCATGTGTCGTGAGGGTGGAGTCGGTCGCAGTTTCAGAACTGCGTCCCTCTGCAAGCGCAGGGTGCTATAGTCACTTAACCCTGCTCTAATGTCTAGCACAGGGTCGGCGAGGAGTCGCAGATTCTCTTCGTACACCATCTCCGCAGGGCTAGCCATGAACTCTTCTCGGTGGGCTGTGCGAACGTAAAGGAGGACGAAAGGCAAGGATTGAATACGACGGATCGTCGCGAGCCATCAAGGCGGCCTCCAAACCAAGGAGCTTGTCTAACTCCGAGAAAAGAGTAGACTCGAACTGCATTCCGTGGTCTATGATGATTACGGCGGGATTTATTCTCGACAGAGGGCCTTGGCACATTATTGTGCAGAAATGTCAGTCGGAAGTATTGCTTCAAGCCATCGCGTAAAACTGTCGATGATTGTGAGGCAATACCTGTGTCGGTGTGAGTCTTGCAAAGGGTTAATAAATGCGGAGATGAATAGTGTGGAAGTGCTTGGTCGACCTAGGGAATACGCCTACTTTCTTTCTTACGTGCTTGCTGATTTTGCGACAGTTTAGGTCTTTGTTCATGGATAGCCAGAAGTATTTTCCAGTGACTAACCGGTTCGTCATCCTGATGCCTGTGTGCGCAAAAAAGCGTACTGCGTAAAATACTTCCTTGCGAAAATCGGCCAAAATGAATGGCCTAGGTCCCCTAGGTCTCGGAGAGTAAATAAGAGCTTAAGCCGAATATAGGAAACTCCTTGAACTTGTATTTGGAGTTTGTCTTCAGGTCTGAAGCTCTGCTTCGTCTTCCTGCGCCTCGGCGCTTGCCATATATTCAACCATAGCGAGGACTGTGACCTCCTAGATGGGAGACAAAGCATTTGCAACTACGTTGTCTTTTCCAGACAGGTGATGGATGCCGAAAGTAAACTGGCTGATGAAACTCAGTCACCGAAGTTGCGCGAAGACCATTTGCTGGACTTTTATTTAAGCGCGCAAGTAAGGGGCTTGTGGTCCATGAATACGGTGAACGGCCTGCTGTCAAGGGAGAAGCGGAAGTATTTAATGGAGAAATACGCAGAGAGTAGCTCATGTAGACGCTATAGTTACTTCAAACTGGGTTGAATTGTTTCGGAAGGAAATTCAATGGTTGCTAGGTTTTAATCATCCGTTTGTGAAGAGCGGCGTCTATCGCTGTGTCTGAGGCATCAACGAACATGGGTACGGGTGCATCTGGTCGAGAAAATGCAGCAGTGTTACACCAACAGGCTGTCGTTTGACTGTTTCAAAAGTCTGAACGACCTTAGTAGACAAAGGAACCTTGCGGGAGTCTTTGGTTTTAGGCTCAGGCATGTAACCGTGGAGAATCGGTTGATGATGAGCAGCTCTGGGCAAGAAACGGCATGGAAGTTTAAGTTTAAGTCCAAAAATCTTCGCAGATCGTTCACCGTGATCAGTAGGGTAAAGTTTTGGATCGCTTCAATCTTGTCTGGGTCTGGTTGCATTCTGTCATCGGTGATCATGTGGCTAAAAAAATTCATCTGCTTCTAATGGAATTTGCGGTTTTTAACTTTTAGAACAAGACCTGCATCAAGGAGACATTGAAAAATGCACTCGAGATGGTTCAAGTGCACAGACTCTGAGAAAGATCATAAGACAAATGTCATCCTGGCGAACTCGAAGAGGCCGAAAGGTGTGCAACTAGCCATTTCCGGTATATCTTCGGGAGCAACAGGGATTTGGTTATACTTATTGACGTCTGAAAACATGGCAGTTTGTCAGTGAATGCGCAAAGTCGGGAATGGTCTGAGCATTCAGACTCCTATAATCTCCGCAAGCCCTCCTCACCTCCCCTGGTGATGAGCAGCAGCTGTTAGAAGGTCTGCAAATACCCTGTTTGATAAGATCGCCAAACCCTTTCTTCGCGACAGCTAGCTTCTGGAGTGATATAGGACGCACCTTTGGGAAGATCGGGGGGCCAGTAATGTTGATTGAGCACTGCACATCGTACTTAACCTGCTGGGAGAGATTACTTTCAGTAATGATGCTGCCATATTTTCTATTTAGTGCGCGAAGGCGATGATTGGCAACGTCCTGGCAGAGTAGATGTAGTAGCACTAGCCCATCAACAGCAACAATCGTCTGTCTGCAGAATTCTGGTGCTTCTTTGGTTGCTGTTCTACTTCACCAAGCTCAAGTATAGACAAAACAAACTATCATCAACACACTGCACAATGCCACAATGTTTTTTTTTCTTTAATTTTTGGCCGTTCACGCCGGTCGATCTAATCCAGAAGAAGGGAAGTTTGCGTGCCGGCCTCGTGCCAAACCACCAGCCGCAGTGGTGATAGTGCAGTGTATCGGTGGCAGTACGGTGCGTCAGCGGATGCAAATTCACCACGGCAATGCAGTTGTGGTTCATGCCTCCAATGTGAGTTTCTGTAAGCTCTTTTGCCTAATGATAAATCCGTGGGACGCAGATTCAATTTTTGTAGCTTCTCCAAAACCAACTCACTGTTCTCAGCTAAGGTATATGTAAGTTGCAGCAAATGAAGCCTTGCCCGATTTCTTTCGTAGCAATTTAACTAAAAAGTTAGAGTCGCCGGTAGGAGGCTATCATTTAGATTTTTTCTTTATCGCAGATGTTGTAGATTCTTCACCCCCAGCTGTAGTATAACCTTGGGGTAGCGGTTAACCTAGAGGCAAGACCTGTCAATTAGCGCCTCGTGTCAGCTGTGCTGGCAGTAGCGGCCTGCTTCAGTTTGTCTCTTGTGAGCTAGATTCCAATGTAATTAATATGTGGCCAACTTGAGACTAGAATCTAATTTTGCATAGTTGACTTTTGTATTGATTTTTTACTTAAGTCATCGTCATCAACATCATAGTTTTGTTTTGGCTTCAGTGCTTACATAAGTAGCTTTTAAGGGGAATGTAGTTCGAATCCAGTAGATCCACTTTTGCGAAAACAAGACTAGTTGAAACTGGATGAGTACTCAGTACCCGCGCCTAAAGTACACGATCGGTACTTAACTCCTCAGCAATTCGTGAGTTTTGTAAGCGAACTGGTTAACTCTGAGATACTTGAAAAATCATCAACGGCGCAACAACCGGTATCCGGTCTAGGCCTGCCTTAATAAGGAACTCCAGACATCCCAGTTTTGCGCCGAGGTCCACCACTTGAAAAATCAGGATGGCAAAAAGGCTTGCTGAAGTGAAGTGGTATAAAGTCATATAGTAAAAAGTAAAACCGCATCTGACAGATGTGATCAGCCTCTCTATTCTCAAAATTTTCAACTACGACAGTTTCAACGATTGATACAATATGGGTCAATCAGCGCATTTCCTGTTAAAGTTTTAGTGGTAGGGAAAGCCTATTGTTTCCGTAAAGCTTCCTCTCTCTAAAGAGTTCTAAATTAGTAAAAGCCAGAAAACACTTCTCTGGTAAACCCACATTGGGCGCCTTTCGTGGTTTTCTAAGTTGCCAATTTTTTTTCCGATGAAAGTCAATTTTTGGAAGTCTTCTCGGCATTGGTGAAATTTTGGTTGATCCTATTAAGCACATCGCATTATCCCAGCATATTGGGTACTATTCGCAATCAACTTTGGGGTTTTCTAGTTTGGTTAGACAACTCCAGGGGAATTAAATAGAAAGGTTTGCTGTGCTAAATGTTTACCATTCGCCCCTTCCATTCGTTTAACCCTGTCAACCAGAGATTAGCTACGGTGAATCATCTAACATTTTTCATATTTACTCGAGCCGTTAATCCCCCGAAACCCTTTGGTGAATAAGTTGTCACGAAACTAATCCAATCAGTGTAGCTTAATCGAAAATGGGTCAAACCATTCAAATCAAATATTCCAATTACTCAATATGTAGGACCTCGGCACGTGCAAATAGCATGTTTGATGTAATTTTATTCGAGGAAAGTAGCTCTCGCAAATCCAGAGTGTAATTGGCTTAGCAAATTATAATTTCCCAGTAATGGTTAGTTTACCTTCAGCAGTAAATTGATAATGGGAGCCCTCTTGAACCGATTTTGACCCAATAACTGCGCTCATATAAAATGCAGGTATTTCCGCAACAGCAGAAATTAATTAATCAAAATTCCTCGCTGCTGAAAGCTTCCACTGAACTTCGCCTGAACTTCACTTCATTCACAGAAGCCCTCGCCCATTCATACACCCACCCCAATACCCATCCCTGTAACCACCATGCAGTCAATCAATCATTCCAAGTACACCGTAAACTACGAAAAAACAAAAATTTTATTTCTCTGTATCGCGTTTCCGATTGACCTTTGACACACCTTAAAGACATTTATCGAATTGATGATTAGAGGAGAGTGTAGACGGCCGGCCGAATTGCGGACTATGCCACCGACGAGCACATCGGATTGGCGAACTTGTGACCTAGCTGGGATCCGGAGAACAATAAATCGACACAGTCACGACTCCCGAACGGCCAAGTTAGCTCCTATAATCTAGATTTTTTCTGTTTTGCTCATTTCTCCCCATTGAATTCCGAGCAAGTAACTAAATGGGGATAGTTTTTTTCTAGGTCAAACAATACCCTCTTCCACGAAGTAGATTGGCCGATGTGCCAGAGAACTTGGTACCTACCCAATAATAATGATCCTGGCAGGGTAGTTTATTGTTCTCGCTT
Organism: Hermetia illucens; assembly: GCF_905115235.1. Taxonomy (NCBI): domain Eukaryota; kingdom Metazoa; phylum Arthropoda; class Insecta; order Diptera; family Stratiomyidae; genus Hermetia; species Hermetia illucens. The sequence goes on along the minus strand of NC_051851.1, from coordinate 160,156,525 downwards.
AATGTCCCCGTCAGCTCTTTCAAGTTGCGAGAGAGCAAGTGAAAAGTTATGACTGTAATTTCTGCTATTTTATGGTTTTCCGGCGAAATAGCAATTAGGAGTCGGGAATGTTTGCGAGGATGAAGTAAATAGTTTCGATTAGTTACTTTGGAACAGCGAATTTCTAAGCGATCCTGATATGATATGGTTGGTCATCGTAAATCCCATTAATTTGAAACTGCCCCCAGGAATGACGTGTTGGCTACGGTGGTGATACCCGACTATCTCTGAGACGAAGTAGGTATGACTCCTACTTTAACTGCAGGGAATAATGCGAAATTCATAACTACGTCCATTCCCATGCCTACGGGTTTCTGATGCAATCATTATCTTTTATTAACATTTAATTAAGCATTCACGGAAGGGATGAAAAATTAACGCAATGCATTTCCTGACAGTTGTCATCCATCGAAAACTGAAGGCCTCTGCAAGTGGTTGCTTCATTGCATTTATGCCTTCCTGATTTTTACTGAAATCCCTCGGGCCCTCGATGGTCCTTATAACTACTGCAACTGTGCAAATAAGCCATTCAATTATTTCCCAAGCTCATAACGTCCATATATAGCTTGGACGAAATTAAATGGCGCTGCCACCCTCATTTTGGATGCAACACGGTCAGACCATCATCCATAGCTGAGAAGATATGGTTTCAATTTAAAGCATTTCTAGCTATTGTGCTCCTCTTTAATTCCTATTGTTAACTCCATACTAGCCAACAGGCTATTCCTCGTTTTCTATGGTCCATTAAGGGTACATTCTGAACATTAAAAAAAAAATGTATGTCATCTGGATATGAATTGAAAATTTTTTTGTGAAAAGTGAATTTTTTTGGTCTGATTCTAGTTTGAAAGAGAATCAAACTGACTATCAGGTCCGAGGATATGCATGCCGGCTCAATGGAGTAGACGGTATCCGCTTGGGATGTAGGATCATAGATGTAGGACATCTATTGTGGATGGGAAAGTATGTTACTCGGGAAGGATTATGTTGGGTTTGTGTGATAGTAATTGGTTTTTACAATAACATTGAAATGACAACGAGGGTAGCAGCACATGACTCTAATCAACTAAAGTGTTCTCGAAAATTGGACTTTATAGATTTGACTAACGAAAGCCGCCATGGTTCTCTATATACGAGAAATCAAATGGCTTAAATAATTTTTTATCTAAAATGGTGGATAGAAAAGGAATTGATAATAGTTTAGCTGATAAGGTTGCTTCACATTGACAACATCATCAACGGTGCAACAACCGGTATCCGGTCTAGGCCTGCCTTAATAAGGAACTCCAGATATCCCGGTTTTGCGCCGAGGTCCAATTCGATATCCCTAAAAGCTGTCTGGCGCCCTGACCTATGCCATCGCTCCATCTCAGGAAGGATCTGCCTCACCTTCTTTTCCAACCATAGATATTACACTTATAGACTTTTCGGGCTGAAACATCCTCATCCATACGGAATAAGTGACCCGCCCACCGTAACCTATTGAGCCGGATTTTATCCACAACTTGACGGTCTTAGTACCGCTCATAGATTTCGTCGTTATGTAGGCTAGGGAATCATAGGAAATTCAAATTGACAGGTCATTTTTAAGGGGGACCATTCTTGGCTGTGAATCCATCAACTCTCATGACTGATTTGCTCACTCGTTTTACTTAGTCTTACTAATCTTTATGCACCACTTTCTATCAGTACTAGTACTTCCATATCCTCTTTCACTTTTATGCCGAATATAGAGTACCTGGTCTTCCTCTCTCATCGCTAAAAACAACTTAAATTTCGTTAACTTTAAAATCTATAGCTAATGTAACTATAAAATAAAAAAATCATACGTAAAAGCAATGACAAGATCGAAGTAATGCCACAGCGTATCTCAATCCTAAAAGTAAAAATCCGATTTTCAGTCGGTTCCACCACTACACCGTTAGTACTACTCCTTTCAAAAATTTTGTAGTAATCCTTCCACCACTCTGACGAAGGGAGGCATTGAACCTGCAGGCCAGACAACACTAAATGAGTTGACTTACGCCCAACAAATTTCTGCATTATCCTCATTACCGGAAAGCAGTGGAAGTGATCTCAAGGTTTGGCCAGAGACCTGCAGAAAGGAGTCACCTTTTCAGACAACATCAACGGAAAAATACAACAGCTGCCTTTGCAAAGTCAAGCGAGTAATCCACCAGAAAACCGGCCCACATATACTTTAGTGTAGGAAGGAAGGTCAGGATCGTTGCAAAAGTCACACGAACCACAGTATTTGACAACCAGCCCCCACATAAATAACGGATTACATGCATGAACTATATCATCTGCATTTTGAACCCAATAGGACAAAACTAGGTCATAGACAAGGTGTCAATTGAGCTTTCAAACAATGTACCCCAAAGAGGTCTTAACACCTTCGGTATTTCCCCATGTTCCAAAATCACAAATAGAATCTGGAAGCTGAAAACCGGAAAATGAAAGCTATGAAGCTAAACGGGGTGGTATTGAATTTAGGTTGCATCCGCAGTAAAGATACATAAAAATGCTGGCGACTTGACTCCAGTGCTCAAAGCAAAAGTAACCACCAAACTTAGCGAGTCCAGCTTTGAACAACGCAAATAACCTTAGGTTAACTGGAAGGCCGAATGGAGCTGACAAAAAGGCACTCACCAGATGAACATGGAAATATGAGAAACATCAGGCAGCCCAAACAATGGCGGGCGCAAAATTATAAAAAGCCACAATGAATCATCAGTTCCCAAACCTAGACCCTGATGGAAACTTACCTAACTATGTTGAACGAAATTCAAGTCCAGAAAGACTGGAAATTGGAAATTCGTTTCGATCAAAGATTTCGATTTTAATGAAGTATGCAACCCAGTAATGGAATTCTTTGAAATCAAGGCTATGCTTCCCGATTTATGTTTGATGAACCTACACCGAAAGCAGCTTGGAATATAGACCGTTTTCCTCTACAACAAGCTAAGAGAAGTCATTTAGATACGATTGAAGGAGCAACGGAGATCGCAAATGCAGTCATAGCATATACTGCTTTATGCTAACGTTAAGATGGTGAAATTGACGTCTCCTAGATTAAATGAAAAGTTCCTGACTGCATTAAATGAGCACCAACTATTTCTGTTTTACCAACAGCAAACAAATGACATTCATACTTGCCTTAAATGTCGACAAAAGCCGCAAGGAGAAAGAATCCGTGTTCAACTCATTACTTAGCAGAATACCCAGAGGATTCTGTAGTACCCCAAATAATAGCGGTTGTTAAGATGTCAAATAGGGCTCAGTATCCATGATAATCTTGCTGCAGCAGGAGTGTTCTCAAGATCGAGGGAAGCAAACGGAAGGTGACACTTTAGCATCTCAACTCCTAAGTGCAAACCGGATGGAAGAGAGGGGCATCAGGTATGTCATATCATCAACTCGCAAGCAATCTAATACATTGGCAGCAGGACTATGAGGTTCGCTGAAAACCAGGCTTCTCAGTACATCACATCATGCATACAAAATCTTCTTAAGATCCATTAGAATTTATGAATTTGCATTCTCAAATAATGGCGATAAACCTGCCCTTGTCAAAAAACTTTTTTGATGGCTGAAAGCCTCATTTGCCTGGGTAGAGTAAAACTGATCAGAATCTGCCTCACCTTCGCTCTGGAATATATTAATTCAAAAGCTGAACATACGATATGATGAGGATATGAATCACATTCACTAAAACTGTCGGTTTGCAACTTCGGCTGATTGAACGTGTCAAATACAAAATTTACGGGAGAATCATCCGCCCTAAAGATCTGAGTCTTCCCCGACCATAGAAGACAATGAACCGCGCCTCGCAATGATGGAAATGAAAATGTTACTTTGGACCAGTGGCGAAACATGTCATGATGTCATCAGAAATAAGAACACTTCCGATCGATTTAGAGTTGCACCGATCTTTGGGAAATTGCTGAAGAGTGTAGTGACAAAGTGGGATGGGCGTTGGTCAAACGACCATCTTGATTGGACTGATATTACCAAAAGGGGAGAACTATCCAAAAAAACCTACAAAGATGGCGAAATTAACCGTGAAGGTGCACTCGCAAATATTGAAACCCCATGTTTCGTTGGCACGTGCTTGCATGCCTCTGTGGTGGCCAGGCTCAAGAAAGGGGAGAGGGTCTTTTGAGCAATTCGATCCCTCACGCGTCATTATACAAAAATGCACGTGTCCTTTACTGATGCGTGGGTCCGCACCGGACCCTGAAATATCATCAAACCTCGGGTGCATCTATCGAAATATCATCACGCAAGCTGTGTAAACTGGAAATTAAAAAATTTAAAAAAAATAACGACATGAACACGCTCTGGGGCCTTAAAACTCCAGACCCGAGTGCCGCTATCGAAATGGAGGATCCAAAATGGATCACATCCTCAATCGATGGTTCTCCTGCATCAGATGTATGATCAGGCGCGGTCATGGAGGTTGCCTCCCTGCCTTGGCATCCTCTGGCCATTATATTGCAGATGCCCCGTTTCATACAGTTGAAGGAGGAGAACCATCGATTCAGCTTAAGACCCCAGTATATCTTCCATTTCGATCGCAGCGCGCAGGTCCGTAATTTTACGGCTCCACGCAAGTGATCGAGCCGTTACTCTTTTAATTTTTACTTTTAAGGTTTTCAGTCTTGCTTAATGATATTTCGGTAGCCTCGCGTGAATTCTCAAGTTTGATGATATTTCAGGATCCGGTGCGGAACCATACATCGATACAGGACACGTGAATTTTTGTAAAATGACACGTGAGGAATTGAAGTGTTCAAAGGAGAAAGGCAAACTTTTTATTTTTTGATAAATTTAGTATTCGCTCAAAAAAAAAAAGGGAACTGGTCCATGCGCTATGCAAAAAGGGTAAGTTGCACCACAAAATTATTGCGATGCGCCATCCAGTAGGCGGCGGACTCCAATCTATTCTATATCTACCGATACTGTCGTCGAAGGAGACACTGAGAAGTTCGGAAACCCCACTGTTTTATGGGCACTAGCCAAGCAGAAAATCGTAGTTCTATCTACAATGAAGACGAGTATGTAGCCCTATGCCACACAACGAAGGAGCTGACCCAATTAAAACGACTCATGGGAACCTTATTTCAAATATAACTGTCCAAAACCTTCTTCACTCTGTTCAATACAAAGGATTTCTAGTAAATTGGTCTAAAATGATGAAAACGATCTTTTCGCTCGCTTTTGGAATGTAGACTAGTTTGTCCCATCTCCACGGCTATGGTAAGTGTCTCAAGGTTCCACTGGTTTCTAGGCACCGCTAGAGTAGTACTCTACTTCGGGTGACAGTGGCTTAAAATTTAATACTGACTATCTTACTCTAAGTTCCGAGCATGCCTCCTTTGCGATTCTCCAATTTTCCCTTTTTCTCCCTGTTGAGATTTTTCACCAATGTCTCTATAGTTCCAATTCGACTCTCTAGATGAGCAATGTTATTATTCAGGTGCCTAGCATAGGAATCTCAATCTGTTCCCCTGGGGTTTCCTACTATACCCCCTATTTGGGAGTTTCCTCAATGTCGAATTTTATTATTCGAGATCTGACAAAAACACATTCTCCAATTTCTTATTAGTTCGCCTGTAACAATATTCCCTTTTCCTCTGAAAAACACATATTTTTTAATTTGGATTTATGATTGATACAAACACTTGGCGTCACTTGCCTACTTCTAACGGGCAGACCACTGATTCTGAGCTGGCTCTTCTCCAATGTCATATTAGGTAATCGCCTTGCAATTACTACAGATGCAAATTTTGCTTGGTAGAGGTTTACCCGGACCATCTTAGGACTTCAATGTCAAAGTATCGTATCACCTCTTCCAACATGGCACTTGCCTGTGATCCGCTTGAGGCTTAGGAGATCCAGTCAGGTCCACAAACTTCTCGATTCATTCACGGTTCTTGATAGGTTTTCCACCAGATGTGCTCTCCAGGATATCCTTCCTTGATTACTCCTAGGTACATGCTTTGGAATGTTACCAAATCTGTAATTGATATGACATTTGCGACTTTTGATTGATATCAGAAATCAATTGACATCTACGGTCCTGAGTTTTCCTCTGCCTTCTGTTTTGCTTCTGAACACTCTCCGTAGAGATTGATGAAGATCCACATTTTCGTCGCTCAGTTCACATCAAATCTTGTCGAACATTTGAGTCGCTGAACACATGCTTCACACTCCATCCCTTCAATTTTGTCCGACGATCCTTACGAGTTCCCCGCAAATCAGTTGGGAGAATGTGTCGCGAAACTACTACCTACGCGGATTGAGGGGTGGGTTTGTCTGCTACTCCCCTCTTCTCCAGTCCCATGTTGCTTGGGTCTACCCAATGAATTTTTTGGGAATCTCTTTCAGTTCCGGACCTGCTTTCTTGTAGCAGATACACTTTCTGCCCTTTGCCATTGAGACTTATTTGCTTTCTGACATCTGCTAACCTCAGACTTAAAGTTGCAGGTCTATGCTCTTTGAACAAGCCCCTTAGTTGTTTAGTTAGGGTTTTCACAGAAGGCGAGTGCCAAGTTTCGCCCAACTGTCTGACATCCCAGCTATTGGCTCCTTGGGCACTACCGTTTAATTTTGTGGATCCTTGGGTACTATCATTGACAATGCAGGTTAAGAACGATAGAAGAAAAGAAAGGTTAAAAACAATAGAAGTTAAGCAAAATATTTGAAGAAAGACATAGTGATGACTTCGTGCAAAATTCTTTCCAATGAATAAATCCTTCATTTATCCTCCCGAACTCTCCTTTACAAAACTTTGAAAATTGTTTCAATTCATTATTAGATCTTGTGTACTTTCGACCCTCAAAATGATACAACAAAAAGAGAAAGTAGAAAATTTGGTGCAAATATGAAGATTATTAACAACAATATTAAAAATGAATGTCCATGGAATGGCTTGTAAAATGCTAACCTGGATAGGAAAGTAGTAAATAATTGAAGAAATGGCATTTCGCACATATTTTTTCTGCCGCAGTTTTTTCTATATCTTTATCTGGCAGTCCTTCAGGAGGCGCGGTCTGTGCTCCACTGACGATTGTCAAATTTGGCATCAACACGCACTATTTAACCGCCGCTGATTTCAGATGTTGAAAGTTCACCATTTGCGCAAAATCTAGAAAGATTTGACCCGCTTAACACAAGATCCGGTAGCGATAACTTGTAAGCCAGATGCGTACAAATGCCTGCAGGAATATGGCGGTTCGCATGGGCGCTGCCCTATATACCCCACAATTGGCAACACGGAAGCTGTGGAGAACAGGAAGAACCCCACAGATACCTCTTTTATGTGATTATCCAGCTCTAGCTTGAGTCAAGCTACGGACACTAGGCAGTAGCCAGGATGAAAGAGCCGCTTTCCTTTGTTAATAAGACGGGCTGGCTCTCAGGATTGGATCCTACTGAACTCTACCCCCTCTCCCCCCTCCCTTGTGCTTTTGCCATAGCAGTCATGGTCTTAGGTGTTTATGGTAAGAAAATGTCACATCGCAGGGCTAGCTGGGCTCCTCGGAGCGTTCACTAGTACCTACCTATACCATAGTCAGGGTGCAGAAACATGGCAAGTGCGAGGATACCTACTAGAATGAAAAATCCTCGGTGACAACAATGGGGCTGACAGCAGAAGTAAATAAAGTAGCATCTGAAAAATAATTTGCATTTACAAATACTGACCGAGGTTTCAACTATCTATGCCTTGTTTGCAGTAATTTACGACGCAGCGAAGCGGTGGGAGAATCAATCCGCTGTTATGCAGTTGGATTCTTTACATACTAGAGGAGAGAAGTTCTATGTTATGATCCGTCCAATTTGGTTCTTATCCTGGTTACTGGCGATGGAATGTGATGCGCTCCACCAGAATTGAGAAAAAAAACGCAATTGGAATAGTAATCGGATATCGGAGGATTTCAACCCACAAATGCGGAATGACAAAAGCAGAGAAACAACGACAGGACATAGCATACTTTATAAGCCAAAACTGTCGCTATATGGAGAATCCTTTTAAGATTACATGGAATACCAGAAAGAGGATTGTTAAATACCAGAAAGAGAATTTTTAAATACCTGAAGGACATCATGTCATCAAAACATGGCCGTATACTTTCCGGTGGGGGTGATTGGCAGTCGGCTAGTTTGCAACGCTGAAGACTTCGTCGAACATACCAAGACCTGGAAATCGACGACGGGAATACCCATTACGTCCAATGTCCGTGCCATCTGTTGAATGTCGGTCAAGCAGAGATCGCAGTCCTATTTTCAACAGATGGTTAGTATTTGCGATATACCATATTACAAAGTGTATAAAAAATGAAAAAGAATCCTTGATGACCTAACTTTGGCTGAAAGCGTTAGCACCAATCTAAAAATCGATAATCAAAGCACGATGTAGCTGATCACGAACCGTAAATTTTATAATTGAAGCAGGTTTACTATACCCTGTCACGGCTGCCGGACTGCTTGACGAAAGCAACTGCAGGATCAAGCTCAGTCATTTGAGGTCAATGTCAGAATAAGAAATAGGCAGCCCGGAATTTTTTATTAACCTATCCGGTTTCCTGAGGTCCCAGACTTAGATATCTCGGAAGCTCATGGTCCTAAGAAATCGCAAATAGGTGATAGGGTAAAGAAGCCGACTGAGGAACACCAAGAAGGAATCTTCTATTGAAAGTCTTTAGACATAATAGTTACCAAAGTCAAATCGTTATCACCTTGCAAAGGAGAGATATATACCCAGATATTGACATAACATTCATCAGTGTCTCCCTTCCGGCAATAAGACAGGCAGATTGCTTGATATTCCAAGGCACTCTGAGCAAGACACATTCCCAGTGGCTTTAGAAGAATTTGATGTCTAGAAGGGAGTGGATTGTTTGATTGCCTCAACGCTTAATCGTGGCTTGCGATGGTATTACGCCTAGAGCGTTTGTTCGCCCAGCAGGATGGCAACGTCGCCTTGCTTAGGTGCCAAAACCAAAAACTGGGATCTCCAATGTAACCAAGAATGATCCTTACCGGGCCTTTAGGCCTCAATCCAATAAAATGCTTTCTCGACGTCATTAGTCACTATGGAGAAAACATGGGAGATGTGCGGCCGTATTAAGGACAACAATCTTCCGAGAATGAATACTTTGAATACATATCTACTTGTCCGGTTTCCTAGCGCCTTAGATTAAGATATATCGGAAAAGTTTCTTCAACAGGAGCTTGCGTGGTCTCTGTCTTTTAAAGATGACCTTATATTTGCACAATTCAGGTAGGACCTGTCTAAATAGACATATCAGGGGAACTACGATTCCGACTACTTACTAAACCTGCAAATCAAGATAGATTGAAGTGATTCTGATGTAGAAAATCTTGCTGTTGATAATGTAATCCCATCTGAATATCACTCCAAATAATATCCTTCCCCTTATTTCAGAAGCTTGTCTGAAAATTCCTACATCCAGTATGCCAATTGCTTCCTCAATCCCCTGGGAAATTTCGTGGAATGCTAACAATTCCAGAAACATTACAGCCCAGTTCAGCAACTTTCTGGGAACGGATCGTATTCAATTAGTTGAAATTCGATTAATTGGAATCTTGAGACCATCTTTCATACACGTGAATGTATCTTTAGCTTTCTTTGTATGTATTATTCCTTCATCACTTATTCAAATACACTAGCAGACGTGGATAATGGAATGCTGTGTTTCTTTTCAAACTCAAACTGTGGGTACTCTGCAGCCGATATCCAAAAATGAATTTTTCAAGAGCCCCAAACTTTTCAAATTATTTCTGGAATAATAAGGAACCTGATATGCACACAGGCTCGCCTATTTCCCATTCATAGTCAATTTGCGTTGACGGAAATTCACATTGAATCTAAATATCTGTCGTGGAGCTTTCACAAAGCCTTCCGCAGTCATTTGGGAAGGTTAGACCGAACAGAAGAGTGGAAATGCAGGGTCATGGATAATGTTGGGAAATTTTCGATATTTGAAATATGATATCAAATAATGGAGTTTTACCATTGCAAATTGTTGAGGAAGGAGCCTGGAAATTCGTCCAACGATTTAACTACAAGTACTGGCCTTCGGTACTGACAGCGTGGGAAAATGCTAAAAGGTTTGCATATTTCAGCTCCTGTTTCCAACTGCCTTCATGACCACTGTTGATTTTTGAAAGATCTTCGAAATCTCGACTCTAAGAGTCAAGAAATGCGGACAAGCGCTTGGGTAGCCTCACTTGCGAAGCTACATTTTTGATTACCCTATAAAATTACACTTCTAAACTGAAATCTAATTAGGAACTATCTTAACAGTTTTTATAAACTAAAGCGAAAACCAACTGAAATTTAACAAGGGGAAGTCAAAAAACCTCCATTCGCGGATGTTTTTATGAAAACGGAGCGGGTGATGGGAGGACGTAGAATGTTAACAGGATGGGGGCATATGGAAAGAGGTTTGGGACAGGAAGCTAGGATGGGCGCTAATGATGGGAAGATGTTTAAAACTGGGGCTGGGAGAAGTTGCCCGTATAGGCCATTTTTAGATTGGAACGCTAGGAGCAGCTGTGGGAACAGATGAGTTCGGAGAAAGTTTTCTTCAACAATCTCGATCTGCATGGATTGGGTAACGAGTGGGTTGGAACTTAGTGCATCGCGGGCTTGGATGGCGTCGATGTGGTTGGATGGGGTTCCACAGGATCTGCTTGTAGATATGTTTGGACCGGTCTTTATTTTTCAAGGTGTTGACTCAATAGTGAAGGACTCTGAGCTCTTGGCACCGGAATCACTCCATTCGGAAGAGGGAAGTGTATGGTTGGAAAATGAACCTGAAGATTAGGAGGGGTCAAATAAGTTGTTTGAAGTAAAACAGTTTAACCTTTTGGAGAGCTGGCTGTTTTATTTGAAGATGAAGCACAAGGGACTGATGGCACCGGCTGCACAGACCCGTACCTTGGTGATGTGGGGTACGTGGGACAGACAGGAGTTCATAGTCGCCTCGAGATTTAAGGAAGTGGATGAGTAGATGTAAAACTCGTCTAAATAAGAATTCAGGCAAGCTTCGTCTACCGGGATGTTTACGATGGGGGTATAGAGGATTAGATCGTCCGCGCTTAAGGATCAGGACAAGGTTTGGATGTGATAGTGAAGAAGGATGTAAAAAACGACTGATCCTTGTGAGAAGCCAGCAGATCGTGGGTAAGGTACCGATAGATGTGACTGTATGTGTACTTGGGATTTTGGCCCATCTAGGAAGCTAAGGATTATCTTGCAAAGGTGCGGATAAAAGTTTAGGATACCGGAAAGCTTAAAGGAGAATCCATACTGCTATACGGAGTCTCAAGCTTTCCTTCGATCGAGGAGACAGGCAATTTTCTAATTTAGAACCAGAAGAACGTCCGATTTCAAAATGAGGACAGTGTGCTCAGCCGAGTATATAAGCCGGTAAACGAACTGGAATTCAGGAAGTTAGTATCGCAGTTCTGGTGTATGATCGATTTTATAGTCCGCTAAATAATTTTGGTAGAGAAAGATAGGATCGAGATACACCTGTAACTATCGGGATTGAGAGGGGTTTGGTTTTTCTGTGGTATTGGGATAATGTGTCTGCTCTTCTAACCGGCAGGAAGGTGGTTGATGTTTGAGGATAGGATCATGGAAATCCTTAAGGCACATTTGTTAAAGACGATGGAGAGTATTTTGTCAAGTCCTATAGATTTTTTAGTTTTGGATGAGGCTGCGCGGTTTGAACTGATGAAACGAATGGGTGATTTTCACAGAGTTCGAGGTGCAGGAGTTGTTAGGAGAAGGAAGTCGTGCTGGCTTATTGCAGTTAGTATGCGAGGTTGAGACGAAATGAATGCTACCAAGAATGTGGAAGACGGGGTTTGGAAGAAGATTTTAATAGAATTGGAAGTGTTGGGAAGTGGGAAAAGTTGTGTAGACCGGAATTTCTTGGCTACGAGAATACCAATGCTACCCCACGTGCTGTGTACTTGGGTAGGGGTCAGTCTGTTCGGAAAAGGGTTGAAATTGTGGGAGCTAAGGTTTTGTATCTATAGTCTAACCTGGTTTCACATAGGAGAGCTATATTGAGTTTATGTTTACCCACCAATAGCTTGAACTCGTGCTTGCAATTTAACTCGATTATCCCAAAGTCCAGCGCTGAATGTCAGGATGCAGACCATCCCGTTTAACATCTGCAGGAATTCCTGGGTTTTCCTGGGAAAATCGAAAGTCAGGATTGGTGATAGGGGGTAGGGTATGTTTCCAGACGGACGCGAGGTGAGAGTGTGATTAAACTTTGCTTTTTTCGAATGGTAACTTAATCGATAATGTGTGTTGTTTATTGTTTGCTTTAGACATTGTGGTTAACAGCAGACGGATTTAATGCTGAATGCACTCGAGAAGACGTTTTTGATTCAGTTATAATCTGACTCGTTTTCTCCGAATACCGCTCTTGATATTATTAGGAGCAAGCGTTGCTTGTGACTTCTCAATTATTGCTTTGGCTGTATTGTTTAATAGTCTGTCTGCTCCGAAAAAGTTGGTTCCGTTGTTGCTGAATACGCGGCGGCACATAACCCCCTCAAGCGACAAACCTCTTTATTTCCTTTCAGTGCAAGTTTTTGATGTCAAATCACTCACCAACAGGAGATATATTGCTTTCGTAGCTAAGCACATAAAGAAAGCTACATAGGCCTTTGTCGTTTTAATGCCTCCCCCGCTTTTCCAATGTGTAGTAACTGTGCTATGTCTACGCTCACTAGTCACGTGCTATCGGTTTCTATTTCAATTTTAGCTGTAGCATTTTTTCCCTTTGGTCATTCGTTGTTAGGCTCGCTGAATTCTTAATTTGGGGTCATTCCACCACGGCTCGTTGTTGATGAAAAGTACACGAAGTATTTCACGTGATGCGATATCTGCAGGGTTTCGCCAACCATCCAAATGCCTCCATTGTTTTAGATCTCAGCCAGAGGGAATCTGACTTACTTGTAAGACCTTTCTTTCGGATCCTGGACTCTGGAGAGAGTGTGGAATAATTTCAGAGTCGGCTCAATAACAGAGACCAAGTTGTGACTATCTTTGTGCCTGCAGAGTACATTTTTCATCAGTCCGTTTAGTAAACCAGCTCCCCATAGCTCAAGGAGTGGTATTTACTGTATTTTCCCATAATTTAGATGACAGGAGTTTGACAATTGTTTCAGATGCATCTCAAAATTCGGTGATTTGGATGGCATCTCTTCTAATTTAACCATCGAGGTATCAGAATCGCCTTCAATGCTGACAATTTGGTCCGCCCATTTCGCTACGGTGTGGACCGGTTAGTCTTTTTAGCCATAATTGTTATAAAATGATTTTGTTTAAGTCTCTGGCGATGAGATCCTCTTTTTCAAACAAAGTCACCAGATCTCGCTAAAGAAGTTTCACTCGATTGACTGTTTCTCCGCCGACTAGTAAATCATCTACATAAAAATCATGTTTGATTGATCCACATGGCTGCGAAATGTACAGCTTTACCTTCTCTGCAAATTGATGCACAGTTAGAATTGTCAAAAATGGAGAACAGGCGGCTCCATACATGATGAACAGATGGCGGAAACCGATATTACCCTCTGGGAGCATATGTCCAGGAGAATTCTTGAAGGAACTAGCGGTCCAGCTGTAGTGGTTGACCCCCTTATAAGAGTTTCAGTGTCGTTATGGTTGTGCCCATATCGTGGGATTAAGTTAATCGAAAGGAAAGGAAAACATCATCATCGGAGGAAGCGAACCACCAGAGGGTTTCAAAACAAATATTACAATATTACAATTTATTCCGCTGCACAGGGGAGCGGGACAGCCCTGGAGAAAGGCCCTACACGTCCACCTCTTTTTAGACCTAACCTTCACAGACCTAACTGGTCAAATTGGAGTAGGCGAGAGTGAAGAACTTGTATATCTCCTCGGTATACATGGCTTACGATCGACTAACTCTACCAGAAATGTTAAAACATCTGACGCCCATCATTACTCCCAGAAAGGCCCATCTGTTGATAGGTTTTACCTCCAATGTGAGGCTTACTCTTCGGGGCATTTCAAAAATCAGCGAAAAGGTGCGACCCTCTTTGACTTTACTACTAATACAAATTTATCGTTGTGTAAAGACTCCTGGAAAAATGTATCGCTGTGTAAAGGCTTTTGGACGAAATCTCCTTGTGGGCTTAAGGGACAACTTTGGGGTCATTTCTCTTGACTGCGGTAGAGGTGTTACATGGACCTCGCATCAACTGGTATGAATGCGAGGCCTGAACTCAGTAAAAACGAGTACAAGTATCTTAGTCGCGGCGGGACTCTGATAGTGGTCTACAAACCACTCCGTGTCTAAAGATGGCTGTAGGATAATGCCTACATGGTAAATACTTACGTTGAACCTTCAGGACCTCCATATTACCGACCCATGAGTGATGATGATGTTTAGCCCAACGTCTCTTAGCAAAGCTGATCTCAAGCAACTCGTGCAAAAATGGAACGATCGCCTCGTGCAAGCCTCGTCTCAGCCTGTATTTACATAAATTAGAATTTTTGAAATCCGATTCTAATGAAAAAGGCTCTGTCAGTGGCAGTCGCCCCCCCCCCCCTCGTTTCTTTCTCGGTGCTAATAAGAGAAACAATTCTTGTTCGACAGTTTCGTGTTGATTGCGCATTGGGATCCTTCTGGGAATCGAGATACATCTAGATGTACTGCATGGTGCCTCTCTAAATCGGGACAAGATCACGTCTTGGGAAGAATCACCTGAGTGAAGAGCATACCTTAGTAATGCTTGGTACTACCAATGTTGATTCGCTAATGATTTCTTGCCAGTTTGGCGGGTGATTCGGTGATAAGACCTTGCTGTGAACCAGAGTCAGTCATTGCTTTTAGTGTCACCAATTCTTGGGAAGCATTTCTCACTTTCATGTGAGCCGTGGCCAGTAGCACCATCATGATCATTGACTTAAGTGGTCTGGTTTGTTTTTGTAAAAAATGCATACCGTGGTGTCGCAAACAGAGAGTGTGTTTACTATCTGTGTTTTCTTTTTGATGTCTAAAGCTCCCAATAACCTGAGGCGACTTGTTGGGAATTTAACAATTTGTCCAAGGCAGGTATCTCTTCAAAGGCCATACCCATTATCGCCGTCATTTCGATTCAATCTTTTAGTATATTTGAAGTATGTCGCAATGCGCTGAACTTGTGCTAATGCTACTTATGTTTGCTGAACGTTCAGCCGTCACTGTCCTATGATATAGTCGTATTCCAACTTTGCTACAGGTAATTTGTAGGACTTGGGGGAACAATATTATGCGATAGCACGTTTGCTTTTTTCTCTAGGAATTGGGGAGTCCTAAATCCGCATCCACTTGATCTTGGATTAGACCGAATGAAGGGTATCCTGTTCTCACTTTTTCCATAGACAAACGTCTCTTCTGCGGGCTTGGCATGCAAGTAATTAAAAAGAGCGGCCAAGATGCCTTACGATGAGGTAGCGTCTGATGAGTTAGCTCTGCCCTGACCGAAATCGTAAGCCATCCCTCTCTCTTATTTTCGATTATTTGGGTGTTAAACCCTAAAAGAGGTGTCGCTGGACTAAAAAGTTGCTCTGCATTTGGTCTGGTCCGACATCAAGTGAATGAGTTAGGATTCTTCAATCATTAAAGTAAAAATCCTAGTGCCTGGCAAGCTTTGGTCTGAACTCTGGTAGATTTACGATTGATATAACTTGAACTTGCGTTATGTTCTACCTACGAAGGGCTACTCCAAAGGAAGAGGGAAGTTCATTACTTGTCAAACTGTTTAAGAAGCATTTCCGCTGCTGCCCCATAGGTTTCATTATTGACGTCCATGTGCCGAATGGCAGGCGCTGCCTCTCCAAGGAAATCAGCCTTCCATTGCCGCACCTTCTTGACTGCAGACAATGACCCGCTTTTGACCACCTGAAAAGTCGATAAACATTGATAAGAATTTCCGCCGAATTTCAGGATTACTATTCCCTGAAGTTCAATCCTACCCCCTAGAGTTCTAAAAGCCAGTTTTATTTTGAAGATCTTTCAGAAATCAGTGTTTTTGCTCCTTCAAGCCGGATCAGGGACTAATTTTCCGCTCATGTGACAAAATCGATACTCACAATGTCCATCCGTCAATATCCTCCGGCCATAACAGTCCACATAACAAACAATTTGAAGACTAGGATTCGATATTTGTTGACGAACTTTTGACATTGAATTTCGGTAGTGACCTAGTAACCTTCAATGAACTTCGATTTTAAAAATAGCCTTGGGTGGAATTCAAGTGCCATCTCCCACCTGGCTTAAAGTCTTCAATGTTACAACTCTAGTTGACCTGATTTTAATGAGATATGCACTAAATGTTATACAATTAGGACGGGCTGCCATTATCGTTAGGACCATCATCAAGGCTCGCAGCTCCAACCTAGAATATTGTTCGTGTACTTATGTCCCCCGTCTGTACAGTTGTTGATAATGTTGACGACGATCTCTCACTCCGAAAGGGTACTTCATGCTTACATGTGTTCATCCACCCTACATCCACCACTGCATCAACAAGCTAAGTCTTCAGATTTTTTTTCCTGCACATTACAATGTGCAAAGCCACCACGAATTGTCATCATTCATGAGACTTCGCTAATATCCAGGCACGCGGGGACGAAAAATAGTGTGTGCGAATGAAGTCGCAGTTAAAGCAACGCCAGCATTATCAAGTGCACTTGAGCAACTATGAAGATATGTGTGCACATTATACACACAAGTGCATGCATCTGCGGGGGACAGTACCCCCACCCTAGTCACCTAAGGGTGTGTTCTGTTCCCACGCGTTGCATTTTCCAGGATTGCAATGGCTCAAGTGCTCCACCAGAACAAGATTTGAAATTAAAAATGGTAGTCCATTAATGAGGTGCAATCCCTATGTATGGCGGCCTATGAAAGTGGGGGACGTAGTAGGCGTAAAAAATAGAAACGAACCAAGGAAGCAAGAAATGATTTCATTATTTTCTGCTCTATGGGTTAGGATGGTATGAATGAAGCTTTGAGAACATGCGGGAGAATAAAATGCAAACCAAGTCACCCATAGAGGAAGTAAGTTGTGTTGAGGGTGAAGCTTTTCTACTTCGTTTATATTTAGTTTATACAATTTAGTTGAGTTGAATTATTTTTGAGGTCAGAGGTGAGCTCGGCTTCTTTGAATTCTCTTCCACTTTTCAAAACGACTCTCTTTGGTCTCGTAATTCTTTCAGCCACGGCAAAGGTATTTTAATTAACTTGTCCTACATGTCCTGGAGCTGAATTCTTTCGAACGTTTTCTCTCCAATTTCATTATCATGAATGGCGAGAGCTCAGGTCCCCCTCCACCAGGCTTATGGCCTATTCAAAGTAAATCTACACCTGAGTACAAGCGCATAACTACACCTAGATCCTCCCTCCCCATTCTTATTTGAATTCCTCCAAAGCATTCAGCATAATTTGAAATGTCATTAATACTCTACAGCAAGCAGGAAAGTGCTTCTATTGTAAGTCCCCATGTTCATTCAAAAAAGACCCAAATACCAAACAAATAAAGTTTCATTCCGCGTAATGTCCTGAATAAATATGAAATGCCCTTAAAAGGAAGGCACACATTGCAATCGCCATCCCCCCACAATGGAAGCTCACTTGATACAAATACATACGGAAGAAATATGGTATCCGTTTGCCCTTTCACCCCTTCTTTGGCACTCGGTGAACTATCATGTTTTTATTCAAATCCCAGATCCAATCCAATGTTGGCTGCCTATGAATTTTTGAAAAAGAGACTCCATTCCATTTCGTCTCGCTCCAATATATACCAAAGGACGAAGGCCTGATTCGCACATCAATGAAACATTCACATTTTTTTAACATATCAGTTGCGTTGAGTTCGTGGAAACATATTGAGGAGAGGGTTGCCATCCCTTCAAGCTTACTTACTACTATGTATGCCTAATGGTTGGGAAAACACCAAGCCTTGTGTTGGGAGTGAATCTGTCTGCCCTGATTGACAAACTCAATGTTTATGATTTTTTTATATGCCTGGGATTGAGTTTGATGGATGATTGTTTTTCGATTAAAGGTGAAAATTACTGTTAACCACTTCAAAATATCTGTATCTTTTTAACATGCGGTTGGTAAGTTTCGGAGGACACTACTAAATAGTTAACGGTGGTGAGAAAATTTGACACCCCCTGCTGTTCAGTGTCGCTTACTGAGAAGGACTCTGACCATGTTTTATCTAGATTTCACATCTGTTGCTCTTTCGATTATCTAATCTAGAAATCTAGTCATTAAAGGTTGTTTTATCTCATCGCTTTCAGGGGATGCTAGCCAATTTCACTCACTACTTTCTAGTTAGATGTTGGCCCTTGGGTGCGAATGTTTACATTCAGGACATTCGAGGCAGATCCGCGACACTAATATCACAGCGTCGTCAGCATACGCCACTATCTTCATCCCGCTACTGTCCAATATTCGGAAAATTTCGTTCACCACTATTAATCAGAGCACCGGAGAGTTGGCGCCACCCTGAGATGTGCGTCTGTTCACAGCTGTGGTCAAGTGGTTGCCTCCCAAATCCGACTGGATTATTCTGGTTCTTAGCATCGATATAGTCCTATGCGTGATATACCCCTCCAATCCAATACTGCTCAAGATTTCCTTGACGGCCTTGGTACTAATGTTGTTGAACGCTCCCTCTATATCCAAGAGGGCAGCCAGGGTATACTGTTTGTACCTCGTGGAGAGCTGTTTGTGGGATTTGCCTTTGAGGTATCCATGCTGGGACTTAAAGTAACACGTTCTCTACATAATCGCCCTTAAGTGGATGTCCAGAACACGTTCTAGGGCCTTCAACACGAAAGAAGTGAGGCTGATACAGCTCTTGTAAATCTCAACAAGCCAACTCTTTCCTGCTGCTTCTGTAGCATGATTGGCATTATGCCATCTGCACCCGGAGATTTAGAGAGTTTATAGCCCAGCCGATAGTATCCTCAGTAATTACCAATTTGATAGTCTTTTATGGCTGAGGACTGTGAGCCAGAACCTTGCTTGCAGGCTTCACAGTCCTCCTTCTTTAGACTTCAGACAGTCCTTGTAAGCTTGCCAATATTTATGCCTGTAGAAGACGTTGCAAAGTCCCTGGTCAGGTCCCTGAGACTGAAGAGATCTTCATTCCACGACGGTGACACAGTCTTTTTTTTTGCTTTATCTAGCAGGGCACTAGACTTTAAAGGAGAAATCGAATACCTTCTCCAGAGTCCCGACTTTTGACTACACTTCGTCTTTCGTGCCAATCTCCTGGGATCCTAAAGCGTTTGGAGACCTCTGCGGCGAAATTTAGGCTGAAAAGTATCTAACTATAATCTGAGAAGCATCTCTGGTCACACTCTCCAGTTCTCCATCCTAGGAATACCATTGTCGGTTAGTAGGGTCATATCAAGAACCTCCTCCCAGCTGACCCATTTTTCCGAGCGGGGGAAATGGAAGGTTGGTATACTGCCCTTGTTGCACACCGATAGAATTGTATTAATAATAAGGTCAAAGAATGACTCACCTTTCTCTTCGATTTCTGAGCATATGCCTTGCATTGCCTAGTAACGGATTGGGCTTCATTGTTGCTGTGGTGCTCGTCAAATGTTGTAGTTTTTCTGGCGGAGTTGATCGCTCATGAACCATGTAAGCCGAGGATATATATACACGTTCTTTGTAATCGCTGACTGGTTGTTGACCGCAAGTAGGTTGCTGGAACTCAAGTCCGGAGACAGAAAAGCGTGTAGAATCTTCCTCGTGAGGATACGTAGGTTTGCCCTGATCAACGTCTCCTGTGCTATAGAATAAATTATAATATTTGCTTTGGAGCCCTTTGATAGTTCGGTCGCCTCCGACCCAAGGCTCCTCTATTAGTGCGATGTCTATGTCTTCCTCTAGGCGTCCAGGAGATATTCAATGACCATCTCAGACAGCCAAGCCTAAACACTGGTCTACAACTCCGCGCTAGTTTGCACCCGACTGATGATGCCAGGGTAGTAATATTCGGTACATATTTTGTTTCAACTAGTCTCGCCATATGTGCTTGCAATTTGGATGTGAGTTTAAATTTCGAAATTTTTGATTGTTGTACCGCCTTTTTTCCTGGCTATGATCGACATTCAAACAGGATCCGAATATCACAGGATGGCTTGCTTTCAAAGCTATCCCCATTATTCGTTGAACTTACTCTTTCTTCGGTATTGTTATTATGCTATTGCTGGCTTTATGGTAAACTGAATGTTTACTTCAGCTCGAGATTAGTTTGCAATCCATAGTGAACACACCGGCGAAAACGCTGTGCCTAAACGGTCAGGGGAAATTGAGCTTTGAAAGCAAATAATGGCTTAAAACTTGATGATGATTTTCAGTGGAGTTCGAAATGAGTCAATGAATGACAGAGAAACAAATTTGAGGAGTTTTAAAAGGCCACCCATGAGCCACGCAGTCCATCCGGCTCTCTCGTTCGCTTTTGCCACTCATTTAGTGCACGCTGATGTCCTTCATGAGTAAGCACCTCGCTTGAATATTCTTCCTTAAAATTCTACACGGCGTTATGCTTCTTAGCAAGAAGGGCAATGGGGATCACTGGCGATCACGGTCGGCTCTGAAATAGTGCGATAGGCAAACGCAACCCACAAAGCTCCCCGTTTCTGTACTTACGCAAGGCGCTTATGATATACCTCCTTGTAAACAGCATCAGCCCACAACTCCGTTACGTTGAGCAAAATAAACTGCGCTGAACTCAGTAAAAAACGTCGCCCGCTAAGTGTAAGATCCTCAACGTTTGCCATTAGCCGACTTAAGGCTAAAACTCCAACTGCAGCCTTATCCGCAGCTGTTCGATTTGCGAAAAACTCCTTTTAAGTCGGATATTAATCCAAGGTACTTAACCATTGGTTTCACCTCGATTATTGACTCGCAGATCGATATGAGATGCAGGGTCGCGATTCTCTTTTTGGTCAGGTTGACTGCTTCGGTTTTTTCCAGCACAAAGTTGAAATTAGAGCAGTCATCCATCCGCTTGGACTTCGCACAACATGCCAAGTAGGCTTTCCATCTGTTTAGCATCAAATACCGCAACTTCATTGCATAATCGACCAGGAGCGACTCTTTTGGCATGTTCAATCTTAGCAGATAACTTTAAGAAGCGTTTGCTAACATTATGTCCTCCTCTCACCCTTTAGATTCTTGTAGAGCAGAGAGCAGTTTCTCAAATAATCAACCAGTCCCTCCGGCACGTGAAATATATTATTGTCTATTGTGCCTAGAATATCTTTCAATTTTACGTAAGGTATTTCTGACATAAAAGGGTAATGGGGAGTACCACCTGTTGAGCTCATAACTGAATCTACGACAGTGTCAGCTACGGCACTGCCACCCCTAGGAGTGCCTTCCAGCGCAGCTCCACTTGCTCTGAGAGTTTCTACAGTCCTCCCTGCATCCGGTACAGTTCGGTGTTAGATAAACGCTGATAAACGTTACCTCCAAACACCGAATCGAGACAAAGATATCCGCTTGGCCTTGCTCCAGAAAACTAAAGCGATCCGATCCCGAACCTAGATAGCAACGGTGCCCGATAAATCAGGGTGCTCGATCAGTTTTTTTCTCGGCAGCTGCGCGAGCAACTCATGGTACTGGCACTCTCTTGCATATTGATCTGTGGAACGCATTTCCAGTTCTTCTCTGGAAACTTACTGCAGTGTGTGCAACGCTCTCATCGGACGTAATGGGATCCCTGCATAGAACGTAAGGTCCTTTTAGTTGCAGGTATTCGCTTCATGACTTACCTGGGCGCATCTGCAGACTGCCCTCCTGTGTTTTTGATCCCGTTAATTTCTAGAAGTGATACCGATCCGTTCATTGGTTAACTCCGGACATTCGCGCTTGATGGCCTCTTCTACTTCGATCTTTTCTGTAAGGGAGTCAAGACCTCTTAATCGTTTCACAGAACACACGTTTAGTTGTCGTCTTCGGACCTAATTCGGCGGAGACCCCATAATCCTTAATTTTCCATCCTTCCTTAATCTTTCTCTGCTATTTACAGACTTGTCCTCTAAAGAATCTCGGCGACGTCTTTCGCAAAATTTTTGCCTTCCATCGACTTAATAAAAATATTTGGAGGTGTAGTCCTGTTTTGTCTCCCCACCTTTTTTTGAAGGGCTACACTATTCGTGTCTGTTTTCTGCCAGGCCTCCGCGTTGTTGCCTCTTACCCCTATTCGCCATCTTCTTTTGAGTCCTGGAAAGTATTAGGCCAAAATTTCCCTAAGATTCGTCTTCCTCGTTCCTCATTTTGCAGGTCTTCTTTATTTGGCTATGCACCTCCCATCCCATGTGTCATCCGGTATTTCAGCCATTGCTGCTCTTTTACTGTGCGCTGCGGCGAATGGCGCATTTTCGTGCTCCGCACAAACGCAGCCATCTCCTTCTCCGCTTCTGTCTTCGTTTCATGTTTTTTTGTCTCTATAAAAGTTTTACCAACGTATCTTGTGCAACGAAGAGGGCCGCATCATTTAGGAACAGGTATACCCTGAGGGCCAAAGGCAGTATATATATATATATATTTTTTTTGCTCGGACTTGAGAATCCTTTCTCTGAAGTCCAGCTTGACCACTTAAAATTTTAGCTTGACCAGAACCGTGAAGTCCATGCCGTGGGTTTGATAGGCCATGTGTTTGCGGAAAGAGGGGAAACACAAGCCATTACGTTTTTTCCGCTGATTGGATTTGGGACACAGAATCTGAACCAAATCTATGCGCTCTCGGTGACGACTACGACAACATACTTCAGCTTCATCGACAACTTCCTCAGAAACTGGAACACTTTCTCCAATCTTTTACGCAGTTTCAACGTGATAATATGTGATGACTCAGTTCTAATGGTTTACTTAATTCGAAATCGCCCTACCCTTAGATTCATTAGATATCTTACTTCCATAGGAAACTAACTATGCCTGATCTCGAAGACAGAGCTATTCCTCACATCTTAAAATTGTAAACTTTTTATCCGTTAGGCCTACTCGACTCAAGCTCATCCGAACGAAGTGAAAGAAAACCTTGATAGATTGGTTCTTTGGTTCAAAGTGCGTTTCCACCTAAGATTATACAGAAAGTCCTGGGGGGTTAACGTGAGTACCTGCCGTGAAGGCTTAATCCACGGTCCTCTTCGGATACGGACTGATTTTGGGACCACAATCAGAGCCCCGCCATGGAAGCACAGCGGTCCTGGTTTATACTGAGTGCAGGCTCAGCATTCATACTAGTGGATGTGAGGCCTATCTAACACCTCTGCCGCAACTAAGGAGTACGGCACTCGAGTTGTAGAGCGCAACTCCACGCTCGAGCTCCGAGGAGCTCTGCTCGTGATGTAGGCATAACCACAACCACCATTAAACTCCAACTAGGGGACCAACCCCAAATAACCGGGCCGAGAACACATCCTCCAGGAATTCTTCTGGAGCATATGCTCTCAGAGGGCCATCCCGGTTCCCATGGTACCAGATAACCTCCGGTGAGGCTTCGTGGCAGAGCCACTTCAGATGAGTCCCTTGCAGACTCGGGTCTGATCACCCTCCTCGAGTACGACCTAAGATTATACTGAAGGACGCAGGTCCTTTTATCTTTGGTTCCATTTATTCCAAAATAGCCAACAAAATATCTATTGAGATTTACTAACGGAAAGCGGCCGCTGTCATGAGTGTTTGTTAGAACAATACGAATACTGAACTCCTCCCGACTGATTAGGACACTGAAATCAATTCCACTCTTCTAGGATTAGACGCCGCAATAGACAAACTTCTCAGAGGTTAGGTTTATTACTTTTTTCAAGGTTTTTTAACATTTATCATGTGGAGAGCCGAGTTGTATCTCACAACTGGAGTCTTGCGAAATTGGTCATCTAGATCCCTCAACACCACCGAAAAACAACTGTCAAAGGTCTGTCGGCATGTACTTCTATGTACATGCATTACAAATGATATCCAAAGTTGACGCCGAAATCGGGGTCTTGAAAATGCCCCTTTATTGGGTGAAGCGCATCTCCTAAAGGAAACATGATCAACTTTCAAGAAAGTTCGATAATTTCATGATCTCAAATAATAGGCCTGGTAGAAAGATGTCTAATTCGTAACCATATTTCAACCACTATCAAAGTCAATTTGTCGGTGACCAGTACGGTTGTTAACTTAGTTTGTTGCACTCCTTTGTAAAACAATAAAACATACCACAAGACGATTTTCACTTGGATATACTTTGCAGCCATGAACCACTTCCGATCAGGATAGCATCGTCGGATGAGTTACTTCTGCCCAGGCCGAAACCGTCAGTTGGTCTTTTTAATAAACACGTTAACAAGGACAACGAAATCGAGGAACTGACACTAAATCCATTTGGCTATCGCGCCGTCGGTTCACTGTCTATCTGTCTGTCGCAAGGAATTTTCTCGGAGACGGTTCTAGCGACTCACACCAAATTTGGTGGAAAGGTGGGAACTGTTAACGCCCACACATACAGGGAGTTATCATATATAATTCCATGTCAAATATAAGGGGAGGGGGAGGGTCCCCCTGCATGCAAAAGCGGGATGTACATTTTTTTTTATCAAATATAGTCATGTGGGGTGTCAAATGAAAGGTCACGGTTAGTACTTTCTTAATTTTGACATTTGTTGGAAAGGTGGAAATTACGGGAGGTCGAAAGTGATCATTTCTTTAACGGACCTATTCTCAGAAACTACC
This sequence comes from Hermetia illucens, assembly GCF_905115235.1. NCBI lineage: Eukaryota > Metazoa > Arthropoda > Insecta > Diptera > Stratiomyidae > Hermetia > Hermetia illucens. The sequence continues at coordinate 160,131,656 of NC_051851.1, read as the reverse complement.
CAAATGAAAAATCTGAAAAAAATCAAGAGACTGCCGCTACATGATGCTTAGACTGCAAAATACCCTCCATACCGATATTTGTTCAAATAAAGTTAATAATAGTATATCCTTATAATTTTTAGCAGTTGGCTGCGAAACCCCCCTTAAGGTCATTCTTGCACCATGAGATTGTAACAATGTAGGGTATATAGAGCATGATTCTACCAAGTTTGGTGGAAATCGCACTATTACTAACAAACTTATAATAAGTCAAAGTTGTCGCATCTTTGCAAATTCAAGACTTTGAATGGCAATATCACCTGAATGTGGATATATGTCTCTATCTAAGAAATACACAAAACCATTCATACCTGAAGCGGCTTGCTTCCGGTTTCCCGACTTGTTTACCCTAAATGAGGAAAGTATATAAATCAATTGATTCCCATCCTATTCCAGATTGTGGAAAATCTACATCGAATTTCCTATAATATCTTCAGATTTTCCAAAAGGTAACACTTACCTTGACCACGTGCACCGAACACACATCGCAATCATATCTGACTGTTCCGTGGCCAAGGGTAGAAATTGAAATCCAAACGGAATCTTCAATATTCAATGAAATAAATTTTCCTCTCCTTAAGGAACAAATCCCCAATTTGTTGAAACTTGTATGGGCTCATGCCTGACACTCGTCGGAGCTCACATATTGCAATCAGGGCAGACGTTGGCTGTTTGCTTCCAAAAAGGCACACAACCCCCTTGATGCACATTTTTCTTTAGGGCTCAATAGATTACGTTTCCTAGTTGAAGGGTAGCATTTGCATAATTAGACGAGGAGGTATTTGCTGGAGTGCATAGTGCCTATGGTGGAAATGTGCGAATAAGAGGATAATTTGCTTGGAACTGGGATAAATTTGCCTAATTGCACTTGGCCTGATGCTGCTTTGATGTTAGCTGCCGGATCGAAAATGGAGTCAATTGAATATTCATGTGTTTGGGAAATGCATTTTAAGAATATGCTTGGGCGTACTTTTTTAGCAACCGTTTGAGCCAAGGGGATGTATGTGAATATGTGAAGAGTGGACGATATTTAATTTTTCAGTTTCATATTCAGTGTTGAAAACCTGATTTTTGAAATAGCAATAGAGAGAGTACTAGTTGAGCACTGAACTCACTCTCATTGGGGAAGAGTTGATTTTTATTGGGTACTAGAAAGTACTTTTAGAAATTGTAAATATCACCTTCAAATCGCATTCAAGCTCTAAAGGGAGAAAATAACATTTAGAAAAGGAGACAATCTCATCTGAACATGTAAAATCTAAGTAACAAACAATTAAGAACTATTTCAGTAACCCAAACTTGTACGATGCATTAGTGACGCAGGTGCTCTTTACATGGTTGGCCTAGTGTAAACGGCCAATTCGCTCAGTTTATTTTGGACTATTAAGAAAGGTTAAAAGGTACTAAGAAACCATTACATTAACATCAGAGCCTGGCACTGCTTAGTGCTGACTCTCTATTTTTTTCCGTAGAGGATCAGAATCTCCTCAACTTGGCACAAATGGTGAACTTTCACCATCCGGATTTAACGCCTGCCAAATAGTGCGAGTAAATTCGTCCCCACCGCGAGACTATCCAGAACAGGACCGCGTGTGTCACGCTACTAATTCCTTCTAGGTTCCTATGATTGGAAATCCAGGAGAAGGTGACTTAGAGCATGTCACCCAGGTGTTGTCTCTCTGTTCTACTGTATACTCTAAATTCGGCGCTGAATACAAATATCTCTTATTCCAGCTGGCCATCGTTCAAATCCTTAAGCTTGAAAAACTGACGGCGCAACGCCATCAAATAAGGTAACAATCTTGCACACACTAACACGGCTTACGACCCAGCATCCCTACTTGAAATTAATATTGGGATAAAAAGCATGACTTCAAAAAAAAGCGTTGGCAAACAATGATCTACTCCCCATAAAAGGAATCGGGGAGTACCAGGGCGCTAAACAATAGATCAGCTTTTCATCATAAAACAACTACCCCTAAGAGGTTGGGACTTCAACAAGGAAAACTATTCAATGTTCGCCAATTTCGAACATCACAGCAGAACCCACTTTTAATAAGGAATAGTCTCAAAAAGGGGAAGAGAGATGCTCCCAATGATCTTCTACTTAGCCCCCTCTTGCGGCAATATGCTTTTGTACTCTGACAAGCCAAGTGGTAGCAGACGCAAATCCGATGTCGGGTTGTTTCTGACAGTGAACACAAGACGTGACCTCTTGACCTGAGAGACAGGCTTCTAATTACTAGATTTCGGTCCAGGTTAAGAAGCATCACAATTGTACAATGCTACGCACCAACGGAGACTTCCGATGTAGTGGAGAAGAGTGATTTCTAGGAGCAATTAAATGCGATTTAAGGGAAGCTTCCTAAAGGTGACATTGTGATCTTGATGAGTGACCTAAATGCCAAGGTATGATAAAACAACACCTTGCGCGGATATGAGATGAGAGAGCACGGTTTTGACGACTGGAACGTAACGTGGAAGGTTAGTGGATTTCTGCAACTACCACCGATGACGAGGATTGGTGGCACAGGGTCTGCCATAAAGTTAGTTGGGTTTCAACTGATCGACGTCGTACGAACAATTAGATTGACTACTTCGCGATCAGCAGTAGATTTAGGAGTTATATTCTGGATGTGCATAACTAGATAGTCGCTGACATCGGCGTCGAAAGGGCGCTTACGTTTGCTGGTCTGCTCTGTCCGCTACTCTCGCAGGGTTCGGAGCTGTGACCCCTTAAGTTTCACATTGACCGCTTGTACAACCCAGTTGTCGCTCGACAATGAGAGAGCTATCTTGCTGTTCATGCGGCTGAATCTACTGAATAACGCGACTAAAAATATCGATGTACATTGGGCCGTCATCAGAAATGCTCTTTTCTCGGTTGCTGCACAGGTAGTCGGCTATGTCTCGAAAGGAAGTCATAAGATCTAGCTGACTGCGTAGTCGTGGACATGGATCAATGAACAGAAGGGGTTGAAAGCTCTTTAGCCCGCTGCGGGTGATGGCGAGCGTGACGTGCTCGGACTCCAATACCGAGCGTAATCCCGAGAAGTTCAACGTAGTGTACGCCATGACAAAAGGGAATTTGCTATTACCCAGGTCAAAGAAGCGGAAGATGCCGCAGATCGCAATGATTTCAGAACTGTATACCACATCACGAAACAGCTTACATTTGGTCGCAAATCTTTCGATGGTCCTGTGAAGAGCGTTGACTGTCGACTTCTCATTCACTATGATGAGCAACTGACAACACGGGAAGAACATTTACCAGGGTCCTTAACCGTACTACATCTGGTGAGTTTCCTTCCCCTGTGGATGGAATGACTTGTCACCGTAATATGAGGATACGAACTGTTCCTCAAAGCAGTCTTCTGTTTCATTTCCACCATCAATACACTCATTCGATAGTATGAACATGGAGAGTATTTGGAGTGCTTTACGTAGGACTGGCATTCCGGAGAAACTAAACTAACTAAAATAGCTATTATCAGAGCGAGATAATAATAATAATAATGGTTGGCGTAACAATCCATACTGGATCAGGGCCTTGAAGTGTGTTAGAGCACTTCATTCAAGACCGTAACGGTACACTAGGAGGCAATGTGGTCAGCATTGCGCTCGCCCGAGATTATTACCCTGATCTGACTCAGGTACTCATTCACAGCTGAGTCGACTGGTATCCGACGTCAAATCACGATACAAATTCCGCTGCCACCAGTGAGATTTGAACCGCTACCTTCTGTACGACAGCCTTGCGCTCTAACCACTCAGCTATCCGGACACTCAGAGCGAGATATGATGGCGCAAAATATCGCGTGCGGTACCGAGGTAAAATCTCAGAGGATTTTGTGGTCCGCCAGGGTTGAAGCCTGTCACCAACATTATTTCTTCTTGTTATCGGCGGCGTTCTTCATAGACATGGAGGAATTCAATGGACGATGACATCCTTCTTCAAGCACCTGAACAACGCTGATGACATCTGTTTGTACTCTCACCGGGTTATGGATCTTGCCCAAACGGCTCCGGATTTAGAAAGAGAGGCAAGTGTAATTGGACTGAAGATAAACACCAAGAAAGCCAAGGTTCTCAGTCTGATGGGTCATCGCACTCTCCCTATCGGCATTAATGGGCAGAGCATCGAAAGCGTCGATTAATTTAAATATCTAGGAATCGTGGTTTTTGCCGAAGGTGGCGCCGAACTAGATGTTACTCGACACATTAACAGCGCTAGATCCGTTTTCGCTACCCCTGTCTGGAAATGCAAATATCTCAAAACTGAAATCAAGTTCAGACTGTTCTGTGCTAGTGCTCTTTCTGTATTGCTATATGGGAATAGCCCTGGAAAGTGAACTCCACTGTGACTCAGAAACTCCAAGCTTTCGTCAATACCTACCTGCAGCGTATCATCGGAGCACGTTGGCCTGACACTATCTCAAACGAAGAACTTGGTCAGCGCACAAGCTTGGTACGGTACGTTGGCTTGATATCCGGTTTGTTGAGTGGCTCCTGCACAGACATTAGGTTTGACTAAAGAGAAGAAAATGGCTCCAAAACTATATTTATGTGACTTTCGGTTAATGGCTCAACGCGGCGTCTCTCTGACGTGTCTATTCCATATCGCCAAGATGCTACTAGAACCACCATTGGGTTAAAAATTGTCCGTACGGTACACTTTTTGTATGATTGTGACTATATTGGCCGACAAAAATAATGAATGGTTTGTCGATTCCGTCTCTTCTTTGTTTGTCTGCGAATGTTTACTGATGACGCTACTGCAGCTTTTCCAAGGTCGAGTCTGCCGTTTCGGCGGTTGTCCGTTCTCCCGACGGTAAAAAAACTTTTTGTGTCTACATTGCTGGGTCGCGACTTGAATCTTAAGTTGGTGCCCTAACCTAAAGGAATTGAACCATCTGAAAAAGCAACTTAAAAATTTTTAGGAAGTAAAGAAATTAGTAGAATTATAAAACACGCAACTGACAATCATTATGAGTATACTCAAGAGAAATGAGATGACTATTTATAGGAACACATTTCGTTGGTGAGCTCAGCCAAATCTATTAGGCTTGAAAGAGACGACAAAAGGGGAATAACTCTCCAAGTGGTAAGAAGTCTTCGAATCCATCCGCGACGTTGAGAAATCAGGTCGTGGTGGAGGCAGGAATTTTGAAGGCCTCACCTAATTCATATTCTCCCACGGGGAAATCTGTGGAGGACAGGCTCTCCACTTCAGTGGAAAACCTACACTCGGTGTCTACGGCGCGATCAGCCAAAAAGGATAGTACAGCAACCCCCTTAATGAGAGGAAGTGGAAATCTAACTACGGCCGGCTTGTTGGTGACACTGTCGCCTAACTCTTCTAAAATACAGGAGAGGAAGGCTCGGCAGAAGGAAACTTTCGCCGCAAAGGATAAAGGACTACAGGCTTGCCTATCAAAACCTTCTCCTTCACCAGCACCCGGAAAAAAACGGAAGAAAGGGAAGTTGGTAATGTGGAGGCAACTGGTCTAACACCTGTATGTGAAAACAGATCCATGCAGCCAACGACAACAGAAGGCACTGCGAAAGAAGGCGAAGTTTCTTGGGAATGAGGACATGGATTTTGCTACACCACCTAGTGTGGCGATATCCAGAGAAATCAGACGTAAGAAAATGGAAGGTGAGGACAAGCTGGTAGCCTCGGTGAGATCCACACTGAATGCAGCAGGCTTTTCAGTTAGTGGCAGCTTTCATATTAGACTGCACTTATGGCTAGAAACATAAGAACTAGTCAAATCAACCGGCAGCATGCCAAAGCTTCTTCCTATCTACGGGCGGCAAAGCTAGCAAATTTACAGGACTGTCCTTATATATTTCTGGTTCAAGAGCCATGGGTTCGTTTTAACAGAATCTGTGGTATTGGATCAGTCAAGGAGACTAGGATCTTCTTCGATGAAAGATCCTGAAGACCGAAGGCCTGCGTTCTGATGTGAAAATTATTAGAGGCAACCATGCTAAGACAATTCTGTTCCCAGGACCTTGTTCCGGATAACTACAATACCAGGTTAATGGTAAGAGAAGAAACGTCATACGTTGGTGGGGGCAAGAAGAAGTGAAGTAATATACCTAACAATCTGCACTTCAAAGCTGTTAGAGTTGATTAGAAACTGGCGAGTGCTAGATGAAGTTTCACTCTCAGATCACCATTACTTAGAATTTAGTTTAACTATTGCAGGCGAACAGCCTGTAATACAAAGACGGAATCCTAGGAAAACGGATTGAGCAAAGTTCAATGAACTTCTTGGTGACAAAGTGGAACTCCTTATGTGACTAAAGACTCGTTTGGTGATAGAAGATCAATTGAAAACTCTGAATCCCAGACTTCTAGATTGCTTTGAAGAGGCTTGTCGTATTTTCCGAGCATGGATGGCATCTATCCAGCGATGCTACAGGAAAGTATATAGCACTTAGAGCATCTTCAAAGAAATATTTTTCGAGGATGTCTTGCTCTGGGCTACGTGCCTTCCTCTTGGCAGAAGCTGAAGGTAGTCTTGATACCAAAGCCTGGGAAAGATTTATAGAAATCCAAACAACTTCAGGCATATCAGTCTAACATCATTTTCGCTGAAATGTCTGCAGTGACTGGTTGAGCGTCACATTCGCGGCAAGGCCCCTTAAATGAAAGCCAACGTACTTACCAACGTGTAAAGTCCTATGAATCTCCTCATCATTCTTTGATTTCAAAGATAGAGGATGCAACTCTGAAGGGTGAGTATGCGATGGAGGTGTTCGCGGACATTGATAGCGCTTTTGACTGTGTGCCCTTCCAAAAGCTCTGTGAGGCCGCCAGAGAGCATTGTGTTGACGAAACTCTAATAAAGTGAATCCACGCTATGCTATCGCAGAGATTCCTGTGTGTTGAAGTGGATGTTGTTCGCTACCTAACAACGTAAGCGACGAAAGGCTGCTCTCAAAGAGGTGCGCTATCGCCACTTCTGTGTAGTATCCTGATCAACTCACTACTATGCGAATGGCATAATTTGCCAGTACACGTTCAAGCTTATGCGGATGACGTGGCTGTGCTGGCTGTTAGTCGAGATCTCGGAATGCTGTGTAGAAATACACAACGCGCCGTTGATTTAATTGACAGTTGGTCTCTCAGGCATGGACTTTCAGTAAATCCAAATAAAACCACAATGGTTTTATTTCCAAAACGGAGGAAACTGAATGGTCTTTGCCTTCCAGAGATGAGGAGTACAACCCTCAACCCTTCAACTCTCCGAAGAAGTGAAATATATGGGAGTTATTCTAGATAAGAAGGTTATTTTGAACAAATATGTAGAGATAAAGATGAAACTAGCTCTCACAGCGTATGGGCTGTGTAGGCGGACCTTTGTCTCGACATGGGGACTTAGGCCTCAGGTAGTTATGTGAATATATGTTGCTATCATTAGGCCGATGTTGACTTACGCATCCACAGTGTGCTGGGCTTAGGTGAAAAAGAAGAATTTTCGGTGCAAACTAGCCACCCTGCAAAGAACTGTGTAGGTATCACCGGTGCCATGAGCAGGACATCCGGCGTAGCTCTGAATTGCATTACCCAATTTGCAGCCCGTGGATTTTTTTATTCAGAGCACTGCAATGAGAGCAGCTCATAGACTAATTCGATTAGATCTATGGGAAAACAATGGCGAGGGGGGGGGGCACAGAGCATTGGGAGAGTCATTGGGAGAACTGAATATAGTTTTCGGAGTGCCTTCTGATTCTCAGATCCCCATGCATCTGTTTGGTAGGAGATATGATGTTATCTTGAAACGGAGAGAAAACTAGGACGAACCAGAAAAATGTGTGTCAGGATGTACTGACGTCTTCTACACCGATGGCTCAAAAACAGAAAATGGTTGTGGAGCAGGAGTCTACCTCTCCTTTGGGACAATACAAAACGGCCCATCGCAATTTGTAGCGATAGTCAAGCTGCATTGAAGGCGCTGAGTAGTACTTTGATGAGTTCAAAAATCGTTCAGGAATGTAGAAACCGATTGAATTCTGTTTCTGGATTCAATACGGTGGATTTACTTTGGGTAACTGGTCATTGCGGTGTAGAGGGAAATGAAATCTCGGATGCCTTAGCAAAAGAGGCTTCAACTTTCCCCACGCTCGGACCGGAACTTGCAATTGGGGTGTCGGTAGCATTGGCTGATGCTGCTATCAAAAAATGGGATCAAGGTCCCGAAAATGGCAGGTGGCAAAGCCTTAACGCTACTAGACAGACCAAACTTTTCCTGTCAGAACCAAACAAACATACTGCAAAGTTTATCCTGTTGCAAAGCAGGAAGACATGCAGAAGTACTGTGGGCATTCTGACTGGCCATAATTCACTAGCTGAGCATATGTTCAGAATAGGAATTATCCAAGATGATACGTGTCCATCCTGTAATGAGGAAGCGGAATCTACGGAACATTTTCTATGTGAGTACCCCCTATAGACACATCAGACATCAGATTTTTGGTGCTTATGTGGTCTAACTACAGCGGGTAGCATCACATCCCCTAACGCAAATCCTGCGATACCTAAACGAATCCGGGATATTCCGTTAGACGAGGGAGTCGAGTAAAATGTGCCACTAAGGTCTGAGTGCTCAGAGGCTTTGCCTGACTAAGAAAACTTGAGAAAACTAAGGGATCGGCTCAAGTACTGGAAAAATGAAGAAGCTGAGTAAGAACCATGATCAAATATGCTTTTATAATTCCACTAGTGCAAAAATTGTTTAAGTATAATTTAGTTTCTCCCCCATTATGGAGGCAATTATGCTTAAAATCCTACATGAATAGATTTTGCTTAATCAGAATAATTCGATGCCGTACCTTTGCAGTAATAAAGAATCGGAGAACTCTTTTTACTGAAAAAAAATCCTTAGAGAACACTTTGTTCTGCACCCAACCACATCGAATCACATATGCTCTGGAAAACTTTGAACATGCATGAATAAAACTCTGAATTGCATTTGACTTAATTCACCGATAAGAGCCTTCTGAAAAGACGATGGCAACGTCTGATTCTAATTTACAGGCATCGCGAGACTTTCAAACTTAGTGATTTATTAAGTCCACCGACAAAGCGACGGAATGCCTCACATACCTACGCGAATTGGGTTTAGGCAGGTAAATTTACATCCCCAAGGAGTACCTTCATGCATTAGACTTTCCAACCTTTACAACGTCATTGCATGAATGCAACGAATATTTCCCAGAGATTAGCATTACTTCCATACTCCCTTCCGTCATGTTCCTGTTGAACTTTCCCTAGCTCCACATTGTCCTTGACTTTGCCTTTTTGATTGTGTCGCCGAATGCAAATAAATCTGTATTGCTAGCTATAATGACCCAGTGACTTTCTAGACTTTCTAGAGTTTCCCATTTTCAATGGAAAACTGCCGCTACCTTGGAAAATGCCTACAAGCTAGAACAGCATCATATTCCAGGTTGGTGCACATTTTGTATTCACCCCATTCTTGCTATCAGCATTTTTTCTACTTCCACGCCTTGGAAAAAAGAGAAAAATTAAACACTCTAATAGTATTACATTTTCCAGGTTGTGATTGTATGTGAGGCAAGAGTTTCCGATTTTTATCTTAGTTGATTCAGCATTCATTAACGTAAAATGTGCTCGGAAATTGGAGAGAAATATTTGCATAAATTATGAAAGAAGCTCTTCGGGAGGACGTCTGCGAACACGGAAAATTCAAATTCTGAATTAGTATCCTTTTGGGCGTGGAGCTTTGGGTGGAAGAGATATGATGTGGAGCTTAGATCCGTGGAATGAAGTATGTCATTCAAAAGTGAGAAGAAAGAATAAAAAATGCATTCATTAAATCATGAATGCATTTTATGTCCTTTCCGAGAGTGTCTATCGAGTCCACTCTGTTCGCAATATCTCAAAGGAAAATCAGGTCACGATGACAAGTTCACTTCAATTTAATTTAATTAATGAGATACCCCAGCCTTGTTGATCAAAGAGTGTCGCATAATCATCATTATTCCACACTCGACACATGTGTGCATGGCAGATATTATAGAAGCCATTTTGCCACGGAAAAGTACCTGTTGATTTTCGTTTGAAATGATGAAACCCAATTTCAGCCAATCGCTTGTTTTGAAGTCTGAGCGTGAACCTCCCGCTACTCAGTGGAAGGACATGATTGAAATGGTTGACCTTGCTGGCATTTCCATGAGGTCATCATGTTGTCGATAATGGCTACACAAGCACTCAGTTCATATATAAGCCCACCCTAGCCTGAATGGCATTATATGGCGAATAGAGCCATGGATGAGAAAGGAAGTACTCGTCAGCTAGTCAGTAACTCAGGGCTCACACGAAGCCATGCCACGTACACAATTCAAACAACATAACTATGAGCTATGGAGCATACCAACCCCATCCTGCTTTGTTAAATTCCGCGTCGTCCGTGCTTGGCCCTCGTTTCATTCATTTCCTCTGTCTGCTTTCACCCGTTTTGAGCCTTGGAGGTGTTTTTCGACACCACACATATGAGACCGTTCATATGGAATATATATATATATATTTGCCAAATTAGCACACTTTCAGTTTGTAGTTGTAGTTAGGAACTGTGACAGAGTATTTCGGCTTTGTTGATATTAAGGGGCGCATTCATGTTTATTGATCGTTGCTTGGGGTTAGTTGTCTTTGCATGAGTCCTGGATGTAATGATTCGGCATTGATTTGTTTAGAATTGCTGTTGACTTTTGCGAGGAGCTACGATTAGTTAAGGTCAGGTCATCCTCATTATTGTTTTCTTTCTCAGTAGCCTTGGGAAAGCTATAGAGAATGGTTCATATTAAGAAAACCCCTAACGACCCTCGAATGATGCTTAAAGTGCATTGTAGAGTGAAGCGTTTTTCAGAAGGGCACTTGTAATATTTGGTCAACTTTTTAATAAAGCACAGGTGTAGCGGCTAACAGTATCTAAATATCCTTCTACTCACCCTAGAAATTGCCTCCTTCTCTTCCAATTAAACAAGTTTTCTGTGGGCTGTTCGACCGCCAACTTTTAAAATACTTAGGGGAGTCGCCGTCATCCGCCCTGATCTAAATGGATTGTTGCGCAAACGATTATTATTATTTTCGAGTTATCACAATCTCGGCAGATGCCGGATTTTACCCAATGCTAGCACTAAGTGCCAAGCATTTAGGCTCGGACGATCCTATCTACTTAAAAACTGAAGGGGCGCTGGTGGTGATGGCCGGTGGTAAGTCAATGGGAGAATCCATCGACAACTCCCCGCAACATCGAGCACGTATGCAGAATGGTTTGAACCAGACTGTGCGAAAATCCCAGGACATCAACGGAAGCCGCGAGGGATTTAGGTACAATACTTATAGCTCACAATATTATAGGAATTACAACCACTCGCTCGTGATGCCAAATTTCTTTGATTTCCCGAGCCAGTGGCTCATAGTTTACCTTCTTCTCCGCGTATTTCCATTCAATGTTGCTGTTATGGGAAATAGCAACATCTTTTATATACGCGGTGCGACTCGTCTTGTCAACTAACACTACGTCAGACTTGTTATGTAGAGTATGACGATCAGTCAGAACTTGCCGGTCCCAATACGTGCTATAAGCAGAACTATCCAGTACTGCTTGCAGCTCATATAGGTAAACCAGACTTGTTCCCGTGATCAGCCCATGCTTGTATGCAAGGTTTTGATAGATAACCTTACATACAGCATTACGCCTGGTGATGTACTGCACTGGTGCCATAACAGTACAGCCAGAAATAAGATCCAAAGACAATTCACGTACTACCGTGTATTGCCTTCGATTTTCATTCATCGATCCGCTCTTGGTCCGATTTCACCCCACTCAGAGGATTGAAAGATCGATCCTTCAAGTTAAGTGGAGTTAGTCCACAGTCTGCCTTACAGACAGCGGCATGCAAAGGACTCGCCTGCTCTTTGCTCACCCCACTCAGAGGATTGAAAGATCCTTCAAGTTGAATGGAGTCAGTCCACAGTCTGCCTTATACACAGCCTGCTCTTTGCTGTACAAATAAGCGAGCAGCGAATTGACTTGGCGATGATGTTTTGCCGCCACGTCAACCATGCCCCTACCTCCGATGTTCATCCACTCCACGGCAGAGTTTGGAGGATGCATTCAGAATATGGACATGGTTGTCCGTATCCGCAGCTGAACGTTTTGCAGATCGGTCTTCGTCCACGGAAAAATTCCTCGTATACATTCAATGCGCTTATCTTAATCTTCCCCCAGAAATGCGATTTCAGCACCAGCTTCAAACATCGTAGGAATTCGGACAGCAGAGCATCCTTCAGATCAACTCGAGCATGGGTTCCTTGCAGCATTCCTAGGTACTTGTAGAAGTCTGTGTCGGTCACAGCTTCAATGTCGAGGTCACCAATGCTATGTCTGGCATGCGGTCCGTGATGACCTTTGCGGATGGCTTGGATTCGACACTTGTCTAATCCAAACTCCATCCGAATATCACGGCTGAACATGTCTCTTATTCGGAACAGACTTCTAAGATGGCCGTCAGCATTCAGCTTGATGTCATCTAAATACATCAAGTGTGTTAGTTCGCACTTAGCATGTAGGCCAAACAATGCCCTCTAGCATCATTCAGCAGCCATGAAAGGGGGTTCAGTGCCATACAAAACCAAATAAGACTCAACGATTCCCCCTGGAAGATGAACCTCCGTTTACGGAGATGTACACACTGATAAGGTGGTATGTCACCCTTCCATGACTGTCGCCGAAAACTTTATTGGTTTCGGATCAATTCGATACGGATGTAGGACATCGATTAGCCAGGTATGCGGGGCGCTATCGAAAGCCTTGGCATAATCGATATAGCAACTAAAGAGGTTTCTTTGGTCTCTAGTTGCTTGTTCTACAACTACCGAATCGATAATGGGTTGCTCTTTGCAACTCCTTCGCTCAACTCGGCGTATTGGCATGGCAGGTGCCTTCAGTAGTGATCCACTCAGCACGCTCAGCATCCTGAATTTCAACTACGGGTGTCTCACTGGGGATGGCATAGTTTCTAAAACCCTCTGCATTTTTCACCCGTCTGTTGGCATTGCCAATGCTGATCTGAATCAGTCTAGCAATGTCCTGCCTTAGTGAGTCCCACCAACGTTCCAGACGAATCTTCCATGGTGGATCTCTTTGGTCACTCAAACCAATAACACGAAAGCGAATCTTCTGACCGTGCAATCTGATAGCCGCAACTGCACAACAATGCACAAGTGATTGTAGTTGCAGCAGCGACTAATCAGCACACAGCCGAGAAGCAATCTCATCACTGATTTGAGATAGAATTCCCGCAGTTGCTAGAGATGCATAGAGCATGGGAATACCTGGTCTATGCAAAGGATCCATTTCCGAGAATTCTATATACGCTTTTTGGAATTCGTACCGAACCTCAGCAGAAACCTCAGCTCAGCTTCGGCGAGTACGCGAACACGTACTTGACGCTCCTTGATGATGGCCGGGATTGTGTCGCTGAAAGTTATAAAGTGGTACTGGTCTGATGAAGAGGTTCATATCTTCAGTCCACTTCATCCGTTGCCTACGCGAACCTACTAAAGTGGTCGCCCCAGATTGTCGCGAAGCAGCTGCGACAGGCGGAGGAATGCTCCTGGTCTTCATGGTGCCTAGACGTCGGACCACCCTATTGCTAGCGGTTTCGACGCCATGTTGTCCATTACTGGAGTCCGACCCAATCACGAAGTCAGACGACTCCCGCCGGTTATCCATACCGGACCTTAAATTCCTTCTTCTTTTCATATATTGATTTGCATGTTATACCTAACTGCCAGGTATGGGGATAGCTTGCTCAGTGAGTAGTCTGCAAGACTGCAAAGTTCATGCACTTTCCTAACCTACCCCCTGAGACGCTGCGGTCGCGTACAGCCATTCAGACTGAAGCTATCCATCCCTTCTCCTTTCACAACCGGCCTTGGAACCGGCTAAGGCTACTATGGCTCAGTTTATCTCTATCTGCGAGATACCTAGATAATTCTCGGCCATTGAAACTCATATTGACTTTGTTTTCATTTATTTTTCAGTGACGCTTTGGCCGGCTTTTTGTCTTTCCATTTAGTTTGCCCAACAAAAACATCTCAAAAGTATGAACTCCATTGCAAATTTTTATCTGACTAACACGACCGATTTTTAAATAGATTGCTAGTAAATAACTTCTCAATTTTAGTTAAATAAGACATGCTCTAAATATCTGAAACATTTTTCATTGTAATTGTAGTTCTGTAAGTTCTGTGATAATAATAATAATAACAAAATACGTAAAGTTAAGAATATACATATTTTTAAGAAAGATACAAATTGTAAATTAAGGTTGTCGTATAACACTATTGAACTACCAAGCCAAATAGCTTAAACCGTTTGCTTTTATATATAATATATAAATTATAAAATGAAATAAGTCTATCAGGAAACTATACCATATCCAGATATTATCTTTCTAAAATTGGCGTCCAATATGGGATATAATTGATATCTGAAAAATTACTTTTGGTACCGTAAAGTGATGAACATACTTCCACATATTAGTCACCAAATATAAGCTGCCTGCAAATTTATCATACGATTGGGTTGTTCAGAAATTAATTTTCCCTTTTTAAGGTTTTGTGTAAAGCAAAACCTTATTAAAATCGGTGTACCGGTTTAACAACCTGTAAGTCCAATGATCCTTTTCTGACTGGTCCCATCGCTCTTGCCATCTGCTTATGGATCTCTCCCTTTCGGCTGTTTTCATCTGCAATAAGGGTGAGATGAACCAGGTGTTATATATATTCATCATTTCGGTAGCCAAGATGCCAATTGGCGTCATTCCCGAGATGACGAACGTTGCATCATCCGAAACGGTCCTAAAGACAGAACACACCCTTAAGGATGTTTTTTTGTAAACCGTAATCAGTTAATGTGTATTGGTTAAAAGCTGCAGTGCTTTTTCCCAAAACTGGGACTGCATACAGCATGATAGAGCTCACCACCCTGGCTATGAGCAGCCTGCAAGTATGCCGCGATCGTCCTACGTTCGGCATCATCGTTCCCAGAGCCATACCCGTGGTGGGTGCTTCTTCGCAAGTATGCTCTATGTGCTGCTTAAAATTGAGTTTCCCGTCTATCATCACCCCCAAGAATTTGATGGCCGGCTTAGAGGTGATGATACGATTCCCGGTTCGAATGCAGGCGTAATTTCTGTTGCGGTGCTTAGTGATCAGGACCGCTTCGGTCTTTTCTTCTGCGAGTGCCAGTCCAGCACTCTTCAACCAAGTCCTAACAACACTTTCGTATAAGGTTCCAATTGGCCGAGGTGAATGTATTCCTCATATCTAGGGTCACCACCACACAATATTTGCTGGTACAACCCCTTCCGTGAATTGCATTTTCGGCTAAGCCAGTAATCATTTTGATGGCATCAATGGTGCTGTCGATCTGAAAGGTCCCCTTGGCTCTCGATAATCTATTATAAATTGTCCTCCACAACAATCGTCCATAAGGTCATCAGTGGCAGCGCACATAGTCGAAGAAGCCCATATCATTCAACGCGATAACCTTGAGCTCTTGAGGCATACAAACCGAACGACAACTTTGGACCCTTGGGAAAGTCTAGAAATTCTGAGAGAAGACGCGACGCGGTTATTAAATACAGATTCCGGTAATTGCCCCTCAAAATTAATAAGACTTGCCGCGGTAATTAATAGATAATTAAGTTAATAATTTAATGTTTTTTCTTTTTTCTTTCTTGGTAAAAGTAATTTAGGTATTATTATTATTCTGTTAAGGGAAAGTCGCACCGCGTCCTTGAAGAACTATTGTGCCCCTTTTACTGGTTATAGTGTACCTGTTGATCATAGTATCTCAAGCAGGCCTGTAACCGTTAGGAACTTTAGTATGTTCCCCACTTCCAGAAGTTTCAGCTTTGCATCTGGTATTAAGTGTTCTCCCAGATGTATCGACCTACTTTGCACAAGTGCCGGACACTGTCCTAGGACGTGCATAGAAGTTTCGTCCTCCTCCTCACAGAACCTGCAAGCAGTGTCCGTAGATATCCCTAGCTTCCCTAGGTGATAGTTCAGCCGACAATGACCAGTGAGAATTCCCACTATGATTCGGAGGTTCTTTTTGGTGAGGTTTAAGCAATCCTTTGTGCGCATGGGTTCGTATACCCCAATAAGCACCCTGGACTGCTCCATCCCTGGTAGGCCCGCCCAATATAGTTCCCTCAACCGTTTCTCTTCGTTTCTTAGATTAATAGCCATGAAACCGTTTCCGATTCCACAGAAGGGTTCTGGCCCGTGTAAAGGCATCCCTGCTCCCTTCTTGGCTAGTTCATCCGCTGCCTCATTGCCTTCCAACCCAGCATGGCCTGGAACCCAAAGTATCCAGACCTTGTTGGACGAGCCCAGTGTATTCAGTCTCTCAAGGCATTCCCATACTAGTTTAGAGTTCACCTGGTTGGACCTAAGTGCCTTGATCGCTGCTTGGCTATCAGTGAGAATAGCTATGTTCTGCCCCCTGTAGTTCGTTTGCAGATTAAAGGAGGCACATTTGTCTATGGCGTAAATTTCCGCCTGGAATATGCTAGTGTACCTGCCCATTGGCTCAAAGTACATTTTGCTTGGACCAATGACACCGGCAGCCGCTCCCTCTGCTGTGAGGGATCCGTCAGTGTATCAAGTAATCAATTGCTGGTTTAAGCCGTATGTCGCAGTCAAGCTCTCCCAGTTTGCCTTGTTACTCCAACGTGTTTCAAACTTCTTATAGAAGTGAAACCTCGTTGTCCTGTTGTCCCTCGATATCAGTAATTCCGGATACCGCCTAGAAAGAATATCGATCTTCCTTCGATTTAGGCAGCTCCCCGCCTCACTCATACTACCGGCCATCCTGAATATTGATCTCCTTGCCTGCATCTGTATGTGCAGATGGAGAGGGGTTAATCCCAGAAGGACCTCCAGGGATACCGTTGGGCATTTCCTCATTGCCCCACCGATACACATGAAAGCCAGCCTTTGAAGCTTATGTAATTCCCTGCCTTGTGTGCTGAGTTGGGTTCTTTCTGCCCAGATTACCGCTCCATAGGTAATCATTGGCCTTACTATTGCAGTATATATCCAAAGTAGTATCTTCGGGCTGCAACCCCATTTTTTTCCTGCTATGGATCTGCAAGTCATCAGAGCCCTCGTGGCTTTTCGACAAGTGTTTCTGACATGTGTCTTCCAGAGTAATTTTTGGTCTAGCGTGATTCCCAAATATTTGACCTCTCACCTCCATATCATGTAATGTTATGGCTTTCAGGTGATCCAGTTTACGCCTCCTAGTGAATGGTACTATGGTGGTTTTGGTTGGGTTGATCCGCAGTCCCACCTTCCTGCATCAGGCACTAGTAACCCTTAATCCAGTTTAGATTCTATCACATAGGGTATCTTCATATTTGCCCCTACAGATTAGAACAATGTCGTCCGCGTAGCCCTGGACTTGTATTCCAGTATTAGTTAACACGTCCAGGAGTTCATCCACTACCATGCTCCACATCAGCGGCGATAGTACTCCACCCTGTGGATAGCCTTGAGTGGTGTTCATGATAATAGAATTTGTACCTGTTTGTACCTCTATTTGTCTGCTTTCTAGCATTTTGCCCATCCAGAGTGTCAGGGTATTTCCCACTCCTTTGCGGCTCTGAGCATTCTGTATTTCTGTGTGCGATGTGTTGTCGAATGCTCCTTCGATATCCAAAAACACGCACAGTGCAATTTCTTTTGTTTCTATGGCGTCCCGTAGTACCTCTGTCAGCTGATACAGAGCAGTTTCAGTTGACCTTCCTGCCCGGTAAGCGTGTTGACAGTGATGTAGGGGATTACGCTTTAGAACGTTAGTTCTAATATAGTTGTCTATGACTTTCTCCACCGTTTTGAGTACGAACGATGTTAGGCAGATTGGTCTGAAAGATTTAGGGTGAAAAGGATCCTTTTTACCCGCCTTCGGAATAAAGACCACTTTTGCCCGTCTCCATGCCCTTGGTATGTAACCCAGTGCTATGCTCCCCCTTACCACCCTCAGAAGAGACTCTAAGATAATTCCTAGGCCTCTCTGGAGAAGTGCTGGGAAAATGCCATCTGCTCTGGGAGTTGAAAAGTTCCCACTGCCCATCTTAGCCTAGCTTCTGAGCATGCCTCTTTTGTTAGTTTCCAGCTCTCTTTCCTTCCCCTTCGTTGTTGGGGTGTCAGGCAGATTATTGTCGCCTGCCGCCGAGGGGTAGGACCCCGGGAAATGAGTTCTGAGAAGCAGGTGTACCCTGTCCTCCTCATTCTCGGTGAATGTCCCATCTTCCTTTTTCAAGCAGACAAAGGATATTCCCCCGTCTTTGGCTACAGCCTTGTACAGCCTGGTTGCTTCCGTGATTTGTTCAATCCCTTCACAGAATTCCCTAAAGCTGTTTCATTTCGCTTCCCTGATCGCGTTGCTATACGCAGTCAGTGCATTTTTATACCTCCGCCAGTCGCCGGTTCGTTTTGCCCGGTTAAAGAGTTTTCGTACCTCCGTTCTCATTCTAGCTAAGTTCCTGTTCCACCATGGTACATCCCTTGATGACTTGACTGTCTTGGCCGGACAGCTGGCCTCATATGCGTCAATGACGATTGTGTTGAGGTCTTCCACCACCGTTTCTAATTCCAATTCGCTCCTGATGTCACCGCCCCCTTGAAGGTGGGCAATGTTGTTGCTCAGGTGCATTGTGTAGGATTCCCAATCCGTTCTCTTGGGATTCCTTATTATGCTTTTTATTTCGGAGTTACCCTCAATGTCGAATCTGATTATCCTGTGATCAGACATTGAGGGTTCATCCGACACCCTCCAATTCCTGACCATCCCGTTCATTAGGGTATTTCCTAGAGTTATATCTAGTACCTCTTGTCTGGTGCTGGTCACAAATGTTGGAGTGTTCCCTACGTTGTATATTTCTAACTTATTACCAAGAATAAATTCGAGGAGGTACTCACCTCTACGATTAATGTCGCTGCTTCCCCACACTTCGTGGTGGGCGTTGGCATCGCAGCTGAGAAGAAGTGGTAACGCCCTCTCCTCGCAATACTTCGTCAGCTTTGCGACTTGTTCCGGTGGAGCCCGGCTCTCGTCTCCTGGGAAGTATCCCGATGCTACAACTACCTCTCGAGTGCTCCTCCCGGCTTCCAATGAGACTTGGATAGCCACAAGGTCCCCGGTTAAGAACTCTGAAAGACATATGTATTTTAAATTACGTTTGAGAATTATGCAAGCTCTTGGTTTTTCACAAGAGGAGTCCCAAATTACCTGCATGTCTCCTCCTTGCAGACCGCGAATCTGCCTCCGGTACACCAAGGGCTCCTGAGCCAGCACTATTCCAATGTTCTCCTTGGAATTTTCCCTTGCAATCACTGCAGATGCAGTTCTCGCATGGTGGAGGTTTATCTGGGCTATCCTAGTGCTGGCCATTGGCTCCGTTATTGTTTGGAGCTCTTCTCCACTGTTGGAGTATCACCCTCCTCCTCCGACATGGCGCTTTTCTGCGCGTCGCTGTCCACCCCGAGCCCTAGGAGTCCTAGGTCTAGGTCGTCCAGCTTCTGCTCTTCACTGGGCAGCAGGTCTATTTCCCTGGTTGATCCCGTTCTTTCCGCCTCTATGGCTTCCGCGACTTCTTCAGGGACCTCGGTAAGTTTTCCACCCGATGCCTCCTCCGAGGTCTCTTTCCTCGGCTTTTCCCTGCGCGCATGCACGGGTATGTTGCCAAATCGGTAGTTGATATGACAACTCCGACGTTTAATTGCCTCTAGGGATCGGTCATCTACCCCGATCGTGAGGAGTTTACCCTTTCCCTCCACCTTGCTTCTGAAGACTCTCCATAGTCAAGTATGGAGATCTTCGTTCTGAGCAATTAGGAGTCTCATAAGGTCTTCTGTTACTATTGCCGCAGCCTTTGGAAGAAAAACTGTCACCATGTGTGCTCCTGGTATATCATCTCCAGCACATGTTGACAATTCCACCCCTTCCCAGCCTGGCAATCTAGGAATTATGGTTCTAACCCATTCTGCGGTACCTTCCGTCGCACAGTCCACCAGTATAAGGCCTGGTCGAAAACGTATCCCGGTGAACACCAGTTTCGACGTCCAACCCTTGATCATCTGCTTGACGACAAGTTCCTCAATGATTTCCTGTTCCTCCCGAGTGAGTATTTGCTCGGGAAACCTTTTTGGCAGTATGGCCAGTCGAATGCCCTTGACCGCACTAGCGTAGCTAATGCCGGGATTCCTGGGTCCTGCCTTCACTCCTGACCTGCTCGGGTTTTCTCCTCCCGTGGGTTCAGGTCTGGGTTTTTTGGGAGCATTCCCTTCATGCGGGCTGATCTCTGCTGCTCCCCGCTTTCTCGGCTCCGGTAGAGATGGCTTAGGTCTGTCCTGAGCCTTCTTAAGGGCCTCTTCTGGTTTCAGGCCTTCCTTCAGATAGCGCAGGTACCATTTAACCCCGGCGCCACTGAGACCTGTCTCCTTCCTAACGTCTGTTATATTTATCTCAGACGTGCTTTGGCTGGTCCCTGCTCTTTGAGCAGTGGTGTTCGTTGGCTGTAGTCCACGCAGTATACCAATGCTCACCTTGGATCCACTGCTTGACGTCCCAACTTCTCCCTTCTTGGGTGTAGTCACCTGGCTTTCAGTAATTCGGAGACGTGCCTTCTCCTGATTAACCAGTTTTGGTGCGGTACGGGGCTCCGCTTTTTTGGTTTTTGCTTTCTTTTCTAGTTTTGCACTCATTTGATTCCCACGAGTATGGGGGTTAAGAGGTCCGCCGTGCCATAGCCCCCCGTAGCACGGTAAGATCTAACTTACTCACTGAGGCGACCAGGTATCAGTGTAATTTAGGTAATTAGTGTTTTTAGTATAAATAGAACCATAGAATCGCAATTGTTTTCATTAGCTTTGTACTGATGAAGGGAGTAAGTTGCTCCCGAAATATATATATATATAATAAAATAAAATTGTAGTTGGGATTAAGCTACTGGTGTATCAATCCTCCACAACATGTTCACCATAGTATCTAGAAGACATATGGGTCTATAAGAGGACGGTTCCCCTGAATGTTTGCTAGCCTTAGGCAGCAGCATCAGCTTCTGCCGCTTTCATGGTGCAGGAAAGATACCCTCGGACGGGCACTTTTCGAACAGCTCCGCCAACATATCCGTATTTTCCGCGCAGTGGAAAAGGCAGAAGTAGGTTCTGCTACCGAAGCCCCAAAAAACTCCTGGTGCACCCTCTTCATATCGCCCTACCTGTCTTTTAGATACTATGGGGAAGACGTTGGAGAAGGTGATATAGAACACGCTGCTTCCATTCGTCGAGCTAGCGTTTATCAGAGCGGCAGTATAGGTTTCGTAGAACACGGTCCACAGTCGATACCATTGCAACGGTCGTCGACCTGGCCCCGAAGGCATCGGGCACCGGTAAGTACCCCACGGTTGTATCTCAGGATATCAGGAATCCCTTTAACTCAACCAACTGGGGTTGGATTAAGGGCACCCTTGGCTAAACTGGGTGTCCCTAGCTCGGATAATTGAGTGTTACCTTTCTGAGGTAAGAGAAGGACGACGGGCCGAAGAAATATGTTGTGACAGCAGGTGTTCCCCAAGGATCCGTATTGGAGCCCTTCCTGTGGAACATAATGTACGACGGAGTGCTCGGACTTCGCGTGCCGAGGTGGCACCATTGATTGGTTTTGCAAACGACTTGGCAGTGGTAGCAGTTGTGAAACACACCAGTACGTGGAACTGTATTCAAGCGAAACCATTCATGCCATCACAGCATGGCTCCAAATGATGAAATTGGACCTGGGGGAACATAAGGCGGAGGCGGCCCTTATTATCAATCGCAGGAAAAGCAACACTGTCAAAATCCAAGTTGGTAATTACGAGGTCGTTTCAAAATCAATCGTTAGAGACGTGGGGCTAATGACCGACGCCAAGTTGAGCTTCAAGGGGCACCTGGACTATGCGCGCAGAAAGGCAGCAAAGGCTAATTCATATCTATCAAGGATGATGCCTAATATTAAAAGCTAGTCGCCGGCTGTTTATCGCAGGGGTGGTGAAATTAATCCTGCTATTCGCGGCTCCTGTATGGATAACACAGTGTAACAGGGAAGGGTAAGTTCGGCATACCGGCCAACGTGCTGTGCAGCGCATATAGGACGGTATCAGTGAGGCGGTGTGTGTCATCGCGGGTATGATTCCCTTGGATGAGCGAATGAGGCACACTCTCCCTATCGGAGAAGGAGGACGATTCCGTCCGAAATGACTGTGAGCTTCACCATTACGGCCGGTTCAGAGACAGTGCAGTACGCAGACGCCACCCGCAATGCTCCCCGTCCCTGTACTTGCGCGACAGGCTCATGATATACCTCCTCGCCAAGAGCGTCAGCTCATACCTCTGCACCATAGAGAAGGATATCAGGAGACGTCGCCTGCTAGACGTAGCCTACTTAACGCCGAAACTCCAGCTGCAGCCTTCTTCGCTGCTGCTTTGATTTGCTCAAAAAAGCTCATGTTTGAGTCAAGCGACAGCCCGAGGTACTTTACCGCTTTAGCTCGACCATCAACTCGCTGGATGATATGAGACGCAACGGTGGAATTCTCTTTTTAGTCAGGATGACTACTTCGGTTTTTTTCCAGTGCAAGGTTGAAACCATGAGTAGCGTTCCTGAGGTCCGGCCCTAGCATGGATCTCTTTACTACCCCCGACGTGACCTCCAACCTCCCTCCAGTGTTTCATAGAGCAAGGAGCGGTTCCTCAGATAGTCCCTCAATATTCATGAGAGATAGTTCGCACGTGGAAAGTATTGTCTAGTGTGCCTAGAATCTCTTTCCATCTTCATGGGAATTAAAGGCGTTTCTGACGTCAAGCGTTACGAGGAGCATTACCCGTTGAGCTCGTCGGGTATGTGCCTCCGTGCATCAAAAGGCATCCACGACTTGCATGACAGCATCAACTGTGGATCTCCCTGTTCTAAAACCAAACTGACGTGAAGATTCGTTCCCCTCTGGCGTCTGAGTGAGGCATGCCCTATTCAAGTACCCTAGCATTGAAGTCACCCCCGACCAGTCTCATTCGGCCTAAAATAGACACTAAAAAATGTTACCCCTGAACACCGAATCCAAACAAAGTCATCCCCTCGGCCTTGGATAAGAACCCTGAGGAGAGTACCGTCCCGAACCCAGACGGTAGCGGTACCTGATATGTCAGGATGCCATGAAATTGGGTCCTTGTTTTGGTACAGCTCAATGATGAATACTAAATCAGCTTTAAGCGAACTGCGCTAGCAACTCATGAGCGGTTGCACTCCAATGCATATTGATTTGTAGGATGCGAACCATGTTGGCCGCGTCCTAGCTCTTTCCAATTCTGCTCTGAAGACTGGACACCGATCTGAGCTCGCAGTGAACGCAACATTCTCATCAGTCGTGCCACGGTCTCTCTATAAGATGCAGCTTTCCTTTTCATTGGAGGTGTTCGCATTATGGCCTGGTTGATTTACGGCATATTGTTCTTCTGTCAGATCCTCGACAGGTTTCAGATATGTGCCCTCAATTCAAACGTATGTAACATTTGGTTAAGGCGGCCCGGATTCGTATCGTACACACAGCCCAACCAATTCTGATTTTCCCGATGTTTAGAAGCTTCCTCGCATATTGCTCCGCAACTTCCACCACAGCGAATTTTTGGCCTGGCGATATCGCACAGGTGATATCAATCCGAGCATTGGTTACCTCCGGACATTCGCGTTTGATGGCCTCTTTTACCTCGTTCTTCTCTGTGAGGCAGTTAAGGTCTCGGATTTCCAGAGAACACGTGAATTCCGGACTGGAAACTAGAGCTTTTTCTCCCAGAAACCCCTTGACTACCTCAGAGAACGTAACTTTATTTATTCTCCTCAGGCCTAGTTCGACTAGGACTCCACCACCTTTTGTTTTACAAATGGAAGACACTTCTGCTCCGCTATCTTCGGGTTTAACCTCGTAACAGATTTCACTGAGGACTTCCGCGAAAGTCTTTCCTTCCGTCGCCTTAATAAGCAGAGCTGGCGCTCTAGTCCTCCTTCGCCTCCCTACCTTTTTTTGGACCGTTTGGTACACGTAGTGTTCTCGTCGGGGGGTGCGGTTGTTTCTACTTCCCGTGGATTTTCTCTTACCCTCCATGTCCGCCTAGAATATGAAATTCTCTCCAGGAGCTCCTCCAGTTCCATTAGCCCGTTTTTCACCCCTTTGCTGACATTTTTCTGGAGGAACGTCCCAGATCTTATGCGCTTCACAACTGCTGCGCAATTCTTAATAAGCCTTTCCTCTTCAACGTACGCCAGAGTAGTCGACAACCGACAGTTTCGGTTTCGGCATTTTCCACTGTGGCTCTTTCCGCAATTATGGCACTGCTTGGTAAGGTCTGGTTCCTGTCTCTGTTGCAGGTGCCCCGTCACTTTGCGAGTCCTTCTCTCCATCTGCGCATCCCGATGTCCCGTCGGGTATTTCAGCCCTTGTAGCGTCCTTCGCTGGGCGCTAGGGCGAGCGACGCATTTTCGTCCTGCGTATAAACGTAATCAGCCCACTCTCCATTTCCACTATCTCCTCGTTTGATTTGTTTTTATTCGCCATTTAGGTTGTTTACTAGCACATCGTGGGCAAGGGAGCGGGCCGCAATAGTCAGGAATTTGGCACAAAGCCCCTACCCCAGTTCCCTGAGGCATAACCAACGATTAGCCGATCCTGGAACTCACGGATGGATCAGCGCTCGCTCGGGGCAACGCGGTCTTCTAATACCGGTTCAATGCACGCTACCTGGCCAGGCGCCCAAAGGGGCTGGCTCCTGATACACGCAACAACTATCACCTTGGCTCACATGAACCCATCGATGTCGACAAGGAGTTGTATCTCCCCCTCCCAGTGTGTCCCGGCGTGTATCGGGTGGATATAGGAAGTACCTGCATCGCTTCGGTTTGGATGGGCCCCATAATTTCGTCGGGTAGATGCAAAATGGAATGCGATAAACGCAAAAGGAACTGCAATACAAGAAAAGTTGCAGGACCGGGGACGAGTCCGGAAATCGCCACTGGTGTGAATTAGAGGCCTCCTTGCGAATTAACACTAAATGGTGGTCAGCGTCTTTTAAATCTTTTCACCTCGACCAATACAAACAAAAAAAGAGGATAGCAGTAAACAACTAATACTATTATTTCACTATGACAATGTATTGTAATGGTAGTTATAATATGCATCTGGTAGATTATCTCCTTTGCCTAGTTAGTTTAGTTTCCTGGGGTGAGTCGCAGCTCCGAGCACTCACGCCATTGTTGGGCCCATTGTACTATCCCCATAAATCGCCTATTTAATGGCCTTCCGCCTACGGTGTTCGCAGACTTTTGCGGATCTTAGAACATTCTTCAGAGGTAGGGAGTGTGCAGATTCTTCATTGAAGAAAATCTTGCCATGATGTCTTCGTCTGAGATTTGAGGATTCCAGGCAGCTGCTGCTGTAGGGCTATCTCCTCCTTCTCCTCACATTGGCTGCACATAGCCAAAACCACTACCCCAATCTTTCCACGTGGTAGTTTAAGGAGCAGTGTCCCGTTAAAAGCCCTACTAGGGTTTTCATGTCCCACTTCTTAAGGGACAACAAAAATGCCGCTCTAGTTGCCCTAGGCTCTTTCATAAGGATTTTCCCCCGCCGGCAAGAGTCCAAATGTCTCCATTCGGCTGCGTGAATCCTTCAGAGTAGACTTAAGAGTAGATGGTCGGATTCCAAGAGCTAGTTCTGGCCCCATGATTGTGGATCCAGACCCTCGGCGAGTCAGTCTGTCAGCCTCCTCATTACCAGCGATGTTAGAGTGCCCCGACACCCACATCACGATTGTTTCGTTCAGTCGCCCACGTTTCAGCAGCACCTGATGACAACTCCACAACAACTGGCTTGATATGTCGTTGCCATTTAGCTCTGATAATGCCGCCCGACTGTCGGAACAGGTTTGAATGGTGCGACCCCTCCACTTTTGTCGCAGACATTCTTCTACTGCCAATAAAATGGCAAATATCTCTGCCTGGAATATGTTCGTCATTTTTCCGAGGGGTCGAGCCAGTGCTATAATCGTCGGTGAAGATTATTAGGTCTGTAATCTGAAAAGACTCATGGCTATTTGTCGACAATTCTTCTCTTTCGGTGATTACGATATGTCTTTTCAAAGACGAATCTGGAAACCATATGATCGGTCGGCATCAGGGCTACCGGATGGTTTTCAAGGAATTTCCAGGTAGACGCATGACCATGGTATCGAGCCTTTATGCGTCGTTGGCTGCTTTCCGTTTCACCTCCAAGTGAATGGGGGTAAATTTAGGATAGTTTCAAGTGCCGCAGTCGGCGTAGCCTGACAACTAGGATATTGTTTTCCATATAAGTGAATTCTAGGCTGCGGTATAGGGCGTCATAAAGCACTTTCGGCTACTAGCAAGTCTGTTGCTAGCCGCCGAATTTGTAAAATATTGTTTTGGGGACCAATATTTCAAGATTAAATATTGGGAAATTTTTGAAGCTTTATTTTTTTTCTCTACAAGTACCGAATTTCGGGAACCAGTTGTTACATTCTTCTCTAAATGATTGCGAAAATGAATTAAACACGCTCAAACTTCTATTAGAATTCGCATTTGTGAAAGGAAAATGTCATATTGATGAAAGGAATAGCTAGACTTCCAGAAGTGTTTTATCTAATCAATTCCCGAAACACGGCAAATAAATGGTTTTCTAATTGGGTTAGCATTTCTGGAAATACTTTCATAGGAAATTTCTAGTTTCGGAATTCGGGTGGGATTGGCATGATTAATCAAATTATATAAAATAAATTAGTTTTGTCTGGGATGAGAATTAGATAAAACTAGAAACTATGTGACATCTTAATTTTGTACTGGGGATGGTCTGATTACTTAATTACTTTACCTAATATTATCGATGAGTGAAAACTAATTCAAAATCAGTTCAATTTTATTCAAACTTGGGCAGGAAAATTTTAGCTTTTCCTGAAGATTTTTCAAATATTTACGAACCTGCTGCAGTAATCGCATTAGAAACAAAACCATGTAGCTGTGAATGGTCTTCGCACCAACAATATTGATGAATATGTTATATATAACATAAAGTGTTTATGGTAAATCAGGTGTTATACGACAACCTCAACATAACCAGCCAAATAGGGCATATCGTTAATAAACCCTGTGTTAACAATTTCCTTTCAGCTACTACAACCATAACTTAATATAAATCGCGTTCCTGTAACTGTCCGTCAAAAACGCACGTAATTCTCATAAAAACTACATTCCCCCAAAAAAACTTTCTCTACACAACAAAAGAGAAAATCCACTCATATAAAAACATAACTTTATTGTAAGCAATGAAATCGAAATCAAGTAGCTTTTGAAACTATTAAAACAAAACTACAAACTGAAGTAGATAAAAGATAAATCACAAACACCCTCACAATCGCTTCCACTTGAAATTTTTGATGCGCAAGAATAGAATAGAATTGAATTTGTTAATAAAATAGCATTTTTATTCGAGAAAAAAAAGATAAAAGAGAACATTTTTAATGTAAAAATCCCTAAGTGTCTTAATTATAGCGAAAAAAATGCAGAATGCATGAAAAGATGCAACACAGTAAGCTATAGATAACATTTTTTATATGTGAGGAGTCGGAGAACAAGGAGAAATATTATCATTGTTTATTGCCATGAATGAAATGGGTCTTAGGAATTATTAAACGTATTAAGTGCTAACTAAACCAAAGAAGAATTGCTGTAAATTCCTTATGAACGCATGTTGATTTGTATTTTTGATGAAGGAAAACGGACTAAACCGAACATTTTTATAAACAAAGCTGTCATGATTGATCATTTGCCACAAGGAAGAAAACACAAAATATAACAAGAGACAATACAAAACCCAGTTTATATGCACATTACTGATAAGAATCAAAACCAGATTAATAAACCGTTGAATAGATTTTTAAAGATATTACTAATTTATATACGTTGTTGTTAGCTAAAGTTAACTAATTTGATATAATTTTATCCAAAAAGATAGTATTTTTATGGGATAGAATAATATGAAAAATAGTTTTGTTATCAACGTAATTTTTATAAGAAACGCAAGTGGAGGATTGTTGATGAACAACAATTTCTGAATAAGTTAGTTATTGTACCAAACAAACAATCCATTCTCAACCCCTTCCTAGTTTAGTCCTTTGCAATCCGCTTTACCTACCACAATTTTCCTTTCTCTCTCAAGTGCAGTAGATTTATCTGAAACAAAAGGATTTCATTTCTTTTGGTTCTATTCCACATTCGAAACTTAAATTCAAGCTCACAAGCATCTACACAACTAAATCAATCCAATGGTAGTACAACAACTAAAGATTGTCGAGAATCAAATTTCATGGGGCAAGCAACCAACCCTGGAAACAATATCGCAGCGATTGAGTTCGACTAGTCAAAACTTTGGGTTGAAAAAGCAGGTTGACAACTTGAAAACGGCATTCTCCGATATATCACTTCGAAACTTATATACAGGGAAATATTTATATAGATGAAGAACTAAAGATGAAATCTAAATAACCAACAACTAAAAAGTTTCATCCGAGAATTCACCAACGAGTATAACACAACAATCACACAATGACAATTCAAGTTACATTAATTTTCTAAAATCAACCAGAATCTAAAATCAACAAAAAAAAATCTAAAATCTATTCTTCTAGACTTGCTAACGAATCACTTAGAAACCAACTGAAATTGTAGCTTAAGAAGTTCTACTGGAACGAAAAAACCCACCAATCGTAAAGCACAAACAAAAAAAAAAGATATTTGAAAATTTATAGACAAGAGGTCGTCCTCACATTGCAAACTTTGATAAGTATCTACTTTCTCAACAATGACTATCGAAGGGTTTGCGATATTGTCTGACTTTTATAGTGAATCTTTCTTCTATTCGTTCTAGATGCAAAAAAAATATACAATCGTTGGTGAAGCCAGGACAATGATATAAGAGTTTGTGAAGGAATTTTTCGGTAGAGAATCTTTGCCGACTGAATCTTTATGTTCTGCCTAACGGGACAGGAAGATAATACAATCTAGCAATCGAAACTACCTATATCAGTTTTACTAATCCCTGTCTTGCTTGGGTACTTTGTGCTGCACTTTTTAACTTGATAGACATTGAACGAATATTGTAGACTTTTCTAAACTCAGTAAAGTGATAAAAGCAATTTTATACGACTTCATTCTACTGCGCTTAATTTTCCTTTAAATTTTTACCTTTCCCATAATCCTACACTTTCATCAATTACACTTAACTCAATCACACAAACACGTTACGCTGTGTTACTGTTGTTGAATAATGTATGCGGCTGCAGGTGGTGCATCACTTGCATCACGTCAGGCTCGACAGCGGCAACGACAGCAGTACAACAAGAACAAGGCCCTTCTTCAGCAACAAAAACTAGCACAACAAAAAGCAGGTGGAGCAGCGACACCGACACGACAGCAACAGAGTCGTCAATTTCATCAACTGCCAGCTTCTTATTTACGCACACCGCAATCGCAAGGGCGAAAACTCAGCGCAGGATATGCCACACAAAGCAAACTTCTACTGCCGATTGTTGAAGGCAACAATCAACAACAATCCTTACATCAACCCCATCATCAACAATTCGAGTCATACACCCGACCCATCTCGCCTCGACCCTCCATACGTCCAGATCACCCTAGCTATCAACAACTTCACAAATCTGCGACAGCCACTCTACCACTCAACTCACAGGCTGAAGCCACTCCACCTGCTACCCCTCTTGCTCCCGGAAAGCCAGGTGGTCCGAAGGGTGCCCCGCAATTCGGACCCTACACACATGCCCTACCGGTACCGCAGGATGCAATCATTGTCACCCCCGCCACTCCACTTACATCGCCAGGACATCGGAAAACTGAGGATCAGGAAGAGGTGGATGAGGCGGGTGGACAGCTGGAACGGAAATGCAGCTTCTACAGGGTACGAAGGACTAATGCATTCGAACACGATGCAACAACGCCGACTGGAGGAGGGTACGGGGCTGGATTGACCGTGACTACGGCTCAGGTCGATGTGGAAGAAGAGGTTTGCTATGGACTTCCAAATGGCGTGAGCAGTCACAAATGGGCGCAATCGGTATATTATTGCGCCTATTGTGAGGATGGATCGTATTGTGAACACATCGAGGTAATTATAGCTAAGGTGCAAAGGCATGTTCGCTTGTATGGTATTTATTCAGCATGCAATTACGCTTTCAATGTGTCGTGGGGGTTGAATTTTCTAAAGCAACCCGTGTTTAATATTCGATGTTAACTATATGTTTTAAAGATAACACTCATTTTGACCTTTGTATTTTACATACTTTTGTAATTCTACCTTTAATTCAGATACTCTTAATGGACTTTAATCTCCCGATCCTAAATCAATGCTAATAATTCTTACAACTGTCGTACTATCTAAAGTATTTCTTTAAGGACATACTCCTACAAAAAGGTTGATCTTCCAACAGGTGCTAATCACCATTTGAAAAAAGACTTTATCTAAAGTAGGCCTTACCCTATTATTAACTCCAAAATTCTGTCCTCAAAGCTGGTCTTCGAAGGAAGGAATAACGTAGGAAAGACTACTAGATACATCCAGAGAACATGCAGGCTCCAGAAGTTGAAAACCTGTTAATAGCAGCCATCGCAAATTCGGTTCGATGTGCATTCTGCATTTTTCCTTTTCTTCAGCTTTCGTTCTGTGCAGAAGCAGGATTGGCTCGCCTTGATCGCCTACGCCATTTTGATCTGCTAAAGGCCTGATCAGGATGAAATTGCAAGGCTTTTAAATCTCCATATAGAGTGTCAGGCCACCGTTGTTTTATTCGGCTTCGGTCGCTTACCATCGACTTCGATGTTCAAACGAGTGAATTCTCCTTGACGCGAATTACGTAACCATACCATCTAAGACGCCTCTCTCGCAATTTTTCAAACATCGGTGCAACGCCATATCGATCGCCAATATCATTATTTCGGATGTGATCAAAGCATGTCACGCCACTAGTCCAAAGCAGTATCTCCGTCTCCATTACCGCAAAACGGCGTTCATTGCCTTTTATAGTCGGCCAAGAACCAGAACCATAGAGGGCGACCGGGTAGACAACACTACGTTAAATCTAAATCCATGATACGATCGTTAATTCTTTGATCACAAAGAACACCAGGTGTGAAACGCCACCTAATCCAGGCTGTATTAATGCGTGAAGCAATTTAGTGGATAGATACATTGTCCTTGTAAAAATAATCCTAGCTTACAGGTAGGAGTCCGCTATGATGGTTACCTCTCCTAGATTAGATCCCCAAAGAGTTTAAAATCAGAATTTGGATGTGCGACCTATGGTAACGAACTGAACAAAAAATTAGTCTTTGTCAACCGAAAACACCTTAGATTTTGCCCTGAAATTGCTAAGACATTTCTTTTTTGCATTCCCGGTAACTAATGTGCGAATATCTTTTTTATATGAATTTCGTTGGTGGGTACCATATAGAAGATATTCTCCGCTATCTTACCAGGTCGGATAGAGGCACTTCAGGCAAATCTGCAACAGATCAGGTTTCCTCTGTGCGGCAAGCGATGGAAAAACTGGCCGTCAGTTGCACCATATTTTAATCGACTTTAAGGCTTCCTATGATAGCCAGGGTAAAACTGTACACGGCCATGAGAGAGTTCGGTATGCCGGCGAAATTGATACGACTGACAGGTAAAAGCAGGAGGATCACTTTCGAGACCATTTAACCTCAGCATAATATTATAGAAACCTTATCATGCGTTCTCTTTAACCTGACCCTGGAAACTTCTTACTGTACAAGATAATAATCTTGCCAGTTCTCATGTATTTTTCGCTTAGCAATATTAAGTGTGTGAACTATGAATGAATGACCCGCGAATTCAAAGAAATTTGGTGTTTCGGGAGTGTAGCTGTAGTTTCCATAATATTTTCAGCTACAGCCATTGTCTCTGAGTCCCTTACTCACTAGATACCTCGGGACTCACACACAGTCTGATTTAAATCATGCAGAAGTTCAGCATTCTCCAAATGTGCTCGATTTTGGAGAGGCTTCTCCCATTAGTCTATCAATAGCCACAATCACCAAAACTCTTCAATATTTTTTAAGTAGGTAGGAACTTTATAGCCTAAACAAGTAGGAACAGCAGCCTCCAATATAAACGAATCATTCATTAGCTTCAAGCTCTTCTATCAAAATGTGGGACGCCTACGAACCAAACTGTTGTATTTCAACCTATCCGCCCTGGCTTACCAGCCCCGCGTCCTCTGAATTTGTGAAACCTTGCTAGATGATAGGATTTTAAACTCTAAGCTTCTGTAAGGCTACTTAGTCAGTCGCTCTCATAGACATTGCTAGGCTTTGTCCTAATTATTGTGAAGTCTCCCTTTCACGCTGAACCTATCTTCTCCGCCTACTTTTCTCTTTGCAACTGTATAACCCTGCGCGTCTCTTATCCAAACCTTTCCACTTTCGCCTATATGAGGAATTCTTGGAAAATTGTCGGACATCCTAGCTGTAGTTCTCCCCCCCCTTTTTTTCATTAATTGTGGTTAGTTTAAACTTCCTATATTCACCTTACCTAACATTCCCGCCCTCAATCATTTCCTAGTAATTCCTTCCACCCTTCTCTTTCCTTTATACCTTTATGAATATCTGTGGTGTTCTTCAATTCAACACCTCCAGAAACGACTTAAAACACATTTTTGACCTTATATTCTCCAACTTGCCCCCCCCCTCACTTTTACTCCTTGCGGTTTACCCCTAAAATTCAAAGGAGCTCCGTCTCATACACGCTGCAAGGAAAAATAAAACTTTCGAGAGCGATGCTGATCTCACTGAGTTTAAACCTGTATGAGCTTCCGTAAAGTCACTTGTATGTATTTAAGTTTAGGCAGATGAATCTGGCTAGTGTTGAGGCCGCATTGGCATGCGGAAACTTCATGCCGTTTTAGTCTTAGCAATACCTGCAACTCTACCCAACCTCTTCCCACCTTCTTCAATTTTGCAGGCTTATCTTTTAACTCACCTCAATTATCGTGTAAATGACTTTGTAGTTATTTTTTCCAAATACACAATGTACCTTCCCCTGCGTACTCCTTCCTCCGGCTTGTTGTTGTTGTCGTATAAATAAGTTGGCACTGAACCCTCTTTAGACTCTTAGCTGCCACCTTTCATCATACTGGAACTTCAACCAAGACCTCGGTGTAACTAAAGGCGATAAGCTCCACTTCCGCAGACACTGTTTGGATGTCTGCAATCGCGCTACAATAAAGTCTAGCTTCATATTGCGTATCTCCTCTGACATAGCCTCTGTCTTCACGTTTTTCAACTCCCTCGTCCGTAGCATTCTTGAGTACTGCTCCTTCATCTAGCTTCCATCCCGCATCTGTGACTGGCTGCGGAAGAACTGAGGAACTGCTCCACATCCACTGACTTCACTCACCGCGACAGCTTGGTACTCTCACCACTAAGCTGTCCGTACACTGAATATTATACAAAAAAGTCGATGCGTTGGAAAATTTGGAAAATCAAAAGAACAACCCAGCCTCAAGAGACCAATAACCAATCATCATCATCAATGACGCATCAACCGGTGCATGGCCTGGGCCTGACTTAGTAAGGAACTGCAGACATCTCGTTTTTAAGCAGAACTCTACCAATACGATAGCACTAAAAGCTATTGGGCATTCCAGGCAGAGTTAGTCACTTCTTCTTTATCTTTCTTATCATGCAGATTAGGTGACACAGCCAACGCATCCATTTTCACGCATTTTCTTCATAACCAAACGTTACTAGCACCGCTCATAAATTTCACCGTTGTATACTTTATGGAATCGTCTATTCCCCTGTAGAAGGCCATAAGTTTTTTGCAGGATTCTTACCTTGAACCCCGCTAGGAGCTCGCAATTGTTCTTGTTATGAACCCAGACCTTCGAAGAATACAAGAGGAAAGTAATCCTGTCTGGACTTAAACCGTTGAGAATGGCGGGAGAGCTGGAAAGTAATCCGGATGCTCCTGTCTGGCCTCGCACTTTGGACATCATGGCTGAGAGCTGTGACGTTCGATTTGCACGCGCTTAATTTTGTAGAACGTGATTTCGTCTGGAGGTAGATACGTTTGCTTATTGTTATATGCAAAATAACACCCCTGATAACTTCTACTCAACAAATTGTATTCATTTACAAGGACGGCGAAATGATTGAGAGGGTAGAACGTCAGCCCCCCAATCTCATTGCTCTAGGTTCTAATTCCAGTTGTCGTGAATTTCTATGTACGTCTTGTGTTTGCTTCGCTGCTGTGAGCTTATCACTTGCTCAGCGTGAAAATGAAGCACAATCTGACTATGTCGATGCCCAATACTCCATCCGGGAATGAAAACGAAACACTAAAAGAAAATGTTTCAAAAGAAAGGATCATTTAACGTTAAATCCTATTCTATGTGATTGGTGACATGACTCCAAGGGTTTTTAAAATTATATATTTTACGTTTGTCATGTATCTTTCACACGAGGATGAAACCGCTGATCATATAATTGATTCTAGGAAGGACGTGGATACTCACTGAAATGAATGAAAGTAAGAAACATACAAGAACAATGTATGTATCTAAGCTTAATACGTCTATCTTGATTACATTATGATTATAAGAATAAAAGGAACAAAATGGTGAATCCTATGTATCCAAAGTGCGTAATGTGCAAGTGGTAGGAGAAGCGAATCCGTTGCCAGGTTGCTTTTTGCGGCTACCGCCAGGCACGCTCTTTTGGCCTGGGAGCCGGTTTCCGACAGACTTCGGTCTAGATTAAGGAGCATCACAATTGTACAATGCTACGCACCAACGGATACTTCTGATGTAGTGGAGAAGGATGCTTTTTATGAGCAATTAAACGCGGTTCAGAGGAAGCTTCCTAAAAGTTATATTGTGATCATGATGGGTGAACTGAATGCCAAGGTGGTATCTGACACCACCTTGTTCAGACATGTGATGGGGAAGCACTGCCTTGGCGACCGTAAGGGTATTGGGGGGAGGTTCATGGGTTTCCGCAACTGCAACTTTCACTTCCAGAGCTACATTGGTGGCACACTGTTGCACAGAGCCTGCCGTAAAGCAGTAGATTTAGGAGTCCTTTCGACCAGCAAAACCGTTCCAAATGTGTCACGAGTGAAAAATTGTTGAAGAGGGGGTAGGTATCATAATGATTGAGTTTTTGAGATCGTCACAAAAAAATAAGCCATGAGGAAATTGAGCGCGAAGTAGGTGTTTCAAGCCTTTTCAGAGGAACGAAACGCCACCCAATAGGCAGGATCCTGGGAATAAAATCAACCCTAAAGGGGAAGAATTTCGGCCAGGCTTACGCGGTTCAACAAGCCCTGACGAAGGAACTGGACAGCGCTCCAGCCCAGGCGTTCATAGAAGCGTGCGAAAGCTGGAAAACTCGTTAGCGGCAGTTGGTAGATGCAGACGGGTGCTACTATGAAAAATTATAACCGCTTATACTATTCTCATTAATATTTTTTTAAACTGAGTCCTACTATTTTCTTAACAGACCATGTATCTTCAATCTTTTTACTGCCCGATGCACCTTTCCTTGGGGGGCTTAAAGTGCTGAACGGAATCAGTGTTGTCTTAAATGCTGCAAAACCATAAGCAACTGTTGATTTGTTAGGACAGGACTTCCATTTATCCAACCACTCACTTGCTTGGATGGACCAATGAAACCTTGGTGGATAAAGTGACGAACACAACATCATGAACAAACCATCGATCTAAGCTGAAAAGTGGATAAAGGAACAATAAATGACTCCAATCTCAGTTGATCAGACACACCGCCAAAATGGAAGACTACTAACACTGCAAGTCATGTGAGTGACTAAGTGGTCTACATGAAAGAAAGGCTCAGTCTTTTAGGAAACAGGAAAATTTCATCTAAATCATTTCATACCAACGCTACAAGGCACGATTTTCTCTAAAGTAGAATTCGAATGCAGCCTCCCCACTAAATGAAGCACTAGAAAGACCAACAAGTTGGGTTATCATTATTTCAGAATCTCATATACCTCCCCTACAAACCAGAATGCTTAAATACTAACGCTTCCCATTGGTGTAGCAAAAAAAGTCAGAAATTTCCAAAACAGCATCTAGATATTCTGATCCCCACTGCAGATAAAGCAAACTTTAAAGCTACAATGACACAGCATGTTGCTGCAGAAGAGTACGATAGAGTCCTATTCGCAAATTACAAACAAAAAGTAGATAATTCCACTATGAAATTATGATATTACCTTAGATGGGGGAGACTAAAAAAAGAAAAATAAATCAGATTTCCCACATAGCTGGAATGGCAGTAGTTTGGGGTCATCCAACGATTTCCTCTTTAGATAGTAAATATCCGAACGTAAATTTGTTTTTTTCTATGGATACCACACAAATTACTCTGTTCTACGGAAGGTCTTCTTGGTAGTAAAATTACGTAATCCTTGCAAGTATGAGAGATAATCAAATATCCTCTCTCGTATAGCGCTAGTTGCCTGAAGTCTGAACCTCCAATAAACCAAATCCTCCGCAAAATCTTGCAAGTTTAATGCAAAACGCAAAATCCAAGTCAAAACCCCGCCGTATCCTTATTAAAATTCAATAGATCATCAAGACTGTGTAGCAATTAAATCAGCATAAATAATAAGAAAATGATATATGATTAACCAGCACCAAACTAACCGCCACACCGCCACCGCCTAACTATATTTACCTAATACTCTCCATCATCCCCGACGAGCCAAACTAACGAGGGGCATTAGGGACTAACTTTATCTGAGGTGTACGCTCTAATAAATATTTAAACACGCTGCATATACAAGCACCGGTTGAGTGCTTGATCGTATCCTTTTTCCGTTCACTATTCTCATTAGGGTAGAGCCAACTCAGGCCATGATGGCAGGAGACGACGACAGCACACTTCATGTTGTCCAAAATATTGCAAAATATCTCGCTAGGTTACATTGCAGAATCGCTTGTGATAAATAATTACCAGTTTCTGGGATCTGAAAAGATGCAGAGTTAGATGGAAGTAGCGTGAATGAGATGTGGGAGATAAATTTCGAAGCTGGTGTGCTTCGTGCGCCTCCAGGCCCACAAAAAAGCCGAACTCCGAAACCGACCTCCAACCAGGGACCATGTATTCATTATATGGCACCCTCAATGGAGTACAACCCTCCCCCCCTTTTCCTGGCATTGCAACTGCAGGACCTGCAAAATGAGTCAGTTCGAAAAGTGTCGCTCCATTCTCATTTGGGCGACATATTCAGTGCTCACGGGACAATATCACCTCAAACACTTCCAAATCACAATGTCGATTCCACAAAACATATCCTGGACATGCCAACTAATCCTGATAATGTGTGCTCCCACTTGGCTTTGTGTCGTCTGAATGATGAATTGATATCGGAAATCCTTTTCAACCCGACGCAAGTACAACAAATAATATGAGTAGTTGCGGCAATACAAAAGTTGCGGGAAATCCTCCCGAGAGGGAAATGAGTATCGTCCTGTGTAATTGAACAAACCAATCAATGTTTGGCGACAATATTGGTGAGGGTGGTGGATTATTGCTGGTTGTAGGCTTATTAAACCTTGCATATGGATGTGATCCATATAAAGGGACGCAAGGACTACGTATGTACTCTACAAACCAAATAGAGTTGACCCAATTTGCTGACGGGATAATTGAAATGAGGTAGAGATTTATGACTGAGCCCAATTAATTAGGTTATTCAATCAATTTATGGATTTCCTGCTGGAGTTTAACGTACTTCTGTCAAACTTTTCTCATTGGATTGGAAATGGCTAAAAGGCGTAGGGTTTTTTTTTTTTTTTTTTTTTTTTTTTTTTTTTTTTTTTTTTTTGGGGTAGGGTAGGTGAATGCATTTACGCACACAGTGTTGGACTCCCGATTCGGTACGTTGTCGGACTACCAACTAAACACCTCCCCATCGTCAGAGAGCTAGCCTGGAACCGTTTGTCACATTACTTCGGGCCAGCCCCCGAACTCTCCCGCCTTGCGGAGCCTTCAAATCAGGGAATTCCTTTCACCAACGGGAGGGGAGAGGAGGAAGGGAACTGTCAGTTCAAGGAACCCCCTGTCATCCGGCTCCTCCACCGGTCGAGTTCTATCTTCTTAGCAACGAGAAGGGCCCGAACGTAATGGGCAACACGGTTCCACCTGTCAGCAGTCCTCAGCATCTCTTCCACAATGTTGTCTGGAGAGAGATCCCCTGTGTTTAAATAGAGCTGCTGACGAACCCCATCCCACCTTCCACAAGAAAAAAAAGTGTGGTGGGCATCGTCTACAACTCCATTGCAAAACACACAATGCGGAGAACGCGCCTTTCCAATCTTGTGCAGGTAAGACTGAAAATTTCCATGCCCACTTAAAAATTGGGTAAGGAAATAGTCAGTCTCACCATGCTTCCGATTCAGCCACGCACCTAAGTTGCCGATGAGCCGCGCAGTCCATCTGCCTCTAGTTTCATTTTGCCAAGAGAGCTGCCACTCGTCTAGAGTGTGTTGCCGTTGCGTAGGGTTACCTCTAGTAAATACGAGCACGAGCTAATTCAGAATAAGTCTTGTCAACACTTCTGTCAATCGCTGACAGGAACTAAAATGGAGTGAAAATCGACGGCTCCATACTATTAAGGACACACTAAAACTAGTTTCCATCAATTCGGCAGATGGTGCTAGTATTGTAGGCAGGTCAGTATCAGCGGCTGCTCTGAGGAGCTGAATTAGCGTTGTAGAGCTCCTTTTTGATTCCACAGGCTTCCAAATCCCATGACTGTTCAGCACGTTCGTGCCTGCCCCACCAGCTTGGACGATGCTCTTAGTAAGTACAAAGCCTTAATGACCGTAAGAATGGCTATGCTAAGCTTGAGGCTCGTACCATCGCCCGACCTTCGACAGACTTCCAGTACCGCCAGTGGCGAATCGTGAATGACCATAAAACTCGGTCACTCTGCATGAATCCTAGAAAACTTCTACAATGACTGCAAGTTACGTAATGGGATGGGAATATCCAGAGTTCCGATGGTATTATGTTCAGGATGTTGCTATGACCGCTAGACTTCGCTAGGCAACAGCCGGGCTCACCTAGTCTAACAGCACTGCACGCTACAGTGTATAAGGTTCTGACACACCGTCCTCCCCGCTGACGTATGGACTAGCAGCTCCAGAGTCTTACTAGAAGATTCCATCCAGCACCCATTCGATTTTCAAAGATGAGTGGACTTTTATATTTCTCTCGCTCATGCTTTCAGTATTCTGCCAACATGCTAGTGAGAACCGGGTCTTGGCAGTCCTGATAGTCAACATAAACCTCTTCAAGGAGTCCCTGTATGACTACCAGTATCTACGCCTGTGGCAAATATTGAAGACCCCATAATCAGTTTCCTGAGATTGGGCAGGTTTTCATTCCATCATGGTGGTAGTGAAGAAGGTTTCGGTTGTTGCTTCTGCTTTGAGTTTAGTTCATCCGTCGTGCCAAGATTACCATTTCGAACATCGGCAAATTTTTAATAACTTGGCCCAAATTTCTCCAATCCCTGAAGGGTGAAGACAACAATGAGATTTACACTGAAAAGTACCCAACTGTGATCTGACTGAGATCTCTAGTCAGATACTTTCTAGTTCTCCACTCTGAAAGCCCAATTGTCTGTTAGTAGGATCATATCAAGAACCTCCTCCCAACTATCACAGTTATCTGAATTGGGAAATTGATTTGTAGACCACTGACACCAGTTATTTATTATTTAAGTCCCATTGTGAGTTAGTTGGGTGATATCGAGGATTTCCTCCCAATCATTATAGCTCTTAGAATTACAATTATGAAAGGTTGATGTACTGGTTCTGTCAAACACTGATCTGTGTTAATAATAAAGTCAAAAAGAGACTCAGCTCTTTCACTGATTCCCGAGCAACTGGACCACTTTAGTGTCGCATCCTACCACCAACCATCGTTGCTGGGACGGTGGACGTCAGATTCCGTTCTCCTGGTGGATCCACAGCCTGCCTCAGCTTGACCACGATCAGATCCCTGGAGCTCCGAAAAAAGAAGACATGCAAGCTTTTTCTGGGAAGCACACTTGTTCTAGGCTGTGCCCCCGATCAGAGTTCCTTGTGTTATGAAATAAATTGCAATATATACTTTGGAGGCTTTTGATGGTTTGCCCGATGCAGGGCTCGTGTTTTAATGCGACGACCAGTAGAATAGCTGAGATGCACTTCGAATGCTACAAAAATATTTGGGCTGCCTTCAGCATGAGTTGGTTGCGTAGGGAGATCAGTCAGTCCCCGCGCGATGCAGGGACTCATATATCCCTGAATTTTTTATCCTCACGTGCTATGATGTGAAATTGACCAATCAGCTGGAAGGTATCAAAGCAAGGGATGTATCCCTTCTGGTTCTCCTTGCAGTCCACTAGATGCACGATGACCACATCCGGCTGCCTGACCGTGGAAAGATTTCATAGTTCGTACCGTTGCTGTTTCAATGTTTGTAGCAAGTGCTTGGCGTCCGAGCCTTTATAGACTCAACTTCTCTTGTTTTGTTGTTCGACCTCATCCTGAAATCGATAATCCCATTCATCTGTACAAGCCTCCTTATTCCTTGCAATCCTGTTCAGAATATGGTTGACCTTCTGGTGCCAACTCTTGTGGGTCACTCCAACGTACTTCAGCTTCTTCACTGCCTTCCCGTGGTTGACACTATTGTCTTTCCTTATTTTCTTGCTCACTCCTGACGTCAACAGTTTCGAGGTGGGAGTACTGTGGTTGGTATTCGCTAAGTTTAGTTCAACAATGGGGTTTGCAAGCTGGAAACCGCTAGTGCGACTATCGTCCCGCTTTTGGGAGGTCCAGGAAGTTAACCTCAGCACAGGGATGCTAAGGCAGGCAGCAGTCATACTGCCTTCGATTGCGCTGACTGGATGCCAGCAGCTCTTTTTTTATGGTATGCCTGGCATGAACACTTCTTCCTCTGATCCATTATTGATTTTGTTTTATAAGGTTCCAATCCCTGAATGCCTATCCTGGCTGGCCTGCCGCCAGGGTAAGGATGTTACTTGAAACTGAAGGTGACAAAGGGACTATTGAACATGCAGCTTTCAGCGTATGCAGTTGCACCTTAACTAGTGGTTCTTTTAGCTCGTTTTTAGGGGTTTATGTAAAAGAAAAGCTTAAAATCGGTTTACTGTCTGTCTGTCTGCCTGTCCGTCTGTCTGACTGCCTGTCTGTCTTTTTTCTATGGATGGAGGTGGAAATGTTACAAAGACACTGCCGCGCCAGATTACAGCAGTGTGTGGGGTTCTCAACCACTAAAACCACCC
Organism: Hermetia illucens; assembly: GCF_905115235.1. Taxonomy (NCBI): domain Eukaryota; kingdom Metazoa; phylum Arthropoda; class Insecta; order Diptera; family Stratiomyidae; genus Hermetia; species Hermetia illucens. Next base: position 160,090,040 of record NC_051851.1, on the reverse strand, counting down.
CCATTTTCTCCAGCATTACTTTGCGGGGTTTGCGCTTTAAGCGACCAAACCTTCCGTTCTTCGGGACCTCCTTGCGCGTTCCGCTTTTCCAAGTCCCTCCTGTATACTTTTAATTGCGGAGTTCACCGTACAGTCTCTCTCCGAGTTCAGAATTTCCTCGACGATGTTCTGCGGGCTTAGGTTGATTTTCAGGCAGTCTTCCAGGCTCCTCCTCTCTGAGTAAAATCGTGGACAGTGGAACATAACATGCTCCAGGTGCTCAGGTTTGCAACCGAATTCAGGACAAAAGAGAGAATCATCCAGTCTGAATTGGTGCAGATACTTCCTGTAACCAACATGACCTGAGAAGAATTGCATTAGATGGTATTTCATTTCGCCGTGTCGTCACTGGATCAACTCCTCAATACGGGGAATCAAAGTGTAGGTCCAGCGACCCCTCTGCGAGTCGTCTCACCATTGTTGCCACTTATCCAGCGACTCTCGCCTTGCCGCCTTTCGGTATTCTGCATCCTTTTCAGGCGGATTCATTTTCCTTTTCTCGTACAGACAGCGTGTCTCACTTGCCAGAATGTCTATCGGGATCATTCCCCCAATAACACACGCTGCGTCGCCTGTTATTGTTCTGAAGGCGCTGCACACTCTTAGCGCCACTAAGCTTTAAGTCATATTTACCCTCCACCGATTATTCTCGCACGCTAGTGTTTCCTCCCAAACTGGTGCCGCGTATAGTATTGTGAAGCGAACCATTCCAGCTACAAGTAATCTGCGACTGTATCATGGGCCTCCAATGTTAGGCATCATCCGTGCTAATGATACGCTAGTATTTGCCGTTTCACAGGCATAGTCCAGTTGTCCCTTGAAATTGATTTTAGCATCAATCGTCACCCTCAGGTATTTGATAACCGGTTTCGAAATGATAATGTGATCACCAGCACGAATATTAACCGCATTCCTCTTCCTTAGGTTGGTGATCAAGACCGCCTCCGTCTTTTGTTCCGCGAGGTCAAATTGAACCATCTCCAGCCACGCTATTATAGCGCTAATGGTTTCGTTAGCGAACACTTCAACGTCTTCAGGTTGTTTCGCGAAGACGATCACAGCCACATCATCTGTGAAACCGATTATCGTGGCCTCCTTTGGCACGGGAAGGACAAGGATCCCATTATACACCACGTTCTACAGGAGAGGACCCACCATTGAACCCTGTGGTACTTCAGTAGTGATGGTGTACTGCTTGGATCCCTCATCCGTATCGTACCAAAGTGTCCTCTCCGAGAGGTAACGTTCGAGGAGTTTAGTCAAAAAACTAGGGACACACCGTTTTAGCCAGTGAGCTTTTTATCTACTTGAATTGAACGCAGTTTTGACGCCCAACGTCGATGACATCGCGTCTCGAGCCAGCTTCAAAACAAGGTCTACGGCGTCGATCGTTGATGAAGCAAATGGGGCGGTATGATGATGGGTGTTCTGGGTGCTTATTCGGCTTCGGGAGCAAAACTAGTTTTTTTCTCTTCCACCGGTCGGCTCATCCGCTTGTCCATAAAACATGACCAGCAGGAAAACAGATCCTCGTCCTTTGGATAGACGGCCTGCTATCTCGGCTCAGCACACTCCTGGCCCGTCCGAAGACCGTTTTTAGCAGCGTTGCAGAGAGGACCTGCTAAGACTGTTCAATGCACTTCCTGCAACGCTGTTACATCAGCCCTATATTGGGACAGGGTATCAGTTAATTGCTTGGCAGCTCCATCCCTGATCAGGGAGTGCACGTTCCATGAGAAAATGTGCAAATCGTTATTCCTTTGTCGTTGCTGGGTTCGTCGTTGTGTAATCCGTCCAGTCCGAGGCTCCTGTTATGATTTTGTAACAAATTGTTTTCAATGTAGGGTTGCCAGTCCTACCTAACCCCCAACCTGGAGGACCAGTTAGTACAATTTTTCCCGTTTTTAGGCGCGGCAGACTCGACTTCATCCTTTTCCGTCTGCAGATTTTCGTTAAGAAGGAGCTCCCAGCGGTCACCACGTGGAGGTGGAGATAGGGTTTGGTAGTAAAGCTGTTGGTGTTGGTTCAGCAGGCATTTCGCAGGTTTTATGCTCCATCGTGGATACCAATCCACGTTTCGCCTTGGGACCTATACTACCCTTTGACCACCATGCTGATGCCTTTATTTATCACGTATTAAATCTGTCTTGGAAATATTGGTATATACACTGAATAAACAATACTGGAAAGTTTGGTAGAAACCCCACCATTATTAACATAACTCTTCAGCGAAGCATTTGCCGCTTTTGAGAAGGGTCTTAAGTCAATAGAGCTATGTATGAATGAGCCTATTTTACATCGATGTATATTTTTATATAAGAACCTCAGAAAGCATTTCTTGTCTTAAGGGCGGAGTTTTTAGTATGCAATTTGTTTATATATCTATTTTTCATATCAGTAGGCTAATTCTGTGTGTGGCTCATTAAAAGCTAGCTTCATCATAAAGTGACGCCAATTCTGGAAATTCCTGTCAAATTTGTTGAGAACTTCTGGTTTCAGATGGAGATTTGCTTCTTACTTTGATGTTTTAAACTGATTGACGTCCTATACATGATATGACCTTTTCATGAACACCAGGTACGTGAAGGTAGATTCGGTAACCACAAACTATTTCTAATGTGATTCTCTCTGACCAAACCATGGACCCACCAAGAATCAAACCTCCTGCCACGTGTATGGTAATATTAATCTCCTGAACTGTTTGTATTCGTACACGTGTATCCAACTGAGATGAAACCAGGCCACTCCCTAAAGGCAAGAGTCGTTGATTATCCTTCCAGTTATAGACACGCTACTCGTAAATAATCACTCCTTCTGTTATTTGAATGCCTTGTATCGTCCTGAGCATCGAAAGTCAGGGGGTTTTCTTCTAGAAATTTCAGCAGGAGCTAATCAAATTAATGGAAAGGAAAAACTTATCCAGCGAACAAAATAATAACCAACAAGATATCAGATTAAATAATAATTCCGCCCACCAGAGGAATAGAATGAAGGTCACGGAAAAAGCAAGGTGCTAGTATTTCTGGAAAAATAATATACACTTGGCACCCGAACCTTCTTCCTTGGTATCATTACTATTCACAACGAATCCTCTCTTTATATCCACAGAACAATTATAGATAAACGTACACCGAAAAGCATTCAAGAACTGAAGATAACACAGGCGAGCAAGTCAAACACAGTGGCTCAATTGAGTTTGGTTTTGACCTAAATTCAGACTTCCCGTGAAGTCCTTTTGCAAATAAAATGCTCCATGCATGCAGATTAGTGTTCTCTTCATTAAGTTATATCATATGCAACCCCGCTTCCATTCATTCCACTTCCTGATTTTAGATCCGCTTCGAACGCATATTCCGATACCATTGTATGACCAATAATTTTCTAGATAAAAGCCGAATAGGATATTCCTGAAACTCATGGGTTTGCAGTGTTTACCGTCCTGAGCAAATTCACTCGGAGCCCGTATTCAATGCAGCTTGATACAAAGCTACGAATCTAATCCCTGGGCAAAGATTCCAACAATAACAGCATTCACAGATATCAGATATATGCAACGGAAAATCGAAGAGCCGTAAAGTCTCCAAGCGTGTACGAGGATATTTTAACACATGTGGGTATATACTCGTACTATAGACTGTACGTATTTATTTTTATCTGTACATAGACGCCTGTAGATATCCAGTTTTCCTAGGAGTGAAAATCTGTTGATGGGAAACTTAATGGATTTCCTGCTTGCAACAGATAGGACAAATGATGTGATTTCCGTTCGGTCTTTAAGAGGAAATATTTCATTCTGCAGCGAGGCTTGTTCTATGTACCATTGCTTCCATAGAAGATGGATTAAGGGGTAGATTTTCAACCTGGAAGCAAATAATGAAGAGAATGAATAAGGACAGGAAAAGCTTAGCTAATAATCCGGCTAGAAATAGAAGAGATTGTGGAGACTTTACTAAGTGGGAGCATCACACAATAGCGCTTAAACCACGAGCAATAAAAAATTAAATAGAACATCTATAACCGAGAACACTCCCAGCTAACCCCTCATCCCGTGCTACATCAAAAATCTTTTTTTTAGTACATTCTCCCCAGTTTTTCAACACCAACATATCTATAAGATTATCAAGGTTCGCTGTCTATTATATCGAGAAAAGTGAAATAGATCCAAACAAAGTTTCCCTGTTCTCTATAAAAATCCCACCCTTAACTCCTTCCTTCCAATATCTCCATCAACAACACGCTAATAACGGCACGGAACATCAATATACCCTTACAATCTCTCAATCCTTTTTAGATCGCTGAACTCGTAGACACGAAATCTGGAACGTTCAAAGCACGAATGCAGTTTTTACAAATAATGTTTTCAGTGCACATTGCATCCCCTCATGGCTCTTTGCATCCTACCAAAGGACAGCCTGAATATAGTTGCATGCTGGAGTACATGCTTCCTCCCCCCCCCCCCCCCCATTCCTTTTTCCGATGGGGTGGGTTAAACTGTTTTGTGTCCTCTTTTTTTCGATGTTTTTCGTAATACATTTATTTTCATTGCTGGACTGAGTGTTCACTGTTGGTGTTAGCAGTAAGCCTTTCGTGGTCCTATTGAGGAATTATTAGGGGGGAAGGGTGTCATTCGAATTTTTACAAAAAAAGAACCTGAAATTGCATCCTGGGTGTTGGTATCGGATGGGAAACAATTTATTGAGCCCCAATGACTATATTTGGGTTTTATTAAACATTTTCGAGGCTATAATTTATGGGGATTTGTAATTTTTATGAAACTGTTGTTTTATTCCAAATGGCGCCCAATGTGGGATGTGAAACTTAGTCCTTTATGGTATCAAAAATTAACATGAAGGATTCGAGTGGGGGAACAACTCAGGACTCAATGGCCTTCTTTCATATTCTCCAATTAAGTAGTGGGTTTTTACGGAGATCATGCTATGGTGAAGAATCCTAAATAAATTCGGTAGTTATCAAATGTTGAAGAAAGTCCATCAAACAACTATCAAGAAATCTCGACGAGAACGTGCTCCGAGCCTTCCTGTATCTACTACAAAGCGCAATGTACCGAGTTAGGGTGAGTAGGTTTATAGCAATTTCGAGGCTTTTAAATCCCCATCCAGCGTATCAAGCCACCGTTGTTTCAGCCTGCCTTTTGGTCGTTTACCATCGACTTCGATGTGCAGACCAATTTTGGCAAGTGAACTCTCGTTAGCACGAATTTCGTGACCATACCATCGAAGACGCCTCTCTCGCAACTCTTCCACAATCGGTGCAACCCCACAACGATCGCTGATATCCTCATTTCGGGTGCGATCAAAAATGTCACACCACAAGTCCCACGAAACATCTTCGTCTCCGCGGTTCATTGTCTTTTATAATCGGCCTACACTCAGAACCATAGAGGGCGGCAAATGGTAGGAAAACATCATCTCCATAAAGCAGTTTGTCGAGCGCTGGACGTTGGATGTCCCATGTGACAGTGCCCATAACAAGAACAAAGACGAGTGGTGGGAGGGCGCTTCCTTGATGAACACCAACAGAGACAAGAAGCGGTTTTGATACACTCGCCATACTTCAAACTTTACTTTTCGGATGTTGTCGTAAAGAATATCAGATGAATTCGTGTGGCACACGGTCAACCGCTTTCTCTAGATCCAGAAATGCAATGTAAAGAGGGCGATGCTTCACACGGTGTTTCTCCATTAGTAACCGCGCAACGTGTATTGCATCAGTGGTTCCCCAGTTTTTGACAAATCCAGCTTGATTCACGGTTATTTCAACGATTTCGCGAATACGGTTGTGAAGAATGCATTCAAAAATCTGTATGATATGGGAAAATAACCGGATCGGACGGTAATTTGAACATTCTGTCGGACTTTTGGATTTTTTTTTCCATATTGAACAGTGGTACTTTCTTGCCAATTAGGTGGTGTTCTACCTTCCGGAACCATCATCATCGACGGGCAACAACCGGTCTGGATCATCCTCATCCATACGGATTAAGTGACCCGCCCACCGTAACCTATTGAACCGGATTTTATACACAACTTGACGGTCATCGTATCTCTCATAGATTTCGTCGTTATGTAGGCTACGGAATCGTCCATCCTCATGTAGGTGGCCAAAAACTCTTCGGAGGGTTCTTTTCTCGAACGCCGCCGAGACTTCGCATCATTTCTTACTAAGAACCCAAGTTTCCGAGGAATACATGAGAACTGGCAAGATCATTGTCTTGTACAGTAAGAGCTTTGACCCTATGGTGAGATGTTTCGAGCGGAACAGGTTTTGTAAGCTGAAAAAGGCTCTGCTGGCTGCCAACAACCGTGCGCGGATTTCATCATCCTAGCTGTTATCGGTTATGATTTTCAACCCTAGATAGGAGAAATTATCAACGATCTCAAAGTTGTAGTCTCCTATCTTTATTCTTCCCGTTTGACCAGTGCGGTTTGATGTTGTTGCTTGGTTGGTTTCTGGTGCTGACGTTGCCACCATGTATTTTCTTTTGCCTTCATTGATGTGGAGCCCAAGATCTTGCGATGCCTGCTCGATCTGGATGAAGGCAGTTTGTGCGTCTTGGATCGTTCTTCCCATGATGTCGATATTATCAACATAGGCCAGTAGTTAGGTGAACTTAAAGAGGATCGTAACCCTCGCATTTACCTCAGCATCACGGATCATTTTCTCCAGGGCCAAGGTAAAGAGGCCGCATGATAGGGCATCCCTTCGTCGTAGACCGTTGTTGATGTCGAATGGTCTTGAGAGTGATCCTGCTGCTTTTATCTGGCCTCGCACATTGGTCAAGGTCAGCCTAGTCAGTCTTATCAATTTCGCCGGGATACCGAATTCTCTCTTGGCCGTGTACAGTTTAACACAGGCTATGCTGTCAGAGTCGTAAATTCAGTGATGAATCTGATAACGACGGCGTGTGAGGCTTCCATGCTCCGGAGAGGCCCCAGGCGCGACAAGCCTTCTATGTACTGGTGGACGGCAGAAATTGCCGACCTACGGAAGGAGTGTCATAAGCTCCGCCGTTTGGCACAACGTTTGTACGCCAACGAGGAGGCATGTGTAATAAAGGCACAATATAGATCAGCAAAAAGGAGACTCCGCAGTGCTATAAATAAAAGCAAAGCTCGCGGCTCGCAAAATCTTGTTAATGAGGTGAATGAAGACCCGTGGGGGCTTGGCTATAAGCTTGTCACTCGGAAAATCGGGGCTCTGCGGAAGCCCTGCATACTGAGCAGCGACCAGATGGACCGCATTGTGCGGGCATTGTTTCCCAGACACTCTGTACGGGTTGATGTAAATAGTGCGGAAAGCGTCGTGGATTGCCCCCTTTTCACAATGAGAGAGCTCGAAGAAGCGGTTCTCCCTATGAAAAACAGGAACGCGCCAGGTTCTGGTGGCATCCCCGCGGAAGTTTACAAACTGGTGTTCCGCCAACGGCCAGCATTGCTGCTTGAAGTGTTCAACGCGTGCTTGAAGGAGGGCATTTTCCCTTGTCTCTGGAAAGTGGCCAGACTCGCGTTGATCAGTAAGGGTAAAGGAGACCCGGAGCTCCCGTCTGCATACCAACCGCTGTGTATGCTTGGCGGAAAAGTGCTCGAGAATCTCATCAGGGGTATACTCGCTGAAGCGATCCATGCTGCCGGGGAATTATCCCCAAGGCAGTTCGGGTTTAGAACAGGGAAATCTACAGTGGATGCTGTTATGGAGGTCGTAGATGCGTTTAATCGAACCGGGGCACACAGCCGCCGATCTCGGCGGATAGTGCTCCTCATAACGCTTGATGTGAGAAATGCCTTCAATTCCGTAAGATGGACAGATATGCTAGGCACACTAGAGAACTCCTTTCACATGCCAAGCTATCTCTTGCGGATATTGAGGGATTATCCGAAAGACCGCTCCCTGTTCTATGAGACGCTAGAGGGCCAGAGGAGGATGGAAATCACGTCGGAAGTAGCACAGGGATCCATCCTAGGGCCGGATCTCTGGAACGCTTCCTACGATAGTCTGTTGAGACTCGATATGCCCGAAGAGTCGCGCCTGGTCGGTTATGCAGACGACGTTGCGACACTGTTGAACAGGCGCAACGCAGACTTGGCATATTGATGCGACGGGTATGCGGATGGATGACTGCTCACGGTTTCAACCGTGCGCTAGAAAAAACCGAAGTAGTCATCCTGACCAGAAGAAGAATCCCGACCTTGCGTCTCATATCGATCGGCGAGTTGACTATAGAGTCAAAACCAGCGATTAAATACCTTGATTTAATGCTCGACTCGAAGATGAGCTTCTTCGAGCAAATCAAAGCAGCCGCGGACAGGGCTGCAGCAGGAGTCGCGGCCTTGAGTCGGCTAATGGCGAATGTCGGGGGTCCTATATCAACTAAGAGACGTCTCCTCATGGGAGCAACGCAGTCCGTCCTTCTCTATGGTGCGGAGGTATGGGCTGATGCCCTTGAGAAGGAGGTGCATCGTAAACGCCTCGCTCAAGTGCAGAGGCGGGGAGCTTTGCGAGTGGCGTCTGCTTATCGCACCGTCTCCGACCTGGCTGTGATGGTGATTGCGGGGGTGATCCCTCCCTCCCTCCTTGCCAAGGAGCGCAAAGCTATCTATCGCCGTAAGGGCGAAAACTTAGTGGTTGCCCGTGAAGAACGTCAACGCACCCTTTGCGAGTGGCAACTTTCTTGGCAAAATGAGCCAAGGGGCAAGTGGACTGCGCGGCTCATCGACAAATTAGACCCATGGTTGAACAGAAAGCACGGTGAGATTGATTACTTCCTTACCCAACTTCTAAGTGGGCATGGAGGTTTTCAGTCTTACCTGCACAGGATTGGGAAGGCGCGATCTCCTGATTGTGTGTTCTGCAATAGAGTGGCGGATGACGCTGAACACACCTTTTTCTCTTGCGAGAGGTGGGACGGCCTCCACCAGCAGCTTTATGCAGACACAGGAGAGCTCTCTCCAGACAACATTGTCAGAGAGATGCTGAAGGGCGCTGGCAGCTGGAATCGTATTGCGCATTACGTTTGGGCTCTTCTTACTACGAAGAAGATTGAACTCGACCGGCAGAGGGATCGGACGGTAAGGGGTACCCTGAATTAACAACAACTCCCTTCCTCCCCTCCCCACCCGTTGGTGAAAGGAATTCCCTGACTTGAATGCTCCCAAAGCCGGGAGAGCGGGAGAGCTAGCCCGAAGTAATGTGTCAAACGGTTCCAGGCTAGTTATCTGATGACAGGGAGGTCTTTTGTTTGTAGTACGCCAGCGTGATGTTGCGGGAGTCTAACACTCTGTGCGTAAATGCATTCACCTACCTTACTCCCAAAAAAAAAAAATGCTGTCAGAGGCGGCTTTAAAGTCAATGAGAAGGTGGTGCAACTGATGTCCATATTCCAACAGCTTTTCCATCGCTTGCTGCAGAGAGAAATGCTGATCTGTTGCTGATTTGCCTGAAGTGAAGCCTCTTTGGAATGGGCCAATGATGTTCTGGGCGTATGGGGCTATCCTGCCTAGTAAGATTGCGGAGAATATCTTATAGATGGTACTCAGCAACGTGATACCTCTATTATTGCTGCACTGCTTGATATCTCCCTTTTTATATATGAAACAGATAATGCCTCTTTGCCGGTCGTCAGGCATTGATTCGCTGTTCCATATCTTGAGCACAAATTGATGAACCACTTGGTCGCCTCCATATTTAACCAATTCGGCTGTAATTACATCGGCTCCTGGCGACTTATGATTTTTAAGTGGATGAATTGCACGGACTACACCTGGTGGTGGCAGTATTTGTCCGTCGTCTTCATTTGGCAGGACTTCCAACTTGCCGATGTTCTGGTTGCTCAGTAGTTCATCAAAGTACTCAACCCATTGCTCTTTCGGAAATCAGATTTCCCTCTTTGTCTCGGCAGGATGAGCATCGACATGTTTAACGCTTCATCCTGCTGCTGTTGGTAAAACTTGCGCGCCTGGTGCGGTTGCTCCGTATACAGTTCTAGTTCACAGACCTGTTGGTTCTCCCATGCTTTCTTTTTCCGTCTGTGAAGTGGCTTCTCCGCTCGCCGGAGTTCGTGATGACTCCCTGCGTGTCCCCGCGTCCTTTGGGAATATTACATTACTCGGTACGTAGCATTCTTCCGTACCGTTGCCAGCTTACATTCATCGTCAAATCAGCCGTTCCGTTTTTTTTTTCGGCTGGGGCCAAGTATGTTTGTGGCCGTATTTATGATAACGTTCTCCAGGTGATTGTGAAGATCATTTGTTGGTGCTTCATCTCCAGGATCTCTGTTGACTGCGGTTATTCTGGAATCTATTACCCTCTTACAGGTGTCGCGGTGGGCTGTGTTGTGGATGGCTTCAGTGTTAATTCTTATCTGATTGTCAGAGGGGATTCTGGGTGGTGTTGTTAATCAAACTCGGAGCACCATGCCAACGAGATAGGGATCCGAGTCTACATTGGCCCCCCTATATGTTCCGACATTCATCAGTGCTGAGGGGTGGCGACGTTCGATCAACACGTGGTCAATTTGGTTGAAAGTGGTCCCGCCTGGAAAGGCCCACGCTTGTTTGTGGATCGCTTTCCGCGCAAACCAGGTACTTCCAAAAACCATTTCGTGTGACCCTGCTAATTGAATAATCCGCAGTCCGTAATCATTTGTATTTTGGTGTAAGCTATGAGAGCCAACGTATCGTCTGAATATGGGCTTCGTCCCTACTTCACTGTTAAAATCCCTAAATATGATTTTTATATCATATCTGGAACTGGCTTCGAGGGTTTGTTCTACTACCTCGTAGAAGGTATCCTTCTCCGACTCTGTAGTCTTCTCCGTAGGGACGTGAATGTTAATGAGGCTTATATTTCTAAACTTGTCTCGCAAGCGCAGAGTGCATAGCCGTTCGCTTATGTTTTCAAACCGATAATAGCAGGTTTCATTTTTTTGGCTGACTAAGAAACCTACTCCGAGCGCATGGTTTACTGAAAGGCCACTATAATATATGGTGTAGCGGGTCTTCTCCAGGAAACCGGTCCTTGTCCATCGCATCTCTTGCAACGCTGTTACATCAGCCTTATATTGGGACAGGGTATCGGTTAGCTGCTCAGCAGCATTCGGTCTGTACAGGGAGCGCACGTTCCATGAGAAAATGTGAAAATCGTTAATCCGTTGTCGTTGCCGGGTTTGTCGTTGTAAAATCCATCCTCTCCGGGACTCCTGTTGTGGCTTCGTAACATCGGTTTTCCGTGTAGGGTTGTCAGCCCTACCCAACGTTCAACCTGGAGGACCAGTTGGTACATTTTGTCCCGTTTTTAGACGCGGGCGACTCGCTGCTATGAATGCTGAGACTAGACTCAGTATAAACCAGTACCCCGGTACCAATCAAAGCAAGGCTCTGATTATGATCTCTAAATCAATCCGTGTCCAAAGAAGACCATGGGGTTATGCCTACACAGGAGGTCCGCAAACCAAATTCCTAGGACTTTCGCAATCCTTTGGAAGAATGAATGTGAAGCCCACCTTAAGGTTGACCTAACTAGCCTCTTCCAACCTTAAAAGATCATCATACCAGACAGCATATTTTAAGGGTGTTGGCGTGGTCGAACTAGGGAAGGCAACTCAAGTCTTCAGAATCACATTATTTCATAGTAGACTCGATATAGGCGTCAGTACGTAAAATTCTTGATATCGTTTACTTCGTGTAATTTGATACTTCAAAAAACCTATTCATGAGGGCTGTTTATCATTTCCACACACGTGCTAATCTGTGGCACGTTTAGCAGAAAGCAACACAACTCCAACATCAATCACCCTCTTCAGGAAATTATAAATAAATTATCCTTTCAGTATATTGTGCTTAGCAATTTCTGACTATGTAAGCACATAAAACTAGCATAATTTCCTCAAGTGCAAACACCGACAAATTTATGCTTCCGCAAGCCGGAAAACTGTCGAGAAGTTTTTCCTTGCCCCATTCTATATACACCGGAAAAAAAATAATTTTCCTGAAACATTTCATCCACTCGCGGTACCAAATAAACCACAGTCTGCAATCTCTATTAGCCAATTTCTCGCTAGGCGACTCCAGTTTTCCGGCTGCGTTCCACTTCCACCCTCCACCCTTTATGCGTGGCATGATTCTGGCTTTATGCACTGAAAGGACTTGATGGTGGGTAACCTGCTCGCAGTTGAAGGATTTTCCTCTCTGTGACATTTCAAATTAAGCATATTTTTTTCCTGTAGGCGTATTTGCTGACGAACACAATCTCAACTAGCGAAATTTTAAATGGGAGGAATTCAGCGACTTTCAATTTAGGGAGGAAAAGTCCCAACAAAGGAAGCTATGAGTGGAGCCTTTTATTACGGCAACTATTTTATTTTCAGCTCTCAATTCGTTGCGGGATGCCGCTAGTTTATCTTGCAATGGTGATTGGCCAATTCAGATTGAAAAGATGGTAGTCGAGCGGATATTCGCTTTGCAGGGTGGATTATTCGTTTCCATAAATCCTTTGAGATTATGAAATAACGAAGAGCTTAAAAAACAACCCACATACTCGCACTTTCCATCGAAACTAACAATTGCAATGCAGTATTGCATTGGGAACTCCCTCAAATTGCATTTATTATGAAAGTCGCACTAATGCACCAAACAAACCATTTTCCAGGATAAAATATTAAAGCGAACTCCATTTCTAATTCACGTCTCCAGCAAGGCAGCTGCCTGACAGTGTAATGAAGGGAAATATTTTATGAATTTTCGAGGGCTATTTATGCAAACGTACATTACTCAAAAAACGCTGGTGGAAACCGTCGTCATTCATGCAGCCACCTACCAGAGAATGCGAACAAATGGTTGCATATCATGCTAAAGTTTTGAGTCAGGTGCATTTTGAAAACTCATTAAATTTAATATAAATGGCGGTTCTGAATCCAATGTCTTGACCCAGATTTCAGGATGCAGTTTTTACTGAGTCTACGAAATTTGCATAAAACATTAGAAGAATGAATTATGACCTAAATTTGATGCCACAATGGAAGAGAAATTCAATTTTTAGTAGAATTGTGACGCTTGGCATACATATTTTGATGGAATGAATGGTTTCTGAGAAGTCGTTAAATTTTTGAAACGGATGGATCATAATTAGGGATGTTTTCAGCACGGAAACTTTGCTTTTCAATAAAAATACCCCCAAACACCCAGTCTAATTATATAACATTTGTGATAAACATGAGAGTGGAGATGGTCATCGGGATTTACCAGAAGCAATAACTAGGTCACCCTATCTCGTAGTGAAGTTGGCCTCGCAAGACCGGCAGTACATAAGTGCAGCTCCCGGAAAGGTCCCGTTGCCATACATTTTCACTCTTCTATGATAACCGAACGGGAAATTGTGGAAGGATCTTTTGGACACTTCAGTCCCTTTAACGTCACATACAAAACTTATCACTCAAAATGAGACCACAATATCGTTTCATTTTCAGACAGTTAACCTTTGGAAGACACTCTATTCCGGCTGTCAACTTAGTTTTGGTGTGTCGGGTAGAGATACATTGGTCTAACAACTATGTTTTCGGTTAGGATCCGCATGCCCTTGGCTTTATCTTCAAAAGTGACAAGCTTCATTCCGATCCCAGCTATGAGGCTCTGAACTGAAAGGTATTACTACCCGAGCTTCCGAGCCGCACCTTCTTACCTATCTGTTTTTTGTCCAATTAACTGAAAAAAGTTTTGACATTCTTTCCTCTTCGTTAGGATGCCCTGGCAGGCGAGATCAAAGTTTGATAGAATATGGAGCACTTCGCTCAAACTGTGCCGATTCTTACCTCCCAGTTGCATCCTCATTTTGTTCTCTGATTCCAAATGATGAAGATTGAATTTTGCCCATTCCCTTTCACTTGATCTGGTTGTTAACGAGCAACCCATCTTATATTTTTTCTTTGCTGATTATGGCATAGTTTTACCAGTGACTTTTGCTTTCTGTATTCAACATCTTTTGGGCACCAGCGGGAAACCAGAGAAGGTGGAGGATGGAAGTGCTAAAAAATCATAAGCCACAGCAGCTAAACTAAAAACACGACACTCTGAGCGCACCGGAGAACAGATCTTTGATCTCTTCTCCATTTGCCAGCAAAGAAGACGTACGAGAGGCAACCATTCCACTTGTCCCACAATACATCCAGTCGGAGACATGCCCGCTTTTTCGATTCAGTGTCATACTGAGAGAAGTTCTGTAGGTCACTTAAAGAGAACACACTGCAATGGCTCCCAGGCCTAGCCTAGCTGTTACTACCTCACCAATTACCCTTGTAGCCCCGCCATGTTTGGTAACGACCAAAAGGTACTTCCAAACGGTCAAACGGCGGATAAAATAACTCAAATATTAAATTTTCCGGTTTGAAATTCACTACAACAGAAGGGTCCTTGCCAATTGACCAATTCTTGTATGGAATGGAGACTCCAACTCCCTTTAACCTACAGGAGAATTTTTGCTTGTTAGACACGGCAATTTTTTTGGTTTTGGAAGTTTCAATAATCTCACGAAGAAGTCAACTGACAGAATCTTTAGGACCAATTGCCTGATATCGCTGTTAAGGACCGGATCTGAAGACATACCCGAAAACACCAAGAAGCATTTTCGAACTACTACCATGATATCTGCTCACCGTCCACCTAAAAAAGTAGAACAGGTAGAAACTTTCATCAGGACCGCCTTGCTGCACCTAAAGTTATTGTTAGCTCAATGACAAACCAACACGCTTCGCAGCTGAACTCTGGCAATTTCAGAACGAAACAAGCAGAATAAGACCCCCTGTGCTCTGCTGTTGGAACTACGGCAAGAACGATATACGAGTAGCTACCAGAGTGCTTAACATGTAATGGATACTAGTTTCCTACTGTCTTCAAGGCTCAATGCAAAAAATGGTGCCATCCAAGAAACTACGAAACTTCAAACCCTCCTTCTAATCGGATATAAATAGTGGATGGAATGGTTACCTAAAGCCGAGGAAAGGCAGGAGGATTAAGCCGTCGCCTCTGCTTATTAAATGGATGGAAGGCAAGGCATTTGCCGAAGTTCTCAGCAGGATCCGTCACATAATCAAGCCAGAAAATAGAAGGGTAAAATTGTCTTCCACCATCTCAACAACTAACAAGATTTCGTTCTTCAAAGCAGTCAGTTATACCAACCTTGAAGCTATGAGGTATTGACAAGTAATTTGCGCTGACCAGAGTTCACTTGGTAAGATTGGCAACATCGAAGTCAACGGGAAACGATGAAAAGGTTGGCCTTAGACGCTAAATGACAATGTGACTCTTGATTCCATCCAGATCGTGAGAACGTGGCAAGGTCTGAAGAAGAAGAATAATTATTTGTGATTTACCAGCTCTTGCTAGGGCCAGGCTACGGACAAAAACAATTCTTAGGGAACCTCAAGCAGATCTCTAGTTGTACAGTGGAGGAGGGGTTATCCTTCGTAAGCTCTACAGGCTGCGACTGATTACATTCAGGACTACCTCTGAATTCTATGCATCTGCAACTATCTGTAGAATTTCAACGGACAAAACCCTTGTAACTTCCACCTTTAAGTTAAGGCACCTAAACTTCCTGTCCTCCCTAGTCAAATGCAGAAAATCTTCAACATCGCTGCCCTAGAAGTCGGGCAATACCTTAGCCCGTTTTGTTTTGGCCTCTAATCAGCAGTTTGAATACTGCTTCTACTTATAAACTAATGGTTGCCATATGCCTTTCTGAATCCATTGACTCATACAAAAAAAGGAGTTCGAATTGTTTTCCTTAAGCCTCCCAGATATCTACTATCGTCGTCACTATTTTAATATCATTGCGTTGCATAGTGATCTACTAACTTTTAGTCCTCTAAAGATTTCGCCGCAGGGTAGGGCAAGTGTTCCATCACTTTGCCGAAAGACTTGTTCAGGTCAGGCCGACTGAAGTGTTTTTCAAGGTTTATTTATTACGGATTTCGTTCCCTCTATGAGTCACTTTTTCTTCTACTTGACATCGTCCCATGCCTAGATTACTCTTGTTCTGGTTCTTTGTTATCTTAAGCCAACATGATTACCTCTAGAACTCCTGCTTCTCAGCTTGGGTTTCCTGTATTCAACAGTAAGAGGCCTATTTGTCTTTTGGCCTATTTTTTGGTTATATTTTTCTTTCCAGCTTTGCTATTTGAGTTTTAAGGCGGAGGAATTCGGCGTAAGAACAATTGGACTGAACCATCTGATCCATAGGCGAGCTTCTTTTAAATTGGTTTAGCCCTAACTCTAGGATAACTTTTCCTCCTGGTGTAGTCTCTTCAATGTTGACCAAAGAATGTACTGATTGTAGGGCGCAAATACAGGCAGTATTGTTAGAGGCGATGAGGACTACTCTAAAAAAACCTCTTTCTTCAACGAAATGCTATTTTTCTGCTTGAATATAGCCGCGATTTTAATTAGTACTTTCAGGACAGACAAAACATACCAAATGTTCAAATGTTGACTGATGAAGGGGTGTTTTGGGTATTTACAAGGGATGCTCTATCATGGCCCTGCGAGAGGCAGCACACTATTCAAGTCCACCCAATTAATAGCCTACGCTCACGATATTGACATTATGGGAAGAGCAACCCTAGATGTACAGTCTACCTTTATCTAGATCAAGCAGGCGGCGCAAGATCTCAGGCTGCACATTAATGATGGCAAGACGAAGCACATGGTGGCAACGTTAGCGTCAAAAACTAAAGAAACACACTGGTCAAACGAAAATAATAAAGATATAAGACTACTACTTTGGGACCGTTGAAAATTTCTCCAATCTAGGGTCGAAAATCAGAACCGACAGCAGCTACGCCAATAAAATTCGCACACGGCTGTTGGCCCCCAACAGAGCCTATTTCAGCTCACGGAAACAAGACTCTAACCTCGATTTTCCTTATGTATTCCACGGAGACCTGGGTCCTTAGCAAAAAAACTTGGGAACTCTTGGCCGCGTTTGAGGGAAGAATCCTTCGCATAATTTTTGGCACCCTACATAAGGATGGGCGATACCGTAGCCTACATAACGACGAAATCTACGAGCCATACCATGACCGTCTGGTTGTGGATAAAATCCGGCTCAATAATTTGCGGTGGGCGGGTCACTTAATCCGTATGGATAAGGATGATCCAGCCAGGAAAGCCTATGGTAGAAAAAAAAGACGAGGCAAACCCTACCTGAGATGGAATTATGGCGCAGGCTAGGACGCCAGACAGCTTTTAGAGATATCGAATTCGTGGACCTCGATGCAAAACCGAGATGTCTGGATTTGCTTGCTAAGGCAGGCCTAGACCGAATACTGGTTGTTGCGCTGTTGATTGCGATATTTGTATGTTAAGTCATTGATATCAAAAGAATGCCTGCTATAATACGGGTCGTGGAACTCTAATGTGACATCTCAATCGGAAGGTAATCGGAGGCAGTCCAAACCCAGTACTGGTTCATTGAATTTTAAGTTGACTGTACTTATTCTATACTTTTAAATTGATTAAGAATGAAGTTTATCTTGAATAGTTATGGAGTTCTCAGGCTGGCTTGAAACTCGATATAAGTAGTTGCAGTCAAACATTCAATTGGGGCCGATGGATTCTCCTTCTGAACGAGGTTATCCTTTTTATCATGGAGCTAGTGACGAATTTATCAAAACTAAGCTTGATCATATCCATAAGCTCCAGAGAGTTAGTTTTAATCAGAAGGAAATGGCTATTAAATATACTTGCAGGGCTTGCGGGTTTTTCCTCTCCTTAACGAGAAAATATGACCAGGATCGTCTACGAATTCATCCTAGGTTTGCTCTCAAGGCGGATTGGTCGACTCAAGAGCACTTGACACAGGATAGTACAAAAGGAGCGCAGGGGTCCCAGGAAATCAAGGGGAAGCTGAAGTGAATTTTTGGTAACCACGAACAATCGGCGTAGGTGTGGTTGATGCGCTATACTCCACCAAGGGGTAATGGCAACCATATAATATGGCCTTTGACGAAACCCTTAACACTCCCATTTAAGAGATTTTAAACGGACTAAAAAGAAGAAAGTTCTTGTTTGCTAGTATCCCTTCGGCAGCCACTGACTCTTTCTTCAAGTAATTCAGTTCGTTCTGCAATCACTTTAGCGGCTACGTCTAGGTTCAGTTTTTCGTCAGTCTCACAAGGTCTGGATATCCCTATTCTATCTCGAATCCTGCACTCTTCGGCCTGTTACGGGTCTTCGGTTTATAGTAAATATCTGCAATTAGTAAGAAGAAAATAAAATTTGAATAGAAAATGGCCGGTGTCCCAAAACAAGTCCTCTTCTTTCCTATACTTTCCCAGTCGACCATCGCCAGATAGAATGGAGAATTGATTATACTAACCACACAATATTAATTCCAATTACTCTTCTCGAGTATTGCATTTCAGGCCAGGTCAAAAATCCGATTCATTTTGACAGTGATTGATCTGGATCTTCGCAAATTATACTGTGATCTGATAGCCCCCATAAGTACCTAACAATGGGAGAATCCTCATCCCAGCGTCCTCTACATGAAACCATTTACATCGATTTATTGCACATACGGGGTCATATTAGCATAAAGGCCATTCCGTCATATATCATATGTGAACATCGAACATGAGGAGAGTCAACCAATTGACAGTCCTTCTCCATACGTTGGCATTCAATTATTCGGCTCCCATTACGATACCAATAACCTCCGATGGCTTTTTTCAATGCTACCCCATATATCATGCCACCCAGCCGCCATCATTCATTCTAAGCAGCGAAAAATGGTTTGTAAATAATTTATTATGCGACCGAATATATCTTCCTGTCTCGATTAAAGTATTTATTCACGTGTGGCTGGGACAGATTTGCTTTCGAATCAAATGCATGGAAATTCGTATGAATATGCAACCAACACATACGTCTGACGTCCACTCAATTACACACCTTCCAGCCCTCATCCTTTTCACGCATACACACACATCATTTACTTTTCTGTTGATCCTATTTTTCCACCCCCGCGAGGAAGGCTCCGTGTCGTTTTCGTGGCGAAATATCTATCCTGTCAATCCGCAGTATATCCTCAGCAATACTGCAATATACAATATCAATCGATCCCTCCAGGTAACATATGGGCCTGGTATTGCCTTCCAGGCTTCGATTTATGATGGTATTTAAGGTGGTGACACGTACAAGCAGTAACTGTGTATAATGAAATGGAGGAGCTCCTATAATCCCAGATACAGTCCTCTATTAGTGCGGCTAAGTCTGTGTCGTGCTTGACTATCGGCCACTGTCAATACGGATAATTCCGAATGCAAATGTGGAATGTGTATTTAACTGGAATCGGAGGGGGTGGTGGGTGGTGCGGTTCCCTGGTATTCGTTATTGCAAATTTATTTGCATGCGAATTACACGACCAGAGCTATCGATTTCTCATTATGGGGTATATTCGATGCGAAGTGCGTTTCTAAGCAGCTCACGTGTATTATCTGAAATCAAAACTTGATATTCATATTGTACAGTTCCACTTGAATATTGGAAGGATCTGTTGGAAGGACACGTAACTTCGAGGACACAATTAAGCTTTTTAGGTCACGATAAGTAAATAAAAGATTCAAATTAAATCATCAAATATTTGAAGTTGATTGGAACCGGATTAAATCTGTAATGAACTGGTTGCAGCGGGTGATACGGAAGACCTGCTGTAACTAATTGCTAGTCAGGGGCGGGACAACTTTTCGTCCTCAAGAAAGTCTGACTTTTGATAAGGATTTTCCCAGCAACTATGGAACTGGTTCGGCATAAGTGACTGCTGGCAATTGAATATAATTTTGCTACATTATTTCCTTGCACCATTGAAAATTGCTGGCACCATGATTCAGCTTTTCTGTCCCTAGTACTTGTTTCTCTCCTGGGACCCGGCAGGCTAACAGTCCAAAGTGCTCCAACAGGACTAATGGTAGGCACTTGGCCTTTGTTGCCAGAAACACACTATCGTTCTTGGCCAAAAGGCCAAACACGTCTTTATAAAATTCGATTTTTTATAATAAGAGCCGAAATAGTTACAAATGGTTCAGATTCCAGAGTATGCAAGTGTTGAGATCCGGCAGACCTGGACCTAGATGGTCCAAAGATGGGGGACACTTCTAAGCAAAGCGAACGGTTGGAGCACAAAGGAATAAAGATAGATCCATACAGAGAAAAGAAAAGGGGAGGGTAGGAAATACCGTACCGCGAAACTGCCTCCATAAAGAAATATGAGAGAAAGTCTTTCTTCCATTCTGCAAAGCAGTATTTCTGAATTGTTTTAACAACATCCCTAAGAGGAGGGGATATCTCGACCATTATGGTAGGTCCAGACCACAGAGCCTTACGAGCCTAAATATGGGCTAGTTTATTTAGTGAGTACCCCCCATGCGCCGGGCACCATTGAATTTTCAGTGATTGAAAAAGGGAGTCGGAAGCAAGGTCATGTATTTTACCCGCTAGGGGATATGACAGCTCAGTATGTTCAAGTAATTGGTATGCACAGGGTCTGTAATGATGGAAACTTTTTCCATACCCATTCTGAAGGCCACATGGGTGGCCTGGAGAACACCGAAAAGTTCAGTGGCTAGGACCCTACTTTCTTTTCAGGAAAAACCTGAGACATGCGTCCCCTCAGGACCAACTACAGCACTGATAAATCCATCCCGCATGAAAGCAGCACCCGACGCGAGGACAAGAAAATTTCTTGATTTGAGGCCCTGCCACAAGTGCCACCCAAGTCATAGGACAGGATAACCTGAAGCTTATTAGGAGTTGTGGAAATAACGGTGGGAATTGTAGTATCGAACAAGCTTTGGAAAGACTTCTAAATCGAGGATATACTATTTCAGCATCCGGGTTTTGCATCACCAATTGATAGGTTTTAAGATTCCTTTCCTTTAATTTAAGAAGTTCCTTGGCCGCCAGAAGAGGTCTTCTGAAACGGAGTGGTGGGTCTTTAGTGCAAAGATCTGGTGTAAAGGGGTGGTTCTGGTCAACCGCAGACATCTTCTCAAGATACAAGTAGATATTGAGTTGAGTTTGTTTTCAAAGTTCTTTGGAGGCTTCAGGGCGGAAGTGGCGGCATATTTTGTAATATGCTTAACCAAAGATCTATAGAGATTAATACCTTTTTGGGGTGGGAAACCTCAAGAAAAACCTGTAGACAAATTAATCAGCCTACTAATCTTGAGAGTTATCTTTCTACCTAAATAGGTGAAGCTTTATTTGCAAACATTTGTAGGTCGAATTCTAATCATTTCCACTGACCAATATGAGAAAATCGTCCACATATTAGAAGATTTTAATGCTGTTAGAGCACTTATTGTGAAAGGATGCTGTATAAAAGTTAAACAGAATTGAACTTAACACGCATCCTTGGGGAAGGCCATTGCCTACTTGTACACAGTCCAGACCTAGCTGAAGGTGTCTATTGGACATTATCCTTGTCACCCATAGAACAATCTCAGCACGACAAAGGCACTCTGACATTGTGCCACTCAGCGTTGCTTAATCAACCTTGTCATAAGAGTTCGTCACCTCACGCACCACACCAACACCTGGTGATCTTTACTTTCGGCGATCGAGATGTTCAATAAGACATCATTGATGCAGGAGGATGCAGATTTACCTGCAGATTCGGCAGTTGGTGGTCAGAAGTTGCGGTGAGAAAGACGGGGCGGCAACCCTTCGGCCGAAACAAAACCAAGTGGCCGAGGAAAACCTCCATAGCAGTGGCACCGGGAGGCGCTGTATCACCTTGGTGAGCCGGCCGCAATGCAGTAGGCGAATGCTCCAAAGGCCTAATTAGGGCGATTAGACCCAAGTCTACACTGGGACTCACCTGAAGTGGCAATAGGTCACGGCACCTTAACAAGAGTACACTGGTACCGTGAGAACTGGGATAATCGCTGAATTCACATACTTCAGGAAAATTTCTGATGTATGTGCGTTCAGCTCAGTTGTTGCGGTTGGTCCCCTACTGGGAACTTCATGGGGGTTGTTGGTTACGTTCAAGCGAGCAGAGACCTTCGGGCCTTGACGTGGCATTTCAACACGGGTGCCGTACTTCTTAGTTCGTTAAAGATTTAGGTTGGTCTTGTATCCACCAGTATGAATGCTATGCCATGCACTCGGTATAGACTGATACCGTTCTAGTTTACTTCAGCTGCTCCCCCGAGACAGAGAGGAACACATGTAAAACCATAGGGACGCAACTGCAGAATAGGCATGACAGTTTGCGGGGAGAATTTTGTATTCTTCAATGAATTTATTGATTCGAACCTTTATCATTGAATTAAGCAGTTCAATACACAACGTATTCATTTGAGCAATTGGGCGGTAATTGGTTCTACTTCACTATGCTGCACCCAAAGTTTAAAGATTTGGTGCCGTTTGAGAGTTGAACTCATCAGGAGAAGTAGTATTTGGGTCCTACTAGACGTACTTACTTAATGCCGAAACTTCAGCTGCAGTTTTATTCGCTGTTGCTTTGGTTTGCCCAAAAAAGCTTATCATTGAGTCAGTAGTCAGCCAGAGGTACTCTATCGCTGGTTTTGACTGGATTATTTCCTCGCCGAACGATATACGACGCAGGGTCGGAATTCGCTTTTTAGTCAGATTGACTACTTTGTTTTTTTCCAGTGGAAGGTTCGCATCAATATACCAACTCTGCTTTGCGCCTGTTCGACAGCGCGACCAGCAACAAGCGCCGTGACATCATCTGTATAACCGACCAGACGCGACGCTTCTGGCATGTCGTGTTTAAGTAGACTATCATAGGTTTAAATAGAATATCATAGGTAGCAGGAAGCGGTTCCTCAGATAGCCCCTTTAATATCCGTAAGAGATAGTTCGGCACGTGAAGACTCTTGCATTTCTGACGTCAAGCGTTACGAGGAGTACCACCTGACGAATTCAGCGACTATATGCCTCCGCTCATCGAGCGGTATCCACGACTTGCATAACAGCATCAATAGTGGATCTCCCTGCTTTAAAACCGAACTGCCGTAGAGATAAGTTTCCGGCAGCGAGTATCACTTGAGCGAGTCTACTTCTGCTGAGCTTTTCGAGCACTTTTCCAGCAGTGCCAAGCATACGAAGTGGGTGGTATAAAGACGACACTCGGGGTCACCTTTCTCTTTGCTGATCAGCGCAACCTCGCCACCTTCAACCAGTACCCTCTTTCAGGCAAACGTTGGATGTGTCAAGCGGTAGGTTTGGTCGGTGTTGGAATACTAGTTTGTAGTTATCTGCTGGAATACCATTGGGTTCAGGCGCCTTCTTGCTATTCATAGCGAGGACTGCCTGTTCCAACTCATTTATAGAAAAAAATGGACAGTCCTCTGCGCTCTCCGCGCCGACGTCATCCTCCCATATGGGGTGCGCAGAGAATAGTGCCCGTATAATGCAATCAATCTGGTCGGCCTTTAGTGAACAGGGTTTCCGCAGAGCCCCGATTTTTGCAACCCAGTCCAGTACACACACTTTTGCACTATATTGGAGATATCCGTTGGTGCAATTCCAATTGTAATGCTCCTTAACCTGGATCGGAATTTTATAGTAAGGAGTTGGTCAAAAATCGGCTGTGAGGTCAAAAGATAATGGATTCGCGCCTACTACAACACGGCTTTCCAAAATACAAAACCACCTTGCTCTAAGTGTGGCAAAAGGAAGAAGAGTGCTCTACAGAATCCCACCATATTATCTCGCAGCACTCAACTCTCAGCACTCAATATCACTACGGTCACGCTGCTCCCAGGGCAGAAGTGAGGCAGCGTCTGACAATTTGCCTCTGCCCTGGTAAGAAACCGTAAAGCCGTCATCGCTTGACATTTTAGTGATATAACATTTCTCAAAATTTTGTTCAACAGCAATAAAAAATAAGGTCGACCATTACTTTTTGGTGCCCATTTCAATATTATAAAAACTCTCACTGAAGGTGGACCTTCTATCCAAACTCTCATTTATAAGCGTTCCAATACAACTTGTTTTATGGCTTGCCTCCTACCTTTCCAACCAATTCTGCCGCATCTTTTTGACGACTAGACTCCCCGCCCCTTCTCACCCTTATCTGGGATCCCACAGGGTTCAATTTAAGGCCCTTTGTTATTTTAGTTTTTTATCAACGACCTTCCCCCTTCTTACTTACCCTTGTTTGCTCTGTGCTGACGACTTTAAGCTGTTTTCCCCTACATCGTCGCTTATGGACAGTGTTTCCCTTCAATCTAACCTAGACACTCTGGTTCGTTAGTACTCGACTAATGGTTTAGTGCTAAACGTCAGAAAGTGCCACTCGATGTGCTACGCGCTTAAATCCTCATCCACTTCTTTCTCCTACTCTCTTAACGGACATTCCTTATCATACTTAAATTCCACTCAAGACCTCGGAGTCACTTTCGACAATAAGCTCCGCCTCGACACCCATTGCATCGAAGTCATCAATCGATCAGTAAAACTGTCAGGCTTTATACTTCGCTCCTCCTCTGATATTTTGACTCCACCTAACCCTCCTTAGCTCTCTTCAATTCCCCCGTGAGGAATACCGTCGAGTACTGCTCCGTGATCTCGTCACCTTCCCGTAACTGTGATTACTTGCCCTTGAAAATGTTCCATCTTCTTTAAGAAAAACTCCGCTCGTGTGGACTACTCCTCCCGCTTCCGCTTTCTGAACCTCCCCTTACTACTGCTTAGATCCTATCTGGATTTATGCACATTTTTTAAATTTTCCACCGGTCTGAAGACTGCTCCGTCGCTAAACACATCAGCTGTCGTCCTCCCTCTTATCTCACACATAAGGCAGGCATTTTCAACGTGTCCTTCGCAGAGCTCGAAGTCTACTAATTCCTAGGCTTTGCCGAAATTACAACCCATAACAGCTTGATCCTTCTTTAAGTAGTTATAAACATAGAATAAGATTATTGCTTTCTCCTTCTCCTGACGACAAAAAGTAATTGAAATTTACTTCATTGTCCGTTAAATAAATAAATAAGGTAATATCTGTTCAAACTCCGACGGAATGTGTTGCTTATTACAGGATCCGTTGAAAATAGTAGCATGATTCCTTCTTACATTAGAATGATACTAACAGAAATAGTTGCTAAGGTGAATGGACTTTGCTTTGTTACCTCGATTCAAAAAAATAGGAAGCGTGAAGAAAACCTATGCAAGTCAGCTCTGGCTCGCATTCCAATTTTGTCTGTCTCCACCAAACATTGGAAGCTTCGGTCGCATCACAAATTTTATTCACAATATCGGTAAATTTCAAAGAAAGGCATTAAAATTCCTATGAGTATGCCTTCAAAAAAGATGTGCATTGGCGAATTTCTACCCTTTTCTACTCGCATGAACCATATAGCCACCCCACAATCATTCTACCTGTTTCTTTCTCCGAAACGGAAAGAACTTTTTGTCTCCAGTTTTTTCGCCCTCTACCGAAACCCTTTTTCCATTGTCCACTGATGTTTAACATTTTATGAAAACATACTCAATGCAACTACTTTCCAGGTAGCTAACGTGACGTTTATTAACTTTCCAGAAAAAATAAACTTTTCCCACTCAGCAATCTGTTCGTTGACCCTTTGACAAAATTCATTCTTTCGTCCAACCAATTCTTACTGCCTATTCACCTCTCGTATGATTCATGTGAAGTCATCAATCGGCTACCCATAATCCCCGCCACCCATCTAGTTTACCATCTTGCCAGTAATAGCTCCGCAGTAATAACAAAGTAAATGAAATGTAAACGAAAAATTTCTGTGGAAATCCATAAAGCTCCTTCGAAGTGACAAGGGGGTAAGATGAATGAATGATGGGGATCATCGGAGGCGGCGGAAAAGGCTGCCACTTTGTTCGCCATCGGTATTGATTTCTTGGGAATGCTTTTCCCCTACGGTACAATTTCCATACACTCCTTCTAGGAACCGCGGAAACAAACCTATTTTTCATCGACTAAACTGATAAACTGATGTTTACTCGAGAGTCCTAAAAATTGGATCCTCGCAACCAACTGACTATTGCGCTCAGGACGTTGAATCCTCTGGTCCTTGGGAAATATTTCGAAGAAAATAGGAGTATCCTTTTTGACTTGGGGAATGAAAAGTGTTGGAGAAATTCTACTCGAAGTTATACTGGGGTTGTAACCTCTAGTTGCTAACAATACCGCAACCAATGTGTAGTCCAAACTATCACCAATAACCGAGGAAAATATTGTATATATAAACAGCAATTTATCGACAAGATGTCCACCATTGTTTTCCAATTTCTTCAAAATTCCACTCCCGACTGAAACCCAAAATTTAAAAGAACTAGCGACTTGTGACCTTTTCATATTGACAATTTGAACTTACAATGATTACCTTTTCCATTGAAAGGGAATTTTCTATCATGACACATTGAAAGTATCTTCTAACAAAGGATACGTCAGTAGGAAATACAATTTACAATCTGATCCTTTGGTACTCCTTTTGTTCTTTTGTTATTCGTATCTACAACAATAAGAGGATGGACCTCATTCTGCTGATATATAAAGCATTTTCTTGTAGTTAATTCCATTTAGTCATTTAATTTACGCATAACGATCCTTTTTACAAGAAGATCTGAAGTGCTGATCTTGATTGCTGGATTTATAGCCTCATTTGCAAATATATTAATGAATGTTAAAAACACGCGCTCCAAATAAGATACATTGCTAACCATCGAGGAGTACACCGTAGTTCTGTAGACAAATGTTTCTTTATGAAACTACTTAAGACAACACAGAGCGACACTAAAGAAAAAGGACACGCGTACTCACCTTTTTGTGATCACGTTAAGAAGGAGGAGGAGGAGGTAGACTTAAACAGTTATCTGACTTCATCAGACTTAAAACAAAGATATCTTGTTTGAGTTTTGTTTTGTTAAGATTCTTCATACAAAGGAAAGATGCGTCCTTACGCCTGCTATCGGTGCAGTCCCCAAAATATTTGAAAGGAAGCACTAGGGGTACAATTGGGCTATTATGACCAGAATACTTAGTTCCTTATATGCTCCTAGCCTAAAACACGAGGTGCAATACTTTAGAGACCACGGGGCGACCTCCATAACTTCTTTCAGCCCCCGACTCCAGCTGGGTGGAATGTTCATTAGAATTTAGGAAAAGTTTAAAGTTGTTGTCACTGCACTGATATGTAGATGCAACTCCTAGACTCAGTTTGACCATTTTTTTCTTAGCACAGAAGATAACACCCCTCTAAGCCTCACCCCTTTGCCATATCGTCTTATTTCTTCATTCAGAAAAATACCACGAAGTGCAATTATATATAGAATGCAAAAATAGAACTTGTTCGAAACAATTGTCAACTTCATCATTATTAATTAACTCACTGCAAGGCAAATTAATCAAACCTGCCTACATTAACCTTGACTCATAAATCAAACACAAAGTCATAAACTCCATGAATAAATTACAACTGAGTAAACACACGAAGAAAGCAAGCGTCAACATCGCAATCTTTACATTAACTCCTTGTCCATGTACTCAAGTTACAAAACTAAAAATACACAGAAAGGCTCCCTATCATGTCAACACAATTTATAGGAAAATGTCCAGCCGCGTCTAACAACTTAAGGAAAACAGATTGAGTTTCCATCAAATCGTTTACAAGTCGACTACCGTAGGAAAAATCAATTTTCAATTTATGACAAATGAGTATCTTAGTATCTGATGGAAGATGATCATTTGTTACTCAAAAGATAAGCCTCGGACAGTTAATTTGGGGATATTGACTCTGCCTCTGGAAAATTTGATGATGAGGTTTTGATTTTATCGTTGGGAAATTTGGAGGAGTTTTCAATTTAGTACAGCGGAAGTGTTGGGAATCAGATAATGGATTTCTGACTAAGTATTTTAGAAAGGAAATATTTATTTTTGTCTATTGGCCTATAAAGAAATAGGCGGAAAATGGGTATTTTTGGGAGGAGGTGCCACACTTCATTTCCGAAATTCTTCCTAAAAACATTAATAAGTTCGTTTAAGCCGAAAAATCCTTAAAAATTCAATTGGCTGCCAGATACATTTTCCCAAAAACTCTGAGATCTCCTAAAATAATTTTCTTTCGACATATCGTACACATCGAAACTTTCATTCAATTTGAGGACCTTCCTTCCCGGTTTACCCAATACTTTTCGCAGGACATTATTCGGCATTAACATCTTCACGCAGTAGACTTTTGTGACTGTTGTTGGCATGCAGTATATTGGTTAACGCCAAACAAGGGTGGAGGATTCACAGCAAGTATCATAAAAGAGCACGCTACTGCCATTTTTCTGAAAACTTTGGAGAAACTTAGGAAGTTTTTTGATTGTGCAGATAATGAACATTGTTCAATTTCCTTATAAGAGTACCAGGACCGATTTCTGGAATTCTCTTCAACAAACTCACTCCTAGGACTCAACGTTGTAACAAAGAAAGGCCATCTCAAATTTTATGGGCCACAAGCAGGAACTCCCTAGATCGTGTTTTAATCTCAACATAAGCAGGAAAAAGAGTATCAGATAAAAATGCAATTCTCTGGAACTTCAAATCATTAATTGGGATGAGGACAGTGTCACCCAGAATGACTCTCGCAGAGTCGAAATTACTATGCATGGTAGTGCTCTTAGCGAAAGATTCGCCACCTTGACAGAGGCCTTATTTTTGTTCATTTTTATTTTGACTATTAGGTCACAGGGTTCAGACTCCATTTTATAGAATTGACACCATGTAAGAAATCAATGAACCAAAAGTCCGAATCACCGATCCGAAACTGAAAGATTGCTTCAGTGGACTGAAAGTGCGAGTGAAAGTGGACCTAAGCAATCCATCCTAAAAAATATTCGCTTATCCAATTTTTCAAAAACAGAACTTCCCTCATTAAGTCCATTGGGATCACGGCACAGTCCAGTAGATGCTCTAGAACTTTTCGAAGCTGCTGGCTTAAAAATTTGCAGTTGTTGCATATCCAAAAAACTTCCGAAACTGTTGTCATCCAATATATCATCATTTACTTCAGACACAATATCTTCTTTTTCTTTGGCCTTTTCGCCGTTCAAAAGCGGGGTCGGCTCGTCGTGATCGGTTTCGCCATTTGGCTCTATTGAATGCCTGATCTGGGTGCACCTAAGGCTTTTAAATCCCCATCCACCGCTGTTTCGGCGGGCCTTTTGGTCGCTCACCATTGACTTCGATGTTCAGACCAATATTGGTAAACGAATTCTCGTTAGCGTAAATTGCGTGACCAGACCATCGAAAATGCCTCACTCGTAGTTTTTTCATGATCGGTGCAACCCCATATCGATTGCGGATATCAACATCTTCGCCTCCATTACCGCAAGATGGCGTCCATTGTCTTTTATAGTCGGTCAACACTGAAAACTATAGAGAGCGGCAGACGGACCACATTGCGGTAAATTTTAGATTTAAGACGTTCGTTAATACGTCGATCACAAAGAGCACTAGTTGTGGAATGCCACTTCATCCAGATCGCGTTAAGCAATTTTATTACGTAGTTCTCCATTGACCAATAGCATTGACCCAAGACATTTAATTCGCTCAGTTCTGGGCAGGTTACTGCCACTGACAGAACTGGACGATTTAAATGTCTCGAGTCAATGCTATCAGCCAATGGAGAACTGCGTTATGCTCCTCACATAGGGAAACACAAAACATTTTATACCTGAAGCGTCAAGCTTCCGGTTTCCCGACTTGTTTAATATCTCCCATTCAATCGGCATATCTAAAAATTGATTTTCATCATCCCCCGTCCATTTCACTTTCCATGTGCTATTCTCATAGAGCAACACAGAAAGAGCACCAACATACAAAAGTCTCAACTTGATCTTGGTGTTGAGATAACTGCATTTCCAGATTTTAGATAGGGCAGTGAAAGCGGATATAGCGCGGTTAATGCTTTGGACAAAATCCAGTTCCGTGCCACTCACCCCAGAAACCACGCTTCCGATACAAATGGATAGGCATTTTCGATGTTCTGCCCATTAATGTAGATGGAGAGACCTGTCAGACGGAGAACCTTTGTTTTATTGGTGTTTGTCTTGAGTCCAACTCTACTTACATTCTTTCCAAATCCAGAGCCATTTCACCAATGTCCATGACCCGGTGAGAGAGGAGGAGGAAAGATGTCATTGTCATTGTCACATCCTCCATTATTAAAAAATCACCGATAATAAGAAGAAATAATATCGATGACAGGATGCAACCCTGGTGGACTCCGCTTTGTACCTTAATATCCTCAGAGATTTTGCCCCGGTGCACCACGTGACATTTTGTGCCATCAAATTTCGCCCTGATAATACTACTACGCTACTAGTTTCACCAGAATGCCCCTCCTGCGTAGAGCGCTCCTCTTCACACTATCGAAAGCTTCCTCAAAATAGATGAAAACCTGGTACAGGGAAGATGCCAACTCCGCGCACTGTTCCAAAATGATCCGTAGGGGGTTGATATGGTAAATGCAGGAGGAACCGGAGCGGAAACCAGCCTGCCCCCAGTCGATGAAGCTTTCGAGATGTTCTTTGATGCATTCCAGAATTATTTTAGGTTTTATCTTTGCAACGACAGCACGCACACAGATACCCCTCCAATTGTCATACTCAAAACGGGTCCCCTTCTTTGGGATCGTAACGATCAATCCCTCCTTCCACTCTCTGCGAAAGGTCTCGGATTCCCAAGATTTCTGTACGAGTGGAAACAGAAGATCTGAAGTAACTGCCGCGATAAATAACTCTGCGGAGAGACTGTCTAACCCAGCGGATTTACTCCGTTTGAATGCATTGATGGCCGAAATGATTTTTTTCTGTTTGGATGAATAGTCCGTTTCCGCATGTACCATCGCTAGCCATTTCATCCACAAGCGGAGGAACATCACTGGATGCGATATGGTTAAGAACCGTGGTGTAGTGTTCTTTCCACCTCTTCAACTGCTCATCATCTTGGATGAGAAGTCGACCGTTGCCGTACTTTGAAGGACCGTCCAAAGATTTACGACTACTTGCACGCTCTTTCGTGATGCGGTTTGCATTCCAGATATCATTGTGATCTGCGGCATCTTCCACTTTCCTGGCCAGCGTAATAGCAAATTCTCTCTTGTCGCGGCGTACACTAGGTTGAGCTTCCCGGGATTTGGCTCGAGTATCGGAATTCAAGCGCGTCTCGTCTGCCATCGCACACAGAAGTCAGCAGAGCCTTCAACCCCTTCCGTTCATCGATCCTCTTCCACGACCGCACTTAGCCAGATCTTATGCCTTCTTTTCTAGACGTGGATGACGACCTGTGTAGCACCCGAGAAAAAAGCATTTTTGATGTCGACCCAACACACAAGCGAACGTAAGTGATCATCAGATGATGATCCCTTTCGAGGCAATGTCAGTACCTCTCTGGTTATGCACATCCGGAAGACAACTCCTAAATCTACTACTGATCGCAAGCGGTCAATCTGATTGCTCGTACAGCATCGAGGTGATGAAAGTTGCAAAAATCCACGAACCTCCCACCATTACCGTTACGGTCGCCAAGACCGTGCTTCTCTATCATATGTCCAAGCAAGATGTTGTCAGATCCCAACCTGGCATTCAGATAACCCATCACTATCACAATTATCTCTCCTCAACCCTGAACTGCGTTTAATTGCTCGTAGAAAGCATCCTTCTCCACTACATCGAAGGTCTCCGTTGGTGCGTAACATTATACAATTGTGATGCTCCTTAACCTGGATCGGAATCTAGCAGCTAGAAGTCTGTCAGAAATCGGCTCCCCGGTCAAGAGAGCGCGCCCTACGGTAGAAGTCAGAAGCAACCCGACACCGGAATACAAAAGTACCACGCCGTAAGAATAGCAAGAGAGGGAGGAAGACTCTCCAGAGACCCACCATCTTACTTCGCTTTGGCCCAGAATGTCCAGTTTATATCGCTGGAATTCCCGCTCAAGTTTGAGAAGGCGAGCATTCTGGGGACCCTCACTACCCTTTTCGAAAAGTGTGCGTACGTTCTACGCACAGGCCACAAATTTCTATCCCTATTAGTCGCCTGTTACAACAAGCAGGGACGACTTTGAGTGTATCCTTAAACCCCGGCTCATAGCGCGGGGTTTCGTTGGTGTGACCTAATCGGCAAATCATACGGTTTTTCTTCAATGATAAACCGCTGGCCCTTCTTCTAGGCAAGTGTAATACGCAGTGCTTGGCTTCTTGGTAGCTGCCTCCATAACTCTGCATGATGCCTAGCTATAAAAATTAGTCTTGTCGTTACAGTTGGGTCTACACAGTCAATGTTGGCTTGGGCAATACGCTTGAGGCCAGTAAGGACAATGAAATACTGTTTGCTTTAAATTGACAGTTCAATTGACGGTCACAATCCTAAGGTTTTCAGCGTAATTCATTAACTAAACGCCAAACAACCATTGCGACCTGCAAGGCACGAACCAGTTTTTGTATCCTTGAGGGCTTATCTGTTTATCTTTCAACAATTTCTAACTATTGGTGGAAAGTCCCTAGAACCGTCTTCAAAAGGATCTTAAAACATTTGCCTAATCGTGCTCATCTTATACGGAGGGCAATTTGACAGTTTAGTCGTATGTTTTTGATGCATAGTCACGGTCAGTACTCTTATATGACGAAAATATTAAAAAGTCAATTCAAAGGAATCGTTAAGAAAATTTCATCCGAGTTAAAAAGGCTTTGCAATTATGGTCCGAAAGTTTTACAGAATATTTCACAGGGACGCCATATCTGAAAAATTAAATTCAGTTTTTCACTTTGTGTTATATCAGCGTGTTATTTCCACATATATTATCGATGTTCTGCTGCAAATCTCTTGCAGAGGCGAATTGCCGCTCGAAATCCTTATCGGAATGATTGAACAGGACAACTCCTACGTCGCCTCGATAATCCTCAACAATAACGCGGGCACCCACGTCGATGAAATTCTTGGCAGCGTTGTCGAAGTGACAGATTCTGCTGCTTCTTTCGAATTGGCATTGGCCGATGTGATCAAATTGTTAACGAAAATATAGAGACATAGGAAGAAGTCCACTATTGTGAGTAAGAAGTTAAGAAAAACTTTATTTTTTTTCTTTTTGTTAAAGTTATCGAGCAACGTGTTCTTTTCACCGTGGTTGGATCAGAGGAGACCGGTTGGTTTTTCATGCGGTCCCTTAGTCTCCAACCAACGGAGCTTTTAACCGCTGGCTGTCCTCCCACGGAGACCGCCTCACTCCGCCCCCAGATGAAACCTAGGGGTTTCAACGACTGAACCCGGAGCTGCATTCCCCATTATTCCGCGAAGCGAACGCGACGTTGTTTTGGGGCGCATACGGGCTTCAGCCTAGATAAGGAGACCGCCTTTTTGTGTCCTCCGATCTCGAGTTGGAAGAAACGCTCTCCCCGCTCGAGAATACGGGACGGGCCTTCATATAAAGGCTGCAGCGGCTTCCGGACGGCATCCGTCCTGACCAGGACGTGCGTGCACATGTCCAGTTCCTTGGGCACACAGGTAGGTGCGAACGAGTGTCGGGTGGGAGGTGTGGCTTTGATGCGTCGAAGATTGTCCCTCAGGAGGCGCAGCAACCCCAACTCTATGAGACCCGATCTCTTGTCGAAGACCGGATCACTTGGGAGCCTTGGGTTCTCCCCATATACCAGCTCCGCGGGGCTGGCAACCGAATTCCTCTCGACAGGTTGTTCATAAGGATTTTGAGCGGGACGGCCAAACCAGACGGTGATTTTCTTGAAGAAATTTTCTGGAGGAAAATTCGAAGTTCAGCTCTTGGTCGAGCAAAGTTAGTAACTTTGTTATTTGGATTTATCTCCATTATAATATGACGGAAAATTTTCAAGTTTTACAAAAATAATTTATTTAGCCGCTAAAGGTCCTCGAAGAATTATGACAATCGTAACTGGCATTAATATGTTAGGCCTATCAGTATGAATAGCCAATTTTTTCCTGAGTAGTGAACACTTATTTTCGCTAGAAGATATAGAGATTGTGTAACTTGATTCCTCTTTTACACCATACGAAAAAGGGTCCTGACTAACGCTGCAGCAATGAGTAGATGTCAAAGATGGATGGCGCCGCCTAAGTTTACCTCCTAATAGCGGAATATTTTCATATTGGTACACCTAATATTTATGGATATAATAGGTGACAAGTAGTAGAAATAGTAGTAGTAGAAGTTATAATAGCATAAAAGCTCTGCTCCCGAAAAGTAACCCGCCTTCATGATGATGATGATATGCTCTTTTCGACCAAAATTTACAATTTAGTTTCCTTTTATATGTTTTTTGTTGATGTTTTCAGTCGTTTAATTTAGCTTCCGTAATTATAGGAACCAGAAGGAAATAATCCAAAATGTTTCAATTACTCACTAACTCCAAAAGTTTCAATATTGTTGTGATAATAATTGACAATCATACAATCAAATTAAACCCGCTAACAACACAAAGATCAACTTAAAAATAAAATCTGAAACCAACCCCTATGCAAACCCTTTCAACACTAAAATGGTTTGGCACAAAAGGCGAAAATCATCCATGTTTCCGTTGAAACTGAAAACGGCGCTTCTATGATTTTTAACAGTGCTAAAGAGACTCTACCTACCCGAAAGCGTAAACGTCGAAAACAGAAACACAAACATAATTCACAAGATCAACATTAACGAATTTTACGAAGGGTAGGAGAAATACAAAGTAAACACCACCAAAATGCAGGCTGCATTGATGCTAAGATCCAGCCAGCGCATCGCGAAACGTCGAAAATTAAGAAAATTAGGTCGTTTAACTGAATTACCCAGTAATATTGCAACGAAAGAGATTGCACCATTTCCACGATTTCCACCGGAGTCATGGGTGAGAAGAAGTCCGATTGTGAGCATACTTCTCTTGTAGACAACTATCTTATGGATCACGGAAAAATTTTCCATATTCTGAATATTCTATAGTAAATTAACGATATCAAATTCAAAATTCAAAATAATAGACAAACACATGGAGAAATAAAAGATTTCTTGCAAGGACGACTGCTTGTCATCTAGATATAATGATGGACTCAGAAAAAGAACTATAACATGGAAGGAAAATCATGGAGAAAATATTTTTTTTCCTTTCCATCGATTCATTAGCTTTCTATATATCTATCTGTCTGTTACACGCACTTTTATCAGAGACGGGTATACCAATCGACACCGTAGTGGAAAGGTTCGAACTGTCCGAAATTGTGGCTTGTTGAAACACCTTCCCTGTCATAAAATTTTGAACCAGTTAAGTTTTTTTTTGTTTTCGATCGCCAAAGTATTTTTTTTTTATTGAAGGATTTAGGGATTCCGAAGTCCGCATCCACTTGATGACGGATAATGTCAATTGGTGAGAAACTCTCCTACTTTTTCCCACGGACTTCTTTTTTGGGTTAAGCACCAGGGCCTCAATTTACAAAGAGGCGAGAGGCCACTTTATCCGAGGATAGTCCTGAACGAAGCGGTTTTCGCACTTGATATAATTCACATCTACGTCGTTTTCACGAATATTATATGCATAAAAGAGTAATCTGTAAGCATTCGACAAGCGTAGTTAAGTAACTGGGTACACCAATTTCCACGGAAAACCTCTTTATATGGTTCCAACTGGCCCAGTTGAATGCATTTTGCACGTTAAAGGTATCACTGCGCAATAGTTGCCACCCTTTCTGTGTATCGCATTTTCTGCTTTCAGTTTGATGGCGTCGACAGTTGATCTCGCCGTACGGTCTGATTAACCTCCTCGACTCTCTACAGCGGGGAGCAATCTGTTCTAGATTATTTGCTCCAACATTTTCCTCAAAGCCTCTAGTAGACATATAGGTTTGTAGAAAGACGACCAAACAAGAGGCTTACCAGGTTTAGTCAACAAAATTAACTTTTATCGTTTCCATGTCTCAGGACAGACCCCATCCACCAAGCACGCTTCAAACAACTCCACAAATATATTTGGTCTCGACTTAACAACCAGCTTAATCGATATGTTCGGTATACCGTCGAGGTCCGGTGCTTTTTGTCTGCGGCTTACTACAAATCTCTAGTACTTCTTTCGTCACTACTACTACCCTGTAGGCGGTTCCCCACGAGTCTATTCTCGCCTCTACATCGGTCTCACTTCTCCCAGAGAGTGATGAGGCGGGGTGATAAATTGCCTCTACTCTGAACGAAGTCGTCAGTCGTCTTCATTGAAATTGCTTTGAAAATAATCCTTCTAAAGTTCAACTGGATTAACTGCATATAAAGGATAGATGATTCAACAACGCCGAACATAATCTTCAAGAAAAGGCTGAGGCTATCCCAGCGACCTGGAAGGTGTAAAACCTTAAAATTGATGCTTCTTGGTAAATGCATTCTTTGAACCAGAGAAATTCGAATTATCTAAAGATGCCAAGGCTGGAAATGGGCAATAAGGATAACAAAACGTAGTACGGTGGGAAAGTAGCAGTTTAAGACTAATTAAAAATGCATCATTTCTGTAAAGCTGTTAAGAGTGTTTTGAACTGTAAGACGAACGTGATGTGTTATAAAATTTGCGCAATTTTCAAATTCGGTTCTCTAAATTGCTAAAAATCCATGGCGCCACAAAAATAAGATTGACGAAGATAAGATGTGACCAGCATAAAAATAGTTCCAGAAACGTACAGTTGCAAAAAATGTAGGGACGACTTTGCGCACACAATGAACTAACTAGTAACACGGTATGATAATAGCAACTCCAGAAACGTATGGTTCCTGGTTATTGAAAATTGATCACATATGCTAATACCGGGTGAAAGTGGTCAGAAA
This sequence comes from Hermetia illucens, assembly GCF_905115235.1. Classification (NCBI taxonomy): domain Eukaryota; kingdom Metazoa; phylum Arthropoda; class Insecta; order Diptera; family Stratiomyidae; genus Hermetia; species Hermetia illucens. Next base: position 160,053,137 of record NC_051851.1, on the reverse strand, counting down.
AGGCACGATCTAAAGCCAAAAAAATTCCCAGCCTGATTAACGAAGAAGAAAGTGATGCTTATATCTAGCAACTCTAGCCTCTCTATTAGCTCTCCACTGTCAGCACTTAACGAGATCAAGGAAAGCACTTAACTGGAACACAAAAGGCACAAACTGCCTTAACTATTTAAATCATTTTTCTTTCCCACCGAAGTGATCTAAAAGTTATGATATTTTTGCATGATTTGGTTTGGCATGAATTATTTCTTTGCGATATTGGCAAAGAAAGTAGACAACAATCATTCATCAGCCATTTCCAGGGTCGTAGGGAGCAATCCTGCGCCCAGTATGCAAGCTATGCGCCCCACCCCTCGAAACTGTGTAATCAATGTAATTTCGTTAAAGTTTCTATTCCGAGACTATCTGAATCAGCCCACTTTCCCCCTTAAGGTCTGGCCTTTTCATACGCCATTCCATCATCTCACGCGTACCAGATGTTAAAATGTTAAAATGAGTGTCAAACATTTGGTAACTTTAGAAATCACATACATAAGTAATCAGCCGCGTTTCTGGAAGGAAAACTCAACAACTCCTCGAAAATCAAGAACTTCAAATCGAAGGAATCTTTCCTTAGGGTCAGATCCATTGAGACCGGCACCGGAGTTTTCACCCCGAGCGTGGATTTTCTTCTCATCTGCTGGCTCTGGCTTCATCTGCTTTGTGGAGTAGACTTCGTTTTTTATAAGATGAAGTTCGAAATGCGGAACTGTGATTCCGTGATAAAGACCGTTTAGAAAAATGAACACTGGAACAGAACAAGACTCTGCCCGACTTACGTAACAGTCAAATATGTCCTGAACCCCAGCAAGGTTCCCAAATTTCCATTTAGTCAATATACTACTTTCCGAGGCAACTGAAAACTATTCCCAGTGTTCAATGATGCGAAGAGTACCTGATACACAGAAATGGTCAATGATGCCAGGTTCGTCGGAGCTTTTCTTTAGCCACGCAAACGCCTGTGCTTAATATAATACGCTGGGAATATAGTCGAGTGAGAGGAGGGAAACGGTTGATTACCTTAGACTCGGAGTCTGCCTAGAAGCCTGAAAATAAAGAGTTTCCTAAAATTAGGTTGATTTTGAAATAGGAGGGAGACTTACATAAATTTCATCCTAGGTACCGAGTTTCGCTGCCGCTCTAGGTAAGAACTACCACGGATTATGACCAATGTCGTAGATGAAATCCAAAAATGAGATAACATTTTTTAGATACGGGAATATGAAGACCCGAAAAGGGTCCTGCACTCAATTTATACAAAGAACTCTGTTACTATGAACTAATTATTAATTTAACCGAAACCCCATAGAGGACTAAAAATAAGCCGCTTGTCCAGACGTTTGATGAGCTTCAATTATCCCGTTCAATGTAAGCAACAACACACGAAAGGGACAATTCCAATATTGGCCCTGCGCACCCTCTCTGAATCTATGTAATCATAAAGAGAAACAAATAACACATTCGTCTCTCTCAGTCAAAATTTGGTGGAGAGAATTTATTCATAGAGAGGAAGAAATCCCCACCTCATTTCCCAACGTGTTGCTGACAAACTGGACTTGATCTACCGAATCTATTGCTTAGCATATTCAGCACACGCATGACAATGGATGCCTTTCTCTCAGGCTTCCGAAAAAATTTCGGACCCGAGGAGAATCACGCCCCTCTCGTCTGGCCTGATGGCTCGTCCCGAATTTGGGGGAATGAGAACAGAGAACTTGGTAAAAGTTGCTCAGTAAAGCCTCAAAAATAGAGCTATCAAAGGAAGACCTTCAATCATAAAAAGGGTTGCCCAAGTATTTGGTAGGGGGTCTCAACTAAATGGAATGCCAACGCAGAGTTTTTGATTAAAATGCGAAAAGCCAAACATTTGCGACCGGAAAAGGGTTAGAAAAACCCTTAGCAGTGAGCCGTTTCGGACGCATGTCATAGGAGTGAGGCCTGTATGTATCGGTATCAACACTGTATCACAATTTTTCAGAAACGATGTACGAAACCACTAAGAATCGGTTTTCGTTAAATACTCAAGCAAAGGTCAAAAGGCATTGTACATATTCAGTACTAAGGCCAGGATGGATTTTAATACAACGAACCCGCCAACGACAACGGAATAACGGTTTGCGCATTTCCTCATGGAATGTGCGCTCTCTGTACAGACCGAATGCTGCTGAGTAGCTAGCTGATACCCTCTCCCAATATAAGACAGATGTAACAGCGTTGCAAGAGATGTGCTGGACAGTTCCAGTTTCCTGGAGAAGAGCCACTACACTATATTTTACAGCGACTATCCAATAAACCATAGTCAGCCAAAAAATAAAACCCACCGTTATCGGCTTTCAAAATATAAGCGAAAGGATATGCACTCTGGGTTCGCGAGGCAAATTTAGAAATATAAGCCTCATAAAAGTTCACGTCCCTACAGAGGAGAGGCAGTTGAGCGGACCCTCGAAGTCGGTCCCAAGTATGATATCAAAATCATACTTGGAGATTTCAAAAGTCAAGTAAGGATGGAGCCCGTTTTCAAGCGATTCGTCGGCTCCCATAGCTTACACAGGGATACCAATGATAACGGACTGTGGATGATTTAGTTAGCAGAATCGCAGAAATGGTTGGTGGAAGTAACTAAAGCTGTCTATAAACAAACGTGGGCCTCTCTAGACGGGACCACTTTTAACCAAATTGACCACGTGTTGACAAAGCGCCGCCACCTCTCAGCCTTCATGAATGTAAGAACATGTAGGGGGGGGGGGGGCAATATAGACTTGGATCAGTATCTGGTTGGCATAGTGCTCCGAGCTCGAATTACAACACCTCCCAGAATCCCCTCCGACAATCAAGTGTGGGTGAACACTGAGGCCATCAACACAGCCCTTCGTAACACCTATAAGGGGGAAATGGATGTCGCAATAACCGAGTCGCAAGAAAAGTCGGAACGGCGGGTTCGATGATGAATCTAAGCTAGCAAATGGAACGGAAGGATTTCGCTTACCGAGTAAAGTTTCATTCATAGGATGCTGGCACGCGCGGAGACTTAACACGAGCTTCGGCGAACGGAGAAGCGACTTCACAGACGAAAAAAGGAAGCCTGTGAGAACCAACATGTGAGAAGTACAGGGAACAATCGCACCAGACGCGCTCTATGCTCATCTTGCCCAGGGAAAGAGGGCAATCTGATTTCCAACAGAATGGGCATATTGGAGCGATGGGCTGAGTATTTTGATGAATTGCTCAACAACCAAAATATCGGCGACCTAAAAGTCCCGCCAACGAAGACGCCGGACAAATGCTACCACCACCAAGCCTAGAAGAAACAGTCCGTGCAATCCACCGGCTTAACAATCATAAGTCGCCAGGAGCCGATGCAATTACAGCCGAATTGGTTAAATATGGGGGCGACCAACTATAACAAGCGGTTCATCAACTGATGCACAAGGTATGGGACAGTGAAGCAATGCCTGTCGACTGGCAATGAAGTATTATCTGTCTCATTCATAAAAAGGGGGATTTCACGCAGTGCGGCAATTATAGAGGTATCACGTTGCTTAGTACCATCTATAAATTATACTGCACTATCTTGCTAGACGGCGTATGGGACGCCCAGAACATCACTGGCCCATACCAAAGAGGCTTCACTCCAGGAAAAATCATCAGCAGATCAGATCTTCTCTCTGCGGCAAGCGACGAAAAAGCTGCTGGAATATGGACATCAGTTGCACCATGTTTTCATCGACTTTAGAGCCGCCTATGATAACATAGCCAGGGTAAAATTGTACACTTCCATGAGAGAATTCGATATCCCGACGAAATTTTCAAGACTGACTGGGCTGACCCCGACCAATGTGCGAGGCTAGATAAAAACAGCAGCATCACTCTCAAGACCATTCGACATCAACAACAGTCTACGACAAGGGGATGCCCTATCATGTGTCCTATTAACCTCGCCCTTGAGAAAGTGATCCGTGATGATGAGGTAAATGCGATGAATACGATCCTCTTTAAGTCCAATCAACTGCTGGCCTACGCTGATGATATTGATATAGGGGGAAGAACAACCCGAGATGTAAATGGTGGCAAACGTCAGCGCCAAAAATCAAAGACCGAACAACATCGAATCGCACTTGTCAAACGAAAACAAAGAAAAAATATGGGACCCCAGAAAAATTCAAGGACTCTAAGATACCTTTCTAATTTTATGATATTATCAAACTCTAAACGGGAAATTTCGTTGCATCATTCAAATGACGTAGGGATTTTTGCAATATTCACAGTAAAGTGACTGCCTATTTTTGATTCTGGTGGATGCTGTCTAAATAAAGGAGTTTGAAGTTAAAATTTTAAATTATTACCACTATTTCTCAGTCCATCATGTATTCTCAAATAAATCGCTCCATGTGTACATAAGTCGTTCCACATGTACATAAATCGTCCCATATGCATATGCATAATAGGTTCTTGCAAGAAATCCTTTAAACAGATTAAAAAGACAAATTGACACAAAAATTATTTGCAAAAAGTGGAAAAGTTTTCCAAACACTGTTCTATAGTAGAAGCAAAATTCAACTGAAATATTTCCATCTATAAAACTTTTTTACTCAAATAGGCACATTCACATATTTTCTCCAATTTTCTGCTTCAGAACTCAATTCCATTACAGAACTATTTGAAACTGTGGAAAATCTAAAAAGGCAAAACTAACACGAATGCATTAATATTTTTCCTAGTTTCCAGTTAAGATAGCAATCTGAAAAGATTTACACTCTTTCATCTAATTTGCACTTAAACAGCTTTGCAATTGCTTTTCTAGTCCACGAGAAGGCAAGATAGGGGAAAACAAACTAAACTAAATTACCCAGTTACGATTCTATCTGGAGATACTGCAAAATAGAACTGCTTAAATAAATTAAAGTGTAATTTACCGAAATGTAAAAAAAAACTTGCTTTGCATACAGAAAGTACCTAGCATAGGATAAGATACATCTCCAACTTAATTTGCACTATCAAAACATCTAGTGCCTACCATAGTTCTAGTTGTAGAGTAGACCAAGTTTTTACATTGACACTAAAACGATTTTCTTTTTTTGAATTTTTATCGGATTCCTTCTTCTATTTCCTGGTTTCATAGAAGAATGTCCATTTGTCCAGCCTCACTGTAGAGACCATTTCCCCATACCACAATAGTTTTTGAAAGGAGTTTTTCATGAAGAGTAAACACAGTGAATTTTTTACCTTATGTGCATTTGTGTTGAATAAATGTTTGACGTTTGCCAAAAATGTTTGTTGGATGTGTTTGTGTGAATGTCACCAAATGATATTGATTGGAATATCCTTGGAAGTTGTTTTTTTGGTTTAAAACATGCATGCAGTGTTAATGTAACTGAAATTTGGATGCTTAAAAGTTAGAGGTTGACCTCAAGATTTATTTTTAGAGACGGATAAGCAGTTAAGGAATGAATTAAATAGCATTAAGAGCCACATACAATTAGTGAGTGCATAAAGTTGATACTCCTGCTTGAACTAAAACCCACTTACCCCATATTCTTGAACTGACACATTTATCTCGGAAAATTCCGCAACGAAATTCCATCTATGTTACTTAAAAATCTTTCTGAATTGCTGTCCAGCATCACATGTGATGTATTCTGTGACTTTTACTTACGGATTTAATGCAGCTATTTTATCATAGAATTAGGTTGCCCTCCAGCGATAATTTAACTCCACCATGTCATGCTCTGCGCAAAACCAATCGGTCGATTTTCCTTCTAATAACCCTTCTTTCTCAACCCTGCTACTACCCCTGTTTTGTATAGACTTTTATGATAAATCTGCGTACTACATTGACTCTAGGCATGTCTTTGATCAGTGCTATTATCAAATACTAGAGGATCCTGAACTCACTTTGGAAAGACTCGAAACACAGGACATCCGAAGTCATTTACGTACCACTTTTCATTATATTCGTCACCCTGTCTCCAATTTCCTTTATTCCACCCCTGCTCCCTAATGCTTAAAATTGATGACCCTTTAAATTTTCGCTTCAAATAAATTAATTTATTTTGCGTCGAACTCTTTAACCAAAACTCGCTAGCCTTCAACTTTCCTGAAGCACTTGATCCTATTTGATAATCGCAAGATTATTTACATTAAACAAGAAATAATCACTGACCTCTTTTCATAATAACTAACATCACAATGCTATGTACATGCCAATGTCGGCGAGCAAATAAATGCATTTTGACAAACAGATCGACGTTAGGAGAAGATAGTGATCTGAAGATACTAGAACTTTGTTAATCGATATAGATTTTTTCTTTTTGTCATTGAGCAAATCTCTTGAAGTGGAGAATTGTCATCATCTAGATTGAATTTCCAATTGTCTAAGTTATTCGGAAGAGGATAAAAGATGAAGTTTAAACGTAAAAACCAAGCGGGGTCCCCTCGCTGCGTATCAAAAGATGTAAGAAGAAGCAGAGTAGTACGCCGATTGTGACATTCGAAGCTATTCTAAATTTACCCCCAATCCATTCGAAGGGGTGTTCCCGTGAATTCCAATTATGGAACTGGCTCGACCTCTCGGAAAAAAGACGACCATATTCCAGGCGCAGATATATGCCATATCATTGGCAGCAGAAGAATTTTCTGCGTTAACAATGGATCTGCTCCGGCAGTCGGGCAGCATTATCAGTACTAAACCGCAACGACATATCAAGCTATTTGGTATGGAATTGCCATCGACTGAACGAAACCTTCCTGATATGGGTGCCAGGGCACTCAAACATCGCTGGTAATGAGGATGCTGACAGAGTGGCTCGCCAATGTTCTCGGTCAACAATGGTGGAGCCAGAACCAGCTTTTGGCATTCGGCCATCTACTGTCAAGTCTACTTTGAGGATGAAACTCCAAGAATTCACGCAGCTAGGTGGAAAAATTTGAACTTCTGCTGGCAGTCGAAAATCTTTGTGAAGGAACCTGAGGCCGCTAGAACGGCAATTTGGTAATCCCTTTTGAAGTGGGACATGAAAACCCTAATAGGGTTTTTAACGGGACACTGCTCCCTAAAACTACCACATTGAAAAATCGTAGTGGTGATCTCGGCCATATTCAGCTAATGTGAAGAGGAAGAAAAGACGGCCCTGCAATTCGTATGCAGCTGCCCCGCCTCCTCACACCTCAGAGAAAGGTACCTTAGTAAGATTTTGTTCAACGAAGAGTCTGCGCATTCTTCGTCTCTGAAGAATGTTTTCAGATTCGCGAAAGCCTGCGAACGTCTCCAGGGATAGCGCAATAGACCTAATAAAGCTCTGAGTGCTTGGAGCTGCGGTTTCCCCACTAAACTCTGCCTTTCTCCACGTAGATTCTTTGTTCCGCATGTAAAGTAGTTGCTTGAGATTTTCACGAAAACTTCTTTAGATTCCATTATTTAATTCTGCGAATTTCCATAGTAGCTCGTACATAGATCGTCTAAGACCCTCCTGAGTGTTGAATCCACCATCACAAAAATTTAAAACCGAAATTGAACATGAAGGTTCGCCTGCAAATACTAAAGTTCCACTGAAAAGACTGTGCATCATGAACGGCTGAGGCTGTGATCCTTACTGGAGTTTTCCTCTCGATCGCAGCACATAGGCTTGGAATTTTGCGGCCCACGCGCGAAGACAGGACATTTAAGATTTTGTGTAAAACAAAACCTTATTGAAGTCGATTCACTGTCTTCCTGTCTCTGTACCCCTCCTCTGTGTATCTCAGAAACTGTTACCCATATTGACACAAAATTGAGTAGAATCATGGGACCTTTGAATCCTAGTTCATGAAATGAGTAACATAGTTCCACGTTGAGTTTAAGGGGGAGTGGCCCCCATACATGTAAAAGATGGCTGTAAAATTTGTTTCATTGAATATAGTCATGTAGGGCATCAAATTCAAGGTCCCGATTAGTACTTTTCGAAGCCGGTTAATTTTGACGTTGGTTGCATAGGGAGGAGTGCGGGGGCCTAAAAAGGGTCAGTAACTTCAAGTGTCCGTTCTTAGAAACTATGCAACGCAAATATCTGAAAATGGTGGCGCATGCACATGATATCAGGGCCTCCAAATACTGTCCATACGATCCCTGTTTAAATAAAGTTAATAATAGCATATTACCATATTTATTGTAAGTATATTTTCTAGAAATTGACTGGGAACCCCCTGAACTTTATCGTAGAATCATCAATTTTGGTGGAAATCGCACTATTACTAACGAAATTACAATAGGGCAGAGTTGTCACATTTGTGCAAATTTCTTGAATTCTAAGATTTCGAATGTCAGCATCATAATAAACTGAATGGTTTGACAAACTAAATGCATAAGCACTACGAGCTGAGTAGAAATGGACAAATGCATACCCTTGTATAAAAAATACATATTGACAAAACCTTTCAAACTTGAAGCGCTTAGCTCTCGTTTACCCGACTTATTTTTGATTTAATTTTCAGCTTTAGCATATCTTGTTAAATGACACATGAAGAACTGAAGTGTTCAAAGGAGCCCCATTCATCCAGCATTTTCAAACCTGTCTATCTTTCTCTTGATATCGCTTGGAAAGCAAATATAGTTGTCCCCATCACCCCTCATTCTACAACATTACATTTTATTGATTCATTTGTCCCAAATCCTAAATCTAGTGCAATTAGCATTTGCTAATACAATAAAATCCCCATAATTTGTGTGACTAAGCAACTGATAGTTTGGTACGAATTATCGGGATTATCAATTATCGGGAACATACAATAACAGAAATAGCTCTGGGGACTGCCACATTTGTACGAATTAGATGGAAATACGAATAATCGGGATTCCACTGTATTTTACTTCGCTGCTGCTATCAGGCTCTTGCTGCCACGGTAGACAACTAGATGGACAGTGAAGAGAATAGATGATCTCTTGCCGTGTGGGCCGTGGGATTATTGGTCCGTTGATCAGCTGCAAATGTCAATCCACAGTAGTTACTTTATCTTTTGTGGCAAATTTACACGACAAGTAAAATAAAGGAAATACAAATAGACAAACTAATAAGGGGCTCCTCACAAGAGGGATCGAATTGAGGCTTGCATATCAGGAAAAAACTAAATTTAGACCATCTTATTTCTCTGGATTCTCGTTTGCGATCTGTACCCCGGCAGAGCATCTTCCCTGGACATAGGAGAAACATCGTTTGAACTAAAGAAACACTCACACAGGAGTTGAGGTTACTGAGGAAAAAAAGTTACTGATCTAAGTTGTATGAGCCGACAGACGTGCAACAAAAACTATTTCCTTGTGCTCCTTGGATCATGGTAGAACAGTTCAAAGCAACGGATGAATTACTATGACCCTAAATGCTGTCTCTATGCATACCAAATGGGCAAAACGCGAGAGCAATGATTCTCCATGGCAAACTCATCAGCATGGATTATGCCAGCAGTACTACAGGATCTGATAAATGCGGCTTGCTCCATTGTCATTTCAGTGAAATGACAAATGTGTGGTATTCAATATTCCCTAATTAGAGCATAGCGTGTCAGCAACATCTATGCGCGTCCGTTCGCTAAAATTTGCTTCAGGCCTCCCTGTTGAGGTATCTGCATTTTAAGATTTTTAACAAAAGCGCTATTACTTGGCCGAATGACATCGAATTCAATAGCGGTGTCCACAGTGACAATATTGCCGAGGTTGACAAATTGATCGATAATTCCGCCCATTAATGAATATAGGAAGAGTGCGATGATCAGTCAGATAGTTTTGTTAACTTTCAATCGAACTTTTCACCAAATTGAAGTAATGCCTCTGTGAACACCACTTTAGATTTGAAATTGCTCTGAGATTTTACCTCGATCCTCATAAACGTGTATTAAATATTCTCCGGAATGGTCCTCCAAACACTGGTCGCTGGTGAAAGTATTCCTCCCATTTTTTCGTCACGACCCGTGAATGAATAAATGGTGTTGGTTCTGACTTTTAACTAATCAATTCAAATCTTAAGGTCGCCACTCACCATCAGTTTTGCCTGCCAGTCACATCTGAACAGGAACTTAGGTGGGATGTGGCTGGCGTGTCAGCTTTGACGGTTCAGGCGGCCAGTATTCAAATGAAAAATTATTCGGCCAACCGGCCATACGAAAAGGAATTAAGGCAAAGCGGTACGTGTGTGCGTTGATGCGCTTCGTCAAAAGTCGTCGCACACAGGCAGTTTAGGAGCGAGAATTTCAGGTTTGTCTAGGCAATTTTATCAACATCTTCGTCGCTGGTGAACATTTTTCATAAATACTCCAACTGAAAAATATCTTTGATTTAGGGCTCAAACAGAGTTGTGTTGATGGTGTCGTCCGGCTTGCCGGTGCATGAAGGGTGTTTTCAGTGCAATAGGAGGCCGGATGGACTACGGATTGTTCAGGTGTGACTGACAGACCTACCTAACTGTGTATGACCGGCTCTATTCGTCTTCGGATTGCCCTTCTCGGTGGGGTTGTCAGCACCTTCCTTCGGTCGATATTTAGTATTTGACGCAAAATTTGTATAACAGACGATTCTGTTTGAACATCGTCTTCTCAGAGGCAAGTATCACCATTTATATACCTTAGCGTAAAGGTCCCATTTAGTCGGTCGGGAAGACAAAGCAAATAGTGTGGAAAAACGTTTCTTAGTGTCGTCTGATGAACAAAGGCCTTTTTGGGATAGTACTATGATGGCGATATTAAGCACGTTTGGCACATTCCCTCTCCAAATCCCACAAGAACGATCTGAGGATCTAACGACTCATCTGTTGGAAAATCATGCAGATGCCTAGGACAGAATCCCGTAAATCGACTCTGCCACTGACGTCTGGGGACATTTTTCGAAGTCGTTGCTGATATCAATTATCATAGGACACTTTGAAGGGTGGTGCCACGGCATCGGTATTTTATTTAATTGATGTATGGCCACACATGCTCTTTTGGCAGGCTAATGGATAGATAAGAGCCTTAAGGGCTAAAAGTCCAAATTGTGATTCGTGGTTTTAGGAGAGAATCACCAAAGAAATAAATCCCTCAGACTAATTAATGCACCATAATGAAGAGTGTAAGATCTTTACTCATTACTGTCTCTTGTCTGTGAGTGAATCTATTATTTATTGTTTAAAAATAGGTAAAGCCCTGCAACCCTGTTATGAAACCGAAAATGTCAATGCGAACGTTTTCTAACTAGTCACAACGCACCGAACCCATTCATATACATCTTCACACAGGAAAAGCCCAATGAATTTCCCAGGGATATGATTGATGATATTGGAGAGAAATTACAATATGTATGTTGCTAATTGCCTACATTTTGCAAGTCCTGCGCTAATTGTATTTCGCTGAAGTTTCCAGAAAAAAAACACCCATTGGCTCCCAAGTATCACAGTTCAGTTGCTCGGTGGTAATTAATGCCTCGTACTTGAGGATTAGCATAAGCCACGATATAATTAAGACTTCAAAAATCAAAAATTACTGACGGTTTCGTCCAGGGCAGAGGCAACTGCCTCACCACTGCCCTGAGATCAGCGTGACCGAAAGTGCCAACAGGTGGAAAAACGCTCCCTTTTATCATCGCAAAAACACGACACGACGAATTTTTGATTTTTTGATTTTTAATGCTTGGAGTGCTATGCTCCAAACTAGGGATTCATGGGCTAGGAAATGTGGGAGTAAGTTGCTCCTCATCTAGTCCGGTCCACCATCAAGTGGATGTGGATTTAGGATCCCACATATCCTAAACAATTCAGACTTGCTTTTTTCTATTCGCTAGTATTATTTATTGGTCTTGCAAATAGCGATATTTCGGGAACCAGTTGTTGCATTCATCAGTGCTAACAAGTCCAGTACTGGTGATACTGACATGAAGGCCAAAGCTTTGAAGATGGTAGCTAGGAGTTGCCGATATTCCGTTTGTGTCGTTGACATCTGTGAATTCTAATAACAACTGGAGTCCTCAAAAAGCCAATATATAGTCGAACTGGACGTCTTCAGGAACTGGAATTGATTACATCCTCTATGGGATCTATAATGACAGAAACATCACGAGTTTGTCATTTACGAGTATGTGCTAAAAAGAATTAGAATATTAGAATTTTTTTTCCTTGGGTACAATCAAAACCAGACTTGCCCATTAGCTATTGCAGAGCTGATGAACTCCTCAGGAGATAATGAAATTAAACTCAGTTGTCACTCACTTGTCATTCTCTAGGGTTATTCTACGTGCTTGCTGGGACTCAGCAGAATAAGAATGTATTGAAACGCACCTCAACCTTCGATGCGCTGGATTGGATCTTGATATCGATGCACTCTCGAAGAAGGTTATGTTACTTCTCCGTAGAGGAAATAGTGGAGACGATTGAGCCATCGTAGTTGACCAAAATAAACGAGGATTAGTTATTCCCTTAATAATTTACTCACCCCACATATCGACCAATAGACCGAAATATTAAAAAAAAGTGTCAAAAATTAGTAGCTTTACACATGTCATAGTAAATATTCCGTTGAATTCACGAGAAGGCATAACGTCAACTCCAAACCACTTTTGTTCATAGACATCAGTAATCGTTGTCTCAGGGAAAAAGAGTGCGAGGTTCAGCCTTTCGTGTTAATTTTCCTGCAACTGGTCGAGGAAACGCTCGCATGTCAACGATCGTGTCAACAAGGAATCGGAGTATATTTTTTTCTGTCCGATACAATCAGACGTTTCTTCCCGAAAAACCGAACCAGGATAAATGAATGCGAGGCAATGGAACTATGTAGTTTCTACGTTCTATGTATGACTGGCCATTTACGTAGTTACTAGCGTGTTCAAGCTTTTTCGTGGAATCCATAGTGATAACAGCAAATATGTCCGTCTTTACGATATCAGTGAAAAGAGCTCCGCTGCAGTTGCCGTCTCTTGTCCCGAAATGTCGTTCTCCGCTCATTTCGCTTATATATTTTCATCAATGTGTCAAAGGGTTCAGTTCGAGACGGCACATCCTGATCCCGCTGCTGCGGTAATGGTGATAATTGCTTTTCAGCAACGATAAGGATAGAGATGGACTGTCCCATTCCTAACAGATTCGTCACGTATTATTTCCTGAATCACTCCCTTTCTCTGTTCATTATCATGGCCATGAATGTTTTGCCAATCCGACACAATTAGTTTGGTCTATATAGTGGCGTTTGTGCTTCCTTCTTGGCCAGCATCACCCTCGAACCTTATATTGCCCAGAACACAGAGTACCTAGACCTTATTATACGACCTAAGCATATTCAACCTACTAAGCTATTTCAATAACAGTCTAGAGTTCACCTAGACTTAAGTTCCTTGATAGCCACCTGGCTATCCATCAGGATCGCAATAGTCCCGCCTATAGCTCCTTCGACATATATTGACTATATTGGTCTTGCTCATCCATTGGTTCAAAATACTTTTCCTTCGGTTAACGACTCCTGTGGCTGCTCTATTGCTTTGAGAGACTCTTCAGTGCATCAGGCCACCAATTGCTGGTTTAACGTGTACATTACTGATATATTTTTCCGGTCAGCCCTTTTGGTCCATTGTGTGTCAAAATTCTTATCAAACTGAAACTTCATTGGCATCACTGGGTATCAGTAATTCGGGATACTTAGAAAAAAATATCAACTATCAACATTTTGCCCTTTTTGCCTTCATCTATTTTATGAAGGTAAAAGTGGGTTAGGCCCAGAAGAGCCCTCCATTGCTCAAAGGATACATAACATACACAAATCAGTCTTTAAACTACCTAACTATTGTGCCAAGTTTGATTCTGTCCAAACGCCCCGGATATCATAGGCCTTCCTATTGCAGCATTTATATAGGGCATTATTCTCGCAGTGCACCGCGGTTCCTTCCCTGTCGACTTAGAAATCATCAAAGCCCATGCAGCTTTTCACTACTATTCCTCTTTTACTATTAGCCCAGAAAATGAATTTCATGAAAGAAATCTTCCCTATCCCAATTACTCTCCTTTTTCAGACAAGCGAAGGACATTGCTTTATGCTTCGCGACACCTTCTCAAGGCCTGGATGTTTCTGTAGTTTGTTCAATACCCCAAACAATTTCCTCAAGTTGTTTCGCTTCTCTGATTGCGTTGCTGTTTGTCATCATTACGTGTTCGTAGCTCAGTCAGCACCATTTTGGTTTGCTGGTTGAAGAGTTTTCTAACCTTTGTTCTCATTCTGGGTAAGTCTCTGGTCAACCAGGCCTCGTCCCTCGATGAAGCGACTATCTTAGCAGGATAACTAGCCTCATGCACATCAAGAAAGATTCTGTTCAGAGCTTCCACAACCGCCTCCAGACCCAGGTTGCTCCTAATAAGACCATTCTCTAGATGAACCATGCTATTTTTCAGATGCTATAAATAGTAATTCCAATCTGTTCATTTTGTATTCCTTACTATCCTGTCTACTTGAATTGTTCCTCTAACGTTGATTCCGAAACTCACCAGTTTCTGACTAGCTCGTTCATGAGAATATTCTATAGGGTTACGTTTAAGATCTCTTGCTAGTCGCAAATTTCGGCTTGTTTCTTTCTAACCTATTGCCAAGCGTAAATTCACCCACCTCTTTACCCGGTGTTCACGGATCCCCTTGTCTGCGATTTTGTAGCGCTTCTCACGCAGTACTGCACTAGTGGAATAACATATTCTAGTGGGATCAGGGTGTCATTTCCGATAGCTCGACAGCCTCTCGAGTTCTCGTTCCGGCTTCCAGTCTTATATTCCGAAAAACAGCTCTTGGTTTTTAACAAGAGGAATCCCAAATTACCTACAACGCTTTTGAGTCAATACTATTCCAGTGTTATTACTGGAAACTATCCATACAATTAATGCAGATCAAGCCTTTTCTAGCAGAGATTTACCTAGACTATCTTAGTACAAGTCATTGACAAAATCAATTTCTGGAGTTCTTCTCCAATGTCGATATACAGTCCTCCTCCTCCATAACCTACACAATTCCTTCGGAGACATCGACCCAAAGTATCATTCTTCACTTTAACACTTGTGCACGCAGAGTTGATGCAGCACTTATGACCTTTCATTGCCTTAAGGGATCGTGATGAACTTACCTATGCCCTCCACCTTGTTTCTGAGTATTCTCCATAGCCGAATGAAGGCTCTAATTTTGGGCAATTGTAGGGTGCAAAAGCTTCTCCGTCTCCAACATTCCCTCTTGGGGAGGTAGGCTGTCACCATGTGATAATAGCGAAACTGAAGCACAATCTGACTGTGTGGATGCCCTATACTTTACCAAAGAGGGAGGCCTTGACCTATCTAGGATTTTCTCTTTTTCGAGAACTATTCCGCAACTAAAAAAGGATGCGTCACACTCGCTAAAATAATTTTTATAATTATTATTAATTATCGTATGGTTGGCCATTGTTGCAATAGGTGATATTACGGAGGAGAGAGGGGGTTTGCGAAACCCCTTGGCCCATAGAAAATCAGTAATTCTTATTTCTACAGTACCGCAAATATACTGGCCTAGATACGACACGAGTGTGGGATTTTCACCCATTAAAATCATTCCGACTTCCTCGCTGTCCGGTAGAACCACCATTAAGTATTATACCACAATTTAGTTAGGTCTCCTTTCTTTTACGGGCGGCGTTCGTATCCACGCCTTTCTGATCTTTTCCGATTTTTGCTGTTCAACCTGGATGGTTACGATCACAGAGTTGATCGCACTCTCACCCTCTTGGTATGCTAGCATCCTCAGGACAAAATTTTCCCAGGGTAGCGTTTTACCTAGAAGATACGTGGGCTGGGTCCTGTAGATCCGTAATTTGGGCGATAAAGTGAGGTATCCAATTTAAACTTGTTCAGTTACTGATGGTATCCTTTGTAGTCTATGAAAACTCGGTGAGATTATAATCGATTTTCTGCGCTTTCTCTCGGGCTACTTCTAGATCGAAGTGACTAAACCTTGTGTCCAACGAACCGATGAAAATGCAATTCACCGCTCTCTAACCAAGCCTTAACAATATTGGTTGGGTCGTTAGAGTACAACTCAGCATCCTCGAAATGCTTTTGCGATCACAACCAGGACTATGTCATTAGCCCCGGAACCAGCTTAAGTACACTATTTTACACACTTGTAAGCCCGGTGAGTCCTATGGGACATCCGCGGAGACAATGTACTCTTTGGATCCATCATTGGGGTAATACCAGCGCGTCCATTCGGACATGTTCCGGTTGCCTTCTAATCATGGCCTTCTGTGGTTGAGGTCTCAGCAGCTGGTCATTGTTGATCTTAACTCCGCTAACTGACTTCGCAACTTCTTCTTTTTTAGGTAATATAATCTGGTTTGTGCAGATGTGGCTTCGCCGGATGTAGTTTTCGTGGATAATGTTGTTTCGATTTGTTGATATAGTTGTTGTTTTCTTTTCAATTATTTCACTCATATAAATCCCATGAACACAAGGATTTAAATGTTAACCGCTCCGTTGTTCATCGTAGCATAATAAGACCAACCTTATTCATTGAAGTGACTGAGTTTCAGCGAGGCTCAATTTGAACGCAAGCAGTTCCTCCCGACCACAGTCTATCCAGTAGGCAAAATTTGTGTGACATCCTGGGTTGAGGGACTCTAAAATCTAGATCTGTCGCATTTTTTTAATATAGGATGTGACTATCTCCACCCATTAACAAAGTGTGGGATTAGAAATCTGACTCGTAAAGAGTTACATGTCAGCCTGGAAAGTTATATTCCGCATTGGTTTAGCCTGTCGTTCGCTGTTTGATCCCTTGAGAGAACTTGACAGTAGGTCGTGTTTTACAATTAGATATTATAATGAACTTTCGTGGATTAAGGTAGTCAAACAATTATCCTGAGTAGCCAAAGACAACCTAGAGGGAAGACCTATCCCAAAACCTAAAAGAAATTGGCTAAGTGACCGTGAAGGTCTGCCCGCAAATACTGAAGCTCCATCAAAACGCTAGGTTGACACGTTCCTGCACGCCTCTATGCAAGCCAGGAATGTGGGGGGCCTTTGAGCGCTTCGATCCCTCACGTGTCATTTTTATGCTATCTGGATCTAAAAATAACCAAACGAACAAGGGAATTCGATATAGCGTAACGAGTTAACCAACTCGTAAGTCTTCGCCATCTAAGACGCACGGCTGCAGGATAGTGTGAGTAGACTCGCCCCTGACAGCTGCCAACGAAACACCAACTGTATTCACCGAAGGGCTGCCAAGATCAGAGCTCGCCTGGCCAATCCGTAAGCCCGCTCATTCCTCTCTATGTTCTTATGCCCGGGAACCCAGAGGAGGGTGACCTTGAGCGTGCCGTCCATGTGGTTCAGCGCGTCTCTGCACTGCCCCACCAGCCTGGAACATGTCGTCGCTGAATACAAGGCAATAATGGCCGCTTGGCTGTCGGTCAGAATGGCTATGTTACGCTTGAGGCACGAGTCTCTCTCCAGCCATCGGCACACTTCCAATATCGTCAGTACTTATCTTTGGAATACACTGGTGAAACCTGGCAGACCTTACGACTAGGATGCACTGTGTGTATTTGAGAAAACCCCTGCGTCGACTCGACAGGCCATCTTTGATCAATCGGTAAAGAATACTGAATCATAACCTTGCAACACGCCAACGGGGAATCCACGACAGATCACAGCCTCAATCATTGTTTCCTCTGCCTCAGAGGAGACGCAGGCCCTGAGATTCCCTCCCTTCCTTAACATTTTTCGACCATGATTTAGGGAATGTCTCCTGGCGCAGGAAATAAACTCAACACTGCAAATAGTCTTTTTACGATTTAAATTTTCGACTCGACAAAGAGAAACATTTTGAACTTTCACCACGCTCGGTTGCTAACTTTGCAAGCTTTCAGGCTATAAAATCCACCAAAATTCAGAGGAAACTGCATGAAGCAATTAACTATAGAAAAGTCTTCCGAGCTATAATCTCTATAAATAAAATTTCCTTGATTGAAAAAGAGAAATCGCGGATAACGAAAAGCAATCCTCCAGTGCGAAAAGTTTTCTATTTCTATTGTGACACCACTAAAAATCCGAGAGCTCAACTTAACAAAGGACCTACTTTTAGAACAATTTAGCGGGTTCGATCCGTCCGGATAAAGTTCAACGAATGCCACCAATCTTTCACCTCTTGATGAAGTTATTTCACAATAAAATCTTGCGATTTCGATCCACCACGGTCAAAATGCTTGTCTTAAGTGTATTTGCAGAAAGAACAGAACTGTCAACTTGCTTCCAGCATGTCCGAAATCAAAGCCGAAGAATTATCTTCTCCGCCCATCAGCTGTCTTTTGATCAACCGGTCACGCTAAACTTGGCCTTGAACGTATCGAGTTCATGTTGTCAGCAACACACGCAGCAGCGTTGACGAATGCGGCAGATCATTCCCCTCTTCCACGATCAATTCGCCCAAATGCATTCAAAAATGTGCAATATGTGGCGAAATTTAAGGTAATTGCACATTATTGAATGCATTATTTGATCAAATTAATCCCGAAAAAGGCGAGTAAAATTCCGCTCCCGTCGCGAAGCCGCTGCCACTAGTATCTACATATTCAAGATGCCCTGAGTTGAGGTTTCTATGATAATCGATTTCCTCCCTGTTTTACCAGTATGCTTTCGCGCTCCTTAAACTCATCAAATCTTCAATGAATACTACGTTTTATTGTACATTGTAAAAACTAGAACATCATATTTTAAAACTTTACAATTCAAAGTTCAAATATTGCAGCTCAATTATTGTCTTGTGTTTGCACATCTATATCCTGCCAGCGTCTCCATCTGCTTTACCCTGGTGAATCTCTTTTTTTTCCGAGATACGTTTAACTAGCACAATCTGTCTCTAAATCCATAATTTACACTACAATGCAACCCTGTGCACTCAACAATGTCATCGGTGGTAATTGCCTCGACATTTTAATGAATTCAGACTCCACAAAAATACTAGCCGCCTCTCAAAATATTCCAGCATAAAAAAAAAGCTCCCACTCGTCTCTAAGTAGAGCAAAATATCCATCAAAGAAGGTATCCTTTAATCAAAGAAAAATCTGAGTCTGTTTGCTCTTCTCATCTCTAAAATTATCTTGAATCCCTATAAAAATACAATCAAATATAAACTTTTTCTGTGAGAAGTCATATCTCACCCAGCATACGAATAAATGAACGACCTCCATTTTCTTAAGGAAGAACGGAAACAAAAGCAAAACAGAGCCATATAAAAACACTAACAGACGCCTATTGTTTTCACCGCTTTCATCCTTTTCTTCATATACCACTGCCGCTGTCGCTCCTCGAATATTAAGACGGGGGAGCAAACAGGAGCCTATCCGTAACGTCGAGCCATATAAAATTCTCCTCGGATAGTAGGAGTCCCTGCCATGCTTGCATCCCAACCAACCATCCATCATCTATCCATTCAGTGAAGGCTGAACAACATATTCATGCGAGTCCTTGAACTTTTCAAGATTTCCACTTGAACGATAGAAGAAGAAATCAACACGGAAAGCATGAAACTCTGCCAAGTGTACGACTGGAGGGGTGGGACGGTAATGCAAAGCTGTTGCTTTTGTTTTTCTATCCTTTAGTTGAAAACTTTCTCCCTGGCATAGATTTCTTCTAAAGATGAGTCCATCTTTAAGCCAGCACCTGCATTTGCATCAGGTGCGGTGAAGTAACGTAACAGCCTCCGAATGATCGGCAAACTCAAGGTTTCACATCTCTGACCCTCGAGGCTATGCAAAACAACCCTCTGGAACGCTGCTGTGATATATAGTGCACTTATGTAAAGGTGCACCCTTGATTGAAAACAACTCAAGTAGGTTGTTCTAGGTGAAGAGGTGGACTTCATAATGCTTTTTCACTATTTGGCTATTCTCGGCACAGTTCTATATTTATGGCGAATGAGAGTCCGATCCTAACTCATTTTTTCCACTTAACTTTTGTTCGTCTCCTCTCATGGCCACATATCCATTGCAGTTGCAATTTCAATTGAGGAAAATGAAGTTTTCGCGGTTAAAACTTTGTATGGGTATTTACCAGAGCGTCATGCATGTACATATACAAACAAAGCATGTTTTAGGAATGAGGACACCCAGGGTTATTATGGGATCTGCAAGGATACGCCCGCTCTTTTCCGTAAAGTTTGCTCAAGTGCCTTGTACGGGAACAAGTATTGACTTTTCAACTTTATGATATTAATCCTTTGAGGGAGAAAAAGTGGAACAAAGCAGGCTTGCAGGAAATGTGGGCCTCTGCTTGTGGGTAATAATAAATCACGCTCCTCGTGTTTGCCGTTGGTTCAATACATACCATGATTTATTACGTCAAGATAAATGATAACACGTTCGAGCAAATGCAGGAAAATTGCTTTTCAACGATTATGACATTCTTCAGACCCTCATCCTGACACCTAATTCTACAAAATAAGCCACCCAAGAAAAACGAAACAGAAATTATGTACACTCCCCGCTCCTGAAACTGTCAAATACTGCATGAACCCGGCTGACGCAATAGGTATCAATCCAACAGGTAACGCCCCCACTATTACCTTTTTAACGAGTTACGAATAAAATATTGTCGATAACGTGACAAAACATCCAACCCAACATAAACAGTTTTACTATAAACGTGCTCACATAAAGTCAATTTATTTCATAATTAAATTCCCAGACGAACATGTTCGAAGCCGATTATCCGATAACACGACTTCTTATGAAAACTACCCTATTTGTTTGTTGGCACCGGTAAATTACGTAGCAGCAATTTAAATTAATCACTCGTAGTCACATCAATTATCCAATTATTCACAGTGTAACGAGGATAATTAAATACAATATGCATGAATAGATTTAATGGACGAGGATTTATGATTTGATGACAGTTTTGGGTATTTATATTAACTCTCTGTAGAACGAAAAGGATACGAGTTTACCAAGCAGGAAGCATTCACCTGGAATAGTCACAAAATTACCGACTATTCAAATTCGGATCGAATATTGTTTCTCAAGGATATTTGGGTTCCCATTGCATATGACTCGATACAACCTATTAAGTTGTGATTACAAAACTCAGAGAGGAAAGAGTCTTCACTTCGACTTAAGGACGTAACCTCTTTGCTCTCCAATTTTCTGAAGAGAAGACTCTTCAGTTTTAAATTTCCCGATGATACTTTGAACCACTTAAGCCTTCTCCTCTCAATCATTAACGTCATTCTTTATTATCCGGTCTTGAATAATTATCAAGGCTAGGAACCTTCTAGCACTTTTAATAATGCATGTTGTACTCATCTGTGATGATACTTAAAAGGAAAAAATGTAAAGATGGATATCCTCCTTTCTAGGGAGTTTAACTGGTATCTCAGTGTAGATCAATGTTCAGCAGTTTTTGTTCTGCATAGTATCTTACGCTGTCTTCATCGAAGTAAAAGAAACCATCTAGAGATTCACGTCCACTGCAAATGAAATCGCCACAGGACAATCAGTGCATCCTACAGTTTGTAATGAATTTAAGGGGAAATAAGGGGATCAGATGATCATCCGCTGAGTGGCCGAAGATGACCTAGAGGGAAGAGCTATCCCAGAAACCTAAACAGTTGGCGCCGTGAAGGTCTGCCCGTAAAGACTGAAGCTCCATCAAAGTGCTCGGTTGACACGTTCTTGCACGTGGAGCCGTAAGCCTCCAGACCCGGGTGTTGCAATCGGGAAGGAAGATCCACGACGGATTGCAGTCCCGATCATTGTTTCTTCTGCCTCAGATCGTTATTGAGGCGCGGCCCATGAGGTTCCCTCCCATCCTGGACATCCTTAGGCCATCCGTAATGGGAGGGCACCTCAATAACGATCTGAGGCAGAAGAAACAATGATCGGGACTGTGATCCGTCTTGGATCTTCCCTCTTGATCGCGGCACTCGGAGACTTACGGCTCCACGCGCGCGGTCGAGCGATGAGGTCTCCTTCCCGCGCACCTTCTATGTACAGGAGATTATCCGCAGTCTCCATTACAAAATACAAACTGCAACACAACAGCCCTACCCTTTAACATCGATCACGTCGCCGATGAAGGTGCAATTCCCGTCACTGCTCCAAACTCTGGTGCTTCATACAGTCGTGCCAACGACCCCAGGTTAAAGGTGGCCTCCTCACCAAAACAACTATTTTGCTTTGCCGACTAGGTACTGGAGTACATCAAAAGCAAGTTTGGCTCGCTTTCACCATTGCATTGCGACAAATTGAGGAAAGACTGACGACCGAGTGAGCTCCCAAAAGGGTATTTCATTTTCTACCACAACAGAGACCGCGCTGTGTCATGCAAGTCCACTGCTAATAGAGCCCTAATTGCAATTAAAGATCAACTCCGTTCCGAGCCCGTGTTTTTCTCCCTTTCTCACCGTATGAATGTGTTCCCGATATGTCTCCCCGCCCAACTCACTCCCGTTTATTGTATATCGCATCTATGCCCCCCGTACTAGCCCTTCCCACCTGTTCGAGAATTGCTTGGCAGCTTGCCGGAACTACAGTAGTTACAGTCGCCGTAAGCTAGAAAACCGTGGCTGTAGCTGCCGTCTCCATTGTCTTCAGATCCTCAACCTCCAACGTATGTCTAGAGACTTCCTCGCCCGAAGGGGGGGGGGGGCGTGCGTACACCTCGTGGACTTTGTCGGTCGTGACCCCGAGTCCGCGCAAGCCAAGATGGCGCCGCTGCAACCAGAGCGTTTTCAAAAGCTTGGAGTCGATCTTATCCCCACCCAGCTTCCTCATTTTTCGAAGCAGTTAATTGAGGGTACAGCCACCCAGCGTCAGCTCGTGTGATTCAGCTTAGCGTCGGGAGCTCTTTTCCTGCGAAACTCCTTGCGATGGAAGCAATTATATTGATTTTAAATGGACAATAATTAGTTAAATTGTACATCGAAAGATGGTGATGAATCGCGGCTAACTTTGGTGATCGAACTCGAACCGGTGGGCCGTTATGGTATGCCCATTGACGTAGTTTATTTGGAGCAGCGGACTTGCTCGTCTGTGCAAAACCCTCAGCAGCAATTAAGAACGCAATGTTTCTGTTAGCTCGGCCCCGACCCACTTCCAACTTACGATTCTGAATCGCGGCTACTGACTTCTTGCTACAAGTGCGGAATGCATTCAATCTCAACTTGACTGCGAAATGACGACTGGCAAGCACGGGGTCTGAGTTGCGAGCTCCAAATTTGGTTTTCCGTTCGTTTTTGTGTAAGCTCGAGACGGGCTCCCAGCTGATGTCGGGGCAAGGGCTGCTCTCTTATCGTCATCATCATCGTCAACGGCGGAACAACCGATATCCTGTCTAGGCCTGCCCTAACAAGGAACTTCAGAAATCCCGGGTTTGCGCCAAGATCCACCAATTCGATATCCTCAAAAAGCTGTCTGGCGTCCTCACCTACGCCAACGCTCCATCTTAGCAGGGTCTGCTTCGTAATTTTGCTCTACCATAGATATTGCCTTTCAAGAATTTTCGAGCTGGATCATCCTCATCCATACGAATTAAGTGATCCGCCTACCACGACCTATTGAGTCAAATTTTATTCACAACTAGACGATCGTGGTATCGCTCATAGACTTTGTCCATGTGTAGGCTACGGAATCGTCCACCTTCATGTAGGAGGCCATGATTCTTCTCTCGAACGCGAGTTCGCAATTTTTCTTGCTAAGAACGTCTCCGAGGAATACATAAGAACTGGCAGGATCAAAATCTTGTACAGTAAGAGCTTTGATCCTGTGGTGAGACTTTTCGAGCGAAACTGTTTTCCTAAGCTGAAATAGGCTCTGTTGGCAGCTAACAACCGTGCGGTCTGAAAGCTGTAGTCTCCTATCTTTATTCTTCTTGTTTGAACAGTCCAGGGTGTAACGGAGGGCTGTGTTGTGAATGACTTCAGTATTCACTCTACCTGTTTGTCAGAGGGGGTTGTAGGCACTGTTGTAGTTGAAGCCCGGAGCACTATGTCAACGAGAGAGTGATCGTAGTCTTTATTGGTGTAGTAGCTCTTCTCCAGAAAACCATTCCCTGCCTAGCGCATCTCTTGCAGCGATGTTACATCACCCCTATGTAGGGACAGGGTATCGTCTAGCTACTTTGCAGCTCCATTTCTGTATGGGGAGCGAATGTCCCATGAGAAAACGCGTTAATCGTTATTTCGTTGTCGCTGCCGGTTTCGTCTTTATGAAGTCCATCTTGTCCGAGGCTCACTCTGTCGCTTCGTAACGTTGGCTTTGAGCATAGGGTTGTCAGCCCTACCCAACCTGGAGGAACAATTGATACAATTTGTCCCGTTTTTAGGCGCGGGAGGTTCGCTTTCATCCTTCTCCGTGTGCAGTTTTTCATTAAGAGATAACTCCCAGAGAACACTAAGAGGAGGTGAAGATAAGGTTGGGTAGTAAAGCAATTGATGTTACTTCAGCAGGCGTTTCCCAGGTTTTTTGCTCGACCGTGGGTACCAATCCACATTTTATCCTGGGACCTATACCACCCTTTGACCGCTACCTAACTTTTCGCTAAGAATAAATTCTAAAATTTGGTGTTGCTTCTTCCCCGAACCCTCCCCCCTCGACAAAGCGCTTTCTTGCACGTCGCTATCCACCCTAAACCCTAGAAGATTAAGGTCCAAGCCATCCAACTGTTGCTCTTCATCGAGCAGCAGCTCTACTTCCCTAATTCATCTGGTCCTTTCCATCTCAATGGCCTTCAAAATTCTTTCGGGGACCTCGATAAGTTTTCCACCCGATGTTTACTCGGAAGTGTCATAGGTATGTTGGCAAATCTGTTGTTGATATGGCAATTGCTTCTTTTGAGTACCTCCAGGAATCGATCATGAAGACTCTACCCTTGCGCTAGACCTGGCTTCTGAAGGCTCTCCATAATCGCGTATTGAGATTAGGAGGAACATGAGATCTGCATTTCTACTATTGCAATTTAGGAAGAAACACTGTCACCATGAATGCTCCGAGTATATCATCCCCCACATGTTCTGCTCCTTCACAACCAAGCAATTTAGGAACCGTAGTCCTAAGCCATTCCGCGGTGACCTTCGCCGTACAGTCCACTAGTATTGCTAGTAGAATGCACTTGACGGCACTAGGATAGCTAATGGCGAGCTTCCTGATTCCTGCCTTCACCCCTGTCCTACCCGGATTTTCCCTTCTTGGGATCCAGTTTGGATTTTCTAGGACCATAGCCCTCATGTGGGCTGAACTCCACTTTCTTGCCTTAGATCTGTACTGAACCTTCTTAAGGGCCTTTTCTTGTTCCAGGTATTACTTCTAATAACGCAGGTAACATTTAGCACCTGGGCCACTCAGGCCTATCTCCATCCTGAAGTCCCTGCTTTTTGAACAGTGGCTCTCGTTAGTTGTAGTCCTCGCAGTATACCAGTATATCCACTGCTTGACGTCCCATTTTCTCCTTTCTTCGGTGTATTCACCTGGCTCCAGTTGTGTTTTGGAGATGTGCCTCCGCCTGGTTTGCCGGTACGGGGTCCGGTTATTTGATTGTAGTTATTTTTGTTTTTATTCGAGTACTCATTTGATTCCCACAAGTACGGGGGCTAGGAAGTTGGCCCTGCCGTAGTCCCCAATAGCATGGTATGATTAAACTTACTCACTTAGGCGACCAGGTATCAGTGAGGCTCGGTTCGAATACAGCCAGTTACCCCCCACCACAAGCTATTCAATGGGCACGGTTCTCAAGTCACTTTGGATTGGGGGAGGTGTTTTTCGACTTCCCTGTCTACATCTAAAGGCGTTTTGTTAATAGTAGAGTCCCCTCGTTCAGGATGTCGCTGTCACCACTCACTAACAGTCTTGGTAGACGGAAGGCTGGGCTCCTGGAAACCCACATACCACCGTCGAAGGGAGACAACTCACTCTCAGAGAGAGACAGGCTGGCCCCAGAGAGCCATATTCCGCTTCAGTCTCTCCTGCAGTGCAGTGCTTGACCCCGTTTTCTATCTTGCTTGGACTATTCTTTTTTTTCATCCTCCCTTCCGCTGCCGCTTTGTGTTCCACCTCTGTCAGTTGGTAACTGTTTCCGGTCTATTTATTTTCCACCCCTGCAATCCAGACAGTCGGGATCCTCGTTTCAAGACTTCACAGTTTTCTTCTTCGAAGTGTTATTATGGAAGCCCCTGCAGTCTGATCTCCTGCGCGCTAGCCTCGATACCCACCTTTCCCCTTTACTTGTAATTATATCGTTGGCCTTCTCAAGTTCCAGCACAAAATCTCCTTTCAGGAACTGCTAACAGGTTTTACATTTTCTTAGATGAATAAACTTCAGTCTGCGTTAACCTTTCAAGGAATATCAGCGTATGTGTGTATTCCCTTACCTCCTTTGGAGATAATGATGACCCCCAGTCACAGGCCCTGCCCCTGTTTTTACTTTTCTCTGGAGCTATTTTTCGCCAAGTCGTAAGAGCTACTTTTCCCCAGACGACAAACAGGGCAAGCGGGTTATTATTCGGGCCAAAACTCGCTTAAAACCCATAATTTAAGAAAGTTTGTGCTGGAATGGTGGAAAGCTCATAGAACGAAACGCGGGAAGCTCATAGAGGTAAAACCATTGCCAGAACGCCGAAGGACATACAAATTACTTCTCAACATAACCAATATATCATAATTATTGTGGTAAATATACGATATATAACTTTAAAGTAACTCCATCAACCCACCCACTTCCTGGGTACCCAAATGTAAGCTCCATACGCTCGTGTCAAGTACACTCTTGTTGAAAACTTATATACATCACCTCCACTCATGAAAAAAGGATTCCACATGAATCCTTTTCGTGCCTCAATTATTTCCACTGTAGCCATGTATTTCAAACCTGCTCAACCGAACTTACACGCGAAAATTAGTTGACTGACTGTCCTCGTCCTGCCATTTTATTATAACAATTTCTACTGAATAGAGATTTGCGTGCTGAAAACGTACACAACCAGGACATAAGCTTATAAACCTTCTCCATTGTAGTTGAAGCGTTACAATATTTTCTTTTTATTTCGCGTTACCTTTATTAGACGTTGTTTACCCCGAATAGGCATGTGTGAGTATTTACTTAATTCACGTAGAAAATAAATCGACTTTTTCGTGACCGCCTGAATTACTCTTTTAATGACGAGGATTGACCCCGGCGGTGTTACATCATTAGTCAGTTTTTCGATTTTTTCTGAGGGTAGATAAATATTGCGGCAGAAAAAATGTCAAAGGGTAATGGAGCGTGGTTTCAATGTATTCGATTCCTGAAAGGAGTGAATTTGCTGGAGCTGTTTGGAGAAAAATTATTCAAAATTATTTACGTATGCCAGCCCACACTTTATTCCAATCTTTAGTAATCTGATTATATGTAGGCGAGGATAGTACATTCATTGAACGCCCCAACTCTGCTGCACAAACGCCGGAGCTACAGCGGGCGCGTGTGGGATTCGCACCCCCTGAACACCACCCCCGGTCTCTCCAGCCCCAGCCCCCGACGACCACCATTCAGGTATTACTTCGCAAGTTAGGTTTGCCCTTAGGCACTCGTCCTTCTCCTTTCGGCTTTACTCCTTCAGCAACTCCACCAGTATATTCGATTGCAGAGCAAACTATAAGCCACTTCCCTTCGGACCTCAGCATCTCCGCAACTAAGTTCTCCCGGGTCACGCTCCTGCCCAACACTTGGTTTTGGCTTCTCCTCTCCATTGCAAACCTTGGGAAGTGAAATATCACATGCTCTGGATCCTCCGGTTTGCTACCGCATCTAGGACAATTGTCAGAGTTGTTGTCAGTGATGTCAGATGTTGTCAGAGATCATGCGACCCTGACCTTGCCGCACCTATGCTCTGTGTGCCGTTCACACGTCTTGCATGGGATAGAACCCTCATTTCTTTCGCCAGAATGCCGACAGAGATACAGGAATCCTGCCACCACCACCAATACTGCCTCATATAATGTAGTTCTAAAAGATGCTGCAAACCCTAAAAGTCATCAGCAGTAAACCGAGTTCATCTGCTTCCGTCTCTGAGAATTTGTAAGTGCCTCTGCCCACATAGGTGACGAGTAAAACAGGATGGAACGTACCACTCCGGCTAGAAGCAACATGCGATGGTGTTTCGGCTCACCAATATTCGGCAACATTTTTGAAACTGCCGTGGTGGCACTGGCTGCCTTTTGACATGCACATTCTAGGTATTGCGTTAAACTCGATTTGGAGTCAATTATCATCCCCAGGTAGCCAGCTTTCATACGACCGTATATCCACCGACTTCCAGTTTCATAATGTTATTTTTTCTGCTGTTAGTTATTAAGACCGCTTCCGTTTTCACATCCGCCAAACTCAGCCCGGCTCTTTCTAGCCAGGACTTTACCGGTCTTATTGTTTTCGTTGCGTAGAGCTCCACATCTTCTGGGTGTTTTGCTGTACCAACTACAGCTAGGTCATCAGCAAAGCCGACAATCGTAGCTCCTTTTGGGATAGAAAGATCAAGCACTACATTATACATGATATTCCACAACAGGGGACCAAGTACCGATCCTTATGGTACCCCGGCTGTGATAATGCACCCTTTGGGCCCTCATCCGTCCCGTACCATAAATTCCTCTCTGGGAGGTAGTTTTCCACTAAATTCGCTAAATACCCGGGGATACCTATGTCAGCCAATACCTTTTTAATTCTATTCCAGTTGACCGAGTTGAATGCGTTTTTAACATCCGACGCCAACACGACATAGCACCCGCAAGAAATCAGCTCGCCTTTGCCAGGCTTGCTACCTAATTGCACTAATTACGTAGAGTGAGCACGCCGGAAACCAAATTTGCCTTTCTGGTTTGTCGCTGGCTTCGACAAGGGGTAGAAGTTTGTTGTGGATGACTCTACCCATCATCTTCGGAAGCAGCACCAACTTTTGCTTTTTCCGTTGGACAGGGAACACTCCTTCTTTTAAGCACGCCTCGATGGTCTTGGCGAAAAGGTCGGGCCTAGTCTTCACTGCCAGTTTCAAAGCTCGGTTGGGGATGCCATTCAAACCTGGCGCTTGTTGTTACCGATCCTACCACATATTTGCTGCAGCTCCTCCACAATTACTGGAGGTATTATGACCTTATTTAGTTGAACAATGGTTTGCCTTCCCTTTTTTTCATGGTGAGGAAACAGAGTGTTAACAATTTATTTCAGGAGGTGTGGACAGGTCACCTGGGGTGATCTTCGCAGCTTTTTGATTACCACTCTGTAGGCCTCGCCCCAAGGGTTCATGTCAGCATGGCTACATGGCTGTGTGAAGCAGTTCTTTTTGCTCCACTTAACGGCTTCTTTTAGGTAGCCATGCAAATGCCTCTGGGTCTCCTCTTGACCGTCGTCACCAGACTTTCCCCTGAACCTATGGCAAAGCCTCTTTGCCCGGAAACATTCGACTCGCAAGCGTGTGATTTCATTGTTCGACCAGTAGTTGGGTTGCCTTATGGGGAGCAATCGCCTTCTGGGCATAGTAGCATCGCATGCTTCAGTCGCCCATCGGGTGATTTGGGTAGCTTTCTGTCTAGCCGTACCCAGGGATATCTCGGGTTTGAGTGCCGCGACGTCCCCCTCAAAGGCTTTCGCTGACCAGCCGAGTACACCACCCGAGATTCTACAAGAACTCTTTTGCTCTCTCTCTCGATCCGCCCTTGGTTTCCATGCAGATTGTCTAGTGAACGCTATGAGTATAGTCCTCACTAACACGCCAAGCGACTCTACTGGCTAAAGTAGCACTCACGTATGTCAGATCTACTGTAGACTCCAGGCCCCTCCCCGGTAAAGTGTACGAGGCCCTAAAATTCGCCAATACCACCTCTAGTTCCGCGAATGCTTCGAAGAGAACACCTCCCCTCAGATTAGTTATCCGGCTGCTTCACCCAAGAGACCACGCATTAAATTCGCCTGCAATTATGGTCGGCCAACGTCCTCTTGCACCCAAAACCAGAGGGGCAAGCATCTGCTCATACTTTGCGAGTGAGCATAGCAGCTGTAGATGTGGACACCGTTCACCTTCGTTCTGATGAAGCCCTTCTGTGGCAGCTCCATTATTTCCTCCAAGGCTTGTACTCCACAAGCGCTGCTTGGCCCGTTTGGTCTTTGACCCAAATGATACCACCGTGGTTTTGGATTTGTATCAACCTCATCTACGACGTGTGTTAAGGGCTCTCCTGAATTCCAGGCATCTACTGCTGCCTGCAATGTGCCAATGGTCCACCTCTCCTTCCCTTTGCACAGTATCCAATTTGGGCCAGCTCTGCAGTCCTTGCTGATGTGGCCTTCCACTCCGCATCTCCTATATCACTTTAGCCTGTCATTTGGACTAGTACAAGGCATCTAAAGCAACGCTTCAGCGTTACCTGCTCTCTAAGCGACACATAACACAGCCAATTTTAACTCTCCCTGCTGCCAACAGTTGGATTGCTGCCTCCACTGATAGACTAATCATGGCGGTTTGTGTCCCACCGTGGGCTTTTCGTAGCGTCTTTACCGCTGACTATTGGAGTCCAATGAGGCCAAACTCTTTTTCCAAAGCCTCACAAACCTCCTTCTTCGTGGTGACCTCATCTATATCCTTGCAGACTATAGAGATCCCCAATCTGCTAGCCCTGATTTCGGCTTCCTGTCCCAAGGGTTTCCCAATTTGGCTCAACAATTTATCCGCCGTTATATCCTTGGACTTCTTGAGCTCCAGCAGACATTTTCTTTTCAGAGACCGTATTATGCGGCTAATATTAAGTTCGGGGTCTGCCTTCACTCCCTAAAGAGTGTCGGCGTATGACCCTTCACCACGCTTGGAGATGATGATGACCCCCGATCGTATCCTCCTCCTATCTCGCTTTTTTCAAGGAGCCACCTTTCTCCACGCTTCTACACCCTTTATAGGGGGTTTGCATCCTCTCCCCGAAATTGCGGCTACATGAGATTCCCCTGCTGCTTGAGCAGTCCTCCTTACTTGCTCCACTTTTTTGGAAGTTGAGCCGTTTTTCTCTTAGAGGACTGCTGGCCAGTTGACTCGTTTAAACGTTCTTCCCCGGTTTCTCCTGTATGCCGGGTAGATACTGGAGTTCAACCCCGAAACCTATAAGGGATATTAATAGAATAAGTTGACTTATGTGTTTGCCTATTTTCATTTTGTGTTATTTACTATTCTCTGGTTACAGAAAATTCAAACAATTGCGCAGCGGTTTACCTCCATATTCTGTTTTCTGTATAAAGCTTTTATTCGGATTCCAGGTACAATAGATAACTACCGCTTCTAACATTCTATAACTGTAGTCATATTAGCAATATATATTGGGTCTTTCCCAGAAACTGCATGTCTTAACTTTCGAAAGCAATATTGCATGCTAGTAAACTAGCTATCGGCATCAGACCCTACTTCATTGTCTGTCAGCTTCTGATCTTATCTTTGTGCCTAATCTGGAGTTGTATCGTCTTGGAAATATACTGTTTCGTGTTAATGTCACTCCACATGAAATCACCTATCATATTTACAATACTTTTTTTACTTCCCAAAGTGCGCACAAGGACGAGCAGCATGGCTAGAACGTGGACGACGATGTAGTGTTCAAAATAATAATCCTGCTTCCTGCCATCGACGATGGGTGAAACGAAATCGAGTAAGTGAAACCTTCTTCAGCAATTTAAAAAGATATTTAAATCTTAATCTTTTATTTCGACACTTTGGTCACTCTAACTAAATATTTATATTTTATTTTTTTTATCTCAGTGCACTCTCCACCACAGGAATGTCCTTTATAAAAAGCAAATAACGAAGACATAAATTTAATCTTATTTTTTTCCTTACACAGATTCAAGATTCATCACTTGGTGGCTCATCAGATGACGAAGACTTATTAGGTGTATTAAGAGGCCCTAGTTCATTTGCAAATGCCTTCCTATATGTTGGCTTAGGTACCGTAGCAATTGGTTTAGTTATAGCATTCGTTGGAACCGGCGAGAAAGGGTTCAAAACTGTTGAATTAAGACTTATAGGACCTTCGTTAATAGGTAAGTATCTGGCAGTCAAACAAACCCAAATCTAAGTCGGAGTCTGACCAAACTTGATTAACTCAACTTTCAATTACAGGTTTAGGTTTAATTTGTTGTATTCTACGAATATGCTTTTGTATATGTCCGTCAAGTTGTTTATCAAAAAATAAAAAATCTAGGAAAAAAGATATAAATAAGATCGATGCCGATCATACAACTTCCTTATTACGTGGCGAAAGTAAGCGTGTATCAATAGCAACAAAAGGTTCTAGAAATGTAAGTAAAAATTACAAATTTCAATTATTCACATGTTCAGCAAGGATCACCCTTAAATGGTGTTTCTCTTTTTTCTTTGTAGAAATTTCCATTAGGTGGTAAATCACGAGCTAATAGTAAAATGTTAAATGAAGGAATGGAGGCACTACGACAAATAGCAACGACTTCACTATTTTTACAAAACGAACCGAAACCCCCAACAAATCGTATTGTTCCTATTATTAAAGAGCCCGAAAAGCAAGCTGGTAAGATAAATTTAAAATATCTTTAGATACTAAGGTAATGATTGTTTTGCTGCCATAATACAAAAATCAATTGATCAAATTCGCTAAATATAAATATATGTAGCGTTGTCATCTGCCCCTTGGTGGGGTACAACGCGTCAACCGCACATATGCGCCATCATTTCCAGTTCCCTGAAATGCTCTTCAGCTCCCCCCCCCCCCCCCCCACGATTTCCTGAGAAACCAGCATTCCATCTCTACTGTTCTGCGCCAAATGCCAGCCCAAGGCCATCCGTCGGCCATCTTAATAGAGCGGATTGAACTGCACAGAGTAACCAACACTGCAATCGTCACCCCTCCGTCTGTCTTCCAACTACACACGTACGAGTGGCAAACCTATGGGATGACCGAGTTCTTCGTTTGCAATAGTATCAGCTTCTGAGTAACACTCGGGGTCCCATATAGCAACACAGAAAGGACGCTAGCACAGAACAGTCTCAAATTGATCTTGGTGTTAAGATAACTGCATTTTCAAGGCAGCGAAAGCGGATCTAGCGCTGTTAATGCGTCTAGAAATATCCAGTTCAGTGCCACGGTCGCCAGAAACCATGCTTCTTAGATATACAAGCTGATCAAGCTTCCGACCTCAACGTGAAGGTGGCAGCACTCGTCAATGAAAGCTAGTGGATGTGGTTGCTCATCTTTTGACAGTTACTCACTAAAATTTCATTTTGGACGCGCTGTTGTGATTGAAAATCGTTTGAGTGAGCCGATGTGAGTGTTTTTGTGAAAATGGAAAAAAATTAACATCAAGCTGTCATTAAATATTTGTTTTTGAAAACCAATACGGCTACGCAAATCAAAGATGAGTTGGACGCTGCGTACGGGGACTCTGTACCATCATTTACTACCGTGAAATTTGCGCTCGGAGGACAAAGATTTCCGTCAAATGAGGAATTATTTAGCAGAAAAAGACGCCAAGTACTATTTGAATGGGATCTTCGAGATGCTTTGGGACAACAACTAGCACTATGTCGTCAGCGTAACCCACAATTTGGCCTCACTCGAAAGGGGAAGATTAAGTACATCTTTGTACATGATGTTCCTTCTTTCAGTTAAACAATTATTAGATAGCAGCGAGATAGGCGGGAATACCAACCTTCGCTAGGGATTTGTGTATTAGATTCCAATTAGCCGAATTGAATGCATTTGTCACGTCCAGGGTTACTACCACGCAATATTTGCTGGTACTACCCTTTCCATGGATTGCATTTTAGGCCAAGCCAGTAACCAATTTGATGGCATCAGTGGTTGATCTGACTTTACGGAAATATTCCCTCGGACATGCACGCTTCGAACAACGCAGCGAACATTTCCGGTCTGGATTTCATGGCAAGCTTAGGGGCCTTATTCGATATTCCGTATAGGCCAGTGGTTTATTGTCTCCACCAGTTTGTCTCTGGTAAATGGCGAAATTTCCGCCGCATTCAAAGGTTGCTGGAGGAATAACCCTTGGATGATTTACAGCAAGAGGGTGGAACACGTGATCTGCGGAAATGAACGGCCTCTAAATCATCACATCACGATTCTATAAGCACTGCCCCATGTGTTTACGTCCGCTCGTGAGCAGAGCTCCTTAAAGCATTTCCTCCTTGGGTTATGTTACAGGCAAATTTTTTTTGCCCCTGATAGACTCTACCAACCACCCTCTGAGCTGCTCTTCTGGCTCTGTGGCACGTCGATCGAAGGGTGACCAGATCGCCATTCCACCAATAGTTTGGTCTACTGCTGGAGAATGAGCACCTGCTAGGCATGCGCATGCGCGTCACATGCTTTGGTCATGCATTAGGTCATATGCGCGGCCCTTTCCGTAGAGGTGTCTGCTCTATTAGGTTTATCTAACCATACGCCTATGAAGGTCTGCTCGTCCAAAACTTTTGCAGACTAACCTGAAGTCTTTCTCGGTTTCGGCCATGATGAACCTTTGCCTTGTGGTTCGACACATCCCTCAAACAAGATTGCCTGGTGATGGCTGTTAGTGTAGCGTTTGCTGACGCTCCAGGACATACCATGGGCCAGCGCAGGGTTGACAAAGGTAAGGTATACAACCGGGCCTGACTCCTCTTTCTGAAAAGTGTTTGGCCAAAACTGCGCAAAAGCTTCTCATAAACGGTGCCCCTTGGCATTTAATTCCCTACTACCCCACTCAAAAGCCCGATGGTTGAAATCACCAGCAATCAGCTTTAGACTTCGTTCTTTGCGTTGAGAACAAGATTATCAAGCATATCATACTTGGTGAGGCGTGATAACTGTATATATAAGCCCCGTTTATTTTCGCCCACACAAAACCGCTGTATGTCTGACTCCCAGTACATTGTATGGCTTGTCGACTGCATGCCTATATCGCCGCTCCACCAGTCGAATCTGTAACCCATGCGCCACCGTGACGGTTTCTATAGGGCTCGCTAATGATGGCAATTTCCACTTCGGATTCGTAGGTGGTCTGCTCGAGTAAATCTTGAGCGACCTTGCAATGATTGACGTTTATTTGAATAAACCTCATTTTTTCATTGAAGTTGGTGTCTTCCTAAATTCCGGCATTTGGCACTTCCGGCAATATGCCGATAATCCCGCCCCTCACTTCCTACGCACAATAAGCACTTGAAGTCCCTATTACATGCTTTCGGACCGATCAATGCCGCTGGTGCATGCCTTTACGAAATGACCAAACACGAGGCACTTGAAGCAACTCTTTAGACAAATCTGCTCCCTCAGACGGCAAACAACCCATCCTATTCGAACCTTCCCGGCCGCCAATAACTTCTGCCCTGCGTCCACTGGTAATCGCAATGTGGCCCTTTAAGTATTGCCATAGGCTTTTCATAAACTCACGATGGATTCCTAACGGGTTCCTAAAAACTTGAACTGTTCCATCAAGGCAGCGCAAGTTTCTCCTTTGGATGTCGCTTCATCGATATCCTTGCACTGTGTATGGACCTAATATTTTTCGGTCCGTACTGTGACATTCTCCCCAAGTGAGTTCTTAAACTGAGTTCGGAAGCCATCAGTTTTCCCCAAGCTGGTTTTTTTTCAGCTCAAGCATGTTTTGGGTCCTTTGAATTTTGCTGACATTTCTGCCTAGATCTTTTAGGTCGGGGTCAGCTTTGATCTTTTTCAGTATCTCCGCGTAGGACAAACTTCCATTGCTGGAGATTACAATCGCTTCTGGGCGAATTCGCACTTTTGCCTTTTTAAGGTTTTGTGTAAACACAAAACCTTATTAAAATCGGTTTACCGTCTGTCTGTCTGTCTGTCTGTCTGTCTGTCTGTCTGTCCGTCTGTCTGTCTGTCTGTCTGTCTGTCTGTCTGTCCGTCACACGCATTTTTCTCGGAGACGGTTATAGCGATTGACACCAAATTTGGTGGAAAGGTGGGAACTGTGAACGCTCACGCATACAGTGAGTTACATCCTTTTACGTCGAATTTAAGGGGGGGTCCCCATACATGCAAGAGGGGGGTGTAAATTTTTTTTTCACCAAATGTACTCATGTGGGGTATCAAATTAAAGGTCTCGGTTAGTACTTTTCGAAGCCGGTCTTAGTTTTGACATTTGTTGGAAAGGTGGGGAGTGCGGGGGGTTGAAAGTGACCATTCCTTTAAGGGGGCCATTCTCAGAAACTACTCAAGCGACAAATCTGAAAAAAATCAGGAGGCTGCCACTATATGGTGCGTAGGCTCCGAAATACCTTCCATACTGATATCTGTACAAATAAAGTTAATAATAGTATATTACCACAATTTTTAGTAATTGGCAGAAAAACCCCCCTTAAGTTCATGTTGGCACCATGAAATTTCGCAATGATATAGGGTATAACATTGAGCATGATTTCACCAAGTTTGGTCGGAATAGCACTATTACTAACAAAGTTATCATACGTCAAAGTTGTCGCTTCCTTGCAAATCCAAGACTATGAATGTCAATATCATCCGAAAGTGGATATTCTCATATAATACGAGTATATGCATATATTACGTGCTACGTACTAAGAAATACACAAAACCTTTCGTACCTGAAGCGTCCAGCTTCCGGTTTCCCGGCTTGTTCTTAACTACCTTGGTCCATCCACCGTTTTCATTCCCCTTGGATTTTGTCGACTCGATTGCCGGAGTACACACTTGGGGGAATTGCTTTCTCTCTTCGATGCTTTAAGTTCCGTTTTTAAGGTTTTGTTTGTAAAACAAAACCTTATTAAAATCGGTTTACTGTCTGTCTGTCTGTCCGTCTGTCTGTCTGTCTGTCTGTCTGTCTGTCCGTCACACGCATTTTTCTCGGAGACGGTTATAGCGATTGACACCAAATTTGGTAGAAAGGTGGGAACTGTGAACGCTCACGCATATAATGAGTTACATCCTCTTACGACGAATTTAAGGGGGGGTCCCCATAGATGCAAAAGGGGGGTGTAAATTTTTTTTTCATCAAATATAGTCATGTGGGGTATCAAATTAAAGGTCTCGGTTAGTACTTTTCGAAGCCGGTATTAGTTTTGACTTTTGCTGAAAAGGTGGGGAGTGTGGGGGGTTGAAAGTGGTCATTTTTTTAACGAACCCATTCTCAGGAACTACCCAACCGAACATTTTGAAAAAAATCAGGGGGCTGCCACTATATGGTGCCTAGGCTCCGAAATACCCTCCATATCGATACCTCTTCAAATAAAGTTAATAATAGTATATTACTATAATTTTTAGTAATTGACAGGAAAACCCCCCTTAAGTTCACCCTAGAATCACAAAATTGCAGCAATGTAGGCTACAGTATAGATCATGATCCTGCCAAATTTGGTGAAAATCGCACTTTTACTAACAAAGTTATACTAGGTCAAATCTGCGCCCCTCTGCAAATTCAAGACTATGAATGTCAATATCACTTGAAAGTGGCTATTTTCACATAATATATGCATATTTTACGTTCTACATGCTAATGAGACAAATGCACAAAACCTTTCATACCTGAAGCGTCTAGCTTCCGGTTTCCCGACTTGTTCAGAACTATTTGTATGGCCTTTTTCCTCTTAGGCGCCTGCTGATTTCCCGAAGATCCACATCTCTTTCCCGCACTCTCTTGCTTGGTGGCAGGTTGATTACAATACGATTAGGTGTGACTTGGGTCGCCTGTGATACCGTTGGGGCAACAAATTTCGACTTGCTTTGGAATTTCGTTCTTCCTGCTGCGACTTGTTGTAGAGCACTCTAATAGCTTTCGCCGTATTTTTTATGGCTTGGTGCACGTTGTGCTTGTTCTTGATGAACTCAGACAGCTCCACTATTTTTGGACTAAGCTGTGTGAAGGGTAATTGCTCTGCTTCAGGGCTCTGCTCTCCATGAGTCCTGACCGGATTACTACTATTAAATAGTCCTTCAAATTTGGCATTCATTGACCTTCCCTCCGTTTTATCTTTTTAAGGTTTTGTGTGAAACAAAACCTTATTAGAATCGAGACGGTGTCTGTCTGTCCGTCTGTCCGTCTGTCTGTCTGTCTGTCTGTCTGTCTGTCTGTCTGTCTGTCTGTCTGTCACACCCGATTTATTCGGAAACGGCTAGACCGATTGTCACGAAAATTGGTGAGAGTATGTAATCTGGTGATCCCTTTACATGCAGTAAGTGGCGCCATCTTGTGTTAAGTTTAAGCGGGGGCTCCCCGTACATGTGAATGGAGGGTGCAAATTTTTTTTTCGCAGAATGTAGCCATGTAGGGTATCAAATGAAAGGTCTTAATTGGTACTTTTCGAATCTGGTTCAATATTTGATATTGGATGAAACATAGGGGAGTGAGGGTTCAAAATATGACCCACAAAAAGTGTAACAGGTTTCGTTCTCAGAACCTATCCAACCGAAAAATCTGAAAAAAATCGCAGTGGTGCATCTCTACGAAATCTAGGCCTCAAAATATATCCGGTTCCGATATCTGCACAAATAAAGTTAATAATAGTATATTTCCACATTTTAGAAATTTACCCAGCACCCCCCCTTGTGTTCATCCCAGAAGTACAAAATTTGGCATGACTATAACGAAGAATATAATGCACAGTTTGGTGAAGTTTGAAGAAAATCCAACTATTACTAACAAAGTTATAGGGGGTGAAACTTTGCAATTTTTTGTAAATTTCGTGCACTCTTCAACCTGCATGACGTCATCATCACATATCAATTCGTCAATACCACAACGAAATGAGTTCTTATGAATTGGGTCGCAGAGAATTATTTTGTTTTAGTTTTTTAGTTATTTGCCAGCCAGACATGTGTGTATGTAGGTATATAATATATGCGTGCTAATGAACTTTGCGGGTAGTGCCTAATTCAAATAGATATAAGAAGTAAATCGGAAATATGGGAACGTTCAATTTATATACGTGCATATATGTGTACAGTATTCGGTAATAGGCAGTTTGTTTTTTTTAGGGTGAGCGTGATATCTATGGCTGCAATATGTACGTATGTCTCGTAGTTTGGAAAAATATGAAGGATTATGTTGGATTTATAGCTATATACGGATAGTAAAATGTGCGTTGAAGTTTCTTCCATAAAATGAACACAAAACCTTTATACCCGAAGCGCGAGCTTCCGGTATTCCGACTTGTTTAATGTTTGGCATTGGCGGAGTTCTCAAAGTTGACGAACTTCTTCCGAATGGGTCCTTTTCCTGGTCCTGGAGTACCTCCTGCTGCTGCTCATCTTGGATATGTGCGGTCGGTATTGTTGCTTTTTTGTCGTCCAGCGCTTTATTTTCAATTCATTCTTCTTTGATTTTGTTACTGGTATTCTTGGTAGAGTGGTACTTCGCTTAAACACTTCATTTTCCAAATCTAAAACACTTGTAGCATTAGGTGCCACGGTGGTCAAGTTGTCCTCCACCGAGGCACTGCGGTCGAGGGATATTAACAACCGGGAGCCCGCTTGCTCACTCTCAAAATCCGCCGGTACTGGGGTTCCGAACTCCTGCACTGTGAGTTTCCTCCTTCTCACGTCTTCCATAGTAGTTTTATATTCTGGGTATCCTTCCCATAGCCATTTTGGTGCACGCACCAGGTATGAGCAAACACTAGCCCATGCACAGTCAGAAAAGAAAAGTGCATGAACACATGTTTACACATCAATAGGTATGCCCCTATCCGCCACCTGGGGTTGCGCTTGATAGGAGATCTAGCAACTCCTCACAGGATGTCTGTCTGTCTCTCTGCCGTCACATGCATTTTGCTCGGAGACGTTTATAGCGATGGACACTAAATTTGGTGAAAAGGTGGAAACTGTGAATGCTCATCCATGCAGTGAGTTACATCCTTTTATCCCGAATTTAAGGGGCGGGGGGTCCCAATACATGCAAAAGCGGGATGTAAATTTTTTTCACCAAATATAACCATGTGGGGTATCACATGAGAGGTCTCGATTAGTACTTTCCGAAGTCGGGCTTAGTTTTGACATTTATTGGAAAGGTGGGGAGTACGGGGGGTCGAAAGTGATCATCTCTTTAGCGGACCCATTCTCAGAAACTACCTAACCGAAAAATCTTCAAAGATGCTGCCACTATATGGTGCCCAGGCTGCGAAATACCCTCCATACCGATATCTATTTAAACGAGGTTAATAATAGTATATTACTATAATTTTTAATAATTGACTGCAAAACCCCCCTAAATTCATCTCGCGCCACGCATGATCTTACTAAGTTTGGTAGAAATCGCACCATTACTAACAAAGTTACAATAGGTCAAAGTTGTGGCTTCTTTGCAAATTTAAGTGAAAGTGGATATTTTCGCATAATATATGCATATATAACGTGCTATGTACTAATGGGACAAATGCACGCTTAAATGTATTTATAAAAGGAATACAAAGACCTTTCATACCTGAAGCGTCCAGCTTCCGGTTTTTCGATATGTTAGAACATTGTTGATGGTCGACAGTCTCGGGAGTGATCCTACTGCTTTTAGCCGTCCTCGCGCATTGGTCAAGGCCAGCCTAATCAGTTTTACCACTTTAGTCGGGATACCGAATAATAGGCACACCCCCTAATTATTTCAACCTAGTCGACACCTTTTTTAAATATCGGTTCTGAATATGCACCACGAGCTGAAAATTATAAAAACTGAGGGAGGATCTAACCTTTTTAATATGCGTAGGATATGGCAAGCAAATGTACAAAAATTCTTTGATCACAATTCGAAAATTTTTTAACAAAAATACTAAATAATCTTTCTTTGCTTTTCTTGTAGAAGCACCACTCGAAATGCGTAAGCTCGAAACAATCCTTAACATCAGTGATGTTACCGACGACGAAGATGAAGACGAAGCAGCTGCCACAACATCTAGTTATCAGAATCAAAGCGAATCACTAGTTAAGTCTGAAAGTAAGCTAGCAAGACAACGTCTCCCCACTCATCAGGGCCAAACTCAACCGAAATGTCAAGAGAAACCATCGAAAGCGAATCCGGACAACCTTCAAATGGAGACATCTCTAATGGTGGTGAATCCCACCCCGTCAACATCAACTGGGAAATCATCATCACTTTCACCACAACCGTGTACATCGCGTGTTGCTCTTGATTTACCGCTAGAAAAACGCCAATTTTTACCACCCCAAGTACCATTAGTTCATACACCGCCACTCGGTACAAGTAGTGCTCCGGTGCCCTACGCACGTCCTGGCCCATCATCGTCAACAAGAAGTCCACCATCCACGTCTGCCACATCGTCATCTGGATCACATTCAGCTCCAGTAGCCGGTCATTCTAGGAATTTAACAATTAATAGTAATATTAAAACAGCAACAACAACTAATACTACACACACCACTATCGTCGAACCTGAACTAGTTTTAAGTCCTGCGAAACTCGGACAATAGCATGAGGTTATGATGTAGATTTTTTCCGTTGAGTTTCCTTTCAGTTCCGAATTCAACATAGAAGAGAGAATATTTTTGAATAGCAAATGGCAAATTATTTATGTAATCGTAGAGTTTATGTAAAAAGCAAGTGGAGCTTTATGAGTACCATGTTCCTTGGATAGAAGGATGTTGAGTTGATCGTGGCAAGTTTAACGGAGAATCTGCTGCGTTTTCAAAGATATTTGACTCCTTTTTTTCTCAATAAAAATATGGTTAAGTGCTACTGACGTAAGGAATAGCTTTCCCGGATTTTCGTGTAACCACAAAGCGAGAAAAAATTTAGAGCCGATTCCAGGATATCTGTATATTTTTGTCTACATAGTCCAAAAAACCCCTGGCTCCTGTTTGACCTGGGTTTCTTTTAAGTATTTTCTGATACCATCAATCATTTAAATCGAAAACATAAACAAAAACACGCCATGCATCCCCTACCATGCCAAATCATTACCTTATCAATCCATATCGGTCAATTTAATCACATCAATTTGGCACTAAAACTACAGTTACAGAAATAATTATAGTCCTTACCGTATACCCTTCGTCATTTAAATAATCACCACAATTATAACGTGACTTGTATAGCGCAAGATATCGTTGGCATTTTTTTCATGAAATTGCTGAAGGTAACATCCTACTGTAGTCCTTGCTCCACCACAACCCCGCGGCCAATCACTCCACCACATTCTTTGGGGCCAGAACCAGATGGCGGGTAATTAATGCAGTAGAACCCCTCAAGTGGTGGCGCGACAAAACGTAGTCACCGTGGTGGCTAGTAAAAGTAATAGTAAACTCCGGACAATACACAGGAAGGACTTACGTGTCTGAAGGAAATTACGAATGACATGGAAAAATACAAATGGAATTGCACAGAAATTTCCTTCAATGCTCAACTCTTATGACAACTCGCACTTGGGGTAGGAACAATGACCGCCTCCAGGGAAGATTAATGGATTTCGAAATGAATCAGGAATTGAGTTGTTCTCTGATTTGTAGTCGTATGTGGAGTTTAGAAAGGAATTTTGTTGCTTTTCTTCTTCTGACTATTCAAGACGAATGTTTCAAAAAAGGACGAAAGACCGTCTTCACTGGGAATGAATTTAACTAACAAAACAGGCACAGAGTGTTGGACTCTCGCAAGAGTTCGCCCTCGGACTACCAACTAAACACCTCTTTGTCATCAGAGAACTTGCCTGGAACCGTTTGACACATTATTTCGGGCTAGTCCCTTCGCTCTCCCAGTTTTGGGAGCCTCCATGTCAGGGAATCCTTCCCCAAACGGGAGGGTAGGTGAGCAAGGGAACTGTTAGTTCAGGGAACCCCTTGCCATCCGGCCCCTCCGCCGGTCGAGTTCAATCCATAATAAGAAGAGCCCGAATATAATGCGCAAGACAACTCCAGCCACCAGCGTTCTTCAGCATCTCTCTGACAATGTTCTCTGGAGAGAGTTTGGGAAATAAGTTGTTGCCAATCAAAAATAAAAACTTCGGAAACTTTGGAGATATTGATATTTGACGACGACCTAGATCCAATCGACGTCGCCAAAGAGCTTTTGGAGGAGGAGACGATCGACGATCCGACAAGGACTGCCTGACATTATGGAGAGAAAGCCTTTCTTTAAGTTCCAGCATGCCTACCTCAAGGGCAAATCCACAGAAACCGCTCTCCACGAGGTAATTGGCATGGTTGAGTAGTCACTGGAGTACAAACAGTATAGCCTAGCTGCCTACTTAGATATGGAGGGAGCATTTAACAACGTTAGTAACAACGTTATCAAGGAAGCCTTCACCAGTATTGGATTGGAGGGGTATCTTACACAATGGATTACGTGTACGCGTAGGATAATCCAGTCGGATCTAGGAGGCAACCACTTACCAGAGCTGTGAACGCCACTGGGTGGCGCTATCTCACCGATGCTCTGGTTAACAGTCAGGGTTGTTTCCGTCCATTATGAGCGACATTATGGAAGGAGCGTTGCGAATGGTGTGCCTATGAGCCGCAAGATGCCCTCGGCATAAATCCAACCAATACGCAACTGATGTTATTCACCACCAAGACAAGGATACCTGAATTCCATCTACCACGGCTGAATGAACAAAGATTGGTTCTTTCCTCTAGTGTAAAGTATCTGGGCGTCAGACTACGTGAGTCCGGATGATTGGCAGTGAACACCACCCTAGACGAAGTACCTCGGAAAATCTGGGCATTCTCCACGGACTATGCAACACGCAAACTGAACTTCACGAAAGACTTTGCTGTGGACTTTCCAACCAGAGCAAAGTGGAAGACGTGTTACAAGGTTATGACACAGTATTCTTCACGAGCAGAACAAAGATGGCCTGTGGAGTCGGCGCGGGGGTTTTCTCGAATCCACACAGTGTAGCCAAGTCGTATGGTACCCCAGGTTTCGCGAGTGTATTCCAGGCGGAAGTACTGGCGATCTGTTGATGGGTGGAGTGAGATTCGAGCCTCAAGTGTAACATAGCCATTCTAACTGACAGCCAAACGGCCATCAAGGCCTTTTACGGCACGAAATCTTCCAGGCTGGTGGGGCAGTGCAGAGACGCACTGAACCGTCTGGGCGGCATGCTCAAGGTCACTCTCCTCTGGGTTCCCGAGCATAGGAACAAAGAGGGGAATGAGCCGGCTGACGGATTGGCCAGACAATGCTCTGCTCTTGGCAATCCTTCGGCGAATACAGTCGGTATTCCGCTGGCGGCTGCCGGGGGCCGAGTGTACTCGCACTACCTAGCAGCCGCGGGCCTAAGATGGCAAAGGCTTACGAACTCCAAGTCATGGAGAAACTGACCCGGTTATAACAAAGCCCGATCACGAGAGTTCCTGTGCCATACGCGTGCAAATGCATTCAAGTTTGCGGCGGTCTGCACGGGACACTAGCCCATAGGGGACCATGCCGTTGAGCTCGCATTGCCGAAGCTGCGGAGAAGGAAGGGAAACCCTGATGAACTTTTTCTGCGATTGCCCAACTCTAGCTAGAATCATTGCTTTCAACTCACTAGGCGAGTTGTACACTGTTGCTAGATTCTTTACCGTCCAGCGTATACCTGGTGCTACCTTTGTCCTGAACGATCTCAAGTTCTTCTTGTCAATCACTTCTTGCATCTTCACACTTTCCGTCTGCTGACTTATCA
Organism: Hermetia illucens; assembly: GCF_905115235.1. Classification (NCBI taxonomy): domain Eukaryota; kingdom Metazoa; phylum Arthropoda; class Insecta; order Diptera; family Stratiomyidae; genus Hermetia; species Hermetia illucens. The sequence goes on along the minus strand of NC_051851.1, from coordinate 160,008,509 downwards.
CCTCTTGAATGGTCATCTTCTCTGGCTTTGCATTATGCTGCCTGGTATTCTCACCCTGCTTACAAATTTCTTCTTGCTGCTTCCGCCTCCTCCTGCGATTTTACATCTTCACTTATGATCTCCTTTCCATAGTCATGGTTTCAGTATTAATTACCTTCTTACTGATCACTGCTTATGAATTTCGGATATTCTGACCAGTGCTCGCATGCAATTTGTCAACTTCCTCCTGCCATTTTTCACTCTTGGACCACCTCTTCCCATTCGGCTTTGAAACCTCATTGGTGTTCTCACACTGTATCTCTTCCTTCTGTATACTCACTTCTTGGTACATCGGCTTTTAACATCCTGCCGCTCTAGACTTACCTCTTGTCTTTCCATACCTTTCCTGGGATCATCCTTCAAATACTCTGAACCTTCGATTTGCTGCTCTGCTATTTCTAGAAGGCCCTTTTGTTCTTCAGTCACCTCATGTAACCTCTGTAATTTTTGCTAACCTTTCATTATGTCGTGCTCTCCTCTTTTCCACAAATTTTGCCTGTCTTTCGTCTTGTCGTGTGGTTATCCCTTTCTTAAATCGTTCATTTTATTGTCTTGTAAATTCTTCTTGTTGCTTTCTAGTCAATTTTTCCATTCTACATATAGCTTGCATTCGAGCTGCTATGTCGTTGTTGCTTACCTTGGAAGTTCCAGCGACCTTCCATAGACAGTGTAGGCTCACACTGGAATTCACGTTCCCCGACATTAATATCTCACGACCTCAGTCTCCTCTGTCATTCTGCGTTCCCGTCGTAGGGAGCTCTAACGCTGACAACTCCCTTTTCAACTGCTCTACTTTCAAGCTCCCAAATTTAACTATTTTGAAATATGCAATCCCACCGCCGTCACCAATAGTTACGTCCTTGCTTTACATATCTTGGACTTGTTCGCACTGATAAAGGGAACAAGTGGTTCCCGAAATATCGATATTTGCAAAATAAAAGTCAACACGTATAATTATAATAATTATAGAACAATTCCTTCAACTTGTACAATTCGAGGTGTATTTACAGCCGACGCGATCTGTTCTAACTCTCGAATTAGAGTGACTCCGTAGACGGTTCTGTGACCCTTTTATACCGCGCGGAACATTCCAGAAAACTACTTTGCGCCATTGACAAGATCTCCTTACTGGCATTAGAGCCATCTGTTAACAATTATCCTAACTAAATATTCGCCCTACTGTTATATAATTTTGCTGTCGTGGCTAGTTGCCATTAATACGACCTACATAAACGTCGCACATAATTTTCCCCAAGGGATTTTCGTCACAATATTTCCCTCCTTCTTGACACTATTATCTTGTTTTTGTCCATAAATTAGGCGCAATTTATGATGATGCTGAGGCGAACAAGGATCTTTGATTAATACCTATTAAATGCCTTATCTTCACCGTAAATCAGAGAGGCCAATAATGGGACGTGTTTGTGCTGCAGCGGTTTCCGGACAGCATCCGTCCTGACCAGGACGTACGTGCATATGTCCAGCTCCTTCAGAGCACAGGTAGGTGCGGATGTGTGACGGATGGTAGGTGTGGGTTTAAGGCGGTGGAGGTTATCTTTCAGCAGACGCAGCAATCCAGAGTCTGTGAGACCGCGTCACTTGGGAGCCTTGGGTTCTCCCCGTATATCAGCTCCGCGAGGCTGGCAGCAAATTCCTCTCGGCGAGTTGTTCGGATGCCAAGTAGGACGAGAGGCAAGACTTGAGTCCAGGACTAATCGTCGTGGTCCATAATGGCGGATTTCAGCAACCGGTACCACCGCTCTAGCATCCCATTGGATTGCGGCTGGTATGCAGTAGTTCGCTGGCGTTTGAATCCCAGGAGTTTGCCTAACTCCAAAAAAACGGTCGACTCAAATTGCATTCCTTGGTAAGTGATAATCACTGCAGGGACACCAAAGCGGGGGATCCATTCTCGACAGAGGGCTTCGGCAAAAGATTGCGCCGTAATATCCTTCAGAGATATTGCTTCAGACCACCGCGTAAGCCTGTCGATGATTGTGAGGCAATACTTAAAACCGCGCGAGTCTCGCAAAGGACCTACGATGTCGAGGTGTATTGTGTGGAATCGCTTTGTAGTGCGTGGGTGAAAGAACTTGTTGGTCCACAGCAAGCTTTAAAACTGCACATATAACGAAGTTTGTGGTATTTAATTGTCTGGTCCGGTTTTTCTAAAGATAAAGTGGATGACATGAAGACATTAGAAGTTTATAATTTTACCTAGCATCACACCGCTCCGTAAGTCCATGCACCATTATTGGTGACAGGAAACAACTGACTAGGGTTTCGGTTGATTGATAATTTTTTCTGGTGCGATAAATCTGGTCCTGTGCCCACGCTTGGTAACTGATTTCTGTTTTTTTTTCACTTTTTCGTTTCTGTATTTTCATGTAGTCGGTTAATACCTCGTCTTTTCCACTCCATTTTATCTCTGAATGACACCCATCCACTTCTTCATCAATAGCACTCGCCTACAAAAAAGGTCCCGGAAAAAACCAAAAAAAGTTTCTCGTCGAACCTGAAAGTTGAAGATTGATATTGGAACACTGGCTAAAGTTGGCCCTAACGAAATTTCGCAGAGAAGGTACGCCGTCATTCGCTTGAGATCATCATATTATTTCTCCTCTTTGCATGATTGTTAGCCAGTATTTCAGATTTGAAGGGAAAGAGTGTTCCATTTATGAAATATATATTTTAACTTGCGAAACCTTCGAAAAATACGAATTTCGGCTCCTGGAACTCATGGGAATCAAAGCATTTTTTGTTCTGGCACGACTTTATAGGTCCCTCTCCGGTCCTAACCTACCCTAATTGACACACATTTATCATCATCATCATCATCAACGGCGCAACAGCCGGTATCCGGTCTAGGCCTGCCTTAATAAGAAACTCCAGACATCCCGGTTTTGTGCCGAGGTCCACCAATTCGATATCCCTAAAAGCTGTTTGGCGTCCTGGCCTACGCCATCGCTCCATGTTAGGCAGGGTATGCCTCGTCTTTTTCTACCATAGATATTGCCCTTATAGTCTGCCTCGTCACATTAGTCACCAAAAATATCATAGGAATAAAGGAAGGAAAGAATAAATCGGGAATGTTAATAAAAAATTATATGATGATTATATTAGCATTTAATTTATTTTAATTTTAATTCATGGAAGAGTTTATTGTTATAGTAAACCGCGCATACCCTTTCCTCGCATATTAAATAATTTCGATCGGAGTGTTCACTTCAGACAGAGTTGAAGGTGGTAATACTTTTACTTAACTACACCGAAACAAAATCGCCAAATAGTGCTTTACCAGATAAGAAAAATCCCTTAAAGATGCTTACATGATGGCTTTCAATGAAAAATTCACCGTTGAATTTTTTTACTAGGAAAACCCGGCTCTTGAATCTAAAATGATTTTTCGATGCCAAATCATAGGCAGTAGCACTTAAACATATAAAATATTTAATAAATTACCAATTTTTTTCGCTAACATATAATGGCTTCACTATTTTTTTACCCCCACTATGTTTTTTTTCTGGAAATGGAGTACAATAATTGTATTTGTTGTTGATTAAATAAAATATTTATATATGGAAAAGAAATTATATCGATAAATGGATATTATTTTTATGTGTTACACAAACGGAATAAAATAATATAAAGACAGAATGGATGAATGCAAAAGAGAAAATGGTTATGTTATTAATAAAACAGTTGTTATTCCAACTAAAGTAAAGCAATTGATTCGAAAGCGTAAATGTGAATAAAATAAAAATAACAACAAAATGCTATAAATTGAAATGAGAAAACTGAATATAAACTCAAAGATTGAGGATAGTGTATGAAACAAAGCTATATCTATATATGAGAAGTAAAATACATTATGATATACATAATATATAATTTATATATAAAAATAAATAAATATAATATGTATCATCAAGACTATACAACAACAAAAGAAAAACAGCAGAAAAAAATAGCAAACATTGTGTAAATCATAATAGAATGATATATAAATGAAGATATTTTTATTTTTTTAGACTAATAAGTTATTAAGTTTTCGAACATATCGTTTATATTTTTAAGAGTTTGTTTCGAAAGGCTATATATACATACATAAAACATAAGGAACGTTCAGTTCAAAGCCATTAACAAAACTAATAAAGAAAATGATTATATAAAATAATAAAGAAATCTGAACAGAATTATATTTCATGAAAGTCAAATAAAAAATACAAGAAAGCTAAACAGGATAATGGAGACAAGCAAATATAGAATTGAAATGACCTAAACATAATTGTATAAATCAACAGTAACATAAAACAGCAATTATTAATCGAAATAAGATTTAATAAGATTATTATAAAATTGTAAGAATTGCAGAAACAAATACTGATGATAAAAATTGAATAGTCATGAGAAAACAGAAAAACATGAAATAAAGGAATAATATGAATGAAAGAGAACAATTTTGTAGATTAATTGATAATTTGTGTTTTATTTCTTAGCGAATTTTGGATTCCGAAAAAATATTCTATAATACTTCTATAAACACAGGAAGAGACACAAAGTTGATATTTTTTCCTTCTACCGTACCGACTGAGGGGGTTGGGATTTCCCCGAACTGAAATAGTTTATATTTTGCCGGTTGATCTAGATCCAGATAGACAACAAAATAAAGAGGAACTGGTTTAACTCAAATTCTTAAATAAACATTTTGACAAATAACGCTGTAAACAATCACCCACCCACCGTTTACCCTATACTAAACCATCAGTCAAGATATGATACTATCTAATCGTAAAAATAATACACAGCAAAACAATATGACGCCAAGTGACCCTGAATTTTCATAGCAGGAACTTCGAATTTTGGTATAAGGACTCTCACTTCTGTCTGCATGATCAAAAATGGTTAAAAAATATTGTTTGCTCCCTAATATATGTATGTGTATCCGCAGATACACCAAAGTAAATACCACAAACATTGAAAAACTGAAATTTAGATTTCTTCTGGAAGCACTCTACATTTCTCGTGGTCCTAATATTCAGACCATTTTAAGATTTTGTATAAAACAAAACCTTATTAAAATCGGTTTACTGTCTCTCTGGCTTTTTTTTTGAAGAGGTGGAAATCTTCAAAAAACACTGGCCTGGACACGCCAGCGTGTAGGATTATTACCCACTAAAACCACCCCCAACTCCCCTAAGCCCTGTAAAACTACCATACGGTATTACATCACAGGGCGGAGTCAGCTCATTTGAGCTTGGTCTCCTTTCGTCTCTGCGAGGCATACAGAACCGCACTTTTCTAGTCTCCACTGCCTTTCACATTTTCCTCTGAATAGATGCAACTATGGAGCTGATCGCATCCCCGTCTTCCTGACATGCTAGCATTCTTCGCACCAAATTTTCTGGTACGAGCACCTCTCCCAGAGTCTCCTCTAGGTTATTTCTTTCCTCCACAAATCTTGGGCAGTGAAAGAATACATGCTCTGGGTCCTCTGGGTCACCATTGTAGTTTGGACCAGGTGAGATACCTAGTTTAAACCTGAACAGGTGCTGACGATGTCCTCCATGCCCCATGAGAAGCTGGGCAAGATTATAATTAATCTTACCGTGCTCTCTCCAACCACTCCTTGATGGCAAGAATGAGTCTGTATGTCCACGGACCCTTTCCCGAGCGTTCCCAACGCTCTTGCCATCTGTTTGGAAATATCTCTCTTTCGACGTTCCTCGTCTGCGGTAAAGGAGAGATAGAACTCGTATAGAAAACGAATAGTCATCTCATCTGCCAAGATGTCAATGGCTGATATCCGCAACATCTCCCTCCAAACTGGGGTCGCATAGAGCATTATTGAGGTCACCACCCTGGCTATAAGCAACTTAGAGGTATGACATGGCCCTCCCATTTTCGGCAGTATCCTCGCCGTGGCCATTCTAGCAGTGGATGATTTATTGTAAATATACTGCACGTGCTGAGCTTCCTGTCTACCACCACCCCCAAGTATTTGATTGTCGGGCTGGAAGTGATGATATGATTCCCGATTCTAATACAGGCGTAATTTCTCTTCCGGCGCTTAGTGATGAGGACCCCTTCTGTCTACCAACTTCTTCCGCTGGAAATATTCCCTGGGATATGCACGCTTCGAACAACTCAGCGAACATGTCCGGCCTGGATTTCACGGCAAGCTTAAGTGCCTTATTCGGTGCTCCGTCCAGGCCCGGCGGTTTATTGTATCCTATTCTACCGCAGATTTCCAGCAGTTCGTCCTTCGTGACTGCCGGAATTGCCGTCACATTCAAAGATGGTTAGAATGTGTTGGTGCCCACCTCTTGCTGAGGAAATAATTTTTTACAAGACTGAAGGGCACGTAATCTGCGGAGATGATCGGCCTCTGAATCATCCCAACACGATTCTGTAGGCACTTCCCCACGGATTTACGTCCGCTTCTGAGCAACGCCCCTTAAAGCATTTCCTCTTGCTTCGCTGGATCGCGAGCTTGAGGGTTTTGCGGACTGCCTTATAGGCGCACTCTTTCTGCCCCTGATCGAGTCTACCTAACGCCCTCAGAGCCGCTCTTCTGGATCGGTGGCAGGCTGATCAAAGGCAAGTCATTTTATCATTCCCCCAGTAATTTGGTCTTCTACTGGGGGGGACTTATTAGATGCTTTGACGATGCATTGAACCACATGAACGACTCTTTCGTAGAGGTGCCTACTTTATTAGGTTGATCTAACCACACCTTTATGTAAGACTGCTCATCAAAAGCTTTTGCAGACCAGCCTGAAATCTTTTACGGTTTCGGGCACGATAGCTCTTTGCCCTGCGGTTCGACACATGTCTCAAAGAAGATTACCTGGTGATCGCTGTGGGTGTAGCGTTCGCTGACACTCCAGGACATACCAAGGTGTTTACAGCACCTTCGTTAGCCAAAACTATGTCCATCTGCGCAAAAGCTTCTAATAAACTGCGCCCCCTTGTATTTGATTCTCTGCTATCCCACTCTAGGGCCCAAGCATTGAAATCACCAGCGATCACCTTTGGGCTTCGTCCCCTTGAGTCGACAAAGCTCATTTTCTCATTGCAGTGAGAGGCTTCCTAAATTCCGGACATTTACCATTTCCGGCAATATCTATTTATTTATTTATTTATCCTGCCTTTTTTTAATTCACATTTGGGGTCCCTATTGCACTCTCTGGTTGTGTAGGCTTTCTCCCCACATCTTCTGCATCAGTCGGATCGATCAATGCTGCTGGTGCATACCTTCGCGAAGTGTCCAAACATGAGGCATTTAAAGCACCACTTTAGTGAAGTTTGTTCTCTTAAACGGCAGACAACCCATCCAATCCGAACTTTTCCGGCAACCAACAACATCTGCGCTTTTCGTAAACCCACAACAGACTCCTCGGCAAGTTCCTCCAACTTGAATTGCTCCTTCAGTACAAATTTCTGCTTTCGATGTCACTTCATGTTTTTGGGCACGCACTGTGGCATTTTCCTTAAATGAGTTTTTCACTTGAGTGCGAAAGTCATCAGTTTTGCCTACGTTGGATCTTTCCAGCTCGAACATGAGATCCCCTTTCAAGGTTCTTCGGATTTTAGGTCGGGATCAGCTTTGACCTTTTTGAGTATGTTTTATTAATTATTATTAATTTGGCCTGTACCTTATCCTTTACCGTCTTTGAGATTGGTGGAGATCTCATAGCCGACGAGTGTCTTTTGAATGGATCCCTTTCTTGATCCTGAAGTACCTCCTGTTGTCCCGCATCTTAAACATATGCGATGGGTATTATCACAGTTTTTGTCGTCCAACGATCTGCCTTCGGTTCATCTTTGTTTGGTCTTGTTACCGGTATTCTCGGTAAGGTCGTACTTCACTTCAACACCTCCTCTCCAAATCCAAATCACTAGCATTATATGCCAAAGTGGCCACGTTGTCCACCACCGAAGCACTGCGTTCGAGGGATATCGACGACCGGGAGCACGCTTGCGACAGAAGAGATCTGGCTGGTCTGTCCCTCCGTCACACGTATTTTCCTCGGAGACTGACACCAAATTTGGCGGAAGGGTGGGAACTGTGAACGCTCACGCATACAGGGGGTTACATCCAGTTACGTCGAATTTAAGGGGAGATCCCCATACATGCAAAAAGGGAGTGTAAATATTTTTTCACCAAATGTAGTCATGTGGGGTATCAAATGAAAGATCTCGATTAGTACTTTCCGAAACCGTTTTGACAGTTGATAGAAAGCGGGGTGTTTGAGAGGTCGAAAGTGATAATTTTTTTAACGGAGCCATTCTCAAAAACTGTCAAACCGCCAAATCTGAAAAAAAGTGGCACTATGTGGTGGCTAGGCTCTGAAATACCTTCCATACCGATATCCATTCAAATAAAGTGTGTTCCCTCCACCTCCTAACTTGCTTGCCGTAATGGATGAGCTTTCGAACATTAAAGTCCCCCACAGGACCATCGAAAAACTAGATGCGTATTGGTATTGGACCAGCGCTATAGCTAATTGTAAAGACGTACAGAACGCCTCATTTTTCGATATTTGCCGCGGAACTGCAACTCAAGCGCATTATGTTCGTCCCCATTCATAACAACAATAAGAGCCTTCAGTTCCCTACGTTCGTCAATTTTATAGTGCGCCTTCGCGACGTGGCCAACAGTGTCACTTTTCCCGGAGAAAAAGGAGCTTTAGTGGCATTCTTATACTCATCAATATTTCATCCGGTCAACAAAATAGTCGGGTTACGTCTCTATGGTTGTACTTGAGTACCTGTCCCGTGGACTTAATCGCACGGTCTTCTTGAGGCACGGATTGATTTGGTGACCGCAATCAGAGCCTCGCTGAGGCAAGTGCAACGGTATCAGTGTAAACTAAATGCATGGTTCATTTTTATTATTTATACTGGTGGATTCAAGACCTACCTAAATCTCTGCTGAACTAAGGAGTACGGCGCCCGTGTTCAAACGTAGCACCACGCCGAAGCCGGCAGGTCTCTGTTCGCCTGAACGTAACCATAACTTCCATTAAACACTTACTAGTAGGTCATCCGCTATAATGGAGCTGAACACACATTAGGTAGGAATTATCCTGAAACATGGAAACTCAGAGCTATTTCCGGTTCCATAACGTTTCGTGACCAATTGCGACTTCAGGTAGGTCCTCGTGCAGACTGGGATCTGATCACTCTAATACGGGAGGGGGAGGCAGGTCTTTATAAGATTGAATTGGAGGAAAGTTTTCACCTCTTTAAAAAAATTGAGTGAGTGCTTAGCTAAAATTAGGGGTCCGTGGACCAAAAAAGAGGAAAAAAGGTTTCTCTCTAATTATTCAGGTCCATCGTCACCACCTAGGAGATCTTCTGTTCATCTAACACCCTTACCGTTGGACTTTAACCCTCTTCCCTAGAATAATTCTCGCAGAAAATTAAAATCAAATATCAAGTGTTCTAACTTAACGTTATATTTAGTAAATGATACGTTAAAATTATTAGTATATCAACAATAGTACATGTTTTTTTTCAGAAATTATCATTTAAGAAGGTTCTTACTTCTACAGTGAACGTACTCATCTTTCAATGAAATCCTTTCCTTTCTCAAAAAAACAATATTTAAGCTTTGGTTGCTACAAGCAAATAGTATCTATTACTATTCATTATTATTTACGCGATGTTTTCCGTTTCAGTGAAATTTTTGTTTAGCGGAAATGAATACAAATAGTATTTAGAATAATTACTAAACTAATTTACGTCCTTTGGAATAGAATCGACTTTGCAAATCGTATAAATTGAATAAATAATATGGAAATACACATAAGACGAAAGCATGTTTTCTCCTTAAGAATTAATGCGAAAGCAACTAAGATAGCATTTCTCAATTATATTACTAATTTGCTTAGGAGACTTTAATACAAAAAACTACAACTAATTTTTTATATTAAAAATAGTTTTGAAGTTTTATTTGTGCATTTTATCTTTTCAGTTTCGAAAATTAAGCGAGATTTGAAAATTATTCTGGGAAAATGCAGCAGAAATGAATAAGGATTAAATGCGAAGCACGAGACTTCTCTCCTGTGAACACAACTGCCAAATTATTTACCATTTTTGTAAATAAAATGTAATTTATGAAATTCTACTACGAATCGAATAACAACAGAATATAATTCAGTTATCGCCTTATGAAAGGGATCCTCTTCGAAACCTTATAAATGCTAATTACTCCTCAGCTTATCCTTAGAAAAGTAATCATGACAAAAGATAAACTAACAAATATAAAATTAAATAAGTAATTTGTAATTTGGTAATCAAAATTAATTATTAAAGGCTATCCAAATCTGTGGTACTGCAAGAATAGCAACATGTCTTCCGATAATAGTCGTAACTGCACAACGGAGAATTTGCGACTCTATGGCAATTAGAGAATTCATCAACGCAAGTTGGCTGTATATCATTCTGAATGAGATCAACGCGTGGGTCTATTGAAAGATAAGTATCTTCAGTGTAAAAATAAAAAAAAATGTTTGCAGATTTACAAGTCACCTTCACACTTATGTGTGTTACAACCGCGGTAGATTGGTTCGCGCTCAGCATAACGACATTTCTTGGATTCTTTCAAGGTATTCTCCCGCAAATCCAATTCCAGACATTTAACTGACCGTCGTTGAGTGCCACCATCGCAGGTTTTTGTACACTAAATGAGTTCACAATATCTTTATTTATAGACAACCACGTCAGGATAATGAACTTACCTCTGTCCATTCCGAATAATGCCACCTTGGCTTGCAGTACTCAACCTCGTCCGAGGTACAATTCTTCAAGGCAATGGGTTTCTCCTCAGGCTCACACTCTTCGTCATCAACAATCAACTGACTCCTAATGCAAATCACTTCTCGTGTCCTGGTCAAATTGAAACAGTCACCATTGCATTGGCTCCAAGGACTCGTAAACCATTCACCACTTCCACAGTTCTTCTCATTCTCACAGACCCTCGTCGTATCAGGAGTCGTTCTCAAGTCGCATCGATCAGTATTTGGAGGTGACCGATCGCAAAATATGGACCGATATTCCAGACCACTTCCACATTCAACGGAGCAGTGTTGATTCCAGTCAGACATCAACCACACCCCGCCTTTGTCACTCTCATAGGGTGAATAACGTCTTTGTGCCGAACTATTCGTTACCAAATATTCTGAAGCTCGAGCTTCATGCAATCTTTGGCGGTGTCCTCGACGGCGAACTCCAACTTTCGGGCAATCGCATCGTTTTTTAGTCTGTGGTTCCTCCTCCATACAAGCTGCGTTATTCACTTGGATCACAATTCCAGCTGCCAACTCTTGAACACATCGGACTTCCCTTTGTCTGTAACCTTCACTTTCAGCGCAGTTGCAATCACCCCAATCCTCCAATCTCCAATAAGCAGGACAAGGTTGGGTATTGCATCGAAGTATGTTTTCGTTCAACACAGGCTTCTCGGAATGAGCACATCTTCTTGGAGAAAAGTACCTAGTTGGAGCTTCCCGGACACAACGAATTATAGGAGTTTGGGTTCCACCACTACATGACTTACTACAAGGACTGAAACCAACAACTTTCCACATAAAGCGACGTTTACGTCGTTCTACTGGACGATTAGAAGTCAAATCAGGATACATATCTCCTGATTTCAACGCAATGTGACCATCTTCGGAAGAACCAACTGTGTAGTCAGCTTCACCAGAAATAGTTGAGTCGAGAAAGTCTTCATCGGATTCGCTGTTTGAGTAAAGCGGAAGAAGATATTCGTATTTGATCCCCGGATTTGGATCTTGCCCAAGGACCTAAAAGTGACCAAGCGTGAATAGACTAGTTGACACCTCTTCGAACTTACAAATAATCAGCCTTGTTATCCTTACCATCAAATGAACAGCCTCCATTGTTGGCCCGGTACATGTAATCCACTCAGTAACTCCTTCCACTTTCTCACCATTTTTCTTAGGTTTCAAACCATCAATACGTTGATATTCAAATATGGCTCCTCCAGCTTCGTACACTCCGCTCGATGAGACAGAATAATCGCCATTAATCACGAATTTTTGATCACTGGATTTTAGCACTGGAAAAGCCACGACAGATGAATATTATGACTGAACTCAAAAGGATCCAAGAACTCAAAGGTTCCAAAAGACCTAAGCAACTTACCTAAGTAGTTGATGCTATTCCTCAGCTCAGTTATGGAAATATTTGAAGCACCTGCTGGAATAGTTGCGACATGAACATATCCACTTGGAAGTGGATCCTTTGTGAATATTCCAGAAATTGGTCGGCATATTAATCCACCACAAGGCACCGTTCCACTGTTTGCGAATGACCCAGTAATGACACCACTTGCATGAATGGCCTGAAATTAAAAGACACCATTTAAAAAATCAAATTTTTAAGATCTTGGTTATTCTATGTTTATATTGTGTACTGTATGACCCAGTAATTTAAAAGATACGTTCTTTAATCTATATTTGGAACAGTGGTCTCCAAGGCCCTGGTAATTAAATCAAAGCCCTTTAAACCTGGTACAAATGACTCAAAACTCTGAACCGGACAAAATTAATTTGACCTGAATATCAAGGACGAAGATTTAGATACAGAATACATTTCACACAAAAATCATGGGTTGTGGGTAGGGATATCGGGGGCTTAAACTTCCGACATGCTGGCACGTTAAATGCCAATGGAAGTGCTAGACCCCGCTACTACATGGTGGTCCCGAAAGACCTCCAGGCTATCTTGGTTAACGATGGGGATACTACAGCGGCCAAACTAACCATTAAAAGTCAACAGGCAGATGAGGAGATTCTTTGATATGCTACTTTTTTCCCATATAAGGTGGACAAAATTCTCAGCGGGACATTCATCAGAACTATCCAATATGCCAAAAATAGAGGCGAGGGGGTTACAAAAGAATGTGATGTTAACGCCCACTATATATGCGCGAAAAGCAATACTACATTTACCAGAAGATGTCTTCTTATGAATGCAACGTATTCCATTCTGCTCTACGGTGTGGAAGTACGCGCTGATGCTTTTGGCAAGAAGCGGTGTATCGTAAGCGCCATGCTCAAATGGAGAGATGGGCAGCTTTGGAGGTGACGTCCACCTAATTCACTGTCTTAAACCCAGCTATGATGATGAACGTATAACCATAAACAAGCGAAAGGAAGGAAATTCAAGGGGGGTGGTTGCTCGCAAAGACTACAACGTACACTAAATGAGTGGCAACTCTCTTAGCAAAATGAAACAAGAGGCAGATGGACTGTGAGACTCATCGGCAATTTAAACCCGTGACTGAATTGAAAGTATAATAAGACTGATTAATTCATTACCCAACTTCTAATTGGGCATGGAGTTTTTCAGTCCCAGACTGACGACGATCACATATTTTTCTCTTGCTGAAAGCGGGATGGCATTCCCTAAATCGGGAGAGTGGGGAGACGTTTAGTTGGTAGCCCGATGGTGCGCCATTATGGGAGTACAAAAATCCGCGCCAAAATGCATTCACACAAAAAAAAAAACCAAAGTTAAAGTGTGACTGCCATGCGAAAAACTGCGTAGACCACAAGGGTGCCCGCGAAAAACGAACTCCAAGTCTTAGGCGCCTTTAGTTTCAACTAGCATTGTCTTGGTGAAAACGGACTATAACGAGATCGGACTATTTGCTCCGGTAAAAGTACAACCATAGGCACCATTTATAAAAATTTAAACAAAAGCATCAAAAAGTAAAAAAAGAACAAATTTCGATTCGGACCTTCAAACCTTGAACCCTGACCTCATCGATGGAATCTGAACCTCTGAAACCTGACTTAAATCCTTCTTCTATTCAACAATCTATTTCTGACCCAATCTATGACAAACCAACCGAAGCAAACAACTTCTATCAATGCTGCAAAAATGGGGTTCCAATATTGGCCACCTGCTGATATCAAATTACGTCCCTTTAGGAAAAATAACCCTTTTAAGCAAGCCACACAGGCAAGTTGCTACATTTGTATCAACGCAATTTTGTGTGACATTCATAACGAAGAAACGCCAGCGGTTTTCTGATGACCCCTACTTCTGAAACCACTTGGCTCGGGTTGCACGGCTAAATGAAAGTTTTTTACCAATAAGTGAAACTTATACGGAAACACGAATCGATTAGGCAACGACATTGAGTAGCTCAGACAGTACTGCAATAGGGCGGGTCTGCAGAAGAAAAAAAAGATCCCCCCTTCTTAGTACGCCGAAAATTTTCAGCGGTCAACCATTGCATATTAGTCGTTATGTTGGAAGGACACCTATCGCCGCGTGAGGAGTTCCTTCTAATTTCGCATACCCTCTTTATCCCCTAAGGGCTAGATTCCACCTGATATTAAAATGCACCCTTTTTAATTACCTTTACGAGGGGTGACCACACAATTTTTTAACAGGGTTGGGAAGGGAAGACCTCCCGCTTGTCTCTCCACACACGCTGTATGGGGTGACCCTACAATTAACAAAATGCTGGGGATCTAAAACACCGAAAACTCCCTCTCTCAATACAGGATGTTATTCCAATCGGGGTCATAGAATAGTTTTCCGTTGGGGGTAATTGTCTGCATTCGCACAGAGCCCCACTGATACCTGGTCGCCTCACTGTGTAAGCTTAACCTTACCGTGCCATGTTGGACTATAACACGGCCGACTTTTTAACCCTCATCCTCATGGGAATCAAATGAATAAGCAAATTAAAAACATGAAAAAGATGAACAATGACAAAAAACAAGGCGGAATCCATACTGCACACAAACTGATCCATCAGGCAGAGACAAATCTCTCGCATAATGATATCCTGGTGATTACATCCAGGAATGGGGAAATTAAGAGCCCACGCAGTTGAGTGAAGCTCAACATTGACTTACTACAAAAACCGCGATCAAATAAAGTTCAACCAGAAAACAGGGACTACCAAAAGTACGTATGACGTCAGTACATCAAACACGCCTCAGCGGCATAGGCAATAAACGACACTTGCGCTATCTGAATTAACTAGACCGATACATATAGTGGAACCGACGAAGAGGGAAGTGGCGGAGATCAGCTGTCAAGAGTTGAATGCTGCCGAGAAACCCAAATCCGGAACCAGCAAAAAGGAAATCCAGCAAAAGTAGTAGTAGTGACCTTAAATATACGAGTGCGGTAAAGGGCATCCTACTACTATGCCGAAATCATTTGTGGGGCAACAAATCATCGATGTCGTGCAGAGCTCTTTATGACTGGCATACGCTTCCGACTAGGTCTTATACTGATAGACTACGCGACGGAAGTCACAAGGAAAGGAACTACAATCCCTAATTTCAAAGCTGGAACGGAATCGAACTGTCTATATGTACAGGGAATGATATACCAGGGGTACATATGACGACGTATCTTCTCGGCCTCTTAGTTGCTCAGAATAAAGACATTCCCGAGCAGTTATAGAGAGTTTTTAGTATCAAGATGGAGGGCAGATTGCTAGAGACAATTAAGTACCGTTACTGTGTCATCAACTATAGATTTAAAACAAAAACCGAGAAAATATACTTCGGAGCACACATCGATAAGAAAGCCTAGCGAGATCCACGACCACCATCCATACTTCGGTATTGGAAAGGAGTTGCAAGCATTGATGGAAACAATCGCTAGTAGCAAGGTAACCAGGGTAAACCTCAATCATGCAAAAGCTGTGATTACAGCAATTACAAGCGTAATTTTCAAGGACAACGCCGGAGTAGTGCGCGTTCAAGACCTTGGTTTTCCCAGGGGCAGATTCATGGTCTGCAAGGAAGAAGTAGATCAGATCACATTTTCTCTCTGCGGCAAGCGATGGAAAAACTGTTGGAATATGGACATCAGTTGCACCATCTCTTCACCGAGGCTGACCCTGACCAATGTGCAAGTCCAGATAAAAGCAGCAGGATCACTCTCAAAAGCATTCAACATCAACAACGGTCTAAGACAAGGGGATGCCCTATCATGCGTCTTCTTCAACCTGGCCCTAGAAAAAATGATTCGTGACGCCGATGTAAATGCAAGAGGCACCATCCTCATCAAGTCCACCCAACTATTGGCCTACGCTGACGATATCGACATCATGGGAAGAACAACCCGAGAAGTACAGTCTACCTTCATTCAGATCGAGCAGGCGGCGCGAGATCTTGGACTGCACATTAAGAAAGGCAAGACGAAGTATATGGTGGCAACGTCAGCGCCAAAACCAAAGGAACGAACAACATCGAATCGCACTGGTCAAACGACTGACGTTGACGATAGGAGACTACAACTTTGAGACCGTTGATAATTTTTAATATCTAGGGTCGAAAATCACAACCGATAACAGCTATGACGATGAAATCCGCGCACGGTTGCTGGCAGCCAACAGAGCCTATTTCAGCTTACAAAAACTGTTTCCCTCGAAACGTCTCACCATATGGTCAAAGCTCTTAC
Organism: Hermetia illucens; assembly: GCF_905115235.1. NCBI lineage: Eukaryota > Metazoa > Arthropoda > Insecta > Diptera > Stratiomyidae > Hermetia > Hermetia illucens. The sequence goes on along the minus strand of NC_051851.1, from coordinate 159,991,997 downwards.
TATACAAGACGATGATCTTGCCAGTCCTTATGTATTCCTCGGAGACTTGGGTTCTTAGCAAAAAAAAACCGAGAACTCTTGACCGCGTTCGAGAGAAGAATCCTCCGAAGAATTTTTGGCCCCCTATATAAGGACTGACGATTCCGTAGCCCACATAATGACGAAATGTATGAGTGATACCAGGACCGTCTGGTTGTCGATAAAATCCGGCTCAACAGGTTGCGGTGGGCGGGTCACTTAATCCATATGGATGAAGATGATAAGAGCCAGTTGCGGTTCCCTTTAGACGAGACCCAAATTCGCCGGAACTTGCCGTTAGTTTGGCGAAATTGGTGAACACCTTCTTGAGTTGTCCCTAATAGGCAAGAAATATATAATATGGGGAACTCACCAACATTCGTGACCAGCACCAAGCAACAGGTATAAGATATAACTCCAAAGAGTACTGTGTTTTCGGATGAAAGAATAATATTCTCAACATTGAGGGCAACTCTGAAATAGGAACAATAGCAAGGGATCCCAGAGGAACAGATTGGGACTCTCACATAAGACACCTGAACAATACCTTATCTATCTAAAATTGTGCGGTGATATCAGCGGCGAAGCGAAACGGAAAACAATGGTAGAATACCTCAGCAGAGTCACCATTAACGCATACGAGGAATATACCCTGGTTGAAGAGGAACCTAAACAGAATAAGAATGGAGGTCCGACAACCCTTCAACCTGATGAAACAAACCGGATGTTTTATTATTCTTCGTTGAATAATCTTTAAAACAAAAAGATATTTTGTGGAAGTAAAAAAATACTTACCGAAAGTGCCAGCAGCGCCGTTAAAATTTTACAAAAAGTCATTTTTGTCACTATAATTTTCTCTTTGTTTTTTTTTTTATAAATAATTAGCTGTCATTGCACGTTTCATATTATAAAGATCCACAAATAAACATTATTCACTTAAGTCTTATCAGTCACAATTCTAATTTGATTGGACCACCCTCAACTAGAATTAAAAGTAAGGTTTTCTTCTAATTTCTACACAACTTTGACGAAACAAAGTACGCAATTAACAAAAAGGATTCAAAGATTCACATATGCATATAAGTCCAAGGATTCCAATTGGGCAGTGTAAGCAATATTTCGGCTGAAGTATTGTGTACAGAATGGGTGCCACATTCGCTAACAATGGAACAAAAATACATTCGAATTCGATTTTCTCAGCAACATTAAGAGCCTTTTCGAAAGAATACAGTGTATTTTGTGCGGTTGTGCGAATCACACTTGGGGCTATCACCATGATCCTGAATCAAAACAAGACGCTAAAGGGTGGTGTGAAAATGGTTCTTCGACTACGAAACGAGTTCGTGTCCAGAAATCGGCCAAGAAGATTTTTGGGATGCGAAAGGAATTTTGTTTGTGGATTACTTGCAAACTGGTAAAACAATAAATTCTGAATTCTGAATAAATTCTGAATATTATTGTAACCTTTTAGACCAGTTGAAGGAAAAAAATCGTGAAAAAAGACCCGGGTTGCAATTTTTTCACCAGGACAATGCACCGTGCCGCAAGAACAAGGGACAAGGGTTAAAATTCATGAATTCAAATTTGAATTTATTTATTTATTTATTAAACGGACAATAAACAAAAAATTCCAACTACATATTGCCCTCTGAAGGAGGAAAAGGCAAAGATCGTAGCTTAAACTTAAAGCCAAATCGGGAAAAGGAGTCTACGGGAACAAGCTGTAGTGCATTATAACTCCGATATAGTCCTGGGATCAGGGAATAGAAATAGACTTCGAGCTCCGCGAAGGGCACACCGAAAATGCCAGAAAATGCCAGCCTTGCGTGTGCTGTATGATGCGTTGCGAAAAACGAGAAGATCGAAACGCATACTTTCGTACTTTGGAAAATTTGCGCTGTATCTTCTCAAGGGCAAGAAAATCACAATTACGAAAGGGGGACCCAATCACGGAACATTAATCAAGGATACTTCCCGCGAGGGAGTTAAAAAGTATTGTGGGGAATTGGACTGAAGTAAAATCAGTACAGGAACGCAGTATGAAACCTGACATTTTGGAAGCACGGTTGCTGATATTGAAGAAGTGGCTGTCAAAAGGGAGTCGCAGGTTACGCCCAGGTCGAGGATAGAGTTCAGATAAAACAGAGAGCAACCACCAAGAGAGCAGGAGGAAGAGATGGGAGAGGTTTTAATCGAGTAACTCTCGAGAGGCATTTGCTGATATAAAGAGCCAACTTATTAACTGTGCACCAATTGACCAAAGCATCCCGATTTGCCTGCAGGGAAGCGCAATCCATTGAGAACGAAACAGAGAAAAACAGCTTGGGATCAACGGCGTATAACAAGCAAGAACAAGTGAGGATAGAAGGGAGGTCGTTAATAAAGAATAAAAATAAAAGAGGTCCTAGAATGGATCCCTGTGGCACAACAGAGGAGGCGAAAAAAGGACTAGAAGTACAACAATTAAAGGAAATGCTACAGGTGAAGGTGAGGTAAGAGACAAACCATGTAATAAGTGATGGAGAAATGTTGATAGAGGCGAGTTTGGACAATAGTATCTCGTGGTTAACGGAATCGAAGGTCTTAGAAAAGTCCGTGCAAATGACATGAACCGAGAGTTGAGGCATTTGGCCACAAAGTTGGTGAAGGCCAGAAGATTGATAACAGTGGATCGGCGTTTTATGAAGCCGTGCTGCTTCTTAGCTGTAAGGTAGTCGAATTGAGTGATCAACCAGTCATTGACGTACCTCTCGAGGGTTTTGGAGCAGGATGAGGGGAGCGAAATAGGGCGGTAATTATCGTTAAGAGATTGGTCACAGCCTTTGTGAAAAATAGGAGCTTCTGTCCGCAGGCTGGGAAAATAACACTCTTCGAGGCTCTTATTTGAAATAATGCAGAGAGGAAAGGAAACGAACTTAGAGGTTTTAACCGGGAAGAGTTTGAGAAGACCATCAGGGCCGGGTCCGACATTGGCATCAAGGTTGCGAAAGACGTACTCCACCAAAGAGAGAGTAAGGGGGGTAATGGCAGGACAGGGAACCTATACTCAGAAGTGGGAGAGAGGAAGAAGAGGGAGAGGATTTATACACCAAGCAGAAATAACTGCAAAGTAAATCACGGATAACCAAGGAAAGGTAGCAGTGGAACCAGAGAATTTGATGAAAGTGGGAGGAGACTGGGGGGCATGGCTGCATTACGAATATGAGATCAGAAATGCTTCAAATTACTACACGCCAATTCGATTTCAACACTGCTCACATAATCCTTCCTAGACTTAACTATCAGCAACTCAACTGAAGATCGCAGAGCGCAGAAATGATCAAAGTCTGCAAGGTTTCCGGTAGATGAAAACTTTTTCCTCGCCGCTTGCTTCAGATGAATTTTTTTATGAATTTCAGTGGTGAACCATAATGGGTAGAAGCTCAAGGATTTGGGGAAGGAAGGAACGCAACTTGGAAGGAAGTCAGACAGAATGGAATAAAAGGAGAAGAGGGCTTGGTCGTAGGTTAATGGTGAGAGAATGGTAGCCCAGTTGATTGACGCCAGAGCTAATTTCAAACCCTCAAAATTGCCCTTACGAAAGTTGAGCTTAGAGGGCTTGCGCATAGTATGGGAGTTGAGGCGTGACAGTTATACCTCGAACTCAAGAGTAGGATGATGGGTATCAGGAGCAATATAGGGAAGAGCAAGAGAAGATTGAGAAAGGAACCGTTCAGGCATGTTGGAGAGGACTAGATCGAGATTACGATTCAGATGATTTGTAGTGCGGTTGAACTGAAGACCAGTGAATAAAGGAAGAGACGGATGAGAGGAACAATTTAGAAGTTGTGGTGGGCCAGGAGAGCAAAGGGAGGTTAAAGTCACAACAGACGATGGAAAGAGGAAAGGGAAAAGTTACAGTAAAGAAAGACCGAAAGACTGTCGAAGAATTCATCGTTAAGATAGGAGGGACTAAAGCAAGGGAAGTATACGCAACATATAATAAAAGAACCAGCGTTGGGGGAGAAAACACGTAAGGTTTCAGTGATATAGATAAGAACGTGTTGGAAAGCCAGGGCAGAAAGATTGCAACAAGCCTCTCACACTGATAACAAAGACTTAAGTTACTTGACAAGTTGCTTAAGCTGGGCGAAGGGCGGAGGATTAGGCGACGGCATCGAAGTCATGTGGTTACGCCACTTTGAAGGATGCAATTATGCAATCGGAGGAGCCATCCTTCGTCAGTTTCATACACAAAAGAGGGGGCGGAGGTAAATCAGGTTTACTTCTGCTGTAATTAAGAACTTCATCAGAAGAAGTAGAATGGGCAAGTCTGATAACGAAAAGTTGCTTAAGCAGTGACCTGAGTGCGTAGGAGAGGAGCTCGGAATGAAGGTGGTTAATGTCTGGTGAACTGCGGCGGAAGGTATTGATAATCCAGAGGAAAAATAGCGCACTGAAGATGGGTTAGCTGCTACTGGAAGAGCTATAGAGCTTCCACATACCCCTATCGGCGAGTGAACAACAGCCTCTCCTGATGAAGCACGGTGTTGAAGCATCAGTCGTATTCACCAGATTTGGCCCCTAGCGACATCCATCTGTTTCCAGACCTGGTACTCAGAGGTAGCGGTGAGGAAGACGGGGCTGCAACCCTGTCGGCTGAATCAAAACCAAGTGGCCGAGGAGAACCTCCATAGTGGTGGCACCGGAAGACGCTGTACTCACTTTGGTTTGCCGGCCGTGGTGCAGTAGGCGAATGCTCCAAAAGACTAATTAGGGCGGTCAGACCCGAGGGGTATACTGGTACCATGGGAACCGGGATAGCTCCTGGACTCTCGTACTTCGGGTGAACTCCCATTGTATGTGAGTACAGCTCGGTTATTTGCGGTAGGCTCCCTAGTGGGAGTTTCATGGGGGTTGTGGTTATGTTCAAGCGTAGAGATTTAGATATGTCTTGCATCCACCAGTATGAATACTAAACCATGCACTTGGTATAGACTGGTACCGCTGTTGCTTGTCTCAGCGGGGCTCTGATTGTGGTCACAAAATCAATCCGTGTCTTAAGAGGACCGTAGGATTAAGTCTCACGACAGGTGCCTACGTAAAACACCATGGGCTTCACTGTTTCCAGACCTATTCATTCATTCATACGTGGAAAGCGTTTTTCATCAAATGATGAGGTCATAACAGCTGTGGAAGCGTATTTTGCAGCCCTTCTAGATTCTCATCTCAGGGATGGAGTTCATAAATTGGAATCTCGTTGGAACAAGTGTATTGCTGTTCACCAAGACTATAGTGAAGAATAAAGTGTATTTCAAACCATAAAATTGTGTTTTTCTTATCGAACCGCAAAACTTATTGAACAACCTAGTAAATCAAAGTATCTTCCGTGGCTCAATGTCATGACAATAAATGGATAGTCGGTTCTCAGAGCTACAATTTCCCCATATCTATTACGTTTTGATCATAATTTAAATCTTATCAGCACATGAAATGATTTTTTCATAAATCTCATGGCAGACAAGATCTATTCCAATATCAAAAACATTTTCAACTTCCTGACCCCTAATTAATACCAATAAAACGGCCAACACACTATCAAAACACAATCCATCATTTATAGACTTGTATCTGCTCAATTTCATTCAATCAGTGCCACTCTCAAAAGAAACCTAATTAGCTGCTAAGCATCAATTATTATAAACGTTCCAATTTCCGCATTAGTAGAATGATTTAATCCGTTCACAGATTCACGCGTTTCAGTTCCCAACACTCTCATAAGTTTCTTATCTTTGTTTTCCTACTTCTTTCTCGAACAAACTTCCTGGACTTTCGTGTATATTTACCAACTAACCCTCAGCAGCGGTCTAGAGACCTGAGGAGGTTGGATGCTTTATATTATCCATAAATAAATATCTGCCTCTTATATCTGAATACGAAATTTAGATTATCCCATTACAGATATTCCATCTCAAGGTAGAGTACTTAATCAATTCTGGCTTTATCCCCTAATCCGATAAATATCTTAAATATGCGAAAAAGATACTGAGTGAATGGGACCTGGTGCTGGCATGGTTGTAATGTTTATGGCAGTCGATATCGATTATATTGAATCGAAATATCATTTGGGTTTTGATTAGTCGACCTTAGTAATAAAGTGATAATTATTACATCTAAAATCTTCAAGTTCACTTCTTTGTAAACAAAAAAAACTTTCAGATATAAGATAGAAACTCCCGAATGTATTTGAAATCTCATTCCAGCCAATATTACAAGAAAATATTATTTATTCTTAGCAGTGACTTTTCATCTCATCTCACAATAAACAATGAAAAGTAAACATTGCAGAATTCATCGGCTCTGATCCGATACTCCTCAGCGTGAGCCCGCACCGTTTTATGCAGACCTGATTCTATCATATTAGTATCACTCCACCAAGCCATCTAGTACACGCTACGATTAATTGCTCAGTAAATAATTTCGCTAATGCGCAACATAGCCACAAGTCATTCAACATTTCTGCGAATAATCTTGACCACATTACTGGCCACATGCCCAGTATCTGACGCCCCTTTCTTCGCCTACCAGAAAACACATCCATTAAAGCAGGTATCCCATATCCATTAGATTAATGCCGACAGGTAAGATGTGAGGAAAATTTATTTATGTTAGACTACCGGATGGATCTGAAAGTCTAGTAGCAGCGCCGCATAGTTTTCCTGATCTAAATCAAGATAATCCGCTGAGATGTGGGGGAGTTGACGTTATCTCCCCCGGAAAATCATGTACCGAGGCTCTGATGTCAGAGGGGACACCTGCTGAGACGATCAGGTGATAAGAATCACACTTTGTAGCCAGCAGAACCCAGGCGAAGCTAGCGGTCTTATCTTCAAAATTCAAGTGGTTTACTTTTCAGCCTGATGAACTGCAGATACCCTCCTGGAATTCATTCCAGAAAAACTAACCCAAATGTTAACAACAAGAATATTATTCGTATCAATCTAAATTCGCTCGGCCATTGACTTTGGGGAATAGTTTTGAATTCTTTTGAATACCGACAAATAACGACGTCATCGTAACAGACACCAGAACCAGAGAGAGGTCAATCGAATTGGAATTCCTATCTAGAACTCTGGAATTGAAACTAATTGAGGCGAATCTATGCTAAAATAAAAATAGGCGAAAAATCCATTGTCATGCGATTTAAAAATCATGAACATGATTGGTGACGATTTGGAGGGCTGAGCATTAGAAAAGAATTGTGTCAATTGAATAATTGAAGGATCCAGTGGCCATACTGATATCTGGAGGCGTGCAGAAAGTGCAGAAAGATATTGACTCCATTAATACAATTCCTACACAGTCAGACCCATTATTGACGTGTGTGTATCTCTTAAAAACTACTTCTAGAAATTAGATATAATAATTCAAGGAGTAACCATAAGGTCTTCCATTCGAAGTGGTAAAAGTTTAGTCACTGCAATCTGAATAATCGAAGATAAGTGGGGTCAAACAGGAATAACTCGAACTGAACTTCAGGTTCCATACCTTGAATATCCCTTCAAAATTAGGTAGAAATCTTTCTATCAACCACCTTCACAACGACCACGTCTTTGAACTTTTCCGGTACAACATTTAAACTTTCCGTATTTAATACTGAATCCTTGAAGTGAAAGAAGGAAGTTAGGAGCGGCCTTAGTATTTCCTCAGTTGTAACCGTGAAAATGCGTTTGGTGCTTCCCGGTTCACATGCATGAACCAGATCTGAAGGAAACTTCAATGCCTGTAATCGGATCCCTGTCACGAAAAAGGATAATACGAGGAGGTGTCGACATTAATAACTGGCTTCATGATCAAATTTTAATTCCCGTGATTTCAATCACTTTATCACTTCAGCATGAATTGTAATCCAATTAGCACCTATGAAGAGCAGAGGTAGGAGAATCATATGACCGAAGGTGATCATCATCTCCAAACTATGTAAAGCGTCATCCGTCGATATTCTCAGAAGAGTGAAATAAGATCCAGCCAAATACTGTGAAAATCTCAAGCACTATCAGACGGTCCCAGAAAATACAGCATATGTTTTAATTCAAGAGACCATAGGAAGTAATATGGACAAATTCGTGAATCAAATTGAAAAGCCTTATTACAGGAGGCAGATGTAAGGAAGTTCATGAGTCCTTGGAGTAGGAGGTCGATGTAATTCGACTTCAGTAATCAACAGACCGCTACCTTCAGCCTACCAGTGGAAGCAGCACTCAAACAATTGACAGTAAAAGTAAAAACAGGCCAGCTTAACGGCCGGCTTAGGGAACTAGAGGCCTCGGTAATAGGACGGAGGCATGTAGCAGTGCAAATTACAAGCCTAAGAAAAGGAAGGTGTCATATCAGTATGGATTGCGGAGTCAACTCAAGTTGCATACTGTGCAAGAGGAAGGAAAGGGAGGATGTGGAAAACCCGCACACTATAAACGGCAGCTGTTACCCGGAGTACAAGACCGCTCTCAGCGCAACTCGCAAATGAGGTTGATATAAAACATTCCTGACTATTAGGAGGCACCACAGGACTTACTCTCACATAGAATTTGCGAGAAAGGCATCGAGATAGGCACAATCAGTGAGTAATATTGAAATCACGTTACATTTAAACCAGCGACGAAGCATACCAGCCAGAAACATGAGCTTTCGGATACCAGATTTTTCACTCAGAAGCGTGATTCATAAGAGCCTAAGTGCCTCATATGCAGCTATTGTGCTCCACCTAATACTTACCGCACAAGCACGTGCGGAAGCTTTATTACATGGGTCAGCCAAACAACGAAAGTGAGTGGACAGTCTCCTCCTCGTACTCACGGATGCTGAGAACTCATATACTTTTCGGAAAAAGTCATGCTATATATAGTGAATTTGACATACGTGAGCGTGGCATTAACTAGAAAAGTCGCTGTGTTTGTTAGTGGTGACTATATTCACAGTCTCCATCAGGCGACCTGCATAGAAGTCGAGGAGGAGTCGAGGTTCAAAACGCCATAATGCCAATTGGGCTGCTCGGATGGTCGAAAGGGTCTTTGAGGGAGGGACTTTTCCGAGACACTCGGTACCAATATATTCTGATCACCATGATTAGCCAATAGCTCTCGAAAACAGCTGCCCCAAAATAGGCAGCCCAACGGCTGGTGGACCAAAGCAATTGCAATATTAGGAGCTGCACGCCTTTAGGCAAGATTTGACCAAAGACCATTCAAAGAAGCAGATGAAACTACTTTAAATAGTTGTGCAAGCTAAAATCATCAAAGTTGACCTACCCCCTTTCCAACGAATATTATTGCCACTTCTCTCCTGAAAAATAGCGAAAAGCAGACGGTGAACCAATCGCGATGGTTTCACTATATGTATGCAATAAACATGATGGTGAACTTGCCGCACTCGAACTGGATACAAATACCTTTCGCCAACTGTAGCCAAATTAAAGGTACATTTGCTGAAGTATTAGGAGTATGCGAACTTTTACAGACCCTGCAACACTGCAATGACATATTATGTCATTTTGGGCGCATCATATTTTTCCCGACTATGGAAAACTTCGAAAATAGGCGAAACAACAGATTTTTCGGGGAGTATTGTTGGGATGCTTTTTGCCAAGAAAACTTTTACCGAAAGTCATCGTTTGCTGGCGAATATTTATAGCGGCGATGTGTTATCCGAAACACAGTGTTTTAAGTGGTTTAAAATTCGAAAATGGCGATTTCGACATTAAGGACAAACAGCACACTGGTCCATAGAAACAAATTTGAAAACGAAGAATTAGAGGCCCTCCCCAGTGGAGACTCGTGCGGAACGCAACATGAGCTCGCGAAACAACTAGGTGTAACACAGGCAAACATTTCCAGGTGTTTGAAGTGAGTTCATCCACATGGTAGGAAATTGGGTCCCACACGAATTGAAGCCAAGAGATATCGAAAGGCGATTGTGCATGTCTGAAGAGACCCGGGGTAGTCTTTATACGTATGTGGTTGCCATTTACCCCTAGGTGGGATATACCGCGTCAATCACACTTACGAGCTGTCACTTGTAGTTCGCTGAAATGCACTTACACACTCCCCAGCGTTCCCGACTCCCATACTCCTCCTACTGTTCTGCGCCCATTGCCCAGGGGAGAGTGGATTTCACTGCATGGCATAACCCATAGTATTGGACCAGCGTCCCCAGTAAAATGTTGCAGACAGGTATTAATGTGCACCATGTCCTTCCCTCATATAACAATAACAGAAAGAATACTAGCGAAATAAACGTCATCAGCGTAGTTGCGGTGTTTGAACTCCCCACATTCGCTGGATAAGGTAGCATAAGAACGTCACCGATAACAATGAGAAATAATATTCGTGATAGCACGCAACTATAAGGGACTCCGCTTTCGACCTCAAAATCTTCCGATACTTTACCTCCGTGCAAGACGTGACATTTTGCACCATCATACATATCTTGGTCTGATAATAGCTATTATTTCTCCGTAGAACATAGAGTACGTCAAATATATTCCTTGTTCACACTATCGAAACCTATCCCGAAATCGATAAAAAGCAGGTGAAGCGAAGATCCAATGTCCGCGTACTCTTCCAAAATGATCCATAGCGTGTTGAGGTGGTTAACGCATGAGAAACCGAAACGAAACTCTTGGTCCATCAGCTTTTCGATATAGACTCTGATGCGTTCCAGGATTATTTCAGCTATTTTCTTTGCGATGGCAGGGAGCACACAGATACCCCTCCAATTGTCACACTGAGAACGGGTACCCTTCTTTGAAATCATAAAGATCATTCTCTTCTTCCACTCTCTGGGAAAGGTCAAAATCCCAAGATTTTCATACGAGTAATTTCCAAAATTTTCATACGAGTAAAAGTAGCAGACCTCCGGTAATTGCGGGTCCAGCGTGGAAACCGCCAAGCCCAGTGACTTTACTTCGTTTGAGTGCATTGATTGCCGGAGTTATGTCTCTTCTGCTTCCATAAACCTCATGTTACGGTGACTGTGCATTTCATCCACAAGAGGTGGAACCTCACCGGGTTTGATGCCGTTAAGAACCATGGTGAAGTGGTATTTCCAGCTTTTCAGCTGCTCATCATCGTGAATGGGAGGTCGATCAGTAACATCCTTCACAAGACCATCAAAAAATTTGCAATTATGTGCAAGCTTTTTCATGATGCGGTATACACTGCTGAAATCATTTCGGTCTGTGGCATCTTCCACTTACGTAACCAATGCAATAGCAAATTCCCTTTTGTTACGGCACGCAATATATTGAACTTCTCGGGATTTTGCACGGTATTGTCGAGTGCGTCACGCCCGCATTTACTCACAGCTGTCAATTGACCTGTCAACCCTTTCCGTTCATCGACCCCCTTCCACAATTCTGCAGTTAAGATATCTTATGATGCCCCTTCGTGACATGACCGACGAAAGAGCGTAATGTAGCGTTGCACTTGAGTTTAAACTCAATTTTTCATCATCATCATCAACGGCGCAACAACCGGTATCCGGTCTAGGCCTGCCTTAATAAGGAACTCCAGGCATCCCGGTTTTGCGCCGAGGTCCACCAATTCGATATCCCTAAAAGCTGTCTGGCGTCCTGACCTACGCCGTCGCTCCATCTTAGGCAGGGTCTGCCTCGTCTTCTTCTCAATTTTTCATGGATGAGATTAAAATCCCCTCTCGCTACACTTAACTTCTTCAAGCTTGAGGAGACTGATAATATAAACGCTCGCTCGTCATGAAATCCCTCTGACCACTTGTCCTCGGCATGTTAGTGACATTTTGGCATGGGTTTGATAACGGTTAAACTTCTTTTTAGTTTGTCATAGGATGTTCCACACTAATCCGACCGAAGAGATTGCAGACTTCCAGAAAGTCACTACGAAGAAACTATAAATAAGTTGGTAGCAGCGATGAAATAATTCCAAGAAAGTCGAAAACCAGGAGTGTATATGGACCACCATATTTTTTCCAGATATAAATAAATAAATAACTGACTCTTTTGTAACCCTTGTCCTTCTTCGTTTTACAACCAATATCAAAACTATCAAAACTCCTTCGTAAAGCACTAATCAAGATCTTTCATTTGATACTTCACACGGGGAGGCGCCCCCTCTCTTAAGTTCAACATGGAATGTTCGAATTCACTGTATTGGTGGGGGTTCACTGCTCCAAATTTTTCACTAAATTTCGTATCAATAGGTGTAACCCTTTTTGAGGAAAATGCGCGTAACAGACACGCGGCTACATGGAAACAGACAAATAAACAGTTGAAACTCCACACAGAAAGGCGGATGTCAGAAGGAGCTACGGAAGGCATTTCGTGAGAGCAAACGGAATTCTTTTATGGAGCTACCCGGAGAAGCCGACCTTAACCTGTGGGGAGGAGCCTATAGAGCGGTAATGGTTAATCTGAAAGCAAGCAGGGAGCCGTAAATGTCTTGTTTTATTGCAAAGAATAGTAACCACTCTGTTACCACAGTTCATGATAATGGACTCACCATTTTCTTACCGATACGGCATATGATCCAAATTTTATGAGCTTATCTAAAGTCATCAGCGACTGATCCATACTTCACACATGAATACCTGCCGTGTAGGCACAGTCCTACAATCTTCTGCGAAAACGGATTGATTTGGGGACCACAATCAGCATCTCGTGGTGAGTGGTCCAGTGTGTGATACCGACACCAGACTCAACACTAGAAGTAAATCCCATCTATTGTAATATCTCTGCCTCCATTAAAGGATACGGGACGTAAATTGTGAAGCGTAACTCCACGCATTGCACTAGCTTGAAACACCTTCATGGGACCAAACACAAATAACCGACCCGAAACTGCATCTTTAAGAAGATCTTCTGGACCATACCATATATTACGGTTTTCATATCATCATATAATTTTCGGTGAGGCTTCATGACAAGACCCACTTCAGGTGAGCCCCTTCCAGACTAAAAGGGTATTGGGTTTGAATTCAAAACGGAACATATAGATGGTACCCCGAATTGGAGGAATATATCCGAGTGAAATGCTGGTGGGACATTGGAAAATAGACGGAAGTATCCGAAGGCCATCGGTAAGGTGGGTAATCGCAAGCTCGGTGCGATTTCACGAATTGAAGCATTCAACGACTATCACCACCTTCTTCTACTATTCGTATGAATTCGATGAATTGGAACTGCCTATCATTTACCTGTAATACTTTTCGCTTTCCCCGATTATGGAACTGGTTAGCCCTTTTAGAACCCTTTCAATGGTAGTTGATGAATATCTGGCGAGATTATACCATTCGATTTTTTTCTGATAGTCAACTCACGGTAATAGCATTGAATAGCAGCATCATATCAAGACTACTGAGGTGGGGTTGCTACTAGTTGTAGCTCAAAGTTGGTCGACTGAACGCAACGTAATAGATAAAACTGTCCGCTTACAAAAATGACACAAGAATTCGCATTTATTAGGTTGTTGCATATGAAATGGGCGATTTGGCAATCAAGTGAAGTTAGTTGCGATTTTGCTGTATCAAACCACCACCAGTTGGCGCTGTTGGTGTAGGATAGTGAAGTATAAATACTCCTACATTTAATCAAGGAGTCATTTCAGTTTTGACCATCGTTGTGATAACAGTGAGTAGAAAGGAAAAACGGACGAAAAAGAGTCAAAAACGTATACTTTTCAGTATGAGTTCAAAGTCGGTCATAGAGCAGCGGAGGCGACCAGGAACATTAACAGCGCATTTGAAGCTACTACGGTAAGCGAACGAACCACACGGCGGTGGTTCGAAAAAATCCGGTCAGGAGACGTAAACCCAAGCCACGTGGACATCCAGGACCATCGATTGATAACGACGAGCTGCGTTTGCTAGTCCAATTCGACACACGTCAGTCTGTGAGAAACATTGCAGAGAAACTGGACGTACACTATTCGACAGTTTCCCGGCACTTGCAACAACTTGGAAAGATGAAAAAGCTCGACAAATGGGTTCCGCAAACCCTTACGGAGCAAAATATGGCGCTTCGAGTGGAAACTTGCAGTTCTTTACTCTCCTGCAGCAGAAGCGATCCCTTTTTGAGCAGAATAGTGGCATGTGATGAAAGTCCTGGGGATTTAACGTGAGTACCTGCCGTGTAGGCATAATCCCACGGTCCTCTCCTCTCCTGGCATTCATACCAGTGGATGCGAGGCCTATCTAACACCTCTGCCGCAACTAAGGGGTACGGCACCCGAGTTGTACAGCGCAACTCCACGCTTGAGCTCCGAGAAGCTCTGCCCGCGATGTAGGCATAACCACAACCACCATGATACTTCCACTAGGGGGCCAACCGCAAATAACCGGGCCGAGAACACATCCTCCAGGAATTATCCTGGAGCATATGCTCTCAGAGGGCCGTCCCGGTTCCCCTGGTACCAGATAACCTCCGGTGAGGCTTCGTGACCGAAGCCGCTTCAGATGAGTCCCTTGCAGACTCGGGTCTGATCGCCCTCTCGAGTACGTAGAGTGGCATGTGATGAAAAGTGGATGTTATACGACAATCGTCGCCCATCAGCACAATGGTTAGATGCTGATGAGCCACCGAACCATATGCTGAAACCGAGCCTCCATCCGAAGAAGGTAATGGTGACTGTTTGGTGGTCTACAGCTAGAGCTATCCACTATTCTTTCTTGGTACCTTGAGAAACGATAAATGCACAGAAATACTGTGTCAAACTCGACGAAATGCACCAAACATTGAGTATTTAACAGAGATGATTGATACTCCTTCACGGCAATGCCCGACCTCATGAATCCAGAACAACGGTTCAAAAGTTGAACGAATTACAGGATGAGACTCTGTCCGACTACCACTTTTTTAAGCATTTGGATCATTTTTTGACGGAATAACAATTGAGGAAACTGGCAGACATGCTCTTGTATCTCGCTGAGAGAAGTCTTTTGAATCGACTGGCACCTATTTTGATTAATTAAATAAATTTTTGTAAGCTTTATAGTCGTTTCAAATTTTAGCACCAAATCAGTCATTTCATGTGCAACAACCTAATACCATCTGTGACTATCGTACGAAGTGTTCAGCTTCCAGCCTCTTCAGAGCTCAGGCGACATCCCGGAAAGATCTTCTTTATCAAGGAATCTGCACATTCACTGCGGTGACATCTTTAGCTTTTTAAAGGCACAAATAGGAACCAGTCTGAATAGATATTTCAGAGTATAGTGCATAGCTCCGACTCCACTCCTTTCCACAATTCTACCTGTAGGGTTCACATACCATAGAGAGACCTTGAGTGACAAACGTCCGAAATTCAAGTTGACTACTTGTTCTATTAGGATTGTAATATCTAATAGGGCTTTTATTTCTATTATTCCAGTTATTTTGGTTTTAATTCCGTCCCATGCTCGTGTGTTTCTCTAATTATTGAAATAGGTCACAATAGACACAGCGTCTCCGGTCACGTTTCAATCTTCATTTGAAATTCTTGGCCGCATCTACTTATTGTACTTATTATGAAAACAAATAAAAAATCTTTAAATTAAACAATCCCATCTGCTTTATATAACCTACATCTAAAAATAAATCTTTTCAAAAACCTCACCCACTTGAAATCCGTTTCATAGATAAATCCCATAAAATAAATAAAATGCGAAGACAATTTATGCAATCAACATCAAATAAGTACACTATCTAGTAAAATGTGTACTCTTCAAATAACAAAAGATTGGATACAAAATTATTTTAAACAAATAAACGAGAATAATGAGGAATTGCTTGAAATTGAAATCGTACGAAGCAAAGGAAGAGAAAAGCAATTTTCAAGCATAGTTTACTCGACGGAGTAGATACTGGGGGTATGCATTTTGGTGCGCTATTGAATGGGTAATGGCCACCATTGACCAGCCATGTAGGCATACCTGCCAGGTGAATCTTTGAAATATCAAATATCCACGATTGAGCAGGAATCACAAAAACAAATTGTCTATTTCGTATGTAAATATACAATCGTCTGAATTAATGCGAGCGCGTTAATAGCTCAATCGTGTTTGAAATTTCAATGTCAGGGCAATTGGATTATACGTGAAATGGAGCCGGTGATTTCGAAATAGAGTATCTGTTCTAGCGTATGTATTACATTTAGTTAGACATAGATACATATGTACCTAGATATTACCGTATGTGCGACAATAACACGAGGTACCCGAAAACTAGGCCAGTCTTCCAGCGTCCCCACGGAGGTCTGAAGAACATGAGAAATCAGACTATATTTTCGAAGCACAACAGAAACCGCAATTTTATTTTATTAAACTTGGTCTTCCATATCAAATTTGTGGAGCATAGTGGCTGCAGTCTGGGATTCCATCAGGACGAATACAATTAATTGAACGCGCACACGCCACGCAATGCGTTAAATGTGTAAATACTCCGAGTCAATTTGATCATGTCAACTCACGAGACGTGCAGCGCTAAATAATTTATGAAATGCAGTCAATCGAAAATTGCTGGAATGAGTCTGAACATTTAATCGCCGCAACTGCAACTTAATTAAATTAGCTGATTGGCTCTGATTTGTAACAAACAATTATTAGGACAGACTTCCCACTAAGATTGATGATGAAAAGCAAAATTGTTCCACAAGTTTTTCTGAAAAGTCAGTAGTTTGCCTCGGGAAATGATTGCAGTCCTTGTAATATTCAGAATCTAGATATCACGAAACAGACGAGTTTAGATGGCTTAAATGTCCATACAGGTAGAAAAGAACTTGGCGCTAAGGATGGCCTTGGTGGAAAACTAGTTGAATATCTATGCAACTGCCTAATGGAAATATATGCAAAGAACGGGTTCTTTTTCCTAAACTAGGATTGAATTTATTTATTCCACTACACTGTCTGTAATAGCAAAACTATTTATCTGTATCTCTTAATTATTGATGATATTGGGCAAGCAAAGGAAACAAAGAAATCAAGAGATGAGACTTGAAAGATATCTTTATCGTTAAGTAAATTAGGTGTTTATCTGTTTATCTATTGTCCACGTAAGATCGCCAGGCTCTCTTGTGCTGTGCATCTAGCTTCGAATTCAGAGACTTGCTCTTCCTTTCATTTTTTTCAGCCGTTTCCATTGATTTTCAAGCAGTCTTCCAAGCTCCTCCTCACTGAGTAAAATCGTGGACAGTGAGACATACATGCTCCGGGTTCTCAGGTGTGTAACCACATTCAGGACAAAAGGGAAAATCATCCAGCCTGAATTGATGCAAATACTTCCTGTAACTACCATGACCTGCCAGGAACTGTGTTAGATGGTAGTTAAGCTCGCCGTGTCGTCGCTGGATCCACTCCACAATGCGGGAAATCAAAGTGTGGGTCCAACGACCCCTCTGCGAGTCATCCCACCGTTGCTGCCACTTTTCCAGCGACTATCGCCTTGCCGCCTTTCGGTATTCTGCATCCTTTTCAGGTGAATTTATTTTCCATTTCTCGTACAGGCAGCGTGTGTCACTTGCCAGAATGTCTATGGGGATCATTCCCGCAATAACACACACTGTGTCGCCTGATATCGTTCTGAACGTAAACGGTAAGTCATATCCTCCTCCGATTACTCTCACACGCTAGTGCTTCCTCTCAAACTTGTTCCGCGTATAATAGGATGGAGCGAACCACTCTGCCCGCAAGTAATCTGCGACTGTATCTTGGGCCTCCAATATTAGCATCATCTGTGCTAATTATCCGCTAGTACTTGTCGCTTTCTCACAGGCATAATCCAGGTGTCCTTTCAAATTGATTTTAGGGTCAATTACCACCCCCAGGTATTTGATAACGGGTTTCGAAGTGATGATGTAACCACGGACACGAATATTGAACATATTACTCTTTCTATGGTTGGTAATCAAGACTGCTTCTTTTGTTCCGCAAGGTCAAGCTGAACCATCCCCACCCACGCTTTTATGGCGCTAATGGTTTCGTTGGCGTACACTTTAACGTCATCAGATTGTTTCGCGACGATAACCACAGCTAGATCATGTTTGAAACCGATTATCATGACCTTCTTTGGCACGGAACGGACAAGGACCCCATTGTACATCACCTTCCACAGGAAAGAACCCAACACTGAGCCATGTGGTGGTCCTGCGGCGACGATGTACTGCTTGGATCCCTCATCCGTACCAAAGTGTCCTCTCAGAGAGGTAACTTTCGAGGAGCTTAGTCAAATAACAAGGGACACCCGTTTTAGCCAGTGAGCTTTTTACTCACTCCCAGCTAGCGGAATTGAACGGATTTTTCACGTTCAACGTCACCACGGCACAGCATTTATTAGACGACATCGGGTCTCGAGCCAGCTTCAAAACAACGTCTACGGCGTCGATCGTTGACTGGGCTTGTCGAAATCCAAATTGTCCCTCTAATAGTCCATCCTTATATTCAATGGTGGTCGATATGAGTATAATTCTTTCTGGTAAACCATGCCATTCTCCTCGCCAATGTGGTACTCACATATGTCAGATCGACTATTGATCCCGACCCTGTCCCATGAAAAGTGGAAGCATTTCTCATATTTGCAAGCATCTAGTCTAGCTCCGCGAAAGCCTCGAACAGAATACGACTTCTGGTGTTCGTAATGCAACTGCCCCAATCCATGCCCACACGTTGAAATCACCCTCTATTATCTTGGGGTGTCAACTTCTTGCATCCGAGACTAGCATACCTAGCATTCCTTCGAATTCCACTATAGTCGCACTTGGTGGAACATAGCAACTATATATGTAGATACCAGCTACTTCTGCTTTGGCGAATCCAACTTCTGAAAACTCCGTCACTTCTTGAATAGCTTGATTTGCACACGACCATATTGCCGTTTTGCCAGTTATATCTGCAGTCCAGGCACCACTCTTATTATTCCGATAAGGCTCGCTGGTTGAGGTGATTGAGGTAAATTTGCATCATTTCTCTACTGCATTCAAGGCTCCCCTAAACACTGAGCATCTGTTGCTGCCTGCAACGTGCCGAGAGTCGACGCCCTTTTTCCCCTTGCAAAGTATACATTCAGGCTCAGTCTTGCACTCCCTGAACATATGAACTTCTCCCCACATTTTCTGCATCTTTTGGAACTGTCACACTCACCATTACTTTTCACCGTTATGTGGCCACATCCCAGGCATCTAAAACAACGCTTGAGGGACACCTACTCCCTGAGTCGGCAAACAACCCAACCTTTCGTGTTGGAGATCCTAAAGCGCGTCCTGGATATCCACTTAAGGACAATATTGGGTTAATCCGGTCAGAGCTGGGAGGCAACCCCTTAACCAGAGCTGTGCCCCAGGGTGGCGCCATTTCTCCGGTGCTCTTGATGGAAATTTTACGAATATTGGACAGCAGTGGGGTGAAGGTTCTGGCGTGTGCCGATAACTTGGTGATAGTAGTGTCAGGGATGTTTTCCTCCATTATGAGCAACATCATGGAACTGATGCTAATCAGCACCAAGATTGCACCTACCAAGGCTGAATGAACAAAGATTGGTTTTTTCCTCTAATGTAAAGTATCTGCGGGTAATCCTGGATCCAAAGTTAAATTGGGGATTGAAAATAGAAATGAGGGTTAAGAAGGCCTGTATGCCTGTAAGAAAACCTTTGCAAAGAAATGGGATCTCCGGCGGGATGATTCTCTAAATGTACACCGCTGTAGTGCATCCGATCCTAACATAGGGCTCTATTGTATGCTGACAGGCTTCGAGCAAAACATACAATAGGATAAAGCTTAATAGGTTTCAAAGAACCGCGTGTCCAAGTGCTTCCTGCCCGACAGATGTTCTCAATGTACTCCTGTATCTCCTCCTCCTAGACCTCCACATTAAATACGTTGCACCGTGCAGTGCCCCAAATTGGAAGACCGGCGGCGTGTTACAAGGTTATGACACAGTATTTCTTACCGATGGATCAAACATGGTCTGTGGAGTCGGCGCGGGGGTTTTCTCGAATACATCCGAATGGTGTCTCAGGTTTCGCCAGTGTATCCCAAACGGAAGTACTGGCGATATTTGGAGTCTGCCGATGGATGGAAGGAGATCCGAGCCCCAGGCGTAACATAGCCATTCTGACCGACAGCCAAGCGGCCATCAAAACCTTATACTCAGCGACGACATTTTCCAGGCTGATGGGGCAGTGCAGAGACGCGCTGAACCGTCTGGGCGAAACGTTCAAGGTCACCCGGGTTGACAGATTGGCAAGGCGAGGCTCTACCCTTGGCAGTTCTTCGTTGAATACAGCCGGTGTTTCGTTGGCGGCTGTCAGGGGCAGAGTTTACTCGCACTACTTAGCAGTCGCGGGCGTTAAATGGCGAGGGCTTACGAGCTATGCCAAGTCAAGGAGAACTTCGTCCGCTTATAACATAGCCCGATCATGAGAGCTCCTGTGCCAGACGCATGCAAATGCATTCACGATTACCGCGGTCTACATGTGGCACTTGCCCATAGGGGACCATAGAGTCAGGCTACGGACACTGGGTAAACTATTCTTTGGGGACCTCAGAGAGATTTCTAGCTGCAGGGTGGGAGAGCTGAGAGCAGTCTCCGTCACAACGAAAGACAGAGTAACTTTGCAAGAGATCAGAATCTAAAATCCTGTCATCGATGATATGATGTTGGCAGGTAGCCTGAAACTCGACAGCTTGGTCCTTAGACCCCTAACATTTTAATGAAAAAAAATGTTAAATTATGAAAATCATTAAAATGCAGGCGGCCAACCCAGAAATTTTCTCGTAACTTCCGTCCTCTAATGCGGCCATAGCATCAAAACCGTGGGGATGTGATACTTTGAAGGAAGCTATTAGTGGGTTTGGAGAGTCATCCTTCGTCAGCATCACACGTGAGAGAGGTAACAGGATTGTGTTGTCTTTTCCTCTGATGTAGACAGAATATCATCGGAAGTGGTGCAGTACACTAACCTCAACGCGAATAATTGTTTCGGTAGTGAAGCAATGTTCAGCACGGGGCCGCTTGAGCGATATGAGATCGGAATGACGGCAGGTGAGGCCTGCGGTTCAGCGGTGGTGGCCGTCCAAAGGCATGGACCCACTAAAAAATAGCAGAATAGCACCACATTCCAGCTGTTAAAGTTTTGAAGGGTAACTCCTATATACCAGAAGTTATGCATTCATGCCATAGCTTCTGGTGGATATGTGCAATTACTAAGAATGTGAAAATCTAAAAGGTCGATAATGCTGCAGAAGAACCGGCCTTGAATTTACGACCGTTGAATTGCATTACACGTCCATTACATCAAATTATCACTCCATTACTATTCATAGTTCAACTTGAGCGGAACCACGACCATAAAAGATGCCCCTGCCACCCTTGTAGCCCCACTATTTATCTACATACGCGAATAGATAGTAAACGTATTTATTGGTGATCATCACGCATCACCAAGATTAATAAACATGCTCAGTGTCAACATTAACAATCTTACAGAAAAATGATAACAGCCCTGGTCCACGGCATCGTCGTGTCCTCTCCTCTTCTTCTAATATCAATGGAGTGCTAATGTGTTAAACGGTGTTCGGCTTGTAAATTAGACTTTATGATGTCGATTATCATTAAGAGGAAAAAGCTCCTCGAATAGATGCTAATAAATGTATGTTCGGTAACGCAACATACGCTCAAGTCGGTTGGGTGATTGTTGGGGAATGATTGTTGCCAATAATGAGGTGGTCAGTTTCCCCGGCCTCGGAATGTGGGCATAATTGCGCTAATATGAAGCCGAGCAATGTTCTATTCGTTTCGGGCAATGTTTATTTATTTCAGTAGGTCATCAATGGATCACTTCCATTCATGTATAACTTCGCGAAGAAAACTTTCGTTTAATCCGATGATAACAATTATTTGATGATGAGGAAGAATTTGTAACGAAAATAGATTTTTTGGTTTATAGTTGGAGATGCTATCATCTGTGCCTTAAAAAAATATGCGCATACAAAGGCGGGGTGAGCATCCAGCGTTGAAGATTCCTACTATAACTCACAGAACTCGAATCAGCTAACCCAAATCGAAACCGATATTTTCACATACAAATCTTAACAAGATACATCAAAAGAACCGACTCTATAGGAATGCTACCAGCTTTAACCAGGTTAATGGTCCTGTTCGTGTCAGACAGCAAATAGATCGTGCAATCTATGATTAATGATTTGCATTTAAACTTGCACCTTTCAATCACTGACTTAACCAGATTTTAAATGCCTCAACTATCTATTTATGCAAAACGTTCCGAAGGAAAACTTATTACAAAATTCGCCGATTAAATACCACTTCACTAACGTCTCAGTTCACAGCACTATCCACACTCCTTCAGATACGAATCTATTTTTTCGTGAAATGATGATCTTAACCGATCTAACTTTGCGCATTGACTATTTAACAAATTCCAAAAACGTTCGCGTATTTGCCTTAGGCGCACGTCGTCAGATTTACGTTTGCGGTCGCGTTCACCTCGTGCGCGCACTTCTACTCTACTTTTATCAAATTCAATTTCGAAAAAGTTCAGTATTCAGATTTTTTTCCTTATCTAGCCGGCAAAATAGTAGAAGATTGAACTAT
This sequence comes from Hermetia illucens, assembly GCF_905115235.1. Lineage (NCBI taxonomy): Eukaryota > Metazoa > Arthropoda > Insecta > Diptera > Stratiomyidae > Hermetia > Hermetia illucens. Next base: position 159,969,391 of record NC_051851.1, on the reverse strand, counting down.
TTGCCGGACATGCCGCTCGTACTGTGCGCAATAAGCTTTCGTGAAAGAGGAGTCGCCCCAAGGAAAAAATCTTCTTTTATATGACATCAACGAGTATCTCATTGGACACTATCTGAATTTAGTGTTTTTTAAGTCCAGATCCCCCGAAAATTAGTCATAGGAAAAAATATACACACATGAGACCATTGCTATGTGAGACCTCTTATAATCTCTTTTCAAGTGGTTGTTCAACAGAAAAGTAAATATTAAGTGAAGACAACTTTCAAGTGGATGCTTACAGTTCGCGCGCTGTTTTTCGAAAATAAGATTGAAGTGTGGAAGGATCCATTATGTGCCATGCACACTCACTTTTGACATAAGATTACTTCGTTGTTTGCAAACAAGTAGCTTAAGAAGAAGATATCGCTAAGACTTCCCGGAAAATCTTCATTCACGCCTCATTATTCCACAGTCCCAAAGGAAAATATGTTTGAGCAAATAACCAGGTGATGACCTTGGAGCCGCATACGTCGTTTGCTCCATATAAGATATAGCGCAAGATGCAAAGATATGTAACAGCATCCACTCACCCAGGCACCCGTTCTCATGACTGCTAGAATGTGGTCTGTGGTGGTGAAGAGCCGCAACAAGGAGGCCTCACCGAAGGAAGATTGTTATGCGCGCGGAAGCTCCTGCGCTGGGGGTTAGAGTTCACACTGTGAACCCACTGAAATCTGGAGGAATGGCTCTAAGGGTACCCTCCGAGAAAGAGAGACGCAAAGTGGTTGAAAACCCCAAGTTCTTTGAACATGGTCTGGAGGTAGCTGTGGCTCAAAAGCTGGGGCCTACAGCCATCATTTACGACGTACACTGCTGCATTAGTGCCGATGAGCTGATGCAGCAGATACAGAAAATCACCTCGCCGAGGAGACGTTGGCTGAAAGATTTGCCAAAGAGATGTAGTCGGCCGATCCGGTTGACCCCTGAAGCAGTGAGAAATGTAGTGCTGAAGGAAACTCCAGCCGCAATTGATAGGTTGACATCCCCTCAGCGAGTGTATGTCAAGTAGTTTAGCTACCGAACTAGGTCACATGACAAGCCTCCTCCCCCTCGTTGCTCGAAGAGTGGCCATATGGCCTCCTCTTGTAGTAACGAGGTGCACTGTAGGAAGTGTGCGTTCCGGGGACGTTCAGCTGGGCATATATTGCGGTCCATTTGTGAACGATCTACGCCGTAGGAGGGGGCTAGAGTCAACGCTCGCCACTGAGCGCCATGTCGCTCACGCTACTGCAGTTCAACTGCACCAAAGCGGCTGCTGTGATGCAACATCGTCGGATTGTTGTGGACGATCGATCGAACGGGGATGCGACCATGATTCCAAAAATGCAAGAATTTTCACTCTACGATCCCGGGGACGCGAGATATCGAGGAAAATTCACGGCCAGAGAGCCTGGTTGAAAACAAGGAAAATTGAAAATTTCCACGACCACCGGGTCGTAAAAATGGCCAAAAATGCAAACTCGTCGGATTGTTGTGGGCGATGTCTTGTTCGAAAGGGGAGGCGACCCCGATCCAGAAAATCCAAGAATTTTCACTTTACGACTCCGGGGACAAGAAATACCGACCAAAATTGATGACCAGAGGGCCTGGTCGAAAACAAGGAAAATTGAAAATTTCCACGACCCCCGGGCCGTAAACATGGCCAAACACGAAAAATTGTCAGATTGTTGCGGGCGATATCTCGTTCGAAAGGGGAGACGACCCTGATTCCAAAACTGCAAGAATTTTCACTCTACGACTCCGGGGACGCGAGATATCGAGGAAAATCGATGACTAGAGAGCCTGGTCAAAAACGAGAAAAATTTAAAATTTGCACAACCCCCGGGTCGTGAAAATGGCCAAAAATGCAAAATCGTCGGATTCCGGGGACGCGAAATATCGAAGAAAATTTACGGCCTGAGGGCCTGGTCAAAAACGAGGGAAATTGAAAATTTCCACGACCCCCGCGTCGCAAAAATGGGCAAAAATGCGAAATCGTCAGATTGTTGTAGGCGATGTCTCGTCCGAAAGGCGAGGCGACCCCGATTCAGAAAATCCGTTGCGATATATCAAGGGAAATCGATGGCCAGAGGGCCTGGTCGAAAACAAGTGAAGCGATGCGCTCTGCTGAGAACTTAGCCCCAAGGCAGTTCGGGTTCAGAATAGGGAGATCCACAGTGGATGCTATTATGGGGGTCGAGGCACACAACGCCGATCTCGACGGATAGTACTCCTCATAACGCATGATGTCAGAAATGCCTTTAATTCCGTAAGCTGGACAGATATGCTAGGCCCATTAGAAAGCTCATTCCGCATACCAAGCCATCTCTTGCGGATATTGACAAATTATCTCCTCCCCTCTCTATGAAATGCTAGAGGGCCAGAGGAAGATGGAAATCACGACGGGAGTAGCACAGAGATCCATCCTAAGGCCGGACCTTGAGAGCGCTTCCTACGATAGTCGGCTGAGATTTCGATGTGCCCGAAGAATCGCGCCTGGTCGGTTATGCAGACGACGTTGCGGCACTTGTTGTCAGACGCACTGTTGAACAGGCTCAAAGCAGACTTGGCATATTGGTGCGACGGGTAAGCGGATGAAGCGGAAAACCGAAGTAGTCATCTTGACCAGACAGAGGACCCCGACCATGCATCCCATATCGATTGGTGGATTAACTTTAGAGTCAAAACCAACGGTTAAAAACCTTGCTTTGTTGATCCACTCAAAGATGGGCTTCTTCGAGCAAATCAAAACGGTAGCGGACAGGGCTTCAGCTGGAGTCACGGCCTTGAGTCGACTAATGGCGAATATTGGGGCCCTATATATGCTAGGAGACGTCTCTTTATGGCAGCGCCGCAGTCGATTCTGTTATATGGCGCGGAGGTATGGGCTGATGCCCTTGACAAGGAGGAGCATCATAAGCGCCATCATCGATTGAACTCGACCGGCAGAGGGACCGGATGGTAAGGAGTTCCCTGAACTAACAACAACGCATTCACCTATCCTACTCCTAGTTGTCGGAAGTACTGGTGAACATGTACAAAGGAGACATCATATTTATGGGACGGATAAGCATATGGTTTCAACCTTGCGCTAAAAAATCGAAATAGTCATCTTGACTAGAAAGAGAATACCGACCCTTCGTCCCATATCGTCCCGGTCGCCATCAAGTGGCTGTGGACTCAGGACTCCCAGCATCCTCAACAAAAAAAGTAACTTGAAGTGACCTTTTCATATCCCTTCCTCTAGATTGAAGTCAGCCCAAACAGTATCACGTACCAACTACAGAAAGACCAACTTTTCACATTTGCAGAACAGAACTTAAAAACATTGTAAGCCTCAACAGCTTTATTCAAAATTAATAGTGTAAAACCTAAAACTAACTCTGAATTCCCTTTTAAACCCTTTCAGGGACAGTGCCTTAAAAGCAGGAGTCAAAAAGGAAGCTACGAGAAAATCGCTCAATGTAGCTTCGACGACTTGACACCAGTTTGATCCTACGCTGGAAAATTCCTCTCTTTCACAGACAATTTTGAAGCTGTAAGTCAGACAATTGGAAAACCTTCTATGGAATTTTGGAAAAACTATCAGTTGACGGACCTATTGATATTTACGCCGGAACATCAAAAGTTGTCCGATATCCAGCTGATGATGGACGTTACGAAATGAAAAATTTTACATACAAGGTACGTAGGTGACCAATCTTATCTGCATAATAATAATCCCATCATTCAATTCGAATTCTGATAGGTTGATGCAACGACTATCAAGACTGTTCCACTGCAAATATGGAATTACATTAAACCCAGAAATCAAAATATATCTGAAGTGGTTGTAGTCGGAATCAACTCGCCTTTCCTAGGAGTAAGTACTGAGTGAAATTGTTCGTAACGAGTAGTGTCCTTACGTATCTTTTCTACATTGTTCACCTTTAAAAGTCCGAACATATTTGGAACTTGAAACTGCAAGGATACTGTTTGGTTGGATCCATTTATGGAAGTTCAACGAATGCCAGCACTTGGTTATACGTTTTGTGTTACAGTGCAAGAAGCAACTGAGAATCTAAAAGGATTTCCCGCAGTTTAAAGAACCATAAGAGGATAGGAACCAAAGTGAAGGGCAAATTGGTTAAAAAGGCACAAGAAAAAGATTTCCACTTAAACATTTTCGTTTTTTTCTGCAATTCCTTTCTTCTTGATCTTTAGCTTCTGTTTCCTCTGATAGTCTCGCGGGGTTGTTTCGTTATCAAAAAAATAACCGCTTTGAATAGAAAGGGATTTATTTGGCTTTGATTTTTAAGGTTGACTGCTTGAATGTCTGATACAATTTGATTTTTTAGTCAGCTTCTGTCAAGCTTCTTTTGTGGAACAAGGTGCTAGCTTTTAGGTAGTTCTAGTGGTTCAAGCTTTTAGAATTCTGACGAAAACTTGAAGAGATTTCAAGCCGGTATTGCTTCTACCTGGTCTGAAGTTACAGGCCATCGTAGCCCATACTGTAACTCGATCACTTCTTCATTAGGTCCTTTCATCGGATTCAACTCTTAGAAAGTTGTAAAGGACTTACAAACAATCCAGGAAGGTTGTCCTCAATTGGTGGATCGGTGTTCTTAGTTCTCTCCAAATTATTCACTTGAACTAGGGAATATGTACAGAAATATAATGACGGGCCAGCGGTTTTGAGTTCTCTACGCGGTGAACTAAAATCCCAGGAGTAATTCATTAATCATTTGAGCCAAATGTGGTCCATCACCATTTCGAACATTGCACCATAAAAGTACATCCGTAAACCGCCCCGCCTTCCTCACCTTGCCGCATTACTCTGACCTGCTTGGTTTATAAGCCTTTTCAGCGAAACGGGGTCTCCAATATTAATATCCTCAATATAGGTCCAAAATTTGCAGGCAGGAGTCTCAACCATCAGTCGGCTAGTAGCGAACGTTTCTTTGTGGGTGCAACAATCTCCTGACTGTGTTTTCTGCAGTGGAGTGATGGACGACACCCATTACATATTTTTCTCTTATGAAAGGTGGGATGGGTTTCATCAGCAACTTTATGGAGGCTCAAGGAATTCTCTATTTTGAAGGTTCCCTTAGCCAAGAGAGTGGAAGGGCTGAAAAATTAATTATCTGTCAACAGTTGTTACCCCCGAAACTATATATATTATCTAAATTATAGGCAAACCACTTTTAGCTAAGTTGAAAATACACTTCCAGAATTTCTACTATTTTAGACAAGATTACACTGACACAATAATTTTAGAGAAAAATCTACATCTGGCAAAGCTTCTAGTATCAAGGAAACGGGTACCTAAACCATTAGGTGTTTGCCCGTTTGCCATCATTCCTGCTCACAGAAACATTAGTAGCGAAATCCTGCGAGCTGACAACAGCATCAGTGACTGACCATGGTGATCATTCCTGTCCAAGAAACACCGATATAATGGCGGCATCGTGGGAGTCACTTATATTACTGAACCCGTCTGCGAACTATCATATATTTAAAAGGAAGTTCTTTTCAATTTGTGCAACCTTGCTCTAGATAGATAGGGCTTATGTTTAGAATATTCTCGAATATACACTTTAAGGGGGTCATCCCGTGTGTCAGATCCGCGAAATCGAATTTTTTTTTACATCAATTGTATCTAGATATAGTGTAGAAAATATGGGTAAAGTGATTTTTTGATATTCGGAGTCATTTGGAAATTACAGTGTTGAAAACGTGATAAGTCACATGCCAGATTTATGTCGATCGCCGTAATAAAGCACGTATCTATCGGTCCGAATGACGTTCGAATGACTTCGCTAAAAGGACAAGAATTGAAGCCAAGGCTATATATGTGTTCTTTAAAAAAAACCTAACGTTTATGGATTATTTATAGCAGATTAATAGTCAGTTTTTATGTCTAAAAATCGCATTCTACTTTTTAAATGCATTTTTTTCGAAACCGCATGTTGAAAATCGGCTGCCATCATAGGCCAAAATCGATCAAACGGAATTCTTTGAAATTTTCAGGACTTATTCAGAACATATTTCTACGGTCCGCAAACTAGGATAAATGCGATTCATTCAGTAGTTTTTTTTTTATTCATTGAAGAAGCCGTGAAAAAACACCAAAATTCACAAAAATTCACGGTACCAAAAATTTTACTTGAGATGGATGTGTAAATTGCTTTGTATTTCAATAACGAACTATGCGATCGGGCTGGAAAAATTACTATGCACATTCAAGATATTAATAAATCTATGGTGAAAAATTCGTATTTGTATCTTTATCCAGTTCTTCACAAACAATTTCTAAAAAAAGCCAGAAAAAAACGGCCTTCACACGGGATGACCCCCTTAAGGAGAAAAAATTGCTACTTTTGAAAGTAATGCATTCTAACTATTTTTGAAATGGTATTAAGGCATAGACGGCGTCAGTACGCAAGTAAATTGGTCCGAGCAAAGCTAAAACGTGTCTGTGCATTGCCATCTGAAAGGGTTTCTGTAATGCCATTAAAGAATGTGAACGATTTGATGACAGGCCGATGAAGCTCACCATTATATCAGCTGAACGCATTATTCACTTCTTCACCAGATATCCACAACAGGCAGGTCAATATGATGCCTAGTAATATGCCGTTTGGCAACTTCTCGATGTAAAAAACTGTACCAGACCTACTAATGACAATATTTCTATGCTCAAGATATTAATAAATCTATGGTGAAAAATTCATATTTCTATCTTTATCCAGTTCTTCGGAAAAAAATTCTAATACAAGTTGGGAAACCGGAAGCTGGGCGCTTCAGGTATGAAAGGTTTTGTTTGCTTCTTCTGTAAGAGAGAGAATGGATCCGTTAAAGAAATCATCACTTTGCACCCCTCCCAATCCCCGCCTTTTTAACACATATCAAAACTAAATCCGGCTTCGAAAAGTACTGATCGAGACTTTTTATTTGATACCCACATGATTATATTTGGTGAAAAAAAAATTTACACCCCCCCCCTTTACATGTATGGGGACGCCCCCCCCCCTAAATCTCAACGTAGGAGGATATCACTCACTGCATGTCTGGGGGTCCACAGGTCCCACCTTCTCACCAAATTTCGTGTCAATCGGTATAGCCTTTTCTGAGAAAAGTGCCTGTGACAGACAGACGAACAGACATACATTGAACCGATTTGAATAAGCCAACAAACGGCCTTCACACAGGATGACCCCCTTAAATGACAGCTAATGGTCAGCTAAAAAAGGAATAAATGTTAAACAGATTTTACTATGTTCTTGCAAGTGATCCGCTACTCAGGCTGAATATGTCCATTTTTCTGCAAAACATATCTTTGCACTATTATAGTAAAACACGCTCAAAACACTACATTAACTCTTTCCTGATCAAAACATCTTCTTTTTGCCGCTATCTCCAGGAGTGCATCAAACACCAAACAACAGAGACCATTTGCCATTCTCGCCTTACAAGAACCTAATCTATTAGACCGACAAGATATCAACACCACTTGACTTTTGTGTGGTTTTAATGTATCTTTAACGTTTTATCTCAATCTGTTAACGCTTTCACCACGGTGGTTTCGCTAAAGACAAGAACTTTTATTGGATTTTAATGATCATGTTACCACAAAATGAATTTGTTATTGTCAGTTTAGCTCTTAATGGACCAGCGAAGCATACGGTGGAGTGAGGGTGGTCGAACTGGAGAGGCGTTAAGTGGATGATAGCAATCTTTTCACTACTTTATTGTTTCTCCAAAAATAGCCATACTTTTATTTGCCATGAAACTAAATATGTACTCAGATCGGATTGTCTTTATCATGGGCTATAAGTAGATCGTGGCGCTACGATTGAGGAACCCATGGAAGTGGCTCTATTTTCGCTGCTTGGAGAACTGCGGGCTGAAAAATGCAAGGTTCCACACTTATTGGAAAAAAGCACTAGTTCCATAAATGGATTACCAGAAATTCATATCTGAGCAATTGAAGGCACTTTAGCTTCAAATATTCCGTAGTAAAGTGAATCTATTCGGACTGCCAGGCAACATGCAATTTTCTCATGCATCACCAAAACATCCGTTTTCGTTAGTCAATCGCAACAGGCACTTATCAGAGATGTGCATCACTCATATGTGCATAATTCCAATGCAGGCCCAACATATCTGCGTACTCATGCATCTGGTTAAAATATCCCATAAACAAGCGTCTACAAATAAAGTGCATTAGTTTCGTGGGATGTTGAAATCTCACGAAATTTATGACTAAATTTTTGAAAAGTTCTAATTTATGGCCGACGCTTTTTATGATTCGTAATTCGAATGCTGTTTCTGGTTGGCAGTTATGGCGCATATTATGATATGTGACGATGGTCGTGATGAATTATAGGTGCTTTCAATTATGTTCGATTAGGTGGCACAAATAAGGCGTGAAGGATGCGAATCTTCAGTGGAATTACCACCATCAATATAGAATGAGCATTGAGACTGGAGCTAGGAGCATTGCAATCCAGAGAAGTTAGCACCCAGCTTAAGTAGCATTGAATTATGGAAAAACCTTGAATTATCTTTGGTTATTTTGCTCAAGTAATTTCAGTATTTATGTTTGAAAGCACCTTAAAACTTTATGTGAGAATATCTAAATTCTTTACTGTATATATGAACACCTCTCATGATTAGGTGATCGGGAATGACCAAAGATATCTGAATTCTGAGAATGGATCCTTAAAATCATTGACCACCACCACATATGTGGGGGTTCACAGTTCCTCCTGTCCACCAAATTGCATGTGAATAGGTGCAGTCGTTTCTGAGAAAAGTGCATGTGACAGGCAGACTGACACGGCCAGACGAGTGACCCAGAGAGCAATGGGCAGGGTTGACCAGGAGGAGAAGCAGCGTGTTTAGGAGGAAGCTCGACGAAATCTGAAGCTAGCTATGCAGCTAAGCAAGAGGGACGGCCTCGAATAACTTTGCAGAGAGGCGGATATAGTCTCATGGGGAACCGCCTACTGGTTTGTCAGACAGCTCCGCAAATTACATGTCCCGATCACATACTGAACATTGTTCAAGGTTCGTTTCCTTAGGAGAACACGAATGGTATAATAGGATAGGTCCCAGGGCAAAACATACATTGGTACCCACGATGGAGCATAAAACCTGCAAAACGCCTGCTGTAAACCTTTTGCTCGGACTAGGTTTCTTAGTCAGCCAAAAAATGACACCTGCTGTTATCAGCTCTGAAAACATAAGTGATCGGGTATGCACTCTGCGCTTGCAGGGTAAATTTAGAAATATAGGCCTCATGAACGTTCACGTCCTCACAGAAGAGACTGCAGAGTCGGAGAAGGGTACCTTCTACGAGGCAGTAGAACGAACCCTCGAAGTCTGTCCCAAGTATGATATCAAAATCATCAAGCGAAATATGCATACCAAAGTAAGCGACCAGCAAATGATGATTAGTATGTCACACATTCAGCGGAGCGGAGTACTCCGATCACGCTGCTCACAGTTCGAATCCCAGTCATCGTGGGTGACTGTGTTCGTCTTGTCTTTGTTTAGCTGCTGTCAGCTCATCATTTGCATAGCGTTAAGTGATGATAGTAAAACTGAAGCACAATCTGACTGCGTGAATGTCCTACATTCCGCAAAGGAGTGAACAGGAAATACTAGAAATCATGGTGCAAGCACTCTGTACTGCAAAAGCAGCTGCACCAGCACTAGCTCGTGTTAAAACAACCATAAGCTAAGCTAAAGTACCAAGGAAGCAACGAGGCAATCGCCAGCAAGAAAACCGCCAAAAACTAAAATCAAGAAGATAAGCCGAAGAATTCCACTACTCACTGTAATAGAACTTCTGCATTATTTTAAACAAATTAGCTGATTCCCACCAAGTCTTTATCGAAGCCCCCGAAGGCTACTCTGCGGGCAAGAAAATCCTGACGGACAACAGTAATAAGCTCCTCCTCCGAAAAGACAGGGTAAGACTGCCCTCCGAGGTCTTCTTTTCCCTTTCTTAGCTGAGAATATCACTAAAGGACTGAAGACGTAGCCAGCATCAAGCTTCATCAGTGTTAATCCCTTCATCTCAATCTGGATAAAAGCAATGAATATGCAATTGGACCTCTAACTGATCACAATTGATTCGACGTTCTCCGACGAACATATCGAAAATATTAAAGTCGTTGAACATACCACTGTTCGCTTCGAACAAATTAAAAACAAGTAGATATTGCAATACAATACATGACTTATGAGGTAACCAACTGACACTTAACCCACCGCTGCGTCAAGTGTAGCCAGGTTCATAGTCCGGACGAATGATCCGAAACACTGGAACAGGCGCAAAAAGGAGCAAACTACCAAAACCGAAGTCGTAGCGAGAAAAATGCCAAAAGCGTGCACTACCTTTCAAACTATTCAAAATAACCGAGCGAAGAGCTATCTTATTTAACACCTCGGTGTCTTAGGTGTCTTTTGCAGACATCATGCTAAAACACCATCTACCCGGTACCACCCAACAAGCCCCATTAAGTTTTCCAGTTCCGATTTCCTCAAATTTGCCAGGAAATCGTACGAATTCCCGCAGATGTTTGACCCTAACTTTCATCAATAGATATTGCGATCATTGAGTTGAGCATGAACTCCATCGTCAGCAGAGCTCGCAGAAACGAGTTCGAGCTATTCCTTGACGAATACAAGCTTTACATAGTGCTCTTGTATTAAACCAGGTTGCACTATAAGTACAAGTCAGTTCTCCATCTTCAAACTTTGCCATACTGATTTGCTTCAGTGGAGGTACTATAGCCATGCTAACAGCCCCAACTTACTGGAAGTTACCCCCATCTCCTTTGAAACCCAACCGGCCTGGCCCTTCGTAACTGCCGTTTTCCATCCTGATTCCCGCAGCCCCGCTCATCTTTAACCTCCTTCCATTAAATTCCGTGGCTTCTCTGCTAACTCCCCTCAAATATCTTGTGATTTACTCTGCCGCTACTTCCCCTGGGTTTATATTCCCTCCCCTTCCTTCTCTTTCCTCCCGCTAGTGGATCTTGCTTTCCCCGCATTTCCAGCTATTCCTCTCCTTACTCCTCTCCTTGTCGAGTACCTCATTGGCAAGCTTGACCCCAATGTCGGCCCTGGCTACGACGATCTTTTGAACCTCGGTTTGGTTAATTCATCTCCCTTCCCCTCGTCATTGTTTTCAATAAAAGCCTACAGGAGGACCATTTTCCTGGCCTGTGGAAAGAGGCTCTCCTCATTCCCATTCACAAAAGTCACGATCCCACTCTTGCCGAGACTTACCGGTCTATCTCGTCCTTCTCCTCTTATTCCAAACTCTTGCAAAGGTACATCACCCACTGGTTATCCTCCCAGTTTGGCCATTTCATAGTCAAGGAGCAACGCGGCATTATTAAGCGTAGGTCCACTGACTTTACGAAACCCTTTCATAATGTGAATCACAAGATACTTCTGTCGCCTCTAAGTGATCCCATACTACTTGTTTCATGGCCTGTCTCCTACGTTTCCAACCGATAATGCCGCGTCTCTTTTGATGGCTTTATATCTCGTTCTTTCTCCTACTCCTCTAGCGCCCGACAGGGAGCTATTCTGGGCCCCTACTATTTTTATTTTGTATCAACGATCTTCTCTCTCCACATTACTTGTCCCTGGTTACTCTTTGTCGACGACCTTAAGCTGTTGTCCGCTTTTCCATTCCCTATAGACTGTGTCCCCATTCAATGAAACCTAAATACCCTGGTTCGCTGCTGCTGATGGTTTAACATCAGAAAGTGTCATTCAAAGTGTTGCCGGCTTAAATCCTCCCCCGTTTCCTTTTTCTACTCCCACCCAAGGCCTCAGAGCCGCTTCCGATGATAAACTCCGCTTCAACACCCACTGCCTCGAACTCACCAATCGAGCAGCGAAATTGTCGGGCTTTATACTTCGCTCATCCTGTGATTTGATTACCCTCTCTATTTCTCTTCAAATGCTTCGTGAGAAGTTTCTCGAGTACTGCTTCATGATCTGGTCACCCTCTCCTAACTGTGATTGTCTTACAATTGGAAAGGCGCTACGAAAATTCACTCATTCCCTCTTCTTAAAGAAAAACTTTCTTCATATAGGCTACTCCCTCCGCCTTCACTTTCTGAACTTCCTCTTCCTACAAGAGCGTAGAAGCTAGGTGGATTTATGTACATTTGTCAAAATTTCCTCCGGTATGATGAACTGCTCCGGCTCTATCGACATTATCTGCCATCCTGCGTCTTTCACCGTCTTTTAACGTGCTCTCCGCGGAGCTCAACCTCTATTTTTATTTTCCGATTCCTAGACTTTGTCGAAGTTATAACGCACAACAGCTTGGTCTCTTAAACTTCTCTTTTGTTAGCAGTTTTAAGTAAGGTTCTTGATTGCTTGCTTCTCCTAAGGGCAATAAGTAATTGGAAGTTTGCTCCCCCTGTCTCTGCCAGGCCACTTTCCGCGTGGCGTCGACGGATGCAAATTCTTGGGCCGCAGCCGTTTTCTGCTCCGGTGTTCCGTCCCTTCTCTTTTTCCGCTCCCCTGAATCTTCAGGGCTTTGTCGCGCCGGAAGAAATCCGCGAAAGGCGTGATACCACCGCTGGCGCCCAGACTCGGGATCGCTAGAGCTGTTGGCCGCCACAGCGGACAAAGTACACGAGTTGTACGCGCGCCCCGTGGTCGCGGAAGCTCCCCAGGACACGACTCGGGAAATGGAAGATTTAAAGTCGATAGTGACGACATTGACTGACGCGGTCACCAAGCTCGCTGCATGGTACATTGCGTTCGGGAGGTAGATCTCGATCGCAATAGCGGTCGAGGTCTAGTTCCCGAAAAGAGCGTTCGGGAAGTCACACGCTGAGAGCCTCATCGACCTCGACAGTTTGTTGGTATCATCGGATATGCAAAACTAATGCTTCTAAATGTACCACAAGATGTACGCTTGGTTCAACAAAAAACTAAACCCGCTAGGTGCCTCGGCCACGGGTACCCGAAGCGCAGTACCACGTTGCCCTACAATCTCCGACCCCCTAAGCAGACGTTGCTTCCTGGTCGATACGGGCGCTAAAGTGTCAGTTGTCCCTGTACCTCGTGCGAACACCCTTATTCCGCAAAACTTGCATTTGGCGGCCGCGAACTCATCTCCCATCAGCACCTGTAGCTATTGGCAGGTGATTGTGAGTCCCAGACTCCGCCGAACGTTTTCGTTTCGTTTCATTTTGGCGGACATCAGCGTTCCCATATTAGGCGCAGACTTCCTGTGTCATTATGGGCTGCTGGTTGACTTATAGAACAAGACCTTAACATATCCTCCAACCTCGTTACAAACGTCAGGAAAAATTTCTACCGACCGAGATGATACTCACTCAACGATTTTCGAGGACGTTGTCGACCATCGCATTCGCACACTCCTCCGGAAGTTTCGCAAAATCACTACAGAAACTAGTTTCTCCAATCCAGTGAAGATTGATGAAACAGAGTATCTGCAGACAATCAAACCATTGTTGGTCCTCTCCGCTGCATTTAGTACCTAAGCCAAACGGCAAATGGCGGCCATGCGGAGATTATGGGCGTCTCAATGCTCAGACAGTTCCAGACCGATATCTCATTCCACTCATCCATGATTTCATGCACTCACTAACGACCTTAGATTTAGCAAAGGCGTACCACCAAATCCCTGTAGCTCCCGAAGACATTCCGAAGACGGCTATCTGCACACCTTTCGAGTTTACTAGGGCGACTTACGGCTTGTGCAACCCTACGCAGATCTTCCAAAGGTTCATCCACTCTGCTTTACGAAACTTGAGCTTTTGTTTCGTCTACATGGATGATGTTTTGACCAATTCAACGGTATGCAACCTGACCCAGACAAGGTTGAGGCGACTAAGAGCTTTCCACTACCTACTACCGTGAAGAATCTGCGAAGGTCCTTGGGCATGTTAAACTTCTATCGTCGTTTCTTGCTCAAGGCCGCTCATCACCAAGCGATCCTGAACGCCTACTTGTCTTCGTCCAAAATTAAAGACTTCCGCGAGGTTTCGTGGCCTGCAGAGGCCGTCCTTGCGTTTAAGACAGTCAAGCAATAGCTTGTGGATGCAACACTGCTAGCATTTCCTCAGCCGTCAATGCCTCAGATACAGCGGTAGGCGCCGCTCTTCGTCAAAGGGTGAATGCAGTGTGGCAGCCGTTGAGCTTCTTTTCAAAACAACTCAATCCAACTCAACACAACTATAGCGCCTACGATCATTCACACTCGCCGCGTACCTCGCTATAAAATACTTCCGTTTCTCCCTTGGGGCAGGCCGTTCAATGTGTTCACGGACCCCAGCCCCTAACTTAAACAGAAGCCCAACAAAGCGTCCTTTCACCAAGTTAGGCACTTGAGTAATATCAACCCGTTCACTTCTGATATACAACACGTTTTGGAAAAGACAATGTTGTTGCGGACGCTTTGTCTCAAATCTCAGAGGCCACAGTCCCCGCCGCAGTCGATTATACGGCAATCGCCGATGCACAAAAAGACGACGGAGAACTTCAGAGCCTGAAGGCAAACTGCAAATGTAAGTTCAAGGAGTTTCCTATTTTCGACTCAAACTCCTATTTACTCTGAGAGACATCAGATAAGGGACCCAGGCTATTCATTCCGGACGATTTTCGTAGGGAATTATTCAACGTGATTCACAATCTTTCGCATCCAGGCATTAGGACGATGAACCGATTAGTCACTGATAAATATTTCTGGCCGTCCATGAACATCACGTAAACTGTTAGGGCAGACAGTGCATCGGGTGAAAAGAAGTAGATGTTTTCCCTCGGTCAACCAAGGGCTTTCACACCATTCATCTCGATATCATCGGCCCTTTACGAAACTCGCACGGATTAAAGTATTGCCTCACAAGCATCGACAAGTTTACGCGGTGGCCTGAAGCAATACCTCTGTCTGACATTTCGGCGCAATCATATGCCGAGGCTCTCCGCCGAGAGTGGATTCCGGGCTTTGGTGTTCCAGCCGTTATCACGGACCAGGGAATGCAATTCAAACCTACTCTTTTCGTGGAGTTAGGAAAACCACTTGGCTTCAAATGGCATTGGACTACTGAATATCATCCGCAGTCCAATGGTATGCTGGAACGTCAGCACCGGACGCTGAAGGCCGCTCTAATGGTTCGCGACGATCCGGCGTGGCTGCGGCCCTTGCCTTTCGTCCTCCTCGGTCTAAGTATAGCCTAGCGAGAGGAGTTCACGGCCAGCCCAGCGGAGATGGTTTGTGGGGAGAATTTACGCCTCCCCGTGGACCCTGCACTGGCAATCAGAGCAAGGTTAAACGAGTCGGGAGTGATGTGTCTGCTCTGGGACGCGTTCTCGAAAATACAGCCGACTTCACCGTTACGACACGCGACATCGAAGGTCAATACCCTAGGGATCTCGAGACGTGTGAGAAGGTCCCTATGAAGGTGAACGCGCCACGGAGGCCACAGTAATCGCTATACGAGGCCCCCTTTAGAGTACTTGATCGAGGCGAGCACCGATTCAAGCTCGATGTTCGGGGCGAGTCCAAGTTGGTCTCCCCGCCGAGGCTGAAGGCATCTCCTGCCTATATTTTATCCTACGCCCTGTCCCTAATCCTACTCCTGTTCCCATCCAAAATTTTATGAAAACGTCGAGTGGAATTTAGCCTAATTTTTCCTCCAAAATATCTTGTAAAGGCCGCCATCCACGTTCAATTCGGCCTCTTAGTTACGCCTGAAGAGTTCGTAGTTGAGTCCGTAACGTGATTGGGATGAAGTTGGTGTGTCAGTTTAAATTAAGTATAACTGTTGAGGTAGCCGCTAAGATAGTTATAGTCGCAATGTTAGTTATAATGAGTAAATAAAAAGTGTTGGTTTCATCGCTGCCTACAACCTGTCTATGCAATCATATCAAAACATCATCGTGAAACTCTCAACAAGAAATGCCACCGGCATTACCATACATCCAATAGTCATAGTGTCAGAGAACATACTCCTATGTAAACTGCTATCTAATTAATTAATTGCACTTTTACGTTATCCACACTGAAGGCAACATCATCCAGCATTTGAACTTCCTCTGAATATCTCCACAAAGCATCTCCAAGAACTTCACTTTCATAATACGCAGAGTGCATAGAGCATTTCCCCTCTACAATGTATCCGTAAACGTATCTGTGCTGTGCATACGAGTGAATGCATATCATCCAGTTTGTATCTGGGTGCATGCTACGTTTATCCAATTAACTTATCTATACCTAATTGTAAGCAACACACCACCCGACCAGATTCTAGATTTCAATTCAGAACAACATGTTGCACAGTATCTTAGGTGTTTTTGCCTATCTAGATACTGCTATCTGGTTTGATTGACACAAGTATGTGGGCTGGGATCTTCAACAATTATGTATTTGTTGAGGACCCGGCTCTGTTGCATGGAAACGTATCATATTAAGATAATTTGCAAATTAGTTTGCTGGACTTCCTGGTTGCTCTGTGTTTATCGGCTTTTTTTCGTATTTGAATCTTTTGAAATATGAAAGGAAGATGAAGTGGTTTCACCTCGTATACCACGTATATTCTTAAAGTTTGTCAAGATAAAATTTTGTTGACATCTCTTTTGTTAAAATTGTTGCAATTGAATGAGATTCAAGACAATCTTCCAATTTCCTAAGTACTTTAGCGCTATAAATCAGTTGTTATCGAAAATCGTGTGTGGACTTAAGTACATAAGTGTACATCTTGATCCTACTGCAAAGAACCCCATAATCTTCCACTTATTTCGTTTAATCATCGAGTTATGATCTCAGATGTAATTGGATTTGAATGTAGTCCTCGACCTGACATCATTCGTCCCTTGTATGCTCCAAATTCACGTGCGTACTTTGCACTGCATTCCTTGCATCAATCGTCAATATATTGATGATCGTGTCAAAGATGCATGAACATGATTCATAATTAATAAATTGCACATATTCGCATGCAGTACTTTTCTGCTTACACACGTCCATGAATCAGCATCCGCAGATGGACCAATCTTCTGATTGATTGTCACGAATATTTCGGCGCTAATCGGAAACTCGTGGCTCAATGATCGAACCCGTAATGATCCTGTTTTTAAGATACCGATCCCTGTCATGATAGTTATAATGATCGGAAATTGGTACATGCATGCTCCAGGGCCATATTATTATGGAGAGGAAATTGGCCGGAAATAATTTTTAAGTGAGATGTGATCTTGATTATTTCAATGTTGAGTGAAGGTTTGAGTCTTTAGTAAATTAGTGCACGATCTAGTTCATGATCGGTGAGTGTTATATATCGTGCCTAGGAGTATGCAATTACTGGTTAATCTGGAGTGCTTTTATTACACTTTATTGAGTGAAATTCGAATTTGCCTGGTGGATTTCCATATTTCACTAAAGGCCTGTAATGAACCTAGGGGAAATAAGATGATGAAACTATCATCCTAAGTGGCCGAAGCCGACCTAGAGGAAAGAACTATACCAGAAACCTAAAAAAAATTGGTGAAATTGACCGTGAAGGTCCGCCCGAAAAGACTGAACGCTCGGGAATGCAAGGGGGATTCTTTGAGCGCTTTGATCCCTCACGTGTCATTGGTACAAAATTAACGTTTCTATACCGATGCGCGGGTCCGCACCGGATTTAAAAATATACAACAAACAAAGGAATTCGCGACGGCCTAACGAAAAAAACCAGAACGCAAGTTAAACCTGGAACAAAAAACAAAACGGCTCAACAGCGCGCATGGAGCGTTAAGTCTCCGCGCCTGAGTGCCACGATCGAGAGGGAAGATCTACGACGGGTCACAGTCCCGATCATTGTTTATTCTCCCTCTGATAGTTATTGAGGAGCGGCTCCTGAGGTTCCCTTCCACCCTTGGCATCTTCAGGCCATAATTTAAAGGATGTCCCTTGTAAGGTTTTGCGGAGACCAAGGAGGACGAGAAAGATGGAAGAGGTCCTCAAATCAAAAAAAAAAATTAGCTCAAATTGACTTACACATTGATTACACTCAGAACTCGGCGTGGCGTGCATCTGTTGCTGTTTTGTTAATTTCTCTTTAATACAGAAATTGCTTGACTCAAAAAGGAAAAAAAAATATAGTATGTATACGGAAATACTACTAAATTTAATGCAC
Organism: Hermetia illucens; assembly: GCF_905115235.1. Taxonomy (NCBI): domain Eukaryota; kingdom Metazoa; phylum Arthropoda; class Insecta; order Diptera; family Stratiomyidae; genus Hermetia; species Hermetia illucens. Next base: position 159,951,206 of record NC_051851.1, on the reverse strand, counting down.
AAAAAAATATACCGAAAGTCTTCTAGTTTTTCTTTTCCTATTTTTTTTCCAGAGGTCCTCCTAGCGACGCATACGCGGAAAAGAAGATGTCTAGCACACACTCAGACCAGAAGTTCTTAGAGGCCACAAATGCAACCTTCTATGGAAGTCGCACACTTAATGGGGAAGGTCTCCCGCAACTCGAAACTGAAACTTCAGCACAAAATCACTACTGAGGAGATTCACATTAGCGGCAGCAAAGCAAGCTCCTCTTTGACAACCGTTTTACCGTTCGTTAATTACGAATTTTGGAAAAGCAAACTTACCTTCCTTAATCCCCAAAGCTGAAATTGGGAAGACCACTAATTTTTGTCTAACTCCACTCTATATGGCTCCGGCAAAAAACAATGAAACTTTGAAATTCCACCGACTGTTGATCAGCTGTCCACCCCCATGCCTCTACCCTCGCCTTGAGTGTGGTCAAAGGGTAGTATAGGTCCCAAGGCGAAACGTGGATTGGTACCCACGATGAAGCATAAAACCTGGGAAACGAATGTTGAACCAACATCAACAGCTCTACTACCAAACCCTATCTCCACCGCCACGTGGTGACCGCTAGGAGGTCTTTCTTAACGAAAAGCTGCAGACGGAGAAGGATGAAGGCAAGTCTCCCACACCTAAAAACGGGACAAGTTGTACCAACTGGTCCTCCAGGTTGGGGGTTGGGTATGGCTGACAACCCCTAGACGGAAAACCGAAATTAGGAAGCCACAACAGGAGCCTCGGACTGGACGGATTATACAACGACGAACTCGGCAACGACAACGGAATAACGATTTGCGCATTTTCTCATGGAACATGCACTCCCTGTACAGAGATAAAGCTGATGAGTAGCTAGCCGATACCCTGTTCCAATATAGGGCTGATGTAACAGCGTCACAGGAAGTGCGTTGGACAGGGACCGGTTTCCTGGAGAAGAGTCGCTACACCATATATTATAGTGGCCATCCAGTAAACCATGTGCTCGGAGTAGGGTTCTTAGTAAGCCAAAAAATGAAACCTGCTGTTATCGGTTTTGAAAATCTAAACGAACGGCTATGCACTCTGCGTTCGCGAGGCAAATTTAGAAATATAAGCCTCATTAACGTTCACACCCGTACAGAGGAGACTGCAGAGGAAGAATACCTTCTACGAGGCAGTAAAACGAACCCTCGAAGCCTGTCCCAGATATGATATCAAAATCATACTTGGGGATTTTAACAGCCGAATAGGGACGGAGCCCGTATTCAGGCGATACGTTGGCTCTCATACCTTACATCGAAATATAAATGATAACGGACTGCGGATTATTCAATTAGCAGTGTCACACGAAATGGTTGTTGGCAGTACCTGGTTTGTGCGGAAAGCGGTCCACAAACATACGTGGGCCTCTGCAGATGGGACTACTTTCAACAAAATTGACCACGTGTTAATCGAACCACGTTACCTCTCGGCGTTGATGAATGTCAGAACATATAGGAGGGCCACTATCGACTTAGATCACTATTTCGTCGGCATGGTGCTCCGAGTTCGAATAACAACACCACCCAGAATCCCCTCTGACAATCAGGTGAGAGTTAACACTGAAGCCATCCACAACACAACCCTCCGCGACACCTATAAGAGGGAAATGGATGCCGCAATAACCGCAGTCAACAGAGGTCCTGGAGATGAAGCATCAACAAATGATCTTCACAATCACCTGAAGAACGTTATCATAAATACGGCCACAAACAAACTTGGCCCCAGCCGCATAAACAGTCCGGATGGTTGCTTCGACGATGAATGTAAGCTAGCAACGGAACGGAAGAATGCCGCATACCGAGTAATGTTGCATTGCAAATTGAAAAGGACGCGGGCACGCGCGAAGGCCTATCACGAATTCCCGCAAGCAGGAGAGCGACTTCACAGACGACAAAAAGGAAGCTTGGGAGAACCAACACATCTGTAAACTCAAAAATTACAGGGAACAACCGCACCAGGCGCGCAAGTTTTACCAACTGATGTCTCATATATAAAAAGGGGGATATCACAGCAGCAATTATAGAGGTATCACGTTGCTGAGTCCCATCTATAAGATATTCTCCGCTTTCTTGCTAGGCCGGATACATAATTGACCCATACCAAAGAGGCTCCACTCCAGACAAATCAACAACAGATCCGATTTTCTCTCTGCGGCAAGCGATGGAAAATCTGTTGAAATATGGACATCCATTCTTTTCAACGACTTTAAGGCCTAAGGATAGCATAGGCAGAGTAAAAATGTACACGGCTATGAGAAAATTCGGTTTTCCGACGTATTTGATAAGATTTACTAGGCTGACCCTAACCAATGTGCAAGGCCAGATAAAAGCAGCAGTATCACTCTCAAGACCACTCGACATCAACAACGGTCTACGACAAGAAGATGCCTTATCATGCGTCCTCTTTAACCTGGCCCTCGAGAAAGTGATCCATGATGCTGAGATAAATGCAAGGGGTACGATCCTCTTTAAGTCCACTTAACTACTGGCCTATGCTGACGATATCGACATCATGGGAAGAACGACCCGATATTTACAAACTGCTTTCATCCAGATCGAGCAGGCGGCGCGAGATCTTGGGCTGCACATCAATGAAGGCAAGACAAAATATATGATGGCAACGTCAGCAGCAAAAACCAACCAACCAACAACATCAAACCACACTGGTCAAACGGGAAGAATAAAGATAGGAGAATACAACTTCGAGACCGTTAATAATTTGTCTTATTTAGGGTCGGATATCACAACCGATAACAGCTACGATGAGGAAATCCGCGCACGGTTGTTGGCAGCCAACAGAGCCTATTTCAGCTTACAAAAACTGTTCCGCTCGAAACGTCTCACCATAGGGTCAAACCTCTTACTGTACTGCCAGTCCTCATGTATTCCTCGGAAACTTGGGTTCTTAGCAAGAAAAATTGCGAACTCTTGGCCGCGTTCGAGAGAAGAATCCTCCGAAGAATTTTTGGCCTCCTACATTAGGGCGAACGATTCCGTACCACACATAACGACGAACGATACCACGACCGTCTGCTGATAAAATCAGTCTCAATAGGTTGCGGTGGGCGGGTCACTTAATCCGTATGGATGGATGAGGATGATCCAGCCCGGAAAGTTTATAAGGGCAATATCTATGATAGAAAACGAAGACGAGGCATTGGTGGACCTTGGCACAATACCGGGATGTCTGCCTTAATAAGGGCAAGGCTAGTCCGGATACCGATTTTTGCGGTGTTGATAATGATGATGATAGTCGTGTCCAGCATATGAGGAAATTATTGCTAAAAGAGAAGTTAGCAAAAAGATAGCAATAAACGAAGCAACATGACCAAAGCAGCAAGCGAGACTGTTCTGACGAAGTCAAGCTAAATCGTGTGTTTTCAAGCCCATTCCGTTATAGGATCTCTTCGTAATACCTTGGCCCAATTCGTAACTGCTCCTTTCCCCGATGCGTCCAAAATTTAGTTCAGGCCTTAACTTGATCCCAAAATAATGAACAGTGACAATTCACTGCCATTAGACTTCTTATGAATCAATAAAATTAAACGTCGGTACACTCAACTCTGCGTTTCTGGCTTCTTAGGTCCAAATTATGACTGATTGGTACTCTGAAAACAGCAGCCTGAATTCAGAGGTTCATTTAAAGAGCAGTAGAAGAAAAGGAGTGGCGCTACCCTCCAGTGAAGAAAAAAACTATCTCGAACTTGCTTACCTATTCCGTTGCTGTAGTGGTAATTAAAGCAAGCAGCCATGCAAACTCAATGATTGAACTGATATCCACCAATCTGCAGCTGACTTTATCTTCTGTGGTATGGGGATGGGAGATCATTAGGTAGGTAGAATACTACAAAAACAGGTTGACCTTTTCGTGAAAAAAATGTAACACCCTGAAACTCCCAGTGAACAAAGATAAGTCTAGCGTTATTATTTTAGAAGAAATAATGGCAAACTATTATATGTAAAATTTAGGTACATCGGTCCCCTGTAAAACAAGTACCCGAGATGACAATTTTGGCCGGGACAATTAAAAAATCTCTATCTATGAAAGATCACGTCATTAAAACAATCATAAAGGGGAAACAGGTTTGGAGGGTAATAAACTTTGCCACAGTTCCTTCAAGGGAGACAAAAACTGAGAGCCGTAAAACCATTTAGGATCATTATAAGACCAGTGCTTGATTATGCTGCTTCCTCCACACCCTTGATGCCCAAATAGCTAGACAACAGAATATCCACGATTATGGCATCTCAGTTGAAAAGATGCTTAGGTTTAACTAAGTCTTCACCGCATCATTTGGCCCAAGTTCTGGCGGGCGAAACCGTCCACAAGTTCAGAAAGGCGCCATTGGCCTCTAAGGAGCTAATAAGGCTCAAAAGATGTGATCCCTCCTCCTACAGCTTGTTCGCAGACAATCCCATGACCAAAATGGTTTATCAGTGACTTATAAGAATTTCCAGCAAGCCTTCAATAACTTTAAGATTTATGAGGAGGAAAGAAAGGTGGGAAACCTGCTGGTCTGCAGTGTCAGCGCAGGGAAGGAATGGGAACAGAAACGACTGGGTAGTTAAAATTAAAAATGAAATAACCGAACTCAGAAACAGGGATTTTGCCCTATATGGAACTGATGCAGCAATATGGGCTGTGGTGTGCAGCTGTGCGGTAGTCTCTAACTGCACTCGAGACAAAGCTGGCTACAGAATAAAAGCAATTGCGGTCCTTTCTGCTGAACTGAATGGGATAAAGATGGCCACGCAAATGGCAAAGGAAAGATAAAAAAAGAAGAAAGCAATAATCACAGACTCCCAAAAACCCGTACTCTTCTGGAGAAGCAAGACATCAGAGATCTCAGTGTCTGGAAAATAGTTGACGCAATAGCGAATTTTAACTTCGAGGAGATAAAAGTACTGTGGTACCCAGCTAAAAGTGAAATTATGTTGAACAAGATGGCGCACTCAGCAACAAAGGCAGCACTAATCAGCGAAAATACCATGATTTCATCCTTTGCAGCTGAGGATGTACTATGGGTGGTGCAGAATAAAATGAAGAAGGACTAGCAAGATGAATACCAGGCAACGTCGAAATTAAAAGGCAAGGATTTCGTGGCAATCTTTCCGGATGTGTCGATTAAAATACCAACTTTCATCTCAACAAATAGTGTAGCGAAACTTTCAGTGGACTTTATTCGAACCATGTCTACAGCAAACCCTTCCTTGGCAAAATCAACAATGACAATTATCTGAAGTGTGGCGTGCAGGAAACAATAGATAACCTTATTTTTTAGTGTAGGAGGCACATTGCGCGAGGAACAAATTCAATTGGAAAAGGTCTTCGCAAGAGTTTTTTTGAAAGAAGAAAACCAACTCCAGATTAGATTCTTAAAAGACACGAGAATCAAGCTTAAGGGCTTTGCGTCTACTCTTATGTTTTATTTCATATTTCTTTTACCTGGCTTTTTTTGGAGAAAATGTGAATATCGCAAGCCACAAGGCATTTCCTATCCCAAAGCATCGTTCCTAGTTCATTCTACCCATCCGATTTGAATCGTTAAGTTCAATGTGAATGGCTAGTACAAAGTAGCACATACTGATCTCAAATAAAACAAGGAATTTTACTCTGCGTCTTAATATCACAAAAACTAATAAAAGCTGGCATAATAACAAAACGTAAAGTGGCGAATAATAGAAAATCTAGAACAAATAATATACAACATAACCACAATCATATAAAAATGGTAGCTGTGTCTATACTTGTAACACGCGTCCTACCTGTTCGGATAGGCTTCGACACAATTATGTTTGCAAGTGTCGTCACAAAACGTATAGAAACATACGTGAGTTATCTAACTTACAACGAGCCTGGCAACACAGGGCCCAGGGCCCATAAATCGAGTGACAGCCAGCAGACATAGGCCGAGGTCTTGGCCAATTCTTGTCCAAAGGGTACGATGATCGTGGGCCGGACCAGAGAACTTAGCTCTTTCTGTTAGCCTGCCGAGACGTCGTGGGACAACTAAACCTACACCAACAACATAACTGAATAGCTGGTTCCCGACCTGGATATCATAGGCAACCCCTAGCTAAAATTTAGGCAGCGACTTGAATTCCTGACACATCCAGCTGCCCTACAGCAGATAATCAAAACTGGGAACAACCTGTTTAAAAGGATACACGACTGTTACACGCTAAAGGATTATCAGATAGCGTTACCAGATTCACTTACAGAACTCTTAAGTCAATCCACCAGTGATTACCTTTTACTATCTAAGGCAATCAGAAAAAAAAATCAGATAAAATCGTGCATCCCCGTACCTGCCAGCTCCTCCACACCATGCTGCAGTAGTTAGTAGTAACCAGAAGACAATGTCCATATTAACTGGGACAATTTCAAATGAGTTTGATAGATTATTTGTTGAAGATGCTGGGAGTCCTGAGTCCGCACCCACTTGATGACGGGCCGGACTCTTGTGGTCCACAAACTCCTCTTTTTTCAGTTAAACACCCAAGTTTTTCAAAAAAGTTGACTGACGGTTTCGTCCAGGGCAGATGCAACTCATCAGACGCAGCCTCACCTCTGCCCTGGGAGCAGCGAGATGAAACCGTCAGTCAACTGTTTTGAAAACTTGGCTGTTTAACGCAAAAAAAGGGAGTCGGTGGACCACAAGAGAGGAAGTAAGTTGCTTCCCAAGTGGTCCGGTCCATCAAGTGGCTGCGGAGTCAGGACTCCCAGCATCCTCAACAAAAGATTCACTTCGCCTAGTCTGAACTTACGACGGATTTCACTTCAATGTAATTCGCACTCATAATTCACACCATATGTAACTACTTTCGGTCATGCTGCTCTCAGGGCAGAGGTGAGGCAGCGTCTGACGAGTTGCCTCTGCGCTGGACGAAACCGTCATTCAACTTTTTGATAGATTAACTATCTGAAAAGATAAAGCTATTCTTGCGTTGAAGGTTTCTACATAGATTTTCAAGGATGCAAAATTATTAATCGTGTACGTTTCCTTGCAAAATAGCAGTAGAGGGACCTAGATAATTCACAACTGACACTTAGGTGTCATGCCATGCTAATCATATCAACAGTCGAATAAAGATAGTTTTGCAACATTGATTACTAAATACAATAAAAGAACATATGTAATCGTACTCCGGATACCATCCGGTTTAAAGTCCTGAGTTTGGGTGTACATAAGTAAAACCATTCAGAAGGTTTTTTTTTCGTATAAACGTCTCCTACAACTTGAGAAATCCAATCCCATATTTCATTAAATTCAAACAGATAAATTTTATAACCTCGCTTATCATAAAAATTCACTTTCAACCAACACCCATCAAAGTTCGTAGAACTCTTATTGCCACCCAAGAGTAAATTCGACCCCAAACGTACAATCAAATAAAGAATCTTTTAATAAGAACCCAAATGCATCAGGCTAGGAATCATCGCCTGAACTTTCGCCTCGCTAATAAGCGCGAATAATTGTATTAGATACGTTAGTTAGCGTCTCGTTGCACACATCAAAGAGTAAATATTGATCATACGCTTCATGCCCAATTAAAGTAAATTGTCGAATCATTCAATTTCCAATTCATTTTTGGAGAAAAGCAGCAGAATTAAAAGTCTGAGCGCACACATGATAACTCGACCATTTAGCCGATCATGAATCATTTTACATTCAATTTCACTCGGAGTCATACCCTCACTAGCCGCCCATAGCATTCCTATTAACCCATCCAGCCTCCAAACTCACCTAACTCAGCGCAATGACCAGGTTTTAAGGGCCAGGTCATCGGCAAATCCATCATCGTCTCTTATTTCGTCGGATCCCAAGCTCATCATGACGAGGAGGCTGTTTAATGATGATGGACCCACCACGTCTAGGATATTGATTTTCATCGCGTTTAAACTAACTCGGCCCCATCTCACCTGGGAATTTAATTTGTTGCTAAACACGTGCAACACGTCGTCCAGTACGCTAGATGTATCTAACGCAAATAGGCTTAGACTTAGATTTGGACTTACCTTACAAATTCCATCGACGCAAACGGCTCGTCCTCTGTAATTCTTTCTGTAGTATTCCGCCGGACGGGAGCAAGGTGTGCCATCAATCACGGTGCTGTTCAAGGTGGCGAAGTAATTCAACCCGACTGGCTTGCAATTGAGCTCGCACTCGGCATCGTCTTGAAAAAAATTGTTTATGCATTAGAGAGGACTAGATACAATCACAAGAAAGATGGAAGTGTTCAAGTAGCCTAATTGGGAGCTGATCCCAGCTTAAATTGCACAATTATTTAACTAAAGCGTGTTGATCCTTAAGGAACTCACTCTTCTATCTAAAATTCTAACTACTTTCACTTTCCTTACCCCAAATGTATCTACATCTATCAATTTTGCACTTACCCTTAATATACGGCTCCCAGATATATCGTTTGCCCTGAAATAGATGCTCATCGTAGGCTGTGCACTGCTGTTGACGAAAATCCACTTGAACAGGACATTCCTGCGAGTTACGACAATCAAAGTCAGTAGTAATTAGTTAAATGTAGGTTCTAATTAGGGATTAAGGCAATTTACGCAATGGACACTTACCTGTTCATTACAAAGACGATATCTACGGAACAGACCGGCACATCCGCGACTAATAACACGCTTCGTTGGATTCGATGCTCGTCTGAAAGGAGGTGAGTGTATATTTAACCGGTTTCCTGGCTGAGGATTAAGTTGTACAGTGGCCAATTAAAAATGTTAAGAGAATCATATTATCAGTTATTAACAGAATTATGCAGCTAGCAGATGGTAATGATATGTTCTTACGAGGATGTTATTGATTTTGTTAACCTACGCAAATAGGCATTGTAAAGACCTAAAGGTTGCGTTCCCGCCTGTGTGGAACACATGGTGTGGCCTCATACTTCCTGTGCATTATCTTAGTAAAAAGAAGTGAATGAAGGTATAAGTCACAGGTTCCACAACTGATAAATATCTTCAGGACTAGATTCGAAATCCCGAATTGACCTGCATTCTGGCCACCAAAAGGACAACATTACCTGATATATAATGGAGAAGAACGCTCCCGAAGGTCCCAACATTTTACTTTGTTCATGCCCAAGGAACCTTGGGGGATCGTCGAAATTCTAACGAAGAAGAAAGTGAAGGTTCTAGTGGCTTTCGACAAACCCCTTACCTCTTCGATTCATAATAGGTTAAATTCTCGCGCCTTATGCTCAATGCATCGGGCTAGGACAGGGTGACGGCTGGCACGCAGGATAAAAAGAATAAACAAATCGGAGAACCGGAAGCTTGACGCCTCAGTTATAAAAGGTTTTGCATTTCCCTATGTGAGGAGCGAAGAGTGCATGACAGTTCTGGCTGTACATAGTTAAAAATTCCATTGTCCGGCTTCGGAAAGTGCTAATACTTTCACCTTTCATTTGATACCCCACATGACAATATTTGGTGAAAAAAAAATTACACCCCCTTTTGCATGTATGGGGATCTCCCCTTAAATTCGACGTAAAATGATGTAACTCACTGTATGTTCACAGTTCCCATCTTTCCACCAAATTTGGTGTAAAACCGTCTCCGAGAAAAATGCTTGTGACGAACAGACAGACAGACAGTAAACCGATTTTAATAAGGTTTTGTGTAAAACAGGGCTGGGGAGAAGCAAACTCTTCATGAATGGAATTTTAATATTTCACTCGAATATCAATTATTGCCGTTAATTATGACGTAAGCATTTTATTTGCATGGATTTTTTTCGAATTTTTGGGTTGGGTAGTTTCCGAAAAAGAGATCTGTCTCACTTTAAGTGTGTACATTTTGACTCCTTACTAGCGCATTTTCTAACTCACGCCAAAACTAATATCAATTTCGGAAAGTACTAAGCGCGACCTTTCATTCGATACCCCACACGACTATAATCGGTGAAAAAATTTTTTAAATCCACTCCCCCCCCCCCCCCCCTTGCATGTATGGGGAGCCCCCTTAAAACTCTACTTAAATTTATGTCGCTTGCTGTATTCTTGGGATTACATATTTCCCAACTGTCCACCAAATTTCGTTCGGATTGGTTCAGCCGATTCGGAGAAAAGTGCGTGTGACAGACAGACAGACCCAAAAAAAGCAGTGTCCCCCAAGTGCGAGCTCCGGGGATCGAACCGATAAAGTCCAAGGGGAATGAAAACGGTGGATGGAAAGGCAGAAAAAAAACAAAAATGTGAATTCGCCCAGAAGCCTTTGTCCTACGCGGAGATACTGAAAAAGGTCAAAGCTGGCCCCGACCTAAAAGATCTAGGCGGAAATGTCAGCAAGATTGGAAGGATCCAGAAGGGTGACATATTTGAGCTGTAAAAATCCAGCTTGGGAAAAACTGATGACTTCCGAACTCAAGTTAAGAACTCACTTGGGGGGAACTTGAGAGTACGGACCCAAAAACATGTGGTCTACATACAGTGCAAAGTTCTCGATAAAGTGACATCCAAAGGAGAAATTTGCACTACCTTGAAGGAACAGTTCAAGTTGGAGGAACTTGGCGAAAAGTCCATTGTAAGTTTGCGGAAAGCCTATGGCAATACTCAAGCAGCCACATTGCGATTACCATTGGACACAGCGCAAAAGTTATTGGCTGCCGGGAAGGTTTGAATCGGATGGGGTATTTGCAGTCTGAGAGAGCAGATTTCTCTAAAGAGGTGCTTTAAGTGCCTCGCGTTTGGTCATTCCACAAAGGCATGCACCACCGCCATTGATCGGACCGATCGATGCAGAAGGTGTGGGGAGAAAGACCATATTGCTAAAGAGAACAATAACGACCCAAAATGCTTATTGCGCGAAGGAAGGGAGTGACGGGATTACCGGAATATTGCCGAATGTGCTAAATGCCCGAAATTTAGGAAGGCGCTGACTTCAATGAGAAATGAGGTTTATTCAAATAAACCAATCATTGCAGGGTCGCGCTACTCGAGCAGACTACCTACGAATCCGAGGTGGAAGTTGCCATCATTAGCGAACCATATAGAAACCGTCACGGTAGCGTATAGGCTACAGATTCGACTGGTGGAGCAGCGATATGGGCATGTGGTTGAAAGCCATACAATGTACCCATGCCATACAGTCAGACAGCCAGCGACTTTGTGTGGGCAAAAATAAACAGGGTCTATGTGTACAGCTGTTACGCCCCACCAAGTGTCCAAGTCGTAGTCCAAGGGTGATTGCTGGTGACTTCAATGCTTGGGCCCGTGAGTGGAGTAGAAGAGAGAAAAATGCAAGGGGCCGCAGCCTGTTCGACGCTTTTACACAGTTAGATAGATTTCTGCCCAACGAAGGTTATGTAAACACCTTTCAGAAAGGGGGATTGGCCAAAGTCGTAGATCTAACCTTTGTCAACCCTTCACTGAGACGTGATATGTCCTGGTGCGTGTCCCACAGCGATCACCAGGCAATCTTCTTTGGACTATGGGTGGATTTGCCGGCCAGAAGACCATCATTTCCGAAACCGAGAAAGATATCAGGCTGGTTTGCAAAAGCTCTAGATGAGCAGACCTTCATAGAAGTGTGGTTAAAACAACATAATAAAGCACTAAACTACTGGTGGAATATTGAACTGGCCAGCCTTCGTTCAGCCTGTTTCCTAGCGAGAAGAGCGGTTCATCATCGCAGATCACGAGCCCTTCACTCTTGTTAAAAATTATCCAGGGTTTATTCCCCCAGCAGGAGGAGGTCACCGACACATTCCAGCACCTCTAAATGTGACAACAATACCGCCAGTCACCAGAGACTACTGCTGGAGATCTGTGCTAGAATAGCAGACAACAAAATCCCAGGTCTGGATGGCGAGCCGAATAGGGTCCTTAAGCTTGTTGTGAAATCCATACTGGACATATTCGCTGAGTTGTTCGAGGCGTGCATGTCTGATGAAATATTTCCAGCGTCATGGAAGCGACAGAAGTTAGTACTACTGCCTAAGGCTGGTAAACCTCCAGTTGAGCCAACCTCCTACAGACCAATTTATCTTTTGGACACTCACCCAGTTTCTCACGGGGCACGGAGGATATCGCCAATACCTGCACAGGTTTAAATTGGAGAAATCACCCAACTGTCCAAACTGCGACGGAGTCCCAGAGGACCCACAGCATGTATTCTTCCACTGTCCGAGATTTGTGGAAGAAAGGAGGAATCTAGAGGAGACTCTAGCAGATATGCTGAAACCAGAAAATCTAGTCCCGAAAATGGTAGCACAACAAGGGAATTGGGATGCGGTCAACTTTATGATTGCATTTATCCAAAATAAACTGCGAAACGCAGAGAAGAGGAGAAAAGCGCGGTCACGTACGCCCCGTAAAGAAGAAATGTGATTAACCTAGAATGAACTGCCTCTGCCCCGTGATGTAATACCGTAGGTTGATTCCGCGGAGAAGGGAGGTTGGGTGGGGGTGGGTAAAAATCAGAGACACTAATGTGTCCAGGCCAGTGTCCTTTAAAGATTTCCACCTTCTCAAAAAAAATGACAGACAGACAGACAGTAAACCGATTTTAATACATTTTTCAACGATATTATTCTTCTTGTTCTCGGTGAATGTCTCCGTACGAGAATGTCCGGAGAACATGGAGGAGTTCAGTGGACCATGATATCTTTCCTCGGCTACGCTAACGACATGTGTTTTTCCCCCGCCCCGGTTTATGCATCTTAGCTAAATAGCTCTGCAGAAAGAGTTGGACTGAAGATAAACACCAACAAAACCAAGTTTTCAGTCTAACGGTCCATCGTACCCGCATCGAAAGCGTTGATCAATATATATATGAAGGAAGCGTGGTTTATGGCTACAGTGGCACCGAACTCTATCCTGCCCAAAGCTGTAACAAAGCTAGAGAGGGTTTCGCTGCCTTTTCTAAATCGGGAAAAGCAGTTATTTCAACACTGAAATTGTTCGGAGCAAGGGTTTTTTCTGTGTTGGTATATAAGAGTAGTAGATAAAAAGTAACCCCACTATTACCCGAATACCCGAGGGCTCTGAAAATGCTGCCCTAATAATATTATAAAAGAAAAATTCGGTCTGCGGGCAGGTTAGATATTGAAGAAGCGCGAGAATTGAATTACTCGCTACGCCAAGCAGTGGAATTTACTCTCCCAGAGTTGCCAACGAGTGAGTCACCCCAAAAACACTTGGCGCACAACAGTAGAAGAGAATTGGGGGCATCTCCGGAAATCGTGAAAGCAGGGAGCGGGACCAGAATTGCATTTCAAGTGACCGATAGCGCTAGCGTGTAATTGTAGCTGATGCTCTTTGCTCCACTAAGGCGTAAATGGCAACCACATGTATATCATGACCATTAACCAGGGCGAGATTTTGGGCTGCACATCAATGAAGGCGAAACAAAATGTATAGTGGTAACGTCAGCACCAAGAACCAACCAACCAACAACATCAAACCGCACTGGTCAAACGGGAAGAATAAAGACAGGAGACCACAACTTTGACACCGTTGATAATTTCTCCTATCTAGGGTCGAAAATCGCAACCGATAATAGCTACGACGATGAAATCCGCGCACGGTTGTTGACTGCCAACACAGCCTATTTCAGCTTAAAAAAACTGTTTCGCTCGAAACGTCTCACGATAGGGTGAAAACTCTTACTGTACAAGACAATGATTTTGCCAGTCCTCATGTATTCCTCGGAGACTTGGGTTCATAGCAGAAAAAATTGCGAACTCTTGGCCGCGTTCGAGAGAAGAATCCTCCGATGAATTTTTGGCCCCCTACATGAAGTTGGACGATTCCGTAGCCTACATAACGACGAAATCTATGAGCGATACTATGACTATAAGATTGTGAATAAAATCCGGCTGGATCCGGGTGGATAATGGTTATGGATGAAAATGATCCAGCCCGAAAAACTTAGAAGGGCAATATCTATGGTAGAAAAAGAAGACGAAGCAGACCTTGCCTGAAATGGAGTGATGGCGTAAGCCAAGTCGCCAAGCAGCATTTAGGGATATCGAATTGGTGGACCTCAGCGCAAAACCGGGATATCTGGAGTTCCCTATTAAGGCAGGCTTAGACCAGATACCGGTTGTTGCGCCGTTGACAATGAGTGTATTGTTTCAGGCTGGGTGGTCCGTGACATTGCACTGGATGCAATGGCGCACCGTAGGATCCAGACCATCAGATGTTTCACTGCCCAATGTTCAGCACGAGAAGAGGACATCTGAAGCAAGCAGTTGGAAGGAGCGCGTTTTCCAATTATCTGATGAAGATTAAAAACGAAAATTGAATTTTAATGTGCCCCAATTCATACATAACGAATAGAAAGGAAAACGGAAAGTGAGCAGTTTTCAACTACACGTAACACAATAACCCCTTGATTCCGGAGCACGGCATAGCTACCAATGCCAGATAAACAAACCGCGCAGTTAGCACTGTCTTGTATATCTAAGCGATCAGTGAATGTACATAACCAGTGAATGGAGGAGGGGCAAGAGTTATTCTCAGAAGTATTCAAACTAAGCGTTCTGAAAGATGCGTCGCGACGAGTCTGTTTCCACCTTTCCACCAAATTCGATGTGAATCGCTATAACCGTCTCCGAAAAAACACAAAACCTTAAAAAGATTGCAAACATCTTCCCAATTCAAGGAAATGAGTGGCTTTACTGCCAAAAATCCTTTTCTATTTTGGCATAGTGGAGAAAGCTTGCCGAATTTCAAGACTATCATAATATACCCAAGCTTTATCAAACATTGTATCTTCATTCTGCCCACACCAGGACGCATATCTTTTACTAGCTCAAAATATCGTTCGATGCTTTTCAATTGGTAGATGTAACCCCTTCCCCTTGTCAGATTTTATACAGTGGAACCAACATTTGCTTCTTGGTAGACGTGCGTGTGCGCTTGGTTGATATCACCACCTGTGATTAACTCAGACTTTCCACCAACTGCTTACTAAGTATCAGACAATAAACATAAAATTTTAATGCTCCATGGGAATAATGTCTACAGTCACCTACTATATCGCCAACTAAAACTATTATGTCACTAGCAACGAATTATGAACACAATGTGTCTAATAATGTTATCTCTTGTAATCAATCAACTATTTTAATGTATCTGCAGAAAATGGAATAATCGCTGGCGCGCTGCCGTCGATCCTTTAATTTATCAATTTGCAAACAGATTCACGTACACTCAACAGTTGTTCCTCTAGTATTCCGCCCAACATGGCATGGATTCAAACAATAAAAATAACTTTGAACACTAAGTTTCCGCTTAAGGGCTGCAAAATGCATCTGTAACGAGTGTTAAATATGTTACGACTCATATCTCAGACTATCCAACCGCCAGCACACTTGTCTATTAAACATAAACCCATCCAAGCCAGTCAAATACACATATGTGAACATAAAGATTGGCTCAATGTTGCCCCGAGTACGTTATTGACTATTGAAAAGATCCAATCGATGGGGCCACATTATGCCTCCATGCATGCACGACGACGCAAAGCGCCATATAAAATCAATCGTGCAAATGATTGAACTCGCTATCGTTAATTGTGATAACATTTCATTTCCATGCACCACGATGCACTCACACACGGCTTTGTGTGCTGTTTGTTTGATGTGTGTTTCAGGGAAAGCCCATCAACTGCAGTCAACTGTGATGTAAACCTCAACGTTCAATCATCGGCCGCACCAATTTGTCCCGGGAAATTTTATTGTTACAAACAGCCTACGGTATCTTGCTCAAATTATCACTGCAAGATCTGAATTAAAAGTTCTTTGAAAACAGATATCTGGAAAATAGTCTGTTGTTGGTCCTGATTATGCGATATAATAAGCGGCGCAACTAGACCTCTAGTGTAGTCTGCAACGCCCAATCCACAATGGACCACAGGACATCCGCCCGATCAGCCTACTCAGCACTTGTTAGATATCCTGAATTAGTAAGCGAACGAAGTTACAGTTCCTCAGCGGCTTTGATTCCCAACCCGGTACTACGCAAACTCCAATCTTAGAGGCTAACTTCCAGCACAAGAAATGCACTCCAGGCTTTAGTCCACCCATTCCCATCCACTCCACCATTATGTGCTTTAGCTCACAAATCTCATAAACTGCGTGTGCATGTTCAATTTGTGCAATTTGCATTCTATGCAGAGATCAGAGCGTTGATCACTTTCATATCAAGTGCAACATAATGCAATTCAGGCTCAGCTGTGATTCGGGAAGTTGTTCACGTCCAGCGCCATTGCGTGTGGCGCTGCGTTTTACTATTATGTGTTGCCCATTAAAATGTTTAATGTATGACTGACTGTCGCGTTTTAGCAGTTGCTCGGCTGATAACAAACAGGTGACTCTGATCAATCTTATATTAGATACTGCCCGGCATTATGCAGATATCACAGAAGTGCATTCAGTTTTTAATCTTTCGAAGTGAGTGCAGCACTTTCATGTTTCCTCTAAAGAAGTTCATTGAATTTTTTCAATCCATTTTGGAACAGTTGGGATGGTTATTCGTAGTATCATAATTCTTAGTAGGAACTATCGAAGTATTATTTCCAAAGCCATTGTAATCAATGAGAGATGCAACGCACGCACGATCGAGCAAGGTTAATTTCGAAGAGTTTTAGTTCCCGAAATCTACTAACCTAACGCCTACCACTTTGGAAACCTGGCGCCAGTTGAAGTTCATTTGAAAATTACAAGCACTTATGTACGTGATCAACAGGTACTCATATTATACATACATACACATGTCCATATTACATATGGGTTACAGCTCGCCGAACAACCTTCTTAGTTGCAACAGTTTGTAAAGAGACTTGCAGCAAGCCTAATATGGTAGTCATCCAAAAAATGACATATCTCTTACTTAGGAACCTATCCAAGAAAAGGATGCTGGACGTTTTTCCCATCTCATACCCCCAACCCGTTTAGAGAGAAATATCAAGTTTGGCGGAGCTAGAGAACACCTATCGAAAGTAGAGCACAAAAAAGGAAATAGTAGAAAAATAGCAATAGACCAGGAGTCCTAGTTCAACCAACAGCACCTTCTGAAACTAAAAATTATATCCACCTAGTAAACAGTGCAGTTTTCTGGCACTCGAGCAATGTACTAGCTTTGATTTTTCTAGGTCAAGTTTCAATTTCAGACCCATAAGGTCGCGACCTATTCTCCCAAGAACCTTACCAAGGGTTCTCCAGAGCAGCACCAGTCCCGACAGCAGCGGAGATAGCCCGCCGAAGGAGCGACACTTCAACAGCCTCATGATAGCACCGACTCTCAGCGAGGCCACTCGCCTTTCGCAGACGCCGTCAAGAGCGAGACCAATCTGCTACACCAAGGCAGGATCTACGCACGAGCTGCTACTAGTACCATACCACAGACAGCCTTGAAGTTTCGTTACTCAATTCACATCCACAAGCCAACAACAGTAAGGATAGGCACGACCTACAAGCAGCTACTTGGCTGATACTTCAAAATCCCCATTTCTCAGGGCGAAATGCCCCGTATTGCCAATCTCCGGTCTACCACCAAATCAACACCATCGGAAAGCCAGTCTTTCACGATCTCATCGCTTCACAGGCGAATGCCTCACCACAAGAAAAAAGATTTCAACTTCTTGCAAACGAGAACGCGGCGTCAATGGGCTCTCTCCAAATGGTACCCAAATAGAGCAGCGATTGGCATGCCACCGGGGACTATCGTCATCTCAACGGATTCGTTCGCCCCGACCGCTACCGCTGCCAATAATTCAGGATTTACTCCAAGACAGCCGCAGGAGTCTTGGAGTTTCTTCTAAGTCAGCGAACTCCAGCCAGCATTTCATAAAATGCCGGCACCCTTAAAGATATATCCAAAACTGCAGTCTCTACGCTTCTTAGTCTGTTATAATTTTTAGCCATCCCGCCCGGACTCCGTAATGCAACCTAGACGATGCAATGCACTCTCAGCCAATTACTCAGGAAGCTGCCATTCATCTCGGCAAACCACATCACCTACAACATTTCCAGCAGCTTTTCGAGGCACTCCATGCATTCATGCTTTAGCCGGTCTGTCCAGTTGGCCTAGGGGAAGTAATATTCCCCAGTGATCATATAAGCAAGGGAACTTTTAGACAACCACGACGAAAAACACAAGATATCCCGGATTCTCCAAACCTATAGGCCCTTCAGAGTTTAGACGTTCCTTCGGAATGCTCGATTGTCACCGTCGTAGCTGCACTACATATGCCTCCAAGCGCCATTTCACGAGCTTCTCAAAATTTGTACTACGTAGAAAGTCGCATTAAATTATCCACCTGCTGCTTTTGAGCACTACAAGTAGAGCTTCCTCACGCACAGACGCAACCAACGTCGCTATTTGCGTGTCACTTAATCCACAATAAGCCGATGAAATGTGAGAAGACGGTGGAGAATGTGAGCGATTCTTCATCGCCATTTTCGAAGATCACAAACCTCACCTCCTAGCCATTCCACGATTTAAACTCCAATAGCTTACTATTTGCATTTCTACAGCGCACTGAAGCCACACCTCTCAGTTTCGTCCAGTAGTCAAGCTTTGCCTGCGGAATCAGCTATTAAGTTAATTACCGCGGGCAAGGTAAGAGTAGGTTGGGTCGTGTGCAGGCTCAGGGAGCAAATATCTCTAAAGAGATGCTTCAGATGCCTCGATTTCGGCCATTTTGCGGCGGCATGCACTAACCAGCTTGATAGGGCCACCTCATCAAAGATTGCACCGAAGATCCACGGTGTATGCTATGTAGTGGGAAAGAGGGCGTGGACGGCCGGCATGTTGCGGGAAGCAGCAGATATCCGGTATATAGGAGGGAGCTGAACCGCACAGGCAAATGAGATTGATACAAATCAATCTCAATCACTGTGAGGCAGCTCAGGACCTGCTCTCGCAAACCATTCGAGAGTCGAATGTCGATGTCGCGGTTATTTGCGAGCGGTACAGAAACTACGGCGGTGCGACTGGGGCAGTGGATGCGTCTGGCAATGCCGCAATCTGGGCGTGCGGAAGACAGGCCATTCAGGAAGTCATGGCCCCCCCGGCAGCCGGTTTTATAAGGGCGAAGGTCAAAGGTGTCCATATTTACAGTTGCTACGCTCCTCCTAGTGCAACCTTAGCACAATATGAGGAGATGTTAGACAGTCTGGTGTTGGACGCTAGAGACCGCAGCCCTAAAATCATTGCGGGCGATTTCAACGCGTGGGCCCTGGAGTGGGGAAGCCGATCGACGAACACCAGAGGTCTAATTCTGTTGGAGTCATTTGCGGAGCTGGACATCGTGCTGGCCAACGTTAGATGCGTGCCCACCTTTCAGGGAAGAGGGTCGGGTTCGATTGTTGACCTGACATTTGTTAGCACTTCACTGATGAGGGAGATGGCTTGGCAAGTGAGTGAGCACTACACCCACAGTGACCACCAGGCCATCTTCCTCCGCATTGGGAACCGGGGAAGCAGTCAACGACGCTCTGGAGGTGGAAAGGCTAAGGCGGTTGGCTGATCTATCGGAACTTTCGACGAGGAGACATTCCTGGCCGCATTGGAAGGAGCCCATGATCCGGATGAAACAGCGGTGGAAAGGCTCACACAGCTGTCTCAGCGTGCGACGCTACGATGCCACGACGACGTTTGCACCACGGCAAGAGGCCAAACTACTGGTGGAACACGGAGATCGCTGCCTTGAGATCCTCTTGTCTCCGAGCGAGGAGACTTTCCCACAGGACAAGGGGAAGGCCGGAACACCAGGAGCGTGAGGAGGAATACAGGGATCTGCGAAGCAACCTTAAGAAGGCCATTCGGAAAAGCAAGCGGGAATGCTACCAGAAGCTCTGCATGGAGGCTAATACGAATCCGTGGAGTACAGCCTACCAAGTTGTAATGAAGAAGATCCGCGGGCGAAAATCACCTCAGGTGACATGCCCACGGCTCTTGTTGCAAATAATTACAACTCTTTTCCCGCAGCAGGAGCAGCACGAAAGAGAACCCCAACTGGCAGCTAAGCAGGACGTCTTCTCGATCCCTGATGTTACCGAAGAGGAACTTTGGGAAATTTGCAGACGTATTGGAGACAGCAAGGCTCCGGGATTGGACAGAATTCTGAACGGGGCTCTGAAGGTGGCGGTCAAGGCCAGACCAAGGTGGTTCGCAAGCACATTCGAATCGTGCATGGCGGAAGGAGTGTTTCCCGCCCAGTGGAAGAGGCAGAAGCTGGTGTTGCTACCGAAGCCCAGAAAACCACCCGGCGTGACCTCTTCATATCACCCTATTTGTCTCTTAGACACCATGGGGAAGATGTTGGAGAGGGTGATATACAACAGGCTGCTCCCATTCACCGAGCTTGCGGGTGGTCTTTCAGAGCGGCAATATGGGTTTCGGCGAGCCCGTTCTACGGTCGATGCAGTAGCAAAGGTCGTGGTATTGGCTCGAAATGCAATGGCCATGGGCAAATGCTGTGCTCTGGTGACGCTGGACGTCAAAAATGCTTTTAACTCAGCCAACTGGGGCTGGATTAAGGGTGCTTTGGTCAAACTAGGTGTTCTTAGCTACTTGGCTCGGCTCATCGAGAGTTACTTTTCGGACAGACTTCTCTGGTACGAGACGGGCGACGGGCCGAAGGAGTACATTGTGACAGCAGGTGTGCCTCAAGGTTCTGTATTGGGACCATTGCTGTGGAACATAATGTACGACGGAGTGCTTGGCCTTCGCGTGCCGGAGGAGACAACGCTGAATGGTTTTGCGGACGACTTGGCGGTAGTTGCAATTGCAAAGCATCTCGAGGACGTGGAGCTTTATGCAAATGACCATCAAGTCATGGTTACGAATGGCCAAGCTGGACCTGGCGGACGAAAAGACGGAGGCGGTCCTCATTACCAACCGTAGGAAGAACAACACGGTTACCATCCAGGTTGGTAATCGTGAGGTCGTCTCAAAATCGGTTGTCAAATACCTGGGGGTGATGATCGATACCAAGCTAAGTTTCAAGGGACATTTGGATTATGCGCGAGAGAAGGCAGCAAATGCCAGCTCATCCCTTGCAAGGATGATGCCTAACGTGGGAGGGCCGAAGTATAGTCGCAGGCTACTCATCGCGGGAGTGGTGAGGTCGATCCTGGGATACGCGGCCCCTGTCTGGGCGGGAGCGTTGAACCACGCAGTCAACCGGAGGAAGATATGTTCGGCATACCGGCCAATTGCGCTAAGGGTGTGCAGCGCATTTAGGACGGCGTCGACGGAGGCAGTGTGTGTTATCGCAGGAATGATCCCTATAGATCTTCTAGCGAGCAAGGCACACTGGCTCTACGAAAAACGGAAGGCAAATCCAACCTAGGTGAATGATGATTTCCGAAAAGCCATCAGGAGAGAGTTGTGTGCCAAGTGGCAACAACGATGGGATAACTCCGACAAGGGCAGGTGAACCCATACATTGATCCCGTGTATCGAGAAATGGGTCAACCGAAAGCACGGAGAATTGAATTACCACCTGACACAGTTCCTTACGGGACACGGTGGCTATAGGAAGTACTTGCATCGCTTCGAGTTGGACGAGTCTCCCAACTGTCCTGAATGCGGTGATACACTCGAGGACCCGGAGCACGTTATGTTCCATTGTCCCAGATTTCTGCAGCAGAAAAGGAGGTTGAACAGCATCTTAGGGGCGGACATCGAGCCTTCCAACCTGGTGGAAGAGATGTTGAAGTCAGAGGAAAACTGGATGGCGGTAAATGAGGCAGTAGCCGTGGTCCAGACAAAACTCCTGGAGTTAGATCGAGCTCGGAAGGCGGCGCGACAGAGACGTGACATGGACGAGCTGGTATAGCGAACCAGAGCCTCCCCCGCGAAGTAATACTTCACGGTGGTCCCGCGGGGAGCGGCGGAAGAGTGGAGGTGGTTTTAGTGGGTGTGAATCGCACACACTGCTGCAACCTGCCGCAGCAGCGTCTTTCTAAGATTTCCACCTCCATCCATATAAAAAAAAAAGTAGTCAAGCTTTCGATACTGAATACCAACTGTTACACCTCAGCAGTCTTGCTAAAGCCAGGCACCGGTTATATGCAAGGTAGTATAGGTCCCAGGGTGAAACTTGGATTGGTACCCACGAAGGAGGATAAAGCCTGGGAAACGCCTGCTGAACCAACACCAATAGCTCTATTACCAAACTTACCTCTACGTGGTGATTCTTAATGAAAATCTGCAGATTGAGAAGGATGAAAGCGAGTCTCCCGGGCCTAAAAATCGAACAAATTGTACCAATTTCCTAGGGTTGACATTCCTACACGGAAAACCGAAGTTACGAAGCCATGGAGGGAACCTCGGACTGAATTGACAACGATTGAATTGAGGATTTGCGTATTTTCTCAAAGAACGTGAGCTGCTTGTAAAGAGCGAATGTTGCTCAGCAGCTAAAAGATACTCTGTTCTAATATAAGGCTGGAAGAAATCGTGTAGGCACTTTTTTTATCTACCCCAACCAAGCTGACGTTTCAAAAAGAGCTGGAACGCATACTCGACAGCGGGTGATTTTCCCTTGCACTAGAAAGTAAGTAAGTAAGACTCGTATTGATAAACAGCAAAGGCGACCTCGAGGGACCGCCAATATATCGTCCTCACAATATGTTGAACACAGGGGGGAAACTGGCTGAGAAGCCCACCAAGCGAAAATACTGACGCAATTCGTGCTGCAGGAGACTTCTCACCAAATAATATGATTTAGATGCAATTGAGGGTATGGTTCAAGCAGTCAGACTGGGTGGTCAGCACTGTCAACGGGTAGTGCTCTTTGTGACGCTGGATGTAATAAACGTCTTCAATGCTGCAGCATGAGGCAAAATGATCATTGCGCTGGAAAATTGTTCCCATGTTCAAGACTACCTTTCGCAAATATTGAGTCACTATTTAAAGAACCGTGTCCTGTTCTTCGAAATTATTGAAGGATAAGATGTCGGTGCAGCTCAAGGATCTACTTTTGCTCCGCATTTTGGAAAGCCTCAAGCAATAGCCTGCTACGATGCGGGAGGCGAACCGTATCTGGTCGTACACATGGATGATGTTGTGGCACCGGTCGCGCACACTAAGAAAGAAAGCTCTGGAGAAAACGGAAGTGGTCGTCCTGACCAAAGAAAGGGCGAAGGACAACATGCCGTATATGCGGTCAGTTAGTTCATCAAGTCAAGACTTGCAAAGAAAAAGATAATTGCATTCTCAATAAGGATCCTGGCGCGTCTATTGGGAGCTACACACACTACGAGTTCAGGCCGGTATGAAATCTTCAAAGCAGAACTAAAAAGGGCATAATCTGCGTACTATAAATTAACATTCACCAGAGTGCAACGTTGACGAGTTGCTAGCGCAGTTCGCAGCGGAGGTGAAAGCCAATCTAGTGCTATTCAACGAGCAATACCCATAATCCAGTTTCGTGGCTCGCTGTCATCTGGATTCGGGACGACATTCGACTTCACATTCTTGCTCTCAGCCAAGGGAATGGCTTTGTCTGGATTTGATATTTAGGGATAACGTTTTTCAGCGTTTACCTATGACTAAGTAAGTAAGACTATGCCGGCATTCCGGCGCAGACACAATGTTCTGATTGACACCGATTTCGGTACCGAAGGACGAATCCTGGTAGGGGGTGAATTCATTGGTGAGGCACTTGAATTGGGTATGCCCCACCTAGATTCCAAGGGAAACGAAGAACGTTACTCGTAGTTTTAAATACCGAATCCATACTAACGTTCCAGCACCCAGGCTGCGAAGAAAGCATTCCGAACGTAACTTCTACAACGGAATCAACGCCAGTGGATGGTTTCTACAAGCCTTCTCGGCAAGTGACTACCAATACATTGGGTTCGAAGTGGCTAACGAATTAGACCTGCATCGAGAGTGAACTTCGTCGAAGTCCTTGGAACAGGCAAAGTCGCGCTGGGCACTTCGGAGGTGGTGACGCTACAGCTGAAACTGTCGTAAATTCAGTGATGAATCTGATAGCCGCAGTCCGTGAAGCTTCCATGCTCCGAAAGAGCCCCAGCCGTGACAAGCCTTGTATGTACAGGTAGACGCGGAAACTAAGAACCCACGGAAGGAGTGCCATAAACTCTGCTGTTCGGCACAACGCTTACATGGTCTTGCGGACGACGTTGCAGCACTTGTTGCCGGGTTCACTGTTCTTCTTCTTTTTCTTCATCCTTTGTCCTGTTCACAAACGGGGTCGGCTCGTCGTGATCGGTTTCGTCATTTCATGCTACCAAATGCCTTATCTGTATGCAATCGCGAGGCTTTTAAATCCCCATACAGCGTATCAAGACACCATTGTTTCGGGCAACCTTTTGGTCGCTTACTATAGACTTCGATATTCAGACAAACGAACCGCATTATGCGCGCATTATTCCCTAGGCATCCTGTACGGGTTAATGGCAACGATGCGGAAGGCGTTGTGGACTTACACGCTTTTCACGGTAAAAAAATCGAAAAAAAAACAGTTCTCGCTATGAAAAATAGGAATGCGACAAGTCCAACTCCCCGGGCCTGCTCGGGGGGTTCAACACTTGCCTGAAAGTGGGCATTTTTCCTTCTCACTGAAAGGCGACGAGGCTTGCACTGATCAGCAAAATGACAGGAGTCCCTGCGCTACCGTCTGCATATCGACTGTTGTTTATACATGACACGCCCGGGAAAGTGTTCATCAGGGATAGACTCGCTGAAGCGCTGAGGCACACAGCTGCCGGCCTCGACGGATAAAGCTCCTCACAACGCTTCATATCAGAAATGCTTTCAATTTCGTAAAATGACAGATATGCCAGGCATATTATAAAATTCATGCCGGGCGGTCTCTTGTGGATATTGAAGAATTATCTGAGAAGCCGCTCCTTGCACTAGGGAGCCAGAGGAGGATGGAGATCAAGTAGGGGTAGCACATGTATCCGGACCACACTGGACATGCCAGAAGAGTCACGCCAAGTTGGCTATGCAGATAAAGTTGGCACGGCTGCTGTCATCTTAACCAAAAAGAGAATCCCGAACCCGTGACGCTTTTCGATCGGCGAGTGGAATATAGAGTAGAAACCAGTTGCTAAATGCTATGGTCCAATTCTCCATTTCTCAACTTCTTCGAGCAAATCAAAGAAGCAGTGGACAAGCTGGAGTTTCAGCCTTAAGTCGGCTAATGGCGAATGCAGCGGGCCATATATCTATCAGGAGACGTCTTCTTATAGGAACAGGGCAGCCTGTTCTCCTCTACTATGCGGAGGTATGGGCGGATGCTCTTGGCAAATAGATATATCGTAAGCGTCTTGCCAAGAGCAGAGACGAGGACCTTTGCGAGGGATATCTCCCTATCGCACTGTCTCAGAACCAGCCGTGATGTGTTCGCGGAAGTAATCCCCCTTGCTTAGGAACATAAACCCATCTACAGCTGCAAACGCAAAGAGTTAAAAGAGATAGTTGCCCATGGAGAACGCTTACTAATAGACTGGCAACTTTCTTTGCAGAATAAGTCAAAACGCAGATGGGCTGTGCGGCTCACCGGCAATTTAAATCCGTGAAGGTTTTCAGTCTTATCCGCCCAAGGTTGGGAAGGCACCACCTCACAAGACCGAAGTAATGTATCAAACTGTTCTAGGCTAGGTCACTGATAAATGAAAGGTGTTTAATTGGAACACCAAAAAATAGGAGAGGTTTCTTTCAGTCCTCCCAATTTACGTTGACGAAATCATCGCCTTGTCGAAGCCGGCAGTGAAGTATCCCGTCATCATATTACACACGAAGATGAGATTCTTGAAGCAGAATTGGAACACTGCAAGCAAGACACTGTAGACACAACCTAGTGGAAGGCCCGAAAGATCCCCTGTGCAGAAGTCCATCCTCCTATTCGAAATAAGGACTGTAGTGCAAATACAACTATCTGTATACGGAAACAGGGAGGAAACTAAGGAAACTAGGGCCTTTGAGAAGAAAGCCCTCCCCTTTCAGTGTACGGAATCAAATCAATTAATAAATTAACTGCGCAATTCATGACAACCGCTCGGTCATGGTTCAATCGAGGGCACGTGAGGTCGATTATTACAAAAATCGTCAAATCACTATCGCCTCACTGCATTTACTGCAAGACTGTGATCCATGAATCCTACCAAACCTGTTTATTTTGCAGAGCAGAACCTTAACACTCAAGACATCCTTAAAGTCAAAAAGAGGGCAATGGATAGGAGAGACGGCAGGGTAGCTGATGCTCTTTGAACTTCGAGATGTGCGGTCCTACACTGAATAGGCCTGACCTGCGGTAATGATTCAAACAGTTCCGGGTTAATACCTTGCACGTTTAGGCGGTATGTTACCTGAGACAGGCGTCCGGCATTTCACCTCCCTATCCAAAACTCCCACGATGGAACCTGCAGGCATGTAACTGAATATTAGAGGTGTATCCACGAACATTTCTCTCAGGGAATTATCCCCGTCCCAAAAGTGCACAATAACCTGTTGCAAAGTTTTTGGCCCCAGTCACTGGTCCCTTGCGATCTCAAGTCTGATCACTTTCCTCGAATACGAAAACGTGACACTTTCGCAAGGATGAAGTTAATGGAAAATTGGCCAACAATGGAGTAGAAACCTTATGAACGGACATAATAATGGGTGTGGTGGTATCCGTGGAAAAACAGTTTCTTAATGAATAAAATATCCTTGATTTAGATCATATCCTTGACCTATTCGTTTTTTTTCTAAGTTTTTGCTAACGTAATTTCTTCAACTGCAAAACGTCGGTTATAAGATAATAAAACTGAGTCTTAATCTCTAAATATTAACGAAAAATAAAAAGAAAAAGGACTTTTTTTGGCAGGCGTAGGAAGCCGACAATAGTAACGAGTACCAAATATAACGAAATATTTTCGACTTCGACTGCCATGTACCCACCTCCTTATACTTGTATACTAGACAATAACTTTGCAGTAACAAAAACTCACCTTCCAATGCATTTCCTTTGCTGAAACATAACACCGGTACCGCAGGATCTTGAACATTCCGACCATTTACTCCAAGGACCCCAGTGCGGAAATTTTCTGATTCGAGGTCTCTTAATTGGTTTCGTCATTGTTAAATTCGCTTTAATCGTATCAGTTATTGCGGTTGTTGCAACAACAGGACTCGCGGTTTCAGCGTCATGCATGTCAGTTCGGTTGGCCTCAACAACAGGATTAATTGTGGTGCGCGTTTGTGCAATATCCTTCGTGGTGCTTGTAATTGTAGGTTTCGTTTTTGTAACACTTTGAATGAAAGGAGTCGTTGGTGCAGCTTCCGTGACAACTTTATTAGTTTTGTAGCCAACATCCGGCGAGGTTACGTCAATTGTTGCAGTTGTGGGAATTGTTTGAGTATCGAGTTCAGGGTAAACATCGTTTGAAAGGGGTTGATTGCGATTCGGTTGTGTTGAATGATTACTTGGTGTCGATTTATTCAGGATATCGTGTATCACATTAGCCGACTGAAGTGGTCTCTCCAGCGGAAGGGTGTGATTTGTAGAGCTACTTGTGACTGTTGTGTTGTTAGTACTGTTGGTGTTCGTTTCGTTTTTCGGTTTTATTGTTCGCCAGAAAAATGTTTTTTTGGGTGTGCTATTTTGAAATTTATATCCAGCCTTTTTCTCTAGCCATTCTCTATGAATCTGAAAGGAAAAAGATGATAGGTCATTTAGATGAATGTAGACTCGAAATGACAGACAGTTGTTCTTTATAAATGTAAGATTCTTTGGTATGCCTTCTCGACATCAATCATAGGTTCTCCATTAACAACCCAATAAAACTCTATCTTACTCAATTAAAACGATAAAGTAAACTGAGGTGCAGCAACTACCTTAATTCCACCAAAGTAGATAAAAATTTAACACTTTTACTATCTTGAGCTTATCGAAGTAGTCTCCAGAGCCCAAAAAAGAAGGCGAAAAAGGAGAAAAAGAAACAACGGACTCCGTCGCCAGAGACACATCTGACCAAAAACAAGGACGCTCCTAACCAAAAGCCAGGAGCGGAAAAAACGAGAAACGAAGAAGGACTAGACCGTCGGCTCTGCTCATTAAGCCGACGGAAGGCAAGACATTTGCGGAAGTCCTTAGTAAAATCCGCTACAGGATGAAACCCGAGGAGAACGAGGCAGAGGTGTCTTCGATACGGAAAACGAGGAGTGGTGGAGTTCTCGTCGAACTGGGCCCAAAGACGACCAACAAGAGCACGTTCTGCGAAGCGGTCAAGGGGCTATTGGGGGAGAAGGCTCTTGTTTCCAGCCTAGAACCCATGTGCTCTCTAGAAATACGGGATCTACCCCACCTCACAGAAAAGATCGAAGTAGAGGAAAGCGAGAGTTGTGTTCTCTGCAGGGATCGTGATGCGTCTGGTGAAAGCGTCGCATACACTGCGGGCTCGGGACGGTCTCCGATCTTCAGGGCAGAATTGGAGAGAGCTAGGGTGCGAATGCCATGATCCGCATTTTGCAAATTAACATGCACCGGAGTGCAACCGCTCACCAGTTGCTAGCACAGTTCGCTGCGGATGTAAATGCTGATCTAGTGCTGATTAGCGAGCAATACCGAAACAAGGACTCGTCCTCATGGTATCTCGACTTATTGAGCACCGCTGCCATCTGGGTTCGGGACAACGTTCGACTTCGTGTTCTCGGCGAAGGCAGGGGGGACGGGTTTGTCTGGATCCGGTGTTTAGGGATAACGTTTTTTAGCGTTTACCTGACGCCGAATGAGACAATGCCGGACTTTCGGCGCTGGCTTGAGGCTCTGGAGGACGCCGTTTCTAGCACGGGGGGACGAATCCTGGTGATTTTAATGCCAGAACTCATGAATGGGGCATACCTCAGTCAGACTCCAGAGGGAAACGGATTCTGGAAATGGCGGCGAGAACCGGGCTCGTAGTTTTAAACACCGGATCCTTGCCAACATTTCGGCGCCCAGGTTGTGAAGCAAGCATTCCTGACATCACTTTTGCGTCGGAATTTCTGGCATCATCGGTGGACGGGTGGCGAGTCCTAGAAGACTTCTCGGCAAGTGATCATCAGTACATTGCGTTCGGAGTGTTTGACGCCACTTGCCGGCGAGCACCAACACGACGTTCCCCCTGTGTGTGGAATGTCGCGAGGGTGAACATCCGAAAGTTCGTCGAAGCTCTTGGAGTAGGTAGGGCCGCGCTAGGGGGCACTCCGGGGGGTGGTAGTGTCGTAGCTGACACCGTCGTAAATTCATTAATGAATCTGATAACGACGGCGTGTGGGGCTTCCATGCCCCGGAGAGGCCCCAGTCGCGAAAAGCCTTCTATGTACTGGTGGACGGCAGAAATTGCCAACCTACGGAACGAGTGTCATAGGTCAGCAAAAAGGAGACTCCGCAGCGCTATAAATATAAGTAAAGCTCGCGGCTGGTAGAATCTTGTTAATGAGGTGAATGAGGACCCTTGGGGACTTGGCTACAAGCTTGTCACTCGGAAAATCGGGGCTCTGCGGAAGCCCTGCATACTGAGCACCGACCTTTTCACAATGAGAGCGTTCGAAGAAGCGGTTCTCACTATGAAAAACAGGAAGGTGCCAGGACCTGTTGGCATCCCCGCGAAAGTTTACAAACTGGTGTTCACCAACGGCCAGCATTGCTGCTTCCTTGTTGCTGGAAAGTGGCCAGACTCGCGTTGATCAGCAAGGGTAAAGGAGCTCCCGTCTGCATACCGACCGCTGTGTATGCTTGACACGGCCGGAAAAGTGCTCGAGAAGCTCATCAGGGGTAAACTCACTGAAGCGGTTCGTGCTGCCGGGTACTTATCCCCAAGGCAGTTCGGGTTTAGAACAGGGAAATCTACAGTGGATGCTGTTATGGAGGTCGTAGATTCGTTTAATCGAGCCGGGGCACACACCCGCCGATCTCGACGGATAGTGCTCCTCATAACACTTAATGTCAGAAATGCCTTCAATTCGGTAAGATGGACAGATATGCTAGGCACACTAAAGAACTCCTTTCACGTGCCAAGCGATCTCTTGCGGATATTGAGGGATTATCTGAAAGACCGCTCCCTGCTCTATGAGACGCTAGAGGGCCAGAGGAGGATGGAAATCACGTCGGAAGTAGCACAGGGATCCATCCTAGGGCCGGACCTCTGGAACGCTTCTTATGATAGTCTGCTAAGACTCGATATGCCCGAAGAATCGTGCCTGGTCGGTTATGCAGACGACGTTGCGGCACTTGTTGCCGGACGCACTGTTGAACAGACGCAAAGCAGACTTGGCATATTGATGCGACGGGTAAGCGGATGGATGACTGCTCACGGTTTCAACCTTGCGCTGGAAAAAAACCGAAGTAGTCATCTTGACCAGAAGGAGAATTCCGACCCTGCGTCCCATATCGATCGGCGAGTTGACTATAGAGTCAAAATCAGCGATTAAATACCTTGGTTTAATGCTCGACTCGAAGATGAGCTTCTTCGAGCAAATCAAAGCAGCAGCGGACAGGGCTGCAGCTGGAGTCGCGGCCTTGAGTCGGCTAATGGCGAATGTCGGGGGCACTATATTAACTAGAAGACGTCTCCTCATGGGAGCAACGCAGTCCGTTCTTCTCTATGGTGCGGAGGTATGGGCTGATACCCTTGACAAGGAGGTGCATCGTAAACGCCTCGCTCAAGTGCAGGGGCGGGGAGCTTTGCGAGTGGCGTCTACTTATCGCACCGTCTCCGAATCGGCTGTGATGGTGATTGCGGGAGTGATCCCCGTTGCCCTCCTTGCCAAGGAGCGCAAAGCTATCTATCGCCGTAAGGGCGAGAACTTAAGAGAAGTGGTTGCCCGTGAAGAACGTTAACGCACCCTTAGCGAGTGCCAACTTTCTTGGCAAAATGAGCCAAGAGGCAAGTGGACTGCGCGGCTCATCGACAAATTAGACCCATGGTTGAACAGAAAGCACGGTGAGATTGATTACTTCCTTACCCAACTTCTAAGTGGGCATGAAGGTTTTCAGTTTTACCTGCACATGATTGGGAAGGCGCGATCTCCTGATTGTGTGTTTTGCAATCGAGTGGCGGATGACGCTGAACACACCTTTTTCTCTTGCGAGAGGTGGGACGGCATCCGCCAGCACCTTTATGCAGACGCAGGGGAGCTCTCTCCAGACAACATTGTCAGAGAGATGCTGAAGAGCGCTGGCAGCTGGAATCGTATTGCGCATTGTGTTCGGGCTCTTCTTACTACAAAGAAGATTGAACTCGACCGGCGGAGGGATCGGACGGTAAGGGGTTCCCTGAACTAACAACAACTCCCTTCCTCCCCTCCCTTCCCGTTGGTGAAAGGAATTCCCTGACTTGAAGGCTCCCAAAGCCGGGAGAGCGGGAGGGCTAGCCCGAAGTAATGTGTCAAACGGTTCCAGGCTAGTTCTCTGATGACAGGGAGGTGTTTAGTTGGTAGTCCGCCAGCGTGCTGTTGCGGGAGTCCAACATTCTGTGCGTAAACGCATTCACCTACACTACTCCCAACAAAAAAAACATTAGATTCCTTATAAATGTAAGATTCTTTGGTATGCCTTCTCGACCTCAGTCATAGGTTCTTCATTAACACCCCAATAAAAGTCTATCTTACTCAATTAAAACGATAAAGTAAACTGAGGTGCAGCAACTACTTTAATTCCATCAAAGTAGATAAAAATTTAACACTTTTACTAACTTGAGCCAGCATAAGACACAAGTCGATGTTCGCAGCTTCGCCAGCTATTGTAAAAGTCAAACAAAGAATTGTTTATTGGTTGGCAAATATTGACAGCAAACAATCACCTTTTTTCACGGATGGACAAACTTAATGGGCCATTTACCAAGACGTGATGTCTAAGTTCACTCGAAGGTACATTCAGCCTAACCACTTACAGTGTGTTTGTCACTGCTCAATTGGCCCATAATCGAACAGATGAAACGTGCTCGTGTCCGGGACAGCTCAATAACTCAAAACTATACCTCATCGACCTATATTTGCAACAAAATATAGATAAAGTAAATGCTTTTCTCAATTCATGAGAAACGGAAGTATCTATGTTAACTATCCAAATCCGAACGGTACAAACATCCCATTTCGATATCTTTCCCACCATTGTCCATTGGCAAAATCCGTCCATAATTTATGCAAATGAGTCAAGGACGCTCTTTTTTCTTTGTGTAACTTTTCGCTAAATTAACGTTTTCCCGAATTTGTATCTGCAATGCATACTAAACAGTTACAGATACTTTCCGTATCTAAGACTGAGTCACATCCCACCGTTGCTGTGTTCGATGAAACGGTCTATTTCTCAGATGATCCATGATCAAATTCAAAATCGATGGAGCCGTCGAACGCCAAACTATGTTTGGGACGATTGGATTTTTGTGACGAGGTTGTAATGGGAATTGGGTCACTGGGTCAATTACATATGTGTAAGTGTAAGGCAAGTATCTATGTAGCAAGATTGGTGCGTAACGAAAACGGTTGTACGGACTGACGACTTTACTAACTAATTTTGAATTTTTCCAGATATAACATTAATAATAATCAAGACAATGTCCAACAAGGGTGATTAGTTTGATTTACGATTGAGCCATTTAGGTAATTATTGGGAGACGTTAAAAGAATCCAAGATAAATTGCGTATATTAATTTCTTTATGAGCCAATGCATCTATGTACGTTTCAATCAATAAACAGACCCAATCATTGAGACCACCGATTTCCGTATTATTATCATTGCTGAAATAAAAATCTGCCATAAGATCGATAGCCTCAAAGTTGGGTAGGTTAAGAAGTCAAGGGACTGGGGTCTGCCCTTGAAATATGTATTCAAAGATCGTGCGACTTATGATGTTCGCAAGCCATTTTTGAACCTGAGAAACGAATCCACCCCTAACTTCTCGCTGTCACGCACGAGGCGTGAATTTTGAAGGGTTCACCGTATTAATGGTCCTTCACGGAAAACTCTGTGGAAGACATGTTCTTCATTTCAGGGAAAGCGTTCATGTAATGGCGCGGTAAAGAAGAAGGGACTACATGCCAAATCTTGCCTGTCAGAACCGTGTCTTCCGCCTCTACCAGGAAAAGGGAAAAAAGAAACTTGACGATCCAGGGGGTTAAACCTGTATACCTGTCATGTAGGCATAATTTCATGGTCCTCTTCGGACACGGATTGATTTGGAGACCACACTCAATGCCTCCCATGACTGGTAGAATTCTACTGTTTTGCAGTGGGTGCAGGTTCAGCATTCATAGCAGTGGATGCGAGACCTGTCCAACAGTTGTACAGCGCGACTCAACGCTTCAACCCACAGGGGGCTCTGAACTCGATATGGGCTCTACGGAAAGAGAAATTCATTCAAGCTGCCATACCCGGTCAGGAAGAAACCCATCTCAAGCGCAAAGTTTCCGACACAATTCCCTCTGGCAGACACACTTTTATCGTACTCATATGTGACCCGATCTTTCCTACTTTCGTTCCATCTAAACTGCCACTTAGATGTCACACTCCCGTTGAACAACTTCTTGACCGGTCTTAACCCGCCCACTTCCATTTGATCGGCACTAACTGAAACGGCTCGCGGGAAGCGTACGCCCCTCCTGATGCTGTAGGCCGAGGCACGACGGACTACCTCTAGATCAAGAGGAGGAACATCTAACAAGACCTGCATGGAGTCAATCGAAACCGTGCGACATACAAAACGATGCACTGTCAACGCCACTCGCTGACAAGCATAGAGCAGCTTCCTGCCCTGCCCTGTCATCGCAATTTCATACAAAACAGGGGATCTAAACATACACACCATTTCGGACCAACGCATACTTTCCGTGATTGTGACTAGGTATGTGACTTACTGGCGGTTTCTAAAATGGAGTAGCCTTGGGGAGATCGTCCGCGTAGGCAACATATTAAACCACCGAATTGAGCTCACCCAACAGCTCATCTATCATAAGACTTCATATAAATGGACCTGCGATTGATCCCTGCGGGCACCCGCCCTTCACACTCACCCACACATGTTCGTTGACACCTTGGACGAACGCTTTCCTGCCACGGTAGTAGCTCTTCCACAGAGCTAGCTCCTGGCAGTTCCAACCGCGAAGTTTCGACAACACAGACGATCAACTTAGATAATCAAATCTTCAAAGATTCCAAGATTGTATTTGTAATAACAGCAGGCAACAAAGTTTTCCACATACATTAAAGCGTCGTCGGTGGAATTGCCAGTACGTAAACAACAGTGCCTGTCAGGCACCTAATGGAATGTTTTCACTTCCGGTCACTGAACCATAATACTCTCCAGGGTCGGGAGAAGAGACATAGACCCCAAGGATTACTAATACCCTTCTCTGCCGACTTCACCCTGACAGTCTTCCAGAATGCAGGCAAAATAAGCTTCTCATAAACAAAACTCAAATAGACACTGGACATCAGATGGGATGGACCGCTAGATGGTTCTGCACACTCGCCAATCATCTCAGCCCAGCCAGGCAATTTCCGAGATCTAAGCCACGCCCTGCTCTTCTCGATCTATCAACACCTCGGACAAGGAATTCTTCCCTCCTGTCAGCACAACCGTCGGGAGAATCGAAGGCTCAAATTTCAGAAATAATTCACCCAGCACACACAAAAGCTCCCTGTTCACCTTGATGTCGGCAATGTCATGATTTCATCTCCCTTTACATATCCGATAGACCCTTCACTAAGGGTCATCGCCATGCTCGCCGATGAAACGCCTCCAGTCTTCTTCTTTCGACTACCTCAACAACGCTCTATACGACGAAACACCTCGCCTATAGGTGAGCCTAAACTGGTCAACATCAACATCAGAATTAACAACACTTTGACGAATCTCTTCCTCAGGCGACGGACTTCCCTCCGCTTATCGCGAAGAGCATTCGTCCAACACGTGACATGCTTTCGAGCCCTTCGTTCGGGCTTCGTCAGCATGCCATTAGTAGACAAAAGCAGGGGAGAGCGACCGGAAAACTCCTCCGTCCGGGCAACATATCCCACCCAGTAATATCCACACGTATTCCATCGAGTCAACGTAAATGGGGGATCAACATTCACACCTCTATATCCCAGCACGACCTCAGCATACTTACATTGTATCTATCCAACAATCTCAATGACCGGACAAACGCCTTTGCTGCAAAATTTACAAAGGTAATATCAAAATCATTGACGCCCCTAAAACTCTTAAACGTATAACCTGCTGAAAGACATTCAGCCAATACAAATCGTGCTTAACAAAGGTCTCAGAGAATACCTTTCTCCTACGTATAGCATGGTGGCAAGATATGCTCTGGGCAATCTTACTGTGTTATATAGGAGAGACCGCAATCGCGTCCATGCCCAGGATGAATGGTGTTCTGGCGTGGATAAAGTGTTTAAAACTACGACCCCGCTTCCCGCCGCCATTTCCAGGATCCACACCTTTGTAGAATGTGGGCGTCGCATCCCACCGTCAACAGTTCTACCAAAATTCCCCTCTGGTGTCCTAAATAATGTTCTCCAGATCATCGAGTATGCATCAAAAGTCTGGCATCATCTCATCTTGCGTTGCCTAAAAAGGTTATCCCTAAGCACCCAATCCAGAGGGAGACATTTCCTCGGCCTCGGGCAAAAAACCAAAGTCGAATGTCGTCCAGAATCCAGATGGCAGCGGTGATAAACACTAAATCAGTTTTTACTTCCACAGAGAACTCTGCTGGACACCACCTCGAACCCGCAGTGTGTACAACACTTGCCAGGATCTCTGCAAAGGACGCAGTTCTCTTTTTCGTTGCAAGTTTTCGCTTGGTAAAGTACCTGATCGCATCTAAAGCATGCTGTCCTCCAGTCGGGTTCCTCGTAAGTTGTAGGACGTCTGTCCATAGTCCACGCATCTGTAACACTTAGTGGGGTTTATTCACATTCGTACCCTACATAATACCCATCCAATTCGCTTTTCGCATGCCTTCCGCTACTTTCAATGTGTAAGTGCTAAATGGTATTAGCGTTATCTGAACGAAGGCCTGAAACCATAAGAGAAGGTTCGGAGCATACTCAAGCCTTTAACATGGGAGGCAAAAAACGGGGAGCAGCGAAAATTAGCCCACAAGAGAGGAATGCTGCTAAAAAAACCCAAACCTGGACCCAAAAGGAGAAAAATCCCGAGTAGATCAGGGGTGAGGGCAGGAGCCAGGAGGCCTGCAGTTAACTATTCTACTGCGATTAAGAGCATTCAATTTCCAGAGCACTCACTCACGAGAAAGAAGAAATTATCGAAAACGTCGTCGTCAGGCATATGTTGCAAAGTTCATGTATATACACCGGCATACGCTTTCGACCAAGCCATATACTTATAGACTGCCGGGCGCAGGATTCTGCGGACTAGCTTAAGATCATAGTCCCTAATTTGCCAGACTAGAAAGGAGCAGAATTGTCCATATGTATTGGGAATGATATACCAAGGAATACATGGCGACAGTGTATCTTCCTGAAGCGGTAGAGACGAAAGATCATATGGGCCTCCTAATTGCTCAAAATGATGATCTCTATACACAATTATGGAGAGTCTTCAGAAACAAGGTTAAGGGCTAAGGCAAACTCCTCCCTATTCGGTTAGATTGCCGCTATAAGTTTGGCAACATACCTCTGCATGTGCATAGGGAAAAGTCGAGGAAAGACACTTCGAAGGAAACACCGGATGAAAAACCTACCGAGATCCTCGAAGGCATCGCAGAGGCCATAAAAGCTGAAAGGGCGGGACCAAGCAATTAAGCGAACCTGCTGCCCTTTAAGGAGGAGAAGCTGGACGACCTAGACCTGGATCTTCTACGGCTCAAGCCATATCGGAGGAGAAACACGACATCTAGACAGTGGAAAAGAACTGCAAGCACTATCGGACTCAATGACCAGCACTAAGAGAGCCCAGGGAAACCTCCACCATGCAAGAGCTGCATTTGCAAATAAACAGGTACGGGTTAGGGATTATACTGGATGAACCTACCAGCAACAGAGCCGTCCAAAGAATTGTTTAAACCTCACCAAGAAGAGTCTCCGGATGACAGTAGGAACAGTGACTGGCCATTGCCGGCTAAACTATCATCTGAAGAAGGGATATCTACCGATTCTGTCTTCAGGTTTTCCACGGAGAGTGACGAAACCTCCATTAATCTTCTGGGACAGTGTCCGGCACTTGTACTAAGTAGGCTGAGGAACCTGGGAGAATACTTAATACCTGATGAAAAGTTGAAACACCTGGCACCCTAGCCCCTAGTTGTCCAGTGTCTTAATTTGCCATATCCGGGCAAAATTCTCGCCCCCAGAAACAATTATTCGACAGGGAAAAGAGAATACCCCTTTCTCCAGTAAGCCTTGTGATCGACATCCATTAATACATTGTATTCAGTGGCGACGCCCTGCAGGTTGGTGGTGCAGTGCATAGACACACTAAACACACTAAGTCTAAGAGCAAGGTCAAAGTCACGCTTTTCTGGGTTCCCAATCTTAAGAACATGGAATATATTAAACACACGTGAATTTTTTCTGTTTTTTAGGTTGGGCAGGTTCTGGGAACCAGACTTACTACACTTTTCGGGGCTTACATTTTGAGCACTCACTCTCCTACATTTCACCTAATATCAGAAATAGGATCAGTTTCGAAAAGTACTATTTGAGCCCTTTCATTTGATACCCCACATGACTTTATTCTGTGAAAAAATTGCACCCTCCTTCCATGCGGAGCCCCCCCCCCCCCATTAACTCAACATAAAATGGCGCCACTCGCTGTATTTAAAGGGATTCGTGGACCGCATAGTCTTGGCGAATTTCGTGTCAATAGCCTTAGCTGTTTTCGAATAAATCGGGAGTGACAAATAGACAGATAGACAGGCGGACAGACAGACATATTCATAAGGTTTTGTTTCACACAAAACCTTAAAAAGAGGTAGTGAAACCACATTTCATACCTTCAGTTCAACTAGAGAGACTTCTTTTGGAAACAAACCGCGAAATTCCAAATTACGATTCCTGTACTCTAGGTGAAGCATATCACACCAGATCGGCGAAACTGAATCTTAGGTGTCGTATCAGATTAATATTCCAAAATACAGTTTTCTGGTTGACAGATTTTAACCACTTTGAGTCGAATTACAGTCCGCCATTCGTATACCTGTTCCTTGATGCAAGACTGCAATCCAGAATTGTCGAAGTCAACAATGAACGCATTTGGTATTATTTTACATTTGCCATAGTTCGCTTTCGCTGCTCAAGATACATAGATCCATATTTGATATTAGAGGAAACTTAAACCATTTTTGCATTCGAGTGCGTTGCTCTTTGAAAACAATCTAAATTCAATAAAAATCTAATCTAAAAAGGTGGGAATGCCATACTGTCATTGAACTACGTATTCAAACCACAATCAAATATTTGAGTAATATGTGAGTATAGCATTCGGATTGGAATTCTCCAAACAGATATCATGTGGATAATCTGAGGTGTAGATAATTATTCACATTCGAATCAGAACCATATTGTACAAACAGCTCAAAGCGCATTATATTATGATTTAAATGGCCATGACTTAATTCTTAACAGATTTTTTCTTCACTACTCACGTTCATTATAATCGTAAAACCCTCAAAAATCGTGAGTACCTTAACATCCATTCGACTCCATTTGAATGTATCTACAACACTCCTATTATGTAGTTATCATAATATCTAACATATCACTCACATCATCTACAATGATTATTTATGCAGCTGCTCTCATGTTCCGAAGAATACGAAAAAAAATAGATTCAGCATCTAAAGCTACAATTTGACATAATTCCTATGATAATTAGTCTAGTCTATGGTAATTAGTATCTGTTTTGGTGAAAAAAAAATTATTGCTATTATTAGGCCGTCATTATAATTTTCCATACTTTCGAAACCACCAAAGTTCCAAAAGATGATTTATTAGATGATCTGCGGGGAAGTAGAGAATATACTTTGAAGCTCAAAAGATACTTATGTGGTACCGCATATGCAATTATGAAGGGTGATTGAGGTGGGTGTGCATCTTATTATTTATGCTTTCAAAAAAAAAATAAGAATCAAGAGCAGTTTAGGAATTTTCGAAGCTAGTATAACCATTGTGTTACCACCGTGGTACCCACCGACATACAATATGTTAAATTACTTTCGTTCATGAGGAAGTTGGTTACATTCATTTCGGATGTACCTCCCTACTTGTACCTATGAAACAATGGCTCTGCCACTCGTTTCTCTCTTCATAACTCCTTCGCACACATTGATCTGGCATTGTGTTCACTAGGTATTTTGCCAAAGTGCAGATATATAAGATCAAATTCTCCACACGGTAGCGACCATTACCCAATCACAATTCAGACCGGGGAAACAACTAAGTATAACCCACTTAGACGCTTTTATTAAAAACCATCCACCAAACGGATGCGTAAACAAAAAGGCAGCCACCCTGACCCCCTCCCCTTATGATGCTTGTCAAGCAATCCCCCAAACACATCCTGGACCCCCCTTGAATATACTACTTAGTAGAATCCTCAGCCCTCCCCCCAACGAACACAGAAACAAGAAACATTCTATAAAGTTCGGAAGCATCCTACTGTACCTAATAAGTTAGAGTACAAGGAACTGAACCCTCTGTTTAAACGCGATAGTTCCCACAAGATTCCTCATTCCATTCCCAATCCCAAGCAAATGAATCATACTTAACGTCATCTATAATCCCTCCTTATTATCCACTTCCGCCAAAAACATAGAACTGGCAATATCAGTACTTGAATGGGAATTCCTTCTATGAAGTATGAAATCTCCTACCCTCTGATAAAAAACTCAAGTTCGACCATCAAGAAACGTCTGCTTATAATAATAATAAAACTCCGCCGTAGCCGGTCCCAAGCCTGGTTGTGGAAGGAGGAGGGATGAATAGCTTCAGTCTGAATGGCAGCGTCTCAGGGGGTAGGTGAGGAAAGTGCAAGAATTTTGAAGTCTTGCAGATTAATTACTGAGGAAGCTATCCCCACACCTGGCAGTTAGGTATAAAATATAAATCCATCTAATGAGAAGAAGGACAAATTTGAGGTCCGGTACGGATAACCTGCGGGAGTCGTCTGACTGGGTGACTGGGTCGGGCAGCTGACTGTGCAGCGAGTCGCAGACCAGTACCGTTTTATTACTCGCACCGACACAATCCAAGCCACCATCAGGGAGCGTGTTCGATTTGATGTCGTTGGGGAAACTGGTGCAGTTGCGGCTATCAGATTTCATGGTCAGAAGATTCGCTTCCGTGTTATTGGTTTGAGTGCCCACAAAGATCCACTATGGAAAATTCGTCTTTTAGATCTCTCAACGAATCCCAACAGAGCGTCCAGACAGTACAGTTTTCAGTGACCGAAGCGAAAGAGTATTGGGGTGGACTTTTGGGGTTACCCGCCCAGCATGCTGAGTGGATCACCGCCGAAGGCACCCGTCATGCCAATACGCCTGGTATGAATTTTGCGGATGTTACCGAGAGGAACTTCGACGAGCCATAAACAGCTCGAAGAACTCGAGGGGCCCAGGTCTGGATCGGGTGCAGAATTTCTGATATAAGAAATTTAACAGCGTACACCGTCTGTTGGCACATAGTATAAATGAGGTCATGAGTCAGCCGAAGGAATTTTCACACTTCCTCACTGCGGGGATTACCTACCTTATCCCTAAGAAGGACACGGTTCAGGACCCTGCAGACACAAGACCAATTATTGCTTACCAACCCTCTACAAATTCATAACGTCCATTATTAGTGTATTATCTTCCAGGGGGATTCGTTGAGTTGCCTTTGGTTTTGTATGACACTGAATCCCCTTTCATGGCTAATGAATAATGCTAGAGAGCATGGTTTTGCAATAAAGTATGACCTACGTGCTAAGTGCGAACTAACACACTTGATGTACTTTGATGACATCAAGTTATATGCTGGTACTGACGACCATCTTAGAAGTCTGTTGCAAATAATAGACATGTTCAACCGTGATATTCGGATGGAGTTTGAATTAGACAAGTGTCGAATCCAAGCCATCAGCAAAGGTCATCACGACCCATATGCCGGACATAGCATTGGTGATCTCCACATCGAGGCTATGACCGAGACAGACATCTACAAGTCCCTAGCAAGGAACCCATGCTCGAGTTGGTGATCTAAAGCATACTCCGCTGTCCGAATTCCTGCGACGTGTAAAACTGGTACTGAAATCACATCTCTCGGGGAAGAATAAAATAAGCGCGTTGAATGTATTCGCTATCCCTTCACTGGCTTATGCCTTCGGAATATTGCCATGGACGAAAACCAATTTGGAAAACGTCCAGCGGCGGATATGGACAACTATGTCCAAATTCCAAATATATCATCCAAACTCTGCCGTGGAGCGGATGAACCTGCCTCGTGACATCGAACATGGGAGCGTGGTTGACTCGCTGCGCGCTTACTTTTACAGCAAAGAGCAGGCGAATTTTTTTGCATGCGGCTGTCTGTAAGGCAGACTGTGGGCTGACTCCACTTAACTTGAAGGATCGATCTTTCAATCCTTTGAGTGGGGTGTAGTGCAGAAGGTGTGGCTCGGCGTTAAAGACATTGGACCGACGCAATACATCACCAGTACTTGATAATTCTACTTCCACCATGTACTGGGACCAGCGAGTTCTGACTGAATGTGATACTCTACATAACAAGCCTGACGTACTGTTAGTTGACAAGGGGGGTCGCTCCACATATATAATTGATGTTGATATCCCCTATAACAGCAACATCAAACGGAAATACGTGGAGAAGAAGGTGCACTATGGGCCAACTGGCTCGGGAAATCAAAGAAATTTGTTGTCTCAAGCGGGTGGTTGTAGTTCCCATAATATTGTCAACTGCAGGTATTGTACCTGAATCCCTCACAGCTTCTATTGACGTCCTGGGAGTTTCGTACAGATTGGTACAAACCATGCAGAAATACTCCCACTGACCTACCAACGGCCACTACTACCAGCGCTCCTTTAGTTTTTAAGTAGGTAGAATCGGCCAAGCCTAAATGCTTGGCACTAAGTGCTAGTATTAGGTAAAATCCGACATCTGCCGAGATTGTGATGACTCGGAATAATAATAATGCAACAATCCAATAGGATCAGGGCCTTCAAGTGTGTTAGAGCACTTCATTCAAGACCGCAACAGTACACTATTATTACCCGTCAAATCAGGATACAGATTCCACTGCCACCAGCGAGATTTCAACCGCGACCTTCCTCCCTCTACATAAGCCAGGGAAACCTGTCAACACAATAAACGGAAACAGACCAATATCGCTCCTACCCTGCATATCCAAAGTTTGGTCTCTGCAGAAAAACAAGCATTTGTCTACTATCGGCAGCCATGATAAGGGACTACTCAATAATTGTTTTAAACAACAAGGTTTCAAAAGTACATACTGCAAACGCAGTATGGTGCACATACAAAGGCAAAAGCAACAGACCTCCCAGGGTTATGGCCAGAGGACTCCACCTGATGTGCCAGAAAGGCATTGTAGAAGAACTAAAGGAAAAGGGTTTTAAGATTTGCTGTGAATATATTGAAACAAATCGGGAAACCGGAAGCTGGACACTTCGCGATCTTCAAAGTCTGCGAAGCGGCAACTTTGACCTGAGCCGCAGCAGGGTATTTCAGAGCCTAGTGGCAACCTCCTGACTTTTTTCAAATTTGTTGGTTTGGTAGTTTCTGGGTCCGTGAAAGAAATGATCACATTCGGCCCATCGCACTCCCCACATTTCTAACAGATTTCAAAACTAAGACCGGCATCGGAAAGTACTAATCAATACCTTTCATTTGATATCCCACATGACTATATTTGGTGAAAAACAAACTGCACCCCCCTTTTGCATATATGAAAACCCCCTTTAAGTTCGAACTCGTATGATGTAATTCACAACATGCGTGAGCGTTCACAGCTCTCACTTTTCCACCAACTTTGGTGTGAATCGCTATAACCGTTTCCGAGAAAAATGTGTGTGACAGACAAACAAATGCACACACAGCCAGACAGTAAACGGATTTTAATAAGGTTTTGTTTTACACAAAAAAGATAAAAGATTCAAAATAGGGAGAAAAAATAATCAGTAAGCCAAGACTCCAACTGTTCATACTTACGCTCGGCAATGCTTACGTTCAAAAACCTAAACAAAATTCGGAACTTCAGAGCTATCCTTAATATGACGGTCAAAATAGAAGCACAAAGAAAAGTCAGCGACCTAATACCACAGTGCAAAAGATGTCAAAAATTTAACCCCACACAGAGGTAATATAATCGAAATCCAAACTGCGTGAAATGGGCTGGTGACCATGAATCTTCCAAATGTCCAAATAATAG
Source organism: Hermetia illucens (assembly GCF_905115235.1). Classification (NCBI taxonomy): domain Eukaryota; kingdom Metazoa; phylum Arthropoda; class Insecta; order Diptera; family Stratiomyidae; genus Hermetia; species Hermetia illucens. Next base: position 159,907,779 of record NC_051851.1, on the reverse strand, counting down.
AGCTTCCCTGGCAAAATGTGGAAATTGTAAGGGCCAACACCCAGTCTGCTCTCAAGAAACGACAAACTGAGCCACGCAAAACCAAACGAGCTGAGAAAAGAGAAGAGGCAAAGCCTCTGAGCACTGAGAACTTTGTGGCTCATTATGCCCGACTCTGACATTAACGGAATATCCCGAATTCGTTTATATATCGCAGAATTTCCGTTAGTGGATGTGATGCTACCCGCTGCACTTGGAGCGCATCAACACCAAAAATCTGGTGTCTGATGCGTCCGTAGACAGGGCACTCACAGAAAATATTCCGTGGATTCCGCTTCCTCATTGCAGGATGGACACGTATCATCTTGGATAATTCCTATTCTGAACTAGTGAATTATGGCCAGCCAGAATGTCCACAATACTTCTGCAAGTCTTCCTGCTTTTCGATAGGATAAACTTTGCTGTATGTTGTTTGGTTCTAACAGGAAAAGTTTGGTCTATCTAGCAGCATTAAGGCTTCACCACCTGTAATAATAGGAAGCTTGGTCCCAGTTTTTGATAGCAGCATCAGCCAATGCTACTGACACCCCAATTGCTGGTTCCGATCCGGGCATGGGAAAAGTTGAAGCTTCTTTTGCTAAGGCATCCGAGATTTCATTTCCCTCTACACCACAATGACCAGGTACCCAGAATAAAACCACCGTATTGAATCAAGAAACAGAATTCAATCGGTTTCTACATTGCTGAACGATTTTTGAAGTGATCAAAGTGCCACTCAGCGCCCTCAATGCAGCTTGACTGTCACTACAGATTACGATGCGCCTGCCCTTCAATCGCTCGTCAATCATCCAGGTTGCCACCCTTAGGATCGCATATACTTCAGCCTGAAAGACCGTTGTTATTGTCCCAAAGGAAAAGTCCACTTCTTGTTTTCTTCGAGAGGTATACTCCGCCTCCAGAACCATTTTCTGCCTTTGAGCCATCGGTGTAGAAAACGTCAGTATATCCTGACACCCATTCTTCTGGTTCCTCCCAGCTTTCTCTTCATTTCAAAATAACATCATATCTTCTACTAAACAGATGTAAGGGGATCTGAGAATCGGAAGGCACTGCGAAAACTAGATTAATTTCTCCCAATGACTCCATTCTTTTCCCATAGATCTAATAGAATTAGTCTATGAGCTGCTCTCATTGCAATGCTCTGAATAAACAAATCCAAGGGCCGCAAATTGAGTAATACATTCAGAGCTGCACCGGATATGGTCTCATGGCACTGGTGATACCCAGACACACAGTTCTTTGCAGTGTGGCTAGTTTCCAGCGAAACCTCTGTTGTTTCACCTTAACCCACCGCACTACGGATCCATAAGCGAACATCCACCTATTGATGGCAACATATATCCACATTACTACTTGAGGCCTAGGTCCCCATGTCGGAGCAAATGTCCGCCTACACAGCCCATAAGCTGTGAGAGCTCGTTTCATCTTTATCTCTACATGTTTGTTCCAAAAAAAGCTGCTTGTCTAAAATAACTCCCAGATTTTTCACTTCTTCGGAGAGTTGAAGGGTTGTACCCCTCATCTCTGGAAGGCAAACACCATTCAGTTTCCTCCTTTTTGTAAATAATACCATTGTGATTTAATTTGGATTTACTGAAAGTCCATGCCTGAGACACCAACTATCAATCAAATCAACGGCGCGTTGTGTATTTCTACACACCATTCCGTGATCCCGACCAAAAGCCAACACAACCACGTCATCCGCATAAGCTTGAACGTGTATTGGCAGATTTTGCAGTTCGCATAGTAGTGAGTTGATCAGCATACTCAACAGAAGTGGCGATAGCACACCTCCTTAAAGGCAGCCTTTCATCGCTTCCGTTGTTAGCGATCAACACCCACTTCAGCACACAATAATGTCTGCGTCAGCATAGCGTAGATCCCCTTCATAAGAGTTTCGTCAACACCATGCTCTCTGGTGGCATCACAGATCTTTTGACAACGCGCACAGTGAAAAGCCCCTTCAATGTCCACGAACGCCCCCATCCCGTACTCACTCTTGAGAGTTGCATTCTCTATCTTTGAAACCAAAGAATGAAGAGCAGACTTATAGGACTTTCCACGTTGATCAGCATGTTGGTTTTCATTTAGGGGATGCGGCCTTAGCGCCTTCTCGCGAATGTCACGCTCAACCAGTCTCTCCAGACATTTCAGCGAAAATTATGTTAGGTTGATTTGCATGAAGTTCTTTGGATTTGAATAGTCATCTTTCGCAGGCTTTGGTATAAAGACTATTTTCACCTTCTGCCAAGAGGAAAGCACGTAGTGCAGAGCAAGACATCCTTGAAAAATATTTCTTAGAAGATGTTCTAAGTGCTCTATACCCTCCTTTAGCATCGCTGGGTAGATGCCATCCATGCCAGGTGCTTTGAAGTGTTCAAATGATAGTATAGCAGCTCTCACCTTTTCATTGGTAGCAACCGCTCTCGCAGTGTCCCAATTCCCCTGGCAAAACCTTCGTGTTAAAGGGTTTACAGAAACCGCCAATTCACTTCTTCCCACTTCTGAGACCTGTTTTCCCGGGTGGTGTACTTCCAAGAGAATCTGTATAGACTTAACTCTGGAGTTCGTGAAAGTATCGTACGATTTTCTAAGAAAGTCCAACTTGGCCGACTCATCATTATTAAGGACTCTGTACAACCTGGAGGTCTCCCTTTCACCTTCCAGTTTCTCACAGTATGCTCTAAAAGAGTCTCGTTTCGAATGTTTTACGAGCCTCTTATATTCACGCTGTGAGTTCCGGAAGTTTAACCAGTCTTCATTCTTATTGCTTTTGCAAGCACGATTTAAAAGACGTCCGGTTGATTTCCTAAGTCTTTGCAGTTCTCGGTTCCACCATGGAATTGTTTTACCGCGTTGGCCTCGGGAAATAGGACAAGCCTTTCCAAAGCATTCTAAAAGAGTGCGATTCAGAGTTTCCAATCAATCTTTTATTGCCAAAGGAGTTCTGAGTCGCCTAGGGAGCTCAACTTTGTCGGCAAGAAGTCCATTGAAATTTGTCAAGTCCGTTTTCCTAGAATTCCGTCTTTGTATCTAAGAGTGAGACTTCATCTAACACTGGATAGTCTCTAATCAACTCTAACAGTTTTGAAGTACAGATTGCTAGGTCAATTACTTCACTTCTTCTTGGCACCCTACGTTCGCGGTCATCAGATCAGCTGAAGTGATACAATCAAACAGCTTTTCTCCTCTAGGATTGCATTTGCTACTTCTCCAACAAATATGCTGAGCGTTCGTATCTCAATCTCTTAAAAGTTCAAGGCCACTTGATTCTGCATACACTACCAGATCCCTTAGTGCTTGCGTCGGCGGAGGGCACAAAGAACCATAGGGTGAGTAAACAGAGGCAACTATGTCTTTACTCCTCTTACCATTAACCTGAAATTGTAGGTTAACCACAACAAGGTCCTGGAAACAGAATTATCTCAGCATGGTTACCTCTAACAATTTTGACATCAGAACGCAGGTTAAAATGAGCCCATAGCTCTTGAACCAGAAATATATAAGGACACCCCTGCAACTTTGCCGCCAGTAGATAGGAAGAAGCTTTGGCATGCTCCAGGTTGATTTGACTAACTTTTATGTTTATAGCCATAAGTGCAGTCTAATATGAAAACCGCCGCTAACTGAAAAGTCTGTTGCGTCCAATGTGGATCTCAGCGGGGTTACCAGCTTGTCCTCACTTTCCGTCGAAAGTTCCGCTTTCTTGCGTCCGATTTCTCTGGATATCGCCACACTTGGTGGTGTACAAACGTCCATCTCCTCATTCCCAAGAAACTTGGCCTTCTTTCGTAGTGCCTTATGTTGGCTAGAAGCCCTTGCAGGTTCACAGAGTCCAGGCTGCATGGATCTGTTTTCACATACCGGCGTTAGACCAGTTGTGTCCACATTACCAATTTCCCTTTCTTTGGCTTTTCCGGGTACAGGCAGAGTAGAAGGTTCTGACAAGCAAGCCTGTAGTCTCTTCTCCGCTAAAGTTTCCTTCTGCCGAGCCTTCCTCCTCCGTATTTTAGAAGAGTTAGGCAATAGTGTCACCGACAAGTCGGCCGTAGTCAGATTCCTCTTATTAAGGGAGTTACCATATTATCCTTTTTGGTTGACCGCGTCATAGACACCGGATGTAGGTTTTCCACTGAAGTGAAGACATGTATGTCAGAAAATTATTTTACTTTTAGAGATAAATTTTAGAAGACGACCGCAGGATGTTGCATGAGGTTCTGGCCATTGTTAAAGAGGGGGATAAGCACGATATACTTGACCAAATCAACAAGTGGCACCCTAATATAAAATTCACAATGAAAGAGGAATCAAACGGTGGCATTCCCTTCCCCAACATTAAAATACACAATGTAGGAAGCCATCGAGTACCCAACGTACCATCGTCAGGACGTTTAACCATACCAGCATAAAGTGGCCGCCTACCGATCCATGGTGCACAGACTTTTGTCTATAGTTCCTACTGAAGAAAGGTTTGAAAAAGAAAAGCCATTCATTATGTATACAGCCGAAAAAAGTGGATTTCGACCAATTCCATAGCTTAATTAGGAAGACGCAATGTACGAAGGTACGAAATCGCCTAACAACTTTGTTTAAACCAGAGAGGATGACGATGGACACACAACGATCCAGCATAACATATTCAACGGAAATGTTCCCAAATGCTTAGTTTGAACTCAATCCTGAATTGAACTTGATAATTGGCAAGGAAGATTTGCAAGGAGCATTGCTTTCAATTACAGATACATAATTGGCTTCATTGTTGGATGAACCCGCAAATTGGAATATTTTTTTTATCTTTCTTAATATTTTCCTGGAGACAAGATCATGGAACAGCAATTCAAAATTCACTTTAGCTGAATTAATTTATTCTCCATTGCGCAAGTCAAGTATCTCTCACTAATATATCACCATCAGCAAACAAAAGAAATTTATTTCAAACGCATTTCTTTCTCTCTAATCGCTTGTACCTGACACTTTTGGAAGCAGCACCTGTATTACACCTAATTAAATCCATTTAAGTATCTTCTGCTTCCAAGCAAACATTTATGCACAGACAATGGTGATAAAAAAAATGCCTGAACAAAGCCACTTCCGTCGCCGTACTAATCCGACATTATTAACTTCTTTTCCCTTTATCAGCCCAAACAAAGCGAAAATTAAAACAATTGGGTTATGCCCCTAATCTACGTGAAAGCATTATCAAAATGCACATAAAAAAATAGTCAGCAATGCAATCTTCTCTAGTTTCTCCAATGCACTTCTCCAAACTAAAGTAACTGGAGCTTAGCTTGGTACTTATCTGCTCACTATCTGGTTCCCAAGGCACAGTCATATGCATAAGATTCATTTATATTGAATTATTACGAAAATAGTACTGATTTTTCTTATTACATCAGATTGTGAAATCATATGCAATCACAGTCCCTGATATCAGTACAATTTCTGTTTATACAATTTTTATGACTCTGAAAATATGGCGCTACTCCAAACGCCACACTTGCTACAATTTGACTACAATCTGAAACGTCTCGACAATCTATCTGTGGAGACATAGTAATACAAAAGATGTTGCAATGGGTTCGTCACAGACCCGGCGCTAGAGAAAGAAAGTACATCATCAGAATTTTTAAGAGGCTAAGACCCTTTATGCAGCAAATATAGGTTAATTTGGCTAAAAATTCCGGACGCATCGAGTGCACTTATGACGATAATGAATTGGGAGACAAGTTGGATGGAAACATGCAACATTTTGGGCATATGCTTGGGATAGTACATATTGTGATGTCAGAGCTGAAAACCTTGGCAAAATTGAATAGGAAGTATGTAATGGTTTTCAATGGGTTTGATGATCAAACGACCATCCTGAGTGGCCGTAGGCGACCTAGAGGGAAGGGCTACCCCAAAAACCTAAGAAGATAGCGAAATTTACGGTGAAGGTACGTCCGAAAATACTAAAGACACTACACGTGCCTGTATGCATCTGTGCTAGCCAGACTGCGGAATGTTGGGGGGGGGGAGCGCTTCGATCCCCACCGGATCCTGAAAATAACCACACAAACATGGGGATTCTCGGGAGCCTAATGAAGTAAACAACACGCTAGCTAAAAGCTGAAAATGAAAATAAAATAACGACGGTTCGACTGCGCGTGTGGAGCCGTAAATCTTGGGACCCGCGTGCTGCAATCGAGAAGGAAGATCCACGACAGATCATAGCCTTGATCCTTGTTTCATCTGCCTCAGATGTTTATTAAGGTGCAACATCTGAGTCTCCCTCCCTTCCTTGACATCCTCACGCTACATACCTCCATTTCCAACCTAATATGCCTTAGCACCACTTCCTTAACCCAACACAGAAGTAAAAACGTTTTATTTTTCACCTTTCTTTCTCGCTTGGATTCGGAAAGCTAATCGCATGCATAGTATGGGAAACGTCCAGCGGACCTCCTTCTCACTACAGGAGAGAAAGGATCAGTAACAACAATATTTTCTAGATTTCGCACGTCGTTGTCATTCACATAAAGGCGAGAAAGGACAGTTCTCAGATGCTCGGACCGCACAACCTTTCAGTCTCCAGCCGACAAGGCGCGTATTCCAGAGAGTTAAGAGGTGCTCCCTTCTGGGAGCTAAAGTCTAAAAACACTACATAAAACGGAGATCAGGGCAAGACACTCTACAGGGCCTAAACACATCTCCACCGACAGTTGAGAGACGTTCCTAGTGAGGTATACGCCTTACCCTTTAAAAGAAAATGCAACACACTCGTCAGAATGACTCTACTTTCGTAGAAAGGCTTAGGATCATTTGTTTCTGGGGGAGAAGGTATGAAACCTAAAATTGGAAGGGTGAAGGCGTAGTACGTGGAGTCTAGACGGGAAAAATGTTAAGAATCTGTAGATTGTAGACTGTAGAGTTGTGAGCCGGAATAGGCTAACTTTCACGGATTCAAGGAATCTGTAATTATGGTGTCTTGGGCCTGAATCTAGGAAGCGGTTGGCCCCGGTCGCCCAATGGTATCCTAGCAGACGTGTACAAACTGGTGTTCCAACATCGTCCAGACCTACATTTAAGCGCTTTCAACGCTTGCCTAAAGGCTTAGTAAAGCGATACGTGCTGCTGGATATTTATTCCCAATATAGTTTCGTTTCAACGCAGAGAGATCCACAGTGGATGCTGTCATATAAGTCATGAAATGGTTTACCGAGCAGAGGTACATAGAACTCGAGGGCTGGTTCGCCTCGTAACATTTGAGGCCAGAAATGCCTTTAATTCCGTAAGATGGAAAGACATTCTATACACAGTAGACCGTACATGCCACGAGCCGAGCTACCTCCAACAGATATTGGGGATTATCTGAGAAACCGCTCACTGCTCTATAAGATACTGCAGGGTCAAAGGAGGGGTTGCACAAATCCATCCTAAAGCCAGACCTTTGGAACGCTTCTTACGATATCCTAAGACACCACATGCCAGAAGAGTCTCGCCTGGTTGGTTATGCAGTTGATGTTGCGGCACTTATTGCCAGACACTCTATATATAGGTATACTAATGCGATGGGTAAGCGGGGCCTGGCGCTGGGATCATCCACACCCTGCGTCCCATGTCCCATATCAATCGGCGAGTCAATCATCGAATGAAAACCAATGGTCAAGTACCCTAAATCAATGAGCAACTCAAGAATAAGTTTTGTCGGGCAAATCAAAACAGCAGCGAACAGGATTGCAGCCAAACTTTCGTCTATAAGTCGGCTAATGGCAAATATTGGCAATCCTATATCTAGCAAGCGCCGTCTCGAAATCAATGCAGCGCAGTCTGCTCTGCTCTAGGAGCGGAGATATGGGGTAGTACTCTTTGCAAGAAGCCATATCGTTAGCATCTTGCGCAGCTACAGAATCCAGGAGCGACTGGCGTCTGCCCACTCCATTGTCTCTGAAGCTGCTGTGATGGTGAATGCAAGAGTGATTCCCGTTGCCCTTCTGGCTAAGGAGCGTGCAACCATATACAAGCGCAAGGAAGATAGTTGCAAGTAAAGAACGGGAACGTCCAATAAACGAGCAGCAACTCACTTCCCAAAAAAAGACAAGAGGATGATGGACTTCGTGGCTCTTCGGTAAGTGGGCACGGAAGTTTTCAGTCTTACCTGCACAAAATTGGGAAAGCACGATCTCCTGACTGTGTGTTTTGCAGTGAGTTGTGAAATCTTGGAAAAACCCTGCCGCAGTGTTCGCCGCTTTCTCACAGACATAGTCCTGGTGTCCCCTGAAATTGTTCCTAGAGTGGCCACTAAACCGAACACTAATCGTATTTCCGTATTTCCGGCGGTTGGTAATCAAGACTGCCTCCGTTTTTGTTCCGCAAGGTCAAACTGATTCATCTCCAAGTTCGCTTTTATGGCGCTAATGGTTTCGTTAGCGTACACTTCAATATCCTCAGGTTATTTCGCGACGACAACCATGGCTAGATAATCTGCGAGACCGGTTATCCTTTGACACAGGAAGGACAAGGACCACCATTATGCGTCACATTTCTTAAAAGGGAACACAACACTGAGCCCTAAAGTGTTCCTGCTGTGACGGTGTACTGCTTGGGTCCCTCATCCAAACCGGAGTGGTGTAGTGGTGTAGACGTCCAATGGTTGCTTATGTTTTTTTGCGCTCCCCTTTATCCAAGAGGGGGGAGGAAAGTGCCATCACGATAAAGAGAAAAAGATGCATACAGGTCAGTTGTGGTGCTCGACCTTTCATTTTCTTCATAATCTCCCTAGACGGTGTTTCAGAGGAGTTTTGATCTGCCTCCGCCCAAACCTCCTTAAAGCATCATCGCTTGCTGGTCAGTTTAGTTTGTTCAAGCCTACCTCCAAGATTTGCATATACTTGCCGTTTCTCTTCGAAGTCGGGTCTTCCTCTAAATCGTTGGGAGATTCTTCTTTCTAAAGCACATGCTACGGGCTGCGTGATCTTTCAATTCCATCAATAGCTTGACCGCCTATTTGCGGGTACTTGCCGCCTCCGCATGGCAGTGTCGTATGCTCTGATTCTGTGTCATTGACTCTACCTTTTCTGAAGCCGCATCACCGGGTTTGCGACCTCCCAATAGCATCCCTATGAATGCATCCTAAAGGGGGTCCTTCTCTGGGGGTCGCTGTGAGTATAATACTCACTGACAAATCAAGCAATTCTCCTCGCCTAAGTGGTACTCAAATATCGACTATTGATCCCGACCCTGTCCCACGAAAAGGGGACACATTTTCGGAATTTGTAGGCAACAACTCTAAATCCACAAAAGCCACGAGCAGGATACGGTCCCTGGTGTTTGTAGTTCGACTGCCCCAATCCACAGTCCACACGGTGAAATCACCCGCTAAGATTTTGGGATTTCGACTTCTTGCATCCGCGAGCAGCGTACCCAGCATTTTCTCGAATTCTGCTATCGTTGCCCTTGATGGAACATTGCAAAGCAGCTCTTGAGAAACGCCTACTCCCTGAATCGGACCCAACCTATTTTTACTTTACCAGCTGCCAGCAGTTTGAACGATGCTTCAACTGGTAAGCTTATAGTTGCCGTATGCCTTTCATAGTTCTCTGATTGCGGAATATTGCAAAACGAGTGGTACGAACTGTTTCTCTAAGGGCCTCGCGAATATCCCCCATGATCGTGATTGCCGTTCGATCCGTATCTCTACCTAAGGATTTTCCACCTTCCCGACGAAATTTTCAGCCGTTTTGCCCGGGGACTTCTTCTGCTCCAGCATCAAATCTTCTTTTTGGAAGCATCTAATTCTGCTGAGCCTTTCTCCGAGGTCCATCAGCTCTGGATCGGATTTGACCTTCCTGAGGATATCGGCGTATGTCATATCACCTTTTTTCGAGATGATAATCAATTCTTATGGCTCGAATTGATCTTTTACGTCGCACGTTTCATTCCGCTAATCTTGGTCCATGTTTCCTTAGTTCTTTTTTGAGACTTTACCTCCTTTGGGTCGTTTGGAGCCGGCGCGGCTGTTTCCAAAATTTTGGTCACTTTGTTGGCCTTCCCCTTTTACGGCCTCTTTACCTTTTCGTCCTACGAGAATCCAAAAAAATCATTCGCTCCCTCTCTACTCCTCTTTTCAAGATTACCGCCGTTTGAATTTTTAGGCCGCGTCACTTGTCTTTTCTTCGAGGAATGGTTTTCGTCCTTGGAGCTATGGTATGAATTCAGACAACTTTATTAATTTCTCTCCGACTAAGGCGAACTATGATTCGTCGGTATTCTGATGTTCTTCTGTATGGCTTTCTCATTGTGTAGTTCTGTATTTATTAGCTCTCCGAGAGCTTGCCTGATTTCCTTGCTTCATCAACATTGATTTCAGAGGAGATCGAAGGATGGTCGAGCTTTTCCTCAGAAGCATCTTTCCGTGTTTTTTTTCGGAACAGGTGTTCTCGGGAGTTATGTCCTCCTTTTAAATGCCTCTATCTTCCGGCTACTTGTAGCATTCGATGCAACGGCGACCAAGTAAGCCGCCATCGAGGCATTGCAGTCGAGGGATATCCATTGCCGGGAACTTGCTTGCCCATTCCTAAATCTGATGGTACTGGGGTTCCGAGCTCTGCACCGTAAATACATATTTCTTTCCTTTCTTCCTCCATATTGACTTCTGGGTGTCCTTCCCATAGCCGTTTTTGTCTCCTTGTTTTTCTCCGGCTTACCCGACCTGCGCATAAAGACACCTCCATGCATGCAGTGCATGTACCGTATCCCCTTATCCGCACGAAGGGACACGCCTAATGGGAGACTGTTTGAAAATAAGACACGATGATGTGAAGCTAAATGAATTTCCAGTCGTATATTTCCGATTCAACTGAAAGTATCTCAAGAAAGCAAATTTCTTATCATCTTTCGCGATAATAAACACTATTGGATTTTCATGAATGAAACTTTCCATGAAGGATTGAAGTAAGGTTTCCCTCTTAGATATAAAATGTCAAGTATAATTCCATGAACATAACCACTACCGCCTCACTTCCTGGCGGCTATTCACTGCTTAAATGGGGCTGTGCTATCTTAATCCCATAACATGGGTAAAAAGTTAATTCCAAATTTGGGCTATTTAACGACCAATCGTCACACTCTATACAACATAATCCTTTCCTGCATAATTTACAATGCATCAACTCCAACAAATCGTTGCCAAAATCCATAAAACACCAACTCCCTCAAAGTTTTACAACATCTCCATCTGCACAACTAATTACACTAAAACTTATGACTAATGTTCCGTCATGTTGTCGTTAATTTAACTTACCCTGATTTTCTCTTTCGTTGATAGTTCTGAAGAGGCTGATGTCACCAGACCCAACACTAGAATCGCGGACGCAGCTAGCCTGTAAGAGATTTATGAAAGTGCTTCAGTTCCAACTTCACATGGAGACACCAAGTTGTAACCATGTAATATGTTTGGTTACAATTTGATATCACAATAATTCTGAGTTGATTTCAGTTTTTATTTCTCGTGTATTTGGCTAATTTACATTTGAAATTATGATGGTCATTAAAGTGATTTAGAGATTTTCAATATGATACTGATAGCGATGCCGCGAAATAGTTTTGAACCGGCAAATGGGAAATCTTTGTTTGCAACATACCAAGAGTCTTGGGGTGAGGCTTGAAAAATTCAGAGTTGTTGTGTTTTGAATCAAATGAGGAATGAGAAGCTGTGATCTGTTATCAGGAAGACCTTGAATGTGAACGCATTTGCGTAAGGTTGAAACTAGAATTTTGTTTATGCGTCTGTCAACCTACTCCGTGTGAACCGGAAAAAAATAGTGAAATTATCGCGAACAAATTGCAATTTTCCCACGTGAGTCATACACTGCAGTAACTTTTGGAAAGCGCTGATTTTGTACCTAGAAACACGAATCACAATCCTTCCGGTCCAGGAAGTCACGTGTATTGTCTATCTCTGCTTAGGATTGCCTTGATGTCAGGGCTTAGAATGGATACTACTGCCGATAGTCCCTTGCTCCCGGGTATAACATCAACCGTATAAGGCAAATGCAATAAAGGGTATCCTGATAGAAATTTTACTCTAAGGCAAGGAAATTATATGAGGAGAGAGAGGGGGGGAAGTGGCTTAGTGGTTGGAATAAAAGGTTGAGTTTCCGGTCGTGGAAAATCATGCTGAATCCTCGATCCTCGACCTCATTTTATTCAAGTCTTTATTCTGCCTCCCCCCTAAAAAAAGATTTTGCGCCTGCTATGGTTTCATTTTTAAACTAAAGGCTTTATAATACTGTGCAGTTCTAACTGGAGTATTTTCAAGAGTATAGCGCTAAAGGCCCGTTATTTCAAAACCTGGGAGGTTACTACAGGACAGTAACCTATCATTCGAAGACAAGTTCTTGTGATTCCGAAGTGATCAGGCAAAGTTTTAGAAAATTAGCGACAGCTCAAGTCGGCTTTCACCCAACTCGAAGTTCTTATTCGATGATTACCTACCTTGTCGTGGTGAGGGAGCTCAGTAAGGAGAATCCTCCAGGAAACTAAAGGTGGCACCTGAAGCTAAGTGGTAAACAAAACCCCAAGCCAAGGTGTGACTACCGTGCCGAGGACTGAATGGTAACAAGGGTTAAGACGTTTCCGTGAACGTTGAACTCTGGATATCAGGTGACCCCCAGTTTCAACTAGTCTTGTCTCGGCAAAAAGAGGCTCTGCCGAGATCGGCTTATTTTCCCCGGTAAAACAAAGGCCATGGCAGACCAATTATAAAGAAATTAAAAGCCTGAAATTCAAAAGAAAACAACAGCACTTGGAGCAACGGACGAGCAACGGTCTTCTGGCGATTCCAACTCTTCGGCTCAAATAACTGCAAAGAATGCTCGGCCAGCAACGACCAAGACTTCATTTCAAGCCAAGGCTATCAAAGCTGATCAATTATCAATTACGATATCGAGCAGTGCAAATAGCTTAGAAGGAAACTCCTCCTATTTGTAAGGACTGCATCCTCACAGCTTCGTTTTCAGTCGGTAGACCGACGAACGCACAAACGAATGGCCCAGACAAGATTACACCTCTTTCAACGATGTTTGGGACGACTGACCCTGAGCATGGTTTAGGAGCTGCAATCGCTCTCTCTGGCTTCCAGAAGAGGAGCATAATGGTGCTGAGGTCCTAGAGAAACTTGCTGGCCAGAATAACCTCAACATCTTCACTTGGATGCTGGTAGGCACCAAAGCAGGAAAAAGAGCCGGTAGGCTGGGAACTCTCCTCACTATCGGCGTTCCTGAACCGGATATTAAGAAGGTTTGGGAACAAATTGACTGCCGGCCCTACTACGCGCTTGAGACCAGCACATTACACGTGGCGACTCCTAAAATCATCGAAAGGGACGTACAGCAACCATGCCTTCATCTGAATCGTAGATGAGTAGCCCTATCTTTCAAAAAATTGTCGGAGAGTGGAGCATATCAAGCGATATCACGCTCGCGTATCACGAGCGCATTAATTCCGTAATGGGCATGGATCCACCTCAAACTACTCCATTTCGGAACTCACGTAAGACAGAGTGGGCGACGTACAAAACAGAATTGAGCGCTCGGCTTAAGTTTTCGAAAAAAGCGAGAGCTAAAGCTCAAGACGTCAAGGGTAAAACACCAAAGTGGAACCCGAATTTGGTGGAGGATAACAACGTGCTCCTCAACCGAGCTCTAAAGTCTGGTTCAGCTGTTGGGTGGAATCGTTACAAAGAGGCTTAAAAAATTCTAAAAAAGAGCATAAGGTCGGCCGAACAACCATCATGGAGACGCTCTTGCGAAGAGACCAACTGTCTTGAGGCAATATCAAACCTGTAGCGGATCCTGCAGTTAAGTTGGAGTGGAACTGGATGAGGCCGTTGTGGTGGGATTGGCATTTGGTGAGGAATTTGGTAAGGGAGTCCAGGAGGAACACGTTTATTCGGGTGCAGTTTATATAGCCATAGACGGCTTGGTAAGAGTGTGCGTTAGACTAGGAAAGGGAAAGTCAAAAGAACCTCCTTTGATGTACACGTGATTGCTCCATTTTGGCAGAGGAGACGTCGCACCTTGCGACAAAACCATATGTGATGAGAGGTCGTATAAGCTGCTTGTGGCCGATGAGTTTAACTTTGGGAAGGATGACGGAGTCTTTCTTGACGATGTATGTGTACTGTGCTTGCCTGGCACAATAAATAAATAAATGCCTATATGCCAATTAACTGAAGTGATGTGTAGGTGATGTTTATTCCCAAACCAGGGAAACTCATCTACACGGACGAAAAAACTTCCGGCCGAACAGTCTAACTTCTTTTCTGCTAAAAGTACTGGAAAGACCAGTACATCAGTTCATGAGGGACATATACATTACAAGGTGGTCACTTCAATATAGGCAACGTGCCTATCAGAAAGGCAAATGAAGTGTTAATCCTGTAGCCATTGTTAATATACTATTGCATTTGAAAAAAGCCACCGTTTGGAGCACTTTATGGACTGGTAAAAGCGTCGGTCTATATGCTTTCAGAAACGATGATATCCATAGGGATAAAATCTGAGCCGGGCGTGAAATATATGAGCTGTCCACCGAAATTGGAAAACCAGCGCAATATGTTAAAATTTCCTCTACCCCATCCCCTCCCGAAAAAAATTCCACAGGGAATACCCTCTTGCTTCAGCCGCCCCTATCCCAACAACTGCGACGGGTTTAGCTTCAAACAATCTATTGGATTGTTAGTTCTGTCTCCTTGAGGAGTGACGCCACCTTCTTTCCAGAACGACCCTGGGCGTCCATTTATATTACCTAAAGTTAACTACCTTAATGTTAATTATACCTGGATGATCTCTTTTCTCGTCTGCTATAATTTTTTTGGTACGGAAAATAGTCGAGACTTCTTATCTCAAGAATTTAGGCCGCCCATCACAATTTTCACGTCGAAAGTACTTTTTTGCAGAAGTAAGTCAGATAAGAGGCGGGAAAGGGTATCCGAAAGTTTGTTGAGAACTCGGAATAAAGATTTTATTGAAATAAAGTAATAATAAGGAGACATGCATAATTTTCTCACCCGGGCCGGATTTTCTCTCAACGACCATACTTACAACGATGAAAATAGACTACAAACTCAAAACTTGGTATCTCGTTTCAGCCTTCATATTTGTTATTCTAGTTTTGGGGAGAACTTATTGTGGATGCAAGTGTCGCAAATCAGGCAAAGAATACATATGTTGGAAGTAGCCAAAATAACAATTCAGGCTTTGGTCAGCAATTAGAGCAAAGGTATCCCAAAAACAGAGAAAATGGCAAAAGTTAACCATGCAAGTCCCTCAGCATCTAAGTGCAGTTCCAGTGAAGTGTCCCGCCAGCAAATGATTGAATGTTTCTATGCTAACCGGGACCTGTGTTTTAGGAGGAAGGTTCTTTTGGACACTTTAGACGCTAATGCGTAGATGCTGCGTAAGGATCAAAGCCTTTACAAAATTCCCGAAAAACGATCGCGATCTGAAAACTGGAACAGCAAAGCGAAGAAAATAACGGAAACAAGAACGAAGACGGCTACGGTTTCGTGCCAGGGCAAAGGCAACTCATCAGACACTGCCTAACCTCTGCCCTGGGAACAACGTGACTGAAACGGTTCGCAGGTGTTTTACGCTCCCTCTTATAATTCGTACGTAACATGGGTACGAATTATATTCACCGTAAATCCGCCCATAGTTCGAAACACTGCTCCCAGGGCAGAGGTGAGGCAGCGTCTGATGAGTTGCCTCTGCCCTGGTACGAAACCGAAGCCGTCTTCGTCCTTCTTTTCATTTTTAAACTTTGGGTATTAACCTAGAAAGAGGAGTCCATGGACTATAAAGTGTGGGAGCAAATTGCTCTCCATTTCATCCGGTCCGACATCAAGTAGATGCGGGCTTAGGGGAACTCCTGAAAAAAAATTGGAGAAAATAACGTTTCGTCTACGCACGTAACCAACCTCTTGCAGACTCGTGAAACTCTCTGTTAGCAGATGGTACAACAAGTATGGCAAGCAAAGCGCTTGAAACTAAGGTCGGCCATCATCATGGAATATCAGACAATATAACTAAACAGCCAAAAAGAGAATCTCGTTTGGAATCAGAGATCGAAATGGAGAACAGTATAAGCAGATGTTGGGCGGTTTTTCCATCAATAGTTTAGTCTCACTTGCCTCCTCATCGATCCTAATTAACAACAAAAAACATAAAAGTTTTCAAATTACTTAAATAAGAAGATTGTCGCACATAAGTAGGCGGGGATACTAATCAGAAACTTGAACGGGAACGAGACTAGAATACCTTTCAGGATAAGCCGCAAAACCGACAAATTAAGGGATAATCTTCTATGAGACGATAAACTTTAAATCAAACACAAAAATAACAAGCTGTTATGTTATGCTGTGAAAGGTAAAAAATTAGGACGATTTCATCCTAGCAGAGGCAACTCTAGATGGTGACTAGTAAAATTTAAGTTGCGGTAAACAGACGACTATTTTTTTGCCCCCAAATATGATACAGCACAAATCAAAATCATACTTTTATGAAGCTATTGCAATTTCTGCAGATTTGTGCGCTCCTAGCACAGAGATGCTCAGAGGTGGCGAGGAGAAAGACGGGCCAGCAACCCTGTCGGCCAAACCAAAACCAAGTGGCCGAGGAGAACCTCCCTACTAATTGCACCGGAAAACGCTGTATCACTTTGGTTTGGCCCTTATGCAGTTAGCGGTGGATGCACGGGGACTCATCTGAAGTGGCAGTAGGTCACGAAACCTTACCAGCGGTATACTGATGCCATGGGGGGGGGGGATAGCCCCTGAATTCATATGTTCCCGGAGAATTCCTGTTTCATATGCCTACAGGTCGGTTGCTGTGGGAACTTCATTAGGGTTATGGTTACCTTCAAGCGAACGTGGACCTAAATCGTGGATTTGCGTTTCAACGCGGGTGCCGTACTGCATAGTTGGGTAGGTCTTGAATCCACCAGTATGAATGCTGAACCATGCACTCAGTATAGACTAGTACCGTTTTGCTTGTCTCGACGGGGCTCTCATTCTGGTCACAAAATCAATTTGTCTCTTAAGAAAACAGGGGGATGAAGTCCACGAGACAGGTACTCTGGTAAATCCACCGAGATGTAACTTCCTAACTTCAGAATAAGAGCCGCTAAGCAGCTAGCCGATAATAATAATAATAATCGTTGGCGCAACAATCCAACTGGATCAGGGTCTTGAAGTGTGTTAAAGCACTTCATTCAAAACCGTAATAGTACACTATAGGATTATAGTACCCTATAGGAGGCAATGTAGTCAGCATTGCGCTCGCCCGAGATTATTACCCTGATTCGACCAAGGTACATATTCACAGCTGAGTCGACTGGTATCCGAAGTCAAATCACGATGCAAACCCCACTGTCACCAGTGAGATTTGAACCACAACCTTCCGTACGATAGCCTAGTGCTCAAACCACTTGACCAGCCAATACCCTGTCCCAAAACAAGGCGTATGTCACCGCGCTACGAAGGACGTGTTAGGCAAAGATCGGTTTACTACAAAACGCTTCTATATTATATACAGTAAATCATATGCGTGGAGTAATTTTCCTAGCCAGCCGATAAATGAAACCTCCTTTTATCGAGGAAGGAATCTTCGAGGGCTACCCCAGGTATGATATCAAGGTTTTAACAACCAAGGGGCAGAGCTCGCATTCAGGCGATACCTCGGCTCCCATAACTGACATGAAATTACAAATGACAACGGACTACGGATTATCCAACTAGCAGTGTCACACGAGATGGTCATTGAAAGTACCTATTTTGCACGAAAAGCTGTCCAGAAACAAACAAGAAAATGCATTGATATCGACTTTGCAAGCGATTATTATCTGCTTGTTCAACATCGACCGTTTATATAATCCAGATGTCTATCTACAATGAGAGAACTATTGCAGTAATCGCCTGAGAATCTTGATTGGCATTGGGCCACCATTAAAAAAACTGTTCTATCGACTGCCACGCAAGTCGTCGGTCACATCTCAAAGGAACATAAAAAGATCTAGCTGTTTGCGAAATCATGGAAGCGGATCGAAAAACGGAGCA
Source organism: Hermetia illucens (assembly GCF_905115235.1). Lineage (NCBI taxonomy): Eukaryota > Metazoa > Arthropoda > Insecta > Diptera > Stratiomyidae > Hermetia > Hermetia illucens. Next base: position 159,889,646 of record NC_051851.1, on the reverse strand, counting down.
CGATTCTTAATCGCATCACATCCGGTAAAGTTCCGCCCCCTGTGGATGAAATGGTTAGCCACCGTAATATGGGTACACGGACTGCTCCTTCAAGTAGGCGACAAATTATCTCAGCTCTCAGTGAGCGCTTGACCATCTCGCAGAGTTACTCATCACTGTTCCTGCAGTTTCTGTAGATCTGCTACTTCCGCTTATACGGAACTTCCAGGAATCTGAGATCTTTCGATTTAGAGAAAGCTTTGGGTAGTGTCAACAGGGAGTGTATCTTTTTTTTTCTTTGAGGAGGTGGAAATCTTCAAAAGACACTGGTCTGGACACACCAGCGTGTGGGATTTTTACCCACTAAAACCACCCCCGACTCCCTCCCTGCCCCGCGGAACCACCATAAGGTATTACATCACGGGGCGGAGTCAGCTCACTCTGTGGCGCGGCAGGATTCGCGGCATTCGAAATTTATTTCGAATGTTGCGAGTGCGAGCGAATAGATGGCGCGGATCTATCCACTTTGCGTGGCACGCCATGGGAGTGGAGGACCGGCGAGAAAAGTGTGCCATGAGTTAGGGGCAGAAAAGAAATAGATGAAGCGAGACTTCTCTTCTGCCTCTAACGTTTTTGGAAATGAGGTATCCAACCGTGGCTCTGAACTCGTGACTTAAAATTAAAAATATCGTTTGTAATTTTTCTCTCTTAGAGATTTGAATGCAGTTTTAGTACGACTACCCCACTACAATGTCAATTAACAAAGTGTTTAATTAATAAAGTTAAATTCAAAAATAAAATTAGATAAATACTTAATTGGTGACCCCGATATTAAAAAAGTGACAAATTGTCCGCCATCGCCGCCATTGGTGAAGTTCTATTAACGACAAAATTCGTCCGAGCAACACGGCAGAAATAGAATTTCCAAAGACTGAGAAATCCATCAAAAACATCAGTAGACCGTACGGCAAGCGATTTTCACGCGTTCGCATCTACAGTTGAGTGTGGAGTGCCGTTGTAAACATCACGAAAACGTGTCGCATCTCAACATCCCGAGTCGGAGCAGAGGCAAGAAAAAACGCGAGAAAACTTTCTCTACACAGTGTACTGCGCGACACACGACGGACCCTCACCAGAAGTAGATTTTCACGCGACTTCCCGTACGCGCGCCCTCCTGCACAACACCTTTCACGCACCGGACCAGTCATCATTGCCACAACGATCAACAACAGCAGCAAACGGACGTCCCCAGCACCGCCAACGCCGCAGCTACAGCCGACAAATTCGACCAGCGCCGCCGTCGAGGAGGACCCCAGCTCGGCTTGAAAGTTATACTTAAGTGAAATTATTGTTCAATATATTAAAAGTTAAAAAGTGGAAAATAAAAAATTGAAACCGCTGCAAGAGACGGCGTGGAGGTGTTTAGCATCGCGAGTTCTCCATTTTCATTGGTGGTGTTTTTGGTCTGCGCTGGAGAGCGTCCGCTTCGGCCGTCGTTTTTTCTCGTTTCGTGCGTGCATTTGTGGGTGCGGCCTGCCGTGTCGGTGTAAAGTTCACCGCGTTTCAGTATAAACTCACCGCGTTTGCATCTCAATCTCGTACTTCTCGGTAAGAAAAATGTCGTTTGACAATAAAGACGCGGCAAGCCCATCGGACCCGCAAGTGACCGCCCTCGCCGTACGCGTTCCTCCGTTTTGGCGGCGGAACCCCGAGCTGTGGTTCGTGCATTTGGAAGCACAGTTCCAAATGTCCGGCATCACATCGGACGCGACCCGTTTCAACTACGCGGTGGTCGGCCTGGACGAAGAGTCCATACTTCTGGTGTCCGACGTAGTGAAGTCGGCATCGTACGCTCAGCTCAAGAGTGAGTTGATCAGGCGCCTGTCGGCAAGCGAGTCGGCAAAATTAGACCACTTGCTGGCGGGTTTAACGTTGGGTGATCGAACTCCCAGCCAATTGCTTCGTGAAATGAGGCAATTGGGTGGGAGCAAGATCGGCGACGACCTGATCAAGTCGCTCTGGCTGCGTCGGCTCCCGGAGGGCACCCAGGCGATCCTCGCTTGCGTCTCCGGTTCCTTGGAGGAACTGGCAGCGACGGCCGACCAGGTGCAGGAGGTGTACGTACGCCCAACCTTGGCGGCCGTTCAACCACCGTCGGATGAGGTGGGTGACTTGAGGCGCGAGATTGCCGCTTTAACAGCCAGCGTGGCCGAGATGCGGGCGACGTTGGACGCTCAGCGTTCGGGCGCCAGATCGCGAGCACGCTCGCCGTCTTGGCGGCGGCCACCCAGAACGCAGCGCCACGTCGCCTAACTATTTTCGACCCCCTCAGCGGGCGCAGCTACCTCATCGATACTGGTGCGGAGGTTTCGGTTCTTCCCGTACCTCGGCAACATCAACTTTTCCCTCAACCGCTCAAACTTGCGGCAGCAAATTCCTCCCGCATAAACACGTACGGGTATAGGCAAGTGGACGTGAGTCTTGGCTTGCGTAGGACGTTTTCGTGGCGTTTCATCCTGGCGGATGTCAGTTTCCCCATACTAGGCGCAGACTTCCTGTGTCACTATGGATTGCTGGTGGACTTGCAAAACAAGTCTCTTATAGATTCCACGACCAACCTTAATTCGTCGGGACATATGGTATCTCACCCAGGCAATAATCTTTCCGTTCTTTTAGAAGACATTACCGACTCTCGTGTTCGGGCACTTCTCCAAAAGTTCAGCCAGATTACTACCAACTGTAGTCTCTCCAAACCAGTGAAGCACAATGTGCAGCACCACATTATCACTACTGGTTCCCCGATCTTCTCGAAGGTGCGTCCTCTACCATCTCAGAAACTGGCAATTGCACGGAAAGAGTTTGAACAACTCGTTCAACAGGGTATCTGCAGGCCCTCAAACAGCTGTTGGTCTTCCCCACTGCATATGGTCCCTAAGCCAAACGGCGAATGGCGCCCATGTGGGGATTACAGAAGGCTAAATGCACAGACTGTTCCTGACCGATATCCAATTCCACTCATCCACGACTTTGCGCATCACCTCGCGAATTGCCGCATCTTTTCGACCTTGGACTTAACCAAGGCTTATCACCAAATCCCAGTAGCTCCTGAAGACATTCCAAAGACGGCAATATGCACACCCTTTGGACTCTTCGAGTTCACCCGGATGACTTTCGGATTGTGCAATGCGGCGCAAACCTTTCAAAGGTTCATTCACTCAGTCCTGCGAAACCTCGAGTTCTGTTTCGTATATTTGGATGATGTTTTGGTCGCTTCTTCCACTGAGTCTGAGCACTTAGCCCATCTCGAGTGCATTTTTCAACGTCTCCTTGAGGCCGGTTTAGTCCTAAACGTTGAGAAATGCAAATTCCTTCAACAACAGGTGAGATTCCTCGGCCATTTCATTTCCCCTGAAGGAATACAGCCCGACCCAGACAAGGTGCAAGCGATAACAAGCTTCCCGCGTCCAAAGACAGTGAGGGAGTTGAGGAGGTTCTTGGGCATGCTGAACTTCTACCGTCGTTTCCTGCCCAAGGCCGCCCATCTCCAGTCCATTTTGAACGCGTACTTGTCTGGCCCCAAAACTAAGGACACACGAGAGATCGTGTGGTCTGAAGAGGCTATCTGCGCGTTTGACAAATCCCGTCAACAACTGGCTGACGCTACACTCTTGGCATTCCCTCTGCAAGATGCACCCCTAGCCGTTTTTGTTGATGCCTCTGACATCGCAGTAGGTGCTGCCCTTCACCAAAAGGTGGACCAAGTTTGGCAGCCGTTGAGCTTCTTCTCGAAGCAGTTGAATCCCGCTCAACGGAACTACAGCACCTACGATCGCGAACTGCTCGCCGCATACCTGTCCATCAAATACTTCCGTTTCTCCCTAGAAGGCAGGCCGTTCACAGTGTTCACGGACCATAAGCCTCTCACGTTCGCTTTGAAACAGAAGCCCGACAAAGCGTCCCCTCGTCAGCTTCGACACCTGAGCTTCATAAGCCAGTTCACGTCAGACATCCAGCACGTGTCCGGGAAGGACAACATTGTTGCTGACGCTTTGTCTCGTGTCTCCGAAGTTAACATCCCCGCCTCACTCGATTTCTCGGCTATTGCCAAGGCGCAAGTGGATGACGCAGCACTTCAGAGCCTCAAGTCCAACCCCAAATACAAATTTCGGGAGTTGCCCATCTTCGGCTCAAACCTCTCGCTCTGCTGCGAAGACTCGGAAAAGGGACCTCGGCCATACATTCCGGCCACATTTCGCAAGGAAGTGTTCCACGTAGTTCACGACTTGGCGCACCCCGGCATCAGGACAACAAACCGGTTAGTCACCGGAAAATACTTCTGGCCCTCCATGAACAAGGATATCAATTCCTGGGCCAGAGAGTGCATCGCATGCCAAAAGTGTAAAGTCTCCAGGCATGTAAGGAAAGAAGTGGGCTCATTCCCCCGCACTACCAAGCGTTTCCACACCATACACCTCGACATAATAGGGCCTTTGCGAGACTCGCACGGTTATAAGTATTGCCTCACAATCATCGACAGGTTCACGCGGTGGCCTGAGGCAATACCTCTGAAAGACATTACGGCGCAATCATGTGCTGAAGCCCTCTGTCGAGAGTGGATACCTCGCTTTGGCGTCCCTGCAGTGGTCATCACTGACCAGGGAATGCAATTTGAGTCCACCCTTTTCTCCGAGTTAGGCAAACTCCTTGGTTTTAAACGCCAGCGGACTACTGCATACCACCCGCAATCCAATGGGATGCTAGAACGTTGGCACCGGACGCTGAAAGCCGCCATTATGGCACGCGACGACCCGTCCTGGACTCAAGTCTTGCCTCTCGTCCTACTCGGCCTTCGAACAACCCGCCGAGAGGAATTTGCTGCCAGCCCCGCGGAGCTGGTATACGGGGAGAACCCGAGACTCCCAAGCGATCCGGTCTTCGACAAGAGATCGGGTCTCACGGAGTCGGGGTTGGTGCGTCTGCTGAGGGGCAATCTCCGTCGCATCAAAGCGCCACCATCCACTCGACACTCGTCCATACCTGCTTGTTCGCCCAAAGAACTGGACACATGCACGCACGTGCTGATCAGGACGGATGCCGTCCGGAAGCCGCTGCAGCCTCCATATGAGGGCCCGTACCGCGTTCTCGAGCGGGGAGAACATTTCTTCCAGCTCGAGATCGGTGGTCACAAAAAGGCGGTCTCTTTGTCCAGGCTGAAACCCGCGTGCGCCCCGAAGCAACGTCGTGTCCGCTTTGTGGATTAACGGCGAACGAAGTTCGGGGATCAGTCGCCGAAACCCCTAGGTTTCATCTGGGGGCGGAGTGATGTGGCGCGGCAGGATTCGCGGCATTCGAAATTTATTTCGAATGTTGCGAGTGCGAGCGAATAGATGGCGCGGATCTATCCACTTTGCGTGGCACGCCATGGGAGTGGAGGACCGGCGAGAAAAGTGTGCCATGAGTTAGGGGCAGAAAAGAAATAGATGAAGCGAGACTTCTCTTCTGCCTCTAACGTTTTTGGAAATGAGGTATCCAACCGTGGCTCTGAACTCGTGACTTAAAATTAAAAATATCGTTTGTAATTTTTCTCTCTTAGAGATTTGAATGCAGTTTTAGTACGACTACCCCACTACAATGTCAATTAACAAAGTGTTTAATTAATAAAGTTAAATTCAAAAATAAAATTAGATAAATACTTAAACTCTAGCTTAATCCCATTTCTTTTATACGCGGCGCACGTGACCGCGCTTTTCTCCTTTCCTCTGCCTTTCGCAATTTATCTTGAATAGATGCGATAATGGAGTTGACCGCATCCCAATTCTCCTGATGTGCTAGCATTTTCGGCCAGATTTTCTGGTAACAGCACCTCTCCTAGAGTCTCCTCTAGATTCTTCCTTTCTTCCACAAATCTCGGACAGTGGAAGAATACATGCTCTGGGTCCTCTGGAACTCCATCGCAATTTGGACAGTCGGGTGAGGTCTCCAATTTAAACCTGGGAAGGTATTGGGGATATACTCCATGTCCCGTGAGAAACTGGGTGAGATTATAATTAATCTCACCATGTCGTCTCTCCAACCATTCCTTGATGGCAGGAATGAGTCTGTGAGTCCACCGACCCTTTCCCGAGCGTTCCCATCGCTCTTGCCATCTATTTATGGATCTCTCCCTGTCAACGTTTTTCGTCTGCAATAAGGGAGAGATTGGCTTCGCATGGTATATATTCGCCATCTCATCTGCCAAGATGTTAATCGGCATCATTGCAGAGATGACGAATGCTGCATCATCTGAGACAGTCCTGAAGGCAGAGCGTACCATTGGAGCTGTCCTCCTGTAGACTGCATTCAGTTTGCTAGTATTAACTGACATCCGCAACGCCTCGCTCCAAACTGGGGTCGCATAGAGCGTGATTGAAGTCACCACCCTGGCTATAAGCAACCTACAGGTATGCCGTGACCCTCCCACGTTCGGCATCATCCTCGCCAGGGCCATACTAGTAATGGATGATTTATCACAAACATAGTGTACGTGTTGCTTATAGCTGAGCTTCCTGTCTATCACCACCCCCAAGTATTTGATGGTCGGCTTGGATATGATTCCCGATTCTAACACAGGCGTAATTTCTCTTCCGGCGCTTCGTAATGAGGACCGCTTCTGTTTTTCCTTCGCAAGCGTCAGACCAGAGCTCTCTAACCAGCATTTGACAGCACTGATTGCCTCGCTTGAGTATAACTCAGCATCTTCGAGATGCTTTGCGACAACAACCAATGCTATATCATCAGCGTAACCCACCACTGTGGCTTCCGCCGGAAGCGGAAGATTAAGTACATCGTTGTACATGATGTTCCACAGTAGTGGGCCCAATCCGCAGCCCTGCGGGACACCCGCGGAAACAACGTACTCCTGGGGTCCGTCATCGGTGTCATACCAGAGCCTCCTTTCAGTTAGACAACTATCGACGATAGCAGCGAGGTAGGCGGGAATACCAACCTTCGCTAGGGATTTGCGTATTAGATTCCAATTGGCCGAATTGAATGCATTCTTCACATCCAGGGTTACAACCACGCAATATTTGCTGGTACTACCCTTTCCGTGGATTGCATCTTCGGCCAAGCCAGTAACCAATTTGATGGCATCAATGGTTGATCTGGCTTTTCGGAACCCATACTGCCGGTTTGAAAGGCCGCCTCGGCTCTCAACAACCGGGAGTAATCTATTATAGATTACCCGCTCTAACATTTTCTCCATAGTGTCCAAAAGACATATGGGTCGGTATGACGATGGTTCACCTGGAGGTTTACCAGGCTTAGGCAGAAGTACCAACTTCTGTCGCTTCCGTGCCACTGGAAATATTCACTCGGACATGCACGCTTCGAACAACTCAGCTAACATGTCCGGTCTGGATTTCACGGCAAGCTTGAGGGCCTTCTTCGGTACTCCGTCCAGGCCCGGCACTTTATTGTCTCCTATTCTACCGCAGATCTCCAGCAGCTCGTCTCTGGTGACTGGCGGGATTGCCGTCACATTCGGAGGTGGTTGGAATGTGTCGGTGCTCTCCTCTTGCTGGGGGAATAACCCCTGGATGATTTTCAGCAAGAGGATGGGACACGTGATCTGCGGAGAGGAACGGCCTCTGAATCGTTCCATCACGATTCTATAAGCACTCCCACACGGGTTTACGTCCGCTTCTGAGCACAGCTCCTTAAAGCATTTCCTCTTGCTTCGCTGGATGGCGAGCTTGAGGGTTTTGCGGGCTGCTTTATAGGCGCACTCTTTTTGCCCCTGATCGACTCTACCTACCGCCCTCTGAGCCGCTCTTCTGGCTCGGTGGTAGGCTGATCGAAGGCGGGTCAGGTCATCATTCCACCAGTAGTTTGGTCTTCTACTGGGGAATGAGCGCCTCCTAGGCATGGACGCGTCACATGCTTTGGAGATGCATTGAGCCAAATGGACGGCTCTTTCCGTAGAGGCGCCTGCTTTATCAGGTTGATCTAACCACACCTCTATGAAGGTCTGCTCATCCAAAGATTTTGCAGACCAGCCTGAAATCTTTTTAGGTTTCGGACATGATAGGTCTTTGCCCTGAGGCTCGACACATGTCTCAAAGAAGATTGCCTAGTGAACGCTGTGGGTGTAGCGTTCGCTGACGCACCAGGAAATACCACGCACCAGCGAAGGGCTGACAAAGGTCAGGTCTACAACCGAGCCTGACCCCCCTTTCTGGAAGGTGTTTACAGCACCTTCATTAGCCAAAACCATGTCCATCTGCGCGAAAGCGTCTATTAAACTGCGCCCCCTAGCATTTGATTCTCTGCTACCCCACTCTAGGGCCCCAGCATTGAAATCACCAGCAATCACCTTTGGACTTCGTCCCCTTGCGTCGAGAACAAGATTATCAAGCATTTGCTCGAATTCAAACAGTGTCAAACTTGGTGGGGCGTAGCAGCTGTATACATATACACCGCTTATTTTCGCCCACACAAAGCCACTGGCTGCCTGACTTGCAGTACATTGTATGGCCTGTCGACCACAAGCCCATATCGCCACGCCACCGTGACGGTTTCTGTACGGCTCACTTATGATGGCGATTTCCATCTCAGATTCGAACGTGGTCTGCTCAAGTAAATTCTGAGCGACCCTGCAATTATTGAGGTTTATTTGAATAAACCTCAAAAAGGGGTGTATCTGACAAATCTACTTGACACAGAAGGTGCATTCCAGAAAACCTATAATCATAGGGGCATACGCGGGCAAAGTGTCACGTGCAGCATTGAGGTAAAATCTCAGAGGAATTTTAGGTCCAAAGTGTCATCGATAATATTTCTTTATGTTATCGGTGGTGTTTAACATGCTCCCTTATCCTGAGGACGTCGGGGCCTTCAATGGACCATGACATCTTGCCTCAAATACCTCGACTACGCTGATATTATCTGTTTGCTCTCTTATAAAGTATCTTTGGACGTTAGCCAAAAAGTTCTGAAGAAATAATTAGTGTAGGACTGAAAACGAACACCAACAAAAAAAAAATTCTCATTCTGACGAATCATCGCACTCTTCCTATCCATATTAATGGGCAAAGTATTGAAGGCGTCGAGCAGTTTGTTCATTTCGGAAACGTTGTTTCTGCTAACGTTGGTAGTGAACTTGATGTCGCTGGAAGCATTAACAGCGATAGATTCGTCTTGGCTGGTTTGTCCAATAATGAAAAATTCTATTCTGTGGACATGGAAGGTCACTTTTATTCAAAAGCTCCAACCCTTTGTCAACACATTTCTGCGACGTCCCATCGATGATGATACAGTTATGTGTTGATGATGGTGGGCTTATTAAGGAAGGGTGAAAACTGCATTACTAGGCGGGTACGCCATACACTATCCGAAAGTGGCTGATGAATTGCTCTAGGGAAACCCTCGAGAAGGAGGAAAGCCCTGGAAGGAGCTGGACCACATTTCGGCAAACGTTCAACGATGGTGCGTTGACGTACTATGCCCAACCAGTGGTAAATGACAACTGCAGTAAAATGACGTCCATTCAGTGGTAAATATTTTTCCGTAGCTTTGTCAGTGTGATTTCAAAATGCAGTTCTTTCGTAAATTTTTTCAGGCTGCTTTATCGCTAACAAAATTTGGCTGAGCACAATTCTCAAGTTTTTCAAGCTTTCTTCTTTTAGGAATATTTTTCAAATCAATGCCAGTCTAAAATTCTGTACAATTAAGGCTCTCCATTTTTAGTTTCTTGGATATAAATGAATTCCTCACTAATCCTTTCTCTTTTTCTAATCTACCTATTCCTCAGCTTGGTTCCAGTTTCACTTCGATCCCAAAAAACGAAGCAATAATTTTTTAAACTAAATTTGTTACCAATGTTTTGGGTAACCTCTATCAGCCCAATGCCTACCACTTATTTTCAATTAGCTCAGTATTTATTACATATTTCATGGATTAGTAGATTACAATTAGTAAAAACACCCCTTGCCCTCCCACTTAATTCAAAACCGATTTTTCATTACTAAAATTTCGAATTCCGAAATGCACACCATAAAAAATAGAGCACATCTCATTAGGAGCGTTAAATCAAAATTAACGACCCATCAATCCACACGTTCTAATCTTAATTCCTTATATGCACGCATTATCTAAGCATTCTGTACTCTCTACGCGCCACATATGATTGCATTTTGAATGGCTCTAGAAATAATTAAAGAAAGTTCATTTCGACGGGGTCGCGCTTCCTTCCATTCATAACGAATTAAGAGGTATTAAGACACTTTCACGAAATCGGGTCAACCAATAAATCGACAAATTAAGCCTAATCCGATAAGAGTGTGAATTTCTGGAAATTCCATTCAAGGAAATATTGCGATGGTTTGACCATATCCAATTTAGATCAAATGGTTACTATGGAATAAAAAAGATTTTTCTAGTTTGATTGTAACGTATTAAGCTCCAAACGCCTTTGTTTTCACCCTACTTGAATTCATCGCTTTCTCAATGATGAAATATTTGCAAAAACGTAAAACCAATGATCAATTCAATAATTACGATCGTAATGGTGTAAGAGCAATAAAACTAATCTACTGAAAACGATAAATTAATTTAGGAACATTTGCAGCTGTTCCCATTTTGGAAAAGATTCCGACTATAGAAAAAAAATAAAAATGGAACCGCTAATTTCTTTTCTAATTGGTCTAATCAGGTAATTGGCTTGAATGAAATTACAATTATCCGAAAAAATAATCCAGATATCCAAAAATATATAAAAGTTTGGGGATAACACTAGAAAAGATAGTTTTTTAAGTGCCACTTTTCTAGACTTAGTTCAAATCTGTTGAGCATAAATTGCTCTAATAGTTCTATTTTCGGACAATACTCCACAAGGACGAGTGCTCCCTATTCGACAAGTGTTGGGTACAAATACAATCTATGAAATTATTTAGATATTTGTATTATTTTTAGAAAACATTTTTCACATCGTGAAACATATAAATGCCCGAAATGATTGACGGGATCACATCCATCAAACATTTGCCTTTTTTGAAAAAGTAGATAGAAGATTTTATTCATATCTTTAGTTGCAGTTCCGCACTTAGTGATCTCTTTGGATATGATGTTGAGAATTTTCGATCATCGTCAGTAAAATTGTCTCTCGGTTCGTGGTAAAGCTGAACAGATTTTATCAGAGTCCAGAATAAGTAGCAACAAGGATAGGGGGCAACTTTGTTATTCAAATTTGAACTGTGTTCAGCATGCAACCTCTTCACTCCGCTGTAACTTTATATCGGTTTAAAACTATATATAACCTTTTTTAAAATAATGTTGAGCCTACATAGCATCATCATCATCAATGGCGCAACAACCGGTATCTGGACTAGGCTTGCCTTAATAAGGAACTGCAAACATCCCGCTTTTGCGCCGAGGTCACCATTTGAGCGCCTTGATAGAGCTTCAATCTTTGCGGCCGAACCATCACAGTCAATTTCGCCAACTTTTTAGATTTCTGGGATAACTCTTCCCTCTAGGTCATTTTCGGCCACTTAGGATGATCGTCTGATCCTCCTATTCCTCTAAGTTCATTACAAATGGCACCCAACGTGGAGCATGACATTTCCTGGATTCAGGCCTAATTTCTTATTTGCAGGTTTTCTGAATCAAGTGGAAGATAGCCTATTCCAGCTCACAAGTTCGTTTGGTGGTGTCGGATAGAGAATCAATAGATTCTCAACAGTGTTCCCGGCTACTTTCCACGTACACTTGCCTTCACATTTCTAGTTTTAGGTTACATGCCTTTTTCCTCGGAAGCAAGCGTTTTTAAGCCTCAATTTCCTTTTCCACCTAGTAACGTAGAGTTTCCTGCCCTATCCTTGGTAGAATACCATAAGAGCTAGTCGTTTGTTGTGTTTGTCTTTGAGACTTAACATCTCGTAGGTGATTGCCTTCCAGAAGTCTCTGGATCTACGGGCCTTTATGGCTATATGCTGAAAGGTATTGCCGTCCGAGCTTCTGAGGAGTGTCCTTCCCTACCTTTATATAAAACGGCTATCTCTTCGTTTCACAATTTTAAAAAAAAACTAAATATTCTTTCTTCACCGTAGAGATGAAGTGACGGGTGAGATGAATCCCTTATAGTATACGGAGGGAGTCAGCTATATGCTGTGCCATTCTGTCCTCAATAATTCATCTTCACTTGGTTCTCTGGCTTCAGACGAGGAAGATTTTAATTCTCGCGATCCCTTAAACTCATTACAAATGACGCCCGACGTGGGGCACGAACCCAGGGCCATGAGATTAAGAGTCACGTGGAGCCGTAAGTCTCCGGACCCGAGTGCGCGATCGAGCGGGAAGATCCGCGACGGAGCACAATCCCGATCATAATTTCTTCTGCCTCAGATATTTATTGAGGACTTTCTCCCTCTCTCTTCCTCCTTAATCCCGCAAAACCTTTCTAAGGGTATCCGCTGTAATAATGGCCTGAGGATGTCAAGGATGGGAGGGAACCGCCGCGCCTCAATAAATATCTTAAGCAGAAGAAGCTATGATCGCGATTGTGATCCGTCGTGGATCTTCCCTCTCGATCGCGGCACTCGGTATAGACACTTTGATTTTGTATTATCGATACGTGAGGGAACAAAGCGCTTAAAGGACCTTTCTGCTTATTTTCCTGAATTTCTACAGATCTCCATTTTGTCAAAGGATCACCTTACAGCTTTTATTAGCCGAGGACTCTTCAAAGCATCCAAAAAATATGTAACTTGGAATCTCCCTTTGTACCTCTATCGCCGATGAAGTTCTTAGTCGCCTTGGAATCACTTTATTCCCAACAAGTTCACTGAGCTTTGTCCTAAGATTCCATCTTTGTATTATAATATGGTCGCCTCTAATCCACTCTAATATTTTTGAAGCGCAAATTGTTAGATCAATTACTTCACTTATCCTTCGCCAAGTGAACTTACAGACGCACCCTTCGCTACCCTACGTTGAAATCAAATAGCTTCCCTTCTTTAGACTGAGGTACAAAATCGCCTCAGTGTGGTTGCTCATAACAGTTTTGACATAGGTTCTCGGTCTTATGGAGTGGTAGAAAGTCCTAATTTTGTTACACCGAACCTATGGCTTTTGTATCGGAAAGCAATATATGGAGTCCTGCAGTTTTAAGCCTTACTGTCAACAGACAGGAAGGAACGAAAACAGATAGAAGAGCATGCCGCGCCAGCCAAAGGGTTGATCTACTTACAATTGATTTTCTTACAATTGGTGTATTTGCTGGAGCAGAAGTGACTATTTGCTCTGTACTTTTGCGAAGTATTCTTCTTTCTTCTCAGAGATCTGATTCCACAAATTGGTATCGAATCAGTTGCTCCAGCTTCTTCTGCTATTTGTCACTTACTGGGGCATAGTGCGCCAACCTCACTTACGTGCCATCGTTCATGGTTCGCTGAAATGTACTTCGACTCCTCCAGAACTACCTCGCTCACAATCCCCTTCCACTGCGTCATCAATTCCTGCCACAGCCCATTTGTTACCTATCTAGGCATAGTGGATTCCGTGCGCCGTCCAAGTTCTTTGCTCGTAATAGTATCAGGCCAACGAACCCAGATCAAACATCACGGAAAAGTGTCCACGAAGGCTTGGAGCTTTTAACTAACAGCGGGGGCCACTTTCAACATGTTACTCCCATATAGCAGCACAGAAACCTTATTGGTGCAGGACAGTCTCAAGTTGATATTGGTATTAAGATAACTGCAGGTTTTAGATAAAGTAGCGCAGATGGATCTAGCCCTTTTTATACGTAGAGCGGCATCAAGTTCAGTGCCCTTCACGGCAAAAACCATGCTCCCTAGATATACAAATTGATCACTACATTCAAAGAACTATCGAAAGATTTCTGATCCCATGTAAGCTATTTCGTTATGCGTTATATTATATATGTATAATCATTGGTATCTGTGGCAAATTCTGCCTCCATCACCAATATCACGGCGAGTATTATGCTGAAATTCTCGGGATTCTTTACGGAATTGGAGCTGCAATTTCAGAACAATAGAGCCATTCATCGCTTCCTTTCAACGATCCGCTTCCATGGTTTGACTACAGTCTGCAAGATCCTGTGCGGGTCTGCGAGAAGTGATTGATGCAACATGTAAGCAAATCCAAGCGCCCCTTAGATGATGATCCCTTTCGGGTCCCATGACTTTATATCAAGTTCCGTACTCAAACAATCTGCCACCCAAGATGAGACGGTGAAAGGGAGAGTAGAAAAGTGCAGTGCCACAAGAGGGAGACGAGTACTCTCCAGAATTCCATCGTCACACTTCCCTTAGACCCAGAATGTTCAACTTGTATCGCCGAAATTCTCACAAGAGTCGAAGACACATTCCAGGAGCCAAAAATTAGCCGGTAGTCCTGAGATCAGTATTTATCCAAGGCGTTGTCGACTCTTCGATAAAAGTAAATTTTCGAGATTTGCAGGTTGCTAACCATCATTTGGGGCTGTTCCGAAAAGCAAGCTTAAACACCGAATGCATGAACTTATACTACAACGTCCGAGATCAATACCCGAGAGTAGTTCACCAAGTATGGGAACAGAGCGCAATATCATCGTCAGCAGGGGACATAAGCCTTCCTCCAAGGGCCGAGTATCCTACACCCATGCTCCACTTGAGGTTCATGATGGTAAGCGTAAACCAGCCCCGCAGGTTTACCTGCTGGAGTCACTTCAGGGTAGCCTCGTAAGTGCACTCCAAATATAGACGCCTATCGCGGGGGAGGAAAATCTTCTAACAAGCAGGAAACTTAATATGTCAAGGTTTGCAAAGCCAAATGTCGGATACCCTTCTACAGTCCGATGACCATAAATTAAGACTTTCATGGCAATTACTATAAATAAAATCTCTTTTGACTGAAATATTCCGAGATTAAGGTTGTTATAGAAAAAAACTCGATATTTAGAACAGGGTACGAAAATAGAACAACTTATAATGGATTCAAACCAATGAAGAGCAATCTCTGAAATTTCAAGAAAAAAGAAAAACAACAAATCTCAAATGATGGCAAGGTTTCAAGAATTCTCAGATAGCCCTATTGGAAGTCGATAGTAATAAGCACACCAAGATGGCGGTCAAACGGTAGTATAGGTCCAAGGGCGGAACGTGGATTGGTACCCACGATGGAGCATAAAACCTGGGAAATGCCTGTTGAACCAACACCAATAGCTCTACTACCAACCCGATCTCCACCTCCACGTGTATCTTAACGAAAAGCTGCAGACGAAGAAGGATGAAGGCGAGTCTCCCGCGCCTAAACACGCGACAAAATATACCAACTAGTCCTCCAGGTTGGGGGTTGGGTATAGCTGACAACCCTACACCGAAAACAACATCTTACGAAGCCACAACAGGAGCCTCGGACTCGACGGATTACACAACGGCGAACCTGGCAATGACAAAGGAATAACGATTCGCGCATTTTCTCATGGAACGTGCCCTCCCTATGCAGAGATGAAGCTGCTAAGCAGCTAGCCGATACCCTGTACCAATATAAGGCTGATGTAACAGCGTTACAAGAGATGCGTTGGACAGAGCCGCTACACCATATATTATAGTGGCCATCCAGTAAACCATGTGCTCGGAGTAGGTTTCTTAGTCAGCCAAAAAATGAAACCTGCTGTTATCGGCTTTGAAAACATAAGCGAACGGCTATGCACTCTGCATTAACATTCACGTCCCTACAGAGGAGACTGCAGAGTCGGAGAAGGATACCTTCTACGAGGCAGTAGAACGAACCCTCGAAGCCTCTCCCAAATTTGACATCAAAATCATACTTGGGGATTTTAACAGCCAAGTAGGGAAGGAGCCCGTATTCATGCGATACGTCAGCTCCCATGGCTTACATCAAAATACACATGATAACGGGCTGCGGATTATTCAATTAGCAGTGTCGCACGAAATGGTTATTGGAAGTACCTGGTTTGCGCGGAAAGCGGTCCACAAACATACGTGCGCCTCTCCAGACAGGACCACTTTCACCCAAATTGACCACCTGTTGATCGAATGCCACCACCTCTCAGCCTTGACGAATTTCAGAACAAATAAGGAGCCAATATTGACTCGGATCACTATCTCGTTGGCATGGTGCTCCCAGCTCGAACAACAACACCACCCAGAATTCCCTCTGACAATCAGGTGAGAGTTAACACTGAAGCCATCCACAACACAGTCCTACGCGACACCTATAAGAGGGAAATGGATGCCGCAATAACCGCAGTTACAATCACCTGAAGAACGTGATCATAAATACGGTCACAAACATACTTGGCCCCAGCTGCAAAAAGAGCCGGAACGGCTGGTTTGACGATGAATCTAACCTAGCTATGGAACGGAAGAATGCCACATACCGAGTAATGCTGCATTCTCAAAGGACATGGACACGCGCAGAAACTTATCACGAACTCCGGCGAGCGGAGAAGCGACTTCACAGACAGAAAAAAAAGCCTGGGAGAACCAACAGGTCTGTGAACTCGAAAAGTACAGGGAGCAACCGCACCAGACGCGGAAGTTTTACCAACAAATCAGCAGTATGAAACCATACACACCTCGATGTTCATCCTGCCGAGGTAAAGAGGGAAATCTGATTTCCGACAGAATGGGCATATTGGAGCGATGGGTTGAGTACTTTGATGAACTACTGAACAACCAGAACATCGGCGAATTGGAACTCTCGCCAACTGAAGACGACGGACAAATACTGCCACCACCAAGTATAGAAGAAACAGTCCGTGCAACTCATTGGCTTAAAAATCATAAGTTGCCAGGAGCCGATAGAATTACGGTCGAATTGGTTAAATATGGAGGCGACCAATTACGCCAAGTGGTTCATCAACTTGTGCTCAAGGTTTGGGACATCGAATCAATGCCTGCCGACTGACAAAGAGGCATTATCTGTCTTATACATAAAAAGAGAGATATCACACAGTGCAGCAATTATAGAGGTATCACGTTGCTGGGTACCATGTATAAGATATTTTCCACTATCTTGCTAATTCGTATAGCCCCATATGCCCAGAACATCACTAGCCCATACCAAAGAGACTTCACTCCAGGCAAATCGGCAACAGATCAGACTTTCTCTCTGCGGCAAGCGATGGAAAAACTGTAGGAATATGGACATCAGTTGCACCATCTCTTCATTGACTTTAAAGCCGCCTGCCATAGCATAGCCAGGGTAAAACTGTACACGGCCATAAGAGAAATCGGCATCCCGATGAAATTGATAAGACTGACTAGGCTGACCCTGACCAATGTGCGAGGGCAGATAAAAGCAGCAGGATTACTCTCAAGAACATTCCACATCAACAACGGTCTACGACAAGGGGATGCCCTGTCATGCGTCCTATTTAGCCTGGCCCTCGAGAAAGTGATCCGGAATGCTGGGGTAAATGCAAGAGGTACGATCCTCTTTAAGTCCACCCAGCTACTGGCCTATGCTGACGATATCCACATTATGGGGAAAACGACCTGAGACGTACAAACTGCCTTCATCCAGATCGATCAGGCGATGATTAGCGCGAGATCTTGGGCTGCACATCAAGAAGTAAGAAATATATGGTAGCAATGTCAGCACCGAAAACCAACCAACCAAAAACATCAAACCGCGCTGGTCAAACTGGAAAAATAAAGATAGGAGACCACAATTTTGAGACCGTTGATATCTTCTCCTATCTAGGGTCGAAAATCACAACCGATAACAGCTACGATGACGAAATCCGCGCACGGTTGATGGTGGCCAACAGAGCCTATTTCAGCTTACAGAAACTGTTTCACCCGGAACGTCTCACCATAGGGTCAAAGCTATTACTCTACAAGACAATGATCTTGCCAGTCCTCATGTATTCCTCGAAGATTTGGGTTCTTAGCAAGAAAAATCAGGACGCCAAGCAGCTTTTGGGGATGTCGAATTGGTGGACCTCGGCGCAAAACCGGAATGTCTGGAGTTCCCTATTAAGGCAGGCCTAGACCGGATACTCGTTGTTGCGCCGTTGATGATAGAGAACTATTTACGTCTACGCTGCCGTTTGTTATGAACAGTACAGTTAGTTAATGGCGATTGCCAATAATAAAGGCAGAACTACAGTTTAACGAACGAACACGTGCGAGCCTAGTACGACCACTAGTTAAAGAGCCACCTATTCTTGACAGCGACGGACAGCTTCCCTAGTTTTGAACTCCGTCCAAAAATTACCATGAAATATCCCAAAATTTGAAACTGAGTTAGCTACAGTACTTTCCAGTCACTACCTGATTCTGAAAAACGAAGAACATTGAAAGGCAATGAAAAATTCAGAATGGTCACTAAGGAGTTAAGTTGAATTTTTTTCACAAATATGAAATACTAACTGGAAAATTTTCAAATCCAATCAACCATAAAAAGAAGAATTCGTTCCTCACGTTATTAATTAACACATTTTTCATATAATAAAAATCTCTTCATGGTACGGATTAAACAGAGCTTAAGTGCCTAATGCAATAGATTATCTCTTTGTTATCTATATTACACTGATTCTGTTTCTCAACTTTTTTCACTCAAGATACTTTGCATATCCGCTCGCTACGGTATTAGACACATACGCATTAATGAAACCTACTATTATGAAGTGTCTAATCTCAGCAATGATAATGACGACGAGGCCAACTCTAATTCCCGGTAACCAACGCAGTCTATACATGAAATACCACAATCTGAGCTAATAATCTGTTAACGATAAATTGCAATAAAATCTTCAGTTGAAATCTGAGCCGGTCTTAACCATGTATGCCTGAGAAAAGTGGTACCATCAGTCATCCTAAGTAAGTGTGCATGTATCTAACTTGAACCTTATCAGACAATTTCATTTCTGAGATTGCCGAAAGATTTCCTGAAGATCGGCTCAAAGCCTAGACTCAGACTCGCGCAATTACCCCAAATTCTATGCATTTACGCGATTTAATTTAATGAATGCATATTTTAAGCTCCGGCTCTTGGACATGTAGACCATCATGCATCATATAGAACTGCGATCGCTAACATATGGCCGGGTCATGAAAGCGATCAAGTGTGACTTTTTTCAAATAAATGGGCGAACTAGCCCCGACCGCCGTTTCAACTGGTAGCAACCCAGACGCAAGCTAGCTCGGAATCTAACTGTGCTGAACAGCGCGTACTAAGAGCATAGATTGATTGAGTCATCGGCTAGAATTACATTACGAGCTCAAAAGACTCCGCATTAGAATCTTCTAAATCATGGACTCAATCGCAGCAAAGACCGCACATGCCATTGAAAAGCAAAAGATGGCGAGGAAAGTTGTTGCGAAGTGTGGAAAAAATGCGACAAAGTAGTCGCACAAGTACTACAGCAATGAAGTAGGAAAAATGAAGAAATTTAATTAAAGCCAAAAGCGATAAATACTTAAATATTCCAATATGTCCCATTGACATACTGTGAGAGTCTTGTCATGTTATTTCGATATGAGTGTTGAAATCTAAATTGAAACTGGCGTTATTTTGGACATGATACATATTATTCACGCAGTATTAAATATCCCCATCAAAGATCATCGTCAATTTGATTGTGGGCAACTTAATATCCATTTGTGTTTATAAAACAACTTAACAAGTAAGCGATCTATAATTGCATGGAACAAAGTTGACCTAGGGGCTATCAAATTCTCTCTTTATTGAGTGCAACAAGATAAGTATCTTAAAGGAAAACGCCTGCAATTAAACCTAAGGAAAGATGGACATCCACAAATTTCCATCCTTTTCCTATAGAAAGAAAAAGGTGAATATCTATATATCCAGATGACAAAATTGAGGACCATTCTATGATTCGCTATATTTCAAAATGAGCCCCCATTTTGCTCCACAATATAGGGGTAGCTCTTTAAGGATTTTCGCAGATTTATGAATCAAGCTACTGAATCAGAAAAAATTACCGAGGGGGTTGATCAAAACATTTCTTCATAGAAGACTTTGGGCACTCTTAATGTCTGACCATACTCTTAAACTGACCAACAATGGCTATCAGGTTAAGTGAACTTCCGCCGACAAGTACCCAATTCGGAACATCCAAGATTTCGACCCCACGTCCCTTGCCAATCAAAGTCAAAGGGATCCAATCATACTCGCGACCAACCAACGTAGAGCAGCTTAGAGGATTCTTCAGTGCGGAGGGTTCATACCCAGACCAGCAGCAGTGCAGGCACCACTCAATGAGATTCTGCTTGGACATCCAAAATCTGACGCACCTTTGGCCATTTTCTACGATCCATCTGATTTTGCAATTGGAGCAGTCTTCCAACAGCGGATTAATTGTTGCTGACAACCATTGGCTTTCTTTTGAAGAAAGATCGGTCTAGCGGAACGTAAATACAGAGCATACGACCGGGAACTACTGGCTATGTACTTAGCGATAGATCACTTTCGTCATATGGTTGAGACAAGAGAGTTCACCATCTTTACGGCCACAAGCCGCTAACCTCAGCCTTCCACAAAAAGAACGAGTGTCCACCACGTCAATTTCACCATCTACATTATATTGGACAATTTACCACGGATATCCAGCATGTATCCGGTTGCGACTGCCTGACCATGGTAGTAGCACCAATACCCGATCAAGAAGCCATCTCAATTGTCAGAGCGATCCTTGACACATCGATCTCCAGGTTCGGCATACCACTTCAGATCACCACAGATGAAGGAAAACAGTTTGAATATAGATTGTTTCAAGAACTCCGCAACCTGATCGGTGCAACCCACATCAGAAAGCTTTTTCACCGTCAACTCAAAGCAGCAATAATATGTCACAATAGCTGCTGGATGGGAAGCATTACCTGTCGTGCTACTAGGCTATCGCATAGCTCGGAAGAAAGACCTCGGCGCAACTGCAGCAGAAATGGTGAATGATCAGCCATTACGCCTCCCAGGCGACTTACACTCCCCAACGAGTTGAAACAGCGTTTCCAAATTTTACGTGCAATCAATGGGAGTCAACATGACAGCAAAAGAATCTTCATATTCAAAGACCTGGCAACAACAAGCCATGTCTTCATCCGTAACGATGGCCCAAAAAAAAAATACTACAACATCCATACCAGGGCCCATACCAGGTGATCAGTAGACTGGATAACTTCTTTAAAGTTGAAGTACGTATCATTGCAGTATCCTTCGAGCGGCTGAAGCCTGCCTAGGTGATGGCCGATCTCAGACCAACAACAGGAGGCCTCCGTGGCAGTATGCACTCACGAGAGAAGTTCCCATTCAACCCTGAAGTGGGAAATTCAACGAAATCTAAGAGACGGGTTAGATTTCCTGATCGTTACCGGGCGTTCTTGCAATCAATCACTAGCAAGGGAGTGCTGTGGCGGTGCCAATTACTTCTAGACACTTGTTTGGAATTATAATTTTTAATTACCTTTCTTTTCTACCTTTAATCGATCTACTCCCTAGATCTCCCAAGTTAGCTAATTGCTAGAGGGTTAAGTAGAGCGGTCACTCAGAAAAAGTGTCAGTTTACGCACAGCTCTCACTTTTTAAACGACATAATGAGAAGCAGGATCGATATTGGATTTACATAAACTAATAGACACGGCTTTCATTCAACTTCTGCTATCATCCTAAACTATCAATTCTCAAAATATTGTTGCCATATACTCCTTGGGTCGTCAATCACATCGTTCCTGGTTACCTGAAATGCGACTTCTTGAGATCCCTACACTCCTTCCCTACTATTCTGCACCAAGGGCCTTTGAGGCGGCCTACCTGCCGCCCATCTTGGGAAAGTGAATCCAACTGCATGGTGTAGCCATCAATGTTCTTCATTAATATGTGACCTATACACTGCGATTTCTGCCTTCCGGGGATACGAGTGCTAAGCCTGTTCGCCGACCAAGTTCCCCGTTTGTAATAGCATCAGGTCAGCGTATTGCGATGATACGACGCAAACAGGTATTGGCGAAGGCTTTAAGCTTTTAAGTAACAATGAGGGTCACTTTTCAAGTGCTGTTCCTATATAGAAACACAGAAGGAACACTTGCACAGAACAGTCACAATTTGGCCTCAGTGTTTAGATAACTGTATGTCCAGCTTTTCGACAAAGTAGCAAAAGCGGATCGAGCGCTGTTAGTGCGTCGGATAATATCCTGTCCAGTGCCACCTAGAGACACAAATTGATTGATGCCTTCGATGTTCTGCCCACTGATGCTGATAGCGAACTTACGATGTCCCATCAAACTGAAAACCTAGGTTTTGTTGGTGTTTATCTTCAGTCAGATTTTACTTGCCTCTCTTTCGAAGTCCAAAGATATTGGCAAAGGATCATGACCCAGTGAGAGAGCAGCGCAAGGTAGATGTCATCGCCCATTGAATTCCTTCACGTCCTCTAGACAAGACAGCATGAAGAACGTCACCGATAACAACAAGAAATAATAACGGTGGCTGGACGCAATCGTGGAGGATTCCGTTTCGACTTCGCAATCCTCCGAGGTTTTACCTGCAGCATATATCATATTTGCACCAACACATGCCGCTCTAATAATAGCAATCACTATCTTCGGATTGCTGTGCTGCGTAGAGTAATTCAGATACGCTCCCTGTTCACACCATCGAAAGCTTTTTCGAAATCGATAATGAACAGGTGAAGCGAAGATCTAAACTCCGCACGATATTGATCCATGATCCATAGACAATGGATGGGTTCAATGCAAGAGGATCCGAAGCGAAGCTTGCTCTCGGTTAATCAACCAACTATGTTATTTAGATTACTAAGAAAAGTCTCTAGTTCGTAGGCCTGAGAGGGGAGTGTAAAGCAGCAGATTCCCTCGAGCCCAGAGTTTCTCGGGGCGTTAAATAGAAGAAGTGAGTCAAATGGATGAAACAAATAAGGGCCTCGCGTAACTTTGCCCCCAGGCCCAGTTTTTTCATATTATTTTCACCCTGGGCACGGATTTACTCCCGTAGGTCCTGCTATGCACTGTTCATAATATGCAAATTATGCTGAATGGTCTGGCCTGGTCTGATTATGCTTCAGATCGCACGACCTCCTCGCGGTCGCCGCTGCAAACCGTATTCGGATAGGTCAATATTGTATAGGGCCAAGCTGGCAGTAGGCTCATCCAACTGACGAGGATCTGCTGTCTGCTCGTCATGTGTTAGGGGCAAGTGAATCTGGCTGGGGGTAGATCCTGCACTGGGGAAAGTGCTAATAGGACCCGAGGTAGAGCTGCATACGCCGAGCGCTGCGTGGCCAATTGGGAGCTTGGTCTTCAGTATGCGAACTCTGAATACCTTGGGCACCTTCAGTTTCAATTAAGACCCTTAAGAAGAAGGGGTGATGTCAGGCGCATCATCGGAAGACGAGCTGCTGCTAACCCGAAGACAGTAACTGTCGAGAGTAGGACACTCGGTGCCAGCCGTACCACCGCTGTGCTGAAACCAACCGCAGGCACCTCACGGAGCGAGGCGGCAGACGGGCTAGTGGTTTCAAGCTTTGAAAACACTGCCGTCAAGCTGGGTGTAGCGAGTACCAAACATAGTATTTCCAATCCGAAACCTTCGATGTCAGGGATCCCTCAAAACTAAAGAGAGACAAGAACATCGGTCACCAGAGCCCGGTTAAGAAGGTGGTATCCTGCTCAGTACTAGAAAACCATACATATTCTCCGCAAGATTGCTAAAAATACGGAAACCCGTACTGTCGACGAGCGGAATGAAAAGAATCTCGCTAAATACCAGGCGATTGTTGAGGAATATAACAGAAAACGCCTGGCAGACGAGATGAAGGCGAAACCCACCGCTCTCAAAAGCAATCGATCGCAAGACAAAGTCGAATAAAACACAAGCGGGGCAGAGTGGGCAAAAGTTCGGATGCTAAGCTAGGAGGAGGATTTGCTACTCCGCCAACGATGTTGGAGGAGATAAGGATCGATGATACCACCAAGCAAGCAGATCATGCTGAAGGTTATCTTCCGGTTTGCTCTTGTAACGGATTTCACTGAGGACTTCCTCAAAAGTCTTGCCTTCCGTCGGCTTTATGAATAGATCTAGCGGTCTAGTCCCCCTTCGTCTCCCCACCTTTTCTTACGGTGCTCCATCCTTCATGTCCGCCTTAATTTTAAGCAGAGGTTTTTCGGATGACGCCGTATGTTGTTGTCTCTTGTCCCTCTTCGTCTTCTTCTTTTGGGCCCTGGAGAGTACCTGAGTGAAGTCTCCTTCGGATGTCCCTTCCTGCATTTGTTCCCTCTGCAATGGGCTGTCTGCGATCCGTTTGGTACTCGCGATTTTTCTGCTTCCCGCGGATTTTCTCTTACTCTCCATGTCCACCTATAATATGAAATTCTGTCCAAGAACTCCAGCTCAATTAGCCCGTTTTTACCCTTTTGCTGACGTTTTTCTGGAGGAACATCACAAATCGCATGTGCTTCACAGCTGCCGCGCATTCCTTAATAAGCCTATCTCTCCCACTCGGCTTATATTCGAAACCATTTGGTTAGTTCCGGCAGTTTCCATTGTGCCTCTTTCCACAATTATAGCACTGCGTGGTACTGTTTGGGTTCCCGTCTTCGTTGCAAGTGCCGCATCACTTTGCGAGTCAGTCTCTCCATCTGCGCATCCCGATGCCTCGTCGGGTATTTCTGCTCTTGTTGCTTCCTTCACTGGGCGCTGAGGCGAGCGGCGCATTTTCGTGTTGCGCATAAACGCAGTCAGCTCACTCCCCATTTCCACCATCTTCTCGTTTGTTTTGTTTTTATTCGCCATTTAATCTTTTTACCAGCGCGTCCTATGCAAAGGAGCGGGCCGCAATAGTCATGAACGGGTATACCCTCGGGGACAAGAGTTGTCGACGGCTTGTATTGGTCATCAGCAGTTCACGCTTCATCGGGAAACTTTCTCGAGGTTACTATTTAGAAAGCAGGTACTATGCCAGCTAGGGGTCAAAACTACTTGCTTGGGAACCTCGGGGAAGCTACTCCCCATATCGTAAGCGACTTATTAAGGATCGTTGACGACCCCTGACTGAGCCTCTGGCCTGAGCCCTATTAGAGTCCAGAGTGGTGCTTTTGGTACTGGAGCTCCCTTTACTATGTTGGCTCACGGAGTGAAACTTTAGAAACTGGCTTGAAAGCCAGGCCCTCCGAGGAAGTGTCAGGATAGACCTTCCTTTGTGCAGACGTTAGGCTCTGATTAGTAGCCTTTTCGGTTTTTTAGGCCATTCACCACCGGTTTGGCTCTGACTGACTTATTTCACCATGGATCCGCATACATCCAGGGCGTAGCTTGTCATCGTAACATAAGAAGGCAGACCGCATTTCTTTACAAAAAGAAAGTCATCTCCGAGGGCACACTAGTCGACTAAAGCCACGCCGCCCCACGATTCCTTTTCGAAAATAACCAAGCAGCTCCTTCCTGCTCAGAAAGTTCATTGTAAAATGAGGTACCGAAACCAATCGAGCACAAGAAGGATAACAGATAATAATAAAAAAAAACTTTTTCCAGGAGGACACATAAACAATCAATCCACTGGATTGATCACAATTGACGTGGGGACCAGAAATCTCTTTTATGAAAAAAACATGAATTTCCGCATGATGAGGTAACCAAGAAAACGTTTGCTCCGCTTATGTTTTCCCAATTAAGCTTTTTATGTTTTCCTAATTAAACTTTCAGGAAGTTCAGCAATAAAATACATTTTCTCATTAAACATAATCTGATTTCTCCCATGCAATTCTCAACTCTTTATGCAACTTTGAGCCGGCAATCCAAAGCACTGCAACCACCAACACTACCAATCCGTTAACCAATAAATGCAGCTCTAATCTTACCCGCTTGCGCTAGTCAGATAAGTCCACATAACTTAATTCATATTTTACCAAAACACTAATCCATAATAACTACCGACACTTCTTGTCGTGCAGGTCACAGTTTTGTCGTGAACCCCATAAATACGATTTCTTGTCATCATGTCCATCAGCAATTCATATGCATGTTGGATAGATTGCCTTATATGAAAATTGTGTCAACACACTGAACTAATGCTGACACTAAGTCGAAAGATTGGGAAAGCCCGGGCCGGAACAAATGGGTCAGCCGCAGGGAGGAAGGAAATGCTGGCTGCGTTGTCGGAATCACAGCGACTTAGGCTGGGTAGAGGGCTTCCGTGATTGCGACCAATGCAGGGTAACACCCGCATTAATAACTCCTACACCATTTCAGGATTTATGAGGTTGATAGCTTGTTGAGGAAATTCCAAGGGAGGGAATGCTCTGGAAGTGCAATGGGGGATGATATCAAGATGAATTCAGGACCATCGATCGTAATATCCCCATCCGATTTCCATAACTTTTTGCGGTCTTTCTCAAAATTGTTATGCGTTTCAAGACAGCTTGAATCGCTCTCGGTGATAGATACATTCCAGAGGAAAAACTATGAAATGGCCTAAAAGATGAATCTATCTTCTGTGCCCTACGTACACAAAGAGAGTACTTAATCCATGAACGTTACTCGTCCACGCTAGCACGTCATAAATCAATAGACAACACGGAGACATTTTCCATGGTTTGTTGGCCCTTCGGTTTTCATGCTGGTCAAAAATGCATTCCACGACTGCTTTCATTCAAATTAAAAGAAACCCATGTACGCCAGGCCCTTCCATCTGTCCATACGTATCATAGTATTAACTCGTATGTGATTACCGCAATTGATTAAGATCTTTCTCTTGCCTTGTTTTTCAACGGGAAGTTTCAGATACTTTGTCGTGGGTCACGTTTTGGCAATTTATTAAAATTTCATTTTGAGAAAAAGACAGACAACAACCACGAATTATACGCTCCGGAAATATTAACTGTACATTTATCTGATATTAGAATTGTTCTAATAGATTGGGCTAGTGGTTAGGAAGGATGAGTTTGATTTTCATGGTGGAAGACGGAGGGTTTGAAATTGGATGAGTTTACATGGCTAGATATGTATCAGGGATTTGTCTACGGAATTGCTACTGGAATAGGTCATTAAATGCAAATGTTATGAGATGTATAACAAGAAAGATACTTCGATGAATTTGTTGGAGGAACTTCTATTAAGCAATGGACCATGAATTGTAGGATGAATTTGTTTAATCTACGAAAAGAAGATCTGTGGATAAATCAATTCATCAATCGAGTAGAGAGTAGCTATTCCTAACTTTATTTAGGTAATTCCTACTCCATAAAAGTTGAAAAAAATATATACTTGCTCTCTAACGGCGGCTTGGTCTGTTATGCTTCAGGTTAAAGTTGCATAATTCGGCAAGTCCTCACACGACCCCCTCGTGGTGGCCACTGGAAACCGTCTTCGGTCGAGACAAGAGCGTGTAGGGACGGGCTGGGAGTAGGCTCATCCAACTGACGAGGATCTGCTTATCTGCTGGTCATGTGTTACGGGCAAGTAAATCTGCCGGGGGGATGGACCAAAGTAACAGCCCGGGGATCGTCCTCCATGCACCGGAGAAGGTGCTAATAGGACCCCAAGCCAAGATGGAACAGCATACGCCCAGTGCTGCGTGGCCAATGTGGAGCTTGGTCTTTAGTATGCGAACTCTGAATACCTTGGGCACCTTTAGTTTCAAATAAGACCTTTACCCTGGTGGCCGAGCCAGCCAGGGTAGACATTATTCCCGGACTACTCGTAGGACCAAGACATGAACTCAATTCTCAAAAAACAAAAACAAAAAACAACGATAGAAGAAGAGGAGGTGATACCAGGCGCATCATCGAAGGACGAGCTGCTGGTCTCCAGTCAGGAGACAGTAGCCATCGTGAGCAGTACACTCGGTGCCAGTCGTAGCACCGCTGTGCTGAAACCAACCGCAGGGACCTCCCGGAGCGAGGCGGTAGACGGTCTAGTGGCTTCCAGCCTGGAATCCACTGCCGTCAAGCTGGGTGTAGCGAGTACCAGACATAGTACTTCTAACCCGAAACCCTCAACGTCGGGGGACCCCTTGAAAGTCAGGACGTCGGTCGCCGGAAACCGGCTAAGAAGCGAAGGTCCACTGGTGTCCTGCTCAAGAGCCAGTACCAGAAGGCCATGCATATTCTCAGCAAGATTGCTAAGAATTAGACAGGCCGGTACTGTGCACCAGCAGGATGAAAAAGACCTCGCTAAATACCAGCCGATTGTTGACGAATACAATAGCAAACCCCTGGCTGACGAGCAGAAGACGAAGCCCATCTCTCTGAAACGCAATCGCTTCTTGATGATAAGGGGCGTTCGAAGATGCACTTACAATTAGGAGGAAACGCCCACGCATGGAGAAAAATGGCTATGAGAAGGACACCCAAAATATAAACCTGAAAGTCGTTGCTCTTTGCGTCCCAGGGACACAGAATATCGACTTGTATCACTTTATAAGCAGACGTCAAAACCGTTGTCAACGGGAAGCTCATGTTTCTTCTTGCATGGGCAATACGGCGACCCGAGTATGTGTGATTAGTCAGTTGAGATGAACATTTGATGCAGGTTTCGGAATCCAAACCGTCACTTTATTGTAATCCCGAAACGCGAACCACAATTTAGTGGATAAACTAAGGCAAACATCTAAGGAGAACAACGAAGATATTGGTGCTACTCTTATTGAATATTTGGCCAATGCAAGAGATAATTCAAGAAATGGTAAGGAGGTGATGACGAGCCTGAATCTCTTTAGGCAAAGTAGTAAAATGCTGCACTTTTCAGTCCGTGCAGACCGATGGAAGACTGAAAGTGCTCAGAGTAGAAAGAAGTGGAAAAGGGGTTGATAATGCCCTGAATACGTTCTAAAAATTTGTATAGCCGAGGCACATCGTCCTCCACTATAATGAGGTAATGCTTTGAAATCTTAAGGATTCCATGAGCGTATTGGGTTGGCGGCCCAATGCATAGCGAATGAAAGAGCGCCATTTACTCCTAAGGCGAGCCAATTGCGGTCATTACATATTGTTACCAAAAGGATGGAGCGAGCAACTCAAATAAGTCCAAGACAGAAAGCTGCAGAGGACATAAAGATAAGCAGAAAAGTGACGGGTGAAACTGGCGTGAACCTTCCAACAATGAAAAAAGTTTGGAAGCTCCAAGGAATCAGCAGCGGATGGATTTTGAAATAGGTTCACAAATGAGGAAATATGGGAGAAAATGCTGGGACAATTGTGAACCCAAAGAAATAAATAAAACAAATTAAGCCTTGGTCAATTGAGAGCAGGGGTGATTCCTTTTATGGAAAGATTCTGCAGGAGTTAAAGGAGACAACACAGAAGGAAGAACTTCTCCTTGAGCTCCAGGAGGTAAAGTAAGGGAACGAGGTCACGGTGACACAACTGACCAACAAGAGATATGAAATGCAGGGATTTCGACGTAATCACCATCTTCTACTAACTGCTAAATCTTCGGAATATTGTCACATAGCAAGATCTTCCGCAAGCAAACACAATAGATCTGATCGATGTAGACGTGCAATGAAAAGGACCCCAGGGAGAGGAATTGCGAAAAAGGCACTGAATGTAGGTTGTGCAATGTCGCAGGCTTTGATGATAAGGGCCATCCCGTAGGAAACGAGAAACACCCGCTGTCTAGGAGATATCCAAGGGCCAATCAGTTCAAGAGCTTAACGTGAGCGCGACGATTATTAGCGAGCCATGCAGATGAAAAAGCAACGCGGTATGGACCACCGACAGAGGTAGAAAGTTCGCAATTTGGACAATAGAAAGGTAAGTATTCTAAAAAGTAGTCTCAACATCTATTAATGGGTTAACAACATCCAAGATTAACCGTATTCACGTCCATAATGGCTATGCTCTATGTAGTGTTAGATGCAATCGCATGATCCCACGTTACCATCGTGGGAGACTTTTCAACGCATGGTCTACCGAGTTGGGAAGCAAAATTTCAAATAACAAGGAGTCAATATTACTGAAAACCTTTTCTTCGCTGGATTTAGTGCTTGGTAATATCGGAAATACCTATACCTTACTTCAAGGAATAATAAACTCAATGGTAAGCAAGGACCCCAATTAGCGCTGTGGTGCGCCGTTTTGATGACACAAACTCCTAATACCATGACTGGTGTATTAAGTGCAAGGGGCAGAGTCAAGCTGGTTTTGATCTTCACAGCCAGTTTATAACATTCATAAGGAAAAACAGCCCCCCCCCCCCCCAAAATTAGAGATTTCCCTGAAGCCCTCATAGAATGGTTTAGCTAGGGTCCGCAGCCTCGGGTTTCTCCCTCTTTCTCCGCAGCTTTGGCAATGCCAATTGTAGGGTATGCCGTGTCTGGCGATTTGACTGTCAGCCAGAATGGTTATACTACGCTTGGAATTCTGATGGTACCCAGCCATTGACAGGCTTCCTTTATCACCAGTACTTCCGGTTCTAAGATATTGGCCAATCCCGGAAGACCGTACGACTTATCTACGCTTTGCGAGAAAACTCCCGCGTTGACTCCGTAGACAACATTTGACCCGTCAGTGAAGAACACTATGCCATAGCGTTGTAACACGTCGCCGGTCTTTCACTCTGCACTGATTGAAAAGTCTACAATAAAGTGTCTCCCCGGGTTCGGCGCATGTGCGTGAAATTCCGTAGTGAATGCTCAGAGATCCCGAGGTGCTTCCTCTAGGATGTTACTATGTATAACTGTTGGCCAACATCCGGACTCACGTTGTCTGATAGCGCTAGGTAGCCAATAGGTACGGCGGAAGGAAAATGTAAAGAAATTGTCAGCAACGTGAACGCAGTCCATGGTGTTTCCACGTCAAGGCGCAAAAATAATACCTACAGAAAACCTTGTCAAACTGGTGATATTATGAAACCAATGTCCGTACCGAACAACAACCGAGAAAAAATTACCGATCCGCAAATAATGAACATGAAATTGAAGCGACTATTTTCTGGATAGAAAGCTCCCCTATGAAGGCCACGTAGGTTGAAAGTTTCATGGGGGGTGGAGTGCCTCAAAGGTGGGCTCGTTATTCTGGAACGTGAAACTCCCGTGAAAAACTACCCTTATTGGCTATGCTGACGACATCAAAATTATGATAGTCGGCAAAACATTTGAGGATGTCGTCTGAGTATGTGAGAAATTAATCAGGCTGATCAAGGAATGAATGAATAAAAGGCTGATGCCGTAGTAGTCAGCAGTTGCAAGCGGAAAGAAGTTTTAAGCTTTCGTGCAGCGCAGCATGTGATAGAATCCAAGCCGTTCATCAAGTACCTCGGTGTTATTCTGGATCATCGAGCGAAAAAAGCATAGAATCCAGCAGCTGCGATAGCGGGGATGATGCTCATATATTTGAGGAGCCAAACCACCGCGGTGACTGTTGCCAGAGACCCAGAGTGTTCACATCCATTTTGCTATATGCAGCTTCAGTTTGATCGCAGGCAGAAGAGCGACGATAGGGAAAGACGCGCGCAATCGCCAATCGGGGTGTGGCGAGAACGTTGGGATAATTTTCACAAGGGGATGCACAAGCTGATCCCAAATATTCAGATTAGGATTATAAGCAACTATTGAGCTTAGTCAGTTTCCAGCAGGCTATAGTGAATACCGCAGATATTTAGATCGTTTTGGACATAAGGATTTCCTGTCCGGAATATCGAAATAGATATGAGGACCCGGAGCACGTGCCCTTTTTATGCGCAAGATTTCTCAGTGGGAGAAACCAGCTTAAACTCTTGAGAAAACTAGAGACAAGCATGCCGCAAATTTTCGAATACAAGGAAGCATCGACTGTAATTTGTGGCACCATTAGGAGGAGCTTCGAAAGCCAGAGCACTAACGCTGGCTTAGAGGGGACCATTCTCATCGTAGAACTAAACTGGGTTTTAATCCATACATAATTCCATAGAGGATAAGAGGTAAGGGAAAATGGTTCTAATGGGTTAAGGTGTCATGCTGTGGTTTCGACCTCTAAAAATTTGTATACGCGATTTAAAAACAATGCGGGAACTTGGGAATACCACTATATTTTCTCAAGGCGAACGAGGGAAACAACGTTTCTCGAATCTATCAAAAGGATTGACCGAGCGTTGAAGGAAGCTAGTGCGGTATTCCCGAACATTGAGCGACCCCGAATGCCTAATCATGTGCTTCCAGCAATCAGATGTCAACCGAAAATCCACAAGAATGGGAACGAGATGCGAGCAATCATTGTGGACTCGAACCCACCGACGCACAACATCGCCAAGTGGTTGATCAATGAGTGCTTGGCCCTTGGGATGACCAATAGTAAGCATTCAGTGGCTAACTCCCGTGAGCTAATATAGAAGTTGCAACGTATTAAGAGGATAGATGAGGACGAAGTGATGGTGTCGTTCGACGTGAAGGCATTGTTTCCCAACACGCCAGTGAAAGAATCAATTGTCGGACTCGAAAGATGGCTGGTCCAGTTTGTATCTAGCCCGGGAGAGAGAAGAGGAGTTGGAATCTATACGAACTTTGCCAGGCTCTATATGAACGAAAACTATTTTACATGTCGGGATAGATTCCACAAAACTACTTCGGGAATAACGATGGGGAATCCCTTCTCGCCGTTACTCACTGAAAGGTTCATGTTGATTCGTGGGAAATAATAACTAAAGTATGGTTCAGGTATGTAGACGACGTATTTGCGATTGTTAGAAGAGACGATGTCGACATGGTCATCTTCTCTATAAATAAGATTCATAAAAAAATCGCGTCTGCATTAGAGGTAGAAAAGGATGGGGCTCTATCCTTCCTAAATCTGATATCGTCAACGACTTATCACATATCCTCTTTTGGAATACTTTTTCAATAAGGAACGACAGCACATTATTGACACCGCTATTAAGAGTGGGGATAAACCTCAGACTATTGAGAAGCTGAACGTAAGGAAAATCAAGCAACATAATAAGCATGCCTATACAACACTATTCTCACAGCATAAGGAGGCAACTATGAGACTGATAAATATCCCGTGTGCCTACCTATTTAACAGCATCAGGAATTAGATAAAAAAGTTTCAACTGGAAGTCGTAGGTTCGAGTCAATCGTCAACCTTGCGGAATTTACTGGGAAGCATCAAGGGTCCTTTGGCAGCGGAGGAAAATTTAACTAATTGGTGAATAAGCGTAAAAGAACCTTATAATCGCTACTGGTCAAATGGTAGTATAGGTCCCAGGGCGAAACGTGGATTGGTACCCACGATGGAGCATAAAACCTGGGAAACGCCTGCTGAACCAACACCAACAGCTCAACTACCAAACCCTATCTCCTCCTCCACGTGGTGATCGCTGGGAGTTTTTTTTTTCATGAAAAACTCCAGACGGAGAAGGATGAAAGCGAGTCTCCCGCACAGTTAGGGTTGGGTAGCGCTGACAACCCGATACGGAAAACCGATGTTACGAAGCCACGGAAAAAGCCTCGGACAGGATGGATGAATCAAAACGACGAACCCGGCAACGATAACGGTTTAACGATTTGCCATTTTCTCATTGAATGTGCGCTCCCTGTACAAACCGAATGCTGCTGAGCAGCTAGCCAGTATAAAGCCGATGTAACAGCATTGCAAGAGGTGCAATGGACAGGGACCGGTTTCCTGAAGAAGAGCTGCTACACCAGTAGGGACGGAGCCCGGATTCAGGCGATAGTCAGCTCCCATAGTTTACATTGGGATACCAATGATAAGGAACTGCTATTCAGTTTGCAGTATTGCATGAAACGGTTGTTGAAAGTATCCGGTTTGCGCGGAAAGCGGTCCACACACATACGTGGGCCCCTCCAGACGGGACCACTTTCAACCAAATTGACCATATGCTGATTGAACGTCGCTTTCTCTCAGACTTGATGAATGGGGCCAATATAGATTCGGACCACTATCTCATTAGCATAGTGCTCCGAGCTCGAATTACAACACCACCTACAATCCCCTCCGGCAGTCAGGTGAGAATGAATACTGCAGCCCTTCACAACACAGCCTTCTGTAACACTTATAAGGACGAAATGGATGCCGCAATAAGCACATTCAACAAAGACCCTGGAGACAAATGATATAAACATACTTGGCCCCAGTCGCAAGAAAAGTCGGAACGGCTTCTTTGACGATGAACGTAAGCTAACAACGGAACGGAAGAATTCCGCATACCAAGTAATGTTGCATTCTCAAAGAACGCGGGCACGCGCAGAGACTTATCACTAACTCCGTCCAGCGGAGAAGCGACTTCACAGACGGAAAAAGGAAGCCTGGGAGAACCAACAAGTCTGTGAACTAGAAAAATACAGGGAACAACCGCACCACTCACGCAAGTTTCCCAACATGTCAGTAGGATGAAGCCTTACACACCTCGATGATCATCCTGCCGAGACAAAGAGGGAAATCTGATTTCCGACAGAATGGGAATATTTAAGCGATGAATTGAGTATTTTGATGAGCTGCTCAACAACCAAAATATCTGTGAGTTGGAGGTCCCGCCAATTGAAGACGACGGACAAATTCTGCCACCACCAAGTATAGAAGAAACAGTCCGAGCAATCGACAGGCTTAAATACCATAAGTAACCAGGAGCCGAATTGGTTAAATATGGCGGCGACCAATTACACGAAGTGGTTCATCAACTGATGCTCAAAGGAATAGCGAATCAATGCCTGACGACTGGCAACGGGGCATTATCTGTCTCATACATAAAAAGGTGGATATTACACAGTGCAGCAATTATAGAGGTATCACATTGTTGTGTACCATCTATAAGATATTCTCCTCTATCTTGCTAGGCCGGATGGCCTCATACGCCCAGAACATCATTGGTCCATAACAAAAAGGCTTCACTCCCGGAAAATCAGCAACAGATCAGATTTTCTCTCTGCGGCAAGCGATGGAAAAACTATTGGAATATGGACAACAGTTGCACCATCTGTTCATCGACTTTAAAGCCGCCTATGATAGCATAGTCAGGGTAAAACTGTACACGGCCATGAGAGAATTCGGTATACCGACGAAATTAATAAGACTGACTAGGCTGACCCTGACCAATGTGCGAGGCCAGATAAAAGCAGCAGGATCACTCTCAAGACCATTCGACATCAACAACGGTCTACGACAAGGGGATGTGCTATCATGCGTCCTCTTTAACCTGGCCCTCGAGGAAGTAATCCGTGATGCTGATGCAAATTAAAGAGGTACGATCCTCTTTAAGTCCACCCACCTCCTTGCCTATGCTGACGATATCGACATCATGGGAAGAACCACCCGAGACGTACAAACTGCCTTCATCCAGATCGAGCAGGCGGCATTCGACGCGAGATCTTGGGCTGCACATCAATGAAGGCAAGACAAAATATATGGTGGCAACGTCAGCACCGAAGACGAACCAACCAACAACATCAAACCGCACTGGTCAAACACGAAGAAGAATGAGGATAGGAGAATACAACTTTGAGACCGTTGACAATTTCTTCTATCTAGGATCGAAAATCACAACCGATAACAGCTACGATGATGAAATCCGCGCACGGTTGTTGTCAACCAACAGAGCCTATTTCAGCTTACAAAGACTGTTCCGCTCGAAACGTCTCACCATAGGGTCAAAGCTCTTACTGTACAAGAGTATGATCTTGCCAGTCCTCATGTATTCTTCGGAAACTTGGGTTCTTAGCAAGAAAAATTGCAAACTCTTGGCCGCGTTCGAGAGAAGAATCCTCCGAAGAATTTTTGGCCCCCTACATGAGGATGGACGATTCCGTAGCCTACACAATGACGAACTCTATGAGCGATACCATGACCGTCCGGTTGTGGATAAAATCCGGCTCAATAGGTTACGGTAGGCGCGTCACTTAATCCGTATGGATGAGGATGATCCCACCCGGAAAATCTATAAGAGCAATATCTATGGTAGAAAAAGAAGACGAGGCAAACCCTGCTTAAGATGGAACGATGGCGTAGGTCAGGACGCCAGACAGCTTTTAGGGATATCGAATTGATGGACCTCGGCGCAAAACCGGGATGTCTGGAGTTCCTCATTAAGACAGGCCTAGACCGGATACCGGTTGTTGCGCCGTTGATGATGATGATGACACTAATTCCACCTCAAAATGAGGAACATTTTACTGGTAGAGTATTAAGCACCAGCTCCAGTCCATGAAAGACTTCGTAAAGGTGACACTATGATCGTGGTAGGTAATCTGAATGCAAAACTGGGATCTGAGAATACCTTGGTTGGACATATGATTGTTAAATACTCTCTAGTGATGAACACTAGATTTAGAGGTTATCTTCTGAATGTGTACGAAAAGAAGGGCGCTCGCATCAACCTTGAAAGGGATCAACACCGGATAGTCGCTTGCCTGTGTGTCACGTCCGCTGCTTCTTCTTCCCCCCTTGATATTGATGCACATTAAGCCATCATTCAAAAATTGTTTTTTTCACGGGAGTCTTATCAGAGGTTTTGCGCTCAAGCTTTATTTCCCTGAGAAATCTCCGTAACAAAGGGAAATATATTATATTATTAGGCGGGTTAGAGAAGCAGAAGCTACCTTAAATAACAACGATTTCAGAACCTTATTCCGCATCACAAAAGTATTTGAGGGCGATCGCAAATCATTCGATGGTTCCGGTCGAGCGTGCACGATGATGGGTAGCTCAAAAGGTGAAAGAAACACTTCACCATGATTCTCAACCATCCAAGAATCGATGAATTTCCAGCTCGTATGGATGAACTGGCTAGTTACCGTAACATTCGAATAATCTGTGGTAGAAAAAGAAGACGAGGCAGACCTTGCCTGAAATGGAGCAATGGCGTAGGTCAGGTCGCCAGACAGCATTTAGGGATATCGAATTGGTGGACCTCAACGCAAAACGGGGATGTCTGGAGTTCCTTATTAAGACCGAATACCGGTTGTTGCGCCGTTCATGATGATGAGTTATCTTGACTAAAAAGAGAATACCGAGCCTGCGTCCTGTGTTGATGGGCGAATTGATTACAGAGTCAAAATCAATGGCTAAATATCTTGGATCGGCGCTCGACTTGAAGATGAGTTTTCCGTAAGCAGGGAGGTTTGGGCTGATGGATGCAGAGATGTGGAACTGCGCGGGTGGCCATTGCTTACTGCACAGCCCCAAAACCGGGAATGATGGTGATCGAGGAAGTTATCGCCATTGGTCTCCTTGCTAAGTTACGAAAAACCACCTACAAGAGGAAGACTCAAGGGTTAGTCTTGGAGAACGGTAATATACACTGAATGAGTTGAATTTTGCTTGAGAAAAAGAATCAAGTGGCAAATGGACACCGCGGTACATCGGCAACTTCCATGGCAGATCCGAAAGCATGGTAAGATTAATAATTTTCTTACCTAGTATCCAAGCGGGCATGGAGGTTTTCGGTGTTACCTGCACAAAATTGGAAAGGTGCAATCCCTTGACTGTGTGTTCTGCATGGGATGGGAGATAACACCGATCACATGTTTTTTTCTTATGGGACTCGCCAGGCAACTTTATGCAGATGTAATGTGGGGGGAGAGGGGTGTCCTGGACAATATTGTCAAGAAGATCCTGAGGAGCACTAACAGATAGAGTCATATTGCCCAACCGGTTATTATTCTCGCGGAGAGGGTTGAGCTCGACCGGTGGAGTGACCGGATTGCAAGAGATTCTTCAAACCAACAATTTTTCCTCCTCCTCTCCCCTCTTTTTGGATGAAGAAATTCTTTTTCATTAAGGCTCCCTAAGGAGGGAGAATGGGAGAACTAGCTCGAATGTGTCAAACGGTTTCAGACTAGTTGTCTAATGACAGGAGGGTGTTTAGTTGGCAATCCGACGAGATACTTAGACATTCATCTACTCTACTCAAAAAAGAAAGCAGGATGGCCACATACATATGGAAAATAAAACATCAAAAGAAGTTGACGAAGACAGCGAATCACTGGTCGTATTTCTAAATCGGGGCATGCGGTGGATGGGTCAAGATGGTTGGAGGAAGGACATCTTGAAGGTCAAAAATCGAAATGGAAAGGTTCAGCGGCGGCGACGACTAGTGGATAGCCAATCTGATCAATCAAAATTTGACACTTTTTTAATTTATTGGATAGTACTACCTTCGTGGTTGACAATGGTCAAATTAAATATTCATTTTAAACATGCATCGCTTCAGTGTTCGTTAGTCATATCAAAGCGGCTTCATCTTAAACTTCACTTCTCCCTGAAAAAGGACTAATCTTGATCAGAAAAACTGGTAATACTATTTATTACACTGACATTAGAAAAACAAGTTGTGACCTTTCGTAATTTAAAATATTTGCTTTCAACAATAAACTTAACACTTTTTATTTACCAGCCGCATACCGCTTTCATGATAAAAATCTATTTTTACAAATTAAATTTCCCGAATACGCAAAGTATTCGAACTAAAAATTATAGAAAAAAACCATCTCAGTCATACTTTTCCAAATATAATATTATATAAAAGTTCTAAGTAAATATTCTATGCAACATTCCCTCCCCCACCTATTTCTCAGAATTTTTGAAGAATATAACTTCAACAATTTTAGGTAACTTAAGTGAACCAGAAAACATTAGAAATTTCTTCTGCAAAAAACACAAACAGATAAGGGGGCTATGTTTTATTTATCTAGATTACTTGCTATGTTTGCTACCCGGGGAATGGGAAATTTTGCAGTCTTATATAAAATAAGGTTTTGTTGCTTGAGAATACTCACCCGAAACTTGGGGAAAAAAGGAAAAGATCGAGTCAGTCATGATGGAATATCTGAATTTTCAAGATAATGGCACTTTCTTAACGCTTTTATTTATCAAGGTTAGTCTTTTAAAATACTTATTAAGGAAAAAATGGGTCCTAATGAACCTCCAAGGGTTTGCTGATCTGGCATTGAAAGATCACTTATGATGATCTATTTTTCAAAATAGTCCACAGCCAAATACCAATACCAGATACACAGAAAATGACTCCTTACTCAGTTCATATTAAATTAATTTTTGTTCATATTTACCTGATTAGCCGCATTTCTGCTACCTTTTAATTCCACTAATCCTTATAATACTTTCCCAACTCAATTCTCACTCTTTCTTGTTTAATTTGTTCGCACAACCACTATCACTGCTTCCTGAACAACTCAATCATTGTAGCATCACTCGTTTCACCGTTTCTTATCCGCTTTTTTTCGTCAAAACACAAAAGCTAAGAACACTCGTTTGTAAATCATGAAAAATAATGAATTTTCTAAAAACTCTAATTTCCAAAAACTACCCGGAAAAATCGAAACAAAACTCCACCGTGTGCCCGGTGAAAGACCTCGGAAAAAAGCTCGCAACTTCTCCAATGTATCTAACGTTCTATTCGCCTCTGATATCAAACTATCTTGGTAAAATGTAAAAATTCAACTGGAAAATCTGCCAATGCGTTTGATATGTATCTATGTTCTGTGCTTGTGATGTATCTAAATTATGTTTGAGTAGTTGTTAATGTCACTGCCGTACTATTACTGTCCCGCTGTTATGTCTATCACTGTGTGTACGTACACGCACGCAATAACGATGATCAAGTACCCAACAGATTTTTAATGACACTCCTCCTCATTTGAACTAGATTTTCCCTGATTTCGATAGTCGATCCAATCTTTTTTTCGTTGTAGTTCTTTCGTAATGTTGCATAGAACACAGATTTCCCAACGGGGGGTGCCTCACTTTTCGGACGATCCCTCCACCGTTTGCCAAAGTCGGTGACGATAGTCGATTGGCATCCACTCTGGCGACGATTATCGGTTCCCCATCATGATGATGATGACAGGCCGGATAAGTCCGCAAAATTATAAAGTTGTCAATGGACCGTAACTGGAAAATAGAGAAGAATATCCAAAGAAGAAATTAAATTCTGTACTCAAAAGTCTGCCATTAGAAATTTAGAGCATGATCAAAAATGGTCGTGATGAGCAATTGAGCACCACACAGGCTGCAAATATGTTTATCTCGGAGCAAACCAGGACGCCTTAAGACAAAATTGAAAATTATTTATTAAAGGAAACAGTCCAATGATTGATGAAAGCGGCCGAGAAATGGTCCGATGGTTTCCTCTATGAGTTCCATCGCCGCGGACTCCATACGGGCAGTCAGCGCACTTAAAAGCCACCACATTAAACCTACTTAAAATTGTCACCCTCGTTAACCTCCCAACTAATTTCATGATTTATATATTTCTTTAAATTCTGGATGCCACCCTTGATAACGCAAACCTTTCCTCCATTGTAATCTTCAGCATAATTCTAATTCCCAGCAATGCTTACGGAATAGAGTATCTGCTCCCATCGGAATCGTATCTATTCCATTTAAAATTTATGCATAAATTAAAATTTGAACGTTATCATTCGTGTGGACAATTATTAGAGTTATTGAGTTGTGTGAGTCAAACTCTATGTATGCAATAAATGAATATAGCAAATAGATTGAAATATTAGTGATAAATGTCGAAAACAAATTAAATTTTATGTTAAGCTGAATGAATTTGAAAATTGACAAGCTTTCTGGGGTGTATAGCCAACGGCCATTTAGATAACTTTGTTTGCTGGCGTTTATCTGCTGTTCAGATATTTGTTTCAATTTTTCGGTGTTAAATATTAAATTAGTTGTTATTAAGAGAAGCTTCTGAAAAAAAAGAAATAATTGGAGCTCAGAAGAATGCAGCTGATGTCAGCTCCCATGGAATGCTTGAAATAGACAAGATTTGTGTGATTGAGAAATGTGCTTCAACGGAAGAAAAGCTCTCGGCCATTTACCTCGAAATTCGAAATTCGTCAAGCAAGATGGGTCCTTTTAAGGATTGGTTAGTTTTTAGCAATTAAATTATCTTTAGTTCGCTAGCGTAAAAGTTTAGACGAAAACTTCATGGAAAACCAGAGTTTTGACAACATAAGACCAATATTATGAACAATCTACCAAAACAACAGTAAGGGTTTCAGCAATCCCGTCCTGTGATAATCGCGATAGCAATGGTTGTCGACCCGCCTCGGGAAGAGATGGGCGTTGATAAATTTCTACGCGATAGCGACGCCAGATGTCAAGAATGGCCCGACAACGGGGGTTCCTAATGTACAGTGGATTTCTCGACTTTGATGAGCCAAAAAATCAAGAAGTTGATGTCCCCTAAGACATAAACCTATATGGAAGTGAGTTCATTCATGCCATAAAATCATGATTACAGATAGTCAGACTGGGCCTACCGCCTACCGATAGCACTCCTCCACAGGAAAACCAATACTGTCAACACCCGTGTTGGTAATCACGAAGTTATTTAAAATTCTACAAGATACCTGAGGGTAATGGCCTATGCCCAGCTTTGCTACAAGAGGTACTTGGGATATACGCAAGTGAACACGGCGAAAGTTAGTTTACCTCTTAGAGGGAAGATACCAAAATAAAATCCCCCCAAGCTGGAAATCCAGCGGAGTAAAAGACAATGTTTTCGAAAGCCCTGTTCGGAGGCAGATGTAAACACTTGAAGAAACGTCTATCGACCCGCACAGTCCGGACGACTCTCATTTCCACAGAAAATGTACAGCCGCCTCCTGTTGAAAAACTTTCAGGAACTAGTTCTACAGCAAGACACTGACACCTTTCAGAAACGAACTAGAACTGTAGATCTACATGAGATAAGTGACAGTCAAGCCTGGATATGGACCATCATCATCATCAATGGCGCAACAACCGATATCCGGTCTAGACCTGCCTTAATAAGGAACTCTAGACATTCCGGTTTTGCGCCGACGTCCACCAACTCGATATCCCTAAAAGCTGTCTGGAGTCCTAACCCAAGCCATCGTGCCAACTCAGGCAGGGCCTGCCTCGTCTTCTATTTCTACCATAGATATTGTCTTTATAGACTTTCCAGGCTAAATCATTCATACGGATTAAATGAGCCGCCCACCGCAACCTATTGAACCGGATTTTATCCACAACCTCTTCTTCTTATTTTCCTTCAGCCTTTGTCCCGTTCATAAGGGGGAGTCGGCTCGTCGTGATCGGTTTCGCCATTTGGCTCTATCTAATGCCTGATCTGGACGCAATCTCGAGGCTTTTAAATCCCCATCCGGCATATCAAGCTACCGTTGTTTCGGCCTGCCTTTTGGTCGCTTATTTAAAGGGGAAAAAATTCTTCGGAGTATTCTTCTCTCGAACGCGGTGAAGAGTTCGCAATTTTTTTTTGCTAAGAACCCAGGTCTCCTAGGAGTACATAAGAACTGGCAAGACCATTGTCTTGTACAGTACGACCTTTGACCCTATGGTGAGACCTTTCGAGCGGAACAGTTATTGCAAGCTGAAATAGGCTGTGTTGGCAGCTAGCAATCGTGCGCGGATTTCATCGTCGTAGCTGTTATCGGTTAAAATTTTCGACGCTAGATAGCAGAAGTTATCAACAGTCTCAAAGTTGTAGTCTCCTATCTTTATTCTTCCCGCTTGACCAGTGCGGTTTGGTGTTGTTGGTCGGTTGTGATATCTGCCTTTTTATTTTTGGGATAGATGCTGCAACATTGCCAGTGGTCAGGTATTGATTCGCTGTCCCATACGTTATGCAAAAGTTGATGAACCGCTTGGTCACCTCCATATTTAACCAATTCGGCTATAATTCCATCAGCTCCTGGGCACTTATGGTTTTTAAGCTGGGGGATTACACGGACTGTGTCTTCTATGCTTGATGGTATTTGTCCATCGCCTTCAACTGGCCGGACCTCCAACTCGTCGATGTTCTAATTGTTCAATAGTTCATCAAAGTACTCAACCCATCGCTCCAATATCCCTATTCTGTCGAAATTCAGATTTCCCTCTTTGCCTCGGCAGGATGAACACCGAGGTGTATAAGGCTCCATCCTGCTGACTTGTTGATAAGACTCCGCACCTGGTGCTGTTGACCCTGTACTTTTCTAGTTCACAGACTTGTTGGTTCTGGCACGCTTCTCTTTTCCATCTGTAAAGTCGCTTCTACGCTCCCCGAAGTTCGTGATAAGTCCCCGCGCGTGCCCACGTCCTTCGAAGATGCAACATTACTCGGTATGCAACATTCTTGCGTTCCGTCGCTAGCTTACATTCATTGTCAAATCAGCCGTTTGAATTCTTTTTGCGGCTGTGGCCAAGTATGTTTGTGGCCATATCCATGATAACGTTTTTCAGGTGGTTGGGAAGATCATTTGTTGATGCTACATCTCCAGGATCTCTGTTGACTGCGGCTTTTGCGGTATCCATTTCCCCTTATAGGTGTTGCGGAGGGCTGTGCTGCCATGGCTTCAGTTTAACTCTCACCTGATTGTCAGTGGG
Source organism: Hermetia illucens (assembly GCF_905115235.1). Lineage (NCBI taxonomy): Eukaryota > Metazoa > Arthropoda > Insecta > Diptera > Stratiomyidae > Hermetia > Hermetia illucens. Next base: position 159,846,375 of record NC_051851.1, on the reverse strand, counting down.
GATACTGGGTGGTGTCGTTATTCTAGCCCGGAGCACCATGCCAACGAGATAGTGATCCTGGGACAGGTTTCAAGAATTCGTTCTATTGCCTCGTAGAAGGTGTCCTTCTCCGACTCTGCACTCTCCTTTATAGGGGCGTGAACGTTAATGAGGCTTATATTTCCAAATTTTCCTCGCAAGGGCAGAGTGCATAGCCATTCACTTATGTTTTCAAAGCCGATAACAACAGATTTCCTTTTTTGGCTGACTATAAAATTTACTACGAGCATATGGTTTATTGGCCGCTATAATATATGGTGACAGGGTGTCGACTAGGCACTTGGCAACTCCATTTCTGCACTGGGAGCGCAAGTGCCATGAGAAAACGCAGAAGGTTATTCCGTTATCGTTGCCGAGTTCGTCGTTGTGTAGTCAATCCAGTCCAAGGCTCCTTTTGTTGGTTCGTAAAAGGTTGTTTTCCATGTAAGGTTGTCAGTCCTACCCAACCCCCAGTTGGTTCAGTTTGTCCCATTTTTACACGCGGGAGACTCGCCTTCATCGTTCTCCGTCTGCAGCTTTTCGTTAAGAAAGAGCTTGGTAGTAGAGCTGATGGTGTTGGTTCAGCAGGCGTTTCTCAGCTTTTATGCTCCATCATGGGCACCAATCCACGTTTCGCCCTGGGGCGAAACCACCGGGTCAGGATTATATATCAAATAAGCCCATCGTGAGATCCAGCCCAGACGTGTTCACCGAGTTGTTTGAAGCATACATGTCCGAGTTATTCACTGCACCACACAACCGTCAGAAGCTGATGCTGCTGCCTAAGGCTGGTAAACCTCCAGATGAAACATCCTCCAATAAGTGCTTGTATCTTGTATCCGCTGTGGGAAAATTCTAGAGAGAATAATCTCCAATAGATTGCTCACGGTGGTTGAGAATCAAGGAGGCCTTTCATAACAGCGATATAGGTTCCATAGAGCAACATCTCCCCTCCCCTGATGCTATTAAATCGGTTACTGGTTGACCGAAGATATATTCCACTGAAAGAGTAGTTCCAACAAATATTACATGATGATGGCCCTGCACGTGATAAATATATTCAATTTGGCCAGTTGGAACCTAACCAAGATAGGAATTTTAGTATACTCCCTACTTCCAAGGAATTTGGAATTTAGTATTCTCTCCGAAGCCTTTGTCACCCATAAGCACCCGGCATTGCTTCATTCCTGACAGGTTCGCCAGTATAATTCCCTCAGTCGTTCCTCTTAAATTCAACGTGGATCAGTGTAATTCACCGCATGTGTGGAGGTTCACAATGCCAATCTTTCTACCAAATTTCGTGTCAATAGGTTTCTTGCGAAACCAATAATGGGTCGGTTTTAATAAGATTTTGCTTTCCACAAAACCATAAAAAGAGGTATGGGGTTGGAGTCTATAGTGGACCTGGCATATGTGAGCGCTACTTCAGTCAGAAAAGTTGCTTGGCAAGTTAGTGAAACTATATTCATAGTGACAATTTGACAATCTGCAAGGGGGGCGAATCTAGCTCGAAAAACAGCACTTGCAGAATGCCGTATGCGTTGTCCGGGTGGACAGCGAAAGCTTTTGATGGAGACATCTTTTCTGCGGCGTTTGTGGGTGGCATATTCCTGAATGGAACGACCTAAGAAACAGCCGCCCAGATCACTCAATGGCTGATTGAAGCATGCGATGCTACTACGCACAGTTGATGAATTCTCTTCAGTAGTCATCCCAGCTATTAATGAGAGAGAGACTACGATTGCCGTCTTTACGGACCACCTGCGCGCGACGGAAACAATCAGAGCAGCAAAATCTTAGCTAGAAAGAATCGGGCTGACTCTGGCAGATGAGAAAAAGGAGGCAGTTTTAATAACGAACCATAAAAAGAAGAAAGTTGTGAACCTTGAAGCCGACTATTAAGTACCTAGGGGTGAGGGTTGATGCCAAACTGCACACACAACTTAGAGTATCCATTTCAAAAGCTGGCTAGTCCCTCGCCAGTACTTGGTAAAATGTTGCCAAATGTTCTCCGGCAGAAATACTATCAGGGATTGCTTTTTTGGCAAAATATTGCCATCTATTCTGCTTTACACATCACCTGTGTGGCTGGATGCGGTTGCAAACTCTCTGATGGCTCTGAAGGCTTGCAACGCTTTTAGAACGACACCAAATGAAGCGGTACTGGAGGTTATTCTAGTCGATATTCTAGGAAAGAAATGAGAGTGCTGTATCATACAAAACGTATGGATAGGCACACAGGATAGGCAGGAATGCGGCAGGGTTAGAATTGTACAACCTCTGGCAACGCAAATGGAACGAGTGTTCGAAGGGTCGGTGGACGCATAGGACGCATAGGAGATGGAACCCAGGGAATATAGTTGCCAGAATGGAATTACCACTTGGCACAGTATCTTATGGGTGACTATAAGTACAGGAAACATTGCATGGCTTTACATTGGACAAGTCTCCTGACTATCCCCGTGTACTGCTACAGCCGAGGAAGTATAGTAGTCTTAGATTCACAGATGAAACAAGAAGGTTGACGCTTTCAAATTGTCGAGGCCAAAAACAAATTTGAAATTAGCAAGCGTCACAATATCTGTGATACGAAAAGAGCTTCGGAAACTGAGTCGAGCCTGTATGGAACTTTCTAGAAAACATAGTGAAAATAATAAATAGGTGGTCTGACTACTTCGAGGAAACGCCTAAAAGTACAACACCAATGTCCCAAAAACCAACACCCACATCCAGTGACTGAAACGGAGTAAATGACACAGACACTACAAAAGGTCACGTAAGCGTTGTAAGTTTTTAAAAATTAAAATGCTCTTAAGCCCCTGGATATAATGCGGTCGGAGTTACTGCAAGTGGGAAAAGCAGTAGTAGCAAAATTTTCCCATGATTGACAAAAATACAGGGACTACAAAGTGTACGTCTATAAGAGTTTCAAAGGAGCATACAATAGTACTTAACCTAAAAATTGCTCCAATTTTTCCAAATCACTGGGATGACAATGAATCAATCATCAATGCAGGTGAAAGTGTATGAAGGTCCTCTGGGTAAATATGAGGACAGCATAGACCGATGATCCTCTTCATATACAAATTGATTTAAGGACCACAATCGGGGTCTCCTTGGCAGTAACACACTGCCCCAATATTCATAATAGTAGATGGGAGGGAGGCTCTTCTTCCAAATTATAAAGTACAACTTGATATATTGAGCACAGAGGTATCTACCTACAATATTGGCATGCCCACCCCTACTAAGGAAGTTATTCAACGATGGGAGAGGCTCAGCCCCTGAGCACTCAGACCGTGGGACCGTAGTGGTCGATTGTGCTCGAGCATCTACCAGGAAAGATAGGATAGGATAGGATCGGATCCTATTCAGTCTGAAAATAAATGAGTACAAGACTACAACTGTGAACAAAGACCATCTGTATCTGCCTGGGGTCACTAATAATGAACGACCACAGCAATTGAGCTGTCGCGCTTTCATAAAGTCTAACTTATCCACTACTCCATCTACTTTCTAACCAACAGTTCCCTCGGAACCTGCTTTATATGCCGTCTGCTAAAGAAGGCTTCGGACCTCCGAGCAACTGTGGCGGTTACTTTCCATGTACTGTGCTACAACAACACAAAGTGGACATTAACGCCGAACGGCCTTAATTTGATGTTGTTATTGAGATATCTGCATACAAAGATTTTAAACCAATCAAAGAAAGTGTATCTAGCACTATTATTACGAAGGATAACATCAAACTCGGTCGTATCGTCAGTAGAAACAATGCTATCAAAATAGACAGATTGATTAACGCCCTCAAAACTGCTGCCGATACATTCAAATAGAAAGAATGCGAAGATCAATATGTTCAATCCGAATCTGTGTGTCTGATTCTCCTAATCCAGAGTCATTTGGTCAAGCGCCATGACTTGGTGGGCGACCAAGATATCGTCAGTGCATTCGAGGTCTTTGAAGAAAGGTTTCATTGCCCATTGCAGCCCCATATGTTCTCCGGACAAGAAGGAATAATATTGCCAACACAATGCAACCTTGCCGAACTCCGCTTTGGGCTTCAAATTCTTCGGACTTCGATGCAGCATGTTACCCAAATTTTTTAAATTTACAGGTTCCTTGCTTGCTAGCCCACGAGTTTCTATTCCCTTTAGCCGCCTTTTACGGCAAATAGGGAATACTTTGATTGTATTCTTAATGGCTTAAGAGCAAATTCTTTTAGTCCACTTCACTCCAGGCAAATCAGCAACAAATTAGATTTTCTCTCTGCGCCAAGCGATGGAAAAACTGTTGGAATATGGACATCAGTTGCACAACCTTTTCATCGACTTTAAGGTCGCCTGTGATAGCATAGCCATGGTAAAACTGTACACGGCTATAAGAGAACCCCTTGTCCCGACGAAATTAATAAGACAGACTAGGCCAAATAATGTGTAAGGCCAGATAAAAGCAGCAGAATCACTCTCGAGATCATTGGACAACAACAGTCTAAGACTAGAGGATGCGGTAATCTGGACAGAAAGAACTGAATTCAGCACACAAGCTAGGGAGTTACACAAACTCCAAAGACCGGCTTGCGTGTGTATGAGTAGGGCAATGAGAACATGCCCAGCGACATCCTTGGATGTCCTTCTGTGATTAACACCTCTCCATCTGTACATACAGATACAGGCAAGGAGGACAACATTCAAGTTGGCCGGAAATATCAGTGAAGCGGGGAGCCGCCTAAACGGAAGAAAGATTGATATTCTTTCTAGGTGGTATCCTGAATTATAAATAGACTAACGGATCCCTCACAGCAGAGGGAGCGGGTGCCGGTGTCATTGGTCCAAGGAAAATGTACTTCGAGCCAATAAGTAGACACACAAGCGTATTCCAGGCGGAAGCAAGCAGCGATTAAGGCACCTAGGCCCAACCAGGTGAACTCTAAACTGGTATAGGAATGCCTTGAGAGAAGAGAATACTCTGAGTTCCATGCCATGTTGGGTTGGAAGACAATGAGGCAGCGGACGAACTAGCCAAAAAAGGAGCAGGGACGCCTTTACACGGGCCACCGCCCTTTTATGGAATCGGAAGCGGGTTCATAGCTATTAAATTAAAAAATGACGAGAAACGGTTGAGGGAGCTATACTGGGCAGGCCTACCAGGAATGGAGCCGTCCAGAGTACTTATTGAAGGATACGAACCCAAGCGCACAAAGGATTGCTCAAACTTCACCGAAAAGAACCTCCGAATCATAGTGGGAACTCTCACTCGTCACTGATAGCTAAACTATCACCTAGAGAAGCTAGGAATATCTACGGGTACTGCCTGCAGGTTCTATGCGGAGTGTGATGAAACTTCTATACACGTTCTCGGACAGTGTCCGGCACTTGTGCAAAGTTGGTCCAGGCATTTCGGAGAAACGCTTAATACCAGACGCAAAGTTGAAATGAAAGTAGGGAATATAATAGAATTCATAACAGTTATAGACTCTGATTAATAAGTACACTATAACCAGCAAAAGGTGCACAATAGTTCTTTAAGGAAGCGGTTCGACTTCCCCGTAACAGAATAATAGATAACACTATAGCCCGTAGTGAGTAAGCGTTGAATATGCCTGATACTCCAGTACCGAAATGGTATTGACATTTTATCTCGTGGGGGTAGTATTATAATTTAACGTGAAAGGGGCAAATTTGACCTTCTATAACTTTGTTAATAAGAGTATGATTTCTATCAAACTTTCCAATATGATGCTCCTTATTAAAGTTCATTTTACTGCAATTTGTAGGATCTAGGATGAAGTTAAAGGGGGTTCATAGTAAATTTTCAAAATATAATAACATACTATTGTTACCTTTACTTGAGCAGATGTCGCAACGGGACGTATTTTGAGGCCTACAGTCAATGTAGGACAATGTTAACCACCTTTTCACCAAATTTCATATCAATATGAGTAACTGTTTCTGAGGAAATGGGTGTGACAGATAGGCAGACAAACGGACGAACAGACAAAGAGTAAATCGATTTAAATAAAGTTTTGTTTTGAACAAGACCTTAAAAATGATCTTCTTTTCTCTATTCAGGAAGGGAACAACTGATTCCCGAAATTGGGTGTGTGTTTAAATATAAAAATATGTAGCGAACATGGAAGGATGCTTCGTTTTCTTTTCACTCAAATGTATGCGGCTCTGAATGCTGTTCACTATTCGATACCTCGCGATATCCCAGCACGAGAAGGGCTGGATAATCTAGAGAATCGCAAAAGTCTACTAGAAGACAAACTGCAATGAAGTCAACCATCATTGAAGCAAAGGGTAATCAAATGACACAAATAGCACAAATTGTGCTTGCAAGATTTTCAAGTCATAGTACATGATCCTGAGTTGAGACAACCGGAGAAGATGTATCCTAAAGGAAGTAACCACATTTAGATCAGAATCCCATTAAAAAATGTTTTATAGAAAACTAATAACGATTTCCCCTTCTACAGAATTGTTTACATGTAATTCCACTTAGGCGTGTTACCTAAAAGCATTGTAATGTTACACAGAACACCAAAAAGAGTTCTAGTATATGAAACATTCCACTAAGTAAATTAGTAGTGAGAAACATAGGCCAGGAATATGTAGCTTCTTCGGCAAAACTAGGTGATTATCTTTCTCTGGCAATCACCCTAAGGATCGAAACTTCAGGAAGGACTACAAAACAGGAGTCACAATATCTACACCTTGCTCTGGTACAAACACAAATGATTCTCCCGACAACAAACATCAATCAATTCGACGCCATCCATTCATTGGAAAAATACTTTGTCCGGGTGGTTCTGCCAAATTTACAATTGATAGCAATCACAAATTGCTACCGCCTCAGTAAACATAAATTACCAAAACTAAGTGCCGAAACATGAGTTGTTTACTCCAGAATATTCTGTACTTTTCACTCCTTTTTAAACAAATCAGACCAATACATGACATTCCAAAAAAAATCTAGAATATTTAAATGAAATTAAAGACACCAGGAAAGGAATAACAGAGTTTCGAATTTAGGTTGAGTCACCCATCTACTATCTGAGCACTGACCTGCCTATCTTAACTAACACTCCAAATCATCCGTTAAACCCTAAACAATTTTTACGAAAATAGCCAATGGGTCAACTGCGCAATCTTCCCAAATATAAAGTTATTTTATAAACACTTTGAGATGAATGAATCTTTTTTTATGTCCATCCGATTGAAGGCCTGCTACATAGAATCGAGCAGACACAGAACTGCTCGTAAACGCTAGCCGATGATAAGACCCTCCGCTCCACATTTGTGAGCCACACAAAATTCTTCATACATTTCAACAACTGAATTTTAACAATTTCAAATCACGCTGTCCGCGATAATGTTAATTCATCGAGCGACACATTACGACTTGATCCAAGTCAAAGATGTTATTTATTAGCATATAACATCAATAAACATTAGTCTGATTGGCCGCGGGAAAGGAACCACGGAAAGAACGGAGAAAGGTCTGTAATCAATCGATTTGAAAAACTTACGGGCTTAAATCTGCTTTTTGAATTTTTGATAAGACAAAAGCGAATACTGTTAAGTCCTAATCGAAGGTATCGGGGAAGCGTGATGCGTTTCTTAAGTGCAATTTGATTTTTCTTTCTTTCAGTGGGCGTCCATTAGGTATTCAAACTGAGGTGTTAATATCGTGAACAGTTGTTTTTTTCAATTAATTTTTCCCTCGTGCTCTCACTTGTTAATATTCGAAACAGAGTCACAAACTTATTTCTTTACACAGTTCAAGAAAAGCACAAATATATGTAAATTTAAGAATTTTCCTCCACAAAACACTTTCATTTAAAAGAACCACATCAACCATAAAATTAAAAAAAATTAATATTTTATCGAAAGTCTTCATATGATAGTGGGCATACCTTTGAACTTCGCGCGCTCGCTTACTAACAAACTTTCAAACGCGAGCGTTTTAACAAAACTGATCGAAACCATGGAAATCGCGTAAACGTCTGCTAAGCGAAAAACAACAGACCAAGAACTAGCGAACAAGCAAGCTAGGAGCACTCAGTCCAACCTAAGTTCTTTGCTAGCTTCGGCTTGGCGTATAAGAAAACCCATACGCACTATCGCGATGTCTCAGAAGAGATGAGATTCCTTGGCGCGCAGCTTAACACACGATAAAGTACCCACAGCAGCATCGGACACCCAAGAATTGATTTGTGCACAAAGTAGTGCACCTTCGGGCGGCATGCACATGGGATCTTGCACAGTTGATCATCAAACTAAGCTTTGAAAGGGCTAAGATACTATCTGAAGCGAAATTACCAATTGGGTCGTGTATCAAGACACATTCGGGGGTTCCCCCGTGGAAAGTGTAGACTTGAATATGTTGAATATGGACAATGTAAAAAATTTCGAAAAAGTAAACGCCTGAAGATATGTACGTAGATAAATTACCTCGAGTTTCGAAAATTGGAGAGTATTACCTTTGAAAATCAAACCGTACCCTCGATAAATGCTACAGCCACTCTCCCATGCTTGCATTACTACCCACTTTTAACCTAATGTTCACAATGTTGTGTGGACTATGATTCCCCCTCCTATCGCTTTTATTCTTCTTCAACCCTATCCTACTGTCTCTTTAATTAAACGAAATTAATCCCCATTAAATTTGGTATTCCCCTAGGGGGTTTTTTGGAGATTAACAATAGCATCCTTTCGAATGCGTTCCAAATTCTGGGAAAACCTTCTGCTCCCCCTCGAACACCACCTTTTTCGTAAAAGCAGAGCCTGTAGTATTTTACTACTACTACTACTACCTTGGAAACAAGGGATTTAAACTCTCCAAGTGTTAAGAAACCACAAACTGAATCCATCCGCGACCATGAACAATCCTGCTGCGGCCGAAGCGCGGATTCTAGAGGCACCTCAACTCATTCATGCCCCCCTATGAATAAATCTGTAAACGGGATGCTTCTCGACTCAGTGGAAAGCTTGCATTTAGTGCCTACGGCGAAGCTAGCCAAAAAGAAAGTATGGAAACTTTCAACTCGGGAGAATCTGGAAATCCGATTACGCCTGACCCGTCTGCAGTATTACAGCTCAAATCTACCTGCAAACGGATGAGGAAGGCTCGACAGAAAGGGGGACTACAGGCTGAATCCCACCTGTTAGAACCTTCTCCTTCACCCTTACCAGGGCGAACGGAAATAAGGGAAGCTGATGACGTGGACACTACTGGTTTAATGCCGGTATGTGGAAATGGACCCATGGAGCCCAAACACCGTGAACCTGGAAAGTCCCCAAGCGGGCAGCAGAAGAAGGCACTACAGAAGAAGCCGGAGCACCTTGGCAATGAGGACTTGGACATGGCTGTGCCACTAGGTGCGATAATGTCCAGAGAAATCGAACGCAAGGGAGCGGGGATAAACTGGTAACCCCGATGAGACCCAGACTGGACGCACACGACTCTTCTGTCAGCGAAAATGAGCGCAGGAAGCGTAAGAATAACACATCTGTGGTGGCCAACGCTTTATTGTGCTTCGCGCCAGAGCCTAAATCCACGCGTCCCGCGGGGAGGTGATCAAATCAGCGAGGGCGATCTCAATGAAGCCGGTCTCTCCCATAGGAATACAGACACGAAGGCGGGAAAGAAGAGGACGTATGCACAAGCTTCATTCTCAGTTCTGGCTACTGCCATTAGAGCTTCCTCCAAGGCTGATGTCAGAGGAACAATTTACCATCCACCGGAATGTGGAAAAAAATGCTGGAGCTTAGAACGAAGTCAAGCTTTAACAATCAAGGTTTTCGCGATGGGCTTTTTCATTTGGAGTCCACTGATGAGGCCTCCCTAAAGTGGCCCTGACAGTCAGCCCAAATTCACTATTGTGAACACAGACCTGCGCAGGACAGAACATGTCGGATGTTGGTTGCTGGGTCCTCGAAGGAAGGCAGAGACCATCATTCGCGTGTTGGTTGAACAGAACCCGGGCATGGATTCGGACACTTGAGGGTAAAGTTCATGAATGCCAGAAAGGACAAATGTACAAACGTTGAGGCTTTCAGCTTGGTACTCAAAGTGGACCAAAAGAGTATGAATGTATTCAGGGGAAGTCACCAGATGGTGCTCCATTTTTTCTAGATAGATTGAAATTCAATCATATGAGGAAACTGTAGAGCATCATCTCGATTTTGAGAGCGAAGAACAATGATAGTCTTCGACACACACAATATAGAGCAAATTACATCTTCGGTGCCCTCGCCCACAATGGAGCTGCGCGTGGAGTGCATACAGTGGGGAAACCCCCGAATGGGGGTTCGCACTGGTGAAGGGATTACAGAGTGAATCCTACCTGATAGTAACTTCTCCTACACAATTTATGGAACACGCGGAAGAAAAGGCAGCCAGAGGTTCGCACGGAACTGATTTGATGCCAGTTCGAGTGATCGAATTTATGCAAACCGGTCATCGCAGAGAATTCGGTATCCCGACGAAATGAATAAGACTGACTAGACTGCGAGGCCAGATAAAAGCAGCAGGATCACTCTCAAGACCATTCCACATCAACAACGGTCTACGACAAGGGGATGCGCTATCATGCGTCCTCTTTAACCTGGCCCTCGAGAAAGTGATCCGTGATGCTGAGGTAAATGCAAGAGGTACGATCCTCTTCAAGTCCACCCAACTACTGGCCTATGCTGACGATATCGACATCATGGGAAGAACGACCCGAGACGTACAAACTGCCTTCATCCAGATCGAGCAGGCGGCGCGAGATCTTGGGCTGCACATCAATGAAGGCAAGACAAAATATATGGTGGCAACGTCAGCACCGAAGACGAATCAACCAACAACATCAAACCGCACTGGTCAAACACGAAGAAGAGTAAGGATAGGAGAATACAACTTTGAGACCGTTGACAATTTCTCCTATCTAGGGTCGAAAATCACAACCGATAACAACTACGATGATGAAATCCGCGCACGGTTGTTGTCAGCCAACAGAGCCTATTTCAGCTTACAAAGACTGTTCCGCTGGAAACGTCTCACCATAGGGTCAAAGCTCTTATTGTACAAGACTATGATCTTGCCAGTCCTCATGTATTCCTCGGAAACTTGGGTTCTTAGCAAGAAAAATTGCGAACTCTTGGCCGCGTTCGAGAGAAGAATCTTCCGAAGAATTTTTGGCCCCCTGCATGAGGATGGACGATTCCGTAGCCTAAACAATGACGAAATCTATGAGCGATACAATGACCGTCCGGTTGTGGATAAAATCCGGCTCAATAGGTTACGGTGGGCGGGTCACTTAATCCGTATGGATGAGGATGATCCCACCCGGAAAGTCTATAAGGGCAATATCTATGGTAGGAAAAGAAGACGAGGCAGACCCCGCCTAAGATGGAGCGATGGCGTAGGTTAGGACGCCAGACAGCTTTTAGGGATATCGAATTGGTGGACCTCGGCGCAAAACCCGGATGTCTGGAGTTCCCTATTAAGGCAGGCCTGGACCGGATACCGGTGTGAAGTGCAAAACAGACGACTAATCCGCTGGAAGAGGATATGGGAAGTGGAGAACCTTCAGGTGCGGCTTTTCTCAGAGAAATCAAACACGAGAGAATCGAGTCTCTGACGGTACGGTGTCAGCGAGACCCCGTCATACGCGGACCGCGACATATGCTTCTAAGACTTTTCCATTACGTACTAGACTAAGTTTACGTCACAAAACATAAAGATTGGTCAAATTAACCTACAGCATGCCAAAGCCTCCTCCTATCTACTGACAGCGAGGCTAACAAAACTGCAGGACTGCCCCTACATTTTCTGGTATCCGACGGCAAATCACGATACAAATCCCACTGCCACCAGCGAAATCTGAACCGCGACCTTCCATACGACAACCTTGCGCTCTAACCACTCAGCTATCCAGATACAAAGATCCATAAGAACGAGAACTTGTGTCCTAATGCCAAGACGGTTAGAGGCAACCACGCCGAGGCAGTTCTGTTCCCAGGACAGTTATGGTCGTCGTAGAATACCAGATTAATGGCGAGGGGAAAAACATTACAATTGCCTCCCCTTATTTACCCTATGATTCTTTGTATCCTCCACCGACGCAAAAGCTTAGGAATCTGGTAGCGTATGCAGAATCAAGGTGTTCCGAACTCTTAATAGGTTGCAATACGAAAGCTCAACATATTTGTTGGGGCAGTAGCAAACGCAGTCCAAGAGGAGAGAAGCTATTTGATTTCATCACTTCAGCTGGTTGCATGATTGTCAATGTAGGGTGCGCCCTTACGTTCGTAGGACCGAGAAGAAGTGAAATAATTGACCTAATGATCAGTACCTCAAAAATGTTAGAGTTGATAATATACTGGCGGGTACTAGACGGAGTCCCACTGTCATCACCGATACCTAGAATTCAATCTGGCTATTGCAGGAGAACAGTCGGTAATACAAAGACGGAATGCTGCAATATAAAGACGGAATCTTTATCTAATCCTTTATTTATCCTCCTCCGGAGCGTACTGTGAGCAATTGTAAGGTGAAAGAGGGACTTCAAGGCTGTGCAGAGTCCTTTAAAAGGATGAGTCGGCCAAGTTGAACTCTGTTAGAAAATCCGATGTTACGCTGATCAACTCCAGACTGGAATCAGTACAGACCCTCCTGGAAGTACACCATCGGGGACAACGGGTGAGAAAGTAGAGAGGAAGTTGACGATTCTTGCAACCCCTTCAACACGCAAATGTTGCAAGCTGAACTGTAACACTGTGAAAGCGGTTGTTACCTACGAAAAGGTGAGAGTTGCCATACTGTCATTTGAAGAATTCAAAGCACCTCACATGGATGGCATCTATCCAGCAAAGCAAGGGTACAACGCTTCAACTCTCCGAAGAAGTGAAATATCTGAGAGTCACTCTAGAGAAAAAGCTTCTTTGGAACATGCATCTAGAGGTAAAGTTGAAATGAACTCACACAGCTTATGGGCTGTGTAGAGGGACATTTACCTCGACACGAGAACTCAGGCCTCATGTGGTAATGTGTTGCTATCATTAGGACGATGTTCATTTATGCAACCGTAGGGGGGTAGGTTAAGGTGAGACAAACAGGTATCCACCGTAAACTAACCGCACTGCAAAGAACTGTGTGTCTGGGTATTACCGGTGCCGTGAGCACGACATCCGGCGCAGCTCTAAATGCATTTTGCAGCCCCAGGATATATTTTTTCACAGCACTGTAATAAGAGCAGTTCATAGACTAGTTCGATTAAATCTAAGGGGAACAACGGATGGGGGGCGGGGCACAGAGCATTGGAAGATTTACTGGGAGCACTGAATCCAGTTCTTACAATGCCTTCCGATTCTCAGATCCAAATACATCTATTTGGTAAAAGATATGTAGTTATCCTGAAACGTAGAGAGTACTGGGACTCTTCTACACTAATGGCTCAAAAACAGAACAGGGTTCTGGAGCCGGAGGCTACCTCTCGAATAAAAACAAGAAGTGGGCTTTCCCTTTAGGACAATTTGCAACAGTTTTTCAAGCCGAGATATATGTATGTATATATAAAGGCGGCAAACTGGGTGATAGAAGAGCGGTTGAAGGGCAGGCCTATTGCGATCTGTAGCCAGGCTGCATTGAAGGTATTGAGGAGTCCTTTGATCACCTAGAAATTCTCTCAGGAAATCTGAAGACATTTTAAACTATATCTCTAGATTCAATACGGTTAAACTAGTCTAGGTACCTGGTCACTGTGACGTAGAGGGAAAGGTAATCCCAGATATTTTAGCAAAAGAGGGTTCAATCTCCCCGCATGGTAGGATCGGAACCAGCAACAGGAATACCAGTAGCATTGGCTAAGGCTGTCCTCAAAAACTGGGAACAAGCTTCTCATAATGACACGTGGCTCTAAATGCTGCTAGACACACTAAACTATTCCTGTCAGAACCGAATATGTGTACCGCAAAGTTTATCCTGTCGAAAAACAGGAGGACTTGCAGGCATTCTGACAGGCCATAATTCACTAGCTACGTGTCCCTCCTGTAATGAGGAAGCGGAATCCACGTCCACTAACGGAAATCCTGCGATACGTTAACGAATCCGGAATATTCCGTTAGATGGGGGTCTCGAGTACAATGAGGTTTGTTTTTTAAATAGGAAGAAGCAATCGTGCCACTGTTCTGCCGAAAGAGGAAAATATTTTTAGGGCTAGTTTCAACAGAACAACGGTATAATCTAAGCCGAATTTCGGTTTGGCTGACGTTTTTAAGGAAGTTAGAATTCTTCAAATTACGCTGCCACGAGTATGTGAGTGTGTGGAAGATATGTGAAATTTCTACATAAGTAAGTAAAACTACCATAAAGTGCTCCATCACCAGGCGAAGTGGGCTTACTCCGGCTAAATCTCCTTTTTTCGATTCTCACCTCTCCGGCCTGGCATGCGAGCATTCTTCACACTAGATTTTTGGCACCAGGAATTCACCTAGACTCTCCTCTATATGTTTCCCTACATCCACAAATCCTGGACGTAAGTGGAAGAATAGATGCTCTTCCGGATCACATATCGTCGGTATAACCCATTATCGTGGCCTCCTTCGAAACCGATAGATAAAGTTCATATGTGTATATATCAGTCCAGTTTAGACAGTGAGCGTTTACGCAGCGTAATTCAGACAACGGTCAGTTGCCTGTGAAGGCACAACGAAAGTAACGGGATATTCAGTGTCGGTACCCGGTGTGAGTATTAATGATTAACCGCTGGGGTAACCCATAAAATACGCCGCAACAATAGTCCGGCTCCACAAAATATGGAGACGAAACTCGAGGGGACATTAGCGTAAATTTCAACTCAGATTGCATCATTAAGGACAAATCGACGGAAAATAGCGTCAATAAAATCCAGCAAATCGTGGCTTTAAAAAAGCAGATCGCCTGCCTTCTCCGGAAACTAGACGAAGCGTTTGACAAGAACAAGTCCTTGGAAGAGGTTGGTCTGAAGACTCCAAGCAACGATACCCCCTCTTGAGGATAGGATTTAAAGTTATTTGGAGGAATTGAGTCCAAGGTCCCTAAGCTCGTCAACGGCCGAAGCAACGCCACCAACTACAGTCACACCAGGCAGAACTGTCCCAGTTGCCACAAGCAAAATAACAACAGTCGAAGAGGGATATTACGCCCCTTCCAACCCAGCACAGTATCATCCTTCGTTATTCAATCAACAGCAAGCACGACGGGGGAGCAGTTAAGCCCAAAACTTCCATCAATAGTTCTCGTGGAATCCACGGAGAATTCTAGGGCATCCGAATCCGTAATATCTAACTCTGTCACCAAGGACTTCCTGGTTAAGAAATCAGGAAGCTCCTATCATCAGAGCCCCCTTAAAACCAAACAGGACTGCTCCGCAACCAAAGACCTTCTCGTGTAGAACCAGTCGAGAGTCTTCACTTATACGCTCCCGTTAGTGAAAACAACCTCTCTGATAATTCTTGGTACGAGACATTGCTGAATACCCAAATTCCCAAAGTATCTCTAGCATACTATCCATTCAGCTCTTCGTCACAGCGAAGGCAAAGTAAGAGAACCGCAAAATGAACCTCAGGTTTATTACATTGATGCGCCTCTCGAGATTGACGATGTTTCACGACTTCGTTTTTGACTGATCTTGGAAATAATCGGGGTTCTGCGGATACCTTGCTCAGTTTATGTCGAACAGAAAGGTGCGAACGAACGGACATTATTCCCTGCACATCCCGTTCGAGTTGATGTCATCATCAAAGAGCTACCAAAAATGTGTGTGCCAGTACTTGACAATATCCCCATAATGAAACACAAACTGGCGTTTCAGCATTGGTGGGACTTACTGCTGGGTGCATTCAGTATCTGCCTAAAGGAGGAATTTTTCCTAGTCAGTGGAAGGTGACAAGGCTTGCCTTAATCATCAAAGGCAAGGGAGACTGTGAGCTGTCGTCTGCATACTAACCACTCTCTATTCTTAACACAACTGGAACATGCTCAAAAAGCTTATTAAAAGCCGAGTCAATGCATTTTGGTTTTCAAATAGGAAGATCTGCAATGGATGCTGTCCTAGATGTTGAGGATGTTGTTCAGCGTGCTAAAGCGAACAACCTTCGAGAGGCACTGCTCCCTGGGTCGCTCCATGATAATTCCGTAAGATGGGTAGGTAAGCTAGATACAATAAAAATGTCATTCCATGTGTCGAGCTACCTCCTGCAGATGTTGATGGTTTATCTAAAAGACCAGTTCTTACGCGATGAGAATTGATGACTGAAGTGCTTCTTTTTATAGTCAGCCTAACGGTCGCAACTAATTGCTTATGCAGATAGTGTTCCTGCACTTGTTTCCGGATGCTCTGTAGTGGCGACAAAGAAGACGGGGTTGTAATCCTGTCGGCCAAACCAAAACTAAGTGCCCGAAAGAACCTCCACGTAGCGGGACTAGGAAGCGCTGTACTCAGTTTGATTTGTTGGTCGTATTACAGTATGCGAATGCTGTTGGCTTACTTAGGCCATCAGACCCGAATCTGCACAAGGAGTCACCTGAAGTGGCTTTAACCACGAAACCTTACCAGGGGTACACTGGTACCATGGCAACCGGGATATCCTTCTGAATTTAAATGACTCAGGAGAATTCCGAGTTCATATGTTTAAACTCGGTTGTAGCGGTTAACCCCCTATAGTTGGAGTTGCAAGGGGGTTATGGTTACGTCCAAGCGGATAAGAGACCTTCGGGGCTCAAGCGTGGGGTGCCATTTTAAATTAGGCGTACTCCGTAGTTCAGTAGCGATTCAGGTAGGTCTTGCATACATCAATATAAATGCTAAGCCATTCACTCAGTACAGACTGGTACCATTCTACTTGTTATGGTGGGGCTCTGATTGTGGTCGCAAAATCAATCCGTTTCTTAAGAAGACCGTGAGGTTAAGTCTACAAGGCTGGTACTCACGTTAAACTAACAGGATTTAACTATACTTGTTTCCGGACAGTTGCAGACAAGGTTGCAGCAGGAGTTTCGGCCATTAGGGTTCCAAATTTGGGGCCTTTTTATTAGCAGAATGCAGTCTTTTTTACTCTAAAATTGTATATATATTCCGCGCCCCTCGAAAGCGTGATGGTTTCTTATGTGTACAGGTTACTATAACCTCAGCTTGAATCTTTACTCTGATTTGATTGTAGTCTAATCTGCTTAGATAGATTGCATTCGATCAAAAGGGGACGTATTATCAGCGGTCACCAAGAAAAATTTAGAAGCTCTAGCGCCAGAGACCATTGATTACCTTTAAAAGTATAAATTGCTCCTATTTCTGTTTACGGATTATTATTACTCATCAATCCACCCACAATTGCAATGAATCGACGCCCTTACTGGAGTCAAGAGACAATAGTTCAAACCAATAACCATTTGCCCATCATCTCATCAGAAAACTATCTTTTAATAATTTTGCAATTAGAAAGGAGAAAAGACGTGTACAAAAATTCAGCACCATCTTCAAAACCCTTTGATATTTCAGTATCGACCATTATCCAGAATAAAGTATCAATTTGCAATCAATTGATGATACGAGTACTTTGCAGCACAAGTGATAGTCACGACGATTCAAGGCTCATTCACTCAACATAACAATCCATTGACCCGTGACCCGACAACCACTAATCCGACTGACCTTTATCTGGCCCTCGTTGACCACGGGAGATCAAAACGATGAGGTTGCGGGGTTCCGTGATGATATTTGTTACTTATTGTTCGCTTGATATCTTAATATGGGTCTTCTGAGCTCTTGATCGTCTTGCAGTTGGATGGAATTGCACATTCGTGGCAGATGATATAAATGAGCAAAAGATTGAATGAGTTCGCATAGGATGGAATGCATTCAGGAAAATCTTATTTGATGCAAATGCTAAGTGACTGGAATGGAAATAAATGGATTGTTTGTGTTTGTATCGTTCACGAAAAGTGTTTGATTTATGAATTTTTTATCGATGTCGGTCTTCGGAGTAGAGTAACTGACGAGCATCAGCTAGCATGCTGGTCATGTGCTAGAGGCAAGTGGATCTGGCGGGGGATGGGCCGAAGCAACAACCCGCGATCGTTCCTCCTGCACTGGTGAAGGAGCTAATAGGACCCCAAGCCAAGGTGAAACAACATACGCCAAGGGCTGCGTGGCCAATGGGAAACTACTTCTTTACTATGCGAACTCTGAATGCATTGAACACTTTCAATTTCAAATAAGAACCTTACCCTGGTGGCCGGGCTAGCCATGGTGGAGATTCTTCCCAGACTACTCGTGGAACAATAAACCGACTAGAGAAGAAAAGCGGGTGATGCCAGAAGCACCAACGAAGGAGGAGCTGCTTGCATCCAGCCAAGAGACAGTATCCATCGAGAGTAGTATACTCGCCGCCAGTCGTAGTATCGCTGTGCTCAAATCAACCGTAGGAAAAGCCCATAGCGAGGCGACCGACGGATTAGTTGTTTTAAGCCTGGAACCCACTGCCGTGAAGCTAGGTATGGCGGGTACCAGACATAGTACTCCTAACACGAAACCCTCGGCGTCGGGAAATCATCATCAATGACGCAGCAATCGGTATCCGGTCTAGGCCTACCTTAATAAGAAACTCCAGACATCCCGGTTAGCAAAATTGCTAAAAATAAGGAGCCCCATACTGTCGACGAGCGGGATGAAAAAGACCTCGCTAAATACCAGGCGATTGTTCAGGAACATAAAGCTTGGCAGACGAAGAGAAGTAGAAGCCTACCACTCTCAAACGCAATCAAGGAACACAAAGGTGGAAGTGTTCTGCTCTGCAAAACCGAACGACGACCTAGATCCAGTCAATGTCGCCAACGAGCTGTTAGAGCAGAGTAACGATCCGACGAGAACTAAGGAACCCCCCACGAAAACAGAGCTGAGCGTAACGCAAATAAATCTACAGCACTCGAAGTGCTCCTCAGCTAATATGCTTGTCGTCCTTCTAGAAGAAGACATAGACATCGCACCAATACAGGAACGTTGGGCCGAAGACAAAGAAGAAAATATTATTATTTATTCCATAGCGCAGACTTAGAGCATGTATCCTCGCGAGGAAGAGTCTACACGCTTTTCTGTGTCCGGACCTGAGTTCCAGCGACCTACTTCGTGGTCAAACTGAAGCAACCGGAGGCAGAGAATGTATATTTCCAGGGCTTACATGGCTCACAACCGATCAACTCTGCCAGAAGAACTACAACATTTGACGAGCACAACAGCAACAAAGAAGGCCAACATATTAATAGGCTGCGACGCCAATGCAAGGCATACGCTTTGAGGCAGCTCGGAAATCAACACGAGAGGTGAGTCATTCTTTGACTTTATTATTAAAACAAATATACCTTTCAGCCTAGATGTTGCCGCAGAGGTCTCCAAATCCTTCAGGACCCCAGGAGATTGGCACGACAGACGAAGTGGAGTCAAAAGTCGGGATTCTGGAAAAGGTTTTCGATTTCTCCTTTAAAGAATAGTGCCCTGCTAAATTAAGCAAAAAAAGACAATGTCACTGTCATGGAATGAAGATCTCTTCAGTCTCAGGGACCTGACCAGGGAAATCGTCAACATCTTCTACAGGCATAAATATTGGTAAGCTTACAAGGACCGCCTGAAGAAGTAGAAGTCGGCCATTGAACAATTGTCAGGGTATCGAAAGCACCAGCAAATCCGAAAAATTTGGTAAGATTCTGTCCAAGGAACAAAGGAGCCCATCCTTTTTTAAAAAAATCGAAAGGACAGAATCTTCTGGCAAAACTTTGGAGCTGCTGGTTAAGACGTACTTTCCCGCCAGCGAGGAGGACTGTGAGCCAGAGCCTTACTTGCAGGCTTTACTGCCACTCCAGCCATAAGAGACTATCAAATTGGTAATTACCGAGGATAATATCGGCTGGGCTATAAACAGCTTCTCTCCATATAAATCTCCGGGTGCGGATGGCATAATGCCAGTCATGCTACAGAAGCAGCAGGAAAGAGTTGTGCCGTGGCTTGTTGAGATTTACAAGAGCTGTATCAGCCTCACTTCTTTCGTGTTGAAGACCCTAGAAAGTGTCCTGGGCATCCATTTAAGGGCGATTATGTAGAGAACGTCTTACTTTAAGTCCCAGCATGCCTACCTCAACCCATCAAGAAAGCCTTGACCAGTATTGGATTAGAGGGGTATCTCACGCATTGGGTTATATCGATGCTAAGAACCAAGATAATCCAGCCAGATCTGGGGCGACTAGAGCTGTGGACAGAGGCACGCCGCACGCCGTGATGGACTAATTTTGCGAATACTGGACAACAGGGGGGTGAAGATAGTAGCGTATGCCGACGACTTAGTGATATTAGTGTCCCTCCATTATAAGCAACATCATGGAAGAAGCGTTGCGAAAGGTGTGCCTGTGGGGCGCAAGATGCGGACTCGAAATAAACACAGCAAATTGGAACTGATATTACTCACCACTAAGACAAGGGTACCTGATTTCCACCTACCGGGGCTGAATGAAAAAAAATTGATTCTTTCCTCCAATGTAAAGTATCTGGGTGCAATCTGGGATCCAAAACTAAATTGGAGATTGAACATAGAATTGAGGGTCAAGAAGACCTGTATAGCCTTCTATGCCTGCAAGATAATCTTTACAAGGAAATGGGGTCTCCAGCCGAGGATAGTTCTTTGGATCTACACAACTGTGGTGCGTCTAATTCTAACATACGGCTTTATTGTATGACAATAAACTTTGAGCAAAAAGTACAATAGAACGAAACTTAATAGGATTCAAAGAACTGCGTGTGCAGGTGCTACTGGGGCTTTGCAGTTCTACGCCGCAGATGCTCTCAATGTTCGCCTGCATCTCCTCCCCATAGCCCTCCGCATTAAATACGTTGTAGCGTGTAGTGCTGTAAGACTACGTAAGTCCTGATGCTGGGCAGCGAAGTCCTACGGCGATAGTAACATACAAGACGAAGTACCTCGGGAAATCTGGTCATTCCCCACGGACTATGCCTGACGCAAGCTGAACTTCACGAGAACCTTTGCTGTGGACTTTCCAACCATAGAAAAGTAGAAGACCGGGGGCGTGTTGCAAGGTTATGACCTTTTTTTACCTATTTTCTCGAATAAACATAGTGTATCCAATTCGTAGGGTCTCCCAGGTTTCACCAGTGTATTCCAAGCGAAAGAACTAGCGATATTGGAAGCCTATCGATGGCTGGGGGATCATGCCCTAGCCCTAAGCATAACATAGCCACTCTAATCGAAAACCAAGCAGCCATTAGGCATTGTACTCAATGACGACGCCCTCCAAGCTGGTGGTCTGGGTAGCACGCTCTAGGTCACCCTCCTCTGGGTTTTCCGTCACAAAAACATAGAGGGGAATGAGCAGACCTACGGATTGGCCAGGCGGAGCTCTGCTCTAGGCAGTTCTTAGGCGAGTACAGTCGGTATGTCACTAGCGACTGTCAAGGGCGGACGCTACCTGTACTACTTAGAAACCGCTGGCCTGCAGCAAGTCAAGCAAGATTTGGCCCGCTTACAACAAAATCCGATCACACGAGCTCATGTGCCAAACACGTGCAAATGCATACAAAAATATGGCGACGAGGCACTGGCTCATAGGGGACCATGCCCCTTGCATTGCCGAAGCTGCGGAGGAGAGGGGGAAACCCTCAGACGCTTCCTCTGCGATTGCCCAGCTCTAGCTAGAGTCAGGCTACGAACACTGGGTAAACCATTCTTTGGGGACCTCAGCAAGATTTCTACCTGCATGGTCGGAGAGCTGCTTTCATTCGTGAATGCTACGGGTGGATTCTTAAGACCTGAGCCAGCTGGACTCTGCCTTCCTGCCTTCATAACAGCAGTCACGGTCTTAGGAGTTTGTGTCATCAAAACCGCGCACCACAACGCTAACTGATACCTACCTACCTACCTTAATACGCTTTTTCAATGAAAAACACTCACGAATAACAGTTTTGCAATTTTGTAGTCCCTCCCAGGCAGCAAACGTTCTAACTCAGCAAAAAAATGCATAGGAATGGACCACAGCACATGCAGCGCCCGCAGGCAATGTGTTAATCTTTTTAAATCAAACCCAAAAATTTGTCTTGCCAATGCCAGGATATTCTTACCAATACTTTTTCTAAAAATTTACCCGAAAAGAGGAAAAAAGCTTTTAAGAATCAATTTTTGCGATTTCAATCTTTCAACTTCCTTCGACCAAAAGCAGCTTAACGTTTAGGTTTGTGTATTAACTACAATAAAATTCACTCAATTTGAGTGAGATCCACAATAAAATGCTTAAATTGGTGAAGTTTGTTTACGGTTTTGCTCTTACATTCCAATCTGGTAGATAACTGCTTCTGAATATGAAATTTGAAAATCTTTATTTAGCGGACGGTATTTTGAAGTCATTTTAAGGTTTTCTGTAAAACAAAACCTTATTCCAAGCGGTTTATTGTTTGTCTGTCACAAGCACTTTTCTCAGAAACGTGTACACACGAAATTTGGTGCGGAAGTCTGAACTGTGAGCGTCCATGCATACATCGTTCTACATTAACTAAATGAAAAGATGGTTTTTTGATAGAGACAACCCTATTGTTGTTTTTTTATTATTTTTCCAAAATTAGGCTGAAGAACGTTCCCACGATCTATGTTCATTCTATTCTCCTCCGGTAGTCTGGAGGTTTCTAGACTCCAATGACCGTGTTCCTCTTAGTGTGTAGTGCCTCGTAGTTAGGTTCCTGCTTACCATTTGCTTGGCTACCAACGATTTTGTTTCGCTCGCTTTTCGTACTTCCTTCGATGCAGCCCGTACTTCCCCTAAATTTTCTCTGATCCTGGTGGCAGTCAGTTTGTCCATTCCGGACGATCGATGGCAAAAATGGCAGGCTGTGATCCACTTCCATCTTCATTGCGAAGGTAATCTTTTTGTGGATGTTGTTGAGACTTGCCAACACACGACGGTTACGTCTTGCCTCTTGACCACGGCAAGGACACCACCTACATATCTTAACCAAAAAGGAGGGACAATTTCCTCATTTTCCAAAATTTCGCTGAGTAGTGGTGAGAGGTGGTTACCCATTGCAGCTCCGGAGGCTGTCTTGTAGAATCTACCCCTGAAGGTGAAATAGGTTTCACTCATAAATAGGAAGAGGTCTTCTTGTAGATAGCAGAGCGCCTTCTTTTGAAGGATGCATTTCGTTGTTTGCTATTCCCTTCAAGTTTTCTTGGATCCGCTCGATGAGCTCTTTCCTGTCCTCCTTCACCGCACTTTTGAGCTCCGAACTGCTTAGTTTCCAAACCAGACATTTCGCTAGTTTCTAAGTTAACGAGTTTGTTGCGGCGATTATCTCCTCATTTCCCTTATAGGTTTCTAGATTTTAGGTAGGCACCTGATCCGTGAAAGAGTTGAGTTGGACACGCGCACCATTGATAGCTTCCAATGACACCTTGGCATTCCCTGATCATTTTCCACCCGTTCAATCCATTCTGGCAGGAAGTCTTTCCTTAGTTCGTGGAAGTTACCATTGTTCAATTTTTCCATCACTGCTTCATCGTACTCCCCCTTGTCCATGATTAGAATCACGTTTCCCATGTGAGCTTTTATGTAAGAAACTGGGGTTTTTGCTTGAGATCCCTGTCGATGGTGGCTTCTTTGTCCCTCTTTTTGGTCCTCTTATCCTCGGCATAATCTAATATGATTTTGGCCAGTCTTTGTTTTACAGTTTCTTTTTCGTCTGTTGGGCTGTATTGACTGGCCGCTTCAATGTCCACTATTATGTCCTGCATTAGGAGCCTGGCTTCCTTGAAAGCGTAGTTCATTGAAGAGGGCTAGTTCTAGTTAGTCTTTAGACCTGTTTATAATAAAGTTGGCTTAGAGAGCCCTTAGTTTCTTCGTAAGTATGGCTCGTTTCCTTATCTTCTCGTATTAAAAGGTCACATTTGCCTTGTCTATAATCTCCTCAACGATGCCTTTACGTCCTCCTGTAGTGCAGACAAGTTTCAGGTGTTGATGGTATGCCCGGAGAGTTATGTCGTCTAATTTCCTATAGAGAGAGTTAATAGTGTGATGAATGATCTGTTTTTCTAGTTTACTTTTCAAACAGTGAAGCATCTAAAGAGACGAAACGGAAAACAACTGAAGGGGATAAAACTAACGTCCCTAAGCAGACAACAACTAGAAAATTCAGAAGACAGAAAAAGATTCCCATGCATCTACTGAAGGGCAACACAGTCCCGATACCTAAGACTGCCTGAAAAAAGAATGAGAGGAGTGGAATATACAAAATCGATTATACAGAATGCGACCAGGTCTACGTTGAACAAACCAAAGGACTTGCGGCCACCAGAACTAGACAATATTTAGGGGAAGCACGGGTTGCATTGAAGAAAGGACGAACAGCCAGCGAAATGAAATTGTCAGTAGCCAGGTAGGAACGCATACAGGAACTATACATCACCATAGATAACTAGAAGGTGCTGCACACAGTAAGAGGAACATGGTCGTTGGAGTCTTGAAATGTCCAGACTACCGTACGAAATAAGATGAACACAATTTAAGGCGGGCCCCGAATATCCTCATGTGGGGTATTAACTGGGAGGCCTCGATTAGTACTTTCCGGGGCTGACCTTTTGACTTACTTTTGTTGTAAAGGCGAGGAGTGCGGGGCCTATTTAATGATCATTTATTTGATAGACCTATTCGCAGAAACTATTAACTTGTAAAATCTAAAAAAAGTTATGAAGCTGCCCATAGTATAACCAGGGCAACATCTTCTTCAGCCTTTTGTCGTCAAAACGGTCTCCACACTTTCAGAGTAGAGTATTGAGCCACCGTTGTTTCGGCTGACCATTTAGTCGTTTCCCACCGACTTCGATGTCCCCACCAATCTTGCAAAGTGAATTTTCGTTAACGCAGATTACACACCATCGAAGACACCTCTCTCGCAATTTTTTCACGACCGATACAATCCCATATCGACGCAGGTATCCTCTTTTCGAATGTAATCGTGGCGTGTTACCCCACTAGTCTGACACACCATCTTTATTATCGCGCTGCGCCGTTCATTGTTTTTATATGTAGTCTGCGAACACTCCGAACTGTAGAGGGCGACAGAGAGAACGAGATTCCGGCAAATGTTAGCTTTGCGACGTTCGTTGATACATTAACTGATAACATTGATCCGAAATATTTAGATCGCTCAGTTACTCGCAGGTCACTGCAACTGATAGTGGTAGTGGATGTTTGATTTTGATCGATTGTCAAAAATTCTTTTTTATTCAGACTCAATCTGAGACCGTATTGCATGAGGCTTTTTCACTAGGAAAACATCTGCATAAAGCGTTGGATGTTCCCTGTGACAATGTCCATAACAAGAGCAATGAGAAGCGGTGGAAGGGCACTTCCTAACGAACACCAACAGAGACACTATACGATTTTGATACATCCGCCACACTTCGAACATTACTTTTCGGACCGTGGTAGAACAACTTAATCCATTGACACTTGCTGTTGTCGCAGAGCATACCAGATGAGAAAACCGCAATCAATAAAGGTCCACATTCAAGAGGCAGGGACGAGCAATTGTACGTCTGAAGTGACCATATCAAACGTCTGAAAGGAGACAAGCGTCAGTGGTGCGAAATGGTATCTGTGCTTTCTGAAAGAGGACCTGAAACCAAAAGATGCCCTTAAGGAGGTCCAAGAGAGAGCTAAGCCTCCAGCATCAGACCCAAGAAACTTAAGCTCGAGCCCAAGAAAGGAGGAATCTTGGAGCGATCAGTGGTGAAGACAGGAGCCAAGAAACCCGCCGTGATTTTCAGGAGCAAATACTCACTCATGAGGAGTTGGAAATAATTGAGAACCACACCGTCATCCAGATGTGTGAGGAATGGAATAAGGAGCTCGTGTTTACCGGTATACTGAACGGAACGGAACGGAACTGTTGATATGTGCTTGGCATGATATACCAGGGGCACACATAGTGTTGGTTGTTCGTTTGAATAGTGGTAGGCCAGTGTACTTCAATTATATGACGCAAACAGGTATTGACGAAAGCTTGGAGCCTTTGGGTAATAGTGGAGTTCACTTTCCATGTACCACTCCCGTATATAAACCCGGAAAGAATACTAGCACAGAATAATCTCAACTTGATCTTAGTGTTGAGAGGACTGCATTTCCAGATTTTAAACAGGGCAGCGAAAGCAGATTTAGCGCTATTAATGCGTTCAAAGTTCAGAACTGCGCTCGACAGAAATTACGCTTCTTACAAATATCAATTGATCGACGCTTTCAATGCTCTGCCTATTAATGCAGATAGGGCGAGTGTAAGGATCCGTCAGACTGAGAATCTTGGTTTCATTGGTGTTTATCTTCAGTCCAACTCTAGCCTCCCTATCCAAATCCAGAGCCATTTGCCCATGGTCTATGACCCGATGAGAGAGCAAACAGATGTCATTAGCATAGCCACGGTGGATGAGGAAGGCTGGCTTAGTCCACCGATTCTCTCCACGTGCTCCGGGCAAGAAAGCATTATGAACGTCACCGATAACAAGAAGAAATAATATCGGTAACAAAATGCAACCCTGGCGAACTACGCCTTGGACGGAATCCACCGAGATTTTACCTCGGTGCAGCATGTGACATTTGGCGCCATCATATGCCCTCCTGCGTAGAGCACTCCATATACACTCCCTGTTCACGCTGTCGAAAGCTTTCTCAAAATCTATGAAAAGCAGATGCAGCAAAGGTCTAAACTCCGCGCAATGTGATCGATGCAAGAGGATCCGGAGCAGGAAACAGCCTGATCTATGTCGATCAAACTTTAAAGATGTTCTTTGATGCTTTCCAGAATTATTTTAGCTATTATCTTTGCGACTGTTGGGAGCACGCTGATATCCCCCCAGTTGTCACACCAAAACAGGACCCTTTCTTTGGGATCTTAACCAATGCCCTTTCAACCCCTCACGTTCACCGTTCTGCTTCCACGATTCCGCATGACGTCCTTTCCGAACGTGGTCGATGGCCTGTATAGCACCCAAGATAAGAAGATTTTTGGTGGCAACCCAATGTTCATCGATATTAATTATCTTAAGTAACGAACTCAACACGCAAGTGAACGTAAACGACCATTAAATGGCGACCCCCTGCAAGACAGACGTAAGCGCCTCTCTTGTTACGCACATTCAACAGACATGCCCGAGCAAGGTGTTGTCAGATCCCACCTTGGGATTCAGATCACCTATCACGATCACAATGTCCCCTTCGAAAACGCGTTTAATTACTCGCAGAAAGCATCCCTCTCTTCACTGCATTGGAAGTTTGCGTTGGTGCGTAGCATTGTACAATTGTGATGCCCCTTAGCCTGGACGCCTGCCAGAAACCGGCTCCCAGGTCAAGAGAGCGCTTCTTGCGGTAGCCATCAGAAGCAACCCGACACCGAATTCGCGTTTACTACCACTGGGCTTTCCAAAGTACAAAAGCACATTGCCGCAAGAAGGAGAGGTGTACTCTCCAGAGTTCCACCATTTTACTTCGCTTAGAAACAGAATGACCAGTTTCCATCGCTCAAGTTGGAGAAAGCGGGCATTCTGAGGACCCCTGCCACCGCATACGCATATTGCAGAAACCAAACATAGTCGGTTTTTGATAGCCAAAGGTCAATCCCGTAAGGTCAGTCCTTATACAAGGCGTTCTTAACGTTTCGGTAGCAATAAAGTTTCAAAATTTGCCAGTTGTTACCCCACAAAATTCTATACGTTTTAGTAGTCACAATCAGACAAGGCATTTAATGTATTGTTAAGCCCAAACTCACAGGGCTAAACAGTAGATGACGCCGTGTTGCATATTACGTTCGAGTTTACCTTGCTATGAAGAAGATAAGACTCCACTGGTGTAGGATCCAGGTAGCAGGGGTCGTTTGAACTAACTTTTCTTTTCTTCGTCTCCCTCATCACGTTGATGAAAGGGATTCCCTGGTAAGTAGGTAGGTATCGGTGGCCGCTCCAAGGAGCTCAATTAGAGTTTTGGTGCGCCGCTTTGATGCCACAAACCCGTAAGACCGTGACTGTTGTTATGGAAGCAAGGAGGCAGAATCCTGCTGGATCGGTTCTTCAGAGCCAGCCCGTAGCATTCAGGAAAGAAAGCAGCTCTCCCACCCTGCAACTGGAAATCTCTCTGAGGTCCCCAAAGAATGGTTTACCCAGTGTCCGCAGCCTGACTCTATCTAGAGCTGGGCACTTGCAGAGAAAGTGCATGAAAGTTTCCCTTCCTTTGCCGCAGCTTCGGCAATGCGAATTGTAGGGTATGCCGAGCGCAGCGGCATGGTCCCCATGGGTCAGTGCCCCATGCAGACCGCCGTAATCTTGAATGCATTTGTACGCGTCTGGTACAGGAGCTATCGTGGTCGAGCTATGTTATAAGCGGGCCAAATTCTCCTTGACTTGGCACAGCTCGTAAGCCTTCGCCATCTTAGGCCCGCGGCTGCTAGGTAGTGCGAGTAGACTCGGCCCCCACCAGCCGCCAACAGAACACCGATTGTATTCGCCGAAGGACTGCCAAGAGCAGAGCCTTGCCTGGCCAATCCGTCAGCCCGTTCATTCCCCTCTATGTTCCTATGCCCGGGAGCCCAGAGGAGAGTGATCTTATGCGTGCCGTCCAGGCGGTTCAGCATGTCTCTGCACTGCCCCACCAGCCTGGAAGATGTCGTCGCTGCGTACAAGTCCTTGATGGCCGCTTGGCTGTCGGTCAGAATGGAATTCCCTCACATGAAGCTTCTCTAAAATGTAAGAATGGAAGAGCTAGCCCGAAATAGGGTTTCAAACGGTTCCAGGCTAGCTCCTTGGTGACAAGGAGGCATTTAGTTCGTATTCCGACGACGTACCATTATGAGAGTCCAACTCTCTATACGGATTCATCTACCTTACCCAAAAGTGGTGCACAGAACCTTCAGGAAGAGGTGGCATTGCTGATCATATTATCGAATACCGAAGAGTAGCAAGGCAAAAAATAACACGAACAGTAAAATTATTCCTAAAAGGGCTGGTTGGAAGAATTGATTCGATGACGACATAGCGAAATTAACTATCACCCAGACCATGTTTTACCACTTTCTGCTGGTCGCGCTTTGGCTTAGAATGCTCCCTGGAAGTCGCCTTAAGTTCGCAAAACATTAGCGGTGAAAATGAATGAAGTTGGAGGAAAATTGGTGCACAGTGAACAAATTTAATTTTACCTTATTCCTACTCATGGAATGCGGTGTTAATGTATACACAACCCTAAAAATCCAAACTCCATGACCTCCAAAATATTTCACATTTTTATTTCGGATAAACTGTATTTACATACATCTTCAATGCATTTATACCTATGTACATAATTGTCCACTTATAGAAAAATTGTATCTAAACCGTCCAATGAATTGTATCTAATTGAGTTAAATAGAATAAATCAAATAATGGAAAATATGTTAACATATGGAATAGAAAACCTACCACACAAGTAAATAATTTAAATTTCTTAAGTATTCGTCCTTATTAGCTATGAATGCGAAAAGGATTAAATCTAGGGGATCATAAACAAAAGTTCATGAAGTATCTTGACCTACATATCTTAAAAATGTCTAATATTATGTTCCATAAATGAAAAGCTCTAGGGGTTAAAATTAGTAAAGTAATGGCTGGGATTTAAGTTCAAATCCTCTGAGGTACATTCCTAAATTCTAAATGTTTCTAAATTCTATTTGGATATTCATCTTAGATTCACCTCATCTATTAAGCTATTCCTTCTTTAACATATTTGAACACATTTTTCCATTTTCTTTGAATTTTATTGCTATTATGATTATGGATTCAAATTAAGGGAGAAATAATTTAAAATGCCTACATTTGGATGGAATGGAATGAAATTTAGTAGCCGAAAGTTTTTGGTTAAACTCAGGAGATGTATGCACTGATCCTTGCTTGATATCTTGTTTCAAATAAGAAAAGAAAAAGAAAAATTTGATCCTAAAATAAATATATGAAAAAGGATGCCTTACTTTAAGCGATTCAATCAACTGAACTACATCTACGTAAAGCCTTCATGGGAATATCATTTGTATTGACTAAATATCCACATAGTGGACTACGAACTTCTCGAAATCATTTGGCGAGTCATTGTATATTATATCGAATGGTTTCAAATCGTACTAGGATCAACATCAGTCACAGTATATCGGACAAAGATATTTCTCCTCAGCTACACAAATCTCGCCGTTGAAGACCTGGCCTCCGGAGCACGAAAGCATCGACTTCTTGCCTCCGATGCAGAAGAAATAGTCCTTGCAACCAGATTCAATGTCGGGGAAGAAACCATCCACGACACACTCTCCAGCACAGTCTTTTGGAACACAATTCAATTCCTTGTGATTGTTATTACTTGGACATGTATAGGTATCTGGACTGACACACTTCTCACCATTGAAAATGTTGTTATTCCGGCACGTTAGGAGGTTACCTTTGTCGTTATTCACACAGTACACGTAGTCTCGACAATTTGATTCTAAGTCTGCATAGTATCCATCTGGCTTCCCTGCACAAATTGAATCCTTGCTGCATTGGCTTCCCCGTGACGCTTTTGTGCACTTGGCTCCATCGAACATGTATCCTTCCTCACAAAGGTAGTTGATTTTGTGACCACTCGAACAGTAGTAATACGACCGACATCCTTCCTGTCGATTTGTGTAGTAGCCGTCTGGAGCACTTGTACAAGAATTTGATTCCTGTGAAGGGCAGGAGTATGAGCTCTTCGAAACACATCTATACCCGTTGAACACTTTATCTGGCGAGCACTTATACTCCACACGATATCCATAAATGCAGAAGTAATATTTTTGGCATTGCGAGTTGGCAGTGAGGTCCTGATGTGGTCCTTGGGTTGCGTTCACACACTCGGGAGTCTTTCCCATAACCAAGCATTTTCTTCGTTCAGGAAACTTCTCAACGACACAGTTTTTCTCGTCAGGATCGAAGTATTGGCCGTTAGGACATCGGAAGATATCAACTGTGCGTCCATTCGTGCACCTTCGATAGGAAGAGCAGCCATCGGGAGGATTAATATGAAATCCATTCTTTTGGTTTTTGCAAATATCGTTTTCGATAGTCGCCATTGTTACAGGACATTTATATAACTGCGATGGAACACATATCTCCCCATTGAAAATCGAACCGTCCGTGCACTCATGCTGTGATACAAACTTCTGATCCTTACAAACAATATACTCGGAGCAATCTTTTGAAGCGGGATCCGCGCTAGGCCCGTCATTTTTGTGTCGACACAAATAGTCCTTCGAAGCATTATCACTTGGGCATGTAGGCACCTGGTTTGCTAGGACACACTGCTTCACCTCATTTTTGAATTTATATCCATCAAAGCAACTTCTGATATCAATGACTTCACCATTTCTGCAGATGATGTACCGACTGCAATCATCGATTCCGTAGCTTCCATCTTCCTTTCTTGCACATCTCTGATCACCCGTATATGGGTAGGCTATGGCGGTGGTCTGTGGATGTTCGCACATTACATTGTTTTGTTGAACGCATTGATGGCCATTGTGCATGTGATACGGAGGGCAATTATCGATGGCCACTATACGGCCAGCATGACATGCAAATGATCTTCGACAGGCGTGAGTTGTATCCTGGTAAACTCCATTTGTTCGGCCTGTGCAAACTGGCTCATAGCAGACACCTATAAGAAAATAGAAAGTTCATTTTGTTATAGATAAATTTGATTTACTTAAAATAGATATGTAGGTTCACGTTTTTGATTTTGGTAAATATGGAATTTGTAGTTTAAGGATCTGGTAAACGGAGATTTCCCCACGGAGCAGTATTAAACTCTCTGAAGTAAAGTGCATAGTACACATCCCCCGATTTCACAACATCCGAATCATCGCTGCTTCTCTATTGTCGTGAGATTATCTAACACAGAGATTCATTCAATTGTATGCAGTGTGCCTGCTACCATTTTTATCATCCCACCTCCAATTTCCCGACCCCATTACTAAAAATTAATGTCACTAAATTGTTCGTTTCAATTGATCAAACTAACTTTAACCGCAACCCCAAATCCCCAAACTCAAATACGTATTTTCGGAAACAGAAATGATCATTGACCCTTTCTTTGCAAACGTTCGCATCGCACTGATATGCACATGCCTATGCTAATGTCCAATCAAATGCATTTTTGCCTAATGAATCGGAACAGGGGATAGAGAATTTTTGCTGTATAGAATTTATTGAAGCCGCAAATGCACATTGCAGTATTCGCATGCGACGAAAGCAGTCTAAATTTTTTGCTATTGCGCACAGTAGTCTAAATTTCCAATGCTCCTTGGAGTTTCTTTTTTTTCGGATAACCGGTTGACGACCTCAAGGATTTTAGGCAATCGAGAAAAAAATCAAAGAAGTAAAAGAAGATAGTTTATAACGAATCTGGGAAACAAGAAGAACATTTTTTGTTCACGGAAAAAAAGGAAATCTGATAACTAAATAAAAATTCACTTCAGCCTAGTTTAGGTCTGAAGGTACGACGGATTTCACTTCAATATAATTCGCACTCCTGTGTTGTTTGCGATTATATATAAATGGAGCGATTACCACCTGTCGCCACTTTCGGTCACGCTTGTCCCCGGTCAGAGGTGAGGCAGCGTCTGAAGGGTTAGTTTTTAGTGTAGATGGGAATAAAATAGGGATAGACCTCAACGAAGAAATTAGTAAATTAGTTAAAGACGTTGATGATGCCAAAATTGATAATTTTCGCAATCGAGTTGTACCACTTCATACAGTCGCTTGCCGTATGAATAATAGCAATCAAATGGCGTCTGATGTCACATTTTTCAATAGGAGTTGCGCTTGTTCCCCACTTCTTGTTCTAAATGGCAGTGCATAGCTTACCAGCTTACCACTAAAAATATTAACCTCATCCCGCTCAATAGACCCTCCTTCAACGGCGACCGCGACAGCTCCATACTTGCTTTAATTAGCTACTTGGTTACTTTCGCTTCGACACCTGCTCCTTTTCCAAATAACTCCCCGTATATCTCACACACTATAAAGAGGAAGATATTTCAAACCATAATGGGCGGAATATGCCGGGGCAGGGAATGGACAACAACTGGGGTAGGAAAGACATCTGACAAAAATGTGATCCCTCGTGAAACTTCCTTCTTCAAAGACGGCATTGCAGGCACGGGTTCTCCAGCTCCAGTTAAGCTGTTATTTTTTACTCTATAACTTTCGCGCCTTTACGTTATATTCACGCGTTTTCCCCCAACTTAATATTTCAAGTTCCAGTCCAGCCTTGACATAGTATGTGCGTTTATTCGTCTGAATCGTCCATTCTATAGCCTGGCTAGCATAAAGGCGTACAAGTTTCTGTCCACGATGTACTTTACCGGTGCTACACTGAAGTAGTAGCAAGCCCACAAGGTCAATTTCGCTGCATTTTTAAGTTTTTAGGACAGCTTTGCCATCATAGTTTGCAAACAGCTCTGCATAGACTGCAGAAGCTACAGTGAACAGTTCTCCGGAGAAATCTGATATCTGAGATAGTTTCTATTTTGTTTGGATCAATAGTCTAATGTGACCACTTTTCGCAAAACTATCAAAAGATTTGCGACCACCAGCAGGATCTTTCCTGATACCGTATACGGTGCAAAATCGTAATTATTTTCGGTACCCTCCGTTTCCCTAACAATCGCAATAACAAATTCTCTTTTGTATCGGAACATGCAACGCTTTGCTTCACAAGATTCGGCACTGCAGTTATAACTTCCTTCAGTTCCCTATGCATTTCGGTCTCCATATCGGGCTGCCGCAGCTAGACTATGTCGCGCCTCTTCGAGAAGTGGCCAAAAACATCATTGGCAATGGAAAGAAAATCACCCTTGATTGTGGTCCAATACTCATCAATATTTTCCGGCGAGCTGTTCAAAATGTCTGCGTCCTGTCAGCAAGATAGTTTTCCACTGTTGAACAACAGCCAAGGTCCGTAAGTGAACCGTGTTAAATTTAGGGACGAAACTCCCCACTTCAGTGAGAAGATGCGGACGCGATACGCTCGAGGTCCACGTCCACGCCTCTTTGTCTCGCACATCTAGAAGATAACTCCTAAATCTATTGCTGATGTCAATATGATCGATCAATTGGATGTACGTTACTGGTCAGATGACACCCAAAAAATCTTGTAGGAGGCTCTGTTCTCGAAGAGTGTTCCATCAATGACGAGACGGTGGAAGCTACAGAAAGCACAAACCTCTCAACATTGTTTTTGCAAGTCTTCAAAGCCACGCGTCTCCATCTCATATGCGAGCAACGTGTTATCGGAGCCCACTTTGGCATTCACATCACATAATGTCGCCGTTACGAAGTCTCGCAATAATCGCTCATAGAAAGCCTCCTTTTCCTCTACATTGGAAGTCTCAATTGTGCTATGTTAAGCACCAACGGATAAGACTGTGCTGTTGAGATGTTACTCATCTTAGATTGAAATCTCGCCGTAAGTATTCTGTCTGATACCGTTTCTCAGAACAAGAGGGCGAGCCTAGCAAACATTTGGCAATTCAGCAAGGACTATACTCACAGTCATCACCAGTCAGTATGGAAGTCAAGAGCGGATCGAGTTCGAAAAAGAGCTTTCGTAGAATACCAAGTGGGCAAGACAGATGTCGGCCAAGATTGCAAAATACTTTGAGGGAGGCACGTTTACCCAAATTACCCGATAGTTGAAGTAAGTATGCGATTCTAAAATTCTCAGACGGCGACGGTTCCCCAACTACTGGTGGAACAACGAAACCGCAATTTTGCGAGCCACATGTTTCCACACAGGCGGCTTTTCAGTGGCTTAGGTCCAGCCTGGTAATTACGATCAACACGAGACACGCAAACAACGTTGGAGCAAAACTATTTCAAACCCTCAAGGTGAACCCTATATTGGTTGGTAATGAAAATGCTCTCTCTTCAGGTAATCAGTCCAAACTCCCTGAAAGACATTGTTGCCACTCTGTTTGCTAACCACAGTGGAAGACAAACGGTGATCCAGATCAGCAAGACCATGATATGTACCTCTAATTAACTCGGAGGAACTGCAGAAAAAATGTGGAGGAATCGGTGACAGCAAGGCCCCTAGTTTGGATGCCATTCCTAACAAAGCTAGAATTCCTAGAAGACTAGAAAGGCATTGCATATGATCTGGCTGTAGTTGTTATAGTAAAGTACCCAGAGGATGCGGACGTCTACGCAATGGAGATAGTGACAGTAATATAGTCCTGGCTAGAAAGCGCCGGTGAATGTGAAAACCTAAGCGATAGAAAGAAGAACACAGTGAAAGTGGAAGTCGGTGAACTTACGGTCTTCTCAAAACCAGCTATAAAATACCTGAGGGTAATGAAATGTGCTTCCGATTTTGGTCAATCGAAACATTGTCGAAGATTTCTTCTTGCGGGAGTTGTAGGACCCATTCTACTTTACGCGTCACCTTGCAAACTCCCGAGAAGGAAGTAGGGGGAATCGGTTTACTGGCTGATGAATCTGTGGGGTCGCAGCGCTCTTGCAATCACATCAGACGAAGCAGTACTAGTAGTGGCGGGCATAAATCCAATGGACATTCTGGCGAAAGAAATGAATGTGCTGGGTGTTTCGCGAATCGTCCTGTATGCGGTAATAAGGAGGAAGATGCAGAGCATTTGATATTTCCTACCTAAGGTGTGCAATGAAGAGAAGAAATTTGAA
The DNA here is from genome assembly GCF_905115235.1 of Hermetia illucens. NCBI lineage: Eukaryota > Metazoa > Arthropoda > Insecta > Diptera > Stratiomyidae > Hermetia > Hermetia illucens. The sequence continues at coordinate 159,810,568 of NC_051851.1, read as the reverse complement.
CCAATAGCAGAAAAAGAACAAAGATACTGAATTCTGAAGACGAGTGGCTTACGGTTTTCTTTGTAATCGTAAAAATGCAGAAGAATGCGCAGAAAAGTAAAAAGAAGAAAAAAGACTAGAGAGATGAACGCCTAAAGGCAAACCCGCCCCGCGCGCTGCTGGAGAAACCGAGGATAACTTTCAGTGAATGTGAATACCACATGCCCCCGCTCTAGCTCCGAAATTCGCGCAGTTGCCCTAAAGCCGGCGTGTCTTTCTAAGAATTATATACCTCCATGCATCTTACGGATGCAGTAACCATTAATCCCACAACTGATTCACACTTATTTCCCAAAGAGCACAGTACCATAAGAAAGGGAGCAATTCTCCCCAGAACCCCACCATCTTACCTTGCTCAACCTCAGAAAGTATAGCCGGGGTCGCTGAAGTTGGGGCAAGCAAGCATTTTGGGAAGCTTCGATACCGCGTCGAGAAACCTTAGCACATTCCAGATTCCTATCATAAACCATTAACAAAAGCAAAAGATCGTAACCGAAAGATCAGTCCGATTCCTAGGCATTGTAGTCGTTTCCGAAGCATAATCAATTTCTATAGTTTCAGGCTGCTAGCTCACAAATCTCTATCCTTTCAAGGCGTTTTTTACCACAACCAGGGGATACTTTGAGTGAATTCTACGAACTCGGGAGTAGGAGTTAATAGAAAATTCACTGAGACACTCAGGCATTCATACTATAGTGATTCTTCTCTCATCCCCTATAAAACGAACTTGGGACCGTCTATGACAGAGAAGTTGAAAGTAGCGTGCCAAAAATATTTCATAATTTAATTTAGGTTTTTCGATTTCCACTCACCTGAATTTCTTGTACATGATTGCTTATAGAAATCAAATATTGATCCTGGACCACATTCATGTATTTCAATTCGTCCATGATTGCATCTGTAATATGTAGTACAATGGCTAGCTGGTTTCGCATAGTAGTAGTCATCCATATGTGTGCATTTTATTCGGATTTCAAAGCCTGCAGCTAACCTACAAGCTGAAAGGAAAAAAAATAAAATAGATTACAAATCTTCATCAATTTTACTGTCGATAAAAGTTGAGCTTAGAATATTGTTTTTGTATTTTTTTTTTAAGAAATCGTTAATATTTTTCCGGAATTTCATTTTTACTACAGAGAGCACTTATGCTTCGTCAGCTGCGTTACCCGGAATATTCGTTCTCTTGGGATTTGAGTCAGCTCTCTTTATCGGATCAAATCTCTTCAGCAAGGTAAATTTCGAGCCTCTTTGTTGACGGAATACCTCACTCCAGAAGCTGAATCACCCTTATGATTGAAATCGTCCCCTGAACTACTTTATTTTGGACGTTGGGGCTTGTGTGTACTAGGCAGCCTTCAACCATACCAAAATGGTTACCATTGGCCCCAACTGTCTTGGAGAGAATAACTGATTTATTGGCCGATTTATTTATATTCCCCCCAATTCCTAATGAGACTTAAAATTCAAGTCCACAGTCTGTGGGCTTCCGAAGTAGTACTTCATGCCCAACTCCCCTATAATCTCAGCTGGAAAATTACAATATATTATGGGATGCCTCTTTGATATTGAGCTTCATTAAGGAATATTCTGGATGGCTGACTAGACAAATTTTAGGATCACAGTAACTGCAGAAATCCTTTTATGGGCCAGCACTGACTGACATAGTCAGATCAACCGAAAGAATCGCTTAGTTAATTACGAAGAACATATCGAAAACAGGATGATTAAGTCTTTTCGGCAGACCAAAGGTACAAGTAAAGTAATAACCTTACCAGTTCAGTTCTTCGCCGGCAACCAATTCTCTTGAATCTTCCCCTGGTGGTTATAGACATGCTTACATTCTATAACAAGAGATCCCAGTGGTCGTCATAACAGTCGACTCTAAGACCCGCGAATCCCTTCGTCCCTATAATTGCGCCAATATTTCTGAGACACCTCGTCCACTAGATTTTCAATTCATATTTTCACGGAGTAGAGGCATCTCCCGCTAGAGCTCGACCATCAACGGTTGCCATTATTGGACTTAAAGCTAAAATTACTTCTGCGCCTATATCCGCCGTTACCTACATTGGTTCGGTTCATCTTCGAATCGAGCGAAACACTTAATCATTTTCGGGGGAGGTTCGGTATTCCCTTTTATATCAAGAAGACAACTTCGTTTGTTTCAGTGCAAGGTTCAAACCATGGACAATCATCCATCCGCTCATCCGTTGCTTGAATATTCCAAATCTATATTGAGCTTGTTCAACAGTGCTTCCTGCAACAAATGCCACATCATCTGTATAACTAATCGGATGCAACCCTTCTGGTATGCCTAGTCTTATCAAATTATCGTAAACAATGTTACGAAAGTCTGGCTCTAGGAGGAAACCTGTGCTGTATTTCATGGATACCGTCGAGTCCTGGCTCTTTCTTATTTTTTGTAGAAAAAACTCCTTCTTCCAGCTTTTTCATGGTTAAAAGTGGGCAATTCTCTCGTACTACTACTTTCACTCTGTTGATATCAACAAAACCAATATTCGCAACGAACGATTCCTGTACAACGCGTCATACTCCTCAAAGTGTTTTCTGCTTGCCAGTGCGGTGCTACCATATTCCATTCGTACGGGGAGTGCCAGGCTGGTGTATACCAAACAACAACGCCGACTCTTTCGGATGTGACGTGTTAGTGGTTGCTTACCAAGGGAGTTTATTAAATTCGTCACACACCGACGACAGTAATAATTTTGGTGCGAAGGTTACGTCAGGTATGCGCCCTTGCCAGTCTGGGCAGCAGAACGTGGACGTGGATCCGTCATTTAAAACTATTTGCACCGACTTCGCCGCCATTTCAAAAATCTGCTCCCCCCTAGATTCTGCATGCCGTAAACCGCATTCCAGTGCAGTGGTATTAAAGTTCACCCAACCAAAGTCCACACTGAAGTGTGTTTGAAACAGCGTCCTCCTAAGAAGTTATCCCTAAACCTCAAATCTAGACAAAAGTCTCGTCTCGCAGTTCGTCCCGAACCAGAAGTTAGGATCTGTCCCAGATAGCAGGGCTACTGTTCATGCTTTCCGTAGGTGCAATGAGCAAAACTGTCTTTTTGTGCCTTGCAGACTACCTGGTTGGTTTTTGCCCCCCGGCCGCATCAACAGAGCCAGGCTCTAACGGTTCCGGTTACTCTCAGTATAACCCGAAGTGTATCAACTGGTGTGCAGATACAATGACGGCTAGAAGATTTGAACTACTTGCATGCACACCTCGGGGACGCCACTCTTCGTATAGTGGGCAAACCCCCGAAGATCTACTCCTGATGGAATATTGAGCTGAACATTAAAACGAATAGGGTGAACACAGAGCCCAAATAGTACTACTTATACCCATATACAAAAGTCAAAGACGCCAACTAAATGGTTTTTCCTGATAATAAGAGGCGATTTTAACGAGAAGCACTCGTTCCACCGCTAGCTACGACCCAATCGTGCTGCTAGAAACATTCTGACCTCAGTTTGGTACTTCGTTCTTTCAATATAAAGATCACTCATACTTCGACCATTTCTTCAAAAACAACAAAATTTCCAAAACATTCCATTCATTGAATACCTTTCCATTTCTTGAAGTTTTTCAGTTTCAGAGATTTCGATCACTCAAGACTTTCTTAGATACACCTTCCACCTCTAAGCCTCTTCCGCCTGGATCCACTAAGATATATAGCACGCTTTATGGTGAACACCATTTAAAAGCTGCTGAGGTAAATTGCGAGGGGCACCATTCTCCTTAAGTCCACCCAACTACTGGCCTATGCTGGCGATATCGACATCATGAGAAGAACGACCCGAGACGTACAAACTGCCTTCATCCTGATCTGAAGGCAAGACGAAATTTATATGGTAGCAACGTCAGCCCCAAAAACCAACCAACCAAAAACATCAAATCACGCTGGTCAAACGAGAACAATACAACTGAAAACAACTGGTTGTTGGCAGCCAACAGAGCCTATTTTAACTTACAAAAATTGTTCAAAGCTGTTGCTGCACAAGACAATGATCTTACGAGTCCTTATGTATTCCTTGGAGACTTGGGTTCTTAGCAAGAAAAATTGTGAACTCTTGGCCGCGTTCGAGAGAAGAATCCTCCGGAGAATTTTTGGCCCTCTACATGAGGATGGATGATTTCGTTGCCTAAATAACGACGAAATCAATGAGCGATACCATGACCGTCCAGTTGTGGATAAAATCCGGCTAAATAGGTTGCGGTGGGCGGGTTACCTAATCCGTATCGATGAAGATGATCCACCCCGAAAAGTTTATAAAGGTAATATCTATGGTAGAAAAGAAGACGAGGCCAGGAAGCTTGAAAGCTTTTAGGGATATGGAATTGGTGGATCTCGGCGCAATACCTGGATGTCTGGAGTTCCTTATTAAGGCAGGACTGGACCGGATACTGGTTGTTGCGCCGTTGATGATGATGAGGTAGACAGAGTTTTCCCGCTCGAAGGAAGACGCAAAAACTAGTTTTGCTCCCGAAGCCCAATAAGCAACCGGGACATTCGTGATCATACCGCCCGATTTACCTTGTCAACACGGTTGGAAAGATTCTCATATACAATAGACTTCTCCCTAACACTGAATATAAGGATAGCTTATCGGAGCGACAATTTGGATTTCGACAAGCCCACTCAACGATCGACGCTGCAGACTTGGTTTTGAAACTGGCTTGAGACCCGATGTCGTCTAATAAATGTTGTGCCGTAGTGACGTTTGACGTCAAAAATGCGTTCAATTCAGCCAGCTAGGAGTGGATAAAAAGTTAATTGGCTAAAACGGGTAGGAAAGGTCACATTGGTACTACACGAATGAGGGGCCCAAGCAGTACACCCTCGCAGCACGAGTATCACAGGGGTCAGTGTTGATGACCAATCTTAGGAAAAGAATACGGTAAATATTCGTGTTGGTGGCCACATCATCACTCTAAAGCCAGTTATCAAATAGTTGGGGGTGATTATTGACGCCAAGATCAATTAAAAGGAACACCTGAACTATGCCTTGAGCAAGCGGCAAATACCAGCGTATCATCGGATGATGCCTAACTTTGGAGACCCCCCGCGGCACCAGTTTAGAAAGTTTGCAAGAAGAACGTAAAGAACAGCAGACTTGGTCCCTTAAAACGCAGTCGTCCCCGCGGAATAAAGCTTTACAGCGGTTCCGCGGGGAGGAAGCAGAAGAAAGTGGTGGTCGTTTTAGTGGGTGAAGATCTCATACAGTGCTGCAATCTGGCGCGGGGGTGTCTTTCCAAGATTTCCACCTCCATCCAGGCACCAAGAAAGAAGGTTAAGAGGACACGCCTTACGGTAGGCGTCAGTAACAGTCCGACTTTTCAGAATACAGAATTAGTGCCGCAAGAGGGAAATGACTTTCTTTTTAGTTGTGATGTAGCTCCATCATGAGTGTCCCTCCTAAGATCCAACTTACAAGTCTTCGGGCAGTACAAAACGATTTTTCTCTAATTTCCAATATTCAGTCAAAATAAGCGAATTGGTCTGAGTCGTAGCTATCCTTTATTCTAAGCGAAGAATGTCAACGACTTGTGGGCAAGTAGTCCACTCTTTAATTAGAGGATAAGGAGCCGACTTCAAGTTTACTCCACACGACCTAGTACAATGTTATCATTTTATAGTGATTAATCGTTCTCATTTATTCGATCAGTTTTAGAAGCTAACTTCCAGCCTTCGCACTGGACATGTTTGCCACATTGTTCCTGCTGTAATTATTCTCTAACGCGGTAGTATGTTGATTTCTGCTCACGTACTCCCGGACCCAAACGCATAAACAAATACCTCAATAATCGCTCTTGCAATATTTCAATTCTGTAACTCCATCAATAGTAATGTGAATTCATTGCAATGCGCTAGCCAAGTCGCCGGTCATACACTAGCGGCCAGACCTCACCCGCCCAACCACCACCCCACCGCCCAGTCGAATATAGATGAATTTGCAGCATGCCAAGATTCTAACACCTAATAATTATCATCTAATCATCAGCAAGCACATCGCGGTAACTGTTTACCAACAACCTTGCTGGCTACACCTGCCCGGGTCCAGACGTGTGGGTAAACACCTTTAGCGTATTCATCGCATCGCAATCCGGATATTAGTCTCTAAGATAATCTTCGCGGACTTGCAATCTGATATTGACTTTTTCCTCATTTTTTCACATTTATATTCTATTCATTTCATTTTATTCAGTTTTTGTGTTGATAAAGGAATGTCTTTGCCAAGAACTTGCGATAAGTGAGGTCGCCAACATAATTTTATACGGCACGTGAATATCTTCTTGTTAGCGGATCACGGATGAAGACCGAGTGGCAACACAACATTTTAATATGTATGTATGCAGGTCCGAGATGTGTCCAAATTATACAATTCCAATATCGATGGATCTCGCAACATGCCCATAAAGAAACTCACGCGGTGGCTTAGATAACAGAGCGCGGAATAGCAGATACGGCAGATACGAGCCTAGTCGCCTTCCCGGCCTCTACCCGTTGAGTGGCACAACTCCCACGGAAACATGTTTTAAATAATTCATAAAGGTAGCATTCTGATATCATACAAATCGCTACTAAACGACTAAATTACAACATAAATGGTTTGGGGGCTGCTCGCGGCCCCCACAAAAAAGGAAGAAAATGTATCTAAGCCGCGAAGAGTTATGTTCATTTTTTCCGCGACAAGGAACAAAACGAAAAACCTGAAAATCTTAACAATTTGTGCAAATATCAATGAGACGTCGAGGAGATCCGCATAGAGAGAAGGTGGCTTCTATGATTAAGATCGCACTTGGCATCACGACCATTTGATCTTTTAATCCGATCATTATTAGGCAGGCGCTCCTTCGCAAGCGATGGATTCACTGATAAGTCGATTGATCTTTTGTGGTTTAATCGAGCGGTGGATAGATACATTGTTAGCAGAGTTCTAGCTCGCTGAGTCGTTTTCTGCTTTTTCCCCGTACTTAGTTGTTGCAGTTGGTGGATGCTGTCAATCAATGGTTAATTGCACACTATATGAAGTTACTGACAAATGAATGATTTTGTTATGTGGCAGTTGCGACTGCTATGGCATTTGTTATGATCCATTGATTCATGATTAGTTGAATATGTGACGGATTGTGTGTGGGATATGCAAAGAGAATAATTTTGTTTGTTTGTGGTTCTGATGGTCCAAAAGAAGGTTCGTTTCATAGGAAAGAACTCATCAGATAAATCTCGACCTCCACGTGGTGAAAACGGGACAAATTCGACCAAGAGGTCCTCCAAGGTGCAGGTTGGGTAGGGCTGACAACTTTATGTGGAAAACCGAAAAACCTGTTGTTACCAGTTTTTCTCTCTGCGGCAAGCCAAGGAAAAACTATTTGAATATGGTAATAAGTTGCACCATCTCTTCATCGACTTCAAGGCCGCCTATTACTGCATAGCCAGGGTAACACTGTACACGGTCATGAGAACATTCGGTATTCCAACGAAATTGATAAGAATGACTAGGCTGACCCTGACCACTGTGCGAGACCAGATAAAAGCATCAGGATCACTCTTAAGACCATTCGACATCAACAACGGTTTAAGACGAGGGGATGCCCTATCATGCATCCTCTTTAACCTGGCCCTCGAGAAAGTGATTCGCGATACCGGGACTTGACTTCTTTGTAAGAAAAGTTACGAACTCTTGGCCGTGATCGAGAGAAGAATCCTCCGAAGAATTTTTGGCCCCCTACATAAGGATGGACGATTCCGTAGCCTACATATCTACGAAACCTATGAGCTATACCATGACCGTCTGGTTGTAGATAAAATACGGCTCAATCGGTTGTAGTGGTTGAGTCACTTAATCCGTATGGATGAGGATGATCCAGCCCAAAAAGTTTATAATATCTATGGTGGAAAAAGAAGGCGAGGAAGACCCTACCTGAGATGGAACTGTGGCGTAGGTCAGGATGCCAGGCAGCTTGTAGGGATTGGTGGACCTTGGGGCAAAACCGGAATGTCTGGAGTTCCTTGTTAGGGACCCGGCCTAGACCGGATACCGGTTGTTGTACCGTTGACGATGATGATGACCAGTGAAATGAAGTCCCCCCTTATCTCAGGAAGATAACTAGGGAGCTCTTTAGTAACCACTACAGGCAACTGTTTGAAACTATGCAAGAGGACCATTACTTCCCGCATCTATACCACTAGTTTTTATAGCGAAGACGGGCCGTGGATTCAAGGAGATTTAAGGGCAATCAGTCTTATTTCCTTTTAGTTGAAAAAGAAAACTATAGAGCATGCTCTAGCCATTCAATTAGGAACGATTATGGGAAGAGCGTCTCTTTCCAAATCTCAACACGCTTATTTCCACTGAGACTGTTCTTTAACAGGTAATTAGCACAATTGACTGGACATTAAACGACAAACAATGCATGTTAGTTACCTTTCTGGTGATGTTGGTATTATGGCTGTTTCCCAAAGTTATCAGTGATATTTTAGAAAGCACGCCGATGCGGACTTGACCATGACTTCAATCAAAACGGACCTGACGCTAGTCGCCAGATATCATAGCTTTACCTCACGCGAGAGAATGGACAAATACTATCGAACAATGTGAAGTCTATATCTTGGTATATGGAGGATTATAAATCTCAAGTTAAATTGAGAGACCAAACATAAAACTGCAGAAGATTGGCGATGTGTTGGAAGGTTAAGACATCGTGGAGCTGGAGTCGAGGTTTTCTCAAATACACACAATGTGTCTAAATTGTACAGTCGTCAAGGTGAAGGTACTGGTGATACGCGAGGTTCATTTGCGAAATCGTTGAAATAACCGTGAATCAAACCGCATTTGTAAAGAACTGCGGAACTGCTAATGCAATACACGCTGCACGGTTACTCATAGAGAAACACCGTGAAAAGCATCGCCCTCTTTACATTGCATTCCTAGATCTAGAGAAAGCGTTTGACAGTGTGCCACACGAACTCATCTGGTATACTCTATGATAACACTTAGTGCCAGAATAACTCGTGCACTAGATTCAATTGCTCTACTACCATCCGAAAAGTAAAGTTCAAAGGGTGGCGGGTGTATCAGAACTGCTTCATCAAGAAAGCGCCCTATCACTACTCCTCTTTCTTCCTGTTATGGACTCTGTCACACGGAAAATCCAACGTCCAGCGCCCTATACACTGCTGTATGCCTTATTTTCTCAGCAAAACTGATCTCGAACAACATATCCAAAAATGGAATGATCGCCTCATGTAATACGGTCTCAAATTGAATCTGAATAAAACTGAGTTTTTGATAACCGATCCCCATGTAACGGGTACAATCGCTGTCAGCGGTAGTGACCTGCCCAGAACTGAGCGATTTAAATATCTCGGGTCGATGCTATCAGCCAATAGAAAACTATAATACATTATGAAATTGCTTCACACATTGACGCAACCTGGATGAAGTGGCATTCCACAACTGGTGTACTTTGTGATCGAAGTATCAACGAACGTTTAAATCTAAAATTTACCGCAATGTAATCCGTCCTCTCGCCCTCTATGGTTCTAAGTGTTGGCCGACTATAAAAAACAACGAACGACGTCTTGCGGTAATGGAGACGAAGATGTTGTGTTGGACTAGTGGCCTGACACGTTTTGATCACATCCGAAATGAGGATATCCACGATCGTTATGGAGTTGCATCGATCCTGGAAAAATTGCGAGAGAGGCGTCTGCGATGGTATGGTCACGTCATTCGTACTAACGAGAATTTACCTGCCAAGATTGGTCTGAACATCGAAGTCGATGGTAAGCGACCAAACGGCTGGCCGAAATAACGGTGGCTTGATACGCTGGATGGGGATTTAAAAACCTCGATATTGCACCCAGATCAGGCATGCGATGAAGCTAAATGGCGAAACCGATCACGACGAGCCGAACCGATCACGGTTGAAGAAAAAGAATAAGAAGAACGACTGAGAAAGTATACAGACGACATCATCGACGAATACCAAGGTGGCTTCAGATCCAGACTGTTAACAACGGGCTGGATATTCACAGTTAAGCAGGCGCCTGAAAAGTGCTGGGAATATAACATCGATGTGCTCCAACTGTTCGTTGATTTATGTCAGGCATACGATAGTGTAAATCGTAATGCTCTGTACAGAATAATTATCGAGCTAAAAAACCCACCGAAGCTAATCCAACTGGTGAAAGCCACAATGATGAACAATGAGGGCCAGGTAAAAATCAAAAGTGAACTAGCACAAAACTTTCCTACAGTATCATGACTTAAGCCAGGGGATGGTCTCGCCCACCCTTCTAACTTTGTGCTCGAATACGTCGTCAGAAGGAAACGTTGGGAGGACTTAGTGGACTGGAGGAAGCGATAATTCGCGATAATTGGGGGCGATACATCCAGGAGGTCAAAGCTCGATATAGGCTGTAGTGCCATCAAAGAAGATGAAATAGGCTCTGTTTTCTGCCAACAGCCAATTCAATCAGGCTGAATGTCAGCCATCGGTGAATGTGCATTTGCTGAAATAATTCTGGTACTACATTTGATGGCGCGATGGTGGGGGAGGGAGGGAGGGATAGCTTTAGCATCTCGATATCGTTGCTCCAGGTTTGAATGCCGGTCGTCATGGATGTAGAGTGTTCTTGATCAGAATATCCTAGATTATATACGGTGGAACTACTCTGGGTACCAGTAGATGAAAATGAAATCGTGGATCAAAAGAGGGTTCAATTTCCGCCATACCCGGACCGCAACCAGCAATCGAGGCGCCAGCAGTATTGGCTAATGCCGCTTCACATAATAACAGGTAGCTGAGCCTTAAACGCTCCAAACTTTTCCTGTCAGAACCAAACAAACGTATAACAAAGTTTATCCTGTCGAAAAGCAGGAAGGGCTGCAGAAGTATTATGGGCATCCTGACTGGCAATAATTCAATAGCTGGACGTACAGTCAATCAATTAAAAAGTTGAACAGTTACGGCAATACACTTCGAAGTCAAATATAGAATATAGAAAGAGGAAACAATAATATTTCATGTGCGTTTTCTACCGTTATTATTTCCGAGTTATCACAATCTTGGCGGATTCCGGATTTTACCTAATACTAGAACTAAGTGCCAAGCATTTAGGTTCGGACGATCCTACCTACTTAAAAACTAAAAGGGCGCTGGTGGCAGTGGCCGGTGGTAGGTCAATGGGAGAAATCGTCGAGAACTCCCCACAACATCGAGCACGTATGCAGAATGGTGTACTTCTGCATGGTTTGAACCAGACTATGCGAAAGTCCCAAGACATAAAGGGGAGCCGTGAGAGATTTAGGTACAATACATGTAGCTAACAATATTATGCGAACTACAACCACCCGCTCGGGACGCCATAATTCACCTTCTTCTCCACGTATTTCCTTTCAATGTTGCTATTATGGGGGTAGCAACATCAATAATATACGCGGAGCGACCCGTCTTATCAACTAACAGTACGTCAGGCTTGTTATGTGGAGTATGGCGATCAGGCAGAACTTGCCGGTCCTTATAAATGCTGTAAGCAGAATTACCAAATACCGCCTGCGGCTCATATCGGTAAATCGGACATGTTCCCTTGATCAGCCCATGCTTGTATGCAAGATTTTGATGATGGCCCACAGTCTGCATTACAGACAGCCACATAAAATGGACTGGCCTGCTCTTTGCTGTAAAAATAAGCGTCGCCACGTCAACTACGCCCCTACCTCCGATGTCACGAGGCAGGTTCATCCGCTCCACGGCAGACTTTGGATGATGCATTCGGAATTTGGACATACTTGTCCGTATTCGCCACTGGACGTTTTCCAGATCGGTTTTCGTCCACGGCAATATTCCGAATGCATAAGCCAGTGAAGGGATAACGTATACATTCAACGCGCTTATTTTATTCTTCCCCGAGAGATGCGATGTCAGTACTAGCTTTACACGTCGCAGGAATTTGAACAGCAGAGAATCCAATCCTTCAGATCACCAAATCGAGCATGGGTTCTTTGCAGAATTCCTAGATACTAGTAGAAGTCTATCTCGGTCATAGCTTCGATGTGGAGGTCACCAATGCTATGTCTGGCATGCGACTCGTGATGAACTTTGCGGATGGCTTGCATTCGACACTTGTCTAATCTAAACTCATTCGAATATCATGGCTGAACATGTCTATTATTCGCAACAAACTTCTAAGATGGTCGTCAGTACCAGCATACAGCTTGATGCATCTAAGTACATCAAGTGTGTCAATTCGCACTTAGCACGTAGGCCATATTTAATTGCAAAACCATGCCCTCTAGCATCATTCAGTAGCCATGAAAGGGGGTTCAGGGCCATACCAAACCAAAGGAGACTCAACGAATCCCCTGGAAGATGCCCCTCCATATACGGATGGGCTCTGAGGTATTACCATCCTCAGATGTACGCACTGATAAGGTGGTATGCCACCCTTCCATGGCTGTCCCCAAAAACTTTATTAGTTTCGGATCAATGCGATACAAGTGTAGGACAATACATGTCGGGTTTTTCAATTAATATAAGGGAGCAAATGCCACCTTGTACCACTTCAGTCACACTGCTCCCAGGGCAGAGGTGAGGCAGCATCTGATGCCTCTGCCCTGGAGGAAACCGCAAGTCATATATTTTACAACTCGGATGCTTGCCCAAGGATGATGGTTCCGTGGACCACAACCGAGATAGCATGTTGCTTTCCAACTGATCCGGTCCGCCAATAAGTGGAAGGCGGACTTAGGAATCCCTCGATTCTTAAACAAAATTAAAAGTGGATCCGTTTATTGCAAAACAAGTAGTGTTTCAGTCGGAACAAACAAAAAGACAAATTTTGCGGGACATAAGGACCAATTCGAAGACAACTGCAGTATCTATTGCACAAAATTTAGAGAACAAAGGTATACTGACAGTTCATTATCAAACCATCCGAAATTTTCTCCATAGAGAGGGACACAGAGCCTATACTCCGAGGAACAAGCCACTCCTTTCTCAAAAGAATATTAAAAGTCGACTTGAATATAGTCAGCTCGTTTATAAGCCAGAAGAATTTCGGAAAACAATTATTTTTGACGACGAGTCGAAATTTAACATTTTCAGCTCCGACGGCAATTGGCGTGGGGAAAAGTAGGCACTGCCTTAGAAGACGGTAACATTGTACCAGCTATTAAACAAGGCAGCGGCATCTAAAGGATCAGGGTCCCTATATATAATCCAGGAAAAGCTCACTAAAGTGGGCTACCTTAATATACCAGCTACGATCGCGATTTTGCGGTTGTCTTGAGATGTCATATTAGTTCATGACAACGACCCAAAACGCACAACCATGGTAGTTAAGAAATGGCTGCTTTACCATGTCAAAAAACCGTTCCCTATCCACCTCAGAGCCCGAAATTAAATCCGATAGAACACTTGTGCCCACGCGTCGAAAAAGAACTACGAAAAAGGAAGATAAAGAACAAAAAGGATTTAGAATATCACATAAAGGATATTTGGAGCTCTACTCCTGCGGAAGGCACTGAATAGCATGTAGGGTCAATGAAAAGAAAACTTCTCGTAGTTTTAAAAGCTAATGGTCTTCTTATTAAATTGGAAGTGTCCAGTACCAGATCTTTTCCCACAGAATGTGAATGTAGACACCGCCGAAGCTCCCATCGTAAATGAAAAGGAGGTCCTCGAAGCTGCGGACAAAATTGTTGGAAATAAAGCACCTGGCTTGAATAGCATCCCCAATAAAGTCCTCAAGGCAGCGGTCAAAATAACTCCAAATATGTTTGCCGAGGCGTCTTAAAGAAGCAGCATTTCCTACAAATGGAAGAAGCAGAAATGAATACTAGTCCCGAAGCCAAACAAACCTTTTGGGGAGTCCTACAGGCCGATATGCCTTCTAAACAATACTGGCAAACTATTCGAACGAGTAATCTATAAAAGATTAATTCGAATTACCGAAAAGCATGGCGGTCTCTTCGAAAATCAGTTCGGTTTTCGAAAGAGGAGGTCTACAACGGATGCACTTGTCCTAGTAGCTAATACAGCTAAGACCGCACTTGACAAGGGCAAATGCTGTGCAGTGATTACACTTGATGTGAAGAATGCCTACAATTCTGCTAGATGGAGCAAGATACTTGAATCCCTAATCAACTTAGGCGTAGCGAAGTACCTGGTGCGTATCGTTGCCGACTTCCTAATCGACAGGATCCTGTGCTGCGAATCAGGTGAAGGAATCAAATCATACCAAACGACATGCTGAGTTCCACAAGGGTCTGTCCTAGGGCCACACTTGTGGATTATTATGTATCACGGGGTACTGACCCTAGACCTTCCTACTGGTATGGCCTCCATTGGTTTCGCAGACGATATTGGTGTGACGGTTGTTGCACGCCTTCTCGAAGAAGTCGAGCTTTATGCAAATGAAGCAGTCTATGAGATTAAATCCTGGGTCTACAGCCCGCAGATCATAAGACAGAAGTAGTACTTATTACTAAGCAGAGAAAGTGCACTTCCATGAAGATCAAAGTTGGACAAAAATCATTCATTCCAAGCCAGTGCTTAAGTACTTACGCGTAATGATTGACCAGAGGTTAAATTTCAGATTGCATGTGGAGGGTGCAGCAACCAAGGCATATAACATCGGAGCGCTGGTTGCAAGAATGCTACCAAATATAGGTGGCCCAAGGCCGAGCCGTCGACTCCTCATTTCGATGGTGGTGAGTTCAGTGCTACTGTATGCAGCCCCAGTATGGGCAGATGCACTGAAAATTGTAACAAATAAGAGAAAAATTGGAGCTGCGTGTCGCATAAGTGCACTCCGAACATATTGCGCTTACAGAACAATATACAATGAAGCAACTTGCGTGATAGCAGGAATGGTCCCGATTGAAATCCTGGTGAAAGAAATACAACGACTTTACGATCGAACGTACCTCACCGAAGAATCTCCTACTCGTCGGCGACAGTTCGCACGTACTCAAACTGTCGCGGAATGGCAAGAGAAGTGGGACGAGTCAGAAAAAGGCCGCTGGACTCACAAAATTATATGGGATATCCAGAAATGGATCGAGCGACCCCACGGCGAAGTAGGTTTCGACCTA
The DNA here is from genome assembly GCF_905115235.1 of Hermetia illucens. Classification (NCBI taxonomy): domain Eukaryota; kingdom Metazoa; phylum Arthropoda; class Insecta; order Diptera; family Stratiomyidae; genus Hermetia; species Hermetia illucens. The sequence goes on along the minus strand of NC_051851.1, from coordinate 159,795,406 downwards.
ACTCAATTTTTGAGCGGACACCGAGGGGGTGATGATTCGCCATATTGCCCAAAGTGCCCAAATATTGTAGAGGACGCAGAACACGTCTTTTTTCACTGCCCTATATTCGAAGTCCAAAGGGCTACATTAAAAACTACAACCGGGGAGCACTTTACACCCGAAAATATAATTGAACTTATGGTGAAAGCAAAGGGGATATGGACCGAAGCCGAAAAAGTGATTGCAGCCATCGGAAATAAACTTAGGCAAGAAGAAGTCATCCGAAAGAATGAACGCAAGAGGAACACGAATATTAACATGAGCGCAGAATAAATTCTGATCCAGCCCCGCGACGTAATACCAAATGGGACCCCCGCGAGGAGAGTGGAAGGAGAAGGAGGTGGTTTTAGTGGGTAAGAGTCCCACATAATCGCGTGGCAGGAGCCTGCGGTAGCTTTCGAAGCTTTCCACCCTCCATCGGGAAAAAAAAGACAGACAGACATTGAACCGATTTTAATAAGGTTTTGTTTTGCAAACAAAACCTTAAAAACTTAGCTTCCATATGCATTGCAACATCATATTCGCTGCCAACATCGCGGATCCCACTCAATTACCAAAGGAATTCCATCGAAATTCAAATCTTTTCTACATAGGTATATATTCACTTTGTCCATTTTCTAAGAAAAGATAATCTCAACTAACTAATAAAAACGTTCTTATGCCATAAATACCTATCAGCAGTCAAACGGAGGAGGCGAGATTAGAAAAATTCGCCTCAAAGTATAAACGGAAAAATTTTCTTTATTGCAAAAATCACTGACAAAAATTTCAAGTATTCTCTCCTCTCCTTAGAGCGTCAATATCACAATAGTTCTATACTTTTACTTAATTAATTTCACATTTGTATGAAAGAGGAATGTGTGCTCTTAAATATGTCGTTTTTCAACTTACGTCCCTGTCTTAAGATATAATCGCATTTGAACCAAATTTTCTCACAAATCTTAAATTTCATTCGTCACCTCGAAACTATGACTCAACAACATGAATGACATAAATATCCAAAAATGTATATTTTTAAACAAAAAACCATGGAAAACATAAATTACTTCTTTTTTTTATAATCTGATTATTCCCAAAATAATTTATTGATTTCATAGTTCAATAAATTTCTATGATTCAATTCTGCCACTCAAAAAAAAAGTTAACTTGTCGCGGAAAAGCAATCACGTGTGATATTTCAAGTGAGAAAAAGATGCATCTTGAGAGATAGGAATATACATCTATGACATTTATATTTGTACCATAGTTAGGTATCTTATTCAAAATAAGATACTCTGAAATCATGAATTAACTGCATCATCACTAACATCACCACCTGCAGCAAAGGAGTATAATAAAATCGAAGGTGAACAACTTCTCTGGTCGAAATTGTATAAAGTTTGTAAGAAATCGAAATTAGTTTTTCTTTTTTTCGGAGAAGATGTTAGATTTAGAGGCTGTAGCGTGTGTAGGATAAGGGAAGTGACATATCTATTTAAAATGTTTTAGGTAAATCTTGGTATTGGCATTGGTTGGCTTCCCTATTGCACTAGTTTTTATATGTTTTTTTTTCTAACCATTTCCAGGATGGTATTACCACGTGTTTTAAAAATAGGTTTTATACCATATGTGATCATTTACCTGTTAAAAAAGTGAATACACTAAATGATGTTAGCCAGAGGTAACTTCGGCTGATGTTGTCTGTCATATTTCAAGTCACTAAGGAGGATTACCGCACTAACACAACACAAACCACTTTTGAAGAATAATTCTTTGTCAAATAATAAATATTCACAAAAATTATCTTAACATAATTAGATAAAAAAGAAAAGTCGGTCAATCTATTGTACTCCAAAAAGCACTCTGAATGCGACTTGTTTCCGCCGCAAAAACACTACCCAGTTATATTTTCGTGACCTTAAACACACAACTTTCCTTTCTTTTGTATTTTATTTCAAACTTTTTTATGTTAACATAGAAAATCTCCGTCTCTATTTCGTTTAAATCACTACCAACAACTTTATAATTACTATGACGGAAGTAAGAACTTGATAGCTTTAACACACCTCATTTGATTTATATTAGGCCACCGTGGTTTGATCTGGTCGCTAAACTGTTACTGACATAAAAAATTGCATTCAAATAAATCACAATTTGTTGAAAACATTGTACATACACAAAACTGACGCAAGAACCGGACATAATATTTCAAGTAACTATCATTAACCAGGCATGATCGGCAACAAATTAACCCAATTAGTCTCTCTGCAGTGGCTCAAGAAAGATAGTCAGTCAATCGGTGGCTACGCACAATTTAATTCACAACCGCGGGATAGATACTTTTAGTGGATATCGCGCTAATCGCAGTCAACTGTCGCCAAAACAGTTTGATCTTAACATTCTAAGACTGGTCTATCCAACACTTGAAGCACGGTCGCACCACTAACCGATCTCACATCACCTAGACAACTTTCAAACATTGAATGGAAAACCTCCTGTACCAACCATGGATTTTATTTATATCGCGATTCGTGTTCAAAATCTTCACATGCAGCACGTTTAGTTCAGTTCAGCGGAGAAGTACCAAAAGAGCTCGCAAAAACCACAAAGATGATGAACTACAACTCGTCACTCAACAAAAACTGTATCTATTATGAATATGAAAATTTTCAAGATCGTCTGAGCTAGCCACACTCTGACTATAGGATCTTGGAGACTTGAGACTTTACTGGCTTTACCGCGTCTACACTCTTAGACTTTAAGTCTGATTGTGAATCTATGGATACCCTGGCCACTGGCGAGGAGATGCTGGCTAAGATGATAATAGCCATGAGGATCATCACCATCCGATTAGCGCACCGGTGAAACTGATCTCTCTCACCAGCAGTGAAGATCTCCTCAGTTGAGATCTCAGCAGAAGAGGTGCTTCAGTGATTCTTGAATGACTGCGTCTTAAGCCATTGCAGCAGCAGAGTGATCGCGGCCATCTGAAATCTTGGAGCCTCAAATCAAAAGATTTAGTTGGAAACAACTGGATGAACAACGCATGATAAACACCGGATATAGTACTAAGTGAACGCATGCTTGTACCCTGTACCATGTTCAAACTATCCCCATTCCCAACTTAAACACAGAACTCCATGAGAAAGGCTTCTTGCTCACTAATCCCCATCGAAATCTATCCAAATCTGTTGCATCTTTTGCCGCCACCGATATCTTGTCCGCTTTAGGTACTATTCTCGTGATGATTAGTTAATTTCTTGGCTCTCTCGCTCAGTTAATATTTATTGTCTTTATCGATTTTTGACCTTCTATATTTAAATTGGAGGCACGGTATCGAACTCGAACTCGAATCGAACCGGAACTTGCACTCAACAACTGTTTTATTGAATACATTGAACTCGTTTCACCGGATCAATGTTGTATATATACAAATCGGCTTTTTTTCAACAAAAGATCGGTCAAGATCATCATATTACCGTCGGCATGAATATTTAATAGTGTGAGCTATGCGATAGTCTTGTCTATAGCAGTCACATTAAAAGTTGTCCTAGAATTCAGCGGAATCATGAATGGCTGGTGTGATGGAGAAATTTTAATTAATACTGTGCAAATGTGTATCTTTGATTTTAAATTTCGCCTTAGGTCTGTTTATGGCTCTGATTTTATAACCGCATGCATGTTCAGGTTCTCATTGAGTTTGAAATATTAGTTTTCCCGCTTCTACTGCTTATTTTTCAGCCTTTATCGCTATTAAACATCACTGGAGTCGAAAAATGAGCTATCATATCATCACACTTATTGCTGTGCATCTGATAAGCCTACAGCTTTGGGACGAACACAAGGACGAAAACTAACATCCATGACGATATTCGAAACAGAGAACCAACATTTTATATGAATCTGCATTGCTTTTGTCACAAAATACTCAATCAAAAAGTAATAGAGACTTGTAAGACTCGTCAAATTTAACGGCACTTGCAGGAATCAAAAATTAAGACCAGAACGCACTTTATGAACCGAACTCCAGAAACATTCGAATACCACGACTAACAGAAAAACTATCTTGGAAAAATTTCCTCCCTACTAAGTTGAGTTAGAAGTAGTAAGTTTTGTCGACCCTAAGCTAATATATCAGTCACGCGATCTATCTGTCCCTAAGAAATATATGCACGAAGCAATGACATTTCTGGGAACTGGCTTTGTAAAGGCCAAATTCAAAGATGTCCGCCTGTTACGCTCCTCCTAATGCTGCAATACCACAGCCCTAAAATAATTGGCTGCAATCTCATGCATGGGCCTTGGAGGACCGTTTGCAAAGCTGAACATTATATTAGCCAAAATTAGATGGCTACCCTCATAAATAGGAATAAGGCTCGATCAATGATCGTTGGCAAGGGAGATGGTCTGGTGAGTGAGGAATACTTCCCCCATAATGACGATCAAACTAGTCTTTCTAGACAATGGAAATGGAAAACGCGACATTCGAAGACATAATAAAAGTCAAGAAACTAGGATAGTCCAGCTATTTCATTGACTTTTCTAGAAGAAGACATTCCTGGTGACTCAAGAAGAAAGTCACGACCCGAAGAGAACGATGCTGGAATAGGTAAATCAGTTGTGCAATCGTGTAACTGAGGCATGTGTGTTCCACAATAGCAAACCAAACTATTGGTCGAATTGGGAAATCTCGACACTAAGATCACCTTATCTGCCAGCGAAGAAACTTTGCCAAAAGGCAAGAGGACGCGAAAAACCAGAAGCTGAAGTAACAATATCGGATAGGATAGGATAACAAGAGTTCGGGATTGGACGGGATCCTGAACAAACTCCTCAAGTTAGTTGTTAAAACTAGGCGCAAATGGTTATAATAATAACCATATCCGTATTAGATCAGGGCTTTGAAATGTGTTAGAGCACTTCATTCAAGACCATAGCGGTATACTACAGTAACACTCTAGGAGGCAATGTGGTCAGCATTGCGCTCGCCCGAGATTATTACCCTGATTTGATGCAGATACTAAGTGAGGTGAGATTTGAACTGCGACCTTCCGTACGGCAGCCTTGTGCTCTAACCATTCGGCTATCCCGAAGTTACACTTTTCATAACATCCTATCTGTCTTTTACACACCGGTGGAAGGCTGTTGAAAAGAGTGTTTGTTTCCATCACCATCCCTATCCTATCCATCCCTATCACCATCACGATCGGTTCTAAGGCAGGGCGATAAGTAGACACCACTCACAAAGCTTCCCATCTCTGCACTTGAGCAAGGCTGAAACTATGAGCAATCATCAATCCGCTTACTCGTCGCATACCAGGTCTGCTTTGCACCTGTTGAACATTGCGTCCAGCAACAAGTGCCGCAACGTCGTCTACACGACCGACCAGGCGCAGCTCTTCTGACATGCCGGCGGAATCTTGGCCCTCTTCTGGCCCTCTAGCGCCTCATAGAGCAGGGAGCGATCTTTCTGATAATTCCTCAATATCCGCAAGAGATAGTTCGGTATCGATCCCTGTCGGAAGAAAAAACAGAGGCGGTCCTTATTACCAATTGCAGGACGATATTGAAATCCGGGTTAGTAATCACAAGGCCATTTCAAAACTGGCTATAAGCGCACTTCGACTACACACGAGTGAAAACAACAAAACCTGGATTATCTTTAGCCAGGATGATCGCAGACTACTTGCAGCAGGGATGGTAACGTCCGTCCGCTCCTGTTTACGCGAGAGTATTTGACACCACTATGAACTAGAAGAGGTTCAGTTCAGCATACCGGCCAATCGCTATGAGTGCATTAAAAGAAGCGAAGACACGGAGAATTGAATTATGACCCAACACAATTCCTTATAAGGCACAGTGGGTATAGGATTGGACGAGAATTCCGACTGTCTCGAATACGCTGCTTTCCCCAAAGGCCCGGTGCATGGTGTCGAAGATAAGTAGATGAAAAAAAAGAAGGTTACACAAATCCTTCAAATTAGCAATCGGCGACATTTGGATGAGTATTTGCACGTAATATATGCATATATTATTCGTGAATATCCACCTTCGGCTAATATTAAAAAAGTCTCGAATTTGCAATAAAAGTGAGAACTTTGACCTATTATAACTGTGTTAGTAATAGTGTGATTTCCACCAAACTTGGTAGGATCATGCTCTATGCTATAGGCTACTTTGCTGCATTTCCTGGTGCTAGGATGAACTTAAGGGAGATTCTGCAGCCAATTACTGAAAATTCTAGTAATATTCTATTATTAACTTTATTTGAACAGATATCGGTATGGAGAGTATTTCGAAACCCCTCGATCTTTATGCTTCTATAAGGAATTTAACAAACTTATCATATACTCGAACTAATTTCAAGTTACCCGCTTAAGTCTTTTGTTTTCATAACGTTAACTTTCTCTAAATCAATTTTTTTCTTCTGCTCGCTAAGTGACCCAGTATCCATTGCGTCCCATCTGAACTAATATATTAGCATAGATGATACAGGCTACGATTCAATCGATTCAGTAAACTCAAATGTCCTCAACTATAGTAATAGGAGAAGCATAGGAAAATATTAAAATTGTACCTAACTGGTTGGACATATGAACCGATACCTGTTTCAGTTCTTCGGAGTCATATAAAACCTGCTTAAATACGTCAGCAGAGATAGGGGGAGAGCAGGCATCTGTCAATATCGAAATTTACTTTTATAATAAATTCGAAACATTACCTTGAACTAAAGTCGTCATTTAAGTTTGCAGATCAAGTTAAAATAAGTCTTGGCAGAACATCAGCTAGATTGTCTGTTGACTTTACATGCCACCTCTGGTATTTTCTCGACAATGGATGAATTATGGCAAAGGCTGGGAGTACTTCACTTTGGAAGTCCATCCACAAATAGGAAGTAGCTCCTGTAATCTTGAGATCTGTCTTTATACGGGATACTAACTCTGCAGCTAGTATCGCAATACAATCGTGACACTCCAGAGATCTCACCTCGGCACTCCTTGAGCAATCCCATATATTGTGTCCTGGGATCTCCACCTTATCTAGCATCTGTAATATGTGCGCCACCTTATCTGCACTTCAAAAGCAAGAATTGCATTTTAGTGACATTTAATTGGCCACAGTGTCTGCAGTCTATCAACCATTATAGGTGTGCAGCCTAGTGGATTAAAAATCCATAATATATCCTAGGGTAGTACTCTTAGTTGTCCCGCGCTGTTCAAAGGAGGATTCGTCTTATTTTGAAATAAGTCAGATTTCGGAAACCAGATCAGTCATAGTTTTAATGTGTATAAATGCTTCATTATTGCCTTTATTCAACAACACCTCCAAATCCTCAGATGGTTTTCCTGTAGTGGATTTTTAAGATTAAAACTCTTTTTCTGAAACTTTGAACCTTTCTCCTTGGGAAGGCCCCTAATTGTTTCTGGATTTCCTTCGCACTTCAAAGACTTGCACAAACGAAGATTCTGTGGCGTATTCAAATGCGAGTTTCCAAAGGTACCTATTAGATAAATTGAGTGTGTTTGAAATTCCATAAGCTGCAGTGCAAATCCCATAAGATTCCTTCAACAAATCATCCATTCTGGACACGTCTGGAGTGACTTTCGCGATACCGTCGTAACCGACTGCATATGACAGAAAAGTTTATGCTTTAGCGCGTCCAGAATTTTAACTACGAGCGTTTCACTGGGGATGGCATAGTTTCTTTCCCTCTGCACTTTATTTCTCACCCATCTGCTGGTATTGCCAGTGCTGATCTGAATCAGTCTAGCAATGTCGTGCCTTAGTGAGTCACGCCGATGTTCCAGACGAATTTTCCATGGTTGATCTCTTCGGAAAACTCAAACCAATGACGCGAAAGCGATTCTTCTGGCCGTGCAATCTGACAGCCGTAACTGCACCACAATACACGAGTGATTGTAGTTACCGGAGCGACATATCAGCACACAGGCAAAGAATAGTGCTCTCGGAGTTGCTGGATATGCAAAGAGCCTGGGAATACCTGGTCTATGCAAAGGATACATATCCGAAAGTTCTTTACACGCTCTTTGGAATTCGTCCCGAACCTCAGTTGAAACCTCAGCTGGACGGTGGAGAAGAGTGCTTCGGCGAATACTGAAACTATTGCCTGCAGTGCGGCGTGGTATTGTTGATGCCGCCACCTCTGTCCCCATCGACTCTCGGTCACCAGTTTCCCCAGTGACCTCAAGTCGAACACGCTTCCTGATGGTAGCCGGGATTGTGTTCCTGCAGGTAATAAAGCGGTATTGGTTTGCGACTCACCGCACAGTGCATGAATTGCAGGAAACGCTCGACGAATCTCTGGTGCAACAAGAGGTGGTAAAGTGTTATACCCGCCCCGCCGTTATTTCATAGTAGGAGCGGATGATCAACAGGTTCATTTCTTCAGTCCATTTCATCCGCTGCCTACGCAAACCTGCTGAAGTGGTCGCCACAGATTGCAGTCCCACGACTAACGGTTTCGACGCTTGCTGCCCATTACGGGAGCCCGACACCGTCTCCAAGTCAGACGACTTCCGCCGATTATCCGTACTAGACTTTAAAATTCTCCTTCTTCTCGTATTTTGTGATGCGCTTTATGCCTGGCTGCTAGGTGTGGTGATAGCTTCCTAAGTCAATAATTTGCAAGTTCCTGTACTTTCCTTACCTACTCCCTGAGGCCTGCGGTGGCGTACAGCTATTCAGACTGAAGTCATCCATCCCTCCTCCTTTCACAACTGTGCTTGGGACCGGCTACGGCAGAGTTATTGAATCTCTCCGCTTTCTTCCAGAATATTATAAATTAAAATGAATTCGGGATAAATTCTTTTTAATTTGAAGACCTCCTCTTTCCCTAATCCCCTCTTCAACCCTTCTTCAACCAATTATATTGAGGAGAAGAGGCAGTGAGGAAACCCGCGCCTCACAACACATTTGAGGCAGGGGAAACATCGGTCGAGGATGCGATCGGTCGTGGATCCTCCTTTTCGATCACGGCACTCGGATCCGAAGTCTTACAACTCTACATGCGCAATCGAGTCATTATTGTTTTTTTATTTTCATTCCCACTTAGCTTGCATGATGTTTGCTATTTATTCGGTTTATTCTTCAGGATCCGGTGCCGACCTACGCATCGGAAAGGATTCGTAAATTTTTGCGAAATGACACGTGAGAGATTGAAGTATTCGAAGGACCCCCCCATATTTCCGAGCCTAGCTAGCACAGAGGTGTGCAAGCACGTGTCGACCAGGCACTTCGATGGCGCTTCAATATTTGCGAACGGACTTTCGCTGTCAATTTCTCCATCTTTGTAGTTTTTTGAGAAAGCTCTCCCCTCTTGGCCATCTCCAAACCACTCAGGACGGTCTTTTGGCCGTCATCAATGCAATTTCTTCATTACAGACTTCAAAATCAGTGTCCGATATTGAGAGAATATAATTTCATTACGGGTGCTCTATAGATGATAGCTAGAATTTTTTTCCGTAATCTAATCAGTTGTTTTCCAGTTATTGGTAGTCGACATAATTAGCACCGACGACAGAATTGCTTAGAGAAGTGATCAAAGTAAACATGTTTGAATCTATAGATATTTTTAACATTTTGTTGATGTTATGGAAATGAATCAGGCTCCACTTCCTAATAGGATTTTCTTTACTTAAAATCAATTTTCCGAAGAAATTTCTCCTCCCTCATTGGTAGAATATTCTCCTTTGCTCACAAAGAATCCCTGGTCTATTTTTTTCTCTGGATGTAGATATATTCTTTCTCGAATCAATATATATCTTTTCTAATTGTTTCAGTTTACCGCTGAGTTCCTTCATTTGGGACCTATAAGCTATGAGCCATATCCCTTACCAACTAGAACCTCATTATTCTTTAACCTGTTCATGTTGTGTCCTTTTTTAGGGATATATTTACATAATATCTGGGCTTAATGATGAAGGAGCCTTTTGCCGATTTGAAAGCAAATTTGTCAAACGAAAGTGCGTACTAATTTCACTAAATAATGCCTGGGGTCTTCTGGGATTTGTATTTCAGCAAAGTTTCTCCATCAAATGCTGATCTATTAACGCCAATTTGCGATGGTCATGAGAAGAATACAGATAGCATAGTAGCTTATATATTGTTCATAAATTTAGCAGGGGTTGATTCATTTGGCATAAAATTATATGGTGAAATTGCCAAGTCATCGAACCATCACAACTGGCAAGCCCTCATCAAACTTGCTGGGAAATCCTTTGCGGTTACAGTATTGGCAGTTATTGCAACTTACTCGCTGAAAACAAATTGTCTTTTATTAAATCTATACGGTTACATAAAAAGCCGATAGAATATTAATGTTGTTTATATTATGTAGTATTCAGAAGCTATTCCCAAATAGTAAAAATCTAGAGCTCAGGAAAATCCATACCAGTCTCAGCTCCGTATTTTGCCACATAGGATAGCTCAATAAATGTTCAAAGGAATGAAATGACTGCTCATCGACTAACTGAATGTGATAACACCAAAAATTTTGTACGTCTGGAATTTTGAATCAACCGTGCATGCGTCAGTTTCACCTGATTAAATAGGCGTTTGACTTCACACTCCATTCCACGTCAGACTCCATATTTCTTTGAGTAACGTTTCTTTACTAGACTAATGACCTTTACAAAGATATTGTTTCCTGTTTCTCACTGATAATGTAATTAACATAAATTTCTCTTAATTGCATTGGGACCTGTCATATTACAATAAATTCCAGCACACTCAACCCCGGATCTTCACTAATAGACTAATATCCTCAAAAAATCAACAATAAAATCAGAACGATCGAATCTGAATAACATGTTTTCGTGTAATACGATACCGTCGTTGTAAAATCCGTTTCGATTCGGCTTTTATTGAAATTTCAATAATCTGCCAAGATATCGATTCGATTTATTGAAAATAATTTTTATTTATTGTTTGATTAAAAATATAAAAGGCGATACAAAAAAGCAACAAACAAAAATCTTCCGGGGTTATTCCTACCGTCGTGGTCCCGAAATATTAGTAGCAAGAATCAATTCTTTTATCGACTCATTTGATATTCTTTTGTTTCTCGCTATTGTTTTTGCGAAACGGATTAGTCTCCGGATTTTCCAAATTACGGAAAGAAAAACAATAAAAGCAAAAGAATATAATTTATGTAAGTGTCTTGTAGTGCTTACATAAGACCGGAGTCATCAACACCAGCGATAGATTCAGTGTCGGATAACACGACATTTACTCAAGCTTGCCCACTAGTGTAGGTTCCTGTAAGGACCTCTTCTCGGAAACTCCACTAAATCTTCCAGTCGACGCAGACCGCACAATACAAAACGTGTTCCAATGTCCATAAAAACCCCATCTCGACTTTGGTCACAATGACTCAAGGTGTTGTAGAAAAAGCAGAAGTTGAAATTATACTACTATGGCTGTCAATTAGTAAACAAAAAATCAAACTCAATGGTAACAATATTCTAGTAGTCGAGTCCAGGTTATTTATTATAGTGGATCACAAAAACAAATTTGCATTCATTTGTTTGAACTTTTGAATTTGTTCGGTGATGAAAGAGGCAAACCTGATTCTTTTGGAAGCACTAGTCAAACGGAAAGTACAAATCATCGAAATGCTACTAAATGCGATTTCATATGTCCGTTTTTAAGTGATTATTTTGAAAATTTCGTGTTCTTCAGTAAAAAAAACTTGTTAGGTTTGGATTATTTCTAGATCAATCCTATAAGAAAATATAAGTATTTACGGGATCTCTTAAAAAGATACAAACACTCGACTTTCATCTTTATGGCAATAAAGGCAGTCCAAACATATGAACTAATTCTAATAATTTTCATATTTCCATCTTAAACAAAACACAGGAAGGCATTTAAAAATTTCAAGTTACTCGCTTAAATCTTTTGCTTAACAACACTTATTCAAGTGACTTCTGAGATACATAAGACACGCTTTACAAAATTAAAATTAGTCGCCTAAATCTTTTGTTTAACTTTTATTCATCATCATGTTCAACTGGGCAAAAACCGGTATCCGGTCTATACTCGCCTTGGTGATGAACTCCTTTCATTCCGATACGCCGAGGTCCACCAATTCCATATCCCTAAAAGTTGCCTGGCGACCTGGGCTACGCCATGGGCCCATTTCAAGCAAGGTCTGCCACGTCTTCTTTTTCTACCATAGATATCGACCTTATAGATTATCCGGAATGATCCATCCTCACCTATACAGTTTAAGTGATCTGCCAACTGGAACCTATTGAACCGCCACCACCACAACCAGACAGTAATAACGCTTATAGATTTCGTCATTATATAGGCTATGGGGGTCAAAGATTTTTCGAAGGATTATTCTCTAGAACGGGGCGAACAGTTTGCAATTTTTCTTGCCAAGAAATGAATTCTCCAAGGAATAAATGAGGACTAACAAGATCATTGTCTTGTGCAGTGAGAGCTTTGATCCTATGGTGAGAAGTTTCGAACGAAATAGTTTTTGCCCGCTGAAAAAGGCTCTGTTGCCTCTGCTGACTTTATAATCCTCTTATAAACTAGTGACAGAAAACCCAACTGCCAATAATGGCCTCTCAAAAGTATATAAATGTTTCAGGGAAGAAATGGTTTCGCGGTTTATGCCACCAATGCAGCAACAACAAAAGAAGCCACGAATTGTGCTGTGTTTTCAACATCTCTCCGTATAAAGGTAGGCTAAAGAATGAGAGTAATGACGGTCCTCTCTGCGGGACTCATGGGTATCAAGCAGGCTACACTGCTGGCCAAAGATGGAACTCAGAAGAAAGTAGTCATTATAACGGACTTTCAGAAATTCTGCTCCATGCTCAAAAACCAAAAGACGAACCATCCAATCATATGGGAGATCGTCGGCAAAATTGAACGTTCGAACATCCAAGAGATAAAAGTCATCTACCTAAATAGAATCGTGCACTATGCGACTAAAGGGGCCATCTATAGTGGGTCCCATCTAACAAACACGCTTACTGAGAATGATATAATATGTCACATTCAAAACAGGATTAACGAGAACTGTACACCATTCTTTGTTATATCTGCACCTTACATATCTCACTAGTGAAAAGCAACATACTCCTCACTTCACATCCATCCTCTCATAAACCAAACAAGAGACCAGAGACTAGCCATTTTTCATCTTCACGTGTGGTTATCGTAAGCCGGACCAGGGAACTTAGCTCTTTCTGATGTAGCTTACCGAGACATCTTGGTGCAGCTAAAAACACAACAACAACAAAGTCTTCTAATAACCATGCGCGAATTTCATCGCTTTTCTGATTTTCGTCCCTTGCTTGGTCTAGATGATGGTAGACTCCACATCTCGGGGTGTTCTTCGCATAATGTCATTATCATTAACCTCTCGCATTCACAACAGAATCACGGATCACTTTTTCCACAACCGGATTAGACCGTTGTAGACTATCCACATGGTCTAGAGAGGGAACCTGCCGCTTTTATCTGGCCTCACACATTGGTCAAGGTCAGTCCAGTCAGTTTTTAGTCGGTCGTGATACCAAATTATCCCATACCCGTGTAGGCGGCCTTCAAATCGACGAAGAGATGGTGCAACTGTTGGTAATGTTTCAACAACTTTTCCATTGATTGCGACGGAAAGGAGTTGGACGTCTCCATATTTAACCAATTCAACTGTAATTCAACCAGCTCGGCTGCCCGGACTGTTTCTTCTACGCTTGGTGGTAGCAGCATTTGTCTCTCCATCCACTTCGTGCACCACCATAATTCGCAGTCCGTCGCTCTTGGTAGTTTTGTGTAGGCCTGAATGCGGGTTTCGCCCTTACTTAAATACTAAACTCCCCAAGCATGATTTTGATATCATACCAGAGGCAGGTTTCGAGGACTTGTTCAACTACCTTGTAGGAAGTATCCTTCTCTGATGTGAACGTTAAAGAAGCTTACGTTTTCAAGTCCGACAACAGCACGTTTCATTTTTTGGCCCACACTCCGAGCACATGGTTTACCGCACCGCGGGTCGACAAAATGGCCAAAAATGCAAAATCATCAAATTACGCGGTTCTCGATCGAAAGGGAACGTGGGCCAGATTCCGGACATTCAAGAATTTTCACGCTACTGTGTAGCAAACGCAGCGTGGAAAATCCTCCGCCGGAGAGGTTGCTGAAATCCAAGGATGTTAAAAATTTCAACGAACCCTGGATCGATAAAATGGCCCAAACTACAAAATCGTCGATTCCCGTAGGTCATAAACTGGTCAAAAGGGCAGCCCGCCCAAATTCCGGAATTGCAACAATTTTCACGTTACGAAACCGGTAACGCGAGATATCCCTAAAAATCCGGCCCCGGGGCCTGGCTGAAATTCCAGGAAAATTGAAAATTTACAGGACCTCCAGGTTGATAAAATGGCCAAAAATGCAAAATCCACCCGATTCCCATGGGTGATGCCTTGATAGAAAAGGGTAAACGCCAAATATCGCGTTAAAACAGCCCCCGGGGAGACTAGCCAAAACCCAAGAAGATTGATCCCCAGGTCGTCAGATTCCCACAGTTGATACTTTGACCGAAACCCAATAACTTTCACGTCGCGGAAAATCCGCTCCCAGAAAAGGTGGCCAAAATCCGAAAAAACTGAAAATTTACACGACCCCCGGGTCGGCAAAATAGCCAAGAATGAAAAATCGGGGGATTCCTGTGGTAATGCATTGATCGAAAGGGGAGGCGTCCCAGATTCCGGAACAGCAAGAATTTTCTCTCTGCGTGCTGAAAACACGCGTAAAATTTTCCCCCGGCAAGCCTAACCAAAATCCAAGAAAATTGAAAATTTGCACGACCCTCGGGTCGATAAAATGGTCAAAAATGCAACATCGTCGGATTCCCTGGGTGAGACCCTGATCGAAAGAGAAGGCGGCCCCAATTCCGGAAATTAAAAAATGTTCACGCTACGGTACTACGATGCCGGTAACGCGAGATCTCCCAAAAAAAATCTGTAACCGAGGGCCTGGCCGAGATCCAGGAAAAATAAAAATTCCACGACCCCCGGGTCAACAAAATGGCCAAAGAAGGAAAATCATCGGATTCCTGTGGCGATATCTGGTATCTATCGCGTTAAAGCAGCCCGTCGGGATACTAGCCGAAAACCAAGAAGATTGACCGCTGGATTGACAAAATGCCCAAAAATGCAAAATTGTCGGATTCCCACGATAAATGTCTTGACCAAAACCAAAACCCAAATGCAAGATTTTTCACGCTACCTTGCCGGAAACGCGACACATCGAAATGGAAAATTTCTACGATCAATGATCAACGCACGTGATAAATTAAGATTGCGGAAATGCAATAATTCTCACGGCAAGGCGCCGCATACGCGAGATGTCGACGAGAACCCGTCACTGGAAGGCTGGATAAAATCCAAGAAAATTCAAAATTCGCACGACCCCCGAGTCGGCAAAATAGCCAAAAATTACAAATTGTGGGATTCCTGAGGATAATGCATTGATCGAAAGGAGAGGCGGCCCAGATTACGGAGAGGCAAGATTTTTCTCGCTGCGTGCTGAAAACACGCGTAAAATTCGCCTTCTGAAGGCTGGCCGAAATCCAAGAAAATTGAAAATTTCCACCACCCCCAGGTCGACAAAATTTTGGAAGCCATTCTATCCAATGCAAAGGTCAATTAACGGGTTTACGTTTTGATATCGATGTTGGTCTTTTATATGCCATCATACTATTATCTGGGTTCCGTATGTACCTTGAGCAAAATACTAGTAATTTTCTCTTTTTCATAGAATCGCTGCGGTGCTGCAAGCGCAAGGTATCGCGGAAAATCCGCGCCAGAAGAGCCTGGCCGTAATCCAAGAAAATTAAAAATTTACACCAGCCCCGGTCGACAAAATGGCCAAATATTCAAAATCGTCGGATTCCCGCGAGTGACACCCTGATCGAAACGAAAGGCAAAGGCAAACGCCAGATATCGTAGAAAATCCTCCGGCGGAACGGTAGCAGAAATCTAAGAAAATTGAAAATATCTGCTACCTCGGGTCGAGAAAATGAACAAAAATGCAATTGTCAGATTCTCCCGGTTGATACCTCAATCGAAAGGGTAGGCGGCTCAGATTCCAGAAATGCATAAATTTTCACGCTACAATGCCGGGAAACGCGAGATATCGTAGAAAATCTGCCCCGGGGAGGCTGGCCGAAATCCATAAAATTGAAAATCTCCACGACCCCGGCGTTGGCAAAATTACGAAAAATGCTTCCTGGGATTGATACCTTGATTGAAAAAGGAAGCGACTCAGGTGCAGAAATGCAAGGATTTTCATGCTCCGGTACCGCAAACGCGGGATATCCCTAAAATTCCGCCCCTTGGGAGTCTGGTCAAAATTCAAGAAAGTTGAAAATTTCCACGACCCCCAGGTCGACAAAATCCCTTGATCGAAAGGGCAAGTCGCCCAGATCCCTGAAATGCAAGAATGTTTATGCTACGGTACCAAAACCGCAATATATCGTGGAAAGTCAGCCGGAGGAGGCGTGGTGGCCGAAATTTAGGAAAATTGAAAATTTTCACGATTCCGGGTCGAGAAAATGGTTTAAAAGGCAAAATCGTTGGATTCCCTTTAGGATGCCGGGGGAACGTGAGTTATCCCGAAAAATCTGTTCCCGAGAAGACTAGACAAAATCCAAGAAAATTGAAAATTTCAACGATCCCGGGTCGACAACATGGCCAAAAATGAAAAATTCCCGGAAATGATACCTTGATCCACAAATGCAAGGGTTTTCGCGCTGCGATGCTGGAAACGCAATTGTTGCGGAAAATAGTCTCCTGGAGATGTTGGCCGAAATCCGAGAAAATGGGAAATTTCCACCACCCCCGGGCCGACAAAATGGCCAAAAATGCAAAATCGTCAAATTCCCGCTGATGATACCTCGATCGAAAGGGGAGGCTGCCCAGATTGCAGAAATGGAAGAATTTTCACAATGTGGTGCCACAAACGCGAGATATCCCTAAAAATCCACCCCCGCGAGACTGGCCAAAATCCAAGGAAACTGAAAATTTCCACTATCTCTGGGTGGACAAAATAGTCAAAATGCGAAATCGTGGGATACCCGTGAGTGATGCATTGATCGAAAGGGGAGACGGCTCTGATTCCGGAAAGGCAAGAATTTTCACGTAGCAGTGCCGAAAACGCGAGATATCGGATTTCCGGGAATGACACTTCCATCTAAAGGGAAAACGACCCAGATACTGGAAATACAAGAATTTTCACGCTATGGTGCTGCAAACTCGAGATAGCGCAGAAAATCCACCCTCAAAGAGGCTGAACGAAATCCAGGACAATTGAAAATTTACACAAACCACGGATCGATAAAGTGACCAAAAATGCCAAATAGTCCAATTCCCGCATGTGATGCCTTGATCGAGTAGGGACAGAACTCAGATTCCGGAAAGGCAAGAATTCGGCCGCTACGGCGGAGCAAACGCAAGCTACAACGGAAAATCGGTCCCGGGAAAGCTTGCCGAAATCCAAGAAAATCGCAAATTTCCGGGTCGACAATATGGTCAAAAATGCAAAATCGACGGATTCGCACGAACTGGTGGGTTTCCCTGATGGAAAAGCGGGCGGGCCAAAATCCGGAAATACAAGAATTTTCATGCTGCGGTGCCGTAAACGCGGAAATTCCGACCCCCTTCCAACCGAGGAGGCTGCCCAAAATACAAGAAAATTGAAAATTTCCTCGACCCCTGGGTCGACCAAATGAGCAAAAATGCAAAATCGTCAGATTCTCGCACGCGATGCCTTGATCGAAAGGGGAGGCGACTCAGATTTGGAAATGCAAGAATTTTCACGTTACAGTACCGCAAGAGCCTGGTCGAAATCCAAAAAAATTGAAAATTACCCATGTTGCCCTGGTCGACAAAATGGCCAAAAATGAAAAGTCGTCTTGCAGAAATGCAAGAATTTTCACACTAAGGTGGGCGCAAACGCGAGTTATCGTGGAAAATCGGCCGCGGAAAGGTTGACCGAAATTGCAGAAATTGAGAATTTCCATAACCCCAAATTGGCAAAATGACGAAAAATGCAAAATTGTCGGAATCCCTCGAGTGATGCCTTGATCATAAGTACAGGCGGCTTAGATTGCGGGAATGTAAAAATTTTCACAATGCGGTGCCGCAGACGCAAGATATCGCGGAATTTACGTCCCCGGAAGGTTGGCCGAAATCCAAGATACCCGGGTGACGAGAAATCGTGACATTCCCATGACAGGTCGAAAGGGGAGGCGCCTTAGACCGCGGAAATGCACTGACTTTCACCCTGCAGTGTGGCAAACACGAGATATTGCGGAAAATACCTCGCTAATGATAAAAATAGAAGGCAGACCAGATTCTGGAAATTCGTGAATTTTCACGCTACGGAGAGTCTGACCGAAATCGAAGAAGATTGAAAATTTCCACGACCATCGAGTCGACAAAGGGGGCAAAAATGCGAAATCATCGGGGTAGTGGCCCAAATCCCGAAAAGAATTTGCACGCGGCTGTGCGGAAAATAATTTTCGCCCTTGAGGAGGCTGGCTGAAATCCAATAAAATTGAAAATTTAGACGACCCCGGGTCGACAAACTGGCCAAGATGCCTTGTTCGAAAGGGGGCCGGCCCAGATTCCGGAAATGTAAGAATATAACGTGCGACATTCCATCCAAGACAGCAGTAAATGAGGGTTTGCTTTTGATATCGATGACTTTCTTTAATGATAGCGTGAGCTGGGTTTGCTCATTTATTTCTCTTATTTCTACGATTTTTTTATTCTCTATCTATTTTAACGCTTGTCCAATTTAAGGTAACACCGGCCTTCCCCGAAGTTCAGGGTGTCAAACAGCTTTAGAACCAAAAATTCGAAAAATCGGCCGGATACCGATGAAAATCTTCATTGCACCGTAATTTTATTTGACCATTCTTTGGAAGATTTCTGGCAGCAAACAGATTGCAGTTAACTGAAGTTACCACACTAGCCATACTGGTTTGTATATCATGTGTATATGCGCAGAGGTAAATGTTAAGCCCGACTCCGGTCTCGGTTTCAAAACTGCGAGAAAAACTGTAAGTGAGAAGATTTCAAAGTCAAGCGAAACGTCTACGCTCGTATCCCCAGTAAGACCAGATAAATTTATATAGAAAACTTGATCTTCCATTGATTTAATTTTTAGTCCGAATCGTAAATTTATTCTGCGTTTCTCAATTTCTAGAAAAATCTTTTAATCCTTTACTTGCACACGCCGATTTTCAATGAACCTGCTTTTCTCGGACAAACATCCATTTCCTTTTCAACCAGGTGTACCCAATTTATATTTATTTATTTTTAACATTAACCCATTCATCACATCATGAATGATCTTTATAAATATTCCCATGGTATTCTTCACATAAATGGCGAATGTAATATGAAACTAATTTCCGGTAGATTAAAATCTTACCCTTTCGCGAAATCTGCGCATTATTTGCATTTTTAAATGATGATGGTCTGTCAGGTGAATTAATGCGACCACCCAACCTGGAAACTGTACGTAATGAATGGCCTCTGTGATATATTGAAAAAGTATATGAAATTTATTATTAGTCAGGTGACAATCTAAGTTCCACAATGTCTAGAAAAGTCGACGTGACTTAGTTTGTGGGAAATTAGAGGGAACTACGTATATTTAGATAGCGTTTTCGGTGAGATCTTTAACAAGCCCACATGCGGAATTTAGGACGAGGCTTGGCTAACGAAAATCTGTCATTTACAAGTGGTCCATCCTTCCAGTTCGCTGAATAATTTATTAATATTCGAAATGTGCGCCCACAATCTTTTTTAACCCGGATTTCTGGACAACTTCCTGTTCATCAAATTCACTACTAGTATTATTAATTTTCATGCGGATTCATCTTGTAGTATTTACGATGACATTCACCTTCTAATATTCTTTGTTGTCTTCTCATCTTATCTGCCGTGAAATCCGGTCTTGAACTAACAATTTCGCATATTAATTACCTACATAAATTTCATCGTCAATAAATATTGAGAGATAATAAATTGGCTCGCCCCGGTTGGGTTTGGGTTTCAACACAACGCTGAATAATTCAGCCGAAAGTTTAGTTAAATTGTGTTTTCTGATAAGACCAATTTAATACGCCTCCCTCCATGCCAGGAGAAGTCTTCCAAATTGGAGAAAATGATCTGAAAATCAGGTCTTTGTAGACCACACAGAACTGTCATTAAGTGATAAACGATCAATTTGTTATTAGATTGACATAAATTAAACAGTGATAAAAGTCATGTCAACAAATCCGATTATGCCTTAATACAACTTGATTGAGATCTTAGTTCAGACATGAGATAGCCTCGATGTATCTGATTCCAAGACCAAGTTTCAGATCCACGTCCAGTCCAACGGAAAATCAAATAAACGGATCTTTATTAACACCATCATTAAAATTCAATTAGAGGCCGATCAGTTTAAGCCTACCCAGTTTGTCTGCTATCTGGGCATAAATTCAGATAAATACTCATATAGCCATGAAAAATTCAGCATGCAAAGCCTCCAGAGCGACATCTCAGATTTATGCTTGATTAAGATACTTACTAACTTTTAAATCTTAGACCGGAGACTAGACGACACTGGTCACTAGTCTTGTTTTTGTCGCGCTCATTAGATTTTCAAAACATCTTTTTATCTTTCATTAAAACTACTGCTACTACCACTTACCACTACTACTGCTTTCTCGATTCAATAGGAATAAAAATAGACTTGGCGAATTCAAAAGTGTTCATTGAATTCGAATTTCCAAATTTTTGGATGTGGAGACGTTCGGATTCATTTTTTTTACCATGATTTGTATCTTTTTGCTTTATTTTTTGCTTTGTGATGGGCTAACGGACGTTAATTAGAACCCGGACTTGCACCTTGTCCAAAGAAAAAACTACAGCTGGACAAGGAGAATTATGGGAAAATAGCAGAAAGGTGTGTTTTGTAGTTATCACCTTGGGTGTCGCTGAACTGTTTATTTAGATGGAATAGGAACGGATATTTTAGCCACTGGTAGTTAATTACGCAATATTGGTTTATTTTTAGAAATAAAGGGAGTGAATTTATTAATTGGTAATGGATTGGGTTTTTCCTCTATCAAATCGATTTCAAATCTATAAGACGGTTCACGTTCACAAGAAGCTCTGATTAATATTAAAATAGATTTTTTTGGTTTTTTGTATAAAAGATAAGAGGAAACCCTAAAAAATCGTTGCTACGAGTGTAATGCTTGTGTCTACTAAAACCACGAAATTTTTCTGCTTATATCTGCATAAGACAATAGTGCAATAAAACTTGGCAAGGAGGGGTCTAGTCTACACTATCAGGACCATGTCATGTGTGTTTTCCGAGTTCGATCCAGTTCTAAGAGCTCCTTAATATAACGGCCATTGTGGCGTATTTTGTAATTCAATTTGCCCCGATCTCAGCATCTCCTCCATCAGGATCGAGGCGTTCGTTAACTTCCTTTTCTCCCCTGTGAAATAACCGGGATGGCCCTCGGAGAGCATATACTCCAGGAGAACTCCAGGAGGATGTGTTCTCGGCCCGGTTATTTGCGGTTGGCCCCCTAATGGGAGTTTCATGGTGGTTTTGGTTATGCCTACATCACGGGTAGAGCCCCTCGGAGCTCAAGCGTGGAATTGTGCTATACAACTCGGGTGCCATACCCCTTAGTTGCGGTAGAGGTGTTAGATAGGCCTCACATCCACTGGTATGAATGCTGAGCCTGCACTCAGTATAAACCAATACCGCTATGCTAGTCATGGCGGGGCTCTGATTTCGGTCCCAAAATCAATCCGTGTCCGAAGAGGAGCGTGAGATTATTCCTACACGGCAGGTACTCACGTTAAACACCCAGGACTTTCTCCCCTGTGAAATGAACAACGCAAATACTTCTCCTGATCACCGTGTCCTCTATGGGTCTGCATCATGTGATAATTCAATTCCCTTTACCTTCGCTCGACCGACTTCTCAATACACAGGATCAGTGTATAAGTTCCTCGACTCCTTTCGGAGTTACCCCACCGTTGCTGCCATCTCCTATTCAATTTCTTCATAGCGGGTTTCCGCAAATCCGGATTAATTCCAGTAGAATTTGAAGTACGCTGTCTGCGATGCCACACAATGGCTCACCCAATGCTGTCCTAAACTCTGCTCCACCGATTCACAACATTTCGCATTGCTCCCACCCAAAAAAGGGTTAACCGTAGTAGAATAATTTTCACCCAACAATTCTCCCCATCAAGCACCACCTTGTCGTGAGGGGAGGGGGGCGGTAGTAGTCTTCTACTACACTAAGGGTGTCCAAACATAAATATGGAAAGGAAGGATTTGAACTCTCCAAGTGATAAGAAGTCACAGACTTCGCATCTACCCGCAAACGGAAGAGGAAGACTCGGTAAAAGGAAACTTCGGCCACTAAAGAGAAGAAACTACAGGCTGAATCCTGTACGTCAGAACTTTCTTCTTCACCCTTACCGGGAAGAGCGGAAGAAAGGGAAGCTGATGACGTGGACGCTACTGGTTTAATGGCAGGTTGTGGAAATGGATCGAAGTGGCCCGGACACAGTGAACCTGGAAAGGTTCTAAGCCAGCGGCAGAAGAGGGCGAAGGAAGATGAAGAACCTTGGGAATGAGGACATGGACGTGGCTGTACCACTAGATGCGATGACGTCCACAGAAATCGGACGCAAGGAAGCGGAATCTCCGGCGGAATGTCGGGTAACCCCGGTGAGATCCACACTGGACGCATCAGACTCTTCTGTCAGCGGTAATGCGCGCAAGAAGCATGAGACCAATACATCTGTGGTGGCTACGCACCAAAGCTTACATCCCTCTCTCTCTCAATGAACCTGGTCCCCCCCATAGGAATACGGACACGAAGGCGGGAAGGAAGAGGACGTATGCACAAGCTGCAACCTATGTTCTGACTGCTGCCGATGGAGTTTCCTCCAAGGATGGCAAAATGTCAGAGGGACAATTTACCATCCTCTGGGAATGCCCGTAGAGAAAATGCTGGACCCTAGAACAAAGCCACCATTTATCAATCAAGGCTTCCCCATTTGGAGTGCACTGACGAGGCTGCCTTAAAATGCCTCCAGTAGGCAATCCTGGCTTAGAACACTGATCTATGCAGGACAGAACATGTCGGATGTTGGTTACCGAGCCCTCGAAGGAAGGCAGAAGACATCATACGCATGCTGGTGACTAGAATCCGAGCATGGACTTTGAACATTGGAGGGTAGAGCTGATGAATAATAATAAAAAAAATAAATCTACAAACCTGGAGGGTTTCAACTTGGTTTTCGAACTGGACCAAAAGAATCTGAATGTGCTTAGAAGAAGTCACCATATGTTGCTTCATTTTTTCGTAGATTGACTAAAATTCAGTTATATCAGGAAACTATAGAGCATCATCTCCATTTTAAAGGCCAAAAACAATGATGGTCTTCGACTCACACAATATAGACCAAATTGCAGCATCTTCAGTGCGCTCTTCCACAATGGAACTGAGCGCAGAAGATAGTGCATACAGAGGCAGAACCCCCGCATGGGAGTTCGCATTGGTAAAGGGACTACAAAGTGAATTCTCCCTGCTAATAACTTCTCTTACACCTTCAAAGGAACAGACGGAAAAAAGGGAAGTCAGAGACGTGAACGGAATTTGATGCCAGCTCGGGTGATCGATTCTATGCAAATCGGATATCGCTAACCAGTCAAGGTGTTAAGTGGAAAACAGACGAATGCTCTGCGGGATGAGGTCAGACTTTTCATAGATGAGGACGTGGGAATTGCGGCACCTCCAAGTGTGACTTTTCGCTAAGAAATCAAATACGAGGGGATCGAGTCTCTGGCGGTACGGTATGGTGGAAACCCCTTCATTCGCGGACTACGACATGCACTTCTCACTGTTTTCCATAGCACATTAGACTAAGTTGATGTCAAAAAATATAAAATTGGTCAAATCAACCTGCAGCATGCCAAATCTTCCTCCTATCTGTTGGCAACGAGACTGACAAAGCTGCAGAATTGCCCCTACATTTTTCTGGTGCAAGAGCCGTGAGTTCGATTTAATAAAATCTATGGCATTGGATCAGTAAAGGGAGCTAGGATCTTCTATGATGAAAGATCCATAAGATCGAGAGCTTTGGTCCTGATGTCAAGCTGGTTAGAGGAAACCATGCTGAATCAGGTTTTTTTCCAGGACTTAGTTACGGTCATCGTACAATATCAGATTAATGGCGAGAGGAAAAACACCATAGTTGCCTCCGCTTATTTTATGATTCTTTGTATCCTCCACCGACGCAAGAGCTTAGGTATCTGGAAGCAGAATCAAGTTGTCTCGCACTCTTATTAGATTGCGATACGAATGCTCAACATATTTGTTGGGGCAGTAGTAAATCCAATCCAAGAGGAGAGAAGCTATTTGATTTCATCACTTCAGCTGATTTCATGACTGCAAACGTAGGATGCGCCCCCACTGCACTCTGAACTGCAAACTGTTAGGGTGCTATGAAGAGGCTTGTCTTATTTTCCGGGGCCAAAGCGGTAAAACGGTTCCTTGGAAATGAAAAACCTCAGGAAATCAATCAGGAGACTTCTGAACCGTACTCGCAAAAATAATAAGAACGAAGACTGTATAAATTTCAAGAACTCGCAACGTGAATATAAGAGGCTTGTTAGGTATTCGAAACAAGACTCCTTTAGAACATACTTTGAGGAACTGGAAAGAACCTCACGGCTGTGCAGAGTGAATGAAAAGGAGTGAGTCGGCCACATTTGATTTCCTCCCAATGGTACTTTCACAAACTCCGGACTGGAATCAGTACAGACGCTCTTAGAAGTACACCATTCGGGAGAACTGGTGAGCAAAGTGGAAGGGGGAGAGTTGACGATTACTGCAACCCCTTCAACATGTAAGTGTTGTAAACTGAATTGGAACACTTCGAAAGCGGTGGTTACCAATGAAAAGGTAAGAGCAGCCGTAATGTCCTTTGAACACTTCAAAACACCTGGCATAGATAGCCTCTATCCAGCAATGCTAAAGGTAGGTATAAAGCATTTAGAGCGACTGCTAAAAAATATTTTTCTAGCATATCTTCCTTTGCAGAAGTTCAGGATAGTATTCATACCGAAGCCTGGGAAAGATGATTATTCTAATCCAAAGAAGCTTGACTTCATTGCTGAAAGGTTTGAAGAGTCTAAGCATCACATTCGTGAGCTTAGGACACACCCACTTAATGAAAACTAACATGTTTACCAGCGTGAAAAGTCCTGTAAGTCTGCTCTTTATTCCTTGGTTACAGAGATAGAGCATGCAACTCTGAAGGGTGAGTATGCGATGGGGCTGCTCATGGACATTAACTGTGCGCCTTTTCAAAAACTTTGTGATACCGCCCGAGCGGTGGTGTTGATGATGCTTTAATTAACTTCATTCATTCATACTATACTAACGCAGAGATTGCTGAGTGCTAAAGTCGGTGTCGATCGCTGCCTAACAGCAGAAGCAACGAAAGGCTGCCCCCAAGGAGATGTACTGTCGCCACTTCTGTGCAGTTTGCTGATCGACTCACTATTATACGAATTGTAAAATTTGCCAATACACGCTCAACCTTATGCTGATGACGTGGAAGTGCTTGCTATTGATTAGGATCTTGGAACGGTGTGTAGGAATATACAACGGGCCGTTAATCTGATAGACAGTTCGTGCCTCAGGCATGGACTTTCAGTTAATCCAAATAAAACCACAATAGTATTATTTACAAAAGGAAGAGAAAACTGGATGGACTTTGCCTCCCTGAGATGAGGGGTACTACCCTTCAACTCTCCGAAAAAAATGAAATATTTGGGACTCACTCTAGATGAAAAGCTTCTTTGGAACAAACAAGTAAAGGTAAAGATGAAATAAGCTCTCACAGCTGATGGGCTGTGCACACGGACCTTTGCCTCGACATAGGGACTTAGGCCTCATATGGTAATGTGGACATGCATTGCTATCATTAAACCGATGTTCCCTTATGCATCCGTAGTATGGTGGGTTAAGGTAAGACAACAACATTTTCACCATAAATTAGCCGCACTGCAAAGAATTGTGTGTCTAAATATTACCGGTGCCATAAGCACGACATCCGGCGCAGCTCTAAATGCATTACTCAATTTGCAGTCCCTGGATATATTTATTCAAAGCACTGCAATGGGAGCAGCCCATAGACTAATTCGATTAAATCCATGGGGAAACAACGGACGTGGAAGGCACGGAGCATTCGAAGAATTATTAGGAGTACTGAATCCAGTTCTTACAATACATTTCGGTCCCCGGGTTCCCATACATCTGTTTGGTAGAAGATATGAAGTTATGCTGAAACGTTGAGAGAACTGGGAAGTCCCAAAGGAATGCGTGGCGGGATATATGGAAGTTTTCTCCACCGATGGCTCAAAGCCAGAACAGGGCTCTGGAGCCGGAGTCTACCTCTCGAATATAAACGAGAAATGGGCTTTTCTTTGGGACAATATGCAACGGTTTTTCAAGCCGAAGTATATGCGATCCCAAGGGAGACAAATGCGTGATTGACGGTTGAAGGGCAGGCACATCGAGTGATTGATTACATTGAGAGCGTTGAGTAATCCGTTGATCACTTCGAAAATCGTTATAATGGACTTCGGTTTTCTCCAGAGCTGGGAAGAATTCATGTTCAGCCCTACATCGGCTTACTTGCCGCATGGCTATTCCCCATGTTCGCTGAGCTTGGTCAACCATGCATGCGGTACCCAGTGCCACATCCATGTATCCGACCAAATGCCTTTCATCAGGCATCTAGAGTTGTAGAAGACAATCTTATAAGGCGTTGCAAAGGTCCTGACCAAAGGTAGATCCCTAGGCCACCTCCGGTGTTATCTCCATCCTGCGCTTTCCTTCATGGGTCTCGTAAATCACAGTCCTTTAAATAGTCCCTCAACATCCACAATAGAAAGCTTGGAGTACGGACGCGATTTTCCAGTGCCTCAAGCATGAGGCATTACCTCGGAAATTGAAGGCCTTTCTTACATCTAGGGTCACCAGAAGCTGCACTCATCGACAATGGCAACTGTGTGCCTCAGCCAGTTTTACCACCTGGACCACCTCCTCAATGGCATCAATTGGGGATCGCCCCGTTGAAAAACCATAATGTGTTGGTGAGTAGTCTCCCGCAACACACATTGCGTCAATCATCCGTGGCTTAATGAGCTTTTCAAGCCGGTTCCCCGTTATGGCTAACACACTGAGCGAATGATACACTGACGGCACCTCGAGACCGGTTACCACGATGGCGGATTCCTATCTTGACACTCTTTGCTTAGAAGCAGCAAGTTAACTCTTCTTTCTTACACCATCTGCCCCATCAGCAGTTGAACTCTTATGTATGTTTGCTTGCAGGATGTGTATCATAGTGCCTGACGCTTTCTGTAACTCTTCTCTTAAGAGCTGGCAACACCCATAACCAAAAACATAACCCACATCTTCTTTTTACACTCAGTCCGGCTCACAAGTCTTCACATTTTACCCGGGTTCGCCACAATGGTAACACGAAGTGCTTCTATCCTCCACCTTGCAAGCCCTCACTATATATCAGTATCTCCAGCGCTTAAAACAGCGGGTTAAAAGTGCCCTTAGCCTTATTCCGCAAAAAAATCCACCCTATCTTTATTTTACCCCAATGGAGAAGTTGGTTCGCGATCTTCTGAGGGACAATGACAATGGGCAATTTTTGTCCTCTGGCGTTGACAAACGTACCTCCCACCTTAAGATTGCTCATATCTGGGTAATCCCCTTTCCTCACTTCCTCCACATCTTCCATATTAGTAAGACAATCCAGGTCCCTTATTTCAAAGGTATACATGGATTCTAGGCTGCCTTTGTGCCTGGAATGCTTTGGACTGTCTCGTCCGTACTCTTCTTACCGGTCTTCGATCCAAACTTGACAGGTATTTCGCCGGTTCCAGTCCGCCGATAAGATTTTAAGTTTACCCGAACGTCTCCTAGTTTGACGTTGTTACAGACTTCTCGAACAACTTCCGCAAAAGATCTCCCTTCCTTCAGTTTGGCGAGAAAGGCCTCTGGTTCGCCCCTTCTCTTTTTCCTTAGCACTGATGTTACCGTAGTTATCGTCTTCGATTTTGCCATAGTGGAAATACTGCCGCTGCTATTCAACTTAACTTGTTGTTGCTGAATTTTTTTCTTTCTTCGACGCTGCTTAGACCACTTCGTTACCACCTTGCAGAATTCTTCTCACTGCGTCATCGTCGGCAGATCCACTCTGTTTTCCCCTCGCTTCCTTTTGTCGATTGTTTGTTCACCCTATGGCAGGCTGACGCATCGTGTTTTGTGCAACTAGGGGCTGCATTAGTTATGTGCTTTTTCCTGAACTCCTCTTCCGATGTCTTCCAAGAGTTTCGTTGGTGTGCAATAAGATCCAGCAGTTCTTCCATCCACATTATGCCATTTTTCACACCCATGGTGGCGTATTGCTGGACGATGGTAGCAGGCTTCATTTTCCGTAGGACCACTCTGCACTTCTTGAGTAGCCAAGAAAGGGCTCTAACCTAGTCTTTCGGATGACGTCCATCCTCTCCGGTGAGATGAGTTGTATTTCCGCCTGGTTAAGGAGTTCGTCACCCTTTTTTCCGACAGTAACGTGTCACGCAGTTTGCTGTCTTTTCTCGTGGCTCCTTTTCCGAACTCGAATTCAATGGCGTAAAGCGTTTTTGGCCGCCAAAACCCTTAGCCTCTACGGTGTCACTCCCTTTTTCTCTTCCGGTCGCCTTCACTGCCAGGACAGCGAGCCTTTATACTTTTTCAGTTGAGTCGACTTGGTTCTGACATCCAGCAACTTAACCCTGTCTGGCCGAACCATGGGGCATACCAATTAGTTACTTTACCCTGAGCTTCCATTTTGGAAAAAACCCTCGACTCGATTTTTGTAGACAGAGATATTTTCGTATGTTTTTGAACAGAACCTTCTTTGAAACTAACCAATTAATGACCAACCAAGCCATTTACTGCCACCTGAAATAGAATCTGCAGTTCAACCTTTACAGCTCCAGGATGGAGATACCTACATCTTCGCAGGTTTTATTTTATGCTGATCTCACTCATTGAAAGAAGGTCACATCCATCTCGAGGAGTGCAAATTGGCTGCATAAGTACAATTAATAACGAATAAATCTCTTAAGTCGAAGAATTTGAACCGTGATCTTAGCCTTACTTTTCTAGTTTAGTTTTATCAATGAAAAATCTCCCAAAATCTCGAATCCTTGGTTTTTCCTTTATTGCAAATTTGTATTATTCTGCTTCTAGCCTACTCAAATTCGCCTCAGCTCTAAAGCTCCAAAATCTACATCTTAAATTTTATGAATCTAATCAATATATTTAGACTTCACGGCGGTGGATGGTCGAACCAAAAAAATATGGTGTTTCCTGAAATAAATCCAATGCTAGAATAAAATTCAAAAAAACCTGTCTTTTTTACATCCATGCAATCCAATTTTATGAACACACGCATCGCATTACTTCCCACCTATAGTCCTTGTATGTATGCAGAATCCAATTTCAATAAAACTACCACATTTCTCCTTTTTTTGCTTTCAACTTCTCGAAAGGCCATTATCATCATTTCAGTCATAAAATATGTTAAATTTCCTCATTCTTGGTCAATTTCATTCGAACCCCGAATTTATATGTATATTTTTTACTGTGGATGTATCTTATATCTGTAAATTGGATTTTTTTATCCAGCTTGGCTCCAAGGTGTCTCTGAATTACTTTGATTTAATACTGAGACAGAGACTGACTCATATCAGACTTCCTTGGACATGGATGTGTCTGAGTATGTTGTCAATGTGCAGAATAAGATGATAAAGAAGAGAAGCAAAATGATAAATATAGTATTTATACAATAAGTCAGTAATCTTCGTCAAAATCAGTAAATTTATAAAGATTTTAGCCCACACATGAGCCATGTGTGCACATGCCGTCATCATCATCTTTGGATACAAACTTTATTGTTGTTTATCCATCTGTTCACCTAATTTTTTTCAGATTTTTTGTTTTAAGGAATTATACGGGTTCGCTGATTTTATCTTGAAGCATGTCTTCAAGTTTTGCGGTTTCACTTTTCCAGACTATTTATACGCCTGGATTGGCACTCCCTTAAGGGGTTCGGGAAGAAAAATTCCTATTTCTAAAATTTATTTCATTTTTAAATGTGCATTTTTAAAGAGAAAACAACCCTGATTGCATTAGATGGTATCTTGACCTTATAAACTGTATCTTTGACCATAACGTCACTAAAAATGAACATGAAAGGATTATTATTTGCCGCTAAATAGGTCATTTATAGCAAAACCATTCTTCAATTAAAAATAGATAGTAATGCAATTCGATCAGATACTTAATTGCTCAATAAAAGATGGTAATCAAAAATTTTATACATGATTAGAATCAAAGTGAGTGCATAGCAATTTGAAAGTAGTCCTTAATTTTTCAGAATTATAAAACAACGTATTTTCATATTATAACTGAAGTTGTTATAGCGGCCTTAAATCAATCTTTAACAATTTCAAAAGTATCTTAAGAAATGCAAACTTAATATGGAAGTTTTAATACTTTGACAATTTCATTCCTGGCTTTGCTTACTCAATTTTTTTCGAAGGCATTTACACTCATATAATATTTCTGCATTTGATTGACCCACCCCCCTTAACATCTTCTACTCTTGAAATTCCATAAATATAATAAATAAATGGATTTGCACTAGAATCATTGATATTTGATCCCCTTTTATTGGTTCATCCATTTCAACTATTTCTTTTATATTTGAAAATATGTTTATTCTAGTGCAATATTTCAAGTTGAGCTGTCTGGAAGGTGTCGCATAATAATCACCTGGCTTACAACCACGAATTCATTTGTTACTAGTTTCGAAACAAACGGCTCGAAAAATAACATCATCATCATGAAGAGTATCTTGTGATCGTCATAATCGATTGAGATGTTATTTTTCGCATCTTCCTTGACCATTGGTATTTCTTTGCAATTTTATAGCATCAAAAAGCTTTTTGGGCTTAGTTTGGCCGAATATATAATTGAAGGTCTAGCATACAGTATAATTCAATCAGAAGTTAAAAAAAAACGTTAGGGGAACACAATCACTACTGTGGTTTGCTGTTTTGATCGCACAACCCCCAACACCATAACCGTCATAAAAGGGAAGGAATAAAATCCGGCAGGCTCTGAAATCTTAGAGTGGCCGTTGTAGGCCGCGTACATCGCCGAATATACCTCCCGTTCCTCAAGACTAGAAGTAGAGATATACGCAGTGACAATATATTCGTTGGCTACTTCATCAATATCCAACCAGAGCCCTTTTTCCTCATAACTGGGCGATCATGTACTGCCCTACCTCTGTTGCAAGCTTGAGAGTTTTTGTTCAAGGGCAAGCCACCAACCAAATGGGTCAAGTGATGATTGGCTAACTTGACCGCTGAATTCCATAATCCTCATTGCTGTACTCGTTCTGCCGAGACCCTTCAAAGCCTGTTGGTGCTGCTCCAATACAAAGATAGCCAAATCCTACTAGAGGAGCCTATTCGCGCCGACGTAGATGAAATCACTATGGCTGTAGGGGTCGACCACCTCGATGTTTATGGCTCGCATAGCCACGCATACTACAATCGCCAAGTTTCCTTCCATCCAATATCGAGAGCGCAACTGTGAAGTTCCTATGTGTGGAGGAACACACCTGACCATCGTGGAATACGCAATCAGTTGAGGTTATCTTAGCCTGTGCAAAAGGTTAGCCAAATCTACATCGTAGTTTCTGGAGTAAGCGTATCCCAATCCAAACCAACTGTCCAGACGATTTGTGTGATAATCTTGCCTTACACGATTATGGAGGCTACAAAGCCAACAGGACCAAAAGTCCTGGCAACCTCGCTCAGCACTTGGTGCTTAGTGGGAGGTTATATCAAAGATGGGAGATCCACTCGAAACAGTAGCTCGTCGGAAGCAAGGACCGATCAATCGCTAGCTCGGTAAACGAAGCAGGGACGTCCTCAATAGCCGCAGTCGAAAATGCGCGGACCATTTGTATCGCCTGATGCTAGTCATTCAGTCTCAATAAGAGATCGCCTATGTAGAATGACAAGCGCATAGCATCTCGAACGGCAGCTGCTCAGCTAGCACCTATTACGGGTCATATCGAAATCAAGTTTAGTCATAAAAAATAAACTCATGGTGTTTTAATTTAATCTATAATCAAGTTGAAACATCTGCAAACACTCCATGCCTGACCGAAGCGAACTGTGAAGAGACGGGCCATATTGTGTGGAGTCCAGGCTATCCCAGCTGGTAAGGCTCAAAAGGATCCTACAAGTATTCTCTCCAAACGATTCCCTGTTTGTCACGATGTTCAAGCACCACCCAAGCCTGCTGCGTTGGAGGTTGTCGCCGAGGCGTAGAGAACAACTCAGAACTTTTGCTGCACAACGTTGTGTGGAATGTAGTAGCCAGGAGTTCGTTCTGGAAGAGGATCGACGCGTGGTACATGCCTTAAATCCTCATATTCCCTCATGAAGGCTACATACTTCTCTGGAAGCTCGTGATTAGAAACGAAACGCTGCTTCAGCTTATAATACTACTCCAATGCTGTGCACCACGAATTGCCTAACTTTGGTACTTCTGCTAAGAAGAAGTTCTGCACAATGTAGCTACCATTTTAGCGTAGCTCCTCATCGTCAAAATATACAATAAGTGACTGCACGGGTATTTGTGTTGGTAACATTACTGAAGCTGAGTTTCTTGTGCGCAGGGTTGCCAGGTTGACCACTGCGAAGACCACGAAGAGACCCTTAATATGCGCACCGAGACAAGGGCGAGGACGTCAATTCCTGCTGATGCTTCGAATGTTGGGTCCGCCAACTAAAGTCCTTAAGGATAAGGCCATCGTGACTGATCTACCTGTACTGCCGAGAACGCCAGAGTGATCGTCGTCAACACCACCACCTTCAGGTCGTGAGTAAACTTCGAGTGTAGTGGCCGCAAAGACAGGTTTACCAAGCCAAATGAGCGAATCGAAAGTGTTGCTCCAACGCCTAACACATCCGTAAATCTCTTTGGGAGATTTAATAAAGCTCACTTATCAGCCAGAGTCACAATGTTCGGAGGACGCCATAGAAGAAATCAAAGGCTCCTCTCAAGGAGATGAAATCCGCCTAATCGTGGACACGTTCTGTTGTTACCGGGACGATGTTGGCTTCTAGATGGAAGCCTCTTGTCGTACTGGCGATGGGGTACGGCAGAACATCGCTGCCGTTGTTGCCGCTTCCCGCACCGCCGGAAGCCACCTGCTGAACATTCCTTACAAGGATGGCCCGATCTAAGGTAATTAAAGTAAAGATTTGAACCTTATAGCGCCTCAAACCTCTGCGTTACCGTCACCCCTGCCAACGGCTGATAGTTACGACCTTGTGATTTTAGATGTGCACAAGTCATATCAGTAACCCCATGGTCTTCCTAAGACACAGATTGATTTTGTGACCGCAGTCAGACGACCTTGTGGTTTTAGGTGCGCACATATCATGTCAGTAACCCCACAGTCTTCCTAAGACACAGATTGATTTTGTGACCGCAGTCACACGAATTCAAACGCAAATTCACGTTTTAGCCCCGAAGATTTCTTGTTCACTTGGACGCAACCATAACCCTTATAAATCCTCCACTGGAAGGGCAACCGCAAATAACTGGACTGAGAGTATATAAACTAGGGTTTCTGCTGAGACATGTTTCCATGGTATCAGTATAACGCTGGTTTTGTGGTCGAAGCCACTTCAGATGAGATCCCGTGCAGACTCAGGTCTGATGGCCTATATAAGCCTTGTAAACCCTTGTGAACTTCTCCCAGGCCACTTGGTTTTGGTTCGGTCAATAGGGTTGCTTCCCCGTCTTCCTCCCGGTCAATCAATCACCATCAATCCCATACAGAGACTAATCCGGTGGGAACCCCTGACAGAAGTCACAAGAAGGGAGGTCCCCTTATGCCGACGTAGTTCGGTTCAACCTGTACGCCCCGTCTTCCTACGCCTGCCCGGATAGCCTGACCGTTTCCGAAACCAGACTATGGGCGTGCGTCTCCACAAACTATAACAGTTTCTGGAATGTAGAGATTTTAATCGGAGATACTAACATTTTCCATCCACGCTGCGTCTAGTTGAGCAACTTAGCAACGATAATTGCGACCACTAAAGTGTCCCACTAGTCAACCAAAACCATCATAACACGCAAAGCGCGGAGTATAGCCTGCACCGCGTCGATTTCCGCCAATAATGCCCGGGGCGACTCCTCTCACCGCCTCGAAGTTTCGAAAGTTTAATGTCTACCAATTGCCTCGGGCAGTAATAGCACTCGTTCAAGGCCTTCAACACCTCCTGATAGCCCCCGGTGTACAGACCACCAATCAGGGGCACAGCGTCGGTGCTTATGGCTTGGCTCAGCATACCGAGATCATACGCTTCCACTCCACTCTATCAACTTGCAGGCTTCATCATTCTTGGCCTTTACAAAGTTCCTACACTAGCTACAATAAAATTCCCTAGTTCATATCACCGTCGTTCGTTCGGACAGTACTATGTAAAACTGTGTAAATGCTAGAAATGAGCTACACTTCCTTGGGATTTTGCTGGTCATCAACAATCACGGGGGTCGAAAAATAGGCTACGGAAGTATATTTTCGAACTCTTTGGCCAGTCCAATCTGTGAGTTTTACGTCGGAAGTGGTGATGAAACGCAAATCCTGAATGATTCTTCAAAGTTGGGAAGAATTAATATTGCTTTTCCTTCCCGGTTACCTATTTCAGTTCAGGATATTCACGCTCGCAGCAATGTGACTATTATATAAACCCTCCTCGTCTTGTTTTAGCGAGGAACTGCATGCGTGGGCTCATTCAGTCTCTTCTTTGCTTGAAATTCAAGTACACCATTTCTGATCCCTGTGACTATGCAAGACAAAAAAGACTGGTGCTGGTTTCATGATGAATGATAATGGGCGCGAAAGGAAGTGCTTATTTAAACTCGGTGTTTATTGCTATTCCTGTCCAAAACAGATGGTACTGATGCTCCTATTTCTTGAACTTTGCGGATGGATTTCAGATTGTAAATTATGGTTGAATGGTCGTATTCAGGACCATCATGGAATTGAATTGTCTTCATCGAAGTTTGCTTATCCTGCGCGGTGTGGTACGTTTCCCATGTTCAAGGGGATCTTCCGCCAATAGCACCTCCAACATAAACGGCCCAGATGTTCCTGACAGTTTCAGCGGCTTTTGCTCCACGATTATACTCAAATAAAAGAGGCGGAAATGCTCCTTTTTATTAAGTTGACACTCCATTAGTTCTTAATCTAGAAATCAAAATGGTTTTCTTCAATTCGAAAACTTTATAAAGTACTCGACACAGCAATGTTTAAGGGATCAAATGCCTTCACGTACATGAAAATAATGTCCGTTTTCGGTATCAAAACCCCCCGGACGCGTTCCCACATATATGGTACATGATCGCGTGCAACACAACTCCCGTAGATTTTCACCAGCCGCAGAAAAACCAACCCCTGCATTTGGTCTCATTTTTGAAAGAGGAACTATATATAATGCTTTTTTCCAGCCCAATTAATTTTTTCCTTTCAAACTGATCAGCTACTTTCTAGCGTCTGGAACTGTATAACTTTCAAACGGGGTCTTAACCCACAGTCGTCCTTGCTCGCCGAAAAATCTATTTTAACTAGTAGCTCCAGAAGCTCACTAGATGATTCCGTCCAGGAACCATCTAAAATCTAGGATCTAAATTCTAGGATTAGTTCCTATTTCGTGGGCAAAATCTGATTGAGTCTTGCGGAGTCGCTGATGCTTTCAATATTTTAATAGTTGTTCATCCAGATCCATCTTTTGGCAGTCTCGATGTGACTCTTGCATAACTGCAAGCAACTGGTTGGTTTCTCTAAAATGTCAACTTTCTATCGTGGAAAAGCCTAAAAACCTGAAGAAACATCATCCAGTCAGTTCTTCTAGGGTCTCTCAATGGTTTGGGGACCTTTGCTAAAAGGTTCATATTGAACAACGGATGACAGTGGGACACCCCATCCGAAATTTATCATTAAGCACACTCTTAATCCTCTAGCCCGGAGATCCCGTTGTCCATTAATAAGATGATATCAAGGACCTCCTCTTTGCCTCTCCAGCTCCAGATTGGCTAAAGAATATGTTCTACTGTTTACCCAAGAGCCCTTTTGTTGTCATGTCTCCAATCCAGGGTTCCTGTATTAGGACGACATCGAAGCCTTCCTGATTAAAACCAGCAAGTAAACCGAAGCGCACTTCAAATATTGCAGATTGACCTTCACTACCCTCAGCGTTGCTTACCTACTTGGTGGTAGGCTTCTCCGCTGAAACGCCGCTCTTCATTTCCTTCAAAATCTCACTAGCACTTCATCCAGATCGGCGTTTTGTTTCGAGATTCCAAACACTTTAACCGCAGAATTTCTAATCCTAAACTGTAATTGGTGGTGGTCCGCCTTTTCCAGTGCCTCGAAGCACTCTCCGTTAACGAAGATAATAAAATGGAGACTATTTTTTTTTAATTGCATCTTCCTCTAATACCACGCAGCCCGTAATCCCTGTAAGGTTGTGAAACTGCAAACATTAGATGAAGTTTCCTTGTCAATACGAACATTCCACAGTCAAATTTGAGCAACAGGTCTCCTAAGAACGTCATCATGCGGTATCAACTTGAACTTTTTATTCTCACACTCATGGTTGATCTCAATGATAAATGATTTGAGAAATTTCCAGAAAAACTGGTCCTTGCATGTTACAATGCAGTATCTACGGACGAAATCAGGGGAGTCAAAGCTTGTGATCGGTCTGCCCTGATTCGACACACTATCGAGACTATATTCAAGGATCATCTCAGACAGCTTGGCCTTCGTACTGTTGCACATCTGTGGCGACCGTATGCTACTAGCAGAATTACTATCAGCACCGCCTGAAAATAACACCTGGCTATTACGTAGATGGTCTTGGAGGAGCAAGCACTGTTAACGAGCCGTTTTCTCATTATTGTCTAATGACGCTACCCGGTCTTCGTAACGCTGCACACTTTACACCTTTTTCTAGCGTGGTCATTTTCATCCTGAGATCGGTTACATTGCATGCAGTGAGCTGCGACCTCTGTTAACTTTTCAAGAGAATTTACTGGCTATTGCATGGTATTTAGCTCTGCCCTTCTCGTTTCATTCACCGACCGTACCGACTTCTCTATTCTCGGCAATCTTACCATAGTCAAAATATGAATGCCTTCTGCTGCTGGCTCTTGAGGCGGACTTCAAAAGACTTCTGTTTTTTAGAATGTTCCCAGCTGCAAGAGATGATTTGCTTTTCTATGTTGATTACACAGGACACCCCGACGTCAACGTTTCGGTGTAGGTGCACTAATGGCTTGGGCCTTGCGTCTCATTGTCAGAAGTCTCCGCAGTCGATTTTACCACAATAATGTTGCTGGAATTGAGTCCACGCTTCTTCTCACGAGTGATCCCAGAAAGTCCACTCTGACTAGGTTTTTTTTTTGTTTAAGGAGGTGGCAGTCTTCGAAAGACTCCGACCTGGGCACGCCAGAGTGTGGGATTTTTACCCACTAAAACCTTTTTCGCAAGTATACTCTATGTGATGCTTAAAATTGAATTTGCCGTCTGTCATTACCCCCAAGTATTTTATGGCCGGCTTGGAGGTGATGATATGATTTCCGATTCGAATGCAGGCGCTTAGTGTTGAGGACCGCTTCCGTCTTTTTCTACGCAAGAGCCAGACCACCACTCTCTAACCAAGACTTAATAACACTGTTTGCTTCGCTTAAATACTACTCAGCTTCCTCGAGATGCTTTGCGATCACAACCAGTGCTATATCGTCGGCGTAACATAATTATTAAGTACATAATTATACATAATGTTTCACAGTAGTGGACCCAGTACAGTACCCTGTGGGATACCTGCG
The DNA here is from genome assembly GCF_905115235.1 of Hermetia illucens. Lineage (NCBI taxonomy): Eukaryota > Metazoa > Arthropoda > Insecta > Diptera > Stratiomyidae > Hermetia > Hermetia illucens. Next base: position 159,757,242 of record NC_051851.1, on the reverse strand, counting down.
GAATCAATGTACTCCTTGGGTCCATCATCAGTATCATACCAGAGCGTCCGCTCTTGTAAGTAGCTATTGACAATAGCAACGAGGTAGGTTGGAACACCAATCGTCGCCAGAGACTTTCGTCTAAAGTTCCAATTGGCCGAGTTCAATGCATTTCTCCCATCCAGAGTCACCACCATCCAATATTTGCTGGCACAACCCCTTCCGTGAATTGCATTTTCGGCCAAGCCAGTAACCACTTTGATGACATCAATAGTTGATCTGGCTTTACCGAACCTATACTGCCTATCTGAAAGGCCCCTTGGCTCTCGACTACTGGAAGTAATCTATTGTAAATTACCCGCTCCAACATTTTCCCCATAGTGTCTAGAAGGCATATGGCTCCTATAGGACGACGGTTCCCCTGGAGGTTTCCCAGCTCTATCCGTAAAGGTGCCTGCTTTGCTAGGTAGGGCTAACCACCCCGCACCAATGTTTGCTCATCCATCGCTTTTACACACCATCCTGGTGTTCTTTTGGATTTCGGCTTCCAGGATGCGGATCTCCTGCCTTATGGCTCCGTCCTTAGTTCAAAAGGTGATTGCCTGATGGTCGCTGTACGTGAAGTCCTCGCTAACTTGCCAGGATACATCATGTGCCAGCGCAGGGTTGGCAAAAGTCAGATCTACAATTAAACCAGATCCCCCTTTCTGATAAGTGTTTACATCACCTTCGTTGGCCAGAACTACATCCAACTGGGCGAATGCTTCTAATAAGCACCGCCCCCTCGCGTTAGTTTCTTTGCTACCCTACTCGATGGCCCACGCATTAAAGTCACCGGCTATAACATTTGGACCTCGTCCCCTTGCGTCGTGAACAAGATTGTCTAACAGGTCTTCAAACTCAGGCAGTGCGTGGCTGGATGTGTCGTAGCAGCTGTATGCGAATATAACGCTCATTTTTGCCCACACAAAGCCACTAGCCGCTTGACCCATGCTATATTGTATGGCTTGACCCTGACTAGGCTAGCCACGAGGATAGTCTCCGCACTCAAGACCGAGTACCAGCTTGGAGCCTTTGGAACACACTTCACGGTGCTGCTTCAAATATCTATTTGTCAGCTCCACCTGCCCTTAAAATATTACCAGCAACTAAGTGGAGCCTTGTCAGCTAGATGGACTCATGCACTCTCGGAATGTCAAAAGACGCTTCCCAACAGCTACCAGTCTTAAACTGAAACATAGCCACCTCAATTTTTTGAGCGATAGTACAAATTTCCGTAAATAAAAAATTATTTTTTGAGATTTTGGGTAAAATTAAGCCAAGATAATTGTATCTGCGCTTTGATCCATAAAAACAATCTTTTATTTCCCAAATCAAGCGAAGTTCAAACAACTGCAAATTAAGGAACTCTTCGACCTCAATCAGCTCAAAATGACTCCTCCGCCATCAAGACAACGTAATAAATATTTTAATGCAGTTGCTATCGGGACAGAAGTACTATCAGTGCAAAAACTTTACACTCGCTAATTATAAAATGCCATAAAATGGACAACATATGCGTCAAGTAAATGAAATAATTTTATATGACTTCAAGCGAAATTACACTTATGCTAGCCATTTATTCTCGTCTACCAATGCCTAATTTATTTTATTTTTTCACTTTTGACGTAGTTTCCACAGAAATGGGGGCTTATTTGGGTCATGAACTCCCAAAACAATTACGCAATACACTTCAAGGTGTAAAAATTTCAGGTACGAAATGTCTTTGTATCTTTCGTGCTTATATGATCTTGTTTTTGAGAATTCCACTATTTTTTATGGTTACGTTCCAAGAATGATTTGTTTGGGTGTTTTACTACCTGTGAAATATTGGAAAACAATTTGGCGTTAGTTTGAGGTAGCCGCTTTCTTTTAAGAATCAAAGTGACAATATCCGTGTAACTTTGATTTCTCAGAATCCTACTGGGTTTTTCAGGCTGTTCAGAAGATAAATATTTTGTTACATTCTAATACATTTTATAGTGAAGTGAGACGTTGAGGGTGACCTGTTTCAGATCTCATATCTTCCGAGGAAATTTCATGACGAATAATTTAATGTTACTTCGATTTTCAATAACTTTTGATCGTAGCAAATCATCCATCATTCTATACTTCTGTATGGAAAATTCGCAAATTTTTTATGAGAGACAAGGAGCCTCCTTTCATATTTCAATGACTTTCGCATACAACCTTGATAAAAAAGTTCCTGGAATTTATTCAGAAAATTCCAAATACGAAATAAAGTCCATATTGTCCTCCAATCAACTTCTAGGTTGTTATCAAATCCTCTACACATTTTTTGATAAAGATTAAATTTTCCAGCCCATACCTGGAAAAAGCAAGGAGTTTCTGGAAGGAGACACGGGGCTCCCCTTCTTCAGCCTCGATGAAAACTCGTGGCGGTCTCACACGCTTAAAAAGTTACGGCCCAGTAAAGTGGAATTTTTTATATCACCATTGTGCAATTTGAATTTTGAGCCTTATTCCGGTAGGGAGAAAGGATAGAGAGTGTATGCAAATGGAAAAGAAAGATACTTCTTTGTAACCCCGTCAAAAAATGTTGACGATCATGCCCCTTGAAAGGTACAGCGCCCTTAAATAGGACAATTTTCACATCAAAATAGTAGAATTTAACTTTGAACCCCATCTCCGCAGATAGAAAGGAGGGCATGAAGGAGAAATAAGAGGTCCTCTCCCTGAAACCCTGTTGAAGCGCGGGTACTCCTTCAAAACTTACGGCCATTGATACCACCATTACAAAGTTTGACTTGCCAACTCCACCCCCAAAGAGGGAGGGGATAAAGAGGGTCTGTAAAAGGCCAAAAAGGGTTCCTCGTTCTAACACCATCGAAGGATTTTGGCAATCAGCTCCCGTTGAAAGTTTAGTGCGTATCGCTACCCCCGCGGCGACGGCAGAGGATGTCCCCCCTTTTGCACATCGCAACGACGATTGCCCTACCAATAAGCTTATTAATGATACGAAAATGGGCACCGTACCCATAGTGACCGTTAAGGATTTTTAGCGGGAATAGAAAGGTGGGACCATTTTCTTCCTCTTGTGGCGCAGCGTTTGTTTCGAATATTATTAATTCGATTGACAGTTGCCACCACCGGTGCTCTCCGTGGCGGAGTAGGCCGTCATTTTTGAAGAAATAATAATTGAATTTAGGAAATGAATATTGACAATTGATTTTTCAATTAAGAAAAAAGATGATAAAAAGTTGTGTAGTTTTTCGTTAACTTTATGTTAATAAAATTATTTAAACTATGAAATTAATTGACTTCACGTTGTGTTCTTGCTAGTATCGATGCGAGAAAATTAGTCTCGGCGGACACGAGGAAAAAATTGTGTTTTCTCAAATTGCGGAGGACTCAGACGAAGAATCGAGCACAACGCTATTAACTTACTTAACCGTTCACTGCAACTTTGACGATATTGGAAAATATATCAAGACTAAAATGATGACCCCGAAGAACTCGCCCGATTGGAACAAGGAAAAGCTGCGACCACAGCCCAAGCTGTCAAAGTGTCACCGGTGGACATTTTCATTGCCCCTTCCTCGAATTCGAGGCCCTACCTTACAGCCTTGCACGCTGTGCCAGGTCAATGGGAGAATCCGTCGAGTACCCCCCAGAATGGTGTACTTCTGCATGGTTTCAACCAGACTGTGCAAAAGCCCCAGGACATCAAGGGATTTAGGTACAATACCTATAGCTGACAATATTATGGGAACTACAACCACCCGCTCGAGGCGCTAAATTTCTTTGATTTCCCGAGCCAATAGCTCATAGTTCACCTTCTTCTCAACGTATTTCCCTTCAATGTTGCTATTATGGGGATAGCAACATCAATAATATACGCGGAGCGACTTGTCTTGTCAACTAACAGTACGTCAGACTTGTTGTGTGTAGTGTGGCGATCAGTCAGAACTTGGCGGTCCCAATACATGCTGCAAGCAGAACTATCAAGTACAACTTGCGGCTCATTCCGGTAAACCGAACATATTCGCGTGATCAGTCCATGCTTGTATGCAAGGTTTTGATGGATAACCTTACATACAATGCTGTGTCCGGCATGCGGCTCGTGATGACCTTTGCGGATGGCTTGGATTGGACACTTGTCTAATCCAAACTCCAACCGAATATTATTCGCAACAGACATAAAGTGTTTCAGTTCGCACTTAGCACGTAGGCCATACTTTATTCCAAAACCATGCCCTCTAGCTTCATTCAGTAGCCATGAAAGGGGGTTCAGTGCCATACAAAACCAAAGGGACTCAATGAATCCCCCTGGAAGATGCCCCTCCATATACGGATGGGCTCTGAGGTATTAGCACCCTCAGATATACGCACTGATAAGGTGCCACCCTTCCATGATTGTCGCCAAAAACTTTATTAGTTTCGGATCAATGCGATACAGATGTAGGATATTGATTAGCCCGGTATGCGGAATGCTATCAAAAGCCTTGGCATAATCGATATAGCCACTAAAGAGGTTTCTTTGGCCTCTAGTTGCTTGTCCTACAACTACCGAGTCGATAATGAGTTGTTCTTTGCAACCCCTTGACCCAGCTCGGCAGACCTTCTGCTCCTCGGACAGAATGTTGTTGGTCTCGAGGTGCGCATTGACCTTTCCACTAATAATGGACGTTATGAATTTATAGAGGGTTGGTAAGCATGTAATCGGTCTTGTGTCTGCGGGGTCCTGCACCGTGTCCTTTTTAGGGATAAGGTAGATAATCCCCGCAGTGATTTATACTGCGTGCCAACCGACTGTGTACGCTGGTAAGCTTCTTATACCAGAAATTCTGCATCAGACCTGGACCCCTCCAGTTCTTCGAGCTGTTTATGGCTCGTCGAACTTCCTCTTCGGTAACATCTGCAAAATTCATGCCAGGCGTATTGGCATGGCGGGTGCCCTCGGCGGTGATCCACTCAGCATGCTGGGCGGCTAACCCCCAAGAGAGATCTGAAAAAGCTCCGCTGGTTCCTCGCGTATGTTGCATTCTGGACACGTGTGGAATGACTTTCGCTATACCGTCGTAACCGACTGCATATGACAGAAAGTTTCTTCTTTAGTATGTCCAGAATTTCAACTACGGGTGTCTCACTGGGGATGGCATAATTTCGGTAAACCCTCTGCACTTTATTTCTCACCCGGTGCTAATCTGAATTAGTCTAGCAATGTCCTGCCTTAGTGAGTCCCGCCGACGTTCCAGACGAATTTTCCATGGTGGATCTCTTTTGTCACATAAACCAATAACCCGAAAGCGAATCTTCTGACCGTACAGTCTTATAGCCGTAACTGCACCACAATACGCAAGTGATTGTAGTTGCAGCAGCGACATATCAGCCGAGATGCAATCTCATCATTGATTTGAGATAGAATGCCTGGAGTTGCTGGAAATGCATAGAGCCTGGGAATACCTGGTCTATGTAAAGGATCCATATCCGGGAATTCTATACACGCTCTTTGAAATTCGTCCCGAACCTCAGTTGAAACCTCAGCTGGACGGTGGAGAAGAGTGCTTCGGCCAGTACTGAAACTGTTGCCTGCAGTGCGGCGTGGTATTGTTGATGCCGCCGCCTCTGCCCCATTGACTCTCAGTCACCAGTTTCCCCTATGAGCTCAAGTCGAACATGCTCCCTGATGGTGGCCGATATTGTGCCGCTCCGAGTAATAAAGCGGTACTGGTCTGCGACTCGCTGCACAGTCACGTGCGCGATTTGCGGGAAACGCTCGACGAATCCCTGGTGCAACAAGGAGCGGTAAGATGTTGTACCGGCCCCGCCGTTATTTCGTAGTACGAGCGGATGATGAAGAGGTTCATTTCTTTAGTCCATTTCATCTGCTGCCTACGCGAACCTTCTGAAGTGATCGCCACAGATTGTGACGAAACAACTGCAGCGGGCGGAACTATGCTCCTGGTTGTCGTGGCGCCTAGACGTCGAACCGCCCATGACTAGCGGTTTCGACGCCGGGCTGTCCATTACGAGAGTCCGACCCAGTCACGAAATCAGACGACTCCCGCCGGTTATCCGTACAGGACCTCAAATTTCTACTTCTCATTTTTGGTGGTCCATTTTATCCCTAACTGCCAGGTGTGGTGATAGCTTCCTCAGTCAGTAATTTCATCATCATCATCAACGGCGCAACAACCGGTATCCGGTCTAGGCCTGCCTTAATAAGGAACTCCAGACATCCCGGTTTTGCGTCGAGGTCCACCAATTCGATATCCCTAAAAGCTGTCTGGCGTCCTGGCCCACGCCATCGCTCCATCTTAGGCAGGGTCTGCCTCGTCTTCTTTTCCTACCATAGATATTGCCCTTATAGACTTTCCGGGTGGGATCATCTTCATCCATACGGATTAAGTGACCCGCCCACCGTAACCTATTGAGCCGGATTTTATCCACAACCGGACGGTCATGGTATCGCTCATAGATTTCGTCATTGTGTAGGCTACGAAATCGTCCATCCTCATGTAGGGGGCCAAAAATTCTTCGGAGGATTCTTCTCTCGAACGCGGCCAAGAGTTCACAATTTTTCTTGCTAAGAACCCAAGTTTCCGAAGAATACATGAGGACTGGCAAGATCTTAGTCTTGTACAGTAAGAGCTTTGACCTTATGGGGAGACGTTTCGAGCGGAACAGTCTTTGTAAGCTGAAATAGGCTCTGTTGGCTGACAACAACCGTGCGCGGATTTCATCATCGTAGTTGTTATCGGTTGTGATTTTCGACCCTAGATAGGAGAAATTGTCAACGGTCTCAAAGTTGTATTCTCCTATCCTTATTCTTCTTCGTGTTTGTGTTTGACCAGTGCGGTTTGATGTTGTTCGTTGATTCGTCTTCGGTGCTGACGTTGCCACCATATATTTTGTCTTGCCTTCATTGATGTGCAGCCCAAGATCTCGCGCCGCCTGCTCGATCTAGATGAAGGCAGTTTCTACGTCTCGGGTGGTTCTTCCCATGATGTCGATATCGTGAGCATAAGCCAGTAGTTGAAGAGGATCGTACCTCTTGCATTCACCTCAGCATCACGGATCACTTTCTCGAGGGCCAGGTTAAAGAGGACGCATGATAGCGCATCCCCTTGTCGTAGACCGTTGTTGATGTCGAATGGTCTTGAGAGTGATCCTGTTGCTTTTATCTGGCCTGGCACATTGGTCAGGGTCAGCCTAGTCAGTCTTATTAATTTCGTCGGGATACCGAATTCTCTCATGGCCGTGTACAGTTTTACCCTGGCTATGCTATCATAGGCGGCTTTAAAATCGATGAACAGATGGTGCAACTGTTATCCATATTCCAACAGTTTTTCCATCGCTTGCCGCAGAGAGAAAATCTGATCTGTTGCTGATTTGCCTGGAGTGAAGCCTCTTTGGTATGGGCCAATGATGTTCTGGGCGTATGGAGCTATCCGGCCTAGCAAGATAGTGGAGGATGTCTTATAGATGGTACTCAGCAACGTGATACCTCTATAATTGCTGCACTGTGTGATATCTCCCTTTTTATGTATGAGACAGATTATGCCTCGTTGCCAATCGTCAGGCATTGTTTCGCTGTCCCACACCTTGAGCACAAGTGGATGAACCACTTGGTGTAACTGATCGCCTCCATATTTAACCAATTCGGCTGTAATTCCATCGGCTCCTGGCGACTTATGATTTTTTAGCCGATGAATTGCACGGACTGTTTCTCCTAAACTTGGTGGTGGCAGTATTTGTCCGTCGTCTTCAGTTGGCGGGACCTCCAACTCGCCGATGTTCTGGTTGCTCAGTAGCTCATCAAAGTACTCAACCCATCGCTCTAATATGCCCATTCTGTCGGAAATCAGATTTCCCTCTTTGTCTCGGCAGGATGAGCATCGAGGTGTATAAGGCTTCATCCTGCTGACTTGTTGGTAAAACTTCCGCGCCTGGTGCGGTTGCTCCCTGTACTTTTCTAGTTCACAGACTTGTTGGTTCTTTATGTCATTAGTTGATGCTTCATCTCCAGGTCCTCTATTGACTGCGGTTATTGCGGCATCCATTTCCCTCTTATAGGTGTCGCGGAGGGTTGTGTTGTGGATGGCTTCAGTGTTCACTCTCACCTGATTGTCAGAGGGGATTCTAGGTGGTATTGTTATTCGAGCTCGGAGCACCATGCCAACGAGATAGTGATCCGAGTCTATATTGGCCCCCCTATATGTTCTGACATTCATCAAGGCTGAGAGGTGGCGGCGTTCGATCAACACGTGGTCAATTTGGTTGAAAGTGGTCCCGTCTGGAGAGGCTCACGTATGTTTGTGGACCGCTTTCCGCGCAAACCAGGTACTTCCAACAACCATTTCGTGTGACCCTGCTAATTGAATAGTCCGCAGTCCGTTATCATTTGTTTTTTCGTGTAAGCTATGGGAGCCAACGTATCGCCTGAATACGGGCTCCTCCCCTACTTGGCTGTTAAAATCCCCAAGTATGATTTTGATATCATATCTGGGACAGGCTTCGAGGGTTCGTTCTACTGCCTCGTAGAAGGTATCCTTCTCCGACTCTGCAGTCTCCTCTGTAGGGGCGTGAACGTTTATGGGGCTTATATTTCTAAACTTGCCTCGCAAGCGCAGAGTGCATAGCCGTTCGCTTATGCTTTCAAAGCCGATAACAGCAGGTTTCATTTTTTGGCTGACTAAGAAACCTACTCCGAGCACATGGTTTACTGAATGACCGCTATAATATATGGTGTAGTGGCTCTTCTCCAGGAAACCGGTCCCTGTCGCATCTCTTGCAACGCTGTTACATCAGCCCTATATTGGGACAGGGTATCGGCTAGCTGCTTATCAGCTTCATCTCTGTACAGGGAGCGCACGTTCCATGAGAAAATGCGCAAATCGTTGTTCCTTTGTCTTTGCCGGGTCCGTCGTTTTAAAATCCGTCCTATCCGAGGCTCCTGTTGTGGCTTCGTAACATGTTGTTTTCCGTGTAGGGTTGTCAGCCCTACCCAAACCCCACTCTGGAGGACCAGTTGGTACAATTTGTCCCGTTTTAAGGCGCGGGAGACTCGCCTTCATCCTTCTCCGTCAGCAGCTTTTCGTCAAGAAAGAGCTCCCAGCGGTCACCACGTGGAGGTGGAGATAGGGTTTGGTAGTAGAGCTGTTGGTGTTGGTTCAGCAGGCATTTCCCAGGTTTTATGCTCCATCGTGGGTACCAATCCACGTTTCGCCCCGGGACCTATACTACCCTTTGACCACCTGCAAGATTTGCAAGACTGCAAAGTTCTTACACTTTCCTCACCTACCCCCTGGGACGCTGCGGTGGCGTACATCCATTCAGACTGAAGCTATCCATCCCATCCCATCGGTGGAGTTCCGCTCTTGTGGGGAGTTTCTTTTCATTTTGGTCGGCGCATCAGGGGTCCGCTTCGGGGTGCGTCGTTGGTGTCTCTATTTCGCTCGTGCGGACATTTGTGGGTGCGGCCTGCCGCGGTCAAAATAGGGCCTTAGAGAATTCGGTATCGCGGCTTCGACAAAAACTCGCGTCGGAAAATCAGCTTTAGATGTGGTCCCTCAGGTGACCGCCCTCGCTGTGTGCGTTCTTCCATTTTTGTGACGTTATCCGGAGCTGTGGTTCGTCCATCTGGAAGCGAAGTTCCAGATGTCCGGTATAACGACGGACGCGATCGTAGGTCTGGATGAGGAGTCCATCCTCCTGGTGGCCGACATTGTGAAATCGGCCTCCTACACACTGTTGAAGACCGAGTTGATCAAGCGCCTGCCTGTAAGTGAGTCAACTAAGCTGGATCACTTGCTGGCAGGTTTGAATTGCTTCGCGAAGTGAGGCAATTGGGTGCGAGCAAGATCGACGACAACTTGTTAAAATCACTCTGGCTGCGATGACTCCCGGAGAGCACCCAGGCTGTCCTCGTGTGCGTCTTCGGTTCTATGGAGGCTCTGCCAGCTGTAGCCGATAAGGTGCACGACATGCACGCGCGTCCAACAATAGCGCCCGTTTAGCAGCCGTTTGACGAAGTTGGCGAACTGAAGCGCGAGATGGCCGCGCTTGTGGCCAGTATGGCTAAGGTGAGGGCGAGGCTGGATGCTCAGCGTTCGGGCGCCAGGTCGCGGGCTCGCTCGCGTTCGTCTACTCGAAAAGGGCGATCGGGTAGCAGGGTCGTCAGGACAACCTACGGACCGAAGCATTTGTTGGTACCATCGGAGATTCGACGAAAAAGCCACCAAATGTACGATCCCGCGTAAATTCGCGCCTACCTCCAAAATCTAGGTCCACGGAGGGTCCTGGCAACGGCCACCCAGAACACAGCGCCACATCGCCTACCAATTTATGACCCTCTCAGCAGGCGCAGTTATCTCTTAGATACTGATGCTGAGGTTTCGGTTCTCCCCGTACCCCGGCACCACCGGCTATTCCCACAACTTTTGAAACTTGCGGCGGCAAATTCCTCGAGCATTAACACCTACGGTTACAGGCAAGTGGACATGAGTCTTGGCTTGCGTAGGACGTTCCCGTGGCGATTCATCCTGGCGGATGTCAGCCTTACTATTTTGCGTCACTATGAGTTACTAGTGGACTTGCAGAACAGGTCTCTTATACACTCCACAACCAACCTTAATTCCTCAGGCAGAATCTTCTCTGACCCTAACAACAATCTTTCCGTACTTTTGGAGGACATTACTGATTCTCGCGTTCGGGCATTCCTCCAAAAGTTCAGCCAGATTACTACCGAATGTAGTCTCTCTAAACCAGTGAAGCACAATGTGCAGTACCATATTAACACTACTGGTTCCCCAATCTTCTCGAAGGTGCGTCCCCTACCACCCCAGAAGCTGGCTATTGCACGGAAAGAGTTCGAACAACTTAAGCAACAAGGAATCTGCAGACCTTCAGATAGCTGTGGGTGGTCCCACTCCATATGGTCTCTAAGCCAAATGGCCAAATTTGCTGCCAGCCCCGCAAAGCTGGTAAACGGGGAGAGCCCAAGGCTCCCAAGTGACCCTGTCTTCGACAAGAGGTCGGGTCTCACAGATTCGGGATTGCTGCGCCTGCTGAAAGACAATCTCCACCGCTGGACACGTGCACCCACGTCCTGGTCGGGACGGATGCTGTCCGGAAGTCGCTACAACCTCTATACGAAGGCCGATACCGTGTTCTCGAGTGGGGAGAACATTTCTTCCAGCTCGAGATCGGGGGACATAAAAAGGCTGACCCCTTATCCAGGCTCAAGCCGGTTTGCGCCCCAAATCAACGTCGCGTTTGCTTCGCCGAATGATGGGGAACACAGTACCGAGTTCAGTCGCTGAAACTCCTCATCTGGGGGCGGAGTGATGTGGCGCAGTTGTCACCACCGGTGTTCTCCGTGGCGGAGTAGGCCTTGATTTGTCGAGAAAAATAATTGAAGTTAGAAAGTTGATTTAGACATTTGAATTTCAAGGAAGCAGTTGGAAGAATTGTACATAAAAATAAAATGTTTTAATTTAATAAAAATATCTTGGTAGAGAAGCAGCATTCGAAAGTTGCATGCCTAATGACCCTATTGTCTTCTATTTTTAGTGTGACATTCGACGTATTGAAGCCACCCTCCCGAGCGTCTTTTGTGCCTAGATTTTTTCGGCCCCATCAAGCTTAAACTTAATAAAGTTCGTTAGAGTAAGATTGGGTAAAAAAGTTACTGACTCAAGTCTTTTTGCACCCAAATTCTGTTGTAGTTCTTTTTCTGCAGCCGACATTTTCATAATGTTTATACAGGGTGCGGCAGCATAACTTCCTTCTTTCAAAATTCAATAAAAACTATTGTATGCATCGGAAAATATTTATTAATTTTTTATAATGTAGGTACATGTCTAAAGTTTTTATTTACATTGTTTTGAAGATCAAATCTGTTAGGTGACGTCCCCCATTCTCCATACATTGCGTAAACCGATTTCTGGCGTTTGTCATGACTCTTTTTAGCATAGCAGGTGTTATGTTGGCAATTTCTTCTTGGATTGGTCTTCAAATCTTGCAGGGTTCTTGGACGGTTCACGTAAACACGGGATTTCAAAAATCCCCATAGAAAAAAATCACAAGGGGACAGATCGGGAGAGCGTGCCGGCCATTCCAAATCGCCTCTAATTGAGATAAGGCCCTCTGGAAAGTATTTCCTCAAAACAGCCATCGATGCTCTTGAAGTGTGTGCTGTTGCACCGTCTTGTTGGAACCAAGTGTCCCCCAAATCCAAATTTTCTAGCCGTGGGAAACAAAAATTCTGTAGCATGTTTACATACCGGTCCGAATTCACTGTCACTGTAACCTCATTTTCCTCAAAAAACCAGGGACCAATAATTCCAGCTGAGAAAATTGCACACCACACTGTGACTTTGAGTGAATGCAAAGGCTTTTGATGCAATTCTCGAGGGTTGGTGTCAGCCCAGTAGCGCATGTTTTGTTGTTTAACCTACCCACATAAATGAAAATGGGCTTCATCGCTAAAAAAAACAATAGCACCCTCGGCAACGACATCAAGAAGAAGCTCACACGCTTTCATCCGAGAATTGAAGTCACATTCTGAAAGTTCCTGCACTATCGCCATCTTATGGGGATGAAAATGAAGATCATCACGAAGAATTCTTCTCACAGAACGATCGGATAGTCCAAGGGCAGATGCGTGTTTGCGCGCAGAACGCCGTGGCGATCGCAACATTGACGCTCTCACTGCTTCAATGTTCTCAGGTGATCTAACGGGCCGAGGGACTCCAGTTCTTCCTTTTGTCGCAGTTGCAGTTTATCTGAATGTAGTGACCCATGTAACAATTGATTTGCGGTCTGGGACGGGAGCCAACGGGGCTAAATTAAAGCAATTCCGAAATGCACGCTGTGTTGCAATAACCGAACATCCGCTTGAAAAGTAAACCTCAACGGCAAAGGAACGCTCCTCACTATTTCAACGCATGATGGCGACTGAACCGTGTCGGGACAAAACTTTACCGTATCCCCTCTTGAACGAGACCACTAGCGCTCCGCTATGACATCAATTAACTGAGTGGCGCGCATTTTAAAAAAGGAAGTTATGCTGCCGCACTCTGTATAAGCGAAAGTCTATGCACTCTGTGTTTGTGAGGCAAGTTTAGAAATATAAGCCTCATAAACGTTGAACGCCCCTACAGAGGAGACTGCAGAATCCGAGAAGGATACCTTCTACGAGGCAATTGAGCGGACCTTCGAAACCTGTCCCAGTATGATATCAAAATCATACTTGGAGATTTAAACAGTCAAGTAGGGACGGAGCCCGTATTCAGGTGGCACGTTGGCTCCCATAGCTTATATATGGATAACAATGATAACGGACTGCCGACTATTAAGTTAGCAGTATCGCACGAAATGATTGTTGGAAGTACTTGGTTTGCGCGAAAAGCAGTCCACCAACATACGTGGGTCTCTCCAGACGAGACCACTTTCAACCAAATTGACCACGTGTTGATCGAACGCCGCCACCTCTCAGCCTTGTTGAATGTCAAAATATATAGGGGGACCAATATAGACTCGGACCACTATCTAGTTGGCATAGTGCTCCGAGCTCAAATTACGACACCACCTACAATCCCCTCCGACAATCAGATGAGAGTGAATATTGAAGCGATTCACAACACAGCCCTCCATAACACCTATAAGGGGGAACTGGATGCCGCAATAATCGCAGTCAATAGAGATCCTGGAGATGAAGCATCAAGAAATGATCTTCAAAACCACTTGATACGGCCACGTTATCATTGATACGACCACAAAGATACTTCGCCCCAGCCGCAAGAAAAGTCAGAACGGCTGATTTAACGATGAAGGTAAGCTAGCTACGGAATGGGAGAATGCCGCGTACCGACTAATGTTGCATTCTCGAAGAACGCGTGCACGCGCAGAGACTTATCACGACCTCCGTCGAGCGGAGAAGCGACTTCGCAGACGGAAGAAGGAAGTCTGGGGGAACAAACAAGTCTATGAACTTGAAAAGTACAGGGAGAAACCGCACCAGGTGCGCAAGTTTTCCCAGCAAGTCAGCAGGATGAAGCCTTATACACCTCGATGCTCATCCTGCCGAGACAAAGAGGGAAATCTGATTTCCGACAGAATGGACATATTGGAGCGATGGGTTGAGTATTTTGTTGAACTACTCAACAACCAAAATATCGGCGAGTTGGAGGTCCCACGAACTAAAGACGACGGACAAATGCTACCACCACCAAGCACAAAAGAAACAGTCCGTGCAATTCATCGGCTTAAAAACCATAAATCGCCAGGAGCCGATGGAATTACAGCCGAATCGGTTAAATATGGAGGCGACCAATTACACCAAGTAATTCATCAACTGATGCTCAAAGTATGGGACAGCGAATCAATGCCAGACGACTGGCGAAAAGGCATTATCTGTCTCATACATAAAAAGGGGGATATCACAGAATGCAGCAATTATAGAGGTATCACGTAGCTGAGTACCATCTATAAGATAAAAGCAGCAGGATCACTTTCATCAAAAACGGTCTACGACAAGGAGATGCCCTATCATGCGTCCTCTTTAATCTGGCCCTCGAGAAAGTTATCCGTGATGCTGAGGTAAATGCATCCTCGTTAAGTCCACCCAACTACTGGTCTATGCTGACGATTTCGACATTATGGGAAGAACCACTCGAGACGTACAAACTACCTTCATCCAGATCGAGCAGGCGGTAATTGGCGCGAGATCTTGGGCCGCACATCAATGAAGGCAAGACAAAATATATGGTGGCAACGTCAGCACCGAAGACGAATCAACCAACAACATCAAACCGCACTGGTCAGACACGAAGAAGAATAAGAATAGGAGAATACAATTTTGAGGCCGTTGATAATTTCTCCTATCTAGGATCAAAAATCACAACCAATAACAGCTATGATGATGAAATCCGCGCACGGTTGTTGTCAGCCAACAGAGCCTATTTTAGCTTAGAAAAACTGTTCCGCTCGAAATGTCTCACCATAGGGTCAAAGCTCTTACTGTACAAGACTATGATCTTGCAGGTCGTCATGTATTCTTCGGAAACTTTCTTACCAAGAAAAATTGTGAACTCTTGGCCGCGTTCGAGAGAAGAATCCTCCGAAGAATTTTTGGCTCCCTACGTGAGGATGGACGATTCCGTAGCCTACATAACGATCAAATCTATGAGCGATACCATGACCGTCAAGTTGTGGATAAAATCCGGCTCAATAGGTTACGATGGGCGGGTCACTTAATCCGTATGGATGAGGATGATCCAGCCCGGAAAGTCTATAAGGGCAATATCTATGGTGGAAAAAGAAGACGAGGCAGACCCTGCCTAAGATGAAGCGATGGAGTAGGTCAGGACGCGAGACAGCTTTTAGGGATATCGAATTGGTGGACCTCGGCGCAAAACCGGGATGTCTAGAGTTCCTTATTAAGGCAGACCTAGACCAGATACCGGTTGTTGCGCCGTTGAAGATAATGATGATGGTATCACATCGGATATGTTAGCCCTCGCTGATTCTTTCGCTGATCGCTGCGATGAACGACGCATTGTTACAGTGCCCCAAACGCACTCAGCTCTTCCTCCTTCCCTGTTATTTCGTCGATTTTTTTTCTTGGTATATGTGTATTCTCCATGGAAAATTCACCAGCGTATCGTGTGAAAGGGAGCGGACCGCAATAATACAGCCCCTACCCCAGTTCCCTGAGGCCTGACCTATGCTTAAGTGATCCCGGAATTTATGGACAAATCAGCGATCTACTAACAGCGGTTCAATGCACACTACCCGACCAGGGTCATTCGCAGTTCGCTCTTCACTTAGAGGCTTTCTCACGGCTAAGGGGTCATAACTACTTACTCAGGCGCCTAGGGGATATCACACTCTGTATCGTAAACGACTCGTTAAAGGTCGTTGACGACCCCTGAAAGAGCGTAGGATTTGGCATATTGGGGTAATTCCAACTATACTTTTTTTTATCTCTTTCTCAGGCCTCAATATTTTATTTTTATATTACTGAGGATAGCACAAAGTACATTGCCTCAAACATTTCTCTTTTAACTGGGCTTGGGACCACTATCATATTCCAATCATATTGCAGGGGTGCACAGAATCCAGGTTGGCTCAATAAAATGGTCCAAGCTCAAATTTGTTGAAGCACTTTGATGAAAAGTTTTAAAGGTCGATATCTTGACAAAGAAACAGAATTCGAAAAAAGTAAGCTGAATGCATAATCGCACTGTTGTCTGCTATTTTAAGTGTAACATTCGACTTATTTAGGCTCCTCTCCTGAACGACTTTTGGTTAAGGATTGGAGTGTCCTAAGTCCATATCTACTTGATTTCGGACCGGACCAAATGGGGAGCAACTTCCTTCCTAGTTTTTTGGTCCACCCCGCCCCCCCCCCCCTTTTTTTTACGACTTTTGTACCAAGAATTTTTCGGTCCCATCAAGCTTAAATTTAATTAAGTTTATTAGTGAATGATTGCATAAAAAAGTTACTGGCTCAAATCTTTTTGCACCCAGATTCTGTTGTAGTTCTTTTTCTGCTGCCGACATTTTCATAATGTTTATATACAAATTATGACTGAAAATTATGATTGTTGTGAAAAACCCTATTTATTAAAGTAATTTCATAACACGAGGCAGTTTCTTGCATTTCATCTAACTTTGCAAAATTTTGCAAAATTAACTTCCTCTGTCTGATTGCCTACCATTATTCAAACTTTCCGTTGACGTAAGTCTTTAATTTTCTCAGAATTTCCAAAGCTAAGTATATAATTGTGCTGTGAAGCAGTCCTTCCTGGGAAAAGCCAGTAAATACCATATACTTCTGGGCAAAATCCCCGTGTGTTGTGTCAATCTAAATACAGTAAAGTCAATAATCTCTTAATGAATTAATTAAACTATTTTGTAGCACACGTGATAGACACACAGTCATAGTCATAGTCATGCCCTTGGGCGTGAAGAACTTTAAAAAGATTTATGCATATATCTAAATTCAAAACCACAATTCATTCAGAAATCTTTTTTTTATTTAATTGGCATGTAATGTTGTACGGAGATAACTTGAGGACCAATGAACGTTGATTTTAATCCGATCATCAAAGGCCAATTAACTCGGCTAACAAATTGATGCAAGATCATCAGTTTCGATAATAAAACCCAAAACAAACAAGATCGGATAACAACAAATAGACGACGATCTTCAGATAATTGAGTGAGAAAGAACGTTAACTTTGGTATTCTACAGTGCTTGAGTGGATCCAAAGAGCAGGAGGACCACATTGAAGATTATGCCTCCTGCGTTTTCATGCGGATACTTCTGGGGAAAGGTGCAGTCCAGCACGATCACCTGATGTACATTATGCAATCTTAACAATCTGAATAAAGCAGCCTCATTAGGACGCCGAAAATCCTGAATTTTCGTTCATTTGCATGATTTGCCGTAGTTATAAATCTTGAATTCTGCAAAAAAAGAAATGATTCCGATTACAGAGTTTGTTCTGTGATTAATTTGGTTGATATTTTTCAAACAGGTTTGATTAATCAAGAAGATCTTATTTAATGGGACGCATGGAGCGCAGGTGCCTTTCCTTTCAAGTTTCGGTGATATGTTGTCTTGCCGTCTTTCAAACTCCAGAGCGTGGCACTAGATCTAGGAGAAATTTTCTCTTGTTATTTCGTCAAAACTACGCTTTAGACCGATCTTCAAAAAATAACAAACTACACAAACAGGTCATAGAAATGTTGTTGACACATCTGCTATTGCGCAAATCAGATATAGTAAACAATATTAAATCTAAATATTAATGCGCTGTTTTCGAGCTTCTGGCTCCAGATATTTTTTTCGGCCCCGTGCATCCAAATATGTCCCCCATGGCTGCCTGCACTTTGCTCCCTTAGGGGTCGGAATCACTTAGTCCCCTTCGTTGGCAACTCTGACTCTGCTGAGTCCAAACTGTACAAGTTGTTCCTCCGCAAAAACCAGCTATCAACCCGATTATTAATTGCTACCTTTTTCCTGAAGCAAAAAAGTGCAGATCATCCAAACTGTTTGATTGCTTGCCCGTGATCTTTGGAAAGTTTGGATTAGGATAAATCTTTAAATGATGTTTTGGGCGAGCCAAGCTGGCTGGCTCATCATTTCTTGGTACTGAATTAATTCCGGGCAAAAACAGCTATCTAGCGGTTGAAGATAAATTTAGATGAAAATGTAACTAAGAAAATAGTGGCATTTGGATTTTTTGTGGAACGTGTTGGACGCGGTGATGAAGGAATGTTTGGTGAATGTTTGAGCCGCTGGAGCCGATGGAGAGGACAATCAGTCTGCAATAAATTTCGTCGAAGTAGACACCATGACGCCTCGTGTACGTTTTCTTTCTGCACAAAAAAAAATTGGTGATGATCATTGTTTCTGCCGAGTAATAGCATGACAATGGCCTTCTTCCACTTACGGTTTCTCGCTTTATGAGTGTGCCTTTAAAATGGTACACTTTAATGGATATTCAGATCTGGAAATGACCAGGCGGTGATGTTAGATTTTTAATGTGTTTTTTGTGTTTGCCAAAAACTTAATTTATGTCGCCGCGAAATTGTGTAATGCTTCGTTAATTTCTCTTTTATTTCCTTTATAAAATGATCTGGTCTGAAGTTAGTCTTCAACTTGCTGAGAATAAAATAGTCATAGACTTGAGGCTGGTTTTTAAAATACTATTGCTTTTATAATGACCAGGAGGAGGCGGTAGATATTATGCGAAAAGACCTTGATGCAGTCCAAACAATAAACGAATTAATTAAATTGAAATGGTCGCGGCTATATTTAGCGTAGCAGAATATGATTATGATAATTTTCACAATGTGAATTGATTTTTTTATATAAAAAAAAACAATCCGATAAGGAAGAAGTTGATAGGTAAGTCGCTGGAAGATCTTTTGTATTTTAATTTTTTTGCATGAAATGAAATTAGTAGCAAATCATTTTTAGGATTTTTGGGCATTCATACAAAATATTAGGCAAATTAAATTATAATCGAGTAGCAATTTTCATATTTAAACTTTTTAATTAGCCATGACTTGATAATCTAACCAGTAGCTTATCATAAACGCCGGGTTTCTCGCTTGAATCTTTCGTCTTTCACATGTAGGAAACGATTACAGTCCCGTACATGTGAGGTAGAATTTATGTGTGACTTTTAGGATAGGAAACATATTTTATTGGTGGAAACAAATATAAGGAAGTAGTTTTGGACATGCTTGTGCAATTAATAACCGTCGTCGATTGAATAGAGTAGAATAATGGAGTGAGTCTGGAATATTTCCAGAATTGAGTTTGACTATTTATTATTTCCTCCTTTTCATTATTGACCGGATAAGATTATCTAGATGAGATAATTTCGTGGTGCGATTTTTCGGGTGTGTTTCTTATTTATATGCATTTATACAACAAATAATTGTTGCTGCAAATAAAGGTAGAAAAGTATGGTATATGGCAGATGGTGGAAATGGTTTAATGTCCAGTGATCATACAGTGAGCTAGTGCTTCTGAATAAAACTTTATAATTTCTGTTTAATATAATTCTTCTTCTTTTTCTTCAGCCTTTGTCCCGTTCACAAGCGGGGTCGGCTCGTCGTGATGGGTTTCGTCATTTGGCTCTATCGAATGCCTGATCTGGGTGCAATCTCGAGGCTTTCAAATCCCCATCTAGCGTATCAAGCCACCGTTGTTTAGGTCTGCATTTTGGTCATTTACCATCGACTTCGATGTTCAGACCAATCTTGGCAAGTGAATTCTCGTTTGCACGAATTGCGTGACCATACCATCGAAGACGCTTCTCTCGCAACTTTTCCACGATCGGTGCAACTCCATAACGATCGCGGATATCCTCATTTCGGATGTGATCTAAACGTGTGACGCCACTAGTCCAACGTAGCATCTTCGTCTCCATCACCGCAAGACGCCGTTCATTGTCTTTTATAGTCCGCCAACACTCAGAACCATAGAGAGCGACTGGACGGACGACATTGCGGTAAATTTTAGATTTGAGATGTTCGTTGATACGTCGATCACAAAGAACACCAGTTGTGGAACGCCACTTCATCCAGGTTGCGTCAATGTGTGAAGCAATTTCATAACGCAGTTCTCCATTGGCTGACAGCGTTGACCCGAGGTATTTAAATCGCTCAGTTCTGGGCAGATCACTGCCACTGACAGTGATTGTGCCTGTTTCATGGGGATCGGTCGTCAAAAATTCAGTTTTGTTTAAATTCAATCTGAGACCGTGTTGCATGAGGCGATCATTCCATTTTTGAACAAGTTGCTCGAGATCATTTTTACTATCAGATGCTAGGAAAACATCATCCGCATAAAGCAGTGTGTAGGACGCTGGACGTTGGATATCCCGTCAGTAGTTCCGCAGTTCTTGACAAATCTGGTTTGATTCACGGTTATCTCAACGATTTCGCGAATACGGTTGTCAAGAATGCGTTTAAAAATCTTCATGGTATAGGAAAGTAACCGGATCGGACGGTAATTTGAACATTCTGCTGGACTACCTTTCTTTTCCCATATGGGAACAGTGGTACTTTCTTGCCAGTCAGATGGTGTTCTTGCTTCCTGGATAACCCGGTTAAAGAATTCACTGAGCCACAGTGTTGGGTCCCAGCTCTTCGCTTTCCAGAGCTCAGATGCGATGTCGTCAGATCCTGTTGCTTTCCCCGATTTCATTTGTTGTATTGCCTCCTCGACTTCAATTGCGCTGACTGGTGGAACTGCTCCAAATGTCGGCAATGATTGTGGAAGTGGAGGATGAGTAAATTCTTCAGTTGAAATCTGCTCGAAGTATTCTCGCCATCTATCCGTTGCGGCCCGACGGATGGTAAGCAAAGTACCGTTCTTGTCATTAACGCAACAGAAGTGTTCAATATCCTGTGTGCGTTCATTACGGCTTTTAGCAAGTCGATACAGATCTCTCTCGCCATCCCGAGTGTCCAGTTATCGTAAAGATTTTTGAAATGGTTCGCTCGGGTGACAGCGACCGCTTTCTTTGCTTCCCGGTTGGCATTCTTATAAATTTGCCAATTAGCAGGCGTTTTATCGTCGAGGAATTTGTGGTAGAGGCGTTTCTTTTCACGGACCTTCATTTCAACATCATCATTCCAAAGCCAAGTATCTCGGTTGATGTACCGCTTACCCGGCTTGGTGACTCCGAGGGTGGCAGAGGCCGCTTTGTGGATCGTGTCTTCCATTTGGTTCCATGATTGTTCCACATTCGTAATGGTCGGCAATCGTATGAGTAAGACCGTTTCTTCTTTCTTCTCACCAAATCGCCACCATTTAATGCGCGGCGAGCCAGTGCGTTCCTCACGCTGTTTTATCGGTGGCTTAATTCGCTGGACGGCAATCAACGGTCGATGTTGAGATGCGATGGTCTCATAGGGAACGACTTTGCAATCGGTGACAGTGGTAAAATGTTGGCATCTTACGAGGATATAGTCGATTTGCGTTTTACTGTTCCCACTATAAAATGTAGGAAGATGGGACAATTGATGAACCATGTATTCATAAGTACAAGGTCATGGGTGTCCGCAAAATCGATTATACGCTCGCCACCCTCATTGCGCGCTCCGAACCCCTTTCCCCCATGGCACCTGTTACCGTCTGCCTTTTCACCCACATGACCATTAAGGTCGCCGGCAATGATTATGTAATCGTCAGCAGGCACGTGACAAGTCTTTTCATCGAGAAGTTGCCATCTTGGCATCTTGGCATCTTTCTCGGTGTCAGGTCGACCTATCTGTAGTGCGTATGCGGTGAAGAAGTAAATAGTGCGATCAGCTGATATAATGGTGATCTTCATCAGCCGATCATCAAATCGTTCGACTTCTTTAATGGCATCACGGAAACCCTCTGAGATAGCAATGCCAACACCATATTGAATGTGTGTGTTACCAAAATAGAGAAGTTTGTAGCCATTTTTACCGCGTTCGCGTTCAATGTCGCAGCTTTTGGCACCAGACCATCGGGTTTCTTGCAGAGCCCAGATATCAATGCGCCTTTTCCGAAGGGCTCTTGCGAGTTCCTCGGTCTTTCCAGTTAGGGTACCAACATTTAGCGTGCAGGCACGTATTTGTTTTGTTCGTTGTGTTCGGACTAACTTGCTTACGTCCTGACGCCGTCCATGCGTCAAGAACCCTTGCCCATTTCTCGACAGGACCGGGGCCCGTCCTGCCGCGTCGACTAAGGTGGACGCCCTAGCATTTCTCCGAGGCTTGTGACTCAATCCGATCATCATGTCTGTAACGACATTGTATGGATTTTCTTGGTCGACCTGTCGTGGGGCCTGTCACCAAGAGAGATCAGGTAGGATTTAGCATAGTAGAATAACTCCAACTATACTCTATTTATCTCTTTCCCTGATCTCAGCATTTTATTTTTCTTTTACTGAAGATAGTACAGAGTACGTTGCTTCAAACCCTCCTCCTTTACCTGGGCTTGGGACCAGCATACAATGTTAACAGCATGGCGGAGTTCTTTTTAATAAAATTCAATTCACTTAAATAATAGGTCAATTGATTTCAAACGTCACTTCACCATAATTTTTATAATTGCCAGTCATCTATCAGACTTTTGGCTAGTGTACGAGAATTATGTTAGTGTTCATTGTATCTTCTTCATTTAACTTCGAGATTTCGAGATTGCGATTTATGTTTTGTTTTTTTGTCCCTGTTGAAACCCATACTTGAGAATGTACCCATGAAGTACTCCCAATGAGAAAAAAATAGAGATTTGATACAACCACTGAAAGAGATATGGTTTTCTATCTCAAACAACATGATCGGAGTTTGATCAGGAGCATAAGTGGTCAATCGAGTTGAAAGCTTTGAAGAAACCATAATAGATTACATGGACATCTCTCTCTCTGTCTGTCACACCCGATTTAAACGAACTGACTGATTCCATTAACACGAAATTTGGTGATAAGAACTGGTCTGTGAGTCCCTGTACATATAGCACGATTTTCTCTTGAGTTTAAGGGGCAAGCGAGTAAGTGTAGTGCGAAAGTAAGCACAAAAAATGTAAGCCCCACAAAGTGAAGCAAATTTCATATTTCTTCTTTTTCTTTAGCCTTGGTCCCGTTCACAAACGGGATCGGCTCGTCGTGATGAATTGCACCACTTTGTTTTATCAAAGGCCTAATCTGGATGCATTCAAGAGGCTTTCAAATCACCATCCGACGTATCAAGCCACCATTGTTTCAATCGGCCTTTTGATCGCTTACCATCGGCTTCGATTTTCACACCAATCTTGGCGAGTGAATGCTCCTTAGCATGAATTATCCACGATCGATGCAACCCCATATCGATCACGGATATCCTTATTTCGGATGTGATCAAGGCCTGTCACGGCACTAGTCCAACGTAACATTTTTGTCTCCATTGCCGCAAGACGCGGTTCGTTGTCCTTTATAATCGTCAACACTCAGAACCATGGAGCAAGTGATTTATAATAGATT
Source organism: Hermetia illucens (assembly GCF_905115235.1). Classification (NCBI taxonomy): domain Eukaryota; kingdom Metazoa; phylum Arthropoda; class Insecta; order Diptera; family Stratiomyidae; genus Hermetia; species Hermetia illucens. The sequence continues at coordinate 159,733,735 of NC_051851.1, read as the reverse complement.
ACTCTCGGTCATCGAAAGCACTGGTCGGAATCGGGAGTGGTTTTAGTGGGTAAAAATTCCACACTCTAACGTGTCTAGGACAGAGTCTTTTGAAGATTTCCGCCTCCTTAAAAAAAGTGGGGACAACATTGCTGTAAATTTTAGATTTAAGATGTTCGTTGATACGTCGATCACAAAGAATGCCAGTCGGTTCACAACTTTATCCAGGTTACGCTAGTGCGTAAAGCAATTTCATAACGCAGTTCTCCATTGGTTGATAGCATTGATCCGGGATATTTCAATTGCTCAATTCTGGGGAGGTCACTGCCGCTAATAGTGATAGTGTCTGTTTCATGACGATTGGTCATCAAAAATTCACACTGCCCGTGTGACAATGTCCATAACAAGAACGAAGGGCAGTGAGAGGGCGTTTCCTTGATGAACCTCGAAGTGATCTGAATACACACTTTGAACTCTACTTTTTGAATCGGTGATGTTTCACAGGATATTTCTTCTTGAGTAACCGCGCAGCGTGTATTGCGTCAGTAGCTCCGCAATTCTTGACAATAGGACAGTATGGGACAGTAACCGGACGGCCGGTAATTTGAACATTCTGCTGGACTACCTTTATTTTTCCATATTAAAACTGTGTTACTTTCTTGCCAGTCAGATGGTGTTCTACCTTTCTCAATAACCCGATTGGAAAATTTACTGAGCCACAATGTTGTGTCCTCTCTCTTCGCTTTCCAAAGCTCAGAAGTGATGTCCTCAGGTCACCTTGCTTTCCCCAATTTCAGTCGTTTTATTGCTTCCTCTTCTTCAGTCGCGCTGACAATTACGTCTCAAGGGATTTAACGTTAACGTGTCCAGTGAACTCCCGCGGTTTGATTTTGTGACCACAATCAGAGCCCCACTGAGACAAGCACAACGGTATCAATTATATCGAGTGCGCGGCTCAATTTATTCATACTGATGGATGCAAGACTTACCTAAATCTCTAGCAAACTTTGAAGTACGGCACCTGTGTTGAACCGTAACACTACGTTTAAGGCACGAAGGCCTCTTGTTCGTGAACGTAACCTTCAACCCACATGAAGCTCTCACAAGGGGCACAAACACAAACAACCGAGCTGAATTCACATGCTCCAGGATTTCTCCTGAAACATGAGAATTCCGGAGCTATCCCCGGGTTCCCATAGTATCAGTATACCTCCCGTGCAAGCTGGGGTCTGATCGCCCTAATTAGGCCTTTGGAGCATTCGCCTACTGCATTATGGTTAGCAAGCCAAAGTCAATACAACATTTCCCGGTGACACCACGAGGTAGTTTTCCACAGCCACTTGGTTTTGGTTTGGCCGACTGGGTTGATGCGCCGACTTCTTCGCCGCCACCTTGAGCACGAGTCCAACTGGCAGGTGAAATTGCTACAAATATCGGCAATACTTGTGAAGGTATATATAATATTCTCGCCATCTATCCGTCGCTTCTCGTCGATCAGTAAGCAAAGTATCGTTTTTGTCATTAACGAAGCAGAAGTGTCGGCTTTTGACAAGTCGTTACATTTCTCGCCATACCGAGTGTCCAGTTTCTTGTATAAATCTTTATAATGGATCGCTCGGGTATCAGCGATCGCTTTCTTTGCTTCCCGGTTGGCATTCCTATAAATTTGCCAACTGGTCAGCGTTTTATTGTTGAGTAACTTATGGTAGAGGCGTTTCTTCATTTGAACATTGTCATCCTAAAGCCAAGTAGCTCGATTGATGAACCGCTTATCTGGCTTGGTGACCCCAAGGATTGCATAGACCGCTTTGTGCATCGTGTCTTTAATTCGGATCCACGATTCTTCCACATTCATAATGGTTGGTAATCGCGTAAGTGAGACCATTTCTTCTTTCTTCTCATGAAATCGCCACCATTTAATGCGCGGCGAGAAAGTGCGTTGCTCACGCAGTTTTATCGGTGGCTTGATTCGAAGGACGGCAATCAATGGCCGATGTTGAAGTGTGATGGTCTCATAGGGAATGGTTTTGCAATCAGTGACGGTGGTAAAATGTCGACGTCTTATGAAAATATAGTCGATTTACGTTTTACTGTTTGGGGGTGTCCTCGAAATCGACTATACTCTAGCCACCTTCATTGCGCGCTCCAAATCCTTTTCCCCCATGGCATCTGTTGCCCGTTACAAGTGTTTTCATCTAGAAGTTGCCAGAAGGCGTCCTTCTCGGCATCAGGTCGGCTTGATAGAGCGCAGGTATCAAGCCACCTTTTCCAAAGAGCTGCGGATTCATCGGCCTTTCTGTGTTAGTACAGACTGCGATTGTCGCTATGCTGTTTAGCACACGGTGGAGCAAGGTTGCCACTGCAAAACGAAATGCGTCCAATTGGCGGACGCCCTGAATATCCTGCAGCTTCGGGTGAGCTCGGCTCCGATTCGGGGGAAGTGGCTTATTTACGTTGCCATTTGGTGCTAACGGACGCCTACTGTGAAGTTGACGCAAGTTACGGCCTATCAAGTTGTTTGCGTTTTCAAATTCCATAAAGCAAGATGCAGCGTCTGGTACGATGCATTTACGTCTGCAGTGCAGATCTTCCTCGGATTACACTTAAGGCTCTTTTTGCTTTGCTCGCTTTGATTGTCTTTGTATTTTCACGGAATTCTGGAGCTCAGCTTACATTGCTACTAACTGTTTGTTTGCGTCTCAATCTTCACTTTGCAAGGTAGCTATGTCGTCTACGGTTTGTTTTAGCACTGTTCGCAGGGAATTAAGATTTTTGTGTCGCGAACAGGAAAATTTTCACACTACACCGTTACTGAATAACCCGTGATCTTTGCAATAATATTTTTTTTTTATTTGTTCCGGGGTCGCCAATTATGGAACAAATAAGATTATCCCTTATAATATTAATAAATTTTATTCTTTTTTATTTTTTTATTCTTTATTCTTAATATTATAATAATAATAATCGTTGGCGCAACAATCCATATTGGATCAGGACCTTGAAGTGTGTTAGAACACTTCATTCAAGACCGTAACGGTACACTACGGTATACTGTAGGAGGCAATGTGGTCAGCATTGCGCTCGCTCGAATTTATTACCCTGATTTGGCTCAGGTACTCATTCGCAGCTGAGTCGACTGGTATCCGACGTCAAATCACGATGCACGATGATTCTTTATTCTTACTTTTCATTTATTATTCAATTAATTGAGAGGAGTCCTTCTCTTCCCTTACTCCTTCTGCCTCCAAATGACACCGAAAAACAATTTTCGCTGTCAAAAATTGCATGCATTCGACACACAAATTGCTTCCTCCGCCACAACTTGTCTGATATGCTATTCAGTCTGTTCCTCATTCTTTAACCCAATTAATGATGTATGCATAGCAAAAGTCCAGTCAGTAAGGCCGAATGGAGTTAAGACTACAATCTTCAAGATGTCTTCGAATTTTTGGTGAAAAACCAGGGTAAATGGCGAATATCTGCTTACAGTTACCTGCCTAAATTTGTCAAAGAACATTTAGTCCCTAATAGTCTGCACATTGCATTGCATTAACGCAACCTGGATAAAGTGGCGTTCCACAACTGGTGTTCTTTGTGATCGACATATCAAGAAAGTGTCTCAAATCGAAAATTTACCGCAATCTCGTCCGTTCTGTCACTCTCTATGGTTCTGAGTGTTGGCCGACTATAGAAGAAAATGAACGGCGTCTTGTGGTAACGGAGACGAAAATGTTGCGTTGAAGTAGTGGTATCCGACGTTTTGATCACATCCGAAAAGGGGATATCCGCGATCGTTATGGGATTGGCCCAACCGTGGAAAAATTGTGAGAGAGGCGTCTTCGACGGTATGGTCAAACAATTCACGCTAATGAGAATTCACTTGCCAAGATTGGTCTGAACATCGAAGTCGATGGTAAACGACCAAAATGCAGGCCGAAACAATGGTGATCAGATCAGGCATTTGATAGAGCTAAATGGCGAAACCGATCACGACGAGTCGACCCCGCTTGTGAACGGGATAAAGGTTAAAGAAAAAGAAGAAGTCTTCACATAATTGCCGGTGGTAGTCGTCCTTGGGAGCCTTGTTTGTGACTAATCCATGTACATTTTAATGATCTACAAATTCATTGTAGATATATATATACTGACTTCGCAAAATCTGTTAGCATCAACTAATTGTCAGCTAAATCTCCGGATAGCTGAGTGGTTAGAGCACAAGGCTGTCGTACGGAAGGTCGCGGTTCAAATCTCACTGGTGGCAGTGGAATTTGTATCGTGATTTGACGTCGGATACCAGTCGACTCAGCTGTGAATGAGTACCTGAGTCAAATCAGGGCAATAATCTCGGGCGTGCGCAATGCTGACCACATTGCCTCCTAGTGTACCGTTACGGTCTTGAATGAAGTGCTCTAACACACTTCAAGGCCCTGATCCAACATGAATTGTTGCGCCAACGATTATTATTATTATCAGCTAATTTCCTCATTTATGGAGCTGGTGCATCTTCTGTAATGGTACTGTGGCACACGTTACACACTTTCAGCCGCGACAATTGGGATTCTTCAGATAATTACGTTGATTTTTTGAGGAGATGGTAATGCACGATATGATTTCAGATCCGCGAGGTTCTCTGCTAAGGTGCCTGCAAAGTATCTGCGATTGTACCTCCGTTATTCAATTTCGCAGCTTTCTGCCGAGGATGCCAAAATAGTTTAGCAGATCGGCTCCAAAAAAGGCTAGGTGGCTTCCAAGATTTCTCTGAAAGTGTCAAGGAATTTGAATTGGACAAGCTTCGTATTGTTCTGTACAAAATTGGGAATAACAAGTTGGTTCCATGGTTAACAAAGAATCTCAAAGTTGCCAAGTATGTCCTTCTCCTTAGACTCAAAAGAGCAAATGACTATAATTTCCCGAATGAGCAGTCTTCCCAATTGCAAGACCTGGGCTAATTTCTGGTTTTTTGCGGTGATGTATAGTGATTTTATGGGAAGCTTCTTCATACGAAAACGAACCTGAGGGCTAACTCCTGCTTAGTTACGCAGCTCCCAAACAAGTTGAGGCAGTTTTGCCCGTTGAGGCCCTTGCGCTGGTGACCGCGCCGTACTCTGATCTTCCCAGGGTGTCCGAAGCCGTCATGGTTATGTGAGCACTCGCTCGACTGCTACCATCTCCGCGGCGCTCCTACTGAAGCATTCAAACGTTGCACTAGAAGTTATTACTTATATCGAATAATATATGAAAAAAAGAACAATTATTTCAGAATAAGTATTATAATTATATTTGCATCAATATTAACATTCATAGTTTTCTTTTAGATCATTACAATTTCATATTTCTCGTATCATATAAAATTCTATTGATATTTCCAAGCATATTTTTCATTATATTTTCTAATAAATATTTTTTTTTTCCAAAGAAATGCCATGCACATTATCGAAAAAAAGACATTAGTCTCGGATTGAATCCTCATTTTCTACTGTATTATGTTTTTGCCAACGAAAATAAAGACAAAGAGAACCAAATGCAACTTTCCTAACGTTTCACCACTTTACCATCACACAAATCACAACATGATAGAATATTTATAATTTTCATTTAATCATTTAATTTCCAGCACACATTTTTCGAATTTTTATTATTTTCTTTCTTTTTCTACTCCTCTGTTATGGCTTTTCTAATTTTTTTTTATTTATATTTATAAATCACTAAAAATTCCCTAAATATTACTATGTCCATAAAGTATGTATATAGAAATATAATTGTATTTTTCTGCTTCTCTCCTCATGTCATATTCATGTGGTACAGTGTAGTAATAATATTTGATTCAATAACACATGACAGTCTCATTAAATTAGCCGAGCATGAATGAAGGTGGATGTGGATGACGAAACAGGAACACAAGAAAGACATTCTAAGGAACAAATCTTCAATTGATATAGTCTCGATCGCACGAGGACGCTCGAATTGGTGTACATTTCCCATTGAAAATATCAATAAACGCATGATTAAATAACGAACTGGTATGATAATAACTTTTCAGTCGATTCCTAAATGTAAATATGTAGTAGGTATGCATACAAAGGTTGAGTATGTGAAGACGACTGCGTTTTGGAGAAAACAAACCACTTTAAAACAGAGAAAACGAAACGATAACATAAACACGTGGTAGAATATGTAACGATAAAAGCAATAACACATTGTGATTATGCAACGGGGTTTTTTCCTTGAACCATACGATATTTCTTTTCTAGCTTCCTACTTTCGGTATAGTTTCCCTTTTCAAATTTCTTATGTCTTTTTCTCAATCGAACGAACCCCTACGATTACTGTTCTTATAATAATTAACAAATGGAAATTCTAGAAGTGCATCATTCGGACATGATTGATTTGTTGCTGTTGATGACGATGATAGTGAACGATTAAAGTTATGCTGTTGCCGGTGCTGCTGTTCGTCTGGTATATCAACATCGGGGATTGAATATTAGGCCCAAATCGATGACAGATCCCATATCTTAATAATGCGATCCTGGCCAACTGTCAAGAGTCGCTTTCGTCTCTCATCGAAATCCATCGAAACTATTGAATGTTTGGCATCGTGAAGTGATGCTAGGGATGGTCGGCTGATGAGAGAATTAAAAAAATTAAACCGCGAACATGATTAACGAAAGCAAAGGGGCTTACTCTACTGCCTGTAACTGTTTGTAACATGGGTCGCAGACGCGCACGTCGAACTCAAAGCCCATGATTGGGATGTTAATTCGATTCGTAGAACAGTTATCACAAATAGCTTTGCCACAATGACGACAATGATGCTGTCGGAGACCTGTGCGAGTAAAATTATAGACTTTAACTTGTTGAACACACAAAGAATCTGTTTAAATAACTTTTCCTGGACGAATTAACTAAATGAGGATAAGATTACATTTGCTTACAAACTAAACAAGTGATAGATTAAAGCGAACACGATATCATTGCTAACACAACTCCATCTGCCAGAGCTCATCAGCATCTTTTTGACAATATAATCTAGAGGAAGCTCCTCTATATCTGCATAACGCTATTGACGAAGCCCATGCCACCTTCTACAAGAAAAAGAGGTGTTGTGGACATCATCCACCACCCTATTGCAATCAGAAGATTGCGCTATTCTAGCCTTACGCAGGTAAGACTGAAAATCTTCATGCCCAACTTAAAACCTAAACAAGGAAATAACCAATTTCAGCATGTGTCCGGTTCAGCCAAAAATCTAAGTTTCCGATGAGTCGCTCAGTCCATCTGTGTCTTGACTCGTTTTCCCAAAAGAATTACCACTCATTCAATATATGTTACTTTTCTACACGAACAAACCCCTCTCTGCTGCCCTCTGCATTGCGCCTATAAATCATCTTGCATTCCTTAGCAAGGAGGCCGACAATACGGTAGCCAGACGACGCCCACAAAGCTTCCCGTCTCTGTTCTTGCACAATGTACTTACAACGTTCTTTCTTCCCAAGAACATCAGGGCATACCTACCCGCCATAAAGAGAAAACGAACCACATTGCACTCATGAGAAGGCAGAAGCTGCTAGAGGTAGTCTCCTCCATATTTGCCATTAGACGACTTAAGGCCGAAACTCCTACTGCAGTCTTGTCTGACGCTGTTTTAATTTGCTCTGAAGAGCTCATCTTCAAGTAGAGCGTGAATCCAAGGTACCTAACCGTTGACTTTGATTCTATAATCGTTCTCTCCGATCAACATGAAGCACCATCCGTTTACCCATCGCAATGTCCGTTCCAGCTCTTTCATGGTAAAAAGTGGGCAATTCTCGTCGCCTTCCATAATATTGACATCAACCCTAACAGGGTGCACAAAAAATAAGTCCCGTACAATAAAGTTCATTCATTCGGTATTAATTGAACCGAGTTTCCACAGAAACACTATTTTTCAAGTGGCCACGTTATAATCAAGTGTCCGTGGATTGCCATCCACCTCGTCGATTAGCTCTTGCCAACAACAATCCTTGCTTTCATTTATTGGGTTGCGGAGTGTCCTTTTAGCTTATCTGTACTCTGTCATTCTGGTGTATGCAACATTTCCTGGTCGTTTGAAGTCTGTGCCAACCGACTAAGCTTATGATACTCCTTCCACCTGTCAGCAATTTCCACCGACACCAATACAGAAAACCCCGCAGGCTGCCTTCATCAGGTTTATATCTATATTTAAGCCAGTGGTCTCTAATGCGACGCTGCTTGTTTCAAAGAGTTCGACAAATATCACAATGTTCACCTCAACGGCGTGGTGTACGTCGAAAGGTAACAACGCGGAGGTTACATCGGAAATGCTTTCTTCGCAGCCGTGACCTCAAAACGATTGCACGCATCGGATATTTAAAGCTACTTCAATCAAGCCGCCATTTTCAGAAGTCTGGATGAGACATGCCCATTCTAGTGTCCTAGCATTAAAGTATCCATCAAACAGGACCCGCCAGACACGAAAAATAAAGAATTATAAGTTGGATTCAAACTGGAGGATCAAAAGCCATCCCAACTCCTACGTGCGATGTGCATAAAGACTGCCGACCCAGTGACTGATAAATTTTTGAAAACGTTGTAGCTCCAGCGAGTGCCTAGCAACGTGCAGGCCATCCTAAGTGTTTGTTAAACGTCGGACCCGTTAAAACTTTCGGAAATGACAGATCGGATCATGCAAATGCGCGAACCTTATAGCATATCGGCCGTTATTAGAGAGGAATTGATGTCCATTCGGAAATCCCTCGATAGAGTCCAGTACACTAGATCACCTAGCTCTTCTAGATGCCATAAACTAATCCCATCGCGAAAAGGTAAAATGGTGTCACTATCACAATACGAGTACATTTTGAGTTGCTGCGCATCGGTGGCATGATCCATGCTCATGGCAGGAAGACGTCTGTCTTCTTAGAAAGAAGAGCTAAAAAAACTAGAAACAATGCTGTCAACTGTGGCGGAAGGCAGACAACCATTAACAAGCCGCCTTCATATCTTCCCAACTGCCGATTTCTTGAACGTTACTCGCGCGGACCTACCTGTTGTTCCTTGGAAACACAAACACCGTAAGTGTCAACAAAGATAATTTCAGCTGTATGCTATCACTATCAATAAAACATAGGTACGTCCAGGAAACTCTAAGACTGGATTTAGGACTTCGCCGTGCATTCACCTTGTCATTCTGTGTCACTGAATCTTCGGGGCCAATCTGCTTGAGTACTAGGGTTTACTAGTAGATATGAGAAACCACTGCTTATTGGATCTCCAGACTAAAAGTATTTCAAAAGGATTTTTAAATGCTCTCAGCTACGCAAGAGTAACGTTCAGTCGGAGGCGTCTGCTGCTATCACAACCTGTTTCGAAAATTTCCAAATACTCTGGATCCAAACACTTATGGTGTCAAAAACGACATTTACCAGGCCTCGATGCCTTGCATCCCTGAATTTAGATATTGCCAAGGCAGAATTCAAAATCATGATAAACAAAGAGCTCTGTCGTCCGTCAAATAGTTCTTGGGCGTACCTTCTGAATTTGGTTCTGAAAAAGATGGAACCTGGAGACCATGTGATGATTATACGCAACTGAATGCAGTCACGAAGCCCGACCCGTACCCAAAGCCACACATCCAAGCCACATTGCCACCGGGCTAAATGAACGAAATACCGGAGGGTTAGACTTCAGTGTATCCTAAATTGTCGACATTTTTTGCAGCACCGAAAAACACTGAACAGCACATGCTACATCTCCGATTATTGTTCAAACATCTTAACAAGTTCGGCGTAGTAATCAATATAGCGAAATGCATCTTTGGTAGCAACGAAATCAGATATCGTCGCAACAACATTAATCTATTTAGTATTGCTCCAATGGCTTCACGAGTAGAGGCCATTAGGAACTATAAACATTTCGCGACTATTAGGGACCTTAAATTGTTACCGCCAATTCATTTCGAAGACAGCAGGCATCATTTGGTTTGCCGGCCCATGAGCAAGGATATTTTATGATCAACCGATGTAGAGATTCAGTAGCTGAAGCAACGAACGTCATCGCCAATGGTTTGTCAAGCGTAGAATCATTTCATGTCATCGAACAACGACGCTAAGCTTCTAGCGGCCAAACAAACCAAAAATTCCGAGCTACAAAACCGTCTTTTGTCAAACTCACTGCGACACATCTACCGCAGTAGTCAGACCATTTCTTCCGAGACCCTACACAAGAGTGTTTTAGACATGCACCGTCGCTGCGTCCACCCTAATAATCAAGCCACCTACAAAGCTTGCGTGTCTCGCTATGGAACGCCGTTGGCCATTATGATTGATCAAGGCACACAGTTCGAGTCAGCTTTGTTCAAGATGTTGAGAAAACAACGCTCATTGCACCGACATTTTTCCAATTGTCCTGCTAGGACTACGATGCAGTTTCTAAGGGATCTCGATACCTCATCAACTGAGTTAGTTTTTGGAACAACGTTGCAATTGGCAGAAGAATGGTTCGCCAACGTTAATACGGATGAATGCGTTCCCCACATTTTCTAGCAAAGGATTAGACGAAATATGAGGGAACTTCGCCCAATACCAATAGCTATACCATTCAAATAGGGCAACATTTATTCATGATGATCATCATTGATGTTATCACATGTTCGTTAAAGTTGCCTCTGTTAAGAAACCGCTAACGCAACCGCAAGCGTTTCCACATCGCATCAATCGTTTGTCGTCATCGGACTACACCATTTCTAGATAGTATATAGACTCTAGGCTAAAGACCAGAGCATCCCTCCTTAACCGCTTCACACAACGAACCTTGTCAGTTGCCCTCGGGCTCACTTCAACGAGGACTCCGCCTCACCTGTTGGCACTTTCGGTCACGCTGCTCCCAGGGCAGAGGTGAGGCAGCGTCTGATGAGTTGCCTTTGCCCTGGACGAAACCGTCAGTCAAATTTTTGATTTTTTCAATTCTTGATATCCTTGTTGTCGCGGTTATCTCACTTATTTCGTATCTACAGATCGCTGCCACGGTTTTATGAATTCAATTTCAATCATTTCGACAGTTGTGACCTTAACAAGGCGTGCTGAACTGCATCTTCTTCAATAAGCTCTCAAATGTAAAGCAATTGACTTGAAAGTTGGTATACAAACTAGTCAGGGATAGACTTATAGAATACCAGTAAAAAGTCAGACCACCTAGCGCCATTTCTTAATCAGGCCGGTAACTTTTAACCCCGCTCTCCTAGTCATAAAGCAAAATTATAGATATTTTTGGGCCCTCAACCGCGATACAGTTGTGAGTTTTAGTCTGGCATGAGCAGTTTGTATTAATTCTAGGGAAAGAGATTCAGAGGCATTTACTAAGAATCCTGAAAACCCATTTGTACACCCAAACATAAATAAAAGATAGAAACTCCTCCATCGCTTCAATATAAACAATGCATTGATATCAGTATGAACTTACCAAATTGTTTTCGATCCATCATTGCACGTATATTCCAAAAGAATGGTCGAGCACAAATCTGACAAGTATCGGATTCTGCCCAACCGGGAACTTCTTTTCGCATCGCATTCATTTCCCAGAATACAATGACAGAATCTTCACCCGCTGAGATCAATTGTTGTGTATTATCGGCATAAGCTAAAGCAGTAACTTTGTTGCTATAAAAATGGAAGGGAAAAAACTCATTGTTATGAATGTTGAATTGTGTGAGCTACAGTTATAACCTTAACATTAGCTGTTGAAACAGCTGATACTTACTTGTGTCCCTGTAGTTCATAGACAGTTCCACGTCGACCGCCTACATCCCATACATTGATCGATTGATCAAACGACCCACTGAACAGCAGTTGAGCTGCTTCCACCCACTTCAAACACCGAATCGATCCTAAAATGAGGGTGCAATAATTAGGAATTAACTGTCAGGATGATATCATATTTGATCTCACCAGTATGTCCTTTGAATGTAGTTACGAAGGTGGCACCTTGTGCATCTAAACGTAACATAGTTATTTGACCGCTATAATCTCCAATGAAGGCATATTTGGCGAGAACATCAAATCTTGGATAATTTTATGTTAAGGATAGTTGTAAAAAGCAATTGTATATGTATAACTAGTTAATGAAAATTAAATCTACACTGTTATCTCTCTTCTTCTTCTTTCTCTTGAGCCTTGTCCCGATCACAAGCGGAGTGGGTTTGTCGTGATCGGCCTCGCCATTTGGCTCTATCGAATGCCTGATCTGGGTGCAATGTCGAGGCTTTTAAATCGCCATCCAGCGTATCAAGCCACCGTTGTTTCGGCCTGCCTTTTGGTCGTTTACCATCGACTTCGATGTTCAGACCAATCTTGGCAAGTGAATTTACGTTAGCACGAATTGCGTGACCATACCATCGAAGACGCGTCTCTCGCAATTTTTCCACAATCGGTGCAATCCCATCAAAACGTGTCACGTCACTAGTCCAACGCAACATCTTTGTCTCCATTACCGCAAGACGCCGTTCATTGTTTTTTATAGTCGGCCAACACTCAGAACCATAGAGGGCGACAGGATGGACGACATTGCGGTAAATTTTAGATTTGAGACTTTCGTTAATACGTCGATCACAAAAATCACCAGTTGTGGAACGCCACTTCATCCAGATTGGCTTAATGCGTGAAGCAATTTCATAACGCAGTTCTCCATTGGCTGATAGCGTTGACCCGAGGTATTTAAATCGTTCAGTTCTAGGCAAATCACTGCCGCTGAGAGTGATTGTGCCTGTTTCATGGGGATCGGTTATCAAAAATTCAGTTTTATTGAGATTCAATCTGAGACCGTGTTGCATGAGACGATCTTTCCATTTTTGGGCAAATTGCTCGAGGTCATTTTTGCTATTAAATGGCCAGCGTTTTATCGTCGAGGTAGAGGCGTTTCTTTTCACGGACCTTCAACATCGTCATTCCAAAGCCAAGTATCTCGGTTGATGTACCGTTTACCTGGATTAGTGACCCCGAGGGTTGCAGAGACCACTTTATGGATCGTGTCTTTAATTCGGTTCCACGATTCTTCCGCATTCGTAATGGTTGGTAATTGCGTAAGTGAGATCATTGCTTCTTTCTTCTCATGAAATCGCCACCATTTAATGCGCTGCGGGCCAGTGTGTTCCTCACGCTGTTTTATCGGTGGCTTAATTCGAGGGACGGCAATCAACGGCGGGTATCAGCAAAATCAATTATACGCTCGCCACCCTTATTGCGCGCTCCGAACCCTTTTCCCCCATGGCACCTGTTACCGTCTGCCTTTTCACCCACATGATCATTAAGGCCGCCGGCAACAATGACAAGTCTTTTCATCGAGAAGTTACTAGAAGGCATCTTTCTCGGTATCAGGTCAACCTGTCTGTGGTGCGTACGCGGTGAAGAAGTGAATAGTGTGTTCAGGAGACATAGTGGTGAGCTTCATCAGCCGATCATTAAATCGTTCGACTTCTTTAATGGCATCACGGAAACCCTCTGAGATGGCAATGCCAACACCGTGTTAACTGTGTGGGCTACCACACAGCAGCTGTGAATGAGTCAAATCAGGGTAAGAATCTCGATCACATCGCCTTCTAAGTGTACTATAGTATACCGTTACGGTCTTGGATGAAGTGCTATAACATACTTCAAGGCCCTGATCCAAAATCGACTGTCGCGCCGATTATTATTGTTATTAAATTCTCTGCTTTCCGATTTGTTTCCGTTTGTGAATACTGTGTGCGAACGTATGTCATCGACCTTGCATACAAGCCGGTCCGTTTCTTGGATCGCCAGAATGTTGACGTTGTATCCTGAAACTTCTTTGAGAAGTGCTGGCAGAGCCCCGATTTTATTTGCGAATGCGAAAGTTCCAAGTTCCAAAAGGTAAGCCATATTCCGTTGCTGAGGTAGTTGCTATCGAATCCGTCCGAACCGAGGTTGTTCTTCTGGTTGAGCAGGAAAAGGGTGTTGCCGCGAGAGGTTTCCAGCCCCTCGCCGGTAGGTCAGAATAAATCGTCTCCCACTCGCTACAACCGCACTGCGGGGAGGTGACGATTCGGTTTTGCCGGACAAGAGGCATCCCTGCATTCCATATTCAATTGCGCGGCCTCCTCAGATCTCAGGCGAAGATACTACGATAATGTTTTCTTCAACAAAGAATCTGCGTACTTTCTTTCTTTAGAGAATGTTGTCAAATTTGCAAAAGTCAGTGAATAAGCGATTTTTTTGGATAGTAAAATTCGCCTAACAGAAGACCTGAAAATTTCGAACCAACTTGATGGCACTGAACTATATCTCAGTTGGGGTAGGTGGGTAGGTAGGTATCAGTGACCGCTCCGAGGGGTCCAATTAACGCTGTGGTGCGCCGTTTTGATGCCAAAAACTCTTAAGACCGTGACTGCTGTTGTGAGAGCAGGGAGGCAGAGTCTACCCAGCACGGATCTTCAGTGCCAGCCCGTAGCGTTCACGAAGGAGAGCAGCTCTCCCACCCTACAGCTAGAAATCTCTCTGAGGTCCCCAAGGAATGGTTTACCCACTATCCTAGCTAGAGCTGGGCAATCGCAGAGAAAGTGCATGAGGGTTTCCCTTCCTTCTCCACAGCTTCGGCGTTGTGAATTGTAGGGTATGCCGAGCCTGGCGACGTGGTCTCCTTCGGACCAGTACCTCGTGCAGGCCCAGGAGCTCGCGTGATCGGGTTATGTTATAAGCGGGCCAAATTCTCCTTGACTTGGCACAGCTCGTAAGCCTTCGCAATCTAACGCCCGCGGCTGCTAGGTAGTGCGAATAGACTCCACCCCTGACAGTCGCCAGCGAAACACCGACTGTATTCACCGAAGGGCCGTCAAGAGCAGCGCCTCGTCTGGCCAATCCGTCAGCCCGCTTACTCCCCTCTATGTTTCTACGCCTGGGAACCCTGAGGAGGGTGAACTTGACCGTGCCGCCCAGAAAGTTCAGTGCGTCTCTGCACTGCCCCACCAGCCTGGAAGATGTCGTCGCTAAGTACAAGGCCTTGATGTCGAATCTCGCTCCAGCCATCGATAGACTTCCAACATCGCCAGTACTTCCGCTTGGAATACACTGGCGAAACCTAGGAGACCACACGACTTGAATACACTATGTGTATTAGAGAAAACCCCTGCGCCGACTCCACAGGCCATCTTTGATCCATCGGTAGAAAATACCGAGCCATAACCCTGCAACACGCCGCCGGTCTTCTACTTTGCCCTCATTGGAAAGTTCACAGCAAAGTTTCTCGTGAAGTTCAGCTTGCGTGTGGCATAGTCCGTGGAAAACGCCCAGATTTCCCGAGGTACTTCGTCTAGGATGTTGCTGTGGTCGTAGGACTTCACTGACCAGCATCAGGACTCACGTAGTCTGACGGCACTGCACGCTTAAACGTATTTAATGTGGAGGTCTAGGGGGAGGAAATGCAGTAGTACATTCAGAGCATTTGCCAGCAGGACTGTATTTATTGCTCAAAGGCTGCACCATACAATAGAGCAGTACGTTAGGATCGGACGCACTGCAGCGGTGTACATCCAAAGAACAATCCTCGGCAGGAGACCCCATTTCTTTGTAAAGGTTCTCTTGCAGGGAGGTGGAATTCAAGTATGCTTGGCTTGGTGGTGAATAACCTCAGTTTCGTTTTGGTTGAGTTTATGCCGAGTCCGCATCTTGCGGCCCACAGGCACACCTTTCGCAACGCTCCTTCCATGATATCGCTCATAATGAACCGAAACATCCCTGACACTAATGTCGCCAAGTCGTCGGCATACGCCACCACCTTCACCCCACTTCTGTCCAATTCGTTAAATTTCGTCCATTACCATTAGCCAATGCACCGGAAAGATGGCGCCACCTTGGGGCGTGCCTCTGTTCACAGCTCTCGTCAAGTGGTTGCCTCCCAGATCCGACTGGACTATCCTGGTATTAGTATCCATTGTACTTAGTACAATACCTAAGATACCCCTCCAATCCAATGCTGTTCAAGGCTTCCTTAATGGCGTTGGTACTAACGTTGTTGAAAGCTCCCTCTATATCCAAGGAGGCAGCTAGGGTATACTGGTTGTACTGCAGCGACTGCTCAACCGTGCCAATTACCTCATGAAGGGCGGTTTCTGTAGATTTTTCTTTGGGGTAGGCATGCTGGGACTTAGAGAAAGGCATTCTCTCTATAATCGTCCTTAAGTGAATGTCTAGGATGCGTTCTAGGGTCTTCAGCACGAAAGAGATCAGGCTGATTGGTCGACAGTCCTTCGCGGACGCATAACTGCGCCTGCCCGTTTTCGGTATGAAAACCACTCTTGCGCGCCTCCAGGACTGTGGTGCGTATCCTAAAGAGGTGCAGCTCCGGTAAATCTCAACAAGCCACGGCACAACCCTTTCCTTTTGCTTCTGTAGCATGACTGGCATTATGTCACCATGAGATTTATATGCGGAGAAGCTGCTTACCGCCCAGCCGATCTTATCCTCGATAATTAGCGATTTGATAATCTCGCACAGCTGGGGTGGCCGCAAACCCTCCTAGCAAGGTTCTGACTCAGAGTCCTCCTCGCTGGCGAGAAAGTGCGTTTGCACCAGCAGCTGCAGGGTTTCGCTAGAAGATTCCGTCCAGGACCTTTCCGACTTTTTAAGAAAGGATGGGCTATTATGTTCCTTGGATAGAACTGAGCCTGACGGATTCAATCGTGCTTTCGATGTTCTGACAATAGTCCAACCAAGACCGCCTCTTGGCGGTCCTGAGGGCCCACTCGTACTTCTTGTATGGCAGCCAATATTCATGCCCGTAGCAGATGTTAAAGATTTCTCTGATCAACTTCCTGAGGCTAGAGAGATCTTCATCCCACCACGGTGACAGTGTCTTTTTGCTGTACTTAGTAGGACACGAGACTTTAAAGGCGGTATCGAATACCTTTTTCAGAGTCCCGACCTTTAACTCCAGTTCGTGTGTCGTGCAAATCTTACCAATTTGCGCACCGAAGAGTTTGCTCTTAATTACTTGACCAAACTTTCTCCAGTCGATCTTCCTGGGGTCTCTGAGGGGTTTGGAAACCTCCGCGGCGAGACCTAAACTGAAAAGTATCCAACTGTAATCTGAGAAGGACCTCGGGTCAGACACTCTCCAGTCCTCCACCCTAAGAATCCCGTTGTCGGTTATTAGGGTGATATCAAGGACCTCCTCCCAACCGTCACAGTTCTCCGAGCTGGGGAAATGGAAGGTTGGTGTACTGCCCCTGTTGCACATCGATAGGTTTGCAGTAATAATAAAATCAAAGAATGACTCTCCTCTCTCGTTGATTTCCGAGCTGTCCCAAGCGTATTCCTTGTATTAGCGTCACAGCCTATCAACAGGTTCGCCAGCTTTGTTGCTATGGTGTTCGTCAGATGTTTTAGTTCTTCTGGTAGAGCTGATCGGTCGTGAGCCATGTAAGTCGAGGAAATGTTGTCGTTCTCTGCTTCCGCCTGCTCTAGCTTGGCCACGACTAAGTCGCTGAAACTCAGGTCCGGACACAGAAAAGCGTGCAGAGTCTTCCTCGCGAGAAAACATGATCTAGGTCTGTCCTCAGTTGAGGTATTCATCCCTTAAGTCTGGTCATTTCATTGTCTGATATGAGAAAGTACTCCGAGCAAAGGCCAAACACATTTAGTTGATACGCGAATCCACGATACTCTCATGTTTCTAGTATTTTTCATGAATTATTGTTAATGGGGAACTGAAATCTTCCAAAAATTCTTTCGGTATCAGCGCCTGACTGATAATTGCTTTAATGAATAAAGGCTGGATTGGTCACACTCTATCTACATTTGCGATAAGTCCAGAGTGACAAAGCGGGCAGACAGTGCATACACTGAGACCAGAGATGCATTTTAAACGAGACACTGTTGTCCTTACGAGCAAAAGGCAATCACTACCCACGCATCTGCTAGGACACTCCAACAGATGACATCGATAAACATTTGTAACACCTCAAATTCCACAATTTGGATGCGATTTCATCTAATAAAAAAATGATTTACTCACTCAAACACTAAACGCCTCCACACTCCGAAAGAAAAACCTAAAAATGATTGCAAAATGTCTAGATTTTTACTGAAAAGGATACTGCAAGCAAGTGCACCACGCTTCGAAGGTGTATCCGCCCAGCCTCCGTCCAGTCGATGTGCAATGGTACGAGAACACCTTATCCCGCCCAACGGACAAGATCCACGAGTACTGCTTCCCGTGCACCACCTCCGTGACGCGGGCCTGATGCGCCAAATAATCCCTAATTAGCGAGAGCCTATTGCAATCCTCCGACAATGTGTACTCCGATACCGTGCCATTCTCCTGGCCGATGAATAGTTGGCGTGTCTCCTCGGTGTAGGTCAAGGACGTACAGCCGGACGGCATGTATTGACAAATACTCGGCCAGTACTGGCCTGAGTCACGCTTCAGCCACACACGCACCGTTCTACACGCCAGTCGCCGCCACCGCAACACCCGCAAATTAGCATGAAACGAAAACAACAAAACAAGCACCGAATTAGCACCTTATCTGCATCCAAAGATAGCCCCGGTGACAGCGGCCCAACAAAGGAGATAACCCGCCCCGGGGCCAGCCAACGCATTCCCACAATGGACAATTCCTCCATTGACCACTTACTTGTCGTCCGACACGGATATCACTCCATTCTCGCCGGGAATCAGAATTGCAGCGTTCACGTCATCGTTGCTGCCTTCCAATTTGCTTTGCAGTTCGGGCTTTTTGGTCGTACTGAAACGATTGTTGGCATTACGCGGCGCAGGCTTTATTTCTGCTGCCATTTTTCACGACGAGCACAATCTCTAATTTTATTTTCGTGGAATTTTGGGTGTTTTAGATCTCCCGACTTAGCGGTTACAGGTACCGACACAACTTGAATGTCAAGAAATAGCTTGTCGCGCTAGCAAAGGTAAACACAGACGACCCTAGGTGGGAGGGCACTAGGTTGTAGTAAAAACGATTAGTTTCACTATTTTGACAGTTGCACTTGACGACAGATGGCTGTCAAATGTAGGCGATGACTTTTCGACGTTTTCAAGTTTTTTTGTTGGTGGGATGTTAGGCATTGAACTGATGTTGGATGGTAGTCACCAATTGGTTTTATCTAAATAACAGAATTCAAAGATTGAATACAATAAAAAACCTAGCATAAAAAATATATTTAAAGGAATCTACAAAATCTCAATTTCATAAAAAACAAAGTCAGCTTTTAATCAATGATTTTCGTTCTTAAAAAATTCTACTTTTCTGGGTTATCTCATTTTCCCCTCACGCGATCCATATATCCACTCCATTCGATTATCCGGTGACAGCCGGCTGAAGTGACGCGAGTTGCCCAGATGACGGTGTAAACTATTTCAAACGTTCTTGGTTCACTAATTTTCCCTGAAATTCTAGGCGATTTGTCTGGATATTATTAAGTTTTCTTTAGAGTGAAGGGATAAACATCAGTTCAACATGGTAAGTTGTGGTTTTCGCAATATTTTTCACTGTGAAACACGTTTTTGATGAAGTAAGGTTAGGCTTGGAGTGCGATGTGTTTTGTTTGCCCCGATGGCGCGCGATTTTAATGGAAACGAACTAAAGAGACAGAGTTCTATGGCTTAAATATAAACGGCTTTTCCAACCAGAAAGGCAAAGGATCTACACATGTTCTCCCTGTTTGTTCCGTTTTCGACGTTCATTTCCAAATTCTTAAGTTCAGGTCGCTAACCCAAGGCAGTGCGAATCGCAAACTTATGACTTCTGTCGCCATCGATTTATGAAGGATTTTGGCCTACGTTTATATTATTTCCACAAGACAAGCTTGAATTTGATTCCGGTGGGAGGAATTGTCCCCTTTTTAAGGTTTTGTGAACATGGCTCTAGCCTCTCCCCCCGCCCATCGATTTCATTCGCAACCGCGCCTTTCTCGCATCCTCACCCTCTCAACCTGCATTGAGTCCACCCCACCATGTCGTTAACTGCATTTCAGTTCTCCTCGCACGCCAGCATTTTCCCAATTAGACTTTCCCGTACTAGTGTTCCCCTCAATGTCTGCTCTGGGCTCTTCCTTTCCTCTGCGAATCTAGGACAATAGAAGAAAACATGCTCTGGGTCCTTCGGAATACCGTCGCAGCTGGGACAGTTGGGTGAGCTGACCAGTTTGAACCGTAAGAAACTGCAAGAGATCATTGTTTATTTTACCATGCGTTCCCTGTGGCCACATCTTGGTGCTGGGAATCTATCTACTGCATAGGCCACTTCGTCTGAATTCAACAAGCTTAACGAATTGTAGGTTAGGTGTTCACCGGATGACTGCCTCAGTTCCATCCTGGTGTTGTCAAACATCTCACGCCCCTGGTGGTGAGCGCGGCAACCTCCGTTCGGCACATTACTTCCTCCCGAGTGACATTGCTTGTTGTTGTTAAGCTGGACGTGCTTCCTGCTTAGCAGATACGTCCTTGTGTCGACGGGGGGAAGATCCATAGGGCTATGTTTCCTAGCCGATCGAAGGTAAGATGAACACTCGACGACTGCTTAGGAAACATTCTCGAATGACGGTTGCAGGTCGGCTTCCACTTCCAAGAACGCTGGCTTGAGTCTCTACTTAGTCACGTCGACTTCGTAAAGGATGTCCGACAGACGCTGAAGGAGTTTATGTGGTCCAGAGTACGGTGGCAACAAAGGCTTCCGCGCGGCACTCTCGCGTAGAAAGACTTGAGTGCATATGCTAAGCTTTTTATTCACGAAGGTTCCCTGTCGATTTCGGTTGGTCGTCGGTACTGAGCGGACTCACGCATAACGTTGCGCAAATTGGTAAGAAACTCGTGGGGTGCCGTTGATTCATTGCTGAGAACGAGGAATTCTTCTGGGAGCGACATGGTAGTTCCGTAGAGCATCTCCGCGCACGAAGCGTCCAGGCCTTGTTTGCAGCTGGTACGAAGTCGCAATAGGACGGAGGCAGTGCGTCTGGCCAGGCAGGGTTTAGCCCGTGGCACACGACTGCGGCCTTAAATGTGCGATACAAACGTTCAACAACTCCGTTTGACGCAGGTCCTAGAGCATCAAATGAAGTTGTTTAGCAACTTGAGCAAGACCAACTCGAATTGAGTACCCTGGTCCGTTGTAATCGTACGAGGCGTTCCGTAGCGTAGAACCCAGGTGTTGTAGAAGGCCTTTGCCAAAGGGTCTGCAGTCTGGTGAGCCATTGGAATCGCCTCAGACCACCTGCAAAACCGGTCGATTACAGTCCAGCAATACCTAAAATCAAGCAAGTGAACAACAGATCAGATTTTCTCTCTGCGGCAAGCGATGGAAAAACTGTTGGAATATGACCATCAGTTGCACCATCTTTTTATCGACTTTAAAGCCGCCTATAACAGCATAGCCAGAGTACAATTGTATACGGCCATGAGGGAATTCGGTATCCCAACGAAATTGATAAGACTGACTAGACTGACCCTGACCAATGTGCGATAAAAGCAGCAGGATCACTCTCAAGAACATCCGACATTAACAACAGTCTACGACAAAGGCATGCGTCCTCTTTAACCCGGCCCTGGAGAAAGTGATCCGTGATGCTGAGGCAAATGCGTACGATCCTCTCACCCAACTACTGGCCTATGCTC
Source organism: Hermetia illucens (assembly GCF_905115235.1). Taxonomy (NCBI): domain Eukaryota; kingdom Metazoa; phylum Arthropoda; class Insecta; order Diptera; family Stratiomyidae; genus Hermetia; species Hermetia illucens. The sequence goes on along the minus strand of NC_051851.1, from coordinate 159,712,126 downwards.
ACGATATCGACATCATGGGAGGAACCATCCGAGGCATACAAACTGCCTTCATCCAGATCGAGTAGGCGGTAATAGGCGCGAGATCTTGGGCTGCACATCAATGAAGGCAAGACAAAAGATATGGTGCCAAAGCTAGCACCGAAAACCAACGAACCAACAACACCAAACCGTTTGGTCAAACGGGAAGAATAAAGATAGGAAACTCCAACTTTGTGACCGTTGATAACTTCTCCTATCTAGGGTCGAAAATCACAACCGATAACCACTATGACGATGAAATCCGCAGCTAACAGACCCTATTTTAGCTTACAAAAACTGTTTCGCTCGAAACGTCTCACCAGGGTCAAAGCTCTTACTGTACAAGACTATGATCTTGCCAGTCCTTATGTATTCCTCGGAGACTTGGGTTCTTAACAAGAAAAATTGCGAACTCTTGATCGCGTTCGAGAGAAGAATTGTTGGCCCCCTACATGAGAATGGATGATTTCGTAGCTTACATGACGACGAAATCTATAAGCGACACCGTCACCATCAGGTTGTAGATGAAATCCGGCTCAACAGGTTGCGGTGGACGGGTCACTTAATCCTTATGGATGAGGATGATCCCACCCGGAAAGTCTATAAGGGCAATATTTACGATAGAAAAAGAAGATGAGGCAGACCCTGCCTGAGCTTAGGTCAGGACGCCAAACAGCTTTTAGGGATATCGAATTGGCTGACCTCGGCGCAAAACCAGGGTGTCTGGAGTTCCTTATTAAGGCAGGCCTAGACCGGATACCGGTTGTTGCGCCGTTGATGATAATGATAAATACCTGAAATCTTGTGAAACAATCAAGAGACCTACGATGTCTAGATGGACGTATTGAAAACTCTCATCGGGTACCGGAAACATCTGGAGCGGATTTGTTTGGTAGCGAGAGATGTTCGAGCACTGACATGGTATACAAGCGCGGGCCCAAATACGAACGTCCTTTTTCATTCCAGTCCACACGAACTTATTTGCGATGGTTTTGCACGTGCAACGGCCGTTCGGATGCGCCAGTCCCTGATGAAGGTAGGCATTTCGATGGTTTCGCTACGGAAGAGTGCATTTGCTACTTCGTTTCTTGAGCCAGGAAGGAAACGAAAGCCCGTGTAAACTGAGATGTATAGATGAGATATCGCTGTTGTCGCGACGAAGCTTTGTCAACTAACTGAGCAAACGCGTATGTCAGCGGCTTATGGTCTGTTAACACAAAGAACTCGGGAACCCTCTAGATAGTAACGGTAGTGAAGAACACTCCTGTAAATTGAAAACAGCTCGCGATCGTACGCGTATTGTATTTCGCTTCCGGGGCGAAGAGTTTCTTTTGATAAAAAGCTAACGGGAGACACTGTTTATTTTGTTGTTGCTCCAGGATTGAGCCGACTGTGGCATCGGAGACGTCGGTAGTAAACCTCTGAAAATTAGCGAATAGTACGACTAGGCTGTTTATACATCCTTCGAAGGCGTCCACACCATAACGGTGTTGTCTACCTTCTTGATCCTTGCGCAGTATTTGTTGTGGATAAAAGTTATGGTTCCGAAGAATCGTCGGAGCTCCCTGACGGTGGCCGGTTTGTTGAATTTGCGGATTGCATCTGCCCGAGACGTAGATGACGAGGAATCTTTTTCGCTAATAAAATGCCCGAGATATTCCACCTCGTTCACACCGGTGCTCAGAGGTGGCGGCGAGGAAGATGGGGCGGCAACCCTATCGGCCAAACCAAAACCAAGTGGTCGAGGAGAACCTCCATAGTGGTGGCACCGGGAGACGCTGTAATCACTTTGTTTTGCCGGCCGTGATTCAATAGGCGAATGCTCCAAAGACCTAATCAGGGCGATCAGACCCGAGTCTGCACGGGGACTCATCTGAAGTGGCAAATTGGTCACGGAACCTTACCAGGGGTATACTGGTACCATGGGAACCGGGAAAGCCCCTGGACTCACATGCCTCGGGTGAACTCCTGTCGTATGTGAGGACAGCTTGGTTATTTGCGGTTGGCCCCCCTAGTGGGAGTTTCATGGTGGTTGTGGTTATGCTCAAGCGAGAAGAGACCTTCGGGCCTCGACGTGGTGTTGCGTATCAACACGGGTGCCGTACTCCATAGTTCGGTAGAGATTTAGGTAATTCATGCATCCACCAGTATGAATGCTAAGCCATGCACTTGGTATAGACTGGTACCGTTGTTGCTTGTCTCAGCGGGGCTCTGATTGTGGTCACAAAATCAATCCGTGTCTTAAGAGGACCGTAGGATTAAGTCTCACGACAGGTGCCTACGTAAAACACTATGGGCTTCACCTCGTTCACACCGGAACGCATTTGGAAACGATAACGATGCCAAACTTCGTGAGACGTTCGAAAATCAGGCGCAAGTACTCCATCTGCTCTTGATTTGACTCTGATGCAACCAATATGTCGTCCATATAGCAAAAGAAACAGTCCAATCCTTGCAAGACCTCGTCCATAAAACATTGAAAGGTTTGCAACGCGTTACGGAGGCCGAAGGTCATTGCGGGACGGTTACACCTTTGAGGTGGCGGTAGTTTCCGCACGGGCGTCAGGGACCGTGTTTCCTGGGTAAGAGGTGTAGGGACTTTTGGAAGGTTGCTAGTAACTTTTGCTTATCATGAACTGGAACTCCTCTTTCGCAACTTTCAACTTTTCAGGGCTAAGCCTGCGAAGGCGATCTGACACCAGTGGCCCGGAGGTCGTGATATAGTGCGGTGATTAGGGGCAGCTATGCCTAACGCAGGGTTCGTAAGCTCTAGAAAATTCTTCAATGACGCCGAATACAGGAAGTTCCTGTTGGCAGTCGATACAGTCCTGTGGACATGTTGAATGGCCTTATCTAATGCGGAGGCGTGTGTGGCAGGATCCAAGAGTTTCCCATTTTTTTATGTCGATGATTAGTCCAAAATGCTTGAGACCTCGGCTATGCAGAACGGTCGCGTGAGGCCCAGGGTGAGGATTTTAGTACCATACGTGCTGATGAGTGTTCCGTTGGCTACAAATAACTTGTATGAGGATGCCTTGTGGGCTTAAGTGCGAAGGAGGCTGGAACAATGGAAACATCTGCCCCGTATCCACTAGAAACTTCAGCCGCGACATGGGGCATAAACCTCCAGGCAATTCTTCAGGGAACCACTAGTTGCCGCCTGCTCGGCTCGTGGTTCGATGCATTTTCTAACTGCCACTTCGGAAACGAACATGGTGAGCGGCATCGCCTCGCCGCGATGCCAAACCACTTTCCGTGAGGAGTTGCACGTGCTACAATTTGATAAGTTGTCCAAGCGAAATCACGCGCCGGTGCGCCTTAGTTCCAACCGCAGGTCTTCAATCTGCTTCGCCAAGGATTCGATCTCGGGAACGGGCTGCGAGCTAGTTTCGTTCAGAATGCTCGATATGACGTTCGGCAGGAAGACGCTGGTGACACGATCTGCGGCGGTAACTAACCTCTGCAGGTCATCTTGGTCGTTAGCAGCAACGATGGCACGAACGTTTCAGCGATTTCACCAGAGACTCTGGCACAGATTTCCCGAAGGACGCTGATCGTCCAAATCGAAAAGGAGTGGACGGGTCCTCTCGTCTTCGGTGAAGTCAAACACGGTGACAAGCCTTTGCTTAAGCGCCTGGTATCTATCAGTGTCGGGCGGCGTCTCTAAAATGTCCCCCACATGGCCCACAATTGATATATCTAACTCGGGTACAATTCTGTCGAATCGCGCTGCTCGTAATGCGGTTGTTTTGGAATTCTGGAGATCTGGCTTGCTGTGCGAAAAGAGCGTAGCTTAAGCGTAATTACATTTACCTCAGCAAGCGCGGCTATGGTCTGGCCTTCGTCGCCACAGAAATTGATATTCGGCATCCTTAAATGCCAATCGTTGGGTCACCAATATGTTCTCGAGTTCGGTACGGAATACGCCAATGATGAAAAACTCAGCACTTGAAAAAGTAATAACGGTTTTTTAAGCGAAAAGGAACTTAACAACTTTAACGAATTGTAGGTTAATGTTAACCACTCTAGTATTGTCAAATATCTCGCGCCCCGGGTGATGAGCGCGGCAACCTCCGGTCGGCACAGTTCCATAACCACAGCACACTCAATGCGATCTTTCTATAAACCGGCATTTTGCCCGTCAAGGGTATTCACAGCACGATACTTGCTAGTGCCACCCCTTCCGTGCATTGCATTTTCAGTTAAGCCAGTGACCGGTTGATCTGGCAGTACGGGAGTCGAATTGTCGGTCTGATAAGCCTCCCAGACTCTGTACAGCCCCGGACAATCTGTTGTAGATTATTCGCTCCATCATTTTCCCTATAGTATCCAATAGACATACAGGTCTGTAGGAAGATGGTTCACCAGGAGGCTTACCAGGTTTAGGCAACAACACTAACCTTTGCCTTTTCCATGTCTCGGGAAAGATCTCATCCGCCAAGCATTCTTCAAACAACTCTAGGAATATGTCTGACCTCGACGTAACGGCCAGCTTAAGGACTCCGTTTGGTATGTCTCCTAGTGCAAATCACCAGTACTTCTTTTGTCGTTACTGAGGATATAACAGCCACATCTAAAGATATCTGTAGACTGTAACCGCTAATGCTTCCTTGTAAGCCCACTGCTTTACCTCTTGGTCAATTCTACCCATTGCTCTCTGAATCACCCGTCTGACCCGATGACACGCCGACCGAAGATTACACAATTCCCTATTCCATCAGCAGTTGGGCTTTCGACTGGGGAAAGTATAACGTCTCGGCATCGATGAGTCGTATGTCCTCGCGATACACTCCGTGCAATGGAGAACTCTTTCGGAGTTTGGACCTGGTATACCTCCATTAACTACAAACGCCATAATATTTAGACTGCACATTCGATTCAATCATTCAATTCCAATATTCGAATAAATGCAAATTCAAAACCATTCAAGTGGTGGCTACGATCTTGAGTTCATATTTTTTCGTATTAGTTATTAATAATCTTCTACTCACAAGCTCCTTGTACTAAGTGATGCTCTTATCATTAAACAAATTCTTCTTCTTTTACAGACGATCGGTAAAAACAACAAAATGATCCAGCACCTGAACTATCGGGTGCGGATCGTTCTCCAGGACTCCCGTACATTCATTGGAACCTTCAAAGCATTCGACAAGCACATGAACCTGATCCTTGGAGATTGTGAAGAATTCCGTAAAATTCGTCCGAAAAACAATAAACTCGCTGAACGTGAAGAAAAACGTGTTTTGGGATTCGTTTTGCTTCGGGGCGAAAACATAGTTTCATTAACAGTCGAAGGTCCCCCACCACCAGAAGAAGGCCTTCCACGTGTGCCAATTCCAGGCGCTGCTCCAGGACCAGGTATCGGACGTGCTGTTGGTCGCGGTATGCCTGCGAATGTTTCAAGTGTCCCCGCTGGATTGCAAGGCCCTGTTCGAGGTGTCGGTGGACCATCACAACAACACATGGCGCCCGTGGGAAGAGGACAAGTTGCTGCACCACCTGCAATGCGCCCAATGATGGGCGCCCCACCACCAGGTATGATTCCCGGAATGCCACCAATGCCTGGAAATATGGGACGTGGTGCACCGCCACCGATGCGAGGACCACCACCACCTGCAATGATGCGAGGTGGTCCACCTCCACGTGGAAATTATCAATAGGAATAACAGTGTAATCTTGTAATGGATTGAAATTTGAATAAACAATAATTTAAGGTATTCCTTTGTTTTTTCTTCATCTCAGTCAGTTACAGTGGTTCTATAATTTAAAAGGAACAGACTCTCAAATTGCGTAAAGCTGCAATCCATGTCACAGGAAGCGTTGGGCCGTACTAGAAAGACTCTCCCGTCTGAGGAGGAGAGTGGTGTTTTCTACATTCTAAAATTCCATATAATTCACGATGCATATGTTCTCAGACCTTTGTTTGTTCTTGGGATTCGGTTATTTTGGTCCAATTACTGTTTATGTTCTTATTTGTAGCTTTACTCCTGGAGTATTCTGACTCAACCCGATTAGTCCATAAATAGCAGTTTGACACTTTTAAATCAACTCTCAATGATCCACATTTCATTACCTTTTGTAACTCGCTAAGAATTTGGCTCAATAGTTTTCATAATTAATTAGGTTTTCTATTCTGCTAGTCAGTCATCTCAAAAGCAAAAATTAACGAAATTTTCAAGTACCAGACTATAAATTTCGGTCCACGCGTTTATAAAGGCCATTTCACTACGTTAATTGCCAGTTGTTAGTTAAATGGTTTTCATGGATACCATTTTTTCCAAGCGAAAGGGAAACTCAGTTGTTTAAAATAACTAATAATAATCGTTGGCGCAACAATCCGTTTGGGTCAGGGTCTTGAAGCGTGCTAAAGCACTTCAATCAAGACCGTAACAGCACACTACAGCATTGCGCTCTTGCGAGATTATTACCCTTGATTTCACTCATTTCACTCCTTCACAGCTGAGTTGACTGGCATCCGACATCAAGTCACGATACAAATCTCTGCTACCATTGAAATTTCAGCCGCGACCTTCTTTTACGACAGCCCAGCGCTCTAACCACTGAGCCAACTGGACGCTTAATATAGCTACTTCTCTTAAATTTTAAAATATATTCAGCGAAGTTGACAATGAACATAACTGCCAGTTTCAACTCAACTTCTCACACCGGATCGTGGAAGGACAAACCTGTTTAGGATAAACAAATATAGCACGAATCACAAAATCTGATAATGGTTATTGCTCTTACCGTTGTCTAGGCTTGTGGTCTGCTGCTTCTCCTAAACTCAGGTTACATAGATCAGCACGTGAATTCAGCAGCCTTTTTCAGAGTTTTCGCACCGTTGTTAGCCCCTGCTATACAATTACTTCTTAATGGCTTTTCGAAACACATGTATGGTTCAATTCAAAGCGAAAGTATTCTATTTCATACTCAAATCTCTCCTTAACTATTTGTGTTCTTCCTTATGATGCAGAAACACCTGTGCCAAAGCTCAATGCTACATTAGGAGAGATAAACTCAGATGTAGGTGAAGTACGATCACGATTCAAACTCTAACTTTAAGAATGACCCCTAAATCAAAGTTATTCTTCCGAGAAGTGATATCTAATTTGGTGACAAATCTGGATCTTCCCAAAGATGCTGAGTTGCTTAGATCAGGACTGGACCTGACTGGATATGGAGTGTCTTTCTCTTGGTTCAGACATCGTGGAAAGAATTTTGTACCTTAGCTCAACCAAAAAAAATCTAATTTATTGTGTTGGCATTAAAGATTTGATGCTTTAATTTAAAATCCAGTATGAATCCACTCGAAGCGCAGTTTAAATGATTGATATTTAGCCCTTGGTGGAGTATAGCGCGTTGACAACACTCACGCGCCATCGTTCGCTGTTCGATGAAACGCATTTTAGCTCCCCAAAAGACTTCCCGAGATGCCCGCACTCTCTTCTACTGTTCTGCCTCAAGTACTCCTAGTGCGACCCGCTCTTCGGCTATCTGGGAAGAGTGGGCTCCAATACCTAACGTAGCCGGCAATGCAATTATCGCTCTCCCTTAATGTGTGACCTATCCACTTCTGACCACATCGCCAACAAGGGAGAGGCCTGTGCGCCGACCAAATTATTTGTTTGAAATAGTATCAGCCAGAGCATTCTGATGATACGTCGCACTTTACCCTTTCTAAGAATCCATAACAATATCGAAAAGGGATTTGTCGGATCAAATGTATTTAAGAAGGGTATTATCAGTTGCTTTATATCCCCTAAGGCAGTATGAGTAATGCACCAGGCGAACGAAAACTGGTTGAACTTCCGGAATTCACAGCGTGAATATAACAAGCTCGTTAGGTGTTCGAAACGAGACACCTTTAGAGCGTACTGTGAGAAACTGGAAGGCGAAAGAGAAACTTCAAGGCTGTGCAGAATCCTTAAAAGGGATGAGTCAGCCAAGTTGGGCTCTCTTAGAAAACCCGACGGTACTTTCACGAGCTCCAGACTAGAATCAGTACACACCCTCCTGGAAGTACACCACCAGGGAGAACGCGTGAGAGAAGTGATAGGGGGGGGGGGGGGGGGGGGGGGGGAGTCGACGGTTCTTGCAACCCCTTCAACAGGCAAGTGCTGCAAGGGGAACTGGAACACTGCGAAAGTGGTTGTTACCAATAAAAAGGTGAGAACTGTCATACTATCCTTTTAACACTTCAAAGCACCTGGCATGGATGCCAGCTATCCAGCAATGCTAAAGGAGTGTATGGAGCACTTAGAGCAACCTCTAAGAAATATTTTTCGAGGATGCCTTGCTCTAAGCTACGTGCCTTCCTCTTGGCAAAAGGTTAAGGTGGTCTTCATACCGAAACCAGGAAAAGATGACTCTGCTTATCCAAAGAACTTCAGACAGATCAGCTTGACTTCATTCTTACTGAAAGGTTTGGAGAGACTGGTTGAGCGTCACATTCGTGGGAACGCACTTAGGTCGCACCCATTTAATGAAAACCAACATGTTTACCAGCGTGGAAATTCCTGTGAGTCTGCTCTTCATTCTCTGGTTACAAAGTTAGAGGATGAAAGTTTGAAGGGTGAGGACGCGATGGGAGTGTTCGTGGGCATTAAAGGAGCGTGAGACTGTGCGCCTTTTAAAAACTTTGTGATGCCGCCAGAGCGCATGGTATTTATGATGCTCTAATTAAGTGGATCCATGCTATGCTAACGCAGAGATTGCTGTGTGCTGAAGTGGGTGTGTATCGCTACCTAACAGCAGAAGTAACGAAAGGCTGCCCCCAAGGAAGTGTGCTGTTGCCATTTCTGTGGAGTATCCTGATCGACTCACTACTATGTGAACTGCAAAATTTGCCAAAACACGCTCAAGCTTATGGTGATGACGTGACTGTGCTTGCTGTTGATCGGGATCTTGGAATGGTGTGAAGAAATATACAACGTGCCGTTGATCTGATAGACAGTTGGTGCCTCAGACATGGTCTTTCAGTTAATCCATATGAAACCACAATGGTATTATTCACAAAAAGGAGAAAACTCCTTCTTTAGAACAAACATGTAGAGGCAAAGATGAAACGAGCTCTCGCAGCTTATGGGCTGTGCAGGCAGACCTTTGCCTCGACATGGGGACTCAGGGCTCATGTGGTAATGTGGATATGCATTGCTATCGTTAGGCCTCTGCACCCGTAATGTGGTTAAGGTAAGACAGAAAGGTTTTCACTGTAGACTAACCGCACTACAAAGAATTGTGTGTCTGGGAATCACCGGTGCCATAAGCACGACATTCGGCGCAAATGCATTACTCAATTTGCAGCCCCTGGATACATTTTTTTCAAAGCACCGGAATGAGAGCGGCTTATAGACTAATTCGGCGGCAACGGTGGCAAACTGGGTGATTGACGAGCGGTTGAAGGGCAGGCGCATCGCCATCTGCAGTGATAGCCAGGCTGCATTGAGGGCGTTGAGTAGTCCTTTGTTCGCTTCGAAAATCGTCCAGAAATGCAGAAACCATTTGAACTCTATCTCTAGATTCAACACGGTGGAACTACTCTGGGTACTTGGTCACTTTGGCGTAGAGAGAACTGAAATCTCGGATGCTTTAGCGAAAGAGGGGTCAATCTCCCCTATGCCCATGTTTAAAAACTGGAAACAAGCTTCTCACAGTAACAGGTGGCATAGCCTAAATGCTGTTAGACACACCAAACTTTTCCTGTCAGAACCGAACATGCCTACCACAAAGTTTATCCTGTAGAAAAACAGGAGGATTTTCAGTGGTATTGTGGGTATTCTGACAGGCCACATTTTACTAGCTGGGCATATGTTCAGAATAGGAACTATTTAAAATGATACGTGTCCCTCCTGCAATGAGGAAGCGGAATCCGCGTAGCATTTCCTATTTGAATGCCCCGCCTATGGACGCATCAGGCATCAGATCTTTCGTGCCGGTGTTCTCCAGTTGCGACGGGTAACATCACATCCACTAACGGAAATCCTGTGATATGTTAAGGAATCCGGAATATTCCATTAGATGGGGGTGGCGAGTACAATGGGCCAACACAGCCTGAGTGCTCAGAAGCTGTAGCTTCTCTTCCTCCACGCACGCACATACATACACACACATATGCGGTAATGCAACAGGAGTTAATACCACAAACCAGCAACCTATCTCCAAATACAATGGTGTTTTTTAGGGCTGATTCTCTGAGATTAGCAATAAGGTAAGGAACTCCAAAGAACGAGTCCTATATTGCATTGAGCGCTATTCGGCATTTCGACTGTAAACATAGGCCTACCTGCCTTTCACAAGGGAAGAGTAAGGTCAATATTAAACCTTACCTTTCACTGCCATATTCTTGTCCGTGGATTATCTTGGCGATTGCAACAATCCCAACACTAACATCAATTTGATGCTGTTCAATGCCAGTGTCCTCTCTGCGCTACTATGAGGGAGCGGTACATGAAAAGCGACCACTTCTATTACTCAAGGCTGACAAAGTTTCCGGTAACACCTGTTTCGCCGCGTCATCGGTGCACTCTGGCCTAAGAAGAAGTCGAATCACAGGCTACATCTCTAAGGACCTGTTGACCAGGAAGCAAAAGCGCTTGTGGATAGGTTGCACACTGAGCAAAATCGACGACTCCATAGCTAGGATGGTTGATGAGTGGGTCGCCCTGGAATTATATGGCATAGACAAGTCAAGGAGAAGTGTAAACTTCTGGGCAAATCGTTTAGGGAATAGAAGCCCTTTGCCGAGAACTGACAGGGATGGCGAACGGGTGTCTTCACGGATGTAAGCGTAAATGAACACTACAATTTGCCTCACACGAAATAACATCGAAGGAACACGTGGTAGCTCTAAACTAGGTCTTCGGGATCACGTAATGGAATCTGTATAAGAGAAACCCACCGCCTTATTTACCCAGAATCGTAAAATATGGTTCTAGACAAAGGGCTTAAAATTAGTGGACCATGGAAGTTTCCTCTATCCACTTCCATGGTCCACTGACATTAAGGAAGTAATCAAATTTAAAGCTGAAGATTCTGAACAAAATATCCTGATGAAGTAATACTATGCCATCCAAAAATCGCCTCTTGACGGTGAATGAAAGGCATGGAAAGTGACCGCAACTTTGCCCAAAGGCTCGAAACCTTTGGTAATACCTCTCTTCGACATGTCACCGGTGTTTTCTAGCCCGACACAATCTGGAACGAAGAGATGCCCCGACTATTCCAGAGACCTGCTTATTAGGTCTCCCTAGGAACATAACAGTGGAGGAAAACTGTAGACTTTTTGCAAAGACCTGGCTCCTGTGGAAGCATATTTCGGCGAACCGGTGCGTGTATATTGGAAACCATATAATTCTATGCAAGGAACAGCTGCAGATTTTCTTTAAAAAAATCATATGTACCATCATCAAGTAGAGCAATGAAACTTCACGAATTAAACAATCGAAGCACCTATCAGGGGAAACTGTCCAATTAAAACCACCATATGCATAATATTCACTCCAAAATAATAAATATATTATTGCCTTATTTGGATATTCACATATTATTAAGATACATCATTGAATGCTGTTCTATGTATATTTTATGAAGTACTGTATGTGTGTGGGTAATGTTAACTATTACAGAAAGAAAAAAAAATATTCGACATAATAATTTGTGAGATTATTGTTATTGACTCTTGTTTCCATGCCTGAAGCTAATGCCTTCAGGTCCTATAACTAAAAACCAAGATGTTTTCATTGATATCTTTCTCATTTTTTTGTTCCGCACTGAATATTTGAGCTTTTTCATATTAAAACAATCGCTGCACTGCTATTTTCCAACAAAAAAAAAATCATTTCCTCAAAAGAAGCAAATACTAATTGGGACACTTCTAGCATTAACAATTATAAAACCATATCCACATCGATATATCATTATCCGTTTGCAATTTTGCAATTTATCAATCGAAAAATGGAAACCTAATTCTTTTTCATTCTTCTATCCTTGAAAAAATTCAATTCACAATTCCGCTTGCAGAGAGGTCTATGCATGAAATCTTTTTTGGCCCTTTTGTCCTCAGTTCAGATATTTTTATTTATTTTTTTTTTAAATCTCTCGGTAGGTGTGTAGAGTTTAGTAGTTTTGTGATATCAACGCTATAAAAACCAGTCTTAAACTTTATATATTTTTTGCAGTCGTTCTAATATCTATTCGATATCTTATATACTTTTTTTTGGTTTATTGTTTTAGTTAGTTAACGGCTAACGGTCTTGGATTTTTTATCTTATTTACAAAAGGTCCAGCAAACTTTACGATTCGGTTCTGATTCACGCCTAGAACTATTTATATAAAGTCAGTAAAAATTATCGAAATATTATCTTTTTTTTTCCTCTTTCATTTTTGTTTGTCACACTTCTGCTGAATATTCGTTATATAAATAATATGAAGTTTGATCTTAGTGTTTTGCTTAATTTAGCTAAATTTAATCTTAAACTATCTTTGCATTCTCTCCTTATGGTATCGTACCTAAGTTTAATTTGAATTATTAAAGAATTTTTTTTTATAAAAACTTTTCTTACGCCAGTTTCTTCTTTGCACGCATCTGGAACAGTTTGATGTTTATTTTTTATTTTATTAATTTAAAAATATATTATTGTGAGTACAAATCTTTTGTAACAATTCACTGCATACCATGAGATGGATTTCTATTAATTGGAATTCGTTGATCTAAGATCCCGGAGTATCGTTAAGATTTAAAAAAGTATAATTGGATTTTGGCAAGGAAAAAATTGGGGAAAAATGCAATAAAATCAGATCGTCAGGCCCTTCCCTTGATATCATCTGACAAAGGACCTAATCAATATCAGACAGACAAATCTACCATCGGCTGATAAAGGGGGTCAAAAAAGTAGGATCTCTCTTGATTTTGTTATAATTCACGAAAAAAGTAGGGAAGAGCTACAAAAAGGATAAATGCATTACCTAAACTGAAGCAGTAAACAAAGCCCCAAAATTGAATTAAGCTAAAATGATGGACTACACAGAACTTTTGAGTGGATTTGCAGATTTTTTGTACTCATATTTGATTTGTTTCAATTTTTCAACTTACTTATCTTCGTCACTTAATAACACCACAGTCATTATAAGGCTAAAAACTAAGAAACAGAAACAAGAAAACGAAACAAAAGTCCGCTATAACCAAAATTCCGAAGAAAAATTTTCACTAAATCAAAGAAACATCAACACCTTGTTTAGAACCAAGAAAATAAAAGCAAATTTCAACTCCAATAATTTTACTTTGTTATTATTATTATTTTTTTTTTTTAATCTTTTGTTTTGCTTCTGCATTCAATCACTTTTTGTGTTATTCTTAATGATTACTCCTTTACTTGGTATAGTTAAAAATACAAATATTCAATAATAATACAATAGGACAATAATAACTAATGCGTAGTAATAACAAAAGTAATAAAATTAATAGCACTATAATTAGTAATAATTGATTATTTCAATAGTGATACGAAGGATACTTAATATTCTCTCATTCTCTGTACTTTTCTCCGCGATAACAAGCATCATTTCTCTTACTTATCTACTTATTTTCATTTATTCATTCATTTAGAAATATAATCGGGCCATTTTTTCCTGAGACAGTCTTTGAATTTTATTTTTATATTTTCTACGAGAAACAAAACAATAAAAGATTGTTGTATTATTCATTTGGTAGTTTAATCGGGATCTACTTCTCGTTGCGATTTAATTGAAGGTGAAAATTATTAAATTTTTAATTTCAAAAATTAGAAACAAAAGGAAAAATACTTTAGTAATAGATTGGCTTTAACTTTTCAATGAATCCGTAATTAATAATGAACAAAAAACACCACCAGGGTGCTATGGATTTTGTGCATTTCCTTTCTAAATTACTCGGATCCTGTTAACTAGACAATATTTCGCCAGGCGGGCGGTCACAAACTCGGTTCAGTCAACAAAAATTGTTTTCCCTTTTCCTATGATAGTCATCATAAAAGTTTTCTCTCCACCAACATCTAAAATTATCGATTTTCCCTCAATCTTAAGCTTCTAATATTCTACAAAGTATGGCATTTATTTGGTTGTTTCAAGATACTTAATTTTTTTAAAAAGAAAAACTGATTTTTCCATAGTTTCGCGTTAAGTAGTAAATTTTCTTTTATTTTTTGTTTGATCCTCTTCGAATATATCTTAAAAATTATTGCTTACACCGCTATATAAAAATCTTTAGTGTGTTTTAAGTTTCCTTTACAGTTAAATATAAATTTTATAAATAATTTATATCCTAATACAAGTCTTGTAAAAATCTGTGTGTCTCTGGATCCTTTGCGAATGACACACGGTGCAAATTATTTTTCGCATTTCATCTGTTTTATTTTTTTGGAAGCATATTATCTGATTTTTGATTTTAGTACCCGAAATTCCTATTTCGTACTGCAATCGATATTCAAGATAGACATTTGTGATTCCATGAAATTGGCATCCTTCCGAAGGATCTTACGATGCTTTGGCGAATTGTATGACGGAACTCATCCGCATAACTGGTGATACGTCCTGCGATTGATTGTCACTCATATATAGTTTGCGCTTACGCAACGGCAGTGTCATAACATCACGATCGGCTACTATCATTGAATCGCTCTCTGGTGATGATGATCTGTCTGGTGATCCTGCAGATGGTGAACGAGATGCGGTAAGTAATGGCTCAGCTCCAGCTATAGCAGCTTCGACACGACGGACAATTTCATTGGCGGATCGTAATGATGGTCTGGAAGTAAAAATTGGTAAAAATTGGTTATTTGCTTGTTCATAATCCGGATGGGTGTTTTATATATTTATAAGATAGCTTTCGTCGTAGTTGGTCAACATTTTGTTCCACACCAGTCACTCGGTAGAAGAGACAGTCTACTGACAGCTCCCACTTTGTGAACACAACAATGAGAAGCAGAATTGATATTGGATTTAAATAAACCAATCAAATACATAAACACAGCTTTCATGGAACTTCTGCTAACAACTATCAACCTCACTTGGTAATTCCCAAAGTGGAGACCCCGAGTTCAAAAGGAGAATCGCCGGGTTGAAGGTAAGCAGAAAATCGGTGACAGCCAGAATATTGAGCCCACGCAATACGCCTGCAGACACTAGTACGACTGAAACCTCGGTCAACTGTGTTCCAAGACTTCTGGACCTCAATCCCCTGGAGCTTGAAATTTGGTTCGAAATAATAAAGGCAAGCTTGGTGAAGTGTGACATAACAGACAAGCAGTGGTTAGTCCGATTTTCTATTACGCTCCCACTTCTACTGTTGGATCACCTAAATATCTAGACAATAAAGTAGATTCTGTAGTTGCCACCCAGCTTAAAACTTTCCTGGGGCTAACCAAATCAGCACCTTTCCACGTTGCCCATGCCCTTGATAATGAACCCCCACACAAATTTAGAAAAAACCTTCTAGCAGCCAAAGAAGCTTAAAAGAACTTCACCATCCTCTTATAAACTAGACAGAAAACCCGTCTGTCAGCAATGGCCTCTCGAAAGTATATAAATGTTTCAGGAAAGTTTTTGACTTCATGGTATCTCACGAGAATCATTGCTCAACTAGAAGGGGAGTCTGGAATGGGTTGAAGAGGCCAGCTAGGAAAACCAACCAAGAATAAATGGTAAAAACCAAAAACAAACTAAATTGGTCCAGAAGAAATGGTTTCGAGATTTACGCCACCGATCCAGCAGCAACAAAAAACAAGTCGGGAAACCGGAAGATGGACGCTTCAAGTACGAAAGGTTTTGTGTATTTCTTAGTACCTAGCACGTAATATATCCATATATTATGTAAGAGTATCCACTTTCGGGTGATATTGACATTCATAGTCTTCAATTTTCAAAGAAGCAACAAATTTGGGGTATTATAACTTTGTTAGTAATAGTACGATTTCCACCAAACTTGGTAAGATCATGCTCCATATTGTAGCCTATATCACAGCAAAATTGCATGATACTAGGATGAACTGAAGGGGGTTTCTAACCAATTACAAAAAATCGTAGTAATGTACTATTATTAACTTTATTTAAGCAGATATCGGCATGGAAGGTATTTCGGAGCCCAGGCACTATATAGTGGCAGCCTTCTGATTTTTTTCAGGTTTTTCGGTTTGGTAGTTTCTGAGAATGGCCCCCTTAAAGAAGTGATCACTTTCAACCCCCCGGGCTCCCCACCCTTCCAACGAATGTCAAAACTAAGATCGGCTTTGAAAAGTACTAATCGAGACCTTTAATTTGATACCCCACATGACTATATTTGATGAAAAAAATTTTACACCCCCCTTTTGCATGTATGGGGACCCCCCCTTAAATTCGACGTAAAAGGATGTAATTCACTGCATGCGTGAGCGTTCACAGTTCCCACCTTTCTGCCAAATTTGGTGTCAATCGCTATAACCGTCTCCGAGAAAAATGCGTGTGACGGACAGAGAGACAGACAGACAGACAGACGAACAGACAGACAGTAAACCGATTTTAATAAGGTTTTGTGTTTACACAAAACCTTAAAAACAAAAGTTGTGCTGTGGTCTTAGCATCTCCCCGTATAAAGGTAGGCAATACAATGAGAGCGAAGGCGGTCCTCTCTGTGGAACTCATGGGTACCAACCAGGCTACATTGCTGGTCAAAGATAAAACTCAGGAGAAACTAGTCATTATAACGGCCTCTCAACAAGCTTGTATTCTGCTCAAAAACAAAAAGTCCAACCATCCAATCCTATGGGAGATGGTCAGCGAAATTAAGAGTTCGAACATTCAAGAGATAAAAGTCATATAGTTTCCGGCAAAAAGTGGAATCCACCTAAATAGATTGGTGCACCATGTGGCTAAAGGGGCCATCTATAGTGGATCCCAACTAACAACGACACTTGCTTAGAATGTTATATCATGACACGTTCGAAACTGCTTTAACGTTTACATTACTATACACCATTCTTTATTATATATGCATATTATACATCTCACTAGTGGCCAGCAACATAATCCACACTGAACATCCATCCCCTCAAAAACCCTCTGACCAGACAAATACCAATCTAATCAGAGGCTAGCCATCTTTCGCCTTCACGTATGGTCATCGTAAACGGGACCAGTGGACTTAGCTTTCTCTGATGTAGCTCACCGAGACATCGTGGGACCGTGCTATCACTGCGGTATGCCACCAAAATCCGTGACATAATTCTATAGTCGGTGGTAGATAACTCATAGAGCCGCTTACGCGAACAATTAATAAAGCGGTTCAGTGCCAGCCAGAAGAAAAAAACAAGACACCCCGTGGAGAGCACTTCCTTGGGTGACGAAAAACCACCGCAGTTCCTCCGCCGCGTGCAGTCTCGACGGTACCAAAGTTCCAGAACCGCTAATGCGTAATCTATGGGTAAGACGTCTACCGTCTACTCTTCTACCGATTATGGCGACGGTTGATGACCAGCCACTACAAACCGCAGTTGCTAGTAACTTCTATTCTACACTTCATTCAACACCGTGGAGCTGCGAACGGAGATACCCCCAGTTAAACGGCAGATTCACTCCGTGAATTTGTCCAGCTGGAAATTTCAGCGCGCAGTTCCAAAAATCTTCGACCGAGGATTTCTGTTGGTATCACTGGAGGTTCAATTTCCAAGCCATCAAATGCACGAAACCATGTCTGTCTATCTCAGATCGTAGCACGAAAATACGGTTGCCTATAGGTACAATCACCGATATAAGCATTTTGTCCGCGCTCCAAAGACCAAGGAGAAAGAAACGTTTTAAGACAGCCACGCAAAGCCAACACCAGCGACCATAGACTTCACAAAGATCACGTGACCAAGAAGTGCAAGCAGTGGTATCAATATCTCAGCAGTCGATTCAGCAAAGCCCAACGGTAAATGAATCCACAAACGGTGCTGCTACCTTGACTACGTTAGACAGTGCTCCCGCGCCTATAATTAGCGGGTCTATTAGTAGCATCGATGGACCCAAATCTTCATACGCGATGGTCAACAACATCGAAGAAAACCCGATCACGAACCAACACCAGGAAGCCATCGTGATAATACACGCTCCCGGGATAGACATCCCGAAAACCGGTTAAACTACCGTTCAACCACCTGCAGTGGCAAACCCAACGAAATTCGGCGAGTTAGATTTGCTGATTGTTACCAGGTAGGACTTCAGTAATTTCGTACACCACCAGCAATTCAACAATAACAACACCGCAGACCCACAGCTGTCTTCAAGGCCATCTGCATTATCCTAATTTCTTTTCATATATAAACATGGCTATCATTGAACTCCTGCTATCAAACATCAACCTCACCGGATAATTGCCAAAAACGGAAAAAAAATGGAATGCTATATGGGGTACAGTATGTCATCTATGCGATTTCTGGCAATGTAAATAAAGTCCCTCGTGGAATTCCGAAAAAGCGTAAACTTTTTTACTGTTCTATGCCACGAATTTGTAAGGCAATTTACTCGTCAGCCATCCTGGTCCTACTATCCAAGGATCGCTGACGGGTAAATTGCCTTAGAAGTTCATGCACAGTCAGCAATGGAGCTTACTCCCTTTTTCAATGTATGACCTATCCACTTCCATTTCCGCCTTCTAAACAATGCGCCTTTCCGTCCGAGATAACTCTTCGTTCAAGTTAGTGGGATGAGTACTCTACTGCTCTGATTGTATGTTGAGTCCTCTACTGACACCACGGAGACAGGTGTTGATGAAGAGTTGAAGCTTTCGAGTATCAGTCGCGGTCATCTTCTATGGGCTCTCCCCATATAGCAACATGGATATTGCAAAAAATGAATCCAACTTGATTTTGATTGATATCGGAAAAAGCAATGAAGGTAGATCTAGAGCTATTAAGACGTCAAACGATACAGAGTTCATTTCCACAGTTGGATATATAACGTCACCGATCATTAGAAAAAATAGTATTGGTTACAAAATGTACCCCTGGAGGACTGCGCTCTAGACTTCAGATTCCTCGTAGGATTCACCTAGAACCAGTTAGTGACCTTTTGCACTTTCATATCTTTCCATTAGATAGTTCTTGTGAGTTTCTCCCTCCTGCGCAGAGTAAACAAGGCACAGAATACCCCCTGTTGCCGCAGTCGAAAGTTTTCTAAAAGTTCCACAATGATCCGCTGGGTATAACCAACTGTGCAAACAGTCTGGCTATATTGGCCCCAAAAGTGGTAATAGTCATCCAAGGAGCCCTGGACTTCCACAGTCATTTGTAACGAACGATGACAAAATGGAACCACACAGAGGATGTACCTTGGCTTTCTAAAATTTCATTCGATTGGACTAACCAACAGGTTAGGTTATGTTCACATTCAAAGCTATAGCTGCAAAGATTCTAATCAGGCAATATAATACATACAATTTTTTTAACAGTGACTCTTAATATCTACTCAGAAACTGATTCCATGATTCTTCCATATTTCATAGTATGAACATGCAATTTATGCACCTATCCAAGGCATGCTTGATTGTGAAATACCCTCTGAGTTCTCTGGGAGTATCTTACCTTCCATTCACGTGAGGGGTTTACGCTTCATTTTTTCCTCGGTGTATTATAAACAACAACCGATATCTGGTCTAGATCTGCCTTAGTAAGCAGCTCCAGACATCTCGGTTTTGCGCCGAGGTCCGCAAATTCGATATCCCTGAAAGCGGTCCTAACCTACGCTATCGCTCTATCTCAGGCAGGATTTTCTCTTGATGCAATATAGTCTCCTTTTATTGTACGCTCTCAATAACAAGATTAGTTCAGATAGCTGGGGTTTGCATAGTGTCAGATCTCATTTGATTGCGTCATGCAAAATTGTAGTGAGTTCTGTTTATCGCTGTGAGCCCATCTGAACTTACTGCACCATTCCTAGGTTGCTTGGAAATGGTATCCGGTGCCTAGAGATGCATCTAACCTCTCTCTCATTTATCAGTTGCACTTCTGCAAAGTTTATATCAGTTACTATTCATTTTTCTGTATTTTTCTGCCTTAAGAATACCCAACCCTCCACAACTGCGCAGGCGAAAAAGTTGGGAGTTTTTAGGAATATCTATTAAGAAAAACGTTTCGTTTCTTCTTGTAACTTTTAGAAACGGGCTTTCTCGGAAATCTGTCACGACATTCAGTTGTCCAACACAGAGACGCCGCCAGAGACTATTAGTAACATGTACACACTCCAAATGCCGCAAAACAAGGAAGAAGTGCTGCACCCCGAAAACCTCCCAGAGGAGGCATGGTAGAGAAATTGACTATACCATCCAAGCAACCAAACAGGGAAATTCCATCGTCCAGGATATCACAAACATAGGCATAAACAAGCTGCAGAGTCTGAGTCCCAGCGGAAACAAATTGCAATGTTGACATACTCGTTGAAAATCCTCCAAGAAAAAGGACTTAATACTTCCTTAAAAAACTAGATAAGACTGTCATCTTCGTGGAGTCAGTAGATGATCACACGCTCATTAGAGATCAAAGGCTTAACACCACCAACCGAATCTCTTCAACTCTAAGGACTCTGTAAATTATCATCCGAGCTCTTCATAAGGAAATCGACCTCTCAGATATTATGTTTGAACTAACCGCGAGGCACCCGCAATTAAAACTATTATATTTTCGGTTGCAAACCTTATGACTAGAATGGACAAGGTCCTACGCAAGGAGAATCCCAAGTTTCCAGTCAAATCTGGATCAGGTCTTTTCTTAGCCACTCTCAGGCACGCTCAAGAAAAAAAAATAAAGGTATGAAGGTGAAATCCATTATTCAATAAAACATGTCAGGAGTTACGAAGAAGTGCAGTGTTACAGCTGCCAAAACTTCGTGCATATTGCCCAAAGTTGGTCAATAGTGCACATGTGTGTAAAGTGCACAAAGAGCCATCCATAAGGAGAATGTCCATTGGCCATATTACTAAGGCCCTGTCAAAATAAAGATCATGAAAACAAACGAAAATTGAGGTCGTTATAACCCTCCACAACAGAAATAAGGGCGGAATTACAAAGGAGACTTTTTGAAACTCAGGAACCAAGTGATATTAAAGCGGCCGCCAAAAGATTCTAGATCACCTACCGAGGTTCGTAAGGAAACACATGGGACGTCCACAGCGATCGATCATAACAATGGCTGATATAATGGCAAGAGTAAACACAAGACTTTACAAGGAATTAGAGACAGAAGAATGAAACGAAAGAAGATTCAGGACATTGGGATGAGGCAATGCGGCAAATTGGAAACAACAAAAGGAAAGTATAAAATGGCAACTACTGTCCCTCAAGAAAGCTTTAAATGCAGAATAGAAAGTATGAATTGCTAATGACCCAGAAAGTGAAGAACTAAGGATGTGATAAGAGGATACGAGGAGATTAGGTGAATAGGACCGTAGAGAGAAAATCGTGACCCGGGGAGAAAATTATTCGCGCCTCTCTCGTATAAAGTGTATGACGAAACAGCAGCATTGACGGTCGAGCTGGTTGAGCGTTAACTTCTCGACCTCGTTGTCCAAGGTTCGAGTCCCGCTTAGCCGCGGATGTTTGTGTTGTGTTGTGCCTTTGTGCCGTCTAACTGATGTAGGTTTATCATTTCTAGAGCATTAATATTATTATAATGGTGATTACCCTGAAGCAAAGTATCATTGAAAATAAATGGGGGAGAAGGTTAAAAGGATATGGCCGAGATATGACACTTTTGTTCTCTCTTTATTGTCATGGGGAGAAGAAATTCATTAATGCATGACCTGGTCGACCCAAACGGAGCTTCTACTTAGCAGATTGTCTCAATGTGAACCTCCATACCCGACCAAGGCGTTTAAGGATTTTAGCTACTTTAATTATTCAATATTCCTTCAATGTCTTCGTTCCGCTCTGGAAAAGGGGCAATTCTATCTACTCTAGCTACTTTGGAGGTGGACCGGTTCATACAAATTTGGTTGACGGCTCTAAGAGAGGTCTGCTTAGCCATGGGGGATTGGATCAGTTGAGTATTGAATAACATAAGTAGTCTGATTAGTTCTAATGACTATTATTTGACAGCACATTGTCCAGATACCAAGGAGTAAAATGATGTATGAGGTATTAGATACTTTGAAGCATTAAGCGAAGAAGAGAATGTTGCACTGTGATTTCCACAGAAAATTGCAAAATCAACCCCCTCTCAACGGGTCTGACTGTTCCATAAACAAGTCGATTGTGCCTTTGATGCTTTAAAAATATTTTTGAAGATGATCCAGAATTCCCTAGTGTTTGACGAATTAGAGATGTCGATGAACGCATTCACCCACTCACTAACTTTAGATGACCTTAGTTGTAATGAACCCCTTATAATTGTTGGCGAGTCGACTTACTCTAAGGTTCGTGTAGGAGGATTTGTTTGGCCATGGAAGAAGTTTTCAGATGGGACTGCCATCATCCCCTGGAGGAGGAGTCCATTCAATTGCACCGAAATATAAGAAGTCTCTTTTACTGCTGCATCTCGGTCACAATGTCTCCCTTATATTTGGTCTGAAAAACAGGTTTAGGATTCGTAATTGCAGTTGCTTTGGTTTAGGACTTTTTAAGACCGGAGGTGATGATTCGATTTTGTGTTGATACCGGGCTTTGGCGGCTCTCTAGATAAATGTACAAAGGCAAAATTTTTCAGGTCAAGGTACTCGGACGACTTTTAGAGGAAAAGATATCGGGAACAGAGTGGAGAAAGTCGTTTGACCTGTAGGAAATACTTCAAACTCATTAAAATATGTATGTACTTATGCGTAGGCATAAAGGGGGGAAGATAAACTAAAGTAACTGTCAAAGAGGGAGGTTTTGAAGCTCAACATCGTACTAATAGGAAACGGAAGGCAGGAAAGAGTAGACAGACAACAGAGGAAGTAAGACAGGAGACAGAGGATACAGGATAGAGAACAGTGTGCAGAGAACAGAAGAGAGAGGATAGAGGACAAAAGATAATTATCCAAAGGAAAGTAGGCAAAGAACAGAAGGCAGAGGACTTAGACTAGAAGATAAAGGATAGACCACAACCCAACAACCCAATTTCATTGAGCCGGATTAATTTGACTTCTTTTATGAGGGATATGATGTCACCCAGCAGTTCTTGTTCCAAAAAGAATGTTGGAATCCTTTTGACATTTCAATACCTGGTTTAAGCCATTTAGTTTTTTCAATTTATTGTTGATGAGGATCTTCAAGAAAACCTTGAGCCTAAAGAAACCTACTTTTTTGCACTGGAGATACTCCCTCCCACTCCTCCCATCAGTGCTACAGCTCTGACATCGAACTTCTGAAAAACTACTGAAATCGACCTCACCTTGTCATTAACCCAAGTGGGCAAAAGTATCCCCGATTAATTAAAAGAGAAGGGACCTGCCCCAAGGGACAAGGTATGATCAATGATAGCCCCCCCCCCCCCTTTATAAGGACCTCAATGTGAATAACTTTCTTCCAATCAACATAAAAACTATACTCACTTAAATTCCGGCACAGGAGCTGGTGCAAAGTATCCATTCTGCTTCATGACCGCCAACGGCTCATATGTTATCGGCATAGGTGAACTTCTAGGCACCGACATCGGTTGACTACTTCCAATACTGACAGCATCCAAAGATTTCTGATAATAATCCAACATTTCACTCGATGCATTCGTGTCCATCTCATCAATAATATGTGGTGGTATCGGTGTTCCAGCCGTAATCGGTGATGCATTGCTATTAGCCTCCGCATCGACTCGTCTACTAGCTATCGATGCGGCAGCCAGGAGAGCAGGATTTATAGTGGGACGTGGTGCATTCAATGAGAATGATATTCCCGATTGTTCCAGTCTTTGATACATATTACTATTATTGTATAAACTATTGCCATTGACGTTGTCCTCGCTTTCGGAATTCGCCTCAGAGCTTGTGTCGATAGGTGTCTCCATTTGAATACTACCTGCAGTTGATGCTGCCGAACTATCGTGACTACGTTCCGAATCTGGCAGGGACTCTCGTCGAAGTAATCGTGGTTGTTGCTGCTGTCGTTGAGGTTTTTGTCGGGATGGCGAACGTTGTGCTGCTGGCTGGGATGGTTGGCCATTAACATGACCATTGCTAATTGGTTCTTGTTTGTGATTCGGTGATGATTGACCAGGTTGCTGTTGCTGTTCCTCTTCGTCGTCCGGCATCTCATTTGCATGTCCTTTGATATGAGCTTCCATTTCTTTCTTGCTTTTGAATGTTTCATCGCAAATTGTACACTTGTAGCATTTCGATCCATAGTGTTGCACTCGATGCAGTTTCAACACGTGATTGTAGCCAAAGTCACGGAAACAGATATCGCAGTGATAAGGCTTCTCTCCGGTGTGCGTTCGGGAATGGACTTTGAGCTAATGATTTGAATGGAACAAGATTCAGAAATTAATATGGATAAAAGGGTCCCAGAAGTTTTCAATACCAACCTGTTTCGAGCATGTGAATCCTTTTCCACATCCCTCAACAGGACATTTGTAGGGTTTTTCGCCAGTATGCGTTCTCATATGTATCACCAATTGACCGGACTGAATGAAGGTTTTGTTGCACACCGAGCACTTATGCGGACGCTCTCCAGTATGGATTCGCATGTGCCGATGCAATTTGCCACTATGTTCGAATGCTCGCCCGCAAACTTCGCATTTATATGGCCGTTCCTTGGTATGAATACGACGATGTACTTGAAGATTCTCCTTAACGCTAAACATCTTATGACAGAATTCACATTCAAAGGGTCTCTCGCCCGTATGAGTGCGATAATGTCGAATCTGCAAGGAAGTGATAAGAAGGATGATTTTATACATAAGGACTCGACTTGGATCAAGTGGACTTACCAGTCTTGCAGGCACAGCGAATGTCTTCTTGCAAACATTGCACTGATATGGATCAGAACCAGTCGCGGGACTTCCCTGAGTGGGTGTTGCCGATTGACCACCATTCCGACTACTCGGATTCACTTGTCCTGCCGCTAGTGATGCATTGGCGGCTGCCAGCTGATAGTTACCCTCATTTTTCACATGGGATTTCATATGACTCGTGTGTGCACTCTTGCTTCCAAAAGTCATATTGCATTGCTCGCACTTATAAAGGACTTTTTGATTTACCGGCTCCATACGGCTATTTCCACTTCCATTTTGCTGATGCTGTGGTTGTTGTTGCTGTTGCAAATGGGCCTGGAGGTGGGGATGCTGTTGGAGCTGTTGCGAATGCTGGAGTGGATGATGCGGCTGGTCAGGAAGTTCAATCTTAATATTATGAAGAAAACTTTGGTTTTGTGATATTAAAAATGTTGTCGTCGGTCCAGATGTGGTGGCGGACGTTCCAGATGACGACAAAGGCGACAGTGACGATGATGATTGATTTGTTAACATAATATTATTGCCAATTGTTGGATGTTGCAATTGTTGCTGATGTTGTGAAGCTGGATGCAAGGAAACCGCCGTTTGATACGATTGCGATTCCGATCCTAGTGGTGAGCATAGTAGCTGTTGTTGTTTATTTTCTGATTTCATAATCAGCGGTAATGATGGATAATAGACCATCTTACGAATATCTGGAATAAATGAAAAAGATTATTTGAATAATTTGGGGCGAAACCTTCATTTTGTTCAAAATATGATAAAATAACAAATGGCATTACTCTGGGCAAAGGCCACTTGCCTCTAGTTGAACTCAAACAATGGTTTCTTTATTAGTTAAAATTCGAACATCAGAGAAGTGTCTTCTCCCACCAAGAGTAGTAGGTCATTGGGTGATGGCATTGCCAATTTTCCCAGAAGAGATAAGTCTGAAAAAGCCGTAAAAGCAGCCTCCAGTGGCAACTACCATGCCGTTATGCCCAGTCTTCCTATACATCCTGAATTTAAATCCGTCAAATGTTGAATATGTTAGAAAGTTCCAGAAGGACTTCGAGAACAGATGCTCTTCTCCAGGGCTAGAAGAAATCCAGAGCGAAACTAATGCAAAAAAGCTGGCCCTGGGTGGAATTTGTACAGGTCTGAGGTGAAAATTATACGGGCCCCATATTATCCTTTTTTTCATAGAAATTTCTTTTCCGGGCCCCTGAGGAAACTCCGGGTCCAGGGAAATTCTCCCCTTTCCTACCTCTCCTCATCAGGTCTGCTCTTCTCATTAGTGAATAAGCTTGAAATCAAAGGCACTGAAACTACCGAAAGGAGAAGATATCTTAATAAGGAATCCTTTCATAGATTCTATTAGGAAGAACACGAGGTTAGTAGAGGGGGTATAAACAAAGCAAAAAAATCGACGGTATGCCCCGAACTCCTAGACCGAACATGAGAAAAATTTGGGCAAAACTGGTACCCATAGCTCTGACGGACGATTAGTAAACACAGCGCTGTGTTATGGGGACGACCCGAAAACAAAGCGTCAAAATTGCGAGTGGTACACCTACCAGTTTCTAAATCCTAAAAACGCTCGTATGTGCAGTTCACGCGTTAAAAGCATACTCATCCTCTTTTTCGATGAATAGGGGGTGGTCCACAAGGAGTTTCCACCTACCGAAAAAATTGTTATCTGGTAGTTCAATGCGAGAGTGCTCCACCTTTTGAAGGATCGAGTCGGCCAAGACCGGTCGGAGAATGGCGACGTGTAAATCCTCTATCATAACAAGACATCTAGTCGCCTTAATTTTTTTCAGAAATAAGATTACAAGGTTGCCACACTCGCTCTATAACCATGAGGAACCTACGTCATCCCTACAAATTTTTCTTGTTGTCTTGGATCAATAGGGGCATGGCATCGTCACAACAGCGTGGCGGCGGTTCAAGCTATTTCGACACGAGTCCTGAAGAGCATTCTGACTACAGAGTTCCAAGAATCAAAAAATGTATGTATGACTGCCAGGGAAGCTAACTGTTTAGTATGGTTCATGGTACGGCTTCATTGGGCCATACTTTCTTAAAAAAGCGACGTCATGGTTGAACAAAGCACTACGATGGATTTATTGCAGGTAAAATTCGGTGGATCCGCAAGCTCGGGAAAGCCCTCACTACTAGGCATCTAGAATGAATATGAAGTAACGTCAGAGAACTATTTCCGGAAGGATATATTAAGTCTCAGATTTATGTCAATATATCCAAGGTCTTCGGTATACATGGGATCAACATTCGAATAAACATAGCTGCTATGCTGCTACGTTTGTCCCAGAGCAGAGGTGAGGCAGAGTCTAACGAGTTACTTCTGTTCTGAAATAAATCGTAGACAAATTTTTCTAACCACTGCTAAGCTGCGTCCTTTCTTTGCTGAAATCAGTGCGATCCTATCCGAAGAAGAAGAAAAACGAATCTTTCTCCTCGAAGATGTCCAAATTTTTCACCTTCTGGTCTCAAATGAAGGAATCCAAGGGAAGATTATTATATAGTAAGTACGCTGTAATTGGCAGTTTGAACATTGACTTCTAAAGAAAGAATAATCTGTAACAACCAGAACACTGGGGCTCTGAACAACTTGGACAATCCAGCCAGTTTTAGTCATTTATAAGTTGATAAAAGAAGAGACAATTGAGTGAGGGTAGGTCCAACAAACACCTCTTGACCTCTATATAAATGGCGATAAAACTATGCCAAGCGCTATTGGTAAGTCATAGCACCGCTTCACATTTGGCCCGAAGTATAACCAGTTCTTCCTTCGTTTAAAATATTCAGGATATGGTAGTTTCTAAATAAGCGGTACTTACGAGCCATTTGTCCATAGAAATCTAAACACTTAAGCTAACAACCCTTTAGTGCATTGACCGTCTAATCTTTGCGGAGAAAAGTGGATTCCTGTGCATTTCAACTGACCGAAGTTAAGCACCGATAATTCATGTGAGTATTTTAGACGAAAAGGGGAAAGAAGGGGGCGATTCTCTCGAGCCCGGAATTTTATCAAGGGCCCAGACAGTACAGTTTAATAAAATTAGATATTTTGGTAATGTAAAGGCTTCCCCTTATTCACCTTAGAACCATATTTTCTCTTTAGAGTCCTATTCACCTATCTATACTTCGCGAAGGCATACAAAACATATCGATTGGTTCTTTCGACGCAGAACTCTGGTGGATGATGGGCATATTGCCAAAGAGTTGCGGCCTGGTGGTTTAACGTGAGTATCCGCGGTGTCGCTCTCACTTTACAGTCTGCTTGAAACAACAAAACCAGAGTCCCGCTGTTACCAAGCCCAACGGTACCAGTATATGTTGTATGCAGGCTCACCATTCATACTAGACCTATCTAAAACCCCTGCTGAAGTCAGCAGTACGGCACCCGAGTTATCCAACACAACTCCACACTTCAGGCTCCAAGGACCCTGCCCGCAATGTAGAGCTAACGACAACCCATGAAACTCCCACAAGCCGGTCAAACGCAAATAACTGGGCCGGTACATCCACCAGGAGTTTCCCTAAACATATGAACTCAGCGAGCTATCCCGGTTCCCTTGGTACCAAATAACTTCTAGGGAGGTTTCGTGGACGAAGTTACTCATACAGACTCGGGTTTGATCACGCAAGGCCTTGGAGCAATCGCCTACTGCATCAGGTCCAGCCAAGTTTCCCTTGGGCACTTGGTATTGATTCGATCGGCAGGGTAGCTATTTTGGCAGCCTATACTCGTACTTCGATAGTTGTGGTCGTTGATGTTCTGCGAAAACCCAGAGAAGCGCAGTTTGGGTTTTTACAGTTCGCCATGGAATGTATCCAATGAAAATTTCATGAATAAGTACTGAAGAGATAATTTTGGTTTACTTGTGGAACTGACATACAAGGGCATTCTCTCACAATTATCGATGGGTTCACGCGGTGGCCTAAGGCGATATCATCGAAAGACATTTTTGCATAATTTTTTCCGGGGCCATCTGTCGAAAATGGGTCCACATTTCGCTGTGCCGGCAATTATAATCATCGAACACGGAATTCAGTTCGACTTCTCCCTTTCCTCGGAGCTAGATGAACTCCTCGGTTTTAAATCCCACCGGACAACCGCGTACCCCCCAAAAGGAAAGAAGATGCTTGAAATATGGCGCAGAACATTGAAGGCAACAAGTTCTGCCTGTGGTTCTACTTAGTCTCCGGACAACGAAGCGCGAGGAATTTGCCACAAGTCCCGCAGAGCTCGTAGATGGGAAGAACCAGAGACTTCCCAGCGACCTTGTACTCGACATTAGGTCGGGCTTTAACGTCACTGGATTGTTAGATCGTCTCA
Source organism: Hermetia illucens (assembly GCF_905115235.1). Taxonomy (NCBI): domain Eukaryota; kingdom Metazoa; phylum Arthropoda; class Insecta; order Diptera; family Stratiomyidae; genus Hermetia; species Hermetia illucens. The sequence continues at coordinate 159,682,863 of NC_051851.1, read as the reverse complement.
AGGATTAGGGCAGAAACTGAAGCCACCACCACCTCCACCCAGGCGAAAACGTACCCGACGTGGCCAGGGATTTCGACTCCCGAATGCATGTCCTAATTAGAACGAACGCCTCCCGGAAGTACCTGCAACAATCATACAAGGACTCTTTCGAGGTTCTCAAGCGAGGCTCACACCATTTAAGCCTCGACGTTAAAGGCACGATCAAGAGAATCTCCATACCCAAACTAAAGTGTTTTTTCCGGAAGAAAGCGCAACCAGGAAGTTCGGTAGTTCACTTTTAGTGAAACCATTTCATTGTTTAAACCATAAAGGTGGAAGCTGCCCTGCATTTTCTTCCAAATATTCTGCTATATCAAAGTTGTTAGCCTCGAATATTGTCAAAATGATCTATTGTAGACTGCGGCTGCATGCAAATGAGAAGGATGCCTAAAATCTGCTGTTGCTGCGTTTAAGACTGGTTAGCGCAAATACCCCCCCCCCCCCCTTCCTCCACAATCCCGCTATGTAACATCCTAAAATAATCCTAACAAAAGAGCGTCAAATGAAGATCACATCAAAATCACTTTCTAGTCGAATTTCCTGCTGCGGCGCAGAAACATTACCTCCATGGAATCAAAAGTGTTTTCCATCCCGAAACAGAAGGTTACGTATTCATGTCTCCCCTTTCGCTGATTCCCTTAGGGAACAAAAGGCACCCACATAGTCTAGGAGTGTTATTTCCCCCTGTTTTAGTTTTAATGAGATTACGCTTGAGTTTAATAATCATTACACTTATGCAAGGTAGTAGGAAAGGAACGTGGCCAGGATGAACATTATGTGCTCTCTCCCCTAAATTCCAGCATTAATCAAATTTTGTCAAAGTTTTTATTCTGGGCCTCCGAGATAACTGCCCGGAGGAATTACCCCTTCCACACGCCACCCTTTCTTCCCTAGATTAGCCTACGCTTATGTTATGCAACTGATTTGCATACAGAATCAGGATATATACAAATATCCATGACGTAACTAGGAATCGAACCTGACACCAGATCGAAGGGCTGATGTTCAACCAACTCGGTGATACCACTAGAAGGTTACGTAAGTATCTTTAATTAGACAAATAACTGCGAAAAATATGCAAGCTTGAAGGTTAAATAACATATTCGTGGGAAGTTGGGATTATCCTCATTTGTTACGCAAAAGCAACACACAATAGGAAAAAGGCTTGAAGTAATACAGAGAGTATACCAGGCCTCCGACAAAAAAAGGATATCCGCTGACATTTTGTCTCTGGGATTAAATTGCTGGATAATTTAGTTTCTAAGTTTCCCAAGATTTTTGAAAATAATAAAGTAAGGTACTAACAGTTATAGGAAATCCCTTTAAAAAGCTCCACACAACAGCACAATCCACTCATGTCTAACTAAAAAATTCCATTTTAGTCAACACTGATTCTTTTACAAGTCATTCAACTAATCTTTTAAAGATTCATGGCACAACTAACGTAGAACAAAAGATTTGATTAAGAAGCTCCGTCTGCCATATTCAATCCCTTCATCCTATCAACAGTCGGTGAATTAACTCCAAAGTATCAGTCGAAATCGCATATTACATACAGGGTAGGCCATTTAATGTGTGCGCATCTGGCAACCCAGTAACTTTTGGCAGGAATGGCAGATTGGCTAATGACATATCGCGTTCGAAGCATCAGTCCAAGACAATTTATAGCATGGAGCAGTACACTCCAAAAAACGCGCTGAAATAATTCAGCTTTACATTCAAAATATGCTCTCAATTGTGTAAACTCAACGTGCATTTCGTAAAAAAAATAAAGTGAAAATTGCTCCATCTAAAACCACTTTGCAACGTTTCTACGCAAATTTATTAACCATGGTAGTTTCAGCAATACCAGTCACGTATGCAGACAACGTACAGGACGTTCCGATGAAAATATTGAAGCCGTACGAGCCAGTATTGAGGAGACTCCGAGAACATCGAGTTATCGCCGTTCCCAGGCAGATATTTCGTATCGATTTAAAAATGTTTCCGTACAAAATTCAATTGGCACAAAAATTAAACCCAGCGGATTATCCGAAACGCCTTGATTATACCAAATGGGCCGTCGAAATTATTCGCAATGAACCAGACTTTTGGCGTAAAATCATCATGTCAAACGAGGCCCATTTTCAGCTAAATGGAGGCGTAAATAAGCAAAACTGTCGCTTCTATGCTATCGAAAATTCTCAATTAATTGAAGAACAGCCTTTCTTCGATTAAAAAGTGACTGTGCAGTGTTTGTGCGGAAAAGGTCATCGGACCGTTCTTTTTCGAAAATGACGAAGGAGTCTCTATTACCATCAAGGGCGAGCGTTATTGGGCTATGATTCGTGATTTTGTCATGCCAATCATTGAAGAAAATGACATGGAAGGCTTCTGGTTTCAGCAGGACGAAGCAACTTGCCACAATTCACGCGCTACAATCGATTTTTTGAACCCATTGTTCCCCGGAAGGTTGATATTCAAAAATGGTGATTTTCCATGGTCACCGAGATCGCCAGATTTGACGCCACCAGCCTTTTTTTGCGGGGGCTATCTAAAATCCAAGGTATACATCAACAATCCAAGGACTCTAGCTCAATTTAAAAATAACATTCGTCGCGAAATAGCCGGCTTATTGGCCGAAACATTGACCAAAACGACGGAAAACGCTAAAAAAAGAGCACATTTGTCCATCAAGGCTAAAGGCAAACATCTGAAAAATATCATTTTCAAAAAATAGCTGGAACAAATGTTCTTGAACTAAAATAAATGATCTTTAATATGAACAGAAACAAATGGGCCCACATTAAATGGCCTACCCTGTAGTATGTAGCAATTACTCACTTTTAGGATGAAAAGTCCAACCACCATTGAACTATGAAAACAACAAATAAATGCTCTCCAAGGGCGAAAACTACGACATGTAGTATGGTAATTATATACTCATAAGGATAAATATCTACACATTAAATTATCAGGACAGCAGCGTTCCACTATTGAACGAAAGCGAAAAGAGTACATCTATTCATAGGAATTGGGTTAAAAAAATGAGAGGAAACTAACGAATGACTGCTATCCGCACTCTATTTCCTAGTCTATGACATAGCAGACGCTATTGTTCTCCGCAAGGATCTGCTAAATATAGAATACCGCCTAGAAACAAAGTACTCCTGTTATGAATGTATATGGACACCCATTAACATCAGTCGTCAACATCCCTCAACCTCCCGTCAGTCAGACGGGACAACTCAATCGAAATTTACCATATTTCCACCCACCCACTCAGGTCGTAAACAAATCGCCAAAAAATCCTTACAACGTAGTTACTATGCTTCTGCTTATCATCTGCGCAACTCACGCACTGCACGCAAAAAAAACCTACCCATGTTTGTGTTTCATGTGAGGAATGGCGAATGTCCTGTGACAAAATTTGTTTATAGGGGGATTGGACTGAATATGGACCACAAAGGAGATAGCGGTTTGTAATGTTCCTGAAATTTTCAAAACGAATCGACGAAAAATATATTCATGACGAACCTTTAGATTTCTCCTCCTTGACTTCAACAATGTCCGTTCCCGATTTGGAAAGGATATCTTTAATCCAATTTGGCTTATTCCACGCATTCGACCCTCCGCTGCTCATAATATTTGTATAAATGGAAGGTAATCCGTTTTTCTTAGTAAATTGACACAGAATTTATAGGAAAATTGACACGGAAAACTTAGGAAGGAACAAAGACCTTGATACAAAATTACGCGTCAATTTTTGGTCCTTAGTAACTAATATTCACTTCACGGAAAAGTTTTAACGTTTCTAGTCAAAAAGTCTCATGTTACGGTCAAGGAACTTCATTTGGGCTAAAACACTATGAATTTCTGGAAAATTTCATGTTCGAATAAGATAACTTAATAAAGGAACAAAAAAATAGACAAGATTGAGTCCTTTCCGCCACTTTGTCCTTAACTCTTCCTTTCTCGACCTCCAAATTTAGAACCAAAAACCTGACCGAATGGCGGATCAAAACTAACTGATTAACGCATGAATCTACGGAAATTCTACTTGAACTGTCCAAGATTTGGAAATAATTTTTTGGAAATATTCTCTTCCAGAAAAAACCAAGACTTTAAAAATCATTTCGGGAATTCCGCTCATGGGGACTCCATTCAAGGCTATTCCCGAAAAAATACATTACATAGCGGTAAGGGGAACTTCCTCTGCATTACAATATCTTACATAGAACCATAGAACTCTCTCTCTACGCACTATATCAAATCCACACGGAATAAAGAAGTCGTTTCGCATCATAGTATAATTATACCCCTCCTCCACAGGCACGCACTGTTCCAGGCGTAGTGATACGCACTATGCACCACACAACACTCCACCAGTCTGAACATCGCCAGCTACTCCTCCTTCCTATCTTCCAATATCACGCCGAAAATTTCAAGCCTCCATCCATGTAAAAAGCTGTAACAGGCCCTTGTAAGTTTCGGGACAAGTGTGAGAGAGAGCGCGTGCAGCGCGTGCAGTGCGTACAATATGTCCACTCGATATCACCTCGGAAATTGGGAAGAGGGCTTTCAAAATTTCGGGAATTCAAACGAGTTCGAGGGGAGTCCCCCTCGGTTACAAGAGCCACATTACATGGCCTATATGCATTGTGTCAGTCAGGGGGGATGAGGCATGCGTAGGCATCATTACATCACTCCGAATGCAAGACGATGGCATAGTGGTATAGTGCGTAAACAATAAACAGAATTAACCACAACACTACAGAGTTCATTGAGTTTATGACGAAAAGTGTTTTCTTTTCTATGAAAACGATATGGAGTGCGATGATCGAGGAGATTTGTAATGTTTTGGAACTTTAGGTCGGTCATTGACAGTACAGTTTTGATTATGCGAGATGAAGAAGGTAAAGCCAGTTGGAATGACTTAGGTCCGAATTTTTAAGGGCAATGAATAATGGTTTGGATACCCGAAAGTTATGAGCCAACAAAGAGCAAAGGTTTCTGGGACTCGGGGAAAGGTACTGGAGTGGAGAAGAGGTTGAAGTTTAGTCAGAGAATGCGGAGATGCTTACAATATCTATTAGGAATTTTTTTCTTTGCAGAGACTAGCATTATCTTTTATTTATTTCCTATGCAAAGAATGCCTCATGCAGCAGATATTTTTCTGATGTAGATACAATGGATGACTGCACGTGCATTGTAGTGCATTGACTCGTGGCAATTGCTTAATAACTTCTTGGTACATTTACATGTTTGGCCCATAATTTCGAAAAGATCGAATATTTCAGTTAGGCGAACTTGTCTGCTTAATTAGATACTATTGCGAACAGAAAATATTTTAAAAATACCTGCGAAACGCCCTTCGTGGGTTTGGACATTTGTCCTAAGTCACAGAAAAGTCATAGAAATCTTTGTTCATTGGTGCTCACAAAGCTGATTCCACCATTTCTAGTCCTCTTTAAGAAAATTCGGGGCCAACATAACAATTTTGATTTTAATCCTGAACGCGCAATTGTTTCGATTTTTATTTCATTCGAATCAGATCAATCGCCACCCACGGACGTGGTTAAGGAATTGTGTCAAACTCTAAGTATACCACCATCGCCCGTAACCTACATCCTACTCGACCAGTTTCTATTGTTGGTCGATGGATACTTCCAACAGCTTTTAGTGAATCACCGTATACTGGCGAATCACTAAATTCTTTTCAATTAACTTAGGCGAATAATTCATTTTTATCCTTCCGTAGATTGGAAAACTGAGTCAATGTCAAACGACAGAAGCGTTCCATCGTGTCACCAGAAGAAGATCACCCAGAAGCCACCGACCCCAGCAATGAAGAAGAACCTTATATCAGCACGAATCGGAATGATTCTGAAACCCGCATGGCCTTCACGTTAGTCTATATCTAAAAAAAAACCATAATTGAACTCAGGAGAAAAGTCGAGCCCCTTCAGAAGGCGCAGCAAACACATCCGTCAACAGTACGAAGTACCCAGTACTTCGAGAATTACCGTGGTAAATTCGATCGCCTCGAATGCTGCCACTTCAAAGGACGCAAGGAAAGTAAAAATCGTAATGACCATTTTATACGGGAAGGAGCTACCCGCCATCATTTCAGAGCATTTATCATTGGAACATACACACTCCATATTTATTCCGCCCACATGAAAATCAGCAGAAATACCTATGGAAGAAAGGGCGACATAGCCGACACATAGCAAAAAATCAGCAGTGCCCACACCTGCAAAAGAGTCAAAAAGGGAAGCATTTTAGAAAAGAAACCAAAGGGGCTCACACCACAACACAAACGGGCCAGGAGGCAATAGAGAAACCGAAGGAAGAATTTATATCCAAATACATGATCAACAAATCTAACGAACGCTTTACCTAGGAACAGCTTTCACTGCTCAATAAAGGCTTGAACACCACCGTAAGAAACCTCACTTTTCCCAAAGAAGGCATCGTAATGGACATCGAAGAGAGAAGCGAATATAGACCACAAGACGAAAAAGCCGACATTCGAGAAGAAATTCGGCGACTACTAGCCCCTACCAAACAAATAGCCACAAAGAAAAGATTGTCGTCCAACCACTACGAAATAATTAAGAAGTTGAAAGGGAAACACGCTTTTTACTAATCTGCAGTCAAAGGAAACACAGTGGTCATCATGAGCAACGAAGCATACGACGAGTTGAAGTTAGAAGAAGGGGAGTTTCACATCATAACGGAGGATCTCTGTCAAACTCCATTTAAAGAGTGGAAAAGGCTCCGGCAGAATTCAAACCCATTATTAAGAAAGCCTCCAAACTGAGAATGCATAACCCATCCCAGCCTAGAATCAAATGCCTCCTCAAAATACATATAGAAAGCAACGAGGTCAAAGAGATAATAGGAGTCGGTGAGTTCGTCACCGACTCAAAATATTGCGAAGTGACTCCTGAAAGAAATCAAAAAGTTAAGCCTAAAAATAGGAAAGCGGGCAATGGGAAACAGCAGGGAAGTCATCGCCAGACTTAATGATGCCGGGTGCTATAAAATGATGAAAAACTGGCATCCTTCGACATAAAGGCGCTGTTAATAAGCGTGTGGATGAAGGAAGCCCTATACTTGTTCTAAGAATGGATCACGAAAAATCAACCTAATTGAGAAAGCAAACCAAACTGTATAGAAACCTTGCTTTCACATGCATAAGTGAGTCCTATGTCACATTCAGAAATTAGTTTTATAAAACACTTCGGAGATTCTGGGGCAGCTATGTGGACGATATCACATCGATCATCAAAAGCCAAAAAACAGGAACGATCCTGGAGAAACTCAACCGGGCGCACAGAAATATCGAATTTACTAGGGAGATCGATAAGGAAGGGAAGATGTCTTTCCTGTATTTAAATATAATCCGGAAACGAGGGCACTTTGAATTCAACATTTACAGGAAGCCGACTCAAACACAACGAACCATTACATACACCTCAAACAACGATTTTCGTCATAACATAGCGGCATATAGGATGAAGACAACACCACACAACGAAAAGAGAAGAAAAAAGGAAACGAACTACATCCTGGACGCAGCCAAGGAAAACAGGGATATCATCGTCAATCGGATCCAAAAGACTATGCCAAGCCTCAAGACAACAACTTTCAACATTCCTCAAAGAACCAAACACAGAATCAAGGTAATGAGCATCATTAACCTATTTGGTTCTTAGGCAGAACATCCAAATGCACCTACATAAAGGTGGGTTCCGGGTTATCTCAACCAGTAGACGATACTTAGTGAGGACTGGGATACAATAGGTTAACGATAAAAAAAAGAGGGTACAAAAACAACGCGGCATATACAAGATTAACTTCCCAGACTGCGACAGGATTTATATAGAACAGCCTAAACGGCTAACTCAAATCCGATTGTTTCGAGTACATAAAAGAGGCCAAATCCGCAAGAATGCTAACCCATACATATGTAAAGTCAAGGAACCATTTGTCATTGGATAACGCCGATAAATTGAAGGAAATGGCGCCAGTAAGCTGGACGCAGAAGAAAGCCTGCACATTTCGAAAATTCCCTGGAGAAAAAGGCAAAACAGGGACATGGACTTCAACTTTTCTATCTTCCCTGAACTTTTGGGGAAGCACTAGGAACAAACATAATCGGATAAGTATACGATAATTACAGAAATAGATTTAAAAATGCAAAGTCATAATGACAGTTTCAGAAGATAAAATACTGAGGAAGGGAACAGTTGGTCCCCGAAATACTGCATTTGTATCTATTTTATAAAATTATTAGTCAAGAAGGGAAACTATCTTCCAAAATAATTTTTTTAACTATAAATAAGGTCATACCACACAGGCTTCTTTGCCGCACCAACGTCATGACCACGATTGACCAGGCCAGCCTTTCGAGGGGACTGATATTAAGGAATATTAAGGATTTCACGGCAAAGCTCACCCGTGAAAAGCAAAAACCGCTTGTATTAAGTGTGGTTCGTTTGAATATCTGGCCTATTACTGGAAATGTTTAGCTTTCTTGAATTTAAAGCTATACGAATTCTTGAATTTCAAGCTATACGGACAAACTGCATGTGCTCTCGGGCCTCAAATTATCTAAATTAAACCCTGATGTCGTGTATGCTCAAGCTATTCGTGGAAACGCAACAGACATCGACCAAACCATCAACTTCAAATGCACATAAAGTCCTTTCAATAAGACTCTGCCTCGGTTCCATTATCACCAAATTTAAGGCAATGCAACCGATACTCTGTCAGCAGCGGAAACAAACACAGAGCCACACACAAGCATTGACAACGACCGACAGCCAAACCCGGGGCATACATAGAACGCTGCTTTGTGACCTACAGTGATCACTGTACTAGTGCTTTGTCAAGCCTACCTTATTTGAATTGGGTCTCAAGATATTTGAGAGGTTAATTTTATAATATTAGTGAAAAGAATCTTCATCCTGAAGTTTCTATTTCGCCAGAGGAGAAAAGTTTTAAAAACCTCCTCAGCTAAGTTTTGTCTCATGCAGACGCGAACTAACTGACTGAGTGACAAATTTTAAAATCCCTAGATAGATTTTTTATGAGGCACAAGTCTATAATGTAAACCTTCGGTGTGAAAATGTGATAGTAGTGGGGTCGCCTAGATATTTTGTTACTTTAAGGTTCAGGGCTATAATCTCTGCACCAGCAATATCAACAGTCTTGAATTCACGGATGCTTTCTCTAATTTAGGTTACAAAAGTTTTCCAATCACCGCATTCCCTGATAGAAGTCGATACATATGCAGAAAAATAGCGTTCACCAGGAGAACCGTGCCAGAGCTGGGAAAAATTCATTTATAAACCAAAACATCGTAGGGGCAGCAAGAATAAGCCAAAACTATGATTGCCATAAACTGATAAGCAGACATAGCATGCCAACTAAACCTACGGACCCATCTTTGTCGGTTCCCGGGAGCTTGCTTCCATTTCCTTCGTATTTTCCGAGAAGCTCAGAACTCTTCTACTGTTCTATCACACATAGTTCTAGGACGACCCACACATTGATTATCTTGGTATAGTATGACATAACCCGAAATGAAATTGACTCCTTTCCTTAATGTTTGACCCATCCATTTTCGCTTTTTGATCAACAAGTTCACAGGCATCTGGCGCGTACGCCTAAGAAGTTAAATGGCTTATATCATTTTCTGGGTGTTACTCGATGCAACTTTAGTCCCTAGTTCCACATATACTTTTGCAAATCCAAACGCCTAACTTATTTCGTTTTGGTAATATTTCTTTATTCCACGCCTCCGACTCTTTCTCCTTCCCATCTCCCCTCGTCTCGCGTCAATCCTCCTACGTTCGACTGAAGGAGCAACTCATACGACGGCTTTCAGTGAGTGAGGAAGCGAAATTAAATCACTTGCTGAATGAGCTGATGCTAGGCGACCGTACCCTCAACCAGTTGCTTCGAGAAATAAAGCAGTTGGGTGGGGATAAGGTCGGCTCTGATGTTTTTGAAGTCCCTCTGGTTGTAGCGGTTCCCGAAGAGCACCCGCGCTATCTTGGCCGCCATGATACACGTCACTTCGTGGTCACGGAGATTTCTTGGGACGCAGCTCGGGAAATCGACGAATTGAAGACAATGGTGACGACACTGGCCGACGGAATCACAAAACTTACAGCGACGGTAGGTGCTTTGCGTTCGAGGGATAGATCTCGATCGCACCCACGGTCGAGGTCTGCTTTTCGAAAGGGGCGCCCGGGTAATCGCACGCCGGGACCCTAATCGGCTCCAACGATTTGCTGGTTCCACCGTAGATACGGAACTCAAGCGACTAAATATACCACACGATACAATTTCAACGCGACAAAAAACTAACGGTAACGGCGATGGTTACCCGAAGTACCGTACCACATCGCCTTATAATCTTCGACCTTCTGAGCAGGCGTTGCTTCCTGGGCGATAAATCTGCTGAGGGGTCGGTTCTCTCAGTACCCCGTCCAAATGCATTGATACCGTAGAACCTACGATGGATTAAGTGAACACCTCTCCCATCCGCACCTATGGCTCTAAGCAGGTGGACTTGAGTCTCGAACTGCGCCGAACGTTTTCGTGGCGATTCGCTCCGACGGCCATTAGCAACCCCATTTTAGGCCCAGACTTCCTGTGTCACTATGGGCTGTTGGTGGACCTGCAGAACAAGGCATTAATAGACCCCACAACCTCTTTAAAGTCGTCAGTTAAAATTTCCAGCTGCGAAAACGACACTCTTTCTATTATGTTTGCGAACGTTGCCAACCATCGCATTTGCTCACTCTACAGAAAATACCGCAGCATCACTACTGAAAGTACTTCTCCCAGCCGTTTAAGCACGATGTGCAGCCCCACATCAACACTGCCAGTTCCTCGATTTTTTCAAAGGTGCATCCTCCATCACCCCAGAAGCTAGCTGCTGCAAGGAAAGAATTCGATGATTTAATGAAACATGGTATTTGCAGACCTTCCAATAGCTGTTGGTTATCTCCACTTAATTTGGTCCCTAAGGCAAACGGCGAATGGAGGCCATGCGGAGAGTACGGGCGTCTGAATGTTCAGATGATTCCGGACCGGTACCCTATTCCACTCATCCATGATTTCGCGCATTCACTCACAAACTGCCAAGGCACGGAGTTTAATTTCGAAAACGACGTCCTGAGAGAAATCCCAAAGCAGCTTCATAACTTCTTTTTCATTTTTTTTTTTGGTTGGTCTGTTTCCACCTCCTGCACTCCGCGTCTTTCCAACAAATATCAAGAGTTGAGATTCGGAAAGTATTAATCGAGACCCTTTTATTTGATACCCTACAAGACTATATTTGGTGGAGAAAAAATTACACTCCCCTTCTGCATGGATGGGGACCTCAACATCAACGTAGAAATTCCTACCTTCTCACCACCAATGTAAATCAGCCAATTTCGGGAAAAGTGTGTGTGACAGGCAGACAGAGATACATTGAACCCATTTTAATAAAATTTTGTCTTACACAAAACCTTAAACAGGAACCGAAGACATATTGTAGGGCCTCAGAGAACTACCCCGGTTAACAATGTATTAGATACTTTCTGGTGAGGTTCCATGGCCGCAACCTTTTCACATCAGCCCGCTGCGGACTTGTGTTTCACTGCCCTGTGTGGGACGAAATCGAACTATAACAGCTTTAGCGCTAAAATTGCATTTGTACCACCATCTTGACCCTACAAATCAGTTAATTTAAGAACAAAGGAACCCTATCTTATAGAAGCTTGTGCGAAAAAGGTAGTGTCTTCGGATTTATGTCTATCTTACTATCACAAGCTTTATCACTAACATAAAACTTGAAAATATTATGGAACCGAAGTAAATTCCCATCAACGGGAAAAAAAATTATAAAAAATTTTTAGATACAATCTTCTCCCAACAGAAGTGATAAGAGTTCGTAATTTCTTTGCATAAGCTCCGAATCCCAGTACTAAAAACCTTCCCATGAATTTATGACCATTTTACCGACACACAACCATCACCAAAAGTTTCTTGTTCTAATTCAATATTCAATAGACGTGAACCCTCTTTGAAAACGAAATGGCTTCGTTTCGTTGCCGGCATAAATAGGCGCATGAAAAACCCAAGCGGCATTTCCACCAGGGCTAGGCAATCTACCGAAAATTTCAATCTCAATCCGGAGTGACGTGCTACACGGCAAACATAAATATACATACATAAACCCCGGGGTCAACGAACGTTCGCAGCACAAAGTTTTCGGTATCGTCGCCATATCGTTCTCGCCCTGTTGTGTCGTACACACGATTCCGTAAAAGCTCCATTCCGAAAATAAAAGATTCACATATATTTACTGCACAACTACAGCGACACGAGGCGTCGGAATAGAAATTTATAGATCGACCCAACCGGCCGCCCCCCGGCCCCACGCCACCCATTCACGCTCGCAGTTGGGCACGCTTAGTCATTATTTCATTGTCGTAGGTCACTGCGTGGAAAAGTTCGTGCTTCGTAGATCGAGCTGCCCGGCCGGCTGGCTCAGGCCACCCGAGTCCGACTGGACCCGGTCGTCTTCGCCCACACCCCCGCCCCGAACAACTATCGTCATTATCGCACTACCTCCCCCCGGTCACCCACCCACCCGACCTTTGCCTATGGACACACCACGCGCTCTCGGCTACTTCGCAGCATCGACGCTGCCAGTGCAATTCTATTGCAAAACAAATCATCGTGTCATCGTGCAATCCACCCCTCCAAGGCCATCTGCAATTCGCGTACCTGTCGGGCTTACGTAAGTTCTCGCGCAAAACGAAAAACAATCAATCGAGCGCGTGTGTGCAATTTGTAAGCCTTGTTTACGATTATTGCGCCCCGCTCGCATGTCCTCCGGGGGGTGGGAGCTCGTGTCCGAGATGCTGTTGTTTATCATAATTCCAATGGAAGCGGCGCGGATAAAAGTCGTAATCGTGTTGCAAATAAATGGCGGAGGCGAAAAGTGCTCAGATTGAAGTCGAAGCGGAAAAACAAAGTATTCAAGGTCTGGGGCAGCGAGTTGGGGATTTTCCGGGGTTTAGAAAAATTTGCACGGGTTAGCCGGCGATAAGCGGATCGGGAGGAATGCACCAAATCACGTTGGAACCGCATTGCGGTGATTACATAGTTGCACAATGCATTTTCTATTACATACTAACGCTTGCACATTTCGAATCGTGCTATTGAACTTTTATGTCGCGCAATAAATCAATCTTTGACTCCGTTTCACATAAATCTTGAATTCTACCTAGAATAGATTGAAAATTAGATTTTAAGGAATGTTTTGCGGTAATTTTGCTGTCGGAAGGGTCGATCACCTCAAAAAGATATTTTTCATTTATTGAATCTTAAAACTACGTTCTAGATGCAGAGTAAGATCCTACTGAGACTGAATTATCTTTTTTAATCCCCAAAAGATGAATCCATTCACACTAGACCCAGATTTATAGGGAAGCTGAGGAGTAAGATGCTTAGGAGCTTGTTTGCCATAGTACATTTCGTCAAGAATAGCTAAATCTATGCGCATTGTATCTTTTTTCTCAATATTGAAGATTTGAGATTCTTGTAGCAGTTTAAATGCGATTTTTAGCAAAATTTTCAATTTGTTGCTGCCTAAAACGGAAGAAGATTGATATGTTTTCTGGACAGTATCCCGAGTTACTGATACCGTGGGATAATATGACAAGGAAGTTTCATTTCGATAAGGAATCTGAAACATGGTGGAACATCAGGGCGGATTGGGAGAGCTTGGCAGTTACCAAAGCAAGTTCCTACTTCGAACCACTATATTTCAAGCAGAAATACACGCAATAGATAGGAACACCTACTTTAACTGCAAAAGGATCTACAGGCGCTTAGGTCCAACTAGGTGAACCCTAAACTTATATAGAAATCTTTTAATAAATTAAAGATGGTTGGTTCTGGGACATTGAGTTAGAAAACAATGGAACAGTGAATGAGGTGGCTAGGAAACAGACAGAAACGCCATTATATCGATCAGAACCATTCTGTGGAATCGGGAAGGGATCATGTTGAGGGAACTGGGACAACCTATCAGCAATGAAACTTTTCAGCCTGCTCATGGAGAAATACAAGCAAAAGCGCTCGGAAGATTGTTTAAACCTCGCCAAGAAGAGCCTTAAGGCCATAGAGAGGATACTCAGGGGTCACTGTAGGGTCAACTACTGTCTAATGAATGTAGAGATATCTACTGGCACTGTCTCCAGATTCTATGAGAAAAATGATGTATATTCTCGGTCCTCATTTGGTAAGTACTCCCTGGATACTTCCGTATAACCTCAAGATATGAAGTTTTTTTGTTTTGCCCTAGATGAGTGACAAGAAAAAAATTCCAAACCATTACACCGTCCTGTCAAACCTGGCTGAAGTATCTGTTCAAAAAAGGAATCTGCTTGGGTCAGTTGCGAATTGAGTCAAGCGGTTTGGGTGGTAGCCTTGTTGTAGCCACGATGATGTTAAGGACTTGCGATGTATTTACCAAATGGATTGTGCTTATGTTTATTGGAAAGGCGAAGTCGTAAGAAACGCAGTTCTTTTGTTGTTGTTACGTTTGATGAATTCAGTTACGAGCTATCGCGTGTCGGAGATGGAACTAAACGACGAAACTTATCAAAAAAACCTCATGTGTCGATTTTCTTCTGTGAATCCTTGCGAAGCGGATAATGATTTGTGACCAGAAATAGGTTTAACATGTTAAATGTTAAACGAAAGAACCATGGTCGGTCAGGCTGGCAATGTATCCCAAAAGGTGATTAAAGCAGAATTGATGGCCAGGAAGGTTATGTTGTGTATTTGGTGAGTCTGTCAGTATATTATCTACTATGAGTCGCTGCCCGATTGCAAAATACTCAATTCGGACAACTAATCCCAGCAATTGTATTGACTAAAGGAAGCAGTTAACCACAAGAGAAGCTAAAATTAGTGAATACAAAAGGCATCTTGCTGGAGCAGGACAAAGTCAGGCTTCATACTTCAATGAACATCCGCCAAGAGCTCCGAAGGCTGTTCTTATGTATCCGCCTTACAATTCAGACCTTATGTTGTTCATGTTAAAGGATCTTTGTGATGTACAACTGACTTCATATGACAGTTGCGGGAACGGGATCTCTCAGTTTTTGCCGCCAGGGTCAAGTCATTTTGAGAAGGTGGTATAATCAAGCTGCCCTATAAATGACACTGAGCTATTAAAAATAACGACAAACACTAATTTAGTCAAAACGAATGACCGTAACTTGGGAATCGTGGGATGCGGAAACGATATATCGCACAGGAACAATGCCACTGTGTGCAATAACATCAGAATTCTGGTAGTTCAGCGAACAAAATGTTTCGATAAAAAGTAAACCGTCAGGAATTGTACAGATTTTTTACCAGCGGCAAACCAGAAAGAAGTAACCGAAAATTAGAAGTTGTTTTCGGAGTTGATATTTTCCTTTTCCTTTATTTGGTTCGGTAGAAGGATCACCCTGTCTGGATCACATTCACAACTTCTCGCATTTGTAGGCTTAGTCCGGATAGAATCGAGCAGATGTTAACCCATTCTTTGGCGTTCCAAGCTATCGCTGGTTTTGGTGGCCTTCGGACCGCTTTCCACCGATATGGATATTCAAACCAATTTGAGTTAGCAAAGGACTATCATCTCGAACGACATGACCGTAAGATGGAATGCCATAGAAAGAAAATTCGGGTTCAAAGTGGAAATTATGCGAGTTTTTTCTGAGTCCAGACTTGAATTGCTGAATTATAGTATTATTTTGTCAACCGTACTGTCGTAAAGCCGCTTGAATTCTATTCTAATATTTAGTAGATGTCAACGTTATACTCCCAACTTTTTTAGTGACTAAGCATAACTTTAAATAGGTGGTCTGCTGCAAATCACATTTTCAACAAAAGCTCTGAGTCACTGCTCCAAGTGGTGAATACTTTGCAGGTGCATAGTAGTGAGATGCCTCCATATATTTAGCCAACCAGGTTGTCGCTGTGGCTGAGATGGGTGATGTTTTTACACCAGTCATCTGGGAGTTTCTCCTCGTTCCGTGTTTGCTGGATCAGGAAGTGGAAAACGAACTACTCAAATCCGCCCCCCCCCCCCCGGTCTTTTCAGAGGTTCCAAGGAATGCCGTATGAAAGAAGAGGTTTGTGGCATGTCAATAGCTAATGAGAAACATCAAATAGTGGCACTTAGAGTCGCCACAGACCTAAGTTCTGTACTGTCTGCAGAGAATAATAATAGGACAAGTGGGTTCACATTTACCACTACCAAATCCTGGCTCGAAAGAATTACATCGCATTGATGTCGCGGTTAAGATGGAACGCTATTTAGAAGCTAAAATGAGCTGATGAGGTCATAGAGCAGAAAGTCAATCTCAAAATCACAAAGGATTATACTCTGCCGCTTTATGTAGTTATTTGTGATTGTCTGAAAGCCTGAGCGCCGGAATTTTGGTTTTTACTTTCCAAAAAAGTTACAATGGAAGAGTTTCGGCAACGGAGAGGCTAAAAAAAATTTTCAGATTACTAGAATTATGAAGAGCTTGATAGTATCCGAATGTCATCATCATCATCAACAGCACAACAACCAGTATCCGGTCTAGGCCCGCATTAATAAGGAACTCTAGACATCCCGATTTTACGCCGAGCTTCACCAATTCGAATTCCGAATCTGCCTCAGCAAAATGGCGGTAATTAGATAGGAAACTGCACGAACTTTGAAATGACCAGGACTATCTAGATCCAAAAGCGAAGGCCGGTAAAGCATAGCAATCTATCTCCTCAGCAAAACCCGAAAACTGTTGGCAGAGATAAAAATAAAAGTTTACTGACGGTTTCGTCCAGGGCAGAGGCAATTCATCAAACGCTGCCTCACCTCTGCCCTGGGAGCAGCGTTTATGTTGGTAGATATAGTAAGCCCATGAGAGCTGTAGTCCAAGAACAACGCTTCTATGCATTTTTGAGTCGATTTGTTACAGGGCCGTTAGTAGGTTGATACGTTGATACGTTATCGTTTTCGAATTGTAACCCAGAAGAGCAAGAAAGTTTATCTGAGGAACAGGATCGACGACTGGTTGATAATGATTAAGACGAGGAAAACGAATATAAGAGAACTAAGAGGGAAAGCATGAACGAGGAAAACCAAGAGTGGTTAAAATTGAAGCTATGAAATCGTCTCAATGTGGAGAAACCATCGAATTAGGACGGGTATGTAATAGCAATGGAAAAATCCGTCACAGAACTAGAAAATGGTCATATATGTTGACAACGAACTGATGGTAGTCACCAATCGCAAAGTCTTTGTAAATTTTTTGAAGGACTTGACAAAAACCTTCAAAAACACTTCCAAATGAGATCCAGCGATAGAAGAACCTCATAAGCATTAGTCAAAGGTGAGGTGATAAATCATCATCACAATATCCAGTACCCGTTCAGGTTTGCCTGAGTAAAACCCGCCATTCACGTATAGTCCGGCCTGTCTGTTACCCCGGGAGAGCCCGCAATGAACTACGCGCCTACCAGTTGAATCATCGCGCCATCACTAGTTCAACTCTGGACATGGAAGGACTTGAAACGAGAATGGGAGATACTTTTGTGTGTGAGCATTCATTTGCAGTAAAGATGCCTATGAAATTTTCGTTCACAGCCAAAACAAACATATCTGGTTGGTTGGCCGAATCATTTTTCACTGGATCAACGGCCGCCAGAATAGTCAAAACTGACGGTCATTCCATGCCGTTACGGCCGCCGGTTAAATGCGAACTATTCAAGCGTAACTGACAGGCAAAACTGTACTTGGATGGCGGACTTAAGGAACTCCAAACATCCAAGGTCCACAAAGTCGACAGCTACCTGACGTCCCGGCATATGTCATTGCTCCATTTGGAAGAGAATCTACTACATCTTCATCTCAGATATTTCTTCTATAGACTTTCTGGGCTGGATGATATTCACCCATGTATATCAACAAACAATCAGACCATTAATTTTCCTAATGCTTGGATCAAGATCGAATTTGATGCTGTAAGTTCAAAAGCCCATGGCAGAGAACTTTGCAAGATTTGAGAGGTACCTTACCTACTTTACTGACATTCTAGATATTGGGTTCATTTACAAAAGTCAAAAATCGACGCGAATGTTTCAGTGATGGAGATTTTGGCGGGGGTACCAAAGTGGAGTATTCAACTTCAACTTACGTAGGTGGAGCTGCTTCAGAGTTGACAGATCTCAAGGAGCAGCAGCCGTTTTATAAGCAAGGAACTTTGAGTTCTTTTGAGGAGCAAAGCATACCGTTTTGAAGCATTTCTTCTTTATCAAGAGATAAATCAATTAGTGTAAGCTCGACGTTAGACAAATTTCAGAGATGACCAAACTGCTAGTACCTTGAGGAGGTTATTATAATACAAGGTGGCCCAAAATAGATGATGCAATATTCTTTGGCTATATCTTTTGAATGAAAGAAAAGAAAATTATGAATTTTTTCAAATATCTATTTGGACCTTTAGTTTTTATTACAATAATTTTTTTGAAGATAATATCAGTTAAGTCACCGCTGCCATAATTAAATAACATTTGGGCCCGTTTCGCGGTATTTTCAATGTTTTTTTTTGGAAAACTTCTGGCAATAAGTTCTGGATTTTTTGACGGATGTTTTCCATGAAGGCTTCCAGAGTTTGAGACGTATTTACCATAAACCTGTGACTTGGACAAAACCACAGAAAGTAGTCTGGAATGGTTAAATTCGGTAATCTGGCAGGCCAGTTATTAACGCTAAAATACGATATCAAGCAGCCTAAAAACGCCAGCCTCGGGATGCCCATAATTGGACCGTGCTGCTGTAACTACATATTCTCCAGTCCTAAATCATTCAATTGTGACATAAGGACATCATTGAATATAGCTAACTACTGCTCATCATTCACAGTAATATTTTTTTTTGAGAACTGTGGGGTCCTAAGTCTGCATCAACTTGATACTGGACCGGACCATTTGGTGTTGTGTTCTGCGAATTATCTAAAGGAGCACTTAACATCTGCGAGTCACTTCGCTCACGCTGCTCCCAGGGCAGATGTGAGGTAGCGTCTGACGATTTGCCCTGGTAAGAAACCGTAGAGCAGTCATCGCCTTACTTTATTCACAGTAATCTTTGGTTTGCGTTGTTCTAAAAAAAACGAATGAGTTAATGACACCTGCAGAGTTAACTCTACGACATACGAGTACAATGACATTGGCCCTTCATGAATGATACAGGGATCCCAGAGCTCCAGAAAAGATTTTTTTTCTTTTTGTTCATTTTCCCTCTAAGATGGAATTGGGGATCGTCGCTTACATATGATGAGTTTTGACAAAAAACTAGGCACTTCGTTATTGAGAATCAGGATGGCATAAGGATATGTCAAACTCGTTGCTGTAACTGAAAGAGCATCATTTGAAATATTTAGACGATTTTTGCTTTTTCGCTAGTATTTTTTTATTTTATTCGCATATACCGATATTTCGGGAACCATTTGTCCCTTTCATGAGTACTACAAGTCTTAAAAAACATCTTCAAATTTTTATTCAAAATGCGCTGCAGAGACGACTATGAAAGGTCTAATTGTGCAGGGAGCGTTTGCATGAGCGAAAAAAAACGTTAACGAAATTTTCGCTTGCCAAAATCATAGTCGGCTTACTCCGTAAAAAATAGACACAAGCATTCCACGTCCTTCATCATCATCATCAACGGCGCAACAACCGATATTCGGTCTAGGCTTGCCTTAGTAAGGAACTCCAGAAACTCCGGTTTTGCGTCGAGGTCCACCAATATGATATTTCTAAAAGCTGTCTGGTGACCTACGTCATCACTCCATCTCAGACAGGGTCTACCTCGTCTTCTTTTTCTACCACAGATATTGCCCCTATAGACTTTCCGGGCTGGATCATCCTCATCCATACGGATTAGGTGACCCGATCACCGCAGCTTGTTGAGCCGGATTTTATCCACAACCAAATGGTCGTGTTATCGCTCATGGAGGGGGCCCAAAATTCTTCGAAAGATTCTTTTCTCGAACGCGGCCAAAAGTTCGCAATTTTTTTGCTAAGAACCCGGTATTTAGGGAATATATAAGGACTGGCAAGGTCATAGTCTTGTACAGTAAGAGCTTTGACCCTATGGTTAGGCGTTTCGAATGGAACAGTTTTTGTAAGCTGAATTAGGCTCTGTGGGCTGCCAACAACCGTGCGCGGATTTCAGCGTCGTAGCTGCTATCGGTTCTGATTTTCGAACCTAGATAGGAGAAATTTCCAACGGTTTCAAAGTAGTGGTCTTCTTTTCTTTTCGTATGATCAGTGCGATTCGAAGTTGTTTGTTCTTCTTTGTACTTCGTCTTGCCTTCATTAATGTGCAGCCCCAGATCTCGCGCCGCCTGCTCGATCTGGATGAAGGTAGACTGTAATAATGTCATTTTTAATGTGAAAAGTGCTATTTTTCACAAAAAATGCCACCATTTTGTAAATAAAAGACCCCGAAATTAAAAAAAAAATTATGAAACTCACCATTGACGGAGATATTTTATATGCAGAATGTCTGTACCAAATTTGAAATGAATCGGTCAAGTTGTTTTAAAGTGCGAGTGAACACAGACTTTGAAAAAGTGGTTTTGAGAAAAACGCGTTTAAAGTTTTTATGTTAGAACTAGAATTTGAAGGAGCGTAGGCTAACTGCTCGACAACTATGAGAATTCTGCTCGGATCCCTCCTTGACGAAATTCAAGCTGTGACAAGATCACAGACGGATTATTTCGTGAAGAGTAAACACAGAAGAATACAGCGTGATGAGGGCTTCTTCGCATAAATTTTAATTGTGCTTACTTTACAAATGTCATAAAAGAACTGACATTCGACGCCATTTGCAAAACTTGTTGTGGGCCAACACCATAACAAGGAACTTTTAAACGAGGCGGGAAAGGGGGCAATTTTTTCTATGTTATTTTAATTATAGGGAAATTCTTTTCTTTTATTATTGCTAAGCAGTGTTTACAAAAGAGGACAGACGTGCAGGGTCACAAATAGAGAATATTAATCCCTTCATTTGCCTTGAGTCCTGCCAATAATAAGACATATCAACCTATTACAGTTGGTATGAGGGAAGGAAAAGAAGGGAAAAGGACTCGAACTGAAAAATTAGACTGCTGGCCTCCAAAATGCTGTATTTGCAAAATGAAATTCCGCCAAAAAGGCAACGTAATCATCGCTAATGACCAGAAGTTTCTCGTGATTTAACTCGGCTCGTCTACATCCCATTCGCTGTTTGCATATTTGTTATTTCTCACATAAAAACTGAAAAATTCACGCTACACATCGACAAGTCTATTCATTTCTGCTGATAAACAAGCCAAGATCCACAATAATTCAATATTGTCGCGCCTCATCGGAACGACAACTCCTCCTCAAAGGTCAGCTTTCCATCCCATAACAGTGCAAAGGAGTCACCTCTCCCGAATGACTGGCCTCGACCGGCAAAACACCACGGCCACTGTGCATAGAACCTCATCGAGCGGCAGGTGGGGTGCGATGGGGCGAAATCACCTAATCAACAAACGCAAGTGTTTTACCCGAGGGCGACGTGCAGTGAGGGTCGTATACAACCGGCCGCCATTCGTCGAAAACGCCTGCCTCGCCTCCAGACAAAGAACAACTACACTGCAGTCCGGCCGGCCAGGGAGCTTTAGGAGGCCCTGCAACCGGCCGCAACGAGCCGCACTCCGACTAGAAAACTTGCTTCGGAAAACGGCTGCGCGCCTCCCGGCCACCGGTCCCCTCGCCGACCGGTCGGAAACATTCTTGCCGGCTGTTGACTGTGCAACTGCCGTTTCAGCCGGCGAATGCCGCGCCTCCACGTGCGGTATTTCTCGTGCTTCCCGACCACAGCCACACAAGTTGAGTTCACCCCAGCTCCGGCCGGCGTTTTGTGCATCACTCGCGTTCCGGGCGAGACGCATCCGACGCAGCGGACGGTTGCATGCATTCCTCACACACAGGCCGTCTGTGTGCGTTGTTGACTCGGCCACTGTTGTTGCATATTTTAATTCCTGGGAACCCAAAAAAGCACCGCCGACTTGAGAATGAGGCAGACTTCGTCGAAATAGATTGCGATCCGCAGCAGTGCACCCGCCGACACCATCGCCAGCGGGAGCGGGCGGTGCGGGGGACATCCGCTCGGAAAGGACGAAAGAGGTCATAGAAGTTGGGGCTCAGCACTGAAGCGTTGAGCACCCCAACGAGAGCAAATTGAGATGGCGATGACAATGACAAAATGCACGAAAGTGAAACCACCCCCGAGCAGAAGTGGAACGCATCCCACATTCCAATATTTCGAATCACAGCCCTGCGTCCCCGAAGCCAACGTTCAAACTCCCTCGGCAATGGCAGGGTTTTGTTACGGGAGCAATTGTAAGTCACCTCGACTGCGTATCCTTTTTACCCTCGACTATCCATCTGAGCCTGCTGGGCTGGGCAAGGGATGCAAGGGGATGGATTTAGCCCGGGGAAAGGGCGACATAAATTTCCGACCTCGTCAAGTTAACTTAGCTTAAGAGGCAACCGGAGAAGGCATTCTTTTCGGTGGTGCGTTTTGCGTATGTTTCGTTACGACTACGCCACTCACCGGCCGCGCATCGAGAGTGGGTGGCTCTAGTGGGTCCGGGATAAATCCGGCAGGCGGCAAGGGTAGCGGGCCAGCCTGCTAGCGCAACGTGTGCGAATTGCCGACATACAATTCCTTCATTTTCTCATTAGAATCGTTCTTTTTTTTTGAGTACTCCTTTTCGGAACGTTGCCGAAATGGCGCGTGCAAAACTCTCCATTTATCTTCCTTTCCCTCGAGTTATCTATTCTGTGATTCTTTCTTGGATCTTTCTTGAGCGTTCATTTGCGCCGGAATTGAGTTGGCCGGCAGTTGTGGAGGTTCTCGAGGGTTTTATGAGTCCAAGGTTGGCGGGGCATTCTTATTTTCTCTGATAACAATCAACATTGCAAATAAAAAAATACGAACAAGAACCGCAAATGGGAGCAAGGATACATGGCAGGGTGACATTGGCGCAGAATAGGACTTGAAATCTGGCTAGTGTTCTGGCTGAGCGCAATTTTGGATGGCTTATGAGGGTGTGGGGCACACGTTTTACGGGATCGCAGATTACCTGCCTCTAAACTGAATTTTTAATGCGTAAAGATTTGCATAATTTAGAGCTAAGATATTTGCACTTGATTTAAGTGTGCTACCACGTGTAGACTATTAGGAGGAAAGCGTATAAGTCGAATTTGCATTTCTCTAAATTTCACCCCTGGATTTTGGTAACTGTGGGTTTGGTCCGGTGGATATATCAAAGATTATCTTCCCGAAAACAATTACCATAAAAACCTTTGTCGAAAAGTCCTGTCAAGTAATAATTCTGGCAGGTCCTGAAATTGATACTCACCACTTTGATTTAACGCATACAGAGCGATTTTTTTGATAGAAAAACGCAGATTGTTAAATCATTATTCCACTTCATCTTGCCTCAAAGATAGGGGCACACTCCACCTTCGGATTAATGGGACCAGCTTAAGATTTGCTAGTACCCCACTGTTCATATCACAACCTATTAAGAGTTCAAGCACACTCGTCTACACATACGCTCCCAGATCCCTTAATTTTTGCGTCGACAGAGAACACAAAGAATCATAGAGTGAGTAGAAGGAGGCAACTATGTCCTGAATATAGAATGGTTTCAGCAAGGCTGCTTCGCTACTTCTAACAATTTGGACACCAGGACAGAACATCTTGGTCTGGAAGATCCTAGCCCTATTAACTGACCTAATACCACAGATTTTGTTAGACCGAACTCATGCCTTCTGTGTCAGAAAGATATAAGGACAGTCCTGCAGCAGATTACGGCGGTCTGCACGGGGCACTTGCCCATAGGGGACCATGCCACTAGGCTCGGCTTACCCTACAACTCGCATTGCCGAAGCTGCGAAGAAGGAAAGGAAACCCTCATGCACTTTCTCTGCGATTGCCCAGCTCTGGCTCGAGTCAGGCTGCGGACACTGGGTAAACTATTCTTTGGGGACCTCAGTGAGATTTCTAGCTGCAGGGTTGGAGAGCTGCTTTCCTTCGTGAATGCTACGGGCTGGCTCTGAAGATCCGAGCCAGCTGGACTCTGCTTCCCTGTTCCTATAACAACAGCCACGGTCTTAGGAGTTTGTGGTATCAAAACGGCGCACCAAAGCGCTAATTGGGCTCCTCGGAGCGGCCACTGATACCTACCTACCTACCTGCAGCTTAGTAAGCCTTGCTGCCAATAAAAAAGAAGAAGTTTTGACAGTCGACAGGTTAATTTGATCAATCTTAATGTTTTTTCTAAGTCAACATACTCTTAAATATAATGGACAACAGTCAGAAGCGTATACTACAATTGGTTTGAATACCACTGGCATCACCACGTTTCCCTCATGGTCAAAGGCTCGCTGCACGTACAATCGATTTTGCTGCTATGCCGTCATCCACAGAGAGTACCTACTCTTCATGTAGTGCATTCTTCCGTTTTCGATTTAGCGTCTTCCCTGCTGCTCTCTTTTGTATGCGTCAAGGACCATCATCGTTCTTCACTCTCCAAGTCAAAATGACATTCTACACTTTTTTTAGGAATTTGAGGGTCCTAAGTCCGTATCCACTTGATCCATTACCGGACCAAATGGGGAGCAACTTGCTCCCACTCTTTATAGTCCATCGACTCTACTTTTTGAGTTTAATACCCAAAGTTCAAAAAGTAAAAGAGGGAAGAAGACGTACCAGGGCAGAGGCAATTCATCAGACGCTGCCTCACCTCTGCTCTGGGAGCTGCGTAACCGAAGTGGTTCGCAGGTATTATACGCTCCCTTTTATAATTCACAAAATACGACAAGGGTGCGAATTATATTCAACGTAAATCCGCTCACAATTTAGTGTCTAGCTCCGGCCAAGCTTTGGTAGAAGAATGACTATTTTATTCTCGCATTCTGCTGAAGGTTCCAATTCCTTCCGACCAATTTCTCCAGACATTGTGTTGCAACAATGTTCCAAGTTCACAGCATTCGGTCCACATGGATTGGCTCTCACTTCCCAGTATTAGAGATCAGGTGTGCCCTCGTTACCCAGTTACTTTTCTTCCGCTTTTCCTGATATCGGCGGAGAAGAAAATTCTGACAGAGCTCGTATTTTCTCTCGCCTCAAAAGCGACTTCATTGCTTAAAGTCACAAGTGGACTCTTACAGCTTGGAAACACTTGTTATAACTATGAAAGTCAATATTCGTAACTTTCCATACAGAAGCCAAATTTGTCCGATCCTTAATGCGGCGAGACTATAATATTACGAATGTCTGCTTCAGAATACGCAACTTCTTTTTGATTGGAAAAAGTCCTTAATTCTTTTCACCCCCTTTTTACTACCCCCAGGCCATTTTCCTACTTGATTGTCACTGAGGCTGTACTTCAATGTTATTTCATGACACTTAATGCAATGCAAATAATAAGTGTACAACAGCGGAACCACACATAGACGAGTACAATCATCCATGACGAACCGGGTTTCGAACTAGGGATAACAAGCTCGAGAGACTAACCCTCAACTACCTGGCCCCTGGATTTTCCCTTAATCTGATGTATCGATATTTCCCAAAGTACAGTAAGACATTTAAAACGGATGCTATTGGCAAAAGGGTAAAATCTGTCATGCACTTTTTCTAAAATTGAAAGAGTAGCCTCGAATGATCTAGACAGATCCCATTGTATGCCATCAAATCTCTGAACAAGCAATATTTTACGTAGATATTATTCTCAATAATATGTAACCAATCTTTGGGCATTGTTTAGGATATGGGGGATCCTGAGTCCATACCCACATGATGTTCGACCGGACAAATTGGAGAGCAACTTACGCCCATGTTTTTTGGTCCACGGACCCCTCGTTTGGGGCATAGCACCCAAACATTCAAAAAACAAGGACTAACGATTTCGTCCAGGGCAGAGGCAGCTCTTCAGACGCAGCCTCACCTCTGCAATGAGAGCAGCGTGTCCGAAAGCGACAACGGGTGAGCCCGATCCAACATCATGTGGATGTGGACCCAGATCCCCCATATCCCAAGAATAACCTAGCTTTAGCCTTTAGGCTCCAACTATTTGGCGGTTTAACTTGAATATAAATCGCAACCCTGTCGTGGATTTGCGATTATATAAAAGAGATATACTATACATCGGAGATCCCTGATACTAAGTATGTGTAAAAAGCCATCGATCAGCAATAGCACATTTTGCTTCAGGATTGAGGCAGTCCAGAGTCCACCATGCACTTTATGCCGGACTTGGTCAATTCCGGAGAAACTTTCTCCTACTTTTTTGGTCCACGTACTTCTTTTTTCGGGCTAGCATCCAATTATTAAAAAATAAACGACTTGCGGTTTCGTCCAGCAACTCATCCGACGGTGCCTCACCTCTCAGCCATAAAACCCAAAGTAAAAATTGTGTCTGAAGTGTCCGTGGGTTTGCGACATGTGCAACATTTCATTCGCCTTGTTCAGTGACAATCTGACGAGAGAATATATTTGCTAATCTGCAGCATTTCTTCGTTTTTTATTCTCACGTTTTAGAACCCCTTAGCGGCTTACATACTACACGTACACTCTTTCCAATTTCCTATCCCGATACTTATATTATAGATTTAATTTTTAAATTGAGAAATTATATATATATTTTTTTTAAATTCCTGCCCCCTAGTATCTTTTCTGAAAATTCTAAAGCCCATTTCCATTTAAATATTTAGTTTTAATTGTAACATAGCAATTTCCTAATACATATTGCGAAATCATCGTCGGCCTTTTGCTTATAAATAGGCTTGCTCATGCTGCATATTATATATATTATAGTCACCCCTAACGTTTTGTTTCTGGCTAAGGCGAGAAGCAGGCAAATAAGGCCATTCGAGGCATACAAGTTGGGTGGGAAAAATTCGAGGTTATTTTTGCTATGGCCTTAGCGACATTGAAGTCCAAGGTTGTGATTAATAATAACAAAATTAGTAGAGCCTGGACCGGCTGAGGAAAGTTGATCGGTGAACAGCTGGACTCGTGAGGTCTGTGAAGAGCTGTCATCGGCATAGCATGGCCTGAAAGAGTGAAGAAAGTGTGTCAAGAGCATGTGGTGATACACCAAGTTCGAATTTAAGTTTCACGTGCGGGTACGCGGAGATTTCACTTTCGCCTGGAGTGGCTTTCGTCATACCGTTATAACGGACTGCATATGACAGAAAGTTTTTGATTTTGTGTGTCCAAAATTTCAACTACGGGTGTTTCATTGGGGACGGCATAGTTCCTGTAAACCCTCTGCACTTTATTTCTCACCTATCCTCTGGCATGTCCGGATGGCTCAAGTGGTTAGAGCGCTGGGCTGTCGTAGCGGAAGGTCGCGGTTCAAATCTCGCTGGGGGCAGAGAAATTTATTGTGATTGGATGTCGGACACCAGTCGACTCAGCTGTGAATGAGTACCTGAGTCAAATCAGGGTAATAATCTCGGGCGAGCGCAATGCTGACCACATTGCCTCCCACAGTGTACTATGGTGTACCGTTACGGTCTTGAATGAAGTGCTCTAACACACTTCAAGGCCTTGATCCAATATGGATTGTTGCGCCAACGATTATTATTATTATCCCCTGGCATTGCCAGTGCTGATCTGGATCAGTCTAGCAATGTCCTATCTTAGTGAGGCCCGCCTTTATTCCAGATAAATATTTCATAGTGAGCGAATCCTGTGACCGTACAATCTGAAAGCCGTAATTGCACCACAAAACATAAGTGATTGTAGTTGCAGTAGCGACATATCAGCGCACAGTCGAGATGTAATCTCACCATTGATTTGAGATAGAATTCTCGGAGTTGCGGGAGGTGCTTAGAGCCTGGGAATACCTGGTCTATGCAAGTTATCCATTTCCGAGAATTCTATACACGCTCTTTGGAATTAGTCCCGAACCTCAGCGGAGACCTCAGCTGGACGGTGAAGAAGAGTGCTTCGGTGAGTACTAAAAATGTTACCTGCAGCGCGGCGTGGTGTTGTTGCTGCCGCCGCCTTTGCCCCCCATCGACTCGTGATCACCAGCTTTCGCGATGACTTGAAGTCGAACACGCTCCCTGAAGGTGGCCGGGATTGTGTCGCCGCGGGCAATAAAGCGGTACTGGCCTGCGACTCGCTGTACAGTCACGTGCACCCATTGCGAGAAACGCTCGACGAATCTATGGTGCAACAAGGGACGATAAGATGTTGTACCCGCCTCCGACGTTATTTCGTAGTAGAATCAGATGATAAAGAGCTTCATTTCCTGAGTCCATTTCATCCGATGCCTACGCGAACCTGCTGAAGTGGTCACACAGATTGTGACGAAACAGTTGCAGCAGACGGAGCAATGCTCCTGGTCATCGTGGCGTCTAGAAGTCGAACCGCCCCACTATTAGCGGTTCCGACGCCGTGTAGTTATACGCCTCCCGCCGGTTATCCGTACCGAACCTCAAATTTCTCCTCCTCCTCATTTTTGTGTTTGCATTTTATACCTAGCTCCCAGGTGTGTTGATAGCTTCCTCAGTGAGTAATCTGCAAGACTGCAGAGTTCCTGCACTTTTCTCACCTACCCCTGAGACACTGGCGTACAGCTATTCAGATTGAAGCTATCTATCCCTACTCCTTTCACAACCGTTAGTTTCTGTTCAAGGCTTGTAATTTTATTTATTTTTTTCTTTAATATTTCTTCACCCTTGCATGATTTTTTGTTGTTATATGAATGAATTCTTACTAAATTTCTTTGATTTAAGGACTTTCTCTTCCTCTCAGATTAACCCACATTAAGAAAGGAGCTCTCCCTCCAATTTAAATGGCCCAAGGAGGTCAAAGCATGGAAAGAATCTCAAACGCCGCATAGTCAAATCAGGAGAAGCAACGATTGAGGATGCGATACTTTATGGATCTTCCCTTTCGATCGTGGCACTCGGGTCTGGACTTTTACGACTCCACGTACGTGCTCGAGCTGTCACTTTTTTTTAATTTGTATTATAGGATTCGCTCGTGTAATGATCTTTCGGTAGGTTCAGGTGATTGACAATTTGTTAGGTTTCATCGAGGACCCACGTTTTGGTAAAAGACATGTGAAGTTTTTCTAAAATGACACGTGAAGGATCGAAGTGTTTAAAGGATGCTAAACCACATTCCCGAGCCTGGTTAGAATAGTAGCAAACAAGCACGTGTCAACGGACCACTTTCATGGAGCTTCAGTATTTGCGGGCAGGCCTTTAGGCTCAATTCCGCCAACTTTCTTTGTTTTAGGCTTTGGGGTAGTTTCCTTGTCTTGATCGTTTCCGGTCACTCAAGATGGTAATTAGGATATCGACAAATCACTACAAGTCATTACAAAAGTTATGGCGCCCCAAATTGGAGCTACTTTCAAATAGATTTGGTAGGATTGAGCCTCGTCCTCGGATTTGGTAAGAAGGGAATAATGAGAGAAGCTGGAGATCCTCTCTCTTCAACTGGCTTGAAAAATTGCGACAATTACTCCCGGTACCAAGTCAAGGAAAATTTGGCCCGCTTATAACATAGCCCCATCACGAGAGCTCCTGCGCCAGACGCGTGCAAATCCATTCAAGATTACGGCGGTTTGCACGGGGCACTGGTCCACAGGGGACCATGTCGCTAGGCTCGGCATACCTTACAACTCGCATTACCGAAGCTGCGGAGAAGGAAGGAAAACACTCATGCCCTTTCTCTGCGATTGCCCAGCTCTGGTTAGAGTCAGGCTGCGGACACTGGGTAAACCATTCTTTGGGGACCTCAGAGAGATTTCTAGTTGCAGGGTGGAAGCGCTGCTTTCCTTCGTGAATGCTACGGGCTGGCTCTGAAGATCCGAGCCGGCTAGACTCTCCCTTCTTGCTCCCATAACAACAGTCACGGTCTTAGGAGTTTGCGGCATCAAAGTGGCGCACCAAAGCACTAATTGGGCTCCTCAAAGCGGCCACTGATAGCTACCTACCCCTACCCTTTAAAAAGTTATTGCACTTCAAAGGAGGGATATTGATATGGTACGATATGATCGCGGTAAATTTTGTTTTGACAACCCCACTCTCGCAGAGGAAGGGGGTAGAAAAAGTATTTAGGAGAAAAAGGAAGGTCCCTCTCCTTTCTAGATCTCTTTTAAGGGGGAATAACCGCCGGATTTTTTTAACTCAATTGAAAAGAGAGAACTTCCCGCTTCTCTCTGCATACCCCCATCCAGGAGTGGGGTTCAAAATTAAACTCAATTTTTTTCCTCAAATTAGCTCCATGTTAGGGCGTCGTAAATTTTTAGAGAGGAAGGCGAGAGTCAAGGGGACTAGGATACTCTTCGATGAAAGATCCTTGAGACCGAGGGCCTGCGTTCTGATATCAAAATTTTTAGAGGCAACCATGCTGGGTAATTCTGTTCTCCCGTGTCACTGCGGCAATTCTTTGGCGGGGCTTGAAAGGAGGAATCTTTCTCTTCCTCCTTGCATGGCATTCCTATCCCCGTCTAATCGGGGAGTGACGTTCGAAGTTCAAATTTTATAATGGTGAAATGCAGAAAAAATCCCTAATTGGGGATTTCCACTGGGAATTTTTATTTGGGGTAGGGGGGATCCCCGAATAAAGTCCCTACCTCCTTCGGGGATGGGGTTGAAAATTTAACCTTTACCGATTTTAGTAATTTTTTATTTCAGATAAAACCTGAAAAACAATCTTGCATTGAGCTGCCCTGAATGCATCCATTCCATGCTCCCATTAAGCCTTTGATATTCAAATGAGGGGCCATCATCGAATCGAACCCATTAATGTATTCATCGAAAAAAATTGCATCAACGTCTGAATTATGTCTTTTGAATCAAAATAATGGGCGCACCGTCTCGCGATTGAAAACTGACCAATCTTAACTTGTTTCCTCCAAAGCTTGCGGCGTAGCCTCGGCGGGTCGCATTCTCCACGGAAAGCGACACAACAAAAGCCGCCAAGCAAACACTCAACACTCAAAATTCGTATCGAATGATAAGAGGCGAATGTGCAAATGGCTGGCAATCGGGTGAGTCGGCAATGAATCAACTTGTGCGTCCCATAATCGTTTCGCACAAGAAAAAATCAACGCAAATCCGCGAGAGCAACAAAAAGTTCTGTGTACACAACACGCGGATCAAAATAAAGCAACATGGAAGCGAGTGGAAGACCCAAACAGTCGCGGTCGTCTCTGTTGGACAGAGGGGTTGCGACGAGGCGTGCCAGGCCTTGGCCGTAGGATAACATTTTTTCTGCGTATCTTTCTCGAATGGGCATATCTGCATGTGTGCGATTCATGTCGTTCGCACATTCGATATGGGAATAATTGTTTTGTTTTTTGCAGGCATAGTTCCGACCGCGGAGTGCCTGTGTGCCTCGGTGAACGGTTGAAACGACTTTGACTGACCTCCGCCAATATGATTTTGGATGTCGAAAGAAAGTCAGTCGTGGAGCGTGTGCAGAGACGTGGTCGTCGGCAAAAAGCCGGAAAACCAGATTTTCTGCTGAGTCAGGGAAGGTGGCAGGACTAGGCCTAGAGAACGGACCGACCAAAATATCAACCCGTTCGATGGACTCTGGCAAACACGAGCGCATGGATCGTCACAAGCTCCAGTGACCTGAGATGTTTGTCCGATCGTGATTAGCACCTTTTCAAGCTCCGTAGATATCACGTAATTGACGAGAAGCAGGACCCGGGGGTGGGCGAGGGACTCCGAGCTTCCACACGGGTACGTCCCGGAATGAGTGTCAAAGTCGAATTTCTCGTCTACACGCGCCGCGCAAATTTCAATGTCATCGGTCTGTTTTTCTCGCGGCTGTTGTTGCTGTTTTTTTTAATGGTTTTTTGCTCGATTTCTGCACGAGCTGCTCCAAAGCTTGGCCGTGATGTTTTCAAATAGAATTTGCACAACTCAACTGCGCACCCGGGGGGCCGGGCACGGACGGGCGATGTGGACATAGCGGGGTGACGTACTCAGCCTCAGAGTGGCGAGAGTGAGGGCACAAAGCCGCAAACATTCTAGATGCGGATGATTCGCGGATTGCGGAGATTTCGGCCACAAATGGCACACGGAGCAGCGCTCAAGCGCTATTATCTCATCGCCGCGGCTAGGCCACGGCGAGCGAAACTCACAACGTATTTTCGCTATTTACTGACCTTCCGCACATGCGAATTTGGTTTGCCTCGACATAGAAGGTGCAGAGGTTGCTTGGCATTTGTTCAGTTGTTTGGGGCTTGCTCCAGCCTCAGCCCGGGCGGGACAAAGGGGGGAATTAGAACTAATGCGGCCTTAAACGAATCAAGACCGAATGAATCAGATAAATCAGGGCCTGGGCCGCGTACTCACCAGTCTCCCATAAAATCTGTGTAATCCTTGACTAGATATCCATCAGAGCCCGCGTCGATGCGAAGGGGTGGAAGCTCGGGACGCGGGGTCGCAGCGAGCCGTCGATGCGTAAGGTACGTGCGTAAATTTCCGGAGCGCTCGGCCTCGGCCCGACTCGGCTTCTGCGTTTCAACTTAACACTCTGCGAACAGTATTGACCTAGGTTGTCCCCTAGTTCTGCGTGTTGTCAAATAGGATTCCTGGGTCGCACTCCACGCACTCAGAGCACTGATTCGTATCTTTGCGGGGTCAGTCGCGGGGGGTAAACGGAACGGAAATGCATCAACTGTTCCCTAGGACGACACTCTTGCACTGCGTCTCGATGCTCACTTTCGTCTTGCCTAATGTCATGAGTAATCCGCGAATTAGCGAAACAATTTCAGGTCTTCGAACACTCAGCGGACTTCCGTGCACTGATCCTTGGCAACCTCAACCCTGGACCGTCTAACCAGCGACTGGTCCTTGGCGCTAGGAAGTTGTGGTAGTTATGGGTCTCCCCGCGGTTGCCAGTTACCAACGCAGTCACAACTAGCCGCGTTGCACTTCAGTAAAAAAAATCTCCTTGGAATCGCGTTTCCTGCGGAAAACCGTCACAATTGCAGTCTGGGTTTCGCTGATTCGCACTAGACTGGGCTCTCGGGACTCGCCTCGCGCTAGTAGCAACGACGACAGTAGAATTCTACGCTAGAACTCGAAAACGGTCGGTCCGCGGAACGCTCCCTCTCTCGCTAGATTGTAAAAAGGCTATGCATCCGAAGGCTCCACGGGAACCTCCTACACCGAGAAATTTTTGCGAACTTACGAACGACGGCGTTCTAGCGAAACTTATTGCCCGTGGACGAGATATGGCCGTACATTGTCGGCGATACACACGCGGTGCATTGGTGTGCGTACAGACTGTGCAAAAGCTCACGAGAGTATGCGACCGAGTTCCACGTGGAGGCGCGGCAAGCCACCATCGGAGGCGCGTCATCCGCGTGCGAGTCGTGTCAGATTTAGGCGGAGGGGGGGCCAGGCGAGGGGTCGGGTCGGCGCTCGGATGAATGGTAGAGCGAAGTGCAGCCCGTGCAGGTGCGAGCGAGACGGTCGCGGGTTGGAGTGAAAGTGATGCGACTTAATTACGAGGCATCGCGGGCTGGTGGCAGGACTCCGAGTGCAGGAGGGCGTCCCGGCGACTCGCGAAAATGCGCTGGGATCCGCTGGCGATTATGCAGTGCATCTGGCCGGGCCGGGGACAACATGAAACATTGTAGCCGGTCGTGGGTAGCGGGGTCCCCGCCCGGCATCGAATGCAGTCCTGACCGTCCTGGGGGAGGGGGACGGGCGGCTGCGATGCACACGAGTACGGGTCGAGCGAGACGCGGCCGGCTGCAGTGCCCCGGCCCGCCTGCAGTCGCTGCCGAGTGTCATTGACCGCATTGCCGATTTTCCGTTGCACGTGCCGTCGAAAACGGCTGCCGCGCCTCATGCGCGACCAAGTGCACGCTTTATTTTTGGACTGGATGTAGGAGACGTGCAATGGCCTGTGGAGCTGGAGCGAGGGGCGGGCGCGCAGGGCCGCCTCTGAACGTATTGACAACGATCGGCGAGCGGTGCGGGTCGTTTAATTCTTTTTCTCCGAGAACACTTGGCCATTGTTGCTGTTCCGTCGCTCGGATTTCGGTTGTTTGGTTTCGCTCTCCGCGTCGCCTCGCTTCCATTTGGTTTATCGACGGCTGGGCCGCTGGTGTGGCCGAGAGTGATGAGATCATTAGCTCAGCGTCAAGGTGGAAGGTCGTGCACGGGACGATTTGGCCAGGTTCTACCTTCGCCCGTTTATTATTTGGCAATTATTTACCATTTTTGCTTTAATTGTTGAGTGTTAAGTCTTCCACAGAATCTGGTCGCGGAATAATTTGGTTGTCTAATGTCAGAATGGACGTAATCGGAGCTTTTTTTCCGTAATGTCAAAGAAGGTTAGACGAATTTGATTCATGCACTTTTGCAGTCCAAATATATACAGTTGTCCTATTCAATATTAATACGCGTACTCAAATTGGACTGAAATATTATCGATGATTACCAGCGAACAGGGGCATGAATATTACGAGGCACCTAAAAACTTACTTGAAGAATGGAAGGAACCCTTCATGAACGACCTGCTAATGCTCGATACATGCCCGAACAAACTGGGAGCCCCGGATAACTCTGCCGAAGTCGATAAGGTAATGTAAGCCTAGTTCTGACGTGTATCAGGAGTCAGCCCGTTAGGAGCCCTGTTCGGGTAACGTGCATTGAATTGGTATTAGTAGACCGCGTTACCCCGAGCGAGCACTGAGTTCCGGGATTAGCTAAGCATAGGTCAGGCTTCAAGGAACTGAGGTAGCGGCTTTGTCCTCGAGGGTACTCTGCGCTGGTAAAATTTGCATGGAGAATAAAAAATGCAGAAAATCGATGTAATCGTAGAAAAGCAGGGAGAGTCGGCTGCGCCTGGGCGAAGCACGGAAATCGCGGAAGCTCACCGTAGCACCTAGCGAAAGGGCCAACAACGGCTGAAACATTCGACGAGACACCAGAACGCTCAAATGAAGAGGAAGCCTTGCAAAGTGATGTGGCTGCCTTCAGTACCTTGCAGTGTTTCAGTTCCAGAAAAAAACCAAACAAAATCGCTAGACCTGAACAGGTGGATTCGAACACTAACCGAGTAGAAGAGCAGCCGGCTGTCCTAACTAGAGCCGAAAAGGAAAGGCTCATCAGGAAATGCGGTCAGCAATGTGCCCCCAAAAGAACGTCAGCAAAGACACGAAACTAGCGTGTAGGTGACTGCTGTTATGAGAGCAAGGAAGCAGAGTCCAGCCAGCTCAGATCTTCAGAGTCAGCCCGTAGCATTCATGAACGACAGCAGCTCGCCCACGCTGCAGCTGGAAATCTCTCTTCTGAGGTTCCCAAAGAAAGGTTTACCTAGTGTTCGTAGTAGTGACAATCGCAGAGGAAGTGCCTGGGGGTTTCACCCACTTTGGCAATGCGAATTGTAGGATATGCTGAGCCTGGCAACATGCCTCCTGCCCCGTGCATACCGCTGTAATCTTGTATGTATTTGCATGCATAGGAGCTTTCGTAATCGGGTTTTGTTATAAGCGGGCTAAATCCTCATTGACGTGGCACAAGTGATGAGACTTCGTCATCTGAGGTCTTCGGTTGTTAAGTAGTGCGAAAAAATTTTGCCATGAGATTCGCCAGTAAGACACAGACTTTACCAGCCAAAGGCCTCGCCTGGCCAATCCGTCAGCCCGCTCGTTCCCCTCTATGTCCCCATGACCGCAAACCCAGATGAGAGTGACATTGAGCGTGCCGCCCAGACTGTTCAGCACGTTTTTGCACTGCCCCACCAGCCTGGAGGATGTCGTCGGTGAGTACAAGGCCTCAATAGCCGCTTGGGTGTCGGTTAGAATGGCGATGTTGCGCTTGGCGTTCGGATCATGCCCGTCGACAGGCTTCCAGTATCGTCAGTTCGTCCGCTTGGAATGCACTGGCGAAACCTGGGAGACCATCTTCACCTTTTCTTCAGTTTTTGTACCGTTCACAAGCGGAGTCAGCTCGTTGTGATCGGTTTCGCCATTTTGCCCTATCAAATGCCTGATCTAGATGCAATGTCGCGGCTTTTAAATCCCCATACAGCGTGTCAAGGCACCGTTGTTTTGGCAGGTCCTTTGCTCATTTATCATCGACTTCGAAGTTCAGACCAATCTTGGTGAGTAAATTCTCGTTAGCGTGAAGTACGTTACCATACCATCGAAGACGCCTCTCTCGCAATTTTTCCACGATCTGTGCAACTCCATATCGATTACGGATATCCTCATTTTGGATATGATCAAAACATGTCCTGGCACCAGTTCAACACAACATCTTCGTCTCCATTACCGCGATACGCCGTCCATTATCTTTTATAGTCGGTCAACACTCAGAACCATAGAAAGCGACAGGGTGGACGACATTATGGTAAATTTTAGATTTGAGACGTTCGTCGATACATCGATCACAAAAAACACCAGTTGTGGAACGCCACTTCATCTAGGTTGCGTTAATGCATGAATCAATTTCATAACGCAATTCTCCATTGGCTGATAGCATTGAGCCAAGATATTTAAATCGTTCAGTTCTTGCCAGGTCACCGCCGCTAACAGTGATTGTGCCGCTCCATCTCAGGCAGGGTCCGCCACGTCTTCTTTTTCTAACGTAGATATTGCCCTTATAGTCTTTCCGCGCTGGATCATCCTCATCCATACGAATTAAGTGACCCGCCAACCGTAACCTATTGAGCCGGATTTTATCCACAACCGGACGGTCATGGTATCGCTCATAGATTTCTTCATTGTGTAGGCTACGGAATCGTCTATCCTCATGTAGGGGGCCAAAAATTCTTCGGAGGATTCTTCTCTCGAACGCGGCCAAGAGTTCGCAATTTTTCTTGCTAAGAACCCAAGTCTCCGAGGAATACATGGGGACTGGCAAGATCATCGTCTTGTACATTAAGAGCTTTGATCCTATGGTGAGACGTTTCGAACGGAACTGTTTTTCTAAACTCAAATAGGCTCTGTAGGCTGCCAACAACCGTGCGCGATTTCGTCATCGTAGCTATTATCGGTTGTGATTTTCGACCCTAGATAGAAGAAATTATCGACGGTCTCAAAGTTGTAGTCTCCTATCTTTATTCTTCCCGTTTGACCAGTGCAGTTTGATGTTGTTGGTTGGGTGGTTTTCGGTGCTAACGTTGCCACCATATATTTTGTCTTTCCTTCATTGATGTGCAGCCCAAGATCTCGCGCCGCCTGCTCGATCTGGATGAAGGCAGTTTGTACGTCTCAGGTGGTTCTTCCCATGATGTTGATATCGTCAGCATAAGCCAGTAGTTGGGTGGACTTGAAGAGGATTGTACCTCTTGCATTTACCTCAGCGTCACGGATCACTTTCTCGAGGGCCAGGTTAAAGAGGACGAATGATAGGGCATCCCCTTGTCGTAGACCGTTGTTGATGTCGAATGGTCTTGAGAGTGATCCTGGCCTCGCACATTGGTCAGGGTCAGCCTAGTCAGTCTTACTAATTTCGTCGGGATACCGAATTCTCTCATGACCGTGTACAGTTTTACCCTGGCCATGCTATCATAGGCGGCTTTAAAGTCGATGAATAGATGGTGCAACTGTTGTCCATATTCCAACAGTTTTTCCATCGCTTGTCGATCTATTGCTGATTTGCCTGGAGTGAAGCCTCTTTGGTATGGGCCAATGATGTTCTGGGCGTATGAGGCTATCCAGCCTAGCAAGAAACTGGATTTTGGTGTGGAGATGACTGCATTTCCGAAGATTTAAATCCTGCGCACTGTTCTAAAATGATCCATAGGGTTTTGTTCTGGTGGACGTAGGATGATCTTGAGTGGAACCCGCCTGCTCTTTGTCGATCATGTTTTCCAAGTGTTTTGATGCGTTCCAGGATTATTTTGGCTATTATCTTTGCGGCGGCAGGGAACACTGGGAACTGTCGCACTAAAGACGCGCCCCTTCTTTGAAATCATAACAATCATGCTATACTTTCAGTCTCCGGGAAAGGTCTCGGATTCTCAAGAGTGTAAGTGCAGCGATGAATAATTCTATGGGGTTTAGCCCAGTGGCTTTCAGTACATTGATGCCATTTATGATTTCGTTTCTACTTGGAGCAACAGTCCCTATCCGCATGTTATGGTAATTATCTATTTCATTTACAAGAGGAGGAACTTTAGTGGATGTGATACGGTTAAGAACCGTGGTGACGTGTTCTTGGCACCTCTTCAGTTGTTCGTCATCGTGGATGAGTAGTCGACCGTTAACGTACTTCATCAAAGTGCAAGTTCTTTCATGATGCGTTATACACGCCAGAAATCATTACGATCAGCGGAATCTTCCGCTTCCCTGACCAGCGCAAAAATAAATTATCTTTCGTCATGGCGCACACTAAGTTGGACTTCTTGGTATTTCGCTCGGTATCGGAGTTCGGGCGCGTCACACCCACCGTCACTTGCTGCGGTTAATAGAGCCTTCAATCCTTTCCGTTCATCGACTTATTTTCGCAATTCTGCAGTCAACCAAATCTTATGACAGCTTCTCTTGTTACACACATTCAGAAGACAACTCCCTCTCATCACAAAATGGTCAATCTCATACATTTTAGGGTATTTTAATGAGGCGGTGGAAGCTGCAGAAATTCACGAACCTCCTACCATTATTGTTACGGTCAATAAGACCGGGTTTCGCGATGCCATGTCCGGGCATTCAAATCACTCATCACCATGACATAGTTGCTTTTTGGAAGCCGCCCCTGAACTGCGCGCAATTGCTTGTAGAAAGCACCATTCTCCACTATATCGGAAGTCCCCGTTGGCGCACTGCGCAATTTTGATAGCCATTAATCTGAATCGGAATTTTCCGGTCCGATTTCAATCGAAAATGGGCTCCCTCCAAAGTCCATCATCTTACTTCGCTTAGACCCAGAATGTTCAGTTTATACTGTTGAAATTCTAGCTCGAGTTGGCGAAAAAGAGTATTGTGGAGACCTTCGCTACCGTTGTCGAAGAGTGTGTGTACATTCCAGAAACTGTTGAACGTCGGTTTTTGATAGCTAAATGTCTTTTGGCGTGAGGTCAGTTCCTAGCCGAGGCTTTGTTGATGTTTTGGTAGCAGTGAAGTTTCAAACTTCTATCCCTTTTAGTTGTCTCTTACGAAAAACAGGGAAAAGTTTGAATGTATTCTTAAGCTCCAAGTCTGATTTTTTTGCGAAAACATCCCTAAGCCCAATTCTCTTCACTGATTTGATTTACTAGTTTGTCGGTAAAACCTAATATATCTGTCATCCAAAAGGGCTGACGTCCATTTGATGACTATACTGTTCACGAAGGAGGAGGATAGAATGATTTCGGGGGCTAGGTTTAGGAGGTCTAGCTTTCGGATCTGTGGTAGTAACTTAATAATCTGCAGGTTTTCTGATATTGTTCCTAGTTATTTCATATGTTATGGGACAAAACCAGGGTGAATCCAATTTCGTGGTATATTACCTCCAGAAAGAGGAGGAATTCCGGATCGTTTTGGGTGTTGTAAGCAATGAAGGTTAAAAGAGTAGAACGCCTAGGGTAGCCAGCAAAGAAGAGTGATAAGATTGGTTTGATCATGGAGCATGACTCGAGAATACTTCTCAGAAGGAAGTTGAAGAGTGGTAACAAAGACTGAATAGAGTCAAAATCGCAAGAGGAACGCAATAAGTTTTCGAGTCTGGAAGCACGATTAATGATGCCAAGACAGCGAAGAGAAGCAGAGTATATCGTCGAACAATATGCCGAGATCCTGAATGGAGCTAATGTATGGAAAGGCGTGATTGGTTGAGTGTCAGCTTCTCGGTTTCGTTCCACAGGTTTCGATTCCCGGTCGTCATGGATGTTTCTATTCGCCTGAGTAGTTGTCTTGTTGCTGTAGGCCTTTAACCTGGACATCAACAAGCATAATGATAATAACAATGAAGTACAGTATCATTTAAAATTACGGGGGTAAGAATAATAATAATAAGCAGGAAAAAGCTGTTTAGATTGTCTATACTCTCCAAAGGAATGAAAATGTGACAGATAGGGGGATGGCATTTGCGGCGTTTAATGCCAACTTAATAGCAGGCAGCAGGAAGGCAGTTTAAGTCATTGGCATAAAGTAATCCAGTGCAAGTGTGGGGAGAGAGAAGTTCGTTGGTGAGGAATAAGAAAAAATAAGACCCCAGAATGGATCCTTATGATTCACCAAAAAAAGGCGAAAGGAAACTGGATATGCTATCATAGAAAGAAACCAGTTAGGAAGGTAAAACGCGAACCGTAAAATTAGTAAGAGAAAAATATTGAGTGAGGCGATTTTGGACAGAAGTAACATGTGATTTACAGAGAATTGAAACATTTGGCCACCACGTCGGTTGGTCGGTGGTAGGCTGGAAGCAGTAGACTGACGTTTGGCAAAACCACGTTGTTCTTAGGCTGACATATCTCTCAAGAGCTTGAGAACAAGGAGAGAGGAGCGAAATTGGTTGGTATTTATCAATGCGAATATGATGGCTGCTTTGATGTGGGGAAAGTGATGGCTCCTTCCCACAGGCTAGAAAACTGGTAACTTAAAACTTAAGCAGAAAGGGACGCACTGAATAATTTTTAAAGGAAAAAGGTTAGAGAGATCGTCGGAACCATGTCCATAAACCCAGAGTCGCTATTTTTTAATGATGCCTGAGAAATGGATTTCAAGTAAATGGGTTGCCATTTCCTAGTTACTTTCCGTATACCCACCTCTTTTTCAACGTAGGTTGTCTTCTTCAAAGCTATATTATTTAACTAGGACTAATTTCTATACAGAAGTGCCTTGATGATGATCATTGCATAGATGAATAATTAAACCACGATGTTATAGGTATCTCCGCAAACGACAGGAGAGATACTAGTCAGGTCTGCAATATACCAAGCCAATTCCCTGTTATAGCAATAATTAAATCGAAGTGGTGGATGGTTCCAGACATTGTCGCAATTAATTCTTTCGCTCTTCTAGTCCTTCCACACATTTTTAATATCATTAATGGGATAAGATAGGTTTACAGGTTTAATTGGCGGGTAAAGGTAGTTCTTACAAATAATATTATAACATGCATAATAGAACTGCCGAAGAGTTCGAAGGGTTCCGGTAATGAAGGGCGCTCTCTTCATCGGCTTTTCTACTAAAAACAAATCAATTTTGATGGCATCTGTCATGTCCCTGCTATTAGAAAACAATGGGACAATGGTGTTAGCAGCATCTACTCTCCTCTTTGTAAGAAGGTTGTCCTACCCACCCCAGATAGGCGCATACTTTCATCTATTCTGAAAAGTGAGTGAGATCACGATCCGCCTTGCTATAATTTCCTATCGACGTGAACGAAGATAAAAAGTAGATACAGCGAATTAAACTTGGGTGATCCTTGGGTGCTGACCTACGAAGATAAGGCTGAATATATGCCTGAAAATATAAAGTATAGGTAGCCATTCTGGCACCAACTTTGGTTTCCGACTTATCGGATAGATAACCTACAAGAACTTAGTTCCTTGCTTTGCTTTGCTTCTCGTACTCTTGAGCACGTCTTTACAGTAATAGCTCTAGAAAAGTATAGAATCTTTTCTTTGCTCCTTTGCGAAACTAATGTTAATTCCAGCATGTTTGATCCTACCCTGCAGAGCTGAGTTTCCTGTCCTGAAATAAATACCATAAAATCTATATATGCGCCATTTCATTCTCTGTTTATCTGATTAGCAATGACTTGGACAATTATATTTCAATTTGTTCCTAAATATTTTAAATTATCCACCGAAGTCCGCCACCTTCATTATTTGGTATGTCACGGCCAATTCAGTAACACTTGTTTGTTTACTTTACTCTTGGTTTCAATGTTGGCTCGTGCAGCAATTATAGATACTGACGTTATTTTTACGTTTATTTACTTCAAGACCAGAATACGAGGAAGAAATTGCTTTTGGAGAATCTATAGCTTTTGTAAATAATACTCGACTTATCTTTTTTTTGCGTGGTGACGCAAGGAGGCGAAACTCGTCATTTTGCACCGGTGGACGGTTTGAAATTTTATATAAGATTGGACAGGAATTGTCGAATAAATACTAAGTTTTTTGGTATGGTAGGTTTTTTTCGAGATATTTTGTTTCGCAGGAAATTAGTCGGCGTATGTTTGGTATTTCATGGGAAGGTAAACTTACAGTGTACGGAGTTGATCCGAAAAACAAACTATCAAAAAATTTATCTATGAGTATTGGTTTATTATGAATTTTTTTCGTTTTTAATACATAGTCTATCTTCGGAATTTTTTTCTTTAATTTCGCTGGGGAATTTCGAATAAAATTTTGGTAAAAAGGAATCCCCTAATTTTGTGAAAATTAGTCGTAATTGAAACGATTTGGATCTAAGAACTCAAACATAATTTCGAAAATTATAGAACTGTGAATTATGCCGACATGTTCTCTGCCCTTTTAAAATCGGTTCAATGTCTGTCTGTCTATCTTTTTTTTTTATCATTGGAAGGTGGAAAGGTTCAAAACCTACTGCTGGCTCCTGCCATACAGTTATGTGAGACTTCTACTCACTAAAACCACCTCCTTCTTCTTCTACTCTCCCCACGGGGATATTGTTCGTTCCCTTTCTTGCTTTCTTCGCAGTTCTTCATGCCTTAGCTGTTGATGAATCATTTTCAACTCAATTACCACTTGATTCCAAGCCTCCGTTGATTCCAACATAAGATTACCACTTGATTCCAAGCCTCCGTTGATTCCAACATAAACTCCGCTATATTTCCAGGTGTTAAGCGCCTGTCTGCGATCGCCACCAG
The DNA here is from genome assembly GCF_905115235.1 of Hermetia illucens. Taxonomy (NCBI): domain Eukaryota; kingdom Metazoa; phylum Arthropoda; class Insecta; order Diptera; family Stratiomyidae; genus Hermetia; species Hermetia illucens. The sequence continues at coordinate 159,639,906 of NC_051851.1, read as the reverse complement.
CCTAGTTCAGTGTGCTGTAAACCTTGGGCACTCAAATACAACATGCTCAGCCACGTTACCACATCTTGGGCACCATGGTGACTCTTCGTGTCCAAATCGATAAAGATAAGCCCGATAACCTCCATGTCCCCTTAAAAACTGTGCTAGCTCGTAGCTTAGTTCCCCGTGATTCCTTTCCATCCATCTTCGAATGTGTGGAATAATACGGTAGGGCCAACGGCCAGCTTGTGCCTCGTTCCATCTCTTTTGTCATTTTGCGATGGATTCCCGCCTTGCTAGTTGCCGTCGAAGTACAATAGACTCACCGATTGCATACATTTTGTTGTAGAGACGCCGACCTTCATCCGTTAAGATGTCTATGGGGATTGTCCCTGCCAGTACATATGCTGCTTCTCCTGATGTCGTTCGATAAGCACTGCATACCCGGAGTGCACTTAGTCGATACGCCATTCCTAGTTTTCCGCAGTTTGATTTGTTTTCCAGAACGGTTGCCCAAACTGGAGCTGCGTAGAGTAGCACGGAACTAACTACCCTTGAAATAAGACGACGTCGATTTTGTCTTGGTCCACCAATGTTCGGTAGTATCCTCGAGATCGTTACAGCAATGGAAGATGCTTTCGTTGCAGCGCACTTAATGTGTTTTTTAAAGTTGTCTTTTGTCAATCATTACTCCCAAATATTTAAGCGACTCTTGGGAGTAAATTGTTTTATCACCAACTTTAATTTTCACCGTCGTGTCTTTCCTTCTTTTGCTGATTAGCACTAGTTCCGTTTTATGTTCAGCAAGTGATAGACCGGACTTTTTTAACCAAGAATTGATCTCCCATATCGCTTCATTTGCATAGATTTCGATCTCGTCTAAGCGTTTTCCCACTATTGTTACCCCGATATCGTCCGCAAAGTCAATAGTTGTCACTCCGTTAGGAAGGCTTAGCGTCAGCACTCCATTGTACATAATTACCCACAGTAAGGGACCTAAGACAGACCCCTGTGGTACGCCGCACGTCATTGGGAATAATTTCTCTCCATCGTCCGAGTCGCAATATAATCTTCTTCCAAGAAGAAATGCAACAACGATAGGTACAATGCACTTTGGAGCCTGTAGTTTGGTTAGAGCCTCTACGATTTTCGTCAACTTTGCAGTGTTGAATGCATTTTTTACATCGAGTGTCACCACTGCGCAGCATTTGTCATCTTGTATTACAGCGCGAGCCAGGCCAGTCACCATGTTGATTGCATCGATGGTTGATCTCCCCTTACGAAACCCGAATTGCTTGTCGGATAGGCTTCCTTCCTTTTCCGCAACAGCGAGCAGCCTGTTGTATATACTGTCTGTCTGTCTGTCACAGGTAGTTTTCTCAGAAACGGCTATACCGATTGGCCCGAAATTTGGTGTGAACTGTGGACCCCCAGACATGCAGCTAGTGATATCCTTCTATGTTGAGATTTAGGGGGGGTCCTCACACATGTAAAAGGCGGGTGTAATTTTTTTTTTTCACCAAATATAGTCGTGAAATGAAAGGTCTCGATTAGTACTTTTCGAAGCCGATATTAGTTTTGAGATTTGTTAAAAATGCGGGGAGTGGGAGGGGTGGAAAGCGATGATTTCTTTAACGGACCCATTCTCAGAAACTACCTAACCGAAAAATCTGAAAAAAATCATGAAGCTGCCTCTATATGGTGCCCAGGCCTCAAAATACTCTCCATATCGATATCTGTTCAAATTAAGTTAATAATATTATATTACCATATTTTTAGGAAAACTGAGTAAAACCCCCCTTAAATTTACCTCAGAGTTATAAAAGTTGGTAGTAGTATAAAATATAATATGGAGCATATTATCTCCAACAAATGGGACAGTTTTACACTCAAATATACTTACACAAGATGCAAACAAAACCATTCATACCTGAAGCGCCCAGCTTCTGGTTTCCCGACTTGTTTAAAGAATAAATTTTTGCCACAAATGCCGTATTTCAGGAAGCAACTGTGCTCTAAACGATACAAGACAGTTGGTTCCAGAAATTCAGGTTCCGCCCTCAGCCAGGCTCAGGTAGGGCACTCCAGGGAAAACACCTCACCAATACAGGTTGCTATGAAAACCGCTCTCATTAGATAGTTTCCAGTTGGAGGTAACTGGTTGTGAATAATCTTGACCTTACCGTATTACGGGAGATATGGCATGGTGGATCCTCTAACCTCCATTATTATTTGATTCATATGAGGGAAATGATTAAAAATAACAAAAAACAATACACATCTCTGCAATGCTGGTAAACAGGTAATAATGACCAAGAAGGGAGAAGTTGAAAAATCAGGCAGATCACAACTAACTAAGATCCATGATCAAAAGGCAGTAAAAGTGCTCTTGAGGCTGGCTTATCAGATTTCAGAAAGAAAACAGGCTTCAGTGGCGGAGGTGTGAAATTGTATTTCCGTCATCTGAAGGAAGGCCGAGAACCGAAGAGCCATTAAGAAGGCACTGCAGAGGAGGGGAGCAGCAAAGATCCCCGCACATGAGGAGAATGCTCCCAATAAACCTAAACCAGAACCCAATAAGCTTCAAGTAGGAGAGAATCCAGAAAACTGGGCATAACCTATTTATATATATATTTGCACTTTGAGGGACATCTGACATTTCCACGGCATACGCTCATTTATGAGGAGTAGGAAGTCATCGAAAATTTTATCATCGAGTAGATAAATAGGGGGTGGGGTGGCAAGTTTGTGTTCAACGACATACATTTTCGGTTAGGCTTGATAACCGACGGCGGACACTGTGGGGTGGTTTCAATTGTCAAAGTGGATGGAAGCAGAACAGTCGATATGCGCTGGGGATAATATACGCAGGGTACATATAGTGACAGACTAGCGGAAACGAACGGATGAACCTGGTAATCGCCAAAATGAAGGTCTTTACACACGGTTGTGGAGAGTATTCAAAAGTAAAGCGGAGGGCAAAGGTAAGCTTCTCACAATCGGAGTAGATGATCGATACTTGAAGACAATCAAAAGTGACAAATGCCGCGTCAACTACAAGTTGGGTAGCATCTTGGTGCATGTGGATAGAGAGAAACCGACAAATGGTACTTTGCAACGCATATTGAGTGGAAAGCCTACCGAGAGCCATGAAAGAAGCATGGAGATTCTGGAGAAAGCGCAGAATCGAGTAAGAAAATAAACCTGCCGCCTATTGAGGAGGAAGGGCTAGACGATCTAAACTTGGATCTCCTAAGGCTTAAGATAGATAGCGTGTCACAGGAAAATATCATGTCGAACGAGGAGAATGATACTTTGACAGAGAAGAAGGCAGCACAAGATAAACGTCCTTATAAAACCTACATCTGCTACTCATATAATTGTAAAGATAGTTTTGAAGAATGACATTGAAATAGTACTGGCTTAAGAGTCCTGGATGTAGCGGACAGAGATTTGTGATCTTCAAGGAACAAGTATGCAGGTAATTTGGAAGTCATCTGGCAAAAAGAGGGGAGCTCATTTTTGAATACAAATTGAAATATGTATATATGCCTTTCAGAGTTTCTGACTGGAGGTATCTTGACTGCACAGGTTTCATTGTAAGCAACTTGCGAGGTAGTCACAGTATCAGACTACTTCCCAGCAGACGGCAACCGAATCTCTTCGGAACAAGTCGTTATACTAATGAAGAACTGTGAAAGCAAAGCGCTACCATTCCTCTTCCACTGTAATGCCAACGCATACAACGAGGTCTGCGAAAGCAGTAAGACTAATCGAATCCGTGAGTACCTTCTTGCATTAAGCAATAGATTAGAAGCATATAAGGTAGGGGACACACTTACATTCATGACTGGCACGAGGAATGCTGTTATGAATGGTATAGTTAGAAAGGCAAGTTTACCGGAGGAAGAGACGAGCTGGAACTGGGACCAGTGAGGGAAGAGCTTATAGAGTTATATGATATAAAGCCAGCAGTCCGGCTAAGATAGTTATTTCATTAAGGGCCGTATTCTGTTGAAATAGAAACCTAGCCAGAATGAGAATAGAGGTCCGAATACTTTTTAATAAGCCGAAACAAACCGTGGACTAGCCAAAATACAAAAACCCACTGACGACCTACAGCAAAGCAATCAGAGAAGTAAAGCGAAATAACTTCAGAAAATTCTGTTCGTTAAACAAATCATAGAAGCATCTAGGCTATTCAAGATTACAGCCAAATATAAATTAATATCCTCCGCCTCTCTAAAAAGTGAAGGTGGAGCTTTTACCGAGAGTGAGGAGGATATGGTATTTTATCTATAATAATATCCCATGAACAGAGAGTTGGAGGACGAAAAAGGAAAAGTGAAGAATAGCAAAAGATTTATTCTCGGAAGCTAGAGGAACATAGACAGTGGAGCACCCGGAGTGGGAAATTATATCGCATGGGCCTAGAGATCATCTTAAACTACGTCCAGCATAGTCTTAGGTCATGGCTGCCAAAAATGGTTTTCATTCCAAGCGGACAAAAAAGATCGTTTTTACCATCAACCTTTCAGATCAATTTGCCTGGAAGCTACATTAGAACTGACGCTCTAACGTGAAATCCCTTATATCTAAGCCAACGTACTTATCGGGCAAGACGATCAATCGAAACTACCCTGTATCAGGAAGGATCTATTACGGGATGCCATAGATAGAAGAAATAGCTCTGTATGCGTTTTTGAATTTCGAAGGTGGTGAAACACGGCACAAGGGAGTCAGCACCATCCTGGCTCTCTGGATGAGCAATATGTCAGAAAACAGAAAAATAGAAACACAAACAAGTACTAATTCTATTGTCATGACAAAATCTGGTTCAAGAGGGCGGGCCGGCGCATAGGGTGGAGTGTTATCACCGCTTATGTGGAGTATAGTAGTTGAAGAGCTGGTAGGAGAGCTAACGAATACTGGAATATAAGTCCAGGATTATGCTGATGATAAGATATATTAATCAGTAGAAGCGAATATGAAGGCATAATATATGATAGAATTAAAACTGGATTGAGAATTACTAGTACCGTGTTTAGAGGGGCAAGGCTGCACATCAGTCCAGCCAAGACCATCATATTATTCGCTAGGAGGCGCAAGATTAAACACTTGAGAGTTGTATTTGGGAATAACGCTAGACCAAATGCTGCTCTGGAAGGGGTCCCTCACAGCCAAGGGACTGGTCGCGGGGGTCAAGGAAAACGGACTTCAGGAGGAAATATACGCCATACAAAGGTGTGGCTATTTTAACCCCCTTCAAAACTTATAGGGAGCACAATATTGCGGCCCTAACCGATAGCCCGGCGACTATCAAGATACCAACCAGGTGAACTCTAAACTGATAAGGGAATGCCTAAAAAAATGAATACGTTTGGCTCGCACAATGAGATCTGGATACTTTGGGTTTTGGGCCAACGTAATCATCCCATGTTTATATGCGAGGATCTGATGCATCACCTTACATACAGAATTATGCCTTTTCGTTTATGGCATTGGCACCATAACAGTGGAGTTAGAAATCAGATGGTTCAATGTCCTTGACGAAGAACTACACTTTTTCCATTGACCATTCTGTACCTGCTCTTTCGTTATCAGCCCGGGTGGCGATCACACCATCCTTAATGGCAGACATAAATTCCTCCGGCTCAAAAAGGAGCTCCGCAGGACACAGCAATTTGCTGGTTAAATTTAGATCGACAGATGACTGCCATTGACAATCCACGTGTTTACCATGGATTGCCTTCCACGATCGAAAGATCGCTTCTTCAAGTTAAGTTGAGTCACCCCGCATTCTGCCTTACAAATAGCCACATGCAAAAGATTTGTCCGCTCCCTGCAGTAAAAATAACTGCGAAGCGAGTCAAGTTGATGATAATATTGCGCCGCAGCAGAAACCACACCACGACCTCCACGGTATTCGATACAGACGTAGGAAATCTATTAGCCACGCATGCGGGGGCTGCCAAAAGCCTTGGCATAATCGATATAGCAACTAAATAGATTTCTCTGGCTTCTAGTCGCCTGTCCTACAACTGCTCGCTAGTCATTCTGCTCCTTGGACAAAATGTTATTAGCCTCGAGGTGCGTACTGAGCCTTCCACTAATAACAGAGGTTACGAATTTATAAAGAGTTGCAAAGCAACTTATCCATGTTGGGTTTGCAGATCCTGCACCGTGTCGTTTTTACGGAGAAGGTAGGTATTCCCCTAATGAGGGATGATGGAAATTCCTGGGGCCGACTAATGACCTGGTTTATGCTATGTACCAGCCGACCATGAATCTGATCCAGACCAAGCTTCCTAAGGTTCTTCGAGCTAGTTATAGCACGTCAAGTCTCTTCTTCGTTAACATCCACAAAATTCGTATCCGGCATATTGGCATGGTGGAGGTGAACCACTTAGCATGTCCAACATGCTGGGTGTTGTGTAACCCTTAAAATCCACCCCAACATGCTTTTGCTTCCGTTATCGAAAACTGCGCTATCTGACGGCTCAATTTTTCGAGTAACTAATCAAACCCGAGCAGTTCTTCGTGAAAAGATGTCAGTAGGCATGATCAGTGTTCGATTTATGATGGACACGATGAGCTTAGTTAGGTTTAAGTTACTATTGAATCTTAATTCTAATGTATGCCAGCTCACGGCGCCGGGCATGTTTCCTGCTTCTTGTGGTCCTAGCATTTGTAATTTCTTTACTCTTTTCTTGAATCCACTCCACTGTTAATGATCATGTTTTAAAATTTCATTTAATTTCCATCATTTAATTTTAAGTTTAGGAGCTAACTCCGCCATGCTATTAACATAGTATGTTGGTCCCAAGCCCGGGTAAAACAAAAAAAAAAAACAAAAATAAATGCTGAGATCAAGGGAAGAGACAAGGATCGAGTAACAAATCTCGGAAAAATGCTAGGGCGTCTTCCTCAGTTGACGCGGCAGGACAGCCGTGGTCCTGTCGAGAAATGGGCAAGAGTTCTTGACGCATAGACGACGTCAGAACGTAAGTAGGTTATTCCGAACACATTTGGACCATTTCCACGTGTCAGCGCAACTGAACTTAAGGAAGCAATAAAACGAATGAAATCGCGGGGAGTAACAGGAGCTGAGGACATCGCATCTGAGCTCTGGAAAGCGAAGAGCTGGGACTCAACACTGTGGCTCAGTGAATTCTTTAATTGAGTTATTCAAGAAGGTAGAACACCATCTGACTGGCAAGAAACTACCAGAGTTCCAAGATGGAAAAAGAAAGGTAGTACAGCAGAATGTTCACATTACCGTCCGATCCGGTTATTTTCCCATACCATGAAGATTTTTGAACGCATTCTTGACAACCGTATTTGCGAAATCGTTGAAATAATCGTGAACGAGCTGGATTTGTCAAGAACTGTGGAACTACTGTAGCAATACATTCTGCGCGGTTACTCATGGAGAAATACCGTGAGAAGCATCGCCCTCTTTACATTGCATTTCTGCATCTGAAGAAAGCATTTGACCGTGTGCCACACGTGCTCATTTGGTATGCTCTACAACAACACTTCATGCCAGAAAAACTCTTGCGCGTTCGAAGTGTGGTGGGTGTATCAAAACCGCTTCATATCTTTGTTAGTGCTCATAAACTCGTCTGGTTGATTTCCTTTGTCTCTGCAGTCCTCGGTTCCATCATGGAATCCATTTACCACCTTGACCTCGGGAAATGGCACAAACCTCTTCAAAGCGCTCCACCCTCTCACCACCCCTCTTTGCTTTTGTTATGGACACCGTCACACGGGGCATCACGTCCAGCACCCTATATATTGCTTTATGCAGATGATGTTTTCCTAGCGTCTAATAGTAAAAATGATCTCGAACAACATATCTAAAAATGGAATAATGCCTCATCCAACACGGTCTCAGATTGAATCTGAATAAAAGTGAATTTTTGACGACCGATTTCCATGAAACAGGCAGGCAGTGTCCTGCCCAGAACTGAACGATTTAAATATCTATCAGCCAATGGAGAACTGCGTTATGAAATTGCTCCACGCATTAAGGCAACTGGTGTCCTTTGTGATCGATGTATCAACGTACGTCTCAAATCTAAAATTTACAGCAATATTGTCTGTCCGTCCTGTCGCTCTCTATGGTTCTAAGTGTTGGCCTACTATAAAAGACAATGAACGGCGTCTTACGGTAATGGAGACGCAGATGTTGCGTTGGACTAGTGGCGTGGCACGTTTTGATCACATTCGAAATGAGGATATCCGCGATCGATATGAGGTTGCATCGATCGTGGAAAAGTTGCGAGAGAGGCGTCTTCGATGGTATGGTCACGTAATCTGCGCTAATGAGAATTCACTTGGTCTGAACATCGAAGTCGATGGTAAACGACCAAAAGTCAGGCGGAAACAATGCTGGATGGGAATTTATAAGCGTCGAGATTGTATCCAGATCAGGAATTTGATCAAATAAAATGGCGAAACCGATCACGACGAATCGGCCCCACTTGTGAACGGGACAAAAGCTGAAAAAAAGAAGAATTTAAAATTTGGTAGCGAAATTTCCACTCTTTACCCTGCTCCAAAACCCATTAACCCCTCAGTCATTCATCTCACAATAAAAACATTTGTATACCTTTTGTTGTTTTTACGCTATGTATTATTGCATTGATCATTGGATGGATATTCATAATTATGGTCGACAGTAGATCCTTCGCGCAACCGTGAGTGGGGAAAAGGTAATTGGAATTGGAGAATTTTCACTTAAGATGAGGATCAAAACTCAGCTGATCTTACAGGAAGTTTTGTATTTGAAAGCAAGGTTTCCAAGTACGAGTAGTGAACATTGTAAATATCTACAAATCCTTTCCCATTTTTATTAAGGTTGCTAAGATCTTATTTCCTTATCACACTTTTGCAAAGGTATGTTTTATCAGAATGTCTGGCATTCGAATTCCCATTATGGTGAATAACGACATCTTTAGGAAACCTTGAAATTGTTTTTCTCTTTGTAAAGGGCACCTCTATTAGTGTGTTGTATCGTAGTTTCTATCTGACATCTCTCTCTCTCTCTGGATCTTTGCTCCTGACTCCTTATGCGAGGCGTAGATAATATTTCGTTTGCAGCAGCATTTCATTTCTCAGAAATTTTAGGTCCCTTTTAGTTGGCTTTCAAAGAAAATTACAAAAACTTCATTCAGGTCCCTTACTTACACTTACACTTTTAAATGTTTTGTGGCCGCTTAGGCTATCGCCCGTCTTCTTTTCAAATCAAGCTTGGGATGTCCCTTGGCGCAATTCTCTGAAACGATAAATATCTAATATCTTCCAGTTCCAACGACAAAGTTATAATTCAATGGAAGACGCATGTCTAGTTGATTCCCTATGAATTCTTCCAAATATAGTCAACTCCCCACCACCCCACCGCAATGAACTTGAAATCTGCGTTATATCAAATTACATATTTTTGATTCATTCATAAATAGTCGAATCTTTTCTATAATCATCGAAAACCAATTCATATATAAACAAAAGTTCTCGTGAATTCAAACGGTTACGCAAATAGCGCTTTATCTACAATTTCAACTCTGGTGGTAGTGATTCCATTAAATTTCCAGGTTTTAAATAGTTCCTAGTAAAGCGGCACGTTGTAATGTTTACTCTCTAATGTTATCTTATCTTAATTTCTTTCCAGGCACTTCTGTTTACTTTCTGGATTAATCTAATCTAATCGCATATAAATGATGTAATATCACAATTTTACTTTTGCGTGCAAATTTAGGGGTAAATATGATATGTAAATCGTTACTTAAAGCTAGACCTAGTGCGAGCGTCGTAACTATTATTTGACGTCAACAATAAGAAGTGGGGGGACATATATAGGTATATAACATACCTATCTAGATACATGTGTATGAAATTACATATTCTTTAGGTTTAAACTTTGTTGATGTTTTCAACTTGGTTCAATGTTGATTTAGGGGTGTAGCAGAATGACCAAACGTAAATTATTCGATACCGGAGGGACCAAGATATATCATGACTATCTTGAATACAAATTATGAATCATTTTATCTTTGCTGATATTCAGGAGATCATTTTTGAAGAAGAGTTTGTATGTATATTTCATATTTCGTATTTATAGTTAATATCACCATCACTTCTAATACCACTTCCCCTCACTAAGAGCGAAATTTGTTCTACGCAAAATTTGAAAAGACTTGGTGAATTGACGTGTGTTAAGCACTTCAAAACAACCTGAAATTTGAAATGTAATAAGAAAACTTTGACTGGAGGAGTTATATAAACAATAAACAGATTTAGACTTTGGACGCGAAAGGTCTTGGAAAAAAAATCTAGAAGGAGAAATAATGGAGCACGACTAGAAAAAAAAGAGTTTGTGGTACAAGGCCGAGAACTTCATCCTCTTTCGGTCAGCACATTTAATATTGTGGTAAATGGTTTAAAAAAAAAAGATGCTGACAAAGCGTCATTAGATTACGTGTAGATGTAAACCGGGGGGTATTCCAATAATTGAAATTGAAGCTGGATCAGCTCAGAAGAAATTTTGGGTTCCTTTTTCATACAAAATCGCCGTGAATTTGAATTGAATTGCGCATATCGCTTTAAAACTTTAAGAGGGCTGATGAAGATTGTCAAAGGGAGTAAAATAGACGGAGACGAGCTGCCACAGCACTTGCTGCTTACGCAGTTCATACGCAAGAGGATAAGCCGTTTATCAGTATCCTGCTTCAGAGCGGTGCATCGTTTGAGGCAATCGCAGTAAATTAGCCCAGAATGCAGTGGTATTGCTTCCGGCTAGTGGGCGGTAAGTTGCTCCTGATGCCACTGGTATATCAGCGATGCCAAAGCTGGTGAGAAGTCGCAATAAGGAGGCGTCGAAAAGTAGTAGGAAACCGGAGGGATTACCACACTCCGCCGGGGGGAGGCACTCATAGTCGCTATATAGTTTTGTTTCTTATGTCAACCTCTACCCCACCCCAAATTTCATGTCAATCGGTTTTGACTGAAAGAATTCCGAGATTGAAAGCTTTAATGACTGGACTACATGTAGTTTGAGAGGTTTTAAAAGGAGACAAAAATTATGCGTCGGCTGGTCTTGAATTTCCGCTGTAGTTGGCTAACATCTGGTGTATGGTAAATCATTTAGCTATCGGGATAGGTGGTATGACATGCTGTCCGTGTGCTTCAGGTGCCTGGGTTTCAACAATAGGGCCGCTAACTGCTAGGCAAAAGATCACGTGTGTGCTCGTTTTGTGTGTGTTCCGGTGACTTCCGGCAGGGCATATGCTCAGGTCGATCTCACTCACATTGCTGTATTGGAACAGTGATTTTTCGTAAGGCTGTACTGCCACAGACAGGCGACTTTAAGCAGTATATCGGGTATTTGGATGAGGTGGTTTCGCGCCTTCATCCTGGAGTTGACGCAAATTCGGTCTGCCCTCTATGGCACAGCAAGATTTCCTAGTGCACAATTTGTCACCGTGCTATACGCATTTATCACCATCAACGGCGCAGCAACCGGTATCCGGTTTAGGAACTCCAGAAATCCCAGTTTTGCGCCGACGTCCACCAACTCGATATCCCTAAAAGCTGCCTGGGGTCCTGACCTACGCCATCGCTCCATCTCAGGCAGGGTCTGCCTCGTCTTCTTTTTCTACCATAGATATTGCCCTTATAGACTTTCCGGACTGGATCATCCTCGTCTATACGGTTTAAGTGACCCACCCCCCGTAACCTATTGAGCCGGATTTTATCCATAACCAGACGGTTGTAGGGGGCCAAAAATTCTTCGGAGGCCATTTTTCTTGCTAAGAACCCAAGTCTCCGAGGAATACATGAGGACTAGCAAGATCATTGTCTTGTACAGTAAGAGCTTTGATGGTGAGACGTTTCGAGCGAAACAGTTTTTGTAAGCTGAAATAGGTTCTGTTGGCTGATAATAATGTGTGGATTTCATCGTCGTAGCTGTTATCGGTTGTGATTTTCGACCCTAGATAGGAGAAATTATTAACGGTCTCAAAGTTATAGTCTCCTATCTTTATTGTTTTCGTTTGACCAGTGTGACCAGTGTTGTTCGTTCTTTCGGTTTTGGCGCTGACGTTCCCACCATGTACTCCGTCTGCCTTCATTAATGTACAGTGCAAGATGGCACGCCGCTAGTTAGATCTGGATTAAGGTAGACTGTACATCTCGGGTTGTTCTTCTCATAATGTCAATATAGCCAATGTAGGCCACTAGCTGGGTGGACTTGAAGAGGATGGTACCTCTCGCATTCACATCTGTATCGCGAATCACTTTCTCCAGGGCCAGGTTTAAGAGGACGCGTGATGGGGCATCTCCTTGTCTTAGACCGTTGTTGATGTTGAAGAGTCTCAAGAGTGATCCTGCTGCTTTTGTCTGACCTCGCACGTTGCTTAGGATCAGCTTAGTCAATCTTATACATTTCTCTCATGGCCGTGTGTTTTACCCTGGCTATGCTGTCATAGGCGGCTTTAAAGTCGATGAAAAGATGGTGTAACTGATGGCCATATTCCAACAGTTTTTCCATCGCCCTCACAGAGAAAATCTGATCTGTTGCTGATTTGCCTGGAGTGAAGCCTCTTTGGTATGGGCCAATGATGTTCTGAGCGTATGCGGCTATCTAATAGATGATCCTCAGCAACGCGATATCTCATTAATTGTTCCACTGCGTGATATCCCCCTTTTTTATTTCTATCCCAATATGGCGCGGAAACCAGATATGCAGACCTTTTTCTGCGAACCAAGCGCATTTAATTTATTAAGATATTCCCCTACCAGTTCGCAATACCTGCCCCCAATAGTTCATTTGGAAATTGAAGGAGACGCATCCACATATCTATGGCATGAAATTTACCATTGGTTCAAAGTAAGTTTTCTTTGGACCATTGACACCTTGTCGCTCTTCTCTTTGTTGTGACTGACTGATTATTGTACCAGATAACCAGTCGCAGGTTAAGGCCGTAAATCACTGCCACGCTCTCTTAGTTTGCCTTGTTGCCCCATTGTATTTCTTAGGGAAGTTAAACTTCATTGTTACGCTGTCCATTCGGGGTACCGCTTGGAAATAATGTTAATCTTTCTTCAATTTAGGCAGCTCTCTGCCTTGCTGTTACCCCCGGACATTCTTAAGATTGTCCTTCTTTCCTGTTTCTATATCTAAAGATACAGCGGAGTGAGGTCTTTCTGGGAAGGAAGGACCTGAAGAGATACCATTGGAAACGTCTTCTCAACATAAGTCAGTCTTTGAAGCCTGTATAACTTCCTACTTGTTCTGCCAAGTTTGGTTCTACCTGCACAGATTGCCGCGTCATAGTAGTATTTTCCGAGTGAATTCTAATTTACTTTCTGCCCAGTTGTGGCTAGGTTCCTGTTCCACAAAGGAACATCTCTTGCTGATGTGACTGTTCTAGTCAGTCGTATGGGCTCATATACGTCAATTGCGACTCTGTTGAGGTCTTCCAGCACTCTCTTCTTTCCCAACTCCTGATATTATCGCCCAAACCTAGATGAGCCATGTTATTATGTATGAATCCCAATTTGTTCTCTTGGGATTCCTTACTATTCTTTCTACTTCAGAGTTGCCCTCAATGTAGAATTTTATAATTTTGTGATCCTATATAGATGGTCCAACCGACTCACTCAAATTCTTGACCAGCCATTCATAAGAGTGTTTGCAGTCATTCAATTGGTACCATTGCTTAGCTACATCTTATTATTGGCGTTGGCGTCGCAGCCGAAGAGAATGATAGCGCCTTTCTCTCGCGGAACTTCACCAGTATAACGACTAATTCCGTTAGGATCCGGGTGTTATTTCTTGAGAAGTAGCATGATACCAAGACTGCTTCTCAAGTTCTTCTCCGACTTCTAATGAAACTTGGATAGTCACATGTTTTTTGAGTTGGGTTCAAGAATGAAGTAAACTCTTGGTTTTTCACAATAGAAATTCCAAACTTCCTGCAGCCAGATCACGAATTTATGCCCGGTATGCCTAGGATTCTTGCGCCAGCACTAATCCGACGTTGTCCTTGCGGGTGAATCCTTTACATGGTGGAGATCTACCTTCATTAATGGTTGAGGGTCTTCTCTAATGTCGGAGTGTCGTCCTCCTCCTCCGATCTGTCATTTTAAGTAACTTCCCTCGGTTTCTTCCTTTGTACAGAGATGTTGGCAAAACCTTCAGGGATCGGTCATCTACCTCGATCATGGGGAGTTCGCCTTTGCCTTTCTCCTTTGCTTTTAAAGACTCTGCATAATCGCGTGTGAAGTTCTTTATTTTGAACAGAGAGGTCCAGAAGATCCTCAGTCTTCATCGTTACTGACTGTCACCATCTGTGTCCCTAATATATCACCGCCAGTATAGTTCTGCTAGTTTCCCGCCATCCAATTCAGGGACTCTAGTTCTAAACCATTCCGCGGTGTCCTCCATTGCGCAGTCTACCGTTAAAAGACCTGGTCGAAAGAATATCCTGGTGAACAGCAGCTCTACATTCATCCCTTGCACATCTACATGACGACAAAGTCTTCGTTGATTTGCTACTCCTCATTATTGCGTATTTGCTCTGGAAGTTGTTTCCTCAGGATGGCCATCTCGCCCAATGAGAAGAAGAAGGGAATAATCGTTAAGACTCTGAAGAAAAATAGCTGTCTTGAGTGAGATAATTGAAGGGATATATGTGCGCTTTTTGTTGAAATAATCCTGGAACTCCTCAAGAAACACCTGGCAATCTTGATCGACCAATAGCAGGTTGTTTTTCACTCTGGATTCCCCTGAGACGACCATTCAACACCAATCGAATCATTGCTAGGCAAGAGAGAGAGAAATTTCCTCTAATTTCTGCCGATTCTCAAGACCAAAAAGTCGGCGTGGTCGAAGTTGTCAGCTCGGTTGTGTACTATGTAGACTAAAAATTCGGGTCGCCTCAACCAATCATTACAGATGCTTAGATTATGGGCACAGGTCTGCAGCCTACCAGGGATCTGACAGGAGAGCAGCATGGGGTAAATCCGGCTAAGTAGGTCATAAAGCGAATATCTGCGACAAAAAGGAGCGGGGTGATCAATAGAGGGATCGTGACGCGTCTGATAAGAGCAGTTTAGTACAGAGGTAAAAGCTGATTTATTGCTCATTAATGAACAGTACTGGAAGGAGAACTTAATGAAGGCACCCCGACTTATTAGGAACCGCTGAATATGGAATTTGGGATGGCACACGCCTTAGCGTTCTCGTTCAAGGCCGAGTGGATGGCTTTGTCTAGTAACGTTTTTCAGCGGCTATCTAACACCGAATGAGACAATGATAGACTTTCGACGTAGGCTTGATGTGTTGGAGGATGCTTCCTTGTATACGGAGGGGCGCTCAGGCTGCGAGGGATGCATTCCTGAAGTGTAACCTTTACGTCGGAATCACTGTTGGCGCTGGTGGACGAGTTTTGGAAGGCTACTCGCCAAGTTACCATCAATATATCGCCTTTGAAGTGGTTAACGCTACTTCTTGATGTGCACCAGCCCGGCATTCTTCCTGTCCATGGAACGCCGCGATAGTGAACATCGGTAGATTCGTCAAAGTTCCTGAAATAGATGGAGGTGCGCTAAATGGCACACTTGGGGGTGGTGGCGCTGTCACTAACACTGTCATAAATTTAGTTATGAACCTGATATCAATAGCCTTCTAAGCTTCCATGTCGAGGAGGACATCGAGACGCGGCACACCTTCTACGTGTTTGTGGACTGCGGAGATTGCCAAGTTCTAGAAGGAGTGTCACAAACTCCGCTGCTGGACACAATGCCTTAACGACCGGGAGGAGGCATGTAGCACAATGACCGAGTGCTGATCAGCCAAAAAGAGACTGTGCAGCATGATCCACAGAAGCAAAAATCACTGCTTGCAGGACTTAGTTGACGAGGTAAATAGGGGCCCGTAAAGACCATGTTATAAAGTAGTAACCCGAAAAATTGTGGTCCTGTGGAAACCCTGTTTACTTAAGGCCGAGCAGATGGACTGTATTGTACAGGCAGTAATCCTTTCATACCCCGTATGGGTTGATAACAGTAGCGTGGAACACGCCGAGGATTACCCACTATTCTCTACAAAAAGAAGAAAGGGGAGTTTTCTCTACAAAAAACGAGAAGGCGCCGGGACCCGATGGTATCCCAGCAGAGGTGTTCAAACTGATGTCTCAACATCGACCAGACCTGCTGTTTGCCACGTTCAACCCTTGTTGCCGGAAAGTGATGAGGCTTGTGGTGAATGGCAAAGGAAAAGGCGGTCTGACAAGGTTGGAAAGGTGCTCGAAAAGTCCATCAGACGTAGACTTGATGAAGCGATACGTGTTGCCTGGGATTTATCTCCCCCATAGTTCGGTTTTAGTGGATACTATCATGCAAGTCGTAAATACACTTTGTCATGCAGAGGCACACATCCACCGAGCTCGACGAGTGGTGCTATTCGTAATGCTTGAAGTCAGAAATGCCTTTAATTTTTAAAGAAGGAGAGATATTCTAGGCAATCTAAACAATACATTCCACGTGCCGAATCATCTCTTAGGGATATTGAAATTCAGGGGAGCAAGAACATAACGTCGGTACAGGGATCCATCCTAGGGTTGGACCTCTGGAACGCTTTGCACGACAATCTTAACGACGGGTAAGCGGGTATGGTTTCACTCTTTCGCTGGAAAAAAAACCAAAGTAACCATCCTGACTAAAAAAGGAATCCCGACCTTGCGCTCCATATCGATAGGCGACTCAATAATCGAGCGAAAATCTGAAAACAAACAAATTTCGAGCAAATCAAAGCAGCAGTGGATAAGGCTACAGTTGGAGTTGCGACCTTAGGTCGGCTAAGGGCAAACATTGGGAGTCCTAGGTCTAGCAGGCGACGTCTTCTGACGAGTGCAGCGCAGTCTGGTCTGCTCTACGGAGCGGAGGTATGCGCTGATGTTCTTGGCAAGGAGGCAAGTCGTAAGAACTCCGCGCCAGTACAGAGAAGTACAGACCGCGGTAGTGATCGCGGGAGTGATCCCCATTACCCTTCTTGCTAAGGAGTGTAAAGCCATATTCAAACGCAAGGAAGAAGACTCAAGGGAGGTGGTTGTTAGTGAAAAATGGCAACGTCCACTAAATGAGTGGCAATTCTCTTGGCAAAACGAGACTTGAGGCAAATGGACTAAGCGGTTTATTGGCAACATAGGTACGTGTCTAAATCGAAAGCATGGCGAGACTGACTATTTCCTTACAAAACTTCGGAGGTTTACAGTCTCACCTGCACAAGGATGAGAAGGCACGATGTCCTTTAGCCTGAGATTTTGGTTGTGGATGACGCCGATTGGACAATTGGGAAGACACCATTTCCTGGTTCGCAAATGTTTTGCGATGTGGACCACGCTGATCACACTTTTTTTCTTGTGGAAGATGTTTAAAAACGTAATAGCTCTCTGGAACCAACAATATCAGGGAGATGCTGAAGATAATGATAATGAATGATGATAATGACAAGTGGAGCCGTGTTGTACCTTACGTTCAGGTTCTTCTTGTTGCAAAGGAGATAGAGGTCCAGAGGATGGGTCATGTGGTAGGGAGTTCCTTGAATGGAATTTCCTGACTGACACTCTATAAGGCGGGAAAGCGGGAGGAATAACCTCACACTTTTTGGACAGTCAAAACAAAGATAAAAATCCATATCCAGGAATTATTTGTGTTTCTTAAGGTAGAAACCGCAGATGCCTGTTCCTATTTTTTTCAATACATATTTCAAGAACAAACTTCTTCAAAGTAATGAATCATTCATTTCAGTTGCCCACATTGTTTTCTCCATTGCAGGATTCATTAATATGTATGTACACAGTAGGGGGTAATAATTTTCATATGAAAACAAGATATCAACTACATCATTCCGAAATTCGTCTGAATATCTAAAATTAGCTGCTGAACATTTCACGCTAAACCCCAGGGGTTAAACAGGAAACATCCACGACCAGCCCCAATAAATGAACTTTCCGAAAAAAGGCTCAGTTAAAAATAGAGGAACAGTTCCATCACAACTGCCTGGAGAATGATGTTTGTGCTAAAGTTAGGTTGCTATTAATGGCCACGGATGGGGGATGATGATGACGATTGCTTTTTGAGCTTCAGGAAGAGGAGTCAAGTAAGACGTTTTCGGTAGATTCGGAGTGATGGAATCTGGTATGAAATGTTGTCTCCCCGAAATTGTTGGGGGATGAAAAACTTGAATGTGTTGTTCAGAGAACATAAACATGTTTCACCCCCTATGCATTTGTGGGGGCTCCCACTTCTGTCTTTCCTATTTTCCCTGCTTTAGCCTGGGTTGTAGGTAGGGGTGAAAGCGATGACATTGATTTGTATTTCGAATTTCCGGTGGGAAAGTGGAGTGGGGGAAGCAGTTCCTATGTTTTGTAATTATTAAGCGAATTCTCTTTCGACTATTTATATACAAGATTTCCTCCTGAAGTGGCTAAAGGGATGTGGCTTTCTCCTCCTTCCAATTCCTCGGCAAGTCGCAACATATTTTTGATGGGGAGGAGAGAGAGTAGATAGGTCATATCAAACGTAACTGGAATTCGCATTTGACTTCCCGAAATTTAATATTGATGTGCTTCGTTGCTCACGTGTTTTCCTGGAATATGTATCTTTTGCATATATCTTTATCCTGGCGTGTATAGAAATTTGGGTAAAGGTTGTTGACCTCGGGAGGTTGTGAAACGCATGCCTGTCGCAAAAGTATCTTGAGCTGAAATTCAGTCGTTTGGAGTGTTGTATTGAAAAGTACAGAAAGATTTGGGGGTTCCTACTTAACAAGTGGAAAAATAATAGAATGTTTGAGGGTTGATGAGTTTGATACTGAGTCATTAATTACCTTGTTAGGAGGCAGAGAATAGGCTTTAGTATAATTGATTAGTTTCCCTGCTGTTTCCGAAATCTATGCGAAAGAAAACAATTTTGGGATTCAGTGGGAAATTGTAACGATGGGACCCTTGGTAGTATCAATATCACTTCTAAATTAACATTGGTTTCGTTTTTATATAAAACAGATTATCTTTTTCGACCTTATCACTGATAATTAGCTATGAGCAAAAAGGATGTCATTGTATTTACAAGAGGTGATTCCTTAGTAACTGAACGTATTTTGAGTTGCGGTGAAAAATCAATAAAAACACCAAGAAAGAGCTGAACACCGACCATGGGAGGATTATCTCAAGCAATTGAAGTCTTTGCCTTTGAAAGAGAAAAGAAGAAGAAAGTGAAACTTAGATGTCAGAAGTAGAAAATCTGATCAAATAATAATGATGTGGATTATACCGCTGAGAGTTTCATTCAGAATCGTTTGCCAATAACAAACGTCGGTAAGGAAAAGTTTTGACATGGATATTTTCACTTGAGATAACTTAACAGCAAGAATGGGTAACTTCAGCTCCATGTGAAATATAATCTCGCCCAATTGAGCTTCTTAACTTGGGGCTACTTCAAGCGCAATTTTATCCTCGGTCAAATTATTAATAGTTAATTTCGAAAATTATATTAAATTATAGTTGCATACGAAGTTTTCAACCCCTCCCAAAAGAAGGAAATTCTGTTGGCTAATAGCCCAACTGTAGATGGAATCCATACTGAATTTATAAAAGTTCACCCTCCAGCAGATAAACTAATCATCATCGTGGCACTACAACCTGACTTCGGGCCCTTACCGCCCGGATCGTTGTCCTCCAATTATCTCGGTCATGTGACCGCGTCCTTCAATCTTGGAAGCCCAATAGTTGCTCGGTGTCCGTATATATTGTGCTCTCTCACGATGCTCTTGGTCTTCTGCCATCCTCATCTCCTTCGAATGCTAATCAACCTCGGTCTTTGTCGCCTCCGTTTACTGCCCTAACTAATCCCGCGACACACATGACCTCCTCCGCATTAAGTCCTTGTGCACTCATCCTCGCCCTTCTAGAAATCAATGGTCCTTAATTATCGGTGGAGACCTCAACGCCAGACACCCGTCCTGGTTCGATGCACGGTCGAACCAGAACGGGGACCAACTCCATCGTTTCCTCACAGCCTCCCATTCCACCATCAACCTAGCCCATTTCAGCCCGGTCATTGGAACCTTTAACAAAAGCTACTATCATCCCTACCTAGACCATTTCCTGATTAGCAGTAACCTAACTGTTATTCCCAACCTAAACATCTGTATCCGGACAGCTGAGTGGTTAGAGCACAAGGCTGTCGTACGGAAGGTCGCGGTTCAAATTTCGCTGGCGGCAGTGGGATTTGTATCGTGATTTGACGTCGGATACCAGTCCACTCAGCTGTGAATGACTACTTGAGTCAAATCAGGGTAATAATCTCGGTCGAGCGCAATGCTGACCACATTGCTTCCTACGGTCTTAAATGAAGTGCTCTAACACACTTCGAGGCCCTGATCCAATATGAATTTTTGCACCAACGATTATTATAAACACCTTTCCTTTCCTCGAAACAGTCCCTGGCACCAGTGATCAGATGCCATAATTCTAAATATCAAGCTCCCATACAGAGTCATTAGTTCCACCCCGCCCTCAGTTTCCGACTTCCAGGGCACAAACTGGAAACACATCACCCTAGCCTTCAAAACTAAATTTCAACCCCTCCTAATCCCAGCAGTACAATTTTCAATGACACTCTCGGCCAGACAGTCTGCCAATACACCGAAGCACCATTCTTTAAACTACCGCAACCTCATTACCTTCCCTGATGATGTCCTAAACGATATCCAATACAAAAAAAAAACCCTCAGGCGGAGACTATTTAAAAATATATACTCCCCGCAAGCTTCTCACCTACTTTCCGAAATCCGTGAACTGGACAGGTCCATCCGCAAAAGAATCCTCACCCTCTACACCCAATATCTCCACAGCCGCCTCTCCAACACTGCACTGAACCCTGGTACATATAGGGAACTCAGGAAAACCTGCCCGCATTTAGGCAAATCTATCCAACAAAACGCGATCCTACCGCAAAACAGCCTCCCACAGAAATGGTGAAAGTCCTCGCTAACTTCCGTGAACCACGTTTTGACTACTAGGTAAGTGGAAAAATCTCCCACCTCCTTTCCCTCCCTTCCTTCCACATCCCTCAACTCACACAAAATCCCTTCAATCAAATACTCGCCGACCCAAGTCAGCGCGAAAATTTCCTACCCATCCACTTTGTCAGTCCAGACTCCGTCATGGCGTCGATCTCCACCTCAAAAAATCCCTTCAATCGTCTTAAAGAAATGCGCTCAAAGCATTGCTTCCATCATGTCCTCCATGATCAACCACTGCCTAATCAACGCCCACTTCCCAGCAAATTGAAAGAGTTCTCGGACCAGAACCAGAATCCACTAAATGCCGACAGCAACAGGCCTATCTCGATCCTATCATCCACCGTCAGGATCTTCGAGCAGACCATAAAAGCAATCATCGACGAGCACTGTGACTCCAAACGGTTGGGCATGCACTCCTCGTGCTCAAATCGGACGTCCTCCTGGGCCTCAACAGGTAGGCGGTGACCATAGCCTGCTTCGTAGACATAAAAAAAGCTTTCGACTCCGTATGGCAATACGAACTCGTTTATCAGCCTTCCGAAGTCCTCCTAACCTTCCGTCCACACCTCTCTGCAACTCCAACAGCACCTCTCTTCTCCCTATTCAAGTCCGGCTGGCATCCCTCAGGGATGCTACCCTCATTTCCCTGTTCACCGCAGACCTACCCAAACCAACCCCACACCGAAACCCAATCCGAATCCTCCGAATACGGAGATGACCTCATCTTTTACACCTCCACCAGCAACACCCCGGTCGATGAAGTCCGCCTGAATTCCTATTTGAACAGGCTTTACCGGTTCTTCACCCGTTATCCCTCAAAATTCACAACGCCCCAATCCCAACCGTAAATGAAGTCCCTTACCTTGGGGTGACTATGACTTCCCGCCTACCCCACTTCCCACATATCACGAAGGCATTAAGCAGCGCAACTGGCGCCTTTAAATTCCTTTACCCAATCTTGAAATACAACATCCCAATAAGTCCGAAAGTCAAGCTGTTTTGCCAGAAACAGCTTATCCGTCCCCTTCTCATTTTCGGCTTCATCTTTTGGTCCGAAAGTTCCCCTGCATATAAAAACGAAGACCGCTCCAAATACATCTCCGACCAGATCCTCTACGACTCCTGCCAAACACTCCGCATCCACGCCGTCCTAACCCGTCATGCCCTCAACTCCCTCAATAAATGTCTATCCCATCCTAATCGCATTATCTCTCAGGCCATGCAGATCGAGATCGTCGAAGAGAATCTCCTACGAACTCATCTGGTCCCTCAAATCCTGTTATCTCTCCAGATCCGAAACTTCCTTTCCGACCCCGACGGGAGAGTAGTCTTCTACACCGGCAACTACTCCTCATCCCAATTTTCAAAACCCACCCATCTCCCCAGCGCCAATTCTAGCTTCCTTGCCCATACTCCTCCTGCATGCCCCCCATCACAAGCCACATCCTCGTTTTTCTCCCCAACCGCCCATTTTTATCTTAACTTCAACGTTCATAATCATTTTTGGCAAGCGATGGTCGCGCATTCGTTGGACTTCTCCTGCCCACTGAAGGCGATGTAATTTAACGAATTTCGAGACTTCTAGCTCATCGTACAGTTCATAAAGCTCATGGTTGTACCAGGCGCACCATCCTTCACGGCCGCGAACTTCTCCGAAAATTTGCGAAGGACTTGGGTTAGGATCTAGGTTTCGCACCATCGAGACTGGTCGTATGATGGTTTTGTATACGCGGAGCTTCATGCTTCTGTACGCATGCTTATGGGAAGGATCGAGAAGAAAGTTTTATTCGCTAGCTGGATCCGTCGCTTTACTTCGTCAGCCTCATTGACGTCCTTCGACAGGCTGCTACCCAGATCTATAAAGCTATCTAGAAAATCAATGTTGACATCCCCTACGTTATTGATGCGTAGTCCAATTTCTTTCGCAGCAGTGTCAAGAGTATGCAGAAGTTCCTCTGGGTTGGTCGGTTTTCGGGACATGAAGTTGATGTCATCTACATACGCTAACAATTGTGTCGACTTAGTGAGTAGCGTCCCGCTGGTGTTGGTGTGCATTACTCGGATAGCGCAGCGCAGTCCGTCGCCTTAATTCAAAAGGATCAGTCAACCTATTCTAGATCCTGGCCTGTGAGATGAAGTTGGTCATATTCATCTTCGTCAGTCGTACTAGTTTAGCTGGTGTATCAAATTGCAGTATTATGTTGTACAGTACTCCACAATCTATACTGTTGTATGCCTGCTTGAAGTCGACAAAGATTTGGTGCAGTCAACGTTATGTTAAAAAAAAAGCTGGTCGGTTGTGGAGCGACCCGTCCTGAAACCGTCTTGGTACTTGTCAATAGGTCGTTTGGCGTAGCACAAGGACCAATCGTTGCCCCATACGGCAAAATCTACAGAAGAGAAAGCTCTCTCCAGAGTTTACGAGGATAAAGATGAGTGCAAAACAAGTGAGGAGGTTCTCTAGGCTTTGGAAAAGGAGTTCAACCTAATTGGGGTTCAAGAGTCAGCAATCAAAATGCTACAGAACGCCTATGGTACGATGCAAACCGCCATCACTAGCCTTACAGTGGAGGCAACAGTTGCATTGTTGTCATCCGAGTGGGTAGGAACAGGCTGGGTTATGAGTTGTTATTGAGAGCAAGTGGCACTGAAATAGTGTTTTGGATACCTTAGCTTCGGTCATATCGCGAAGGCATGAAACAGTGAAAATGACAGGTCAAAGCGATACAGAAGATGTTGAATGGAGGGCCACATCAGTAAGGACTGTGCAAACTGAGCCAAATTGTACACTGAGCAAAGGGAAGAAGGCCGCGGAACTTTGGCACATTGGAGGCAGCAGCAGGTGCCCGGAATACAGGCGAACTCCTAACGCAAATGGCAGATGGGGTTGATAAAAGCACTCTACAGCATCCGCTAGAAAGATATCGATATGGCCATAATTAGTGGACCATATTGAAATCACGGTGGTGGCATTTGATTCGAAGATGGAACGGTCTAAGCAGCGCTATGAGCTTGCGGAGAACAAACCATCCAGGAAATAATAGAGCACCCGTAGGTTTCATCAGAGCGAGGTGAAAGAAATTTCACATATAGAGCTGCTATGCTATACCCAGCGACACATATGACAAATATGAACAGATGCTGGCTGTTCTGATTGGATGGGTGTTCCTGGATATTTGATAAGCCTGGTCCAAAATTATCTCTTACAGAGAACTTTCTGGTCCGGGACGGATGAGGACCCCAAAGAGTACATCGTTGCAGCGGGGAATGTCATCATAGTAATGGAGTGCTTGTGCTTTCCGTCCTAGAGGAGGCTATCATTCTCCGTTTTGCTTATGGCTTGACTGTAGTTGTTGCAGTAAAGCATCCAGAGGATATGGAGGTCTACGAGACGGAGACGGTGATAACGACAAACACCTGGTTGGAAAAAGCTGAGCTGACCTTGATGGTTGAAAACAGTAAGCGGTCTTAATACCGAACCGTAGAAAGAATAACACTATAAGGTGGAAGTCGGAGGCTTCCGGTTACGGTTTCTTTCATTATTGTCAAAATACAGAACGGACTGGTGAAGGAAGTAAGGAGGATGAAAGCTTAAAATACGAGAAGCACGAGTATCTTTAAAGAAATCCACCCTGCGAAGCAATTACCAAATGGAGATGTCGGGGGACTGAGGATGGAGGAACCGGGGGTGGTTTTTAGTGGGTGCGACTTCTGCGTACGTTTTTTTTCCACGTAGAAGTTAGTAGAAATTTCATAGAACATTAAACACAAAACAATAAAATAATGCCCAAAAGCAACAAAATCTCGAACTTTCAATTTCTTATTCCGGAATTTTCTATTCTCCCAAAGACGCCGGAATTACAAAGAGTGGCCAGATCTCCCATCAGGTACGACCCTGATTGGCGAATTGGGCATACCTATTGATGGGTTAATATGTGTTCATGCACTCTTCTTTTCTGGCTATTCATGGGCTAGAAGGAGGGAATTTACGGTGCACGGGCTCGAACACCAGTACCGGGGCTTTTTGAAGTGAGCGAAGCCACCGTGGCATCTAATGCTACAAATGGTCTGAGAAGGAGGTGTTCAAGCGAAACAAGACTTTATCAAGAACACCAATTACGACGGCAAAAAATGATGGGTTGAAAGGAGATCGCTGGCCAAATAAGGCGTTTTCGACACCCACCGCATTTGTCCAAGAGGAACGACCACAATGGGTACTCCGAGACCAAGAAATTGACCTATTCAGGAGAAGCTCCTCAACTCTTCGATCTCCACCAATGTCAAAGACTGCAAAATATAAAATGCAGGAATTCACAGTAAATGCTAGGACGAAAGGTGCATTTAGAAGGAGTAATCTGGCCAAGACTCATAGAGAATAAAGCCCCGACTCGGAGGAACTAATTTTCAGGTAGCTTGGAGTAAAAAAATTGAGCTGTCTGGGTTCACTAAGGACAAGCACAACGTACGCCAAGTTATTAAAAACATGGTGAGAGCCATTAGGGTCCCCTATAATAGGTCACAGGAGGAGGAGGAGGTCCCAAGGAAAAGCCATAACCTGCCATTTCAACAATGTCACAGGCGACCCCAGTGACACCGAACCGTAGTGTTAGCGACCTGTCAGTAAAGAAAAGAGTCCGGGAGAAAGACGGTGATTCTTTAAGGCCGCCTAAGAAAACAAAAGTGCAAAAGCAGTTCCGGAACCGAACTAAAAGCACAGAAGTTAGAAAGCTTGCGCTCCAAATGCAAACATCAGCAATCGAAGCGAAACCTAAGGGGAACGAAAGTGCGAATTCGCCCAAAGGCAATGGTTATCTCCACTAAGAGCAATTTGTCTTACGCGGAGGTGAAATCTGACCTCAACCTAAAAGATCTGAGTGGAAATGCCAGCAAGATCCGAAGGACCCGGAAAGACGATCTCATGTTTGAACTAAAAAAATCCAGCTTGGGCAAAACCGACGGCTTTCGCACCCAGGTGAAGAACTCACTTGGCGTCCGGTTGCTAAGCTATGCAAAGCTCCATGAGTCAGTCGGCCAGAGGTTTCGTGTAGGCGAAAATAAGCGGTGTGCTGCTACGCTCCACCCATTCTTGTATGTTCCCAACGCACTTCGTCCAAAGGTGATTTCCGATGACTTCAATGCTTGGGCCCTTGAGGGGGGGAGCAGGGAAAGTAGCTCAAGGGGCAGAAGTCTATTAGTGGCTTTGCCAAGCTGGATTTAGTTTTGGCCAATGAAGGTGATGCAAGTGCCTTTCACGAAGGGGGTTTTCCTTAATCGTAGACTTTGTCAGCTCTGCACTGGTATGTGGTATGTCCTGACACGTTAACGAGGACTACACCGGCAGCTATCACCAGGCAATCATCTTTGAACCGAGGAGGGCGCAACAGGCCAGGGGAACAGGATACCTAAAGCTGAGAGGGGCATCATGTCACACATGCACATATCATGCATGTCACACAATGCATCGCCAAGGCATGCGACGCATCCATGCCTAGGGGGTGTTCAATTTTCCAGTAGAAGACCCAACTACTGTTGGAATAGTGAATTGACCAGCCTGCCACCGGGCCAGACGAACGGCTTAGTGGTAGGAACGAGTGGGACAAAAGGGGCATGCTTACAATGTATCCCCTAAAAACGTCAAGCATGCCATTCAGCGGAGCAAGAGGGAATGCTTTAAAGAACTCTGCTCGGAAGCGGTCGTAAGTCCGTGCGGAAGCGGCTATAGAATTGTGATGGGACGGTTTAGAACACTCTCTTGTTGGAAATCATGCAGGGGTTATTTTCCCAGCAAGAGAGGGGCACTGATACATTTCAGAGATCTTTGAATGTGACGGCAATTCCTGCAGTGACAACGGACGAGTTGTTGGATATCTGCAGAAGAATAGGTGATAACAAAGCTCTGGGACTGGACGGTATACCGAGCAGAGCCTTTAAGTCCAGACCGGACATGTTCGCTGAATTGTTCGAAGCGTGCATATCCGAGGGGAGAAGCTGGTACTGCTGCCTAAGGCTGGTAAACCTCAAGGTGAATCATCCTCCTATTGACCCATATGCCTTCCAGACACTATGGGGAAAATCTTTGAGCGGCTAATTTACAACAGATTACTCCCGATCGTTGAGAGCCAGTCAGGGCTTTCAGATCGGCATTATGAGTTCCATAAAGTCAGTTCAACCATTGATGCCATCAAAATGGTTTCTGGCTTGGCTGAAAATGACATTTCACGGAAGGGGCAATATCAGCAAACCTGGACATGAAAAATATATTTAATTTGGCCAATTGGAACCTTATACGAAAGTGCCTGCCCACGATTGGTGTTCCCCCTTATCTCGCAGCTATTGTTGATAGCTACCTGCGACGGTATGACACCGATGATGGACCTACAGAGTACGTTGCCTCCGCGGGTTTCCTACAGGGCTCCGTACTTGGCCCAATACTGCGGAACATCATGTACAATGATTGTACTTAACCTTCCGGTTCTGGAGGAGGCCATGGTGGTGGGTTATGCTGATGATATAGCATTGGTTGTGGTCGCAAAGTATTTAGAGGATACGGATAAATCGGTGCTGTTAAGGTCTGGTTAGAGAGCGCTAGACTGGCATTTGCGGAGGAACAAAACGGAAGCGCCGGAAGCAAAATTATCCTTGAATTAGAATCGGCAGTCACATCGTCACTACCAACCCGACCATCAAATACGATATACTTGTTGGTTACTTATTGCCAGGATGGTGAGCTCGATCTTGCTTTATGCCATCCCTATTTGGGGAAAGGTATTTTGCATATCACGTAATGCTCATAAACTGAGTGTAGTCTACAGGAGGACAGCCCTAAGCGTTTGTTCTGCCTTCAGAACCGTCTCGGATGAGGCTGCATTCGTCACCTCCGGAATGATGCCAGTTGAGATCTTGGCAGTCTCTCCATTGTCACAGACGAAGAACGCTGAAAAGGAGAGATCAGTAAATAGATGGCAGGAGTGTTGGGGACTCGGGCCGGTGGACACACAGGCTGATACCTACCATCAAGGAGTGGCTGGGGAGTCAAATTGGACAATTCGTCCAATTGTCCAAACTGCGAGGGAGTCCCTGAGAACTCAGAGCACATATTTTTCCACTGTCCTAAATTCAGTGACGAGAGGAGAAACCTAGACGAAACAGAGGAAGGACTAATACCAGAAAATGCGGTGACGAGAATGCTAACATCGCAGGAGGATTGGTATGCGATCAACACAATGATCGTATCAATCCGGGGCAAAGTTCGAAAAGCGGAAGAGGTGATGAAGGCGCGGTTACGTCGCGCAGAGAAGAGTAGAGAAATAGCTAAAGGGAGCTTACTCCGCCCGGTGATATAATACCTTATGGTGGTTCTACGGGGCTGGTTTTGGTGGGTAAAGATCCCACACTCTGTCGTGTCCAGGCTAGAGTCTTTTGAAGATTTCCACCTCTTTACAAACAAAGCAAAAGTGACTATCATCTATCAACTCGGAATTCTCTGATATTTTCCAATTATTAAGAGGAAAAAATGAATTTTATGTGTAGTTATGTAACACATACTAGTATCCACAAAAGCAACTATCATTTTCCCCATTTTTTGTACTACCTACAGACAACAAAGAATCTGGTAGAAATTTCATAGAACATTAAACACAAAACAATAAAATAATGCCCAAAAGCAACAAAATCTCGAACTTTCAATTTCTTATTCCGGAATTTTCTATTCTTCCAAAGATGCCGGAATCACAAAGAGCTGAAATTACCTATCACAAGTGAAAAAGTCAGTTCGACCAAAGTGCGCGGCCCGAGAACAGAGTTCATTGAACTTACCCAAAATATCCGATAGGTTACATGCCAAGTTCCAAATTTTGGAAGTATTATGCGCGCAGTATCTGAAATATCTGGTTGCCCGGACAACCCTCCTATATTATTCCCGATACATAATGTTTATAATACGCTATAAAATATTCCTGGAAGCAAACCAACCCCCGCAACAGTAAAGTCGTTAAAACGGAATATTACCGTCTTAACCCCGTCGAATTTTCCTAACCTAGAAGGAAGGGCATTCCACTCCCCCTGGCTGGAACAAGTGCGTACAGCAGGTTTCAATTCGGTTCTGCGGAAAAATAAAGTTCTCCCAAACATATCCCTGGAATAATCAAAAGTCCAAAGGCATCCCCGAAAATACAGGGGATGGAAAAGTACCCGATTTCGACCCAATTTCACTTCTTCAGTAAACATCCAATGGGGAGTACCTTATATGAGTCCAAGTCGAAGTGCTTTTTGTCAACATAGGACTCGTCCCGAGCCGCACCACATACGTGCAGTATTTACTTATTATCTATGTAAACACGAACTTTGAAGAGATAGACAAAGCGCGTAGCTGACAACGAAGCCCCTCCGCTTTCCCGCATTGCTGCTTCCAAAAGTCGGAAGATCCCGCACGCACTATTGGACCTTTCCCATATGATTCAAAAGCATTCTCAACGCATTCCCGGTTCCAGTCGGGTTCAATTCAGTTCAACTCGCAGCTCCTCTAAAGGCACGTGTGCAGGGCAGGGCGATTCTATTATCTACGATCTATAATTTACAATACACGCATTCTGTGTGTACGCATCGCATGGTGCGCCTACGATAGGGAAAAGAAACGTTCTCTGTTGAGTCACTTGGAACTTCTTCGATCCCGACCACTTTCCAAAACCGTCTCTGTCCAGAGGTCTTTGAACTCTGGATGGGTAAATAAAGAAACGCAAGAAGTAGGTCAAACCCCGATGCGTGTGTAGTTGTATCTGAATCCGCTCTGAGTGTAGCTAAGATATTCCCTTATCAATCGACACATGGATGCAATGGCTAAGAAGCGGAGCGTAGTGCTTGCTGGTGTGGGGCCATAACTTTCCCTGACGCCCTTCCCTGGTTGACGCAAAGCCAAAACTCCCACAATCACAGCAATTACTTTTGATAACTGCAACCCTCTCAAAAATCTCCTCAACTTTTCTACGCATGTTTCTTGGCACCCTTACACGGAAGTTGGAAACGCGTTCCCTTACAACTATAAAATCATCGAAGACAAGTGGAACTGCCGTTTCAACCCTCATGAACCATTCCCCATAGAGTCCATCCGGAGTTGAGTGGCCGCGTATCATAATATTTAGTGAAAACGACCTTCCAAGAATAGACAAATGTTCCGAAGCGTATTGTAGCCACAGAGCTGAGCAAATTATTCCCGAAAAGGGTATGAGCAGCGATGGGGGAAGAAAACTTTCTAGTGGTGGGAGGAGAGAAAGTCGCTTTCACTTCCATTTCTTCGTGTTGATACTTCCCGTCGCGCACGTATTCTATTAATATTACGGAGTTGACCTATTTTTTTCATCCCCTTTCTGCGTGGAAAAGCCATGCATACATGTACACGTCACTCATATATCATGTTACCCATTGAAATCGTCAGCGAGTGAAATTTCACTTTCCTTTTGCCAATACGAAAACACCAGTTTTCACTTTTCATTTAACACTCATTTTTCTCGTCATTGTGGGCATTTCGAAAGCAATATCGCAACGGAGGATAGCATGGATTCTGTTGTTGCCTTGAGGAGGAGGAGGAGGAGGAGGAGGGTGGGTGGCAATGCATGCGAGTGGAAGGGGTAGCTTGTGCACCACCCTCAATATTCTTTGTCTGCACCCAATGCTGAGGACAAGACAAAGGAATCTTTTGTTAGTGGTGCTATGGGGATGAAACCAGCCCTGGAAACTACTGCAAAAATAAATTATGAAGCGTTGCAGCCAGGATGTCTATGGTAGCGAAAGTTTGGTCGAATAATGAAGAAAGGAAAATTTCTCGAATTTATAAAGATAATTAGTGAGGAGATGTGGTGTGAACCGAAGCAATGACTGTCAACGTAAAGGAAAGTCGATATCTTATGGTTAAAAAAGATATTTTCAAGGATATTGACCTCTCCTGTCGAATTCAGATTCGGAATTTCCATATGTTTTCTTTTGCCTTCTCTAGATCAGAGGGCCAGTATTGACCCATAACACCAAGCAAGGGACTGCACAATAGACTGATGTGGAATATAGCTCTCTGGGCGCTAGCCTATCGCTCTCCAGGGGTTGCTATGTGGCCTTCCAAGAGCAAAGCCTTTCGTCTACCAAGACCGTTAGCGCGTTGTATTAACCACTCCTTGTACTATTAACAAAACGCTACGGACCTACACTGGGAGGTCGAAAAACGTTTTCCCCAATATAGGATGTTATGCGAACTGTGCCCATTGAATAGTTTGCACTAGGGGGTTAGCGGCTATATTCGAACGGAGCCTCACTGATAATTGGTCGCCTCAGTGTGTTT
The DNA here is from genome assembly GCF_905115235.1 of Hermetia illucens. Taxonomy (NCBI): domain Eukaryota; kingdom Metazoa; phylum Arthropoda; class Insecta; order Diptera; family Stratiomyidae; genus Hermetia; species Hermetia illucens. Next base: position 159,608,512 of record NC_051851.1, on the reverse strand, counting down.
TTTCGGGGGTAGGGTAGGTGAATGCATTTACGCACAGAGTGTTGCACTCCTGCGAAGTTATGCGTCGGACTACCAAATTAACACCTCACCACCGTTACAGTGCTAAGCCTGGAACCGTTTGTCACATTACTTCGAGCTAGCCCCCGAGTTCTCCCGCCTTGGAGAGCCTTCAAATCTTGGAATTCTTTTTACCAAAGGGTGATGGGGAAGGAATTGTTAATTCAAGGAACTCTCTGTCATCCAGCTCGTTCATCGGTCGAGCTCTATCTTCTTTACAACAAAAAGAACTCGAACGTAATGTGTAACACGGCTCCACCTGTCAACGCTCCTCAGCATCTCCCCGACAATGTTGCCTAGAGAGAGCTTCCCTCTGTTTAAATAAAGTTGTTGACGAATCCCATTCCGCTTTCCATAAGAAAAACGGTGTGATTGGCGTCGTGCAGAATCCCATTGAAAAACACACAATCAGGAGACTGCCTTCCCAATCGTATGCACGAAAGACTGAAAATCTTCATGCCTACTTAGGGGCTAGGTGGTCGAATTAGATAATGGTCATCATGCTTCCGATTCAAACACGCACCTAATTTATCAACACGGAATTGGCATTTGTTTAATGTTCGTTACCGTTCTTCACAAGCAACCAGATCCCTTGGCTCTTCTTGCTTATATTTGTATATAACTTCAGGCTTCTTAGCAAGAAGGGCAACGGGAGTTAACTCTACAATCACCATCACGGCTAGTTCAGAGACAGTACGGTAAGCATACGTCACTCGCAAAGCTCTGCGTCTCTCTGCTTGCGCAAGAGGCATATGATATACCTCCCTCCAAAGGGCGTCAACCCATACCTCTGAACCGTAGAGCAGAACAGACTGCCTGGTACTCACTAGAAGACGTCGCCTGCTAGATGTAGGTTCTCCAAATTTGGCCATTAGCCGACTTACGATTGAAACTCAAGGTCGCTCCAGCCTTGTCCGCTGCTGATTAGGTTTGCTCAAAAAAGTTCATCTTTGATTCGAGTATCAGTCCAAGATACTTAGCCCTTAACTTTCACTCGATTATCAACTCGCCGATTGATGTGCGACGTACAGTAGGGATTCTCTTTTTAGTCAGGACGACTACTTCGGGTTTCTTCAGACCAAGGTTGGAACCATGTCCCAGCAGTCATCCATCCGTTTACCCGACACATAAGTATGCCATGTCCGCTTTTCGCCTGTTTGGCAGTGCGTTCGACAACAAGCGCCGAAATGTTGTCTGCATAATTGACTAGGCGTGACTCTTCTGGAATGTCAAGTCTTAGCAGACTATCGTAAGAAGCGCTGCAAAAGTCCGGTCCTGAAATGGATCCCTGCGTTACCCCCGACGTTACCTTCATCCTCCTTAGACCCTCTAGCTTCTCGCAAAGCATGGAGCGGTCTTTCAGATAATCCCACAGTATCCGCAAGAGATGGCTTGGCACGTGGAATGACTTTTCTAATGTGCCTAGCATATCTGTCCATCCTACGGAATTAAAGGCATCTCTGACGTCAAGCGTTACGATTACCATCACTCGTGGAGCTGGAGGATGGTGTACCTTCGCTCAAAAAACAGCATCCACGATTTGCTAGACAGCATCGACTGTGGATCTCCCTGCTGTAAACCAGAACTGTCATGAGGATAAGTCTTGGGCAGCATGCATATCTTCAGCGAGTCTACTTCTGATGAGTTTTTCGGGCGCTCTTCCGCAATGTCAAGTATATAAAGTGGACGGCATAAAACCAGCAGCTTAGGGTCGCCCTTCCCTTTGCTGATCAGCACGAGTCTCACCACCCTCCAATAAGAAGGGAAAATGCTCTCTTTCAGGCAATCTTTGAATGCACCGAGCCGTAGGTCTGGCCGTTGTTTGAAGACCAGTTCGTATGCCTCTGCCATCGTTACCATAGCGACTGTACAATGTTGCCCATCTGCTCGGCCTTAAGTGAACAGGGTTTGTGCAAAGCCCCAATTTTTCGAGTTTGTAATTGAGGCCCCATGGCCCTCCATTCAACTCGCCAAACAGGCACCTTTTGGATGATCTGTTTTCTCTCCTTGTGCTGCACGCCTTCTCCGGATCGTTCAAACGTTGGATCTGCCATCCGCTAGTGAATAGAGGTTTGCCAAGTCTTGATGCCCTCCTAGACATGGAAACTCCGTAAGCTGCCGTTATTAGGTTCACAACTTAATTTATGACAATTTCAGTTCCGGTGCCACAACCCATACTTGATAAGTCGGTGTGCCATGAAGCTGGGTCCCTGTTTCGATACCGTTCACTAATGAGCACTAGATCAGCTTCTGTCGACCCAGCGAACTACGCTAGTAACCCATAAACGCTTGCACTCCGGTGCATGTTGATCTATGGGATGTGGTTCGTGTTAACCACAGTCTAGTTCTTTCCACTTCTGCTCTGAAAACTGGACTCCACCCTAAGGCGACAGTGAGTGAAACGCACTTATCAGAAACGGAACAATCTTTGCTTAGCCCGCAACTCTTGTTTTCTTTGCAGGTATTCGCTTTATGATTTATTTGGCCGCACCTGCGACATGTTTCCCACCTGTCAGGGCCCCGGCAGGTTGCAGACATGTGTCCATAATCTAAGCACTTGTAGCACTTGGTGGGGATGGTTGAAATTGGCATCGAACATATTACCTAACCAATTCTGAATTTCCCGCTGTTAAGAAGTTTCTTGCAACTTACACCATTCGCAAAGGTGATAGTCATCCGGGCTTTCATTCAGAAAGGACTGATATAGCACGTTGCAGAGTGGGGAAAAACGAACGGAGGAAGGGGAATCTGGAGGAGACTTCACTCAGCTAATCTCCAGGGCTCAAAAGAAGAAGGTGAAGATGGACAAGAGACAACAACACGCCGTCTCATCAGAAAACTCTGCTTAAATTAAGGCAGGCACGAAAGGTAGGGAGACGAAAGAGGACTACGCCGCCAGCTGTGGTGGGCGACGGAAGGCAAATCTTTTGAGGAAGTACTCAGTGAAATCCGTTCCAAGATGAAGCCCGAAGATAGCGAGCGGAACTGTCTTCCATTCGTAAAACGAAGGGTGGTGGAGTCCTAGTCGAACTAGGCCCAAGGGCAACAAATAAAGTTACGTTCTGTGAAGCAGTCAAAGGGCTTCTGGGAGAGAAAGCCTAGAATCCACGTTCTCTCTGGAAAGAGAGACCTTGACAGCAACACAGAACATAACGAGGTAGTATAGGCCATCAAACTTGAATGTCCGAAGGCAATCAATGTTCGAATTAGTATCACCTCTGCGAACTCCATAACCTCGCTGTGGTAGAAATTGAAAAGCAATACGCGTACATGGAACGTCGTGAAAGTGAATACCGGGGGATCTGCCGAAACTCTTGGAACAGGTGGATCCGCGCTGGATGGTACTCCTGGGAGTGGTGGCGCTGCAGCTGACACTGTTGTAAATTCAGCTATGAACCTGATAACGACGGTCTGCAGAGCATCCATGCCCAGGAGGGTATCGAGAAATAGCAAACCTTCTATGTATTGGTGAACGGTGGAAATCGCAGAACTCCAGAAGGAATGTCACAGGCTCCCCCGCTTAACACAACGTATGAACGACCGGAAGGAAGCGCCAATCAAAAGGAGACTCCGCAGCGCAATAAATGGGAGCAAAGTTCGCTACTAGCAGTATCTGGTCGACGAGGTGAATGAGGACCCGTGGGGACTCAATTACAAACTGGTAACCCGAAAAATCGGGGCTCTGCGGAAACCCATATTCACTTAAAGCCGAGCATATGAACAGCATTGTACCGGCATTATTCCCCGCATCCCGTAGGTATTGAAGACGTCCGCGCGAAGAGCGCCGAAGACTGCCTAGTTTTCTCTATATTCAACGCTTGTCTAAAAGAGGGCATTTTCCTTCTTGTTGGAAGGTGGCGTGGCTTGCGCTGATCAGCAAAGGGAAAGGCGACCCTTAGTTGCCGTCTTCATATCCCCCCCCTTTGTATGCTTAACACCGCTGGGAAAATGCTCGAAAAGCTTATTAGACTCGTTGAGGCGATAACCTTACACTGGAAAGACCGAAGGAGTCATCCTGATTAAAAAGAGAATTTCGACCTTGCGTTCGGTGAGTCAATAATCGAGTAAAAACCACCGGTAAAGTACCTTGAACTGACTCTTGACTCAAAGATGAGTTTTTTTGAGCAAATCAAAGCAGCAGCAAGCAAGGCTACAGCTGGAGTTTCCGCGTTAAGTAGGTTAATGGCAGATATTGGGCGATGTCTTCTGATGAGTTCAATCCAGTCTGTCCTGCACTGCGGCGCAGAGGTATGGAGTGACATTTTTGGCAAAGAGGCATATCGGAAGCCTGTCGCACAAATCCAGGGGAGCTTTGCGAGTCAGAAGGACTGCGCGGTTCATTCAGCTTAGGTGCGTGGCTATATCAGAAGCATGATGAGGCTGACTATTTTCTTGCCCAGTTGTTAAGTGGCCATGGAGGTTTTCAGTCTTACCGAAAATTGGAAAGGCGTGGTCTCCGGATTGTATGTGTTGCAATGGAGTTGTGGACGAGGCCCATTAGATCTTTCTTGTGGAAGGAGCCCTGACAGGCGGGGCCGTGTTGCTCTGTTCCTTGAACTGACAGTGCCCTTTCTCCTCTCCTCCCCCGTCGGTGAAAGGAATTTCCTTGAAGGCCCCGCAAGGCAGGGGGGGGGGTTTGGGGGATAGACCGAACTAATGTGGCAAATGATTCCACGCTAGCTCTCTGTCGATGGCGGGGTGTTTAGTTGGTAGTTCGATAACGTACTGTTACCGGAGTCCAAAACTCTGTGCGTAAATGCATTCACCTACCTTACCCCTAAAAAAAAAAAAACAAAACAAATCTCGTTCTATCGTACGGCCTTATTGCGTCGTGAAATTAGATACTCTCAACGTACTCTTGCATAAGACCCGATCGTCAGAGCATACAGGGTTACGGGGGTTTGCACGCTTGGTGGCTAGACTCGGCATACCTTACCATTCGCAATGTCCTAATTTGGGAGAGAAGGGAAAGATCCTCAGGTATTTTCTTTCCGATTTCCCAGCTCTAACTAGAGCCATCTTACGAACATAAGTTGGACAGTTTTTCAGGGACATTAAAATATCTTTGACTAGTTTAATTGATTTTTGCATTTGGAGATAACTTAGAACTTTACAAGGGACGTTAACTCTACGCTTTTAGGTTGACGTCAAGTATTTACCGAGTTAGGTTTCTATTCTTTACTAAAATGGTATGAATACTTTTTATGTATCATTAAAGTTCTAATCCAGCCCTTGATCTCCAAAACTAACTGTCGAAACTCTAATTAATTGCCCTATGATTAGCACCCATGGAACACAATGGCTAAACAAAACTATCACGAAAATAGAATTATGATCCCAATACAATGGCCTTTCTTTCCGCCCTCAGGATAGAAAACACACCCGTTCAATTATTAAAAAATTCCCACCCTCACAGAATTCGGCAGTTTTGTTGAATTTCTCCCCCCTTTCTGTGTCGCTATGTACACAAATAAATAGCTTTCTTCTCCCCAAAAAAAAGTGGATTCGTCCCAACCATCCATTGCTAATCAAAATATTCCTGGTAGGCGTCGAGCATAACTGCTTGCAAATGAAATGGAAATGCTTGAAAAGACTGTAGGGAAAATATTTTCCCGTGCCCGGTTAAACATTCGTCACCGTGCCAAACTGCTGTTCTGCTCTATTCCGTAACCTAGTGTCCATTTTCATCTATTTCCCAACATACTCTGATATGCTATGTACAAGCGAAACATAGCGTAGTTCATTGACCTCCTCACGCAACCAAAAATGTACCGTTCCGTATATCTCATAGTGATTTCTTCCCGGTTTCCCGAAAAATGTGCTCCCCAAATATACCATGGATTTACCCTAGAGCGGGCCTATGGGCTTATCTCGTTGGGATGAAGGGGGCGGCGAGGAAATGTCGTTTGTGCAAAGCGGCGATAACCGACAACGTACAATGTCGTTGCCAAACAGATTCCCTTATTTACTATGAGTCGTAAGGTTCCAGTGGAAGTTGTGAAGACTCACCCCAACGCACTATATCCCGTGTAGTTGCTCTATCCATTCATCCAATGGAGTTCGTGTTGGCTGCAGCTTTCCTAGACACACTTTCACTCGCTGGAGTTTCAGCTGCTCTCCCCCACATGGACTAGTCCCTCAGAACTTGTGGCTGAATGGATTTCATTGAGCAGTCCAATAGTGCATAGGAGAGATCGCTCCCCAACTATCGTATCTGCTGTACATAGTGCAGCCCCAAACTACTTCCAGCGTTGGGAGCTGATAGTTGGGAATGAGTGAAGAAAAATTCTTGGGGCAATCGGCTATGTACTGACACGGTGGTCCGTGAGAGCTGAAGTGGGAGTGCAGGGACACATTCACGACTGAGCTTCAGATAAAAGTAAAAGTTCGTTGGTCTAGTGAACCCGGCACCGCCAAACACGTGCTTGGCTCATTACCACCCCCTGCCCGCCCTGTGGCCTTTGGGCCAACACGCTAGATCAGTCAAAGACCCCGGGAAGGGCCTTAGAGCGCAATGTCGCAGGCCTCAGATTTCGATCCCACATAATTTGTTAGATGATGACCGGGACGAGATGTGGGCACCGCACTGGGAAGTATCTGCTTCCAAATAAACTGCTCCCCATTCGGCTACGCGTGTGACTCTTTTCATGTTGCGTGGAGCCGAGCCGGGGAAGTGACATGATGCCGGGGTGCACTTTTGATGACGAAACACCACTGCATTGAGTAATGGGCATGTAACTTGGGCCTTTTTTGAACACGGATGGATGCATGCATCATAATGGCCACTTAATGATTGTGTCGACGATAAGACAATTTTCGTGTGACGAGAATAGGGTTTTTGTGTCCCAATAGAAACATTCTTCTTAACCGCAATGACTGAGGGCGGTGGAATTTTCCGGCCTTGGATAAAAGTAAGTCTTTTTGCCAGAATGGTAGTTATCAGAATTGCAAGTAGCCGTTCTAAGAAATTGAGTAATGTCGGGGGCGGACTATGAAAATCTGCTGTGGCCTTGGGCCATAAAGTTGCAAAAAAGATATAGGAACGTTTCCAGCGCATTTCCGGAACCATTCGTAAGATTATATTCTAGAATCTATTGCGAAACATGGCAGATCCACAGCGCCTTATAGAAAAATCCCCAATGAACAGCAGGATATGGTTGAAAAAAAAACTGTTAGTCAGTCTTCGTCGGATTGTTTACAAGATGCTAACTAGTGAATGCCAGATTGGCATAAATCGAATTGAATTAATGCAAAAAATGATAATACTATTGCCGCTATTTACTGCTAGCTTGCTGCGGAAGTGGTGGCCGTTGGAACTTATTTTCTGGCGATCCTTGTACCGCGAAGATGGCACAATATAGATCGAGGGCTGCGTGACCATTCTACTACTATCGTCAAAATGGGAGTAGCAAATACCAGTTATATTACGTCTGCGTCGTATGGAATAGTGTAGTCTTCAGTTCGCGCGGGCGTCTGAAATAGAGCGACTGTGTGTGGAGCTCACATCCACTGAAAACCACCCACAGTTTCTCAAGCCCCGGCTCCGCAGGACTATCATTTAGGTACCCCTTCCGGGGTAGATTTGCTTTTCAGAAGCTCATTCTGTATTTTTACAATTGTGGAGGAAACCATAAGCTAGTTCTTCTTCGAACTCAGCATCTCCGCAAGTAGGTTCTCCTTCGCTCCATCGCGAATCTTGGGCTTTGCGTTCTCCGGAGGGTCACCGAATACAATACGGAATTAAATGAGTTTCTAGCATCCAGTACTAACACGGCGCAACTTCACACTGACAGGCCATTGTCGCTTTTGACAATTGGTACCAATTTGTTGTAAATGACTCCCTACATCATCTTTATTATTCGATTGATAGTTCGGGTGATATCATACTAGATCTCTCTAGAAGGTAACTTATTGGGTTTGAGAAACAACGCAAACTTTTGCTTTTTCCACTGGGCCTAGTCTTCACTACCAGATGTTAGGGATGTCATCAAAACCTGGGGCCTTATTGTCATCGATCCTACCAAATTGAGGTACTTTCTATTCGTTCATCTGGGTTTGTCTCTTGCTGTATTCATCATCATCAACGGCGCAACAACCGGTATTCAGTATAGGCCTGACTTAATAAGGAACTGCAGACATCCCGATTTTGCGCCGAAGTCCATCAATTCGATATCCCTAAAAGCTGCCTGGCTGCCTCGTCTTCTTTTTCTACCGTGAATATTGCCCTTATAGACTTTTCGGGCTGGATCATCCTCATCCATATGGATTAACCTATTAAGCCGTATTTTATCCATGTCATGGCGGTCATGGTATCGCTCATCGATTTCGTCGTTACGTAGTCTATGGAATCGTTCATCTTCATGTAGGGGCCAAAAATTCTTCGGAGGATTCCTCTCTCGAACTCAGTTAAGAGTTCGCAATTTTTCTTGCTAAGAACCCCAGTCCCCGAGGAGTACATGAGGACTGGCAAGATCATTGTCTTGTACAATAACAGGTTTGACCCTATGGTGAGACGTTTCGAGCGGAACAGTTTTTGTAAGCTGAAATAGGCTCTGTTGGCTGCCAACAATCGTACGTGGATTTCATCGTCATAGCTGTTAGGATATGCCCAAAGGCAAAATTGAAAAATTTGGAAGTAAGGAATATACTGAAATTCCTAATGGTTATCGGTTTGCTAGTAGTATGATCTGATTAATAGGTACAATATAACCAGTAAAAGATGCGCAACAGTTCTTTAAGGACGCAGTGCGGCTTCCCCTTAACAGAATAATAATTATATCTTCTATTGTATCTAACACGCAGAGCGGGCGATATGATGCTATATCTCCAGGCGCCTTACTGGGCTTGGGAAACAACGTCAACTTTTGCTTTTCCACTGGGCAGATTATATTTCTTCTTTAAGTCACGCCTCGAAAAGGTTGGCAAGAAGCTCAGCCGTAATCGCCACCACCAGCTTCAAAGCTATGTTAGGGATACCATCCAAACCTGGGGCCTTATTGTCACGGACACTACCACATATTTCCCGTAGCTCCTCCTTAATAACTAGAAGGTACTACGCTCTCGTCGACAGGGGCTTGACTTCCGGCTGGTTTGATGGTTAGGAAACAGAGTCGCTACAATTTATTTCAGAAGACGCGGGCAAGTCGCCTTGGGTGATCTTCGCAGCGTTTCACTACCAGCTTATATACATATATGGGTCTCTACGCACAATTGTTTGAAGCAGTTTCTTTTGATTTTGCGGTCCCGCAGTTGTTGTGTTCCTCTTATTGATCATCGCTACCTGTGTTTACCCTAAGTCTCCGATAATGCCTCCTTATCCGGAAGAATGCAGCTCGCAAAATTGCGCTTTTTTGTTGAGTTACCTACTGGGAAATAATCGCATTCTCAGCATAGTACCATCGCATGTTTCAGAGCAAGCTTACGAGAATTCTTTTCAGAGCTCGATTCGCCCTTGGTCTCCATGAAGGTAGTCACTGTGAGTGTAGTCCTCATGAAGTCAGTGAGTAAAGCCACGCTTCTTACTAAAGTCCACTATAGACCCCAGGTGAAAGTATACGAGGTTCTAACATTCGTGAGTACCACATCTAGCTCCGCGAATGCTTCGAACAGAACACGTCTCCTCACACTTCTTGTCCGATTGCCTCATTCAAGAGCCCACGCGTCAAAATCTCCTGGCCAACATCTTCTTGCGTCCAAAATGAAAATGTTGAACCTTTGCACATACTCCGCAAATGTAGCGTGGTGGGGTATAGTATATGTATATGTGAATTCCTTTCATTTTCGCTCTGATAAATACCTTCCCTGAATGCTCCACTATTTCCTGAAAGGCTTGTTCTCCGCAAACCCATAGCGCTGCTTGGCCCATATGATCCTTGACTTAAATAATACCATCGGGATTTCGGTATGGCTCACTAATTACGCCCACTTCGGTGTCTCTTTCGTGGATGTTTTCCGAGAGTAAGTCATGAGCGCCTGGTAATGGTTGAGATTGATTTGTATCAACTTCATCCCCAATTTGCATGGAAGGCTGTTCTGTATTCCAGGCATTTACTGTTGCCTGCAATGTGCCGATTCTTCGCACCCTCCTTATCTTTACACAGTATGAAATCTGGGTCAGTTCTTCAGTCCTTACTGATATAGCCCCCACTCCGCATCCGCTTGACCAAATTCAAGGTATCTAATGTACAGTTTCAGTGCCCCCTGCTCTCTAAGATGTCGCATAAACGTAGTCTATTCTTGGGGTCAAGCAGTGCACACCAGGATAGACTGACGCGAAACATAGCTCCCTGAGGCCAACCTATCTCTCTCTGAGGATGAGCTGTCTCTCCTCTAAGGCGATGTGCGGCTTTTCAGGGGCCAAGCCTCTCGTCTACCAAGACTGTTAGTGAGTAGTGATAGCCACACCCTGTATGAGGTGACCCTACTATTAACAAAACGCTATCCAGGATGTCATGCGAACCGTGCCTATTGTATAGTTTGTAGTCGGGCGTAAAAGACTGTATTCAAACGGAGCCTCACGGATACTTGATCGCTTCCGAGAGTAAGTTAGACCTTACCATGCTAGGGGGGGCTATGTCACGGCGGACCTCCTGATCCCGATAGTCGTGGGAATCAAATGCCAGCAATAAAAAAATAAAAAAACGAAAACCAATAAAGCGGGGCCCCGTATCGCACACAAACTGGTTAATCAGGCGGAGGCATATCTCCGAAATACTGATAGCCAGGTAATATACCCAAGAAGAGAGAAGTTGGGACGGCAACTCGAGGTCGCCTTTCGCTTGTTTATCTGCACAAGCCTCGCCACCTTTCAACGAGTAGGGAAAATGCGCTCTTTCAGGCAAGCGTTGAATTCGCCAAGTAGTAGGTCTGGTCGGTGTTGGAATACTAGTTTGTATACCTCTGCTGGAATGCCATCGGGTCCTGGTGTCTTCCTGCTTTTCATAGAGAGGACTGCCTTTTCCAATTCTTTTATAGAGAAAAATGGACAGTCCTCCATGCTCTCCGCTCCGACGTCAACATCCCGTATGGGGTGCGAAGGGAATAGTGTCTTTACAATGCGGTCCGTCTGCTCGGCCTGAAGTGAACAGGGTTTCCGCAGATCCCCGATTTTTGGGGTTGCCAGTTTGTAATCGAGTCCCCACGGGTCCCCGTTCACCTCGTCGACCAGATACTGCCAGCAGCGAGCTTTGCTCTTGTTTATTGCGCTGCGGAATCTCCTTTTGGCTGATTTGTATTCTGTCATTATGGTACATACCTCCTCCCGGTCGCTTAGACGTTGTGTTAAGTAGCGGAGCCTGTGACTGCTCCGCGATTTCCACCGTCCAGCAATACCTAGGTATTATTACTATTACAAAACTAGCACTGAAGGAGGACGCATGTTGTGTCCGAAACACGTGTCTGCTATCTTTAAATACATAAAATCTATAGTCAAACTGGAAACTTTTCCTTTTAATAGTTTTACTTAAAAAGAACTAAAGTAAACAAAGGAACTATTTTTATAAAACTTATAATACCGAGAAGGTTTGCCACGTCTCGATGCCCTGCCGGGCATGGAGTCTCCGCAGGCCGTCGTTACCAGTCCTGTTCTCGCCGCCATTTCCAGAATTCATTTTCCTCTGGAGTCTATGCGAGGAATGCCCCATTCAAGTGCCCTGGCGTTGAAGTGACCCCTGATCAGGATCTGGCCATCTGTGCCTAAGATAGCGTTCTCCAAGGATCAAGCCTGCGTCGAAAGTCCGGCATCGTCTCATTCGGCGTAAGATAGACACTAGAAAACGTTATCCCTGAACACCGAATCCGGGGTAAGCCGTCCCCCTTGACCTTGGGTAAGAACCCTAAGGAGGGTGCCATCCCTCGTTCTTTTCTGTGAGGCAATCAAGGTCTCGGATTTCCAGAGAACACGTGGCTTCCAGGCTGGAAACCAAAGCTTTTTGTCTCAGAAACCCCTTGACTGCTTCACAGAACGTAACTTTATTTATTGTCTTCGGGTGTAGTTCGACTAGGACTCCACCACCCTTCGTTTTACGAATGGAAGACACTTCTACTCCGTTATCTTTGGGTTTGATCTTGTACCGGATTTGACTGAGGATTTCCACAAAAGTCTTGCCTTCCATCGGCTTAATAAGTATAGCTGGCGGTCTAGTGCTCCTTCGTTCCCCACCTTTTCTTTTGGTGCTCCGTCCTTGGTGTTCACCTTAATTTTAGGGAGAGGTTTTTCTGATGGCGCCATGTGTCTCTTGTTCCTCTTTGCCTTCTTCTTTTGAGCCCTGGAGAGTACCTGAGTGAAGTCTCCTTTAGAGATCCCTTCCTCCTTTCGTTTTTCCCAAGTTCGCTCTGCAATGGGCTGTCAGCGATCCGTTTGATACTCGTAATGTTCTCGTCGGGAAATGCGGTTGCTTCTGCTTCCCGCGAATTTTCTCTTACTTTCCATGTCCGCCTATAATATGAAATCCTGTCCAGGAGCTCCTCCGTTCCATTAGCCCGTTTTTCACCCCTTTGCTGACGTTTTTCTGGAGGAACGTCGCAGATCGCATGTGCTTTACAACTGTCGCGCATTTCTTAATAAGCCTTTCCTCTTCAGCTTGCGCCAGAGTAGTTGACAGTCCTCCCACCCAGCTTATATTCGAACCCACTTGGTTGGTTTCGGCAGTTTCCACTATGCCTCTTTCCGCAATTATAGAACTGCGTGATAAGGTCTGGGTTCCTATCTCAGCTGCAGGTGCCGCATCACTTTGCGAGTCTTTCTCTCCGTCTGCATGTCCCGATGTCGCGTCGGGTATTTCAGCTCTTGTTGCGTCCTTCGCTGGGCGCCAGGGCGAACGGCGCATTTTCGTGCTTCGTGTAAACGCAGCCAGCTTACTCTGCATTTCCACTACCTCCTCGTTTGTTTTGTTTTTGTTCGTCATTTAAGTTGTTTACTAACGCATCGTGTGCAAGGGAGCGCGCCGGAATAGTCAGCAACGGGTGTTCCTTCGGGGTCACAGCCCCTATCCAATTCCCTGAGTCCTGACCTACGATTAGCTGATCCCGGAACTCAAGGACAAATCAGCGCTCGCTCGGGGCAATGCGGTCTACTAACACCAGTTCAATGCACACTACCCGACCAGGATCCCGAAGGGGCTGGCTCCTGATACACGTCACAACTACCACCTTGGCAGAGAGTCGTCGACGGCGCCGGAGACTCCGAGTGGGTCCCGACGAGCACCGGTCATTCGCGGTTCGCTCTTCAGCGAGAAGCTTTCTCGAGGCTGCTATCTAGGAAGCAGGTATACTACCAGCTAGGGGATCAGAACTACTTACTCGGGCACCTCGGGGACGTCGCACCCCGTATCGTAAGCGACCCGTTAAAGGTCGCTGACGACCCCTGAGGGGATGACTCCTGAGGGTGGGTGTTGAGAGATTGGACGAGATTATAAAGCCATTTAGGAAAGAAGACTCACGACGGAAAAATCGTACTCCAGCGTTAATGATGTCCGCACTAAAGAGTAGGCCTGACTGAAACCAATCGAAGAATACTTTGCCATTTTCGTTGTTAACTGGGTCGCCTCAAGATATATGCCTCGCACCGAGGATGAAGGCTTCGAAGCTGACTGCGATTTCCCAGAGTTCGGATAGAATGGGAGTGAGGTGACGACCTGTATCGCCCGGGAAGTAGAGAGAGCTGATTAGGACTCGGAGGATGCCTTCACTCTTAATAGGAAGTCTGACTACTGCTAACAGGCAGTTTGATGCCAGTGCAGCCGATAGGATGCTATTTGCCCTAAGTCCCGCTTTGACTAGTATAGCTTTGTCTCTGCCCGTGTTGTTGCGGAAAGTAATGTAACCGGGAGCATATAGTTTTGCGTTGGGGGCTTCCACCAGTCTGGTTTCGTTTAGAAGAGCGAGGTTAGGATCGGAATCCTCGAGGAGCTTGTGAAGAGCGAAACGTTTGTCGTTAGAAATAAGCAAATTAGTGTTGAGTGTGAGCACCTTCATTTTGATTGTCTAGTAATTTGAAGAGTAATTGTAAGTATGCTTCGGGTTTAAGAGGTTAGATATTGTCTTCTACTTGTAGTCTAGCCTAATTGATAGACCAGTAGCTTATTCCAAATTACAATTTTATTTTTCAGTGTAGATATATACTTCGGGAGCAACTTACCCCCTTTATCAGTACAAAGCTCTACTTCGGGTTTGCCTTCAGGGGGAGACGGTGATAGTTGTGTTGGAAGTCAGAGATAGAGAGGAGAATGACATATTGAATAGGGACCTGGCTTCCATGAAGAAGCCCCTGGGAATAGAAGAATGTGGGGGCGATAAAGAGCCAAGGGTTTCGGGTCTTGCTCGCCTCTGACGACTGCGGCGAAAGACCGGGTCAGTGAGGGAGGGGCGGTCCAGGCGTGAGGCAGAGGACTAGGCTGAGGGACACGAACAGACGAAGGTCTGCCAAGGATGGGGAAGAGTGGAGCAGATCCGGATTGTGGGATGCTTTGGGCTCTCTTTTTGCACAGGATTGATTCCAGCCTACGGGGCACCTGGAGAAGTTGGCTGAGTGACCCAGTTGACCACAGTTTGCACATTTGAGGGGCGTCGACTCCTTATCGGCGTTTTCTTGTACACTTGAACAGGAGCAGTCCCTGGAAGCATGTGGGCCCACGCACTTGACGCGTCTGGGGTCGTATCCGCAGTTTGAGGAAACGTGGCCAAATTGTTGGCAATTGAAACATTCGGTGACGTCCCCTTTTCTGGGTTTCTCCCAGCTAATCCGCTGATCAAATAGGATATTATGTTCAGTGACTAAGTTGGCATCTGCCTCAGAGTTGAGGGTTAAACGGAAGATGCTCAGATTGGTGCCATTGGCTCGTGACTACGGGGTGGAAAGCCTAGACGCTTTCCACGCCACGCCTTCGGCAGTGAATTCATGAGGAGAGATTCCTCTTACGATGAGGGTTGGTTTCCTCTCCTTCGGTGTGAAGGAATGATCTTCCAGTTTGGTGACCTTGATTAGGTGGAATAGTTTCTTATGGGTATTGGGGCAAATGAGCCGGATTTTGAGCTTGTCAGCCGGTAGGTTGGTAATTTCAAATTTGGTATTTCTATCAATGTTCTTGATAACAAGTCCCAGTGCCCTGACAGTCAATCCATTCAGAAAAATCGAAGGGAGAAAGCTAATTCTATTCTTATCTTTAATTAAGAGTGGGTTGGCCGTGTCGGCAGATTTCGAGGTTCCGGGACGTGCGTGCGTCTTTTCGGGACGATGCTCGTTGTCAGAGAGAAGATGGGAGTTGGTTTTTGTTCGCTGCGGCTTCGGTTTTCGAGATACCCGAATCCCGGACTGGTTCCCAGAAGGGAAGCTCCGGTCGTCGTCGATGATTGTGGCAGGGCAGTCGTTGCTAATCATTTCTTCGGCCGTAACGGCCTTGTCGGCCGAATGCAGGAGTTGTGTGGTGATGTTGGAATTGGAATAAATACCCACACCAACGAAAAAGAAACAAGTTTTTATTATTTCAATTAATTAATCGTTGGAAACACCGCATAATTTCACTCTGAACTGAATTACGTTTAGAAATGTTCTTAAATTATTTTAAATTTAATTTAATTTTAATTTAATTTAATTTAATTTTAATATAATTAATTTCGAATATAACTCTACCCTACAACCGCAAAGCGTTGCGCCATCTCCTGATAATAATAATAGATATGGGAAATGGTTAAAACATTAGCTAGGACACTTGGTGCCATCTGTCGATCACTATAGTGCTTTGTATAAAATTTTATAATTATTTCAGATTCAAACCAGGATAGAAGCTTATACTTAGAGGAGATTTTCATCCGTTACACACGGTGTCGGTTTTTGTCTACGCTTGAATAAATTCCCTAAATTGTTATTGGTTTAGTTGATTAAAGTTTCTTCCAGTTTATGTAAGTTCGCTGTTCCAAGTCTTCCATTTTATTTCTGTTCCAATCTTCATTGAGATCAAGTCTGAGAAACAAAGCGGAATGGTTTTGATAGAATTGAATCATTCTTTGAATGGGACAACAGAGATAGCTCAAATTTTGAGTAGCGCTAAATTTTTGAAAAATTCCCGCCTGTACTGTGAGGCTGGTATCAAGAAAGAACGCAACAAGCATGCGCAAATTGAAATTTTCAAAAGATGTCGCCCAAGGTCTTTTCACCAAAAAGGACGTCATTTTGACGTTTCCCCTTGAGCTTTCACCACCGAAGCTTCTCACCTCCGCCATCATCTGGCTCTCGTCCTGAGAGCAATCGAATCAGAACGATTCTCACGAAGCCCACCATCCAGAGAGCAGCCGAAGAGGGAGCCGGAGCTAAACAAAAATCGATTCTCGTCTCCTGTCGCGTTCTGTTTTCCATTCTGTCGTCGTCGGTCGTCGTCAATTCAAAGATGTCCGCCGCCAAGTGAAAATATGTGTTTTGGTGTTGTGCACGTCCTTCAGCCACTTTCCAAGTGATTTTTCTCGTGAAAACTAACTAAAATCGGCCGTGAATAGGTCGCGAGCGGATGCGTCAATGTCGTAACAATCGAAATGCATTCGAATTTCGGGAATTTGTGAGGTTTTAAGGTGGAAAAACTGCGATCGCTGGCAATTGGCTTCGGGGGGAAAAATCGTTGACGGTGCAGTTTGTGCGATTGTGTGTGGAGTGTGTGGAGTGGAAAGATGTTTGCATCAGCACCAGGCTCGGCAGACGTTGGAAAAGCGGAGGCAAAGCGGTCCTTGTTTCGGTCGTCGCAGCGGCACTAGCGCGAGCACCACGAATTTCCTAAAATTCATTGATTTTCGTTCGCCTGTTTGGCTGCGGGTCCTTGTCGCCGTTATTGTCGTTGTAGTCGTTGTTGTTGTTGTTGTCATCCATCTGTGCTGGTCCTGATCCGCGTCGTTGTCGTCGTCGTTGCCGTTTCTGTGTCGTTCTCGTCGCTGTGTCCTGTCACTTGTCCGCCTGACGTCTCCGTGTGTCGTCGTCCGTTTTCCGCATTTTCCGGATTTTCCGAGAGAGCCTGCCAATCGCTTCACCGCATAAATAAATAATTTGTATTTATAATTTGCAACCGCGGCGGAGGGAAGCGGAGTCCTTCCCAGTTGTCGTGCTCGTCCCATTCGCGGAGTGTCGTCGGAAGGATCTTGAGTGGAGCCAGATGTCCTCGGGACGAGAGTGAACACGGGAAAAGCCAGGAAAACCAAACAAGCTCGGCAAGTCCTGCTTCGCGTTCAGATTGATGAAGTGCGTGCCTAGCGAGAGGTCCTGCCGTGTTCAGTTGCGCGAGAGTTCGGCGGAGTGAACCCCAGTGGCCTGCCAGGCAGCGTCCCGGACTCGCTCGCAGTCATTGACGCGGCAATTGTAAATAATTAATGTGCGGTGGGCCCAATTAGCATCCAAGGATTGTGGTACATTCGCCGGAGTTGGTGGATAACTGCGTTACACACGAAACTAAACTGGTTGGCGGAGAAAGGATTACAAGGACTGCTGCCGCGGAAGCTGATGAGGCATAAATGCTGCATGATCGAGGTTTGTTTTGGATAGATTAGGTTTGCAGTGAGTTTACGCTAGTCTAGTGTCTTCTGAAGCAATCCCAATCAGGTTACACGCTTGGTACCGGTTACTTGACCAATCCCCCCGAACTCTTCCCGCTGGACGCATTCCCCGACTGGTCGCAACCATGAGCGGTCTCGGCGTTCCCATTGAACATCTGTCTGCAGTCTGCAGCGGCTGGTCTCGTCTATAATTCACCGAGACATCTTGCTCCGCGCTAGAAAACGCCTCGACCTCGTCCCATACGCTAGCACGGAATTCCACAAAGTTGACCGTCCGGTTCGATGGCCGCGGCTGGCACTGGTGCTGGGAATAGGCCCCGTGCCGCCTTGGAGGCCGCCTGGGTGCCGTTGACAACGCTAAATTGATGTCATTAATAACTCAGACGCAAATACGGTGGCTCCTACGTTGGATTCCACTCGCTTGGGCTCATCATTGACTCCAGCCGTGATGGATTCTCCTCAGATAAGACGAGGAAACTCTGGACGATTTCGGCAGCGAGCGAGTGCTGCTTACATAAAGCGGTTACAAGACGCAAGCAACGTCCCATCAAGTCTTCCATTATCTCGAGCTCCATCACAGAAACCCATTCTGCCCGCCCCCGCCCCACCCTCCGTCCCAGCGGAGTCATTAATTGTTTTTCTATTCAACCACTGAACTAAATCGTTCCATGATTCTCCTGCAGAATTGTCTGTCTCTTTGTTGCCGGCTGACGGGGCAGGAGCGGGGACGACGACTTAGCAACTTTCTTTCTTGTCTTCTAGTTGCTGCTCGGATTGTCTCCCCATTCCGCTGGGTTTTTGTTGAGCAAGTTGTGTCTGCTTGAAGTCCTCGCTTTACTTGCTCCATTCGTTCGCACTCCATAAGCGCTGCTGGTTTCTGTTTTGCCTTATTTGCTCCTGGCGAGCGGATTTCGGATAGCGTGCTTGCCTGCTGCACATGGCTCGCACCACCGGGTCGCACTCATTCCATGCTCGACCGTGTGGAAAAGTGGCAAAAGACAAGAAAGACTTTCATTCCGTCGATTCTTTACACCTTGCCGTCGTCGTGCCGCCCGGTTGTAGCTGCTGGCCCCATGCAGAACGCTTGTAAGGCTGGAATTCCTCGAGTCCTGGCGGTGCTGAGATTCACGATTGCTGCAGTCAGCCAGCCAACCGACCGAACGGGCGACAGATTCGCAAGTCGTGATAATTGTGCGCTGCGCAAACACGAGAAACCTCAACTTCTACAATGCCATGCTACCGTGCTCCCCGCGAGTCCTTGCTTCCCTGCGAGCTCGCCGAATGTCCTGTGCGACGACGAGTGGGGGAGGAGGGGGATGCGGAAGCCATCCCGTTCCGTCTGCAGGATGACATCGCAATGCCTTCCTAACATGTGCTACTCATCGCTACATAACTTTACAGTGGTGGAAATATGATGAGTTCCACATGCGGTATTGTTCTGCTTCGGGTTTTTTTGGAGGTGCCATAAGTAGGGACGACTTTTTGAAGTGTAATTTGATTTCTGGCGCTCGGAGACGTTTCCTCGCATGCTTCAAGTACATTCGATGATTGTTAAACTAAACCCTTTATCCGTGCTGGCAGAGGGAGTGAGGGTATCTGTGTCTTGTTACCAAGCAGTACTGGGGATGACTCAAATTGTAAGGATTGTTTGCTGCGATGATGGATGAATGGTTGCCAAATTTAACATCATTAACTGCACTGAGTCATCTGAAAGTCAGTACTAGTAAATGTGGTAGGTCCTCAGTTTAGATTGACCGTGATTGGAATTATTTTGATGTTTGTGGCTGATGAGAGTAGTTGCCTAAGGCCCTTCCACCGAAAAAAAGATCCCACGGACTCGGTCTGAAAAACAGAAGTTGGTCAAGGCACTGTCGTTTTGATATTTGACTTGAGAAACCTAATCCAAGTTAAAAAAATTTACGGCTGATGGTTTCGTCTTTGGCTGGCAATCAGAGGGTGTCCCCTTGTCCTGGAAACAGTGTGACCGAAAGTGATTGCCAGGTGTGGTTTGCTCGCGCGGATTTAATACAAAATTAGCCTTCCTTCGGCCCTACTTTACCTCCATTTCTTGTTGGTGAATGGATGTAAGAAAGCCATTCCTTCTGGTCATGTTGCCATGCCATGCCATTGAATAGGCGATTTACGGGGATAGTACAATGGGCCTAACAATGACCTGAGTGCTCGGAGCTGCGGCTCCTCCTAGTAAACTAAAGTATGACTGAAGCGTTCACCTATGACAGGTAAAACTCAGCGAAGTTTGCCGTCCCCTTAGCCCTGGAAACAGAACGATCGGAAGTGATTTTCAATAAAAAAGTTAGTCTTATTTCGCTATCTTAGGCTTGAACTAGGTGGTTTTTGCCGCGGCATCCATTTTGGGTTTGTGAAAGAATGTAGGAAAGCAGCCCTTTCCGGTCGGCAATCAACACTTGCAAGAAGCGGTCCTGGCTGGAATATTGCCACATCACTGAAAGCTCCAGCCAGTCTGCGAGACTTCGTGAGATTCTGACCAACATACGAGCCCATCCTTTCTTAAAAAGTTGGAAGGCTCCTAGAAGGGAGAACCGTGTCCCTAGGGTAACTTGGAGCAAGTTGGGGATTACTCCCATCAAAAATCATCTAGAAAAATATAAATATACTCCTTCTACCCTTAACTTGTATTGTAAGAGTCTCCCCGAAAGTGAATTCTTGATTAACAAAAAACCTGGGAAACGCGTGCAGAACCAATACTATCAACTCTACTATCAAAACCTCTCTCCACCTCCACGTGGTAATCACGAATAACGGGGAAGGATAAAGGCGAATCTCCCGCAGCTAAAGACGGGCCAAATTGCGTAGGTTGGGGCTTCTATAGCGCTAGTGACCCTACACGGATAACAATTCTAATCAAGCCAGAAAAGTCTGGGATTTGATTGACTTCAAAACAACCGAAACGACAAGGGAAAAGACCGCACGATTTGCTCATGGAACGTGTTATTCCTTTACAGCATAGAAATTGCCAAGCAGCGAGCCAATATAGGACTGAAGTTACAGCTATACAAGAAATGCGCTGGACAAGGACCGCTTTCCTAGAAATTCATATCATACTTGGTGATGGTGAACAGCCAAGTAGGAACAGTAGTGTCACACGAAATAGTTGGAAGTGCCTGGTCACGGGCTTTAATCGATTGTGGTCCAGTGACTGGGAGTGAAAACATCTCATCTGACGTCGGAAAGGGAGTTCCACCGACGATGCCTCGATGCATGTCAAAAACTTTGTTGTACGTTGTCTGTTCTTACTCTGGATCTAAAGGTAGTCCGGTGTGCCACGGCCTATAGGATCAAGACGGGGGTACTTTTGCTGTGAAACGATTTAGTGAGTTTAGATGGCGGAATTAGGACCGCTTGCACTCAAAAGATCAAAGGAAAGAAAGGTAGTACTTGATAGTTTCACGCTCCTCTCCGCAACTTCAATAATGCGAATTATAGAGTATGCCAATTCCGCAGCCCTGTATGCGTTTGCGCGCGTCTGGCTCAAAAACACCCGTGATCGGATTTTATTATAGGAGGCCAAATCCTCCTTGGTTTAGCACTGGCGGTGGCCTTCGTCATCTGGAGTCAGCGGCTGGCAAGTAGCGCGAGTAAATTGTCATCAGAGAGGAGGCTGTGCCTATCGAGGGACCTTAAAGAGCGGAGCTCCGTTTGTCAAGTCCGTCTGCCTACTTATTCCACACTTTGCCCCTATGACCGGGATCCCAAACGAACTTTGGGGGCGTCGTCCAGACTGCTCAGTGTGTTTCTGCAGTTCTCCATCAACCGGGAGCATGACGCCATTAAATTAAAGACTTTCACGGCTTGGCTGTCGGTAAGAATGACGTTTGGAGTGTGATTTATACCTCAGCTACTGATAGGTCCCCAGTGTCGCCAGTATCTCCACTTGGAGCACACGGGAAAATCTTGGAAGGCTACGAATCGGCTAAAATGTGTCTCACCGGGAGAACTCTCGTTGTGACTCAACAGGCAATCTTTAATCCGCCGTTCAAGGATACTGTGTGTTACATCGCTAGTTTTTCACTCTAGAGTGGAAGGGAGCGTGAGTACAAACCAGCTTTGATTTTATGCGAGTTCAATGCTCCTGTATTTGACGACTTCCAATTCAGTGGTGACATCTGTAGAACAATCGTTGGCATTTGAAAATCGTCCAGATATGACGCTACACAAGAAAGCGACTACGAGAAGTAGTCAGAAAGTAATAATAAATGAATATTTTCAGGGTTTCTCTAAAAAATAGGATGTTTATCTACCCCATCTTTTGACACTTATATATCCAAAGATGGGTCGTCTTTCGAGTACCAGCAGTGAACCTTGAAGATGAAAAGAAACATATGCGCACTTGGAAGACTCTCCTCCTAGTTACATCATGGTTGCTTACTATTGAAAAGAATTCAGGTTGGATAAAGGACCTACAGAAAATGAATACCGTGAAGCTGGCTCATCGGAGACCAAAGTACAAAATGAATTTAAGGCTTGGTCATACCTGACCGAAGAGTGACAGATAGATAGACATTTCGTTGGGCTCACATATGAAAAAGGCTATTTACACTTTGGGTACTGAAATTATTTTCATCACTGAATAAAATGTCCGGAAATTCGAGGGTCAGAAGGCAAGAACTAGATTCAGTTCTCCCAATATCCATTGCAAAGCTCTTTCCGCATTAACTTAAAGGGGTTCATTGATTAGCTGCTCGCATTACAGTGTATATATCTAGGAGTTGTAAATTGAGTAGTGCATCTAGAGGTCGTCGGATGTGGTTATGGCATGGTAATACCCTGACATACAGTTCTTTGCAGTGAGGCCAGCTTATAGTCAAAGCTCGTTCGTCTCATCTTAAGCCACGACACCACGGACTATAGGCGAACTCAAGTCCCCATGCCTAGGGAAAGGTCTCTCTGCACAGACTGCTTAAAAGATAGTTCAACAACAATCGTTTTTTTACTGGTAATCAGTGTTTTTGCATTGCTCCAATTTTCTTGCAGCAACAAATTGTGTTGAACGGTTTAACGAAACCGTCAGATCAATTCTTCTGTCGCCTTTTCTCCCCGACAATAGAGAGTCTACATTGACTCAACTGTGGAGTTCGTGAAGGTTTCATCCGGCTTTCTAAGTGAGTCCGATTCAAACCTCACCTCCATAGGGTAGGTACACAGAGGTACCTCTTGCCATTAACGTGGTATTGCAAGATGACTGAAGCCAGGCCCTGCAAAGAGGGTTGTCTCAGTATGGTTACTTCTAACAAATATGGTATCAGGACAGGAGACAGGAGAGGATCTGTGGGTCTTGTAAAAGTAAAAACCTTGTAAACAATTAGTTGAACTTTGGATGGGCGAAGGGATAGGATTAGGGACGGGGAGTAGGATGGAATACATGCAGGAGGAGGTTAGGGATTAGGAGCTAGGGATTGGAAAAGGATGGGGAGGTTTTGTAAATTGGGACTGGGAATAAACTACCGGGTAGAAGACTACTTTACCTTGGCGATCGAAGAGGCAGTTTCGGGCTTGTAGGGATATGAGCAGTTGAGCGAACAGATGAGTACGAAGAAAATCGTCTTCAGCGCTCTCAATCTGCATGGCCTGGACGATAAGGGGGTTAGAGCATGTCTGACATTTGGTTAGGAAGTTAATGGCGTGACGGATGAGAGCAGCGTCGATGCGGGAAGTTTGACAGGAATCGTATAGGATGGTTGGAGATATATTTGGAATGGCCTTCGTTCTTGTAGATTTTGGAGCACTGGTGGAAGATCTTCCGTTCTCCCAGGCGGAGCCTCTCTATTTGGGAAGGTGAACCATCGGACCAGAAGATGAAACCAAAAGTGTTGTTGTGTTTGTAACAAACAGCTTAATTTTTTGGGGCTAATAGATAAAGGGATTTGCAAGCACCATTTACACGGTTCGTTGCCTTCGAGATATGAGATACCTGAGAAAGACGGGCTTCCACGGTCTTCATTCACAGTGGAAATGGGTGTGTCGTGGATTTTGAAGAAAAGGACGACAATTTCTCTCCTTTTTATTTGGCGCGCATATTGCCGCGAAGCATAATTGTTTCACACTTTTACGGATTAAGAGGTAATTTCCAACGGGTAAAGTATCTATAAAGGTCGTCCAAAAAGGAATTCAGAAGAGCTTCGCTAAGGGAAATATGCTTAGTGGATGTGTAAAGGATCAGGTCATCCGTGTATTGTAGGATTTTTATGGCATTAGGATCAGGACTCGGTTTAGGTAGGTCAGCGGTGAACAGGGAAAGGACTGAAACTTGGGGGAATGCCTGCTGGACATACGTGTGGGGATGAAAGGTGTTGTTAGATGTTGACCTGGGATCCGGATGGAATTTGAGTCGAAAGCTTTTCTTAGGTTTAGGAGGCAGGCTATGGTTGAAGTCTTCTGGTCAATATCGAAAAGAATGTCCGTTTTAAAGACAAGAAGCGCTTGCTCGACCAAGTGGTCAGGTCAGTTTGCGAACTGAAAGTCAGGAAGTGTGCAATTGGAGTCTGAGTGTTCATCGATAATGGACGAACATCTTGGCGACGGAAGAATGGATGGAAAAAGGCCTCTAGCTATCGGGATTAATAGAGTTTTCAATTTTTTGGGATGGGTATTATACGAACACTCTTCCAATCAGTGGGCAAATGGGCATTGAGGAGGCAGTGGTTAATAGTTGAGGCAAGGAAGGTGGAAATGCTTGGAACACATTTTTTTGGGACTATGGATGGGATTTGTCAGGACCTACCGATTTCTTGATTTTCGACGCCGTAACCATATTCGGTATGATAAATTAGATGGGTGGCATGTTCTCGTAGCTCGGGTGCGGTCGAAAGGTGGGATTGATTGAAGTCGGGAAATTGATTCGTCGACCTCGGTTTCGAAAGCCTGGTCGCGGAAGTGCAATGGTGTCCTTGCAGGAAGTGCTTTGCTATGATGCTAGCCTTTTCAGGTAGGAAGATGGTTTGGGGTATGATTGGGGTTTCTTGAGTTGTTTTCCCCAGGTGAGGACAAGTTTTTCTGACTTCCATATTGCAACGTCTGGTGGTGCAGCAATGCTCATGCCATTATTTCCAGGAAATTGCATCTTCTTTCGCAGTGCCTTCCACTGCCGTCGGTTCGGAGCCTTCTTAGGTTCACCTTGCCCGCTTTCCTTTCTTTCGCTTTTAATGGTAGATACGGAGAGACGGTTGTGGCAAGCAAAATTTACCCCGTAGTTCCCTCTCTCTTACGCCTGAAACTTCCCTCTGCCGAGCCTTCCTCTTCCGCTACTTGAAAGAATTAGGCAACAGTACCAGCGACGGGCCGGCGTGGTCGGGTTCTCAGTTTTTTTCATTATTGGGGTTGCTGTACTCTCCTTTTTGAATGACCGCGCCATAGACACTTAAGTGCAAGCTTTCCACTGAATTGAAAAGGATTTCTACCACAGATTTCTCCATGGGGGAATATGATCGCGGTAAGGCCTACAAAATCCGTGCCTTGGGCGCGTCTTAATTGCTCAAAGTCGCGGGTGGATTCGAAATCTACGACTCTTATTACTTAGAGAGCCAAAGTTCGTAGCTTCCATATTCATATGTTTGACATTCTTAATGTAGTATGGAACTACTACTGAGCAAACTAGCTTAATTGAAACCGTCTATCTGATTATTTGAGTTTAAACAAATCCATTTGGTTCAAAGAAAGTCCTAAGAATGCCCTGAACATATCCAAAAACATAATTTTGAACGATCGTTTATATTCAGCAAGCAAAATTATCCTCTCACCCTCGATGA
This sequence comes from Hermetia illucens, assembly GCF_905115235.1. NCBI lineage: Eukaryota > Metazoa > Arthropoda > Insecta > Diptera > Stratiomyidae > Hermetia > Hermetia illucens. The sequence continues at coordinate 159,583,142 of NC_051851.1, read as the reverse complement.
GAATTTTCAATTTTGCCCGTAATAGCTTGGGTTCAGCTTCAGCTCCCTCAAGTTTTCCACTATTTACAAACATACACGACTAATTTGCACAAGTGTTTTCCCTAAGGAAACTTGAAAACATAATAAAACAAAACATTTGGGTTAAGTTGCGTATAACCTTTCAATACATCAACAGGATCCTTCGTCCTTTCTCCTAAAAACAAGGATAGATCCATTGCTGTCCTGAATATCCTACGCGAAACAATCGACAATCCCACCGGGGCAGGTTGAATAATAAAATACTGAACCGAAAATTCAATGGCAATCCCAAAGGATTTACCTTACGGTTAAATGTCACATCCATACTAATACATGTATGTCTGGGCATACACTTTCCCATTCTAGCCAATCCTGTGCATCATTGCTGACGACGGACGGAAGAATGAAATTAGACCATCAGTAGCCCGCGGAGATGCTGAAACTCTATCCTGGTTAGCACTCCACTCCTCTTAGAGTAAATACAGCTGCGAAACTGTAGGAATTTACCCGCTTCTACCTTGCACTGTGTGCCGTACGTGAATGTTCCTCCATGAGTGCATTCATCATATTGGAATGCACCGAATTCACCTGCACCTTCAACTATTGTTTCTTCATGCAGCCCATCCCTGATGGGCTCAAGGGAAGCCCAGAATGGATATGCCGTCAATGTAGACCCAAAGGATTGCATAAAGGATGGCTGGGCTGTCTATAGATTGAATATATTATGGAAATCCCTCCTATTGGCCACACTAGAAGGCTTTGATGTGGCGAGAGCTAGGCTTTAGGCTTTTATCAACATAATTCTCGTTTTGTTAGACAGGAGGGTCGAAACCTTAAATCCTATCCGAAAAGGAAGTCTCAGTTCTTTGATATGATACTTGCTTTCAAAAAGATATCGCAAATATGAAAATCCTTCCTTAAATCAAATCGGGTTAGGAGCCAGGGGTCGACTTCCTTCAGCACAATTCAACAATTCATGGTGCGATGCCCCATCCTAATATCCAACTTCCTATTCAGTCAGGTGCAAACGAGTGTCCTAATGAGGCATCAAGTCGTACGAATCGTTTGTCAGGTGCTGTCCTGAAGTCCAACTGCACGAAATGACATCAAAGGATTTATTATTCAATTCTTCCCAACCATTCAACTTCTCATTTCGTCCTCAGCCTTGAGTTGCACTTTCCTCTTACGCTGCAGTTCACCAGGATAAATCGCATCAAAAGAGCAAAATACAGCAGAAATCCCAACGATGATGTTACAAAATTTGTGCATAGATCCATAAACCGATTAAAACTACCACCGAATTCCGTGCAGGATATTAACCCCTTGTTGGCCCGAAGAGTAAGCCAAAAAAAAGTCTCTCCTTTTATCATGTATTCATTGCATTGCCAAAACTTTGTGAAATCCTGCCCAACTGCCTGCCACATAGCTTGTGATTATCAATGTTTCCTTTCTCACTGACGTCGAGGAAACAAAATCGAGGAGTAGGACTGCAGTATCGGGTTAATGGCGCTATACCCTCTGACACAAGGTATGGATTAGAGATGCATACCTATACACGGAATGGGAGCAATGCACTATGCACTTTTGGACGACTTCTGAACTCCCTCGTGCCCCATCCACATGCATCCTTCTTTCGGGCACAGGGAGCTCGTCTTCTGGTTAAGGGTTGGAGTTGATCCCATTTATAGGTGCCTTCCTTTCCTCTGTGGTGACTGGCTACATTACTATCGCCACAAGCGCAGCGTTGCCAGTGTTGTATCTTGATGATGAGACGCCATGATAGCATGTATACACTGCAGTCAGTGCCCGACAGCCAAAAATTATGAGATTTAAAAAGGCACTCCGACGTTTGGTTGCTGCTCAGTCCACTGGAGGATTGTCAGTGTCATCGTGCAATGCTTTTTTAATTATAATTTTCGCTTTAGATGTCGGCGTCCGTGGCCGATCTTTTTTCCAGCGGAAATCCGAATGAAATTTCGTAAAGTGGCGGTGGAAATACGTCAGTCAACTGATTACTCGATGGACACAGAGAATCGGGCGGTTGATGGTAGATAGTAGATGAGCCAAGTGGCAGGGAAAATTGAAGGATATACAGAGGGATGGGATTGCAGTCCTGCTGTGATGTGATTGCTGCCACATAAATTTGAGAATTTGTGCTTTGCTTCCATCTAATCAATTTCGTTGTTTATATAAATTTTACTGCAGTAGGACAACGGTGAGAGTTTGAAGATTTCAGCTCTTGTCAGGGAGAAGGAAGTTTGAATGTGTTGGGGGTAAAATATTCGCTCAATCATCTTAAGGTCATCAGAGTAGTTGCCGGGAGGCAAGGTTACCGGACACGGGGCTTGGGGGCCAGATGGCCTTGGATCGCAAATGTGACAGGCACCATTTTCCAGTTTGCCAGTATCGGACTTAGTTAACTATGTGCTCTTTGGCTCTTTGGAGAGGAACAAGCAACAAATCGCCTATAGTCGAGATCCAAGTTACGCGAGATGAATTTGAAGTACTTTTCAGTGCACTTTCCTCCTCCCCTTAGGTTTCCCTTTCTGACAAGTTGCTCACACTCCAATCCGCTCTGTCGAATTCGGAATATCCCTTGAAATTTGAGAGTTACTGATTGTAGTAGATTACTAAAGAATTAAAGTTAAAGCCTTTAGTACCCGTGACTTTGCAGTACCCGCATCATTTTGTCCACTTTTGTCCTACGACGGGCTGATGAGAAGATTCATTTGCTTGTGCGCGGCATTTTTCTCAAATCCGTACTTCCCAAGCTGGCTTCATATCACACCAAAAAAATTTTAATCACAAAACCCCTTCACATTTTAAATTCCCCGAAATCCTAAATTTCATTTAAATATTTTGAATTCTTATATAGACATTTTCAATTATTCAAAAATGATCATTAACCTCTTCTTTTTATTGTTGTTTTCACTTTGCATTGCATGTCTTGCTGTGTACTAGCAAATGCATTTTTAGCGTCTGTGTCGGGCTAATGTGAAACATTATGTATGCAAGTATTGCTGGAAGCTGCTGGAAAGGTTTAGGAGAGCTTTGTTTGGAGGTCGCCAATACTGAAATTGATTACTTGAAAGAACAACTTTTGATTCCTAATGAATGGTAAATTTTTGGGGAGGCGTCATTAAGTGAAATGGAAATGATTTACATTTTGATCTCCTAAGAATGCTAAGAAATGGTGGAAATCCTAAAGGCTATACCCCTTGGAAATCTGAGGCAGGGGAAATATCGATTGAAGATATGCTAATATGATATGATGATCGTCGTGGATTCTCCATTGTATCACTCGGGGCTCAAGTTCTATGGCTCCACGCGTATGGTCAAATTATAATTTTTATACTTTAGCTTCACTTAGCATGTTTTTTTTCGATAGGTGTCCGTGATATTCTCTCATTTGTTTTGTCGGTTCCGGTGCGATCTCACGCATTGGTGAAAGAATACGTGAATTTGGCAAATGATATGTGAAGGATTGAAGTGTCCAGAAGAACAGCCTATATTTTCATGCCTGACTATCTCAGAAGTGTGCAAACGCGTGTTCGGGGTTGTAACATTCAGTGAAGCTTGTGGACGGATCCTCACGATTAACTTCTCCAACTTTTTAGGTTTTAGGATAAATCTGCTCCGTAGGCTGACTATGACTAATACTGACGATGTTTGGTCATCATTCAATTTTAGGTCATTACCAACACTGGTGTGCTCCCAAGCGCAGACTGTGGAATACAACGATAAAAGGGAATTCATTATCGCGACGGAGGCATGAAGAAGAACTGTCTAGAATTTGGAAGTATAACATGAAGGGCTTTGGTGGTACTCGGTTCAAGTTTGTAATCCACCGGGGATATACATGTCGGATTAGGTAACTTACCTGAGCCTATTATCCTAGGAGCCGATTCGAACCTTTCAGGTTTTCCTGACTACATATGAACGAGCATACTCCGTAAAATTCGCAGAGCCCCAGCAAATAAAACGGCCGAAACCATGCCTCTGACGATTTAGGGCTTTTTTGTGGTGGTTTCACACCAGTTCTCATTGATGTTCAAGATGACTGTAGACATCCTATATCCTGAATGAAAGCTGCCCTTCATTTCCGCCAGGTGACATAAGTATATTTGGGGCTGATCCTTAGATGATACGGGCGATCTCTCACAAAAACGTATTGATGCACTGCGATAGTACTTGTCATAAAATTCTCTAGGGGTGGCAGATAAGTTAAAACGACTCATGTGGTTCGTTGAGGCTACCCCTTTTCCACAAATTGGTTGGGGTCAAGCACGATTTGTATTTTGTCAACTAGTTTACGAGGCATGTCTACCATTGACCCGACAGAAATGTCCTATTGGATGCTGTGGACGGTGGACAGTATCAAGTGAAATACGGAAGAGTTTATTTGAGATGAAAATCAAATGAACGTTTTTTTTCAAGGTATTGTACAGCGGTATATATGACATATGTGGATGACATGTGCATGAATAGACGCCGATTCTATCCGCAGTAGCTACTATGTGAGTCCTCGGACGGCATGTACTGCATTTAAGTGACTTGATTCTTCAGAGCTGCTCGTACAAAGCTAAATTGCATTATGACGTGCCTCGTACGGTCGTGGAAGCTCGTCGCTGTTTATAGCTGTATGTGACCTTCCGCCAACTAAACTACTTATTTAAGAGTCCTTGGAGGTACATAGACTCCTTTTTTGCTTCGATGATGGCCTTGTACTCGGCTACAATTGTCGACAACGCACGGTCCTCTGTTTTTTGGATTTCCAGCTATTGGCGGTTCCTCTTACTTAGGTCATACGCGAGGTTCGCATTTACAACCCTGCGTATGACCTTCAGTCTCTGAAATTATTACCCCAATCGGCATATTTGAGAATTTTCTCCAGCGGTCCTTCGTATAGAAGCCCAGAAGGAGTTCTACCCCCGATGTGAGCACAACCACAACCCCCATGAAAATCTGACAGAGTGGACAACTGCAAATAACGGGACGGAGAGCACATCTTTCAGGAATTTTCCTGGAGCGAATGCTCTCAGTGAACCATCCTGGTTTCCATCGTATCAAATAGTTTCCGGTGAAGCTTGGTAGCAATGGCCACTTCAGATGAGGGCCCTGTAGACTGTAGTATTTTCGTCGGTTTGTTTCGATAGGTTCCGGCTTTTAGCTTCGATGTCAGATTTGCTGGCGTATTCTGTGGCGTACAGTCTTATGGATCTTCTTTAACAGCTCGTGAATATATATTTCTTTTGACTTAAATTTATGCGGCCGCCTTTTTGTTTGAACCGAATTGCTAGGTAATATCTGGCCTCTTTCAAGTCCTTGATTTGAAATCCATTTTTCAGTCCCGCTTTCTGGCGTGGTTGGCGCATCATGGCACACCAAGGGGTGAATGGCAACTACATTTCAAGTTTGTGATCAGTTCGTCGTTGTCTCCACAAATGATATGCCACGTGTTTCAACGATTTTTCGCGTGTCATTTCTCTGGATTAGACCTTAGCCGACAAGTTTTACTTCAAAGGATTTATCGTCGGGCTTTTTTCGACTTGGACCTTCGTCCAATATGAATGCTTCCCTACTTGATGCATTTTGCATTATTCGAAACGCTGTACCCAAGACGATTGTCTGATTCTCGCTGTGGTCATTGTTTTTGACGAAGAGCCAATATATTTAGGCGAGTAAGAGAAGGATAAGCGAGTGGATAATTATATTTTCCAAAAGCTAATATTACGCCTAACTATTCGAAAATTTCCAATACCTATTTCAGTGCCATAGAGGAGCTTCCTATCTGTGTATCAGTCCTTTATGATCTGATGACTACACCAGGACACATTTACCCCCGTTATATGTCACATATATAACTCCCACATATAGTTAAAAAAGCCCACGAACCCTCTTCCCGCCCAACCGGACCGAGGGGCGACCAACCTAAGGATGGGCTGAAGGCAACATACAAAGGCCCGCATCACAGCGATGATGCGTTTTAACGCAAAATGTGTGCGACCATGCGAAAATGTATTACTACATCCCGATTGTCGCAAACACTTCAGCCAATGACGCGGAGGTTCTACACTACAGAGACATGGATCTTATATCGAAGACAGTGCGGATCAAGACTGAAACCCATTACGTCAGATTGTTACCGAACAGGACTCTTCGGACTATAGCACAGGTTGCCAGGATAACCGCTTTTTGCATCTCCATGTATAGTCCAGCCCTAAGATCGAGCGTTTTCAGCGCCTTATGTAAGTTCTGCGGGACTAATCCCGTCGCTGAAATTACTACTGGGACTACTTCGATCTTTTGTAGTCTCCAGGTCTGCTTCATATCGTCTGCCAAGGGGCCGTAGTTCCGGATTTTTTCGTGCTGTTTTTCAACAGTGTTCCGGGCCAACGGTACGGCTACATCGATTATAAAGCACGCTCGTTCTTCCTTCAGAAGCAGAACTAGATCGGGTCTGTTATGATTAACACTGTGGTCAGTGGCAATAGTGTGATCCCACAGTAGTTTGACCCGATCATTTTCCAAGATTCTCTGCGGAGTATACTTATAGTAAGGATGGTAGGTTGCCACTAAGTTATACTTCAACGCGAGGTTTTGATGGAGAATCTTGCAGACGGAGTTATGACGATTGGTGTACTCGGTACCGCTCAACATCCTGCACGCAGATGTTATGTGCTGGATAGTCTCCTCTTCACAGTTGCATAACCTACAACTGGAGTTGGTGATTGAGGAGTCGTGAAGAATGTACCGTTTATAATTTTTTGTTGGGAGTGAAGCATCCTGAATTGAAGTTAGGAATGCTTCGGTCTCATAGAAAAGTACACCATTTGTCAACCATTTCTTGAAGGCTTCGATGTCAATGCCTGACAACAGCAAATTTTTGATATGACCTCCGTGAATGGGTTTCTCTTTCCACATGTCGATCTTCTGTTGGACTGAAGTAAGATTCGACATGGGATCCCATTCTCTGCTTCTCAAGTTCAAAGGAGATAATTTATTATCTGCCATGACGGTAGCCTGATGTATTTGGCTAGAGGATTGTTTCTCATAGAGAAACTCACGAAGAGAATGCACTTGATTGTAGTGCAACGTTTTTAAATCAAGTACCCCCCTTCCTCTCTGATGACGTGGGATAGTGATTCTCAATTTTTCGGCAGCTCTATTGTGCATGTTGTTGTTTGCAAGAACTACCTTTACCCGTCTATTGACAGATTCTAAATCAGTATTACTCCACTGTATCACACCGAAAGTGTATAGAAGGATGGGAATGGCGAAGGTGTTGATTGCCATGATTTTATTTTTCCCGTACAGCTCAGTTTTAAGGACAAGATCCAGAGGCCGTTCAAATTCCCCCAGCAACTTAGATTTGATTATTGCCATAGCAGGTGTTGTTGCTTGCAATATGCCGAGGTATTTGTAGACGTCGTCCGAATCCATGGAGTCAAAGGCTGATTTATAATCGATGTAGGCTGTCGAGATGTTTCGTTTTTGATGGACAGCCTGCTTTACAGCTACCGTATCGATTATAAGCTGATCTTTGCAGCCTCGGGAGCCCTTTGTGCATCCTTTTTGCTCCTCAGCTATCAATTTATGAACATCAAGATGTTTTGAGATGTTCGCGCACAGAACTGAAGTGAAGACCTTGTAGATGGTAGGAAGACAAGTAATTGGTCGACATTTTGAAGGGCAAGAGACACCCTGTTCCTTGGGGATGAGGAAAGTTATCCCCTTGGTGAAAAATGGTGGAACTAAATCAGGATCGGCAATCATCTGATTAAATTGATTTGCCAATATCCTGTGAGTGCTCTTGAACCGCTTCAGCCAGAAGTTGTGAATCTTGTCAACTCCTGGCGCATTCTAGTTACCTGCCTTGTCAAGGGCTGCTTCAACGTCGACTTCAGTTGCGTCAGGCATGGTCATTTCGGGGAGGGCTTCGCATGAACGCATAAGGTGAGGGAGCCCCGCTGCTTCTAAATTGCAACGGCTGGATTCGCTCCAAACACTTCTCCAGAAGTCTTCTGCCTGATCCAGATCGAGGTTACTTTCCCTATCTGAGTTGGTGAGATTTTTGTAGAATCCCCGTTGGTTCTGGAAGAACAAGGTGTTGTCTGTCCTTCGCTGAAAGCTTTTCTGATACCTACGGATGCGATTGGAGTATACCGCAAGTTTCTGCTTCAGCACCTCGAGGATTTCTTCGATTGGCATATTATTGGACAGATGGTAGTTTCCAATGATGTTCGCAACGCATCTGTGCACTCTTGGTGATGGATTTCCAAGGAGTGCTTGCGTGACACGACCAATCTCCTTTCTCAACTTTTCGACTCTTTTGTTGAGTCGAAAGACCCAGAACGGTAAAGTCCTTCTGCGCATACCTCTGTTATTCGCTCTAAAATGTTGATTATGGAGACGAATAACCGTGGCAGCTGCAACGTAGATCAGGCTGTAGCAGTATTCTCGCTAGCCAAACGATCAGCCAAAATTCTGTCAACGGCAGCAATGATGTTAGTAGTTGCCGAAGTAAACTTCAGTTTTGGGATCTTTGGCCTAGCGTCTGGGAGAATCTCAGCATACTCTGTGAATGCGACCTGGAATGCGGTCAAAGCCTCATTATAAATTGGGTCGACATCCTCAGTTACTAAGCTTCTCCTGACTACTGGATTCATGGAGTGCCTTACAGGTGGAGTACTTGTGTTACTCCTTTGACTAGTCCGGTAATTTGATGACTCCAGCCCGAGCTCAAGTCAAACCTCTTGGAAGGTTTGTTGCCTAGTTGGTAAGGCAACTCGGTTGTTATTCACGATCACCCGGTACTGGTTGACGACGTTCTGTTCCGGAACATGACTTAGCTCCGGAAATCGGGTTATGAACGCGTCATGTAGTCGATGTCTACCCTGATGGATTCCGTTCCAAATCCGTGACACCGTAATAGGCGCGGACGATAAATTCGTTGAGTTGGTTCGTCCAAACCATACGACGCCTAGGTCTCCCGTCCCTGGTGGTTGACGGCATAACCGTCAAAACATCCAAGGGCGAAGAGCCGCTCTGACGTTGTTGAACGACCCTTAACCGTGTTGGGTACTGTCTTCGTGTCGCTGGGGTCCCATTAAAAGAATTTAAATTGTTTTCCCCAATTTTATTCCCACGAGTATTGGGGAAGCAGTCAACCCTGCAACCGAGCCCCAATGTTGCAATGCCCCATGGTTACCTCCAAAGGTAGGGAAGGTATTTGGAGGGGAGCCGCTGAAATACAGTGTAACGTCACTGCAATTCATCCGATAGGCGCGTCGATCCCTTCACCCCGGATTACGGATTTGTTAAGTAGGTTTACTCCCCCTGAACGGGAAGAATCGGTAAGGGAGGACGAACACAAAGGGAAACGTTCTGCTTGTTCGCGGCTACTTATTTACAAGATTAACTTGCAATATTCGTAGCTGACCCGGTGGGTCATGTCATTATCCGCAACCCATGACACGCGCCTGGTCGCATGCAGCTCTGCGTTTGCAACTCAGGTGAGGATAAACCTGGTACGCCATATATATATATCATCATTTTCTCGTTGTAGCTAACGCCTTTTCAAATTCTGGCCATGCTTCATTTCTGGTAATAAGTCTGCTATTTCATTCCTTCCTTTCCTTCGCATGGTAGGCATTTCAAGGTCTCTATTGCACTTCCTGGTAATATAGCCTTTTTCCCCACGCCTTCTGTTGGTGCATGCTTTCGTGATGTGTCCAATCCTGAGTCATTTGAAGCATATTTAGTGAGATTTATTTTCTTAAATGGTAGACTACCTATCTATCCTCTTATAACCTCTATGCTGTCTCCACTTTTCGCAAACTCTTAATAGACTCCTTCGCAAGTTCCTCCGATTTGAATTGTTCCTTTCGAGGTCACTTGATCAATATCCTTCCACCTTATAGGGCTCGTATTGTGTCATTCTTTCTATATGTTTTTAACTTGGGCGCGAAAACCATCAGTCTTGCTCAAGTTGGAGTTTTTGGCACCTTCCCGACATTTCCGCCTAGATCTTTTAGGTTATGATCAGTTTTAACCATTTGACAGATTTCCCTGGCTGGAGATAGCAATTGCCGCGGGCGGGTGGTTCTTACTTTTGGTTTCTTCTTCGCTTTTTGTTGTTCATGACCTTGGCCGATTCCCCATTTTCATTTCCCCTGGATTTTGCTTCTATAGCATACGCTCGCATTCAAGGCACTTTTGAACTTTTAATTCCGCTTTTCGGAATTGCCTATATGCCTTCTTTCCTCTAAGGCTCTCTTTTTTTCCGTATCCTTTTATTTGATGTAATTCGGCAGAATTACGGAAGCTTAGGTGTCACTTGGGTCGCCTGTAACACTGTTGGGGAGGCAGGTTTCGGCATCTCCTTGAAAATATTCCTTCTCCTTGCGATCTTTCTCTCTAATTCATAGCTTTTACCATATTCTTTATGGCTTTGCACACGTGCTTGCCCTTGATCAACTCAGGCGGCTCAACTATTTTTGCTTCAAGCTGGGTGTAGGGTAACCTCTTTGGATCAGGATCCTATTCTCTATGAGTCTCAGCCAGATAACGCCTTTTATACAGCCCGCAGCCATTGTCATTTATTGAGTGTAAAATATTTCTCTGGCATTCTCGGAAATTTCAAAGCTGACTAGCTTCTCCAGAATGGGTCTTTTTCTTTGTTTGGAGTACCTCTTTGAACAAATGCGGTGGGTGTTTCTTCTTTGTTTTGGTTACTGAAGTTCTCGGTAAGGTGGTCTTTGCTGAACTTCTCTGAGTTCTGAGTATCTTCCCCATAAGTATTTTGGTCCACGCACAAGGGATGGAGGAACATGTGCCCATGCACAGTCCGAAGAAAGTGCATGAACACATATGCATTTACACATCAATGGGTATGGTCTTATCCGCCAATTAGGGTCATGTCTGATGTGAGGTCTGACAACTACTCACAGGTATTCCACACTTATTTGTCTATCCTTCTGCCTCAGAAACGGTTACTTCTATTTGGATGAAATTTGGTAGATATATGGAAATTATGAAATCCCATCCATATAGTGAAAGGCATGATTTTGTCCGGATTGTGAGGGGGTAGAGGTCTTCATACAAGCGAAGAGGGGGTGTAATTTATTTTTTGAATATAGTCGTGTGGGTTATCAAAAGAAAGGTCTCGGTTAGTAGTTTACGAGACAGGTCTCAGATTTGGCATTTATAGAAAAGTATGGGAGCGAGGGGTCAAAAAGGACAAATTTTAAGTAGACAAGGCTCATTCTCTCTGGTGATGTTGAAGATGATTCCCTCTTGTTTTCTGTTTGATAACTTTTTATAACTTATCTAAGGAGATAGCCTTTTGAAGAATAATATTGTATTCAAGCATAACGGTCGTCCCTTCAAATTCAAAATAGGTCACTCATAGTTTGCGTCCATTGCTGTATAGTTCATGAAATCAGATGCCACCACTTCAATGTAAGTTAATTACTTTTATACATGTAATTAATCAAAATGAAAAACAGATTTTATTCAGCAGCGAATGCTGTCAGCGTTGCAATTTGTTCCGCCAAATTTCCATTTCTATTATACAAAAATTTTACATGCGAGGCTCAATTTAAGTTGGTTCATTACAGGAGCGAATTGTACACGCTTGAATAATTAGTAAAATCTACAAAACGCGTGCGAAATACGCTGAGATGTCGAGGACGAGGGTGACTGTCAGAATAAATTTCTAATATTAAAGAAATCATTAAGCAAGTAATCGACTTCCTGCCCTCAGTTTTTTGTACAACATCCTGTAATAATGTAATTTTCTCCTCCTCGCATGCTTTGTTCTTGCTCGGAATCCAGACGTGAATAATTATGATGAAATAGTTATGAACCTCGGGCTATTTTCGGGGGTAAGTTTTTTAAAATTAATGCTGGGGGATGCGTTACATCATATGACAGAACGTAGGAGCATGTACACTTCGACGGATTACCGGAACTTCCAAAAATAGGTGTAAGAACTTTCCGTGTGACCCTCGTATGACACGCACACCTGGATTAAAACCACTAAAGTTGCTGAAGGAAGGTAGGAGTGAAAGTTTTATTTATGGCCTAACTATATCGTTGATACTTAAAAATAATGGCCGAAAAGGGAAAGTATGGCGGAGAATACATCAAATGCTTACGGGTAAACCTATTTCGAGGATCCTACAAAATCAGCTTATTCACACCTACCTTCGTAGCACTTTGTTACGATGCGATAGTTCGTCCATGTTTATTTCATGGGAAACGGGAATGTAACGAACACGAGCGGGATCGTAAGACATTTGATTGGATTTACAACTCCTTTAAACCCTTTCTTCGGAATCGTAAGGAATTTGCGTTTTAAATTCATTCACATTTGTCAATATCCTTCGCACACATTCCGTCACTTTGTGCCTCTTCTCCTTTCTCTTAAAAAATCGATGTAATTTGGTATAGAGTGCGTTATCAAAAATTAATGTAATTCGCTTCCTTATTGGGAGAAAATGGAATAGAACAGGAGGTTTTAAGGAGTCAGTGAACTTTACTGCTGTATAGCATTTCAGTTCGATAGCAAGTCCTTTATTGCTGAAGGGTCCATGTGCAAGTGTTCCTGGAGATATATTGTGAAATCTCAGCGGAATGTAACTAAATGAAATACGGTTATTTGGTTCTGGTTTTTATCGAGCATTTAAAAAGGAATGGAATGAGGGTTTGCCTCCCTTTTCTTAGATTGCATTCTGAACGACTCCTGGGATTTGATAGAAAATTCTTGGTAATTGAACTGAATTTAAGACAGGGCTAAGTTTGCTTGAAGTAGGCGTATGAAACTGAAAATGGCTTTTCTTAGAAAGCCGTACGGAGTTTGAGGTATTTTTTTGGAACATTTGATAGTGGGGGTTTAATGACATTGATTGCTTCTCGAAAATGTCCTTAAATTTGAATTCAGTCCACCATGTATGAATAATTTTAGCTAACAACGGCGGGATCATTGATTTCTTTTTAAGGTTTTGTGTTAAATGAAATCTTACTAAAATCCGTGCATTGTCTGTCTGTTTGTTTGCCAGTTTGTCTGTTGGCTTCTGCTATGCAGTAATGTGAGACTCTTATTCACTCAAACTTCCTCCTTCTTCTGCCACTCTTCCCACGGGACTACTGTAAAACATTGCGTCGCGGGGCTGGATCAGTTCTTGCTGTAGTCCTGTCCTTTTTTTCATGAATAGTTTTCAGCTCATTTTAAAATGTTTTCAAGCGTTAAGCTTCTGTCTGCGATAACCTCCCATCTTGTTCAGAGTGCCGTAAACCAGGATGAATCAAATATAGCATACCCCATATTCTCAGCCACCACGGGTACCATAGTTGCTTGTGACGAAATCGCCATGCCAGCTGTCGTCGAAATACGCTAGATTCTCTGACGTTCTGTTGTGGGGACGTCGACCTTCACTGGCCAAGATGTCTATGGGGGGATTCCCCTAGAAGAGTTGCTCAAACTACCCTACCCTACCCTTGAAATAAGAAGACATCGGGTTTGTCTTGTCGTCCAAATTTGGTGCTTAGAGGTGGCGGGGAGAAAGACAGGGCGGCAACCCTGTCCAAACCAAAACCAAGTGGCCGAGGAGAACCTCCATAGTGGTAGCACCGGGAGAGGCTGTATCGCATCGGCTTGCCGGCCGTGATGCAGTAGGCGAATGCTCCAAAGGCCTAATTAGGGCAATCAGACCTAAATCTGCACGGGGACTCATCTGAAGTGCCAATAGTCACAAAACCTTACCAGGAGTATATTCATACCATGAGAACCAGGATAGCCCTTGAATTCTCATGTTTCAGAAGAAATCCTGGAGGATGTAGCGACTGGCTCCCTTGTGGGAGCTTCATGGGGGTTTTGGTTACGTCCAAGCGGACAAAAGACCTTCAGCCCTCAAACGTGGTGTTTCGGTTCAACACGGGTGCCGTACTTCTTAGTTCGGTAGAGATTTTGGTAGGTCTTGAATCTATCAGTATAAATGCTAAGCCATGCACTCGGTATAGACTATTACCGTCGTAGCTTGCTGTGGCGAGGCTTCGATTGTGGTCACAAAATCTATTAAGTCGACAAGACAGATACTCACATAAAACCCATAGGAGTCTTGTTGTCCTCCCAATGCTCGGTAGTTGTTGCACTCTCAATGTGTTTTTTGAAGTTGAGGCTTCTGTCAATCATTATGGTAGTCTTAAGTATTTAAGCGCTAGTTGGGAGGAAATTGTTTTTTTAATTTTCACGATACAACTTTTGTTTTGTGTTCATCAAGTGATAGGCCGGAATTTTTCAATCAGAAATTCATCATCATTATCGAGCTTATACGGCCCATTGCGGGCCTTGGTCTTCAGGATGTCCTTCTTCCATCACCTTTCGAAATCCGAGCAGTGATGCATTGTCTTCCTAAAGCAACCTGCCCAACGCTTTATGCCCAGATGGTTCAGTAATTAGAGCGCTGGGTTGTCGTGAGAGAAAGTCGTGATTCAAATCTCACTGGTAGTAGAAGAATTTGTGTAGTGATTGGATGTCGAATACCGGTCGATTCCGCTGAGTCAAATCAGGGTTATAATCACGCGCGAGCGTAATGCTGACTACTTTGCCCTCTAAAGTGTACCCACGGTAGTGTACCGTTGCGGTCTTGAATTAGGTACAGTAACATACTTCAAGACTCTGATTCATTTGAATTGTTGCGCCAACGATCATTATTATACTTGGAGCTCTCCTTTGATTGTCACAATGTTAGAAAGGCGTAATGTCAACTCTCTATCGTACATAATTAACCACAGTAAGGAACTTAGGGCAGAACCCTGTGACACCTTCCAGGTTTTCGAGGATATTTTCAGTACATCGCCCGAATCGCAGAACAGTTTTCTCCAAAGGAGGAATTCAATAACAATGCATGGAATGCATTTCGACGCCTATTGTTTGACTAATCCTGCTACGTTTTTCGTTCTCTTTGCAGTGTAGAACGAATTTTTTACATTAAGAGCTACTAGTGCGCAGCATTTGCCTCCTTCTATTACAGCTCGAGTTAGGTCAGTGAAATTATAGATTGCGTCGACAGTTGATTTTTCCTTACAAAGAAGAAGTAAATTTCCATATTGTCCTCAGAGGGAGGAGGAAGTGAATAGCTTAACTTACGCTTAAAACTAAGGAAGGAGACAGAGCCAAAGGACCCAAACTGCAGGGCTTTGTAGGGCCGGGGAACGGGAAGTAAAAGTAAATGTCGACCTCCGTAAAGGGGACTTCAAAAATGTCCGCACAACGTGTACTACAAGAGGGGGTGCAAATAATATTGGAGTTGGCAGGCCAAGAAAGATGAAGAATAGTCCAGATGGGAAGGTTCTTTTTGAAAAAGGGTCCGTCAGAATTTGCGTGGTACAGGCTCAAGAGTGCGACAGTCACTTTTGCCGAAGGGGGCCAGATTGGACAGCAGTATTCAAGGGTGCTTCTGATAAGGGAGTTGAAAAGTGTTGAGGAGGGCTGAATTGAGATAATGACGGAGCAGAAACGTAGGTTAAAACCAGACATTGATGATGCTAACGAAGTGGGAATTGAAATGAAGTTTGTCATCGAAGATTATATTCAGCTCTTGAAAGGAGGCCAGTAGGGAAAGGCGTTGTGCATCAAGAAAATTTTTCATTTTTCCATTTTGTCGACCCGGAGTCGTGGAAATTTTGCAATTTTCTGGGATTTCAACCAGCCTCTCTGGCGGCGGATTTTCGGCAATATCTCGTTCGCGGCATCGTAGCTTGAAAATTCTTGCGTTTTCGCAATCTGGGTTGCCTCCGCTTTCGATCAATGTATCGCCCACGGAAATGCAATTCAGTGTCAGCGTATCAAGGTTGGACCGCAAGAGACCACAATTCAGCGAAAACAAAACAGGCAAATAATTTAAGGTCGTCTGCGTAAAGCAAACACGGGCAGATAAGGACGGAGAGGAGGTCATTGATAAAAATCCGGAATAGTACGGGTTATTGAGCTTTGGCGAACTCCAGAGGAAGGGGAGAACCAACTAAATGAGTAACCATGAAAAGAAACTCTTCAGGCACGGTATAAGTTGGAGGAAAGCCTAGAGATGATTGATTAGGGAAAGTTGAGTATAGAGAGTTTCGAGGCAAGGATATTGTGGTTAACGGTATCAAAGACCTTGGAGGAATCGGCTTAAATAGTGTGTAAATATTGTCATGAATAAAGGCATTTAGCAACGAAGTTAGTAAAGACCACAAGATTTGAAGCAGTAGATCGATATTTCACGAAACCATACTGCTCTTTCATAATGAGGTGACTGAAGTGCGTGGTTAACCAATCGTTGATGTATTTCTCGAGAATTTTGGAGCAAGAGGAGAGTAATAGTTCATAGCTAGAAAAGGATCCCCGCTCTTGAGGATAAGGATGAGGGGTTTCTTCCCAAAGATGAGGAAAGTAACATTTTTCGAGATTTCTGTTGAAGAAGTTAGGAAGCCCATCGGAGCTGGGTTCGACATTGGTGTCAAGATTACTAATGAGGAATTCAACTAAGAATACCGAGAGATTCGAAGCATCTAGAAGAGAGGTCGAGGAAATAACCATGGAAGAGAAGTAAGAACAAAGAAGTTCGCTGGAATATTGTGGGGAGTTAGCTGTGGAGTCATCAAAACTGCGCTTTCAAGTCACCGCAGGCTAGGGCGGCCTCGACGCTCAACAACAAGAGCGTATAGCTTTGAAATGAGCAAGATCACCGTCATTTTCAGAAGCTCGAAACTTCTTCGGCAATACATGCTTGAGACGGATGTTATTATGGATCTCCGCGATGAACCTAGTTGGGTAAGAACTCGACAAGTAGGAAAAAAATGATTTAACAGGAGAGAAGATCGGGCAGGATCTTATAAAATATGCTGACAACTTGATTACACCTTCAGTTAGATAGTATGTGATCCCTGTTGATTGCCGCTAAGGCTGAGTTGAGACCGTTAAGAATGGCTCTGCGGCAGTTGAATATAGCAAATTTAAGTGCAGTTTTGGAGTTTGAATGGCAGAGTTCTGGGATAGTGATCGTCAATTTTGACATAGATCGGGGCCAAGGGGTTTTTGCTGTTGTTGAAATCCAGGGCAGAATAAGTGTTTATTAAAGAAGAGAGTAGCATGGAAGAGTGAGAGATGTTGTTGGAAAGAATTCGAAGGCCAGGATGGTTAGACCTGTTGAGCATTGGGATTTAAAATCTCCGCAGAGGAAGAGAGGGAGAGAAAGAAACCCGCCAGTAAGAGAAGGGAAATCATAAGGACATGTATATAACATGCAATGAATGGGAGAGAGTTGAGCGGGGAGACATATACGCTAGCACAATCATAAAGAGAGCCACAGGAGGAGAAGATGGGCTTGGCGTGGAGTGAGCCGCCAGTTAACTTATATAATGCAGCCCCGTTATTGTCGCAGCAGAAAATGGACTTATGGGGAGCTTGGAGCGATGCAGACTACATGGTGTTACTGAGCCAGCGCGGATAAATTTTAAATTCTGTTTATTGATTTCATATTATTCCTATGCTGGGTTTGGAAGATGAAAGCCTGATGATCCTTGCGTGTGTACTCATCGCTAATAACCTTGACTAGCGTATCGCTAACGACGGTGAGGTCCACTATCGAAAAGTGTTGACTCCACCACAGTTGGCAAGTACCACATTAAAGCGTTAATATGTCTTTAGCAATATTCGCCCAAATTGGATTGGTTTCTCTACTACCCCATTTTTCTGTCCATGTGTTGAAGTCGCCGGTTATTATGCTGGGATTAAAGCGGTTGTATCGATGGAAAGTTTCTCTACCAATTCCTCTAATACGAGGTTTGCTACTGCGTAACAGGTACAGATATATATACCTCCTATCTTGGCCCACGTCAATCTCCTTCGAGTGTTTCTTTACGTCTTCTATAGCTCGACTTCAGCAGCTCCTTATATCTGCAATCCATATTCCGCTATGCAGAAGATTTATCGACGCTCTCTGTGTGCTACCGTACGGTCTCTCTGGTAGCCTTAATTGAAAGTGCAAAACTTGGCGCACTTTGGGGCGACTTCATTTAGGTCCTTGCAATCGATCACCACCGAATCCTTATTCATTTTGACTCCGCTGTGTCACCAGTGATCCTTTGATTTTCTTCCGTAGGTCTTCACTTTTGTATTCACCCGCTTTTAGTTCTAGCAATAGGTCGCTTTTCTGTGTTCATCTTATAAGTGTCACATTTTCACTCAGATCGGTCATAGAAGTATCTGCTTTCACCTTACGCAAGATTTCCGCGTATGTCAGCTCGCTAATTTTCGCTGGGATAAGCCCATCCGGCCTGGCTTTCTCTTTTGCAACCGGTTCTTACTTTCAACTGCAACCACCACTTTTCGTTGCTTGATCGGTACTATTCTGTCCCCAGGTGCTTTCGCATTCATCTGTCTGTCACACGGATTTTTTTTAGTCAAATCTGCTAACACTAAATTTGGTCTGTGGTTAAATGTGTGGGAAATCTGAACGCCGACGCATATAGTTAGTAACGTCGTTCTACATTGTGTTGAAGGTGGTTCCTATACATGCAAAAGGAGGGTGCCACATTTTTTTTCGCTGAATATAGGCATGTGGGGTATCAACTGAAAGGCCTCCATTAGTACATTCTGAAGCCGGTATTAGTTTTAACATATATTGTAAAGGGGGAGTGCGGGGGCTGAAAGTGGTCACTTATTTGACAGGGCCATTCTCAGAAGTTCCCAAGCGAAAAATCTGGAAAAAAATCATAAAGCTGCCACTATAAGACATTTAGGCTCTAAATAATATCCATACTGATAACCTCTCAAATAAGACTATATGAGCTAGGTAAAAATGGCAAATGCGAACTCAAATATTCTTATATAACAAATACACAAATCCTTTTATACCTGAAGCGTCCAGCTTCTGGCTTCCTGACTTCAATGTCAATTAGTGGCATGGATCTGATGGGTTAACAAATGAAAAACATGAAACTCCAATATTGGTCATGTTAACATAAGACAATGCATCTTAGAGCTATCTTCCTAAAAAAGTATTTAATTTTATTAAGATATGTGTCTATCTGAGCGCCGTAGCTATTTATTTCCCACAAAAAGTTTGATATAGAACCATGGACCGGTTTTCGAAGAATTCGAGCATTCCTATCCGAAAAAAGAACCATAGACGAGGTATGGGATCACAGTTTTGTACTTAAGTTAAAATAACAATCAACTTGGAATGCCATACCCAGAAAACGGTCTTTGACTGATGGGATGATATTCGAACGTTGCCTCAAAAGTTATTTTTGACTCCGCTATTCGTTCATTTATCGATATCACTGCATAAGAATTGCTTTGAATCCGATATTTGGACGATCCATGCAATAAAAAAGGTTTAATGAAATTAGACCACCGTAAAAATGCGCTCAATGTTTTCATATCCAAACATAATATTGTCAAGTAATTCAGATGAGGAATGGAAATGTCCACTCTACCGAAGAGTTGTACTGTTGCATCCAAAACCCTCATTTTGTATCTTTAACAGGAAATCTAAGAAGAACAGCTGTCAGCTCAAAACAGATCAGAAAAAAAATTGCTACCTTAAATCTGAAGGGAAGAAAACAATGCCCTAAGATAGTGTCAATAAATCTTCTTAGTTGAGCAGCGAACTCCCATGTGTAAAACATGGCCTATCAGACTACCAAACAATAAAGAACTTTATTGATGAAAACTCCATAAAACTCGGGGCTCAACAGATGCTATATTATCAACGTAATATGCAAAAATTAATTTGATTTGGAGCTAACATGCTTTGAAACTCAGAATAGCCCAAGGTGATTTCTGGGTAATTTACAAGGTTTTATTGCTATTATATCCCTTGATCTCTTCTCTCCTAATGGGGGGTCGTAACACGATTAGTTGAGAAGGTTCACTACGGAAGGGTCATCAGATGTCCAAAAATTAAAAGGAAGCACTTACCGATTTGCAAATTTGCCTTAAATTGGGTAAAGATGATGTCCTGCAATTACTGTCGAATACAATTTGTACCCAGGACGAAATATTTCCCGATAAGAAATTGTAGTCCTATTTCTCACTCCCCAATTTTTTCAACTTGAACAGAAATAGAAAGGAAGAATTTTTGATTTCGACTTTGATTAAGCAAATATTTGAAACATTTTATAATAAATAAATGTGGGGATGGTGATGAATGACCCGGTCGTTAGAACAGTAGTCAGAATGGAAGGTCGGAGTTTAAACCTCATCGATTAAAGCTGTGAGCAAGTACCTGAATAAAATCAAAATCATAGCCCCGAGCAAGCGAAATGTTGTCGACATAGTCTCCTGGCGTACTTTTATGACTAAAATGACTGTGTTGTGCCGTGTTGATGCCAGAAACTCCTATTATTATTATTCTGTTAAGGGAAAGTCGCACCGCGTCCTTGAAGAACTATTGTGCCTCTTTTACTGGTTATAGTGTACCTGTTGATCATAGTATCTCAAGCAGGCCAGTAACCGTTAGGAACTTTAGTATGTTCCCCACTTCCAGAAGTTTCAGCTTTGCATCTGGTATTAAGTGTTCTCCCAGATGTATCGACCTACTCTGCACAAGTGCTGGACACTGTCCCAGGACGTGCATAGAGGTTTCGTCCTCCTCCTCACAGAACCTGCAGGCAGTGTCCGTAGATATCCCTAGCTTCCCTAGGTGGTAGTTCAGCCGACAATGACCAGTGAGAATTCCCACTATGATTCGGAGGTTCTTTTTGGTGAGGTTTAAGCAATCCTTTGTGCGCATGGGTTCGTATCCCCCAATAAGCACCCTGGACTGCTCCATCCCTAGTAGACCCGCCCAATATAGTTCCCTCAACCGTTTCTCTTCGTTTCTTAGATTCATAGCCATGAAACCGTTTCCGATTCCACAGAGGGGTTCTGGCCCGTATAAAGGCATCCCTGCTCCCTTCTTGGCTAGTTCATCCGCTGCCTCATTGCCTTCCAGCCCAGCATGGCCTGGAACCCAAAGTATCCAGACCTTGTTGGACGAGCCGAGTGTATTCAGTCTCTCAAGGCATTCCCATACCATTTTAGAGTTCACCTGGTTGGACCTAAGTGCCTTGATCGCTGCTTGGCTACCGGTGAGAATAGCTATGTTCTGCCCCCTGTAGTTCCTTTGCAGATTAAAGGAGGCACATTTGTTTATGGCGTAAATTTCCGCCTGGAATATGCTAGTGTACCTGCCCATTGGCTCAAAGTACATTTTCCTTGGACCAATGACACCGGCACCCGCTCCCTCTGCTGTGAGGGATCCGTCAGTGTACCAAGTAATCAGTTGCTGGTTTAAGCCGTATGTCGTAGCCACGCTCTCCCAGTTTGCCTTGTTACTCCAACGTGTTTCAAACTTCTTATCGAAGTGAAACCTCGTTGTCATGTTGTCCCTCGGTATCAGTAATTCGGGATACCGCCTAGAAAGGATATCAATCTTCCTTCGATTTAGGCAGCTCCCCGCCTCACTCATGCTACCGGCCATCCTGAATATTGATCTCCTTGCCTGCATCTGTATGTGCAGATGGAGAGGGGTTAATCCCAGAAGGACCTCCAGGGATGCCGTTGGGCATGTCCTCATTGCCCCACTGATACACACGCAAGCCAGCCTTTGGAGCTTATGTAATTCCCTGGCTTGTGTGCTGAGTTGGGTTCTTTCTGCCCAGATTACCGCTCTAATCATTGGTCTTACTATTGCAGTATATATCCAAAGTAGTATCTTCGGGCTACAACCCCATTTTTTTCCTGCTATGGATCTGCAAGTCATCAGAGCCCTCGTAGCTTTCCGACAAGTATTTCCGACATGTGTCTTCCAGAGTAATTTTTGGTCTAGCGTGATTCCCAAGTACCTCTGTTTCTCGTTTCACCTCCATATCATGTAATGTTATGGCTTTCAGGTGATCCAGCTTACGCCTCCTAGTGAATGGTACTATGGTGGTTTTGGTTGGGTTGATCCGCAGTCCCACTTCCCTGCACCAGGCACTAGTAACCCTTAATCCAGTTTGGATTCTATCACATAGGGTATCCTCATATTTGCCCCTACAGATTAGAACAATGTCGTCCGCGTAGCCCTGGACTTGTATTCCAGTATTAGTTAACACGTCCAGGAGTTCATCCACTACCATACTCCACATCAGCGGCGATAGTACTCCGCCCTGTGGACAGCCTTGAGTGGTGTTCATGATAATAGAATTTGTACCTGTTTGTACCTCTATTTGTCTGCTTTCTAGCATTTTGCCCATCCAGAGTGCCAGGGTGTTTCCCACTCCTTTGCGGCTCAGGGCATCCTGCATCTCTGTGTGCGATGTGTTGTCGAATGCTCCTTCGATATCCAAAAATGCGCACAGTGCAATTTCTTTTGTTTCTATGGCGTCCCGTAGTACCTCTGTCAGCTGATACAGAGCAGTTTCAGTTGACCGTCCTGCCCGGTAAGCGTGTTGACAGTGATGTAAGGGATCACGCTTTAGAACGTTAGTTCTAATATAGTTGTCTATGACCTTCTCCACCGTTATGAGTACGAACGATGTTAGGCAGATTGGTCTGAAAGATTTAGGGTGAAAAGGATCCTTTTTACCTGTCTTCGGAATAAAGACCACTTTTGCCCGTCTCCATGCCCTTGGTATGTAACCCAGTGCTATGCTCCCCCTTACCACCCTCAGAAGAGACTCTAAGATAATTCCTAGGCCTCTCTGGATAAGTGCTGGGAAAATGCCATCTGCTCCGGGAGATTTCATTGGTTGAAAGGTTCCCACTGCCCATCTTAGCCTAGCTTCTGAGCATACCTCTTTTGCTAGTTTCCAGCTCTCTTTCCTTCCCCTTTTATTCGTTGTTGGGGTGTCAGGCAGATTATTGTTGCCTGCCGCCGAGGGGTAGGACCCCGGGAAATGAGTTCTGAGAAGCAGGTGTACCCTGTCCTCCTCATTCTCGGTGAATGTCCCATCTTCCTTTTTCAAGCAGACAGAGGATATTCTCCCGTCTTTGGCTACAGCCTTGTACAGAATTCTCTAAAGCTGTTCCGTTTCGCTTCCCTGATGGCGTTGCTATACGCAGTTAGTGCATTTTTATACCTCCGCCAGTCCCCGGTTCGTTTTGCCCGGTTAAAGAGTTTTCGTACCTCCGTTCTCATTCTGGCTAAGTTTCTGTTCCACCATGGTACATTCTTTGATGACTTGACTGTCTTGGCCGGACAGCTGACCTCATATGCGTCAATGACGATTGTGTTGAGGTCTTCCACCACCGTTTCTAATTCTAATTCGCTCCTGATGTCACCGCTCCCTTGAAGGTGGGCAATGTTGTTGCTCAGGTGCATTGTGTAGGATTCCCAATCCGTTCTCTTGGGATTCCTTATTATTCTTTTTATTTCGGAGTTACCCTCAATGTCGAATCTAATTATCCTGTGATCAGACATTGAGGGTTCATCCGACACCCTCCAATTCCTGACCATCCCGTTCATTAGGGTATTTCCTAGAGTTATATCTAGTACCTCTTGTCTGGTGCTGGTCACAAATGTTGGAGTGTTCCCTACGTTGTATATTTCTAGCTTATTACTAAGAATAAATTCGAGAAGGTACTCACCTCTACGATTAGTGTCACTGCTTCCCCACACTTCGTGGTGGGCGTTGGCATCGCAGCCGAGAAGAAGTGGTAACGCCCTCTCCTCGCAATACTCCGTCATCTTTGCGACTTGTTCCGGTGGAGCCCGGCTCTCGTCTCCTGGGAAGTATCCCGATGCTACAACTACCTTTCGAGTGCTCCTCCCGGCTTCCAATGAGACTTGGATAGCCACAAGGTCCCCAGTTAAGAACTCTGAAAGACATATGTATTTTAGATTACGTTTGAGAATTATGCAAGCTCTTGGTTTTTCACAAGAGGAGTCCCAAATTACCT
Source organism: Hermetia illucens (assembly GCF_905115235.1). NCBI lineage: Eukaryota > Metazoa > Arthropoda > Insecta > Diptera > Stratiomyidae > Hermetia > Hermetia illucens. The sequence continues at coordinate 159,559,207 of NC_051851.1, read as the reverse complement.
GCATGTCTCCTCCTTGCAGACCGCGAATCTGCCCCCGGTACACCCAGGGCTCCTGAGCCAGCACTATTCCAATGTTCTCCTTGGAATTTGCCCTTGCAATCACTGCAGATGCAGCTCTCGCATGGTGGAGGTTTATCTGGGCTATCCTAGTGCTGGCCATTGGCTCCGTTATTGTTTGGAGCTCTTCTCCACTGTCGGAGTGTCACCCTCCTCCTCCGACATGGCGCTTTCCTGCGCGTCGCTGTCCACGCCGAGCCCTAGGAGTCCTAGGTCTAGGTCGTCCAGCTTTTGCTCTTCACTGGGCAGCAGGTCTATTTCCCTGGTTGATCCCGTTCTTTCCGCCTCTATGGCTTCCGCGACTTCTTCAGGGACCTCGGTAAGTTTTCCACCCGATGTCTCCTCCGAGGTCTCTTTCCTTGGCTTTTCCTTGTGCACATGCACGGGTATGTTGCCAAATCGGTAGTTGATATGACAACTCCGACGTTTAATTGCCTCTAGGGATCGGTCATCTACCCCGATCGTGAGGAGTTTACCCTTTCCCTCCACCTTGCTTCTGAAGACTCTCCATAGCCGAGTATGGAGATCTTCGTTCTGAGCAATTAGGAGTCTCATAAGGTCTTCTGTTACTATTGCCGCGGGCTTTTGGAGAAAAACTGTCACCATGTGGGCTCCTGGTATATCATCTCCAGCACATGTTGACAGTTCCACCCCTTCCCAGCCTGGCAATCTAGGAATTATGGTTCTGACCCATTCTGCGGTACCTTCCGTCGCGCAGTCCACCAGTATAAGGCCTGGTCGAAAGCGTATTCCGGTGAACACCAGTTTCGACGTCCAACCCTTGATCATCTGCTTGACGACAAGTTCTTTAATGATTTCCTGTTCCTCCCGAGTGAGTATTTGCTCGGGAAACCTTTTTGGCAGTATGGCCAGTCGAATGCCCTTGACCGCACTAGCATAGCTAATGCCGGGCTTCCTGGGTCCTGCCTTCACTCCTGACCTGCCCGGGTTTTCTACTCCCGTGGGTTCAGGTCTGGGTTTTTTGGGAGCATTCCTTTCATGCGGGCTGATCTCTGCTGCTCCCCGCTTTCGCGGCTCCGGTAGAGATGGCTTAGGTCCGTCCTGAGCCTTCTTAAGGGCCTCTTCTGGTTTCAGGCCTTCCTTCAGATAGCGCAGGTACCATTTAACTCCGGCGCCACTGAGACCTGTCTCCTTCCTGACGTCTGTTATATTTATCTCAGACGTGCTTTTGCTGGCCCCTGCTCTTTGAGCAGTGGTGTTCGTTGGCTGTAGTCCATGCAGTATACCAATGCTCACCTTGGATCCACTGCTTGACGTCCCAACTTCTCCCTTCTTGGGTGTAGTCACCTGGCTTTCAGTAATTCGGAGACGTGCCTCCGCCTGATTAACCCGTTTTGGTGCGGTAGTGAGGCTCCGTTCGAATACAGTCAGTTACCCCCGACTGCAAACTATCCAATGGGCACGGTTCGCATGACACCCTGGATTGGGGGAGGTGTTTTTCGACTCCCCAGTCTAGATCCGTAGCGTTTTGTTAATAGTAGGGTCACCTCGTACAGGGTGTGGCTATCACCACTCACTAACGGTCTTGGTAGACGAGAGGCTTGGCCCCTGAAAAGGCACACACCGTCCCAGAGGAGAGACAACTCATCCTTAGAGAAAGATAGGTTGGCCTCAGGGAGCTATGTTCCGCATCAGTCTATCCTGCAGTACACTGCTTGACCCCCAGAAACTCCTAAGCCATGACCTTTCGTGATCGAGTTTTGTTATGGAAGAGACAACTCCTCCTCGACTTTGCGCATATAATGAGCCTTCTGAACCATCTGAAATCAGTAAATATTAAGTAGTTCGAGTAGATTTGACTGTTGACAGTTGCCAGTGCGACATCGACTCCATTTACCGAGGTACTGCGAAGAGCAGAGTCTAGCCTGGCCAGTCCGTTGGCCTGATCATTTCTGCCTATGTCCCTATAAACGTGACTTTAAGTATTCCACTCAATCTGTTCAGTGCATTCCAGCCATCGACAAGCTCCCAGGATCGCCACACGTATCACTATTTACTTTGTGCCTCCGAGAAAACTTACACATCCATTCCACAGACCAACTTTGATCCATCGGTCAAGAATACTGTGCCAAAGCCTTGCAATGCTGTTTTTTTTGTATTTTTGCACTCTCCCCACAATAATTTTTTTCTTGAAGATCAATGTCAGAGTTCCCGCAGTACTTCGTTTAGGGTGCTTATATGGACGTAGGGCTTCGCTGTTCAACATCCGGACTCCCGTAACTTCCCAGCACTGCATTTTACAGGGAGGAGGAGCAGGAGTATATTGAGGGCAGATGTTAGGCAGAATGGCAGAGCCCCAGCAGCACCTGTCCACGCGTGCATTTACCTGCGTGAGGTGGAATTCGGTCACCCTGGCCTGTCCAATATGCGTACAGTGCTATAATGACCTACCAGAAAAGCAGAAAGATGGCATCAGCCTGGAGCATCTCTCTGCTCAAAGCTCTGGTTAAAACGGCTCCCTCCTAGATCAGACTGGATTAATCTGGCTCTTATGAAGGATACAATTCTAAAACTCCCCTCTAATCCTATTTTAATTCTAGCCTTCTTGATGCCTTTGGTACTAACGTTGTTGAATGCTCTCTCTATATCCAGGGAGGCACTTAAGGTATGTTATGAACCTGATAACGATGGGCTGCGGAGCCTCTATGCCCAGGAGGGCATCGAAACGTGGCAAACCTTCTAAGTATTGGTGGACAGTGGAAATCGCAGAGCTCCGGAAGGAGTGTCACAGGGTCCGCCGCTTAACACAACTTCTAAGCGACCGAGAGGAGGCATGTACCATAGTACCGGAGTACAAATCAGCCAAAACGCATTAAACAAGAGCAAAGTTCGCTGCTGGCAGGATCTGATCGACGAGGTGAATGGAGGCGCGTGGAGATTCGATTACAAACTGGTAACCCGTAAAGTCGATGCTCTGCGGAAACCCTGTTCACTTAAGGCCGAGTAGATGGACCGCATTGTAATCTGCTCAGCCGAATTGTTGCTAGCGAATTTTATCAATGTATTGTATTGAGCTTTTCAAAAGCAAGATAATAATAATTGCAGGACATGGAGCTGTACGCAAGGATTCTTCCAACAAAGGAGTTGTAGAGTATTAGAGTGGGTTCGAAAGAATAAGCAATATGAAGCCCAATAATCTGGGGTACGGAGCATATATTGAAGGTTACGCAATGGTCTTGCATGGAGTTTAGATAAGAATAAAATATATCCGTCAAAAGAGTAGATGGGAAATACTGAAGATTTAAACGAGTAGCATATCTAGTGACATTTGCTGATATTTAGGGCCAACTCAAGGAAGGATACAGGGAAAAAGGCTTAAGGGAGAAAGCTAAGACCGTTGATTACAAATAAAATATTAGGAGTCCCACAATGGGCGGCGCAATGGTTGACTTACTTGAGCATCAGTCTTTTGATCCTGTTGCTCCGAGTTCGAATCCAAACTTCGCCTCAAGGACCCAAAAAGAAAGAAAAATATGTATATGAAATGCATCTATGGTAGACATGTCAAAGACCAGACGAGAAAAGTTCAATGTATCATGATTATAACTTTCTCCGTGGTCCGGAAGCTTCCTTGAGGAGGTGGACCGAGCAAGAGTTTCAAGCACTTAGAATAATTGTACTTTCTTGTTCACTTTGGCAGGCACGTGCAGTTCGAAAAAGAGTCAAACAACCGGTCTTTTTGGGAGGGGGTAAACCGAAGCTCCAGCACTCCAACTTCTAATAGGCTCATTGTACTATCCGGTCCCTTCAAGATACTCACAAACGTCCATGAACGTAATTTGAATTCGTAATCGTGCACGAGTGACGATTGTGAAGCTGACATCTCAACCACTTCGGTCATCGCATCATCCGGACAGTTACATCTCTATGGTTTTACGTGAGCATCTGTCTCGTGGACTTAACCCCACGGTCTTCTTAAGACACGGATTGATTTTGTGATCAAAATAGGAGCCCTGTTGAGACAAACACAACGGTATCAGTCTATACTGGGTGCATTGCTCAGTTTATCCATACTGGTGGATACAAGACCTACTTAAATCTCTACCGAAATGAAGAGTACGTCATCTGTGTTAAAGTGGCCAACCACCCCGAGGACTGAAGGTCTGCGTTCGCTTGAACGTAACCACAAACTTTATGAAACTCCCACTAGGGGACTAACCACCATAACCGTGCTGAACGCACATGAGACAGGAATTCTTCTGATTCGAATTCAGGAGCCGTCCCGGTTCCCATGGTACCAGTACACCAGATGCGTCTCCGTGCAGACTCGGGTCTGATCACCCTAATATGCCTTTGGAGCATTTATCTACTACATCACGGCCAGCAAACCAGAGTAAATACAGCGTTTCCCGGTGCCATCACTATGGAGGTTCTCCTCAGCCATTTGGTTTTGGTTTGGACGGCAGAATTGCTGCCCCGTGTTCCTCAGAGCACGGCACCGTCCGGACAACTGCATACAAAATGTGGGGATGTTTCTCATTTTTATTGTTAATATTCCAGCAATTTAACATTCAATGTTGGTTTTTAAGTTCTCTAAAGAGGTTGGATAAATGGCCAACGACTTTGTTTATCCCCAAAGAAAAAAGTCGAAAGGTGTCAAATCGCATGAGTGAAGTGGTCACCATTTCCAGACAAATTCTTAAATTTCAATTTCAATAAGTTTATTTTACGAGTGATTATGTGCCAAGTTTGTCCTTTTGTAATTTACGTCAGAAATAAGTGAATAATATATCACTGTATCGTTCATTGATTGTGAGCGGCCAACCTTATTGAAAAAATGTACGTAAATGACACCACCAGCACGATATTCGTACCAAACTCTAAAATGTTTACTTGACCAAATTTGGCAATTTTGCTTATTGACGAATCCCTTTTCACTCCCCTTTCACTTCGGTGAAAATTAGGATCACAATCGAAAAAAATTTCGTAGGATGGTCTTGCAGAAATTCAATACGCGCCGCGGAGACACTGTTGTCGGGACGCGGGACTAATGCCTCTATATTTCAGCTGAAATCAGACAAGGTTTCAATTTGTCAAACCACTGTTGATGACTCAGCGTCAATCTCTCGAGCTCTTTGCTGCGATTTCGATTTCCGATTCGTCATTGATGTTTGTGTTCGTCTTCTCTTTTGTCATATGTAACCTATTCACTGCCACTTCATCATGATCAACGGCGCAACAACCGGTATCCGGTCTAGGCCTGCCTTAATAAGGAACTCCAGACATCCCGGTTTTGCGCCGAAGTCCACCAATTCGATATCCCTAAAAGCTGTCTGGCGTTCTGACCTACGCCATCGCTCCATCTTAGGCAGGGTCTGCCTCGTCTTCTTTTCCTACCATAGATATTGCCCTTATAGACTTTCCGGGTGGGATCATCTTCATCCATACGGATTAAGTGACCCGCCCACCGTAACCTATTGAGCCGGATTTTATCCACAACCGGACGGTCATGGTATCGCTCATAGATTTCGTCATTGTGTAGGCTACGGAATCGTCCATCCGCATGTAGAGGACCAAAAATTCTTCGGAGGATTCTTCTTTCGAACGCGGCCAAGAGTTCGCAATTCTTCTTGCTAAGAACCCAAGTCTCCGAGGAATACATGAGGACTGGCAAGATCATTGTCTTGTACAGTAAGGGCTTTGACCCTATGGTGAGCCGTTTCGAGCGGAACAGTTTTTGGAAGCTGAAATAGGCTGTGTTGGCTGACAACAACCGTGCGCGGATCATCGTAGCTGTTATCGGTTGTGATTTGCGACCCTAGATAGGAGAAATTATCAACGGTCTCAAAGTTGTATTCTCCTATCCTTATTCTTCCTGCTTGATCAGTGCGCTTTGATGTTGTTGGTTGGCTCGTCTTCGGTGCTGACGTTGCCACCATATATTTTGTCTTGCCTTCATCGATGTGCAGTCCAAGATCTCGCACCAATTGCCGCCTGCTCGATCTGGATGAAGGCAGTTTGTACGTCTCGGGTGGTTCTTCCCGTGATGTCGATATCGTCAGCATAGGCCAGTAGTTGGGTGGACTTAAAGAGGATCGTACCTCTTGCATTTACATCAGCGTCGCGGATCACTTTCTTGAGGGCCAGGTTAAAGAGGACGCATGATAGGGCATCCCCTTGTCGTAGATCGTTGTTGATGTCGAATGGTCTTGAGAGTGATCCTGCTGCTTTAATCTGGCCTCGCACATTGGTCAGGGTCAGCCTAGTCAGTCCTATTAGTTTCGTCGGAATACCGAATCCTCTCATCACCGTGTACAGTTTTACCCTGGCTATGCTATCATAGGCGGCTCTAAAGTCGATGAATAGATGGTGCAACGGTTGTCCATATTCCAACAGTTCTTCCATCGCTTACCGCAGAGAGAAAATCTGATCTGTTGCTGATTTGGCTGGAGTGAAGCCTCTTTGGTATGGGCCAATGATGTTGTGGGCGTATGGGGTTATCCGGCCTAGCAAGATAGTGGAGAATATCTTATAGATGGTACTCAGCAACGTGATATAATTGCTGCACTATGTATGAGACAGATAATGCCTTGTTGCCAATCGCCAGGCATTGATTCGCTGTCCCATACCTTGAGCACAAGTTGATGAACCACTTGGTGTAACTGGTCGCCTCCATATTTAACCACTTAGTCCACCTAATTAACACGCTTAGCTTCCTGATTTGTTCATTAAGTGATTTCATTATCAACATTTAAAAAAGCTTTTCCCCCTCAGGAATTGGATTGAAATTTAAAAAAAAAAGAATCCTACCCTCCCCCAAAAAGAGAGATACATTTTTGAATGCCTTGTTTCCTGAAAAGTATGATAATTAAATGAATTACTTAAAAGTTCCAAACTTCTTTATTATTGTATCCTGAATTTCAAATCCTGGCAGATGTTTCAGGACCACGTGGGCAAAGTCATTAACACCAAATGATTCCTTATTGATTACTCATCGCAGTATGGAAAATATGCTTTTACAGGAGCAAATGTAATCAAGCAGATTAGTACCCGATACTAGGCCAGGAGGCATTCCTTTATTTGAGTTTTGCCGGAGTTCTGGTATTCTATTATGTGGTTTCCGAGTTTTCACATTTAATAGCACTCAGCTCTGGTGATCCAAAGTTGGGAGAATATAAATTTGGTTTGTATATGGTAACACAAAATGAACTTCTGAGTTGAAAGTTCTTATAACTGTTTAATTGAAGGGATAATTAAAATAAAACACAACCTTTTATACCTGAAGCGTCAAGCTTCCGGTTTCCCGACTTGTTTATTTTTGTCTTCGACTTTATTTACTTTTAAACGTTATCTTTTTCGAACTCTGGTATGTGACTCTTTTTCGCGCCGAATTTCCACTTGAGAGTTTTCCTGTCATCTTGACAGCTCTTGCCTCGGTCTTCTGCCAGACAAACCTATTACTGACTACGTCTTGCTGTGGAACCCACTATCCCAAGATGGTCGACGAGGGGGTCGCCCCAAAAGTATTTGGCGCAGAACAGTAGAGGAGGGGAAGTCCTGGAAGGAGTTAAGAATATTCCGGTGAACTGTGTATGGTAGCGCGTAGCAGCGGTTGACGCGTTGTGATCCACGAAGGTTATCATATATCATGATCAAAGATTGTCAATGAAGAGCTCAACTAAGGAAAAAGTAAGAGAAGGTATGGCCAAAAAATACAGACCAGTCCCCTCACAGATGGGGAGAAAAGAGTGAAACCGCTCAAATTAGGTACAAAAATAGAAGCTTGGGCCACTTAGAAAATCTCAGAACAGATAGATGATGACAATCCACCAACCAGACTTTTTTGCCTCAACAGCCAAAAAGCTGAATCCGAACAGTAGATTTTCACAAATCTGATAAAATTTCTGTTGATTACTTAATACCTGGGGCGCATTTTATAAATCAAATTCATTTTCCAGGACTGTGTCAACTCGGGAAGTTAATTGTTACTTTTTAACCCATTCATAAGCACATAATCATTACGTATGGCAAAAGGGCTGAAAGCATTTTCAAACTGATAAAAAAATTATCCAATATTTTATTTTAGGGATAATTAAGCCAATTTGCATACAGTAAATATCTTTTATATGAATCTCTTTCCGAATGATTGCACGTTTATTGTCGCAAGTTACCAAGAGCGCAATGCCACAGTATAAAAACGCAGGATACACTGTTATAAACATGTTTGGCTTTTATCACATCATATTTTAATTAATATCCGTAATCTGTGCGAGGATATGATGATGCTGCGGTGGTTGATGTACAAATTACAATATCCGATGAAATGCTAATTGTGTTGTCCCTTTATTATGCATTGACTGAAATATTCGAGGCATCAGATATAGCAATTCTCCTTCCCAGATAAATACAATAAATTACACTTAAAAAAGCGAAAAACAACATGGAGGTTAATTATTTTTTAATTTGAATGCTAAATTTTTTTCCTCGTTCAGGGGCTGAATAAATGTCGACCTATTTTCACGCTGTACGCCATGCTTCCTGCAGAATAACATCCCCGGCGCAATAGCAAACTAACGAAATTCTGTAGTAATTTTGTCGGACTGTCGCTACTTTGCAGTTGTACTGAAGACATATATGTACACATGTCATCTATATATAAATAGCTGACGGAAATTGCATTTTTCCACACATTTCGTCTCACTCATTCAAAATAAACTCTTTTTTTCCAAGTATTATATGAGCGAATTACGTAAATTGCATTTGAAAGAATAGAATTTAAAAATGAATAATGCATAACGAACGATTGGCAGGTCGAATACATTTAATGGTATTTGTGATGCATGGAAAAGGGGCGGAAGCAATTTGGAAATATTTCACAGGTGCGTATTTTTTATTGCCTCTGTTTAATTTTCCAGTTAAGCTGGACGCGTATTTATTGGCTTACAAAGTTGAATTGGCAGAGTGGGATTCAATTAGCTGATTTAATACAGAATAAACCACGAAACGGATGCATAAATGAAACAGATGCAACACGCAACCAAAGTGAAGGATCAGCTTGTTTGGTTTTGTGGAAATATGAAGCCTTATGCATAGCTGAGTTTGAATTTTGAAGCCATGTACAGCAAATATAAGCAAGTTGGGAAGTCCAAGTCCAGCCCTTCATCCCACCCTCAGTTCCGTGTTTTCAGATGGCGAATTGGACACATTGTTCGCTGAGATAACAACTCCACCAGCGCCTTTTTACCCTCCTGTCTCTGTCGATGTCATGAAAAGATCCTCTTCCAGAGTCCGGACACGGGCTTCTCCTTACCGTCAAGTCCTTTGCTTTCTTCAAAGGCAAGAACGATCTTTTTTTCTTCTCCACCCACCTCTGTTCTTTCTCGCCGCAACTCTAAAAAACTTCTTCTCCTCGTCCGCCGTCGCTCCAGCTTTTTTTTCTCGCCACAATTGAGCATTTGTAGTGAAGGCTTGGAAACCAGTGTCTGCCATTTCTCGGCTCCAATTAATCATATTTGTCTACCACACACAATCCACACATTCTCTCAATTATCTGGATTTTTGGGGAAACATCCCACACATGTTCTCATACTGGCATTAATCATGGCATCTAAAAATCCCATCCATTGTCCTAAAAAACAAGCTCCAAGCACTTCCACCATATTTTCCTTAAATAACAACCACTACCTCCTCAACACCACCGGGGAGTGTTCCAATCAACCCCTCCGTTGGGGGTTTCAACCAGAAGTCTCAATCGTTGCCTGCCAGCAGTATGGATTCGCTCTTAAGCTTTTTGGAAACCTCAACTTCAATCCGCATCTCTGTAGGCTAATCCTTAGCTTTCAAAGCTTCCAAAGTTAAAATCCAACAACGACTTTTATCCCCATACTTATGCCTAGAAGGCATTCTTTAAGGTTTAGTCTGAGTGGAGTTGCCAAATCTCCCATCAGGCGTGTCCCTTCGGGGGGATAAGGGAACGCTCGGTGGATGCCTTGTGGGCATGTACATGCACATATCAGGAGATGTGCATGTATGGGCATGCTTATGTGCAGGAAGGGTAGGTGGGAAGTAAACGCCCACCCGTGGATAAAAATTGGCTTTGGGAAGGACACCCAGAAATCAAACCAAATATGGAGGGTGAGAAAGGTTATTTTTTTACGGTGCAGGGCTTCGGAAACCCAGTACTGGCGGTTTTTGGGAGTGGGCAAGCGGGCTCCCGGCCGTCGGTATCCAGCGACCGTCGATATCCAGATGCCCGGCATATAGGAAGGAATTGAATCGAAGGGACAAATTTGGTTGAGACAAATCAACCTCAACCATTGCGAGGCAGCTCAAGACTTACTCTCGCAAACCGTTCGAGAGTCGAATGGAGACGTGGCGGTAATATGTGAACCGTACCGACATTACATTGGTGGTATGTGCGTGAAAGACTCATCGGGAAACGCAGCGACATGGGCATGTGTACAGCAAGCCATCCAAGAAACGATGGTATTCCCAGGAGTCGGCTTTGTAAGGGGAAAAGTCAACGGCATCCATATCTACAGTGTAACATTAGCGCAATATTAGGAGATGCTGTTGGATATTAGAGACCTCAGGAACGGAGGGGCGAGAGTCGAGTGAGCAACAAAAGCGGAAAAACCAGGATAGCTGTGTGGTCCATTGGAGCTTTCGAGAAAGAGACATTCCTGGCGGCGATCTTCGAAGCAGCCTTAAAAAGACTATACGGGAAAATAAAAGGAATTGCTACAAACAGTTGCGCCTTGTTGCAAATACGAACCCGTGGGGCGCTGCAAACAAGGTTGTAATGAAAAAAATTCGTGGACAAAAATCACTCAAAGTGATGTGCCCACGACTCTTGTTGAAAATAATCGCAATTCTTTTTCCACAACAGAAGGAAAGTGGACTTCAATGAACGGTTCTACAGGACGTCTTCACAATCCCAGAGGTTACCGAGGAGAAATTAAGGGAGATCTGTGGACGAATTGGGGATAATAAGGCTCCGGGATTGTATACGATTCCGAACAAAGCCCTGAAATTGGCAGCTAAAATTAGGCCCGTGTGGTTGATAAGTTTGAATCGTGCATGGTAGAAGGAGTGTTTCCCGCGCAGTGGAAAAGGCAGAAGTTGGTTCTGCTACCGAAGCCCCAAAAACCACCCGGCACATCCTCTTCATATCGCTATATCTGCCTTTTAAATACTCTAGGGAAGATGTTGGAGAGGGTAATATTCAACAGGCTGCTTCCGTTCGGCGAGCTATCGGGTGGTCTATCGGAAAGACAGTAGGGGTTTCGCAGAGCGTGGTCTACAGCCGGGAGGCATTGGCTGTTGGTACGTGCTGCGCGGTGGTGACCCTGGATTTCAGGAATGCCCTTAACTCGGTCAATTGGGGTTGGATTAAGGGCACCTTAGCTAAACTGAGCGTCTCTAGTTAGTTAGCTCGGATAATCGAGAGTTACCTTTCGTAGAGACTTTTTTGGTACAAGACGGATGACAGGCCGAAGGAATATATTGTGATAGCAGGTGTTCCCCAAGCTTCTTTGCTGGGGCCTCTGCTGTGGAAGATAATGTAAGACGGGAGTGCTCGGGCTCCACATGCCAAAGGAGGCAACATTGATTGGTTCGGCAGACGATCTGGCAGTGGTAGTAGTTGCGAAACACCATCAGGACGTGAAGTTGTATGCAAGCGAAACCATTCACGTCATCAAAGCATGACTCCAAATGGTGAAATTGGACCTGGTGGAAGATAAGACGGGTGCGGTCTTTATTACCAATCGCAGGAAAAACAAACACTGTCAAAATCCTGGTTGGTAATCACGAGGTGATTTCAAAATCAATCATTGGATACCCGGGGGTAATGATCGATGCTAAGTTGAGCTTCAAGGGGCACCTGTACTATGCGCGCGAAAAGGCAGCAAAAGCTAGCTTATCTTTAGCAAGGATGATGCCTATTATTGGGGGTTAAAATCTAGTCGCCGGCTGTTTTCGCAGGGGTGTTGTAATCTATCCTACTGTGTGCGACTCCTGTATGGGCGTGCGCACTGATTAACACAGTAAACTAAGGAAGGGTGAGGTCGGCATACCGGCAAATCGTGCTGAGGGTGTGCAGTGCATATAGGACGGTATCAGGTGAGGCAGTATGTGTTATAGCGGGGATGATTCCCATAGATCTCCTGGCGAATGAGGCACACTGTCTCTACCGGAGAAGGAGGGTGAATCCGGCCGAAGTGACTGCGGGCTTCCTAAAAGGTACTAAGAAGGAGATGGCAGCAACGGTGGGATAATTCCGAGAAAATCCGCTGGACCCATACACTGATCCCGTGTATTGACAGATGGATTGAGCGCAAGCATGGAAAATTGAACTACCATCTAACGCAGTCAGCGCCCCTCTTATTACGCACATCCAAGAGATAATTCCTAAATCTACTGCTAATCGAAAAGTGGTCAGTCTGATTGTTTATATGATAAGCTCTGTGCTTGGACTATGTGATCCCAATGACGAGACGGTGGAAGCTGCGGAACTCCACAAACCTCCCACCATTATCGCCATTCCATGTCCGAGCAAAGCATTCTCAGAGCTAACCTTGGCATTCAGAATACCCATCTCGGTCACAACGTCATCTTTGGAAGCATCCTCTGAACAGCGCGCAATGGCTGGAAGGTTCCTGCCTGCTCCACTTTTTTCGAATTTTCCGCTTGTGCATAGCACTTTACAGGTGTGATGCTCCTTAACCTGGGCCGAAGTCTTGTAGTATTCTGTCAGAAATCGGGCCCCAGTTTAAGAGCAGTAAGGTTACGAAATTTGCACGTTGGTAGGCCAGAAATTTGCCTTGTCTTTGCCTTTTACGACAAGCAGGGGAGACTTTCTTAAACCCCAACTCACAGCGTGTAATGCTTTCTGTTTAAATTTTTTGTTTGAGTTGTGATATTAACCGATTTTTTTATTCTTTTTCAGGTGAGCACAAGAAAAATTGATTGATGGACATGGGTTCTGTAAGTTTAACATTTATTTGGAATTTATTTTCAAATCAACATCGCTGGTGATTTTTTCGACTTTTTCCTTGGAAATGGAATAATTATCAATATACTACAGACAACCGCTAGTAGTTTGGAAAATCCACCTACTATGGATGATGTTGCAAATCACCATAACCTGGCGTAAGAAAAACTCCTCCAGTGGTCATCAAAAGGTTCCGTGACAGTATATAGATCACACATTAAGGGCGACATTTCTATTATTGATGCCGTGCAATAGAGCCTACTATCTCAAGATGATCGTCGACTTGATGAACAGTGGAGAAGGAGTGCAAGCTTTTCGGAAAGTCGTCGTCCTTACATATAAAGGACTGCAACGGAATTCAACCGCATATGGAGGGGCATTTTGCAAGATGATACATTGAGAATTTTGAGGGAAAGGATACAGAGGATATCCAGGAGGAAGAAAAGTATCCCCCCTTTCTAATAAGGTTGAAGAATTGTGGCGGTCATCCCCTGTTGAAAAATTGAAGGGCGCCCCGAAAAAAACTCCCTGGTTCTGAAAGCTGTCAAACATGCGTTTAATGCGCTGAGTAGCAAATGCTGCTTGCATTTACATTCCAGTTTCAAAATTTCGCTAGGAATACCAGTCGGACCTGGTACTTTTTTTGTCTTTCATGGACAAGACTGTCTCCTTTGGTTCCTTTACAGGGACGAGTGAACATTCCTCAGTACTCATTACCACATCGACGTCACCTCGGATGTGGTGAACATAAAAAAGACCTTCACGATTTCTTTCTTTGGTTACCAGCTTATACACAAGACTCCACGACTCTCTGTAAAAGTCGTTGATTAGCTCGTGTCACTAGCGTACTTTCTGCCTGTTTTAGTGGCGGAATTCTTTTTCCTTTTTAAGGTTTTGTGTCTCGATTAGTACTTTCCGAAGCCGGTCTTAGTTTTCACATTTGTTGGAAAGGTGGGGTGTTCGGGGGGTCGAGAGTGATCATTTCTCAGAAACTGCCCAATCGAAAAATCTGAAAAAAAAATTAGGAGGCTGTCACTGCGAAGGAGATGTACAGGGCGTCGGAGTGTCGGAGTGCTACCGATATTTAAGATAGTGTCCAAGCGGCAATCTCCAAAATCCGTGTGTCTCCTGAATCTGGTTGAAGCATGTTCTATTCGAGGACTTTGGCGTTAAAGTCTCCTCGGACAAAACTCTCCTTTCCTTGTTTCCAACCTCATCCTCCAAGGCGGCGAGCCTATTTCGAAAAGCCGATATAGATTCGTTCGGTGTGAGGTAAACGCTGAAAAACTTCACTCAAACAAAGTCATCACCTCGACTCGCACTCGCAAGTTAACCGTATCTTTCACCAAGAAGGCATCAGTACCAGATATATCCCCATATCACGATAGTGACCTCGGTACTGCTCGCTGGGAAACAACAAGTCAGCTCTTCTTTCTTGCACCGTCTGCCCCATCAGGTCGCAGTTGAGCAGTTGCACTCCTATTTCATGTTTGCTTGCTGAATATGGATCATGGTGCTTGGCTTTTAATAATAAATAACGATCGTTGGCGCAACAATCCATACTGGGTGTGTTAAAGCACTTCATTCAAGACCGCAACGGTACACTACAGTAACACAGGCAATGTGATCACCATGGAGCCCGACCGAGATTATTACCCTGATTTGACTGACCTGGCTTGACAGCTGAGTCGACTGGTATCCTACGTTAAATCACGATACAAATTCCACTGCCACCAGTGAGATTTGAACCGCGACCTTCCGTATGACTGCTTTGTGCTCTAACCACTCAGCTATCTGGACACGGATTTTGGTTTGGCTGTAACTCTTCTTTGTACTCGAACCAGAAATGTGAGCCTGACCTTTTTTCTGCCAGGACGCGGTCCTTGCGAAGGACACATTTTGCTGATTCACACGTTTTCGGTTTTTGACCGGGTGCTGCTTTTCGCAGGTCGATCTATATTTTCCTGCAATGAAGAAGTGGGCTCGCTGACTTCTCAGGGGCAGTCAAAATGACCAATTTTTGTCCTATGGAGTTGACAGATGTAACTCCCACCTTAAGATTGCTCACTTCTGGGTAATCCCTTTTTATCGCTTCCTCCACTTCTTTTGTGGTAGTGAGACAACCCAAATCCTTTATTTCGAGGATTTACATTCTAGGATGGAAACCCCTGCTTTTGTGCCTAGAATCCTTTGGGCCGTCTCGCAGAACATACTTTTTTTATCGGTCTTCAATCCAAGCTCGACAAGGAGCCGTGAGGTGATGAAAGTTTTTTTTTGAGTTGGTCCACGTTCCGCCTTCGAGGATAAAGAATAATCCCTCCTGGCTATAAAAGGCGAAAAAGAAGAGGAGTGGAAAGGAAGTTGGCGGGCGAGGAGATGGATGTCGTAGAGGCGTAGTCGAAAAGAGTTTTATGAATTAGCGGTGGATAATTTTCGATGTTGTGACGACGGACGATCTTTTCTACTTTTTAGTTATAAATATGTGTTTTAAAACGACGACGAAGCTTTGGGAAATTTGTACATGGGCGTGAGGCGGCAGGACGAAACCGAAAGAAACCATATGTTGCAAGGTGGACGTGATTAACGAACGATAAAACATTTGTCAAGGAGGCGCTTGCTTTGCTCTGCTGATGTCATGAATTTCCTCAGTTTCTCGCTGGAAAAATCTTGCAGTGATTTGTGGTGGAGTTTTAGTTTGGTGGAGTGAAGTGTGCCTTCCGAAAATTTCTGGTCAGAGTGTGAGCGGCGCTGGGAAGACTCAGTAAAGAAAACAAGAAAGAGAAAAAAAATATTTTTTAAGGTTTTGTGTAAAACAAAACATATATTAAAATCGATGCACTGTCTGTCTGTCACACGCACTTTTCTCCAAAACGGCTAAACCGACCCGACCGAAATTTGGTGGACAGATGGGAACTATGGTACAGTTTAAAGGGGGGCTCCCCATACATGCAAAAGAAGGATTTGCAAATTTAAATTTTTCACCATAGTCATATAGTCGTGTAGGATATCGAATGAAAGGTCTCGGTAAGTATTTTTCAAATTCGATATTAGTTTTGGCGTGAATTGCAAAGTGCGCGAGTAAGGGGTCAAAATATAGACACTTAAAGTGAGGCAGGATTCATTTTCGGAAACAACCCAATCCAAAAATCCGAAAAAAATCAAGTGTGCGCTTAGAGGAAATCTAAGCCTCAAAATATGTCCCAATTCGATATATGCTCAAATAAACTTACTAATAGTATATTATCAACTTTTATAAATTGACTGGAAATCCCCCTTAAGTTCATCCTAGGACAACCAAATTTCGTACTAGTAGAGAACCATATTTCGCATACACACGCCAAATTTCATGGATCCGAGATATTTAAAACGCTCAGTTCTGGGTAGGTTACTGACAGAACAGTAACTGGTGGATAGCTTGTTTGGTTATACCCTTTTCCCAGAGTTCTTGAAGTGCCGGCTTCGTCTACGATTCTCGAATATTCAGATGCCTTGAGGCGGCCGATGGGTGATCAGATTGGATTAGGGGCTAGTTTAAAAGGCTCTTGTCGTGGTGCAACAGAATCCCAAGGTAGAGGAGTCAGTTTTTGATGCAACTGTTGCGGCCCTTGTAAAATTCAACGGCACCAAAGGCAATGAACTTGTAGTTGTTGTCCCAAACAATGGTTTCGTCGGATACTAATGTTGCATTTGTAAAAGGACTTGCATTGAATATCGATCCTGAATAGGCTTGAGGTGTTGTAATCGTTTACCGAAATGTGAATCTGTTGGATCAACTGCAGTGATGGTTGCTGTCAAAACAGCGTTGCCTTTGTTGAAGAAATGGAGCGAAAAGTTGACTCTTCGTTAATTGAATAATTCTTAAAGGTACTTCCAACGATGAACCAACATATGCGGAGTACACTACACTTGACTGTGCTGAAATACTTGTAATCCTTTTGCACTATTTACTAACTCCTTGAAATATTTCGATTGGTTTAATTCCACTTTTTGCACAGCACCAATTGTGATAAACACTTTATTTTTCTTATTTCGAATTTTAGTAAATTATTAATAAATTAAAATATTGTCTAGTTGTCACAATCCCGGCAGATGTCGGATTTTACCTAATACTAACACTAATTGCCAAGCATTTGGGCTCTGGTGATCCTACCTACTTAAATTATAAAGAGGCACTGGCGGTGGTGGTCGGTGGTTGATCTATGGGAGAATCCGTCGAGAACACCCCACAACATCAAGCACGTATGCAGGATGATGTACCTCTGCATGGTTTGAACCAGACTGTGTGAGAGTCCCATCCTCCAAATAATGGCCTGATGATTTCAAGGATGGGAGAGAACCTTAGGGGCCGCGCCTCAATAACCATCTGAGGCAGGAAAAGCGAAGATTTTTCCAGGTTTAGCTCGCGTTCTGGTTTATTTCGTTAGGCCGTTGCGAACTTCCTTGTTAGTTGCGTTATTTTTAGATGGCAACGGTACAGACAAGTCGATTTTGTAAAAATGACACGTGAGGGATCAAAGTTCCCAAAGGACATCGTATTTCCCTTAAATTCATTATTATCGTAGTTGACGTTGGCTTTGCTATAGTGGTTGTTTTTTTCAGTTTTCTCCTTTTTTCGACGCTGTTTGATCGGTTTGGTTACCACCTCGCGGAATTCTGTTTGCTGTGTTCTTGTCGGTAGATACATGCTATTTTTTTTATCGTAGTCGACCTCGACTTTGTTACAGTGGACTCCCTGCCGTCGCCATTCAACTTAGGTTGTTTTTTTAGTTTTTTCCTTTTTTCAACGCTGTTTAGTCGTTTTGGTTACGACCTCGCGGAATTCATCTTGCTGCGTTCTTGTCGGTAGATACACCCTCTTTTTTCCTTTGCCACATTTTGTAGATTGCTTGTCCCCCTTTGGTTTTGTGCAACAAGGAATTGCACTACTCAGCTCCTCTTCGGTTCTTTCAGAAGGTTCTCCTTTGTGCAATACAGTCCATCAGATATTCTTCCTCCATATGCGATTTTTGACATTCAAGGAGATGTTTCCCTGAACGATAGTAGCAGCCTTCATTTTTACGTAAGGCGCCCCGCACTTCTTGAGTAGCCTTTCTTCATCTACTCTTGTCTTTCAAATGAAGTCCATCCTCTCTGGTAAGATGACTTGTATTTCCGCCTGGTTGGGGGATTCGTCACCCTTTTTAAGGTTTTGTGTAAACACAAAACCTTATTAAAATCGGTTTACCGTCTGTCTGTCTGTCTGTCCGTCTGTCTGTCTGTCCGTCACACGCATTTTTCTCGGAGACGGTTATAGCGATTGACACCAAATTTGGTAGAAAGGTGGGAACTGTGAACGCTCACGCATACAGTGAATTACATCGTTTTACGTCGAATTTAATGGGGGTTCCCCATACATGCAAAAGGGGGGTGTAAAATTTTTTTTCATCAAATATAGTCATGTGGGGTATCAAATTAAAGGTCTCGATTAGTACTTTTCAAAGCCGATCTTAGTTTTGACATTCGTTGGAAGGGTGGGGAGCGCGGGGGGTTGAAAGTGATCACTTCTTTAAGGGGGCCATTCTCAGAAACTACCAAACCGAAAAATCTGAAAAAAATCAGGAGGCTGCCACTATATGGTGCCTGGGCTCCGAAATACCTTACATGCCGATATCCGTTTAAATAAAGTTAATTATAGTATATTACTACAATTTTTTGTAATTGGTTAGAAACCCCCCTTAAGTTCATCCTAGTACCATAAAATTTTGTAGTGATATAGGCTATAATATAGAGCATGATCCTATCAAGTTTGGTGGAAATCGCAGTATTATTAACAAAGTTATAATACCTCAAATTTGCTGCTTCTTTGAAAATTGAAGACTTCATAGTCAATATCACCCGAAAGTGGATACTCTCACATAATATATTGATATATTACGTGCTACGTACTAAGAAATACACAAAACCTTTCGTACCTGAAGCGTCCAGCTTCCGGTTCTCGACTTGTATTTTGTTAAGGGGGTCATCTCGTGTGTCGGGTTGGAGAAATCGATTTTTTTTTTTGCGTGAATTGTATCTATATATAGTGGAGAATATGTGGGCAAAGGGATTTTCCGATATTCCGAGTCGTTCAGATATTACAGTGTTAAACAGGTAAGGAGTTTGCAGCCGCGGCTAGAGTACTCGATGAGAACGAGCGTCAAATCTTTTTTTACCTGTTAGTTTTTTACCTGAGCCTTATAAATTCGCATACAGCTATAAATATAAAAAGGTGGAAAACCAATCAATTGTCTAAACTTATTTGCTGTTTGGAATAAAAAGGATAATCCAGTCTAGAGTGAGCACTAAAAGGCTTTCAAGCTATACTCAGTTATATTTTGTTGTAACTATTGTGCTGTTTGTGTGTTCAGTGATTTTTTTAAATGGATCGTACGAAGGGAGATCGCTTTACCGTTCAACGTCATGCTCGCACTAAAAAACGAGAATTTCATGGGAATCGATACTTATCAAAGAAGAAAAAGGACTTCGCATCAACATCAGCAAACAAACTTTTAGCAAGCATGAACATGGATGTTCCAATTGCGACAAGTTTTGTATATTGTATATTGGATTTTGCTGGAGTTTTCTCCGGCATTTCTGCAAATAATAAAATATACGTAGTAGTAAAAAAGGAATGCGTAGGACATGTCGAGAAAAGAATGGGAACGCGGCTTAGAAATGCAAAGAAGAATCACAAAGGCATTGGTGGAAAAGGGGCTGGAAAACTTACTGATAAGGTTAACGACCTCACTACATTTTTTGAGCTAGCTATTCGTCGACACACAAATTCGATAGAAGGAATAAAGGAAGAAATTTGGGAAACTTTCTTCCATAAATTTTCTACAGACGAAAATCCTCAGCATCAAAATTGTCCAGCAGGCGAGGACAGTTGGTGCAAATGGCGCAAAGCGGAAGCTGAAGGAAAACTGGATAGTTTCCACCACGATAAGGCACCTTTGACTGAAGAAGTTCAAACAGTTATCAAACCAATCTACGAAGATTTGTCACCAGATGATCTCTTGAACAGATGTTTAGGAGCAGAGACCCGGAATAACAATGAGTCGTTAAATGCATTGATCTGGACTTTCGCTCCTAAACACCTTCATTCTGGGGCCAAGGTCGTAGAAATAGCCACTTTTCTGGCTGTAATTTTTTTCAATGAAGGATTCAGTGGCATTCTCAAAATCCTAGTGACAATGGAATGTCAAGTTGGTCACATATGTCAGGTTTATGTCGACCGCTGTAATGAAGCGCGAATTTGGCGGTCCGAACGACGATCGACTGACCTCCCTAAAAGAGCCAAAATTGAAATCAGAGAGCAACAATCGGTCTTATAAGACTTTTTTGAAAAAACGGAGGGTGCTCTCTATGGACCAGGTATAGCAGATTAATAGTGAGTTAAAATTTTACTGTTGATAATCACATTTAAATTTTCAAATGCGTTTTTCTCGAAACTGCATCTTGAAAATCGGCTGCCACCATAGCTCAAAATCTATCCAACCAAATTCTTTGAAATTTTCACGACTTCTTTAATACATATTTCTACGGTCCGCAAACTAGGATAATTGCAATCGGACGGGTCGTTTTTTTTTATTCATAAAAAAAGCCGTAAAAACCAAAATCCAAAAAATTAAGTTTAAATTTAAAATTTACCTTTTAATATTTTCTAATTATCCTAGTTTGCGGATCGTGGAATATTGTCCACATTAAAATGCCGTTTAGTTTTTTTTCCTCAGATAAACACAGCACCCTACAGCGTGGCAGCAGAAAAACACCTTTTTTTGGAGATGGATGCATAAATTGCCACGTATTCCGAAAACTAGCAACGATATCAAGCTAAAAAATTTATCACATATACCAGAGATATCGATAAACATATGGTGAAAATCACGTTTCTACCTTTATCCATTCCTTCAAAATAATTTTTCAAAAAAAGGCAAAAAAAAACGGCCTTCACACGGGATGGCCCCCTTAAGGGGGTCATTCCGATCAGTACTTTTCAAAGCCGATCTTAGTTTTGACATTCGTTTGAAGGGTGGGGAGCGCGGGGGGTTGAAAGTGATCACTTCTTTAAGGGGGCCATTCTCAGAAACTACCAAACCGAAAAATCTGAAAAAAATCAGGAGGCTGCCACTATATGGTGCCTGGGCTCCGAAATACCTTCCATGCCGATATCATGATCTTACCAAGTTTGGTGGAAATGGCACTATTACTAACAAAGTTATAATACCTCAAATTTGTTGCTTCTTTGAAAATTGAAGACTATGAATGTCAATATCACCCGAAAGTAGATACTCTCACATAATATATGGATATATTACGTGCTACGTACTAAGAAATACACAAAACCTTTCGTACCTGAAGCGTCCAGCTTCCGGTTTCCCGACTTGTTTACTGAAAAAGGGGTGTCGCGCAGTTCGTAGCTTGCCATTTTTTCCTCGTGGACGCTTTTCCGAAAGGCGTCTCTCCTTTTTGGCCGCCAGGACTCTTAGTCGTGTCACTCCCTTTTTCACTACCAGTCGTTGGGATAGGAAGTAGGAATTTGAAATGCGGAAGAAGGAGGTGTTTCGCCCAGGTGTGGTAATGAAAATCTAAAGGTTTGATGCGCATATTCACACGCTTTCCAACCTTCTAACAAGAAAATTTAGCACTAAAATAGTTCAGCTTACATTCCAACTCAGTCTCAATCTTAATCTTACAATCACGGTCACCTCGAGCGTACTCTCTCAGCCGGATCACCTATCCATCAAGTATCTAACCTCCGGCATTTGATATTTTCCTTCTCCTTGAAAATCTGAACCCATCCAAGCAATTTTTTCTACTCCAAGTTCTAATCAAGTTCGAAGGCAACCAGCAACATAAACTTTCCAGTGAAACGTTTAAGAATCGAACAAGCAATTAACTAATGAAGCTTAAGCGGAAAATAAATAGAAATAAGCGGAAAACCAACTTACTATCCATTTCATTCTATGCGGAAGCCATTGGTGGATGTAAATACGGCGCATAGAGAAAAATCGTTGAGTGGAATTTCAATTTCACTAATTAGAATGGAGGTAAACAGAGGCTACATACGTGGCCATAGGCGCTCACATGCAGTTGAATTAATGAAATGAGAACTAAGACAGTGGCAATGGTAAGGAATACCAAGGGACCTGGCACAAATGGCGCACCTTTTTCCCTCGTTAAGATATCACACGCTAACTAGTTCAATACATTTCAATTTCCTGAAATTATAAACCGTTCTTTCAGGAGAGGGTACAGGTTGGTGGGTGGTGCTGACCAGATTGTTTGCAAGAAAACTCATAGATACAAAGCTGCTTTCGAAACCATACACATAGATGAAGGCCTCAAGACGTATCTATTCCCACCTGAATGGAAAACTGAGCCCAACTGAAACCCTCATCAATCGCCCGGGCAATGAGCGAATACTATTAACCCAAATGTAGTTCAATAATTATTTCTCGCCTGAAAGACCGCATTAACCGCACGTCTACAGTTTATACGTTGGGTTAGACCTCATTTACTCCACGGTCTGCCCAAGAAACCTTATAAATGAGTTGAATTAATAGTTGATTCCGTAAGGAGAGAGGAGTATGTCTGCCAAGACATTTGATACTTTGAACATCGGTCTGGGCCCTTTAGGGCCAAATGTTACTTTTCTGGGACCGATCGGATTGTCCCCTGTTGCCTAATGAAAGTGTCAAATTGGTATTTGATCTCAGTGGTCGGCTGGTGACCTTTGAAATTACACAAAAACTTGTCTTCCCCAAAGGGTTGGCATTCGATCGAATTTATTACCATGAATTTATATTCAGCTCCTTCAGAAGATATGTTTATTCTGAGAAACGGCGAATTCACTGGGAACATTTTGCGGCCCCGAAACTTTTATTTGAAACAAACTTTTCTTGTGTTTTGTTTCTTGGAAGATAAAACAACAAAAACAGCCCCAAAACTGGAAGACTTGACAAAATCTTCTTTAAAAAAAAATCATATCAATTTCCCTCGTGCCTATCTAACTTGGGAACTTTTCACCCTTTCTTCCCGAGAATTTCTAATTCCAAGGTTTCCGCGCTAGATAAGACAATCTACAATTCCGCACACTAAAATTGTCTTCCAGCTAAAATACAGAACATTGCGGGATTACTCGCATCCCAGTCTGAAGTTGCGCAAGGACTCTCTCTCGGAAAATCAAATGTAGGACATCGTCACTATCACTCGTTGAGCAGTTGGCGTGCCAGTATTCTGACAACTCGGTTATCATGTTCATAATTACAGCACCCTTAGCACTCTTGTAGCGCCAAGGAAGGGCAGATCCCTGCCGCCCTCCCTAATTTCAGCAGTTTGTGTGATTTGCGTGTAGTACCATTGTTTAGTCATGTATTACAGACTTTAGAGAAATCGTAAATTCAGAAACTCCATGGTAAAGTTTTCGAGAGTATCCGATGTAAAGGTAAAGGAGGGCACGAAACAGGGGTGAAATGGTGCAAGGACGAAAGCAAATGTTCGGGTGGAAGTAAGATGAAATTGCGATGCTATTAAAATTTTCATCGGCATATATCGAGGCGGAAAACCGCAGGGTGTTGTTTAATGGTGATGTTGAGAATAAGACAAGCATAGTGCTATAACGGGATAGTGGGCGTTTAAGAGCTTAATGAAAGATTAATCATTGGCATCATATGTGCACTGAGCTCCTGCATATCTATGCTCAGCGTCTCTGTATAGCTGGATGGCATTGGTATCATAATTCAGGTGAATGGCATAGATATGAAAATGTGCAGGAATTTTCAATTAAATTGGAAGACTAAAATCCACAGGAAGCCGCCCAAAGGTTGTTGAAACTAGCGGAAAAATATCTTGGGAGTATAATGATAGCTTTTCGGTGCTTATGTGTTCCGTAGTCGTGTAATGATGTTACGTAATGTACTGACTAAGAGCCAGGTACTGTTGGATTCGAGGTAAATAAGCGGAAGTTGCCAAAAACTTGCAGAACTAAGTTATCAACTTTACTGGTGAAGGAATTTGTGGATTTAATTGGAGTAGCGGAAAACAGAAAGTCTTAAAAGATAAATTACCTGAATAATCTGCCGGTGATCTTTGCGAGCTGCGTGTCGTTTGGGTGTTTCCTATGTGATTTTGCTAATAGCTGGAGTTGATAGAGAGATAGAATATTCAGATAGTTTTTCTATCCGCAATTAAAGTAATTTTTTGTTCTGGAACATTCAACTCTTTGCTTAATTAAAAACTCATTGGATTTTTTTTATGCCTTTTAAAATCACTTATTTCCTTAAAGAAAAAAGGTCAGTTAATAAAATATAATCCGTTCCCGTTTGATGACCTTTGGCTATCTTTTGGTGAGCTCATAATGACAAAGTGGAATTCGTCGATGGTATAAATACCATTCCGAGTGGCTGGAGATGACCAAGAGGAAGGAGCTGTTCAAAAATCATAAAAAGTTGGCGAAATTCGCCGTGAAGTTCTACCCGCAAATACTGAAGCTTCTCCTCGCTTGTTTGCTTGTCCCTTTGCTAGCCAGGCTTGGGAATGTGGTCACTTCAGTCCATCACGTATCATTTAACAAAACTTCACGTGTCCTTATAGCGATGCGTGGGTCCAAACGGAAAACTGAGAAACAAATAATTATTGGGATATCGCCCGAACTTGTCGGAAGATAAACACGCGAGCTAAAGCTTGAAATTAAAAACAAAAGAAAGTAAAAGTGCGACCGCGTGCATGCAGCCGCAAAACTCCGGGCCTGAGTGTCGTAGTAGAGAGGGTAATCCACGAGGTATCGCATTCTCAATGGTGCTGCTCCTGCCGCAGATGTTTTGGTGTTCTCCCTTGGCATCCTCAGGCCATAATAGAGAAGGACGCCCCCTTTTTGTGTTGAATCCTGGGGAGGGGAAGTCCTTAAATAAATAAAAAAAATAGTTGTGATTCACTTCAATATAATTCAATAAAAATCACGCAGCGATAAGAGGGAGGTGAGAAAATGCTCGATTTCTTCTTCTTTTTCTTCAGCCTTTGTCCCGTTCACAAGCGGGGTCGGCTCGTCGTGATCGGCTTCGCCATTTGGCTCTATCGAATGGGTGCAATCTCGAGGCTTTCAAATCCCCATCCAGCGTATCAAGCCACCGTTGCTTAGGTCTGCCTTTTGGTCGCTTACCATCGACTTCGATGTTCAGACCAATCTTGGCAAGTGAATTCGCGTTTGCACGAATTGCATGACCATACCATCGAAGACGCCTCTCTCGCAACTTTTCTACGATCGGTGCGACCCCATAACGATCGCGGATATCCTCATTTCGGATGTGATCTAAACGTGTGACGCCACTAGTCCAACGTAGCACCTTCGTCTCCATTACCGCGAGACGCCGTTCATTGTCTTTTATAGTCGGCCAACACTCAGAACCATAGAGAGCGACTGGACGGACGACATTGCGGTAAATTTTAGATTTGAGACGTTCGTTGATACGTCGATCACAAAGGACACCAGTTGTGGAACGCCACTTCATCCAGGTTGCGTTTATGCGTGAAGCAATTTCATAACGCAGCTCTCCATTGGCTGATAGCGTTGACCCGAGGTATTTAAATCGCTCAGTTCTGGGCAGATCACTGCCACTGACAGTGATTGTGCCTGTTTCATGGGGATCATCATCATCATCAACGGCGCAACAACCGGTATCCGGTCTAGGCCTGCCTTAATAAGGAACTCCAGACATCCCGGTTTTGCGCCGAGGTCCACCAATTCGATATCCCTAAAAGCTGTCTGGCGTCCTGGCCCACGCCATCGCTCCATCTTAGGCAGGGTCTGCCTCGTCTTCTTTTCCTACCATAGATATTGCCCTTATAGACTTTCCGGGTGGGATCATCTTCATCCATACGGATTAAGTGACCCGCCCACCGTAACCTATTGAGCCGGATTTTATCCACAACCGGACGGTCATGGTATCGCTCATAGATTTCGTCATTGTGTAGGCTACGGAATCGTCCATCCTCATGTAGGGGGCCAAAAATTCTTCGGAGGATTCTTCTCTCGAACGCGGCCAAGAGTGCGCAATTTTTCTTGCTAAGAACCCAAGTTTCCGAGGAATACATGAGGACTGGCAAGATCATAGTCTTGTACAGTAAGAGCTTTGACCCTATGGTGAGACGTTTCGAGCGGAACAGTCTTTGTAAGCTGAAGTAGGCTCTGTTGGCTGACAACAACCGTGCTCGGATTTCATCATCGTAGTTGTTATCGGTTGTGATTTTCGACCCTAGATAGGAGAAATTGTCAACGGTCTCAAAGTTGTATTCCCCTATCCTTATTCTTGTTCGTGCTTGTGTTTGACCAGTGCGGTTTGATGTTGTTGGTTGATTCGTCTTCGGTGCTGACGTTGCCACCATGTATTTTGTCTTGCCTTCATTGATGTGCAGCCCAAGATCTCGCGCCGCCTGCTCGATCTGGATGAAGGCAGTTTGAACGTCTCGGGTGGTTCTTCCCATGATGTCGATATCGTCAGCATAGGCTAGTAGTTGGGTGGACTTGAAGAGGATCGTACCTCTTGCATTCACCTCAGCATCACGGATCACCTTCTCGAGGGCCAGGTTAAAGAAGACGCATGATAGCGCATCCCCTTGTCGTAGACCGTTGTTGATGTCAAATGGTCTTGAGAGTGATCCTGCTGCTTTTATCTGGCCTCGCACATTGGTCAGGGTCAGCCTAGTCAGTCTTATTAATTTCGTCGGGATACCGAATTCCCTCATGGCCGTGTACAGTTTTACCCTGGCTATGCTATCATAGGCGGCTTTAAAGTCGATGAACAGATGGTGCAACTGTTGTCCATATTCCAACAGTTTTTCCATCGCCTGCCGCACAGAGAAAATCTGATCTGTTGCTGATTTGCCTGGAGTGAAGCCTCTTTGGTATGGGCCAATGATGTTCTGGGCGTATGGGGCTATCCGGCCTAGCAAGATAGTGGAGAATATCTTATAGATGGTACTCAGCAACGTGAGACCTCTATAATTGCTGCACTGTGTGATATCTCCCTTTTTATGTATGAGACAGATTATGCCTCGCTGCCAATCGTCAGGCATTGATTCGCTGTCCCATACCTTGAGCACAAGTTGATGAACCACTTGGTGTAACTGGTCGCCTCCATATTTAACCAATTCGGCTGTAATTCCATCGGCTCCTGGCGACTTATGATTTTTTAGCCGATGAATTGCACGGACTGTTTCTCCTAAACTTGGTGGTGGCAGTATTTGTCCGTCGTCTTCAGTTGGCGGGACCTCCAACTCGCCGATGTTCTGGTTGTTCAGTAGCTCATCAAAGTACTCAACCCATCGCTCTAATATGCCCATTCTGTCGGAAATCAGATTTCCCTCTTTGTCTCGGCAGGATGAGCATCGAGGTGTATAAGGCTTCATCCTCCTGACTTGTTGGTAAAACTTCCGCGCCTGGTGCGGTTGCTCCCTGTACTTTTCTAGTTCACAGACTTGTTGGTTCTCCCAGGCCTCCTTTTTCCGTCTGTGAAGTCGCTTCTCCGCTCGACGGAGTTCGTGATAAGTCTCTGCGCGTGCCCGCGTTCTTTGAGAATGCAACATTACTCGGTATGCGGCATTCTTACGTTCCGTTGCTAGCTTACATTCATCGTCAAACCAGCCGTTCCGACTCCTTTTGCGGCTGGGGCCAAGTATATTTGTGGCCGTATCCATGATAACGTTCTTCAGGTGGTTGTGAAGATCATTAGTTGATGCTTCCTCTCCAGGTTTTCTATTGACTGCGGTTATTGCGGCATCCATTTCCCTCTTATAGGTGTCGCGGAGGGTTGTGTTGTGGATGGCTTCAGTGTTCACTCTCACCTGATTGTCAGAGGGGATTCTAGGTGGTATTGTTATTCGAGCTCGGAGCACCATGCCAACGAGATAGTGATCCGAGTCTATATTGGCCCCCCTATATGTTCTGACATTCATCAAGGCTGAGAGGTGGCGGCGTTCGATCAACACGTGGTCAATTTGGTTGAAAGTGGTCCCGTCTGGAGAGGCCCACGTATGTTTGTGGACCGCTTTCCGCGCAAACCAGGTATTTCCAACAACCATTTCGTGTGACCCTGCTAATTGAATAGTCCGCAGTCCGTTATCATTTGTTTTTTCGTGTAAGCTATGGGAGCCAACGTATCGCCTGAATACGGGCTCCTTCCCTACTTGGCTGTTAAAATCCCCAAGTATGATTTTGATATCATATCTGGGACAGGCTTCGAGGGTTCTTTCTACTGCCTCGTAGAAGGTATCCTTCTCCGACTCTGCAGTCTCCTCTGTAGGGGCGTGAACGTTTATGAGGCTTATATTTCTAAACTTGCCTCGCAAGCGCAGAGTGCATAGCCGTTCGCTTATACTTTCAAAGCCGATAACAGCAGGTTTCATTTTTTGGCTGACTAAGAAACCTACTCCGAGCACATGGTTTACTGGATGGCCGCTATAATATATGGTGTAGTGGCTCTTCTCCAGGAAACCGGTCCCTGTCCATCGCATCTCTTGCAACGCTGTTACATCAGCCCTATATTGGGACAGGGTATCGGCTAGCTGCTTATCAGCTTCATCTCTGTACAGGGAGCGCACGTTCCATGAGAAAATGGGCAAATCGTTGTTTCTTTGTCGTTGCCGGGTCCGTCGTTTTAATATCCATCCTATCCGAGGCTTCTGTTGTGGCTTCGTAACGGTTGTTTTCCGTGTAGGGTTGTCAGCCCTACCCAACCCCCAACCTGGAGGACCAGTTGGTACAATTTGTCCCGTTTTTAGGCGCGGGAGACTCGCCCTCATCCTTCTCCGTCTGCAGCTTTTCGTCAAGAAAGAGCTCCCAGCGGTCACCACGTGGAGGTGGAGATAGGGTTTGGTAGTAGAGCTGTTGGTGTTGGTTCAGCAGGCATTTCCCAGGTTTTATGCTCCATCGTGGGTACCAATCCACGTTTCGCCCCGGGACCTATACTACCCTTTGACCCCTTTGACTTTGGGGATCGGTCGTCAAAAATTCAGTTTTGTTTAAATTCAATCTGAGACCGTGTTGCATGAGGCGATCATTCCATTTTTGAACAAGTAGCTCGAGATCATTTTTGCTATCAGATGCTAGGAAAACATCATCTGCATAAAGCAGTGTGTAGGGCGCTGGACGTTGGATATCCCGTGTGACGGTGTCCATAACAAGGACAAAGAGGAGTGGTGAGAGGGCACTTCCTTGATGAACTCCAACAGAGACACGAAGCGATTTTGATACACCCGCCATACTTCGAACTTTACTTTTCGGATCGTGGTAGAGCAATTGAACCCAGTGCACGAGTTCTTCTGGCACGAAGTGTTGTCGTAAAGCATACCAGATGAGTTCGTGTGGTACACGGTCAAACGCTTTCTCTAGATCCAGAAAGGCAATGTAAAGAGGGCGATGCTTCTCACGGTGTTTCTCCATGAGTAACCGCGCAGCGTGTATTGCGTCAGTAGTTCCGCAGTTCTTGACAAATCCGGCTTGATTCACGGTTATTTCAACGATTTCGCGAATACGGTTGTCAAGAATGCGTTCAAAAATCTTCATGGTATGGGAAAGTAACCGGATCGGACGGTAATTTGAACATTCTGCTGGACTACCTTTCTTTTTCGATATTGGAACAGTGGTACTTTCTTGCCAGTCAGATGGTGTTCTTCCTTCCTGAATAACCCGGTTAAAGAATTCACTCAGCCACAGTGTTGGGTCCCAGCTCTTCGCTTTCCAGAGCTCAGATGCGATGTCGTCAGGTCCTGTTGCTTTCCCCGATTTCATTTGTTTTATTGCCTCCTCGACTTCAGTTGCGCTGACTGGTGGAACTGGTCCAAATGTCGGCAATGATTGTGGAAGTGGAGGATGAGCAAATTCTTCAGTTGAAATCTGCTCGAAGTATTCTCGCCATCTATCCGTCGCGGCTCGACGATCAGTAAGCAAAGTACCGTTCTTGTCGTTAACACAACAGAAGTGCTCGATATCCTGTGTGCGTTCATCACGGCTTTTAGCAAGTCGGTACAGATCTCTCTCGCCATCCCGAGTGTCCAGTTTATCGTAAAGATTTTTGAAATGGTTCGCTCGGGTGACAGCGACCGCTTTCTTTGCATCCCGGTTGGCATTCTTATAAATTTGCCAATTAGCAGGCGTTTTATCGTCGAGAAATTTGTGGTAGAGGCGTTTCTTTTCACGGACCTTCATTTCAACATCATCATTCCAAAGCTAAGTATCTCGGTTGATGTACCGCTTACCCGGCTTGGTGACCCCGAGGGTTGCAGAGGCCGCTTTGTGGATCGTGTCTTTCATTTGGTTCCATGATTCTTCCACATTAGTAATGGTTGGCAATCATATGAGTGAGACCGTTTCTTCGTTCTTCTCACCAAATCGCCACCATTTAATGCGCGGCGGGCTAGTGCGTTCCTCACGCCGTTTTATCGGTGGCTTAATTCGCAGGACAGCAATCAACGGCCGATGTTGAGGTGCGATGGTCTCATAGGGAACGACTTTGCAATCAGAAACAGTGGTAAAATGTTGACGTCTTATGAGAATATAGTCGATTTGCGTTTTATTGTTCCCACTATAAAATGTGGGAAGATGAGACAATCGTTTGATGAACCATGTATTCATAAGTACAAGGTCATGGGTGTCCGCAAAATCGATTATACGCTCGCCACCTTCGTTGCGCGCTCCGAACCCCTTTCCCTCATGGCACCTGTTACCGTCTGCCTTTTCACCCACATGACCATTAAGGTCGCCGGCAATGATTATGTAATCGTCAGCAGGCACGTGACAAGTCTTTTCATCGAGAAGTTGCCAGAAGGCATCTTTCTCGGCATCAGGTCGCCCTGTCTGTGGTGCATACGCGGTGAAGAAGTGAATAGTGCGATCAGCTGATATAATGGTGAGCTTCATCAGCCGATCATCAAATCGTTCGACTTCTTTAATGGCATCACGGAAACCCTCTGAGATGGCAATGCCAACACCATATTGAGTGTGTGGGTTACCAAAATAGAGAAGTTTGTAGCCATTTTTACCGCGTTCGCGTTCAACGTCGCAGCTTTTGGAACCAGACCATCGGGTTTCTTGCAGAGCGCAGATGTCAATGCACCTTTTCCGAAGGGCTCTTGCGAGTTCCTCCGTCTTTCCAGTTAGGGTACCAACATTTAGCGTGCAGACACGTATTTGTTTTGTTCGTTGTGTGCGGACTAACTTGCTTACGTCCTGACGCCGTCCATGCGTCAAGAACCCTTGCCCATTTCTCGACAGGACCGGGGCCCGTCCTGCCGCGTCGACTGAGGTGGACGCCCTAGCATTTCTCCGAGGCCTGTGACTTAATCCGATCATCATGTTTGTAACGACATTCTATGCATTTTCTTGGTCGACCTGTCGCGGGGCCTGTCACCAAGAGAGATCAGGTAGGATTTAGCATAGTAGAATAACTCCAACTATACTCTATTTATCTCTTTCCCTGATCTCAGCATTTTATTTTTGTTTTACTGAGGATAGTACAGAGTACGTTGCCTCAAACCCTCCTCCTTTACCTGGGCTTGGGACCAGCATACTATGTTAATAGCATGGCGGAGTTTGAGAAAATGCTCGATTTAAAAAGAAGTAATGCAAATGAAAGGAAAAAAATGAAAATAAAAGGTGCTGATTAGCAAAACGAAAGACGACCCTGAACTGTCATCTATATATCGGCCACTTTGTATGCTTGACATGGCCATGGACATGGGAAAGTGCTCGAAAAACAGTGAAAAGTGAAAGACATTCTAAGCACACTAGGCAATCCTCTAGACATCACGTGCTGAGTTCTCTCGGATTATAGGGGATTTTCTGAGAAACCGTCAGAGGGAGGTAAAGATAACGTTGGAGGTGGCTCACGAATTTACCCTAGGGTCGGACCTCTGTAACGATTCTTAATCTGCTAAGACTCGACATCCCAGAAGAGGCGCGCATGATCAGTTATGCAGATGATATTGTTGCAGTGTGTCACTGTTGAACCGGTGCCAAATATGCCATATTTTTGTGATGGATAAGCGGGTGGATAGTTCCTCATGCTTTCAACCTTGCCCTGGAAAAATCCGAATTAGTTATCCTGGCTAAAAAGAGAATTTCAGCCCTGCGTCCCACATCGATCGACGAGTTGATAATCGGCTCAAAATCAATGCGGATTGACGCTCGACTCAAGGATGAGCTTTGCGGTTGGCATGTGTCTACCACATTGTCTCTGAACCGGTTGTGATGGTGATCGCAGGAGTGATCCTCGTTGCCCTCTTGTTAACGAGCTTAAACCATATATCACCGTAATGGGGAAAACTCAAAGGAGGTGGTCCCCCGTGAAGAACAGCAACGTACACTAAATGAGTGGCAACCCTCTTGATAAAACGAGACAAGAGGCAGATGGACTGCGCGGCGGATTTGCGGCTTAGGTGTTTGGTTTTCTTTACCCAGTTTTAAGTGGACACGGAAGTTGTTAGTCTTACACGCATTCAAGGTGAGATGGGATTCGTTATTTTGGCCATTACGTTCGCGTTCTCTTTGTTGCAAAAAAGATATAGTTCGGCCGGTGGAGGGGAGGGATGACACGGGGTTCCTTGAACTAACAATTTCCTTTTTCTCTCCTCTCCCGTTGGTGAAATTAATAATCTGATTTGATGACGCTTCAAGGCAGGAGAGTTAGCCAGAAGTAATATGACAAACGGCATCAGGCTGTTTCTCTGGCTATGGGGAGGTATATCGCTGTATGTCGCCAATGCAGTGCGCTAAATTCTTGCAGCTCATCCTTGGCTAGGCTGCTCCGCGGACGATTCTTTCATTCGGGGAATCTTTACTCTCAACCAACGAGTAAACATTTAAGCCATCCCCGGGGGGTAGCATCATGCTACCTTTGCGCAAAAGAAGTCGATCGAAAATTCGGAAGTTGGAGCGAAGTCGAAGTGCTGGCTTAAATAAACTTTTCACTTACTCCGGATTGCCACCGAAATTAGGCTGCAGGAGCCAAGCACGAACTCGACACATATTCCGAATATTTTGACATTTGTACACCAATTCCTCCATTCAACTTTTACTTAGTTTACCATATCCCTCTGAAATGTTTCTCTCCAATGTCAAATCGAAGCCACTATAAAATCATCATGTTCATCCAATATAGCGAAATTAAAGGAAAAATACCCAAACAAAACCTCCTTGCACATGATGATTCTTAAAATGACCAACATACAGATTGCCCATCCGAAGAGTTCAAGGACTTTCACCAATCCCACCGCTACGGCTGCGGATAAATTCAATAGAGGGGGATTTACAGCCGGTCACTTAAGTTTACACAAAAAGGTACATTGGTTGAATTTTTCTAAAAATGGCGTACAATTCAGTACTTATACCACAAAAACTACCCGCAAAAAAATAGAAAAAGTACAAGCAGCAGGCACGATTGACGCAACTGAAGTCCAAGTTGCCCTTTTCACTGCTACCCAATGCCCCGTTAATTTTGTTTTTGCTCTCGACCTTCACCTCAAAATTCAACGTCTGTGACAATAGCAAAAATTGCATCCACCTTTCTCATGATTGCATTCATATGCACTTCACTTTAGCCAGAAACAAGCTTTTGAATTGCATTTCGCAATATGCAACATGATTTAGAGTTATGTGTAAACAACAACAACAAAGGTGAACGAACTTTTTTTCGAGATATTAGAAAGTTTTCTATATTAACCTTGAAATGCTTAAATGAATTTTAGGCTGGCGGAAAATAATAATCTGCGGGTGATCTTTGTGAGCTGTGTGTCATTTGGATGTTTCCTATGTGATTTAGTTGGGGTTGATAGATAGTAGAGTCTGGAGAATATTGAGATAGTTTTTCTATCCGCAATTAAAGTAATTTTTTGGAACATTCATTGATTAAAAACTCATCGGGTTTTTCTATGCCTTTTAAAGTCATTTATTTCCTTAAAGAGAAAAGGTCAGCTAATAAAATATAATCCGTTTCCGTTCGATGACTTTTTGCCATCTTTTGGTGAGCTCACAATGACAGAATGGAATTGATCAATGGTCTAAAGACTGAGTGGCCGGAGACGTGTGGCGCGGCAGGATCTGCAGCATTCGAAATTTATTTCGGATGTTGCGGATGCGGACGGGTAGATGGCGCTGAACTCCGAAACTCTCCACTCACTCGTTTTCTGAACGCACCAGGGGAGTGGAGAACCAGCAGTAAAAAAATGCCGTTGGTTGGGACAGTAAGGACCGCATGGAAATAAGTCGGTCTCTTCTGTTTCCAACCACGGCGGCGAACACTCGCGTTTTCCTCTTAAATTCAAAATATTGTAATCAATTACAACTCGGTAAATTTCGCGCTAGAAAATTCTATCTCATTTAAAATTGACGAGAGTTTGTGAGTCATTTGCTTGAAACACGAATAAAGTGAAGAACTTTCCAATTTCGAGGAAAATTATCCTAAAAAGTTATACTTAAGACGCAAGTTATCCAAAAAAACCTAAAAAGCTGGCGAAATTGACAGTGAAAGTCTGCCCGCACAAATACTGAACCTCCACCCGAAGTATTCCGGTGGCACGTACCGGCCTACCTCTTTACTAGCTAGGCTCGGGAATATCGGGGAGCGAGTTCTTTGAATACGTTAGTCCCCCATGTCTTATTTAACAAAAATTCATGTGTCCTTATACTCATGCCTGGGTCCGTACCGGAATCTGAAAAACAAACAACCGTCGCGAACCTATCGGAGGTTAAACACGCGAACTAAGCCTGGAAATTAAAAATGGAAAAAAACTAACGACTCGACCGTGCATGGAGCAGTAAAACTCTGGGACCGAGTTCCGCGACCAAGAGGAAAGATCTACCATGGATCGCATTCTCAATTGATGCTTCTCCTGCCCCAGATTTTTAAGGTTCCCACCCTGCCTGGACATCCACAAGCCATAATATCGGAAGATACCCCCTCTTTGTGGCGAGTCTTGCAGGTTAGAGAAGTTAAAAAGAATTCGTTCTGATTTGTTTCAATATAATTCAATAAAAATTATGCAGAGATAACAGAATTCGTTTGTTATGCAGAAAGGAAACAAATTAAAAATGAAAGGTGTAAGGGAGAGACCTACATATCGGCCACTCTGTATGCTTGACATGGCCTGGGAATTACTCGAAAGGCTGATTGGGAGTAGACTCGCTGAATCGGTACATGCTACTGAAGATTTATCCCCAAGACAGTTCGGTTTCATAGCAGGGAGCTCCACAGTAGAACCTGTCATGTAAGTTGTGAATGCAGTTCATCAAGCGCAGGCACACAGCCGCCGAAGTCGACGGGTGCTACTGCTCGTAACGCTTGATGTCAGAAGTGCCTTTAACTCCGTATGATGGAAAGACATTCTAGGCGTGCTAGACAATACATTCCACCTGCCGAGCCACCTGTTACGGAGATTCGAAGATTATCTAACAAATCGTCTTTCTATGAAACGCTAGAAAAAAAACCGAAGCGACTAAAAAGTGAATCCTGACGAGTCGATAATCGAGTCAAAGCTAATGGTTAAGTACCTCGGATTGACGCTTAACTCAGAGATGAGCTTTTTTTTAACCAAAGCAACAGCGGACAAGGCCCTTAAGTCAGCTAATGGCAAACATTGGGGGTCCTATATTTACATGCGGCGTCTTCCAATGAATACAGCGTAGTCTGTTCTGTTCTACGCAGAGGAGGTATGGGCTGATGCTCTTGGCAAGGAGGTATATCGTAAGCGCCTTGCGAAAGGACAGAGATGAGGTGTTTTGCGGTTGACGTGTGTTTGTCGCACTCTCTCTGAACCGACTGGTGATCGCACGAGTGAGCTTCGTTGCCCCTCTTGCTAAGGAGTGCAAAACCATGTACAAACGCAAAGGAAAAGACTTGCTAGTGAAGAGCAGCAACGTACATTAAATTAACTACAACTCTCTTGGAAAAACGAGACAAGAGGCAAATTAACTGCATGGCTCATTGGAAATTTAGGTGCGTGGCCGAATCGAAAGCATTGTTAGACTGACTCATTCCTTATTCAGCTCCTAAATGAGCACAGAAGTTTTCAGTCTTACCCGCACAAGAGTAGGAAAGCACGATCTTTTTCTTGTGGTAGATAAGACGGAATTCATCAATAGCTTTATTTGAACACCGAGGAGTTCTTTCCAGATAACATTCTCGGGAAGATGATAAGGAGTGCTGCCAGGTGGAGCATGTTGGGCATTACATTTGCGTTCTTCTCATTGCAAGAGAAGATGGAGTTCAACCGGTGAAGGGGATGAATGGCAGGGGTTCTTTGAACAAAGAGTTCCCTCTCTCCTCTTCGCTCCTGTTGGAGGAAGGAATAATCTGACTTGAAGGCTTCCGAAGTAATGTGATAAACGGTTTCAGGTTAGTTTTCTGACTACTAAATTGTAAGTTGGTAATCGTTGGTGCACCGTTGCGGGTGTCCAGCACTATATGCGTAAATTCATTCACCTGCACTTTAAAAGGGGGTGGCCAATTTTAGATGCACCACAAATACAGACGGGATATTCGAATTCCTCTGCAGATCACCAGCCAGAGTCCCTAGTTAGGCCTTCGAAACTTGATCGCGCCGACATCGCTGAAATTGCAACGAGAAACGTAGGGTTACTTTTACCACTTAAGTTTACACGGAAAGGTTACTTCAATTTTCATAAAAATGATGAACAACTTGGTATTTGTACCACAGAAACTACTTACAAAGAACTAGATGAAGTACGACCAATACGCATGAAAGACGCAGGTGAAATCCCCATTATCTATCCATTCGTTTCTCCATATTCTTTCCTAAACTCTTTTATGATGTCTTGCCTTATTTCGCTTGGTTCGGATTGCTCTTTCAAAGCGGCACAGATATCTTCCTGCGAAGTAGCCTCATCTAGCTCCTTGCATTCCATTCTTATCTCCCGCTCCAAATCTATCCACTGATTTCTCATTGAATCTATTCAATTCCAGCATCAGGTTGCCTTTCTGTGTTCACGTGATGCAGTTCTGTTTTTACCGTTTGAAAGATCTCGGCGTAGTACAGTCTCCCTTCTTGGAATTGATTATTATTTTCGGACGCGTCTTTCTCCTGTCGTTTTTCCTTTTTTTCTGCTTCGCCTTATCCATTGTTCGGGCTGCCGATTATTGACAGTTTCCTGGTGTTGAAGTTGCAGTCTAGAAATTACCTTTTTTCGGTGGGATTTTCGTCTGCTTAACTTTCTTCTTTGAAGAAGCTTTTCTCCCCTTAGCAACTTGCTGGAATCATGAGGGTTCACTGGTATCGTTCCCACTTTGCTCACTGATTTTCTAGCCTATTAAAAACAAAAGAAGACAGGCTGTAATGAAGAACTCTGCTCTGAGCACAGTCTCTTAGAACAAACCGTTGAATAGCTCTTCCCGGGAGACCATGCGCAAACAGCATGTTGATGAGTTGGAGAAGATTTCATTGCGTACCAGCGATTTGCTGGGAATGCTGAAGCATAGCAGCGGCACGTATCACTAGTACCATAACAAGAAGGGCTTTGCGAAGTGCGCATCAAAGTGTGCAAGCACTGCCATCAAGAGTCCAGCCTCGAAAGGTTTGGTAGGTTAACGCCGTACATGATCAACTTCAAGGTGATAATCGTAACGATTAATTTTAGAGCCAAGAAATCGATCATTGGTCCCATGGCAAAATAGCCGAGTAAGCATCCCCCTCGATTGTTTAGCTGCACTCGCTTGCGGCACTTCAATGCAGTGCGCTGGTAACGTCGGGCTGTCCGTTAACATCTGAACCCTTGCACATTGCTGGAATTTGGATAGTCGAAGAAAAGGATTGCACATTTGCGACGTTCGTCAATCCCTTGCGCGTGAAAAATTTCGCGTATTTGCGGCCTTGTTAGTGTCGTGTATGCTATGTATGGGATGAGGAAACATACACAAGAAAACCATCAAGACGTCACATGCACCAGTTAGTTACCTTGTAACTCACTCAACACTTTCGCAATGACATTCTGT
Organism: Hermetia illucens; assembly: GCF_905115235.1. Taxonomy (NCBI): domain Eukaryota; kingdom Metazoa; phylum Arthropoda; class Insecta; order Diptera; family Stratiomyidae; genus Hermetia; species Hermetia illucens. Next base: position 159,521,179 of record NC_051851.1, on the reverse strand, counting down.
CTGTTTATACCCTAGGAGGTGAGCGCCTAAGCTTGATTTTGTATTCGCGGTGGTGGTCGTTGCACTTCCTCCTGTTGACCTTTACCGCAGATTGAACCACGAAAAATATACAGCTACTTGTTCTGCCAGTACGTGAGCGGGTTTTAATCGGTTAATAGACACGATGGGGTGTTTCCCTTGTCAATGGATGACGTAGATTTTCTTTCCTCTGCTTACAATCTTAAATGTCCCGTCATAAAGCGTCTGGAGTGAATTTTTCATGACATTGTGTCGCAAAAATCCATTTTTAGAGTTTGCAAATTTCTTGAGAATGAAATACCTTTTTTTTCTCCGTGAACTGTCCGTTGAAACTATCGCCGCAGATCCTTGAAGAAACCCTGACCCTTCTGCTGGTGAACCCAAGAATTCACTTTGCAAACGTTTGTTTCCGACACAAACCAATTCGGAGGATGTTGACTTGAGTACATGTTTTGTGACATCGAATGGCTGCTTTGAGCTGTCGGATCCGCTGGCTTGAGGATAATAAACCGTTGTTTTCGTTGCCTTCGAACCATTCAGTCGCCTAAGTGATTTGCATAAATTTATTGAAAACTGCTTCCTTTGGTCAGTTCTTGAGGAAGTTGACAAGATTCTGCCCACCCATGGCAGCCCTTCTTTACCTATGGCCAGGCTCCAACTTTGGTAGACCTGCTCTGGATCATCCATGCGATAGATTGCGTTGAGATCTGCTCTGCGAAGTGGTGTATATGGACGCACCTTTGCTGTTGAGGTTTTACAGTGCAAGTAATTTTGTCGTTGCCTTTTTGTTGACTCTGTAACAGGCGATTTGAAGGTGATATAAATCAAGAGTTTTAGATAGATAAATCCTATAAAAGTTGATAATGCCTAGAAATCTCCTGAGCTCCCTAGTGGTTTTTGGCTTTGAATATTGTTGAATAGCGATAATCTTCACTAGGAGAAGTTGGATACTATGGCAGTTTACCAAATAACAACCAAGTCGGGAAACCGGAAGCTGGACGCTTCAAGTATGAAAGGTTTTGTGTATTTCTTTTATAAAGAGATTTGAGTGTGCATTTGTCTCATTAGCATGTAGCACGTAAAATATGCATATATTATGTGAAAATAGCCACTTTCAAGTGATATTGACATTCGTAGTCTTGAATTTGCAGAGGAGCGACAGTTTTGGACTAGTATAACTTTGTTAATAATAGTGCGATTTTCATCAAATTTGGCAGGATCATGCTCTATACTGTAGCCTACATTGCAGCAAAATTTTGTGATTCTAGGGTGAACTTAAGGGGGTTTTCCTGTCAATTACTAAAAATTATAGTAATATACTATTATTAACTTTATTTGAACAGGTATCGGTATGGAGGGTATTTCGGAGCCTAGGCACTATATAGTAGCAGCCCCTGATTTTTTTCAGATTTTTCGGTTGGGCAGTTCCTGAGAATGGGTTCGTTAAAAAAATGACCACTTTTAACCCCCCGTACTCCTCACCTTTTCAACAAATGTTAAAACTAAGACCGGCTTCGAAAAGTACTAACTGAGACCTTTAATTTGATACCCCACATAACTATATTTGATGAAAAAAAAATTTACACCCCCCTTTTGCATGTATGGGGACCCCCCCTTAAATTCGTCGTAAAAAGATGTAACTCACTATTTGCGTGAGCGTTCACAGTTCCCACCTTTCTACCGAATTTGGTGTCAATCGCTATAACCATCTCCGAGAAAAATGCGTGTGACGGACAGACAGACAGACCAGACGGCCTGTGAGGAGTTGCCAGATCTCCCATCAGGCGCGACCCCAGGTGGCGGATAGGGGCATACCTATTGATGTGTAAATATGTGTTCATGTACTTTTCTTTTCTGACTGTGTATGGGCTAGTGTTTGCTCATCTCTGGTGCGTGGACCAAAATGGCTATGGGAAGGATACCCAGAACATAAAACCACCATGGAAGACGAGAGAAGGAGTAAACTTACGGTGCAGGGGCTCGGAACCCCAGTACCGGCGGCTTTTGGGAGTGAGCAAGCGGGCTCCCGGTCGTCGATATCCCTCGACCGCAGTGCCTCGGTGGTGGACAACTTGGCCACCTTGGCATATAATGTTACAAGTGATTTGGATCTGAAGAAGGAAGTGTTCAAGCGAAGTACGACCTTACCGAGAACACCAGTAGCAAGAACAACCAAGGATGAACTGAAGATGGATCGTTGGACGACAAAAACTGTAACAACACCCACAGCATATGTTCAAGATGCGCGACAGCAAGAGGTGCTCCAGGAACAAGATAAGGATCCATTCAAAAGAAGCTCATCAACTTTGAGATCTCCACCAATGCTAAAGGCGATGAAGGAAAAAGTACAGGCAAGATCAATAACTGGCAAAAGTGAAACAGCGTATAAAAGGAGTAATCCTGTCGGGGCTTATAAGGAGCGGAGTCCCGATCCGGAGGAATTACCCTTCACCCAGCTTGGGGCAAAGATAGTTGAGCTGTCCGAGTTTATCAAGGACAAGCACAACGTGCACCAAGCCATAAAGAATATGGTGAGGGCCATTAGAGTCCTCTATAATAGATCACAGATGGAGGAGAAGAATAATAACAACACGCCGAACCCCGCTGTGTCAACAGTATCACAAGCGACCCAAGTGACGCCTAACCGTACTACCATCGAATCCCAGCGAAATAAGCGATTACATGAAAAAGAGGCGGATCCTCTAAATAATCAGCAGGCGCCTAAGAGAAAAAAAGGCGGACAGGACATCCTGAAAACCAACACCAACAGTTCAGAAGGAGGAAAGCATACAGCGAATCTAGGAAACTCGACCAGCGTTGCGAAGCTCAAGACGAACGAAAACGATGGATGGACTAAAGTAACCAACAAAAAAGCGAAACGAAAAGCAAAAGTGCGAACTCGTCCAGATGCGATTGTTATCTGCAGTAAGGGCAATCTTTCCTACGCGGAGATACTCAAAAAGGTCAAAGCGGATCCCGACCTAAAAGATCTGAGCGGAAATGTGAACAGAATCCGAAGAACCCAGAAAGGGGATCTCATGTTCGAGCTGAAAAGATCCAGCGGTGGCAAAACTGATGACTTTCGCACTCAAGTGAAAAACTCACTTGGGGAGAATGCCGCAGTGCGTGCCCAAAAACATGAGATCTATATACAATGTAAGGATCTCGATGAAGTTACATCGAAAGGAGAAATTTGTACTGCTCTGAAGGAGCAATTCAAGTTGAAAGAACTTACAGAGGAGTCTGTTGTCGGTCTACGGAAAGCCTATGGTCGTACTCAAACGGCCACCATACGAGTGCCAGCGGAGGCAGCGCAGATGTTGTTAGCTGCCGGAAGGGTTCGGATTGGATGGGTTGTTTGCCGTTCAAGGGAGCAAACTTTACTAAAGAGGTGCTTTAAATGCCTCATGTTTGGGCACTTCGCGAAGGCATGCACTAGCAACATTGATCGGTCCGATCGATGCAGAAGGTGTGGGGAGAAAGGCCATATTGCCAGAAAGTGCAATAGGGACCCCAAATGCCTATTGTGCGTAGCCAAAGAGGGACAGGATAACCGGCACATTGTCGGAAGTGCCAAATGTCCGGAATTTAGGAAGGCGCTCACTGCAATGAGAAAATGAGGTTTATTCAAATAAACCTCAGTCACTGCAGCGTCGCTCAGGATTTACTTGAGCAGACCACGTTCGAATCTAAGATGGAGGTTGCCATCATAAGTGAATCGTACAGAAACCGTCACGGTGGCGTATGGGTCACAGATTCGACTGGTGGAGCGGCGATATGGGCTTGTGGTCGACAAGCCATACAATGTACTGCAAGTCAGGCAGCCAGTGGCTTTGTGTGGGCGAAAATAAGTGGTGTATATGTATACAGCTGCTACGCCCCACCAAGTTTGACACTGCTTGAATTCGAGTAAATGCTTGATAATCTTGTTCTCGACGCAAGGGGACGAAGTCCAAAGGTGATTGCTGGTGATTTCAATGCTTGGGCCCTAGAGTGGGGTAGCAGAGAATCAAATGCTAAGGGGCGCAGTCTATTAGAGGCTTTTGCGCAGCTGGACATGGTTTTGGCTAACGAAGGTGCCGTAAACACCTTTCAGAAAGGGGGGTCAGGCTCGGTTGTAGACCTGACCTTTATCAGCCCTGCGCTGGCGCGTGGTATGTCCTGGTGCGTCAGCGAACGCTACACCCACAGCGATCACCAGGCAATCTTCTTTGAGACATTTGTCGAGCCACAGGCCAAAGAGCTATCATGCCCAAAACCGAAAAAGGTTTCAGGCTGGTCTGCAAAATCTTTGGATGAGCAGAGCTTCTTAGAGGTGTGGTTAGATCAACCTGATATAGCAGGCGCCTCTACGGAAAGAGCCGTCCATCTGGCTCAATGCATCGCCAAAGCATGTGACGCGTCTATGCGTAGGAGGTGCTCATTCCCTAGTAGAAAACCAAACTACTGGTGGAATGATGAACTGACCGGCCTTCGATCAGCCTGCCACCGAGCCAGAAGAGCGGCTCAAAGGGCGGTAGGTAGAGTCGATCAGGGGCAGAAAGAGTGCGCCTATAAGGCAGCCCGCAAAACCCTCAAGCTCGCCATCCAGCGAAGCAAGACAAAATCTTTTAAGGAGCTCTGCTCAGAAGCGGGCATCAACCCGTGGGGGAGTGCTTATAGAATAGTGATGGGACGATTCAGAGGCCGCTCCTCTCCGCAGATCACGTGTCCCACCCTCTTGCTGAAAATCATCCAGGGGTTATTCCCCCAGCAAGAGGAGAGCACCGACATATTCCAACCACCTCTGAATGTGACGGCAATTCCTCCAGTCACCAGAGACGAGCTGCTAGAGATCTGCGGCAGAATAGGAGACAATAAAGCGCCGGGCCTGGACGGAGTGCCGAATAAGGCCCTTAAGCTTGCCGTGAAATCCAGGCCGGACATGTTCGCTGAGCTGTTCGAAGCGTGCATGTCCGAAGGAATATTTCCGGCGGCTTGGAAGCGACAGAAGTTGGTACTTCTGCCTAAGCCTGGTAAACCTCCAGGTGAACCATCGTCATACCGACCCATATGTCTTTTGGACACGGTGGGGAAAATGTTAGAGCGGGTAATCTATAATAGATTACTCCCGGTTGTTGAGGGCCAAGGTGGCCTTTCAGATCGGCAGTATGGGTTCCGAAAAGCCAGATCAACCATTGATGCCATCAAATTGGTTACTGGCTTGACCGAAGATGCAATTCACGGAAAGGGTAGTACCAGCAAATATTGCGTGGTAGTAACCCTGGACGTGAAAAATGCATTCAATTCGGCCAATTGGAATCTAATACGCAAATCCCTAGCAAAGATTGGTATTCCCGCCTATCTCGCTGCTATCGTCGATAGTTACTTAACTGAAAGGAGGCTATGGTATGATACTGATGACGGACCGCAGGAGTACATTGTTTCCCCCGGTGTTCCACAGGGCTCCGTATTGGGCCCATTACTGTGGAACATCATGTATAACGATGTACTTAATCTTCCCCTTCCGGAGGAAGCCACAGTGGTGGGTTACGCTGACGACATAGCACTGGTTGTTGTCGCAAAGCATCTTGAAGATGCTGAGTTATACTCAAGCGAGGCAATCAGTGCTGTCAAATGCTGGTTGGAGAGCTCTGGTTTGACGCTTGCGGAGGAAAAAACAGAAGCGGTCCTCATCACGAAGCGCCGGAAGAGAAATTACGCCTGTGTTAGAATTGGGAATCATATCATCACTTCCAGCCGACCATCAAATACTTGGGGGTGGTGATAGATAGGAAGCTCAGCTATAAGCAACACTTACAGTATGTTTGTGATAAATCATCCACTGCTAGTATGGCCCTGGCGAGGATGATGCCGAACGTGGTAGGGCCACGGCATACCTCTAGGTTGCTTATAGCCAGGGTGGTGACCTCGATCATGCTCTATGCGACCCCAGTTTGGAGGGAGGCGTTGTGGATGTCAGGGAATGCTACCAAACTGAGTTCAGTCTACAGGAGGACAGCCCTGAGGGTATGCTCTGCCTTCAGGACTGTCTCAGATGATGCAGCATTCGTCATCTCTGGAATGATACCGATTGACATCTTGGCAGATGAGATGGCGAATATATACCATGCGAAGCCAATCTCTCCCTTATTGCAGACGAAGAAGGCTGAGAGGGAGAGATCCATAAATAGATGGCAAGAACGGTGGGAACGCTCGGGAAAGTGTCGGTGAACTCACAGGCTCATTCCTGCCATCAAGGAGTGGTTGGAGAGACGACACGGTGAGATTAATTATAATCTCACTCAGTTTCTCACGGGGCATGGAGGATATCTCCAATACCTTCACAGGTTTAAATTGGAGACCTCACCCGACTGTCCAAATTGCGAAGGAGTCCCAGAGGACCCAGAACATGTATTCTTCCACTGTCCGAGATTTGTGGAAGAAAGGAGGAGCCTAGAGGAGACTCTAGGAGAGGTGCTGGTACCAGAAAATCTGGTGCCGAAAATGCTAGCACATCAAGAGAATTGGGATGCGGTCAACTCCATGATCGCATCAATTCAAGATAAATTGCGAAAGGCAGAGGAAAGGAGAAAAACGCGGTCACGTGCGCCGCGTATAGAAGAAATGGGATTAAGCTAGAGTGAGCGGACTCTGCCCCGTGATGTAATATCTTATGGTGGTTCCGCGGGGCAGGGAGGAAGAAAAAAAAACGACAGACCAGACGGACAGACAGACAGACAGTAAACCGATTTTAATAAGGTTTTGTGTTTACACAAAACGCTGTGCTTCGTTTTCGAATTTCTTTATTTCATTAATTAATCTTTGGAAAGTTTGCGCAAAGCTAATGATCGGGTGCTGAACCAAACCATATCGCGCCGTGTTGACAGCGGGTGTCCCTCTGCGATTGGTATTTGGTGGTGAGCATACGGGATACCTGTCCGGAATGGTCCCTCCGTTCAACGCCCGGTAGATGCCCTTCTTCGTCTACCTTCAGAGACGCTGCCCAACTACTAGGACTATCATTGACATGAATTGGTCTCCATGTCTCCGTATGTCCTGGTGTCATGTGGATGTAAAGCCCAGAATTGTCCTCGATGACCGAGTGATGTACGGAAAGCTGACCTTCATACGGTAAGTATTCATCCTCTCAGCGTAAACCCCTTAGTTTGTTGATGACTTAACAGTACTTGAAGTCAACCAGCAACTCATAGTGGTAAAGCTAGGACGGTTTAATTTTTACAACAATTTTCATTTACTTTGGGTCTGCACTGGTCAGATATAGTGCACATTTTGACCCTTGGGAAACTGTAATTTTCAACCTCAAGTTGACTGCCCATCAGGATTATTGACACAGTCGACCATGTATACATATGGCCCAGGAAATTGTCACTCAATTCCTAGAAATTCGCATATTTACTATCGAATACGATGTTTCTGTTTTCGATCAGAATTCAGCTCATAGAATCCCTCAAAATGTATTGCATTACAAATGCAAATGCAACCAAATGCAAATTTACAGAAATGCATCGCATTTTATTCGACATGGTCACATGTCTGTGCGGTTATGGAATCGATCAAATCTAATACGTAAAAGATGAATGCGAAATATTATGATGACCGTGAATATTTGATGTCGGCAAATTAACCATAGAAATGGGAATATTACGATAAAAGGGATACAGTCCGGATCAAAACGCCGCAGAAAACTAAATTGGGCAGGTTTATCCACGCTCGTGAAAGCTCTGATTGAAGTAAATCCCTTCCTGGAATTATATCAAGACACCAAGTGGGTCGAAGGGTAAAATGGCCTAAGAAAATATCCTTTATCCCGAATCAAAGGGTAGCATCGTAAACCATCTCAGAATGCTGCTGCAGTGGCCCCTAAGCCGTATCTAATTGATTCTAAATTTGAGATATTTTTTGGAAAATCTCTGCTAATGAATATTCCTTGAAATTCATGAAAACAAGCAGCTGGGACAGTTTACGAGCGGCTCATATTCATCCCTGGAATCCTCAAACAAATTAACGTCCAGGTTTTGACGTAGTATTATTGAAATGTTCCCAACAAATTGAAGGAGAAGGCAATTGACGTTCGCCGTCCTCATTCTATGGTGGAATTTTTTTTCCAGTCCTTGAAAAAGCCATTTCTGCTACAATTAAAGACACATTGAATTATATTAAATGGAAAAGCCAGTTTGCGTCCCGACACCGTCTGTCAATAGCAATTGAAGCGTGTGTTATATCTAATTTTTCCTAGCGATGACCTTCAATTCAATCCTCCTTTTATCGGGCGCCATGTTACAAGCTTCGTGTGGAAACAGCATGTTGCGTCGTTTGGTGGATTTAACTTTTCTGGGTAGTCAACCTTATGTAGGACGGTGGGAAATTTCAAAAATGTGTACGTGGATACATAATGGAAGGTTGTATACAATTTTATTAACGTTTCCCTTCAGAATTGTTTGACAAGATCTAAAGAGCTTTTCAATGGTTCACGTGCATTATTAGTACCGCTTTAGGGCTTTGTAAAATTGCCAAACTTTATTAAAAAGAAACGACTTCCTTGCTTCGATAATCTTTTGCAGATTTTCTGGTTGAATAAGTTTATGGTGGATGATTGGAATTTGAGGGAATTTAGAGAAAAGAAAATTTTTATCTGAAGGATCTTTATATGGAAACAAGTGAAATGTAAGCGGATGTCTCTATTGCGATTACAAGTTTATTTCATGCTGTTCTGTGGTAGAGATAACATCGGTTAAAAGTCCTTGTCGGAATTGTTTGCATCGTTGCTCAAGTAGATGCAAATCACACCATTTCACTGAGTTTGAATAATGTTGAAAATCGACAGCTGTTGTTCTCAAGATGATTCAATCTCATATGAATATAGTCGCCTTAGGGAGCAGGTATCGCTGAAGCGATCGAAGCTGTGGTAGGGATGCAGAGCGGAGGGCCATATCAGCAAGGACTGTGGAGCAGACCCAAATTGCCTACTGTGCAAAGGGAAGGAGGGAGTGGGCCATCGGCACTTTGCGGGCGGCAGCAAATGGCCGGAATATAGAGGAGCCCTTAAGGCAAGCCGCAGATGAGTTTGATACAAATCGGACAACTTAAGGGGGGAGGGGGGCAGCCGGAAAACTAATGTGAGGGGACGTATTCGCCTCAAAACATGGTGGGGCCTGGGCTCTATAGAGATTCGTCAGTGCCGCTTTAGCCAGTAGAGTGACTTGACATGTCAGTGAAGACTATATCCACAGTGACGACCAGGCAATCTGCATGGAAATCAAGGGGGGATCGAGCTCGAAAAAGGGTTCGGCTGGACAGCGAAAGCTTTTGAGTGGGATACGTTTTTCACTGCGCTCAAACCTGACGTATTCCTGAATAATACGGCAAGAGAAAATACCACCCAAACCGTCCGATGATCGATGAAAGCATGTGACGCTACTATGTCCAGAAGGCGATCGTTCTCCATTTGGTCACCAAACTACTGACGGAACAATGAAACCGAACGTTTGTGAACCTCATGTTTCCGGCAAAGAGGTTTTGCCAGAGGTTCAGGGGAAAGACCGATGGCGCACCACGCAAATAGGAGAAGGCAAACGGTTGTTAAGCTACCTCCAATAGCTGTGGAGGAGCTACGGGAAATATATGGTAGGATCGGCGATAACAAGGCCCCAGGTTTGTGGGCCATCCCCAACCGAGCTTTGAAATTGGCAGACTAGGCCCGAATTTTTCGCTAACACCTTCGAGACGTGCCTAAAAGGAGGAATATTCCCTGCCCAGTGGAAAAAGCAAAAATTGGTGTTGCTTCCAAAACCTGCAAACCACCTGGAAACCCAGCATCGTATCGTCCTATCTGCGTGGGGAAGATGATCGAAGCCGGCAATAGTTTGTCGGAACACCAGTTTGGTTTCCGACGTGCCCACTCTACAGTGGACGCAATCAGCATGGCCGTAAACCTGGCAAAATGCGCACTGATTTCTGGCGGCTGCTGTGCCGTGTTGGCGCTGGATGTCAAAAACGCATTCAACTCGGCCAACTGGAACAGAATTAAAGGGGCGTTGGCTGACATAGGTGTCCCCGGGTACCTAGCGAATTTGGTGAAAAACAACCTCTCAGAGAGAGGTACGGGTACGGGACGGATGAGGGCCTCTCACAGCCGGGGTACCACAGGGATAGGTATTTGATCCCTGTTGTGGAATATCATGTATAATGGGGTGCTAGCTCCTCCCCTCCCAGAGGGGACTACGATTGTCGACTTTGCTGATAACCTAGCTGAGTTTGTTATAGCAAAACAGCCAGAATATGTGGAGGTCGGAAGCACTAAGAGCGGTAAAGTCCTGGCTAGAAGGAGTCAGGCTGATCTAGGCCGCCGCGAAAATGGAAGCGATTTTAATAACTCACCGCAGGAAAAATAACGCTCTGAAAGTGGAAGTCGGTGGATTTACGGTCGTATCAAAGCCGGCTATAAAGTACCTAGGGGTGATAATTGACACCAAATTGAACTTTAGGGAACACCTAGAATATGCATGGCAAAGGGTAGCCAATGCCACCGCGGTACTTGCAAAAATGCTGCCGAATATTGGTGGGCCGAAACACTCTCGGAGGTTGCTTCTAGCCGGAGTGGTGCGTTCCATCTTGCTTCACTCGTTACCTTTGTGGACAGAGCTTGAGCTTTCAAACTCTCATAGACGGAAGCAGGTGAATTCTATTCATCAGCTGATGGCTTTGAGGGTTTGCAGTGCCGTTAGAATCGCATTAGGTGAGGCAGTATTGGTGGTGGTTGGCATGATCTCTATCTACTTTCTGACGAAAGAAATGAGTGTGCTGTACAATGCAAGACATATGGAGGGGCACACAGAGCCTAGAAATGCGGCAAGGTCAGAGTCGCATGATCTATGGTAACGAAGATGGGACGAGTCTACGAGGGGTCGGTGGAGGCCAGGTTCATTCCCAAAATTGGGGCGGAGCGTGATCCGGGAGAACTTAGTTTGGGATTCCACCTGATTTGGTGTGAGGAGTCCAAGTTTCTTGGGATTGCTACCTTTCTGGAAACTAAAGAATTCGGTTCTGAGAACAAGGAGAGTTTACACAACCGAATGATCTGTTCAGTTGGCGAACTAGAAGTCCGGGTTAGAACTGTTTCTATTGAAGTGCTCATTTATCATTCACTTGATGATCCGCTCGAAGGTAGAAAGTAGGCGAAGGTAGAAAGGATAGAGATAGGTCTATAATTATACCGAACGAGAGGATTTTCGTTTTTCATCCCAATGGATGAGGGGTTCAGCATGTAAAGCCCAACATCTGCGTTCATTTCGGCCTGTCAATTACGCTTGGAGAGTGCGCAGTTGATCGGCGGCCATAACGTAGATGGGATGCAGTCAGGTGGTCTGGCAGTTTTGACTGTTCAGGCGGTCGGTGATCGAATGAAAAATAATTCGGCCAACCGGTCAGACATGTTTGTTTAGGCTATGAGCGAGAATATTATGGACATCTTTATCGCTTGTGAACATTTTTGATAAAAATTCCCCAAAAATATCTCAAATTCTCGTCTCATGACCTTCGACGTCCAGAGTTGAGCTAATGATGCTGCGGCTTGTCGGTACGTGCATTGTGAATTCAGTTCAACTGGCAGCCGGGTGTATTGCAGACTCTTCCGGCGCAACCGACAGGCCGAACTGAACGTGCGTGGCGAGCTTAACGGGCAGACATAACGACTGACGGAATGCATATACCTCTTACAGATGTAACGACAGATTCGGACCCGATTAAAATGTCTGAATATGACGAACTGCAGTCGCCACTAGGATGCCAGGCACCATCGCTTACTTTCATTTCTGGGGAACATGTCTACACTATAATTGCGTCCTGAGAGCTGCTTATTGGTGGCACACTGGCACCATCGCGTTATCAGTTTAGACGTTACATTTGTTACCGTACCTTCCATTGGTTTGAGTAGTTTACGTGGAGCCAAAAATGAAACATTGTTTTAGCACATTATTGCCGCAACTCTGATTGACAAAGCGAAATCAATTTTTTATAATCGGGATGGTTTTTTTACATATAGGCTTATTAAAAAGTACTCTGGAGCCAACCAGATATTACCCAACTTATCTATAAACTCATTGGAATATTTTGTAGCTCGCCCGTTCCCTCCTACAAATTTCTGGTGCTAGCTTTCTAGAAACCGTGGCTAGCAGAGGTCAACTTGGCGCTTTGGGAGACCATATATTTTTGGTTCCTGTAGATCTGAAGAAATCCAGCTCTTACTGTCCTCAAATTTTGGTTGCCGTTCAATACGAAGATTTTTCGCTGAAAATCAGAGGTTGGATTTCGGGTTACTTTTTGGTACGTCTCCTTTCTGAATCGCCTATCGAGGATTATTGTTGCATTGTCTGTCTTTATCTTTATCGAGATAATTTTCTTTAAACCCCTCAATGGCCTGGATCATCGTTTTCCATTTTCTTGGTATGGTCTCAATTTCGTATAATTTTTTCAAGATTAAAGGAAGCCGATCTGAAAAAACTAAAAAGCCTACATCAAGGTCAAGATGTCGCTATACTTGACGAGATTATTGGTTGGTATGTTTGTGTTTCCTGTTCCGTCCTTGGTGGAGTATAGGGCATCCGCATAGTCAGATTGTGCTTCAGTTTCACTATCATCACACACTGATAAGCTCATAGCAGTGAAACAGACAGAAGACGAACCCAGACACCCATGACGACTGGGATTCGAACCAAGAGTAGCGAGATTGGGGGGCTGACGTTCTACCCGCTCAATCATCACGCCGTCAGCTCCAATATTCTACGTATATATATTGTTCTACTTTTGGTGTCACTCAAAAGTGCCTTACCTTATTCCTGATTTTTGAGAACTGGTTGCGTATTTATGGTTTCTGTGCTAATATCGATCTTTAAGATTAATACCTTCCGTTATTTGCTGATCGATGCAAAGATCTCTTCCTCGGAAGTATGCTAAGATCGTCACTTCGATGTCATTGATAAAGTTTCTACTATGTAGACTCTTTCTTTGAGGCACGCCATGCAGTTCATTCTGTCAACACAGTCCTTACTGATAGAGAATTTCGAAATTTCATATAAATATAAAGACATCTTCAGTAAACCCAAATGGCGAAACCGATCACGACGAGCCGAAGCCACTTGTGAACGGGACAAAGGTTGAAGAAAAAGAAGAAGAAAAGAAAATGAAAGGAAACTATTGACCCTACATGTCAATACGGACTCATTTAAGCTAAGAAAGAACGTTCACTTCGACTCGCACCTCATCATCATCAACGGCGCAACAACCGGTATCCGGTCTAGGCCTGCCTTAATAAGGAACTCCAGACATCCCGGTTTTGCGCCGAGGTCCACCAATTCGATATCCCTAAAAGCTGTCTGGGGTCCTGGCCCACGCCATCGCTCCATCTTAGGCAGGGTCTGCCTCGTCTTCTTTTTCTACCATATATATTGCCCTTATAGACTTTCCGGGTGGGATCATCTTCATCCATACGGATTAAGTGACCCGCCCACCGTAACCTATTGAGCCGGATTTTATCCACAACCGGACGGTCATGGTACCGCTCATAGATTTCGTCATTGTGTAGGCTACGGAATCGTCCATCCTCATGTAGGGGGCCAAACATTCTTCGGAGGATTCTTCTCTCGAACGCGGCCAAGAGTTCGCAATTTTTCTTGCTAAGAAAGTTTCCGAGGAATACATGAGGACTGGCAGGATCATAGTCTTGTACAGTAAGAGCTTTGATCCTATGGTGAGACGTTTCGAGCGGAACAGTCTTTGTAAGCTGAAATAGGCTCTGTTGGCTGACAACAACCGTGCGCGGATTTCATCATCGTAGCTGTTATCGGTTGTGATTTTCGACCCTAGATAGGAGAAATTGTCAACGGTCTCAAAGTTGTATTCTCCTATCCTTATTCTTCTTCGTGTTTGTGTTTGACCAGTGCGGTTTGATGTTGTTGGTTGATTCGTCTTCTTTGCTGACGTTGTCACCATTGTCTTGCCTTCATTGATGTGCAGCCCAAGATCTCGCACCGCCTGCTCGATCTGGATGAAGTCAGTTTGTACGTCTCGGGTGGTTCTTCCCATGATGTCGATATCGTCAGCATAGGCCAGTAGTTGGGTGGACTTGAAGAGGATCGTACCTCTTGCATTCACCTCAGCATCATGGATCACGTTCTCGAGGGCCAGGTTAAACAGGACGCATGATAGGGCATCCCCTTGTCGCAGACCGTTGTTGATATCGAATGGTCTTGAGAGTGATCCTGCTGCTTTTATCTGGCCTCGCACATTGGTCAGGGTCAGCCTAGTCAGTCTTATTAATTTCGTCGGGATTCCGAATTCTCTCATGGCCGTGTACAGTTTTACCCTGGCTATGCTATCATAGGCGGCTTTAAAGTCGATGAACAGATGGTGCAACTGTTGTCCATATTCCAACAGTTTTTCCATCGCCTGCCGCAGAGAGAAAATCTGATCTGTTGCTGATTTGCATGGAGTGAAGCCTCTTTGGTATGGGCCAATGATGTTCTGGGCGTATCCCAGAACATCCGGCCTAGCAAGATAGTGGAGAATATCTTATAGATCAGCAACGTGATACCTCTATAATTGCTGCACTGTGTGATATCTCCCTTTTTATGTATGAGACAGATTATGCCTCGTTTCCAATCGTCAGGCATTGATTCGCTGTCCCATACCTTGAGCACAAGTTGATGAACCACTTGGTGTAACTGGTCGCCTCCATATTTAACCAATTCGGCTGTAATTCCATTGGCTCCTGGCGACTTATGATTTCTTAGCCGATGAATTGCACGGACTGTTTCTACTAAACTTGGTGGTGGCAGTATTTGTCCGTCGTCTTCAGCTGGCGGGACCTCCAACTCGCCGATGTTCTGGTTGTTCAGTAGCTCATCAAAGTACTCAACCCATCGCTCTAATATGCCCATTCTGTCGGAAATCAGATTTCCCTCTTTGTCTCGGCAGGATGAGCATCGAGGTGTATAAGGCTTCATCCTGCTGACTTGTTGGTAAAACTTCCGCGCCTGGTGCGGTTGCTGCCTATACTTTTCTAGTTCACAGACTTGCTGGTTCTCCCAGGCTTCCTTTTTCCGTCTGTGAAGTCGCTTCTCCGCTCGACGGAGTTCGTGATAAGTCTCTGTGCGTGCCCGCGTTCTTTGAGAATGCAACATTACTCGGTGTGCAGCATTCTTCCGTTCCGTTGCTAGCTTACATTCATCATCAAACCAGCGGTTCCGACTCCTTGGCTGGGGCCAAGTATATTTGTGGCCGTATCCATGGTAACGTTCTTCAGGTGGTTGTGAAGATCATTTGTTGATGCTTCATCTCCAGGTCCTCTGTTGACTGCAGTTATTGCGGCATCCATTTCCCTCTTATAGATGTCGCGGAGGGTTGTGTTGTGGATGGCTTCAGTGTTCACTCTCACCTGATTATCAGAGGGGATTCTAGGTGGTATTGTAATTCGAGCTCGGAGCACCATGCGAACGAGATAGTGATCCGAGTATATATTGGCCCCCCTATATGTTCTGACATTCATCAAGGCTGAGAGGTGGCGGCGTTCGATCAACACGTGGTCAATTTGGTTGAAAGTGGTCCCGTCTGGAGAGGCCCACGTATGTTTGTGGACCGCTTTCCGCGCAAACCAGGTACTTCCAACAACCATTTCGTGTGACCCTGCTAATTGAATAGTCCGCAGTCCGTTATCATTTGTTTTTTCGTGTAAGCTATGGGAGCCAACGTATCGCCTGAATACGGGCTCCTTCCCTACGTGGCTGTTAAAATCCCCAAGTATGATTTTGATATCATATCCGGGACAGGCTTCAAGGGTTCGTTCTACTGCCTCGTAGAAGGTATCCTTCTCCGACTCTGCAGTCTCCTCTGTAGGGGCGTGAACGTTTATGAGGCTTATATTTCTAAACTTGCCTCGCAAGCGCAGAGTGCATAGCCGTTCGCTTATGTTTTCAAAGCCGATAACAGCAGGTTTCATTTTTTGGCTGACTAAGAAACCTACTCCGAGCACATGGTTTACTGGATGACCGCTATAATATATGGTGTAGCGGCTCTTCTCCAGGAAACCGGTCCCTGTCCATCGCATCTCTTGCAACGCTGTTATATCAGCCCTATATTGGGACAGGGTATCGGCTAGCTGCTTATCAGCTTCATCTCTGTACAGGGAGGGCACGTTCCATGAGAAAATGCGCAAATCGTTGTTCCTTTGTCGTTGCCGGGTCCGTCGTTTTAAAATCCGTCCTATCCGAGGCTTCGTAACAGGTTGTTTTCCGTGTAGGGTTTTCAGCCCTACCCAACCCCCAACCTGGAGGACCAGTTGGTACAATTTGTCCCGTTTTTAGGCGCGGGAGACTCGCCTTCATCCTTCTCCGTCTGCAGCTTTTCGTCAAGAAAGAGCTCCCAGCGGTCACCACGTGGAGGTGGAGATAGGGTTTGGTAGTAGAGCTGTTGGTGTTGGTTCAGCAGGCATTTCCCAGGTTTTATGCTCCATCGTGGGTACCAATCCACGTTTCGCCCCGGGACCTATACTACCCTTTGACCACTCGCACCTCTGTAAGCTAATCTCTAGCTTCCTAAAAAAGCCACAATTTCAAACAAGCTAAGGAGCAACTGTCCTCTCCTTACACCAATCCATCGTTTCCACTTCAACAAGGGACATAATACGCGATGGAACTCGCCTGAATTCATATTTAGATGAGTTCTACCAATACTTCACTAAGCGAAAACTTGGCTTAAACTGCAATTAAAATGCCAACTAATCGTCCCTAAACGGAAAATGAAGGTGACAATTTACCCTTAAAAATCTATACGTTCGATCTTGTCCAGCAGTCCTTCCGTCAACAAGGTTCTAAACCATGCAATAGGCGCTTTAACATGCCCATTCCAACAAAAGACAAGATTTTCTCGTATAATCAGTTATTATTATTCTGTTAAGGGAAAGTCGCACCGCGTCCTTGAAGAACTATTGTGCCCCTTTTACTGGTTATAGTGTACCTGTTGATCATAGTATCTCAAGCAGGCCTGTAACCGTTAGGAACTTTAGTATGTTCCCCACTTCCAGAAGTTTCAGCTTTGCATCTGGTATTAAGTGTTCTCCCAGATGTATCGACCTACTTTGCACAAGTGCCGGACACTGTCCTAGGACGTGCATAGAGGTATCGTCCTCCTCCTCACAGAACCTGCAGGCAGTGTCCGTAGATATCTCTAGCTTCCCTAGGTGGTAGTTCAGCCGACAATGACCAGTGAGAATTCCCACTATGATTCGGAGGTTCTTTTTGGTGAGGTTTAAGCAATCCTTTGTGCGCATGGGTTCGTATCCCCCAATAAGCACCCTGGACTGCTCCATCCCTGGTAGGCCCGCCCAATATAGTTCCCTCAACCGTTTCTCTTCGTTTCTCGGATTCATAGCCATGCAACCGTTTCCGATTCCACAGAAGGGTTCTGGCCCGTGTAAAGGCATCCCTGCTCCCTTCTTGGATTGTTCATCCGCTGCCTCATTGCCTTCCAGCCCAGCATGGCCTGGAACCCAAAGTATCCAGACCTTGTTGGACGAGCCGAGTGTATTCAGTCTCTCAAGGCATTCCCATACCAGTTTAGAGTTCACCTGGTTGGACCTAAGTGCCTTGATCGCTGTTTGGCTATCGGTGAGAATAGCTATGTTCTGCCCCCTGTAGTTCCTTTGCAGATTAAAGGAGGCACATTTGTCTATGGGTATAATCAGTTAGTCCGCCCTCTAATTACTTCCGGCTTCATCGCTGAAATGAGTGTTCAGCGAGTAATGTTGACAGAAAGGCACTGATGGATACAGACGATTTTTTAAGGGTTTTAAGATTTCGTCAAGCCTGGTCGACTTTTTGCTCTGTACGCACTGTACGCTCTTCTTGTAGTGGATGTCTTACAAGATATCGTCCGGGAGGGATATAAGGCTAAGGACGTTGAAGGAGCATTTTGACATGTCATTTGAATTGTTTCAGCATATTAATGATGCTCGGTCAGTTGTATCGTTGGAAACTTTCAGACTATATGGTAGTTGGGACTGAGACAGCCTGGCTTTGAGGGATTGGCTTATGCGACGCCAATTAGCGTTTCTGAAATTCGAGACTGTTAGAGGTGGTGGGCGATTAGCTCAATCCGGAAGGTGGATAACAAGGACGACGGTATCGCGGTTATTGAGTACGATTTCTAAGATTGGGACAGTTTTTGGCTTTGGAATTAAATTGATGATATTGGTATTAACCAATGACCAAAGTAGTAGCTGCTCCTTAGATTGTAGGTAGGGAGTGCTAGGCGGAAGATAGAAAGTAATAAGAACAGGGAGGTATGGAGTTTATGACTGCAATTATTGATGCTGTAGTCCAATCAGAAGGTGTGCCTAGGATTTAAATCCCCCCGTAAAATCAGCGATGACGATTTCTCAGTTGGGGGACCAAGTATGATGGGGTTTGTTTAGGATAATGCCTGTCTGTGCGGAAAAGACTGAAATTTAGGAAAGTGCGCTTGCTTCGGTAGTACGACCTGGTTTCACACAGGAACACTATTTGTGAATTGGTTTGCTTGGGAGCAATTAGAGTTCGTGCAAGTGAGTCCGACCGACTATATGGTTGATCTTCAACTAATGATCCTAATTTCCATTGTTATGAGCTGCTGGGATTGCTCAGCGAACTGTGGAAAATCCTGGATGGTTTGGTAGAAGATGCATGTGGGACTAGGATGCTTGGGATATCGCTACGAAATGCATTGGAGAAAGAAAATGGCCGAGTGAAAAAAGACGTTGAAATCACGCGGGGTGCCAGGGTTCGCATCGAGTCCGGGAGTGAGGGGCGCGTTTTTTGGCGTTTCTCTTTGCCTTGCCGTTGACCAATTTGAAGTGATTGCGGTAGTTGACGGGGTGGTCATTTGTTCTATAGCTTACGTACGACGTCTTGGGACACTCAACCGTCCCGTGTATGCCGTCACAGTTGACGCAGCGATATTTCAGTTGGCAGTTCGCTGCCGCATGACTGCTGACAGTTTCTGTATAATTTAGCCCGCTTCGTCAAAGTTCGGTTCTGTCACTCTATCGTCGATTTCGAAGGAGGCGTTTGTCAAAAATAGCTAGTCACAGGCTCAGTCTACGGCTTTCTTGTCTCGCCTTCAATGGGACGAAAGATTTGAGGGGCAGCACGCTTCAGACGCCTTGAGTCTTTGGATCCTCGGAAGTCTTCTGCGCGTGTGGACCACGAACAATTTGCGACGTGATTTTCTACCTTTTGTTCTCCACGAGAATTATTTAGGGATTGGAATTTGCCATTGGCATTGGAGATGGTAGCCTGTGCAACCCTGACATTTTCTGTGCGCTCAATCATAACAGTAGGAGGAATTGCTGCTTGCTCCGAGTTATCTATGGTAGTTTTTGTTGCTGAAGGTACTGGAGTTGACAGCTTGGTGTCAGGTTTTCTGCAGAGTTGGCACAAGGGGTCTGTTTCTGCGACGTTGATGTTAGGCAATTGGTCTGCTTGGGGCTAGGTCTACCATAAGTCGAATTTGATTGAGTTCTTCAAGGACATGTGTTCATATAGGGCCTCCTCCAACTTGGCCCCTTTTCGGTAGGCGCTTGCATGATAATTTAAAGCTGCGAATTGCCTGTTGCGAGAAATAGAATTCAATTTCAGGGCCTGGGCCCAGTAGCTTTACCGGGAGCTGACTTCAATTACATATTTGAAGTGATGCTTTTCAGCGCATCACGAAACAAATTAAATTCTAGCGACATTCGCAGTTTTTTATCCCACATTTATGCATTTCAAAATTGTTTTCATTTTAGTTGTTTACAAGTGAACGCACGAGTGAGCAGTTCCATTTGGGTTGCGCAACCAATTTCTGGTAATTACACAGCGAAACCGTTCCACAATTTCATTTAAAAAAAAACTCAAAACCTTTCTTTGACGAATTGAAATTTTCGGTTCTCTGATTTATCTACCATTTCACCGGAGAAGGTGAAATGTTTATATCTCAACCCAGTGCTTATAAAATAAAACAAAAGGGAGGAACTGTCATTTGATGTTTCACAAAATCCTGCTCCTTTCCTTCGTTTCTAGATTCTTCTGGATTCATTCCATCCCCGCGGCCATTTGTTGTCGTCGTTATTAACATTGATTTGAGCTTTTGTAAAAATTTTTCATGAAAATATGAAAAAATGGGAAAAGTAAATTGAATTAAATTGGAAAATGATTGGGAATGTTAAATATTTTCAAAGCTTGACACAAATTGTTTGGGCTATTATCGTTGAATTTCAAGGAGAATTTCATCGTTTTTGTTAGGTCGGGGAATTCCCTTTGTGTGTGCGTTATTTGATGTTATGCAGCTATTTGATGGTAATCTACTGGAAAATATTTTCTTTTCTGTTGAAATTATGAAAAAATAAATTATTTTTATTCTGAATAATTTGAAACAATTAAATTAATTTATGTTTGGCTGTTTTGCCATCTTGGATGGATGTTAGGTGTCGCGGCCATGAAAACACAAAATAATAGAGTTGAAAAAGGTTGAAAGGCCTCGCTGAATATCTTTTGTTTGTTTTTTTTTGGTAAGCAAGTTCATTGTCCTGTTTCTAACGAAAACAGATAATTGTAAAGAAGCCCACCTCCTTCATATTGTGCATTGAAGGAGTAAAACTTGCCTATGAATAAGGATATCGACCATTAAGCCTTATTCCGAGATAAGTACAGTTCAATCACCCCGAGTTGGTACGACGTTTTCTTTAGTATGAGGATTTGCTTATCGATTGCATGTTGGTAAATAAGTGATTATCATCCTGAAGGGCTCATTAGCAATTTAATCACAACTTTAAGTTCGTGGGTGTGCTTTATTTGTTCTAGACCGATTTCATGAATATAATAAAAACAAGTCAAACAAGTATGAAAAGTTTTCTGGATTTTCTTATGTCAAAGAATGTTTGGCTGCATGACGGCTCTCAGTTATGTACAACTCATAGTGTATATGGATTGAGTACGTCCCGCATTCACTTCAATTTGATGATTACATTTTATGTCATAGGGTACAGTAATTTCTCACGAAAGCGGCATCTTTGACCTATTATAACTTTGTTAATAATAATAGAATTTCCACCAAACTTTTCACTATGATGCTTCTTATTATTGTCTATACTATATTGCTTGATGGATGAGGAGATTTGCAACAAATTTATAAAATATTATTGTATCAACTCATATACGCGCACCATTATGATTTCCTTTTAGGATTTCCCCGTCGAGTTTCGGAAAATCGTCCGTTGAAATAAGCAATCCTTTTCTAACCCTCGCGTCACTCTGGTTTGCAGTTAATGGCATAACTAAGACTTTTTTCTAAGTAATATTAATTAAGCGCATTCATTTGATGGCCCATATCTCCGTAGTCGATAATAAAAAATGATACCTCTCCCCTCCCGTTTTGTATTTATGGGGACTTACTCAAGTTCAACACCTAGAATGATGTATTGACAACAGGGGTTCATAATTCCAAATTTTCTATCAAAAGGTGTAAGAGTTTTTGAAAAAGGCGCGTGCGACAGATAGACAATGAAATGACTTCAACAAAGGACTAACTTGTCTACTGGAATTGGGTATTTAGTTAGCTGGATCAGGCATTCACTGTTTCATGAGCTATGTAACATTCAGCGTCTCCTACAATTTGTAGCACTAATTTTAGACCAAGCAAAATTAGTCAGTATCGTCGAGTAACGCAATCCATTCACTCTAACTGCAGAACTAACATCATTTTAGAAAAAAATAGAGCCCGGTAGGACTACCAGCCTAAAAATCAGACCAACCTGTCACTCGTTGAAATTAAAGATGTTGTTTGACTACTTCTATTGCAATTTCGAGCTCATATTTGCCACTTGTTAAATATAATTCAAGTGACAGTTTGGTGTTGACAGTTCAAGATAGGAGACATTTTCTAACCTTTCCACGATATATTGATTGATTTGATTTAGTGTCAGCTTTTGTACCTCTTCGAATGGCCATGGATGTTACTATGTATCTTTTTATATCGTGTTGTAGGTTTTCACAACCTTCATCAGAAAGTTTTCGCAATCTGTTCAGAAAATTTAAATGACAGATTTGTTCATGCAAATCGATATTTACTCGGTGTATGGTAGATCTATCAGAGGTATCTTTGATTTTTTTGCTATCTTTTCGCGGCGGCTGAAATCCGTTCTCTTCACTGGTTTTTTGATAGTTGAATTCGGTGGCTTTTGGTGATCATTCGTTGCGTTCAAAAATTCACACATCTCATGATGCAAAAATAATAATCCCTCACTGTCTGCCCTTCTAATCAAAACTCATGTTTCATCTGATTTTCAAAATTGGAAGAAGTAAAATAAAACGCATACAAAAAAATGTAAGTTAAGACCCTGAAATTTGCAGGAAAAGTCACAGATGTGTCAACCTAACCAAAAAAACCGCACCCAAATCAAGTTACAGCAGCGCCACGTGGTGGTAACTTCGGAAATTTTTTGATTAGGGTACACATGGTCATCGATTTCAAGCCAGTATATGAGAGAATGTCTGCGAAGAAAAGGGCAAAGTCATCAAAAGAGGAGTTCTGTTGAACCCTCGAAAAGGTCTGTAGATATCTGCCAACGAATGACACCGACATTCTGCTTGGGACTCCAGCGTGTAAGAGAGGGGATTCATAGAGAAACGAATAGAGGACACAGTCTCTACACCTACGTAACAACGACCAGCAGTTGGCTGACTTAGCGCAACATAAATAAACTTATCAGCTAATATCTACTAATCGAAAAAGGGTTGCTACCGGCGTCATCATTGCGAGAATATTCCGATGCGTGAGAACTTCAGTTCACAACATGAATTCGGAAATCGGATAAAAAAAAAAAGAAGGAGGACGACTCGTGGTCCTTCAAGGCAGAGGCAATTCATCAGATGCTGATCCACCCCTTCTATGCGAGTAACGTGACGAAGTGGTCCCCAGGTTTTGATCAGTTCCTTATGTGCATTCAAAAACACAACGTCAGGAATAATGAAAACGGCTTTGCTCAGGCCTAAATTTGATCGAAGTTTGTTTTTTATCTAAGGATTGAGTAATTCTGAGTCTAGACAGAACCGAAAGTCGCCATTCTTACTTTTGAAATACTTTGAAGTCAAAAGAAGGGCTCGTGGACCAAAATAGTAAGACTAAGGTGCTCTCCAATCGGTCCGGTCCGACATTAAATAAACGCGGACTCAGGATCTCTCGATGCCTATACAAAAAGCTTAATTTAGTTAAGTTTAGGTCTAACCAAGGCGGTTTGAGTTGTGGTAAGAGATCGGTGGATTTTTTTTTTAATTGGTCCGGTCCGACGTCAAGTGGATGCCATGGATGGACCAGCAGCAGCACCCAGGAAGTTGCGAGATGCTTGGAAAAGTTGTAGTCGGTAGGTGAGAGGTTCATAGCCCAGTTAGCTTAATTTTATAGCATTGGTCTGGCGTTGTCATGAAAAAGGTTTGGACTATTCTGTTGACCAACACCAACTGATATTCCCGAAGCTCTTGGTGTATTCTATCGACCTGCCGATAGTGTTTTTATGTCGTAATGGGTTTGTGAACATGTTAGAACGCATGGTAGGGTAAAGAATTCTCAGGCGCAGTATCTGGTAGACCTCCGACAAATGAGGCTCGGAATCACGGGAAAGACTTAATCAGCCCAGGCAGTAAATGACTTTTTCAAGGTGGACGATGCAGTCGTGAAATTACACTAATTTTACGGGGCTGGTGGTCAAGTTGCTCATCGTCGTCGGTCTTTTGGGATTTCCAAGGAGCCTACGTTCCTTGTCATCGTTGCCGACTTTTTGGACAAGAACAATTCCAGTAACATGCAGCCAGACCTATGCGAAAAAAGTAGCAGCCTATAATTGCTTGCTTCATAGATTGATCAAATATCCATTGCCAGCCGAAGGATTCCAAAATGAGAAACTGTCCGTAATTGAATTTGCAGTCAAAAACGGATACCAACTTTCGAAAAATTTAGCGATTCATCAAAACGAAGTTCTACCTGTCAATGTCCTTGTCCTGTCAATCAAACCAGCAACGAAGATGTGAGACGGATTTCTAAAGGCAGTTGACGCGTCATTTGATCATCAGTAGGGATGCATGTAGTTAGCGGAAAACTATGTTAAAAAGGAAAGGTGTGATGGGTGTCGTTCAAAACTGCATTGAAAAACACGCAATCAGGAGATCGAGCGTTTCCAACCTTCTACAGGTAAGACTGAACACTTCCATGCCCACTTAGGAATTGGGTAAGGGAATAGTCAGTCTCACCATGTTTTCGATTCAGCCACGCTTCTAAGTGGCCAATGAGCCGCGCAGTTTATCTGCCTCTAGTTTCATTTTGCCAAGCGAGTTGCCACTCATCTAGTGTACGTTAAAGTTCTTCACGAGCAACCACCTTCCTTGGCTCTTCTCCCTTCCGCTTGTATATTGCTTTACGTTCCTTAGCAAGAAGGGCAACGGTGATCACTCCCGCAATCATCATCACAGCCAATTCAGAGACAATGCAGTACGCAGACGCCACCCGCAAAGCTCCTCACTTCTGTATTGTGCAGAATGTGTCTCCTTCCCAAGAGCATCAGCCCATACTACCGCCCCGTGGAGCAGACCAGACTGTGCTGCACTGATTAAAAGATGTCGCCTGCTAGATGTAGGACCCACAATGCTTGCCATTAGCCGACTTAAGGCCGAAACTCCAGCTGCAGCTTTGTTCGCTGTTACTTTAGCTTACTCGAAAAAGCACATCCTTGAGTCAAGAGTCAGTCCAAGGTATTTTACCGTTGGTTTTGATTCGATTATCGACTCGCCGAACGATATGGGATGCAGGGTCGGAATTCTGTTTTTAGTCAAGATGACTACTTCGGGTTTTTCCAGTGCAAGGTTGAAACCATAAGCCGTCCATCTGCTTAACCATCGCGTCAATATGCCAAGCCTGCTTTGCGCCTGTTCGACAGCGCCGCAACATCATCTGCATAACCGCCCAGACGCGAGTCTTCTGGCATGCCGAGTCTAAGAAGGAAGCTTCCCAGAGGTCCGGCCCAAGGATGGATCCCTGCGCTCTAACGTCTCGATGTCCTGTTGGGCATGGCCGCAGGCCGTCGTTATTAGGTTCATAACTGAATTTACGACAGTGTCAGCTGCAGTGCCATCATCCCCAGGAGGGCGTTCCAGCGCGGTCCTACCTGTTCCAAGAGTTTCGACAAACCTCCCGGTGTTCACTTTCGCGACGTTCCATAAAATGCGCCGAGGTGGGGCACACCGAGAGTTTGTGTCAACCACTTCGAAAGCCATATATTGATGGTCGCTTGCTGAAAAGTCTTCCATAACTCGCCACCTGTTCACCAGCGACACTAGTGATTCCGGCGCGAAGGTTACATCGTTACGTCTAGGTGGATCTGATTTTTAATACTACAAGTCATGTTTTCGCCGCTGTTTCGAAAATTTGTTTTTCTCTCAAGTCTGAGTGGGTGGCCCATTCAAGTGTCCTGGCATTAAAGTCACCCCCGGCTAAAATCCGCCCCTCTGTGCCTAAGATAGCGTCCTCCAGAGCATCAAGTTGGCGTCAAAACCCCATCTCGTTCGGCGTTAGCTAGACACTGAAGAAGGTTACCTCCGACTGCAGACAGAATCGTCCCCCGACCCTAGACAAGAACCAAATCCAGATGGCAGCGGTACCTGATATGTCGGGGTGCCATCAAGCTGGGTCCCTATTTCGGTACTGCTCACTGATGAACACTAGATCAGCTTTGGTCTCTCTCACTAGCAACTCGTGAGCGAGTATATTTATCTGTAGGATGCAAACATGTTGATCGCGTCCTAGTTCTTTTATTCAGGCTCGCCACGGTCCCCGCATATAATGTAATTCTCCTTTTCGTTGCAGGTATTCGCCTTATGGCCTGCCTGAGCCCATCTGTGGCATGTTGTTCTCCTGTCATGCCCCCGGCACGCTGCAGACGTGTGCCCATAATCAAAACCTCTGAATGGCCCGGGTTCGTATCTTACAGATCAGGCAACCAATTCTGATTTTCCCGCTGTTAAGAAGCTTCCTCGCGTATTGCTCCGCAACATCAGCATCACATCAAGTTTTTAACCCTGGGATTTCGCGAATGTGATACTAATTCGAACATAGGTTACCTTCGGACATTCGCTTTGGTGGCCTCTTCTACTTCGTTCTTTTCCGTCAGATGGTCAAGGTCCCGGATTTCCAGAGAGCACGCGGGTTCTGGCCTAGAAACCAAAGTTTTCTCTGCCAGTAACCCCTTGGTCGCTTCCGAGAACGTACCTTTATATCTTGCCCTCGGGCCACCCTTCGCTTTCCGAATGGAAGACATTTCCGCTCTGCTACCTCGGGCTGGATTTTACTAAGGACTTCTGCAAAGGTCCGCTTAATGGGTAGAACTGGCGATATAGCCCTGCTTCATCTCCCTGCCTTTTCTTTTTGTTCCATCCTTCGTATTCTCCATCATTTTAGGCAGAGATTTTTCTGATGACGCGGCATGTTATTGCCTCTTGCTCCCTTCGCCTTCTTCTTTTGAGCCCTGGAAAGTACCGTTCAGATGCCCTTTCTTCCTTTCGTTTTTCCCCAGTTCACTCTGCAACGGGCTATCTGTGGTCCGTTTGGCGTTTGCGATATTCTCAGCGAGAGGCTCTGTTATTTCGCGCATCTTCTGCTACACTCCATGTTTGCCTGTAATACAAAATTTTGTGCAGGAGCTCCTTCAGCTCCATCAGTCCATTTTTCATCCCTTTATTGACGTTTTTCTGGAGGAACGTCGCAGACCGCATACGCTTCACAACTGCCGCGCATTTCTTGATAAGCTTTTCTTCTTTTGCTTTCGCAAGGATAGTCGACAGCGCTCCCACTCCGTTTATATTCGAAGCCATCTGGTTAGTTTCAGTAGTTACCACTATGTTTCCTCCGTGACAATAACATTGTATGTTACGGTCTGGGTTTCCCTCGCAGCATCACTCTGCGAGCCTACTTAGTTTGCGCATTCCGTTGGGTATTTCAGCTCCTGTTGCGTCCTTAGCTGGGCATTGGGGCGACCCTACTATCTCCTCATTTATATTTTCTTTATTCGCCATTTACGTTTTTTACCAGCGTATCGTGTGCAGGAAAGGGTATATCCTCGGGGACAAAACACCTAACTTTGAGGCTCGGCCTACGCTTAGTTGTTCCCAGAACTTGCGGACCGATCAGCGCTCGCTCGGTTCAATGCACACTATCCGACCAGCGTCCCGAAGGGGCTGGCTCCTCATACACGGCACAACTACCACCTTGGCAGAGCTCGGTTCACATCACCCCATCGACGTCGGCAAGGAGTAGTTGACGGTGCCCCGGCGTGTATCGGTCATTAGCAGTTCGCTCTTCACCGTGAAACTTCCCTAGGATACTATCTAGGACGCAGGTATTATGTCCGCTAGAGGGTCAGACCTACTTGATGGAACACTTCGGCGATGCCACTCCCCGTATCGTAAGCGACCCAATTAAGGATCGCTGACAATCCCTGAGGGTGGTGCTGTGTTAAAACCTGCCGATACGACATGAAAAAGCCCCAATTTGCGGGCGCCTTATTTTTTTAAGGAATGATGGACGTCCTAGTTCCTACTCTCCTCTCTTCCTAACGGAACTCAGCACAACAATCAGGGAGTTGCACAAAGTTCAAGCATCATATCAATGAGGCCCGGAGCTAAATCGCAGGAAAATTGATATTATTTCTATGCGACATTGCGGTGTCATTTACATACGGATTAAACCAGCAATTGATTACCTGCGTCATTGATGGATGGCAGAGGGAACAGGCGCCAGGGTCACTGGTTCAAGAAAAGCGCACTATGACCTAATGGGTAAGCATACCAGCATATTTCAGGCGGCATAAGCAGGGATACTGGGCGAACTTACCAGGAATGGAACAGTCCAAGGTGCTCATTGGGGGTACACACGCTAGCACTCGAAAGATTGATTAAACCTCACCAAGAAGAGCCTCCGGATCATAGTGGGAATACTCACTGGTCATTGCAGGCTAAACTATCACCTAGGGAAGCTAGGGACATCTACGAACGCTGTCTGTAGATACTGTGGGGAGGGTGGTGAAACCTCTGCACATGTTCTTTGACAGTATCTCGGACTTGTGTACAGGCCCGAAAATATATCTTTTTAAAAGGAGGATGACCTCCACGAATTTTCATCGAGGTTGAAGGCGCGGTACCTCCACGTCTCTCTGCATAAAATCCTTACCCCTTCGGGGATGGGGTAGAAAATTCAAGCTTCACCAACAGTCTTCTCTGTTTATTGTAGACTGGATAAATAAATAGATATTATAGATAAACAGCGACTGTTATCCGCCGCCATTGTACATCCCTAATTTGCAATTATCGCTAACATTTGTTATAGGGATGGAGCGTCTTGTGTTTTATTACGATACATGCATAGATCGTATTAGCTCCATTTCGAACAACACATTATTTTGATTTAGTAAAAAGATGTGGGAGATATACAGATTTATGGGCACATATTTAGAAATAGATGAACATAAATTTGAAATAAATTGTTACCATTTATAAAAGCTTCAATTTAACAACACAATTGGCAGTACTCTTCTCAAATCTCTGCTTCCTTTCTTCTGTAGTAGTAGCATCTTTTATCCGGGCCATTTCCCATCTAAAACATGAAGCAATCGTTCTGCAGTCAAAGTTCATATGCAGTCTCGTCTAATAGCTTTGTTATCACATATTCTATTCTATCTATCATAATTACACTTGATCGCATTGAATCATTTTCGAATGCTACTTAAAAAAAAAATTTGAATTTCAAAGTTACTTCCTCCGTTTAAAGTCTTTAAAGTATCTCAATGACTACTTTATCTCTGTTTGTGATACATGTATGCAAGTACGTTTCGAAGAAAAGTACATTTGGATAAGGAGAGGCGACACGACTTGCATGATGGTGCTGTGTTGACTTTCAATATAAATATTGTGTTAAATAATTCACATTTTGGTGTGAAAGTCAACTAAGAGAGCACACAAATGTCTAATATTGTTGAATGGAAAATACGGGTATCTGTTTATTTCTTAAATTGCAGATGGAAGCAGCATTGCGAGTATCTTTTTATTTTTACGATTCAAATCTTTGGAATTCCGAGTATTGGGAGGTTGGCGTTATTCTTAGCGAGTCGTGAGTGAGCTTCTCATCCTGTGTTTGACTCCGCCACAATCTTATAAATAAAAGATTGTTTATCATAAATTTAGCGAATATGAGTCAAGTCATCAAATCGCTGTACAAATTTAGATGCTCTCTACCGAAATTTTGTCTCATTTTGCCATGGTTTTCATCAGTTCAACACCCCTTCAGTACCCCTTTCCTGTTTCGCGATATTTTACCCATTACTACGTTTATCCTATCATTCACCTGGATGAAAAATGAAAAGATATCAGACCATGGAGTGTGTCAATGGGCGCTGCCATTCATCCAATCTGAAAATATCGCATTCTCATTTTTACACTTGAAATATTCTAAATTTGAAAAAGAAAATCCACACCGAAAAGCATTTTTTGATTTGAATGCCAATTTTCCTCCGTTTCGGTATCTTATACACATTCACTCACTACTTGGGGAAGATTAACGACATTAACTTGAAAATATCTTGGAAAATACTGTGTCCGTCATGCCTGCTGCTGCTATCACACTATGGCGGCATATTTCAGAAATATCAGTGAATTTTCATTGCCATTATGAATGAAATTCAAAATGAAATATGATTGGAAGAAAAAGTGGTATGAAGTGAGCCTTCTCGTACTTCTCATCTTCTCATCTTTCTCGGGAAAGTATAAAAATGGGAAAAACTTTTGCCTTTGCCATGATTTATGGAATCATTTTCATGTGGAGGAATCGTGGGATTTTCCGTAGAACGCAAAAGGGTATCAGCTGGAGTGATAGTGAGAGGTAGTTGAAAGCAACTTTCAAACAAGGCTGTAAATTTTTCAAAATATCATTGGAAGAAAATTAAATTTATTTAGCTTTTTCTCTCTTGCTGAAGTATCTGCATTTCAAGTTTCAAGATATTATCGAGTTTGGAATAGAATGTAGACAGGAACAAGATGACTTCGAGTGAAGAATGAAGAGTAGTTCAGATGGAGACTACAAGAATATAAATGTTCATAAATTGAATAGCATAAGATGAAGCGAACCAACAAGGAGTGACAGAGAGTATACCAAAAATTGAAATGAAGTTTTTGCCAGTATTCTGAAATAGGATGCCTTCTATGAAGTTAAGTCAGCGAGGATATTAAAAGGAGAAAGATTATTAACCATATAACTTGTTGTGGGTGTCATAAATAAAATAGGAATCAGCTTTGTCTCCAGTTTTGATTTGTGAAAGAATATTGCTAATAAGGAGACAGATTTCCCGATATCCTTAAAGAAAATGGTCATATTTTACATGTATCTAATATAGAAGTGTATCAGCTCCACCTGCCATTGAGCTCTGCTTTAAGAATACCCTGAAAGTATTCCCTGCTATTGAAACCTTAACAACCTCGATAGGGTTGATCTCACGGCTATGGCCTTTGGCTAACGTAAAACGTAATTGTTTTTTGTTTTTGAAGTAGAATGGGTGAGAGTGTTGGACTCCCGCAATAACACGCTGTCGGACTGCTAAATAAACACTTCCCTGTCATCAAAGAAGTGGCCTCGAATCGTTTGACACATTACTTCCGGCTAGCCGTCCCGCTCTCCCGGCTTTGGGAGCCTTCAAGTCAGGGAATCCCTTTCATCAGCGGAAGGGAGTTATTAGTTCAGGGAACTCCTTACCATCCGATCCCTCCGCCGGTCGAGTTCAATCTTCTTTGCAATAAGAAGAGCCCGAGCATAATGCGCAACACGATTTCAGCTGCCAGCGCTCTTCAGCACCTCTTCGACAATGTTGTCTGGGGAGAGCTCCCCTGTGTCTGCATATAGCTGCTGATGAAAGAAGTCGTCCCACCTCTGGCAAGAGAAAAAGGTGTGTTCAGTGTCGTCCGCCACTCCATTGCAGAAAACACAATTAGAAGATCGCGACTTCCCAATCCTGTGCAGGTAAGACTGAAAGTCTCCATGCCTGCTTAGAAGTTGGGTAAGGCAATAATTAATCTCACCGTGCGTACGGTTCAGCCACGGATCTAAATTGTCGATGAGCCGCACAGTCCATCTGCCCCTTGGATCATTTTGCCAAAAAAGTTGCCATTCGCTAAGGGTGCGTTGACGATCTTCACGGGCAACCACCTCTCTTAAGTTCTTGCCCTTACGGCGGTAGATAGCTTTGCGCTCATTGGCAAGGAGGACAACGGGGATCACTCCCTCGATCACCATCACGGCCGGTTCTAAGTCGGTGCGAAAAGCAGACGCCACTCCCATAGCTCCCATAGCCTCTGCCTCTTCATTTGAGCAAGCTGCCCTCCGTGTCAAGCGCATCAGCCCATACCTCCTCGCCATAGAACAGAACCGACTGCGTTACTCCCATAACGAGACGTCTCCTAGTAGATATATGACCCCCAACATTCGCCATTAGGCGATTCAAGGCCGCAACTCCAGCTGCAGCCCTGTCCGCTGCTGCTTCGGTTTGCTCGAAGAAGCTCATTTTCGAATCGAGCATTAAACCAGGGTATTTAAAGCTGGTTTTGACTCTATAGTCAACTCGACGATCGATATAGAACGCAGGGTCAGGTCAAGCATTCTCCTTCTGGTCAAGATGGCTACTTCGATTTTTTCCAGCGCAAGGCTGACACCGTGAGCAGTTATCCATCTGCTTACTAGTCGCACCAATATGCCAAGTCTGCTTTGCGCGTGTTCAACAGTGGGCTGGCAACAAGTGCCATAACGTCGTCTGCATAACCGACCAGGCGCGACTCTTTGGGCACATCGAGTCTCAGGAGACTATCGTAGGAAGCGTTCCAGAGGTACGGCTCTAGGATGTATCACTGTGCTATTCCGGACGTGATTTCCATCCTCCTCTGGCCCTCTAGCATCTCATAGCGCAGGAAGCGGTCTTTCAGATAATCCTTCAATATCCCTCGAACCACATCTACGACCTCCATAATAACATCCACTGTGGATCTCCCTGTTCTGAACCCTGAACTGCCTTGGGGATAAGTCCCCGGCAGCACGGATCGCTTCAGCGAGTTTTCTCCTGATGAGCTTCTCAAGTTTGTATCAAGCGTATACAACGGTCGGTATGCAGGTGGGATTTCCGGGTCTCCTTTACCCTTGCTGATCAGCGATTTTTCGGGTGAAAAGCGTCGTTGGCAAGGTCCTGCCAGCTGCAAGCTTTGCTTTTATTTATAACGCTGCGGTTTCTCCTTTTTGCTGATCTATACTGTGCCTTTATGGCGCATTCCTCCTCGTTGGCGAGCAAATGTTGTGCCAAACGGCGGAACTTATGACTTCCCTCCGTAGGTCAGCAATTTCTACCATCCACCAGGACATAGAAGGCTTGTCGCGGCTGGAGCCCCTTCGGGGCATAGAAGCCTCACACGCCATCATTGTCAGGTTCATCAATGAATTTACGACGGTGTCAGTTGCAACAGTACTATCCCCCAGACCGCCCTCCCGCGTGGCTCTGCCTGCTCCAACAGCTTTTACGAACTTCCCGATATACACCCTCGCGACATTTTACAGGCAGCGGAAACTTCGCATTGGTGCCCGCCGGCAAGTAACGTCAACCACCTCGAACGTGATGTACTGATGATCACTTGCCAAGAAGTCTTTTAGGACTCGCCATCCGTCCACCGATGATGCGAGAGATTCTGACGCAAGAATGATGTCAGGGATGCTCCCTTCACAGCCTGGGCGTCGAAACGTTGGCGTGGATCCGGTGTTTAAAATTACGAGCACGGTTCTCGCGCCATTTCCAGAATCCGTTTCCCCCTGGAGTCTGACTGAGACATGCCCCATTCAAGGGCATTGACATTAAAATCATCGCCTATCAGGATTTGTCCCTCCGTGCTCAAAATGTGCTCTAGAGCATCAAGCCGGCCCCGAATGTCCGGCATCGTCTCGTTCGGCGTCAGGTAAACGCTAAAAAACCTTCCGCCTTCCGTAAAAACCGGATTCTGAACCCAGATAGCAGCGGTCCGCTAGCCCTTTTCAATTCCGCCCTGAAGATTGCATACCTTCCCGTGTCCGCTCTCACCAGACGTGCTACGATGCCTGCAGAAAACGCAACTTTCGCTTTCATTGCAGGTCTTCGCTTGATAACCTACTTGGCCGCATTTCCGCCATGTTGTCCTCCAGTCCGGTTCCTTGCAAGCTGCTGACGTGTGTTAATAGTCTAGATACCTGTAGCACTTGGTGGGGAATATTCGCATGCGCACTCTGCATACCACCCATCCAATTTTGATTCTCCCGCTGCTAACGAGTTCCCTCGCATATTGCTCTGGGACTCCACCACGGCGAGTTTTTCACCTCGAGCATTTACAGAGATGATACCTATCCAGGGATGTGGTTACCTCTGGAAATTCACGGTTTATCGCCTCCTCCACTTCGACCTTTCCTCTGGGGCAGTCAAGATCCCGGATTCCTAAAGAGCAAATGGGCTCTAGGTTAGAAGCAGTGCCTTCTTCCCCAATAACCCCTTGACTGCTTCGCCGAACGTATTCTTGCTAGTCATCTTCGGATCCAGTTCGATGAGGATTGCGCCCCGTTTTCCGTGTGGACGACGCTTCTGCTCCGTTATCTTCGGGTTTCATCCTGTAGCGGATTTCACTAAGGACTTCCGCAAATGTCTTGCCTTCCGTCGGCTTAATGAGCAGAGTCGACGCTCTAGTCCTTCTTCGTTTCTTCGTCTTTTCTGCTCCTGGCTTTTGGTTTGCAGCCTCTTTGTTTTTGGACAGATTGGTCTCTGGCGGCGTAGCCAGCTGTTTCCTTTTTTCCTTCTTCGACTTCTTTTTTTGAGCCCTGGAGACTATTTCCATAAAGTCTCCTTCGGGCAGGTCGTCCTCTTTCCGCTTTTTCTCCAGTTCGTTTTGCAGCGTTCTCAGCGGGGAATGCGGCTGTTTCTGCTATAGGTTAACGTGGAAAGCAGCGGAAAACGATTGGAAGTCTTTCGCTGCTCTCCACGTTCACGTTCATTTTCCATGGAAAGCTCATCAGCGCATCGTGTGCAGCGGACCCCAATACTCAGGAACGGATGTACCCTCGAGGACACAGCCCCTACCCCAGTTCCCTGAGGCTTGACCTACGCTTATCTTATCCCGAAATTCACAGATGAATCAGCGCTCGCTCGGAGCAATGCGGTTCACTAACACCGGTCAATGCACACTACCCGACCAGAGTCCCGAAGGGACTGGCTCCTAGTACACCCCACCGACATCGACAGAGAGCTGTCGTCCAATACGGGAGTCCGACCCAGTCACCAAGTCAGACGACTCCCGCCAATTATCCGTATCGGACCTCAAGTTTCTCTTTCTTCTCATTAGATAGATTTGCATTTTATACCAGGTGTGGTGATAGCTTCCTCAGTAAATAATCTGCAAGGCTGCAAAGTTCCTGCACTTTTATCACCTAAGCCCTTGAAGAGCTGCTGTGGCGTACAGCCATTCAGACTGAAGCTATCCATTCGTCCTCCTTTCACAACCGGGCTTGGGGCCGGCTACGGCGGTTGATCTGTGTCCGATCCATGATGTCGTTGGATGCCATGTTATTGGTATAAGAACAGTTCCAGTTCGCCCTTTGTAAATCCGGAACTGAGGATGTCGCGGGTACGAATGAATTTGTCAGGCGTGCAGATAGGGGCGATGAAAGCCTTTAAGTTGGCCTAACTAAAGTGGGATGTCTTGATGATAGGGCATGCGTTTGTTAAAAAGCAGCTAAGCGTTTCTTTATCCTGGTTCGACCCTGCATCGTGCATGATATCGAGGTCTTCAATTATCGTTGAGTACCATGGTTTACCTTGTTTTTGTGGTTGGGAAGTGCAGAAGGAGTGGATCCATTGGAAATCGTGGGTATCGAGGGAATAGTTGCGGCTGTAAACATCGCGCGGTAAGAAAGACCGATGATAATTGGATTTCAAAGGAAATAACAGCGATTTTAAATGATTTATCAATGAGTAAATCGAACTCGTCTCTGCCAGATGATGTTCAATTCGATTATAGATATTGTAGTTACCGTCGAAGGTGAGCAGCCAAAGATACAGGGTGCGGCAGTATAACTTCCTTTTTTCAAAACTCAATAAAAACTATTGTATGTATCGGAAAATATT
Source organism: Hermetia illucens (assembly GCF_905115235.1). Classification (NCBI taxonomy): domain Eukaryota; kingdom Metazoa; phylum Arthropoda; class Insecta; order Diptera; family Stratiomyidae; genus Hermetia; species Hermetia illucens. The sequence goes on along the minus strand of NC_051851.1, from coordinate 159,485,889 downwards.
TATTTATTTTTTAGAATGTAGGTACATGTCTAAAGTTTTTATTTACATTGTTTTGAAGATCAACTCTGTTAGGTGACGTCCCCCATTCTCCATACATTGCGTAAACCGATTTCTGGCGTTTGTCATGACTCTTGTTAGCATAGCAGGTGTTATGTTGGCAATTTCTTCTTGGATGTTGCTCTTCAAATCTTGTAGGGTTCTTGGACGGTTCACATAAACACGGGATTTCAAAAAACCCCATAGAAAAAAATCACAAGGGGACGGATCGGGAGAGCGTGTCGGCCATTCCAAATCGCCTCTAATTGAGATAAGGCGCTCTGGAAAGTGTTCCCTCAAAACAGCCATCGATGCTCTTGAAGTGTGTGCTGTTGCATCGTCTTGTTGGAACCAAGTGTCCCCCAAATCCAAATTTTCTAGCCGTGGGAAAAAAAAATTCTGTAGCATGTTTACATACCGGTCCGAATTCACAGTAACCTCATTTTCCTCAAAAAACCAGGGACCAATAATTCCAGCTGAGGAAATTGCACACCACACTGTGACTTTGGGTGAATGCAAAGGCTTTTGATGCAATTCTCGAGGGTTGGTGTCAGCCCAGTAGCGCATGTTTTGTTTGTTAACCGACCCACACAAATGAAAATGGGCTTCATCGCTAAAAAAAACAATAGCACCCTCGGGAACGCTTCAAGAAGAAGCTCACACGCGTTCATCCGAGAATTGAAGTCACGTTCTGAAAATTCGTGCACTATCGCCATCTTATAGGGATGAAAATGAAGATCATCACGAAGAATTCTTCTCACAGAACGGTCGGATAGTCCAAGGGCAGATGCGTGTTTGCGCGCAGAACGCCGTGGCGATCGCAACATTGACGCTCTCACTGCTTCAATATTCTCAGGTGATCTAACGGGCCGAGGGACTCCAGTTCTTCCTTTTGTCGCACTTGCAGTTTGTCTGAATGTAGTGACCCATGTAACAATTGATTTGCGGTCTGGGACGGGAGCCAACGCTTGAAAAGTAAACCTCAACGGCAAAGACACGCTCCTCACTATTCCAACGCATGATGGCGACTGAACCGTGTCGGGACAAAACTTTACAGTATCCCCTCTTGAACGAGACCACTAGCGCTCCGCTATGACATCAACTAACTGAGTGGCGCGCATTTTAAAAAAGGAAGTTATGCTGCCGCATCCTGTACATCATTATTGGTCTTGACTGATGCTGATGATACTGAAAGCTCCTTGAGAGCGATCATCTTCGATTTCCTGAGAGAAGAAGGATGAATCTTGTGTAGGGAGAAAGACCGTGGTTGTTTTTTGTAAGGTTAGGGTCTGTATGTATGAAGAAGTTGATATTCTCCATAAGGATTTCCCCAGCAGTAAAGTAATTGCTAGGTCTTTTATTTCAGTAGGTATTCGGCAGGGATCAGAAAACATTATTCTTCATTTACTTAAAGGTGTCAACTGGACATAAGGTGGGATTTTCCGACTAACTTCCTTTGCATTTTTATTTGGGGTGTCTCTGTCTTTGATTGTAGAGGTGCAGCTACTTTCTCTTCTGTTACCAATTTTTTTGGTTGATTTGTTATTCTTGTTGAAGGTTAGTTTAAATGAAGCCTCTTTGCGGGGCGCTTGTTTCATTTCTTCTTGTCGAAGGCCATGTTTATGGTTATTTCGAGACAGTCCATGGTTGCCTGAAGTGACGTGATGGTTCTTTCTATTTCCTGGATTAGCTATTCCTGAGAAAGACTCTTCATCAACGTTTCTTCTAGCCCCTTCAGGATCTTTTGCGGGGTCTTTAAGAAATTTTTCGGTAACGGTAGGTTTTTCGTCCACAATGATGAGCGCCTTCGCCTCGATTCTCAATCGTTTATCATTCGACGAAAATCGTAGCGGAATTTAAAGTCAAAAGCGGCTTTTGGTAGGATAGCATTTTGTCTACTACTCTTCTCATTACCGATGATGCACTTAATGCTGTTTTTGTTGAAGGACGTGGAGGAGTTCAAATGTCCACCTTACCTTTCCCCAAATACCCTGCTTATGCTGATGAGGTTCTGATGCTTAGTATGAGTCATGGAGTCTGCGTGTGAAAGGCTTTGGATTTGAAAAAGAAAACAAATGGAGTCGGACAGTAAGTAACACTAGTATGACCAAGGTCCTCAGTCTGACAGGCCATCGGGCTCTTCCTACACATTAATAGATTGAATATTTAGGTGTCAGCAGATTCTTCTGAATATTTTGAAATATTGTTCTTTACGACGGAGAGGCGAAATTTTATGTCGGGCCACGCATTGACAGTGCTCAATATGCTTTCGCTGCTTTGTCAAAAAGCTGCATTTCACGTCAATGTCTTCTCTATTCTGCTATGTGGGAGTAGTACATGGAGATTGATGAGACTTACCACTTGGAAACTCAAAGCTTCCATCAACTCATGTCTGCATTATGTCGTCGGGATATTAGCTTGGAACAATAACAATTGAAGAACTGTGCCGCACTGGGCAGGTATGCATGGACATGCTGATTTGAAGGCACAAGGGGCAGTGGATAGATCACACATTAAGAAAGGGCGACGGCTCCTTTGTGTGTTAACGCAAGAATAGTTCACGAGCGGATCGCCCTAGAACTATATGGCGCAGAGTAGTGGAAACACATTGCCTGGAACCGACAGTGATAGTGTGTAGTTGATGCGCTATGTTCCAAATAAGAGTTCAAGGGAACCATGTATAATACCGAAGTGACTGCCAGTGTCTTTTCACTGAGGCTGACATAAGATCTTCGGCAGTCAAATCCCTCTACTTTTGTCTAACCATGAAGTCCGGAATCTTGGGCAGGATATTAGGAACATCTGGTGATTCGTGCATACACGTCCATCTATAAGATTTAGGAAAATCGATATCAGTGAACCTCTAGGCCAAGTAAATCTCTGGGTTCAAAGTCTGAGATGCTGTCTAAGTAGGCTATTTGCCTTTTATGAAGCATTTACTATGATCGCAATTACCCAAGAATTCATTGAAAAAGCGTTATTTAATCACGGGAAATGAAAAATGTTGCGTAACAGATTAAATTTTAATAATTAATTTGTACATTAGAGCATTCTAACTGTTTAGGAATGCACAAGTTCGATAGAACCTGAATAAGCAAATATAGGGATATATTGATATTTGTCATGACCATTACCACTGGGGCTCAGTTTAACGAAGTCATCAATCGATTATGGGTCTTCAACTATCTGAACAACTATTATTTATTAATTTTCCCAGGAGCTTCAAGTATTTTGTGAGTGGTGAATGTAACTAATGGCTTTGGAGGGCACTTGCATATTGGGCAAGTGTTATGGTTGGTTTGCAGTCCATGTGGCCCACGTACAAATACCATCGACTCCTGTTGAATGGTTGGATTGAAGGATAGTTTTTATCACGTTTCGCTCATTGGGAAATTATTTTTACGTGGTATTCTTCAAAATTCAATAATACTTCGAACAAACGTTGATATTGTTAGACATAAGCTGAAGTACAGGGTCAGGCGTTAACCACAAATTCCACGAAAATTGTCACCACATAAGAAGTTAATTGATTTCGCACTCATTGGTAGGATATGTTCGGACATGCCTTTATCAAAATTGTTCTAGTTCAGTATTCGACTTGATATTCCCGGGTAAGTTTTACGTTAGATGTGATTGGTCTCCAACATTGCATGAATTGAAATTGTTCCTTCTTTAAACGGGAAGTCAAAGACGATTGTAGGATGGTCGAACCCAAGGACGTTCGAAGGATCAGACCTATTTCACCTCTACTAGTATTAGTGCTAAGCATGCGCTTCATTCAATCGTAATATTGAACAGAATCCTTTATCATATTTTTTACATTGTGATACATATGCGGTACATACAGCTTTATTGTCAGGCTGGGAACAGATTCCCGTGTCATTGAGATCATTTTCTATCAACTGAAGCGCCATAAAGTGTGACATTTAATTCTTAAGTTCGCCGCATTCGTAACCTTCTTAGATGGATTCGATCATAGAGTTGATCTTTGCTGTCATTGTTGATACCATTTTGTTATGTATCTCTCTCTTCCGACACTGTTCATCTGTGATGATCGATATTTGGGTCTTCCAACAGGTATACCTGTCCTTTTACCTATAAAGATTTTGATTGCCGTCTTCATTGAGATGAAGAACATTCCGCCATTCGAAATGTCCTGAAGGCGGAACAGAACTTTATTGATGCCCTTATATACACTGAGCCACTTTTGTGCTACGCTATGTGCAACCCTTCTCCAAACTTGTATTGCATAGAACAAGATGAGGTGCACCAATCTGGTGATACGTATCATACAAGTGGACTGTCAAAGCCCTACCTGCATTGGAAGCTTTGTTGTTAATATTCTGGGATGCTGCTAGGGTATTTGACAGTCAGCTTGAAAAAAATGATGCGATTCCCATTTCTAATACGGGATCAATTCCACTTTTAGATTAAAACTACTTCGGTTTTTTTCTCCTTGGAAAGTGCCGGTGTAGTGTGCATGACTAGATGTATAGTTCATCCTTCTTAAGATGCGGCGTCATCTACTACTGTTAACTCTTCCGAAACTGAAATATTAAGTACATAATCCCTATCGTTATCCAAGTACAGACCACCGCGTAAACACGTGGGAACAACGTATTGTTTGCAATCGTTTCTAGTACCACCGAGTTGGTTGAACGTCAGGTCTCTGTTTGGAACCTGGTTTGTCACGGATGCTCGTGCTCCTCTTTGAGCTTGGCCGGTCACTGTAGACTTATTACTTGGACGACGTTAAGTGCAATGATAATGGAAATGAAGCCTAGGTGGAAATAAAAACAATGTGAAGGAAGAAACTATGTGGACTCCCTATGCTTCATCGTTGGATGAGCAGACTACATACTTAACCTTGGGATAACTACGATGCTACAACTCGTGATTTCTATGTTCATGATCAAGTTGATCGTTAGTTCTACGGAACCCATATTGTCGATTTGGTAGATATCATACCTAAATAGGTGGGAGCAATCTACTGGAAATTTCCTACCAACATTTTCCCTTACAATCTCTAATATAGGCTACTTAGTATTACCGGAGTAGATATGTAGTCCCATTGTCCCATGTTCTCCTGATAAATTCCGGTTGCTCGTCTCTGCTTACTACGGAAATTGCCATTGCATCTAAAGGTCCTAGGAAGTAGTTGCTGAGGAAATAACCCTTTGATTATTTTAAGCAGAAAGGCCGCTGAGTTGTCCATCACAACTTATTTAATGAAATTTGTAGAACCTTTGTTTTCCGGCATCTTTTTTGCTACTGTGATAATCTATCAACTATGTTTTCTTTCTTTTTCAGGTAAATGAAGTAAAATCTACTACTGGATTGAATTAATCGAGTTTTGTAAGTGATAGTTGCCAATATTCTTCCTTTCTCTCTTTTTTCTTACGCTAAGTCAACATAGCACTTTCCATTCCCCATAGATATTGCCGCCAGGTGTGACATGTCCAATAGTTCGCATTGGTGAAATTCCGGAGAGAAGCGAAACCCTCTCATTCATTTTCGCTGTTACCAGAGTTAGACTGTGGACACTAGGTAAACAATTTTTTGGGAACTTCAAAGAGATCTCTGGGAGGACGAGCTGTTATCTTTCAAGAATGGCAACCATCATCATGACTGAATAAAGGTCTTTGCTACAACATTCACATATGTAACGTCAGCATCATTGATGCCCCTTGAGAACTCAAACGTATAGACATTTGACAGGACATTCAAATTAAACAAATCGTTATTCAACAGCCTTTCGGACAATACTTCTTCCCAGCGCGGTGACAAGATGTTCGTTGGGAAATCTTGCTGTTGAGGGGGCATTCGCGTCCATGCCCAGGATGAATGGTGTTTCGTGAAGACGCGGAACTACTTCATTCATGCTTAGGCAAAACCACCGTCCCGAAGGTTCCGTTGTTGAGACAGACATGCCACTCTCATTAGTACGGCTCTCCACACTGACGCAATCTAGACGCGTATTATTAATGAAAACGGTCGCTTTGGCCGACCACCTGGCAATGAACTCCCACATGTTTCCATTAACTACCCATATTTCCTGCAACATGGCGACGCTAATTCTATGTTCCGGCGTGTGCTAGCCGAGATCGTGCATCTGCTGCTTTAGCGCAATTCAACTGTCTAGTCATAGTTTCGGCGTAGATCGGGCACAACATCGACCTGACCATCTTGTGTGGAGTTGCCAAAGCTCCTATCAGGTGCGTCTCTTTGTGCGGATAAGGAAACGATCGGCGAATGCGTTATAAGCATGGACATGTGCGTATTAGGAGATGTACGTGCACGAGCATGCTTATGTGTGGGCTGGTTAGGTAGGAGCACCCGTGGTTAAAAATTGGCTGCGGGAATGATACCCAGAAATCAAACCAAATATGAAGGACGAGAAAGCAGTTTGTTTACTGGGGGGAACACATAAATGAACTCTGTGAATTCATTAAGGAGGCCCGGAATATTTACCAAAACACCAGGGCTATGATACGGGGCATTTTTGCCCTTTATTAGGGCGGTTGGGGAGAAAAACGTGCAAGAGCCATGGGACAAAGTCACTCTTAAAACAGGCGATATCTCCTCAACATAGGGTAAGTGAGAACGCGGGCAAACGAAGTAGCGCCGGAATAAGTGTACCCCTGGGTGTATACCTCATACAAGAACCGTGGGTTGTTGGTGGAGCAGTCAGGGGCCTAAAATTCGAACATGCTGACTAATTTGACGCAGAAGAAGTTTCCAGTGTAACATTCATCAGAGCCATCTAATATGCCAAAAGTAATGGCATGGGAGTAGTAGCAGGATGTGATGTGATATTAACGCCCACCACATATGCTGGGGAAGTTCCAACATCAATACAAGAGGATTGAAACTACTGGAGTATCTAGCAGGAACCGGTCTTCAGATCCTTAATTTGGGTAATGAATATATTAGGTTGGGAAAAAAGTAATGTCGTATTTTGTCAATAGATGGCGACACTTAAACATATCTTGTGTTGTACTTATCGCGTTGGGGCATACTATACGGCGATTTGAAGACGACAATCTGGGCTACAGGTATCTCTTTGATAGTTTTATGATCGTACGTTTCAGTCTCAAGTAATAGGGCGATCGTTTGAAGCAGGCGATTGACCAAAAGCGGCCAGGATTGGTCAATAGGAATGCTGTTCTGTTCCACCAGGACAACGCTCGGCCTCACACATCTTTGATGATCCGCCAGAAGCTACGGGAGCTCGGATGGAATGTCCTATCGCACCCACTGTATAGTCCGGACCTGGCACCAACTGATTATCATCTCTCTCGGTCCATGCAAAACGCTCTTGGTGCTACTAAGTTGGCCTCAAAAGAGGCTTGCGAAAACTGGCTGTCTGAGTTTTTTACAAATAAGGAGGGGGGTTTTATAAGAGGGGGATAATGGAGTTGCCTTCTAAATGGCAAAAAGTTTGCGAACAAAATCGGATAATTTTAAGTATGTTAAATAAAGCGTTAAAATCACGATGGGATCCCCTGACATTGCGGCTCTGGTCGGAGAGGGAAGAGTATCAAACGATGTCACACTCTCAGATCACAGACAAGACAAATTAGGCGACGTATAAAATAGAACTGAGTGCCCGAGTCGCGATCCCTGTGAAGCGCATCAGATCCATTACTGGAATTGAGAAGGTAACCCAGATGATCACAACTAGCATGAGAGAAGTTTTTGGAGAAAACCGCCCACTCAAGTCACAAAAGAAGAGTAAAACACCATGGTGGAACTCGGATTTGGCAAAACAGAAAAGAACGATAGGCGTGGTTCTCAATCGTGCTCTGAAGTGTTATTCAGAAGCTGGGTGGAATCGCTATAAAGAACCACAGAAGGCTCTAAAGAAGGGCATAAGATCGGCTAAACGGCCATCATTGAGACACTTTTGTGAAGAGACTAACTCTCTTGAGGCAACCTCAAAGCTGGAGTGGATTCTTGTTAAAGAACGCAGCCAGAAGCTGAGTTATTTACGTTTACTGAGCGAGAGGTACACAGAAAGCAACGAAGAAAAATGACGACCATATTCCAGGCGGAGATATATGCCATCATTGGCTGCAGAAGAATGTCTGCGATAAAAATGGAGGGGTTGCACCATTCAAATCTGTATTGACAATTGGGCCGCATTATCAGCATTAAACAGTGACGACATATCAAGCCAGTTGGTGTGGAGCTGCCATCAGTTACTGCTGAAACTTGGCCCACTGAACGAAGTACTCCACTCAAACATCGCTGGTAATGAGGAGGTTGACAGACTGGCTCGCCGAGGGTCTTTATACACAATGGTGGGGCCAGAACCAGCTTTTGGAATCCGGCAATCCACTGTCAAGTCTACTTTGAAAGGTGAAATTACAAGGATTCGCGCATCCGAGTTGAGGAATTTGAACTCTTGTTGGCAGGCGAAAATCCTTTTGGAAGAACCTGGGGTTGCCAGAGCGGCATTTTGTTGTCTCTTAAGAAGTGGGACATAGAAACCCTAGTAGAGCTTGTTCGTTAAACTGCCATATGGTAAAGATTGGGATGGTGGTTTCGGCTATGTGCAGCCAATGTGAGGAGGAGGAGGAGACGGCCCTGCATTCCTCAGATCTCAGACGAAGACAGCTTAGCGAGGTTTTCTTCAATGAAGAATCTGCACACTCTCTGCCTCTGGAGAATGTTCTCAGATTCGCTGAAGCCTGCGAACGCCGTAGCCGGGAAGCTATTGAATAGGCGATTGTACAGTGGGCCTAACAATGGCCTGAGTCTTCGGAGCTGCGGCTTCTCCCAGTAAATTAAACTAAACTAAAACTAAAACCACTGGGTAAGAATAAGAAAGTTGAACTGGCGAAAGTTCCGGGTAGTTCGTCTAGCTTTTGACAAAAGGGAAGAAACTGCAGCTCGTAAACCCGAGCAATGCACAAAGGTGGTCGACAGAAGGAGAAAAAAAGGTTTATCCGGAAATAACCACTATTTCCAGGAGAGAAGATATGTGCTACGCTTATATTCTTCGGAAGGTGTCCCCTCTAAAATAGCATTGCTGACTGCCTCCGATAGTAGTAGTGATAATATCTTTCATTATTATTACGGCCACAATAAGGCTTTCGCGTATTAGAGGAAAGTTTGATCCGATGGGCGTTGCCTTGGCAGGAAGAGAGTCGTATAAAAGGTTTATCCGAAGAAGTCGGGTGTCAAGGATCAAATTGAGTGGCATCACATGCGAGATTTTCACTTACTATACGCGAATAATTCGTCCTACTCTCGTTGACCTACATCTGAGGGATACATCTCACAACCCACTTTGATAAAAAGTCCTTTGACGCTTCCCTGAACGTTACAATTTTAAAAATTCAATTCATTTCGTCAATTGTCCGACAGATTTTCCTTGTCATGCTTATCTCCGTGTATTTATCCACATTCGTTTTCGCCCCATTTAATTCTACACAATTCCAGGGGTTAGATGCTTCCAAGACACGACAGTATGAATATATTCCTTGATATAGTCGTGTCATACTTGCTTTTTATAGCCTTGGCTGTCATTATTGTCGACGCGCGTAATGAATGAGACAACGTTCTGACATTGATCCGATGAAAAATTTTCTAATTTCCATTTGTAGTTTACGTCATATACGTGTAGAGTTGATAGCCAAGTTTCAGCAGGGCCCAACCCATTTTGCACTAAGCATGGAACGAAGCCGATGAAGATGGCTATGACGTTATGACTGCGGAAATATGTGAAGGAAGAAACGGAACAAGGATGACTATGAAAATACTCAGACTCTAACAAGAGGAGAGATGACACCAGCAACAAGACTCAAGATGGGAAACGACAGCACCACCATGCATGGAGGAAGGTTTCCCATCAGACTTTTTGCTTAAGATGTTGTATGTGTTCTCTACTTAATTATCACTCCAAGATACTGAAATGAGATTTTAATTCCTCCATTTCTTGTGCATATGTGTAAAGTGCGCGCATATACAGATACTCACATATGACGGGGAATGTGCTTGGAATGTTAAGATCATCATCAATTTAGCTGAATTGTGCACGAGTAGAGTTGAACAAATTGCTTTATATAATTCCTCGGCGAGGCAGGGGACGCATGAGCACCCCTGGAGCTCATGAAGAAACGACACAGTTAACATAGCCCAAATGTTTGCGCTTGTTAGTCCGCTGATTCATCTGTCCATCAGTGCAGCCTATCTGACGAGCCGTCCTATTCGAAAATGTATCTTTTCCATGAAAATGGAATCCGAAAGTAAAGTATCACTTGCAGTGAGCACTTGACCTCGTAGATAGATAGATACCTTAGGAGAAAGCTCAAAGCAAGCACCTTGTCTGGCCCAGAATCACTCATTTTCGAGCTGCATGCCCTGCGCTGCACTCAATGAATTCATTCTTCACAACCCTATCAGGTTCCATCTGAACAAATTATAAATTCCACAAATTCTGTATGGGATAATCTGTAGGCTCAGCTCTTGCTGACTTGCTTCAAATTTAATTTACCTCCGTTCTGCATTCTGAATGGTATCTGCCTCAAAAGTGGTTACGACGACGGGGCCGGCATAAAAGTCTATATTGGCTCAGTGGTTAATGCTTTTTAATATTAAACATGGGACATCCACTGCGTACCGGTGGCTGGTAAGGCGGCCTGGGCTTGTTGCAGGGCTCTCTGCTCCGTAGTTCCTCCATTTATTCGTTCCTCCTTTTTCCTATTAGGTTAATGACAAAATTATGCATTTATTCATGAGATCCGCCGAGAACTTTAGAAGTAGTTAGGAAAACATAAATTATGTCAATGGCCGAGGTACATTTGTGTTTATTTGATAGAGGAAGAGCGCATGGAAATTCTATTCTACTTGAATCCAATGTTTGGGATAGATAATTTATTTGATTGGAGTGGTGTACCTTTGTGAAGAGTTTCACAGGTTTATGTGGTTAAAGAATGAAACCCAATAGGAGGAAGAACAGCTCGGAAGTTCTTAGAACCACTCGTCATTCATGCGTTATCCATTATTAATCCATAAATTATCATATCTTGTAAGGAGTCCATCTGAAAATAGAAAGATATTGGGCTCAATATTTGCATATTTCTTATGATTTCATGGCGGAACTTTTGTGAACAAGAATTAGATTTCATTTTTATCGAATTTGGGGGACCACAATGTATAGTGAAGTCGTGTAGATAATGCGGTTACAGGAAAATAAATAACACGATTTCATTCTGGAATTTTCATTCCATGTTGGGTATGACTAAGGGCGGAAGTTTCTACCAAGTGTAAATTGGTTGAGGAAAATTCGACTTTTCGTGGTTTTTTAATAATAATAATAATAATCGTTGGCGCAACAATCCATATTGGATCAAGGCCTTGAAGTGTGTTAGAGCACTTCATTCAAGACCGTAACGGTACACCACAGTATACTGTGGGAGGCAATGTGGTCAGCATTGCGCTCGCCCGAGATTATTACCCTGATTTGACTCAGGTACTCATTCACAGCTGAGTCGACTGGTGTCCGACATCCAATCACGATAACAAATTCCTCTGCCCCCAGCGAGATTTGAACCGCGACCTTCCGCTACGACAGCCCAGCGCTCTAACCACTTGAGCCATCCGGACACTTCGTGGTTTTTTGCAGTCTTAAAATAGATCTTATGATATGCTGACATGCAAAGACTGCATTACACACCTTGGGTTTTTTGACGTTATGACTGTAATCTGCATTTTGGAGGAACATTCCCGTACCAACTTATTTTAAAAAGAAAATTACGCATACGACCGGGTGTTCTTAGTGACACGAACCTAATTTTCAATTGTATCTTACCATATTAGTGCTCGTTAAAATTATAGAGCTCGTTGTCTGCATCTTTCAGCGAAGAAACCATCCAAACCTTGCGACATTACCACCGAGGCCTGTAAAGCAAATGGCCGTAATCTACCCACCCCTCTGACTTAGTCAGTCACATTTTTTGAGGGGAACAGAACACCATTTGATTAACAAAGTGACACAACAGGTCTAATATAGAAAAGGCGAAGCTTCGGTTCATTTTGGTGATTATCTCTAACATCCTTAAAAAGCACATTTACGACATCATTGGAATCAACGTAGATCAAACCTGTTCAATTTGAAATTTTCCATGAAAAAAATATCGTGAACAACATGGTCCTTTCTGCGTTGTCTTTCTCAATTAGACGAAGGCACCTGGTTGCGTACAACATAACACCAATTAATCCGTGCCCTACTAAATACAACAGGAAGATACTGTCCAGCCTCAGTAAGCTGCCCAAAGAGACCTTCAACATCTGATACAAGCACAAATATTGGCAGCCATCCAAGGACTGCCTGAAGAAGTACAAGTCGGCCATCAGGACCGCCAAGATCCGGATATTCAGGTGAAATTAATGGAGCTGCTAGTTCAGACGAGGACAGAAGGAAAGGGCTATGTTTCTGTGGTACGTATCCTAGCACCACAGGAGACGCACACAGGCGCGGCCTTGAGTCCGCGAAGGACCAATCAGCCTCATCTCTTTCGTATGGAAGACTCTAGAGCGCGTCTTGGATATCCACTTAAGGACGATTATGGAGAAATCGACTTTCTGTAATTCCCAGTATGCCTACCTCAAAGGCAGATTCCCAAAAACCGCTATCCACATTGCGGTACAAACAGTATAATCTAGCTGCCTTCCTGGATATAGATTGAGCATTCAACAACGTCAACACCAACGGCATCAAGGTAACTATGATTAATATTGGATTTGGGGGTATCTTACGCATTAGATAATATCCATGCTAAGAACTAGGATAATCCAGTTGAATCTGCGAGGCAAACACTTGAACAGAGGCACGTCCCAGGATGGCGCCATGCTTTGTTTGATAACGATGAATGAATTTGTACGTATATTGGTCAGAAGCGGTGTGGTATCCTATGCCGACAACTTGGTGATATCAGTGTCAGCGTTGCAAAAGGTTGTGCCTGTAGGCGCAAGATGCGAATTCGGCATAAATCCAACCAAAACGGAATTGATGCTATTCACCATCAAGAGAAAGGTCCCCAATTTCACCTCCCGCGGCTGAATGAACAAAGATTTGTTCTTTCTTCCAATGTAAAGTACCTGGGCGTAATCCTGGTTCATCATTATCAACGGCGCAGCAAGCGGTATCCGGTCCAGTCCTGCCTTAATAAGGAACTCCAAACATTCCAGAGTTGCGTCGAGGTCCACCAATTCGGTATTCCTAAAAGCTATCTGGCGTCCTGACCTACGCCATTGCTCCATCTTAGGCAGGATCTGCCTCGTCTTCTTTTTCTATCATAGAGATTGCCCTTATAGACTTTCCGAGTTGGATCATCCTCATCCATACGGATTAAGTGACCCGACCACCGTAACCTATTGAGCCGGATTTTATTCACAACGCTCATAGATTCCGTCGTTATGTTGGCTACATAGGCTACGTCCATTTTCATATAGGGGACCACAAGGAGAGAGAGTTCGCAATTTTCCTTGCTTAGAACTCAGTTCTCCGAGGAATACATAAGGACTGGCAAAACCATAGTCTTCTACAATAAGAGCTTTGACCCTATGGTGAGACGTTTCGAGTGAAACAGTTTTTGTTTGTGTTGTGATTTTCGACCCTAGATAGGAGAAATTATCAACGGTCTCAAAGCTGTAGTCTCCTATCTTCATTGTTTTCGTTTGACGAGTGCGATTCGATGTTGTTCGTTCTTTGTTCTTCTGCAAATATGAGTAATCTTTCAGATGCAGAGAATGCTCAGATTTTTCATCGAAAAAAACTTACCTTACGACCGTCTCCTACGTCTCCTCCTCCATAAGGGAGACCACGATCTCAACCTCTTCCATGCGGTAATTTAAGGAGCAACGCCCCTACTAGAGTTTTCATGTCCCATTTCTTAAGGAAACCTCCTTAAGTCTGCAATCCCAAAAAACTCAGGGCTATCGATCAATCTTCTCTCTTGGTAATTATGGCAGAAAATGTCTCATCAAAGACAAATCTAGATACCAAATCATCAGAAGGTATCAGTGCCACCTGATGTTTGCCAAGGGATTTCTAAATGGACGCATACTCGTAGGATTGGTTGCCTTCCCATGTGCCAATTGCATCGAGCTTATATGTGTGGTTAGTTACCTTCCGTTCCACCTCGAAAGGAATGGGGTAGCTTCGAGTGCCACGATCGTCGTAGTACTCATTGTTTCTGCAATACTTAGGGAACTGATCTTTTGAATCTGCGCCATTAGCTTTCTGCTGTTAGTGAAGTTCAGTTGCGTCACTAAACGATGCATTCATACAGTTGAGCTTTAGTATGGAGGTGTTCATCCAATGAATCAATTGTGGTGAAAGCCCCAAGATCTTGCCTATCGTAGTCCTACAGAACTAGAGCAATCTAACAGATATATGTTAATGTCCCTGGATATAATGTTCCACATTAGTTTGGAGACAGGATGTACTCCCTAACAACTTGGCTGTTTGCACCAGCTGCATTTTCACATCTGATTTACAATGTTTACCATGAGGCCGTTACGAAGACACCAACTGTTGATTGCCTACAGAGTTGCATTCAAGTGGTCACATACTGCGTCTGGAAACTTGTCGATCAGATCCTCTGCAAATACTTGCTGTCCTCCAGGAGCCATAGCAAAGTTTCCCACAATTCCGGTCCGGTTAAGGAGTATCACAACTGTATAATGCCATGCACCAACGGAGACTATTGATTTGGTGGTCTTGGCGACAATTATTTCAGCAACTTCCACAGCCTCGATATTGATGGAACATCGTTCCAACATAAAGCCTGAAATAAGGTCGGTCGGGTTTCAACTGATCGACATCGTACGAGTAATCAGATCGACCACTTTGCGATCAGCAGTAAATTTAGGAGTTGTCTCCTGGATATATGTAACAAAAGAGGCGCCGATATCGGCTCCCAAGTGGATTACCATCTGATGGTCGCTTACGGTGGCTTGCTTCGCTTGCGTCTGTCACTTCTCGCACGGTTGGGGAACTGCGACTTCTTAAGTTCCGCTTCGATCGCTTGTGTGCTCCAGTTGTCGCCTGACAGTGGAAGAGCTATCTTGCTGAACGGGTGGTAGATAGAGTAACTCGGCGGGATATATCAATGAGAATTGGGCCACCATTAAAAATGCTCTTTTCTCGGGTGCTACGCAAGTTGCTAGGAGACTCAACTTCCTGCATTGACCACATCAACACCCTATCGATCATTTTAGAACAGTGCGTGGAGTTCAGATCTTCCCTTCACCTGCTCGTCATCGATTTCGAGAATTCTTTCACAGTGTGAACAAAGATTGTATCTGGCGTGCTCTACACGGAGGGGCATTCCGGAGAAACAAATTGCTACGAGTATTATTAAAGCGATGTATGCTGGCGTAAAATGTCACGTGCTGCTCCGAGGTCAAATCTCGGACGATTTTGAGGCCCAAAGCGAAGTTCGCCAGGTTTGCACTTTGTCGCCGATATTATTTCCCCTTGCTATCGATGACGTTCTTCATGCTACCTTGTCCCGAGGGCGTGGAGGAGTTCAATGGACTATCTTTCCTTAAATACCGCAACTGCACTGATGGCATCTGTTTGCTCTCTCATCGGGTGATAGACCTTCGCCGACGGGTCATCGTACTCTCTCCATCTGCATTAATAGTTAAAGTCCCAAACTGGATGTTGTCCGACGAATTAACCGCGCTAGATCCGCTTTCTCTGCCTTATCTAAAATCTGAGACTGTTCTGTGTTAGTGTTCCTTCTGTATTGCTATATGGAGTGTGACTCTCACTGTTGCTCAAAAACTCCAAGCCTTCGTGAACAGCTGCCTGCGTCGTATCATCAGAGTACGCTAACCTGATACTATTACAAGCAAGGAACTTGATTGGCGTCCAGGCAATGTGATCGAGAGGCGACAGCGGTTGAACACAAACGGAGAGAGGGGGGAGGGGGGGAGGGGTGATAATTGCATTACTGGCTACTCCATGCAATGAAATCTACTCTCCCATGGTGGTCGATGGGTGGGTCATCCCAAAATTGATTAGTAGAGTCTGAAGTTGCCGTACCTTGCCAAGTGCGGCAAGCGTGGAGTATGAATAGTGCAGTGATGCATTGTCATTTTTAGAGACTGCAACTCGTGGTCTACTGAGTGGGAAAGCAAATTATGGGGGACTGATATTGTTGGAAGTCTGCTCGTCGTTGGAAATTGTACGTGCTCATATTAGAAGTACCTATAACTTTCGTACAGGGAGGATATTCTCAGTGGGAGATATTTATTTCGGAAGCTGCGCGGTGATAAAAAATTTGGTGAGTTATTAAGCGTTGCACTTCTAGTGATCATCAAGTTACACTTTTTAGTGTAATGGAGAGTAGGAGAATAGCGTATTTGGCGAATACAAGGTCATGACAGATGAAGCCGTGGAGATCGAGGATGTTTGTCGTGTTCACAGCCAATAGGAAGAATGAAAGATAAATCCGGACCATTTTTCAACAGCGCAGCGTCCTCAATGCCAAATCGCAGAAGTGATATCAGCAGATAATTGAAATTCTGGCCGAATGACAAGATAAGGAAACGTGCTGAATATCTGCAGGCAAGAAGAGGGTATCAAGTTACTGCATAGAGACAGCTTGACTGGGAAAGTTGCGAAAATCGATCCATGAAAATAAACGGTATTCATATTTACTATTCAGGATAGTCTCTGAGGAAGTTGGCTTGAGCTCATGGAGATCTGCCTACAGAACGGTGATGCGTAAGTTGAAAGTAGGCAAGTCGATTCAGATCAGGTGTTCAGTTTTGTTACAACAAATGATAACACCTCTGTTTCCACAGCAAAGCAGATGCTATGCTGCTAGAAAAGAACGCAAACCAGCAGAGCCCCCGGGCTGGGTGCCATACCTAACACGGTTCTGAGCGC
Organism: Hermetia illucens; assembly: GCF_905115235.1. Taxonomy (NCBI): domain Eukaryota; kingdom Metazoa; phylum Arthropoda; class Insecta; order Diptera; family Stratiomyidae; genus Hermetia; species Hermetia illucens. Next base: position 159,468,941 of record NC_051851.1, on the reverse strand, counting down.
GGAAATAAGGACAAGTCCGTGAAATAAGGACATGACCATGATGTACGACCTTGTGCTAGGGACTAAACTTCCGCGCAATCTGTTCTCATTGACTAAGCCGAGGGAATCACGATTGTATTATAGCAGAAGGTTAATGTTGTTTGGCCACCTGAGACATCGGCCACGCCGATCAAAGAATGGTTAGTATTGCGTGAGCTGGAGCTGGCGGAAAACAAGACTGAGGTTGTAAACTTATGGTTTAGTGTAGCTTCCACAGAAACAACACCATAATTGTAAAATATACCTAACCTATGAAACCTTAGCAGCTAAGTTAAGATAAGACACCTAAGGGCTGAGGTGTGACTGACACCTTCCTAAGAGTCACCGTTCGTTTGGGAAGTGTCGTAAAGGGTCTGGTTTAGTATGTACTTCGTAAAATCCTTGTAATTGAAAGTAATCAAAGGTTTAATTAACTGTTTGTAGTAGCATTTAGTAAAGTATCGGTAGAGCTCGTCCATATATGCAGTCAGGCGCGGTTACCCGTCTACAATATCCTTCGTGGAGATGTAAAGTATGAGATCACCGGCATATAGGACAATTTTGATAGGATTGAGGTTAGGAGCAGTTTTCGGAATGTCCGTGGTGAAGAGCGAGAAGAGGGTGCGGAAAGAACGGATCTTTCTGGGATTCGAACTGGACGATTCAGAACAACAAGAAGGTCTACGCCAGAAACTACGAGGGAAGACAGCAAAGGGGTGATAGGTGTAGAGGATAACACTTTACTCTGTTTAATAGAGAGAGAGAGAGAGAGAGAAGTAAGCCTAGATGGGAGAAGTAGATGCTGGGACAGACCGGATTCTTTGGTTTTTTGGGAATATAGTGGTGTGGATTTATTTTTGATTTTGATGCATTGATTTCGGCTTCGAAGCTTTGGTCACCCATGTCAAGTTTGCACTGATGGGCTTTGAAAAAATGGTTATCAAGGACGTTTTATTTGTCATCCTGCCCCATGGATACCATTGCGTCTGGCAGCTCTGCTAAGTCGCGGGGAGATTTTTCTCAGTTTCCTGTATGTATTTGGATTGACATCTATGTTGGTCCAGCGATTATAGATGTGCTTGGCATACTAGGTGAGGATTCTATCTTGAATAGAAGTATCGAGGTCGTGGGTCTCGTTCTTCGCGGTAGGTTTTTTATGTAGTCTACATCTTGGAGTGTGTTGCCCGCGAGGCAGGTTAGCTTACGGGAATTGAGAGTGCGGGTTCGCGCAAATGCATATACTTCTTGAATGCTTGCTTCACTGTACTAGCCAACTGTGCTATCAATGGTATCATTTGAGATCCGGTTATTTTGAGAAAGTGGGACTTGGGATAGCTTGAATCTAAGGGATTGGTTAATGCGCACCTGTTGGCGTTCCTAAAGCCAGGTGTTGCTAAAGGAGGTGGACGCATGAATCTACCGGGTAGTTGGACATTAAGGATAATGGCACTGATGCCAGGAACGGTTTCCAAACTTGGGAATGTATTAGGGTTGGAATTTATGCTAATGTTGCTGTCAATCAGGACGCGATCAAGGTAAGAGTGATAGATCTTTACGGTATTCCAAATAATAAAAACTTGTTTTTCCTATTCGCTAGTGTTGATTTTTATTTTGTAAATACCGATATTTCGGGAACCACTTGTTCCCTTCATAAGTGCTAAGAAGTTCCTTACGGTGTAAATAGGAAGCACCTGGCTTATGTGAGGGATGCTTCGGGTGACAGGACTTGATGTCAGTCAACGATGTAACTAGCGACCACTGCTGTTTATATGGGAGACCAACCAGGAAGTAAGTCTACTATTTAAGTCGCCGAGGAGCCGAGGAACCACGATTTGCCGTTCTCAACAGGAATATATGAAGTTGGAGAGGTCGTTCGGATCAAAAAGCTAATTGGGAGAGTAGACGGAATCGAAGCTGAACGTGGTTCCAATTGAAGGGATAGTCATCTCGAAGGATTTAAGAACATTAACGGGTAGGCGGACTTATGTGGTTGCCTCTGGGAAATTTGTCCTAAATCGGAATTGCACACTTTCTAGAGGCTGAGACGTAAAAATCCCACCAAAATTAGGATGAAATCTATCCTGTTCAAACATGATTTTAACTGACTTCGGAAGTGTTAAAAAGATATTTCAAGCATTTAAGGCTTCCCTTGAGCCATAGTTTCAAAAACAAATTTAAAGGCAAGTGCTTATTGATTTTTTCGCTACAGATTCTCCCTAGGAATATTCAGGGGAAACCAACTGCCGAAGAAAGTGGCTTTTCCGAAGCATGTACGCATATCGAAATAACGGAGGAATAGTGTTTTCAGTTTCACAAAACTCATTCAAATTCACAGGAATCCCTTGAATGCAATTTGCAATTTGCATCCTCTTCCTGGTATGGTCTGTTCGTTTACTAAATTGGGAAATTCTCCAAAAGTTATTTCATTTAAGGAGATGGGAACATTAAACTAGCTACCTCTTCGTCTTTTGATTTCTAATAGTGGAGCAATCTTGGCGAAGTTGTTGCTTCTGTGGGTACGGATTTGAAAATAAAACATCCCCTATGGGGTAATGTTAAGTTTGGCTTTCATCTTAGCACAATATCACGTAATCTACTGATATTTTAATTGACTTGTTGCTTTCCCTTTTGATTTTAATTATTTTTGGAGCGAATTTTGCAAGTGAATTTCAAAGTGTGCCAGATAGAAACTGAGATGGTGACTAATATTTGGTATCTAGTTTTAACGTTCAAACTGATTTTATGGTGGAGTAATATCTTTGAACCTAAATAACCAATCTAATCGCTGTCTGGGGCCACAATTGAAATTCGCAAAAGCTATTCCTCATTGCCTCTACTTTAATGACTTCTCCTACTTCAATTCATTGAATGAACCTCTCTAACTTCATTACAAAAAGGTGCCCTATTGTATCTATAAATAGACTTGAGTTTGTGTAGTTTTATTGAGGCAACGCACTTAACGACGAGGGAAGATTTATGTACGTTGACTGTGCGATAGGTAACAATAGTATCATCACTGGAAGATTTTTGAAAATTGACGGGTCTTCTTAGCCAAAGGCTTCATCGCCCTCTTCCATTTTCGGGTCTTATTTCACTGGCGTCCTTTGAAGGAACGAATTTTCCTCTCAAAGTACTCAAGTGTACTTGAGTAAATTTGTCACTACCTTAGTTGTTCCAATTGTCGCTATTTGCATCTACTCTAGAAGTAGCTTCTGAGTGAGGGAATGAATGTGGGAAGATGTTGTAAGAGTTTTTATTAACAATTTATTTTCTTTGTGTTGCTTCTGTTGGAAGTAATGTGATGCAAGATGCTTGATTCAACAGAATTGCTTCTCCTTTGCTGTAACTCTGGGTAATATTTGTTGTTACTGTTTGAGTTGGTACATCATTCTGTATTATTATCATGAACAATAAAATTTAATGCATGTGTTATTTTTGGGAGAAATATATGGTACATATGCTGATAATTCAATTATAATAAAGCGATGATATCCAGAAAATTTGAATGGATTTTGAAAACTGATGTTAAACTGCCTGTTAGTTTGTTAGAGTGCTTATTCATGTTAAGAGGAAGGTCGAATATCACAAGGAAAGGGGAAAGCTAGATTGAAGACGGAGCATGCGCAATCTTTTATTCACCTTATCCAGTGATAATGTAACGAGAGAATGCATTTGCTAATATGCAGCATTTCTCCTTTTTTTCATAACTTAGCACCCATTAGCTTCTCAGATATACTCCTTTGCATTTCCTAATTCCGATCCTGATGTGTTGTTATATACAAAATTTATTTTTTTAAAATGATCGATTTAATTTTCATTCTTATAAGTTTGATGGAAACTCTCTCACCTAGTATCTTTCCCCAAAACTCTAAAACTAATTTCCATTCAAATCTTTCAAATTTAATTTTCTAATATTGAAAGATGATCGTTGACCTTTCGCTTTGGCATAGACCTACTCATGTTGCATATTATTAGGTGCATATCCGTCGTTTGTTTCTAACTGGGGCGAATGCGCATCAGTCGGCCACTGAGAAAATACTAAAAACAACCGAAACTGATGTCGCTCCAAGAAAAGACAGAACATTTATTAAAATAATCTATGTGCTTTCCATATCCATCCCATCTGCTAAAATCTGAAAATCATCTCGACCAAAATTACTCAAAATATCCATGGTCAGTACACTAAGCTGGTAAATCTTATCATAAGAACCTTTACCATCTCGCCTGCCCCGCTGCATAATATGCACTTTCACGTACACATTCATCAGTAGTAACAGCTTCCATATTTTTAGTCCTTCAAAGCTGGTTCCATTTTTGATCCTCCTGATTAATGTGGTCGTTGCTCTTAGGCAGGCTTGTCTAAAGGAGAAGGGCTTTTCCTCCCTTGGGGGCTGGAAATAGAGAAACTTTAACAAAATTACACCAATTATACATTGGAGTAAAGGGCAGTTTTCACCGGCGAGCCGCTATTCCTCGTCTACCACCCCCTTCCCTTTAGATATTTGTAATGCGACTAAGATTCCGCAGCATCCTTTCTCGCACGAACATTTGACATCTAGACTATTTGGATATGGATGCTAGTATTGCTGGATTGGAACGACGAATTATTATTCATACAGCACACTTTTGATAATGATACCAGATACTTCCAGATAGTATAATAAATGTACTCAATTTGTGTAGACATCGAAAATAACTTATTTAAAAAAAAAATAGGTAGACTGGCAGGTAGACTGGTTATTTTTCACAAGTAAGGGATCATTTGTTTTAAACCTGCCTCGAAAAGTCTCCCATCAATTATTTCATTTTCTTTTCCACCTCCGAATTCACTTCCTCGCTAGTTGAATACTTTTTTCCACCCATTTGCACTTTTGGGACATAAGAATAAGTGAGCAGATGGCGATTTAAAGGCACTGGAAGCCGGACGCTGGATACCACCTCGAGAAGCTAGGACGCTCTCGGCTCATTCGGCGAGAGCTAAGAATCGAGGTGCACTTTCCGATTCCAGAAAAGAAATGATAAGGGATAAGAGTACGTCAGAATATGAATTACGTCCTGAGCCAGTTGAACGCAATGTGCAGGAAAGCCACGGAGGTAGAAACCACGACCCATTGTGACGTGCTGATAAGGCATCTAAATTTTAAATACAAGGATACTATCCGCAAGATCAATGATTTGTTCGAGCTCCCAGCCCCGAAAAGAAGAAGGAGAGGTCTACTAGGCAAGGTACTAACCGCAGCCTCTGGAGTTAACGAGAAAGTTTACAATGACATCGAGGATCTCTGCCAAGGACAACTTACTTTGTTGGGTCATCGACTCAGCAGAACGTTTTGATAAACACGCAGGTAGAAGCTTACAACACCGCAGTATCTCATCGATTGAGAGAGTTCACCCATAAATTGAACATGGTCATCGAATCAGTGAACAAAATGAGCTTGTCAAAACGGATGCGGGCAATCTGAATGTGCAGATTGTATTCACGTACCTGACAGTCGTCGACTACTTCGACGAGTTAGAGAAGAAATATAGTCGAGTCATGTTCGCATTCTACAGCCACGGTGATTTATTGGGTCTGGTAGACAAAGATGCACTGACAACCGCGATCACGAATGTCCTGAACAAGATTGGTTCGTTGTATGAATTCCAGAGAATTCCACAAGAACGATTGTCGTTACAAAAGTACGAAGAACAAATTCGAGTGTTCGGGTATTTTTGCATAATCGGCAAGCACGAGTACGATGTGCTACACGTAACAGCCGTCTCTCGGGCCATAGGAGGGGCCGATATCTTGTGTCTCAATTCGACGTCAGCACGCTCGCATCCGACTTCAATGATCAGGGGAATGCGGTTCCGTCAAAACGAATCCAGAAGTTGCTTCGTGGCGTTGACAGCGCGAGGTTGGACATTGCCGTGCAACATGGCCCTCTTTTGTTCTTAATCGTCCTTTTCATTTATTTTAGAGTCTCATCGTATCTGTCGCGCCGATGGTCTTCCCCTGAGGTAGATATTCCATCAAAATCGTACCTTCATGGTCTCAAAGTATGGATGCCAAATTTTTGACATTTTGGGAAGTGGTTGTTTTGAATCTTTTTAGCATAGGACTTAAAGTATGACGCCACTGTTGAGACTGCCTTTTGATTTCGGAATAGGTAATTCTAGTTTCAGACTCAGTAACATCGGAATAGAGAAAACTATCTCCTTGGAGTTTGTAGCGCTCCAAAAACGCGTTGTACTCTATTCAACTTTTGTTATTCTGTCAGTTCTTTGAGACTCACCTCACAAAATGCTTCCAATGACCGAGAATTTCCGTGCTTATGTAGTGCAGTGCAGAAAGTTCGTCCAAAGTCAATCTAAGATTGGCACGAACGGCCTTCTCGACATTTTCCGCGACTTCGTCAGTAATAATTGAAGTTCTTCTGCTCTTCTCATCGTTATGAACGGAAGTGCGACCTTTTTTACACTCACGACGCTACCTTTACACATTTATACTTACACTTATATTCAATCATCACAAACATGTCTAACCTTATTAGAAATCTGAACTCACAACGAGGTATCAGATGACAGCGTTAGTTTTGCACTGCGTGAGATTTGATCGACGTTTTTCGGAGATGCGAATTGGCCTCCTTCTGAAGGCGACGAATCAGGCAATCTGGTTTATGATCGTAAGAATCCTATTACACGTATTTTCTGAACAGGCTTCGGTTATCTCACTTTCTCTTTTCGTGATCATACCCCTACCCCTGAAGGAGTACTTTTCGAGATCGATCTAGCTTGTTGTCATCCTTGTACGGGTACAATTAGCCTCCAACCTCAGTATATATTCCGCAAAATCTTGAATCGCTCAACGTCATTTTACATTGAAATAATTAAAACTTGTTGTTTCTTTTTCGTTGGTGTGAATATTTATTCTTGCAAATACCGATATTTCGGGAACCACTTGTTCCCTTCATCAGTGCTAACAAGTCCTTTTACAATCCACAAACCTACTTCATTCAATTACCAACCTTCTTCCTTCACCCTTCAGATCCAGGAAATGTATCATAATGTGCTGTTGGGCCTCGGATATTAGGCATCTAATCCGACATGATATAAGTATTTAGTATATCCATCGTGCCTTGTGAGAAACCATGTCAGGTGACAATTTAATTCTTTGTGTCTTCGCTGAACCAATTTTTCAATATACGGAATTAGTGTATGGGTCCAACGACCCTTTTCGTAATCATCTTCCCGTTTCTGCCGTTTACCGTACAGTTGCTTCTTAGTGGATTTTCGAACCCGCAGTCCCTTCCAATGAACTCGTCTTTCATTTTCTAGTAGGGATAGTGCTCCCCAAGATAACCTTTTCTGCCTTCTCTTGCAGTGCCTCCTCCTTTTCGTCCACCAGGTTGAGTTTCTCCGTTCGTAACCATGATTTGATTACATGAATGATTTCACTTCCGTAAATTTCAATGTCCTCGGGGTGCTTTGTATCTATGTAATAAAAAACATTACTGTCATCTAGCGTTAACAAAGCGCAGCACTTGTATGCGGCCATCGCCTTCCAAATAAGAAACACGACTAATGTAGTCACGTCGGCCTGCGGAAACCCATACTGTCATGCCCTTTTTTCCATAGTGTCTAGAAGACAGATAGGCGTTATGAAGACGGAATGCCAGATGGTTTTTGGTGCTTCGATAGTAGAGCCACTCCTGCCTCTTTCACTTGAAGAGAAATACTCCTTCCATCATGGACGATTCAAATACGCTTGTAAACTATTGGAGCCTTGTCTTGCGAAAGAGATGTCCAATCACGAAACCTTGTTATCTCCCATAATCAGATCTCCCGTAATTCTTCCTCAGTACCCTCAAGCATTGAGAAGACGCCCTATTGAACCTGGCTCTCCTTCCGTAGCGGAGTCGTAATTATTTTCAACATTAGTCGCTGACACGTCACTTGAAGCGATTTTTTACCTACGTATCATGGAAAAGTAACCTCACTTGCAGACGAGATGATCTCAACATCGGGATTCCCTGGCTCCACTAGCAGTTTGGTTTATTGATGCAACAATGATACGTCGTCGTGACATTGTTGCATCACATACTTAAATTATGCGCTCACGCTGTTGACCCACCTTTTCCATCACCGTTCCTTTCGATTGTGATCATCTTCTACAACCGCCAATAATTTCTCCTAAAAACTTCGGCATTTTATACTTTTTATATTTTCAGTGTCCCTCTCATCTACGAAGTAATGAGGTATGTGACGTCGAAGATCGAACTGAGTCCTCTACCTAAGAAATTGGGCATTTATCGAACGTTTGCTAACACGATGTTCAGTTCCGCAAAATTTTCAAGTGGGATTCTCATCCCTTTTCTTCTCTATTTCAAGACCTACATGATGAAATCGGTGGCAATTATTTTAGGACTGTATTCTTTAGTGTATAGTATCAAATTTTGGCTTTCATTTTTACAGAACTGGCTTCTGGGAACGCCATTGTTCCCTGGCTGAATTGTTCTCTATATGTCTATATCGCGGGGTTGTCAGACGTACCCTTCACGTAAATAGCGCTATCATAATTGCGGTACGGTTCGTATATTACCGGTACATCGGTGTTCTTTTACTGCCTCACAATCGCTGAGACTGATCTGTATGAAGCAAATTTTGGTAAGTAGTTCAGCTCCCTTCTGTCAGACAGCTGCCACCGCTCGTAATATGCCGGTCATTTACACCCTCTTCTTCCTTGCTCTTTGTTCTAAGTCATTCAGACTGAATTGTTCTTTTAGCGCAATATAGATATCTTCTCGTGAAATAACCTGGTTTGGACCCTTAAATTTGATTTTTATCTCTTGCCCTCAGACTTCAACCTCCGCTTTCTCTCCTAACAATTTCTTTTGAACTTAGCCATCTCGTTGAATCTATATAATTCCAGCATTTAATCTCTTTTCTATTTTTACGTCTCACACTATCGCCCAAGTCCGTCCATTATTATTATTATTATACTGCTAAGGGGAGGTCGAACCGCGTCCTTAAAGAACTTTTACTGATTGTAGTGCACTTATTAGCTATAGTATCTCAAGCAAGCCTATAACCGTTAGGAATTTTAGTATATTCGCTGCTTCCAAACCTTTCAGCTTTGCATACGGTATTATGTATTCTCCCAGGTCCCTCGACCTACTTTGCACAAGTGCCGGCCACTGTCTCAGAACTTGTATAGGGGCTTCAACACACTTCAACCTGCAGGCAGTGTCCATAGATAATCCTAGCTTTCCTGGGTGATAGTTTAGTCGGAAATGACCAATGAGACTTCGCACTATGATTCGAAGAGCCTTCTTGGGGTTGGGTTCGTATCCCCCATTAGCACCCTGGACTGTTATATTTCTGATAAACCGGCTCAGTATAGTTCCGTCAACTGTTCCTCTTAATTTTTTAATGTTATAGACATGGACCCATTTCCAATTCCACAGGAGGGTTCTGGCTCGTGTAAAGGCGTCCTTGCTCCCTTCTTGGTTAGTTCATCCGGTACCTCATTGCCTTCCAACCCAACTTGGCCTGGAACCCAGAGTATCCAGACCTTATTGTGCAAATTGAGCGTATTCAGTCTTTCAAGGCATTCCTATACCAGTTTACAGGTCACCTGGTTGGGTCTAAGTGGCTGTCAGTCAGAATAGCAGTGTTCTGTCCCCTGCAGTTCCTTTGGAAATTAAAGGAGGTAGATCTGTCTGTGGCGTACATTTCCGCCTGGAATATGCTACTATGCTTACCCATTGGCTCCAAGTACATTTTCCTTGGACCAATGACACCGGCACCCGTTCCCTCTGCTGTGAGAGATCCGTCAGTGTACCAAGTAATAAGTTGCCGGTTTAAGCCGTATGTCACAGCCACGTTCTCCCAGTTTGCATTGTTACTTCAACGTGTTTTAAATTTCTTATCGAAGTGAAATCTTGTTGCCATCTTACCCCAAGGTATCAATAATTCGGGATACCGCCTAGAAGAAATATCAATACTTCTTTAGGCAGCTCCTCGTCTCACTGATACTCCCGCCATTCTTGCCCTGTATCTATATGTGCAGATAGGAAGAGAGAAGGACCTCCAGGGATGCCGTTAGGCATGTCCTCATTGTCCCAATGATACACCCGCAAGCCAGTCTTTGGGGTTTGTGTAGCTGCCTGGCATGTGTGCTGAGTTCAGTTCTTTCTGCCCAGATTACTGTCCCTTAAGTAATCATTGGCCTTACTATTGAAGTGTATATCCAAAGTAGTATTTTCGGGATGGAACCGCATTTTTTTTCCTGCTATCGATTTATAAGTCATTGGAGCCCTTGTAGCTTTCTGACAAGTGTTTCCGACATGCGTCTTTCAGAGTAATTTTTGGTCTAGCGTCCAAATACCTCTTACCTAATAAATACCTCTTTTCTCGTTTCACCTCCATGTCATGTAACTTTATGGCTCTTAGGTGATCAAGCTTACGTTTCTTAGTGAATGGTACTATGGTGGTTTTAGCTGGATTGACACACAGTCCCGCCTTCCTGTACCACTAGCAGCCCTTAATCCAGTTTGGATTCTATCACATCGGGTATCCTCATATTTGCCTCTACAGATTAGAATAATGTCGTCCACGTAACCCTAGACCTGTATTCTAGGAGGTTGTCCACTACCGTACTCCACATAAGCGGTGATAGTACCCACTCCCTTCTCTTCACTACCATTAAAATACCTCAGTTTTATTCCAAAATGCCTGCGGGATCACCGCCAAGAATTACTTATTGGAGCGTCCCTTCTTTTTTTAACCACGAACTTCGGACAAAGGAACATAATATTCTCCCACTCCTCGAATGTAATGGCGCATTTAGAACAGTCGGTGGGTTTACGCAATCCAAAAAGGAACTAATCTATAGTGCCCTGTATGGATCCAAATCGTTGTGTTCTTTAAGGAACAGCGTCGAGTGGTAATTTAGTTGACCGTGTCTTCTGTCGACGCACTTTTCAACTCATCAGGGCAGCGTACCCTAATCCTACTGCCATCTCCACGTGGTGATCACAGGGGACTTTTTTTCTTAATGATCAACTGCAGACGAAGAAGGGTGAAGGCGAGCCTCCTGCGCTTAAAAAGGGGACAAATTGTACCCACTAGTTCTTTCGGTTGTAGGGTGAGTAAGGCTGACAACTCTACACGAAAAACCGAAACTTCCAACAAATTGGTGAATACCCTCCAGAGGTAATAGGAACAAAATAGGAGCTAAACGAAAGGGTGCACAGCGGCGAATCAGATACAACCACCAGTTGTATCCTGAAATCTATAAAAGAATCAAATTTCGGAAGCTGCGATGGGCTTGCCATGTTCAAAGTGTGGATGATATTCAGATACCTAAAGGAGTACTAGAAGGGAGAACAGAAGGACGAAAACCAATGGGAAAACCCCAAAAGCACTGGTATATTCTGTTGACGAAGACAATGCATCTCTGCTCGGATTTGAAAATTGAAGGACGCGATCGATGGATCGTGATGATTGGAGGGAAGACATCCTGAAGGTCAATTCTAGAAAGGAGCTGTGGAGCCTCAACGAGGAAAATAGTTTTGAAAATTTTATCGTAAAATGTCATGTTATTATGTGTAAGACTATCGGCCAACTCCGAAAGGGGTGTAGGGTCCGCTTTCATCTTTCAAAGTATGTTGACGTAGGATAGAATTCCCTTCTTGGAAATAATTATTATTTCTGAGTGGACATTCTTTTTGTCCTATTTCCTCACTTTTTTCCTTTCGATTTTTGCTTTGCTCGCCTGCTTGCCTGTGCTGAGATCGCGTTCCAGAAATTAACAAGTTTTTCGAATAATTTCGTCGGCTTAGCTTTTTTCACTGAAGATTTTTTTTCCTTTGGTACCACAAAAATCCTATGGAATCGTAAGTTGCATTAGCGTTTCACTTATCCAGTGTAGAGACGAAGATGAAACTTGATCTCAGAGTTGACCTGAAAATAGCTGAGACAGCCTTCGGAAATGTCAACATGATTGAGGAATCCTGCATTATATTAGGCATGGTGTTCACATCACACCCCGAATGACTTTAGACAGGTTAGTCCTCTTTTCATTGTTTATTCTTGGGGCGATGCAGCATTTTGTTAGGTAGAAAGGCTCAGTGTGTTAGGTAGACAGATGTCAGGGTCAGGGTTTGCTTTGATTGGTTTGATGTCTAGTATGTTAATGAGGAGTGCTGTCCACACGCTGCTGTCGGTATGCCACGCAATACGTCAAGACTGTAAAATGGAGGTAACTGCAAGGTGTCATATGCTTCGGGATAGTCCCTCTATTGTTCGCATAAGGTCTGGCTATTGAGATTGGGCTCGTGGGTGTTGCGGTTTATTTATTTATTTAATGAGGACAATACACAGAAAGCAAATTTTTTATTACATATTGTCCTCAAAGGGACGAGCAAGTGAATGGCTTATTTTACGCTTAAAGCTAGAGAGGGAAATAGAGTCAAAGGACCCAAGCTGTAGGGCATTGTAGGACCGGCAAAGCCTCGGGATCGAAGAGTGAAAGTAAATCTCGAGCTCCGCGAAAGGTACATCAAAAATGTCCGCACTACGTGCACTGTGAGACGAGGCGATACGGAAAGTAATATCCGAGTTGGCGCAGCAGTCAATCAGACAATTTTACAGTTTGGAAAGAGTACACATATCAAGGAAGATACGGCGTTGCTGTAAGGAGGGGAGATTGAGGGTGCGGAGTCGTGACGGATAATTAACCTGTGGAAGCTTCTTTTTGTAAAAGAGGGTCCGAGTGAATTTGCGTTGTGCAGCTTCAAGAGCGCGGTATTCACGGATGTGGTAGGGGGACCAGACTACACAGCAATATTCAAGGATGTTTCTGATAAGGGAATTGAAGAATGTTAAGGAGGGCTGGATTGAGGTAAAGTCGGAGGAGGAACGTAGAATAAAACAAGAAATTTTGGAAGCTCTATTGATGATGTCAGTGAAGTGGGAATTGAAACGAAGTTTATCGTCGAATATTACACTCAGGTCTTTGAAGGAAGTCAGTTGTGAAAGGGGTTGTCCACTGAGAGAATAGGAAAAGGATGTTGGGGACGGTTTAAGGGAATAGCGCATCCAGTGGCACTTGTTGACATTCAGTATTAGCTAGTTGACCGAACACCTACGGACTAAATTATCAAGGTTGGACTGTATTATTATTATTTTGTTAAGGGAAAGTCGCACCGCTTCCTTGAAGAACTATTGTGCCCCTTTTACAGTGTACCTGTTGATCATAGTATCTCAAGCAGGCCTGTAACCGTTAGGAACTTTAGTATGTTCCCCACTTCCAGACATGTCCTCATTGCCCCACTGATACACACGCAAGCCAGCCTTTGGAGCTAATGTAATTCCCTGGCTTGTGTGCTGAGTTGGGTTCTTTCTGCCGAGATTATCGCTCCATAGGTAATCATTGGCCTTACTATTGCAGTATATATCCAAAGTAGTATCTTCGGGCTGCAACCCCATTTTTTTCCTGCTATGGATCTGTCATCAGAGCCCTCGTAGCTTTCCGACAAGTGTTTCCGACATGTGTCTTCCAGAGTAATTTTTGGTCTAGCGTGATTCCCAAATATTTGACCTCTGTTTCTCGTTTCATCCCATATCATGTGATGTTATGGCTTTCAGGTGATCCAGGTTTGGTTGGCTTGATCCGCAGTCCCACCTTCCTGCACCAGGCACCTGTAACCCTTAATCCAGTTTGGATTCTATCACATAGGGTATCTTCATATTTGCCCCTACAGATTAGAACAATGTCGTCCGCGTAGCCCTGGACTTGTATTCCAGTATTAGTTAACACGTCCAGGAGTTCATCCACTACCATACTCCACATCAGCGGCGATAGTACTCCACCCTGTGGACAGCCTTGAGTGGTGTTCATGATAATAGAATTTGTACCTGTTTGTACCTCTATTTGTCTGCTTTCTAGCATTTTGCCCATCCAGAGTGCCAGGGTGTTTCCCACTCCTTTGCGGCTCAGGGCATCCTGCATCTCTGTGTGCGATGTGTTGTCGAATGCTCCTTCGATATCCAAAAATGCGCACAGTGCAATTTCTTTTGTTTCTATGGCGTCCCGTAGTACCTCTGTCAGCTGATACAGAGCAGTTTCAGTTGACCGTCCTGCCTGGTAAGCGTGTTGACAGTGATGTAAGGGATCACGCTTTAGAACGTTAGTTCTAATATAGTTGTCTATGACCTTCTCCACCGTTATGAGTACGAACGATGTTAGGCAGATTGGTCTGAAAGATTTAGGGTGAAAAGGATCCTTTTTACCCGCCTTCGGAATAAAGACCACTTTTGCCCGTCTCCATGCCCTTGGTATGTAACCCAGTGCTATGCTCCCCCTTACCACCCTCAGAAGAGACTCTACGATAATTCCTAGGCCTCTCTGGATAAGTGCTGGGAAAATGCCATCTACTCCGGGAGATTTCATTGGTTTAAAAGTTCCCATTGCCCATCTTAGCCTAGCTTCTGAGCATACCTCTTTTGCTAGTTTCCAGCTCTCTTTCCTTCTCCTTTTATTCGTTGTTGGGGTGTCAGGCAGATTGTTGTCGCCTGCCGCCGAGGGGTCGGGCCCCGGGAAATGAGTTCTGAGAAGCAGGTGTACCCTGTCCTCCTCATTCTCGGTGAATGTCCCATCTTCCTTTTTCAAGCAGACAGAGGATATTCCCCCGTCTTTGGCTACAGCCTTGTACAGCCTGGTTGCTTCTGTGATCTGTTCAATCCCTTCACAGAATTCCCTAAAGCTGTTCCGTTTCGCTTCCCTGATCGCGTTGCTATACGCAGTCAGTGCATTTTTATACCTCCGCCAATCCCCGGTTCGTTTTGCCCGGTTAAAGAGTTTTCGTACCTCTGTTCTCATTCTGTCTAGGTTCTTGTTCCACCATGGTACATCCCTTGATGACTTGACTTGCTTGGCCGGACAGCTGGCCTCATATGCGTCAATGACGATTGTGTTGAGGTTTTCCACCACCGTTTCTAATTCCAGTTCGCTCCTGATGTCACCGTCCCCTTGAAGGTGGGCAATGTTGTTGCTCAGGTGCGTTGTGTAGGATTCCCAATCCGTTCTCTTGGGATTCCTTATTATTCTTTTTATTTCGGAGTTACCCTCAATGTCGAATCTGATTATCCTGTGATCAGACATTGAGGGTTCATCCGACACCCTCCAATTCCTGACCATCCCGTTCATTAGGGTATTTCCTAGAGTTATATCTAGTACCTCTTGTCTGGTGCTGGTCACAAATGTTGGAGTGTTCCCTACGTTGTATATTTCTAACTTATTGCTAAGAATAAATTCGAGAAGGTACTCACCTCTACGATTAGTGTCGCTACTTCCCCACACTTCGTGGTGGGCGTTGGCACCGCAGCCGAGAAGAAGTGGTAACGCCCTCTCCTCGCAATACTCCGTCAGCTTTGCGACTTGTTCCGGTGGAGCCCGGCTCTCGTCTCCTGGGAAGTATCCCGATGCTACAACTGCCTCTCGAGTGCTCCTCCCGGCTTCCAATGAGACTTGGATAGCCACAAGGTCCCCAGTTAAGAACTCTGAAAGACATATGTATTTTAAATTACGTTTGAGAATTATGCAAGCTCTTGGTTTTTCACAAGAGGAGTCCCAAATTACCTGCATGTCTCCTCCTTGCAGACCGCGAATCTGCCCCCGGTACACCCAGGGCTTCTGAGCCAGCACTATTCCAATGTTCTCCTTGGAATTTGCCCTTGCAATCACTGCAGATGCAGCTCTCGCATGGTGGAGGTTTATCTGGGCTATCTTAGTGCTGGCCATTGGCTCCGTTATTGTTTGGAGCTCTTCTCCACTGTCGGAGTGTCACATTCCTCCTTCGACATGGTGCTTTCCTGCGCGTCGCTTTCCACCCCGAGCCCTAGGAGTCCTAGGTCTAGGTCGTCCAGCTTCTGCTCTTCACTGGGCAGCAGGTCTATTTCCCTGGTTGATCCAATTCTTTCCGCCTCTATGGCTTCCGCGACTTCTTCAGGGACCTCGGTAAGTTTTTCACCCGATGCCTCCTCCGAGGTCTCTTTCCTTGGCTTTTTCTTGTGCACATGCACGGGTATGTTGCCAAATCGGTAGTTGATATGACAACTCCGACGGTTAATTGCCTCCAGGGATCGGTCATCTACCCCGGTCGTGAGGAGTTTACCCTTTCCCTCCACCTTGCTTCTGAAGACTCTCCATAGTCGAGTATGGAGATCTTCATTCTGAGCAATTAGGAGTTTCATAAGGTCTTCCGTTTCTATTGCCGCGGCCTTTGGCAGAATAACTGTCACCATGTGGGCTCCTGGTATATCATCCCCAGCACATGTTGACAGTTCCAGCCCTTCCCAGCCTGGCAATCTAGGAATTATAGTTCTAACCCATTCTGCGGTGCCTTCCGTCGCGCAGTCCACCAGTATAAGGCCTGATCGAAAGCGTATCCCGGTGAACACCAATTTCGACGTCCAACCCTTGATCATCTGCTTGACGGCAAGTTCCTCAATGATTTCCTGTTCCTCCTGAGTGAGTATTTGCTCGGAAAACCTTTTTGGCAGTATGGCCAGTCGAATGCATAGCTAATGCCGGGCTAATGCTGGGACTGTAAGAGTAACGGAGTCCAACGGAGACGAAACAGAGGCGACCAATTTAAGGTCGTCTGCTTAAAGCAAATACGGGCAGGTGAGGATGGGGTTAACATTGTATCTGACAAATGCGTGTGGTTGCGTTTTCTAGCAGGGTTGTCGTATAATTGACGTTGCAAGGGCTTAGTTAGCCTTCGGTTCCATCGGCAATATTTGGGGCTTGCACCTCTCATAAGTCGCTTCCTTAGTAAATTCCTTCTCTGGGGATGCCCGTCTTCGTTCCCAACAATATGACAATCTAGTGGATCGCCCTTTTTGAGGCTGCAAGGTGTTGGATGTAAAATTCACACAAGAAGCAGGATTTCACAAACCAAGTTCCTAATGACAGGTCTTCCCCACATGATGCACCCAGGAAACTGGTGGAAATTCAAGTCGGATCTACAAAGTAACATTTCATGGTGGGATTGGGAACTGGAGAAATGGGTAGCTTTACTAAGTGAACCTACAGGTTATTTTCTTAGTTGCTTGATTCGAAGCACTTTTTGGACTCAACTATGTTGAAGGTGATTATCACATACGAATTTTAGAGATACATTATTATAGTAGCTTTGACAGGATAATCAAAATGAGCGAAAATATTGAAGTGGACCAAAAAGGATTAGCGATTTTGCATATATTGTCATTATGTGATGCGATGATGCGAACTTGGCTAAGTGTCAGTTTGAATTCCATTTGCGTCATGAATGTTTGTGTCTTTGTGCTTGTCCCCGCTACTGCAGGCTTATCACTTGCACGGGATTGTGTGTTTGATTTGGATTGAAAATGAGATAGAGAAAATAAATAAATAATAATAAATGTATAGATAGTCCATGCCCCATAGATGATGCAATAGAGGACATATATTAAACGAGTATAATACGCAATATTATTAGGATCTTTGTCAGTGTTTACAACGGAATGGTGAAAAAAATCCATCTATCATTGGAACCCACTTTCATTGTTATCAATTCTTATTTTTCTAATTATTATCAGACCGAAGCAGAATTCGAATGGACCATTCTATCTTGAATGAACACTTTTCCATAATCATCTATTGAATTTGATTTCTTATTTCTATCTTGACGGTCTTGGAACGCAGATAATGCATTTTTTCTCTCCATTTTTCCATGTCCATTGTCATGTATTTCTCTTGTCTGGTTTGGACGTTAGCGACAACTTGGATGGAAATGACATCAACAACGGCACAGAAAAAAAAAGAAACTGGAAACAAATTGACATTAACATTATGTATTCGTATACATATTTACGAAGTTTTCTTCTATCCTGCTCGTTTTCATTTCCTTTTTGTATAATATTACGCAAGATATTACAGTGACATTATGGTACCGGCGAGAAAAACACGAAATCAATGGTGAATTGATAGACGTCGGTGGTAAAAAAAGGACGAGAAAATATACCCTCGGGCTAGAGTTTTCACGAGTATATTTGATATGTCGTTGAATAATTGGGTTTGACCTTTACCAAATTATTGGCAGACCTGCTATTTTGGTTAGTTTGATTGATTGAATGGAGATGGATACAAGAGATATGCGCGGAAAATCACCTGCTGAGTTATGTGGAAGGGACGAAAAATGCAGTTGACTTATATGCTGGGTTGGTTTTTCATTTTCATTGTATAGTCGTTATACTCATGAACATTTAATCTCTCAAGGTCACGATGCAGACATTCTAGGGGATGTTCGTGCTCATAAATTAAGTGGTGTGTTTGTATGTTTGCAATGCTATTGTCCCTAGTGGTTCGTTAGTACTGAACTTCTTAGAACCATTTGGGGTTAAGATTGTTTAATAAAGGAACGTAAGGACGACCGTTTGACTCCTGAATTGGTTTCTGTGTTGGAAGCTTGAACTTATCACGTTTATATGATACGTGGGGGTTTGTCATGGAATGTAGTCATACGAGATAGCGTTAACCTTTTCAGGTTTTAGGAATTAACGTCCTTCACTTTGACTGCTTCCTTTTTATTAGATGAGAAATCATACCTTGTCGACCAGTTACTTGCACATAATGTTTAATAAAATAGTATTGCTGAGCAGTGACGCAGCAGGCAAGTAGCAAAAAGGGTTACAAATTGCCTGCTTCATTCAGAACTTGTGGACCACCTTCCGAATTTTGAAATGCAAATTTAATAAAAGCTGATGTGTTTTTTGCCGTAACATACAATGTCACTCATAAGGAATAGTGATGACATCCCCAATTTCTTCAAGACAGATTTTCCCTATTCCCAGCAGTCGTGGTCCTTTCGGCTTGAAATGAACTTGTGTACACATTTGGGTCTAAAGACATTCCCCCGGATATGCACTGATGACACTTCTCAGATCCTTGCCAGGAAACCTTTGCAAGCGTAGGTCGGAAACTTTAGGTGATGATATGTAACATAATGTCACACCACATGCGTTAAATATTATATTCCTGCGGTAAGCAATATCAAATTCATGTTGAGGGCGATTATAGCCATTTTAGACTGTTTGTTCCAGTAGGCTTATATACATAGGAAAGGCAACAACGTGGGCTAACCAATAAGCTTCATTCATTAATCGTTCCCATTATTGTCCTGATATCAGTACACGAAGGTGTTGGTCCTGTGATTTTATCTGTGACGTGTTGTCAGTAATATTCCTACACGAGCTGCAAATTGGTCTGTTATTTTAGGAATAAATACTGTTCCATTGTAGGCTAAATCAAATTATAACTGACAGATTTTTTGCTTTATTGAACCGGATTAGGGTTGTTCAGTAATGGAAGATATGATCCTATTCGAACAAAAAAAATGTATACCTTATTCATGTCTGTTAAAAGAATGCATGGTTAAAGTTAATCAATGCCACCTTATCATGGGTACCAAGCCCGAGGTGAAAATTATGTGGGATCTCCTATTATCCCTTTATTTCAGTGAAATCTTCATCCCGGGTACCAGAGAAGGGTTTGCGGAATTCACTCCCTTCCCCCTTTCTCGTCAGGCTTAGCATCAAGAGAAAATTACTGATTTCTTGGTTACATGAGTCTCCATGTACCAGCCAGTACGAATGATGCTGGAGTCCTAGCTGCACAGGTCATTTTGATTTCGGGAGAAGCTTATCATAAGTTTTATAAGATGTTAGACAAAGTCATCAATCCAGGAGGATATCTTTTCACCTTAAGTATAACGATGGTCAAAAGGCCATCCTGAGTGGCCGGAGACGATCAAGAGAGAAGAGCTTTTCCCAAAACCTAAAAAAAAGGCAGATGGCAAAATTGACATTAAGGTACGCCGGCAAATTCTAAAGCTCTATTAAAGTACCCCGTAGACATGCGCTTGTATGTTAGTGAGACTCGGAAATGCGAGGAGTCCTTTGAATATTTCGATTGGTCATGTACCATTTAACAAAACTTGACGTGCCATTAATTGGTGTGTGGGTCGATACCGGAACCTGAAAACCAAACAAACAGAGAAATTTACGCGAACCTATCGGATGATCAACCCGCGAGCTAAATCTGTAAATTCAAAATAAACAAAATTCTGGCTTGACTGTGCACATGGAGACTAACCTTGGTTAATTTTAGGCCGCCGGTGTGAGTCAAGCGTAAATCAGATTGTTTCACTGAGAACATTAAGGCCGACAACATCACGTGAAGACTCCTAGCCATTCGCAAGCACTCTCTTTAACTTTGGGTTTGAAAATTGAATCGGAAAGTGTTTACGAACCGCTTGTTTCAATAATCTCAATTCCTCCGATGAACTATCTTAATATAGTCGCTACTTTTCCCTTAGCAGTAATCCAGTATTCCCTTTAAAGTTACCTAAAGTGCACATCAAGAAATTCATTCATTTCTCTCTCTCTCTCTTTCTTCGCTCTCTGTAGGAATGGCCCATAAACTCTTCAATTCTCCCTAGGTTCAGCTGATCACCGGTCCACCTTGCTCAGTCGGTTCAGCCTCACTTATTTTTGCTTTCGTTGACCCCGACCTTGAACTACTAATTCAAAGATAGCGGTAGCAAAACCAAGAATTACATAAAATTTTTCCCATGGGGAGAGAATAAATTCTCATTCGCCCCAGCGAACAATAACAACCTCAGGATGCCTCAATTAGAAAAAGCTGAGTTCAAATTTGAAATATTTAATTGGTCGGTTTGTCGATTTTAGTAAATAAAATATTAATGGTCGGGATTGGAATTAGGAAATTGAAAAAAGTATACTGAAATTGAATTGAAATTGAAATTGAAAAAAGTATACTGAAAAGGAGGCACCTAGGTTCACTGGAGTCAATCATGAGGACAGAGTTATCCTAAAAACCTAGAAATTGGTGAAAGTATACCTTGTAGGTCCACCAACATCTAAGTTCAGCTTCACTTAAGTGTGCTGTCGGCATACGCTTGCCAACCTCAGGGTGTGAGAAGGTTCTAGGGGACCCTTATGTTGTGTGCAAAACTTGACGTGTTTTATATATATAAAGGACAAAGGGAAAGTGAAAATTGGAAGAAAAAGAAAAAAATAATAAACCAAGCAAGTACGGATCCGGAAAACTGGAAGAAAAGGCGATTGAGGAAGATCCACAGCGGATCACATAGTTTTCGGATGTTTCTTTTATCTCAGGTGTCGCCGAGTCGTCTACGAGGTTCGCTCCTCACGCCAACGTCTCCCGGCCAGAACTTCTAGAGGCTTACTGATGGCTAGAACGAAAAGGAAGGAAAAGTTCTCCCATATTTTTTGTACACTCTGCTCGAGGGAACGCCGTTTTGGTATTGCTTTACTGGGCTGTTCATTACTTGAATTAGTTGCTTCGGCTTCAATGCCTCCGCCCCGCTTCTGCCTCCATTAGTCGCTGGTGCATCTACTGTATTCAATTTCAACATGTATTTTACATGATTTTTTGCTATTAAACAAGTATTTACTTCCATTTCGAGGTTTCTAATTAAACTTTCAAATGTTGGGCAGGTGAAGAAAAATCAGGCGATTCATCCAAACCGAGCCTATAAGGGTACTTCTTGTACCCACCGTGTTCGGTTAAGAACTAAGCCAGGTTAAAGAGGACGCATGATAGGCCATCTCCTTATCTTAGATCGTTCTTGATGTTGAATGGTCTCGAGAGTGATCCTGCTGCTTTTATGTGGCCTCGCACATTGGTCAGGGTCACAAGTTGATGAACTACTTGGGGTAATTAGTCGCTTCCATATTTAAACAATTCGGCTGTAATTCCATCGGTTCCTGACGACTTATGATTGACTGTTTTTTCTATCCTTGGTGGTGGCAGCATTTGTCCGTCGTCTCTAGTTGGCGGAACCTCCAACTCACCGTTTTTTGGTTGTTGAGCATTTCATCAAAATATTCAACCCATCGCTCCAATATGCCCATTCTGTCATAAATCAGATTTGATTCGGCAGGATGAGCATCGAGATGTATAAGGCTTCATCCTGCTGACTTGTTGGTAAAATCTGGTAGGGTTGCTTCCTGTACTTTTCAAGTTCGCAGACCTGGTGGTTCTTCCAGGCTTCCTTTTTCCGTCTGTGAAGTCGATTCACCACTCGCTGGAGTTTGCAATGAATCTCCGCGCGTGTCCGCGTTTTTTAAGAATGCAACATTACTCAATCATTCAATCAACTCGTAGTCAATTTGGTTGAAAGTGGTCCCGTCTGGAGAGGTCCACGTATGTTTGTAAACCGCTTTCCGCGCAAACTAGGTACTTCCAACAACCACTTCGTACGATACCGCTTATTGAATAATCCGCAGTCCGTTATCATTGGTATCCCTACGTAAGCTATGGGAGCCAACGTATCGCCTGAATACGGGCTCCTTTCCTACTTGACTGTTAAAATCCCCAAATATGATTTTGATATCATATATGGGACAGGCTTCGAGGGTCCGCTCAACTACCTCGTAGAAGGCATCCTTCTCCGACTCTGCAGTCTCCTCTGTAGGTGCGTGAACGTTTATGAGGCTTATATTTCTAAACTTGCCTCGCAAACGCAGAGTGCATAGCCTTTCGCTTATATTTTCAAAGCCGATAACAGCAGGTTTCATTTCTTGGCTGACTAAGAAACCTACTCCGAGCACATGGTTTCCTAGGTGGCTGCTATAATATATGGTGTAGCGGCTCTTCTCCAGGAAACCGATCTCTGTTCATCGCATCTCTTGCAACGCTGTTACATCAGCCTAATATTGAGACAGGGTATCGGCTAGCTGCTGAGCAGCATTCGGTCTGTACAGGGAGCGCACGTTCCATGAGAAAATGCGCAAATCGTTAATCCGTTGTGGTTGCCGGGTTCATCGTTTTGAAATCCATCCTGTCCGAGGCTCCTGTTGTGGCTAACATTGGTTTTCCGAGTAGAGTTGTCAACCCTACCCAACCTAC
The DNA here is from genome assembly GCF_905115235.1 of Hermetia illucens. NCBI lineage: Eukaryota > Metazoa > Arthropoda > Insecta > Diptera > Stratiomyidae > Hermetia > Hermetia illucens. The sequence continues at coordinate 159,445,960 of NC_051851.1, read as the reverse complement.
AACCTGGAGGACCAGTTGGTACATTTTGTCCTGGTTTTAGGCGCGGAAGACTCGCCTAAATCCGTCTGCCGTTTTTCATGAAAAAAGAACTCCCAGTGATCACCACGTGGAGATAGGGTTTGGTAGTAGAGCTGTTGGTGTTGTTTCAGCAGGCGTTTCACAGGTTTTATGCTGCATCGTGACCGCCCCTAGTCATTGCATTGTCGAATGTTAACAAAGCTTCGGCTACCTTACCATTGGCTTTCCGCAGAATGCTGATTTGTAAAAGGCTTTGTTTCGGAATTTAAGCTAGTTGGTTGATTTGGCTGTTAGCTTCCGGCCTTTATTCCTGGTTATGGGTACGTCTAAAAGTTTCATAACAATGGACGAGTGATCCTAATGTAGTTCGTGGCATGGCTAACTCGTTATCAGCTCTCGCTTTGTTATATGTCGTTTGAAGAGTAGTAGTAGTTTTTCTTCAGAAGCTGTAAGCATACGTGTAGCCCCCGGTTAAATTATGGGAAAAGCAGCGTGAATGTTAGAGAAAAAATGGTCCCTTGACATGCGATATTGGCAAAAAGTCAACCTCTTACTCTCTATAGGAATGTTCCTGAATTGCCTTCAGAACAACTACAGGGGAGGGTTTGACTAAACTTGTGGGACTAGCATCCAGAGCCTAACGGGCCTCCGCGTGGGCGAATTCATTTATTGGGTGCCCCGCTTGAGCCGGACACCATAGAACTTTTAAAGACTTAAAAAGCGGGTCAGAAACAAGGGCATGTATTTTGCCCACTAGATGATGCAATGGCGTAGTTTGTTTGAGTAATTTACAAGTATGGAGAGAGTTTGTAATGATAGCAATCTTCTCCTCACCCATCCTCAAAACTACCTTGATGGCCTGAAGCATGGCAAACAGTTCAGCCGCCAAAACCAACCTGACATCCAAGGAAAGACGTGAGACTTGCGTCCCATCCGGACCAACTATCGCACAGGCAGACCCACTACGCATGAACGCAGCATTAGACACCAGGACTAGAAAACCCCTTGAATTGAAACCTTCCATCATCCTATCACCCGCAGCCGCCACCTGGGTTCTGCCACAGGTGGCCCCCAAATTATACGACAGGATAATCTGAATCTTATTAGAGGTTTCGGGAATAACATTGCGAATTACAGTGCCAATAATAAGCTCCGGAACGGCTTATAGATGGAGGAGAGACCATTTTCAGCATCCGGGTTCTGAACCACCAAATGATAGGTTTTGGGATTTCTTTCCTTTAATTTAAGAAGTTCTTTGGTTGCCAAGAGCAGCCTTCTGAAACGGAGAGGCGGCTTCTTGGTCAAAGGGAAAATCTGGTGCAATGCGGTAGTTCTGGTCAGCCCCAAGCATCTTCTCAGGATAGAAGCAGATATTGAGTTGGGGTTGTTTTCAAAGTATTTTGGCGGATTCATAGTGGACGTAGCGGCATATTTTATAACGGGCTTTACCACAGATCTATGGAGATTGATGGCCTTACGGGACGGGAGACCCCAAGAAAAATCAATTGAAGAATTAATCACTCTCTTTGCCTTTATGGTTTTAGGAATAATGGAGTTCAAGTGGTCTCTGCTCGAACACATCCTTATTATCTCCCTACGTTGAAAGGTGATGGATTTGATATGGGCAAGGGTAAGATCATTGATTTTAATGAGCAGATGTGTTACCCTGCTTTTCTTGAAGGATATAGGATGGGATTTGGTTATGTTGATTGGTAGCCCCAGTCTTCAGGATTTATCCTTTGCAAACGTTCTAGTGGTCAAAATGAGGAAATCATCTGCACATTAGAAGATTGCAATGCTATCAGAGTATTTATTAAGCAGGGATGTTGTATAGACATTTAACAACATTGGACTTAAAATGCATCCTTGGGGAATATCATTTCCAACTTGAACGTTGTCTAGCCCTAGTTGTACGCGTCGATTGAACATTATCCTGGAAACCCATAAAAGAATTTCAGCAAGAAAGCGGTAGTATGACAACATGTCGCTAAGGGTAGCCAGATCAACCATCTCATAGGCGTTCTTCACATCCAGCATCAAAGCCAACACCTGCTAACCTTTACCTTTTGCCATCGAAATGTGCAAAAGGATATCACTGATGCAAATAGATATAGATTTGCCTGTCAAATAGGCATCATAGTTAGCTGGCAGGATTTTGTATTCATTATTGAAATTATTGATACGAACCTTGATCATAGAATTAAGCAATTTGGCAAACACATTAATAAGAGCAATAAGGCGGTAACTGGTCAAAAGTGTAAGTGTTAGTGTTTTTGGAATGGATACCACCCGAAGAGGACTCAACTTGCACCAGATGAGATTAAGCCCCTGTAGCAGCGCAGAGAATGTTTCCGGCACCAACCAGCGTATATGCGGATAAGTCCTATTATCCGTACCAGGGGCGGAGGCATGCTTGTGCCTAAACGAAGCCGCAGTCAGCTATTCTAGAGAGAAGGGCTGAAAAACAGTGAGAATTTATTCGCTGATTATAATATTATGTGCCGACCCACGATTAATTGACAGAACTTTCTTTGTTACGTGGAATATTTGAACGATGTCGTTTTACTGATTTCTCATTAGATTTGGAGTTAATTGGGTGGCAACCTCTGGCCCTTTTTCCCCCGGTTGGTCGTGGATGTTTGTATTCATTTTTATGAATGCACAACGCTAAATTGAAATTGAAACGCAATCTTATTCCAAATGCTATGCTAAATATTAAATGTATTTTTACTGTTTTTTTAATATCTACTGTTAAACTTGACACTATCTAGCTTCTGACCTAGTCTAGAGATGTCCAACCAGGACCACGCTAAAGAACATATTTACAAACTAATCAGAGGCTAGCTAGACTTCTTTAGACGAGCCCAATATACGAAGGGGAACCGAAAAATAAAGGGAATTGGGATGCAGTGGTGAGGAAGAATGGTGGGGGGACCCATTGTTCGACCAGATGTCTGTTATGGTCTCGCCACCTGAGTCAGTGTGCGAAGTTGTGCCGTTCCCGCTGCATCGATAAGCGACTGCGACTGCTTATGGGGATGCGGCCCTTTGTAAAACCAGAGTCTACGAGCGGTTTTCACATTTTAAAAGTGAAGAAATCTCGGTTGAAAACCAACTCCGGGCAGAACGCCCCTCAACGTCAAGAGGTAACGAAAACGTCAAGAAAATCAATGCCCTAGTTCGTGAAGGCCATCACTGAACCATTGATCAGCTCTGTGAGATGTCTGGAATATCATGGAGTTCAATTCAGAGGATTTTATCCGAAAATTGCAACCAAACTTGTCCCTTGCCTTCTCACAGATGAGTAAAGGGAGCGTCTCCTTCAAGCATGTTCCAAGATTGAAAATCACCTTAAAGAGGACCCTGAACTTTTTCCCAAAGTGATTACTAATAATGTATCTTTGTGCTAAGGATACGAACCCGAAACGAAGCAGCAGTCAAACCAGTGGAAGACCGCTGCCTACCCTCGTCCCAAAAAGGCTTGCCAAGTGAAGTCAAGCATCAAGACCATGCTTTATGATTTTTAACTCTGGATTTGCTCTTCTACCAGCTGTTTTGTCACTGCCAAGTGACACAAATGGTGATTGTTATCATAAGTGATGCATTCATGAAGAGGCATCCACTAAAACATGTATTTGTATATAACCAAGGACTGAATTGCTTGGTCGCTGCCCTTTAAATAATTTAGTACTTTATAAAAAGTTTCTAGAATTTTTCTGAGAAGTTTTTCTGAGAGAACCAAAAATTCTGACGAACAATCCACTGCTATTGTCTGTACTGATTTGAGTTATCTCAGCGGTAAAGTGCTTTAATTATCCTTACCGACATCTGATGCGAATTTCGATGAACCACTTTTGTCGGAAGGTCACTTCTATCCCACTCAGCTTTCTGCAAAAGTATGGATGATCCAAGCAGCTCGTGGCAACTCCTCTTTGTCTCAAGTTGCTCTTGATATCCTACTTCTATTCTTCTTATATTTTTTCGGCAGATTCTTACTCGGCAAGTGATAAGCCCATGGCAGTGGAAGGAGGATCCTTGTCGACTTTCACCGCTCCCAGAAATAGGTTTTGTTTTATTTTGTTTTGCAATTATAATACAACATTAGATGTTTGCTGCCTACTTTGGGATTGCCAAGGATAAATCATTGAAGCTGAGTTAATGAATACATCATGCCAGATTAAATCTGACATTGAATACGCAGTTGGATTGAAAGGACTTTGCTTTGTGGAGAACTGTTGACCTCGATATATTTACTTTTACGATTCGACGTCAGCTTTTGTATTTGTTGGAGTACGTTCCAATCCGTACTCTATCCATCTTTAAATTTACTGCTAAATCTACTCGAGGAGCTTCTTTTCCACTTCGCAATCGCACCATCTTGTTCCGCCAGTGGATCATAAAACACCTACTCTAAAAATGAAGAAATAAACCCAGAAGAAATTGCAAAGTTATGATTGTTTCTATGATATTATAAGAAACAATTGCACGATTCATCCCATGAATTATTAATGAATCAATGCAACGTACGAGCATATACGCATTGCTTAGCACATAGGAACGTGATATCCATGGGCAATTGGAAAGTCTTCATTGACTTCCCATTTTGGCCTTCTCTTCAGATTAACATCGGATTGTGAATGTTCTTGGATTTTTCGCTTCGTTGAAAAGATATTAACAATGCAATCTGAAGGCTTAAATCCACTGTGGTACACTGTGATGTGTGTTTCCTTTTCCGGCACTAGCCATACATGCGTCTATATGGTCATATGTATGTGCGGAAATACTAGATGGAGTGAAAATTTGCCATTTTCATTGAAAATTGTAATTATAGCGGATAGCGCTGAAGAGGATCCAAAGTGGGTGCTGTAAACAGACTTTTTGAAAATAGATACAAAACACCCTAATTATGGTAATTATATGATGAGCCAGGACACACTTGTAGAGTTGAACAATAAATTCGGAGTTGAATGGTGTTCTATTTTTGGATAAATAATATAAAATGAATCATGTAATTAAAAGTAACACTCAGTTCTGTCGGGGAGTAGAGTTTCTTAGTAGATATGAGCTCTCCCTTCACTGGACGAGGTTTTGGAAAAGGAGTTAATTTAATGACGCGTCCCTCTTCTCATATGGTCACAAATTGAGTTAGTCCAGAGACGCATCCACTGCCTAAAATATGGCTCGGCTCGAGATTTGAGTAGGCGCTAAAAGGCTGCGATGTTGATTTGACTTGTGGACTATTGAAACGAAGAATCTACTTGGTGCTCGGGGCGTCGTTCCAAAAAGCATCTCGACTGATGAGACCTGGAGATTTTCTTCAAAGGCTGTTGGAAAACCGCAGAGGACCAAAGTGCAAATATAACTCTAGAAACCTACAACCTTCAATAGGAACTAACTCAGAAGGAAAAAAGGGACATCTAACAAACTTTGCCAAAAAAATAATAAGCCTTCGAGAAAGCTGAAAAGGGTTCTGCGCTAACTAATAAATTGAATAGATTAAGGTCACAGTCACATGCATCCGAACATTGAATTTCCAGAAAATGCAAAAAGCACGCCGTAAGAAAGGCTGATCTCCCAACCGAAAACCTTATAATGCACTTGGGGCCGCTATCAAATACCGCGGAAGATGAAAAGGAAACTATTAGGTAACACGTTGCTACCGCCGCTTAGATTCCTAGCATGATTAGATATAATTAAATAGAAAACTCGGACAAGCGGGACTCCGTTGTCACCATGGAAAAGGAACGATGGCCCAGATTTGAAACTTTGAAAAAAGCAGTATCAGGTTTCAACACGGGCGGGGTGGAGGAGGTGCTAGGCTCTGCAAGATTGTAAAGCCTTCATTGGATTTTTGTTTGAAATTAAGGAAATGCCCGTTTCGTCATCCATTTGATAGTGGACCAGACAGCTAGGGAGCACAAAATGGCACCATGCTACTCCATAGTTAGTAGAATTTTTTCCCTCCCAGTCATAAAACCACGTTATGGTCGGGAGTTTAATTTGATCTTAGAAACATCCCAGCGGATTCAAAGCCTCTGCAATGGGTTTACCCATAAAAACCGAAAGAATAGACGGATTTTGGCGTATGGAAGTGAAATGCATTTACGCAAAAAATTGCGACTTCTGGATGAGTCAGACTACCAGATAAAACACCGTCCTGTTGCGTCTAGAGCACTCACGCGGTCGTGGTTCTTTTTGTCCTTCATAGACAAATCCACATCTTCCAGGTTCTTTCCAGTGAAAATTTGACATTCCTCAGCTTTCTCCTCTCATCGGCAACATCTGCTTGGATTGGTGGAACAGGAAGAAAACATCTGCACGATTTCCTCCACATTCATTGCTTTGGAAAATTTGTCACGGTCGACTTTCCCAATGTTCCACCTAGTAGGTATTTGCGGGACATCAGAACAGTGGGCGCAGCCATTTGTCATTCCGAAGAAAATATACTGACGATTACTATCATCCACCGCTGCACCGCTGACACTAAGGAACCCGTACCAAAGGTCATGTTAGATACAGTTTTCGCAATCGGGGCATCGGAGTGCCGGAGTATTCGGTAGTACATTTCCACCCTGGCGTTTATCTAACAAATTTCTGTGCCTCGAGAATCTGGTTGAATCATGCCCCATTCGAGAGCTCCGCCGATGCATCGAATCTTGTCCTTCACGGCGCCGAGCTTATTCCGAAAAGTGTAGCTGAATTCATTCGATGTCAGGTAAAAGATTGACTTTCGCTTAACGAACTCAAAGGAAGCCATCTCATTCGCCATGATCCCACACTCGCAAGTTAGCCGTATCTCTCATCCAGATAGCAGCCGTGTCAGGTACGCCGACATATCACGCTGGTAAGGTCCTATCTCGGTACTGATGGCTGAGGAACATCTACCCCATGAGATCGTGAACAACTGCACAATCAGACTTCCTTCTGCAAACCGCGGTCCTTGCAAAGAACACACCATTTTCTCGACATGCTTCGTTTTGTGTCCGAGTTCGTCACACTTGCATCTGTCCTATCCTTTGGAAACCCTGGCTATTTGTCCGGAGGTCCACCACTTAAAGTGGAAGGTCGAAACTGCCCTTCGCCTTATCCTACATATAATTCACTTAATTTTTATTTTCCGGTAATAAAGAAATGGGCTCCCTAACTTCTCCGGGGCGGTCAATTTTTATTCTCAATGGAGTTGACAACTTGAAGTTGTTCACGTCTGACTAATCCCTTTTTATCGCACTGCTGTCGATATGCAATTGACAATATTACTCCTGCATTTTCGCCTTTTTCGATACTAGTTTGCGCAACTAGGGGCTGCGCTAGCAATTTACTTTTTACTCAGTTCCTCTTCAACAGACTTCCAGAAGTTTCGCTAGTATGTGATGAAGTCCAAGAGTTCCTTCATCTCCACTATGCCATTTTTCACATCCATAGAGACATTTCGCTGGACAACGGTACCAGCCTTTACTTTCCGTAAGAATACCTCGTATTTCTTGAGTAGCCTGTCTTTCGGATTTCGCATGAAGGATGAACTCCATGCGTTTGGTTTGCAAGTTGGAGTGTCGAGTGTCAAAATTAAAAGAGCATCAGAGGGAGACAGGAGCAGGTGCCAGGGGAGAAAAGGACGAAAACGCGATAAAATCGGCAGTGGGAAATCATTTTTTTGGAAGAAATCTACCATATGTCCACAAACGGTCCAACTGTGTTGCTGAAGTCAGGACACCATAAGGTAGACACGTATGAAACCTTGGAAACTCCAAAATTGTCTAAGGATAAAAGGTTGAATTACGACCTTGGCAAATTAATTGCTCAAACTATTGTTACCTAAATCCACTTTTACTTTTATTTTCCTACATGGCTTCTTTGTTTTGTAATTTATAATTACAATAGATGCCGGCGGCTATGAAAATCAGGACTTATTTTCTTATGAATCAGTTGAAAACACAGTGAAGAAGCGGGCAAGTAGTTTGCGAAACTCGGTGTATGTTAAGTCAAATAAACTTTTTCGTGATCGACTGCAAATTTATGGCGTTAGTAACGGTCCCAGCTTGAAGGTCTGCCAGAGCGCCATCTGGAAAATTACTCATGGGATAGAGGCAATGTTGCTGTTCCTGAACCTGTTGGTGTTACCTTTCTCAGGTCCATATATAAGTGGTCAAATCGGGCTTCCCGACGATTGAAGTTTCTTAAGGCGCAGCGGTTGTGTCATGCACCTTGGACTCACGTCGTCTTCCTATTTGCATCCGCAGTTTGATCGCGTTCAAAGTCCTATTTACTTTTAGTTATAATTGGTTGACAAGCTCCGTACAACGTATATCTGGGTGCAGTCGAAGTCCTTCCTCGTTAATGTGGGATATTTATAATATTTTTGTTCGAAAGTTGAATATTCAATCGAAATTGTCCTTTTATCAGCCGTATTTCCTCTTCCAGATATTCAGCATATATACCTGACTCAGGTTGTTTAATGGTGTTTTTTTTGGCATCCGTGGCACAAACTAGAAAGCAGGCAAGGTCACCATCAACTGTTCTTTTTTATTGTTCGAACGCTGGGCTTCTTGCTTCCTTTTGTATGAATTCGGATTGACGATAACGTCTCTTAACGGACGCCCAACTCCACATTCCTCATTAATTGGTAATGAACACACTTTCACTATTGGCCGATTATGTATATTTATTTTTAACCTTACGACCCTAGCCAGCACATCGCCTCCGGGATGTATTGCCAAAAGTCTCCCTAAAGCCAACTAACTGAGTGCTTCATTTTTGAACTTGAACAGGACTAAATTATCCATGTTTATCTACAGGTTTTCATTGAATCATTTCGCTCGCTGCTGCTACCATCCTATTGGACCGAAAAACCTTTATATCTCGGAAAGTATCATGAACAAGGACAAATTCAACCAGGCTATCGTGCTTCATTGCCTACTTCATTATTTGAACTCCCTACAGGGTCAGTTCCTGATTGTATGTATTATATCTCTGCGGGTTAAGACATTATTCACGTAAAAGTCTTTCTTAATGACTCGACACACTTTTCGGTGATATGATTTGTCATCCTCTGAATGATAGCTAAGTGAGGAACATAGGCATTTCCATGTGCGACGGTTGGATAAATGAATCTGTCACACTGTCGTTGATAGTCCTGAACCTGAGGATACACCATTATTTGTCGGTATATCTATATCAACTGCTCCAATATACGAGTGATGCGATTGTGGGTACAGGACCTGACAAGCATGTTATCACTGCTAGTAGTTATACAAAGTCTTGCAAGGTTCAGCATCCTGCTTAGACGAAAATGTGTCTGCCAAATTGTCAGCCGATATCAGTCTATAGTTACTTGCCCGTTCATCATTACCGGTTGTTTGTTTGTGCCTTGTTGAGTTCTCAAAGTGTCTCGACCAGCTTATCCGTGGTGTCTCTGGTAACGACCACCGATATTTTACCCTTTTGATTATTCCAAGAAGAAGTTAAACCGAGTCATATCTAGTCTTATCTGGTATTAACCACGCGTGGTGCTCCCTTTTTGAACCCTGGTAACCCATGTTATCGCAAAAATCTGGACCAAGCAAAATGCCAACTAATCTCGGGGTTCCACAATTGAGATCAGCTAAGTTTTCAACTGGTAGTCCCTCTCGAAGCTTGACTGGCATTTTAGTTGACAGGCACAACTTCTGTCAATAATGATTGGGCACTTCTGATGAACAGCTTAGCAGCCGGTGCTATTATAATTTCTCGGCTGAGCTGTTGTAAGTGCGTCATTCCCGATGGTAGCCCTTTCCACATATGCTGCAGGCTGTAGTTGGCATGGCCGTTACCATCAACAGGTCCCAATGTTCGTGGATGTTGGGCCTCTGCTGTCTGTGAGCCATCCGGCGGACTGATACTCCAAAATGCCAGATTTGAAGCGTGTCATCAAGGTAAAATTTGCTTCTTTGACTTGCTCGTACTTATTAAAATAGGATTTCGTTTTACCAGAGTAAGTTAAGATGTCGTCCAGGACTGCTTTATATCGTTGCTGGCACGTCTGCTGTAATTTCTCCAAATGCTGCATCCAACTTGAAAGGAACCAAAAGGAATATCTATCCTTGCTATATTTCAAATGATTCGGACACAGTGCGCACATACTACCGAAATTGTGCTCCTGGATGGGATGGGGAGGCCAATGGTCGGTGAACACTGTGAAGGAGCTACCTTGCTGCTTAATAGCTGCAAAAACAATGAACTGCTTCTGTGTGGTACGTCCACTTTAGGGACGGGTCTTCTTCTTATTTTCGGCAGGCAGACCCTTGAGTAGTTCGTTCAATGGGGTTAATATGCCTGCAAACCTTGCAATACACCAGCCGGTAGAATTGAGCAATCCTCAAAGTCGACGGAGCTCGTCAGGTGTTTCTGGCTTCGTAAAGCCTTTGATAGTTTTTTGAAGTTTGCGCGATGGAGACCGGGTACTTTCTGTTGAGACGTTGCAGCCAAGGTACTTCACTTTGTCCTTTTGTTCCCTGCAGAGCTGTTGGGAAGCCGGCGTAGATGCTGGAATTGCTCAAATAACGCCGGCGTGGTGTTGGTTGAGTAGTCTCTCTTTCTGTTATCGTTTATGTTTGTGCTTGTTCCACTGCCGCAAGTTTATCCTTTCCACAGCGTTAGGGTGCTTTCGATTGAGCTTCGTCAGGATATTTTTCTCCACTATCAGTAGCTAGTGGAAAGCCGTATGAAAAACGATTGCGGAGAAACTTTTATCTGCTATCTACTGCAGCAAGTCTTTGATAATAGACCAACTCGTAATGATCGGGTGTATTGCAGGCATTCAACCGCCTTTGTCGCCATGTCTGTTTTTAAAACGTGCTGAAGGGTTGGTCCACAAACTGAATGATGTTCGAATGAGGCCTTGATCTTGTAAATTGCGGAATTGTTCTTTATGGGTTTCGCGATGGGGGCCGACGAACCTCGAAAATAGAAGAATCAGATGTGTCGATCTCGTGGTGCACTGGTGTCCTTAACTTATCGCACAAGGAGTGACTAACGATGCTCAGGAAGATGGAGCCACTCTCGAAATGACGGAGATGCTGTGAACCATTGGTGTATGAAGCAAGGTCCAGTAAAGAGCCCGTGCCGAGACATGAATTCTGGACCGAGATCACTGAACATCATCAAGCAATTATGGTCCAGTGCTAATGCCAACTATCGATAACAAATCTGTTAGTATTATATCCCAATGTTCTTTTGGCAGGCTTTGGCCTTACAAAATGATTTCGAGTTTTTGTGTGGATACCTGAATTTTAGCTATAGGGATACTTTGCCTACACACAATACTGAGGGAAGCAACAGAAGAAAAATGCATATACTTCTAAGTTATAAATAATGTTTAGTAATATCTGTCCCGGTGTGATATCGCGTCACAAAATACCACCACCAGGCATTACCTAGTAATATAATGATCCATTCGATACATCACACAGTTCTTACTACAGAAGTGAATTACACAAATCTGACTGACTTTTAATTTGAAAGTACCATGATTCCCTGTTCTTTGCATGTGATATATATATATGACATCACATGTACAGTGTTGGTAATGAAAAGTGGTGTTTGCGTTATTATCTTTAATAACACTTTATTGTAAAGTTAGGGTAATGAAAGGGGATGTTTGTGACTTTATTTGAAATATCAATTTTTTCAAAAAGTGATGTGATATCGCATCACCTCGTCGGGATTAGAGTCATTGAGAACCCTTAACAATCTGCTCATGTTTGAGGGCAGCATACAGAATCACTTCAAATGTAGTGCGCCTTCGGTGATGTCTGCTTCAACGAGAACATGTATATACCTGAATAGCTGCGAACTATTCGTTTCGCTAAATTTCAACTCGGTGCTCGGTACTCATACCTGTTTCATGTTGGTTCAGGGCCAGATGCGCCACATATTTAGGTAGAATTTATGCCTCTGGTGAAGTATCTACTGGGTACGTGGAGCGCTGATTCTGGTCTTATCATATCGGAGTCGTATCTATTACCAGCGGTCATATAGAGAAGCAAATACTTCAGACGGGGTTATTACTACACATTACCTAAAGCTAACATATTAGAAAGTCTGGACTTAGTTGAGTGAAACGATCCCTTAATTAGTGGAGTTCAAACTACGAAACCTCACGACCAGTATATGTAATTGCATCGTTTCCGGTTTCATATCGTAACCCGAGGGTGCAACGATTTCCATTAAGAAGTTTATGCACTCCATTAATGCTGGCGAAAGTTACTATTGCTGAACTACATACACAAGTGTCTCAACCTATTTTCACACACAAGCATCCTCGAAATGCAAGTTTTATCGTATCCCTACCGAAGAAACGATACACTTAAATGTTGTTAGACAAATAACACTCTATGTATATATTCATGGGCTCCACGTTTCTAATGCAATCCTTTCACAGTTTTCCATCACAATACCCCTATAAATACTACCTCCAGGAACGAATAAAGCGCTTAAATAAGGACTATGCAATGCAGCCCCAACCGCGTACACCTTGCTTTTCCCAGTTACGCTTCAACTTGCTGGTGCTCTCCTTGTCCCGAAGCACATACTCCCCGTCCAATCGTGCAGGCTGACTGTGGGCAGGACATTAAACTTTCACATTTTCATATTTTATGCATGTACATAAATTATGCTCCTCAACTCCCGGCTCAAACAATATGCAGTAATACTAATTTTATTCTTCTTTTTTTCCCTCTTTCCATTTTTATGATTAGATTTGCAAGAGCAGCGACACGATACAACTGCGATATCGCGGGACAACAAAAATAGGATAAGGAGAAAATAACATTGAATCTGACACATCACGATTTGCCCTGGAAAGGAGCTGAAAAAAGACCGGCCCTGCAGACTTGGAGGGTGGTGAAAACGGGCGAAAATCGAACTACCCACTAAGCGGCAAATATCGGCAGAAATATCACCAATCGCAAGTTAGAAGATGTGGAGACAGAAATACATGTGAAACGTATTCGACCGAACAGAAATAATAATCACAAGAATAATCAGAAAAGCAAAGAAAAGCCATCGTCATTGTTGTCGACTTATAGCCCAAAGGCCGGGTGGAGAACGCCGCGAAACGTGATACAGCCATTACTTTCGATATTCAAATCGAACATGTCTCGGTTATTACAAAAATTATGTCATTTGATCCAATTTAGTGCATTCGTAATTCTAACAACATGTGTCCTCGGAAATTTAAGTGCCTGGCAAGAAAACGTACGACCGAAACTCTATGTTGAATTGGGTAAGTACATGGAATTATGTTCTTTTGTATGAATTCTGTTTACCATTGTAGGGGAAGACGGGGAGAATGGACTCCGTGTATCGGAGGCCTTGTGGGTAGGTCCACCCACGTGCATGTGCAGTTGGAATTGCAGAATGCAAATTGATAATTGCAGACATTCGTGCTCAATTCGAAAATACATTGCAGTTGGAATGGAATAATTTTATTAGTCAATTTTAGAGTTACCATCGTTTCAGGCAATTGGTTTGTGAGGTTTAGAGAATTTAAGGGAGGACCAAATGGTATCAGACTGTTATCGCAGCCAAATCAATGCCATTTGAAGACGAAGCCATTGGATCCTTTCTTCATTACAACTCCTAGCAATAAATAGCAGGATACAGGATCACCACAGCTACTCTTGGTCCCGGACCTGACAACAATGATGCACACTTTCTCCTTTTGAATATTTCTGCATTGTATCGTTGGAGATAGTCTCTTTGCAGGTACGCTACTGCATACGGAAATCGACGTTTCTCCTTCGTCGTCAAAGTAATGGTAGATAGCTGTCTGTCCAAATCGTTTGTATTTATAAAACTGAATGCTCTGGAAAGAATGGGTCATGATTCTGTAAAAATGTTTTTGACAGTTATTCAATAAGGACGATTCTGAGAGAAACCTCCGCACGAGTTCGCACAACCATCAAGGTGGTGCTTAAAGTGCGCCATCGTTTTATTTGGCGTCAGGTAAACGCTAAAAATATCTCTAAACACCAATTTCCTTGGCCTTGGGCGAGAACACGAAGTCGAGATGCCATGAAGGGGGTCCCTATTACGCTATTGCTCGCTGTTAGCTTTAGGTCAGCTTTTATCTCCGCGGCGAACTGGGCTACCAATTCATTCAATTGCCGGTGCATATTAATTTGCAGGATGCGGATCATGGTGGACGTGTCCTAGCCCTTTCTGGTTCTGCCCTAAAGATTGGACATCGCCCACGACCCGCAGTGTGCGCAACGCCATAAGTTTCATACAGAAGAAAGGGTTGTGCCGTGGCTTGTTGAGATTTACCGGAGCTGCATCACTTTAAGATACGTCCCGCAGTTCTGGAGGCGTGCACGGGTGGTTTTCATACCGAAAGCGGGCAGGCGCGGTCATGAGTCCGCGAAAGACTTTCGGCCAATCAACCTGACATCTTTCGTGCTGAAGACCCTAGAACGCGTCCTGGACATTCACTTAAGGAGGATTATGGAGAAAACGCCTTTCTCTAAGTCCCAGCATGCCTACCTCAAAGGAAAATCCGCAGAAACCGCCCTCCACAAGGTAATTGGCACCGTTGAGCTGTCGCTGCAGTACAAGCAGTATACCCTTGCTGCCTTCTTGGATATAGAAGGAGCTTTCAACAACGTCAGTACCAACGCCATCAAGGAAGCCTTGACCGGTATTGGATTGGATGCTGAGTACCAGGATAATCCAGTCAGATCTGGGAGGTAACCACTTGACCAGAGCTGTGAAAAGAGGCACGCCCCAGGGTGGTGCCATCTCACCGGTGCTCTGGTTAATAGTAATGGAAACAATTTTACGTACATTGGACAGCAGCGAGGTGAAGGTGGTGATATTAGTATCATGGATGTTTCTGTCCATTATAAGCGACATCCTGGAAGGAGCGTTGCGAAAGGTGTGCCTGTGGGCCGCAAGATGCGGACTCAGCATAAACGGCTGAATGAACAAAGATTGGTTGTTTCCTCTAATGCAAAGTATCTGGGTGTAATCCTGGATCCTAAGCTAAATTGGAGGTTGAACATAGAACTGAGGGTTAATAAGGCCTGTATAGCCTTCTATGCCTGTAAGAGAACCTTTGCAAAGAAATGGGGTCTCCGGCCGAGGATGGTTCTCTGGATGTACACCGCTGTAGTGCGTCCGATCCTGACGTACGGCTCTATTGTATGGTGGCAGGCTTTGAAGAAGAAATACAATAGAACGAAGCTTAATAGGATTCAAAGAACCGTGTGTGCAGGTGCTACGGGGGCTCTGCAGTCCTGCCCGCCAGATGCTCTCAATGTACTCCTGCATCTCCTCCCCCTAGACTTCCACATCAAATATGTTGCAGCGTGCAGTGCCATCAGACTACGTGAGTCCGGATGCTGGGCAGCGAAGTCCTACGGCCACAGCAACATCCTAGATGAAATACCTCGAGAAATCTGGGCATCCCCCACGGACTATGTCACACGCAAGCTGAACTTCACGAGAAACTTTGCTGTGGACTTTCCAACCAGAGCAAAGTGGAAGACCGGCGGCGTGTTGCAACACTATGACACGGTATTCTTTACTGACGGATCAAAGATGGCCTATGGAGTCGGCGCGGGGGTTATCTCGAATACACACTGTGTATTCAAGTCGTATGGTCTCCCAGGTTTCACCAGTGTATTCCAGGCGGAAGTACTGGCGATATTGGAAGTCTGTCGATGGCTGGAGCGTGATTCGAGCGAGCCCCAAGCGTAACATAGCCATTCTGACCGACAGCCAAGCGGCCATCAAGGCCTTGTACTCAACGACGATATCTTCCCGGCTGGTGGGGCAGTGCAGAGACGCGCTCAACCATCTGGGCGGCACGCTCAAGTCACTCTCCTCTGGGTTCCCGGGCATAGAAACATAGAGGGGAATGAGCAGGCTGACGGATTGGCCAGGCAAGGTTCTGCTCTTGGCAGTCCCTAGGCGAATACAGTCGGTGACCGAGTCTACTCGCACTACCTAGCAGCCGCGGGCCTGAGATGGCGAAGGCTTACAAGCTGTGCCAAGTCAAGGAGAATTTGGCCCGCTTATAACATAGTCCAATCACGAGAGCTCCTATGCCAGACGCGTGCAAATGCATTCAAGATTACGGCGGTCTGCACGGGGCACTGGCCCATAGGAGACCGTGTCGCTAGGCTCGGCTTACCCTACAACTCGCATTGCCGAAGCTGCGGAGAAGGAAGGGAAACCCTCATGCACTTTCTCTGCGATTGCCCAGCTCTGGCTCGAGTCGGGCTGCGGACACTGGGTAAACCTTTCTTTGCGGACCTAAGAGAGATTTCTAGCTGCAGGGTCGGAGAGCTGCTTTCCTTCGTGAATGCTACGGGCTGGCTCTGAAGATCCGAGCCGGCTGGACTCTGCTTCCCTGTTTCTATAACAACGGTCACGGTCTTAGGAGTTTGTGGCATCAAAACGGCGCACCAAAGCGCTAATTGGGCTCCTCGGAGCGGCCACTGATACCTACCCCTACCCTCACACAGAACGCAATTTCCACTCTAGTTGCAGGTCTTTTCTCGGCGACCTATCTGACCGCGTTTGCGGCATTCTATTCTTCTGGCGGGTCGTGCGTCGATAGTCTAGATACTTGTAGCACTTAGTGGGGACTATCCGCATTCGTTCCCTGCATATTATCCATCCAATTTTGATTTTGCCGCTGTTAAGGATTTTCCTCGCATATTGCTCAGGGACTTTTGGCCTTGAGCATTTACAGAAGTGTTATCCATCCGGGCTTTGGTTACCTCTGGACATTCATGCTTTAAGGCTTCCTTAACTTCGACTTTCTCTGTAGCACAGTCCAGATCTCTTATTTTTAAAGAGTACATAGGCTCTAGACTAGAAACGAGAGCCCCCAATATACCCTTGATCGCCTCGCAGAATGTATTTTTTCTAGTGCTTTTTGATTTTTAGATCGACGAGCACTCCGCCGTTTTACATATAGAAGACACTTCTGCTCCATTGCCTCCGGGTTTTATCCTGAAGCGGATTCCACTGAGGGCTTTCGCAAATGTCTTGCCTGCCATCGGGTTAATAAGCTTAAGTGAACTGTCTAGTCCTTCTTAGTTTCGTCGTCTTTTCTGTTACTGGTTTTTGGTTTGCAGTCTTTGGACAGACGGGTCTCTAGTTCTTTCTTTTTGCCCTTCTTTGCCTTCTTTTGTTGGGCTGTGGAAAATACTTCGGTAAAGTCTTCTTCAGGCGCGTCTTCCGGTTTCCGCTATTTTCCCATTTCGTTTTGCAGCCGTCTATCTGCTATCAGCTTGGCGTTTACAGTGTTCCCATCGGGACCTGCAGCTGTTTTTGTTTTCTGCACGACTTTCGCTGATATCCATTTTTAAAGATTTGAAATATGAAGTAGCTAATCCTTTGTCGATCCTCACGTCTAACTACTATGGGTAGGTAAACATTAGTCTAGGACTGCGACGAGCATTTTCTTCTTCATTGTGGTGGATATCAGCACTTCCATTTTAGGTATAGACTTTGTGGTGACCCAACATGGCAACGACATAAATATGGCAATGTCCTGCTTTTGATGTCAACCACAGTAGCGTAGTAATCGCGAAACGCGAGACCTAGTTCGTGTAGAAGGTTTGAGCTACGGTAGCCGCTGTCTGATCAGGAATAGGGACGACCTTTGGCCATCGCGAGAAACGGTCGATCATGGTTAAAATGTAACGGTAATCATGGGATTGCATCAGAGGACCAACTAAATCCAGATGGACCTGTTGAAATCGCTGGTCAGGCACCGCAAATTGCTGCACTTTGCCGTGTGTATCACTACTCCAGAATCCTTCAGTCGCTTGAAGAAGGTACGGAGATGTATTTCGTGTTCTGATTCGTTCTCAGAATAGACCAGAATTTCATCCAGATAACTTAACCAAAAATCTAGGCCGTGAGTTATTCCATTGATAAACCTTTAAAAGGTCTGCACCGCGTTTCGTAGGCCAAAGGTCATTACCGTGAATTCATATAAGTCGGAGGGTGTTATTATGGCTGTTTTCGGAATAACTTCCTCAGGCATCAGAATTTGATGATAGCCGCGGAGTAAGTCTACCTTCGAGAACACTCGTTTCCCGTTCAAGCTCCCCACAATATCCTCAATGTTTTTCATGAGATATTTATCAGGTTTTGTGACCGCGTGGAGCTTGCGATAATCACCGCACGGACGCCAAGACTTGTCGCGTTTAGGTACCCAATGAAGCGGGATGGCCCATGGGCTGTTTGACGGTCAACAGTAGCCCTTGTCTATCAAATATTGGAACTCAGTCTTTGACATTTTTAACTTTTCGGAAGAGAGTCTCTTTGGCCGCTCTGCTACGGGTGGACCAGTGGTGACGACCCTCGTGCGAGGAGTCTTTTAATGACGGAAACTCTTGAAGGATGCTGTGATAGACTGAAGTTGCGGTAGAAATGGATCCGTATTCGCTAGTAGCGATATGTCCTGCAGTCGACAATCTCGCAGTTGTGTCGGTTATGCGGCGATTCTTGATATACACCAAAAGAGAATAGAATTTGAAAAAATCGACATCAATGATGGTGAGACTTCCGCGATTCAGAAACACCAATTGAAATTTCGCCTTAATCCCGAGTATTAAGTTCAGAACCTTGTCACCGTATGTCCTTATTGCAGATCCATTTGTCGCATAAAGTTGAAACGAGACCGGTGTAGATATTCTGAAGCTGGCACGATATGACGGCTTCCGACAGTCGCACCGTTGTCCGTCTTATGAGTCGTTTCTCTGCTGGGACGCGTATGATCACGGTGGTCGACATTTTTTGCTTCGTTCCCGAAACGATCGTGGTAAAAATACATTCTAGGAACAGATCTGGGTTTTGATCGACGTCTGTGTCGATCAGCGCCAAGCGAGCGTTTCGAACTAAATCTGTCGAAGCGTGAAATTAACGCCGACAGTTCCTGCGTCAATTCATTTAATTGGCCACAACCTCGTGCGTATTTGCCATTGCTTGGCTTGTTATGTCGGGGTCGCGCACCTCAACAATTTTGTCAGCCATATCAGCTACGCGTTCCAGCGCTGAAATATCGGAAATTGCAAAAATGGCGTGAACTCGCGCGGGTAATCTCTGCATCCATAATATTTTTACGATATTGTCGTAGAAGTTCTTGCTAGCTTTTACTCTCATGCTGCCCAGAAGCTGGTCTCCACGCTCCATGTCCGTCAACATATCCCGCAGCTCAGCGTCCTCGGAACGCACATATGCACTAACTAAACGATTTTTCAAAGTCGCCTACTTATGCTTTCGAGGAACGAGGCACCTACGTCCTTAAACGAGCGAAGCCGACCATTTTCACCAACGAAGCATGTGTTTTTGAAAAGCGAGTCGCTTTTTTCCATCAATTAAGGCTTTTCAGTCCAATCAGGTGAACTCTAAATTGGTGAGGGAATGCCTTGAGAGACTGAATACGCTTGGCTCACACAATAAGGTCTGAATACTCTGGGTTCCAGGCCAGGTTAGGTTGGAAGGCAATGAGGCAGCGGTCGAACTTTCCAAGAAGGGAGCAGAGACGCCTTTACATAGGCCAGAACCCTTCTGTGGAATCTGAAGGTTCATAGGTATGACATTAATAATGGGAGAGGAATGACTGAGGGAACTATACTGGACGAGCCTCCCAAGAGTAGGGCAGTCCAGGGTACTTATTGGGAAATACGAACCCAAGCGCACATCGGACTGTTTAAACATCCCCAAGAAGAATCTCCGAATCATAGTGGAATTCTCAGTGGTTACTGCCAACTAAATTATCACTTAGGCAAGCTAGGGATATCTACGGACACTGTCTGCAAGTTCAATGCGGAGTGTGTCGAAACATCTATACACGTTCTGGGACGGTGTTCGACACTTGTGCAAAATAGGTCGAGGCACTTGGGAGAATTCTTAATCATCATCCACGGCGCAACCGGTAGAAGCCTGCCTTAATAAGGAACTCCAGACATCCCGGTTTTGCGCCGTCCGCCAATTCGATATCCCTGGAAGCTGTCTGGCGTCTACACCATCGCTGATCTGAGGCAGCGTCTGCTTCGTCCCCTTTTTTTATCATATATATTGCCTTTATAGGCTTTACGGGCTGGATCATCCTCACCCATACGGATTAAGTGACACGCCCACCATAACCTATTGAGCCGGATTTTATCCACAACCTAACAGTCAAAGTACCGCTCATAGATTGCGTCGTTATGTAGGCTACAGAATCGTCCATCCCTATATAGGGGGCCAAACATTTTTCGGAGGATTCTTCTCTGAAACGCCGCGAAGAGTTCGCAAATTTTTCTTTCTAAGAACACAAGTCTCCGACGAATACATAAGAACTGGGAAGATCATTGTCTCGTACAGTAAGAGGTTTGACCCTATGGTGAGACGTTTCGAGCGGAACAGTTTTTGGAAGCTGAAATAGGTTTTGTCGGCAGCCAACAACCGTGCGCGGATTTCATCATCATAGCTTGCGCCAATAGCCCCTTGCTCGATCTGGATGAAGGTTGACTGTACGTCTCGTATAGTTCTTCCCATTATGTCAATATCGTCAGCATAGGCGGACTTGGAGAGACTTGAAGAGAATGGTCCCTCTCGCAATGTCATCTCCATCGCGGATTACCTTTTCAAGGGACACGTTAAAGAGGGCGTATGACAGGGCATTCCTTTGCCTTAGGCTGTTGTTGATGTTAGATGGTCTCGAGAGTGATCTTGCTGCTTTTGCCTGGCCTCGCACATTGGTTAAGGTCAGCCTAGTCAGTCTTATCAATTTCGTCGGGATACCTTCTCTCATGGCCGTGTACGGTTCTACCTTGGCTATGCTCTCATAGGCGGGTTTGAAATCGATGAAAAGATGGTGTAGCCGATGGTCATATTCCAACAGTTTTTCCATTGCTTGCCGCAGAGAGAAAATCTGATCTGTTGCTCATTTGCCTCTTTGGTTTGCGTGGTGCTCTGGTATAGGCTATCCGTTATGTCTCATCCATGTTTGGCGGTGGTAGCATTTGTCTTCATCATCTGCATCATCTTCAGTTGGCGATATTTTGGTTGTTGAGCACTTTATCAAATTAGTCAATTTATTGCTCTAATATCTCTAACATTTCCTTCTTTGTCTCGGCAGGATGAGCATCGAAGTGTGCCTGGCGCAGTTGCTCCCTGTACTTGCCGAGTTGACAGACATGTTGGTTCTACCAGGCTTCCTTTTTCTGTCTGGAAAGTCGCTTTTCCACTCCACGGAGTTGCCTGGTATTGCCCGGTATGCAGCATTCTTCCGTTCCGTTGCTAACTTACATTCATTATCGAATTAATTGTTCCGACTTTTTTTGCGACTCGGGCTAAATATGTTTGTGGCTGTATTAATAATAATGTCCTTCAGGTGCTTATGAAGATCATCTGTTGAGGTCTCCTCTCCAGCACCTCCGTTAGCTGCGGTGATTGCGGCATCCATTTCCCCTAATAGCTGTTACGGAGGGTTTTCTTGTGAATGGCTTCAGAATTCACTCTCACCTGGTGCCCTTTGCCAATGAGATAGCGATTCGATTCTATATTAGGACCCCTATATATCATGACATTCATCAAGGCTGACACGGGTGCTATTCAATCAACAGTGGTCAGTTTGGTTGAAAGTGGTCCCGTCTGCAGAGGCCCTAGTATCTTTCTACCCTGCAGGATCTAATCACGCACGCAGTGATCGGTGAGTAGATAGAGCTTTCTATCTGAACCATCATCGCCACCACTAAACTTCCGAAATTTTGGATTAACAATGGAAATATATTTTAGATCTTCTGGAATGCCAAATGTAAACTTCCGCACAAAAACTGCTCCCAAGGAGAGCTCTGTTAGGTTCTGAAGAATTTAAGTCTGTGCTGTAATTCAACTGTACTGCATCGTCTTAGTCGACACTTCTCGAGCCGGCCTCAATGCAACAGCGATACAGTTAGATTTCAGCATTCGCATACGCTCTTTAGCCAGAAACTGGCGTTATGAATGCATTTCGTAATATGCAACATGATTGAATCTATGGGCAAATCTCAACGAAATGGCTAATGATTGTTTTGAAGATTTTCTATATTTATCTAAATGAATTTTAGGGTTTCGTGAGAGCCAAAAGGTTGGAGGATTTTTTATATTAAATTGCAAATGCATTGAATAAAAACCAGTATTTTTGAATCATCGTTACTTTAAAATGAGTGAATGTCGGACTAATGAATTGGAAGGAAATGGTCGCGATGGAGGTGTTGAAGCTAGTTAAATAAGCGAAAAGGACGTATGCTGCATGCAAGGAAAGGAAATAAATCTCCCAATTGCTTGTGACCAGTTGGATAACTTCCCGGGTTAACAAGTTCGAGACTCATTTTAGTTCAAAAGTTGGTAACTAAAGATGGAGGAGATGCTATACTCGTAAGTCATGCCCCAAAAAATATACAACTTCCTTATTCGAAATAGAGTCATGACAAATTGAAAAAATTTTTAAAAGTGATGCTAATGTGTCTATAGAGTGTGCCCCGCAGAATACAGGTTTGCAGGCAATTTCACTAGTTGGAAATGGAAAATTAGAGGCACCATTTTATGAACATATAGATTAGCAGGCACTAATTAAACCCTACAAACCCTACATACAGTTTCGCAAAGTTCAATATATTAGATATCAAAGTGAAGTCATTATAAGACGTACAATTTTGCTAAATGACAATGCTCAGGTATATGGTGCACAACCTACCTAGAAACACTTAGATTCGTTCCCGTCCTTGTTGAGTGTCTGAAGACGTTTTCAGTAAAGCAGTAATTTTCCTGGAAAACAGCGAGCATTCCTAATATATTCCCTTGTTCGGAATTCTGTCAAAGGGGGTGGGGTCGAATTTATTTTTATATCGGTAGAAAAATTTTTTCATTAAATTTATTGTCTTATAGAAATCGTCATCCGACGACCGCCAGAAAGGGGGTAGGGTTGCGCATGGACCTATATTTATTCTAATAATTTTACAGGAATTCTATTTTAGTCTCAATTTTCGTACCAACAAGGAACACATGAAGTAAGAAAACTGGAAAGTTTGATGAAAATCCTCGTCTTGTTACATTTTGCGGAATGACAAGATAATCCAAATGACTTGAAGTCTTGCTCGATTGTCGACCTACATGCATGGTTTGGCATTGATATCAATGGATAAGAAGCATACTATTATTAGACATGCTAGACATGCTAGAAACATCCATTATTCAGCTCACGAATGAAATTATCTGAATTGTGCTGACAAGCCACCTAGCCAAGCGGAGTACTTACAGGAGGAGTTTTCTCGAAATTCTGTGTATTTTCCAGTGTATTAGCGTTTAAAGTGTTTCATTATATTTTTCATTTCTTACCTGATTTTCAGCGTTTTTTTTTTTGGCTTTTGTGTTCCCTACAATTTTGCTTCTTTCTCCTGATTTCTACGTATTTACCAACATTAGATATTCATTTTTTTTGCACAGATTTCATCGGAATTCTCCAACTAGTATTCTTTACATTGCTTTAGAGTTCATGTTTTTTGTAAGGCATTTTTCTCCGAAAGAGATATAGCTCTTTGAAATTAATTATCAAATTGTCCCAATTTTTTTTGCGTTTTCGACCTAAAAATCTATATATGGAATTGATGGATTTCGATTAAAAACCCAGATGTCTGAAACTCCTTACTAATGGTTTTAGTGTCGTTGATTATGAGTAACTATATATCGATTTGCAATTCCTTGTGAAGGAAGCACCAAGCCTGGTGGTCAAGAATTTCGCTCCTTTTTCCTGAATTATTATTATTGAGGTTATTATTATTCTGTTAAGGCAACTATTGTGCCCCTTTTACTGGTTATAGTGTACCTATTAATCGTAGTATCCCAAGCAAGCCTATAACCGTCAAGAACTTTAGTATGTTCCCTACCTTCAAATCTTTCAACTTTGCATCTGGTACTAAGTGTTCTCCCAGCTGCCTCGACCTACTTTGCAAGAAGAGCCGGACACTGTCCTAGGACGTGTATAGAGGTTTCGTCACACTCCGCACAAAACCTGCAGGCAGTGTCCATAAATATCCCTAGCTTCCCTTGGTGACAGTTCAGCCGACAGTGACCAGTGAGAATTCCCACAATGATTCGGAGGTTCTTTTTGGTGAGGTTTAAGCAATCCTTTGTGCACATGATTTCGTATCTCCCAATAAACACCTTGGACTGCTTCATCCCTAGTACACCCGCCCAGTATAGCTCCCTCAACCGTTCCTCTTCATTCTTTAGGGTCATAGCCATGAAACCGTTTCCGATTCCACAGAAGCGTTCTAGCCCGTGTAAAGGCGTCCCTGCTCCCTTCTTGGCTAGTTCGTCCGCTGCCTCGTTGCCTTCCAACCCAGCATGGCCTGGAACTCAAAATATCCAGACCGGGTTGGACGAGCCGAGTGTATTTAGTCTCTCAAGCCATTCCCATATCAGTTTAGAGTTCACCTGGTTGGACCTAAGTGCCTTGATCGCTGCTTGGGAGGTTACAAATTTTTTAATATTTAAAGTTTTCTTGAAGATTTGGCATTTTCGACCCAGCAATCTGTATGCCGATTAACGACTCCCTCCCTCATCCAAGTAGATGATCACAATTTCGTTTCGCTTTCTCTCCAGAGAGGTTTTTTGAATTTTTTTCCTATTTTTCAGTGTTTTTGAATTGACATTCTGTTTATGAAATGTCAGTGGTTTTATCAACTCTTATAGTGCTAGGTTACCGGATGCCTTTATGTGGTCATACATGACAGGAAGGTTATAAAAAAAATTGTCAATTTGGGTTGTATTTTTTCAATAATTTTGCATTGCTGTCTGGGGCTGCTTACTCACAAAAAAAAATATAAAATCGTTCATACTTGAAGCGTTTGTGTCGATGCTGGACTGGTTTAAGTTGACGAAAGCCTACGGAAATCTCTTTCGGTCAAATTATCCGTAATGGCCCTCCTTGTGGGGTTTCGTGCTAGTTGACCTCTACGTACTCGGCGTAGATCACTTTTTACCAATTATTAAATATCCAAAAGTTAAAATGCAAAATAGACCTTGCATTCATTGAAGGAAATACGATTCACTCGGTAGATATTTCTGCTGTCTTTCTGCACAGAGTAATTGGTGGTTGGTGCCTATATAAAGGACACAGATCATTCAGTGAAATATTTTTCGCTTTCGATGACCTCTTACCATCTTTGTGTGAGTTTCAGAACTTGTATATTTGGCCAAAAACTGAACAACGAGCTGATTTACCGCCTTCTTTTAATATATGGATATTCCTCGCAAGGAGTTTTGAAAAAATAAAACAAATAGACATATGACGGTACAGGGCCAGGCGAACATGCTGAGCGAGGCACCGCATTCCATCCAAACTGCATTAATTCTTGACAGATCGCCAAAGATGTGTGTAATCTCGCGTTGTCGGGATGCAACATAACGCCCTTATCATTGACGAACTTCTCATTCGTTTCACCTGTCCAATTGTCGACAGTCCTCTTCTCTACTGATTGTTTGGTTCCTTGTCAGGAGCTCAAAAAATTCTACAGCTTTTCAGCCCCATCACACTGAGAACAGAGTTTGGGGCGAATCATAACATCGGTACCAGGACTACACTATTGTAAACAATTCGTTAATCAATATCGCCACCTAATATCCTTTTCAAAAAGGATCCTTTTTTTTGCATTTCTGTGACAAGTCCATGAGGAATCTAAGGTATCCAAGCTTCTTTAGGTGGAAATGAACACTTTTTGACAGATCTGGAATACTTCTGAAATCTTTATTTTGTCGTCATTGGCCTCGGTAGAGATCAAAGGACATTTTGATATCAAAGTGGCCTGCGCAAAATTTCTGGAACCGACGACCAGCTACAAAACGCTTTCTGAAAAGCACTTGCCTGAAGGATGCCAAGGGTTCTTGTTAAAGTGAGCTTAACGTATTGTACGGAGATGAATTGTTGTCCTTTCATGGTCCCTTTCAGGCAAGGGAAGAGAAGATAGTCCAGGGAGCGGTGTCTGATGTATAGAGTGTGAAGCAATAGAGCGACTTAACATTGAGCCACCCGCTCCAACATGAACGTGGTATCGTGTGGTGTGACACTTCACATTGCCGTAGGATAGCTTCCACAAACTGGGGATGTCTGGGCGTAGTTAACAAGTTTTCGCAAACGACCAAACACTTTGTAAAACTGAGCATACCCGTTTTTCCCAGGAGGTAGAAACTGCTTGTGAATGACAGTACGATGATCTAAAAAAAAATTCAGAGACATTATTTTCACCTTCCTGATCTGAGACCCTTTCGGATGAGGAGAGCAAATTGTGTGCCATTCCGAATTTTTACGTTCCGTTTCCGGGTCGTACTGAAAACATCAGATTTCGTCTCCGGTAACCAGGTTACAAAAAAAACTTTGGTTTTTGCATTTTAAATGTTTGCCGAAATTCGGAATTCGGATTCATTCTTTATTTATCAATAAAAATTCTTAGGAAAAACTTCGCCGACACTTTCCTCAATGTCAAATTTTTTGCGATGATAGTTTGAACGGTTCCATAGCAAAGACTTAAACTCTTCGCTAATTAGACGAACTGATAATCGACGATCAGAGTCTAAAAGTTGTTTCAATTCCGTCACATTTTCAACAACCCCCGATGTCGCATTCATCATCCTCGAAGAGCTCTCTCCCCCCGAGAAAGTTGTGTCCTCCAAAAACGTTTTAACGACTTAAGGGAGTATCTCCGTAGGTTTGTTTACTCATATTGAGAGGGGCTCCTGGGCCATTTTTTTCAAGATTGAAGCAACACTTCACTCTGTAGCACTGCTCGAGATTCTCAGGAGAATTCTGACCAGTTGTTCCCAGGAAGCAGTCTACTCACTCTGGAAAGACGCAGAGGTTATTGTTTCATGGCGCGTGAAAGGCTTCCTCTCCCCAACCATTCCCAGCCGATCGGATTCTCCTCCGTCTCTTTGTCTCGTCCATAGAAAATCAGTTCCACTACTTATTGATTTCACAGTACAGCCGTAATTATGCTAATACCGTGTTACTCAGCATCATCATCAACGGCACGACAACCGGTATCCGATCTAGACTTGCCTTACTCAGGGGCTTGAGCCGAGGTCTACCAATTCTATAATTCTGAAATCTGTCTAGCGTCCTGGCCATCGCTCCATCTGAGGCAAGGTCTACCACGTCTTCTTTTTCTACCATAGATATTGCTCTTATAGATTTTATCCATAACCAGAAGGTTATGGTATCGCTCATTTCGTCGTTTCTGTTGCATTTTCATCCATTTTTGGAAGCAATTATGCTGTTCGCTACTCTCTTGTGGGGAAGGGAGTAAACTTCCTAAGATAAACAAAAACGAAAACGCCTGTTTTGTTGTCAGTTTTCTTTGTAAGCTCCTAGCATAAAAAAATACTAAAGGACTAAAAGATAAGAGGCGCATCTCAGTGTCAGTTGGAGTTATGTTTGTAACCCTTTGGCGATGACGATCTACTTTCTATGTATTTACAAGCGCTTCTCCGACTCTGCTAAGCAAGCTCGCAAATTGGGGGGTCCCCTTGACACTTCAATCCTTCTCTTATCATTAATAAAATTTCCCTTGATTTGGGCCAACTCATGCGAAGCTATGTTTGGAAAAGATGAAAAAACCGGTGCGACACCGCATGGAGCCGAATAATTCGTGAGTCCAATGCTGCGATCCAGAGGTAAGATTCATGGTGGATCACATCCTCAATCGCCTTTTCTCTTGCCTTAGATTTTTGAGGCCGTGGTGCTCATTCTCCGCAGCTAGTCATGTACGGATCCTGGAGATTATTCATTTTGGTTATTTTCATATTCAATTCGATAAAAGGTCATAATTCTTTATCTCCATTCCTTATGCCATAAGCAAAAAATCATTCAAGACGCAGCATCTTATCTATTCGGTTGTTGCATATGAAATGGCCAATTTGGCAATCAAGTGAAGTTAGGTGCGATTATGCTGTATCAAAGCACCACCACTTGGCGCTGTTGGTGACGGATAATGAAGTATAAATACTCCTACATTTAATCAAGGAGTCATTTCAGTTTCGACCGTCGTTGTGATAACAGTGAGAGAAAAGGAAAAAAATATGGAAAAGAGCCAAGAACGTATACTTTTCCTGTATGAGTTTAAACTCGGTCATGAAGCAGCTGAAGCGACCAGGAGCGTTAACAGCGCATTTGGAGCTGATACGGTAGCAGAACGAACCACACGGCGGTGGTTCGAAAAATTCCGGTCAGGCGACGTAAACCTTCAAAGTGAGCCACGTGGACATCCAGGACCATCGATTGATAAGGACGAGCTGCGTTTGCTAGTCCAATTCGGCACACGTCAGTCTGTGAGAGATATTGAAGAGAAACTGGGCGTACTCTATTCGACAGTTTCCCGGCACTTGCAACAACTTGGAAAGGTGAAAAAGCTCGACAAATGGGTTCCGCAAGCCCTTACGGAGCAAAACATGGCACTTCGAATGGAAATTTGCAGTTCTTTAGTCTCCCGCAACAAAAGCGATCCCTTTTTGCACAGAATAGTGACATGTGATGAAAAGCGGATATTATACGGCAATCGTCGCCGATCAGCGCGATAGCTAGATGCTGATGAGCCACCGAAGCATATGCCGAAATCGAGCCTGCATCCGAAGAAGGTAATGATGATTGTTTGGTGGTCTACAGCTGGAGTTATCCACTATTCTTTCTTGACACCTGGAGAAACGATAAATGCACAGAAATATTGTGCCAAGCTCGAGGAAATGCTCCAAAAATTGAGTATTCAACGGCCGAGATTAGTCAACAGAGATGATATGATACTCCTGCACGACAATGCACGACCTCATGAATCCAGAAGAACGGTTCAAAAGTTAAACGAACTGCAGTATGAGACTGCCTCATCCACCATATTCACCAGACCGTTCGCCAACCGACTACCACTTTTTTAAGCATTTGGAAAACCATTTAGGAACGAATAGGCTGTCAAAATTGCCTTCGACGAATTTATCAACACCCGACGGGGAATACCCGACGTTCAGAGGCAATTCCTCTTTTTTTTCTCGGCTAGCACGGTTGGCGAGCTACGTAAAAAGTGCAGTAGTACAGAAGAGCGAAATTTTAGAGGGTCGTCTCTCAAGCAGACTCTTTTACCAATTACACAGTTATTCTGCTGAATCTGATCAGGGTGTTGACGTGAAGTACATCTCAGGAAATCCTCTGTCTGAGATTCAAGATGGTGGTTCTGATTTGATTTGCTGGGATTGTCGAGAGATTGGACATTTGTTCGAAGATTGTTGGGAGGATCCTAAAGTTTTTTGTTTCGGTTGCGGGCCCCCGAATAGTCGTAAGCCCGTGTTTCCAACAGGTCGAGTTCCAGAGCCCAGCCCTAGTCTTCAGGGCGTTCCTGCATTGGACGCACGTGACTGCGCAGACATTGCGGCAACGTTGTCCACAGTAACTCCGAAAGTTACCGTGTTGAAGCGGTCCGACAACTTAACTATGACTTACCCGGAGTTGACTCCACCATCAATTATTTCTTGAAAACCGAGGCTTCCGGTTCTGAGACCATTGCACGAAAGATTGCAACAATATGAAGCGGCTAGAGATTTTCGGCGTAGCAGAAATGACGACGAGAAAGCGTGTTGAGAGGTTAGAACCTAACATTTCGCTTACGTCAATACTGGCGGCGATTAATGCGCAACCATTGGCTCTATTACTCTACCGTTCTCATAAGTCGGCACAGCAATGATATTCGCCCGTATGCGGATGTCACAGTCTTGGGAGAATGTGTTTCAGGACTGGTCATTACCGGAGCGACCGAACGGCTTCGGATTTCGCCCAGAAAATTATTAATGATCGTCGGTACAAGTGGGAGAAACTAAGTATCGATCTCAGGACAGCCGACGGGACTAGCCACTCGACAGTAGGCATCGTTCCTCATAATTCGGTCGTTAATTCAAAATCTATACCTTGGTGCTGATTTTGTGCAGAAGTTCTGACTCGCACAGCACCTATTTGCACCTTCCATATATTCCACCGAAAATGTCGAGAACGTCAATCAACACCAGATGACGACACATGAGCGAGCAAGGCTCGATGCTGTCATTGGCAGTTTTCCGTCTTTCGAGTCGGAGGGCTGAAGACGTACAAGTCTAACGACCCGCGACATCGATGTCGGGAATAATAATCGTAATCAAGCACAGACATGTTGATTTTGTAAAAATGACACGTGGGGATCGAAGCGCTCAAAAGACCTCCCATATTCCCGAGCCTAACTAACACAGAGGCGTGCAAGAAAGTGTCAACCGAGCACTTTGATGGGGCAGACCTTCACCGTCACTTAGCCAATTTCTTTTAGGTTTAGGTCCCTCTAGGTTGGTTGTTTGGCCACCCTAATTAACAAAAGATCAGTACAATATTTCAACAGAACACACAACTGGATGACCTGTTTCCTTAACATTTAAAACAGAACCCGTGGTCTCAAACTTATGGATCAACTAACGAATCGAGGATCCGGCCGGAGCAGTATTACGTCAAAGTATAACAGGCAACTCACGAACGGTGAACGCTGAAATACTATTTACCGAAATGGCCTATAAAGTTTTTCATCGATCGCTGCCTACTTTTTTTTACACTTTTTTTTACTATAGTAAATATTGAATTAGATTCTC
This sequence comes from Hermetia illucens, assembly GCF_905115235.1. Classification (NCBI taxonomy): domain Eukaryota; kingdom Metazoa; phylum Arthropoda; class Insecta; order Diptera; family Stratiomyidae; genus Hermetia; species Hermetia illucens. The sequence goes on along the minus strand of NC_051851.1, from coordinate 159,415,276 downwards.
AGTAAATAGTGTCTTACGTGGTTTACATTTCGTTAGGTGTATTGTCTTTAAAATGTCAATCGAAAGTTGTAGGCCCAAAATGGCTCAAAGCGTTTACACCATTCAAATAATTCATAACGCATCAGGGGTTATGAGATCTTCATGTCGAGGTTCGAAGCTTTCCAGACATATCTCATACTATTGGTTTCATAGCAAATGAGAAACAAATAACGAAACCATGAAAACCTCAAAATAGTTTCACTTACAAGCTATGTTTACTAGGTTCAGCCATCATCCCACACTGGGAGGTTTCCAAGGATTATGTATGGTTGTCCTCGGCTTCACATTGACGGCATGGTTTCTATTATTTAGGATTGATGATGATGGAAAGGAAGGAAAACTATTCCGGCCTGTCGGGATAACCTTACCATACGTCATCCTTATTTTCGCTGACGAATCCGGAGCTTAGAACTTGCTTTTTGTAACGAAGCCTTTTATCTCAAATTAAGGAGTAAATATTTATGACAGGCCTTGGTCCTTCTACCACTTGTGAACCACAGATTCCTGGGCTGATTTTTGACAATACTTGCCTTTCTTTCTTTCTTTTTTGCGATGATTTTTTATTACTTCTTCCGGTGCAACTGAGCCTGATATATGATGCAATCTACCTTTGGATTTTCTTGTGTCTCAAATACCAATCCAGCTTCCAGCTTCGTTTCTAGATCCCACTAGGTTGACTGAGCATCGCAACCATTCGTTAACAATTAACACCCATCCTTGCTTCCATAATTATATTTCATCACAAGTCTTCCGCATTACTCCATTGCAGTCCAACAAGAGCCTTTGTTGATGGTTCACTTAAACTGCAATCAAATCCACTTACAAAGCTCTACTCAATAAATTCAACAATTTAATTGACTAACAATCACTTCTCAGCTCCTACACATGAAATCCGAATATGATTGACCAAACCGTGTAGTTCGGATAATCAATGAGCCAATCATATGTACATTCGTTCAAGCAATCACTAACCACATTTCAATTAAACCATAGACCTTCGTCAACGATGGCTATAATGGTTCGTTTTTCACGTAACGAGGGCACATGCTTCCCAAGCCAATTTTCCGTACCCTTTAACATGGAGTAGTTACTAAAGTTAGAACCAGGCATGGCTGTAATGGTGAACGAGCCCAATTGTTATCTATTTTAAGGCCGGAGACGACCCCCCACCTCTGTTTAAGTTGTTTATTGTCATTTATACAACCAACAAGCATTTTCCTGATACCATTACCGGTTTTTGTTGATATCGTCATTGCAGCCATAGTTTTTCATCGAACATTAATGAATTATTTATTCAACAATTCACACGTTGCTTAGTATCTAATTCCATGTAAGCGATCATTTGTTGTGCATTAATAGCGCGTACTATTATACGTACCTAGAGCTGAACCGTTTTGGAAGTATCTATTATTCAAAACGGATACTCCGGGGGAGAGGACGATTAGAAAATTTGTTTTATTCTTAATGGTGACAAATGGTGCATGTAACATAGATGTCGGATCTAAGGAAGTACGATAAGCCAGAAATAAAGCCACATTTTAACATTTTGGTTAAAAAACGTGTAGAAGGTTGACTAAATCTCTATTTCGAAAAGGAGTTGCGTCTAGCGAAGGCCTTGAATCCGCATCAATATGCTAATATTATCTGTAACCTCAGGGCATATCTTCCCGCTGAAAATTTGGTGTTTCAGGTTTTTTGGAACTTCTTAAAATATTTGTTTTTTTTAGTATCTTTCTCAAATTCTGGTGAAGAAATGCTTGTAATGTTAAGAGTGGTTATAGGAGATCAGGTCGATCATCCTGACTGGCCGATAACGACCTAGAGGGCAGAGCTATCCCAAAAATCTAAACAAATTGGCTAAATTGACCGTGAAGGTCCGCCCACAAAGATTGAAGGTCCATCAAAGTGCTCGGTCGACACGTTCTTGCACGCCTCTGTGCTAGCCAGGCTCGGGAATATGGGGGGGGGGGGGGGGGGGAGTCCTTTGAGCGCTTTGATCCCTCACGCTTCATTACTCAAAACAACGTGTCTATTCCGATGCGTGGGTCCACACCGGATTCTACAATAGACGTTAGTTAGGATTTCGCGACGGCCTATCGAATGATAAACAGAACGCGAACTAAATTCGAAAATAGAAAGGAAAAGAAAAAAAAAAACGGCTCGACCGCGCGCGTGGAGCCGTAAGTCTCCGGACTCGAGTGCCGCGATCAAAGAGGGGAAGATCCACGACGGATCATCGTCTCAATTATTGTCTCTTCCGCCTCAGATCTTGTATGAGGCGCGGCCTCTGAGGTTCCCACCCTTCCTCGACATCCTCAGGCCAGTTATTCATTTTGAGGATGTCCCTTTTATAGAAATTCCGCGGGAGTAAGGAGGATACGAAAGGGAGGAAGTCCTCAAACTACGGTTAGATTAATTACGCATCATTATTCATCGTTCCGGCAAATTCCATAATAATAATTATAACAAAGAAAATGAAAATAAAAATAAACAAAAGGTAGAATTCAAAGAAGGAAAAGAAAATAGAAAAAAAAAAGAAAATAAAAAATAAGAAAATAAAAAGAAAATTAAAAACAATGACTGACCCAGGTCGTCACTCCGAGCTCGGATTGATGCTGGTGTACAAATTCTAAAAAAAAAAATTTACAAAAAAAAACAATTATATAAAAAAATTAATTCATGCTTATCAATTTATGTTACGCTAACTTGATGATTCGTTCTTGGACAAAATATGAACCACTTGGCATCCAGCAGGCGTATTGCTTAAATTCTTACACAAACGATCAATATATTATGCTAGAATCCGCACGTTTCTTAGCTGTTCAAAATCTGTTTCCACAACGTTTGAAAATCACAACCAATCCCGTCACACAAAGCAAAGCACTACTTTCTTCCACCGCTTCATTCGCTTCCACAAGAAACCAAACTCCTCAAAAGAAAAACTTCTCCTCAAAGGAAACTTCTCCAAGTCCTCTTCCACAGTCTCACTTTGCGGCTCTTCCCGGTGCTCCTCCAACCTTCCACTCTTCCACCTTCCAAGAAAGCCAAACCAAAACTCCCCGTTCTTTTGCACCGCTTCACTTCCCGCTTCACTTCCCGCTACATAGCCTTTCTCACTCCTAGGCAATGTTGCGGCAACATGCGCATGCGCCTGCGGATGCGGCAAACCATTCGCCTCTTGTCAAGATCAATTCGCCCGAATGCATTCAATAATGTGCAATCTGCGGCGAACATTAAGGCAATTGCACACAATTAAATGCATCGTTTAAGCAAATTAATTAAGAAAGAGCCGAATGAGATTCCGCTCCCGCCGCGCAGCCGCGGTCACTACACTTTCCTACGGAGAAGTGTGATTAGAAGTCCTTGAAAATACTGGACATATACCGATTGCACAATGGTGAGTCATCAAACTACCAACACCTCCCTGTCATCAGAGAGCTAGCCTGGAACCATTTGAGGCGTTACATCATGCTTGCATCCCCATTCCCTTGCCTTAAGGAGCGTTCAAATCGGAAAATTCCTTTCACCAACGGGAGGGGTTTAGAGAAACGGGATTTCTTAGTTTCGGTCCCTCCACCGGTCGAGCTCAATCCTCTGCATCAGTTGAAGGCCCCGAACGTAATGTGCAACACGTCGGCCCTACTCAACATCTCTTTAGCAATCTTGTTCGGGAAAAATCCCATCGTGTTTGCATTAATTTCCAGATGAAAGAAAGGTGTGGCCGGCGTCGTCCAGGATGCACAATCAGGGGATGGTGAATTCCCAATGTTATGCAGGTAACACTGCAAACCTATGCCCACTTAGAATTTGGGTAAGAAAACAATCAATCTCACCATCTTCCGGTTCAACCAGGACCTACATTTTCGTTGACCCCGCAGTACATTTACCGTTTGACAAAGAATCATTCTCGCGATACTATGTAAGTCAAACAAGATTTTATCTAATTCTTCTGTAAGAATATTTGCTGCCACCTGTAAAGCTACGCGTCTCTGTACTTGCACAAAGTGATCACTACACACCCTCCGCCCCATAGAGCAGTATGGACTGCGCCGCGAAGGCATCTCCTATCAAAGTTAGAATCCACAACGTTTACTATTGTTGACTGAAGGCCGTATTGCTGTATTTTTTCACCGCTGCTTTGATTGGCCCTCAAAAATCATCTTCGAGTCGAGCATCAATCCTTTGGCTCTGTAATTGTCTCGAGGATCGTAACGGATAGCAGGGTCGGAATTATCGTGTTTGTCAAGATGACTACTTAGGATTTTTTCAGCCCAAGGTTCAATTCATGAGCAATCATACACCTGCTTACCATTCGCCTCAATATGTCAAGTCTGTTTTACGCCTGTTGAATAATACATCTGGCAACAAATGTCGTATGGCCTTGCTGGAGGTGGAAATCTTCAAAAGACATTGGTATATATGCTCCAGCGTGTGGGACTTCTACCCATTAAAGTAACCCCCTAACTCCAGTCTTCTTTCCGGTGGAACTGTCGCCAAGTACTACGTCGCGAGGTGGACATGACTCTAGCCTCTTCCTTCGCCCGTCGATTGCATTGGCAACCGGGCCCTTTCTCACCTCTTCTCCTTCTCCCAGCCTGCACTAAATCAGCTTAAATGTGTTTTACTGCATTCCAGTTCTCCTCATACGCAAGCATTTCCCGAATGAGACTTTCCGGTGCTACTGTTCTTTCAAATGTCTTCTCTAGACTCTTCCTTTTGTCTACAAATCTAGCACAATTGGAGAAGACATGTTCCGGGTCTTTCAAATCTGGGACAGTTAAGTGAGTTATCCAGCTTAAACTCATATAGGTATTTGTGTTTTTCGCTATGTTCGGTGCATCTCCCCATGCATTCTTTGCGCCAACATCTTGATGCTAGGAATCAATATGTGGATCCATCACCCTTTTCGGACCGCGGTTTCCACCTGCCCAACGATTCACCCCGTTCGTATGTCAATGAGAGGAAGAACCGGGCCCATTGTAGATGCGGGTCATCTTGTTGGACAAAGTCTTGATTACTATCATTCAGGTTACTGCGTAATTCGTTTCTTCTGAAACGGTTCTAAACTACAGCATATTCTTAATGCTGTCCCCTATAAACCGCACTCAACTTTTAAGAAGTGCGTCCATATGCAGTTCCCTAAGCGTAGAGCTCGGCACTCTAGCTATAAGCAGCCTACGGGTGCGTCGCGGATCCCAACATTTGGCATCATCCTTGACAGAGCCCAATGCAAGCAAATTGAAAATGCTGCTTGGAATTCAGATCTATAATCCCTCCAAGGCATTTGATTGCTGGTTTTGAAGTGACGTTATGGTTTCTCATTCTGATGCGAGCAGTAATTTCCTTAAGGCTCTTCGTAAAAATCTCGGTTTTGCCCACTGCTAGTGTACGATCTTTCAGCCACTTCGTTATAGCAGTGATTGCTTCAGATAAATACAATTCCTCATTCGCGAGATGGTTTGCCACAACAATCCTCGCAATTGGATACAACAATTGTCGCCAGACATCTTCTTTTAAGGTTCTAATTGGTCCAGTAGAACACAATTTGTTCATGAAGGGTAGTCACTGCGCAGTATTTGACAGTATTGCGCCAATATGCATCATCGCCGTAATATCAACCTCGTTATCTTTTAATCTAATAAAGACACAAAACCCTGACCAATTTTCAGTAGGAGATCGTGACATGTAATTTCGGAGCTGCCTAACCTTTGACTCTCCTCATTGCAACATTGCAACTCTGTAGGCGCTTCCCCATGGGCTTGTATCCGCTTCTGCGCAGAGTCGTTTGAAACAGTCCAGCTTGCTTCGCTGTATAGCTAGCTTGAAGTTTCTTCCAACTTCCTTGTAGACATGTTGCTTAAACCCTTAGTGAATCCTAGCCATTTCTCTCTCATTCGTCTAGCTCGTTTCACGATGGGGAAAAAATAGCATCCCGATATCGATGAGTCGATTTCTGTCGCGATGTACTCCGCAATATTGAAAGCCGACTCCAAGTGTGTCCTGGTTCAATCATATATTTATGTTTGCTCATCAGTTGCTTTCGTAGACCAACCTGATTCCTCCTTATTCTTGGAGATACAAGTCCCCAGCCACTTGGCTTACTCTTCAGAACAAGACGATTGCCTGGAGACTACTGGTAGTGTGGTTTTCAATGATGTGGACACTTGCCACTTCCAGCAACATACCTGCTGTCCACACCCTCAATATCATCGCACTTTCGACATTTTCACCACACCATCTGCATCGGTCAGAACAATCAATCGCATTTGGACGTGCCTATACAAGAAACACTTGAAGCAACAGAGAGTCTTGCTCTGTATGGCGACAGACTACCTATCCAATACGGACTTTTTTGATATCAGTGTGGCTTTCTGAGGCTTACAATGGATGCTTCCTCATGCGGCTTGAATTGTTTTGCTAAGTCAGTGCAGATTTCTGCTTTAGAAGTGACTTCGTCTAAGTCCTTGCTCTGTATACCGATTTCATGCCCTCTCAAGGATTAAACTTTTGCTCCGACCGCGGAAACTTTCCGCCTTGCTCCCTTTGAACCTTTTCAGCTCCACCATGAGATTTCCCTTTCCGTTCGTCCGGATCGCACTGAAATCTCCCGCTAAGCCTTTGAAATGAGATTCAGCTTTCACCTTTCTAAGTATGTCTGCGTAGGACATTCTACCAGTACCTGGAATGATGATCGTCTCGGGACGGATCTTCATTCTCTTCTCCTTCTTAGCCCTTAATGAGGTTTTAGGTCCCTTTCTCAAAGTGGACAACACGCATTTTTTGGCATCCTGTTGGTTTACTAGGTGCCCTTTTCCTTTTCCCGACCCTTTTATCTCCAATCCGCGGATATACGGTTGGATGTCACCTGCATTCACCGTGTTATCATCCAAACAGTATTTTTAGGCCTCCTTTTCGATTCATCTGCATCTTCCCGCGGTTTACTATCCAGAACTCTGATGGTTCCATCATGTGCTTGATTGCTTGGTGTACGTTGATCTTGGTTTAAATAAATTCTGAAGACTCGAAAATTTTTGCTTGAAGGAAAATCAAGGATGACCCTTCTAGGTCAGACTTATGTTCAACAGCCTTTTCTCCAGAGCCTTGGGCAGAAACCCAAAGTTGGGCGCTCTCCTGACTCAGGTGGTAGCAGAACACGATAAGTTGATATGCTCTGAGAATAGGTCCTTGTTCCAGTGCTATTCTCTTGTTAATACTAGATCAGTTTATACCCCCGCAATGAGCTGCATTGGCAACTCATGATCGGTTACACTCCGATGTACATTGATTTGTGACATATGGATCATTTTAGCCACTTCCTAGCCTTTTCCAGTTTTGCCTGGATACAGCTTAGAGTCTGCAGTATGTGGACCGCTTTCACCAGACACGTCGTAATTCCGCATAGAACGCAAACTCTGGGTTTTATTTCCAAGCCTTTGTTTTGTAATTTACCTGCTCGCATCTGCGGTATGTTGCCATTTTGTAAGATTCCGATAAGCTGTAGACGTGTGCCCACAGTCTAAAAACATATAAGACACTTGACGGGAGCTTGCCGCATTTGTACCCCACATGCCATCCAATCAATTATGATTTGTCCGCTGATAAGAGGTTTCTCCGCGTATTGTTCAGCAGCTTCCACCACAGTGAGATTTTCGACTCGAGTATTCGCAGAGGTGATGCCTATCCAATCATTTCATTCTTGATGGCTTCTTCCATTTCAGTATTTTTTGTAAGACAGGATCCTGGTTTTCCAAAGAGCACATGTTCTTTAGAAACTATAGCTTTTTCTACGAGCAACTCCTTGACCGCCTCACAGAACATATCCTCGTTGGTTGTTGTCGAACGCTTTGAAGACACCTCTGGTTCCTTGTCTGCGGGTTTGGTCTTTTAGCAGATTCCGCTGAGCACTTCCGTAAAAGTCTTGCTATCCGCCGGTTCAATAAGCAGAACTAGCGGTGCAGACTATCGCTTATCACCTTTTTTTTGTGGTTCTACCATTCGTATCCCCTTCTTCACCTTCTATTTTTGTGTTTTCCTCTTTTCGCTTCCCCCAGTATGCTCTGCAATAGGCTATCCGCTGTCCTTTTGGCACTTACAGCATTCTCAGCGGGAAGTACTTTTGCTTCTGGTTCTGTTTATAGATGGAAATGCGCCGTCATATAATTCTATCAGCGCCACTTTATTCCCTCGCTTATGTTTTTCTGAAGGGAGGTTGCAAACCTCATGCGCTTTACAACTAATAAGCCTTTCTTCTTCAATCCTGGCGAGTGTGCTTCACTGGACTCCTGCCCGGCCCATGATCAAACCCATCTGTCCAGTCCCATCGATCACTTCTGTTCTTCTTTTCAGAACAGAAGCACTACATAGCAGTTCAGTTATCGTCCCTTCACTGGGAGCCGCATTTCTTTGTGAGGCTTCCACGCAACCAAGAGTCTGGTCGGTTGATGTCTCTTTTGCGGGGTATTGACCCAAATGCGGCCAGTTCGTCCTCCTTTCCTGTTGTTCCATGCAATTTGTACCTGCGCATCATATGCAAGGGAGCAGATGGCAATTGTTATAAATGTACGTACTCTCGGAAACAGAATCTCTGCTCCGGTTTCTTGAGGCTTGACCTACGCTGACTTCAATGCGCCTTGTCTAATCAGCGCAGGGGGTCTATAAGAGGCTAGCTCCTGATACGTACGACAACAACCACCTTGGCAGAACCAGGCTCGTATCACCCCATCGTCGTCAGAGGAGAACTTTCAACTGCTTCAAAGACTGCCCAATGTGTATCGATTACTGTCAGTTCGCTTTTCAGCGAGATGCCAGTTCGGCCTCCTCGGCGACGCCACTCTCCGTAAAATGAATCACTAGTTAAAAATCGCAAAGGACCCCTGTGAATTGACTATACCTATAGCATAGAATGAAATATTCCTTCATAAGAAATACATAAGACCTATCGTATCTGTAACACCAAGCTTGAGTTTGAGAATAGCTTTTAATTTTTAAACCATCTTTCATGCAGAAGGTGGAATCCGGAGACGAAAAAGATTGTGTCTTTTGTGGGAATCCACCGTTGCAACTCCATATCGATCGCGGGTATCCTTATTTTCAACGTGATGCATGTATGTTACGCCATTGATCCAATGAAATATCTTTGTCTCTATTGGCGCGAAGCTGCGTCCATTGTCTTTGGTAGACGGTAATTAATTTGAACTTTTGGTAGCCTCAAGGAATAATGTCTGGTGAATATGGCGTTTGGGGGAAAATCTTCCAGTTCATCCCAATTTAAATAGTTCTGGACAACTTTGACAGCATAGGGCTGCAAAACGTCATATTGTAGAATAACCGTATCTTGTCTGTTTGCCTACCACTTTTTTCGTTTCTTTAGACAACTGTCATGCGTCCTGGCCTAAGGCAGGGACTGCCACGTCTTCTTCGTTGTTTCGACATATATTGCGATAACTTAAGTACTATCATCTATGCTAAAACGGTCAATCGTATACAACCAAACAGTAATAGTTACCATAAACCTCTATTTGGGTATAGCGTTCCCAACTCCTACATGCTTTCAGTTTCTACCAATGTGGTCTAGCTCCTCCCAGTACTTTCTTAGATCTTTAACTCCAATCCCTTCTTTCTAAAAGGTTTCATTTCCTGAGTTTGAACACCAACAGCTCCAACTTGTGGGATTGGCAAACTATGATTTTGACACTTTCATAAGAACTTTGAATACATTGTGTGGAATTTGACACTGTCGTATGGATTCTGACAGGAAGTCTTTGCTAACTTTCACAGGATCGCCATGAATGGATATTGCCAAAAATATTCGCAGCAACGGAGACAGTGCTGAACATTCCTAAAGCCGGGTCTAATTATGGTATCAATTAAATGTAGCTTCAAATGAACGTGTAAAGCTAGCTCAGATCAATGGAGTGGGTGTGAAGCGCTTGTCACCCTGGAACGGCAGTGTTGAAAACCCTTAATAAATCATCAAAACGACTTGGAAAAAGAGGCGATAATGCGTGGGCGTACTTGGAATTCCCTAAGGTCGCATCGTTCATGGACATATTTGATTCTTCCTTTGAGTTTGTTTGTTACCAGCCAATATTTGTGATCTGATCCCCACGTGCAATGCGAAGGAATTTCAAAGGAGTCAGGAGGCGAGGAAGATCAAGGGCGCTGAAGTATCTGGTTCAATTAACCTTCAATTCGCATCACGAAAATTTCTATCGTTTGACATTTCTTCGCTTCATTTCATTTCACACCTTAATTCTTTGAAATTCCGACGAATGAATTTCTTTCCTAGTTGAAGCAAAGAAAAGACGTTTCCCTCTTTATCCTTTGTACAAAGGTTACGTACGTGACATTAGATAACAATGATTTTTTCTCCTTGTTCCGACTGACTACCTCCGTGACACACTTAATGGTACATTCTTTTCGAAGCAGTCCATACTTGAGGGAGAGTAGTCGAGTGTCGACAGCTTCATCGTCTTAAGAGATGAGTAGAGTGCTGGCAACGGCAACGCTAGCAGATACCAGCAACAACACCAACAATGCCAACGACATGAACGACAACGATAACGATAAGAAGATGCCTCGAACGGAAGCACTTCATTCACAAGAAGTGTGGAGAATGTAAGACTGAGTAAATCGGAGCGACCGTCGACCATTAAGTAGAAATTTTTCATATGATACTGACGCTGGTTATGCAGCTCAAGTGCCTCTACGTACACATGCAGGAGGTTGAAGGTACCTTGGCTGGTACCGATTTAGTAGGGAATAATCAAAACCCGACGGAATCATTCTACACTTTTTCCTATATCTGATACCCGCATGTGTGGATATTGTGTGTGTGTCAAGAAAAGTCGAAGATTAATGGCGTCTCTTGGCTTTCTAAGTGAGTTGTTAAATTGAAACTGCTATTGATAGCGTGTCGTCTTGAAAATGAGAATTGGGCAAGTATATCATTCGCAGGGAGAGAATGGAATCGACTTTAAAGTCGGGAGATCGCGGAGCACGGGGGAAAGATATTAGTAGGAAGTAGCCAGACAATGAGTACGGAAGGAGTCTATTATGGGTTGTTGCGCTGAGAAAAGCACATCTGGGTGACTGCAAAAAAGTGAAAGCGATACAAATGAGAACATTGGCCAACCTAGATCTGATGAATGGCGGTTTTTGTTTCATTTTGACATTTGGATCATATTTAGTGGCATATGCTTCATAGAGAGAATCCTTGCCAGGGCAAGAGATAAGAGGACGAAAGCAATCCTATACAAATTCCAGTTCAAAATAAGTTCAGGCCTCTAAAAAGTTTCTGTTAGGAAACCTCATAAATATTTTACAAATTGTTAGATCTATGTATCTAATGTCAAATGGACTCAACTGCGAGCCGTATGGCATTCCTGGTCTAGGTGAAAGTGCTATTTTTCAGGAGGACATGTGGCTCTTTTGCTTTCCTAGATTTGAGTCACGTCTACTGTACTCGGCGCCCCATCTTATATCCCACACTTGTTTAGATATTTCAGGATCCGTTAGTGTTTTTGATAGTATCATTAACCAATGCTATTGAAACTCCAATTGCTGGAATGAGGGAAATTAAATAAATAAAATAGGAGGATCAGACGATCATCCTAGTTGGCCAAGAACGACCTAGAAGGAAGAACTATCCCAGAAACCTAAAAAATTGGCGAAATTAACAGCGCTCTACACGCCTCTGTGCGAGCTTGGGTTTGGAATGTGGGGAGGGGGTCCTTCGAGCGCTTTGATCATTAACGCAAAATTAACGTGTCTGTACCGATGCCTGGGTAGCACCGGATTTCAAAATAGACAACAAACGGAAGAATTCGCGACGGTCTAACGAAAAAAAACCAGAACCCGAACTAAAACTGAAAAATAAAAAAGAAGGGTCGACCGCGCGCGTGGAGCCGTAAGTCTCCGGACCCGAGTGCCGCGATCGAGAGGGAAGTTCCATGACGGATCAACAATCCTGATCATGGTTTCCTCTGCCTCAGAGCGTGATTGAGGCGCGGCCCCTGAAGTTCCCTCCCTTCCTTGACATCCTCAGGTCATTATTTCAGAGGATGTCCCTATTAAGGTTTTGCGGGGTCAAGGAGGAAGTCCTCAAATAAAAAAAAAATTATTCACAATTCATGATATACAATCTGTCAAGTAAGAGCGTGGTCGTGTTAATTTATAAAAAAATTTATTTGATGAAACTTTCATATTCATATCTTCATTGTACACATTACAAACAATGGTGCAATTCGGTCAATAATGTGTCCAGTCACCACCGGCGTCGATAATTGCCTGGCATCTCCGAGGCATGCTTTCTACTAATTTGACGGCGTATTCTAGTGGCAAGGATCTCCAGATCCGACGAATTTCGTAAGACAACTGCTTGAAAGTGTATGTGCGTCTTCCACGAAGCTTCCGTTTAGTATATGCCCACACATTTTCAATAGGGTTTGCATTGGGCGACTGCGACGGCCAATCCAATGTAACGATGCCAGATTGAGTCTTCCACAGTACAGACCTTGCTGCGGTGTTTAGGATCGTTGTCCTCCTGCAGAATCCAATCTTCATTTCTTATGATGAACCATCGTTTGGCAGATGGCAGTAAAGCCTTTTTGTAGATTTTTATCATTTTCTCGTCATTTAGGTTGCCAGTAAAGAGGTCCAAAGTGCCGAATCCCTGCTTTAAGAAGCAGCCCCAAAAATGCACCTTTATTCCATGTTTTACGGTCCGCTGAACAAGCCTATTGGTGGAAGTTGACCAGGTTCGCGTGAGGACAGAACGTGCCCATATAGAACATTCATTAGTAAAAATGACATTTTCAAAATCTCTATCAATATTCTCATGCGCCCAAGGGAGTCGCTTAGTCACATGTTTTTCAGTCAACAGAGGCTTCGTCTTTGTGTTGCGCCATTTCAGATCATGAATACGAAGATGGGTTCGGATAGTTTCGTAGGATATATATAAACCTTTTGCCATTAATTTTGCTTGTCCTTGCCGCAGTGTTAAAGCAGGATTCCGCGAAAACAGATTCACTATTCTTTTTTCATCTTTTTTGTTCACTTTTCCTATCGAGCCACGTTCTGATAAGTCATCGACATTTTTAGTCACTTTATATCGCTGTATCCACTTCTGTACAAATGCCTTCGACTTTGTCATATATTTAGCAGCCGCTGATTGCGACATTTTGGGACCTTTCGGGTGGATGCAAAGGAACACAGCCTCGTAGCGCGGCGCGTACTTAGCACTCATGGCGTTTAACGTCATTCTCTTTCAAAACATCAACGACAACTGAATCTTTCTTTGTTGACAATGCATCAAGGACAAAGCTTCCCTCTATCGGCTCGCGAAGGAATTAGAGCGAAATCTTTCATTACCTGTCGGTGAAGTCGACCACACACTTACTTGACAGACTGTATTCATCCACTCCAAACAAAAAAACTAAATATATAAAAGTGAAAGGAAATTGAAAAGTAAAATTATATAAACGAAAAGAAAAATTAAATTAACTCAAAGAAGAAAAAATAATAAAAAAAAAGAAATGAGATCCAAACAAAAAAATAACACACGTTGGTTCACTCCGAGCTCGGCGTGGCGTGTATTTATGGTTGTCCTGATTCTGTTTGTGGATTAAAAATATTTAGACCATTAAAATGAGAATTTCATAATTACATAATCTACTACTTAATTTTCTTGGAGATACCAAAACTCAATCAAATTTTCCTTTCAAAAGCACTTTAAGAGTTCGTGATTGCTTCTAGGGCTGGTTTTCGATGCGTCGCATTGTGTACGGTTAACAATAAACCACGCTTCTTGCACTACCAAACTCTTAACCAAAATCTCTTAAATCACTCGCTGTTCCGCGGAACGTGCACAGATCAAAATCGCTTCAGCCTTAGCCATCCCACCTTCTGTGCCAGCTTCTTGGTTGCGCACTGCGATTTTCTCAAGATCGGGCTGCAAAAACGACACTTTCGGTTTGTATTGTGATATCACCGGGATAATTGTAACACCGGAAAGTCCACCGATCACCGGAATATCAACTGTATTCACATCAACTTTACATGAATCAGAAAAGAATTTTCGAACACGGACAATGTCCAAAGTTGAAACACCGAAGAAACGCCAGATGAAGGGAACAAGTGGTTCCCGAAATATCGGTATTTGCAAGAATAAATATCTACACCAACGAAAAAAGAAACAACAAGTTTTTTATTATTTCAAATCAGCAGCTTGCGTAGAGTGGACGTACTGAAAGTCATTACCGCTTCGGACGATCCGAAAGTCTGTCCTCCAGGCGGCTGAAGCGATATGGTCCCCCAGACGCTTTATTGAGTTTGAGAAGCAAAATCAACTTTCACTTTTTCCACTGAGCAGGGAATATCCCCTCTTTTGGGTGCACCTTGAACATGTTGGGGAAAAGGTCAGACCTAGTCTTTACTACCTGTCCTCTCGATCGTTGCTAGCGGGATTTCTCCTAAGTCTCTTGTAAAACCTCCTTGCTCGAAAACATGCAACTTGGAAGGTTGCAATTTCCTTGTTCCACCAGTACTACTCGCCTTGAAAAACATGGAAAATGGCCCTAGTGCAGAGCCTACCACAGGTTTATTGCTCTTATACTTCTTACTCGCATTGCCGCTAACTGAGGAGGCTGCTGCATCCAACCGAAGCTGGAAGCGATTTGTCCCACCTTCCACCAACGGCTCTGCTTTCACGCGCCCAGTTTCTCCGAACATTGCCACACCTGGTGGTGTAGCAACCCCCTTTTCCTCTTTCCCAAAGAGCTTCGTCTTACTTCGCAGTGCCTCTCTCTGGCCAGTGGCATCCACATCGCCAGCCACTCTTTCTTACAATTTTCTTGATCAGAATGGAGGACAGAGTTTTAATTGGCAGGATTTAGCCCTTCCCTCCTGAGTGATTGAAGTTTCCTCCTATAGAAGCTTCTTCTTCCTCTCTGGTTGATTTAGGCAATAGTGCCGCAGACAGGTCGTGCTAGTTGAGTTTCTTGTTTTTTCATCATAAGGGTCGTCATATTTTCCTTTTTGATTGACTACGCCGTAGGTCAAACATTCCATTGAAGTGAAAACCATCTCTTGCGCACATTTTTCCTTAAGTCAGCATAAATTTATTTATTCATTTAATTGGACTGACAGTAAATAGGGTCAACTTCCAATTATATATTATCCGTAGAAGGAGGAGAAAGCAAAAATCTTAACCTATGCTTTAAACGACTCTAGGAAGAAGAGTTTAAAGGATTGCATTGTAAGATTGACATAGTTATGAAATCGAGGAATGGAAATAGATTTCGAGCTCCACGCGGAGGCGGTAGTTCTCACTCAGGTTTTTTAAAGCAGAGGTAAAAGATCCCAGCTAATTACAATTTCTGTATGGTGGCCAGCCCACGGATTAGAACTCGAGGATATTTCTAACGAGATAGTTGAAGAGAGTTAGAGAGGGTCGGAAAGAGTCAAAATCGGATAGGAACATTGGATAAAGCCTGATTGGTGAATTCGAAGCAGTGAGTGTGGGAGCAAGATTTTTGTCGAAGTCTTGGATAGAGCTCTTACAGGATAGGGAATATCCATCAGAAAGTAGAAAAAGGAAATGCTAAAGTCATCAGCATAGAACAAGCAGGGAGAAGTGAGGAGAATGGGAAGGTCGTTGATAAAAAATATCAATTATAGGGGGCCTAGCATAGAGGCTTGTGGCAGCCGAGATGAGGGGCAAAAGAAGCGGGATGTCAACTAACCAAAAAGACTCGCTATGATCGGTTATAAAGGTAAGAGGCAGACCGACAGGGTTTGGCCAAAAGTATCTTGCGATTTACAGTGTCGAAGACTTTAGAAAAATCGGTTCCGAGAATTTGGACATTTGGCCACAAAATTGGTGAAGTCGAGCAAATTGGAGGCAATGGACATGCGTTTAACAATACCTTATTGCCCTTTCACTATACAGTAACCAAAGTGAGCGCAGAACCAGTCGTTGACATACCTTTCCAAGATTTTGAAACAGAGAGAGGGAAGCTAAATAGAACGGTAATTCTCATCAAGATCGTCACTTTTCTGAATGGAGAGGATGAGGGGCTAGGAAGGTGGTTCTCTTCATGGCTTTCATTGGCATTTATGGAGCGGGAAATAAATGGACTGACCCTGCCTGAGATGGAGCGATGGCTTAGGTCAGGACGCCAAACAGTTTTTAGGGATATCGAGTTGGTGAACTTCGGCGCAAAACCGGGGTGTCTGGAGTTCCTTATTAAGGCAGGCCTAGACCGGATATCGGTTGTTGTGCCGTTGATGATGATGAACTTCTCTATCGTTTTGAGTACGAACGGTATTAGGCAAATCGGTCTGAAAGATTTAAAGTGAAAAGTATCCTTTTTACCTGCTTTAGGAAAAAAGACCACTTTTGCCCGCCTCGATACCGTTGGTATGTATCCCAGGGCTATGCTGGCCGTTCAGAAGAGACTCTGCTGGGAAGATGCCATCTACTCCGGGTGATTTCAGTGGTTTAAAAGTTCCCACTACGCACCGCAGAATTCTCTGAAACTGTTTCCTTTTGCTTCCCTGATCGCTTTGTACTGCGCAGTCAGTGGATTTTTGTCCCTCTGCCAGTCGCCGGCTGGTTTTGCCCAGTTGAAGAGTTTTCATACCTCTGTTCTCATTCAAGCTATTCCTATCATCAGGGTACATCCCTTGATTACTTAACTGGTCTTACCTGTACATCTGGCCTCATATGCATCAATGACGAGTGTGGTGAGATTTTCCTCGACTGTTTCTAGTTCCAGTTCGCTCCTGATGTTACCGTCCTTTGAAGGTGAGCCATGTGATGTTACTCAGGTGCATTGTATAGGAGTTGCGATCCGTTCTGGGAAAGCAGACATAAAGGGCCCATCCGACACCCTCCATGTCGGATGTCATCTCCTGGGAATTAGCCCAATGCCACGACTGCCTCTCGACTTCTCCTCCCGGCTTCCTATGAGACTTGGATAGCCTCTGAACTCTGAAAGACATATATATTTTAAATTATGTTTAAGAATTATGCAAGCTCTTGGTTTTTCACAAGAGGGATCCAAAATTATATGCATGCTTCCTCTTTGCAGACCGCGAATCTGCCCCTGGTACACCCAGGGCCCCTGAACCAAGCGCTCGTAATTACCGCAGATGCAACTTTCGCATGTTGGAGGTTTGTCTGGGCTATTTTAGCGCTGGTCATTCTTCGTTAGTGTTTGGAGTTCTTCTCCACCGTCGGAGCATCGCTGTCCACCTTAAGTCCTACAAGGTTTAAGTAGTCCAGTTTCTGCGCTTCAATCGGCAGCACTGACTGATCCACTCGTTTCCACCTGCATAGATTCCGAGATTTCCTCGGCGACCTCCGTATGCTTTTCATCCGGTGTCTCCCCCGAGGTGTCTTTCCTCGGCTTTTCCTTGTGCACCTGCACAATTATGTTGCCAAATCGATAGTTGATATGGCAACTTCGACGTTTGATTACCTTCAGCGCTCGGCCATTTACCCTGATCGTGAGGAGTCAATCCATGCCCTCCACCTTGCTTCTAAAGAGGGAGAAAGGAATAATATTATCCTACGTTTAAAACTACTTAAAGTAGGGAAGTTAAAAGGACCAAGCTGTGTTATAATTGGACACGTTGAAAATGTCTGCGTTACGTGTGTTATAAGACGCAGGAAAACAGGTGATGTCGTTAGCGGCGGAGCAGTCCATCAGACTTGAGGAAAGTGTGAAAACTGTGCATCAATCCAGATAGGATCTATGCTGTTGTAGGAAGGGGGGCGAGGTTCAGAAAGCGGAGTCGGGAGGGGTAGTCCACACGAGGGAAGCTTTTCTTAAAAAAAGACGGTGCGGGTGAATTTACGTCCGTCGTTGATAAAAAAGCAAAAAATAACAAACGGCCCAGAATAGATCGCTATGGGACACTAAAGGAAGAAGAGGAGGAGCGGGAAATGCAGCCATCAAAAGAGACGCGGCAGGATCGGTTGGAAAGGTATGAGGCAAACCATAAAACAAGTGGTATGGGAACGCTTAGAGACGAGAGTTTGGATAGAAGTATCTTGTGATTTACAGTGTCGAAGGCTTGGGGAAACCAGTGTAAATGGTATGTACTTCTTGCCATGAATTTAGATATTTGACGACAAAGTTGGTAAAGTCAAGCAGGTTGGAGGCAGTGCACCTACGCTTAACAAAGTCGTGGTGGTCTTGTGTGGCCGAGAACCAGTTGCGAACATATCCTTCCAAGATTTAGGAACAGGAGGAGAGGAGGGAAATGAGACAGTAATTCTCGGCAAGCGTACGATCGCTACTTTTGGGAATGGAGATGATGAGAGCCTCTTTCCACAAGCCGGGAAAATGATTCTCTTCGAAGCTTTTGTTGAAAATAAGAGATAGGGGAGGAAGATGGACTGACCAGTTTGGAGGATCATCGTAGCCAGGTCCGACATCAAGTTTGCCAATGAGGTACTCGAGAAGGAGAGGGGTAGGTAGGCGATACGGAGTAAGCTACATTCGCTAGTGGGAGGGAAGCGGAGGGAGGAGGGGAACATAGACTGAGGAAAAGTAGCGGCAGAGTAAATAACAAGATAGTTGGGGGGAGTTAGCTGAGCAGCCAGAGAATTTAATGGAAGGAGGGGATAATAATGGACCAGAAAGGTTTGAGATTTCCGCGCCTTAGTGAGTCTTCAACACTGGTCAAATATTCGTTTCTGGACTTACATATTAAGGATTTGACCGAGGAACGCAGAGTTTTGAAAAAAAACTAAATCAGTATAAGTTCTAGAAAACAGGAACTCCTTCTTCGCAGTGTGTTTTTGACGAAGTTTTTTGTGGACTTTAGTGGTGGATCAGACAGGGTAAGAGCGTAAGCACTTGGGAAAGGAGGGGATGTAACAGGGAAGCCGATCAGATAAAATGGCATAGAAGCTGTTGAGTGCTTGGTCACCCGTAAATGGAGAGCGGGGGGGGGGGGATCCAGTTGATTGCCGCCAGGGCTGATTTCAGACCTTCAAAGTAGGCCTTACGAAAGTTGAACTTGGTAGGCTTGCGAGTGACAGGAGAGTGGAGTCTGGATATTTGAGCATCGAACTAGAGAGCAGGATAGTGGGCGTCAGGGGCAACGTTAAACGGGGCATGAGGGGATTGGGAAAGGCGACTCTCAGAAACGTTAGAGAGGACAAGATCAAGAGTGCGATCAAATTGGTTTCTACAAAGGTTAAACTGGATTGCGGCACAGCTGTACATGAAAGTGGATAAAGGAAGCGAAAAATAGGTGGAGTTGTTAAGGAGGGAAGGAAGGCCAGAAGAACATGGGAAAGTCGCCACAGAGGATGAAAGCAACTGTGGGGAACAAAACGATTAAAACCTCTGATAATCTGTCGAAGAAATCCTCGTACAGAGAAGACGGGCTGAGGCAGCGAAAATATACACACAATATGATAACGGAGCATACGTTTGGCAGAATGACTCGTGTGGTAACAGAAGTGTAGATGGAGGAGGAGGAGGAAAAGATGATTTTGGAACGGAGAGGGGGCTTAACAGCTATTACAGCACCTCCGCTGGTTGTCTTGCCAAGCGCAGCGCAATCTCTGTCACAGTAACCTTCGAGGAGCTCTGAATCTAAAATGCTGTCATCCAACCAGGTTTCCGAAATGCAGATGAAGTGATATTGGAATGCTAAGGCAGACAGTTTGAAGTCCGCCAACTTGGCTCTTAGACGCCTTACATTTTTTTAAAACAGTATAAAGTTGTCAGAATCATTTAATTTCGGCGAGGCAGATGGGTGGGCCGGAAATTTTCATGAAGCTTAGACCTTTGATAAGGTTTGACAAAGACGGAGAAACTATCACTCGGTCAGTAGAGCCATCTTTCGTCAGCTTCACACATGAGAGAGATGACAAAGTTGAGTTGGCTTTGCTTCTGATATAGGCCAGAATTTCGTCGGACATGGTGGAGTACGCTAGCCTCGACACGAACAGTTGTTTCGGTGGTGAAACGTCGTTCAAGTGGGGCCCGCTCGGACGACATGAGGTCGAAAAGGCCTGTGGTTCAGCGGTGGCGGGCGTCGATGATACACAGGAGGAAGTGTGTGGTAACGCTAAAGCAGCAACAATAGGGCAATCTTCAAAACTGTGTAGAGCAGCTGATACTGAATAGGGAACATGTCCCTCGGATGGAGGGTGATTTTTAAGTTGTCTAGCGGAAGTCGCCGGGTTGATACGATCTTTTATAGACGTAGAGGAACAATGCGTGGCTGATAGAGGCAGAGAATTAGTCGAGCGAGGCGATTTAGGTCGCCAGTATTGTTGATCGCGGTCGCCGACTGGGTATAAGCAGAGCCAGTCAGCGGTGTCTCAAGAGCTGATCAAAGCAGCTTGAGGGAGCAGAATTGTTGGTGATTTTGAAACTGTTGAATCGAGGCTAAAGTCGCCATGTGTTCATGCAGCAGTTGAATTGCATCAGATAGCGGGGTGCCGCAGCAGACGTTTAAATGGATACCAATCTTGACCTTGGATCTACTGCTTGATGCTCCAACTTCTCTCTTCTTCGGAGATGTGCCCCCGGTTAACCGTTTGAGTGCGGTGCAGAGTTCCGCTTATTTTGTTGTAGTTTTTTTTTATTTTTGTAATGTTGCTCATTTGATTCCCACGAGTATGGGAGTTAGGAGGTCCACCGTGCCATAGCCCCCCGTAGCACGGTAAGGTCAAATTCACCCACTGAGGTTCAGTTTGAATACAGTCAGTTACCTCCGACTGCACACTATCCAATGGACACGGTTCGCATGACACGCTGGATTGGGGGAGTTGTTTTTCGACTCACCGAGGCAGGGTAATGTGTGGCTTTCCAGAGGGTCAAGCCTCTCGTCTACCACGATCGTTAGTGAGTGAGTAATTGCGGATATTCAAAAATGAATTGGACGACCCCAATGCGATAGTGAACTACGGTACCAACTTGGTCAGAGATCATTCCGATTCGAAAAGATTTTGTGAACGATTCATAAGGAGCTAAGTTAGGAAGAGCTGAGAAGCAAGAATCTTTACGGCGAAAGACGTTTGTGCAGTTGTGCGTAGAAAGTGGAGGGTAACAGGCAAAGGGGGGTGGTTTTAATGAGTAAGAGTTTCACATAATCGCATGGCCGGTTGGATAAGTTTTAAATCTTTCGACGACCAAGGTAACAGGGTAGTAAACCAACTCTAGTTTGGATTTGTAGGCTTAAACAGCATTATTGATGACGCCAAATTGCACAATCACTTATATTCCTCAAAAATAACCTGCTTAGCTCTTACGAAAAAGTGTGCACCCAAAACTCTCCGCAATTTCCATTCTTAATGCTTAAAAATTTCCACATTTATCGAAAATCACGTTTCGTACGTGACTAGGAAAACTGAAAACCTTCTTCATATTTTCTCACGCATTATGCATTCAAGAACAAATGTCCTGAAATCCGTGTCCTTGCCAGGCTACCACCCAGCACCATATATCGCTGTTACAGTAATTATGACTTAGGTGCTGTATTTGCGGGAATCCCATTCGAAGCGTGTGAATTTTCCGGTCGGATTTTCCACCATCCAATCAATGACTCCTTCGGAACCTGCCTACACTCGGAACCATTCATCGACCTACTAATTATTTTATTGCTGTGACACCTTACTATGCGTCCCTTTTTATTTCGCAAAGGATTTCTGTGAGACAAGTTAATTTTTCCGAGCAATTTTTATGACTGTGCTGAGTATTTATTCCCAAGGAATGTTCCTGTCTAATATCTTCTTAGGTCACGTTCGAATTCTGAAAGTTCTCGATTTTTTTCGCTCTAGATTGGTGTATCCAAATAAATTTTAATATAAGTATCACGTTTTCAATATAATTTAAAACGTGCCTAGGCCTGAGGAGGATCTTACTGGATTTTTTTTTTATTGTAGACATTTTTGGTGCTAAAAGTCATTAGAAAGCGAATATAAAAAAGGGACTTATCTGCTTGCTTGGCGGGCCCTTTTATATTAATCGATATCTGGGATAGATTCTATTGATATTAATATTTATTGGCGAACAAGGGATGGGAGGTCCTTTTGAAACATTGAATAAGCAATTGCCAAGTGTTTGCGTTATATCCTCGGGGCTGTTAAATAGGACGCCGCCCTAAAAAGCAGGGAAAAACTTTTATAAGAAGCTACGAACCCCGCCTAATATATATTCTCAATGTTTATCTTTTTCGAGGTAAAGGGAAGTAATCAAGGAAAAACAGATCAAACTTTTCCTCAAGGAAATTATTTAAAAATCACACATAATCCAATCAAGTTTCAGTTACCTAATTTTTCCGACATTTCTGTTACCTGTCCCAGTGCTGTCCAGTCCGGCGCCTTTATTTCCCTCCTCGAAATAATCGCCTTGCCAATACCATTTTAGGTCATCGTAAGCCCTTGGCAGGGAGACTTATTGTCCGAAAATTCAATCAAAAATCAATTTCGACCAAAGTTGAATTGATGGGAATATAATATGTTGAGTTGTATTTGAATGGTCTTGGGGATGGGGCTATGTGTATTGTGGTGCCAGGCTAACAAGGGTATGCTTTTAATAACGCATATCCTTTTGGAATTTCCCTCAATTACGACATGTCTAACTTTTTAAATTGAAACATTCATCATTTGAGATGGCTTCGGTTTTCCCCGGTTTTTCTTTCTTTATTCTGGAGTATTCCATCAACTTGTTCAATTTTGCTTTGAGCTTTCCTGTTTTGCCAGACACGGCGATAGGGCGAAGAGAGGGGGGGGGAGGGGTAAGGGAGGTCGGTACGACATGGGATAAATTGGCGACGAATAATGCAGGGGGTGGGGGCAGAGTTCGGATGTGTATGGAATGAAATCCTTAACAATTACAAAAAAAATAAATTACATCTTTTTTCGATGTCATTGATGTCAGTGGATGTTTGTGTATACTCGCATTGTGAATGGTCGGGAGGGAAGTCGTCCTAGTCCTGAAAAAAATGGATTTGGAATGGAATGTTAGAAACGGAAATGTGGTAGAGAATTCTCGGAATAAAAAATTATATTTCGTATATTTTGTTTGACCTCTCTATTTTTTGCCGGAGTGTATTGATTAAATTAGACTCGGCCGTTTTCATTTGAATTCCTTTTCGTCCTTCAAAATTTCTTGGTCTCCGCACAATGCCATCAGTTTGCCGGAAACTCCATTATTTTTCTAGAATTATTGCCGGCGCAGCACTTAATACTGATTGAGTATTCATTCGAAAGGGCAATGGATCGGATTGAGGCAAAGAGGAATCCTGAATGATAATTGCAAGATGTCAAAGGGTAGTTCAACGGCTCTTTCATTCCGGTGTCCTCTACGATGTTAAATGGTCCTGGGAACCAGCGATTTTCTTTCGTTTCCTTTACTTATTTTGTTGCTTTCTCCCTTAGGTTTTTTTGAAGCTACTGAGCTTGGCACTGCTGGCTCCTCGTCTAGTCCTCACCTTGGCTTCCTTTTACGTCATTCTCACCAGTTCAGTTCAAAGGCACTCATTCAACTGAAAATGTTTTTGCTTTCCAACCATTGATGCAGCATGAATTAACCTGATGAAATTAAATCTGAGTTAAACACCTTAACTTTAAATCCATTCTTGCCAAACACTCATTTGGAGTCCTTGCTGATTTCCTCTTCCAGTTTTCGACGACTCTTTCTCTTTACATATGATCACAAATGTCATGACCTTTTGGATAGAGTTACCAAACAAGCTAGGAAACCTTCTAACATTTAGTTGGAAGAACACGTTTTCAGTATTTCGTGGAAAAGAAAATCCAATTCATTATCCTTCTCTGTGGCCTCCAAATGTAATTTATTCGGAATGATGGATCGATTTTGGTAAATCTCGAAAAAGATTTAAATGCGAAAGAGAAACGTGTTTAGTTTTTTTGAACATGAAATTCTGTGAAACTGCTTTTCTAAGACTTAAAGTTAAACAAGAATTCGAGAATGTAGCATCAAAATTTGTTAGCTCCAGGATATGATAGGCTTTGAATTCGGAAACCGTTCAGCTGAAAAATAGGAAAACGATGTAGCGTAGAATGTAGGTCACTCTTTTATCTCCCTCCGTTGCTGAACCGCGGTTCGCCGAAAATAGGTACTGCGTTCAAGCTCCGGATCTTTATTGATCGATTGAACCCGCATAGGCCCTTATGTAGTCTCTTTCATTCAGTCTGCTCCGTGAAAATCTCTTCATCCAGCTCTCCAATTAGATATGCATTCTTCATATCGAAGTGTCGGGTATGAATCTTCTGCTTCGCTGCCATTGTAAGTAGAAATCGGGTCAGCTCATGTCTGACCACAGATGCGAACGTCTCGTCGTAGTCTTTGCCGTATCCCTACAGGAACCCTCTTGCGACCAAACGATCCTTGTGTGTATATCTACATCTTCTCATCATTTCATTGTTCTCCTTGAGAAACTATTCCCATGAAATTACTGGGGAGCCCATTTCTCAGAGTTCGTATTCGTTCAGTGGTTTCATCTCTTCATCTGCTACTGATCGTCATAGGTCTTGCCTTTTTGGTGTCATCTGTAAGCGATCATTCTTATTTTTCAGCTCGCTTACAACGTAGACTCTCGAATCTCAGAGGTGACACACTTTCGTTGTGTCACTGGGACACTCTCCTTTACACTGGGGGCGGTGCTCGCAACGCCTCGTCTGTTGATTCGTCTTCCGGTTGGAGATCTACGGCCTCTTATCTTTGTTTCTTGGTCTGTTGATCTCTCCGCTTTGATAACATCTTAGTTTTCTTCTCCTCATAGTGGCTCTTTTTTCGGTCTAGTAAGTTTTCAACGATCTTAATCAATCTGGGGGGAGTCTGTCTATGCGGACTTCAGACCTTTAGAGGTATTAGGACAAAATTCACAATCCATGTGCGCTCCGTGGTCAGTGAAGTGTCGTGGGAAGCTACGGGCCAAATTTCCGAACTTCAGCAGACTGTGGGAACCCTCGCGGCTATCGCCTCTAAGCTGGCAGCAACGGTAAGAGCTTTGCCCTCGAGAGGTAGACCTCGAACTCGTTCACGATCCACCAAACGAAATGGACGATCGGGTAGTTGCGCGTTGGGGTCCTCAACGAGTCCTACAATTTACTTTTATCTCCGCGTCTATAACAACCCGTTCACGTACCAGCCCGTTCACGTTCCCATCTTCAAAAAACTAAACCCGTTGGGAACTCCGGCAACAGCTAACAATATAACAATATATGACCCCTTAGGCAAGCGCGACTACCTGGTCGACCTAGACGCAGACATCTCAGTTCAATTGGTATCGCGGAATCACAAACTGATTCCGCAACAACTCAAACTAGCGACGGCGAACTCCTCTGCCATACACATTTACGGCTACAGGCAGGTAGACGTGAGTCTTGGACTTCGACGAACGTTTTCATTGTGTTTTAATGCAGTGGAAATCAGCAGTCCCATATTAGGCGTAGACTTCTTAGGCCGCTATGAAGTGCTACTGTATCTGCAGAACAGGTCTCTTATGGACCCTGTAATCTCGCTCAGGTCTTCACGAAAACTTGGCACCTTCTCTACTGTCAGTCTTTCAATCTTTTTGGAGGAAGTAGTCGACCATCGCATTCATGCGCTCCTTCAAAAATACCGCAACATTACTACCGAAAGTAGTCTCTCGCAGCCAGCTGAGCATGATGTACAGCACCACATCCGCTCTCATATCTTCTCGAAGGTGCGTCTATTACCATCACAGAAGCTCGCTGCTGTTAAGAAAGAATTCGACACACTTTTAAAGCAGGGTATTTGTAGACCATCAAATAGCTGCTGGTCTTCTCCACTACACATGGCCCCACAGACCGACGGCGAATGAAGACATGTGGCGATTACAGAAGTCTGAATGCTCAGACCATTCCAGACCGCTATCCTATACCATTCATCCACGCCTCTGCGAACAACCTCGATAACTGCCGCGTTTTCATGTTCTTAGACTTTTACCTGAGGGTATCTACCCAGATCCAGACAAGGTTCAGGCCATCGCAGACTTTCCACAACCTAAAACAGTCAAGGATCTGAGAAGGTTTTTGGGCATGTTAAACTTCTATCGTCGTTTCTTGTCCAAAGCCGCACAACGTCAAGCAATCTTCAATGCCCACTCGCCTGGGCCCAAGATCAATGACTCACGCTTGATCGCGCGGCCCACAGAGGCCTTCCAGGCATTCAAACCAAACGACAGCTAGCGGACGCTACAGTCCTGGTATTCCCTTAATCAGATGTACTCCTAGCCGTATTCGTCGAAGCCTTAGACAACGCAGTAGGTGCTGCTCTTCACCAACTCTTCCAGCCATTGAGCTTCTTTTCCAAGAAGTTGAATACATCCTAACAGAACTACAGCATCTACGATAGTAAGCTATTAACGGCTTACATGGCAATCCAATATTTCCGATATTCACTAGTAGGCACTTCCTCAGCTCATTCTGCTTCGATCTGACTTGTTTTTCGATGTCATGGCCACGGCGATTCGCACTTACTTGCGTCCAAGACGCAAGTTGCTCGCTTTGCCACACTGTTTCCCCCGTAAACAATTCCACTGGTGTTTCCTCAACGCCTCTGTTTATTATTCTATTTTACAAGCACAAAACGTTTAGCACTGCTTCTCTCCAGAACCGTTTGTCTAGTTCAGCTTCAAACAGCATGGACTTCACAAATTCAATTAGCATCCTATTCTTTCTTTCCTCCACTCCGTTTAATTGTGTCATATGCAACCATGAATTGGTGCTCCACTTCTTGTAGTTCCTTGCAGACGTATTTCTTTCGGTTGTTAAATCTGATTGCCATTGGTTGTTTGTCAAATCTGTTTCCCATTGCTCTAAAATAATCTTTAATCGGGAATCGGGTATCATTCTAGCGAAAGAACATAGAACAAGATTCGTGGAGCTTCTAAGGACTCATTTGCTCCCAAGCGAGGAGAACTAGGGCTAGAGCCCTTTTTGTAAGTTATATAGTCCCATTCGCCAGAAACGCGTAGCTTTCATACCATTTGCTGCCAGATTTAACTCTTGACGATCGCACACCCGATCAGATCAAAGGTCGCTGCGGAGCTCCTAAAGTTCTTCTGGCTTCAGCGACTGCCGGAGGACACGCAGCGAGCGTGTGTCGACGGCGGTACTCTTGGGGTATTGGTCGCGACTGCGGTCAAGATACACGAGGTGTATGCTGAGGTGTCTGGTGAGTCCGCAGGAAACGCGCGGAACTTCGAAAACGATTTGCTACGCTTACGACCAATGTGACCGCACTGACGGCGGCGGTGGATGTGTTTTCGAGAGTGCGTCTTCTACCACCCCAGAAGCCGGTTGTCTCGCAGAAAGAGTTTGAACAACTATTTAAGCAAGGGATATGCAGACCTTCCAACAGCAGTTGGTCATCTCTTCTCCCTTTGGTCAACCGGACAAAGTGTAAGCGATCGGGAGCATTCCACTGCAAAGACGGTCAAAGATCTTAGAAGGTTCTTAGAAATGGTAAACTTCTTCCGTCGTTTGTTGCCCAAGGCCGCTCATCACCAGGCGTTATTTAACGCCTTCCTGTTTGATCCTAAGACCAAGGATTCGTGAGTGGCTTTATGCTCTACAGAAACTGCTCCAACGTTTGAAACCACCAAGCAACGCTTGATAGACGCTACTCTTTTGGCATTCCCTTACGCAAAAGCCTGACGAAGCGTCCTCTCGCTAACTTCGACACTTGCATACATCAGCCAGTTCACATCGGACATTCAACATGTGTCCGGTAGAGACAATCGATTTTTTTCGGCAGTCGCTGTGGCCTAGTAGAATGGCGCAGTTCTTCAGAACTTGCAATCGTAGTTCAAATACAAGTTCGAGGAGTTCCCTATCTTCGGCTCACATTCCTCTATCTACTGCGAGGTCTCTGAAAAGGGTCCTAGGCCATATATTTCGACCGCTTTTCGTAAGGAAGTGTTTTGCTCGGTGCACGATCTTGCGCACCTTCGGACAATGAGTCGGTTAGTCTCTAGCAGGTATTTCTGGCCGTCCATGAACAAGGACGTAAATTCTTGGGCCAGAGAATACATCGAATGTCGAGGTACAAACTCACTAGACATCCTACGAAGGAACACCTTCCTTCCCTGAATCGACAAGGGGCTTCCACACTATATAACTCGATATTATAGACCCTTTGCGAGACTCACGCGGTTACAAGTATTGCCTCACGATCATTGATCGGTTTACTCCGTGGCCTGAGTTAATCCTTTGGAGGACATAACAGCGCAGTCATGTTCTGAGGCCCTCTGTCGAGAGTGGATTCCGCGCTTTGGTGTTCCCGCCGTCATCATTACAGACCAGGGAGTGCACATTTTCTTGCGACTGAACGGGCTAACAGTGTCACTATTTTCCAATGTAATGTTATTCGTTCCAATGGACTTGAATACAAACTCATATTGGAGAAAAGAGAAAAGCGAAAATATACCGTACCCTACCCGAAATTCACGGATTTAGTGAACATTCATAATCTTCTTCCTTTCCTTCAGCCTTTGTCCCGTTAACAAGCGGGGTCGGCTCGTCGTGATCGGCTTCGCCATTTGGCTCTATCGAATGCAATCTCGAGGCTTTCAAATCCCCATCCAGCGTATCAAGCCACCGTTGCTTAGGTCTGCCTTTTGGTCGTTTACCATCGACTTCGATGTTCAGACCAATCTTGGCAAGTGAATTCTCGTTTGCACGAATTGCGTGACCATACCATCGAAGACGCCTCTCTCGCAACTTTTCCACGATCGGTGCAACCCCATAACGATCGCGGATATCCTCATTTCGAATGTGATCAAACCGTGTCACGCCACTAGTCCAACGTAACATCTTCGTCTCCATTACCGCAAGACACCGTTCATTGTCTTTTATAGTCGGCCAACACTCAGAACCATAGAGAGCGACTGGACAGACGACATTGCGGTAAATTTTAGATTTGAGATGTTCGTTGATACGCCAATCACAAAGAACACCAGTTGTGGAACGCCACTACATCCAGGTTGCGTTAATGCGTGAAGCAATTTCATAACGCAGTTCTCCATTGGCTGATAGCGTTGACCCGAGGTATTTAAATCGCTCAGTTCTGGGCAGATCACTGCCGCTGTCAGTGATTGTGCCTGTTTCATGGGGATTGGTCGTCAAAAATTCAGTTTTGTTTAAATTCAATCTGAGACCGTGTTGCATGAGGCGATCATTCCATTTTTGAACAAGTTGCTCGAGATCATTTTTGCTATCAGATGCTATGAATACATCATCTGCATGAAGCAGTGTGTAGGGCGCTGGACGTTGGATGTCCAGTGTGACGGTGTCTATAACAAGAACAAAGTAGAGTGGTGAGAGGGCGCTTCCTTGATGAACACCAACAAAGACACGTAGCGGTTTTGATACACCCGCCATACTTCGAACTTTACTTTTCGGATCGTGGTAGAGCAATGAAATCCAGTGCACGAGTTCTTCTGGCACGAAGTGTTGTCGTAAAGCATACCAGATGAGTTCGTGTGGTACACGGTCAAATGCTTTCTCTAGATCCAGAAATGCAATGTAAAGAGGGCGATGCTTCTCACGGTGTTTCTCCATGAGCAACCGCGCAGCATGTATTGCGTCAGTAGTTCCGCAGTTCTTGACAAATCCGGCTTGATTCACGGTTATATTAACGATTTCGCGAATACGGTTGTCAAGAATGCATTCAAAAATCTTCATGGTATGGGAAAGTAACCGGATCGGACGGTAATTTGAACATTCTGCAGGACTACCTTTCTTTTTCCATATTGGAACAATGGTACTTTTTTGCCAGTCAGATGGTGTTCTTGCTTCCTGAATAACCCGGTTCAAGAATTCACTGAGCCAGAAATGTCGGCAATGATTGTGGAAGTGGAGGATGAGAAAATTCTTCAGTTGAAATCTGCTTGAAGTATTTTCGCCATCTATCCGTTGCGGCTCGACGGTTGGTAAGCAAAGTACCATTCTTGTCATTAACACAACAGAAGTGATCGATATCCTGTGTGCGTTCATCACGGCTTTTAGCAAGTCGATACAGATCTCTCTCGCTATCCCGAGTGTCCAGTTTATCGTCAAGATTTTTGAAATGGTTCGCTCGGGTGACAGCGACCGCTTTCTTTGCTTCCCGGTTGGTATTCTTATAAATTTGCCAATTAGTAGGCGTTTTATCGTCGAGAAATTTGTGGTAGAGGTGTTTCTTTTCACGGACCTTCATTTCAACATCATCATTCCAAAGCCAAGTATCTCGGTTGATGTATCGCTTACCCGGCTTGGTGACCCCGAGGTTTGCAGAGGCCGCTTTGTGGATCGTGTTCTTCCACGTTCGTAATGGTCGGCAATCGTATGAGTGAGACCGTTTCTTCTTTCTTCTCACCAAATCGCCACCATTTAATGCCCGGCGGCCCAGTGCGTTCCTCACGCTGTTTTATCGGTGGCTTAATTCGCAGGACAGCAATCAACGGCCGATGTTGAGGTGCGGTGGTCTCATTGAGAACGACTTTGCAATCAGTGACAGTGGTAAAATGTTGGTGTCTTATGAGAATATAGTCGATTTGCGTTTTATTGTTCCCACTATAAAATGTGGGAAGATGAGACAATCGTTTGATGAACCATGTATTCATAAGTACAAGGTCATGGGTGTCGATTATATGCTCGCCACCCTCATTGGGCGCTCCGAACCCCTTTCCCCCATGGCACCTGTTACCGTCTGCCTTTTCACCCACATGACCATTAAGGTCGTCGGCAATTATTATGTAATCGTCAGCAGGCATGTGACAAGTCTTTTCACGTGCCTGCTGACGATTACATTCATAATAAAGACCCGTATTTCTTAAACATCTACTTCTTGACGATTTCCTCCCTTGCCAGATATATCTATCCTCATACTAGTTGTAACCTTTCTCCCCCGAAGGTCAGATGATCAATCCTGGTTGCATGTAGCCGTCTTCGATCGATCAATTAGAGAACCTGCAATTATTGCCGGATACAGCTTCACAATATTCCTGTGTGGAGTTGCCAAATCTCCCATCAGCCGCGTCCCTTCGTGCGGATAAGGGAATGCTCGGCGAATGTGTCATGGGCATGCGCATGCACGCATCCGGAGATGCGCGTGTATGGTCATGCTTATGCGCAGGCCGGGTAGGTGGGAAGTAAACGCCCACCCGTGGATAAAAATTGGCTATGGGAAGGACACCCAGAAATTAAACCAAATATGGAAGAGGAGAAAAGTAGTTTTTTTACGGTGCAGGGCTTCGGAAACCCAGTGCCGGCGGTTTTTGGGAGTGAGCAAGCGGGCTCCCGGCCGTCGATATCCAACGACCGCAGTGCCTCAGTAGTGGGAAACTTGGCTACTGTGGCATCTAATGCTACAAGAGATAATGGTGGAGTGGAAATTAGGTCCACACCGGATCCTTTTAGGAGGAGTTCGAAGCTTGGGAGATCACCATCGAGAACAATGGTTCTTTTTGGTAGTCGAGATTCGTCGCGGGACTCTGAAAAAAATACGAACAGTCCCTTAATCGAGATCATTCCTTGTGGCGCAAGGCGCGAAAGCAAACGGGAACATACCGGAATGGCGTTCGTTACACTTGGGGAACGAATAAATGAACTGTGCGAGTTCATCAAGGAGAGGCGGAATATCCACCAAAATATTCGAGCCTTGATAAGAGGCATTAAATTGTCTTATATCAAGGCCCTCGAAGAAAAGAATTCCCAAGCGTCAGTTGGCAAGGTCACAAGGGAAACGCAGGTGACGCCTCCCCGTGATAAAGCAGGCGGGAAGACAGGAAAACGGGCTAGAGACGGTACCAGCGAGCCTCTTGGACCACAACAAGTCCCGAAGAAGAAAAAAGCCTCTTCACCAAAGAAAGCGGAGCCGGCGAGGGTACCCGCGAAGTCGACAGCCACAACGCCTACAAAAGTGGAAAAAACCAACGCCCGGAGGCCCGAACAATGGACTAAGGTGAGCAACAAGAGAAAAAAGGACAAAAAGAAGCTCCGCCCGGAAATAATAATTATTTCCAAGAAGGGAAATATGTCCTATGCCGACATCCTCCAAAAGGTGAAGTCAGACCCGGAATTGAAGGATTTGGGGGATAGTGTGAGCCGTATCAGGCGAACACAGAGAGGGGATCTGATGCTGAAGTTAAGTAAATCCGCCGACAAGTCGGCTGATAACTTCCGCGGGAAGGTGGAAAGTGTACTTGGAGAGGAAGCTGAGGTAAGAGCTCGGAAACAGGAGATAGTGGTTGAATGCAAGGACCTAGATGAAGTCACCTCGCGGGAGGACATCTGTGCTGCGTTAAAGCAGCAGTTCAACCTTGGCGATATAGACCAGAATGCCATAAAAAGGATGAAGAAGGCATATGGTGGCATACAGACCGCTATTATTAGTTTGCCGGCGGAATTAGCTATTAAGTTAATTACCGCGGGCAAGGTAAGAGTAGGTTGGGTCGTGTGCAGGCTCAGGGAGCAAATATCTCTAATGAGATGCTTCAGATGCCTCGATTTCGGCCACTTTGCGGCGGCATGCACTAGCCAGCATGATAGGTCGAGAAGTTGCAGGAAGTGTGGGGAAGAGGGCCACCTCATCAAAGATTGCACCGGAGATCCACGGTGTATGTTATGTAGTGGGAAAGAGGGCGTGGACGCCCGGCATATTGCGGAAGCAGCAGATGTCCGGTATATAGAAGGGAGCTGAACCGCACAGGCAAATGAGATTGATACAAATCAATCTCAATCACTGTGAGGCAGCTCAGGATCTGCTCTCGCAAACTATTCGAGAGTCGAATGTCGATGTCGCGGTTATTTGCGAGCCGTACAGAAACTACGACGGTGCGACTTGGGCGGTGGATGCGTCTGGCAACGCGGCAATCTGGGCGTGCGGAAGACAGGCCATTCAGGAAGTCATGGCCCTCCCGGCAGCCGGTTTTATAAGGACGAAGGTCAACGGTGTCCATATTTACAGCTGCTACGCTTCTCCTAGTGCAACCTTAGCGCAATATGAGGAGATGTTAGACAGTCTGGTGTTGGACGCTAGAGACCGCAGCCCTAAAATCATTGCGGGCGATTTCAACGCGTGGGCCCTGGAGTGGGGAAGCCGATCGACAAACACCAGAGGTCAAATTCTGTTGGAGTCATTTGCGGAGCTGGACATCGTGCTGGCCAACGTTGGATGCGTGCCCACCTTTCGAGGAAGAGGGTCGGGCTCGATTGTTGACCTGACATTTGTTAGCACTTCACTGGTGAGGGAGATGGCTTGGCAAGTGAGTGAGCACTCCACCCACAGTGACCACCAGGCCATCTTCCTCCGCATTGGGAACCGGGGAAGCAGTCAACGACGCTCTGGAGGTGGAAAGGTTAAGGCGGTTGGCTGGTCTATCGGAGCTTTCGACGAGGAGACATTCCTGGCCGCATTGGAGGGAGCCCATGATCCAGATGGAACAGCGGTGGAAATGGTCACACAGCTGTCTCAGCGTGTAATCGAAGCATGCGACGCTACGATGCCACGACGACGTTTGCACCACGGCAAGAGGCCAAACTACTGGTGGAACACGGAGATCGCTGCCTTGAGATCCTCTTGTCTCCCAACGGGGAGACTTTCCCACAGGACAAGGCGAAGGTCGGAGCACCAGGAGCGTGAGAAGGAATACAGGGATCTGCGAAGCAACCCTAAGAAGGCCTTACGGAGAAGCAAGCGGGAATGCTACCAGAAGCTCTGCATGGAGGCTAATACGAATCCGTGGGGTACAGCCTACCAAGTTGTAATGAAGAAGATCCGCGGGCGAAAATCACCTCAGGTGACATGCCCACGGCTTTTGTTGCAAATAATTACAACTCTTTTCCCGCAGCAGGAGCAGGACGAAAGAGAACCCCAACTAGCAGCTCAGCAGGACGTCTTCTCGATCCCTGATGTTACCGAAGAGGAACTTTGGGAAATCTGCAGACGTATTGGGGACAGCAAGGCTCCGGGATTGGACGGAATTCTGAACAGGGCTCTGAAGGTGGCGGTCAAGGCCAGACCAAGGTGGTTCGCAAGCACATTCGAATCGTGCATGGCGGAAGGAGTGTTTCCCGCCCAGTGGAAGAGACAGAAGCTGGTCTTGCTACCGAAGCCTCGAAAACCGGCGTGCCCTCTTCATATCGCCCTATTTGTCTCTTAGACACCATGGGGAAGATGCTGGAGAGGGTGATATACAACAGGCTGCTCCCGTTCATCGAGCTTACGGGTGGTCTTTCAGAGCGGCAATATGGGTTTCGGCGAGCCCGTTCTACGGTCGATGCAGTAGCAAAGGTCGTGGAATTGGCTCGAAATGCAATGGCCATGGGCAAATGCTGTGCTCTGGTGACGCTGGACGTCAAAAATGCTTTTAACTCAGCCAACTGGGGCTGGATTAAGGGCGCTTTGGCCAAACTGGGTGTTCCTAGCTACTTGGCTCGGCTCATTGAGAGTTACCTTTCAGACAGACTTCTCTGGTACGAGACGGACGACGCGCCGAACGAGTACATTGTGACAGCAGGTGTGCCTCAAGGTTCTGTATTGGGACCGCTGCTGTGGAACATAATGTACGACGGAGTGCTTGGCCTTCGCGTGCCGGAGGAGACAACGCTGATTGGTTTTGCGGACGACTTGGCGGTAGTTGCAATTGCAAAGCATCTCGAGGACGTGGAGCTTTATGCAAATGAAGCCATTCATACCATCAAGTCATGGTTACGAATGGTCAAGCTGGACCTTACGGACGAAAAGACGGAGGCGGTCCTCATTACCAACCGTAGGAAGAACAACACGGTTACCATCCAGGTTGGTAATCGTGAGGTCGTCTCAAAATCGGTTGTCAAATACCTGGGGGTGATGATCGATGCCAAGCTCAGTTTTAAGGGACACTTGGATTATGCGCGAGAGAAGGCAGCAAATGCCAGCTCATCCCTTGCAAGGATGATGCCTAACGTGGGAGGGCCGAAGTATAGTCGCAGGCTACTCATCGCGGGAGTGGTGAGGTCGATCCTGCTATACGCGGCCCCTGTCTGGGCGGGAGCGTTGAACCACGCTGTCAACCTGAGGAAGATATGTTCGGCATACCGGCTAATTGCGCTAAGGGTGTGTAGCGCATTTAGGACGGCGTCGACGGAGGCAGTGTGTGTTATCGCAGGAATGATCCCTATAGATCTTCTAGCGAGCGAAGCACACTGGCTCTACGAAAAACGGAAGGCAAATCCAGCCGAGGTGAATGCGGATTTCCGAAAAGCCATCAGGAGAGAGTTGTGTGGCAAGTGGCAACAACGGTGGGATAACTCCGACAAGGGCAGGTGGACCCATACATTGATCCCGTGTATCGAGAAATGGGTCAACCGAAAGCACGGAGAATTGAATTACCACCTGACACAGTTCCTTACGGGACACGGTGGCTATAGGAAGTACTTGCATCGCTTCAAGTTGGACGAGTCTCCCAACTGTCCTGAATGCGGTGCTACACCCGAGGACCCGGAGCACGTTATGTTCCATTGTCCCAGATTTCTGCAGCAGAAAAGGAGGTTGAACAGCATCTTAGGGGCGGACATCGAGCCCTCCAACCTGGTGGAAGAGATGTTGAAGTCGGAGGAAAACTGGATGGCTGCAACCTGGCGCAGCAGCGTCTTTCTAAGATTTCCACCTCCATCCAAAAAAAAAAAATACCTCATCACCACACACCAATGCATTGAGCGCAGGCCAGTTAGTGACGCTTTAGTTGAATCTCCATAAATAATATCAATTCAAGTGGTTCTTTACAGCTGGCATTGATTCGTTAGGCAAAAAATGCACCTAATTGCACATGTGGTCATGGGCATGCACATAACATTGTGACACTGTCGGAAGGAAACGAGTCCATGCTCATTTAAAATTTTTAAATAGGGCTTCGGGAAATTTCTTGTAAACCATCTACAATACATATACATAGTTAATCCTTCCTACGCTGTTACCTATCTGGTTTGCATCTATCACCCTTAGCTTCCGGTCCCCATCATCTACATTTCGTTTTATTTGCAAATGGTTTTGTACTCCGCGTGCCATTCAATTCCACTTATCATTACATGATTTCCTCGAAATTCCAATCGATAATCCTCCCCACAGACGTTCTCCTTTAAAAAGAAAAATAATAAAATCCAAACTTTCACTATCACAACATTTCCAGTGCAGACTTTTCTTAGATCGAACCCAACTGCTGGTCTCGTATCGGATCGCCTCCAGGGAAATAGGAAGAAAAAAAACGTTTCAATTCCTTCTTGTGTTTTTCTGTTGTTGTCGTCCTTTTGCTTGTCGTTTGTCAATTGAATTAAATAAAAATATTGTTTCGTTCCATCCAACCATCAAGCATCCATCCATTGTGGGTTGTGTACTGGTAGTTGTCCTATTATTCTTTCGGAATCGCCATCGTTTTCCGTCTTGAAATTGAAAGGAAAAAGAAGACGAAAGAAATTCGATCTGGTTTTCCATAATGGAATTCCACTAACTACACGAGAGTGTATCCAACATTTTCCCCGATGGAAATAGGAAGCGAGCTAGTTAGGGCATGTCATTCATTGAGCCATTCATTAATGGAAGCGACCAACGACATTTACAATAAGAATGTTATTTGCTTTGAATATTCACCAAGGATATCCCCAGTTTGCCAGTTTTCCACGTCGTCTATGGCTGCGCTTAGTGTTGCTTGTGCTGCTTCCGTACTAATTACATTTTCGGGGCCTTTTCTTTATCGGACATGGCCGCGCAGGGTTGAGCGCAATGGCGTTTGTGGTCGATAAGAATTACACGGGATTGTTATGTTAATGATACAGAATAGCTTAATTCCGAGATGATTAGAAGCAAAAACCCATTTGTGTGGCTTGTCAGCTTCACTCGGCTCTTACTCACTCACCCGTTCAGCTGGGGCCGGGAAATCTGTACGGGAAACACATTGTCATGGAAACACACGAAAAAGAGGACCGGCACTGCTGATTCATTAAATTATACACAAGATTTCGTTAACATCATTAGGACATGACTGAAACTGACTGGGTGAATATATCTATGTGAAAAATCACTTTGGATGTTCCAGCAACGTAGGCGTGGATGTGCACAGCATGACGCTGGGGTAGGTCCTCCAAAATTCTGGAGCAAATATTAATTTTTCTTATGAATTTGAAGATATTATTCCTTCATTATCTCTTGATGGATTTACCAGGACGGATACGAAACTTGAGGCACAATCGATCGATCCGAGGTGTCGGCGCCCTTAATTTATGCCTGCTGCTAAGCAAGATGAGGAATATGTCCGTGCCTCCCGCCTCCCTTCTCGTTCATCCCCCTATCGAAAGGCTGAAACAATTTAACGCTCCACATTCATTCAAATGATGCCATAATCTAGACACTTAGGACACTCAACATCACCCTTTTGGATTAATGACGATGTCACAAATTTTCCAGCTCTGCCTCCACATTTCACCTTTATCCCTGAGCGTAACACATTCACGGGGCATTCCATGTAAGGATTCGTGCCGAGGCAGCTACTGTGAAACATGCGACATAAGTAGTTTTCACTCTCTGACAATATAATGCATAAAGTATTACCGTTACGTATTGAGACGACACACTATAGATACTATGTGTTATCTAACTGCTGACTAGCGAAATTGATATTGATACCAAATGCCGGGACAGATACATGCACAGGCATAACCTCCTAATGCCAGGTATTTTATGGTATAAAAAGGATTTTCATGACATGCGATAGCATCTCGCACCGCCACCGCCATCGTCCCCGTTCTTATATCCACCCCCCAGTCACTTACCTTGATACATGATCATAAATGACTTAGTAAGTGCATTAAAAGATATTGGATGTTCTTCTACGGCTAATGGTGTATGTAAGCCGGATGTACCTAAGTGTGTGCACGGGGAGATGAGCTTGGAATAATGTGAAAGGTGAAAAATATCTTGGCTGTACATTATTGCCCTAAATTATTGCTTTAGAACACGGAGATAAACAAGGAATGGATGGGAGTGAACAGTCTTCAGAACCACGTGCGTGCAAGGAATAGATGGACGGGGAGAGATTCATAAGTTGTTGCCTGACAATGATAGGATCTGGTTGCATGGACGGGGGATAATGACCGCTCGCAAATTTTAGAGTTTCAATTTCTAGTAGACTGCGTGGGTCTTTCGTGGGTTAATGTTTCATTTGTTGTGTGATAAAGACACCTTAACTTGAAATACTTCTTTCAACCTAAACATGGGAGTCATCCTTCATACAGTAGGAGGGAAAGCATAACAAAGAGAAAATGATATCTGTGGCGCTGGAAAATATTCTGAGGCCAGTATTGATATCGCCAGAAATGGTTCCCAACTCATTTGGGAGAGACTTTTGAATCCTCTCCTCCCAACTGTCTTTTTTTGTTCACAGGCGAATGTGGAAACTCTTAGAAAGATCTCTCCAGCCACAGCCCCACGGGATGGGATGGGTTTGCTTTTAGGCTTAGGTTTAGGTTTCTGTTCCTTTCTGCTTTCGTCCCTTTTTCTTTCTTCAGAAACTTCCTCTATATTTCTACGATTATGGAGAAATTGTAAACTACTTCTCTTTCGATCTCAGCATCTTCTCAATTATATTCTTCGGGCTTCAGCTCCTTTCCACCGCTTAGTTCATATTCCTCTTTTCTATTGCCAACCTTGGGCAACAAAGCGTCACATGTTCTGGATCCTCCGATGAATTATCCAATCCAAAGCGATGCAGAAACCACTGTGTAACATCCATTGTGTTCCGTGAGGCATGGGGTAATCGATCTCCCCGTGTTTTCGCTCATGTCATACCCTAATAGTAGGAATGAGTCTGTGTGTCTAGCAACCCTTCTTAGACTACCATAGACATTGCCCTTATAGACTTTCCTCATCCATACGGATTAAGTGATCCGCCCACCGTAACCTATTGAGCCGGATTTTATCAACAACCTGATGGTCATGGTATCGCTCATAGATTTCGTCGTTATGTAGGCTACGGAATCATCCATCCTCAGGTAGATAGCCAAAAATTCTTGGAACGGAACAGTTTTTGTTAGCCGAAATAGGCTCTGTTGGCTGCCAACAACCGTGCGCTGATTTCATAATCGTAGCTGTTATCGGTTATGATTTTCGACCCTAGATAGGGGAAATTATCAACGGTATTAAAGTTGTAGTCTCCTATCTTTGTTCTTTCCGTTTGACCAGTGGGGTTTTGTGTTGGTTGGTTGGTTTTCGGTGCTGACATTTCCACCATATACTTTGTCTTGCTTTCATTAATGTGCAGCCCAAGATCTCGTGCCGCCTGCTCGATCTGGATGAAGGCAATTTGTACGTCTTAGGTCGTCCTTCCCATGATTTCGATATCGTCAGCATAGGCCAGTTGGGTGGACTTGAAGAGGATCGTACCTCTTGCATTCACCTCAGCATCACGGATCACTTTCTCGAGGGCCAGGTTAAAGAGGACGCATGATAGCGCATCCCCTTGTCGTAGACCGTTGTTGATGTCGAATGGTCTTGAGAGTGATCCTGCTGCTTTTATCTGGCCTCGCACATTGGTCAGGGTCAGCCTAGTCAGTCTTATTAATTTCGTCGGGATACCGAATTCTCTCATGGCCGAGTACAGTTTTACCCTGGCTATGCTATCATAGGCGGCTTTAAAGTCGATGGATAGGTGGTGCCACTGTTGTCCATATTCCAACAGTTTTTCCATCGCTTGCCGCAGAGAGAAGATCTGATCTGCTGCTGATTTGCCTGGAGTGAAGCTTCTTTGGTATGGGCCAATGATGTTCTGGGCGTATGGGGCTATCCGGCCTAGCAAGATAGCGGAGAATATCTTGTAGATGGTACTCAGCAACGTGATACCTCTATAATTGCTGCACTGTGTGATATCTCCCTTTTTATGTATGAGACAGATTATGCCTCGTTGCCAATCGTCAGGCATTGATTCGCTGTCCCATACCTTGAGCACAAGTTGATGAACCACTTGGTGTAACTGGTCGCCTCCATATTTAACCAATTCGGCTGTAATTCCATCAGCTCCTGGCGACTTATGATTTTTTAGCCGATGAATTGCACGGACTGTTTCTCCTAAACTTGGTGGTGGCAGTATTTGTCCGTCGTCTTCAGTTGGCGGGACCTCCAACTCGCCGATGTTCTGGTTGTTCAGTAGCTCATCAAAGTACTCAACCCATCTCTCTGTCGGAAATCAGATTTCCCTCTTTGTCTCGGCAGGATGAGCATCGAGGTGTATAAGGCTTCATCCTGCTGACTTGTTGGTAAAACTTCCGCGCCTGGTGCGGTTGCTCCCTGTACTTTTCTAGTTCACAGACTTGTTGGTTCTCCCAGGCTTCCTTTTTCCGTCTGTGAAGTCGCTTCTCCGCTCGACGGAGTTCGTGATAAGTCTCTGCGCGTGCCCGCGTTCTTTGAGAATGCAACATTACTCGGTATGCGGCATTCTTCCGTTCCGTTGCTAGCTTACATTCATCGTCAAACCAGCCGTTCCGACTCCTTTTGCGGCTGGGGCCAAGTATATTTGTGGCCGTACCCATGATAACGTTCTTCAGGTGGTTGTGAAGATCATTAGAGCCTTCTATCTGTTAAATATGATAGCTGTCAACTAGCGCAATTAACTAACTGGATACGCCAATCGTAACCTATAACCTCCTTTCCAACTGGCAGAGTTGAATGCATTTTGCACGTCAAGAGTAATCACAGCACAGTAGTTGCTAGTGCCATCCCTTCCATGCATCGCATTTTCAGCTAAGCCAGTGACCAGTTCGATAACATCGACGGTTGATCTGGCCGTACGGAAGCCGAATTATCGGTCTGATGAGCCTCCCAGACTTTCTACAACCGTGAGCAATCTGTTGTAAATTATTCGCTCCAACCTTTTCTCCAAAGTGTCCAATAGACATATAAGTATGAGGATGGTTCACCAGGAGACTTACCAAGTTTAGGCGACAACACTAACCTTTGTTTTTTCGATATCGCAGGAAAAATTCCATCCGCCAAGATTTAACGGCTTTGTTTGGGATGCCGTCGAGGCCGGGCGCTTTGTTTTCTCCCACCCTACCGCAAATCTCGAGTACTTCTTTTATCGTTACTAGGGGTATTAGAGCCACATCTAAAGATATCTGTAGATTGTAACCGCTTGTAGTCTCCTGAGGGATCATGTAATTTGCGGAGGTGCTTGATCTCTAAATCTCTCCATCACAACCCTGTAGACGATGCCCCATGGGTCTATATCCGACTTTGCCAAGAGTTTCTTGAAGCAGCCGCTCTTATTTCGCTGTATGGCTAGCTTCATGTGTCTTCGGGCTTCGTTGTAAATTCACTCCTTCACCTCTCGCTGAGCCGATCGTCTAGTCCGATGACACGCTGACCGAAGATCTGACAATTCCCTATTCCACCACCAGTTGGGCCTTCTGCTGGGGAAAGTATAACGTTTCGGCATCGATGAGTCGCTTGCCTTTGCGATATACTCCGTGATATGAAGTATTCTTTCCGAGAGTGTACCTGGTATAGTGTCCTAGTTCAATCACACATATATGAATGTCTGCTCGTCAATTGCTTTCGCAGACCAACCTAATGTTCTCCTAATTTTTGGACGAGCAGATTTGCAACCGTTTGACTTGCTCTTCAGGTGAAAAACTATTGTCTGGTGTTTACTGAGGGTGTACTGTTCAGTGACGTTCCAGGACATATCGCCAGCTAGTGAAGTACTAACAAAGGTCAGATCCACAACTGAACTGGACCCTCTTTCCGATAAGTATTAACCTGACCGTCGTTAGCCGATATGATATCTAAGCCGCCAAGAGACAGTGCCCTCTTCCAGTCGTCAGTGAGCTTCCCCATTCTGTGGCCCATGCATTGAAGTCACCGGCGACGACATTTGGTTTCCATCCTTTTGCATCCAAAAACAATCTGTCTAGCATGTCCCCAAATTCAGCAAACGTTAGGCTTGGAGGAGCATAGCAACTGTATATGCAGTCTATTTTTGCCCATACGAACCCACTTGTTAACTGCCTCATGCTTGGTCCCCGCATGCCCACAAGGCCGCCCCACCTGTTGGATCAGACACTTGAAGCATCTCTTCAATGAGATTTGGTCTCTAAGACGACAGACTACCCGTCCAATATGGACCTTTCCGACACCTTACGGCTTACGTACTGTTTCTGCTGGTAGCCGGATGGTCGCCGTCTGTGTACCTCCATACGCCTTTCTTACAATGGATGCCTTCTGCAAGTAGTATAGTTTGACCTGCTCCGCTAAGGCAGTCCAGATTTCCGTCTTAGAAGTGACCTCATCTAGGTCCTTGCACTGTATAACGATCTTATACTTTTAGCACGCATAGCAACACTTTCCGCGAGTGAAGTTTTAACTTGGCTGCGGAATCCCTTGGCTTTGCCCTCTTCAGTCCTTTTCAGTTCTAGCATGAGATCTCCTTTTTGGTTCGTCCGGATCCTGCTTACGTTGTAGTAATCGATCCTCTCGTGCTTTTGCTCAAGTTATACCCTAAGAGTATGTAGGAATGAGCTTTTACGTCTAGCAATCTTTCTTAGACTCGTCCCATCTGCGTTGCCAAAGATTATACAACTCATACATTGCACATTCCAACGTTCTGTGTGCTCCTCCATACGTCTTGCACGGTACAG
The DNA here is from genome assembly GCF_905115235.1 of Hermetia illucens. Classification (NCBI taxonomy): domain Eukaryota; kingdom Metazoa; phylum Arthropoda; class Insecta; order Diptera; family Stratiomyidae; genus Hermetia; species Hermetia illucens. The sequence goes on along the minus strand of NC_051851.1, from coordinate 159,372,567 downwards.
TGGGTGCCCGCTCGGAATTCTCCTGCTTCCTTCTCTGAAAGTTTGCAAGTGCCTCTACTCACACAGGTCACGTGTGAAGTAGAATGAATCGCACCACTCCCGCTGGAAGCAATCTGCGACAGTGTTTTGGCAACATTCGGCTATTTTTTTTGCAAGTGCCGCGCTAGCGCTAGCCGCGTTTTGACATCATAGTTTAGGTGTTCCCTAAAGTTCAGTCTGACATCAGTCATCATTCCCAGCTACAGTCGACACATATCTATCGATTTCTACTTTGATAGTATTCTCCTTTTTACGAGTTGTTATTAAAACCGCTTCCGTTTTCTCATCTGGCCAGGTCAACCCAACTCTTTCTAAATTTTTACCGCTTGTACTGTCTACGTCACGTTGCCCTCTACTCCTCGGGATACTTTGCTGTAACAACTACAGCTGGTTCATCCGCACAGCGGACAGTCGTAGCTTCTTCTGGTACGAAGCGAACAAGCACCCCATTATAAATGACATTTCGTATCAGGGGACTCAGCGCCGAGCCCTGTGGGACCTCCACTGTGACGGCGTACTCTTTGGGGCCCTCATCCGTCCTATACAAGAGTGTCTTCTTTGAGAGGTAATTCTGAACCAAAATCCCCAAATATCCAGGAGCACCAATACCCACCAATGATATGATTGATATGATTCTGGCAGAGTTAAATGTATTTTTGACATTCCATGCGAACGCGGCATAGCAACGGCCAGAACTTAGTGCGTCTTTTGCCAGATTCACCACCATACGTATTGCATCCTTTGTAGAATCAGCCTGCGGAAACCCACACACATCCTCCACCCGCTCTCACAAGCCATTGCTGCTTTCGACGATTGGTAGCCTATTATAGATGACGCTCTCCATCATCTTCCCCATAATATTCAATAGACAGATCGGACAAAATGACACTGGATCTCCAGGTTTTTTATTGGGTTTGGGAAGCAATACCAACTTTTGTTTTCCGTTTTCTTTTTCGTACGCTTCGAAGATGCTAGCGAAAAGATCGGGCGCAGTCTACTAGTTTCAAAGCACCGTCAAGGATGTTATCCAAACCTAGGGCTTTGTTGTCGCCGATCCTAAGCTACTGGCGGTATCACGCACTCGTTAAACTGAACCACCGTTTGCCTTCCGCTATTTTGGTGGGGATGAAACAGAGTGGCAACAATTTCTTTCAGAAGGCATGGGCAGGTCAGCCTTTTCATTATCACTCTGTAGACCCCACCCCGAACCCCAAGGCATGGTCGCACAAATGTTTGAAACAGTTCTTTTCGCTGTTCTAAATGGTCTCTTCCAGAGATATATTGGGCTTGAGCGCCGCGGAGAACTTGTCCCCCTCAAAGCTTTCGAAGTCCACCCGGTATTCTGCGTTAGCTCTTTTTCGACCTCGATTCGCATTTGATTTCCATGCATATTGCTTGGTGGTCACTGAAAGTATAGTCCTCATTGACTTACCAAGTAAATCAACTGGCTAAAACCGCACTCGCGTATGTCCGGTTCATTTTAGGCGTCGGGTCGCTTTCTCTGAAAGTGTTTGAGGTCCGAACATTCGCAAGTACCACATCTAGCGTTGCCAATGCTTCGAGCAGAACAAGTCCTTCCACATTCGTTGTCCGGCCGTTGGGAATATCTAGTGTGACCGAGGTATTTCAGCTAGGATGTCACTTTGTTCGTAGGGTTGTCTCACAACTGGACTCATGGCCACAGTCTGCTAACACTGCACGCTACAGCGTATTTAATGAAGAGGTCTAAGCCGAGGAGATGTAGGAGTACATTAAGAACATCCGCCGGCAGGAGCCCCGGAAGCACCTGCATATGAGGGCCTTTGGATTCTATTAAGTTTGGTTCTGAAGTATTTCACACTACGGCCTTTTGATTCTATTAAGTTTGGTTCCGAAGTATTTCACACTTAGTGCGGCCATTACATAACAGAACCGTAAATTATGATGTGTCGAATCATGACTGCTCTATTTCCTTGCGAAGGCCCTCTTGCATCCGTAGAAAGCTGTACAGGCCATCTTTACCCTCAGTTCTATGTGTAGTCTCCAATATAACTTAGTATAAAGGATCACCCCAGGATACTTTACATTGGAAGAAAACGATGATGTCTTCCGGACCCAGAGATTTAAATGGGGAGAAACTGTTTATAGCCCAGTTGATATTATCCTTGGTGATTGTCCATTCGAGAATCCTTCCTTCAAGCGGAATTCTGACCAGAAATTTCGTCCATTCCCTTTTTAACTTTTTAATAAACGATGTTCTCCTCTTTGGCCGGAATCTTCCTGAGTCTCATAGACTCGTTGATGCTTTCGAAGTTCTAACAGTAATCCACCGCTTCTTGGCAGTCATAATGGTCGACATATACCTCTTCAGGTAGTCCTTGTATGGCTGAAAATATTTGAGGTTAGATATACCATATCTTCGTTTCATTACGGTGGCAATGTATTTTGCCAGTATTTTACAGGACTCGAGACTCTAAAGGCGATATCAAACCCTTTCTCCAGAGCCCCCAGTTTTGACTCCACCTCGTCTTTTATGCCAATGCTATCATTAGGAGCACTGGAGGGTTTGTTCTTGCTAATTTGACTAAAATTCCCCCAGTCCAAACTCCTGGTGTCTTTCAAATGGTAGAAAGCCTTTACGGCGAGATTTGGACTGAAAAGCGCCCAGCTGTGTTCTGATAAAGATTTCTGATCTCCAGTTATCTACCCGGAAATGCCCATTGATATCAAAGACCTTCTTTCAGCTATCATAATTTCCCGTGCTAGGAAAATGGAGGGTTGACGCACTATCCTTGTTACACACTGATAGATTTACGTGAGTAATAGTAAGTAGTGTAGTGTAATGAGTAAAGTCAAAAAAGGACTCACCTTTTTCATTGATTTCTGGATTGCTCCATAGACTGTGCCTCGCATGAGTATCTCTCAAGATATTGGTCTTCCTTGGATGGAGGACACCTGACGTTGTAGTTCTTTAGATGGATCTGATCGGTCGCAAGCTGTGCATAAACGTTCTTGCCTACCGCCTGTTTTAGCTTTATCACGGTTTAACCGCCGGAACCTACGTCTGGACACAGAAAAGCATGCAAGCTCTCCCACACGAGGATACATATTCCATATCTACCTCGATCAGTGTCTCCTGTGCTATGGAATAAATTGTAATATTTGTGTTGAAGTCCTTTGATAACTCAGCCTCCTCCAATCCAATACAATATTGATGTTTTCTTCCCGGAATATGACCCAGCGGTTTCAGCTAACCTGCATTCGCACTTCAAGTGTTCCAAATTTATCTGCGTTATCCTCAACTTGGTCTTCGTCACGCTCTCTCTTCTCCAAGCGCTCGTTGGTGGCGTCTAAGTTGTTGCTCGGAGCTTGTGTCTTCAGAAACTTTCCATGTATGCGGACTAGGAAAATTTAGTTGTTCACCTGGAGCTCCATCTCCTAGACCACCAACCAATTATTCAGGGAGATTCTGAGGTTTTGAAAACACAGGAACTGAGGGAGCTTCTCCTTATCAGTGTGGATCTTCAACAACCAGATGCACGCAACAACTTTGTCATATGGAAAAATTTGATAGTGCGCGTTCCGTCGATCGGCTGTTGCTGTTAAGCTGTCTGCAGAGGTTGCTTGGTGCGGGTGCCCTTCCAAATCCTGCTTTTTTTCCATTTCTACTCCATCTCATCCTGAGATCGGTTGCGCTTGAAGGCGGTAGGTTTTGCCTTCTATTAATTTTCCAAGCGGTTATTGTTATATTGCTTGTCAATCGGCTAGTATATTGTGAAGTCCTTTTCGTCCTTTTGGTGAACAGTACCAGTCTCTTTATTCCTCGCTATCTTTTTCTGAATATGGATAACCTGTTAATACTGGCCCTTGACCAGGACTCTACGAGACTTTCTCATTCTCGTCGGTCTTCGTTCCTTAAGGACTCCTGACGTCGGAGTACTGTGGCTGGTACCCGCTACGTCTAGTTCTACGATAGTGATTTCAAGGCTGAACAGTTATCTTTCTATGAGCTCAGGACCAATAGATAGAGAATTTGAAGAAGTTTTCATATCAAATCCTCTCAGAATTGTCATTGTGTTACCTACTAAAGTCCTTCCGGTAGCTTTGACTTTGACTTGTTTAGGGATTTAGAAAAGAAGCTTTACTGGCTCTTTGTATAAAATCTACTCTGCAAATAGATAAAACGCATAATACATAGATGATTTCATTTGCATCCGTTTCAATAGGAGTACTTCCACTATTTCAGAAGTCACAATGTTCTGGAAGGAATATTTCAAGAACTAGTTCTCCACAATGCTCCTTCATATACACTTCGCCATCAAATTTGAGCTCCATTCCAAAGTTAAAATAAGTTTTCATTGGATTTCAATTTGGATGTAATTCAGTTCCATGGATAGCTGGGTAACTTTAGATGACTTCCACTTCTTCCCCAGCATCCGAGCATCCCGTAATGTAGACCCAAAACTCCATTCTTCACCTTTCTTCCCAACTGCAAGTGGCTGAAACCCATGCATGGGATACCTTCTTCCCACTAAGGGTGCAAGGATATGTAGTATGTGTAGTCCTCCCACGTTCGAATAGCGGTTAAATTCCATCCAATTCGCTCTACTTTGGGGTTCGTAATTCTATTCCAGACCTTTCGCGGTCCCGTAATCTAAATCTAAATTCGGCTCTCGTTGAAAGTGGGCAACGGTAGGCAGTAGCAGTGGCACAACACATGTCCTGTTTCATGGAAATGGGATTCAAAACGCAACCATAGACATATTAGCATGTTCGCCAATGATATGGGTTTTGTATCGTGATTTTCGACTTTTTGATTATTTAATGGCGGTTTTGGTCATTCGAAATGACATATGGTCGAACCACTAAGCAAATTTGCGGTGTAGTGAGCACAACTCTCACACTTGATCACTTACTCGTTGGTCAGTTATATATTTTGAACAGGAAACGCTGTAAGGATTGTAGAAAATAGAATTTCGATTAAAATTTGAATTTGATTTACGTGGTTTGCGTATTTGAAGGGGATTGGGGCAGGGTTGTGGGTGGGATTTATGCGTTTTAAATATCAATTCGAGCGTGATTGAGAATAATTCTGAATGTGGAAAGGTGGGTTGTCGAGCGATAGACTTCACCTGCGTAGATGCGATTATAATACCATAGAATTAGTATTCAAATAAATACAATTACTAAGCAATATGTTTTTCCATATTTTGAATGCTAACAAAGAAGCCAATGCTAGTGAAAATTAGTTCCACAAAAAATTGACCCCATAAACACGTTATCCTTTTGAGAATGCACGGCTTTGCTATAATAAAATTTACGAAATGACCGGAATGGATGCGGATAAGCGAGCTCCTTTTAACGTGCGCTGACGACTGGACTAACTGAGAGTGGAAATACCAAGTAGTGAGTGATCCTCGATCAGATAAGCCAATCCGGTAGAAAGGTGCAAGCAAGGCCGAGGTTAAACTCATCACCAAGCAACGAAGAACTCCTTCCAAATGTCACCTGTTAATAGTGATTCTTGCCAAGTCAAAACCATGGTTTAAAAGTGGCAAAACCCTTTTAAGCAACACATAGATCCTTTGGAAGATGATATCGGGCCAGGACTTCCCGGGAAGATTGCTACTATAGAGAAAACAAATCGGAATATCGGGAACTGAACGCTTCTCTGCCATAAACTCGTTATCCTTTTGAGAAGTGCTCATTCACAGCCTTGTTGCTAGTTCACATAGCCAGTCTAGTCTGAGAGTAGAAATATCAAGTAGTGTTCAGTGAGTGATTCTTGATCAGATAACCCAATCCGGTAGACAAGTGCAAGCATGGGGAGAATCCTGTCTGAGGCCGTGATTTAATTCATCACCAAGCAACGAAGAACTCCTTCCAAGAGAAAACCATGATTTACAAGTGGCACAACCTTTTTAAGCAGGGCTTTCCACGAAGATTGCTACTACAGAGAAAAATGTATGCACATCTTGGCATGTCTAAAGTTTGCGTAAGAGTTGCGTATTGCCATCACTTTTTGGAACTTTTTAACCAGAGTAAAGAAGACATTTTGGACCAGATTGTTAATGGAAATGAAACAGTTTATCGTTATGAACATGAGTGTATACATGGTTCCATGCACAGACATATGAAGGGTAAACCACCTCCAAAAAAGTTCCAGGTGTCCTAGTCAGCTGGCGACCTATTGACTGCAAAAATCAAAAAATCGAAAATTACTGACGGTTTCGTCCAGGGCAGAGGCAACTCATCAGACGCTGCCTCACCTCTGCCCTGGGAGCAGCGTGACCGAAAGTGCCAACAGGTGGAAAAACGCTCCCTTTTATCATCGCAAAAACACGACAAGGCAGAGGTGAGGCAGCGTCTGATGAGTTGCCTCTGCCCTGGACGAAACCGTCAGTAATTTTTGATTTTTTGATTTTTAATGCTTGGGGTGCTATGCTCCAAACTAGAAAACGTGGTAGTAAGTTGCTCCTCATCTAGTCCGGTCCACCATCAAGTGGATGTGGACTTAGGATCCCGCATATCCTAAACAACTACCTAGGTTTATTGACTGCAGTTTTTTTTGGGATCATATTGACTATAAAGAAAAATGCGACCCAAAATACCGCAAAATACTACGCTGGGTTACTCGAAAAATTAAAAAGTCATCTAAGGAAGGAAAGGCGAGGATAGTGAACCAAGGTCTAGGACCATGACTCATGACGTTTTAGCGATGGCTGCCCTTCAAAAACTGCGATTTGGTATACTGGTTCATCTCAATGGATGTGAGGTAATACCAACTGCAGGTTCGTGTTGCTGAATTTCTGAAGTATTGGTGACTATCTGGAAATCTACTGGTTTTCGTTAGGTTGGTCATTGCAAGTTGTTGAACAGGAGTTCGACCAACTTTCAATATGTCTCCCAGGTGTCGAATAAACACATTTGAGTTACATCTACTTTTAAAAATTTATCCGTAATGGTACTGACCGGATATAGGCCCTTATCCAATTTTTGGAGTTATTTTCCTCATCGCCAATATGGCTGATGGCGTGGCTTGCTTTCGCGTTAAATGTGGTAGTAGTAGGTGTCCTGGTCATTGCGTGGAAGCACTCAAGTTAGCGGTATTATTTGCATTTTGGAACTGGTTGCTGAGATATTGACGTTGCTGCTTGCTATTGTTGGTTACGTGATTGATGCGAAAATGATGGTTGCTGCTGTTGGTTTTCGTAGCTGGCTCAGATTGACTCTTTTTATATCATTCTTTATTTTTTAGGTTAGAGATCGGAATTGAACCTCCAAAGGTACGAACATATACCCCGGGGACGAAGACTTTGGGACCTGCATTGTATACCCGATCGGAACTGCGAGTGCTGATCTGATTTTCATCCGCTGTTCAGTTGTGCATACCTCTTTTCGCAGCCTCTCAATTAGGGTCAACCTACATATATTGAATTTCAGGGGGATGCTTGTTTGCTGCTTTCCGATGGTTAGTGTCGAAGTAAGTGCAACGTAGGCTTTTTTAATTGCCACCAAAATCGACTGAAAGGCAGATGGTATGCTCTCACCCATAGACTTCGCAGCAGGGGCTCTAGAACTGGTGATATGATCATGATGATATAGACTTGCCTTCATCATTTTCAACCAAATTGCGGGATTACAGGGATCAATATCTAGAAATATCAGCGTGCAGTTGACTGTGGTCGCAGTCGTACTCGTATCTGCAGGCACTCGATTTCTCGACATTCTCACTGTCACTGCTTATATGCTTACCTAGCATTACAAAGCTGTAGCGGATAAGTTGTCAGAATCTTAATAAAACTCTTTTGAATAAATTTATTGTGTGAACATAACATCGATTTTTTTACACATACAGTGTAAGAGCTCAAAGTAGGCCGACCTCTTTACCGAGTAACCGCTATGCTTGTTACTTATCGAATTTCTTGTTTCAGGTAAGCGCCGGTAAATATTTAACGCCGCCTTAAGATGGTTGAGGCTTCTTTTGAGAGCTCTGTCATCATATCCATCATGTAGTTGTGCCAGTTACGAAACTTACAGTCCTTATTTTGAAGAAAGAAATTGATGCTTTTACCAAAGTAAGGGGTCCGTCGACGGAAATTCGTTGCAGTTTCTTCCCAATTGGTGCGATCCATCTTGAAGTAGATGCGGCCCCGAACTCCATCGGTCCCGAAATAAAAATTTAGCTAGTTATTAGTATTTTGCGTTTTATGTCTTGAATATAACTTTCACACATGTCGTGTTCTGAGCATATGTTATATAACGGATTGTCTTCCTGAAATGCTAGCATTTCTCGCACCGGATTTTCTGGTATCAGTACTCTCCCTTTCTACCTTTCTTCCACAAATCTTGGACAGTGGATCAATACGTGCTCTGGATCCTCTGGGACTTCATTGCAGTTTGGGCAACTGGGTGAGGTATCCAGCTAAAACCTGTACAGGTACTACCGATATCCTTCATGTTCCGAGAGAAACTGTATAATATTATAATTAACTTCACCGTGCCGTTGCTCCAACCACCCCTTGATGACAGTGATTAGCCTTTCCCGAGCGTTCCCAATGATTTTGTCATCTATTTAAATATCTCGCCCTTTCCGCGTTCTTCGTCTGCGATAAGGGAGAGATGGACTTCGCATTGTATATGTTCGTTATCTCATCTGCCAAGATGTCAATGGGCATCATTCCTGAGATTACGAATGCTGTACCATCTGAGACAGTCCTGAATGCAGAGCACACCCTTAGGGCGGTTCTTCTGTAGACTACCAGGGCTTAAATTTGAGCTTCCCGTCTATCATCACTCCCAAGCATTTGATGGCAAGCTTAGAAGTTATGATATGGTTCCCAATTTGAATACGCCTACAGCAGTGGGCCAAGTACGGAGCCCTGTGGGAATTATCGACATTTCACTGTATTAGAAAATTCTGAATTTGAAATAACTTTGAAGCTGGTTTGTAAAATTCTGAATTTGGTTTGAAAATTTCTGAATTTGACTTCATACTTCTTTTTTTATGAGCCTGAACTGATTTTTTTTTCTTTTCTTTCAGGTAAGTTTGACCGCAGCGTTATATCTGATGGTATTTTCAACTGAGTACAAAAAATAGGAGTAAGTTATAAGATTTCTTTGAACATTTGATTTCAATGGCTAGGATATTCGACAGTTTCCAAAAATTCGACGTCATTTTAATGTCAATAGTTTTGATGGAAGAGTCGGTTTAACCGATTTGTGAGTTGTCACTAGCATCAGACAATGTTGCCCTTTTTGATTATGTTAGCCAGCTGGGATCCTTTCATATAACGATCATCCTCTACACTCCAAAATTTTGGCGGCATTTCCTCTACTACTAACTAGTTTCGGTTTGGATTTTTTTTCTTCAATTCAGTTTAGTTTGAATTTGTTCTACGGAGTGGCGTACTCCGTTAAAACATCTCCATTTCAAATCAATCTGTTTGCTTGCCCGTATGTCACAGTTAACCCGTTGGGAAGTGCCGTCCCCACGTACTCGATGAGGATGATTAGACCCAGTCTCCAAATCTGAAGTGGTTCTTGCCAGGAAGCCTCACAAGAGGTTATTTATTACCATGAGAACTGGGATGGCCCTCTGAGTGCATATGTTTTACGAGAATTTCTGAAGGATATGCTCTCGGCCTGGTTATTTGCGGTGGTCCCCTTGTGGGAGTTTCATGGGGGTTACGGCCGTGCCCATTTCGAGAACGGCGCCGGACACCCTAGTTACGGCAGAGGTATTAGACAGTCCTCGCATCCAATGGTATGGTAATGTTGATGAGCCTACACTCAGTATAAACCAGTATCGCTGTGCTAGTCATGACGGGGCTCTGATTGTATTCTCCAAGTCAATTCATGTTCGAAGAAGATCGTTTATGCCTACACGGCAAGTACTTACGTTAAATTCCCTGGACCTTCATATTTGTTTGTCGGTCTGTCTATAACATGATCATTCTTCTTTTTCTTCAGCTTTTGGCCCGTTCACAAGCGGGGTCGGCTCGTCGTGAGCGATCGCCATTTGTCTCTAACATGATTATTATTCCGAAAATGCGGTACTGCACTGTTCATCAGCTAGATTATATGGTGCTGGTCTCTTGCCTAAGGTCTCGTTGTATATACTGAACGTTGAACCGAGGTTAGGAACTCTCTAAATGTGTATTTGGAGGTGGTCCTGAGGCTCTGAGAACTGCGTCGTACTTCTGCGCCCCCGCCATTGCCGGAAAATCAAAGATGGGGAAGATCAGCAACTAAGCTATTTTTTCTAGACACGTGTTGAATATCGGGTGTGAACTGGCTAATGAAATTCAGGTACCAAAGTTGGCTAAGTGACGCTTTATCGGGTTTCTGTTTCAAAACAAAAGCCATTGGCTTATAGTCCGAACACTGTTAACGTTAAGGTACGCGGTTTATACTTCACGATCGTAAATGTCGTAGTTCCGCAGGCCGGGGTTCAGCGGCTTTGAAAAGAAGCTTAACGGCTGCCGAATTTGGTTCGCCTTTTGTTGAAGGACAACACCTACGGCGATATCAGTTGCATGGACGGTTGGGGGTGCATCTTGCTGAAGGAATGCCAGAAGCTTAGGTTCTGGGGATCACGATATTAGGCAGGAATCTTTAGTTTTCCGCCCAGACAGGTAAGCGTTGAGGATCGGTTGATGGTGGACGATGGGTACGAAACAAGACCAGAAGTCTAACATGCCCAAAAGCCTTTTCAGATCCTTAATTGTTTTCGAATGTGAGACGCTCGAAATCGCTATCACTTTGACTGGGTTCAATTGGATGCTTTCAGAGATAATCAAGTAATCGAGGAATCCTAATTACGACTGTACAAATTTGATTCTCTCAACGTTGGGTACTGGGCTGGCCTTAAACAGATGTTGAAAAATACATTTGAGGTGCTCTAGTAGGAAGACACGATCATATTGGCATCAAAATAAACGAGACAAAATTAGAGGTTTCGCAGTATAGAGTGGGAAAATCCCCAAAAGGTTTGTTCTGCGTTGCACAGTGCAAATGTCATCCTAGTGAACTCGACGGGTTCAGAAGGTAAACATATTGTGATGTTCCGGTATTTTTTGGGCCGGCAACGTCTTCAAAAACGATGGAAAGAGTTTTGACCGTGCAGGTTCAGATTCTTTCAGATACACTAGGAGCGATTATGTGGTCAAGTGCAGATCTATTAGCAATCCATAGTGGCACAGAAAATTCGCGCCTAAAATGGGAGTGCTGATATCCGCAATAATGAAACACTCGTCGAATTCCTAAACTCATGGCGACCTACCTGGCCATATGTGCGGGTCAACGTTGGATTTACTATCTCGGGTTTTATCAATTGTGGTGTTAATTTATGATTCCAGGACGCGGGAAGAACTGAAAGTACCTGTATCAACAAGGTGGTGCCACTGGCTGAAGGTAGAAAATTGTCATGTGACATGATATTTCACTTTGAGTAGTCATCGCTAGAAACACCGAGAAGTCTAGTTTTTTGTACAGAAAATGCAGGTATATTTCGTGGTATTTTCGGCGAACCCACGATGTTACCAATAAATCTCATAATTTTGAGCATTCATGGAAGAATATCCTTTAACTGAATTTTTCACTTGGCTGCCGTTTTCAATGAGTATGCAAGACCAACATTGTAAAACCCTTCTTAAGTCTGGCAAAATTTTGAAAAATTTGGTGGCATTTCCTCTATTACTAACTAGTTTCGGTTTGGATTTTTTTTTCGATTTAGTTTAATTGGGTTGGAATTTTTAGTGTTTCGCTATTAAGGGTACTTTTGTCAGCCTCCATTATTGATCGGTTGACCTTGTAGTGCCATGAATTGATCAATCGAATTTCTTTCTAGCTCTGGTTTATGCTGATGGGGATGTCCCTCTCTCTTTGGTTGTTTCTTTAAGGGTTCAAGGTTCAAAGGTTTAAGAAAAATCAAAGTTATAGTTTTCAGGGTGGTAAATTCTTGGTCGCACTTTTCACTCTCACGTCTTTGGTCAGTTTCTCGATAGCTGGTTACCACCGTTTGTCAGCTCACACCTCCCTCATTCCAAGTTCCTCCTTATAATTTAAAATGACGGGAACGCAACGATTGTCATCTACTCTCCATTTTATTGCTCTGTAGTACTCAAGACTGTCAACAGAAAAGTAAAATTAAGATTCAGTAGCACAAGATACAGCGCTTGACATTCATAATTTCTGTTTTGAGCACTTTTGGGCCCCCTTCTTACTCAACCACATATCATAGTGAGTGGTATGTCTTGGAAATAATCTATGCCAATCTTGTGGTCCAGAAGCAAGGGTTGGTCCTACTAGCTAACATTAAAATTGTTCCCCAGAATTTATGTTGTTTGTGATTTATTTAATTACATCTTGTGCTGAATGACATTGTCGTGAACGGTGGCTGACACTATTACCAGCTTATGAAGCCTAGTCCCCCTATCCGTTCTTTTATAATTAAAAAAACCCACAAACTGTAATGAAATCACTTCTAAAAATGCACCCTATCCAGTTGAAATGCTCCATAAACGTAAAACTAATCTAATCCCCTAAAACCTTTAATGAACACAAAGTTTTTTCACTACATTCATCCTGTTTTCATCTTCTCTGTAATTGCAATACACATAATTACAAAGAGGAAGAGAATAGCTATTATCCAAATGTCCTGGACTATAATATATGTAATTAAAACTACCCTCTATCTCAATTGAGCAACGAACTTTGGAAAATGCTCTCCATTTTGGCCTGTAGTTGAGCCCGCAACGTACGCAACGAGCAGTCGAGCAGTAACAAGCATTCATTATTTCTCTTTCAAAAGGTTAAATTTATTAATGTCCGACCCTTTTAGTTAGTCAATCAGTATCAGGATGAATGCGGAAAGTGCAGAGGAGCGGAGGACGGGGCTCGGCTTTTCGACATTGTGTGTCAGCCTGTGAGGCCGATTTAGCGAACTCTGGCGCTCCTGTCCTGGCATATCTCCACATATGCAAACTTCAGTCCTTTCCGCCCGGCCTTTTGGAAATATCGATTTGGCTGCTTAATTAGCCGAAACTTAGATTAGCTCACATTGTTACCCAGTCAACATCTATCACATTATATAATGGATGGAAGTATCTCCCTGCCAGGGAGCCGGAGTGTGATAATAATGTGGGGCTGCGTGGTTGGGATGCTGCAGAGGAAGCGTGGATGGTCGTGTGATAAAACCAGGACCCCCCATTGTAGGTCGTGCGGACACAGACGCGCACGTATTTCCGTCAAATGAATGACTGTGGCATATCTGGCGCGCACACACGCGGGGGGGGGGGCATAGGTAGAGCCACTATCCTCTAATGTTTCTAGTTTACATCAAGTACCATGATAATTAAATGGCATATTTAACTAAACCAATTATTCATGGCCGTCATTTTGTTACTTCGCCACCGTTAAATTATTATTATAATTTCTCTTGTGTCTCGTGTGTGTTGTGTATATGCGAAAATACGTCAAGGAAGAGAGCGGATGGGGGCGGCGGGTGCAAGGACACACGGAAAGCCAGGAAACCAGGAGCTTTCCTAGTTAGCTCCTAGCTATCACGATGCCTGATGTTTGACATGGTAATGCCCTTTTTATTTCATGCTACCGCAATCATACTGCTGATGGCTTGCTGTAATGGGTAAAACAAGTTGAAGACATCTGGTATTTGTGTATCCTTTTCCAGTCCCACACACAATCATATATGACTGCTTACATGCATGGTTCGCTGGTTGCTTTTCCTGGCTGCCTGCCTACCGCCTGACGGTATGGTTGGCTCGATTGGTCTTATATTTTACGTTCCGTTAATTTATTATATTAAGAATTGTTCGAAAGGAAAGGAAATGTGAATGAGAATGAGAATGTGAAATTTAACGTCAAATGATAATTGCCATTTTATGGAATGAGGAAAAACAGGAAAGGAGTAATTGTGCGTTTATGTTGTGTGTATTTGATATATGTGCCGAGGAGTTTCTCGTTAGCATTGTTGAAGGAAAAATAAATTGTCAGGTATTTGAGACGATTATGAGTTTCGTGCCCTCGGTAAGGAACAATCACAAGGATATGATATGATGGAAATTGATATTTCTTTGTTGGGTGCTCCTTCAGTTAGTATTATCATCGATAAATGTGGGAGGTCAGGAATTCATTTTCTTTCGGCAATGAATGAAAAGATATTTATTCGATAAGCTGATTGTCTTCCCAATTGTAGGCACTGTCAATAGCATTCTCTAGTAAAACTGGGAATCGTATCTCCTAACTGACTCATATCCTTCCAGTATCTTTCCCTCTTTTAGCAAGTTAACACCTCAAAAACCTGGACTTCCTGAAAAAAGCGACACACTGCTAATTTATCAACAGTGTCGACTTCCCTCCATATAACTTCGCTAATAATAGCAGGATCTCCACCAAACTTTTCATATATATTGTAATGGCTTAAGTGATTACACGATAGTCCAAGACCATCCTAGTTGAACGAAGTCAATCAGAAACGCAGGGCTATCGCATACTCCTAAAAAGACAGTAAAACTGGCCGTGAAGCTCTGCCAACAAATACTTCAACCCTACTGAAGTGTCCTGTCGACACGCTTGTACACCCCTATGCTAGCCAGGAAGGATAATGTAAAAGAGGGCGTATTTTTTGATGCTACAGTTTTTCTCACTTCATTGATGATTGAAGTTTTCGCCCGGCCTTATGCCGGTGCCTGGGACCTCACCAGAACCTGAAATACCAAGAAGGAAAATACCGCTGGAATCCAGTGAAAAACAGTCGCGAAACGAGGGGATATATGGCGTCGGACTGGGAATCAGTATCGAGTGAATCAACTTGGAAGAGGTGTATAGGCATTTTAATAATTCCTCAAATCACATTATCAGGGCAATTATGACGCATACACGTAATAAACGCGCAGTGCCTTATTCAGAAAAAATTAGTAATCATAGATATGGTCTTAATTTTTCAGGTTTTGTGTAAAACAAAACCTTATTAAAATCGGTTTATTATCTGTCTGTCTTTTTTTAAGCAAATCCCTGTGGGACCTCCTTTAGGTATTCCATCACTGGGCGGAGTTAACCTATTTTAGCTAGGTCTCCTTCCGTCTACCACCGTCTATCTCTGGGTTTCTCCTTTCTTCCACGAACCTCCTTTGAAACCCCGTCGCAGTTTGGACAGTTAGGTGAGGTGTCCAATTGAAACCCGCACAGGTATTGACGGTATCCTCCATGGACGGTGAGAAACTGGGTGAGATTGTAATTGATATCCCCATGCTATCTCTCCAACCACTCCCCGGTGGAATGAAGCAACCTAGAAGTCCAGCGACCCTTTTCTGACTGGTTCTATCACTGTTGCCATCTGCTCTTTTGTTGTGTTGTTCCTTGTTGGTGTTATAAATGTTCATCATCTCGGTTGCCAGGAACCATAATCGTGGTGAATACTTTTTCGCAAGTATGCTCTATGTGTTGCTTAAAGTTGAGTTTTCCGTCTATCATCACCCCCAAGTATTTGATGACCGGCTTGGAAATGGTGATACCATTACCGATTCTAATGCAGACGTAATTTCTCCTGCGGCGCTTGGTGATGAGGACCGCCTCCGCCTGTTCCTCCGCGAGTACCAGCCCAGCATTCTTTAACCAAGCCTTAACAACACTGATTGTTTCTCTTGAGTATAATTCAACATCCCCGAGATGCTTTGTGACCACAACCAGTGCTATATCGTGGGCGTAACTGACTACCGTGACCTCCGTGACCTAATAAGCACCGCCCCCTTGCGTTAGTCTCTTTGCTGCCTCACTCGATAGCCCACGGATTAAACTCACCGGCAATCATGAGATCCCCTATTTGAGTCCTTCGGATTTTGTTGACATTTCCGCCGTTTTTTAGGTCAGGGTCAGATTTCACCTTTTTTAATATCTCGGCATGCGGTGGCTTTCCTTTTCTGGAGATTAGAGTTGTCTCCGGGGCGAATTCGCACCTTTGGTTTCTTGTTCCCTTTTTAGTCCACGATCTTAGTCCAACCACGGGGGGCTTGAAAGTGATCATTTCTTTAGCGAATCCATTCTCAGAAATTACCCAACCGAAAAAAATCTGAAAAAAAAACCAAAAGGCTGCCACTATATGGTGCCTAGGCCCCCCCCCCCCCCCCCGAAATACCCGCCATAGCGATGCCTGTTTAAATAATTTTAGTAATTAACTGCAAAACCGCCTTAAGGTCATCCTAGCACTGAATTAATAGAGGGCATGGTCCTACCAAGTTTGGTGCAAATCGCACTATTACTAACAAAGTTATGATAGGTCAAAGTTATCGTTTCTTTGTAAATTCAAGACTTTGAATCATTAATTGTCAATATTACCTGGAATAATACACGAAACCTTTCATACCTGAAGCATTCAGCCGCCGGTTTCTCGATTTGTTAGACTTTTAGGAACTAAGAGATTGGTAGGTGATTCTAGGACTTCGCAACGTATTTAACTGCATCGATACGTGACGCTTTCATTTAGAAATTCATCATCTGTTGCTGAGCCTGGCAGAAATTATTGCAACAAAAAAAAATCGAGAATAATTTCACAGCCTCTTCGAGAGATCGTTTGTATGAATGAAGAATTGTTTGACAGTTTGTCTGAACTTTTTACTGTCTTTCCTCTCCAGAAATTTTTTCCTCTCCATGCTCACCTGGCCTAATCCCTGTAGCTTTCCAACAACCCCATTTTCCCATTTTCTACTCCTATTCCTTTTTTGCTTGAATACTTTTTCCGCCCTGCAGAATCGTTTTGTTCCACATTCATAATTTCCCAAATACCATTCAGTATTTCCCCACTTTCATCAATTTTGCTGGGCTCACTGCCAATTCTCTACAATCTCGCCACAACGATCCTGCTTTTTTTTCTCCTGTATCTCCTCGCTCATTGCGTCCTCTACGTCTCTTCTAGATGCATAGTGTTCTGAGTCGCTCGCGATTCCTCTCCTTGTTCCTTCCTTGGTAGAGTTGTTCATTGCTAAATTTGACACGAACATTGGAGCTGGTCCCGAAGAATTTCCCAACCTCCTCCTAGCTAACTGCAAACTTTATAACTTTACTGCAAACTTTTTTTGAGAAATACGTCAACTAGTGGTTGACCGCACACTTTGGTCACCTCAAGATTTTGTGAAACATCGGGTTATCGCTTCTAGCCTTTTGGTTTCACTAACGTTAACTAATTCATGGCAGAGGTGCATGTCATTTATGCTAGTTTCTGTAAAGCTTTCGACTCGGTCAATCATAACGAATTCCTCTCCAACTTCTCTCAATTATCACATGGTTTGTCTTCTACCTTCCTGCCAATCCTGCAGTGTTTCTTTTTATGGTTGCTCAACTCGTTTCTTCTCCCCTTCCCCTTGGGTCTATCGCTCTAAAGTTTGATTCCTTCAGTCCTGTCTCTCCTTTTAGTTTTAAACGTAGGTGAAGCTACTTGCTTGCCCTTCCCTCTGAGGACGACACGTTTTCGGAAATTCAAACTTATTTGTATTGTTCCTTAACTTAAGTAGATATCTAGACTTCTTACTGTCCTCGTTTTTGAATATAGATGTTGTGTCGGCCAATTTGTTATTGGTCTAGAAGATGAAACCGCAAGCGTTGTACTGAACGACTTGACGGGCAATAGTGGTCGCTATAATTTTCAAAAATAGGTTTTGGGTAGGTAGGTAGGTATCAGTGGCCGCTCCAAGGAACCCAATTAGCTGTTGTTATGAGAACAGGAAGGCAAAGTCCAGGCGGCTTAGATCTTCAGGCCCAGCGCGTAGCATTCACGAAGGAAAGCATCTTTCCCACCCTGCAGCTAGAAATCTCTCTGAGGTCTCTAAAGAATGGTTTATCCAGTGTTCGTAGCCTCGCTAGAGCTGGGCAATCGCAGTGGAATTGACTGAGGTTTTCTCCATCTTCTCTGCAGCTTCGGTAATGCGAATTATACGGCATGCCGGACCTGGCGGTATAGTCCCCTATGTGCCAGTGCCTCGTGCAAACCGCCGTACCCTTGCTCGCATTTGCACGCGTCTGGCACAGGAGTTCTCGTGATCGGGTTTTGTTTTAAGCGCTGCTAAGTAGTGCGGGTAGATTCCGCCCTTGAAAGTCGCCACCGACTGTATCCGCCGAAGGACTGTGAAGAGCAGAGTCCCGCCTGGTCAATCCGTCATTCCCCTCTATGTTCCTATGACGGGGAACCCAGAGGAGGTTGACCTTGAGCATGCCGGCCTGACTGTCCAGCGCGTTTCTGCATTGTCCCCCGGCCTTAATGGCCGCTTGGCTGTCAGTCAAAATGGCTTTTTTACGCTTGGCACCCATACATGTGCAAGGGAGGTGTAAATTCTTTTCACAGAATATGGTCGTGTGGGATGTGAATTTATCACAGTCTAAAACGTGTATGATGTTATTATCATATAAGGTGAACTTATATGAACCGCGGCAGGCGATTTTAATGCGTGGTCTCTTGAATGGGGCAGCCGGACAACTAATATGACGTATTCCCCTCAAAGCATTCGCGGAACTAAACATGGTACTGGCGAATGTTGGGGCTTCGTACACTTTCCGGAGAAGGGGCCTGGGGTCTATAATGGACCTGATATACGTGAGTGCCACTTAAGCCAGTAGAGTCGCTTGGCATGTTAGTGAGGACTATACTCACAGCGACCACCAGGCAATCTGCATAGAAATCAAGGGCGAATTGAGCTCGGAAAAGAGTTCTCGCACCATGCCGGGTGGTATGCTCGGCTGGACAGCGAAAGCTTTCGGGGGGCTAGGGAAAAAGCCACCCAAATTATCCGATGGGTGATGGAAGCATGCGATGCTACTATGCCCACAAGACGATTGCTCCCTAGTAGGCAACCCAACTACTGGTGGAACAACGAAGTCGCAAGCTTGAGAGCCGCATGTTTCCGGGCAAGAAGGTTTTGACAGAGACTCAGGGGAAAACCCGGTGGCGACGGTCGAGAGGAGGCACACCGGCAATTGCGTGGCCGATAAAACAAGCCATTCGGATCAGCAAAAAGAACTGCTTCAAACAGCTTTGTAACCACGCCGACATAAACCCTTGGGGTGAGGCGTACAGAGTGGTCACGAAAAGGCTGCGGAGATCATCCCAAGTGGCTTGTCCGCGCCTCATGAAACAGATTGTTACCACTCGGTTCCCTCACCATGAAAATAAGGGAAGGCAAATGGTTGCCCAGCTAAATGAGGGCATAATACCTCCAGTAACTATCGAGGAGTTGCGAGAAAAATGTGGTAGGATCGGTGACATGGGATCCCCAATCGAGCTTTGAAACTGGCACTGAAGACTAGGCCCGACCTTTTTGGCAAAACCTTCGAGGTGTGCCTGAAAGAAGGAGTATTCCCTGCCCAGTGGAAAAGACAGAAGTTGGTGTAGCTTTCACCTGAAAACCGAACGTCGTATCGTCCTGTCTGCCTGCTGGATACAATGGGGAACATGATGGAGAGAGTCATCTACAACAGACTCCTGCTCAACGTTAAAGCCAGCAATGGTTTGTCGAACGCCAGTTTAGTTTCCGACGTGCCCGCTGTATGGTGTATGCAATTAACATAGTAGTAAACTTGGCAAAGGGTGCACTGATTTCTGGTGGCTGCTGTGCCACGTTGGCGCTGAATGTCAAAAACGCATTCAATTCGGCCAACTGGAACAGAATTAAAGGGACGTTGGCTGGCATAGATTTCCCCGGGTATTTAGCGAATTTGGTGGAAAACTACCTCTCAGAGAGGACTTTCTGGTACGGAAGCCACAAAGAGTACATTGTCACAGACGGGGTTCCACAGGGATCGGTACTTGGTCCCCTGTTGTGGAATATCACGTATAATGGGGAGCTTGCTCCTACCGTCCCAGAGGGGACTATGATTATCGGCTTTGCTGATGACCTAGGTGTGGTTGTTACAGCAAAACACCCAGAAGAGGTGAAGAGTATCTGCAGCAGGCAAAGAAGAGGTAAAGTCCTGGATAGAAAAAGTCGGGCTATCCTTGGTGGACGCGAAAACGGAATCTTAATAACCAACCGCAGGAAAAATAACACTGTGTAAGTGGAGGTCGGCGGATATACTGTCGTATCGAAGCCTGGGGGTAATAATTGACACCAAATTGAGCTTTAGGGGACACCGAGAATATGCATGCCAAAAGGCAGCCAGTGCCACCACCGCACTTGCAAAAATGTTGCCGAATATTGGTGGGCCGAAACACTGTCGGAGGTTGTTTCTTGCTGGAGGGTGCGTTCCATCCTGCTCTATTCATCACCTGTCTGTCTTTCAGAGACGGAAGCAGGTGAACCCAGTTTACCGGCGAATGACTTTGAGGGTTTGCAGTGCTTTTAAAACCACATCAGATGAGGCAGTATTGGTTGTGGCAGGCTAACGAAATGAGTGTGCTGTACCATGCAAGACGTATGGAGGGGTACACAGCGCGTAGAAATGCGACAAAGTGAGAGTTGCATGAGTCTACGAAAGGTCGGTGGAAGCACAGGCTAATTCCCAACATGGAGGTGTGGCTTGAGCGGAAACATGGGGAGACCAACTACAACATTACCCAGTTCTTCACGGAACACAGTGGTTGCTACAGGCAGTGTCAGCATCACATTGGGTTGGATGATTCTCCGAATCGTCCTAGATGCGGTGGCATACCGGAGAATCCAGAGCATGTGATGTTTCACTGCCCAAGAGAGGTGGAGCTTAAAGCAAGAACGTGAGCCCGGAAAACTTAGTTGCGAAGATGCTGAGGTCCAAGGAGAACTGGCTTACGATTTGTTCCGCAATCATGTAAATGCAAGAGGAGTTGCTGAAGGAACAAATAAGGAGGAAAGCCGCAAATAGGAGAAAGACGAGTGCCTAAGGGCAAACCTACCCCGCGAAGTAATACCTAAATGGTGGCCCCACGGGCCTGGGAGTGGAGAGACATGATAGTTAGAGACATGAAGTTAGAATACATGATAATCACCACCATGCAATATAAGGATTTCTTACAAAGACAAGTGAATAACTTACGATGGTGGCACTTAGGTAACCCTCCTATAACAATGGGAACAATTTTGATTGCAAACAGACCTTAGTAGAATAATGTGGTCCTAGGGAATACCATTTTCGAACTACTGACCCCATTCCTATTTGCCTCAGCATTGCAACCGTTGCCACGGATATTACTCAACGCTACAGGCAAACTTGCACTACTTTTTACTATCATCCTTTTACAGGCCGGAAACTGTGAGGACTTAGTTTTCTTAAAGCGCAAATTTTCTTCCTCCTGATTTGTAGAGCGTCCAACCATCACGAAAAGCAAAATCTAATATATACGGATCCTGCCCAGAGGAACCGTACAAGCAACAATTTTCCTACCAAAGCTCTAAGAGTCCGGAAAAGAGGAGTGTTGCTGAATGGAATAGGAAAAAAAAACAAAAACAGAGAAAAATCTTTCGAGCATCATTTGTACACAAAATGAGATTTTCCTCGACTCAGTATCAAGCCATTTGTGGGCGCTTGTGAATTTTGTATGGTTCCAGTCTGATTCATTTTCTTTTCTTATACGATTTCTTTTGTGTATCCAATTTTTCATTTTGTCATTTTGTATAGATTCCAAAAAAAAAATCCAGCAGTCAGCAAAAGACCATCAACATGCTTCCCATTTCTTTCAGTCAGTTTCAGTTGGTTCTGTTTGTTATTGTTGTTGCTCTACAATTTCTTTGCGGTATAAAAAAAAGATCCCAAAGCAAAATGATTTCGAGTCCGGGAATTACCCCCCGATTTGAAGGTCCTGTACACTTTTTCCCTTTTTTTCTTTGACAAGATATCCATCACCGCACCACCAACCGTATAACTCTCCAGTCTCCCACATGATATTGCCATTTCTCTCTGTGAACTTCCCTCGTCGGGTTAATTTCAGGATCCCCAACTCGGAAAAGCCCCACAATGAAAAGACATGAAATTCCACTGTACTAGCACTGGTTTAATTGGATTCCATCTCAAGGAACCATTAGAGGTTGGCCTCTGCTCAGCAGTAAATTGATTAATTGATTGAATTGCGGAAGGTTGGAAGTTGATGGAAGCGGCAGGGCCAGTTGCCTTTGGACCTGCCGCGCATATCCCAATAATAGACACCCTCACTGTATTGCATTTCGAGAGATATGTTTATTAAACCATTGTCAGTCATGATATCTGCATTTATGTATGTTTGTTAGTTATGCCATGGTCTGTCCTGTTCACAAACGGAACGCCAGAGTCAGTCCGGTTGACGACGGTCTTAATGCTATTTCCGACCTGAAAGGGTCCTTCCAACAAATAGATTTGTGTAGGATGTTTTTATGCTTACAGAGTACAATAACAAAGTCACAGATATATTCTGTATTATTCATAGATATTACTATCCAGAGAGTGGACATGGTCTTGTCCATTTCCATTGTTGATATGAGAGTATCAGTTTATTAGATCCTGTTTCCTTTGTGCCAGTATTGGATTGTTATATGGACTGGAGGTATGTTTGTCATGGACTAGTTTAAATAAATAATATTATAGCAGAATAATGTTTTATTTACAGTCGAAGGACATACGATTTAATGCTGGGAATTTATTTATTTTCGCCTTGAGAGGATTTTTTCGGATATTCGGGGAAAAGCATTATTAGATACATTTGGAGGATACAAATAATTTATTTGATTATTTCCTTGTGCTGTAGATACTTGTTATAAAAGGTGTAGAAAAAGGAATAAATGGCCATTACGTTTGCAAGGGATGTAAAGGATTTTCTTTCAGGTTTCCTTTTGAAATCTCATTTGGATCTTCGGGGTTTTTCGAGTATTGGGAAAACATTTTAAATGTATGCTTGAAGTCCGAAACCTTCCTATTCGGATACTAGGATTATTTCCTAATGAGGGGGCTCTGTCTATAAAGTGCACATTAGCAGATATCACACAAAACTCTTAGGCGAATCGTTCAATTGTCGTGATCATTAATGGGATTGTCCACTACAGCCTTTAAGCTGAGGGAAATACAACAAGCTTTAATGACTCCACATGCCTTGCGAGTTTCCTTATGCATAACAATGGACTTTACCTTCAGCTTGTGACTACTGTGACCTTTTGAAGATATTTCCATTTCTGAGATAAGAATCAAAAATGTTTGCAAGTCCCCTTCCCACTTCTTTGTGGAATGGAGGGTAGTCAGGTTTTGTCGCTTCTTTTGTTATTTGCCACCATTTTATTTTGAATGAGATTATTCTTCAGTTTCATTATCCTCGCGCTTGATGCTGCGCAAGTTCTAAGCTTTCAGCAGCAAGGCAAACCCAAACCGAACACAAGCATCCATGACAACCGGGGTTCAAACCCGCAGTAACGATATCAAGAGGTTGACGCTCAGATAAGTCAACCATGCATCAAACCGTTCGCCGTTAAAGAAAGAGATTTCTTGTTGAGTATATAATGAATTGAGAATCTTTTATTTTTTTTAGGCCAATATGCCCTACGCGTTGGGGCTTAAGAATGTACTCAAAGTCTTTCCTTTTTGTCGTAAGAGGCAACTAAAAAGGATGGAATTTTGTGGGTTAGCAATCTGCAAACTTTATTGAATAAACCGAAACGGTAGGGACTGATTTTGCGACAACGACCTTAGACTATCGAAAACGAACTATGATTGATTTCTGGACTTGACAATGGTAGCGTCCTCAGAACGCTTGCTTTCTCTAACTTGGTGGGCCTGTGAAGAGTACTCCTCTCCCTCTGACCACATTAATAACAATGTGCTCTTCAGTATTGTGGAAAACCAAGCGGTAGCAGACGCGAACCCAGTGTCGAGTTGGTTCTGACTATTCTACCTTGTTCCTGCCCAGCATTCATTTGTTTATATTGACGCGTGGTTTTGCGAGCTGCTAATCGTAGTCATCCGAAGCTGCGAGTATGGTGTCCAGGCTTCAACGCATTGATGGCTCCTGCCTCTTATCTTCTCAAATACAACCTCGGCAATAGGCAGCGTGTAATAATCATGCAACCATTCATACACCTATAGTCGGCGGTGATTCACCATGTGCTATCTCAAAGACGGACTAGATGGTGATCAAACGATTCCCTGTTCCGATAAATCACGAAATTGCTTCTTCCCGGAGCCTGGCAAGCCTGCATTGTCGCTCGAAGGTCTCATAACAATGTTACAGTTCTCCCGAAGGTTTGTCAGCTTACGAAATGATGAGAGTGTTGTTCCGTACAAGGAAACTCGCTTAATGAATCCCACAATCCTACCTATCCTACCGCGGATGTACTTATGAGGATTCCCTGTTGTGTCAGCAAACCCTCGCGATGATCGCTGATTGTACGTTTTCGACGGTGAACTGTCAGGAGTACGAATATCGCAGGCTTAAATTCAGCAGTTTTTCGCAAGAACAGTAATGCCCAGCCCTGTTGCCTGACTCGGAGACGGATTTACCAGTTTTCCTGGTAGTTATTGGCGAAGGAGTGTGGTATCCTGTCTTTCTGCACCTGGGAACCATACGATTGGTAATACCAGTACCAATGCATTCCCTCGGTCTCAAACGCTTTCGCTGCTGGTGCTCGAAGGCGGCTCTGAAAGGAACAGTGAAATCCTCGATCAGCCATCTCGTTACCGCAACAGCGAGGCACAGTATTTCCTGCGGACTTTTTTTCTGTTAACTATTAGGAATAGCACATCAAGAGGAAGTAACGAACCCCTCACCATAGGAAAGTTTTGAAGGAAACGGACGAGTATCCTCATCTATAGCAACATCAATTGGACGAAGTGAAGAATGCCCACTACGTGGTAACGCCTATCACACAAGACTCGTCTCGGACGGAGCCTGCATTCGGCAAAAAAATCGGCGTGCAGGTCGTGCGCATATTGAAATTTCCAGCATTTTATAAGAAACCAGACAATTTTTTGTCATTCGTTTCGGGTTATTTGAGTTTGCCCTCAGAGGACTCAAATTCTGTTTCGTGTATATCGATGATATCCTGGTAGCATCAACAACGCCAGAGGAACATCAAGATCGTATTTTCGGAACTTCTACAGATGGATCAAGGGCACTACCGGAAAAGGTGACAACATTCGTGATTACGAAAAATCAGCATCGTTGGAGCCGCTGAGAAGATTCCTGAGGATGTTAAATTTCTATTGGCAACACTTGCCGAAACCAGCCCATGTGCTGGCGCGTCTACATCGTCTGCTACCCGAAGTCAAATTATGGGGCAAGATCCCAGTTTCCTCAAGTACAGATTTGGATGAAGACTTCTCGGAGACGAGACATCAGCTCCGGGTCTCCTTTACCCTTGCTGATCAGCGCAAGTCTCCCCGCGACAAGGAAAAATTACCTCCTTTAAGCAAGCGTTGAACGCCCCGAGCAGCAAGTCTGGCCGCTGGCGGAACACCAGTTTGTAGACTTCTGCCAGGATGCCATAATGATCTGGCGCCTTCTTCTTTTCATACTGAGAACTGCCTCTTCGAGCTCTCTTATTGCGAAAAGGGGGCAGTCCCCGGCGCTTTCCGCGCTATTGTCATCAACCCGTACAGGGTGTCTAGGGAATTATGCCCATACAAGCGGTCCCTCTGGTCGACATTTAGTATGCAGGGCTTCCGCAGAGCGCCGATTTTCCGGGTAAACAAGTTTGTAGTCAAGTTCCAACGGGTCCTCATTCACCTCGTTAACCAGGTTCTGCCAGCCACGAGCTTTGATTTTATTTATCGCGCTGCGGAATCTCCTTTTTGCTGATCGCGATCGGCGATCGGCGCATGCCTCCTCGTTGGTGTGTAAACGTTGTGCCAAATAGCGGAGCTTATGACACTCTCTCCGTAGATCGGCATTTTCTGCCGTCCACCAGTACATAGAAGGCTTGTTCCCTGCCCGGTCCCTGTGCTTTTTTTTTGGGCCCTGGAAACTAGTTTGATAAAGTCTTATTAAGGCACGTCATCCTCTTTCCACTTTTCTCCAGTTTGCTTTGAAGTGGGCTATCTGCGGTCCGTTTGACGCAAGCAGTGTTCTCAACGGGGATGCGACTGTTTCTGATTTCCAATCGTCCTCCGCTGCTCTTTCGCCTATAGAAGGAGATGCGATCCAATAGTTCTTCCACTTTTATCAGCCCGTTTTTGACGCCTTTGCTGATGTTCTTCTGGAGGAACATTGCCGACCGTGTCACCACTGCCGCGCATTTCCTGAAAAGTCTTTCCTCTTCGACTCTAGCTAGGACGGTCGACTACACTTCCACTCGGTTCGTGTCCGAATCCACCTGCTCAGGACTAGCGATTCTGACTCGGATTTTTTTCAGAACAAGGGCACTACAGCGTATTGGAGTTACCTTCCCTGCACCGTCAATCGCGTTACTAAGCAAGGCTTTCTCTTTATTTGGGCATCCCGGTGTCATATCGAGTATGTCAACCCTCACTGCCTCTTTTGCTGATCGCTGCGGTGAACGACGCATTTTTGTGCTGCGTCTCCTGCTATTTCATCGATTTTTTTTTTGTTGGTTTTGGTTTACTCTCCATGGAAAACTCACCAGCGCATCGTGTGCAAGGGACCGCACCGCAATAGTCAGGAACAGATGTACCTACAGTTCCCTGAGACCTGATCTACGCTTAGCTGATCCCGGAATTCACGCTCATTCGGGGCAACACGGTCTACTTACACCGGTTCAATGCACACTATCCGACCAGGGTCCCGGGGGGCGGGGACCTGATCCCTTCCTATGTTTGATGATGAACAGGAATCTTTGAAGCTTCAATGCCAATCTGGCCAGTCTACTGTGAAGGTCTGATTGGCTCAGCAGCCATTTGAACGAAACGCGGTCAGTTACCACTTCGAATGTTGTGCCTTCAATGTACGATCTAAATTAGCGCACTGCCTCCACCGCTGACAGTGTAGTTTCACTGAAGTTGAGTAAGCTTCTTCGACATATATGCCACCAGAACTCGCATCTCCCTTCTCTGTCTTTTGCATTAGCACCGCTCTTATGCCATGTTGACTTGCATTACAATGGATGGTGAAAGATATGGAGAAGTGGGAGCTGTGTAAGACCGGACCCGAAGAAAGACTCGTTTTCAGAGCGTCGAAGGCCGAGATGGCTTGTTCAGTATAGCAAAACTGACGGTTCTTCTAAAGCATGTCGGTCAACGGTGCAGTCAGCGAAGGGTAACTTGCCACAAATCGCTGATACCACCTACACATTCCAAGAAACCGGCGCAGCTGTTTCACCGTCTTTGGCTGCGAAAAATCGTTGATGGCGCATACTTTCTCGGGATTGGTACAAATCGTACCGTTAACGAGGTTGTGCCCCAAGTATTGAGCTTTCTTTATGACAAATTTGCTCTTTCGGATGTTCTATGTCAAGCCATTGCGTCTCATACAGAGAGCCACTTCGCTTAGAGCAGCAAGTGCTGGTTGAAGGTCTCTGCGATAAGCAACAAGTCATCCAGATAAACCGAGACTTGATAGCGCAAGTGAACAGGGATAATTTTGTCCATCAGTCGCTCCATGGTTTGAGGTGCATTTCAGAGCCCAAACGGCATGGGCTCGAACTGATAGAGTGGTCGCCCTGGAACTATGATGCAGTCTTATCCTTAGTCGCCTTATCCAGTGGAATTTGCCAGGACGCATCCTTCAGATCTAGAGTCGAAATAAAGTGAGAGGTAAAGGATAAACGTCCTTTACGGTGACACTGTTTGCCTTAGGCGCATCAAGGCAAAGTCGCACTTTACTAGGTTTGACCATAAGCGTGACTGGCGAAAACCAGGCGCTTTGGATTCCGCGATGACTCCCAAAGCCAGTATCCGGTCAATCTCTTAGAGGCGCCACATGCCAACCCATGTGGCTGTTCGTAGTAACGTAGTAATGTGGTCTAGTTCATGCTGGCTTTAAAAGAGCCTGGTTCCTTCCACGATTGATACGGTTTTAGGACAATACTAGGACTCGGGGCCAGAGATAGATGGCTAAGTCCTTGAATAACCAACTTTGTCATGTGACATTAGGCAAATTGTTTCAGAATATGTTTCTAATTTGTACATCTTTATTCCTTTCCGTAGTAATCCTTCATTGCAGAGTTCCCGATTTGCATAGCCATTTGGCTGAATCTCTATTTCCGCCAGCCTGGATTCAAGCCAGTGTCATTTTACCCTTGTATTAACTTAGAATGGGTCAGGAAATAAGATAAAATCCTCTCCTACAACTATCGAAATGTGAGAAAATTTCCCAGAATCGTTTCGCCCATATCCATCTCATTTGAATAATAGAAACGTTTCTTGGGATTTTTTTCTCCGACAGAAAAAAAAAATGCTTACAATTGCAGTCCTTCCAAATGGAATGGAAATACTTTACAAGTGAATGTATCTTTTCCGAAAGAATTCCTTTCTTGGCAAGATAAAATGGCATGTATTAGGCCTACAAAAAAGAGAGGAAAGACAGCAATATATACGCACATTGTTTTCTTGCCGACATTAATGTCGGAATTAATAGATCAAAGCATACTTTTCGAAAGCCCCTCATTCTCTTACCTCATCCCATCACTTCACACGTACTTCAACTCCATGTCCCGTTTCATCCGTCGCAAACCGCGCGAGTGGGAAAACAATGGAAAATCCTGGGAAAAGTATACGTCAACACTAATAAATCTCCGAAATATCCCCATTTTATGGAATATGGAGTAGGGCAAAGCTATTCAATGTTTTGGAAGATTGAATGTAAAAAATGTAAAAAGGAGCGAATGCCGAGGACTCACACAGTGAGCCGATGTGCTGTTCTGCCTGGCACCTTGTGTGTACAGGTTACAAGGGAAGCAAATAGTCATGTTCTTTTGAACGCCAGGACTCTTTCCACCTGATTTCCGACCGCATGCACGCTCATTCATCTGATACAGTCCTTGTTGAGGGTGTTTTGACACAGTGAGGCTAACCACGGCGCGGTAGCGATTGAAGCGACCAGGCTGGTCAGGTTTTGCTGGTGTATTGATTTCGAATTTATTCAGTTTTCCATCTCGGTAATAGCACACCCAAGGCAATATCAGGCAAGTACCGCAGCCAATATCTCATATGTAAGACCGGAGAACAGATGATATTTGTTAAGCAATAAAATATAGTGGAGATAAGAAGCGAAACGGAAGAAAGTAAGAAAAAGCTTCATCCAAGCAGAGCTCTTCCTGCTCCTTATTCGTTTAGCAGGATACTTAACTTGCCCCCATAGCATCCCCTGCCTCCCTGAATCCTCCACTTGCAAAACAACCATTCCTTTTTCCCATATCGTCCTTGCTTCTTTGCAGTCAACCGAGCCAAGGAATTCCTTCGTTTTCTTCCATTTTTCTTCCTTTCAAGTCGTACGATTATCGTTTTTTTCCTTTTCGATTTCTTCGGTATAAGCTCGGCAGCTCGGCACTTATCTACACCGATAAAAAGGCCATGGAGAAGAGATTAACCATCAAAGCAGGTTTTTTTCCTATACGCCGCCATCGAGACGGTATAGGACGAAACGTAAGGCAGCGAAATAAGGGCGATCCATCCTCAAAAGAGAGCCCAGCCCGTGTCTTCGCTACAACTTTGCGAAGGATTGAAGGGAGAACAGATGAACGAGGTCCTGAGCCTTGAGCCAGTAAACTCGTTTGATACGACGATACGTTGCGATTGTGATATCATTTTTTTTTTCTCTGGCGCACATTTTGATATTATTGAATAGATAGGATTAGAATGTCCCGAATTCAAAATAATGATGATACACCACGTCTAGGCTTAATATCATTTGCTATGCCGTTTCCTTGCTCAGTACTTCCGCGAAAGGAGTTTAAATGGAGCAATGGTGGGGGAAATGGAACGGCATCTGTGAATCCAAGTGAAGCGAACGGAAAATTGAAATAAAAATATGCCTTTATGGGCAGTTTGTGTGTTTGCTTCTGAAGGGTTATGGGTTTATGTTGTGGGGGGAATGCGGTTTAATTCGTCTTTCTGGATGTACTTTTTTATGACTTTTCTCTAATTTATTGGATTATAAAATATTGAAATGCTAACAGAGCTCTTCTCTAGTAAGTTTTTTAGAAAATGCTTAAGTTGCTCCGTTGGAAAAGGACCTTCCTGGACACTGAAGATGATTCCTTGCTAAGGAGAAGGCGTTACTGAAATTTTAGCACCAGTTTTCCTGCAATAATTGGAGCTTGCATTTATCTGCCTTCTCCTTAATCCTTGTAACTCCTATAGACATTCTGTGATAATCTAAAGGGAATGCGATGGCTGACCGAAGAGGCCTAGAGACCGAAGACGACTTAGAGAGGAGAACTATCCTACCTAAAAAAAATTGGCTAAGTTGACGATGAAGGCTCTCCGCAAATACTGAAGCTCCATCAAAACGCTTTGTCGACACGTGCGAGCACGCCTCTGTGCTAACTAGGCTCGGGAATGTGAGGGGTGAGGTCGTTTGAGCGCTTCGATCCCTCACGTGTCATTCTTCAATTTCATTGTGTGGGTCCGTACCGGATCTTGGAAATAATCGCACAAAAATAGGGATTCGCGTAAGCCTATTGAGTTATATCAAAACGCGAGCTAAAACCTGGAAAATAAAAATAAAAAAAAAACGAAGGCTCGACCGCGGTCGTGGAGCCGTAAATCTCCAGCTCCGAGTGCCGCAGACGAGGGCTGCGATCCACGACGGATTACATTGTCGAGCCCTGTTTCTTCTGCCTCAGATGTTTATTGAGAGGCGGCCTTTGAGGTTCTCTCCCTTCCTTGCCACGCTCCGACCATTCTGAAGGATGCCCCCCAAACTCTCTGCTGGGCAAAATGTCATCCCAACCTTAGAAATTGTTGCAGCATGTGCCCACAGTGCTTATTACGGCGAAACAATTATCGAGTTGCTCCCCGTCGGAGAGAATCAGATAACGTAAGCAAAACAAAATTCAATCTTCTTCGTTTGGAGTCAGAGAACAAAATGAGAATGAATCATTGAAGACGGGATGGCACAGCATATAGCCGACTACCTCCTTATTCCATCAAAGATTCATCTCACCTGTCACTTAATTCCGACAAAGAAGGAAGAATATTCAATTTTTCAATCACTGAAACGAAGAGATAGCCGTTCCACATAAAGGTAGGGAAGGACACCCCATAGAACCTCGGACGGCAATGCTTTTCAGCTTATAGCGGCAAAGACTGGTAGATCCATTTTCCTCTGACTTTGTCCACTTAGTCTAATTTAATTATCGTGTGATCTACTTTGTCATGTTTTCCTCGGCCTTTAATTGGCCCATCTTCCCTTCTTATTCTTTCTCTTGTCTTTTTGTAGCCCGCCCTGTACGTCTTGCAATATCCCTCCTTACCTCGTCCTTAGTGGGGTGCAGTCTTTATGACAATATTGTTCTGATCTAGATGGTGTTCCTGACTTTTTTTCTGTTAATTACCAATTAATACATTTCAATCCTTCACTGGTTATTTTTTTAGAAGGACCTTGAAGGCTATCAGCTAATTTTGGGCTGTCAAATATGGATTTATCTAAGACCTTCGAATCTAGAAAGCATACGTTACTTCTTTCCAACTTCGCCCCGCTGCTACGGTGTCTCTTCTGATGGTTGCACATTTCATTTCTTTTCCTTTTTCTCGGGTGTGGCACAGAGATTCATTCTAGCTCCCTTGCTATTTTGATTTCTTATCAACAACCATCTCTCTCTCCAGACCTCGGGTACCTTATTCCAATGACCTGAAACTCCTTTTCTCTTTGTCATCTCTAGGAGACCACGCCTCCCTATAATCGAACTTGGTCATTTTGGCTCATTGGCGCTCTATTTAAGACTCGACAGTTAATTTCAGCAAGAGTCACTCGATGTTCTACCCGCCTAAATCGACACTGACTTCATTTTTCTAATCTCCTAGTTGCCTATCTATTATATTTCTATCCAAGACCTTTGCGTAGCCTTCGACTATAAGCTCCACTTCGGCAGTGTCATGATGTCACTAATTGTCCGTCTCTTAATTTTGACCCTTTTCAATTCCCTAATTAAAAGCATCCTTTCCACCCGCAATTGTGACTGCTTACTTACTACTCTGATATTCGCATGGTTTCCTTGCTGTGCCAATTTTGGCGTCGGGAATGTTTTGGTCGGGCAGTATGCCAGTTGTGATTCGAAAAAGGATGAGGCTAACCTAAGCTAAGTTTTATTGTCCTTTGATTTTCTAGTTTCACTCTTAGCTCAGGACGAGGTCATTAAGGGGTCTTTTCATCCGGGTCAGCCATTTTGTGGTATGCAGGAGTTACATACTTGCCTTCCTTTGACAACACAACTACACCCTTTTATTCGACTGATGTTCAAGGCATTATGGAGTCGCTAATCCAGATGCTACTGGAAGGTCTATTGGGCTACGGACCACTTGGTAATAGGCGTGTGTGGTGGGGGAGAAGCTATAGCTTCTGAGCACTCAGGCCGTGCTGGCCGTATGATAGTTGGTGATAGGACTTCTGCTGCTTTCTGTGGCCTCTTAGGCGTATGCTCGTGTGAGTCGATCAGTATCACCAGCATGTTTGTTTTCTCTTTTTATAGCTGTACAGCACTCTTCGGCTGTATGGGCCTTGATTCAAGCTGTTCTAGCTACAGTTAAGCATTATTTGGGATCTTGCGAAATTTTCTAGCCATTGTGGTCAGTAATGATTAGTTCGTCGATTGTTCCTCAATTGCGATGAGGCCGTCGTCTACGTGTATTGTAAGCATCAGTGGTTCTATCTTCTATCTATTATCGATAAAAACGCTGGTTGATACTGCCCGAGGCCCCTTATGATTCGTGACGAAGCAGCCCCAGCAACTAGCCGCTTGATCGAGAACCCGTAAAACCTGTAAAATTTGCAAATTCTTTTGCAGCTTTTTTGGCTGCTCCTAAGGTGAGGGTATGGAAATGGCTAAAAATATAATCCACTGTCTACGAATCTAGAGTTATATCTGAACGTTTTTCTTTAGTTTGGAGATCCCTTTGCCGTTGGTGCGACAATGTTCCTATGGACTTCTTGATGATTTTCTCGGTATGCTTCTCTGATAATTTTAGGTTGCCTCTACCTCTGATATTCTATCTCCCTGTCAATCTGTAGCTGTCGTGAATCGTCCAGTATGACCTGATGCGAGTTTTCCAGCCTGTGTTTGAGTCAGGTTCTATGTCTGAGATGTTTCTTTTGGAACACGAGTAAAGATTTAAGCTTTTAAAATTGGTCAGGGACGCGCTCAATCCACAAACAAAATGTCCTGGATCCTTAAACAAAATTTGCTGCTGTTATTCCAGGGTCTAGCTGGCGTCTTCTAACTTTGCTTGGACCATTCATGTTCAAAATGTGGTGGGGTTCACTTCTCCCGTTCACATTTTAAGTATTAATCGCTAAGTGGAAAATAAGCTTTTCATTGATGCGACTATGGTGCTGCTCTCTTATCGGTTAATAAATTTGAGGCTGTTTGTACTTCGCAAAATTTTCACGTCTTCGTCGAACTACTAATATTTCCCCAGAATTATGTACATCGCTCCTCCTAGGCCCGTTGCTGGATGAGGCCGCAAAGCCAAAAGGTTAGTGCCTAAGGACAAAAGCTTTCCATTTAGCTCAGGTACGAATCAGATGGTTGTTGAGGGGCCTCGATATTGTCGCTGCCTATACCGAAAATATAAATAAGTTTTTGGTCAGTGGTTCTCACGGATTTGGCTTTCATAAACTGCTTAAAGATATTGAATCACTCAGAGCGGCTGGTCATGTGGTTAGTGGTCCCGAAGCCCAACAGTCAAGCATCTGCTTGTAGATTGGCTTCGACGTTTCGCAGTTGAAAATCTGCATAAGTAGCTCCTCGTCGGGAGACGTTGCGATGACCTGCGCCGGATTGCTATGCTTCATCGATTGTTATTTCCCTATTTCGAATGCACCTGCTCTTTCATTATCCTCGTGGGATGTTCTATGAACTATAAACCAGGTGCCTACCGCACTCGATGTGACGCAAATTCGAAAGTCCTAATTAGCCTACAGTGAAGTCCCTTGAGTTTAGTAATTCTGATCAGTTCATTATCTATGTCTTGCGGTTGAACAGAACACTCTCCCTCTGGTTGAACGTTGAACTTATGCGAATTCTCAATCAGTCGGAGCAGTAATAACTAGGTTCTTGCAATGATGCGATTGAATATGTCTTTTACCCGGCGAGTGAGTGCCGGATTTTTATCTTCACTGAAGGTTCATAAGGTTACTTCTTGTTGCATCGCAGATCGCTGCTAGGTGCAGCCAAACACACCTTTGATTGACATCAATGAATTGTGCCTTAAGCATATTCATTTTCCGTTATTGCCTCCTCGATCTCTGCTGTAAGCTCGTGGAGTGTTATGTTTGGATTTGTCCTTCTGGTAGCCTTGTCCACTTGGAAATACATGCAGAATTTAGCAACTAATCTAGGAAATTTCCAAATTTAGGGCAAAATAGGTATGACGAACATCAACGAACAACAACAAATTCGGGGTACAAACACCGCTACCTAGATATACAAATTGTTCAATGTCTTCAACGTTTAAATCGGAAGAATGCTATAACTCACTAGATTGGAAATCTTGTTCTTGTTGGTATTAACCTTCAATTCGATTCCTATCGCCTCCTTTTCTAAATCCAGAGTCATTTGGCCAAGGTACATTACACAATAAAAGTATAAACAGATGATATTAGGGTAGATGAGGTATTGGAGAAGAGATAACATGGTTTACTGTACCGTATACAGTCAGTTCTAAGACAGTACGGTCGACAGATAATGCTGGCATCCCTGTCCATGAACTTTCGCAAAGCGTTTACGGTACAGTACCCTGCTTAGAACATTAGTCCATACTTTTTTGCTGTAGAGCAGCACGGACTAAATCGCATCCATGAGAAGGCTTCTTCTGCTGAAGGAAGGGACTCCCCATTTATCCTGCTGCAGCGTTGTTGAGCACTGTTTTAATTCGCTCGAAGATCTTTATCTTAAAGTCGATCGTCAATCGAAGGTATTTTGGCTTTAACTATACGATCGTCTCGCCGATCACGACGAGATGCAAGATCGGAATTCAGATTTTTCAGCGGAAGACTGAAACCATGGACAATCATCCATTCACTTACCCATTGCATCAATATACCAAGTCTGTCTGTTCAGTGCGTCCTTATTGTCGCAACATTTTTTGCATAACAAATTAGACGTTACTTTTCTTACTTGTTGCCCCTAACGTGATATCCATTCTCCTTTGGCCCTCCAGCATCTCATAGACCAAGGGATGGTCTCGCAGATAATGCCTCAATATCAGCAAGAAGTAACTAACTAACTAACTAGGATTCTCTAGCATCTATCCATGTTACCGAATTGAAAGCATTTCTGACAATAACACTACCCGTCGAGATCGGCGGATATACTCCTCATCGCTATAAGCCGTAACCACCGCCTCCGTGACATCAATTGACTACAGATGTCCCTGCTCTGAAACCAAAATATTCTGAGAATAACTTTCTGGCAGCACGTATCGTTTGGTGGGTCTATTCCTGATAAGCTCTTCGAGCACTTTCCCATCTTTGTCAAGCATGCAAAGTGGTTGGTATGCCACCGGGCAGCCGGAAGCTTAGGGAGTCCTTTACCTTTGCTGAACAACGCAGAGCTTAGCACCTTCCAATGACAAAGAAAAATTCCCTTCTTGAGGCAAGTTTTGAATCCACCAAGGAGTAAATCGGTGGTCAAAGGGTAGTATAGGTCCTGGGGCGAAACGTGGATTGGTACCCACGATGGAGCATAAAACCTGGGAAATGCCTGCTGAACCAACACCAACAGCTCTACTACCAAACCCTATCTCCACCTCCACGTGGTGACCGCTGGGAGCTCTTTCTTGACGAAAAGCTGCAGACGGAGAAGGATGAAGGCGAGTCTCCCGCGCCTAAAAACGGGACAAATTGTACCAACTGGTCCTCCAGGTTGGGGGTTGGGTAGGGCTGACAACCCTACACGGAAAACAACCGTTACGAAGCCACAACAGGAGCCTCGGATAGGATGGATATTAAAACGACGGACCCGGCAACGACAAAGGAACAACGATTTGCGCATTTTCTCATGGAACGTGCGCTCCCTGTACAGAGATGAAGCTGATAAGGAGCTAGCCGATACCCTGTCCCAATATAGGGCTGATGTAACAGCGTTGCAAGAGATGCGATGGACAGGGACCGGTTTCCTGGAGAAGAGCCACTACACCATATATTATAGCGGCCATCCAGTAAACCATGTGCTCGGAGTAGGTTTCTTAGTCAGCCAAAAAATGAAACCTGCTGTTATCGGCTTTGAAAGTATAAGCGAACGGCTATGCACTCTGCGCTTGCGAGGCAAGTTTAGAAATATAAGCCTCATAAACGTTCACGCCCCTACAGAGGAGACTGCAGAGTCGGAGAAGGATACCTTCTACGAGGCAGTAGAAAGAACCCTCGAAGCCTGTCCCAGATATGATATCAAAATCATACTTGGGGATTTTAACAGCCAAGTAGGGAAGGAGCCCGTATTCAGGCGATACGTTGGCTCCCATAGCTTACACGAAAAAACAAATGATAACGGACTGCGGACTATTCAATTAGCAGGGTCACACGAAATGGTTGTTGGAAGTACCTGGTTTGCGCGGAAAGCGGTCCACAAACATACGTGGGCCTCTCCAGACGGGACCACTTTCAACCAAATTGACCACGTGTTGATCGAACGCCGCCACCTCTCAGCCTTGATGAATGTCAGAACATATAGGGGGGCCAATATAGACTCGGATCACTATCTCGTTGGCATGGTGCTCCGAGCTCGAATAACAATACCATCTAGAATCCCCTCTGACAATCAGGTGAGAGTGAACACTGAAGCCATCCACAACACAACCCTCCGCGACACCTATAAGAGGGAAATGGATGCCGCAATAACCGCAATCAATAGAGGACCTGGAGATGAAGCATCAACTAATGATCTTCACAACCACCTGAAGAACGTTATCATGGATACGGCCACAAATATACTTGGCCCCAGCCGCAAAAGGAGTCGGAACGGCTGGTTTGACGATGAATGTAAGCTAGCAACGGAACGGAAGAATGCCGCATACCGAGTAATGTTGCATTCTCAAAGAACGCGGGCACGCGCAGAGACCTATCACGAACTCCGTCGAGCGGAGAAGCGACTTCACAGACGGAAAAAGGAAGCCTGGGAGAACCAACAAGTCTGTGAACTAGAAAAGTACAGGGAGCAACCGCACCAGGCGCGGAAGTTTTACCAACAAGTCAGCAGGATGAAGCCTTATACACCTCGATGCTCATCCTGCCGAGACAAAGAGGGAAATCTGATTTCCGACAGAATGGGCATATTAGAGCGATGGGTTGAGTACTTTGATGAGCTACTGAACAACCAGAACATCGGCGAGTTGGAGGTCCCGCCAACTGAAGACGACGGACAAATACTGCCACCACCAAGTTTAGGAGAAACAGTCCGTGCAATTCATCGGCTAAAAAATCATAAGTCGCCAGGAGCCGATGGAATTACAGCCGAATTGGTTAAATATGGAGGCGACCAGTTACACCAAGTGGTTCATCAACTTGTGCTCAAGGTATGGGACAGCGAATCAATGCCTGACGATTGGCAGCGAGGCATAATCTGTCTCATACATAAAAAGGGAGATATCACACAGTGCAGCAATTATAGAGGTATCACGTTGCTGAGTACCATCTATAAGATATTCTCCACTATCTTGCTAGGCCAGATAGCCCCATACGCCCAGAACATCATTGGCCCATACCAAAGAGGCTTCACTCCAGGCAAATCAGCAACAGATCAGATTTTCTCTCTGCGGCAAGCGATGGAAAAACTGTTGGAATATGGACAACAGTTGCACCATCTGTTCATCGACTTTAAAGCCGCCTATGATAGCATAGCCAGGGTAAAACTGTACACGGCCATGAGGGAATTCGGTATCCCGACGAAATTAATAAGACTGACTAGGCTGACCCTGACCAATGTGCGAGGCCAGATAAAAGCAGCAGGATCACTCTCAAGACCATTTGACATCAACAACGGTCTACGACAAGGGGATGCGCTATCATGCGTCCTCTTTAACCTGGCCCTCGAGAAGGTGATCCGTGATGCTGAGGTGAATGCAAGAGGTACGATCCTCTTCAAGTCCACCCAACTACTGGCCTATGCTGACGATATCGACATCATGGGAAGAACCACCCGAGACGTTCAAACTGCCTTCATCCAGATCGAGCAGGCGGCGCGAGATCTTGGGCTGCACATCAATGAAGGCAAGACAAAATACATGGTGGCAACGTCAGCACCGAAGACGAATCAACCAACAACATCAAACCGCACTGGTCAAACACAAGCACGAACAAGAATAAGGATAGGGGAATACAACTTTGAGACCGTTGACAATTTCTCCTATCTAGGGTCGAAAATCACAACCGATAACAACTACGATGATGAAATCCGCGCACGGTTGTTGTCAGCCAACAGAGCCTACTTCAGCTTACAAAGACTGTTCCGCTCGAAACGTCTCACCATAGGGTCAAAGCTCTTACTGTACAAGACTATGATCTTGCCAGTCCTCATGTATTCCTCGGAAACTTGGGTTCTTAGCAAGAAAAATTGCGAACTCTTGGCCGCGTTCGAGAGAAGAATCCTCCGAAGAATTTTTGGCCCCCTACATGAGGATGGACGATTCCGTAGCCTACACAATGACGAAATCTATGAGCGATACCATGACCGTCCGGTTGTGGATAAAATCCGGCTCAATAGGTTACGGTGGGCGGGTCACTTAATCCGTATGGATGAAGATGATCCCACCCGGAAAGTCTATAAGGGCAATATCTATGGTAGGAAAAGAAGACGAGGCAGACCCTGCCTAAGATGGAGCGATGGCGTAGGCCAGGACGCCAGACAGCTTTTAGGGATATCGAATTGGTGGACCTCGGCGCAAAACCGGGATATCTGGAGTTCCTTATTAAGGCAGGCCTAGACCGGATACCGGTTGTTGCGCCGTTGATGATGATGAAGGAGTAAATCCGTCCAATTTTGAAACATCAGTTTACGTTGTATTATACTAGTGTATGCCTCGTCCCGGTCGTTTGACCTCAGTGCCAAATGGCGAAGGGGGGGAAGTCCCGGAAGATGTCGGTGTCATGTACAGAATTGCCTGTATCCTGGATATTATCCAACTAATTTTCCCGCTGTTGGGAATTCCTGGCTTGTATTGTTCGGCAACTTCCACCTGATTGAGCTTTCTAGCCCGAGAATTTGCATATGTGATGCCTCTAGGCGTTTGTACTTGATGGTCTGTTGCGGTTTGGTCTTTTCTAGAAGATCGCTAAGTCCACAGGTTTCCGAAGAGCATATTTGCCTTAGGTTAGAAACCAACCCCTTCTGTGTTAGTAACTCAATTAATTGGCCGCCTCACAAAAGGAAGACTCTGCCACTCTTCGTTTTCCGTATGAATGACATTTCTATTCTATTGTTTTCAGGTTTGATCTTTTAGCGAATTCCGTTGAGTACTTCCGCAAAGGTGTTGCCTTCTGCAGGTTCAACGAGCAGAGTTGGTGGTCTGGTCTTCCTGCGTTTCTCCGCCTTTTCCTTTGCTGCTTCTATAAGCAAGGCGGGTATTTTCCTCTTTACCTCCTTCGATTTTCCTCTCTTTCGCTTTGGACAATCTGCACTTCATTTGGCGCTTTCGGCGTTCTCAGCAAGAAGTGCGGATGCTTCTGATTTTGGGCATTCTGCCGCTTTTTCTGCCGTCTGTAAAAGAAAATGAAATAGTTCTTGTAATTCCGTCATCCTGTGCTTCGTACATTTGCTGACGTTTTTCCGGAGGAAGATGAGGCCTGCATCATGCGTTTCACAACTGCCACGCATTTCTTGATAGTCCTTTCCTCTTGGATTCTGGCAATGACAGTCGACTGGACTTCCACTTAGCCTATGTCCAAGCCCAGTTTCAACAATCTCCTTTGGGCTTTAGAAACAGGAGTACTACATAGTACCGGAGTGATGGCACTCGCATCGGAAACCTCACCAATTTATGATGAGAATTTTCTCTATATTTGGAAAGGGTTACTCTGGAGTCTCATCTCATCATGTGCAATGAACTGGGTAACAGTAGTCAGGGACGGGTGTGCCCTCGGGCACAAAAACTGTAGCTAAATTCCCTTCAGCTTGATCTAGACTTAGTTGGCACCTGAACCAGGGCCATGCATACTACCCAACAGGTCTTGAGGGGACTGATCGATGATACACGCCGCAACTACCATTTTAGCGGAACTAGGTTCACATCACCCCATCGACGTCGGTAGAGAGCAGTCGATGGCTTTGAGGACTTCCAATGTGCCCGGACATGTACCTGTCCCTCGTGGTTCACTCCTGATCGAGAAACTTTCTCAAGTCTTACTACCAAGGATTCTTGTAATACCTAGGACGTAGTTGTCATGCCAGCTAAGGAGCAAATGCTTGCTCAAGCACCTCGGGGCCGAAAATCCCCGATCAGTGGATGAAGTTCTTGATGCGCTTACAAAATGATTCTTCGAAGAACTTGAATCCTGTCACTGTATCACATAGTTGCTCCGGGGAAGGTGTCTTACTAGTCAGTGCTGTTCATCAATTTCCGATTCTTTTGCCACGAAGAGGTAAAGGTTTCATGCACAATTAGCAAACGTTCACTTCACCAATGTGCTTCATTATTGAACTGTTGCAACCCTTTTATAAAAACCAATGTACCTAGCAGTCTACACATATCCTTACTTTTTAATAATCCAGTTAGTGGGTCAAAAGCTCATCTAGCAATTTTCAATTTGGTACTACACAACACAATCAACGTACCAAAGGCATCAATTGTTGTATCCGTCATTCACTGCTGCATACAAGATTGAACAATATGAATTCTACTTTCGTTCCCTATTCCAGAGGACATTGAATTCTGGAACATTCAATTGTAACGAAGGATGAATATGTTACAACCTGGTCTCTTTCAAATTGCTCCACTTCTACCCGAAGCAATCAAGCTTCAATTCATCTAGTTGGTGTTGTCATTGTCCTTCTTGTCTCTACGTCATTCTTGTCAACGGGTAACTGGCAAAAGGAGCAAGAAACAAAAAAACAACAGCTACAACGTGTAAAATGAACCGACTTTGCAAAGAAGCAGATGAAGCACAAAGAACAGAAGCGCGCCAACATGCAGGAATCATGCAATTTTGCATCAAAAACATTTTCTTCCAATTCTCGAAGTTGTTTCCATTTTGTCCTTTTCAGTTTTTTTTTTGTGTTTTCATTCCTATAACCATTCGTATTGCATCAGCTTGTCCTTTTGAAATTGTCTGTCAATTTGCACCCCTTCAGCCGGCTCCATAGCACAGCATTCCACTTCTGCCTTGGACAGTTGTCCTAATTCTGCTTAGTCTTTCGATGTCATCCTTCATATGTGGAATATGTGCAGAAGATAGCGCGGAAGATTCATATCACACATATCCGACGTTCACATACAGAGTGAGCTTTGTGCCTGAGGGATTGTAAAGTGCTTTAGAAAGATGACATAACTGCCACTTTCTCCAGCAGATCCGGCAAATGGGCTTCTCTGGAAGGACGAATTAGTAGAGTGTGTTGCTGGAACAGGAAGAGCCTGAAGTGTGAATATATTTGAATTTGATAGTTATAAATTGGAGTCATTCGCGTGACCAGCATTCTTAAGGACCTCCCCGGAAAGTTTGCTTGGCAATATCTCGGACTGAGTTTGAGAAGTGTCTTTCCATTTAACTTCGCCTCCTTAGGGAGCTTGCTGTTGCTGGTGACTTTCTGCAATAGCGTCCTTAATGAACATTCTGAGTAATTACCTGTGGAAAACTATCTAAAATCCAATAATCCAACTCCGAGTTTAAACACAACGAGCTCCCATTCAAAGTTATTCATCAAATTTCCAATAATTGCAAT
Organism: Hermetia illucens; assembly: GCF_905115235.1. NCBI lineage: Eukaryota > Metazoa > Arthropoda > Insecta > Diptera > Stratiomyidae > Hermetia > Hermetia illucens. Next base: position 159,330,631 of record NC_051851.1, on the reverse strand, counting down.
GAAATGGGCGGAAATGACCTCCCCCTTTCGACTAAGCCTGATTGAAAGAGGTAAATATGTTTTGTGGCACAGTATGTGCATGTGGGATACATGCAAAGCTGCACAAATGCCAATAAATGCATGCTCATAGAGACAAGAAAGCATATGGCGAAAGATGAAACCTCCATCTAGGCTACGAAGAATTCCAAACAGAATGGGATCGCAACATACATCTCAAATTGCTTTTCACAATTCAGAAAATCAGGCACAAGGATACGTGTGCGCTTAGCATCTTCCCATGGGTGCCACTAGATTGCACCGAACTGTAGCGTATATTCCCACTATTCAGTGCAGAGGCTCTGGCCATTATATCTATACTCAGTGCGACGGAATCGTCCTTTCAGCTTGCGTACATGTGAATGTGTAACCACCCATTTTAGGGAAGCCATACAAGTATAGTTGCAGTTAAATTGCCTTTTTGTTTGTCAAGCTTGGGTGTAAGCAATTTGATCAACGACGCTTGATAATTTCTGATGCCAAGAGGAGGTTCGAACGGTCAGCTACACGGTGCGGCGGCAACGAAATGGGAATAACCAGGGCATGGTTCCAGCATACGCTGGAAGAACTGTGACACTGCACGATGAGCCACTGGGAAAGGAGACCAGGAGCACTATGCAGATTTCCTAGTGCAATATGCAGCAGAGACAGCTCGGGGGCTCACTTTTCCTCGTCGTCGTCGTCATACAATCGATGGCCTGGGATAAAAGTTCTAAGGCTAAAGTACCATCATCATCATCGCATCCGACGTCGTCCTCGTTGTCTCCATTGTAGTCATCATCATCACCATCCTCATCAGGATCAACATCACTGGCAACACCACACGACGATGCTGTTCTGTAATACAGTCGAGAGAGCACTATCATGACTAGAATGTAATATTACGCTTATCCTTAGTCATGCTGGTTATTCATTAACACCAAAGGTCCTTTTATATTTCCCCACAACCCGGGTATCATTGCATGCCTTCCATACTGGCGAGTATATTCAATATTGCCCAGGATACTACCTTCAGAAGACCTCTCCGGCCTCCCCTGCCTGCCCCGCCGCTCCGGCCGGCACCTAACAATTTTATTGATTTCTACATGAATGGAAGGAAGCATCCTAGCCGGCACAAGGCGCTTCCAATAGAATATTCTTATTTGTAAGCATGAAAGCGATACACGATTCATTTTGCATAATCAAATAATATCTCTCCCTGCTGACTGCTGGTTGGCGCACTAAGCCTGTGAGAGGTTACACTATCGAGATTTTAATTGAAATTCTTTTTCTTGGTTTGGTTTTGAAATCATCAAAAGTGTAAACATATTTCGAGTTCAAAAGCAATTTACAGTATCTCTGGGAAATGTAGGCCATGGAAACTGGATCTGGAAAACGAGTGTATCTAGGGGGGAAAAATATGAAATGGAGATTTTTCTTTCGTAGTTCGCTAGGTAAAGGCAACGTACAAGTCATGAAAGTCCTGAGATTCTCGGGAGATTGTAGGAATTTGAAAGAGCTGGTAATGAACCGCTTCTATGTTGATCCTTTCCTTTGCTCTGAATGAATAGAAAAAAAGTTGCATGAATCTATTGACTGCAAATTGCTTGGGAATTAAAATGTAGAAAGTTCTGTATTCTGTGTTAATGAGCCAAAAAGATAAGTGAACTAGACTTATTACTCAGGTGGTTGCAGGCGTCAAAAGCTACTAGGAATTTAGGTTTCTTTCATTTTTTAATGAGTGAGGATAGAAGTCTTAGGAAGATATCGCTGTCCAAGATTAAAGCACCGTGTGTGTGCAGGATTCACCCTCACTAGAACTGCCGCTGTCTGTAAACCGTGGATAGTTAAAGCTCTATTCCGGGTCCTTTAGTATCATAACGACAAGGTTTAACCGATGGTCAAAGCTTAGTATTTGTCCCAGGGCGAAAAGGTAGATTGTCATCCAATGATCTCATGCCTGAGAAACTGTGCTAAACTAACATCAACACCTCTGTCACTAAATCCTATCTCCACCTTCAGGACAGACTGAGAAGGATGGCGATGAGCCTCTCGTGGCTGGAAACGTGGTTCGTGGCCCTTCAGATTAGGCGTTGGTGTAAAGCTGACAACCCCAACCGAAAAAAACTGTCACGAAGCCGCGAATGTAGGCTGGGACTGAATTGATCAGGATCTGGCAGAGACAGAGAAAAAGGAAAAACGATTTGCATGTACGAGGCCAATTTCATGTCCTTGTGGAGAAAACGACAGCGTCAATGGCGTATACCATCTACGCGTCACTGAAACAAACCCCGAGATATGACTCAAAATCATACTTAAACATTTCTACACCCACGTAGGGGCGGAGCTCGTATTCAGACGACACGTAGGCTGCCATAACTTGCAAATTTACCAATGTCAACGAAATGAGTATTATCCAGCTAATAGTGCCTCACAAAATGACCGTTGAAACAATCCATAACAAAGTCCTCCGCAACTTCTACAAGAGGAAATATATGAAGACCAGCATCTCCTAAACAGAGCACAGCGCGTCCACGTTGGGCCCCGCAAGATAGCTCTCCCCCTGTCAAATAACATCTGTATAAGTGATCAATGTTGAATTTCGGGGTTCGCAGCGCAATAGCAGCAGACGCAACAATAAAGCGAAAGCAAATGACCGTTAGATGATGACCCCTTTCTAGGACTTCTCTTTTTACGCTTATCCAGAACATAATCCCTAAATTACTGCTGATAGCAAAGTGGTCCATTTGATTGCTCGTAACGCTTCGGTCAATTGAAATCCAACTGACCTTATGGCAAGCTCCACGTCCCACCAATGACAAGGCAGTGGAAGGTAAGGAAACCCACAGACCCCCCTCTCACCATTATCGTTACGATCGTCAAGACCGTGTAGCCAAAACACGGCAGCAGTCCGAGTAAGATCAGAACCCACTTTGGCATCCAGATCACCCATCATAATGTCACCTGTAGAAAGCCTCTCCTGAACTGCATGTAATTGCTCTCAGAAAGCATCCTCCACTATATTAAAACTGGTGCTCAGAGATGTGCGGCGAGAAAGACGGGGCCGCAACTCTGTCGGCCGAACCAAAACCAAAAAGTGGCCGAGGAGAACCTCCATAGTGGTTACTACCGGAGACGCTGAATCACATTAGTTTGCCGGCCGTGATGCAGTGGGCGAATGCTCCTAAGGCCTAATTAGGGCGATCAGACCCGAGTCTGCACGGTCTCATTTGAAGTGGCAATAGGTTACGAAACCTTATCAGGGGAATACTGGTATCATGGGAACCGGAATAGCCCCTGAATTCGCATCCTTCATGGGAATTTCTGTTGTATGTGCGTTTAGCTCGGTTATTGCGATTGGCCACCTAATGGGGGCTTCATGGGGGTTGTTGGTTACGTTCAAGCGCACACAGACCTTCGGGCCTCGATGTGGTATTGCGTTTCAACGCGGGTGCCGTACTCCTTAGTTCGGTAGACATTTAGGTAGTTCTTGCATCCACCAGTATGAATGCTGAGCCATACACTTGATATAGACTGGTACCGTTGTTACTTGTTGCAACGGAGCTCTGATTGTGGTCACAAAATCAATCTGTGTCTTAAGCAGACCGTAGGATTAAGTCCCCGAGACAGGTACCCACGTAAAATCACAGAGACGTAACTATATTAGAAGTCTCCGACGGTACATAGCATCGCACAATTGTAGTACTCTTCAAATTTGACCGTAATCAGAAGGTAAAATATTGTAGTCGTCAGAAACAACCCGTTCTTTTCAATAGTTCAGTCCCTCCTGTGTCATTATACAAAGCTTCACAAGTCTTTAAACCGATGCGTGGGTCCGTACCCGAAATCTGACAAACAAGACAAGAAGGATGTCGCGGGAATCTATCGGAAGAAAACACACGAACTACAGTTGAAAAATAAAACAAAACTACTACGGCTCGACCGCATGCTTGGAGTCGTAAAACTCGGGATCCGAGTGGCAAGATCGAAAGAGGAGATCCACAACGGATCACATCTTCAATCGATGCTTTTCTTGGCTCAGATGTTCATGAGACGGAGCCGTTCGGGTTCCCACCCTTTCTTTGAATCCTGCAGCTATAAAAATGGAGCTTGGGAATCCCAAAGATCACGCCTCATGAATATCTGAGTTGTTCTCTGTGTTGATTAATCTGCAAAATATCGCATCATCGAGATAGATTATCACGAGACCAACGTCGCCTTTCTTCTGTTTTTTTTATGTCAAGAAATTCAAGCTGTTTTAAATCTGACACTGCGATGCCTTGTACTCGCTGACGGTGGTACGAGACTATTATCCTGTGGGTTTGGGTTGATCCTTCCACCCAGGATACAAGAGCGACGAACCCGTACATCCCTTCATGAGTTGAAGGATTGGTTCGAGCACGATTGGCTGAGCTTCAGTCTTCGAATCCGACCATGCACCTATTGCACCAGGCCACGAAACATTTCATCGTCATCATTCACGGCGCAACAACCGGTATCCGGTCTACGCCTGCCTTAATAAGGAACTCCAGACATTCCCGTTTTGCGTCCTGACTTACGCCATCGCTCCATCTTAGGCAGGGTCTGCCTCGTCTTCTTTTTCTGCCATAGATATTGCCCTTATATACTTTCCGGGCTGGATCATCCTCATCCATTCGGATTAACTGACCCACGCATTTTATCCAGAACCCGACGGTCACGGTATCACTCATAGATTTCGTCGTTATGCAAGTTATATCGATATTGGCGACCAATAATGCGCAACTGTCGTCTCTATTATTCTGCCGTTCTCAACAGTCGGCCACTAGTTCACCACTGAAGTCCAAAAAAAATTCATCAAAAACAGACTGTGAGGAGGAAGTTTTTGTTCTCTAGAACCTATGCTGACTTACTTTTTTTTCAAAACTCTGCGTTTCTCGATCAAATCCTCAATACGTAATTCCAGAAAGGAATATGTGGCCATTATTGAAAACTCACTGAAGCGCGGATACCTCAAAACTTTCTGGTCCCACATTCGCAACTGTCCTTGTTCTACCCAGATTTCCCCCTTGTCTATTAAATTTTCTGGCTCCCCAGCTAACTCCTCTAACTCTAGTCGAGGATTGCCAACCACCGACGTTACCAACTTTGTCGCTAAATGTCTAAATTCATAGCAGGAAGTACATACTATCTGCACTAACTTTGCTTAAGCCTTCGACACTGTAAATCACAAGATATTTCTGTCTAAACTCTCGTCTTTAAGCGTTCCCATACCGCATCTTTTATGGCTTGCCTCTTACCTGCGCCCGTGATGGCTATACATTCCGTTCCTTCTCCCGCTCCTCTGGCGTCCTTTATTATTTTTGCCAACTATCTTCCCCGCTTGTGAACGGGACAAAGGCTGAAGAAAAAGAAGAGACCTCCCCCCTCCTCCTATTTTTTACCTGTTTGCTCTATACCGACGACTTTAAGCTGTCTTCCGCTATATCATCGCCTGTGGACTATTTTTCCTTTCAACACTCTGGTTCGTTGGTACTCTACTAATGGTTTAGCCCCTCTTAGTCGTCGTCAACGATCCTTAATGGGTCGTTTACGATCCGGGGAGTGGCGTCCCCGTGGTGCCCGAGTAAGTAGTTCTGATCTTTTAGCTGGAATAATACCTGCCTCCTAGGTAGTAGCCTCGAGAAAGGTTCTCAGTGAAGAGTGAACTGCTAATGACCGATACACGCTGGTCGGGTAGTGTGAATTGAACCGATATTAGTAGACCCGAGCGAGCGCTGATCCGTCCGTGAGTTGCGGGATCAGCTAGTCGTAGGTCAGTCCTCAGGGAACTAGGATGGGGCTTTGTTCCCAAGGGATATCCGTTCTTGGCTATTGCGGCCCTTGCACACGATGGGCTGGTAGAAAATTTAAATGATGAATACAAACAAAACGAATAAGGAGATAGCGGGAATGGAGAGTTAGCTGACTGGGTTTATAAAGCAGCACGAAGATGCGTCGCTCGCCCCAGTGCCCAGTAAAGGACGTAGCAGGAGCTGAAATTTCCGACGAGACATCTGGATGTGCAAATAGAGGAGTAGACTCGGAAAGTATTACGGCACCTGCAATGGAGACGAGGACCAAGATAGTACCACGCAGTGCTATAGTTGCTGAAAGAGGCGCAATGGATATTGCCGAAACTAACCAAATAGATTCAAATATGTGCCGAGTGTGTCGACTACTCTGGCGCAAGCTGAAGAAAAAAGGCTTATTAAGAAATGCGCGGCAGTTGTCGTTCAGAAAAACGTCAGCAAAGAGGTGATACACGGGCTGATGGAGCAAGAGGAGCTTCTGGACAGAATTTCATATTCTAGGCGGACATGGAGAGTAACAGAAAATCCGCGGGAAGCAGAAACAACCATGCCTTCCGATGAGAACACTCCGAGCGCCAAACGGATCGCAGGCAGCCCGTTGCAGAGCGAGCTAGGGAAAAAATGAAAGGAGGAAGGGAATCTGAAGGAGACCCCACTCAGCTACTCTCCAAGGCTCAAAAGAAGAAGACGAAGAAGGATAAGAAGCAACAACACGGCGTGTCATCAGAAAAAGACGGAACACCAAAAAAGGTGTGGAGACAAAGGAGGGCTAGACCGCCAGCCTTGCTTATTAAGTCGACGGAAGGGAAAACTTTTGCAGAAGTCCTCAGTGAAATCCGTTACAAGATCAAACCCGAAGATAGCGGAAGAGAAATGTCTTCCATTCGTAAGACGAAGGGTGAAGGAGTCCTAGTCGAACTAGGCCTGAGAACAACAAATAAAGTTACGACCAGAAAAGAATGAAGTAGAAGAGGCCATCCAACGCGTATGTCCGGAGGTAACTAATGTCCGGATTGGTATTACTTCTGCGAACTCCCGAGGCCAAAAACCCGCTATGGTGGAAGTTGTGGAGTAATACGCAAGGAAGTTTATATATAGCGGGAATATCAGAATTGGTTGAGTAGTGTGTAGGATACGAATTCGGGCCGCCATGCATGGAAGGTGGCGAAGGTGAACACCGGGAGGTTTGTCGAAACTCTTGGAACAGGTGGGGTCGCACTGGAGAGTATTCCTGGGGGTGGTGACGCTGCAGCTGTCGTAAATTCAGTTATGAACCTGATAACTACGGTGTGCAGAGCCTCCATGCTCCAGGAAGGCATCGAGACGTGGCAAACCTTCAATGTATTGGTGGATAGTGGAAATTGCAGAGCTCCGGAAGGAGTGTCACAGACTCCGCCGCTTGACACAACGTCTAAACGACCGGGAGGAAGAATGCACCATGATGACAGAGCACCGGTCAGTTAAAAGGAGACTCCGCAACGCAATAAAAAGGAGGTCGACGAGGTGAATGAGGATTTGCGGGGACACGGTTACAAACTGGTAACCCGATAAATCGGGGGTCTGCGGAAATCCTTTTCACTTAAGGCCGAGCAGATGGACCGCACTGTACGGGCACTATTCCATACGCACCCGGTACAGGATGATTGACGTCGGCGCGGAAAGCGTCGACGGCTGTCCACTTTTTCTCTATATATGAGAAGCAAGAAGGCGCCCGATGGTATTCCAGCAGACACTGGTATTCCAGGCTTCCTTCCCGATGAATTCAACGCTTGCCTGAAAGACAGCATTTTCCCTTCTCGTTGGAAGATGGCGGGGCTTACGCTGATCAGCAAAGCGAAAGGCGACATGGAGTTGCCTTTTTCATACCGCCCGCATTGTATGCTTGACACTGCTGGAAAAATGCTTGAATAGCTCATTAGAAGTACCTTGTCTCTGGTAGTTCGGTTTTAGAGAAGGGAGATCCACAGTTGATGCTGTCATGCAAGCCGTGGATAGCGTTCGACGAATGGAGAAACATAGTCGCCGAACTCGACGGGTGGTGCTTCTCGTAACGCTTAATGTCAGAAACGTCTTTAATTCCGTAAGATGGAAAGACATTCTAGGCACACTACACAATACTTTCCACCTGCCGAACTATCTCTTACGGATATTGAGGGACTATCTGAGGAACCGCTCCCTGCTCTATTAAATGCTAGAGGATCAGAGGAGGATGGAGGTTACGTCGGGGGTAGCGCAGAGATCTATCCTAGGGTCAGACCGCTGGAACGTTACCTATAATAGTCTACTTAAACTCGACATGCCAAATGAGTCGCGCCTGGTCGGTTATGCAGATGATGTTGAGCCGCTTATTACTGGACACACTGTCGAATAGACGCGAAGCAGGCTCGGCATATTGATACGCCAGATGAAGGGGGACGGTTAAGCGGATGGATGAATGCTCACTGAAAAAAAGAATTCCGACCCTGCATCCTATATCGATAGACGAGTCAAAAGCAGTGGTAAAGTACCTTGGGCTAAATCTTGACTCAAAGATGAGCTTTTTTGAGCAAATCAAAGCAGCCGCGAACAAGGCTGAGGCTGGAGTTTCGGCCTTAAGTAGGATTATGGCAAATATTTGGGGTCCTACGTCTAGTAGGCCACGTGTTTTGATGAGTTCAATGCAGTCTGTCCTACCCTACAGTACAGAGGTATGGGTTGACGCTCTTAGCAAGGAGGTATATCGTAAGCGTACCGCGCAAGCACAGAGATGGGGAGCTTTGCGGGTGGCCTCTGCGTACCGTACTGTTTCTGAACCGGCCGTAATGGTGATCGTGGGAGTGATCCCCTTTGCCCTTCTTATTAAGAAGCGTCAAGCCATATATGGGCACAAGGGAGAAGAGCCAAGGGAAGTGGTTGCTCGTGAAGAACGGCAACGCACCCTAGATGAGTGGCAACTCTCTTGGCAAAATGGAACTAGAGGCAGATGGATTGTGCGGGCCATTGGCAACTTAGGTGCGTGGCTGAATCGGAAGCGTGTTGAGACTGACTACTTCCTTAGCCAGTTCTTAAGTGGGCATGGATTGGAGAGGCACGGTCTCCGGATTGTGGACGATGCCCATCATATTTTTTTTCTTGTGGAAGGTGGGACGGGATTCATCAGCAGCTCTATTTAAACACATGGGATCTCTCTCCAGACAATATTGTCGAGGAGATACTGAGGAGTGCTGAAAGGTGGAGCCGTGTTTCCCATTACGTTCGGGCCCTTTTGCTGTAAAGAAGATGGAGTTCGACTGGTGGTGGAGTCAGATGACAGGGGATTCCTTGAAATGACAGTTCCCTTTCTTCGCTCCCCTGTCGTCGGTGAAAGGAATTCCCTGATTTGAAGGCTCCACAAGGCGGGAGAGTTCGGGAACTAGCCCGAAGTAATGTGACAAACGGTTCGAGGTCAGACGATGGGGAGGTGTTTAGTTGGTAGTCCGATGACGTATCGTTGCGGGAGTTCAACACTCTGTGCGTAATTGCATTCATCTACCCTCAGTAAACGTAGAAAGTAAATATTGACACAAAAATCATCTTAGACAAAGGTTATTTGCTGTCGAAATGCAAAATTCCGTTTTAAAGTTTTTTTTAAAGCAAACAGAATGATTGAACTCAAATCCTTCCTTTGTGTACTGATGCCTACGCCCAACAAACGCACATATGTACATACGTAACCATTTCGCCCAACTCCCCCATCTGTTCGTGTTCCCATCTGTCGTACAATTGTAAATTTTATCATTAATTCCACCCTCTTTCATCATATTCAATTAAAACATGTCGAAGAGACATTTTTCACTCATTAATGTGGTGTTAAATGATATCTTGGAGAAATTAATCGTTAGGGCTTCCTCCATAAAATGAAATGATGACGTCCGTTGTCGGCTGTGGTCATGAAAATTGACGATATGATAACATTTTCCCATATTTTTTGCCGTCTACTTTCTCTATGAAGTTTTTTTTTTTCATGAGGACATAGATGGGATTGCACTCTGAACTGCAATAAATGACATTGCAATGAAGTGAAATAATGAGGGAATGTGAAAAATGGCTGAGCATCGCTGGGAGTCGTTAGGATTTTTTCCCTCATTTGTTTTAATAGAGGGTTTCCTGCCCTGTTTTTTGAAAGGAACATAATTTAGTGAACTGTTTACATTTCCTTTTGAAAGGATGGTCCTTACAATCGGTTTGTAAGCCCTAAAATCTTAAGTAAACAAGGAGGCTTTTCTGGAAGAAAGGGTCTTATTCAAATAGTTACACAAAACGTGTCCTTTGCTTCCATTATCACCCAGCACACTCCTCTTGAAACTACTTGACTCCCTAAATCCTAATTGCCATCCATAAAACCGCCCTCAATGACATTCCCTAAAAAAAAGTCCAACTGAACCAATTTTTTCCAATGAATAAGGAAATGTTCACTTCAAATCAATTAACTTCGCGACACCATGAATGAAAATCACTTTTTTTACTTCCAAAGAAAATGAGAACAATTCGCGCTTTGAGGAAATCGATCGTAAATAGAGTGAAAGGCGGGAAACAGGAAAAGTGGCAGCGAGAAATCAACGGAGCAGCTTCACCAGTACCACCACCAGCAGTTGGCCAAAGAAGAAAAAAATGTTCCACCGTAAAAGTGCTTATTTTCTTCTTCAAATCGCGTTTTACGTATTTCCCCAGACGCGCGCGAAAAAGGAGCGAAAAAAGCAACCTTCAAAATTGAAATCTAGACGCAAAGCAATAAAACTTTTCCACCCATTTTCCCATACCTCATGTCATCAATTTTTCCAATGAACATTGAAAATAAGTGCAACACGATAGGAAGGAAGGCTGCCTTGGTCGGAGCGAAAGGACACAAGGTGGAGTATCTGCGGAGAATGAAAAGTGAAGAACCGACTCCGATTGACTTTGGTGTTTGTATTTGGTATTTTGTATATTTTTTTTCTTTCGTGTCCTCCGGGAGGACTCTTGAAGGCCGGGCATGGAAGGTGAACAGCATGAAGTACGTCGGCAAAGAAATGAAAACTTGTACACAGAACAGATACTTAGATACAATAACATACAGAAGATATCATCGTTCTTGGTGTTCAGTTCGGTATAATCAATATTTTGAAATGTAATGTTATGTTGAATTATGGTTACAATTTCTGCTCTTATCTCAGACGCAGTCAAGTTGGTTCTAAGTTTTTCTTCAAAATCCTTGAAAGAGATAGAGTGCAGTGCGGAAGGATGGTGAATGGGAGAGAAGGAGCCACGGAATTGACATTTCAGAAAAGATTTAGATTTTCGGTCCAGATGTTTTCATTGAGGCTTTAGTGGTAGAGTTACTAGGACTCCATCGATGACATATAAGGATTTCGATGGGAAAGTTAATTTGATATCGAAATAGATGTTTTGCTTTTCAAAATGTTGACATGTATAATAACTACTTCAATTCATTGAAGGGATGACGTAAGACTAGAGGAAAAACCGCAGTGTCGCTCTGGTATATGATGCTTTACTGGTTTCCTTGCGCTGGTCCTGACGTTGACGCAATGGTGCGTAAGAATTTGATTGCTGAAACAGGTGTCTGCAACAGTCAGAAATTCAGACAAGGGTCGTAAAAGAATGGAGGGCATTTCGGTTAACTTTAATAATTCAATATGTTTGCAAACTTTAGGGGAAAGTTGCATTTTTCATCATGTCTGGGTACTACCATAAATATTATAAATTTCTGAAAATACCATTTCATTATATATTTAAGAAGTTGGTAAATCCCGAGGTTGTTATTTGGCCAAAGGGTAGTATAGGGTAGGGTAGTATAGGTCCCAGAGCGAAACGTGGATTGGTACCCACGATGGAGCATAAAACTTGGGAAATGCCTGCTGAACCAACACCAACAGCTCTACTACCAAACCCTATCTCCACCTCCACGTGGTGATCGCTGGGAGCTCTTTCTTAACAAAAAGCTGCAGACGGAGAAGTATGAAGGCGAGTCTCCCGCGCCTAAAAACGGGACAAATTGTACCAACTGGTCTTCCAGGTTGGGGGTTGGGTAGGGCTGAAAACCCTACACGGAAAACAACTTGTAACGAAGCCACAACAGGAGCCTCGGACAGGACGCATTTTAAAACGACGGACCCGGCAACGACAACGGATTAACGATTTGCGCATTTTCTCATGGAACGTGCGCTCCCTGGACAGAGATGAAACTGCTGAGCAGCTAGCCGATACCCTGTCCCAATATAGGGCTGATATAACAGATGTCCAAGAGATGCGATGGACAGGGACCGGTTTCCTGGAGAAGAGCCACTACACCATATATTATAGCGGTCATTCAGTAAACCATGTGCTCAGAGTAGGTTTCTTAGTCAGCCAAAAAATGAAACCTGCTGCTATCGGCTTTGAAAACATAAGCGAACGGCTATGCACTCTGCGCTTGCAAGGCAAGTTTAGAAATATAAGCCTCATAAACGTTCATGCCCCTACAGAGGAGACTGCAGAGTCGGAGAAGGATACCTTCTACGAGGCAGCAGAACGAACCCTCGAAGCCTATCCCAGATATGATAGTAAAATCATACTTGGGGATTTTAACAGCCAAGTAGGGAAGGAGCCCGTATTCAGGCGATACGTTGGCTCCCATAGCTTACACGAAAAAACAAATGATAACGGCCACGTGTTGATCGAACGTCGCCACCTCTCAGCCTTGATGAATGTCAGAATATATTGAGGGAACAACATAGACTCGGATCACTATCCACCATCCAAAATCCCCTGTGACAATTAGGTGACAGTTAACACTGAAGCCATCCACAACACAGCCCACCGAAACACCCATAAGAGGGAAATAAATACAGCAATAACCGCAGTCAACAAAGATCATTGAGATGAAGCCTCAACAAATGATTTTCACAATCACCTGAAGAACGTTATCATAAATACGGTCACAAACAAAAGGAGTTGGACGGGCTGGATTGACGATGAATGTAAGCTAGCAATGGAACGGAAGAATGCTGCGTACTGAGTAATGTTGCATTCTCAAAAGACGCCGGCACGCGTGGAGATTTACCACGAATTCCGGTGAGCGGAGAAGCGACTTCACAGACTGAAAAAGGAAGCCTTGGAGAACCAACAGGTCTGTGAACTCGAAAAGTACAGGGAGCAACCGCACCAGGCGCGGAAGTTTTACCAACAAGTCAGCAGGATTAAGCCTTATACACCTCGATCCTCATTTCCGACAGAATGGGCATATTAGAGCGATGGGTTGAATACTTTGATGAGCTACTGAACAACCAGAAAAACGGCGTTGGAGGTCCTGCCAACTGAAGACGACGGACAAATACTGCCACCACCAAGTTTAGGAGAAAGAAACAGTCCGTGCAATTCATCGGCTAAAAAATCATAAGTCGCCAGGAGCCGATGGAATTACAGCCGAATTGGTTAAATATGAAGGCGACCAGTTATACCAAGTGGTTCATCAACTTGTGCTCAAGGTATAGGACAGCGAATCAATGCCTGACGATTGGCAACGAGGCATTATCTGTCTCATACATAAAAAGGGAGATATCACACAGTGCAGCAATTATAGAGGTATCACGTTGCTGAGTACCATCTATAAGATATTCTCCACTATCTTGCTAGGCCGGATAGCCCCATATGCCCAGAACATCATTGGCCCATACCAAAGAGGCTTCACTCCAGGCAAATCAGCAACAGATCAGATTTTCTGTGTGCGTCAAGCGATGGAAAAACTGTTGGAATATGGACAACAGTTACACCATCTGTTCATCGACTCTAAAGCCGCCTATGATAGCATAGCCAGTTTAAAACTGTACACGGCCATGAGAGAATTCTGTATCACGACGAAATTAATAAGACTGACTAGGCTGACCCTGACCAATGTGCGAGGCCAGATAAAAGCAGCAGGATCACTCTCAAGACCATTCGACATCAACAACGGTCTACGACAAGAGGATGCCCTATCATGCGTCCTCTTTAACCTGGCCCTCGAAAAAGTGATCCGTGATGCAGATCTAAATGCAAGAGATACGATCCTCTTCAAGTCCACCCAACTACTGGCCTATGCTGACGACATCGACATCATGGGAAGAACTACCCGAGACGTACAAACTGCCTTCACCCAGATCGAGCAGGCGGCGCGAAATCTTTGGCTGCACCGAAGACGAATCAACCAACAACATCAAACCGCACTGGTCAAACAGGAAAAATAAGGATAGGAGACTACAACTTTGAGACCGTTGATTATTTCTCCTATCTAGGGTCGCAAATCACAACCGATAACAGCTACGATGATGAAATCCGCGCACCGTTGTTGTCAGCCAACAGAGCCTATTTCAACTTGCAAAAGCTATTCCGCTCAAAACGTTTCACCATAGGGTCAAAGCTCTTACTGTACAAGACAATGATCTTGCCAGTCCTCATGTATTCCTCGGAGAGTTGGGTTCTTAGCAAGAAAAATTGCGGACTCTTGGCCACGTTCGAGAGAAGAATTTTTGGCCCTCTACATGAGGATGGACGATTCCGTAGCCTACACAATGACGAAATCTATGGGTGATACCATGACCGTCCGATTGTGGATAAAATCCGGCTCAATAGGTTACGGTGGGCGGGTCACTTAATCCGTATGGATGAGGATGATCCCACCTGGAAAGTCTATAAGGGCAATATCTATGGTAGAAAAAGAAGACGAGGCAGACCCAGTCGAAGATGGAACGATGGCGTAGGTCAGGACGCCATACAGCTTTTAGGGATATCGAATTGGTGGACCTCGGCGCAAAACCGGGATGTCTGGAGTTCCTTATTAAGACCGGCCTAGACCGGATACCGGTTGTTGCGCCGTTGATGATGATGATGTTATTTGGCAATTTTTCCTTCATTTCTAATGTCTTTTGCCCACTTCTCATCCGAAAGTCGTGGAGATGCTTTGGTCCTCTTGTGTTTTTCAGCAAGTGTTCCCAGTGCAGTCTGTTTTTCTCGTTGTGGATGGATAGGCAGTACCTAATGGTTCCTTTTTCCAACGCTTGGTTGTTTCTGTAAGTGTTTTTCATTGTTTTTGACGTCTACTAATTTAGTGTGCCTATTTTCTTGCACATATTGTTTGGTTCTTGCTTTGCATTAACCTTTGTGTCTATTCTTCTCCTATTCTCTGAATCATTAGTTAGTTTTTCGGGACATGTGCTTTTCGTATCCTGATGCAAAATCGGAGAAAAAAGTGCAACTTGGGAAAGGAGGCGTGTATGGAACTGGTTATGACTTGCCCCCCCCCCCCGACAATGACAATTCTAAAGCTGTGCCTGGAAATCAAGTCATTGGAAAAGAAAAAAGATCACTAAGCAGCGCACAACTTTACCCCCACCGTGTTCACAAAAGAAAATACCCAAAACGAACACGTGCCCCACAGTGGTACAAAGGAAAGAATACCCTACCATTCCCCTCTTCGAACTATAGACTTCTTGCAGCAGCCCCGAGCGTTGCTCCTACTAATATTACCCCAATATCCCTTGATGCTAGTGGAATGGTATTAGCCCCCGAAATAAACTTATAACATAAAAAAGCGATTAAAGTTGCATCTATCTAAAACACTCTATTATGATGCAATTGACAACGAAATTGAGTGCGAAAAGGAGTTCCCACCTTTGAAGAACATAATCATCAACGGCGGGACAACCGGTATGCGGTGTAGACCTGCCTTAATTCCAGATACCCCAGTTTTGCCCCGAGATCCATGTGGTAGTTTAAAGGGCAGTCTTCGCTAAGAGCCCTACTTGGTTTTTCATGTCCGACTTTTTAAAGGACAACAAAAATGCCGACTTAGCGGCCCCGGGTTCTTTCACCTTCCAGCGAATTTTTCCATTCGCCTGCGTGAATCCTGGCCATTTCCCCAAGTAGACTTGATCGTAGATGGCCGGATGCCAAAAGCTGGTTCTGGCCCCACCATTATGGATTCAGAAGCTTGGCGAGCCAGTCTACCAGCGATGTTCTGAGTTCCCTGACACCCACAACAGGAATGTTTCGTTTAATCGGCCAAGTTTCGGCAGCACCTGATGACAACTGCACACCAAGTAGTTTGATATATCATTGCAGTCTAGTGCTGATAATGCCTCCCGACTGTCGGAACAGATTCGAATGATGCGACCCCCCTTTTTACCGCAAACATATTTCTGCTCCTAATAAAATGGCATACATCTCCGCCATTTTTCCGAGAACTCGTTCCAGTTCCATAATCGGATTCCCCGTGAACACCCCTGCGCCCGATGCTTATTCTATGACCTATCCGTCGATGAAGATTATTAAGTCTCTAATCCAAAAAGCTTCGTGACTATTTATCGATCATTTTCTTTTGATGATTACGACGGAGTATGTCTTTTGACTCCGCGGGTTTTGCGCCGAGGTCCACCAATTCGATATCCCCCCCCCCCCTGTCAGGCGTCCTGAATTGCGCCATCGTTCCATCTCAGGCAGGGTCTGCCTCACTTTCTTTTTCTACCATAGATATTGGCATTAAAGGTTTTTCGGGCTGGATTGTCCTCATCCATACGGATTAAATCACCCGCTCATCGTAACCTATTGAGCCGGATTTTATCCACAACCGGACGGTCGTAGTATCGCTCATAGATTTCATTATTATGTAGGCTACGGAATCATCCATCCTCATGTAGGGGGTCAAAAATTCTTCGGAGAATTCTTCTCTCGAACGAGGTCTGGAGTTTGCAGTCCTTTTTTCGGCTAAGAACCCAAGTCTCCGGGAAATACATAAAGACTGGCAAGATCATAGTCTTGTACAGTAAGAGGTTTGACCCTCTGGTGAGACGTTTTGAGCAAAACAGGTTTTGTAAGCTTTGGTTGCCAACAACCGTGCGTGGACTTCATCGTCATAGCTGTTATCGGTTGTGATTTTCGACCCTAGATAGGAGAAATGATCAACGGTCTCAAAGTTGTAGTCTCCTACCTTCATTGTTTTCGTTTGACCATTACGATTCGATGTTGTTAGTTCTTTTGTTTTTGGCGCTCACGTTGCCACCATTACTTCGTCTTGCTTTCATGTGCAGTCCAAGATCTCACGCCGCTTGATCAATCTGGATGAAGGTAGACGGCACATCTCGGGTTGTTGTTTGTCTGCCAACAGTAGCCTCTTGAAAATATATAAATGCTACAGGGAAGTTTTCGACTTAGTGGTATTTCGCAAGGGTCAATTCTCAACTAGAAGGCTGGATGTATAGAATGGGCCGAACAAGACAGCTGGAGAAACCAAACAAGAATGGATGGAAAAGCTCCAAAACAAATTAAACTGGTCCGGAAGAAATGGTTTCGCGGGTTATGCCACTGATGCAACAAAAGAAGCCACGAGTTTTGCTGTGGTCTTAGCATCTCCCCGTATAAAGGTAGGCTATGGAGCAATGACGGTCTCTCTGCGGATCTCGGAGCTGCGGAGCTCTCAGGCTACACTGCAGGCCAAAGATAGAGCTCAGGAGAAAGTAGTCATTATAGTGGACTTTCAAAAAACCTGCTTACTCCTCAAAAACCAAAAGACTAACCATCCAATCATATAGGAGATCGTCAGCGAAATTGGCCGTTCGAACATCCAAAAGATAAAAGTCATATGCGTTCCCGCAAGAAGGGGAATCCAATGGCGCACTATGCGGCTAAAAGAGCCATCTATAATGGGTCCCATCTAACAGCCACACTTGCTGAGAATGATATAGTATTGCAATTTGAAAACAGGATAAACGGGGACTGGCAGTTAGAGTACCAAGGAATCTTCAGATGAAAAGGCTTTTGCTAGCTTCTTCCCTACACTGCCTGCGAAAGTAAGTAGTTAGGTATCATTGGCTGCTCCGAGGAGCCCAATTAGCGCTTTGGTGCGCCGTGTTGATCCCACCACCCTAAGACCGTGACTGTTGTTATAGGAGCAGGAAGGCAGAGTCCAGCCGGCTCGGATCTTCAGAGCCAGCCCGTAGCATTCACGAAGGAAAGCAGCTCTTCCACCCTGCAGCTAGAAATCTCTCTGAGGTCCCCAAAGAATTACCCAGTGTCCGCAGCCTGACTCTAGCCAGAGCTGTGCAATCGCAGAGAAAGTGTATGAGGGTTTCTCTTCCACTGCCTGCGAAACTACCAGGATTCATTGATTCGCAAACAGCTCCCACAATCAAACATTTACATGACTATACATCATTTTTTATCTGCACATTGCCTATCTCACTAGCGACGAGATACATAATCCACACTGCACATCCATCCCCTCATAAATCCTCTGACCATAGAAATATAAATGTTTTTTCAGCCTACCAACACTACTCATCTCCAAACGAAGCATAACGAATTGTCCTGTACAACATACGAGTAATCCTCGAAACAAATAAGTGGAAACAACACACATTACAATGGTAATACCAGTTTTGTCAAACACTAAACTACTATAGATACAAGGAGTCTTAGATATAAAAGGCAAATTGCTAATACGACCGTGTGATAGCTGGCATGCATAGGCCGAGAACCTAGCCATTTTTTGTCTTCACGTATGGTCATCGTAAGTCGGACCAGGGAACTTAGCTGTCTCTGGTGTAGTGTACCGGGACATCGTGGGACAACTAAAAACACACCAATAGCAAACATAATGTCCTTTGAGGTCGAATTTTATGTTCTAATGTCTCAAATTTGCATCTTCTGTAGTCCCTGTAAGTAGACACTAGGTAATTGAAGCATACCTCAGGTTTGCCGAAGAAGCAGTTTAGCGAAGAACATACTATCTCAAACGTTGAAATTTCTCCATTCCGCTGCGTGAATCCTTGCAATTTCACCCTGCAGAGTAGACTTGACAATGGATGGACGGATGCCAAAAGCTGGTTCTGGTCCCATCATTGTGGACACAGAACTTTGGTCAGCCAGTCTGTCAGCCTCTTTATTACCAGTGATGTTTGAGTGCCCTGGCACCCACATCAGTAATGTTTTGTTCAGTCGGCCAAGTTTCAGCAACACCTGATGACAACTCCAATTGGTCCTCCACCAACTGGTTTGACATGCCGTTGCTGCTTAGTGCTGATAATGCTGGCCGACTGTCGGAACAGATTCAGATGGTGCGAAATTCTTCTGCTGCCAATGAAATGGCGTATATATCCGCCTGGAATATGATTGTCATTTTTCCGAGGGGTCGGGCCAGTTCCATAATCGGATTCCCCAAGACTACCTCTGCGCCTGATCCGCCTTCCTTCCGCTAAGGTGCGTAGCGTATAACTGTCCCACCTGACGTTCCTAGTGAAGATAACTAGTCCAATCTTCCTAGCGTTCACCGTGATTCCATTGTGGAGGCACTAACTGTGGATTTCATGCAAAGTTGCATTCAGACTTTTTTGTCCTCCAGGAGCCATAGCAGGGTATCCATTACCAGGAGCCGTAACAGAGGAGAGAGAACCCCTCCCTGTTGGACAGACCCTAAGACACCCTGCCTCTATAGACTTCTGGCGACCAATATGTGGATTTTTCTCCACCCTAGCATATGAAGTTTCAAACCGATTAACAGCGGTTCGATTCCGTTTTGTCTTACCGCATCAGAAATTGCCGCGTAAGAGCCATAATTAAAGGCACCTTCGATGTCCATCAGAGCGTTTAGGCGTATTCTTTATCGGAAATTCCCTTCTCAATTTTTTGCCGTGAGTTCATGGAGTGCTGTTTCCGTGGATTTGCCTTTCTGGTAGACGTGTTGCCTATGGTGTGGGGACCACTTAGGAATGCGTGTATCCCTTGTGAACTACTAGTCTTTCTAATCCTTTTAGTAGAAAGGACATGAGACTGATCGGTTGGAAGCTTTTTACGACCGTGTAGGTTGGTTTCCCTGGTTCCCTTCACGGCAGATAATTGGAATATAAGCGCGCATTAGGCGTGCCCGATATATGATATATTCCGAATACGTAGACCCAGGGCATCCATTCCTTCTATTACTATAGCAGGAATAATGCCATCCGGACCTACAGATTTGTATCTATGAAACAAGTTAAATGCCCATTTCACTAGCTCCAGTAATACTACTTTGCATGTCAGATTCCATTCTATTGGTT
Source organism: Hermetia illucens (assembly GCF_905115235.1). Taxonomy (NCBI): domain Eukaryota; kingdom Metazoa; phylum Arthropoda; class Insecta; order Diptera; family Stratiomyidae; genus Hermetia; species Hermetia illucens. Next base: position 159,310,725 of record NC_051851.1, on the reverse strand, counting down.
GAGTATTGTATGCACCTGTCGGCCCCGAGATTAGATTTTGAATGCTGTCTGGAAAGTGCACTTCACGCAAATCGTTTGTAGTTTCTTCATCGCTTGTTGTGTACCTCCCGCTCTGTAAACGTAAATAATTCAACTTCTGGCTACCTTCTTTAACAAAGATCCGCTTCAGCTTTGAGGTTGCCTCACGAGAGTTAACTCTCTTTGCGAAGGCGTCTTCATGATGATCATTTAGCTGATCTTGGAGCCTTCTGTGCCTCTTTATCGCGATTCCAGCCAGTTCTACTTTATACGTCGCCCAATCTGTTTTTCGCGAGTTCCGAAATAGAGTGGGTGGAGGTGGATCTATGCCCATTGCGAAATCAATGCGTCCGTGATCTGAGAGTGTGATATCGTTTGATATTCTCCACTCTCCGACCAGAGCCGCAATGTCAGGGGATGCCACAGTGATGTCGATGTCCTCTTGTCTGATCACGTTGAAGAAATGGGGCTCATTATCCAAATTAAGGATCTGCAGATCGGTTCTTACCAGATACTCCAGTAGTCCCGATCGATTCTCTTGGATTAATTTTAAAACTTCCCCAGCATCTGTGGTGAGCGTTGACAGCACTCCTGCTATTACCCACATGCCTTTACTTTTGGCATATTAGATAACTCTGATGAATGTTCCACTGGGAACAGGGGAAATATGCAGAGCACCATAGTATCTCTTTATCTCCCTGTTGTCTTTTTATGGTTAGTTTAACCGATATGGTGTCGCCATCACGTAAGTCGTTAACCAAATTAACTTGGAAGTCTTTTGAGACCACCATGCAGGAGCGGGGTCGATCACTTCCATTGCCAAACAACAGGTCAGCATGTTAGAACAACAACCTACGGTTCCCGGCCTATCGGCTTTCTCCCTTGTTTTGCGGTTGTGGAAATCACTATTATTAATTTATCCTTTTATAGTTTTTAAGGAATTTTTAAATGAATAAATGCTAACCTTATTTTTTTCTTTACAGGTAAGTGTTGAAAAACTAACTAAATGCTTTTGGAGGCCCGTCTTTCAACAAGTAAGATACAATTTTTCATCTATTTAAATAACAAAGCTCATTTCTGAATGAATCGCCCTGATTACGTAGCAAAAACTCACTGCTTAAAGGGCTTCTAACACATCCAACATATAGGCTGTTTTAGACTTCCCTAGGCCAGGAAAAGACATACATAGTCCAGTTCTCCCAGAGACCTTGGTAACAAAATCTATGAAGTCAATTAAAATGTCTCAGATGTCCACCAGATTTGCCAGTCCCAAGTTCGAAATTGCTGGTCAATTAGCACCTTAGGTTAAGAAACGATGATTGTTTCTCCCCAGAAAGCCAGTGAAAAGCCTTTTGTAAGTCACATTGAGAGTCCTATCATCGAATAATACGTCCATTGCCTGGGAGGTACGTGCATCGGGTGGCCATGCTTGCAGGCGAATTTTCTGGATAATTCGTCGATAATCTCAAGCAGGTTCAAGAGGAAGAGATGTCAGAAAATGTCCGAACCTATTCTCGTGGATCAACAATGGAAATTGGACCCTTCTTTTGAAGCCTGTTCGGTGGGACGACTAGGGTAGATGCTTCGGGAACCACTGACTTTTTGGCATTCAACGAAACAAACTTGCTTGATTATGAAATCGTCCAATTCAGGGATTATGTTCTTGGCCTATCCTTGTGTTTTCTTCTTCGCGCACTCTACCAGTCTGCCAGCATCAAACCTAGAGTCGAAACTACTCGCCTCTCTCAACATTCCTCCATCACTTATTACATGGCATGCCTACTACCTCTCCTTTCGATCCTGTAGCGTTTCCTTTGATGGTTGCACTTCTAGTCTTTTTCCCCTCCTCTGGTGTGCCACAAGAATTCATTCTGGGACCTCTTTTATTTTTATGTTTTATTAACGACCTGCCCTCTGCTCTTGCTTGTTATACGCCGATGACCTCAAGCTGTTTTTCTGTGTTTCTGGATACTTTGGACCATTGGTGCTTAGTTAATAAGTTGGCTCTTAATGTCAATAAATGATACTCGATACTCTTGGTGGTTGCTCTCTGTCCTATCTGTACTCTACCCCCGACCTGGACATAACCTTCGATGATAAACTCTGTTTTGACAGCCAATACTTTGGTATAACCAGCCGTGCTTCCAAAATGTCAGATTTCATACTTCAACCCTCCATAATGCTTTTTTAACTCCCTCGTGAGAAGTATCCTTGAGTATTATTTCGTGACTTGGCTCCCCTTTCGTAAATGTGATTGTCTTGCCCTAGAGAAAATACAGCGTAAATCGACCCGCTCGCTCTTCTTTAAGCAGAACCTCCCCCGTGTTGACTATTCCGCCCGGCCTCGTTTCTTTCGTTTCCCTTACCTCCAACAACGTACGCGTAGCGCTGACATATTCCGTGTGCCCTTCGCGGGACTCGAAGCCTACTTCCATTCCCGAGGCCGAGGCAATGTCGGAGTTATAATGCGCTACAGCTTGGTCCCGTTGACTCCTTTTCGCACTTTAGTTTTAAGCGTCAACTATGATCTTTGCTTTTTGCTCCTTCTGGGTTTAATGAATAAATAAATGAGTAGAATCCCACGGATCTAGACTGGAGCACGAAAAACAACTCACAATGCAGGGTGTTACGCGAATTGTGACCATTGGGTAGTAAACCTCACTAACATATTGATGACCAGATGGAAACACCGAAGAAGTGAAAAGTAGGCAGTGGACCCAAAGTCAACATTAGCCTAGTTCGAAGATCATAATGGTAGGAACCAGCAAAAATACGTCTGAGGTTAATATATCACAGGTCATAAAGGAAACAGACCTCAACGATATTTGCGCTATCTAAGGGAATGGCTGAAACCAGAAAAGACCCACAGAAAGGGTAAATCTGAGCCCTCAAGGACGAAACGGAAGAAGAGGAGAGCAGTAGAAACTATTCACCAGAAGAGGAATGCTCATAAGAAATTCAGACCCAGGAAAAAGGGCGGCCTCAGTAAGTCAGGAGCGAAGATAGGATCCAGGAGACCCAACGTTAGCGATGTTATTGCGATAAAGGGCATCCTACTGCTCATTCTAGCTAAACCATTTGCGAAGCAAATACTAACTCATGAAAAGTAGGAAATTATCGAGGACCTTATTGTTGGCCAATGTATGGGGTGGAGTGTCAAACTTGCGTTCAGTGGTAAATAGCTTCGACTCTAGGTTTGATACTAGTAGACTGGTAGAGTGCGCGATGAAGGCAACGGAAGGACAGGTCAAGAACATAATTCCTAAATTGCTAGCTAGAAAATAATAGCTCGTGGTTAACGAAATCGAAGGCCTTAGAAAAGTCTGCGTAAATGATGTCGGCTTCCTGCCGAGAGTCGAGGCATTTGGCCACAACGTTGGTGATTCCCAGAAGATTTGTAGCAGTGGATCGACGTTTTATGAAGCCGTACTGCTTCTTAGCTATAAGGTAGCCGAAATGGGTGATCAACCAGTACCTCTCAAAGATCTTGGAGCTGGATGAGAGGAGCGAATTAATGCGGTAATTCTCAGCAAGAGTATGGTCACCGCCTTTGTGTATGGGAAAAATGAGAGCTTCTTTCCACAGACTGGAATTGGACTGGAGGCTCTAAGGTTTAGAGGTTTTAATCAGGAAGAGATTGAGACCATCGGAGCCGGGTCCGACATTGGCATCAAAGTTGTCAATGAGGCACTCCATCAAATACGGAGTAAGGAGAGGAATGGCAGGAGATTCGGAGGAAGGAGGAGAGAGAAAGAAGAGCGAAAGGATTTTTGCACCGAGGAGCAGTAACTGCAAAGTAAATCACAGGATAGTTTAGGGATTACGGGCGTTATGGATGTAAAACCAGAAAGGCTTGAAGTCGCCACGCGCCGATTCGATTTCAGCACTGTCCAGATAATCGCTCCTCGACTTAACTAACAGTGACTTAGCTGAAAATCGCAGAGCGCTGAAATAGTCAAAGCCTGCACGGCTTCCGGTTTATAAAAACTTTTTCCTCGCAGCTTGCTTCAGATGAAGTTAAGGTCACCTCGTACAGGGTGGAGCTATCATCACACACTAACGAGCGCGATAGGTTAGCTTATTTGCTTATGGCAACGAAGGTAGGCAATGCAGGATGCCATGGATAGGTCCTTTCTTTAGGTATAGGGATTAGGCGGTAAACAATGTCGCTCCTCAAGGCAGGCCGTTAGCCAGTCTTTAATTATGGAGTTTACAATTTTTGCGGTCTCATGGAGGTCTTTTAGCTATTTAGGAATTGGAATGATTTTCATGTCAGCCTAATCACTCGGTGGTCAGAATTGTGGTCAGAAGCGGTTTAGAGAGTTGAGCAGAGCCATTTTGAGATTGAACCAGGCCATATGATGGTATGTGATTGGTTCACCCCGGAAGCTTTGCGCTGAGTGGAGTTCCTCTAAATCCAAAGGTTGCTTAACGAAGATATGGACTATTTCGGCATCAGCAGGGACCGTGTAGCATGTTTATGTACAGACTGTTGGTTTGACTGTGCCATACGAAAACTCTTCTGTTTTTCTCTACGCCAACGTGAAGTTGTTTATTTTTCGGGGGGATTCGAGGCGAGTTCTTGAAGGGTAGACCCCCAGAGCTTCTTCTTCTTATCGTTTACCCCATTCATAGATTTAGTTTGGGATTGCTTGGATCAACCATGAGAGGCCGAGTGAAAGCAGTCTTTGAGCTCTTTCAAAACCGCTCTTTTCACTGTAAAAAGGGCTTGAGATGTAGCTACCACCTGGGTTTCGGGTTTGCTCGTATCCCAGTGATTATAAAGCATGACTTAATTATACAGTTTTCCATGGCTTTGACAAGTTCGTCGAAAGAGGTTTGAGGTTTCAAGTAGGGATTGAAGGTGTCTCATTTCTACCTACTTTTTGACTCTGGAGGCAAATTTAATTTTCCTGGTGTGCATCTAGATGGTTGAATGGAGGTTGCTGGAAATAGAATTGTCTAGTGTGTTCCAGGACAGTTTCCATAGTTTCCATTGTTTAAGAAGTTAATTTTGGAGTTAGAGACAAGGTCCAATATGGCTTGCCCTTATGTTGAGGTATACGTGAACCCATTGATTGAGGCTCTAGTGTTTACGTCACCAGTTTTGGCAACATTAGGCACATCAGTGAAAAAGTTGGGCAGATCCAGGAGAACTCGACGCAAGTTGTCAATGAGAAGCTGAGGAGGAAGCTATACTGACGCTATAGTGAGATTGGGGATAAGGTTCAGAGTTGAAATTTTAGTTTGTGGAAGTGGATACCTTTTTTGAGCGCTAGGGCCGCGGCACCGTACCTGTCATTCTTGACCTTATCAATTAGGGTGAAGGCTCCTGCTTCTCAGAACTCATTTCCCGGGGTCCTACCCTACGGTGGCAGGCGACAACATTCTGCCTGACACCCCAACAATGAATAAAAGGGGAAGAAAGAAGAACTGTAAACTAGCAAAAGAGGTATGCTCAGAAGCTAGGCTAAGGTGGGCAGTGAGAACTTTTAAACCACTGAAATCTCTCGGAGTAGATGGCATTTTCCCAGCACTAATCCAGAGAGGCCTAGGAATTATCTTAGAGTCTCTTCTGAGGATGGTAAGGGGAAGCATAGCACTGGGATACATACCAAGGGCATTGAGACAGGCAAAAGTGGTCTTTATTCCGAAAGCAAGTAAAAAGGATCCTTTTCACCCTAAATCTTTCAGACCAATTTGCCTAACATCGTTCGTACTCAAAACAGTGGAGAAGGTCATAGACAACTATATTAGAACTAACGTTCTAAAACGTAATCCCCTACATCACTGTCAACACGCTTACCGGACAGGACGGTCAACTGAAACTGCTCTGTATCAGCTGACAGAGGTACTACGGAATGCCATAGAAACAAAAGAAATTGCGCTGTGCGCATTTTTGGATATCGAAGGAGCATTCAACAACACATCGCACACAGAGATACAAGATGCCCTGAGCCGCAAGGGAGTGGGAAACACCCTGGCATTCTGGATGGGCAAAATGTTAGAGAACAGGCAAATAGGAGCACCGACAGGTACAAACTCTATTGTCACGAATACCACTCAAGGCTGTCCACAGGGTGGTAGTGGATGAACTTTTGGACGTGTTAAAAAATACTGGAGTACAAATCCAGGGTTACGCGGACGACATTGTTTTAATCTGTAGGGGCAAATATGAAGATGCCCTATGGGATAGAATCCAAACTGGACTAAGGGTTACTGGTGCCTGGTGCAGGAAGGTGGCACTGCGAATCAACCCAGCCAAAACCACCATAGTACCATTCACTAGGAGGCGTAAGCTTGATCACCTGAGAGCCATAAGATTACATGATATGGAGGTGAAACGAGAAACAGAGGTCAAATATTTGGGAATTACTCTGGAAGATACATGTCGGAAAGCCACGAGGGCTCTAATGACTTGTTGATCCATAGCAGGAAAAAAATGGGGTTGCAGCCTGAAGATACTACTTTGGATATATACTGAAATACTAAGGCCAACGATTACCTATGGAGCGGTAATCTGGGCAGCATGCAAGCCAGGGAATTACATAAGCTCCAAAGGCTGGCTTGTATGTGTATCAGGGGGGCAATGAGGACATGCCCAACGGCATCCCTGGAGGGTCCTTCTGGGATTAACCTCTCTCCATCTGCACATACAGATGCAGGCAAGGAGGCAAATATTTAGGCGGGGAGCTGCCTAAATCGAAAGAAGATTGATATAATTCCAGGTGGTACCAAAAATTATTGATACCAAGGGATAACGTGACAACGAGGTTTCACTTCGGTAAAAAGTTTGAAACACTAACATGGTATACTGGGAGAGCGTGGCTGCGACATACGGCTTAAACCAGCAACTGATTACTCGGTACACTGACGGATCCCTCACAGCAGAGGGAGCGGGTGCCGGTATCATTGGTCCAAGGAAAATGTACTTTGAGCAAATTGGTAGGTACACTAGTATATTCCAGGCGGAAATATACGCCATAGACAAATGTGCCTACTTTAATCTGCAAAGGAACTACAGGGGGCAGAACATAGCTATTCTCACCGATAGCCAAGCACCGATCAAGGCACCAGGTGAACTCTAAACTGGTGTGGGAAAGCCTTGAGAGACTGAATACACTCGGTTCGTCCAACAAGGTCTGGATACTTTGGATTCCAGGCTATGCTGGGTTGGAAGGTAACGAGGCAGCGGACGAACTAGCCAAGAAGGGAGCAGGGACGCCTTCACACGGGCCAGAACCCTTCTGTAAAATCGGAAACGGTTTCATGGCTATGACTCTAAGAAATGAAGAGGAATGGTTGAGGGAACTATACTGGGCGGACCTACCAGGGATGGATCAGTCCAGGGTGCTTATTGGGGGATACGAACCCATACGCACAAAGGATTGCTTAAACCTCACCAAAAAGAACCTCCGACTCATAGTGGGAATTCTCACTGGTCATTATCGGCTGAACTATCACCTAGGGAAGCTAGGGATATCTACGGACACTGCCTGCAGGTTTTGTGAGGAATATGACGAAACGTCCATACAGGTCCTGGGACAGTGTCCGGCACTTGTGGAAAGTAGGTCCAAGCATCTGGGAGAACACTTAATACCAGATGCAAGGCTGAAAGATCTAGAAGTAGGGAACATACTAAAGCTCCTGACGGTTATAGGCCTGCTTGGGATACTATATAACCAGTAAAAGGGGCACAATAGTTATTTAAGGGCGCGGTGCGATTTTCCCTTAACAGAATAATAATAATAATAGGGTGAAGGCTTTTTTGTAGGTCTCTTGCAAGGCAAGGGTGTCGTATTGGTGGTCGCGAGGAGTTTGTTCGTAGATTTTTTCTCAGATAAACTTTGGAAATGTTACCTTGGGTTGTAAATAAAAATGCTGCGATTCTATGGCTTTGGTCCATGAATCAGTAGAATTTGATATGGAAGGTCCTCAGGTCAAGTTGATGCCATAGGAATGTAAACCTTTTCGGTAGAAAGGTTTCAGTTTTCACAAAAACTTTCTCCCCTTTGCATCAATAACTGAATTAATTCTTTTGAATTTTCTGCTAATTCACTGAATCGCACTATAAATAGGCTGTTCCCTCATTGATTCCCTTGATTCCGTCTCTAAATTGCTCCACTGGGGTGGTTTCAAGGTAACTAAGTTAAAAATTCTTCCATCCATGAACTCCTTCGCACTCCTCCTGCTTGCCTTGTCCTACAGCATCATTTGTGTAAGAGACCAAACTCGCCCTCCGAATAATTGACGCCCTTGATTAATTCTGTTTCATTATTTCCGTCACATCGCTCATACATTTTTAGTCAATTCTTCGGGTCTATTTGATGAGCTCCTTTGCAAGCCACAGATATTGCTCTTAAAAGGTTTGCGCCAATGTTTGTGGGCTCGACGGGGGAATTCCTGGCTATTCCTCGGAGAAATCAACTGCTTCCGGGCCGGGGCTTATCTTTTTCAGTGTCTTTCGTTGTAATATACCTTTCATGAATCGTGTAAGAGAAGAAGGAAATTGAAATGATTAGGAGGCAGGGATTATCCTATACAGGCGGAACCAAAGGAGAGGTTATTCTGTTGCTCTACATCCCTTAAAATTTGAATCCTTCGCTCCATTTATTTCACAAGAGTGGTGCGTCTCTTTAAGCCTCTAAATTAAGATTGTTCTTTCAATAAGCAACGTCCCGGCCCTAAGCACCGACTCAAGTTCAATTTGAATACTTTAATTTCCTCAGATCCAATTTTCAATTGAAAATTCCTGCCAGGCAAGACCACAAGCACCTTCCAATCCGCACTTACTATCCTCTATCGCTTTTTGCAGAAGCTCCGAGTGGCTGTAATTGAAGTATTTTTTCATTGATATTCCAATCACTTCTGATAACAACGTGCGTCCTCTATCGAAGGATGGTAATTTCCCTCCGCAAAACACTAGTTTTCACTCGATCAAAAACATGTCCCTTGCTGTCTCGCTGCAGAGTACGTACAGCTGGGAAATCCGCCACCCTCACAAGTCATCCCCCAACGTATTGCCATATCTTATTATTGACATTATGAATGTGGCGCAGTGTCGATGGTGAAGCAAAGTGAAGGAAGCAAATGAATATTGTTGCTGTTTTCGGTTCGTTTTTTTGCTCCTTTTATCCTTGGGTGTATTGTTTTTTTATATTTTCCACAGTGTGTGTATATAGTCTGGTTGTTCATGTTTTCCTACACCGTCTTTGCCGTTACCATGAAATTGTTTACTTGAAGAAAGTTTGATCAATGCAGCGACATGACAAGATATCCTCCCAATAAGGCAACCAGGGCGAGAAGGGTGGAACCGACACGAATGGAAACAGAATAATATCTATCGACCGAAAAGCGAAAAAACGGGAAAATCGAAATGTGAAAAATTCGCCCGATAAATATGATGTATATAATTTTCCATCAGCACAACGGACGGATCGGATTCAATGTGGCGTAGCATGATTTAAGTATGAGCTTCGAGTAGCTGGGAAAATCCTAACAAAGTCGACGTTTTTCAGGTCATTTGGAAATGTCCGTTGCTTGGAAAATGGGGGAAGGATGACGGTTTTCCCGGCTTACCACCGACCATCTGATAATGTGGGCCTTATTGTTGTGTCTCATCAAAGTTTCAAGGATAATGTGGTGCTGTTTATGCACATGAAATATTGATGCTCTGGATTTTTTTTTTTTTTTGGAGCTACATTTTCTTTGTTTCAATATGCAAACATGTATGAATTTTCAAAGAGACATTTTCCTGTGTTACATGTCACTGTGTACGTTACCCGTTGAACGATACATGATTTGCCCCATTTTCCATTTTTTTTTACATTCATTACCATCTGGTCACGGGAGATGCACACGTGAAGACAACAACGCCAGGACGAAGCTGGGTCATGCTGGGGGAGAGCTTCATTCGTCCTTAATTCCGACCTGCACTCTACTTAGTGGCCTAGATTTAAAAATTCATAAATTCATAACCGATTCATTCAGAAGGGATGCAAGGGGACGCCAGGTATCTGGGGGGAATTATGAACAATGAATTTCCAAAGAATTTTTCATAATTGTTTCGTAGCGTGATTGTGACCCGATAATCGTACCGTGAACATATGCAGTGTAATGATTTTCCAGGAGTTATGCAGGTCATTTCAGTGGACATTAATGATTTCTGAAATTCATCAAAGTAAATTGTATGCTTTTTAAATTGCAACAATTACGGAGTCCTGCTGTTTCACTCTGAGGTTGTCGGACTGTGATTTAATCTGTTTATTACACACATGGATCCTCTGGTCTGGAAAAAGTCAAACAATAAAATCGTGTAGTAATCCTGTTTGGTTTCAAATGGATTTACCTCTTTTTCGGTCGAATTTGAACTTCAATTATCATTTATTTTGCTTGGAAATTGGAGTCATTCCCCATGATTTCTTTGTAGTTGTAGTTGTAGGAGTCAAGGGAAGTAGAGTCATCTCCGGCGGGTTCCCCTTTCCTGATCGAGTCAGTCTTTTTCACAACATATATCTCGTGGCTTACCCTATAGGCACCTCCTCAAGGAGGTCTTCCTATTATCAGTCGCCTGGTTGTAACTAGAGCTCGGCAATTATGAAGAAAGTGCGTCTGGGTCTTCCTGTCTCCTCTGATAGAAGTGCATATTCTAAGTTAGTATCTCGTGTAGCCCGCTATAACCCTGTATACGTTCTTGTGTGCCGGGCTTTGGGAAGCGAGTAACTTGGCTCAGCGTGTTCTTCAACGGAGTTACTGCGGAGGGGGTTGATTACCTACTTCGGCGTGATAAGGAAGCTCAGTAAGGAGTGTCCTCCGAGAAACCAGAGGTGACACCTGAAGCTAAGCAGTAATCAAAACCCCAAGCCAAGGTGTGACTACCATGCCGACGGGCTGAATGCTCAAAGGGTTTAAAATGTGGCCATGAACGGTAAACTCTGGGTACCAGGCGACCTCAGTTTCAACTAGCCTTATCTCGGCAAAAAGGGGCTCTGCCGAGATCAACTTATTTTCCCCGGTAAAAGAAATTTTACGACAGCCAACTTCGAATTAATTTAAAAACCTAAAAAACAAATCAAAAGATATCAACAGCACTTTGATCATACCGATCCAACTTTGAGCGAAGGAGCAATCCTAAGTTCTTCGATGGAGAACCTGAGTCCAGACTCAGATTCCCCACTTATTCAAGTAGAAATCAATCCTATTGGAACCTAGTCCCTAACGGACAAGCCGAAGCAGTCGCCTTCTGTCAGCATTTCCGACTCCGGGCTCCAACAGGCGCCACATGCTGAGGCTAAAGTCTTCGGGCAGCAAACAGCCTGCGGGCAAACCGCCTTCGGGTAAAACAATCCCAATATTGAAGGAAAAGGATCGTCTAGGGCACCTGCGACTACAGACACACCAAAAGGGGCAGCGGTCTTCTAAAGATCCCAACTCTTTGGCTCAACTGGCTGCAAAGAAGGCCCGGCCAAAGCTATCGAAACCGATAGATGGGTTTGTATGACGACACCAATCCTTCCGGTTACGATACAGAGCAGTGTGAGCAATTCCTTCTAGCTGTAACGACTGCCGCAGAATGTTACGGATTAACTTTGCCGATGAAAACACGAACGAGTGTCTCAGACAGTACTGGGGAGGGTGCGCGACTGACCCTGAAGAGGGTTTCCGAGATACCATCGTTTAAAAAGTGCTTTTCCTGGCTTCCAGAAGAGGAGTGCAATGGCGCTGAGGTTCTGGGACAAATTCGAGTCTACCTCCGCGTAGATGTTATTAGGTAGCAAAGCAAAAGGAATAGTCGATAGGCCAGAAACTTTCCTCACTATCGGCGTCCCTCAACCGGATATTAAGCGAGTTCGGGAACAAATGGGCTACCGGATCCACTGCGGGGTTGAAATGTTCGTATATGCATCCGTAGTGTGGTGGGTTAAGGTGAGATAAAAAGGTTTTCACCGTAAATAAGCCGCACTGCAAAGAACTGTGTGTCTGGATATCACTGGTGCCATGAGCACGACATCCGGCGCAACTCTGAATGCACTACTCAATTTACAGCGCTTGGATATATTTATTCAAAGCATTGCAATGAGAGCAGCTCATAGACTAATTAGATTAGATCCATGGGGAAACAATGGATGTGGGGGTCACAGAGCATTGGAAGAATTACTGTGAGGACTGAATCGAGCTCTTACAATGCCTTCCGATTCTCGTGTCCCCATACATCTTGATAGAAGATATGAAGTTACCTTGAAGCGTAGAGAGAACTGGGAAGTCCCAGAGGAATACTTTGGGTACCTGGTCACTGTGGCATAGAGGGAAATGAAATCTTGAATGCTTTAGCGAAAAAGGGGTCAATCTTTCCCATGCTGGGACCGGAACCAGCAATTGGAGTACCAGGAGCATTAGCTAAGGCTGCCTTCAGAAACTGGGAAGAAGCTTCCAATGACAGGTGGCAAAGCCTAAATGCTTCTAGACACACCAAACTTTTCCTGCCAGAACCGAACATGCGTACCGCAAGGTTTATCCTGTCAAAAAGCAGGAAGACTTGCAGGTGTGTTGTGGGCGTTCTGACTGACCATAATTCACCAGCTGGGCATATGTTCAGAATAGGAATTACTCAAGATGATACGTGTCCCTCCTGTAATGAGGAAGCGGAATTCACGGAGCATTTCCTGTGTGAATGTCCCGCTTATGGACGCATCAGGCATCAGATCTTTGGTGCCGATGTTCTCCAATTGCGGCGGGTAGCATCACATTCACTAACAGAAATCCTGCGACACGTTAACGAATCCGGAATTTTCCGTTAGATGGAGGTACCGAGTACAATGGTCTAACACGGCCTGCGTGCTCAGAAGCTGTAGCTTCTCGCCCACCATGCGACCGCTGTAACCCTGTATGCGGCCGAGTTCTGTGAAGCGGGGAAGTTGGCTCAGCGTGTTCTTCAACGGAGTTACTGCAGAGGGGGTTCCCTTGACGATTATATTATATACCTCGTCGTGGTGAGGGAGTTCAGTAAAGACGATCCTCCGGGAAACCAAAGGTGGCACTGGGAATCTAAGCGGTAGTCAAATCCCCAAGCCAAGGTGTACCATGCCGAGGGGCTGAATGGTCACGGTCGTTAAGATGCCGTGAACGGCGACCTCAGTTTCAGCTAGCCTTGTGTCGGTAAAAAGGAGTTCTGCCGAGATCGACTTAGTTTTCCTCGGTAAAAGAAAGGCTATGGCAGCCAACTATGAAGTAACTAAAAACCTAAAGAACAAAACAAAAGGGATCAACAGTACTTTGATCATGACGATCCACCTCTGAGCGAAGGGGCAACCTTGAGTTCTTCGATGAGAACCAGAGTCTTGATCCAGATTCGCCACTTATCCAAGTGGGAGCCAATCCTATTGGGACGCAGTCCCTAATGGACGTGGCGAAGGAGTGCCCTTCTGTCAGAATTCATGACTCCGGGCTCCAATAGGGTCTTACCTATGGGTAAGTATCTGTCCTCGGACAGCAAAGAGCCTCCAGCAAAATAACCCCCGGGTTGTGCCAATATTGGAGGGAAAGGATCGTCTGGGGCATCTGCGGCTAAGGACAAACCAAAGCGACAGCGGTCTTCTGATGATCGTAATTCTTCGGCTCAAGTGTTTACAAAGAAGACTCGGCCAAGGCTATCCAAGCCGATGGATGTGCTTTTTTTTATTTGGGGTAGGGTGGACTCCCGGTTCGGTACCTCGTCACCAACGGAAGAGAGAGGAGGAAGGGAAATGTCAGTTCAAGGAACCCCCTGCCATCCGGCTGTTCCACCGGTCGACCTCTATTTTCTTAGCAACGACAAAGACCCCAACGTAATGGGCAACACGGCCCTACCTGTCAGCATCTCTTCGACAATGTTGTCTGGACAGAGATCCCTGTTTTTAAATAGAGCTGCTGACAAACCCCATCCCACCTTCTAGAAGAAAAAAAAAGTGTGATGGGCGTCGTCCACAACTCCATTGCAAAATGCACAATCCGGAGATCGCGCCTTTCTAATCTTGTGCAGGTAAGATTGAAAACCTCCATGCCCACTTAAAAATTGGGTAAGGAAATAGTCAGTCTCATCATGCTTCCGATTCAGCCACGCACCTATGTTGCCGATGAGAGGTGCAGTCCATCTGCGTCTAATTTCATTCTGTCAAGAAAGCTGCAAAGTTCTCCAGCTTTGCACTTGCGCGTGACGTTTACGATATACCTCCTTGCCAAGAGTGTCAGCCCATACCTCTACGCCTTAGATCAGGACAGACTGGGTTGAACTCATCAGCAGACCTCGCCTGCTAGACGTAGGACCCCTAATAGTTGCCATTAGCCTACTTAACGGCGAAACTCCAGCTGCAGCCTTGTTCGTTGCTACTTTGATTTGGTCAAAAAGCTCGTCTTTGAGTCAAGAGTCAACCCGAGGTACTGGTTTTGCCTCGAGAGAAGAATCCTTTTTTGGAATTTTTGGCCTCCGACATGAGGATGGACGATTCCGTAGCCTACACAATGACGAAATCTAGGAGCGATACCATGACCGTCCGGTTGTGGATAAAATCCGGCTCAATAAGTTACGGTGGACGGGTCACTTAATCTGTATGGATGAGGATGATCCCACCCGGAAAGTCTATAAGGGCAATATCTATGGTAGAAAAAGAAGACGAGGCAGACCCTGCCTAAGATGGAGCGATGGCGTAGGTCAGGACGCCAGACAGCTTTTAGGGATATCGAATTGGTGGACCTCGGCGCAAAACCGGGATGTCTGGAGTTCCTTATTAAGGCGGGCCCAGACCGGATACCGATTGTTGCGCCGTTGATGATGATGATGATTTGACTCGATTGTCGACTCGCCGAGCGATATAGGACGCAAGGTCGGAATTCTCTTTTTTTAGTCAACAGCGCGCCCAGCAACAAGTGCCGCAACATCATCTGCATAGCCGACGAAACGCGACTCTTCTGGCATGGCAATTTTAAGTAGACTATCATAGGTAGCGTTCCAGATGTCCGGCCCTAGGATGGATCTCTGTGCTACCCCTGACGTAATCTCCATCCTCCTCTGACCCTCCGGTGTTTCATAGAGCAGAGAGTGGTTCCTCAGATAGTCCCTCAATATCCGTAAGAGATAGTTCGGCACGTGGAAAGTATTGTCTATTGTGCCTAGAATGTCTTTCCATTTTACGAAATTAAAGGCGTTTCTAACACCAAGCGAGGAGCACCACCCGTCGAATTCGGCGACTATGCGCCTCGAACGTCGAACACTATCCACGACTTGCATGACAGCATCAACTGTGGATCTCCCTATTCCAAAACCAAATTGTCGAGGAAAGAAATCTCCGGCAGCGCGTATCGCTTCAGCGCGTCTACTCCTGATGAGCTTTTCGAGCACTTTTCCAGCAGTGTCAAGCATACATAGTGAACGGTGTAAAAAGGGTAACTTAGGGTCGTTTTTTCCTTTGTAGATCAGCGCAAGCCTCGCCACCTTCCAACGAACAGGGAAAATCCCATCTTTCAGGCAAGCGTTGAATGCGCCGAGCAATAGGTCTGACCGGTGTTGGAATACCACTTTGTATATCTCTGCTGGAATGCTATCGGTTCCTGGCGCTTTCTTGCTTTTCGTAGAGAGGATTGCCCGTTCCAACTCTTTTATAGAGAAAAGTGGACACCTCTGCGCTTTCCGCGCCGACGTCATCATCCCAGAGTGTGCAGGGAATAGCGCTCGTACAATCTGGTCCATCTGCTCGGTCTCGAGTGAACAGGGTTTCCGCAGAGCCCCTATTTCTCGGGTTACCAGTTTTTAACCGAGTCCCCATGGGTCCCCATTTACCTCGTCGACCAGATCCTACCAGCAGCGAGCTTTGCTTTTCCTTATTGCGCTGCGAAGTCTCCTTTTAGCTGATCTGTTCCCGTCACTTTGGTATATGCCTTTTCCCGGTCGCTTAGATGTTGTGTTAAGCGGCGAAGCCTGTGACCCTCCTACCGAAGCTCTGCAATTTCCACTGTCCATTGAAGGTTTTACACGTCTCAATACACTCCTGGGCCTGGAGGCTCCGCAGGCCGTGGTTATCAGGTTCATAACTGAATTTACGACAGCGTCAGCTGCAGCGCCACCGCCCCCAGGAGTACCCTCCAGTGCGGCTCCACCTGTTTCAAGAGTTTTGACAAACCTTCCGGTGTTCACTTTCACAAGGTTCCATGCAGAGAAAAAGCGCCGGGGTGGCACACACTGAGAGTTTGTGTCCACGACTTCGAAGGCAATGTATTGATGGTCTCTTGCCGAGAAGTCTTCCAGAACTCGCCACCCGTCCACCAGCGACACCAGTGATTCCGACACAAAAGTAACGTCGGGAATGCTTCTTTCGCAGCCCGAGCGGGGTAGATCTGATGTTTAGAACCACCAGTCCTGTTCTCGCCGCCATTTCCAGAATTCGTTTTCCTTTAGAGTCTGTGTGAGGCATGCCCCATTCAAGTGCCCTGGCGTTGAAGTCACTCCCGACCAAGGTCCGCTCATCTCTGCCTAAGATAGCGTCCTCCAAAGCATCAAGCCTGCGTCGAAAGTCCGGCATCGTCTCATTCGGCGAAATATACACACTAAAAAACGTTATCCTTAAACACTGAATCTAGACAAAGCCGTCCCCTCGGCCTTGGGAGGGTGCCGTTCTGAACGCAGATGGCAGCGGTACCTGATATGTCAGGGTGCCATAAAACTGGGTCCTTGTTTCGGTACTGCTCACTGATGAGTACTAACCGCGTCCTAGCTCTTTCCAATTCTGCTCTGAAGACTGGACCCGTTCTCATCGTTACATAGGACTCAGCTTTCCTTTTCATTGCAGGTGTTCGCTTTATGGCCTGCCTGATCGCATTTACGACATGTTGCCCTTCTGTCTCCCCGACAGGTTGCAGATTTGTGCCCATAATCCAAACATCTGTAACATTTGGTTAGGGCGGGCCGGATTCGTATCCTACCCACTACCCAACCAATTCTTATTTTCCCGCTGTTTAGAAGCTTCCTCGCGTATTGCTCGGCAACTTCCCCCGAACTCCCGGGAGTTCGCAGAGGTGGTACCAATCCAGGCATTGATTACCTCGCGTTTCATGTCTTTTTCTACCTCATTGTTTTCTGTGAGGCAGTCAAGGTCTCGGATTTCCAGAGAACACGTGGATTCCAGGCTGGAAACCAAAGCTTTTTCTCCCAGAAGCCCCTTGACTGTTTCACAGAACGTAAATTTACTTATTATCTTCGGGCCTAGTTCGATTAGGACTCCTCCACCCTTTTACCCTTTTACCCTTTTACGAATGGAAGACACGTCTGCTCCGTTATCTTCGGGTTTAATCTTGTAACGGATTTCACTGAGGACTTCCGCAAGACTCTTGCCTTCTGTTGGCTTAATAAGCAGAGCTGGCGGTCTAGTCCTCCTTCGTCTCCCCACTTTTTCATTTGGTGCTCCGTCCTTCGTGTTCGCCTTACTTTTAGGCAGAGGTTTTTCTGATGGCGCGACGTGTTGTTGTCTCTTGTTCTTCTTCGCCTTCTTCTTTTGAGCACTGGAGAGTCCTTACTGGTGACTTTTAGGGGATAATGTTTGCGTTTATGGCTGGGTCGCCTTTGGTTTTCTCGTCAGTGTAGCAAGATTCGAAGATAGTTCTCGCTGCGAACTGTCAACCGCAGATTCGTTTTGATCTAGAATGAATAGATAAAGCTGGTAAGTTTTCGGTGCGGGACATTGGCCAAGTTTCCGTTACGATGTTAATTTGTTACTGTTCCTATTTTTAGTGCTTTAGCGGCTTCACCTTCTCCTGATACTTTGTTCAAATGGAATTATTTGTTGACACTATCCAGACAATATACAGACTGTTTGTAACTATACGGTGCTCTTACTATAGAAACCTCTCATATGGGCCAGTGCTGGAAGCTCCGCTTACAAAATGTCCCAGAACTAGTAACTTCTAATTGGTGTTATCTACTTCAGGGCAGTGGAGCCTTGACAGCTGACAACAGAATCGCTTATATTACAAGTACTGGTCCTTATAATACTTGGGTAAAACACAAAAATGAGAAAAAAACCCTGTGGAGTTCTCAATGAAAGTCTCCAAAGTCCGATTGGCTACACCATCAAGGTCCCCTTATTTTAGGTAGGATCTCGTCCGAATCTAATTGCTTGTCACCCAGTGCCGGGATAAAGCAAAATTCAGGATTTTCATAGTTCAAAATGAGAAGCAACGATGCAGTTAACGTAACATGTAATTCCATTCGGATTTCCAGATAATATCGCAGGATTGCATTCTCTTGATTACCATCTGAAACGCAATGTAGATTGTGCTTCCTATTCCTCCTTTAACCAAAAACCAAAAACAAAATCGCCAATATTCGAAAACCACAAAAATTGTGCACCACTACACCGCACCGCATACCCAAAGTACACTTAAAGTTCCATATAATAGCGACCGTTAGTCCAAAAGGATTTTCCCCCAATTATTGATTTGTGGACTCCTTTCTTTCCTTTTGTGTATTTTTGCTTTCACCCTGGCTTTCGTACGGCTTGTCCCTTGCCGGCTCTTCGACTCCTTGCCGTCTCCCATTTCCTGGTAGTCGTCCACTTTCGGATAGGGTTTTGTGTAACAGAATCAATCCCGAACCCTCCACCCTTTGCTCCCCTCCTCGTTGCTCCGCTCCTTCGATAAGGATAATATGAAGTAGCAATAGGAGAACAAATATATGTGTATCCATTCGCAATACCGACTCCGAGTAGAAGAATATAATCTCATACTCGAACAGCATTAGATACATGTGCCTTCCTACACATCACAGGACCAAGAAGAGCTGAAAGTGGTGGAAAATCAAGCCAAGGGGATTATCTGATAGCAATAAGGGTAAATGATATGAGTCATCCTACCCGTTTCAATACTCCTCGCATAGTATACTTGAAATATTTGGGGCAAAAACGAAATTTGACTGAAGGCTACAAAAGCGTTTCGAAGGACTCGCATGCACACACATATACACCGCCCAACTTCCATAATCGCTCTGTATACAGATTCAATTTGCTGAAGGATAAGGTCCAAGAAGTTCACCTAACTGGGCTCGTTAGGGGTCGAGCATAAAGATAGACGTATCTCTTTTGTTAGTGATACTTGTCCTATCAATAAACATAACCTTATTCTCATCTATATTCTACCCTTTTCCATTTGATCCTATTTTCGACATTCTTCGAGATGAGCCGGGGCCTCTGCCAGATGAAGTGTTTGTGTTGAGATGAAATTTTGAGTTGGGTATGAAGTCATTCGTTGGCTATTTTGGAAAAAGCATATTTCATACCATCAAATTGGCATGATGCTCTCCGAAATCTTCAACTCGGTTTACGCAAGTATGAAATTATGAGGAAAATATTGAAATAAGATGTCCACCCGGACCGCTGGCTTTCCAACTTTTTCTTCCAATCTTTTGAATTTGAAGTGGGATAATATAGTGGAAATCCCGGGGATATAATGATGAGAAAGGATACAAGTCAGCGAACATTTCAATCTTTCAGTTGCTGCGGATATTATTCGGCCACCGAAGAAGTTATGTCGTTTTTCTAATCGCTTAGATTGAGGAGGATTTCAACGGGTGAGCCCTGGAGTGGGGAAGCCGATCGACGAACACCAGAGGTCAAATTCTGCTGGAGTCTTTTGCGGAGTTGGACATCATGCTGGCGAACGTTGGATGCGCGTTCACCTTTCGAGGTAGAGGGTCGGGTTCGATCGTTGACCTGACATTTGTTAGCACTTCACTGCTGAGGGAGATGGTTTGGCAAGTGAGTAAGCACTAAACCCACAGTGTCCACCAGGCCATCTTCCTCAGCATTAAAAATCGAGGAAGCAATCAACGATGCTCTGAAGATAGAAAGGCTAAAGTGGTTGGCTAGTCCATCGGAGCTTTCGAGGAAAAGACATTCCTAGCGGCATTGGAGGGAGGCCATGATCCGGATGGAACAGCGGTGGAAAGGGTCACACAGCTGTCTCAGCGTGTAACCGAAGCATGCGACGCTACGATGCCACGACGACGTTTGCACCACGGCAAGAGGCTGGTGGAACAAGGAGATCGCTGCCTTGAGATCCTTTTGTCTTCGATCGAGGAGACTTTCCCACAGGACAAGGGAAGGCCACAGCACCAGGAGCGTGACGAGGAATACAGGTATCTGCGAAGCAACCTTAAGGAGGCCATACGGAAAAGCAGGCGGGAATGCTTTCAGAAGCTCTGCCTGGAGACTAATACGAATCCGTGGGGTACAGCCTACCAAGTTGTAATGAACACGATACGCGGCCAAAAACCACCCCAAGTGACATGCCCATGGCTCACAGCCCACGAGTGTCTAAATTGCGTTGATGTTTCCCCAAAAAGTTTCTCCAGCAAGTTTTTATTGCGCGTCAAATATGAACGACGCCGCACTCTCCGGCAAGCGAAAATCGTTTGATGACGCCGAATTGCAAGGATTATTGGATGAAGACCGCACGCAAACGCAACCGCAACTTGCAGATACGTTGGGAGTTCAACAGCAAGCAATTTCGGAACGTCTGCGAGCCATGGGAAAAATTCAGAAGTGTAGAAAATGGGTGCCACATGAACTGACCGAGAGACAAGTGAAGAATGGTTGCTGCTTCAACGGTACAAAAGAAAGTCTTTTCTCCATCGAATTGTTACGGGCGACGAAAAGTGGATTGTCTTGGAGAACCCTAAACGCAACAAATCGTAGGGGAATCCAGATGAAGCATTGACATCCACGGCACGACCAAATCGTTACGGTCGGAAGGGGGGACCAGACCGGTGTGATCTACTTTGAACTGCTGAAACCTAGGGAAACTGTGAACGCCGTTCGCTGCACACAACAAATGAAAGATTTAAGCCGAGCGATTGCGGAGAACCGACCAGAATATCGAGAAAGACAGAAGAAGTTGATTTTGCTAGATGACAATGCAACATTGCATAAGTCGAAATTCGTTCGCGACACTCACCAGACCTGGCCCCATCGAATTATCACCTCTTTGCCTCATTGGCCACGCACTTTCTGAGAAGCATTTCGACTCCTCCGAAAATTTGCGGAAATGGCTCACTGAATGGTTCAACTCCAAAGACAGTCAATTCTACTGGCGTGGTATTCACAAATTACCAGAAAGGTGGGCGAAATGTGTAGAAAGCGATGAAAAAAATTTCGAATGAAATAACTATTACGGTTCCCTTGGAATTATGTGTTTTATTCACAAAAAAAACCGAAAATTAATTAGGAGTACACCTGGTAATTACAACTCCTTTCCCGCAGCAGGAGCAGGATGAAAGTGAACTCCAACTGACAGCTCATCAGGACGTCATCTCGACCCCTAGTGTTGCCGAAGAGGAAATCTGCGGACGTACTGGGGATAGCCATGCTCCGGGATTGGACGGTATTCCGAACAAGGCTCTGAAGGTGGCGCTCAAGGCCAGACTAAGGTGATTCGCAAGCACATTCTAATCGTGTATGGCGGAAGGAATATTTCCCGCCCAGTGGAAGAGGCAGAAGCTGGTGTTGCTACCCAAGCCCCAAAAACCACCAAGCGTGCCCTCTTCATATCTCTATTAACACCTTCTACAATATCCTCTCTGATCTCCTCTCCTATTATGTCCCTTCTTCCCCTCCCTGCCTACGTTCGTACCCAACTTGGTTCACAACGGAACTTCATATTAACATTCGCTTGAAACATACACTGCGGAAGAAGTTTCGGACTTCTAAGAATGACGCCGACCTTGCTTACTTTAAGGCTATACGCTCTACTGTGAAGTCAATGGTCAGAAAAGCGCGAAAAAGGTACCTATTGAGCGTCGAAGCCACCCTTGCCCGAGGTAACTTAAAACCCTTTTGGTCTCACGCTCGCAATTCTCGTAATTCAACTCAATCTCTCCCTTCTTCTATCAGTTTCGCTGACTCCACTACCAACTCCCCACAACAATCCTGGCTTCCCTCCTATCTCTCATACCGTTCCTGCAAAGTTTCTTTTCATGGTCACTCATCTGGTTCCTTTTCTCCTCCCTCTGGTGTTCCCCAAGGCTCTACACTTGGCCCCCTACTCTTCCTGTTTTTTATCAATGACCTCGCCTCCATCCTCACCTTAAATTGTTTGCCTCTGTTTCGTCTCCGTTGGGCTGTACTTTCTTACAATCCAACCTTGATAATTTAGCCCGTTTGTGTTCGATCAACAAGCTAACACTGAATGTCAACAAATGCCACTGGATGCGCTATTCCCTTAAGCCCTCCCCAACATCCTTTTCCTATTCCCTCAGTAGACAAACCCTTTCACTACTGACCTCCTTCAAAGACCTGGCTGTAATATTCGACAACAAACTTCGTTTCCATTCCCACTTCGTTGACATCATCGTTTTGTCCTACGTTCCTCCTCCGACTTTACCTCAATCCAGCCCTCCTTAACACTCTTCAATTGCCTTGTCAGAAACATCCTTGAATATTGCTGTATAGTCTGGTCCCCCTACCACATTCGTGACTGCCGCGCCCTTGAAGCTGTAGAACGCAAATTCACCCGGACCTTCTTTTACAAAAAGAACCTTCTACGGGTTAATTATCCGTCACGACTTCGCACCCTCAATCTCCCCTTCCTACAACAACGTCGTATCTTCCTTGATATGAGTACTCTTTTTAAACTCTGCAATGGTCTGATGAACTGCCCCGCCAACTCAGATATTACTTCCCGTATCGCCTCGTCTCATAACACACGTAGTGCGGACATTTTTGATGTACCCTTCGCGGAGCTCGAGATTTACTTTCACTCTCCGATCCCGAGGTTTTGCCGGTCCTACAATGCCCTACAGCTTGGGTCCTTTGACTCTATGTTCCTCTCTAGCTTTAAGCGTAAAATATGCCATTTGCTTGCTCCTCCCTCTGAGGACAATATGTAATAAGAAATTTGCTTTCTGTGTATTGTCTTCATTAAATAAATAAATAAATAAATCTCCCTATTTGTCTTTTAGACGCCATGGGGAAGATGTTGGAGAGGGTGATATGACACAGGCTGTGTTCATCCAGCTTGCGGGTGGTCTTTCAGCGCGGCAATATGGGTTTCTGCGAGCCCGTTCTACGGTCGATGCAGTAGCAAAGGTCGTGGAATTGGCTCGAAGTGCAATGGCCATGTGCAAATGCTGTGCTCTGGTGACGCTGGACGTCAAAAATGCTTTTAACTCAGCCTCAACTGGGGCTGGATTAAGGGTGCTTTGGCCAAACTGGGTGTTGCTAGTTACTTGGCTCGGCTAAACGAGAGTTACCTTTCAGACAGACTTCTCTGATACGAGACGGACGACGGGCCGAAGGAGTACATTGTGACAGCAGGTGTGCCTCAAGGTTCTGTATTGGGACCACTGCTGTCGAAGATAATGTACAACGGAGTGCTTGGCCTACGCGTGCCGGAGAAGGCAACGCTGATTGACCTGTCGGTAGTTGCAATTACAAAGCATCTCGAGGATATGAAGCTTTATGCAAATGAAGCCATTCATACCATCAAGCCATGCTAGACCTGGCGGACGAAAAAACGGAGGCGGTCCTCATTACCAACCGTAGGAAGAAGAATACGGTTAATATCCGGGTTGGTAATCGTGAGGTCTTCTCAAAATCAATTGTCAAATACTTGGGGGTGATGGTCGATGCCAAGCTGAGTTTCAAGGAACACTTGGATTATGCGCGGGAGAAGGCAGCAAATGCTAGCTCATCCCTTGCAGGGATGATGCCCAATGTGGGAGAGCCGAAGTATAGGCGCAGGCTACTCATCGCAGGAGTGGTGAAGTCAATCCTGCTATACGCGGCCCCTGTCTGGGCGGGAGCGGTGAACCACGCTGTAAACCGGAGAAAGATAAGTTCGGCATACCGGCCAATTGCGCTAAGGGTGTGCCGCGCATTTAGGACGACGTCGACGGAGGTAGTGTGTATCATGGCGGGAATGATCCCTATAGATCTTCCAGCGAGCGAGCAGACTGGCTCTACGAAAAACGGAGGACAAATCCAGCCGGGGTAAATGCGGATTTCCGAAAAGCCATCAGAAGAGAATTGTGTGGCAAGTGGCAATAACGGTGGGATAACTCCGACAAGGGCCGGTAGACCCATACATTGATCCCGTGTATCGAGAAATGGGTCGACCGAAAGCACGGAGAATTGAATTGCCATCTGACACAGTTCCTTACGGGTCACAGTGTCTATAGGAAGTACTTGCATCGCTTCAAGTTGGATGATTCTCCCAACTGTCCTGAGTGCGGTGCTACACCCGAGGACCCGGAGTACGTTATGTTCCATTGTCCCAGATTTCTGCAGCAAAAAAGAAGGTTGAACAGCATCTCGGGGGCGGACATCGAGCCCTCCAACCTGGTGGAAAAGATGCTGAAGTTGGAGGAAAGTTGAATGGCAGTAAATAAGGCAGTAGCCGTGGTGCAGACAAAACTCCTGGAGTTCGATCGAGCACGGAAAGCGGCGCGACGGAGACGCGACATGGACGAGCTGGTCACGTTGGTCCCGCAAGGAGGGGCGCAAGAGTGGCGGTGGTTTTAGTGGGTGCGAATCTCACACATTGCTGTAACCTGGCGCAGCAGCGTCTTTTTAAGATTTCCACCTCCATCCATAAAAAAAAAGATTGAGTAGGGCAGTATCGATGTATCAAAGTGAGGAGAAATGGCGGCATCTCAGCCTCTTCACCCTGGTCCACGGGCAATTCATCTCAAGTGAGCGGACGGCCTTTCCGCAATGCGTCCTTGATAGGGCTTCTATCCTCTTATTTATTGTTTTTATCCGAGCTACTAATTAGCAATTATCGATAATGAAGCGGTTCCTGGCTTTGTTTCCATAATTGGAAAGTGAACAGCAACTCTTGGTTGTTCTGTACTTTTGTTTTCATCTATCTTCAGACTTAGTGTTAGATACACAAGTGTTTTGACAATGGCAGCTTCTTAACATAGGCTGTGAAGCTCCTTCTTTTCTCACGACGTCCTGTACCATATCTCGCGTTCCACATACAAAAACAGTTCGATATATTGTTGGGATTCATCACAGCCACATGCTCTTTACTAATTATTATCTATTCGGGAAAGTATAATTAATTTCGCCATGTTTGAATGATTGAATATGTAATTTATGTATTGGAGTTACATTTGTCGAGGAGGTGAATGAATTATTTGATTAATGGGACAAATATTTGGTTTATAATTATCAACAGAATCGTATCAACAATGATTTATTTGCGCACAAATTAATGCATATAATTAGAGATACACACAACGTCCATCTATCTAGGACACCATCCTGCCTATCAATATGTGAAAAAAGCCTATTGGACAACGCAACGGAAACAACAATGGATTGCTTCATTTGAATGAATGAATAGATTAATTTCCATCAATCAGAGGAAGATTCGTATCAATCAAAGGATCATTACAACCACACAAAAGGTGTGGTCATCACGAAATCTGAAAGTTGAATTTACTTTCCATTAAAGCGTGTATTTCGTTTTCATGATATTCGAATTGACACCCCCACAAATTTGGGGAGTCCCCACAAAGGACCGGCGCGGGGAGTTTTTAGTGTCAAGAAGTCCTTGTCATTGTTGTGCATACAAAGGATGCCAATAAGAGATAGGGATATGGCTGTTAATTTTGTTGCAATCGCTAATTGAAGGGTTCTTCCTCGCTTCCCTCATGGACTTATCGGTTGATTAGGGGAAGCGTAGTTATCTATACCCACAGAGGATTCACGGCCTTCCTGCGATCTACTCTTGTCTAGAAGTAATATCTAGTTATCCTTGTCGCTTCCTGCATCATAGTTTTATATTTAAATTTCCTTTACCACAAATTCTTACTGTGTTTCTGGTAAGGCATCTTGAATCCTCAATAAATACTCATTAAATGAACATTTGTAATATTTTTTACTTAGTGTTGGTAGGTATGAGTAGCCACCCCGAGGAGCCCAATTAGCACTGTGGTGCACCGTTGCCAGAAACTTCTAAGGCCTGGGATTCTCACCCATTAAAACCACCTCCACTTCTCCGCCCATATCCTCGCAGGACCACCGTGAAGTATTACTTCACGAGGAGGGCTCTGGTTTACACCAGCGTAATTAAGTCATTCGTCCGTCGCGCTTTCCGAGCTCGTTCCATTTCCTTCAGCTTCTCCTGTATCGCAGTTACTGTTCCGCTTATCGCACTCCAGTTTGCTGCGGACCTCAGCATCTCCGCCACGAAATGATGGGGTCTGATAACTACGTTGATGGAGTCGTTCAACCTCCTTCTTTCATTCGCGAATCTCGGACAATGGAACATAACATACTCCGGGTCCTCGGGTGTAGCGGCACATTCGGGACAGTCTGGAGACTCATCCAATCCGAAGCGATGCAAATGCTTACTGTATCCACCTTCTCCCATAAGGAACTGCGTTATTTGGTAATTTAATTCTCAATGCTTGCGCTCAACCCATCTCTCAATACACGGGATCAGTGTATCGATCCAGCTGCCTTTTTTGGAATTATCCATCACCTGTACAACTCCTTCCTAGTAGCTTTTCAGAAATCCGCAGTCACTTCGGCCGGATTGATCCCCCTTCACTGGTAGAGAGAACAACATGTTTTTCCTACGATTGGTAATAAGGGCCGCCTCCGTCTTACCTTCCGCCAGGTCCAATTTTCCCATTTGGAGCCATGCTTTAATACCATATATGGTTTCACTTGCATACAGTTCCACGTCCTGATGGTCTTTCGCAACTACTACCACTGTCAGGTCGTCTGCAAAACCAATCAATATTGCCTCCCTTGGGACACGAAGGTCGAGCATTCCGTCATAGATTATGTTCCACAGCAGGGGCCCCAGTACGGACCCTTGGCGAACACTTGCTGTCACAATATATTCCTTCGGTCCGTCGTCTATCTCGTACCAAAGAAGTATCCCCGAAAAGTAACTCTCGATTATCCGGGCTAAGTAACCAGGGAGACCCAGTTTAGCCAGAGTGCCCTTAGTCCAACCCCAGTTGGCTGGGTTAAAAGCATTCCTGACATTCAGCGTTGCCACCACGCAGCAGTTACCAGCGGGCGATGCCTCCCGGGCCAGGTCCACGACCGTTGCAATGGCATCAACCGTGGACCGCGCTCTACGAAACTCATACTGCCGCTCCGATAGACCACCAGCTAGCTCGGCGAACGAAAGCTTGTTGTATAGCAACCTCTCCAACACCTTCCCCATATTGTCTAAAGGACAGATAGGGCCATATGAAAAGAGTGCGCCAGGTGGTTTTTCGGGCTTCGGTAGCAGAACCAACTTCTGCCTCTTCCACTGAGCGAGAATCTCTCCTTCAACCATGCGTGATTCAAATGTACTTATGAATCATGCGGGCCTGATTTTAGCAGCCAACTTCAGGGCTTTGTTCGGAATCCCGTCCAATCCCGGAATGCCATTGTTTCTTGAATGGCTTGCCGTCCAACACGGTCCATAGGCGACGATATAGTGGAAAACAGCTTAAGGTCGCCGGCATAGATCAAACAGGACAAGAAAGAAGGGGGCGGGGGGGACGAAAGTCGATAATAAAAAATAAAAATAACAAAGGACTCAGAATAGATCCCTGTGGAGCGCCAGAGGAGAGGAGAAGGAGCGGGAAGTGCAGCCATCAAAAGAGACGCGGCAGGATCGGCTGGAAAGGTAAGAGAAAAGCCATAAAACAAGTGGTATGGGAACGTTTAGAGACGAGAGTTTGGATAGAAATATCTTGTGATTCACAGTGTCGAAGGCTTTAGCGAAATCAGTGTAAATGGTATTTACTTCTTGCCGTGAATTTAGACATTTGGCGACAAAGTTGGTAAAGTCAAGCAGGTTGGAGGCAGTGGACCTACGCACTGGTCCAACATCCATCCAACACTGGTCAAATATTCGTTTCTGAACTTACGTATTAAGGATTTGACCGAGGAACGTAGAGATTTGAAAAAACTAAGTCAGCATAGGCTCTAGAAGAAAGTAACTTCTTTTCGCAGTCTATTTTTGCTGTAGTTTTTTAGTGGTGAACCAGACAAGGTAAGAGCGTAACCACTTAGGAGAGGAGGAAACGTAACAAGGAAGAAGATCAGATAAAATGATATAGAAGGTGTTGAATGTTTGGTCACACGTAAATGGAGAGAGGAGGGGGACCCAGTTGATTGCCGACAGGGCTGAGTTCAGACCTTCAAAGCTCGCCTTACGAAAATTGAACTTGGTAGGCTTGCGAGCGACAGGAGAGTGGAGTCGGGATATCTGAGCATCGAACTCGAGGGCAGGATGATGGGCGTTAGAGAGTTAGACAGGACAAGGTCAAGAGTGCGATCTAAGTGGTTTCTAGAAAGGCCAGGAGATTATGGGAAGATTAAAGTTGCCACAGAGGGAGGGTAACAAAACGATTAGGACCTCCGATAATTTGTCAAAGAAAGCCTCGTACAGAGAAGGCAAATATACATACGATATGATAAAAAGGCTACTTTTGGTGGAATGACTCGTATGGTGACAAAATCGTAGGTGGAGGAGGAGAAGGAAAAGATGATTTCGGCACGGAGATGGGACTTAACAGCTATTAGGGCACCTCCGCCATTTGTCTTGCCAATTGCAGCGCAGTCTCTGTCACAACGAAGGACAAAGTATCTTCGAGGAGCTCGGAATCTAAAATCCTGTTATCCAGCCAGGTTTCAAAAATGCAGATGACATGATGTTGGGAATCCGATAGCTTTGTCCTTAGACCCCTTACATTTTGATAAAAGACTGTGTAGTTGTCGGAATCATTTAAGTTCGGCGAGGCAATCGGGTGGGCCGGAAATTTTCACGAAGCTTAGTCCTCTGATAGGGCTTGACGGGGGGCTTCGTGTTGCCACAAGGAACATTGGACGATAGCATCGAAGTCGTGGGGATATGTCACTGAGCCATCCTTCGTCAGCTGCACACATGAGAGAGGTGACAAAGTTTAGTTCGCTTTACGTCTGATATAGGCCAGAATTTCGTCGTAGTGGAGCACGCTAGCCTTGACAGGAATAACTGCTCCGGTGGCGAGGCGACGTTCAATTGGGGCCCGCTCGGGCGACATGAATTTGGAAAGGCCTGCGATTCAACGGTGGCGAGCATCGATGACGCACAGGAGGAAGCGTGTGGTGGTACTAATGCAATCGTCAGAAGTGCATAGCGCGGCCGATTCTGAGTAGGGATGGAGGACAATTTTTCAGTAGGCTACTGGACCTCATCGGGTTGAAACCATCTTTTATAGACGCACTGGAATAGGGCGTGACAGATAGAGGCAGGGAATTAGTCGACTGGCCAACTTAGATATGGCGCCAGTATTATTGGCCTCAGTCGCCGGCGGGGTATAAGCAGAGCCAGTCAACGGCGTCTCAGGATCTGAGGCTACGCTGCTGCTGGATGAGGCAGCAGCTCGAGGGAGGAGAATTGACACTGATTTTGAAACTGCATGTTGAATCGACGCTAGAGTCGCCGTGTGTTGATGCAACAGTTGAGCGTGGTACCACAGCAGGCGTAGGTAGGCAGCGGTAGGTAACGTTCGGTGAAAATTTCGCGTGAATATCTATGAACGTTGAGGGAATCCCTAAACATTTGTCGTGGAAGGTCGTACCACGGTACCCATCGTAGCCTAAAAATTTGGAGCGAATAGATTCCGGCTCCTTACAAATAGCATACAGAGTACCATAAATCGACGAGGAAGTTGCCATAATAAATTTGAAAAAGGGATTGAAACACAGACGACGATCAGACGATCATCTTAAGTGGTCGAGAACAACCTAGAGGGCAGACCTATCCCAGAAATTGACCGTGAAGGTCGGCCCGCAAAGAATGAAGCTCCATCAAAGTGCTCGGTCGACACGTTCTTGCACGCCTCTATGCTAGCCACGCTCGGGAGAGTTAGGGGATGGGAGGTCCTTTAAGAGCTTTGATCCCTCACGCGTGATTATTACAAAATTAACGTGTCTTTTCCGATGCGTGGGTCCGAACCGGATCTCAAAAAAGACAATAAATGAAGGAATTCGCGACGGCCTAACGAATAAAACCCAGGACGCGAACTAAAATGGGAAAACAAAAAAAAAGAAGAAAACGGTTCGACCGCGCGCGTGGAGCCGTAAGTCTCCGGACCCGAGTTCCACGATCATGAGGGAAGATCCACGACGGATCACAATCCCGATCATCGCTTCTTCTGCCTAAGATCGTGATTGAGGCGCGGCCCCTAAGGTTCCCACCCTTCCTTAACATCCTCAGGCCATTTTTTTTAGAGGATGTTCCGTTTAAAAGTTTTGCGGGAATTAATTAAAGGAGTTGACAATTTAGAGAAAGAGGAGTCCCTAAGGTACATTTTTTTTATTTTCTTCTTTCTTTTTCTTGTTTGGTCATTACTTTTGGTGGTTTTCTGGTTGATTAATTTGCGGGTTTTTTTTCGGTGTGATTAATAATAAAATGTCCGAGAACGACGGTGACCCGATCGATTGGAGACGAACGAGAGGCAGAACCTAGGCATCGACCAATAACCGGGGGGCGCCAACAAAGCAGCGTTGGACTTCGGCAACCTTCGAAGACTCCGTCTATCCAGCGACAGACGACACTCAACAGGGAATTTCGGCTCAGGCTAGAGGACCATTTGATGTGGCACCGGAATCGCTGTCGATGTCATATCTAGAAGCCAGATTGATGTCGAGGCTAAGTATGTTCGTTAAGGAAGTGTGGGACGAGGAACAGTGTTTTTCCACGCTTAAGATTCCTCCGAGAATGGATCGACCCCCAGCTCCTGTTTCTCTTTCGTTGCCAATACCCCCGTTAACTCTCCCATCCAGTTCATCGGGACGTGTGCGCGGCGTGATGTCTCCGGACAAAATATCGCATATCTTGAACTCTTGGGACTTAAAATATGACGGCTCTGAGGGATCGCTACCAATAGAAAAGTTCATTTTCCAAGTCGAATCCTTAGTTCATTCGACTCTGCAAGGGGATTTTTCTATTTTATTGGAATACGCCTACACACTGTTTACCGGAGAGGCGGCGGACTGAATGGGTCGAAAGATTTGAAAACCAGCAAGACCGCTTGGCCGTACGTCAGCTGGTTAAATTTTCGGTTCCAAAGCGTAATTTGTCGGAAGTGGACGCAACCGAACCTTCTTGTGAACGGGATATCCTTTAAAAAAATGGTCTGAGGATATCAAGAAAGGGTGGGAACCTCAGGGGCCGCGATCACGATCTGAGGCAGAAGAAGCGATGATCGGAGTTGTCATCCGTCGTAGATCTTCCCTCGCGATCGCGGCACTCGAGTTCGGAGACTAACGACTCCACGCGCGCGGTCGAACCCCTTTTTTTTGGTTTTCTCAGCTCTCGTTCTGAGTTTTATTCTTTAGGCCGTCGCGAATTCCTTCATTTATTGCCTCTCTGAGATCCGATGCGGACCCACGAATCGGAAAAGACACGTTAATTTTGCAATAATGAGTGAGGGATCAAAGCGCGTAAAGGACCTCTCCCCACATTCCGGAGCCTGGCTAGCAAAGACGTGTGCAAGAACGTGTCGACCGAGCACTTCAATCTTTGCGGACGGAGTTTCACAGTCAATTTCGCCAATTTTTCTTAGGTTTCTGGTATAGCTCTGCCCTTTAGGTCGTTGTCGGCCACTTAGGATGATCGTCTGATCCTCCTATTCCTATAAGTTCATTACACAGTTTTTAGTTGAAGCATAGATTTTATGCTTGAAACCACGAGATTTTGGTCGGGAAGATCAACCTTGGTGAGATTTATCGCCGAGGTAAAGGTCTGAACGAAGGCAAGGTCAACGTCGGGGCAGGTAAACCTCGTCGTATTCTATTCCATCTTGACTTGAATAACTTCTACGGTGCAAGGCGGACAATGCTTGAGCTGTTTCTGCATTTTATCCATCCGCTAGTTCAAAATGCCCTCAAAATATGAACAGTGGATTCTCGTTAGTCAGATTAACCTACTTTTAGCCAGCCCTATACAACGGAGAGGTCGTATAAGGGCTTGTCTCCTTATGCAACCTTAACTTGAAGGAAAGGTTAAAGATAGGGAATTGAGGGGAATCCTTGGAGTAAAGGAATCCTGCAACTGGATCCCATACATTCCAAAAATCGATCGTTTAACTCTCTTGACTACCTGCAGGACTTTTCGCTTTAGTTATTTTTCCATCAACACTAAACTTTGTGATGTTTGCTATTTGATGGATAAACAAAACGATAGACAGATGAATCCAGGACAACAGTTTGCTATCGTCTCGTAATTCATCTTGCTTCGATTTGCCAAATCTCTCTTTATATTTCCATCCGAATTTTCCCATCATTTATCATCATCTATGGGCAGGCGAACTTTTGCAGAAAAAAAAGACTGATTTTTACGAAACTTGTATGGTTTTCCTCCATGCTCCCGTTGCCTCCATCGACAGCAAAACATATACCTAGACGTGCATAACAGAATTCATCGAATCGTATAATATCCTTAGCCAAAAAGGATTCCAAAACTAAAAGAAAACGTTCTGTTCATTTGATTTCCTCTTTGTCGGAGCCTCCAATATAGCTATTCGCCATAAATTCCGGACGACGCAGCGCAGTTCTTCGCATAGGAAATGGAGCAAACGAAAAAAAATATCCTGCATGCGTGAATCCTGAATATGAGATGACTGGCCAGAATAAGTTGATGGTTTTATTTGGAAAATGAAGGAACCCAGTCATACGTACAACTGGGGAGTTCGGTCGAAATGGATACTCTTCCGTACAATATCCATGCATGTATGTTGCTGAACAGGATCGATGCCTATGTCCTTTGGCTTTATAATACGTTCAACGTACTCGGCAGAAGGAAAACGAAGCTAAGCACAGTCGCACCTCCCCTCATTTTTGACGCTAAGAAGATTTTCCGTTATTTATTTATGATTTCTACGAACGCAATCTGGTTATTAGAAATTGGCTTACAAGCGAGGACTTACACGACACGAATCCCTTCGGGAACTACAACGATGGAGGCTCGACTAAGCTTTAGTCCAATGCATGGTTTCGATGGGGTTTTTTCCTTGTGATGATTCTTAAGGAGGGCGTCCTAAGTTTGTTTTGGGGATTTGGTCTCTTCCATTTTTTACAAGCGAGCTCTCCTTTTTTGCATTAATATGCAACGCTTGGTACTTATGATTATAAATTTTTCTAATCAGGTTGGGGAATAATCTAGTCTTTGAAGTATAACATGTGGAGGGATGGATACTTTGAATAATGTATTCCAGCATTTGGTCCTTGGTTTTGATGATGTCCTTCCCAGTATCCTGCGACTTGAACTAACTCATAACTTTTAACAACACCAAGGAAGAAAGGAGGTTTTCGTGGAGCGTGTTCCTTCATATCCTTCCCATAATGACCATCACCGCAACGAGTTCACTTGCCAAAATGAAGACCCCACTTTAGTCCACACATCCGCCACTACTACCAACTATAGTCGTCATCGCATACTTAGCGTGTAAAAAGATATCCTGGACTTTATTCGGAATAGTGATGAGATGGCTTTTTTTCTGGATCGTTGTTTCTGGCACAATAATGTGTTTTTTTTCTTGCAGTTGATGATATAACAACAAATGGTGGTGGCGCACACGAGACCACCAGAAGTAGGAGTTAAAAAACTAAAGGAGGAGCTGCAAAAAATAATGATAGATTACACAGCTTTGGTTTTGAGAGCTACTTAAGAGGAGAACGTACTATGTCTTGAGTCCCAACAGCTCACCTCTCCTGCCTGGAATTTGCCGTCCAACCTTTCGACTAATCGTTGGTTGTCGTTGTCGTCCACGTTCCACCTTAGCCTGTCCTGATTTTGATGGCAGTCTCTATAGAAAATCCTGCCAAAAGTTTCGGAAGGCAATATATATTTTTTTTTTGTCCTGCCTTGCTCTTTTGCTGTTGTTGTTTTGTCTTGTACGGTGAAATGTTCCAAGGATATTAATTTGCTGTTAAGCGTTTGGCCTTTGATGATGACGACAGGTTTTCTTGTGTATGATAGGAAAGTTTGAGAAGGGAGAAAACTTTACAACTATGATTAATTGTTAACGTTCAACCCTGAATGTGATTTGTTTAGGCGATAAGTAGTTAGTTATTTGGTCGGCTCGGGGAGAGTTTTATTTTCGGGTTGGATCAGAGTGGACAGTGGTGGTGTGATATATTAAATTCCAGGCTTTGGTTCTGCTAACAAAAAAGGGTATGAGCAGAGCACTATAACCCCTTCGACAAGAACGAATACGGCACTGACTTAAAGGCTGTGGGACAATCTGTTCCTCTTTTTATTTTCCTCATAGAAGCAAAATTGCTCTCTTCAATTTTCAGGATATCCCAGCATTTCAAGGATAACGTTTAGATTTAATTTTATTATTCGATGGTCTGTTTTTCAAGGCTATTCGTTTTTTGACTGACATTTTGACGTTCATTCACTTCCGAAGATTACAATCCCTTCCAAAAGTTTGTATACCTGCTTCTGACAAGGCTAGCGGTTGGTGTCCTTCAGATAAGTAAATATTTGTCAGATTCTCTTACAAGAAATACTCTCATTCAGCCTTCACCTGTAATTGCCTGATTTAAAGCTGGCATTTCATGATTCATGCTATTTCTGCCTTTAATCCATTTTTCATGGTGTTTATTATCAGCAACTTGCGTCTTACGCCTAGTGCTATACACGGTTCCCAGTGTCCCTTAACTGAAGCAGAATGCATCAACCACATCTACCCTTACCTAAAGTGTGACCTATACACTGCCTTTTCGGCCGTCTCAACACATGTTCCGCTATATGGTCCCTGAATTATCTGCACTTCTCGATTTTAGACAAAATAGCGAAGGCGGATCTAGCATTAGTACAACATCGACTTCAGTGTCAGCATCAGTAGAAGCAATAATGTCTTATCGGACAATTTGATCGACCTTTTCAACACTCTGCCCAGCAATACAGATAGGAAGAGTACAAAGACCCCTCAGACTAAAAATTGATTTTGTTGGTGCTTTTCTTCAGCTCAATTCAACGTGGTAAGCTTTTTATGTATTGGATGACCGGAAATTGTGGAGTGGCGGAAAGAATGGTGTAAGCTCCGGTTTTTGCATAGTGTTCAAGCGACCAGGAGGAGGCACGCGGCAAAATGACAGAGAACATATCAGCTAAAAAAAGCTTATACAATGCGATAAATAAAAGGAAAGTTTTCTGCTGGCTAGTGTAGCTGGATGGAAATGCATAAAAATTTGGTTATAAACGGGCCATCTGAAAAATGCTCTCTTGTGGAAATCAAAGGGATCGCTTTGTACATTTGATTTGATGCTAACAGCGTGAAAGACGCCGACAACTGGTCCATTATGCATCATTAAAGCACTGGATGAACTAGTCCTCTCTTGGATTACTCTGTATACTTGACAGAGTCAGGAAAGTGCTCGAAAAGCTCATCAGAGAAATATGTATTTCCAGAGACTTCTCCCCAAAGCCGGGTCGGGTTTAGAGCAGGAAAAAATACAAAATGGATGTCCTTATAGAAGTCGTGGGTGCGGCCCATAAGCCTGAGTAGTACAACTGTCTATCTCGAGAAGTAGTGCTGCTCGTAATGCTCGGTGTTTGAAATTTCCTTGATTCTGTAAGATAGGCAGATATGCTGGACATACTAGACAATTCTGTGTATTTCCTGGGCCACATTTTGCGGATATTAAGGGCTTATTCGAGAGATCGCTCTCTGCTCTATGGAATGCTGGCGGGCGAGAAAAAAAAATAGAGATCAGTTAAGAAGTACTACAGGAGCATAACCTAGAAGTCAACCTCTGAGATGCTTCTTATGACAGCCTGCTAAGACTCGACATGACAGAAGATTTGCGCCTAGTTTGTTATGCAGGTGATGTTGCGGTTGCGGTGCCAATAGTTTCAACCTTGCATTGGTAAATAAACAGAAGTAGTCGTCTTGACTAAAAAGAATCACCGACACTGCGTCCTCTGGTGATGGGCTAAGTAATAGTGTCAAAACAAACAGTTATATATCCTGGATTGAACGTTGAGGGTGAGCTTTTTCGAACAAGTCAAAATAGCAGCTAATTGCATTATATCGGATGTTTCTACCTTAAGTCGGCTAATAGGAAACCTAGGGGGCTACCTCGGACAAGGAAATTATTTCCAATTAGTTGTTCTACGCCATTTAGGTATTTGTTGATGCTCTTTGGAAGGAGGCGCCTGGAGATAAGGTGCTTTGCGGATTGCGTTTGCCTACCATACTGTCTCAGAGCTGATGATCATTGTGTATTTCCCGCAGTTCGGGTTGCTAAGGATCATGAGACCATAGATAAGCGTAAGGCTTGCTTGGACGTTGGAGTTGCTGGAGGAGGGTGGGGGGGGGGGGGGGGGGGAGGTTAGCCGAAAGTAATGTGTCAAACGGTTCCAATATAGCTCTCTGGTGGGGAGACGTTAAGTGGATAGTCCACCGGTTTACCATTGTTGGAGTCCAACAGTCAGTGCGTAATCGGATTCACCCATCCTACCCAAAAGAAGGACTCAGTATAAGAAAAGTCATATGTCATTAATGTAGACGTGGTGTTTAAAGAAAGATGTTATGTATCATTGAGGTGCTACACATTCCCGGGTAGAGAACAGAGCAGCATGAAGGATATCACCGATAACGCAGAGGAATAGTATCGGACAGAATACAGTTTTGCCGGTTTCAACTTTCGACCTAAAGTTGCTCCCAAACTCGTTTTTACGGCAACATACGACAATTTACGAAATTCCCCTTCTCCGTAAAGCACTGCAGATACATTCTCTGTTGACTTTATCCAAATCTTTCTTCAAATCTACGAAGAGTGGGTGAAGTTGCGATTCGTAGTCCGAATCCTGCTCAAAAACGTCGAGGTCAGAGCAAAAAGCAGCCGTTCTCTCTCCAGGTCTGGTCTTAATAACGAGGTTGAGGACTCTATTGGAAACAGCATTCAGGTCGGGAGTTTCATTGTCATCGATTCATCGTCAAATCTGCAAAAGTTCCTGCTCAGTTATCGCAGATAAAGGTGAGGACGCTCGATTTGGTGACCAGCGGATACGCCGCGCATTTCCTGATGAGCTTTTTCTCTTGGATTGCGTTTCCGTCTCGTGACGAAATCGACCTGCTCTAGTCTTGCAATTTCATCTAGGCCTTTTTCCGCAAGGGGTCAGCAATGTTCCTCCCGAAGAACGTCGGGAAAGGGGTGAAAAATGGGCTGCTGGATCTGGAGGCATAACTGGATCGCATTTCATTCTATAGGCGAACATATTAGCAATGGAAGACGCCCGGAAAACAGAAACATCGCACTTCTCACTGTAAACACTAAATGGATCGCAAGCAGCCCACTGAGAAGCGAGCTGGGAAAGAAACGTAGAATTGAAGACGTGTCTGAAGTAGACTTTATCCAAGCAGTCTCCGGGTCCAAAAAAAGAAGGCAATGAAGACTAAACAGCACGCTAGGCCGTCTAAAAACCATCTGTCTAGAGACAAAGAGATTATGAATGGTAAATTACTAACAGAAAAGACCAGGAAACGAAGAAGAACAGAAGAACTAGGCCGTCGGCGCTGTTAATTAAACCAACGAAAGGCAAGACATTTGCAGAAGTTCTCAATGAAATCCGCTACAGTATGAAGCCTGAAGGCGGTCGAGCAGAGGTATCTTCCATATGGAAAACGAAGGTTAGCGGAGTCCTGGTTAAATTATGCCCAAAGCCAACTAGTAAAAGCATATTGTACTTCATGGCATCTTGACTTATCTGGTACCACTGCCATCGAGTTCTTTCCCCAGGCCGAGGGAATTTTTTTATTTATATAACACCGAATGAGACGATAGCGCACTTTTGACGCAGCCTTAATGCCCTGGAGGTTCCCGTTTTGGTCGCGGGGAACTCAACTCTTTGAATGAAGCATAGTTCACTTAGATTCCAGAGGGAGACAAACCCTGGAAATGGTGTCGATGACCAGGTTCGTAATTTTAAAATGCTGGATCCACGGCAACGTTCTGGCGCCCAGGCTGCGAAGCAAGTATCCCTGATTTAACTTATGCATCAGAACCTCTGGTGACGAGTTCTAGAAGACTTTACGGGAAGTAACCATCAGTACATCACGTTCGAAATGGTTGACGCGATTTCTTGCTGTAAATGAACTGGAACAGACAGAGTCGCACTGGAGGGCCTTTCAGAGGGTGGTAGTGTTACAGCTGACACTATTATGAAATCAATGATGAACCTGGTAACGACAGCCTATTATATTCATGCCCCAGGGTGATTTTGACGGTGACAGGCGTTCTATGTATTTATGGATGGCGAATATTGGCGAGCTGCGGAAGGAGAACACCCTGCATGCTTAGTACCGATCCAATGGACCGCATTATATGGACATTATTCCCCAGACATTCCGTGCTGATTGATGGTAACACCGCGAAAGGCATTGAGGACTACCCCATTTTTACCATGAGAAAGCTCGAAGTGGCAGCTCTCACCATGAAAAAGATGGTGGTACCGGGAGACGCTGTACTCATTATAGTTTGCTGGCCGTGATGCAGAACCCGAATGCTCCAAAGACCTAATCAAGGCAATCAGTCCCGGATCTGTACGTGGACTTATCTGAAATGCCATTAGGTCATGAAACATTATCAGGGGTATACTGGTACCAAGGGAATCGAGATAGCCCCCGAATTCACATGTCTTAGGCGAATTCCTGTCTCATTCGCGTTCAGCTCAATTGTAGCGGTTGGAAGTTTATGGTTTCGTTCAAGCGAACAGAGACGCTTGGGGCCCCAAGCGTGGTACTGTGTTTCAATATGGGTGCCGTACTTCAAAGTTTGGCAGTGATTTAGGTAGGTCTTGCATGCACTATTATTAATAAACGGAGTCATGCCCTTAGTAAAGACTGCTTGCGCTTGTCTCAGTAGGAATGACAAAATCAATCCGCGCCTTAAGAAGACCAAGGGATTAACTCAACATCACAGGTCGTCAAGTTAAACCACTAGAACATAAGCATCCTTGCAAGGTGGCGACGCGCGTGGTGATCAGCAGAGGAAAAGGAGACTCTAGCTGCCCTATGCGAGACCGCTCACTGCCCTATGAGACACTAGAGCGCCAGAGGAGGATGGAAATCACGTCACGTAGCACAGGGTTCCATCCTAGGGCCGGACCTATGGAACGCTCCCTACGATATTCTGCTAAGACGCACTATTGAGCATCCGAAATGCAGACTTGGCATACATGTTCTGCAATGGAGTGGTGGACGACATTGAATGCACCTTTTCTCTTGTGAAAGGTGTGATGGATTTCGTCAGGAACTTTATGCTGGGGAACTCTTTCGAACAGATGAAGCCATGTTGCCTATTAAGCTCGTGTTCTTCTTGTAGTGAAAGGTGAGCTTGACTGAATAGCAAGGTGTTCCCTGAATTAACAACTTTTTTTCTCCTCACCCTTCCCATAAGCTGGGAGAGGTTGCCCGAAGTAACGTGTCAAACGGCAAGTACTCTGATAACGGGGAGGTGTAATCCGAGGAGGTTCCATTGTGGGAGTCCAACACTCTATCCGCAAATGAATCCACCTACGCTACCCCAAGAAAAAGGGGGACGGGAAGGGGAGACTCATCAAATGAAAGGACTTAATTAGTCCTTTTTGGACCATAACATTGTTTGAAAAATTAAGTAGTTGAGCTCGAAATGTGGGCTCCAGAAGGTGAAATAAGTCTCGTTATCGCAGCCTATCCAACAGAAAGTTCCTAAAAAAATAATGATGAAGCCTCACTATAAAATCTAGTCCTCATTTCATTTAGATATCACTTGTTACTTGCGACTCAGTACAAAAGATGCGGCGATATTTAATTTAGATAATGGTTCCCCCTTGCATAGATTTTCTACACCTACACTCTTACCGCTCAGCTTCCGAATATTTATCCACAATTGCCATTCTCCTTGAAAAGTTCTGAATCAGATCCATTTTA
The DNA here is from genome assembly GCF_905115235.1 of Hermetia illucens. Classification (NCBI taxonomy): domain Eukaryota; kingdom Metazoa; phylum Arthropoda; class Insecta; order Diptera; family Stratiomyidae; genus Hermetia; species Hermetia illucens. Next base: position 159,270,758 of record NC_051851.1, on the reverse strand, counting down.
GCTTTCGAGGTCTTCTTAAAATAATTCGATGATTTTAAAGGTTGAATTCTTTATTTTATTTTTTGCTCTCTAAATATGAATCCAAGTACTGGGCACGAGAAATTCTTGGTTAAGATTCCCAAGTTCAGTTTGAAACTTATCCAAAATAGCAATAAATGAGATCGTGTACTTTGCAGGTGCCTAGGTTGTATGGGTTCCCAGTGGCAGATTTTTTATTTTAGGAGTCATCACTTGTACAACTTTTGGGATGCGTGAATGTCCTTGTTAACTTCAGGCTTCTTTTAGCCTCAGAAATTGCTTCCCCCAGCACCACTTGAGCTTCGTCAGCCCCGGGACGAGTGATTTTTCTAAGCAATAAATTTATATCAATGAAATTCCCCGAAAAACCTAAAATAAGGATCAAAGCGGCTCCATTGTCTAGTATGTAGACAGTCCTTAATCGGATTGGAAATTCTGCAGTCTCACTTGTGTTCTCTTGGGTATACTTGCCTTACGTGCTACAGGTCGATACCTAGACCTTCTTTGTTTCGCTTTATTTTCTTTTCTATGGTTTCTCTTTTTTCACCCTGACGTAGTGGAAAATCTCATCCCATTGAACTTCGACCCCATCAAGGATTCTCTCTTAATTTTTTGTTATTTCTCATTTCCACGAACTACCATCGGGTGGCATCCCTAATTTATTCAGCGAATAAGCATAATCCATATATCATCATCTTTTTTCATTATGCCATTCACTCAGCCATTAAATAGGAATTCTGGCATCAGCTACACCCAGGCGTGGCTTTAATTGATTTGTATGCCATGCACAATTAAGTGAAATAATGAAAGCATAACAATTGTGCCATAATTCACGCTCCAATGCATTGATCGTCCTGGCGTCCTGAAAAAGAATGACAAATGACTCAGAGTGATTATCTTATTTGATGTGCGTTTATATGTGACATTGTGTGGTTTCACATGTCAAAAGTAAAGAATGACGACTCCTGCAACAAATTCGAGCCACTCACGCTTCCTCCCTAGCCGCATCGCTCTGTGCCTGCCAAATCGAATGTTTTTCCTGCTCACCGCCATCATGCAAATTTCAATTTCATCAATCAATGTCTTTCGAAATATCGGCGAAATTTTTCTCAAACTTGAGATATGTCACTCGAATAACGAGAATTCCTCCATGGCCACCAACTACCCCTACCACCAGCATAGATACCATCTTTTATCGCCATTAACGCGCCATCTATTGAGCCATTCGACAAGGGCCAGTGAATCTATTCAAAGGCATTCCTAAGGATAATGTCTCTATTGGACGGGCATAGTGATTGGTGGTGGGGGAAGGACGAGGAATTTCCAATTGCTCAAAAGTGTGTGGTGGAAATTGGATACGTTCGATGTCTGTCAGTGTCCGTTTTCCTGGGTTTCTGCGTGTGTGAGTTTGTTATTTTGTATGCTCGTGGCAATGTAATGGCCATACTTAGTGGCCACCAAAAGATTTCCAAACATTTCCAAGTTTTTTTTCCGCTCGAATTGGATCCTGGCTCTTTGCATTGTTCACTTCGTTGTGATGAAATACAACCTATTCCTCTTCTAGTGTTTCCCTGATGGGGAAATGCTTTCATTGGGTGTATTCAGATGTATGGATTTACAGTATTCGCAAAAAGTTTGAGTACACTTTCGAGAACATTCAAGGACTATTACTCATGAAAGAAGTCATTCTGAGCTTTGTTCTAGCCAACAATTATTTTCAATGAGTATCTTTATAAATATTCTGTACTTATATTCTGCTGTAATCTGTTGGATACGTGCTAATATCATCAATTTTGTATTATTTGAATCGGATATCCTTTTCAGCTTTCTATTTCAATAAAAGTTTCCTTGTCAAAAAGTTCGAAGCAACTCACTGTTGGAGTAAGCTCCTCCTCCTTCAACATCTCCCTGTGTCTCGCTGTTCGCCTTAAGTCCAAAAAGACCCAGGTCTAAGTCGCATAGGGTGCAGAAGGGTGTTGTCAAATCTGCAGTTGATGAGGCAGTTACGGCGCTTAATTGTCTTCAGGGCCGGATAATTTACCCTGATCTTGAAGAGTTTACTTTGGTTCAGACTTACCTGAAGCTTGTGTGAAGATTTTCATTCTGGACAATTAAGAAACCCCGACATGGTATATCATGACGGCAGTTCTACTCCCCTTCAGCCTGACAACTTAAGTACTGTGATCCTAATCCATTCTGTCGTGTCCTCCATCGTTCATTTTACCAGTATGGGCCCTGTTCGAAAGCGTATGGCGGGGAACACGAACTCTGCATTCCCTCCCTTGCTCATATGCATGAGTGAGCATCTGTTCCAGAAATTTTTTAGATTGAAAAGTTAACCGGATGCCCTTCACCTCTTGAGCAAAGCTAACGTGAGGCCACCTTACTGCTTCGTTCGCCCAAGACCTACCTATGAACCCAAATCCAAACCCAGGAGAGAGAGAGAGAGATTTTGGACTTGGGTTCTTTGGGAGCATTCCCCTCTTGTGAACTGATCACTTCTGCTCTCCTCTTCTTTACTTCCGCTATTGAAGGCCTAAGTCTTCGTAAAAACATCGTACGGTATTCTTTCTGAGGCCTGTCTGTTTCCTGGTATCTGATATACATGCTGCCCTCAGACTTCTTTCGCTAGTCCCCAGCTTTCTAACCTAACAACAATGTTGAGCTTGACTTCACTGCTTGACTTCCTAACTTCTCCCCTTTTAGGTGTGGTCTTTTAGTTCTAAATATTACGGTGATGAACTTTTGCCTGATGGACTGGCTCATTTTTTGTTCGTTTGCCTTTTTAAGGTTTTTTCAAAATAAAACCTAAAATCGGCTCACTGTTTGTCTATCTTTTTTTAAGGAGCTGGAAATCTTCAAAAATAATCGGACTAGAAACGCCGATGCAAGGGATTTTTACTCACTAAAATCCAAGTCAACCCCCCTTGCCCCGCGTGACTTTAGCTAGATCTCCTTTCTTCTATGGGTGGTATTCATAACCGTACCTTCCTATCACTTCCGCTTTTCGCATTTTACCCTCGATCATTGCGATCCTAGAGTCAATCGCATCCCAACCCTCCTGCCATACTACCATTCTCCGGACAAAATTTCCCGGCGATAGCATTTCACCTACAGTTTCCCCTAAGTTCCTCTTTTCTCCCAACTAACTCGGTCATTGAAAGATAATGTGCGCTGGATCTTCCGGAATCCCATTTTAGTTTGAATAATTAGGTCAGGTGTCCAGGTGAGTCTTACAAGTGTTGACGGTACCCTCCATGGCCCGTGGGAAACTGGATGAGATTATAATTGATCTCATCATGCTTTCTCAGCAGCTACTCCTCGATTAACCTGTATGTCTAACGACCCTTTTTGAGTAGCTCCATTGCTGCTGCCATCTACTAATAGATCTTTCTTTGTCCACTGTTGTCACCTACATTAGATGAGAGATGGATTTGACGTTATATATGTTCACCGTTTAGTCTGCCAAGATTTCACTCTGATAAACGCTATGTCATCTGAGGCGGATTTGGAGTCGGATCACATTTTAAGGGCTGTTCCTCTGTAGACTGCGCTCAGTCCGTTACATATAACATACTGCGATGTTCCCCAAACTGGGACTGCATACAGCCCTGGCTAAAAGGAGCCACGAAGTATATCGCGGCCCTACTACATTCTGCATCATTCTTGCTAGAGCCATACTCGTGGTGGATACTTTTTTCGCAAGTAATATTCTACGTGCTGATCGAAATTAAGCGTTGCATTTATCAGCACTTTAAAGTATTTGATGACCGCCTTGGAAATAATAATATGACTACCAATTGTAAAGTAAACTTGATTTCTCTTGCGGCACTATGTGATGAAGGCCGCTTCCATCTTTTCCTCCAAAAGTTCCATTTCAGCGCTCTTTAACCAAGTTTTCTTCGACAAGCTGGAAAGATACTTTCGCTTTAAACGCCTAGGGTCGATAATCAAACTAGGACCCTGCCCCATGGTATGTCCAGTGAAGTATTACTTCATGGGGTGGTGTGATGAACCCATCTAGGATGGCTAAAGTGACTATTCGAAATGTGTATGGTCAATCATGCAAGCAGAGCAAAACGCGAACCTTCAAAATTAGTGCATGCTGACCATGCAGATTCGCTAGCACTTGAGTGGAGCTTCAACTTCAAGGTTTATGGAATACCTCCGCCCTAATGATAGACCATAATCAATTCGATTGGTCACTTTGTCGATTCCCTCAGCTACATTCATTACTTATGGTGCCCAGCGTGAGGCTGAAGGTTCCACAAAAGGAAACTTTTAAAAAATAGCCTATTCCAGCACCAAACTTATTTTTGATTTGCCGAATAGATGTGATATCAGTCCCTCAACATATTTCCCGCCTAATAATAACCATTGGCGTAACAATTCATATTGGACCAGGGCCTTGAAGTGTGTTGGAGCACAGGATACCCTATAGGAGGCAATATGGTTAGCATTGCACTCGCCCCCCCCGAATAGATGTGATATCAGTCCCTCAACATATTTCCCGCCTAATAATAACCATTGGCGTAACAATTCATATTGGACCAGGGCCTTGAAGTGTGTTGGAGCACAGGATACCCTATAGGAGGCAATATGGTTAGCATTGCACTCGCCCAAGATTATTACCCTGATTTGACCCAGGTACTCATCCACAGCTGAGCCGACTGGTATTCGACTTCAAATCACGATACAAATCCCACTGCCACCAGTGAGATTTGAACCGCGACCTTCCGTACGACAGCCTTGTACTCAACCACTCAGCTATCCGGACGCATTTCTCGCCTAAACTCCAGCTATACTTGGTTTTCTAAGATTCAGGTTACATTCCTTTTCTCTCCTAAACAGGTGATTTTAGTCCTTTGGCACGCTGCCGAGTTTGGGAGAATTTGGAAAATCGTCCAATCCAAATCACTTCAGGTTTCTACTGTCATTGTATTCGTAAGGTGATAATTTGTTTCCTCACGACCCTGTTCAATCCATTCCCTGTCTTTATCGTGTTTGTCCATATAGTTACGTTTACATCAGTATTCACACTTCATTTATAAGTGTTCGCACTTCAGTTATAAGTGATCTCTGACTGTGTTTCGACACGCTGCTGTTCAATCCATTAGATCCGAATGCCGCAGTGACATTGGTTCCCTCCTGACAGGCATACTCGAAGTGTCGTTTAGAACTTTTACTACCTTTGTGACCCCCAAATATTTCAGCTTAGGGATGACCTCGCCAATTATCCCGGAAAACATGCATGGCAACTTTGATCTGTTGCCAATTAATGGAATTTAGTATTTCCCAAAACTGCCTGCCCCTCTTGGCAGGTCTATAACCACACCCATTGCATTTTCTGATAAATCATCGAAAATCATCCTGTCCTACATCTTCCCCATTGTGTCTAGCAGGTAGATTGGGTAATATGATGCTGGGTCTTCAATTGACTTATTAGGCACTTTCTTTTAATTACATCCCAGTAAGCCATACCCATCGATCAATTTAGGCCCCCTCATACATCTTCCCTTGAATCCTATTTAGGGTTTTTTTTTCAAGCTGCCTTGCTAATATTTAACTACGTCTTCTGTTGTTTGTCCTATGTCGTCTGTCCTCTGTCCTTTGTTCTCCGTCCTCTCTCCGCTGCTTATAGCTCTTTGTTATCTGTCCTTTGTCCTCTGTTTCTCTGCCCTCTTTTATCTGCTCTCTACTTCTTGTGCTCAGTCTTTTTTCCTTTCTCCTACGTCCGCTGTCCTCTGTCTTCCGTTCTCTGTCTTCTATTCTCTGTCCTCCTTAATCTATCTTCTGTCCTTCATCCTCTATTCTCTGTCATTCGTCGTCTGTTTCCTGCTCTCTGTCATCTGTGCTTTATGCTCTGTCTTCCATCCTCTGCACTCTCCTCTCTTCCTTCTGTCCTCTTTTATCTGCCATCTGTCCTCTTTCATCTGTCATCTGTCCTTTATCCTCTGCCTTCAGTCCTTTGTCCTCTATCCTCCATCTACTGCCCACTGCTCTATCCCCTGCTCCCAGTCCTTTGTCCTCTGCCCTCTTTCTACTGTCCTCTGTACTCTGTCCTTCATCCTCTGTCTTCAGTCCTTTTTCCTCTGTCCTCTGCTCTATCTCCTGCTTCCAATCCTTTGTCCTCTGTCTTCTGTCCTCTATCTACTGCCCTCTGTTCTCTCTGTCCACTGCCCCCTGTCTTCTGTCCTCTATCTTCTGTATTCTATACTCTGCCCTCTGCTTTCTATCTTCAGTCATCCATCCTATGGCCTTCGTCCTCTGCTTTCCGTCTTTTACGTTCTGCCCCCTTTTTTCTGTCCTCTTATATCTGCTCTCTGTTCTCTAACCCCTATCATCATTCCTTTGTCCTCTGTCTTCCATCGTCCGTCCTCTGTCCCCTGTCCACTTTCCTCCGTCCGGAGCAGAAAGCAGTAAATAGAGAAATCACCTCTTTCTGCTCTCGCCGTATATTGTCTGTCTGCACTCCTCTGTTCTCAGTATCTTGTCCTTTACACTAAATCATCCGAGTCGCACCATTGCAATTTCGCTACTCTAACTACTAGTGAAAGGAACCCTTCTGGGCGTAGTCGCATGTATGCTTCCGTGGTCCATCGAGTAACCAACTCTCCCTACGCCTGCACCGCCAACCAATTGCATATCTGTCGCGAGAGCTTCAGATGGTTTCGAGGTCCGCCCATTGAGCACATTTTAAGCAAGGGATTTTACTGGTTTATGCAGGATTTACTTCCATCCGGTCTAACATAGATCCTGATCCTTCTCCCCGGGTAGTGTTTGCGTTTCCAACATTTACGTATCCCACGTCTGGCTTCGCGAATATTTGAACAGGGTCGCCTGACATCGCTTGGTTTTTATATTTAAGCCCCTGCGCTTTAAAATTGCTGGGTTTCATTTTTAGGCTGCTAACGATGTCATATTCAGTAAGTGTTGCACTAGGAGGAACTCAGCAGCTCGTCTTCACCCTTACGAATCCGAAGTTGGAATATGCCACGACTTCTTAAATTGTCTTTTTCCCAGGCGCCCATAACCCTATTTGCCTTTGTTGGTCTCGAATTCAAGTGTCATCTCCGCAATTTCGATGTGGTTAGCTAATTAGGTTGACATTTCTCTCAGAAGAGACAGTCGGTCCTGTGTCACCACGTAGAAACTGACATTGATCTCTATGATCTATATCAATCTAATTTCCGATTTGCCTTGAACGTTCTTCTACATTCTGGTCAAGTGATCCCAATAATCCATACTCTCCCCACTCCTGCATAGCCTACAATTTTTGGTTGACTATGCAATCATTGCTTTTATAATCCTTGCTCCACATTTGTTGGATAGCAGTTCTCCATGCGGGAGCAATATAACCAAAGTCAAAGTATCCATAGCGTGGGTTTAGTGGTGTCGCTACATAACCTAGTCTTTTTGAACCCCCTCTACCGCTATAGATTTGGGTGGTTGATGGCTGATATCTCTCTATCGCCATAGGACTGTTATTGCCAACTTCCGCAATCCGATTAGCCCGATGTCAATTTCCATAGCTTCGCCAAATTGCTCCTTTGTGAAGATTTCGTCGATGCCGTTGTATTCGATGCTGATCTGCTGGCTTCTACTCTAGTGTAGCCTTAGGGATCTAAAAACTCTGGGTCCGCGATTATATCCTTAAATACTTTCATAAGATCTTCTTTCTGAAACCTGACCATGTGGCTGCTGTTTTCTGCCAGATTAATCCCCTAAGTCCCTAAGACCCCTAAGTCTACCTCAATCTAAAAATTTCTTCTTATTTTTCTTGTTTAAGGAGTTACCTTTCCTCGTCTTCCTCTCTCCTTCGCAGGTACTGTGGCCATTTGACCTTGGCGAGCACTTTCTGCCACTCCTTTCGAATGCTCTGGTTTCTTGGGAGCCCTTTTGTTTAACCGATCTGGTAACCTATGTCCCCATAAGTTGAGGCTACATCACTTCCGTTCCATGGCTCATTTTCTCACTGATCACTTTACGTTCCGGGGACTACCATGCGCCAGCCTGATACTCCCTATTATGGCGCGAATATTGTTGCATGTCGATGAATACATATAACATATAGCTCCATTACTGCCACTTGGTTATTTTTCTCTATATCAGCCGTGTCCTTTCTAATTCCTTCCACTACCTTCTTACCACTCTGAAGGGTATAACAAACTCGTAAAGGTGAAGACCTAGCAACATCAACATGAGGCTCCTCGTATACATGGACATGCCACTGATTTCAGTGGTACGTTCTTGTAAGCAAAGTACTTTGGTCTTAAATACCCAACCTGTGCATAAGTAGGTATATAAAGGTGCACATGTACAACGCGATATTCATCCGTTGGTATCCCTCTATCTGTATTAGAGGATGCGCCTGATGGGAGATTTAGCAATCCATACTCCTTCAAATGTCTACCTACAACAGGCTACCTGGTCAAGGGGGAGGGAGAGAAGGTGGTTTCCGCAAGGCGAGAACCTTTCTGAAGGTGGAGAAAGCGGGGCAATAGAGTCTTTAAAAAGTTACATTGATTGACCTGTTTAGGTTCGGGAGTGAGGGGCTTGATTTTCACCCCAGGCCGGGATTTTTTTCCTATGACACTGAGACCTTGGTGAAAAAACCAGACAGAATGACATGATGGAAGTTGAGGAAGTTCACTTGTTGCTGCGTTCGGAGCAGCGTAATTGAAAGTGGTTGGTTGTTGCTTTGGCAATTAGGACATCTGTGCAGCCAACTCCAATAAACGTCACTTATACTTTTCGGAAAGTCAGGATATATCATACAAACCATCCTCCATTAAGAGAAGGAACGGTTGTTCAAATAGTCAGATTAAATGCAGGAATTTTTTTCGGAAGATGTCTCCAAAACGAAACTATGTAGGAGTCTGCGTCACGTCGTTGTATAATAACATCACTCGTCAAAAATTGCAAAATGTTGTACACTTATTTTCAACATGCACTAAATTCTCCCTGAAAGTTCCTCTCTCTCCCTTCCTAGAAATCATTGTATCTGCACCACCCTCGTGAACCTACTGCATACAAAACTTTTCGCAGTTGAACGACTAAGAACAAGAGAGTCCAACTCGACAGAACAAAACGAAAAAAAATCCCTGAAAGAAAAATGTTAAAGCCCAAGCGAAGGTTAAGGCTGTGCCAAGGACATGACAGCAGAAGCACCAGCAGCAATACTAATAAGAAAACAGAAGAAAAAATCTTGAACGTGATAAATTCGTCACATATCCATTTTAAGATGTCCTTACTTGCTTGCGCTACCCTCAGAAAGAGAAATAAAGTTGCCGATGGAAAAATTCTTGGGAGCGCTGACACTTGTTTCTTGTACTATGTGAAAAATGTTTGGTCGTCGATTTTCCAATGTTCTTAAAGTGGTATCACCCACCGTCATTGTCGCGTTGTCCTTATCTATTGTCTGTTCGAAATATTGGATGATCTCTGTACATTCAGCGTCGCATATAGAATTTAGGCTATGCTGTAGACAAGTAACAGCAGATTCTATAACAAGGACGAAAACGTGTAGACATATATCAACTAGATCCCATTTACCCTTAGGTTTCCAACGTATCGACGCTTGTATGGAGTCAAGAGCGAGCATAGAAGCAAAATGATGTTGTTCGATTTCTAGACTATTCCCTGATTCTATGCAATTGCTTTAGTTCCGCCAATAGTTCAGGAAAATCCATCCGCACCTAAAAGGATGTCGTTTGTATTCCGTTTCGGTGGTTTTTAACCTTTTTAAAGTCATCCATCTTGGGAAGGCAGTCGAACGGAAATTTCCGGGGATTGAATATTTAAAATAAGCTCAAGTTGTTTTGCCGAGATGCTGATAATATGTTAAGAGGATCCCGACAAGGGATACTTTGGACCTCTTTTTTCTGCTGTTTGTTACGGAGCTGATAGGCAGGGAAACTCAACTGAATTGAAAAAAATTAAACAATTTCAGTTGGCAGATAAAAAAGATAGACAGACGATTCTTCTGAAAATCCTATTCACAAGGACAGAGTCCTGAGGCTCTTGAATGAATATTGGGAAAGTATGCGAGAGGTATGGATAACAATACTATCCGAAATCTCACTCGACCCTCTTCCTCTTCCTGTCAGACAATCTCTAATCTCATAATCTCTGCTCTGGTTGAAAGCCACTGGTTTGCACCCAAAACAACCCCTCGTCAGGTCTATTGCTGCTCGATTCCGATCTGAGGTCCGCAGTCGAACCCTTGTAATGGATTCCATGCTCAACTGTAAGCGGACAATAGGACAAAATGCCAAGTTAGATGTCCTTTTTTTCTGCCATTCTGTAATTTCGCTTTATTCATTTGGGGTTCATTTGTAGTGGTCTTTGAATGACTGCATTCCGTATTTCTCCCCCATAAAATAGAGACCGTAAACTAGGGAGAGGATAGAACAGTCCTAGTCCTTGCAAAGTTGTATAAAACGGATTTTTCGGAATATTATGCCAACAGCTAAGAGAGTTATTATAATACTGTTGTGTGGTTTTAGATTTTTTCAGGATTCAGCCAGGTATTTATTTGAATTCAACATGAGGAAAGTAGTGGTAATTAGTGACTCGTAACAACTTCCCTTGATACTTACACAACCACTAAGCAATCTTCTGTGTTGACCATAAAAGGAACAAGCCGAATGAGGAAGTACTGAACTTTTAATTACAAAAGGATATGGGCAAATGTTTTCTGTGATTGGCCGGTGAAAGGACGGGAGGGTCGCTTTGATTGAAGATCTCTGTTAATACGAATTTAAAGGACATTCATGTTTAGTTCATGTTTTAATTTAATTAGTGCTCAGTGCTATAATACGCAGCCGGAATGAAAAATTTAAATTTCCAAATTTGATTGTACCGCTTGGTCTTACGTCATATTTCCTTGATATATCCTGTACGATGATTCGTCTTATGGTTTTTTTTTTTGCTTCAAAAAGAGCACCTCAAAAACTTTTACAGAAGATGGAGAAACTCAATGGTTTTTTCGAGTTAGTCACAATTTGGTTTTTCTAATTGGGGCTTGCACAGATTATTTTTCAAAAGAACAAAACCAGGGAAATTGAGGAAATCTTTTCCTTACCTTCAATTCTTCCCATTATGCATCCTGGTACTTGGTTAGATATTGGGCAGATACCCAAAGTCATTATTTTCGTAATTTCCAAAGAAGTAACCCCGAGTTCAAATATAATAAACAAGAGAATTTGCGGATTTAGGATAACCAGGTTAGGTAGGTAGGTTAGTATCAGTGGCCCATAGGAACGCCAATGCCGCGTTCAGACCGCCGTAATCTTGTATGCATTTGGACGCGTCTGGCACAACAGCTCTGGTGATCAGGGTTTATTATAAGCGAACCAAATCCTCCTTGGCTTGGTACAGGTGGTGAGCCTTCGCCATCTGAGGCCGCGGATACTAAGTAGTGCGAGTAGATTCCGGCCTTAACAGTCGCTATCGGGACACCGATTGTATCCGTCGAAAGACTGCCGAAAGCAAAGCTCCGCCTGACTAACCCGTCATCCCGTTCATTTTCCTCTATGTTCTAAGACCGGGAACCTAGAAGATGGTGGCGTTGAGCGCGCCACCCAGACTATTCTGCACTGCCCCACCAGCCTGGACGATATCCTCGCTGAGTACAAAGCCTTAATGGCCGCTTGACTTTCTGTTAGAATGGCTATGTGTACCAGAGCTGTGTACATCTAGAGAACCATCTTCGGCCGGGGACTCCATTTCTTTGCAAAAGTTCTCTTATAGGCATATAAGGCTATACAGACCTTTTTAACCATCAGTTTTATTTTCAATCTCCAATTTAGTTTTGGATCCAGGATTACACCCAGATACTTTACATTGGAGGAAGGAACCAACCTTTACTGATTCAACCATGGTAGGTGGAATTCAGGTACGCGTCCCTTCATGGTGAACAGAATCAGTTTTGTTTTGATTGGGTTTATTTCGAGTCTTGCGACTCACAGGCACACCTTTCGGTACGCTCTTTCCGTGATGTCACTCATAACGGAGGGAAACATCTCTGACATTAATATCGCCAAGTCATCGACATACTCCACAACCTTCACTCCGTTACTGTCCAATATTCGCAAAATTTCGTCCATAACTATTAACCAGAGCACCGGAGAGATGGCGCCACCCCGGGGCGTGCCTCTGTTCACAGTTCTGATCAAGTAATTGCCTCCCAGATCTGACTGGATTTTCTTGGTTGTTAGCATGGATACTATCCAATGCGCAAGATATCACTCTAATCCAATACTAGTCAAGGCTTCCTTGATGGCGTTGGTACTAACATTGTTGAATGTCCCCTCTATATCCAAGAAGGCAGCTGGGAATACTGCTTGTACTGTGGTGATCGCTCAACCGTGCTAATTTCCTTGTGGAGAGCGGCTTCTGTGGATCTGCCTTTGAGGGCCGCCGCTGGGACTTAGAGAAAGGGATTCTCTTCATAATCGCCATTAAGTGGATGTCCAGGATGCGCTCATCAACACGAAGGCGGTAAGGGTGATTGGTCGAAGGTCCATCGCGAACTCATGGCCGCGCCTGCCCGCTTTTGATATGGAAACTACTCTCGCGCGTCTCCAAGACTGTAGTACCTATCCCAAAAAGATATAGCTCAGGTAAATCTTAACAAGCCACGACACAATCATTTCCTGCTACTTCTGTAGCATGACTAGCATTATGCCATCTGAACCCGGAGATGTATATGCGGAGAAGCTGTTTATAGCCCAACTGATTTTATCCTCGGTAATTACCGATTTGATAATCTCACACGACTCTCACTCACAGTTCTCCCCGCTGGCGGGAAAGTGCGTTTGAACCAGCAGCTCCAAGGTTTCATCAGAAGATACCGTCCAGGAGCCTTCCGACTTTTTAAGAAAGAATGGACTCCTATGTTTTTTGGACAGAATCTGCTTAGCCCTTCGGATTCACTGGTGCTTCCAATGTCAATAGTCGGCGAATTCTACTTCTTCAGGCAGACCTTGTATGGCTACCAATATTTATGCCCGTAGTATATGTTGAAGATTTCCCTGGTCGGCCTCCTGAGGCTGGATAGATCTCCAGAGAGGACGATCACCACGGTGGTAGTGTCCTCTTATCGTATTCAAGAAGGCACACAATTTGCGCATCGGAGGGTTTGTTCTTAATAATTTGATCAAACTTCCTTCTGGGATCTCTGAAAGGTTTGGAGACCTCTGCGACGAGATTTAGACTGAAAAGTATCCAACTATGATCTGAGAAGCATTACTGGTCAGTAAGTCTTCAGTTCTCCACCCTAAGACTCCCATTGCCGGTTAGTAGGGTAATATCAGGGACCTCCCCCAACCGTCACAGTTCTCCGAGCTGGGAAAATGGAAGGTTAATGTACTGCCCCTGTTACACAGAAAGATTTTTATTAATAATAAAGAACGACTCATCTCTTTCGTTGATTTCCGAGCTGGCCCAAGGCGCAAGAGTTGCATTAACGTCCCAGCCTATCAACAGGTTGATCTTCTTTGTTGGTATTGTGATCGTCAAATGCTGTAGTTCTTCTGGCGGAACTGAAACTCAGATCTGAACACAGAAAAGCGTGCAGATTCTGCCTCGCGAGGATACACGCTCAAGGTTTATGCTGATCAGCGCTTTGGAGCTCTTTGATGATTCGGTCGCCTCCGATCCAAGGCTTCTTTGTGTTCCTGATACCTTATAGTGTACCTTTGCCACTGCATCTAGGCACTCTCCATTTATACTGAGCAGTAAAGGTTGGCGTTCATGGGAATCCTGAAGTTTTAGAGGCGCAAGGATTGGAAGAGCTTGTCCTTATTCATGCGGATCTTGGCAGCCAGATACTAGATCCTACAGATCCTAGGAATTTAGTCGTAGAGGATGACTTAGAGCTTTACGTCCTCCTAGCTGTCGCTGATCTTAGCAACGCACGACTTAAAAAAGTCCCGGGAGAATTGATCCGCGCAAGCTATAGTATAGAACCCGCGGATCACCTGAGAGGAATCAAAGCGGGGGATGGATCCCGTGTGTTCGCCTTTGGCGTCCAAGAGATGCTCAATGCCCATCTCCGGCAGTCTGGCTTCAACGGCGTTAGTTTGTCGCTAGCGAAATTGCCATTCGCCAGCGCCAATTCAGTGGCCTCTGGCCACGTTGCTAAAGGGTTTTACAGTTCGTGGCTCGTCGGCTGACTGTTTCAACTTAACCTTTCCCCAGAACTTGCTCAGGGTCCGAGCTCTTGCCCACTCTTTTCGGCTTGTAGTTTTTTTCAGGCTCGTCTTAAGATCGATTGCGTTAAAAGCGGAGGGCGTCGCCTTCTACTCGTCTGCCAGATTATTACTGTTATATTGCTCAATAATCAATCAATTTAGCGAGGTCCTTTTCATCCTGCTCGTCGACAATTTCTGGCTCCTTATTCTTGCTGAGAATATGCATGACCTTCTTGTACTGGCTCTTGAGCAGGACTCCACTAGACCTTCGCTTCCTAGCCAGTTTCCGGTAACCGATGTCTTTTGAGGGATCCTCCGACGGTTTCGGGTTAGGAGTACTATTTCTGCTATTCGCTACAGCCAGCTTGACGGCAGTGGATTCCAAACTGAAAACCACTAGTCCATCTGTCACCCTGGCTTCGTGAGGTCCCTGCGGGTGGTTTCAGCACAGTGGTGCAACGGCTGGCACCGACTACTGTCTCCTGGCTAGATGCCAACAGTTCATCCTTCGATGATGCACCTCGCATCATCGCCTCTTCTTGTCTCGTCGGTCTGTTCTTTTTATTTTTGTTAATCGAGAGTTCGCATTCTAAAAATCAAACTTTCCATTGGCCCCGGAATCCTTGGCGTATGCTATTCCACCTTGGCTTGGGGCCCTGTTAGCACCTTCTCAGTGCAGAGAGGACGATCCCTGGGTTGTTGCCTCGGCACACCCCCCTGCCAGATTCCCTTGCCCACAACACAGACAGGCAAGCGGATCCTTAACACGCTATGTGACTACGGTGAATTGTACACCAAGATTTGCAGACTTGTATCCCTATGACCCCGAAATTGGTTGAAAATAGCGGCAATATATAGAAATGATCACAAGATTGTGGTCGCGAATTATCACCGAAGTCCGTGACATCATTACAGGGTACACGAACAACTAACAAAGCGGTTGTGTGTTGGCAGGGAGAAGAAAATGGGGCAACTCATGGAGAGCATTTCCACAAGTCACGATAAACCCTCGCAGTTTCAGAGTCGCTGATGCGAACTCTGAGGGCGGAGCTGTTCTTTAGTCGATTCTAGAGCTGCGAGTATACCCAACATACGCGCTCAAACAGGAGCCGCACAATGTGAGTTCTTCCGGGTATAAACTTCAGTCCTCTCGCTTCCGATATTTCGTCCCCACGGTATATGTTAGTATAACTAGAGATTTAATGTCGAATCAACCAAATGCTTAAAACCGTGTAACTGGACTGGACGATGCGTTTGTCTGCGCTCCAAAATCCGAGGACCCATTAAAAAGACAGTTCGAGCTTCGGGCAGCAAATGGAATACCAATTTCCATATATGGCCAGCCTGGTACTCACTCTCGGCCTTCGAAGAAATTTTTTTTTGCTGATTTATAACATCGCACTTTTCTAACTTCATATACGGTGCAGATTTCTTATCACGGACTACGGACTTCTTACCGATCTTGAGCATGATTGCCTCTGAGATCCAGCAACTCAGCTTACCGAACAAGGTGAGGTGTTAGAACGTACAATATCCACTATCAGAAAAATTACTGAAGGAACCTAGTATCATTACATCCTGGTGGGATTTCTGGAAAAATAGTGTTACTGAACTAATCCTGATATAGTTGCAACGCCAGGATCATCATTTGTCTTAATGATTAGTTTCACGAAATACCATGATTCAGCCAGATTAACGTGTCTATCAAATAGCCCTTGGGTTTCATTCCTGCATATGTTGAATAGCGAGTGAAGCCTGTGCGTAGATTATCTCGTACTCAACAGCGGAACTTTTTTAACTTTGGTCTATGCGTCTATTCGCATGCTGACGCAGGGTTTTGTGGACCGAGAGATCCAGTCTGGGTTTCTCCGTAGAATTTCAAATTCCCTCGACTACGAACTTTCCAGGGAGCACGGTGGTTCGTATAATACGCTGAATTGGCAGAGGTATTTTTCTACTCCCCAGTCTAGAAGCGAAGCATTTGTAAATAATAGGGCCGCTTCGTACAGGGTGTGGCCACACACTACCGATCTTGGTAAATGAGAGCCTTAGCTCCTGGCGTCAGTCTATCCTGCAGTCCTGATTAACCCCAGTAGTGCAAAGGAAGAGTTCTGATCCGTCATCAAAATCCTGTCGAAATATTTTTTTCTTTCTAATATTGTCAGGAATGACTATGAGGAGTGGTACCTTACATTTTCAACTGAAGAATTTGCTCACCCTCCACTTCCACAATCATTGCCGACATTCGGAGCAGTTCCCCCATTCAGCGCAAATGAAGTCGGGGAAAGCATCTGAGCTCTGGAAAGCGAAGAGCTGGGACCCAACCCTGTGGCTCAGTGAATTTTTTAACCGGGTTATTCAGGAAGGAACATCTGACTGGCAAGAAAGTACCACTGTTCCAATATGGAAAAAGAAAGGTAGTCCAGCAGAGTCCGATCCGGTTACTTTCCCATACCATGAAGATTTTTGAATGCATTCTTGACAACCGTATTCGCGAAATCGTTGAAATAACCATGAATCAAGCCGGATTTGTCAAGAACTGCGGAGCTACTGCCGCAATACACGCTGCGCGGTTACTCATAGAGAAACACCGTGAGAAGCATCGCCCTCTTTACATTGCCTTTCTGGATCTAGAGAAATAGTTTGATCGTGTGCCACACGAACTCATCTGGTATGCTTTACGACAACACTTCGTGCCAGAAGAACTCGTGCGCTGGGTTCAATTGCTCTACCACGATCCGAAAAATAAAGTTCGAAGTATGGCAGTTGTATCAAAACCGCTTCGTGTCTCTGTTGGTATTCATCAAGGAAACGCCCTCTCACCACTCCTCTTTGTTCTTGTTATGGATACCGTCACACGGGATATCCAACGTCCAGCGCCCAACACACTGCTTTATGTAGATGATGTTTTCCTAGCATCTGATAGCAAAAATGATCTCGAGCAACTTGTTCAAAAATGGAATGATCGCCTCATGCAACACGGTCTCAGATTGAATCTAAAAAAAACTGAATTTTTGACGACCGATCCCCATGAAACAGGCACAATCACTGTCAGCGGCAGTGATCTGCCCAGAACTGAGCGATTTAAATACCGTGGGTCAACGCTATCAGCCAATGGGGAACTGCGTTATGAATTTGCTTCACACATTAACTCAACCTGTATGAAGTGGCGTTCCACAGCTGGTGTCCTTTGTGATTGACGTATCAACGAACGTCTCAAATCTAAAATTTACTGCAATGTCGTCCGTCCAGTCGCTCTCTATGGTTCTGAATGTTGGCCGACTATAAAAGACAATGAACGGTGTCTTGCGGTAATGGAGACGAAGATGCTACGTTGGACTAGTGGCGCCACACGTTTAGATCACATCCGAAATGAGGATATCCGCGATCGTTATGGGGTTGCACCGATCGTAGAAAAGTTGCGAGAGAGACGTCTTCGATGGTGTGGTCACGCAATTCGTGCTAACGAGAATTCACTTGCCAAGATTGGGCTGAACATCGAAGTCGATGGTAAACGACCAAAAGGCAGACCTAAACAATGGTGGCTTGATACGCTAGATGGGGATTTGAAAGCCTCGAGATTGCACCCAGATCAGGCATTCGATAAAGCCAAATGGCGAAACCGATCACAACGAGCCGACCTTGCTTGTGAACGGGACAAAGGCTCAAGAAAAAGAAGAAGGGGGGATATTTATTTTACTTTAGATTTAAGGATGATGTAAGCTATTGACTTCTCGGAACAAGAGTCCTAAATTACCTGCATACTTTTTGGTTACAAACCACAAATCTGCCTTCGGTATACCCAGGGTTCTTAAGTAAACAATGTTCCAATTTTATCTTTGAGAATTTCCCTTGTATTTATTGTAGATGCAGCTTTTTCAACCTCCACCATGACTCACCTGGATTATCTTAGTACTGGCCATTGGCTCCATTAATGAATTGAACTCTTCTTCAGTGCCAAACTACCGTCCTCCTTTTCTGAGTTGGTACTTGCCTATGACTCGCTGTCCTTCTTGAGGCTTAACAGATCAGGTTAAGATCGCCCATCCTCTCCTCCACAATAGGTTGCAGGTATACCTTCTTACTCATTTCTATCCTCTGGGCCTCCATAATCTCCTATATTCTTTCTAAGATCTCCGTAGATAATCCACCCGGTGTGTCCTCCGTAGTGTTCTGCTTCGGTTTCTCCTTATGCATACATGGGGAATCCCTAATTGTTGCGACATTTGTAGCTCTTAATTACCTCCACAGCTAGTCATTCATTCCGATTGTAAGGGATTTGCCTTCAACTTTAACTTTGCTTCTAACACTTTCCATATATGGAGGCCCTCATTTCAGACGATTATGAGGTTCTGAACTCTACTGTGCAGCACCGGATTTTGAAAGATAGACCCCTGGTGTATCATCCTCAGCCTGGTAATTTAAGGACTATGGCTCTCAGCTATTCTGCTGTGTCTTTTGTTACGCAGTCTAGCAGCATCAATTCTGGCTGAAAGCGTATGCCGCTGCACTAAAGGTTGGCACTCCATCGCTTGCAGATATCTCTGACGACAAGGTTTTCGGCGTTTTTCTACTAATTACGAGTGTTAGTCCCGAAGGTGACCTGGGTAGAATCGTCAGTCAAATAGCCTTGACAGTACCAGCATTGCTTACATCGCATCTCTAATTTCTCTACATTCGCCCCAGACTTACCTGAGGTTTCTTTTTGGGATCGAGTTTGGGTTTTTCGGGAGCATTTCGTCTTATGGGCTTGATCTCTGCTCTCCTCTTTTTCGTCGATTTTCCTTTTAGAGGCTTAGATCCTTAGGTCCCAGGTCTTCTTCTGATAAAGAGATAAAGAGATCCGCCGTACCGTAACCCCGAATGCTGCCCTCGACTCCAAACTTTCCAATGGGCACAGTTCACCAAAATCTAGAACCGTAGCGTTTCGTAAATACTAGGGTCTTGGAAGACGGGATGTTTGGCACCTGTGCACCATATATCGAGGGCCGGTTCCTAGTGAGGTATATACCACGCCAGTCTATCCTACAGTCCTAATTGATCCGTCATCAAAAACCAATCGAAATATCTTTCCTTTCTAATTTTGTCAGGAAGCGGAGCATAATTTCAATCTATGAGGAGTGGTACCTTCCATTGTTGTATATATTTATCATAGTATTCTATCCTTTTTTGATCCTAGTATGCTCTACTTTCAATATTGGAATTAGGAGTAATATTAATTTATCTTTTCTTTCCTTTCAGGTGAGTACTTGAAAAGCTACGTACGAGTGGAAAAATGAATCAATCGTAAGTAAGGCACTTAAGTGTCTGGACAATTGCACGGTATTTCTGTGAAGCTAAGTACATAAGGATATCCATCATATCCTTGCTGTCGTTCAGTTCAACTGTAGTCGAGGAACGATAGTAGAAGATATTTTTCTTCAATTTTTTATAGATGTTTCTGAACCTAGGGAGTTTAAAGGAAGCGTTCCTCAGAAGTCTAACATCAAAAAAGCACGAATTTAACTCTACGGTCGTAAATTTTCAGGACATCGACCTATGCTGGGAATTCCAGTCTCATTCCAGTCCCAATCAAGTCAACTTTTCTGTATATGAATTGGAATTTATAGTCCCCTTGCTCTGAATATGCTTAAATGGTAATGCTCATTTGGGGCTTCAACAGATTCATAACTCATGGCCTTCCATGCCATTCCACCTTGTGCTTGTCTTACCTCAACCACTCCGTCCCACCCCGAGCCATTACGTAATTATGTGTCGACATTTGCTTATGCAGTATTATCACTCTGTGAATGTAAAGATAGCAGCAGAAAGGGATTCGTCCATTCACTCAGGATCTGGTTCGTTGGTTTGGTTTCATTTCACTGATAATGTGGCAGCCTGTAGCCATACGGGCACCTAGCTACGTCCTATGTTAATATGTGCACAGTTCCACAGGAGGAGGTATTCAGAACGGACAAAAAACGCCGTTCGTCCTGCATTCATACTTGCAAGTTCACCGAACAGATAGGCACACACAAATGAATGGATGAAGAACGGACGAACGGATGAATGAATAGTTGACTGAACAAGCAGGAAAGGCTAAGAACTGACCAACGAACCAATCGACTCGGGGCTCCAAAGTGCGGACAGAATTGAATGGATTTGAAAGATTAAAAACGCTGCGCCTGCTGCCAGGCATGCTGGATTAGGAGGGTCTTGTGGCTATCAAAAGGCAATAGCATGATTCCGAAAATCGTTACATCTTCGCAGGCATAGTCATCGCTTCATCATCGCCACCGACCCATCGTCATCAGCGTCATAAAATGGCCACTTTTCGGAATATCATCACGTTGTGCTTGATAACTATTCCCCATACACTTGGGAATCCATCAAATAACGGTCATTTTGCATTCAGAGGCTCCACTGCTGCGTCCACGAGCCGTTTATTGTGCCCATACTCATTGTCAGTGGGAGTTATGAACGTCCACTTTCGGTACATAAAATAATTCGAAATGCAAAACTTGTGAATAATGGAACGAGCCAACCTGTCCGTCTGCTTCCATCCCAGCAATTATCCCAAGCTTTTACCACTTGTGTCAGTGTCTTTCACAAGACATTTCATACAATTTCTGAGTATAATTCTCAGTTGGGAATCTCTTTTCAAATTCGGTTGGAATTCATGATTGGGGAAGCACAGCGTCCAACCCAGAAGCGCCGGTAGCCGGTATTGTGCCATGTGATGAGTATGTGGGAGTCTTTTTGAATTTAATTTCTAGAGAATTTTTATAGGCTTGGCACGTACTATAAAATCCGAAGCAAAAGAATGGAATGAACAAGCCTCTTCCATATATTCGTGCGCATGTCGAGCTCCACAAAAAAACAGCCCCGAAACGAGGCATACAAAAAAATGTAAAGTGGCATCACGAAAAAAGATACAACGTATTCATCTCATATATTCAATCCATATCAGATGCTTAGCTATCTATTTTGGATAGGTATGTGCACGGCAGCTTGCAACCAAGATTCTCCTTTTGACACAAACAAATTTCCCTTAAAAAAGAGAGCAGTGCACGTTCGTTTACGTACGTTGCATTTATTCATGGCGGAGACGAATCGATATCCGCGTTTTTTATTAGCATTTTAATCTACCGATTTGACTTGTGTGCCGCGCTATTTATTGCAGAATCATCCCATTTATGACTGCTCAATTCATTGATTCATTCATTTGACCCTTCAATTTAGTTCAGTTGATGACGCACTGGAGCTGCTCAGACTTGAAGATGTCGTTCGGGAAGAACGGTGTGGTTGCACTTAGCTAGATTGAATTTGTCGAGATTGAAATCAATTCAAGTTAATTACAATTCTGCAATTTGATGAATCCTATTTTAAAGTTTGTATGTCGCGTACAGTTTAAAGATGTCGGATATGCATAGCGATCTTTATATTTCTCGATTGGTACAAAAAAAAAATCTTTTTGAGGTGTTCTCACCTTTCCCAATGGTATGCAGAGTGTCATAGATACTTCTGCTTATTTTTTTCACACAAGCTATTCAACGCGTTTAGCTACCTTCCTTCTTAGTAAAGGCGGTTTTAGGAGCCTTTATTTGGTCAGAAGCCCAGACAAGGAGCCTTATATCTCGTTTCGTAATTTAGGCTTTCTCACACTAGCTCACATCCAAAATTTACGGGAGTATCGTCCGCCCTGTCGCCGTCTATGGTTCTTAGTGTTAAACAACTTAAAAAAGTCAATGAACGGCGCCTCACGCTAATGGAGCCGAAAATGTTGCGCTGGGCCAATGGAGTAACACGTAATGATCACGTCCGAAATGAGGATATCTGCCATCAATATGAGATAGCACTGATCAGACATCCCTGTGTGGCGTCGAGGTCCACCGATTCGAAATGCCTAAAAGCTGTCTGGCGTCCTGACCTACGCCATCGCTCCATCTTAGGCAGGGTCTGCCTCGTCTTCTTTTTCTACCATAGATATTGCCCTTATAGACTTTCGGGTGGGATCATCCTCATCCATACGGATTAAATGACCTGCCCACCGTAACCTATTGAGCCGGATTTTGTCCACAACTGGACGGTCATGGTATCGCTCATAGATTTCGTCATTGTGAAGGCTACGGAATCGTCCATCCTCATGTAGGGGGCCAAAAATTCTTCGGAGGATTCTTCTCTCGAACGCGGCCAAGAGTTCGGAAGTTTTCTTTCTAAGAACCCAAGTTTCCGAGGAATACATGAGGACTAGCAAGATCATTGTCTTGTACAGTAAGAGCTTTGGCCCTATGTTCTCACCTATCTCAATGGCATACAGAGGGTGATAGATGCTTCTGCTTATTTTTGGCATAGAAGATATTCAGCGCTTTCAGGTACCTTCCTTCTAAGTAAGGATGGTTTTATAAGGCTTTATCTGACCAAAAATCTCATTTTTACCAACCTTATTTTGTTTTATGAAGTACTAGGTAAGATGCACAAAACTACAAAACTGACTTGCATGTAGACCATTGTAGTAATGAAAACTTGCCCAATCGCATCCCTATGGGCCCTTCTGGTACCGATTCCTCGCCATCTGCATATACAGATGCAGGCAAGGAGGGCGATCTCCAGAATATTCGTGAGTATTTGTGAGGCGGGGAGGTGCCTAAATCGGGCGAAAATTGCTATTCTTTCTAGGCAGCTTCCCGAATTACTGATACCAAGGGATAAGATGACAACGAGATTTCGTTTCGGTAAGCAGTCTGATACACATTGTAGCAACAAGGCAAACTGGGAGAGCATGGCAATTGATTACCTAGTACACTGACGGA
This sequence comes from Hermetia illucens, assembly GCF_905115235.1. Classification (NCBI taxonomy): domain Eukaryota; kingdom Metazoa; phylum Arthropoda; class Insecta; order Diptera; family Stratiomyidae; genus Hermetia; species Hermetia illucens. The sequence goes on along the minus strand of NC_051851.1, from coordinate 159,247,750 downwards.
TCCCTTGCGGTAGAGGGGCAGATGTCGGGGTCATTGGTCAGGGAAAACGCACTTTGAGCCAACGGGTAAGCATATTTCAAGCCGATAAGTACGCCGTAGCCAGATGTGCCTCCTTTAACCTGGAAAGTAACTATAGGGGGCAGAACATTGATATTTTGATCGACAGCCAAGCGGCTATTCAATCACTTAAGTGTAAATCCCAAACTGGTATGACAATACCTTAACAAACTGACCACGCTCGGCTTGCTCAATAAGGTCTGGATACTCTGGGTTGCAGGCCACATTTGATTAGAAGCCAATTAGGCAACGGATGAACTGACCCAGAAGGAAGCTGCCACGCTGCTATACGGACCAATATCATTCTGTGGAGTTGGAAATCAATTCATGGTTACGACGACTGAGAGAACTTTACAAGGCGAACTTACCAGGAACAGAACAGTCCAGGGTGCTCATGGGGAGATACGATCCTAAGTGTGGGCGAGATTGTTTAAACCCCACCAAAAAGGCATTCCGATCATAGTGGGAATACTCACTATAGGCTAAAATATCACCTGGGGAAGCTAGGGATATCTACGGACACTGCCTATAGATTCGGTGAGGAGAGTGATGAAACCTCCTCATCTTTCTGAAAAGTGCCCAGCACTTGCGCAAGGTAGGTTCAAGCACTTGAGAAAATATTTGATACCAGATGCTAGGTTGAAATACATGGAAGTAGGGAAGATAGTAAAGTTCCTGTCGGTTATATGTTTAAACGACATTCTATAGTTTATAGGTTCATATCAATAAACCGGACATATTCCCGTGATTAGCCCATATTTGTATGCTAGGTTTTGATGGATCACCTTACATACAGCATTATACCTGGTAATGTATAGCATCTGTGCCATAACAGTGCAACCAGAAATGAGATGGTCCAACGTCTCCAACGCCGAACCACACATTCTGCACTGGTCATTCTCCACCGGTTCTTTCATTGTGAGCTTTTTATTAGCTCGAGAAGCGACCACGCCATCCTGAATGGTACACACGAATCCCTCCGTCTCAGCAAAGAGCTCCCCAGCACATCGTCATCTGTTCGACAAATGTAAATTGACAAATGGCTGCCAAAGACAATTCACGTGTTTACCGTGCATTGCTTTCGATTCCCATTCATCGATCCGCTCTTGGTCCGACTTCACCTCACTCAGAGGATTAAAAAATCGATCCTGCAAGTTAAGTGCCTTACAGACAGCCGCATGCAATGGACTCACCTGCTCTTTGCTGTAAAAATAATTTGCAATGAGTCGACCTTGTTGTGCCGCCGCATCTACCACGCCCCTACTTCCGATTTCACGGGACAGGTTCATCCGCTCCACGGCAGAGTTATGATGATGCATTCGGAATTTGGACATAGTAGTCCGTATCCGCCGCTGGACGTTTTCCAAATCGGTCTTGGTCCACGGCAATATTCCGAATGCATAAGCCAGTGGAGGGATACATTCAATGCGCTTATCTTATTCTTCCCCGAGAGATCCGATTTCAGCGCCAACTTCATAGGTCGCAGGAATTCGGACAGAGCATCCTTCAGATCACCAACTCGAGCATGGATTCTTTGCAGAATTTCGAGGCATTTATAGAAGTCTGTCTCAGTCATAGTTTGGGTGAGGAGGTGCGGCATGCGGCTCGTGATGATCTTTGTGTATATGGATAGTCTTTGATGTATATGTACTCTCAGATGAACGCACTGGTAAGGTGGTATGCCACTTTCTCATGACTCATGACTGACTAAAAACTTTATTAGTTTCGCATCAATGCGATACAGACGATGGACATAAATTAGCCAGGTGTGCGGGACGCTGTCGAAAGCCTTTGGCATAATCGATATAGCAACTAAAGAGGTTTCTTTGGCCTCTAGTTGCAAATTACCGAGTCGATAATGAATAGTTCTTTGCAATCCCTTGACCCAGCAACCCTTCTGCTCCTCGGACAGAATGTTCTTTGTCTCGAGGTGCGCATTAACTAATAATGGACGTTGTGAATTTTTAGATGGTTGGTAAGCGAGTAATCGGTCCTGTCCGCAGGGTCCTGCACCGTATCCTTTTTTGGGACAAGGTAGGCAATTCCCGCAGTGGACAAGGGTGAAAATTCCTCCTGATTTGAATCAACTTAGCAATGTCCTGCCTTAGTGAGTCTCGTCGACGTTCCAGACAAATTTTCCATGGTAGATCTCTTCAGTCATTCAAACCAATAACGCGAAACCGAATCTTCTGACCGTGCAATCTAACAGCCGTAACTACACCACAATACACAACACACAAGAGCTTGTAGTTGCAGAAGTGACATATCAGCACACAGTCGAGATGCAATCTCATCATTGATTTGAGATAGAACTCTGGGAGTTGCTGAAGACGAATAGAGCCTGGGGATATTTGGTCTATGCAAGGGATCCATTTCCGAGAGTTCTATACACGCGCTTTGGAATTCGTCCCGGTCCTCAGCGGCAACTTCAGTTGGACGGTCTAGAAGAGTGCTTCGGCGAATACTGAAACTGTTGCTTGTAGTGCAGCGTGGTGTTGTTGATGCCGCGCCTCTGCCCCCATCGAGTCTCGGTCACCAGTTTCCGCGATGACCTCAAGCCGAACACGTTCCGTGATGGTAGTCGGAATTTTGTCGCTACGAGTTATATAGCGGTACTGGTCTGCGACTCGCCACACAGTCGCGTGCACGCATTGTAAGAAACTTTCGAAAAATCTCTGGTGCAACAAGGGGCGGTAAGAAGTTGTATCCGCCCTGGCCGTTACTTTGTAATAAGAGCGGATCATGAAGAGGTTCATTTCCTCAGTCCACTTCATCCGCTGCCTACGCGAAGTTGCTGGAGTGGTCGCCACAGATTGTGGCGAAACAGCTGCAGTAGGCGAAGCAATGATCCTGATCGTCGTGGCGCCTAGACGTCGAACCGCCTCACGATTAGCGGTTTCGACGCCGGGCGGTCCATTACGGGAGTCCGACCCAGTCACCGAGGCAGAAGATTCCCGTCGGTTATCCGTACCGAACCTCAAATTTCTCCTGCATTTGCGTTTTATACTTAACTGCAAGGTGTGGTGATAGCTTCGTCAGCGAGTAATCTGCAGGACTGCAAAGTTCCTGCACTTTCCTCACCTACCCTTTAAGACGCTGTGGCGGCGTACAACCATTCAGACTGAAGCTAGCCAATCCTCCTCCTTTCACAACCGGGCTTGGGACCGGCTACGGCGGAATTTGATGTTATTATTATCGTTCTATGAATTAAAACTATGAACTATTTCGAAAACTTCACTTCTCTTACTCATTCTTGTTTAGGCTCTCCATGAAGCTATTCATGGGTCTTGAAAGACTTTCTCACAACTACACTTGGAATTGCATTTTCTTTTGTCCCCTCGCACATAATGACCATTTCAATCCACGTTGCTAGTGAAAAAGAGCAGTTCTAGAGCAATCTTAATACGTGTGCGATTTCCTATAATAATTCCCTTCTAGTTTTTGGAAAAACCCTAGCATTCACAGGATTTTCTTGCAAATTGAAGGAGCAGTTCTATAAAAACTGTAGTAGCAGCTTGAAGACTGTCAAGCCCAGCGAGTTTTTTCCTTTTGAGAGCATTGAGGGTCGAGGTGATTTCGCTTCTATTTGGAGGTGCAGCATGCAGATATGGCATGCTATGGTGGCTAGTCGGAATGACTAAATCCACAAGAATTATTCCTACCACCTTTTCAACTCCTCGTCATGGTGGCTAAAGAGTCGACCTTTAACATTCGTCACAGTTCCATCGAACGATTTGCGATTACCTGCAAATTGTTTGTGATGCGATATACGCTTCTGGTACCTTCTGTTTCCCTGACCAGCACAATAACAAATTCTCTTTCGTCAAGGTGCACACTTCGCTGAAATTCCGAGGATTTCACACGGTATCGGCATTTAAGTACATCGCGCTCACCATCACTCACAGCAATCAATAGAGAATTCAGTGCATCAGCCAGATCGTGTGACGCTCCTTCGAAAAGTCCCCGACAACCTGGGCAGCCACCAAGAAAAGAGTAATTTCAAATGGCCGCCTAATGCTCATCAATATTTTCAGGGCGACTATTCAAAGCATCTGTCATCCGATCAGCAACAAAACACTCCCATTGTCGAGTGGCAGCTGATATTTATAAGTTGTTTTTTTGCAAGAAGCAGTGAGCGAAATGCGCAAGTGAAACAAGCGACCATCAAATAATGATCCCTTCTGAAGCCGATGTCAGCACCTCTCTTGTTACGCATATGCAAGAGATAACTCCTGAATCTCTTGCTAGTTACAAAACGCTCAATCGAATTGTTCGTATGTTGTCGATCAGGTGACACCTAATTGACCTTACGGCATGCTTCGTGCTCGAACAATATGCTACCAATGCCGATGGCGGCGGAAGTTGCAAAAATTTTTGAAACTTCCATCAATGTCGTTAAGGTCGCCAAGACCGTGCTTCACCATGGCATGCCCGAGCAAGATATTGTTAGAGCCCACCTTGGCATTCATATCACCTATCAAGGTCACAATGTCACCTTTAAAAAGTCTCTCTTGCACTGCCTTCAATTGGTCGTTAAAAACTTCCTTCGCGGTATCGGTAGACCCCATACATGCAAAAGCGGAGTTTAATTTTTTTCACTAATTATAGTCATGTGGGGTATCAAATGAGAGGTCTCGATTAGTACTTTCCGAAGCCGGTGTTAGTTTTGCCATTTGTTGGAAAGGTGGGGAGTAAGGGGGGTCGAAAGTGATCATTTCTTTAACGGACCTATACTCAGAAACTACACAACCGAAAAATCCGAAAAAAATCAGGAGGCTGCAACTATATGGTGGCTAGGCTCCGTCCATACCGATATCTGTTTAAATAAAGTTAATAATTGTATATTATTATAATTTTTTGTAGTTGGCTGAAAACCCCCCTTAAGTTCATTCTCGTACCACGCAACAATGTAGGGTATAACATAGAACATGATCCTACTGAGTTTGGTGGAAATCGCACTATTACTAACAAAGTTGTAATAGGTTAAAGTTGTCGCTTCTTTGCAAATTCAACACTTGGAATGGCAATATCACCTGAATGTGGATATTCTCACATAATATATGCATATATTACGTGCTAGGTACTAATGGGACAGCCATTGCAGGGTTTTTTCGGGATTTGAGGGGCGTGTACGTGTACACCACCCAATCTCATATCGTCTGAGTTTGAAGACATGTTGGATAACCTTGTTCATGATACAAAGGGGCGAAATCCGAAGAGGATTGCCGGTGATTTTAATGCGTGGGCCCTGGAATAGAGAAGCAAAGAGAATATCGCAAAGGGTTGAAGTTTATTACAGGCTTTTCCGCAATTAGAGATAGTTCTGGCCAACATAAGTAATTTTCGGAAAGGGGAGTCTGCGTCAATCGTGGAACTGACCTTTAATAGCCCCGCGTTGTATGTTCTGTCGCTAAAGTGAGGACTACACCCACCGCGATCACCAGGCAATTATCTTCGAATTGAAAAGAGAGTCGCACGGTTGACAAAATCAGGCTCCGCAAAAACACTCAATGATCAGACCTTCATGGAAATGTGGCTGGACCAACCTACTAATCCTGGTGGCCCCTTGGAAAAGGCTCTCATTGTCAACAACGCATGTGACTTGTCCATGTCTTGAAGATGCACATTCTCCAGTAGAAGGCCCAACTACCGTTGGAACAGTTAGCTGGCTTGCATTTGATCAGTTAAATGAATGGTCCAGAAGGCGGTGGGTAGGTGCAAAAGGGCATGCATGCAAAGAAGCCCGAAAAATCTCAAGCTGGCATCTAGCGGAGCAAAAGAGAATGCTTGAAGGAGCTCTGCTCTGAGGCGAATGTAAATCTGCAGGAGATTGCGTATAGGGTTGTGATAGGACGATTTAGAGGTTGGTCATCTGTGCAGATCACGTGCCCTACTCCCTGGTTGAAAATCATCCAGCGAGAATTGTTGGAGATATGCAGCAGAATAGGTGACAAACAGTTTCGGAGCTGGACGGAATACCGAATAACATAGGACTCTTAAGCGTGCATCTCCGAGGGGATGTTCCTTACAGCATGGAATTGGCAGAAGGTGGCACTGCTGTTTATGACTCCTCATCCTCTTATAGACCCCTATGTCTTTTAGACGCTATGCAGTAAATACTGGAGCGGGTAGCTTGCTTCCGGTCGTTGAGAGCCAAGGAGGGTTCTGTAAACCCAGATTAACCATTGATGTCATCAAATTGGTTACTGGCTTAACCGTAGATGCAATCTTCGAAAAGGAGTAGTAACCCAGGACATGAAAAATGTATTCAATTCGGCCAATTGGAGCTGTATACAGAAGACCCTGCTGACGATTGGTGTTCCAACGTACCTCGCTGCCATTGTGGATAGTTACTTACGGGAACGGAAGCCCTAGGAGTAAGTTGTCTCCGCGGGTGGTGGGCTACATCGACGACAGTGCACTCGTCGTTAACCATCAAATGCAAAGCTCAGTTTTAAGCAGTACCTGGAATATATTTACGAAAAGGCAGCCTCCCCCAGTCTGGCTCTGGCAAGGATGATGCCGAATGTAGAAAGTCAGCGGCTTACTTGCAGGCTGCTTGTAGCCAGGGTGATGAGTTCTATCTTGCTGTATGCAGTCCCAGTTTGGGAATCAGCGCTGAGTGCGGTCTATAGAAGAACAACCCTAAGGGTGTGTTCTGCCTTCTGGGCCGTCTCAGAATGATGCCAATTGATATCTTAGTAGATGAGATAATGAACATATATAACATGAAGTCAATCTCTCCTCTATCTCAAGCAAAGAAGCAGGGAGAGATCTATAAGCAGATAGCAAGAGTGCTAGAACCTCTCATCGGACACACAGGTTGATCCCTAACATCAGAGAGTGCCTGGAGAGAAAACATGGTGAGATCAATTATCATCTCACTTAGTTCTTCACCGGCCGTCAGTACCTGTATAAGTTTAAATGGGACACTTCACCTGGGTGTCCAAATTGCGATAGGGTCTCGGGGGACCTAGCGCGCGTATTCTTCGGCCGAGGTTCGTGGATGAAAGAGAAAACTTAAACGAAACTGTAGGTAAAATGCTATCACTGGAAAATTTTCTGCAGAGAATGGAAGCTTGCCAAGGGGATTGTGATACGGTCAACTCCCAAGATCACGTCAATCCAAAGTAAACTGGCAAAAAGCGAAAGAGGTAAGGAAGGTGAGCTAGATAAAGTAATCTGACTCTACCCCATGATATTCCACGGAGAATGGGGAAGTCGGGTATGGTTTTCGTGGGTAAATGGCAATGTTTCTAACGAGTTGCCGCGACCTCGAAATGAAGTACTTAGCACGCTTCAAGAGAGTCCTAGGTTTAAAATTGGAATACTGGTCCATCGGTTGTTATTATTATTATGCTAATTCTCGTATATTTCATACATGAAATAACATTTACATCTGCTAACGTTGTTTTCTTTCAAATTAGCGTGTCCTTATCAAATGCTTACAGCAGCCACCGTTTAAACACGCCAATCCCCTTTTCTCGTTTTCTCCCAAAAATTCCAAATTTGCTTGGTAATAAAACAATTCTCTTTTATGCATATTTTACGAATACTTTAGGCTTTTTGTGAACGTTCATAAAAGCATACACCTATCGTCTCCTACCTCCTCGTATCTCTGAAATTCTTCTTCATCTTCACATACACATTCGAAATCTACAATGCTCTCAGGCACCGATGGATGCTCCCTTCTGAAAGCATAAAAGTAAAATGATTTTATTTCCACGTTGTAAAGAAACTTCTCTAACTCAAAATTAACCATTAAAGAGGAAACTATTTCCCATTTACTATCAAATGTTAAGTTTACACTTAATTTCGTAATGGGTCCACAGAGGTTTGTCCAGAATCTCATTTGCTTTTTTAGTATTTCGAGGGCCTCATTCACCCTCCTCAGATACACGGACTTTCCGTCTTTCAACAATAAACAAGTTTAATTTCAATGCACCGTTTTTAGTGCTAATATGCTATATGTGATATCCTAATTGCGAAGCTATCATATTCCCAGCCGCTTTCCCCGATTTCCAGGAAAACTAGAAAATCTCGCACATGTCAGCCAGGAGGGCCGGCGTGATAAAATCGAAACAAACAACTCCACATGTTTTATGTCCTCTATCAAATATTTTACGTGCAATGACATCAGAGAATGGTCTCCATCTCATCACTCAGGGGTTTACGATAAAATGGATGAGCATTGATTGTACATAAAATTTTAATTCAGTGCATTTTAAAGAGCTTTCACCCCTGGCCACTCCGCCCAGCTCCACTTCAGTCCGCCGTAAACGAATGGAATTTTTTTCCTGGTCCTCAGTTAGAATATTTCCCAAGCAATTAAGATAAATAGCGTTTTTAAATATTTAGTGAGATGAAAAGTGCTGGAGCGGTACGCGCCCTCTGAGGCTTGATAGTCATCCAAATAGCGTTGAATCATTCACAGTGAATTGTTGTAATGTCACTGGCCACTTAACTTTATCCCATTTTATCAAAGTGAAGTCATCTTGCAGCATCTCCAGCGAGATGTGTCGTGTAATTGCCCTGACTATTTTGCCTATGGCGTAGGGTACGGATGGTATCTAATTAATTTCCATCAGAGAGGCGAAGACCTATTGTGGAACGTCATCAATTCATTCATTCATTCATTTAGTAATTTATCTCATTAAGCTTCCATTACTATTTCTGTGCATTTGAATTTGATGCACTTGGAAATTTCGAAACCTTTTCACCATCGAGTGAATATTTCGGAGTGAAACGGCATAATGCCTTTCTGAGGGCTCCTTCAAGGGGAAGCAACTCTGCAATCAGGAGCGAGGGTAAAATATTTTATGAAAAGTGAATTTCCAATGGTTCAAGTCGATTTAATGAGTAGAAATGTAAAAAGATGCAATATTTCAACGCGCGTAGATTTAAACCCTATATTGCCCTCATTTGTCATTACCCACAAGAACATTTGAATACCCTTTTCAATAGCGATCTGATTTAGGACAGAGTTCATTCCACTGTTTCCCTAGGGAGCAACATTCAAAGTCGCTCAAATTTTCTTCTTCTATGGCTTCACAGTTCGCTGTCTATTCTAGTCCTCCGAGGATCCTCTCCGGCATTATTCTTGGTCAAGCGGTGAAGTCTTCAAATTAGTGAGCTTTCTATCTGCTCCCGCCTTTCTGGGTTTTCAGGCCTAGCCTTCGGGTTGTCGGCTATGAATTTCCTATCATTCATCCACTACTCTATCACCCCCACCTGGTTTCTGATTGGTTCGGGTTGATTGAAGAAAATGTACCGCTCCCTGCTTTACCTAAGTAGATAGGTAGGTATCAGTGACTGGCCCAAGGAGCCCAATTAGTGCTACGGTGCGCCGTTTTGATGCCACAAACTCCGTCATCGTGACTGCTATTATGAGAGCAAAGAAGCAGAGTCTAGCTGGCTGAGATCTTCAGAGCCTGCCCGTAGCATTCACGAAGGAAAGCAGATCTCCCACCCTGCAGTTAGAAATCTCTTTGAGGATCCCAAAGAATGGTTTGCCCAATGTCCGTAGCCTGACTCTAGCCAGAGCTAGGCAATCGCGAAGAAAGTACCTGAGGGTTTCCTGCTCTTCTCCGCAGCCTCAGCAATGCGAATTGTAGGGTATGTCGAGCCTGGCGGCATGGTCCCCCGTGCAGACTGCCTTAATCTTGTATGCATTTGCACGCGTCTAGCACAAAAGCTCTGGAGATCGGCTGGCCAAATTCTCCTTGATTTGCCACAGATAGTAAGCCTTCGCAAGTAATGCAGGTAGATTCCCATTTGACAGTTACTAGCAGAGCACCGACTATACCCGCCGGAGGACTGCCAAGAGCAGAGTTCCGCCAAGCCAATCCGTCCGCCCGCTCATTCCCCTCTATGTTCCTATGACGGTGAAACCAGAGGAGTGTGACCTTGAACGTGCCGCCCAGGTTGTTCATCGTGTTTTTGCACTACCCTACCAGCCTGGAGAATGTCGTCACTTAGTACAGCCACGTTGCGCTTGAGGCTCGGATCTTGCGCCAGGCTTCCAATAACGCCAATACTTCCGCTTGGAATACATTGGCTAAACCTGGAAGGAAGATCGTACGACTCGGATACACTGTATATATTTAGGAAAACCCCCGCATCGGCTCCACACACCATCTTTGATACGTCGTTGAAAAATACTGTGTTATAGCCTTGAAACACGATCCCGGTATTCCACTCTGCCCTGGTTCGAAAGTCCACAACTAAGTTTTTCGTGAAGTTTAGCCTGCATGCGGCATAGTCCGTGGAGCATGTCCAGAGTTCCCCAAGTATCAAAAGCTCATTTGCTATCTCCAACATCGAAGATGTTCCTATGGTCGTAGCGCTTTGTTGTCCAGCTTCCGGACTCACGTAGTTTGATGGCACTGCACGCTACAACGTATTTCATGTGGTCTAAAGTCTAAGTCTAAAAGGAGAAGATGCAGGAGTACATTGAGAACATTTCCTGGGCAGGACTGCAGACCTCAGTAGCACCTGCACACGCGGTTCTTTGAATCCTATTGTACTTCTTGTTGAAAGACTGCCACCATACAATAGGGCCGTACGTTAGGATGGGACGCATCACAGCTGTGTACATCCAGAGAACCATCCTCGACCGAAGACCCCATTTCTTTGCAAAGGCTCTCCTGCAGGTATAGAAGACTGCACCGGCATTCTTAACCCTCAGTTCTATGTTCAATCTCCAATTAAGCTTTGGGTCCAGGATTACATCCAGATACTTTACATTGGAGGAAAGAACCAATCTCTGTTCATTCAGCCGCGATAGGTGGAATTCAGGTACCCTTGTCTTGGTGGTCAATTGCATCTGTTCCATTTTCCACAGGTACACACAGGCATAATGGAGGGAAACATCCTTCACACCAACTCGTAAAACATTCGAAACGAAACTATTTTAGAGCATTCTGTGAGGAACTGGAAGGTGAAATGGAGACTTCCAGGTTAAGCAGAGTCCTTAATAAGGATGAGTAGGCCAAGTTGGACTCTCTTAGAAAACCGGATGGTACTTTCACGAACTCCAGAGTTGAGTCCATACAGACTCTCTTGGATGTACACCACCCGGGAGAATAAGTCTCAGAAGTGGGAAGAAGTGAATTGGCGGTTTCGGCAAATCCTTCAACACGAAGGGGAATTGGGACACTGCGAGAGCGGCTGTTACCAATGAAAAAGCGAGAGCTGCTATACTATCATTTGAACACTTCAAACCACCTGACATGGATGGCATCTACCCAGCGATGCTAAAGGAGGGTATAGAGCACTTAGAGCAGCTTCTAAGAGATACTTTCGGAGGATATCTTGCTCTGGGCTACGTGCCTTCCTCTTGGCAGAAAGTGAAGGTAGTCTTCATACCAAAGCCTGAGAAAAATGACTATTCAAATCCATGCCGCCAGTGAGCATGGTGTTAATGAAATACTAATTAAGTGGATCTACGCTATGCTAACGCAGAGATTGCTGCGTGCTGCAGTGGGTGTTGATCGCTACCTAACAACAGAAGCGACGAAAGGCTGCCCTCAAGTAGGTATGCTATCGCCAATTCTGTGGAGTATGCTGATCGACTCGTTACTATGTGAAATGTAAAATCTGCCAATATACGTTCAAGCGTATACGGATCATGTGGCTGTGCCGGTTGTTGGTCGAGATCTCGGAACGGTGTGTAGAAATACACAATGCGCCATTGATTTGATTGACAGTTGGTGATTTAAAAGTCGTCTGGTTAATTTAATTTTCTGAGTCTCTGCAGTTCTCGGTTCACCATGGAACCGTTTTACCACGTTGGCATCGGGAAATAGGACAAGCCTCTTTAAAGCACTCAAAAAGTTTGTGATTCAGAATTTTCAATTGATCTTCTATCGCCTAGGGAGTCCTTATCATTTCATTGTTCATTGGACTTCGTCAATTACTTCACTTCTTCTTGGCCCCACAAACGTAGGGGCACACCCTATGCTCGTGGTCATCAGACCAGCTGAAGTGATCAAATCAAACAGCTTCTCTCCTCTAGGATTGTATTTGCTACTGCCCTAATAAATATGCTGAGCGTTCGCATCACAACCTATTAAAAGTTCAAGGCCAGTCGATTCTGCATACACTACCAGATCCCTTAGTTCTTGCGTCGACGGAGGGCACAAAGAATCATAGGGTAAGTAGGCAGAGCTAACTGTGACGTTTCTCCTCTTACCATTAACCTGGTATTATAATTTGACCGCAACAAGATCCTGCGAACAGAATTGTCTCTGCATGGTTGCCTCTAACAATTTTGACATCAGAACGCAGGCCCTCGACCCTCGACTGATCCAATACCACAGATTCTGTCAAACCGTACCCATGGCTCTTGAACTAGAAATATATAAGGATAATCCTGGAACTTTGTCAGCTTTGCCGCCAGTAGATAGGTAGAAGCTTTGGCATCCTGCAGATTGATTTGATTAACTCTTATGTTTGTAGCCATAAGTGCAGTCTCATATGAAAACCGCCGCTAACTAAAAAGTCTTTTGCGTTCAGTGTGGATCTCACCGGGGTTATTAGCTTGTCCTCACCTTCCGCCGAAAATTCCGTTTTTTTACATCCGATTTCTCTGAATATCGTGTAGCAGCGCCCATGTCCTCATTTCCAAGAAACTTCGCCTTCTTTCGCAGTGCCTTCCGTTGTCGCCGGCTAGAAGCCCTCCCTGGTTCACGGAGTACGGACTGCATAGATCTGTTTTCACATACCCTCATTAGACCAGTTGCGCCCACATTACCAGCTTCCTTTTCTTCCGTTTTTCCGGGTACAGGTGGAGGAAAAGGTTCTGATAGGCAAGCCTTTAGTCCCTTCTCGTTTGCGACTAAAGTTTCCTTCTGCCGAGCCTTCCTCCCTCGTATTTTGGAAGAGTTAGGCAACAGTGTCACCGACAGGCGGGCCGTAGTCAGATTTCCAGTTCCTCTCATAAAGGGAGTTGCTGTACTAGCCGTGTCGCAGAAGCCGGGAGGAACATAGTCATCCCACTGGCATGTGCGGGTGGTAAGTTCGCTCAAAAAGCGACACAGATGGTTACTATATCAGCTTGCATCACATACCACTGATTTACGGTTTTCTGTTCTGGGTATCCTTCCCATAGCCATTTCTTATCCACGGTTGGGTGCGTTTCTCGGACCTACTTAATTCGCGTATAGACATACTCATTTACACACTTCCAAATGACTATTCGTATACCGGCGGAACTATCCTTATCCACACGAAGGGACGCAACTAATAGGAAAACTGGCAGTTTCTGGGATGTGATCTGTCTGTCTGTCGCACATACCATACTTTTCTCAGAAACGATTATTCTTATTGATTTTATGATAAAAATGGTACTGTGGATTCCCACGCATGCAGTGAATAACATCCTTTTACGTTGAGTTAGAGGAGGGGAGTTCCCATACATGCAAAAGGAGGTTTAATTTTTTTTCACCGAATGTAGTCATGTAGGGTATCAAATGAAAGGTCTCGATTAGTACTTTCCAACGATCAGCATCACACTAAAGTGAGTAGTCTGACATAATATATGCATAAATGTGTTTACGATCTTGGCGTATTACCAAATCTTTACATTCCGAAGATGGCTATGTGCACACCTTTCGGACTCTTGGAGTCCACCAGAATGACTTTCAGCTTGTGCAACGCTGCTCAGACTTTCCAGAGGTTCATTCACTCTGTCCTGTGAAACTTGAACTCTTGTTTCGTTTATATTGATGATGTTTTGATCGCTTCTTCTTCAGAATCTGAACGCTAAGACCATCTCAAGTGCTTTTTTCAATGTCTCCTTCAGGCCGGATTCGTCCTAAATGTTGAAAAATGCAGATTCCCACAGAAGCAGATAAAATTTCTCGGCCACTTAATAACTCCTGACGGTATCCAACCTGACCCCGATAAGATTGAGGCGATAGCTTTTCCTTGCCAACGACGGTGAAGGATCTGCAAAGGTTCTTGGATATGTTAAACTTCTGACATTGTTTCTTCCCCAAGGCCGCTCATCACCAAGTGATCCTTAACGCCTACTTGTCTGGATCCAAAACCAGAGACCTCTCGCGAGGTTACGTGGTCTGCTCAGGCCATCCATGCGTTTAAGACAGTCAAACAAGACTTGTTGATGCAACACCACTGGCATTTCCCCGGCCAGATGCACCCCTAGCTGTGTTCGTCGATGCCTTAGGTACTGCGGTAGGCGCCGCTCTTTACCAACGGGTGAATCAAATCTGGCAACCGTTGAGATTCTTTTCAAGGCAACTCAACCCAGCTAAACGCAACTACAGCGCCTACGATCGTGAGCTACTCGCCGCGTATTAGGACAGGCCGTTCACCGTATTTACGGACTACAAGCCCCTTACTTTCCCGCTTAGACAAAAGCCCGACAAAGCGTCCGCTCGTCAACTTCGGCACTTGAGTTATATCAGCCAGTTTACTTCTGATATCCAACACGTGTCTGGAAAAGATAATGTGTCAGACGGTTTGTCTCGAATCTCGGAGCTCACAGTCCCCGTCGCGGTCGATTATACAGCAATCGCCGAGACACAAAACGGCGACACAGAGTTTGATAGCCTGAAGGCAAACTCTAAATACAAGCTGAAGGAGTTTCCCATTTTCTGCTCAAACTTCTATTTACTATGCGAGACCTCAGATGAGGGACCCAGGCTATTCATTCCGGTCGACTTTCGCAGGGAGGCATTCCACGCACATGATCTTGCGCACCCAGGCATCAGGACGACGAACCGGTTAGTCACTGAAAAATACTTCTGACCTTCCATGAACAAGGTCGTAAACTCTTGGAACAAACAGTTCATCGCGTGCCAGAAATGCATGGTCAACAAGTATGTACGAGAGGAAGTAGACGTATTCCCTAAGTCAACGAAGCGCTTCCACACCATCCATTTCGACACCATCGGTTCTTTGCGAGACTCGCACGGATACATTGCCTCACAATCATTGACAGGTTTACACGGTGGCTTGAAGCAATACCTCTGTCTAACATTACGACACAATCATGTGCCGAGGCTCTCTGTCGAGAGTCAATTCCACTTTCCAGCCGTAATCATCATGGACCAGGGAATGCAACGCAATTCGAATCTACTCTTTTCGCGGAGTTATGAAGGCTGCTTGACTTCAAGCGGCATCGAACTACTGCATACCATCCAAAGTCCAATGGTATGCTGGAACGTTGACACCGGACGCTGAAGGCTGCCTTAATGGCTCGCGACGATCCGTTGTGGTCGCGTCCTTGTCTTTCGTCCTCCTCGGCCTCCGCACAGCTCACCGAGCGTAATTCACGGCCAACCATGTGGAGATGGTGTACGGAAAAAATCCGCGCCTCTCCGCCGACGTTAGACATTAGAGCCGGGTTAAGCGACTCTGGAATGCTGCGTCCGCTCAGAGTCGCGGTTTCGAAGCTGCGACCGACTCAACCGTCCCGACACGCGACAGTGGAAGTCAACACGCCCAGGGACCTCGAGATGTGTGCATTAGTCTTCATTTGGGTGGACGCTCCTGGGAGGCCGCTGCAACCACCATACGAGGGCCCCTTTAGAGTTTTGGACCAAGGCGAACATTCGTGCAAGCTCGACGTCCGAGGCGGGCCCAAGTGAGTCTACTTGTCAAGGCTGAAAGCGTCCGATGAGCCCATGGTCGCTTCGGGGAGTCGCCCGCGACGCGTCAGATTCGCACAGTGACCCCATTGGCGGGATCACATTTGCTCCGCTGAACCCACACGGTTTCAGTTGGGGGCGGAATATCGGACGCACGAACCTGGACGCCATTGTGAAATCGCCTCTGCCGCTGTATTGAATGATCGTGGAAATAGCTGATGGCCAAACAGGATGCTGGGTTGACAAATGTCAAGAATGACTCTGTTCTTGTCCGCCGGCCGGCAGAGAGCCAACTTAACCCAACCCCAAATATAGAAAAAAAAATGAAGTTTGTGGTAAATATTGTGCAATATAGTATACGCTAAAGTGGAATAACTACCAAGCGAAATGGATCTTTTATTATCATTGGGGAAAATGGTTCCTCAAAACGTCACTGTTTATTGGACATTATATGTTACAGAGCTCCTTCAAGCCTTTTTGTGGTATCATAGTTTAAATTTTCCAGTTTTATAACATTAGTTTCCTTTTCTAAAGTCTTTTGTAAGTGCTTAGCTCCCAAATATCAATCCTTTTAGTTCCGGGGCAGGATTACAGAGACAGGCTTGATCACAAAAAAACACCCGCCGGAGTATCCTTATCCACACGAAGTTAGAACTAACAGTTCCGCAGATGTCATCTGTATGTCTGCCACACACACTTTTCTCAGAAACGATTATTCTTAAGTGAAAGATTTACTTTTGAAGATATTTTCCTTTTTATTGGCTAAAAGTATTTGGTAATGTACAATATACAGATACGTATTTCTGGGACCAACTGTCGCCTTCTTCAGTGTTTTATCTTCTGAAAATGTTCTTTACAATTTGGGGTTTTAGCTATCCCTGTATTTATGATATCTAAATTATGCTTCTATTCTCCTTCTCCTAACCCTTCCTAAAAGTTTCACCAAGGTAGAAAAATTGGGGCTCATGTCCGTGTTTAGCCATTTTTCGGGGGGAATTTTCGAGATGTGGAGGCTCTCGTAAGAGCCTAGTTTTCTAACGTCGTTCACTTCCTTCAAAATATTGGCGTTGTCCAACGGCTCTATTATATGTCTGGCAACCGCGGATTTTATGTGCAGGTAGCAGATTCGGCTGCCTTTCTTTGTTCTAACCGTTTCTAGCCCTTGTTTGCCCTACATAAGTCTTCTCGCAGTCTGGACAGGAAATCTTATAAATGCCGTTTTTTCAGTACACTCTTTTTTTGTCCTTGACTGATTGTAACCGGGACCTAAGTTGCTATCGTCTGCTGGTCGAGGTAACCCAGTATCCACGTTTGTATAGCCGCCTTTTGATGTTCTGCGTCCGACAGGGGTAGGTTCATGTTATCCATTGCCTAGGTACTGTGTTCGCCTCCTGGAAGAAGCGTGGCGTAGTTTCCTTTTGATCCGGTTTTCGATGAGGTTCCTGTTGTATCCGTTTTTCTTGGCTGTTTCCAGGATGTAGTTAATTTCTTCTCTCCTCGCTGAGCGGGGTTGTGACCATCCTGTGAATCATAAAGTTGTATGCTGCCATCTTATGGTGGAAACCGTGGTGATGATTCGTTGTGTCTGAGTTAGTTTCCTGTAGATGTTGAATTAAATATCCCCTCCCCGGGATTATTTTTAAGTCCAAAAACGGTATCTCCCCTTCCTTTTCGATCTCCATAGTGAACTCCATATTCCTGTGTGCTCGGTTGAGCTTCTCGAGGGTTGTTCCTGCTTCTTCCCTTTTGATGATTGGTAATACATCGTCCACGTATCTGATCCAGAATCTCGCGGGTGCCCCAGCGTCTTCGAGTTCATTCTCCAGGTTCTCCATAAATACCTCGCATAGCAACGATGAGAGGGGGGTTGTCTATTGTTGCCCCGGAGGTTGTTTTATAAAATTTATTGCTGAATGTGAAATAGGATTCACTCATGCATGTGAAGGCCAGTTTCTAATACAGTTTAGCCTTCTTCCTCGATTCGGATGTGTTTTCGTGTGTCGTGATCCATTCTTCGAACTAGTATAGGGCTTCCTTCATCGATTCGCTTGGGACCAGCGTTTTTACGTGAAAGGATACTAGTATTTCATCACTTTGTATCCCCCTCGTTGAGTCTAGCAATAACTTCTCTGCTGTTCCCCACTGCCCGTTTTCCTATTTGAAGGCCTAACCTTTTGGCTTCTTCCAAGAGCAACTTCGCAATATTTTTGGTCGGTGAATTCGTTGCTGCTATTATCTCAATGACCTCGTCGCCTTCTTTATGTATTTTGGAGAGGCATCTGATTCTAGGCAGAGATGGGTTAGGCATTCTCAGTTTGGCTGCTTTTTTAATAATGAGTTTGCTTTCAGCCGCAGTCTGTTCCACTCTTTTGACGGAGTCTGGCAGAGGGTCCTCCCTGATGACGTCAAACTTATCTTCTTCTAACTTTTTGCTCCTTTGTCCATGATGACCACTTCCGGGGTAGGATTACAAAAAAAGTAAGATTAAATTTCGTCTTAGCTTTCTGGTTCATGTTATAAGAAAGGTACCAAATTGAGGTTGCATACAACTGAAACGGAATCACTTTTCTTGTGAGAATTCAAGAGAACTTTTTCTTTCTGTGCTTTTCATTTTGATATTTATCGGCCGCATCCTTGGTGAACCGAAAATTATCAACGACCACCGGTTTCCTCATATTTTATGTTACAGCTACAGCTACGGGGGTAGGAAGATGCCAATGAAACTTCTGCGATTCGTCATACAAACTACTCTTGCCATTCCTCCCTCCTCCAAGAGTCATCTTACGGGGCCGTCATTGTAGACAGGACATTTTCATCCAATGCAAAAATACACAATACTTATGCCGGGAAAAAAGTCTTCGTCGTGCTAAAAAGGTAAATTCACAAGGATAAATTTGCGCTTTGGCGTGTCTCCGCTCGTCGCTTGCTGACATGAAAAAGTACCTTCAGGGCCAATGGCGAAGACGGCGAGGCTAAATTTCACGTCTCCCAGAACTCCTGCAACGGAGCACCAAGCCGGGCAACGAGAATCCAAGAAACTAGCACTATAGAATAACAGAAAAAAAAGCACGATCTGACTGCAAGAAGCAAGCAAGGCTATAATTGGAAAAAGGCTTTCCACCATCCTATTTCGACATTTCCCGTTCACACTGTGGGCTCATTCGCTCGTAATCATGTTGGGAAAAGACCTGGAATTAATGCAAATTAGGGACACACAGCAGTTGATAACGCTCGTCGGTTTTATGAGAGCGCGAGACATCCGAGAAGTACATGGCACAAAGCCGACTTTTTCGCATGAATTACTCAGCACCAGGAGGGGTAGTACGGATTGAAAAGATATCCGGCCATGTTGAGAACGACGAAGAGACGATGCTGGAAATGAAAATGCAGTACATAATGAGATAAATTCTATAGAATTTTTCATTTGAAATTTGAATACGTAGATAATTTGCAGACAAATACCCGACAATAAACTATATGATGACAATGTTTGTTAAATTTACACTGGGTGATGATACGCTCCCCGTGTATCTGTGATATGGGTCTTATCTTCTGTGGAAGATGGGTGGGTTACGCTCTTCATGGAATTTGTGAGATATTTTTTCTAACGGTTTTCAGAGTGACTTAGGGAGTATCCTTCAAGGAGCTGAGCCAGGATTTTATGGCTTCAATTATAAGAAAGTCATGATATGGGACGAGAGCGTGATATACGACAATAACGTGTTAAACGACAGATAAAATGTTGGCAAATTGTTTTCTTGACGATCAGATATTCATGGCACAAGGAAAACCTGGTAAGCCTCGTTACAATAAAAACAAAAATCGTGTGAAAAATCAGGCCCAACCAAAACAACCCCAACCTCCATTCAACCCCTATAATTACAAAATCCTGTTCATCATATCGTTGCTTTTCACTCCCAAAATAAAAGGGGCCATTTAGCTATTCGCATATTTTTTAATGTCTCTGAGATCATATCCTGGAGGAATGATAAGGTTTGTCACCAAAAATTTTATAATTCCCATTTAATTTCGTCGGGAAGTCTATTTGCGTAGTAGTTACGTAGCGTGGTGCACGTTCTCCCTCTCGTGTTCCTACAATGTTTTATTGTAATTACCCGCATGGTTGGCTGGGATCATCTACCCTTCTCTTTGAACATTCCTTGGAAAGTAATGTTGTGGCGGTTTGCTTGTCCACAGCAGGGACACCGCTGTGCGTTACGATTCTCTGGGTCGTTCATAATCCGTCACGAAATCTATTGTTTCTCGTTCATTTGCAAGAAAATATTATACAAGAGGGTGTCCTTTTTGTGTGCACTGTGGCGATACCGAGGATACTGGAAGTACTAACAAACGTAACTATTTAACAATGAATTTTGTATTAAAGCGGAAGAGTATATTGAGGAACCAATATGGCGCTGTTTAGTTACTTCAACTTGACATAGGACGATTGGAGGGTGGCAGTCTGTCCGGTATCGCCTTGTCTTTGAATCATAGATTATCATGTGACAAACGGCATAATGGCTTAAAGTTTTGAATTAATCACGTCGCCGGAGCAAGCCCTTTGTCTTGTTAATCCTCACAAAAGGATAGTAATTTATTGTGATGAGAAACTTTTCGCAGTAATTTAAATTATTATCTCGAAACCGGTTCGTATTGAAAAGGACTATAATCATCGTAAACTAGAGATAAGATTTATGCTCTGTGTGGTCGCCCAAATCATTTTCATAACAGAGAATATTTACTGAATATTTCAGGTCTGACCAGCAACAAGCTTAACTGAAACTGCAGGAAAATCGCTCCTTTGAAAACTAATCGTGATTGAATCGACTCGAAATGTAGATAAGGAGCCTTAAGCGGTACCACAGATGCCAAGTTGCATTCTGAACTACCACAGAATAGGAAGCAACACTGATAAACTTGCTTAGATGTGCAAATCAGAATCTTCCCTTTACGTTCTGATGCTGGTAAATGTTCAATTGCTTTCTCAGAATAGTTCAGTTCGTTCCCTGCTGAGAATCAACCAGCACTCCTAAGACCATGGAGTTGGCCATTTGTTGCCCCAGGAGATTAGTCGAACTCCGAAATAAAAAATGTTGGAGACAATAAAACAAGTCCACATCAGAATACATTGCTTTTGAACTTTTTATGGTTTTGTTGAAAACGAAATTTTATTAAAACCGGTTCATAATCTGCCTGTCCCTCTATCTTTTTTCCTGAAATGGGAATCTTCCATAAAAACTAATACACATCCAGTATGTGAAATTTTTACCCACTAAATCAACCCCCTAACTCCTGTCTACTTTCCCGCGGAACCACCGCAAAATACAAGGTGGGGCAAAGGTAATCACTCTATTGGAAAACGCTATAACTTTTGCAAATGGCGTCAATTGTCAATTTGGTTTTGACATTTGTGAAGTTAATAAATGCAGAATACAAATCGGCGAACCATGAATCGGTTTAGTCCGCAAGAACGCGGAATAATTGTTTCCATTTTTTTGCGCAACCATTCGCTGGCATCGTGAATTTCGTCGCAGATTTTCTGGCCGTCCGCCACCAACTAGACAAACACTGCGGCGTTTGGCCACTCGCCTTGAAGAGACTAGGGCAACACGAGATGTTCTCAAGGCTAATCAGCCCCGGAGCAGCGTTCTGCTGAGAATATCACTGCTGGTTCCAAGATGTCCAACAGAAGCCCGGAACATCGACCAGACGTGCCACGTAATTGGCCATTAGCGGGCGGTCCCTATGCAGAATTTTGGTGAAAAATTTGAAGATGTTTCCTTGCAAACGCCGCCAAACGCATCTAACCTTCGCTCAAGGCATCCTGAATCTCAACAAAAAAGAGGACGATTTTTCATCTCAAATTATCGTGAGCGATGAGGTTCATTTTCATCTTAGTGGTTACGTGAATAAACAAAATAATCGTTTCTGGGGCACCGAAAATCCATGTATCATCCAAGAAGAGCCATTATACCCACTCAAAATTACTGTGTGGTGTGCTGTTTACACTGGAGGAGTCATCGGTTTGGGGGTTGTTGGGTTATTTTGCCCAAGCGAGTTTTTCTGATTTTGCTGAACGTTCGTGAAAGTAGTCGGTACATAAGGTTAAAATTCGTCGGCGGATTGACCAGTCAAGGTTGCAGATTTCTTCACTGAGGTGACAGGACTGTGGAGAATATCTTTTTCCAAATAGTCTCCGCTGAAGGGAGAGAAGGGAGGGGTTGCGGTATTTAAGGAGACGAGTTGGAATTAGTTCATTGCATATTCGCTGAATTACTTCAGTGTGTCAGTGTGCACTTCATTCAAGACCGTAACGGTACACTAGGAGGCAATGTGGTCAGCATTGCGCTCGCCCGAGATTATTACCCTGATTTGACTCAGGTACTCATTCACAGCTGAGTCGACTGGTATCCGACGTCAAATCACGATGCAAATTCCACTGCCACCAGTGAGATTTGAACCACGACCTTCCGTATGACAGCCTAGTGCTCTAACCACTGAGCTATCCGGGATGTCGTTAGATGCCACGCTGTTAGATGGGAGGATGGTGGATCAAGTTTGAACTTAAGGATCCGGTTAATGAGCTTCCAGTTCACCTTCTGGTAATCTAGATGGGGCGGGACAGATGGCTCTTTCAGCAAGTTTAATATCGACGATTACATCATCGTAATCACTAATGCCGGGGACGGTTTCCAGAAAATGATATATATTAGGATGGGGGTTACCAGTAATGTTACTGCTAATGATGAAATGATCCAAATATGAGTGATAGTATTCTTTATGGAAGGTGGGAAGGGCTGGGCTAAAATGGAACAAGTTTATGTTTGGATGGGCGCTTGTTAGAAAACGGTGAAGTTCTTTCCCGTCTTGGTTTGACCGTGCATCAAACTAAGACTGGTGCCTGGCGTTGAGATCTCCACCTATTATCAGGTACCAGGTTTTATCTTGTACTCTTGGTTGGGAGGCGCGGGAGTGGATCTGCTAGAAATCGTGGGTTTCGAGGGACTGGTAAGGACTGTAAATGTCAGCAGCGAATACCGCGGACAATTTGAGGAGCACGGACGCATAATTTAATCGTGCTAGTATAAGCCGAAAGCTTTTCTGTGGAAAAATATTTTACAATGGTCTCGTGAGGATATGGGCGGAGAAGTGGGGGTGGTTTTAGTGAGTGAGGATCCCAGACACTGCTGCAACCTGGTAAATAAGCGTATTTTTAAGATTTCCAACTCTATAAAAAAAGTCAGCTGGTATGAAGATTTGAAACTACTTTTAATAATAAAGACGTATCTATCATAGTTCTTATACTCGTAGATAGGGGCTTGCCTTTTTTGAGTCTATGATATCAGCAGCCAGAAGTCATGGTATCGGAAGGTATACATAAGTTACTACGAGTAGTGCTGGCCGTCATAATGAGGCTGAGGATCGAAATTCAGCGGTTGTGGCAGGAAGGGTACGGCTGGGATGACGCCATTTCTGGCCCGGTCAGGAACTATCTGGAGAGGATCATAAGTTCGGAGTGTGTATCTCACGCTGGGCGGGGCACAGCAGTTCAACAGAAAAATGGGGCTAGTAGAATTCAGTGATGCGTCAGGTGATGGATATGCCACGGTCGTGTGCAATCGGTACAGTCGGAGGTCCAAAAAGGGTTTCGATGTACGACTAATTGCTGCCCGGGGACTGGTAACGCCTCTTAAGACACGAATAAGCTAGGGGGCCCAAGTATGCCCTATCCCAAAACTTGAATTGGAGGGAGTAGTCTTTCTGATAAAGCTATTCAAGAACATACGCGACTGCCTGCATTGGATCCGCCGCCAAAAACCAACTGAGAACAAGTTCAGCAGACCACCGTTTCTGCAGGAAAAGTTTCCTTCAAACAGAATACTTTCTTTCGGAACTAGAAAGAGTAGCGTACTTGCTTAAGGAAAGTACGGAATAAGAATCTTCATCAGACTTCATAAAGCGTAATTGCAAGATGCCTACGCTGGAGAAGCTTTGGGGTGGGACCTTTTTCAGTTAAGGAGCTAGAACGGGCTGAACGGAAAAGACAACATCCCGGAAAACCTTAGGGTCATTGGAAGCACATTTAGAGGGAATTTCGCCTCCAATGTTTTCGACAGTTTTTTAACAGTGTCTTGGGCCTTCTCCAAACTATCTGCCCCATATAACAGGTCATTCATATAAAAAGCGCGTTTGATAATCCATTGAATCTCCTTGTCGCTAGTATTATCTTCTGAAGGGTTTGGATGGTCTGTCAAAGGGCGCAATCCACGCCGTAAGTAATGATTCTCAGGAAGTACCCCATCAGCTGTTCCTCGCTACTTGTTCTACATAAAATCCTAAAACTATTGTGATCCTCCTTCCTTAACAACATCTGTCTATACATTTTCATAATGTCACGATGTCAAATATGTGGTTCTGCAATTCCGGACCGGAATGAATTACTTCATTGAGACTGATCCCATTTGAGGACCGGCTCGATGCGTTAAATACATTCCGCTACTTGGTGGTGGCCATTTTTCTTTGAGAATGCCGTGGCCTAAACGACGACTGTGGACAGTACGTGCTACAGAGCCACCGCTGCCGAATTTTTTCCTTCTCAATTGATTGAATTGGGACTGGAGAACATGTGGTTCCAACAAGGCGGTGCAACGGCGCACACTGCTCGAACCACAACCGATATTCTGAAGGAAGCATTTCCGAGTGGCTTAATCTCTCGTTTTGGTGATTTGCAGACTTCTTTTTATGGAGTTTGTTGAAGTCTCGGGTTTACGTCAACAAACCTCAGACTCTTGAAGCCCTTAAGGAGAATATTCGCCAAGCATGCGAGAACCTCTCACCCGAAGTTCTAGCAAAAGTAATGGAAAATGCCATAAAACGGGTCCGTATGGCCATCAACTCGCAACGGTATCATTTTCTCGACTTGATAGAGTAAAAAAATCTCACAAGCAGAACCAGTGACCATTGTAATAGCGTCGACGGTTGGTATGGCCGTAACGAAGCTGAATTGTCTGTCTTGTAAGCGTATAATATCCAATTAAGGCAACAGCACATGAAAGACTCCATCCACCAAACATGCTTCAAATAATTCTGCAAATATGTCTGATCTCGAATTAACAACCAGCTTAAAGGATTTGCTTGGTATATCATCAATGCCCCGTGCTTCGTTGTCTCCCAGCCTTCTGCAAGTTCCCGGCACTTCCTTCGTCGTCGGGGTATTACAGGCACATCTAATGGTGTCTGAAGATTGTCTGTTATCGCTCGTGCTCTCTTGAGGAAACAAACTCGGAACGATTTTCTGCAGGAGAGCAGGACATGTAATTTGCGGAGGTGCCTGATCTTTAAATCTCCCCATTCCAACCCTGTTGGCGCTGCTGCCCGGAGTTGTTTGAAGCAGTACCCCTTGCTTCGCTGCATAGTTAACTTCAAATTACTTCGGCTTTCTTGTAGACATGCAGCTTCTCTTCCTGGCCAACCCCACCCTTTGCTCCCTGGGCTGTGCTCTCGTCTGAAGGTCAGACAGTTCGCTATTGCACCAGCAGTTGGGGGGTGCTAGGTTCGACGAAAAAGTCCCTATTGTAATCAACATTCATTAATCCCTAAAATCTTGAAAGAATCACGGTATCAGATATTTTAGGAAATCGGAAGATCTATCTTCTGCCTGATGTTGTGATTCGTATGAAGTAGTCTAATGCCGTCAGAGTGCTCTATAAATCCTTGTTCTTCATTTCTATATCATCAAATTTGATGCAGTGTAAATAATAAGCCACCAATACGGGTATGAGCACCAAGAGAACACAAACATCCATGACACAACCGGGATTCGAATTCGGAGCAATGAGATTGAAATTGACGCTAGGCAAACTCGGCCATGGCAACTGTCAACCATTACTAATAAAAGTAAGCAATTAAGATTAACGTATCTATTATTAGAGAGCGTATAACAAAAGATTAAAGATTTGCAGGCAAAATAATAGTCAAGCTATCTGAAGCATCCACATCTATTCAATACCAATCTAAACTCAATTGAACGATAAAATTTAATTTCTAATTAGTGACGATTCCGCTTCGAAAAATCTAAAACCGGATTAACTATGTTCCAATTAAATCGAATATCTTCAAACTTTTCTTTTCTTTCCTCTATCTATTCCTCGAGGCCATTATTCTTTATTATTCGCGAATTTAATACCATTGTTAAACGATAAATCTCGACAAAAACTTCTGATTTAAATTCGCCGAAACCCACATTTTTAATTTCCCTTTTGTTTCCCGAAAATCCTCCTTCGTCCATGATTAAAATAAACTCCGACCATCCGTTCCATTAAATATTCTAAATATTCGGGAATCAGCTAACGAGTATGAATGGTGCAAGAAATGTAAACCAGAAAAGAAATTCAAACGGAGTATGAGAATAGGCGGCAGAATATAAAGCGATTGGGGGATGATTTTGAGCAGGGGGACGCGGAGGGAAGGAGGAACCGGAATAAACTTTTTCAAAAGTGATCTTCCTTCTTGATAACCTCTCCTGAAATTAATTTCGGATTTACTTAATCCGTTTATCTTGTTAAAAAGCCTTTTCCCGACAATACTCGTCCTTGCAACAAGCCTGTATGGGCTGGAGACTTAGTTAGCAGGAATTGAGCTTAGAAAGTGCGTCAGACTCCTCTTCCGCATTTAGTCATTCCAAACCGCAAAGGAACCTCGGCACAGGAAAAAAGAATAAATGGCTAAGACGTTACCAAAGGACTCATCCCGTTGTTTTCGTTGATACAGAATATTTGATCATGTACGCCTTATCGGCTTAAAGCCCGATTTTTTATCACTATCCCGCCGCTCAGTGCCTCCCCCTTTTCGTTTGGAAGCAACCCGGTTTCAGTTGGCTGTTGTTCCGGGAGGATTCGTGTAGCTTCATTTCACTCGTCACTCGACATAAAAGCCGAGGATAAGTGAAGCGTTGTAATGCAGAAAGAGGACTCGAACACGAAGATAGACGGCATTCAATTGACAGGAAAAGTATTGCAGGACATTTTTTTCGCTTCCGATTGGAGGCTTTTTACGTTATTCATCCTTGTATTGTTTAGTCGTCATGCCATTGAAAAGAAGGAGGAAGAAAACATCCTGACAAGACAATTATCAGACAAAAAGTTTTTAAAATGTTTTTTCCCTTCATTTTCAGAAAACGCATGTAGAGTAGATGAGCCGATGTGCAGGGGAGGGCTGGAGTTTTCAACTAACATTTCACAGGAAGCATTCAGGCGAAGAACTTATTTTTAAGTCCTGAAATATCGATAATTTATGGGAAGCATTTCGAATTGAATTATGTAGCACACGCAAATCTTTTGTTGAACTGCAGAAAGTTTGAGAAGTTGGCCATGGTAGGGATTCGGAATCGAATCAATCCTTGACAGTCAATACGAACTGAATCAGGAGGTATTATCAAAAATGTACTCATTTGAAAGGAATCATCGTGGAAAATCCTTTTTATATTCTGTAGAAGTTGATTTATGATTGGGAACAGTTACATTTTCGACGGAATAAAAGGAAATTTTGCAAGCTCATCATTGACTGAAGTGTCTGAATGAAAATTATAAGAGAAAATTGTTGATTGTTTCATATCAAGGATTGGATTGGATTTAACACTGACACTTGCAATCAAGATCCCGGCAGGGCGCGGCTCCCAAGGCCTAAGAGTGTGCCTTGCGGTAGTGGTCAACAACAGTCTCTAGACTGTGTAGATCACAAAAGTTCAGTACCACAAGAGGAAGAACCTCCCCCCCCCCCCACATCAGTTTTTTTACGCCAGAATGATCAGCCTATGTCGCTGGAATTCTTGCTGACAGCCAGGCTGCATTGAGGGCGTTGAGTAGTCCCCTCGAAAATCGCCCAAGAATGCGGAAACCATTTGAACTCTATCTAGATTTAATACGATGGAACTACTTTGGGCACCTGGTTACTGTGGCATAGAGGAAAATGGAATCTTGAATACTTTAGCGAAAAAGGGGCCAATCTCCTCCATACTGGGACCGGAACTAGCAATTGGAGTACCAGGAGCATTGGCTAAGGCTGCCTTCAAAAACTGGGAACAAGCTTCCCCCAATGACAGGTGGCAGAGCGTAAATGCTTCTAGATATACCAAACTTTTCCTGCCGGAATCTGTTGAAAAGCAGGAGGACTTGCAGGTGTATTGTGGGCATTCTGACAGGCCATAATTCACTAGCTGGACATATGTTCAGTATAGGGATTATTCAAGATGAAATGTGGCTCCTGTAATGATGAAGCGACATCCACGGAACATTTCCTATGTGAATGTCCCGCCTATGGACACATCAGGCATCAGATCTTTGGTGCCGAAGTTCTCCAGTTGCAACCGATTGCATCAAATCCTCTAATGGCGGAAATGCTGCGATACGTTAACCAATCCAGAATATTCCATTAGATGGGAGTGGCGAGTAAAATTGGTCAACACGGCCTGAGTGCCCAGAAGCTATAGCTTCTCCCCCATCACACACACAGGTTTAGATCGCCACTGTTTTTTTTACCCCTTTGAGTGTGTAGTGATGAACCCTTGTTTCATCATAGATTAAACTCTTCGCGATCGCCAAGACCTCTGGCGAATTTTTATGATAAAAATGTTGACGAGTCAAGTTTCTCATCGACTCGGGATTTAGACTTACTTAAGAAGCAGTCGAAGCATCAGTATTTCTCCAAACCCGATTGCAAGGGTGTTTTTTCTCCTAATGGAGGCTCGAGATCTTTTGCGTCACTCATCAGTTTCAACCCAGAATTGGTTCCATGAATGGGTTCAAATTCGAGAACGTTTCGGTTATTTTCATGTATTCTGATGTAGAAAATCTTATTGGTCTACCAACTGCAAGAGATTCAAAATGGATAAGGCTGGGATAGTAGCAAAATGTTGAGCAAATGCGCTCCTTTCTGGAATATTCAGCGAGGGGGAAACAGGCGGAGGTCCTCCCCTAGATTCAGTCCAATTTTAGAAACAGGACAAAAACAGAAATCCAGGTGGGACTTCGCGAAGTATTGGAGTCACAAGATGTTAACGTTAAGGAACAGCAGGATCGTACATCGAGTATCGAGACTTGGCAGGAAATAGCTGGATCATCAGCTTGCAGAAGAAAACATAGAAAACAAGCCTTCCAAACTGAGTTGAAGAGTAAGTCTTAAAGAGTTGCTGAAACGCTACAGGATTCTGCAACACAATCGGAAAGGCTGGCACATAGACCTGACATAAATTGCTCAACTGGACGGTACTCGCGATTCACAAACGAAACGAGCAGTTATTATCCCATCAAAGCAAACTTGTTTGAACACTGTTTCCAGTGAATTATCGCCATTGTTATTGTTAATATGAATGCCACTCATTTGCCTTCTGAAATCTTTTTCGACTCCTTCCAGGACTTTCCGAAAAGTTTGCACTTTTCCTCTATCCGACCCAAGCGGATAGTGTCGTTCAGGGAGGCTCAGTTACCTTAATGTCTTTTCTACCTCTCCCTTTTTCGCCTTAAGACTGCCTTGAATGTAACATGGCACTCTACTCTACTCTACACTCACGTGTCCTCCGTCTACAGTATGGCCTCAACTATGATATCTGGAAACACTTGGCATGCTTTTGGCGATAACATTCTCTCTTTGTGCAGAAGAAAAAGGTGGAGCAGGCATCATCCAGCACACCTTTGCTGTGGACGTAGTTCGGGCAATCGTAACTTCCCGAGTATGGGCAGGCAAAAATGAAAATAGTAATGTCCGCTGAGCAGCTAGATTGTCGGTATCAGTGGCGGCGAGCTCGTAAGGCAAATGATTGCTGTGGTAAAGGCAATGGAGCAGAGCCCAGCTGGCGAAGATATGAGCCAGCCTGTAATATTGACGAAGGAAAGCAACTCTCCCACCCTGCCGCTAGAAATGGGCCAAATCCTCCTTAACTTGGCGCAGGTAACACCCATCTACTACCTGGGCTAAGTAGTAACCAACCTCACCTTCTGATTGAACCACGGCCGCATTTCTGTGATCAGATACATGGTCCACCGATTCTTTTGTCCAGGATTTCTGTCATGCGCTGAGGGTTCGGACACCCCCTTCACAAGCAGCTCGTCTTGGTCATTTGCCTCATCCAGGCGGAGTCAAATTACTACCTAGTATATCACGGCAACCTTGTTTCGGACGGCTCTTGGTCGTTTCCCATCGACATAGATGTCCAAACCAAACTTGGCAAGTGCATTTTCATCAGCGGGTATTACATGCACGATCGATACAACCCCATATCGATTGCTTGTTTCCTCATTTCGGATGTGATCGTAACATCTTATGCCACTCGTACAAAGTAATCACCGCAAGGCGTCGTTCATTGTCTTTTATACTCGAACAACACTACCATAGAGTGCTACAGGTCGGGCAACACTGCTGTAAATTTTGCATTTGAGACGTTCGTTGATGCGTCGATAACGAAGAACGTCATTTCATCCAAGTTGCGCTGGTGGGCGAACCAATTTTGTCCCCTGCACTGCTTTGAGTTGCAAGTGAAAACCCATCGGAAATCTCCCTTAAGCTCACACCGGATTCATTTATTTATTTAATTAAGACAATATAGAGAAAACAAATTTTTTGTTACATATTGTCCTCAGAGGGAGGAGCAAGTAAATGGCTTACCTTAGAGTTAAAACTAAAGAAGGTGACAGAGTCAAAGGACCTAAGCTGTAGGGCGCCGTGGGCCCGGTGTAGTCTCAACATCGGGGAGTGAAAGTGAATCTCAAGCTCCGCGAGGGTACTTCAAAAATGTCCGCACTACGTATGATATGAGAGGCAGTGCGGAAAGTAATATCCGAGCGGGCAGAGTAGTGCATCAGGCAATTGCAGAATTTGAAAATAGTACATATATCAAGAAAGATGTGGCGTTGCTGCAGGGAAGGGAGACAGAGTGTTCGGAGTCGTGACGGATATCCAACCCGTGGAAGGTTTTTTTTTTTAAAAGAGGGTCCGAGTGAATTTGCGTTATACAACTTCGAGAGCGCGACAGTCACGGCTGCGGAAGGGGGACCAGACTACACTGCAATATTCAAGGATGTTTCTGAAAAGGGAGTTGAAGAAAACACTTTTCTGGGGGCTGAATTGAGGTAAAGTCGAAGGAGGAACGTAGGATAACACAAGACATTTTAGAAGCTCTATTGATAATGTCACCGAAGTGGGAAGTAAAACGAAATTTGTCGTCGAATGTTAAACCCAGGTCTTGGAAGGAGAATAGGGAAAGGATGTTGAGAAGGGTTTAAGCGAATAGCACAACCAGTGACATTTGCTGTCATTCAGTGTTAGCTTGTTGACTGAATGCCAACGGACTATATTATTAAAGTTGGACTGCAAGAGGGTACAGCCCAACGGAGACGAAACAGAGGCAAATAATTTAAGGTCATCTGCATATCTGGCAAATCTTTCGAGCATTTTTGAACAAGAGGAGAGAAGGAAGATAGGGTTGTAGTTCACAGCAAGAGAACAGTTTCCGCTCTTGAGGATAGGGATGATAAGAGCCCCTTTCCAGAGATGGGGAAAGTAGCATTGTATTAGACTTTTGTTGTAGATTATATACAGAGGAAAGAAATGTGTTTTCTACAGTTAAGAAAGAAGAGATTAAGAAACCCATCGGGGCCAGGTCCGACATTAGGGTTAAGATTACCAATGAACTTAACCAAGGAAGCCGTAAGGAGAGGAATGGCCAGAGATTCGGAGCAGTCTGCAGTTAGAAGGGTCGTCGAGGGTGGAGTGGTCGAGGGAGAAAACACGGAAGATAAGTAGGTGCAGAGAAGGTCGCAGGATTGTTGTGGGGATTTGGCAATTGAGTCAGGAAAACTGATAGAAGAAGTGAGAGATTGGGTGGGATTACGAGAATAGTGAGTGTGGGACGAAAAGGGTTTGAAGTTACTGTGGGAAAGGGCCGCCTCAGACACTCAATAAGTACCTTTTATCCGCTTTTTTGAATATTGACTTCACAGTGGAGCGCATTGCCTTAAAATAAGCAAGGTCAGTGTCATTCTTAGAAACCCGAGATTTCTTATGCGTTTTTGGTGAATGTTAGTTATTAAGGATCTCCGTTGTGAACCAAGTTGGGAACGAACACAGGCAAGCAGGGAAAGAAGGGACATAACAAGAGAGGAGGACAGGACATTCGTGCCTACATCTGGCAGGTTTGCCAAAATATTGCACCGCAGCAGATCAACCCTGTATCGTTGAAGTTCTCGTTAAAGTTGATGCCGGCGAACATTCTGCAGAGCCTCGATACCGCACTTGCACTTGCGTCCTTCCTGAAAGCAAAAAGTCGTAGCAAGTCCGATTCCGAAGTGTGGAAGCTACTTCAGAAGCATCAGGAATTTCGTAAATGACAGGTTGTTAGCCCTCAAATCTTTGCCATGGTCCCAAGGGAGGATTGAATAGCCGCTATAAACTGAATGGCCATGTAACATCCAGGGGTCTCAGGGAGTAAGTGGGACCACATCCACCCGAACTAATTTTATTTGTTATTAAGACAAGAAATCGGAGTTCTACAGAAAAAAGTGAATCCTCTGTTGAGAATTCACTCAAAGTATTCCCTGCTTGTCGCAAAAGGCGAATAAACGGATAGCATCTGGTGATTTATCCTAAACCTCACACATCCCTTATTTCGCAGTAAACCCTTTGTGGTATTGTTGACAGTTGAAGCAATGTCACTTATGATAGAACTATCAACAACTCGCATAAGACGATCACTTCGTTCAACTTATGTCCGCTTTTCATTGGCAAATCCTTGACTGTTGCAGTTCTTAAGATTTGATGATATTAATTGCGGCAATTAGTGTCATGTTTGCTCGTTTGAATTTTATACTTCAAAGCTTGTATTCCAAACAACTTCATTAGTTTCTTCCCTAATACCCTTTAGTCTTGATTACACTGAACCCTTACGCTCAGTAAATATACCCGTTTTACTATTGGAGTAAGGTTAAGTTTTCAATTTATGTGCAGGATGTTGCGCTCACCCCTTCATTATCATCCTAGACACTCCCTTTTATATGCTTGTAATCATAAGGAAAGCTTATCTTTCCACTTCAAATAACCTTTCATTTGCAGGATAATCCCGCATCTGAGCTACGTCAGACAGGGTTTTGCTTGTCTAAGCCGCTTAATTAAATTAACTTTTTTTCCTGCACTTCAGCGTCCCACTTACTCACTCTTCGCCTGACAATATTTACAACATCTCAAAAATCAATACTACCCTTGCTAGTTTTCTCAACTAGGACCATTTGGAAAATTACATAAATCCGAGGCAAACAAGAAAAACGCGAGAAAAATAAAAAGCAGCAAATACCAGAAAAAAACAGAAAGAAAACAGGATAAATTCCCTTTTTAGCAACTAACTACCACTTTCGAATTCACTGCACTCTCACGATAAATAAATAAATTCGAAATGGTGAAATCGTGATGAGGATAGCATCGACAGGCAGGGCAGGAGGAGCCAGACTGGAGTATTCAAGCAGGTACTTTGAATAAAGTAATAATTCTTGTAACCGATATTCCTGCCAAAGCATATTTCCGACATAGTCGGTATTTGCATTTTCCGTCCTCCAGAAGAAAGCACCTAGCCACCGTCCTCCCCCTTTCACCTCCTTCCATTGACTCCGGAAACAAACACAGCTGGAAAACTAAAACGTTAAGGTTGGCTCCATCACTGCAACTTGACGGGGAGGGTGGTGCGTGAGGAGATTGTGAAAAATGCTTAGAATCGGAGAACAAGGGTTGCGGAAAAAGAATGGAAACCTTTTACCGGAATGCTTTAAAATTTCCTTCTGCAGAAAGGAGCGCACAATGTAAATGTTAATTTGTACAGTGTCCTGCTTTCGAGTTTATTAGGGTCAAGGGATGGGTTTTTTTTACTTTTTAAATATGGGGAATGTGCTCGTATGTCTTGTATCCTTCTGACGGACGTCCAAACTCAACTGAAGTTTGAAGGCTCTATATTCCCGCATGATAAAAGAGTCCTGGAATGGGCTTTGGGAGAGGGTGGCTCCGTACTTTCGGCCGACTTCTGGAAGCTGCTCACTTGTTTTTTAAGGTTTTGTGTGAAACAAAACCTTATTAGAATCGAGTCGATGTCTGCCTGTCTGTCTTTTTTTTTTGTTTTTTTGAGGAGGTGGAAATCTTCAAAATGCACTGGCCTAGACACGCCAGCGTGTGGGATTCTTACGCGCTAAAACATCCCGACTCCCCCACAAGCCCTGTGGAACCACCATACGGTATTACATCACGGGGCGGAGTCAGCTCATTTTAGCTTGGTCCCCTTTCGTCTCTAAGCGGCGTACGTAATCGCGCTTTTCTAGTCTCCTCTGCCTTTCGCAGTTTGCTCTGGATAGATACGACCATGGAGTTGATTGCATCCCAGTCTTCCTGACATGCTAACATTCTTCGCACCAGATTCTCTTGTACGAGCACCGCTCCTAGAGTCTCCTCTAGGTTCTTCCTTTCCTCCACAAACCTTGGACAGTGGAAAAATACATGCTCTGGGTCCTCTGGGATTCCATCGCAGTTTGGGCAATCGGGTGAGGTATCTAGTTTAAACCGTTCCCAACGCTCTTGCCATAAAGGAGAGATTGACTTTATATATATTCGTCATCTCATCTGCCAAGATGTCAAAGGGCATCATTACAAAGATGACGAATGTTGCATCATCTGAGACAGTCCTGAGTGCGGAGCACACCCTTAGGGCTGTTCTTCTGTAGACTAAACTCAATTTGTTAGCGTTAAATGTAACTTGCAATGCCTTTCTCCAAACTGGAGGTGCATGGAGCAGGATCGAACGCACTACCCTAGCTAGCTATAAGCAACCTGGAGGCATGCCGTGGCCCTCCCACGTTCGGCATCATCCTTGCCGGGGCCACACTTGCAGTGGATGCTTTATCTGCCTGTCTGCCTGTCTGTCACACCCGATTTACTCGGAAACGGCTAGACCGATTGTCACGAAAATTGGTAGGAGCATGTGATCTGTTGTTCTCTTTACATGCAGCAAGTGGCGCCATATGGTGTTAAGTTTAAGGGGGGCTCCCCATATATATTATATGAATGGAGGGTGCAAAATTTTTTTTCATAAAATGTGGTCATATCAAATCAAAGGGCTCAATTAGTACTTTTCCAAACTGGTTCCATATTTGGTATCGGATGAAATTGCGAGGGCGCAAAATATAACCATCAAAAAGTGTAACAGGTCTCGTTCTCAGAACCTATCCAACCGAAAAATCTGAAAAAAGTCACAGTGGTGCATCTCTATGAAATCTAGGCGTCAAAATACATCCGGTTCCGATATCTGCACAAATAAAGTTAATAATAGTATATTTCCTAATTTTAAAAATTTTCCCGGTAACTCCCTTTATGTCCATTCAAGAAGTACAAAATTTGGCGTGGGTGTAAAGAATAACATAATGCACAAGTTATAGAAGCGAAAAGGACTGGACCAGGCAGGGAAGCAAACCTGCTGCTCAGTGAAGAAGAAAATCCAATTATTATTAACAAAGTTATAGGGGTTGAAACCTTGCCATTTTTTGTGAATTTCGTGCATTCAACAACCTGTGTGACGTCGCCATCACATATCAATTCATGAATATCACAACGAAATGAATTCTTATGAATTGGGTCGGAAAGAATTATTCTTTTTTCGTTTTTAAGGTTTTGTTTGCAATAAATGTCTGTCTGTCTTTTTTTTTGGCTGGAGGAAATCCATCATAGATACGCATCAGGAATCTAGGACACGCATGCCGGACTCTTACCGACTAAAACCTCCCATATTTTCTCCACACTCTCCCCGCGGGACCACCTCACCGTTCCGGTATTGTTTCGCGGGGCTGTTCAGATCTTAGCTGTTCACTTTAAACGAGCTGCTACCGCTTGGGGTGGCGTTAATTGCAGTAGCTCCCCTTCTATGTCTCCGCTGTACTTCTGCTGCTTTTAGTTGCTGGTGGATCCGTTTCACCATTGCAACTACCGTGTCGCATGTTGTATTTGATTGCACCATATACCTTATCAAATTTTCCACCGTTAAACGAGTATTTAGCTCTGTTTCAAGCTTTCTCCTTGAGCTGTTAAATCTGGGGCAGGCGAAGAAAACGTGTTATACATTTTCGTCTGCACCTTCACACGTAGGACAATCGAGCGATTCATCTAGGCCGAACCTATCGAGGTAACTCCTGTATCCACCGTGTCTGGTTAAGAACTGAGTCAGATCGTAACTCATCTCACCGTAGTTCCGCATAGTTCACATACTTATGTCTGGGATAAGCCTGTGTGTCCACCAGCCATTCTCCGCTTGGTTCCATGCTGTTTGACCGCAAACGCTCACTTTGTTTGTCTAGGCTTGCTTCCTGATTTTCGTACAGACGACTTGCCTCATCGCTTAGAATATCTACCGGGATCATCCCCGCAATCACGCATGCTGCCTCATAAGATGTTGTTCGGTAGGCGCAGCATGTTCAGAGAGCGCTTAATCGATATGTAGTTTGAAGCTGTCTACGGTTTTCTCCGATTTTTATAGGCCGACGCCCATACTGGTGCCGCGTATAATAGTACAGAGCTGACGACTCGCGATAAGACTAATCGTCGACTGTGTTTCGGGTCGCCTACATTTGGGAGCATCCTTGCCAATGTTGAGCTGATTGCCGCCGCTCTCTGCCCAGTAAGCTTTAGGTGGGGTTTAAAGCTCAACTTAGAGTCGAATTTTACTCCCATGCAAATTTCAACAGTTTTCTGTTTCCGCCGCTTTGTAAAGAGCACCAACTCCGTCTTGTGTTTGGGAAGCTCCAGCCCGTATTCTTTAAGCCAAGACTTGATTGTCCGTATAGTCTCGTTCGCATATATCTGCACTTCGTGGGGGTGATTGGATGTTATAACCACTCCAACGTCATCTGCGAATCCGACGACAACGGATTGTTTAGCTACTGGAACCCATAAAACGCCTTTTTGCATTAAGTTCCATAACAGAGGGCCCAGAACAGACCCCTGCGGAACTCCTGCCGTTATTACATACCCTTCGTCCGTATCATAAAGTAGCTTCCGCTGTCGGAAGTCTGTCTGTTTGTGTGTCTGTCACGCACACGTTTCTCAGAAACGGCTATACCGATTGACACGAAGTTTGGTGAGTAGGTGGGAACTGTGAACGCCCAGACATGCAGTGAGTGATATCCTTCTACGTTGAGATTTAGGGAGAATTCCCATACATGTAAAAGGGGGGTGTACAAATTTTTTCACCGAATATAGTCATGTGGGGTATCAAATGAGAGGTCTCGATTAGTACTTTTCGAAGCGGGTCTAAGTTTTGAGATTTGCTAGAAAGGCGGGGAGTGGGGTGGAAAGTGATAATTCCTTTAAGGGACCCATTCTCAGAAACCACCCAACCGAAAAATCTGAAAAAAACAGGAAGCTACCTCTATATGGTGTCCAGGCCTCAAAATACTTTCTATATCGATATCTGTTCAAATTTAGTTAATAGCATTATATTACCATATTTGTGGTAAAATTGAATAAAACCCTCCTTAAGTTTATCATCATCATCAACGGCGCAACAATCGATATCCGGTCTAGGCCTGCCTTAATAAGGAACTCCAGACATCCCGGTTTTGCGCCGAAGTCCACCAATTCGATATCGCTAAAAGCTGTCTGGCGTCCTGACCTACGCCATCGATCCATCTTAGGCAGGGTCTGCCTCGTCTTCTTTTTCTACCATAGATATCGCCCTTATAGACTTTCCGGGTGGGATCATCCTCATCCACACGAATTAAGTGACCCGCCCATCCTAACCTATTGAGCCGGATTTTATCCACAACCGGACGGTCATGGTATCGCTCATAGATTTCGGCATTGTGTAGGCTACGGAATCGCCCATCCTGATGTAGGGGGCCAAAAATTCTTCAAAGGATTCTTCTCTCGAACGCGGCCAAGAGTTCGCAATTTTTCTTGCTAAGAACCCTGGTTTCCGAGGAATACATGAGGACTGGCAAGATCATTGTCTTGTTAAGTAAGAGCTTTGACCCTATGGTGAGACGTTTCGAGCCGAACAGCTTTTGTAAGCTGAAATAGGCTCTGTTGGTTGACAACAACCGTGCGCGGATTTCGTCATCGTAGCTGTTATCGGTTGTGATTTTCGACCCTAGATAAGAGACATTATCAACGGTCTCAAAGTTTTATTCTCCTATCCTTATTCTTCCTGTTTGACCAGTGCGGTTTGAGGTTGTTGGTTGATTCGTCTTCGGTGCTGACGTTTCCACCATATATTTTGTCTTGCCTTCATTGATGTGCAGCCCAATATCTCGCCTCAATTGCTGCCTGCTCGATCTGGATGAAGGCAGTTTGTACGTCTCGAGTGGTTCTTCCCATGATGTCGATATCGTCAGTATAGGCCAGTAGTTGGGTGGACTTAGAGAGGATCGTACCTCTTACATTTACCTCGGCATCACGGATCACTTTCTCGAGGACCAGGTTAAAGAGGACGCATGATAGGGCATCCCCTTATCGTAGACCGTTGTTGATGTCGAATGGTCTTGAGAGTGATCCTGCTGCTTTTATCTGGCCTCGCACATTGGTCAGGGTCAGCCTAGTCAGTCTTATTAATTTCGTTGGGATACCGAATTAGTTCATGACCGTGTACAGTTTTACCCTGGCTATGCTATCATAGGCGGCTTTAAAGTCGATGAACAGATGGTGCAACTATTGTCCATATTCCAACAGTTTTCCCATCGCTTGCCGCAGAGAGAAAATCTGAACTGTTGCTGATTTGCCTGGAGTGAAGCCTCTTTGGTATGGGTCAATGATGTTCTGGGCGTATGGGGCTATCCGGCCTAGCAAGATAGCGGAGAATATCTTATAGATGGTACTCAGCAACGTGATACCTCTATAATTGCTGCATTGTGTGATATCTCCCTTTTTATGTATGAGACAGATAATGCCTCGTTGCCAATCGTCAGGCACTGATTCGCTGTCCGATACCTTGAGCACAAGTTGATGAACCACTTGGTGTAACTGGTCGCCTCCATATTTAACCAATTCGGCTGTAATTCCATCAACCCCTGGCGACTTATGATTTTTAGCCGATGAATTGCACGGACTGTTTCTCCTAAACTTGGTGGTGGCAGTATTTGTCCGTCGTCTTCAGTTGACGGGACCTCCAACTCGCCGATGTTCTGGTTGTTCAGTAGGTCATCAAAGTACTCAACCCATCGCTCTAATATGCCCATTCTGTCGGAAATCAGATTTCCCTCTTTGCCTCGGCAGGATGAGCATCGAGGTGTATAAGGCTTCATCCTGCTGACTTGTTGGTAAAACTTGCGCGCCTGGTGCGGTTGCTCCCTGTACTTTTCTAGTTCACAGACGTGTTGGTTCTCGCAGGCTTCCTTTTTCCGTCTGTCAAGTCGCTTCTCCGCTCGATGGAGTTCGTGATAAATCTCTGCGCGTGCCCGCGTTCTTTGAGAATGCAACATTACTCGGTAGGCAGCATTCTTCCGTTCCGTTGCTAGCTTACATTCGTCGTCAAACCAGCCGTTCCGACTCCTTTTGCGGCTGGGGCCAAGTATGTTTGTGGCCGTATCCATGATAACGTTCTTCAGGTGATTGTGAAGATCATTTGTTGATGCTTCATCTCCAGGTCCTCTGTTGACTGCAGTTATTGCGGGATCCATTTCCCTCTTATAGGTGTCGCGGAGGGTTGTGTTGTGAAAGGCTTCAGTGTTCACTCTCACCTGATTGTAAGAGGGGATTCTAGGTGGTATTGTTATTCGAACTCGGAGCACCATGCCAACGAGATAGTGATCCGAGTCTATATTGGCCCCCCTATATGTTCTGACATTCATCAAAGCTGAGAGGTGGCAGCGTTCGATCAACACGTGGTCAATTTGGCTGAAAGTGGTCCAGTCTGGAGAGGCCCACGTATGTTTGTGGACCGCTTTCCGCACAAACCAGGGACTTCCAACAACCATTTCGTGTGACTCTGCTAATTGAATAATCCGCAGTCCGTTATCATTTGTTTTTTCGTGTATGCTATGGGTGCAACGTATCGCCTGAATACGGGCTCCTTCCCTACTTGGCTGTTAAAATCCCCAAGTATGATTTTAATATCATATCTGGGACAGGCTTCGAGGGTTCGTTCTACTGCC
Source organism: Hermetia illucens (assembly GCF_905115235.1). Taxonomy (NCBI): domain Eukaryota; kingdom Metazoa; phylum Arthropoda; class Insecta; order Diptera; family Stratiomyidae; genus Hermetia; species Hermetia illucens. The sequence continues at coordinate 159,207,921 of NC_051851.1, read as the reverse complement.
TCGTAGAAGGTATCCTTCTCCGACTCTGCAGTCTCCTCTGTAGGGGCGTGAACGTTAATGAGGCTTATATTTCTGAACTTGCCTCGCAAGCGCAGAGTGCATAGCCGTTCGCTTATGTTTTCAAAGCCGATAACAGCAGGTTTCATTTTCTGGCTGACTAAGAAACCTACTCCGAGCACATGGTTTACTGGATGACCGCTACAATATATGGTGTAGCGGCTCTTCTCCAGGAAACCGATCCCTGTCCATCGCATCTCTTGTAACGCTGTTATATCAGGCCTATATTGGGACAGGGTATCGGCTAGCTGCTCATCAGTTTTATCTCTGTACAGGGAGCGCACGTTCCATGAGAAAATGCACAAATCGTTAATCCGTTGTCGTTGCCCGGTTCGTCGTTATAAAGTCCATCCTGTCCGAGGCTCCTTTCGTGGCTCCGTAATATCGGTTTTCCGTGTAGGGTTTTCAGCCCTACCCAACCCCCGACCTGGAGGACCAGTTGGTACAGTTTGTCTCCTTTTTAGGCGCGGGAGACTCACCTTCATCCTTCTCCGTCTGCAGCTTCAGCAAACAGAAGAAGCAAACAAAACCTTTCATCCTGAAGCGTCAAACTTCGGGTTTCCCGACTTGTTTTTTGATTCTATACTTTACGACGCCGTCTGAGTACAGCGAAACGGCCAATTATTTTATATGATAAATTCACTCTCCGCAATTTGGAAGGCATAAACCTCCAACAAAGATGCATTCATTTCCATTGGAACGATCTTGAAGACAAAAAATATCATCAATGGAAGATTTTCACCACCGATAAGACGAAAAGAAAACATTTGTGACAAAACGTTGGGTATTAAATAAAAACGGATTTGAAAGGAAGATTTCGGTTCTCATATGGAATATGAAGGGGCTCATATTCCTAACTTTTTTATGTCCTCCTCGCATTCAAAGTACACAGAAAAATAAAAAGCCAACCAAGTAGAAAGTAAGAAAAACCAAGAGAGAAAAAGAAAAACAAAAAAAGAAACGCCAATTTCTCTTGTAGAACTTTTATTTCAACACCCTCAGTTAAGGCTATGAATTTGATTTATTGTCTGTCGGGGGTATCTTTTTTATGTCCTGCCTGTATATAAATCTGTTTTATTAGCAACCACAAATTATGTGTATCTCACCTATCTCCTGACCGTATGCTACGAATTGTAGAAAGGAGTCTAATACGCAAACCGCCATACGTTCCATGCTCTCTCCCAGATCCTATCGAAGCCAACCCACCGATAGATACTGCTGCTCCTGGTACCTATTGCCAACCGACTGGATACTAAAATTCCGGAATGTTTGCAGTATCACCCAATAGATTATATGGTCAGGTCGTTGGGGCAGTTTGTTTGTGCCGGCGACAAGTTAGCATAAAGTTATTGATATCACCCCTAAATCAATTTATAAGGACTACCAACCCCGGAGTAGAGGTACTTGTAGGTTACATGACCATATCTCAATGTACTTAATTCCATGTCATAATTCATGGTTGTAAAAATAATAGAAATGCAGAAATAAAAACAGGAGAAAAGCTTCTGTGGTTATTGTATCTGGATTAATGTTTATTGAATGTTTCTGTTTTTCCTATATTTTCAGGTTCAGAAGATGTGTTACGATTCGCGGGAAATGAAACGGCCATTGATCATTTCAAATTGGTATTACGAGATGGAAACAGTTTACTGGTGGGAGCTAGGTAAGTTTTGTTTAACGTTTTATGCATGTATATCGCACAAGAACAGTCTAGGGATAAGGTAGGTATCAGTGGCCGCTCCGAGGAGCCCAATTAGCGCTTTGGTGTGCCGTTTTGATGCCACAAACTCCTAAGAACGTGACTGTTGTTATGGGAGCAGAGAGGCAAAGTCCAGCCGACTCGGATCTTCAGAGCCAGCCCGTAGCATTCACGAAGGAAAGCAGCTCTCCCACCCTGCAGCTAAAAATCTTTCTGAGGTCCCTAAAGAATGGTTTACCCAGTGTCCACAGCCTGACTCTAGCCAGAGCTGGGTAATCGCAGAGAAAGTGCATGCGAATTTCCCTTCCTTCTCCGCAGCTTCGGCAATACGAATTGTTGGGTATGCCGAACCTAGTGGCATGGTCCCCTATGGGCCAGTGCCTCGTGCAGACCGCCGCAATCTTGAATGCATTTGCAGGCGTCTGGCACAGGAGCTCTCGTGATCGGGTTATGTTATTAGCGGGCTAAATTCTCCTTGACTTGGCACAGGTTGTAAGCCTTCGCCATCTCAGGCCGGCGGCTGCTAGGTAGTGCGAGTCACCGATAGCCGCCAGCGGAGCACAGACTGTATTGGCCGAAGGACTGCCAAGAGCAGAGCCTTGCCTGGCCAATCCGTCAGCCTGCTTATTCCCCTCTATGTTCCTATGCCCGGGAACCCCCCCACCAGCCGGGAAGATGTCGTCGTTGAATACAAGACCTTGATGGTCGCTTGGCTGTCGGTCAGAATGGCTATGTTACGCTCCAGCCATCGATAGACTGCCAATATCGCCAGTACTTCCGCCTGGAATACACTGGCAAAACCTGGGAAACCATACGACTTTGATACACTGTGTATATTCGAGAAAACCTTGCCTTGCAACACGCCACCGGTCTTCCACTTTGCCTGGTTGGAAGGTCCACAGCAAAGTTTCTTGTGAAGTTCAGCTTGCGTGTGACATAGTCCGTGGGGGATGCCCATATTTCCCGAGGTATTTCATCTAGGATTTTGCTTTGGTCGTAGGACTTCGCCGGCCAGCATCCGGACTCACGTAGTCTGACGGCACTGCACACTGCAACATATTTAATGTGGAGATCTAGGGGGAGGAGATGCAGGAGTACATTGCAGAGCCCCAGTAGCACCCGCACACACGGTTCTTTAAATCCTATTAAGCTTCATCCTATTGTATTTTTTCTTCAAAACCTGCCACCATACAATGGAGCCGTACGTTAGGATCGGACGCACTACAGCGGTATATATCCAGAGAACCATCCTCGGCCGGGGACCCCATTTCTTTGCAAAGGTTCTCTTGCAGGCATAGAACGCTATACATGCCTTCTTAACCCGCAGTTCTATGTTCAGTCTCCAATTTAGCTTAGGATCCAGTATTACACCCAGATACTTTATATTAGAGGAAAGAACCAATCTTTGTTCCTTCAACCGTGGTAGATGGAATTCAGGCGTTCGATCGCAATCACGGTCGGGGTCTACTTCCCGAAATGGGCGTTCGAGTAGTCGGATGCGGGACCCTCATCGGCATCGACAATTTGCTGGTACCATCGTAAATACGGAGCTTCAGTGACTAAACTACGTTTAACGCAACAAAAAACTAGGCTCGCTGGGTGCTTCCGCGACGGCTGCCCGAAGCGCAGTACCACGTCGCCTTACAATCCCCGACTCCCTAAGCATACATTGCTTCCTGGTCGTTACGGGTGCTGAGGTGTCAGTTCTCCCTGTACCCCGTCCCAACACCCTAATTCGGCAAAAACCTACTATTAGCGGTCGCGAACCTTTCTCCCATCCACATATATGCCCATAGGTAGGAGGACGTGCGTCTCAGACTGTGCCGAACGTTTTCGTTGCGTTTCGTTCTGGCAAACATTAGCTTCCTCATATTAGGCGCAAACTTCCTGTGTCACTATGGGTTGCTGGTGGACTTGCAGAACAAGGCCTTGATAGACTCCGATACCTCATTACAGACTTCAGGGAAAATTACTACCTGCCAAAATGCCACTCTTTCGATAATTTTCGACGATATTGCCGACCACCACATTCTCGCACTTTTCAGAAAGAATCGAAACATTACTACTCTCCCAGCCGGTTAAGCACCATGTGCAGCACCACATCAACACTACCGGCTCTCCAATCTTTTCAAAAGTGCGTCCAAATCCACCCCAGAAACTTGCTGTTGCGAAGAACGAATTTGATGACTTGATGAAACATGGTATCTGCAGACCATCCAATAGCTGTTGGTCCTCTCCACTTCATTTGGACCCTAAGCCAAACAGCGAATGACGGCCATGTGGAGATTATAGGCGTCTGAATGCCAGACAGTTCCAAACCGATATCCCACTCCTCGCCTCCATAATTTTTCGCAAACGCTTACGGACTGCCGTGTTTTTTTACGACCTTGGATCTAGCCAAGGCATACTACTAAATCCCTGTCGCCCGCGAAGACATTCCGGGCCATCTGCGCACCTTTCGGACTCTTCGAGTTCACTAGGATAATTTTCGGCTTGAGCAACGCTTCGCAGACTTTCAAGAGGTGCATCCACTCTGTCTTACGAAACTTTAACTTTTGTTTCGTCTACTGGATGATGTTTTGGTCGCTTTCTTTTCAGAATCTAAGAACTTGAAACATCTCGAGTGCATTTTTCAACATCTTCTTGAGGCCGGACTTGTCTTAAACATTGAGAACAAGGTTAAAGCGATAAAAAGCTTTCCTCTACCAATCAGAGTAAAGCATTTGCGAAGATTCTTGGGCATGTTAAATTTCAACCGTCCTTTGAACGCTTACTTGTCTAGGCCCAAAACTTCAGATTCTCGTCAGGTTGCGTGGTCTGCTGAGGCCGTCCATACGTTTGAGTCGGTCAAAAAACAGCTGGTTGATGCAACACTGCTGGCATTTCCTCCGCCAGCCTCAGCCCTACCCCAAGCTGTGTTCGTCGATGCCTCAGATAATGCGATAGGCCCCGCTCTTTACCAACGGGTGAATCAAATCTGGCAACCGTTGAGCTTTTTTTCACAACAGGTCAACCCAGCTCAACGCAACCACAGCGCCTACAATCGTGAACTACTCGCCGCATACCTCGCCAGCTCCCTTGATGGCACGCGGTTCACTGTGTTTACGGACCACAAGACCCTTAAATAAATAAATCGTCCCCTCGCCAATTTCGGCAGTTGAGTTATATCAGCCAGTTTACTTCTGATGTGTCTGGATGGCTCAAGTGGCTAGTTTGCTGGGCTGTCGTAGCGGAAGGTCGCGGTTCAAATTTCACTGGTGGCAGAGGGATTTGTTATCATGATTGGATATCGGATACCAGTCGACTCAGCTGTGAATGAACCTGAATCAAATCAGGGTAATAATCTCGGGCGAGCGCAATGCTGACCACATTGTTTCCTACAGGCTAGCATGTAGTGTGCCATTGCGGTCTTGAATGAAGTGCTCTAACACACTTCAAGGCCCTGATCCAATATAGACTGTTGCGCCAGCGATTATTATTATTATATTACTTCTGATATCCAACATGTGTCTGGAAAAGACAATGTTGTCTCGAATCTCGGAGGTCACAGTCTCCGCCGCGGTCGATTATACGGAAATCGGCGAGGCACAAAAAGACGACGCAGAGTTTCAGAGCCTGAAGACAAACTCCATATACAAATTCAAGGAGTTTCCTATTTTCGGCTCAAACTTCTATTAACTCTGCGAGATCTCAGATAAGGGACCCAGGCCATTCATTCCGGCCGATTTTCGCAGGGAAGTATTTAAAGCAATACACGATATTGCGTATCCAAGCATCAGGACGACGAACCCGTTAGTCACTGATAAATACTTCTGGCTGCCCATGAAAAAGGACGTAGATTCTTGGGCCAGACGCTGCATCGCTTGTCGGAAATGCGAGGTCAACAAGCACGTTCAAAAGGAAGTAGGTGTATTTCCTAATTCAACCAAGCGCTTCCACACGATCCATCTTGACATCATCATATGCGAGGCGCTCTATCGAGAGTGGATTCCGCACTTTGATGTTCCAGCCACTATCATCACGACCCAGGAAATGCAATTCGAATCTACTCTTTTCACGGAGTTAGCAAAGCTCATTGGCTTCAAACGGCATAGGACTACTGCATACCATCCACAGTCCAGTGGTATGCTGGAACGTTGGCACGGGACACTGAAAGCTGCCTTAATGGCTCGCGACGGTCCGACGTGGTCGCGGTCCTTGCTAGACATCAGGTTTAAACGCAGTTTCGATGCTGCGACCGACTCCACCTTGCCGCCACGCGACAACGGAGGTCAACACCACCAGGGACCTTGAAACGTGTTCACAGATGCTCATTCGGGTGGGCGCTCCTCGGAGACCGCTGCAACCACCATATGAGGACCCCTTTAGAGTTCAACCACTTGCGTCCGAGGCGGACGCAACGAACGGGAACGTCGAAGCATTGCTTGTGATTACAAAATATCGTAATATCGTTTTACATAAAAAAAAATCAAGAGGTGGTGAAAAAATAAACCAGAGACATGCTCAGAATTTTCAAGATTCCTCACGATGAAAAGCACCATGTCTAAAGACGAAACTCGAGGACAAGAGCTATATTGAGTTGAAAAAAAAATAGAGGAGCTAGAGAACGACTATTGTCAAAGACGAGATATTCACAGCTTCGCAGTTTTAATTGATCTCGGACAGTCTATGAACATCGGAGTCCGATGTGGCCTTCTAAATAATATCGGCGCGATAGTAGCTTTTTGGTGATTATTTGTTTCACCAAATTTGGTTCGCTCCTCCTCGCTGATGCTCTTCTTTCCCCTTTGCAGCTACCGTTTCCACGATATTATTCGACGTTATGCCCTTTAACTGCCCGACCATTTCCAAGGGAGGCTTTTTATACTTTGTCGCTCTTTATGGTTCTGAGTGTTGGCCAACTATAAAAGACAATGAGCGACGTCTTGCGGTAATGGAGACGAAGATGTTCCGTTGGACTAGTGGCGTCACACGTTTTGATCACATCCGAAAGAGGAGGAGGATATCCGCGATCGTTGCAACAATCGTGAGAAAGTTGCGAGAGAGGCCTCTTCGATGGTATCGTTACACAATTCGTGCTAACGAGAATTCATTTGCCAAGATTGGTCTGAACATCGAAGTTGATGGTAAGCGACCAAAAGGCAGGTCGAAACAACGGTGACTTGATACGCTGAATGGGGATTCGATTGAGCCAAATGGCGAAACCTATCACGACGAGCCGGCCCGCTTGTGAACGGGAAAAAGGCTGAAGAAAAAGAAGAAGACCTCTTGCCAAGATCATTCAAAAGATACGTTTAGTACCTCTTTTTTAAGGTTTTGTTTGTAAAACAAAACCTTATTAAAATCGGTTTACTGTCTGTCTGTCTGTCTGTCCGTCACACGCATTTTTCTCGGAGACGGTTATAGCGATTGACACCAAATTTGGTAGAAAGGTGGGAACTATGAACGCTCACGCATATAGTGAGTTACATCCTCTTACGACAAATTTAAGGGGGGGTCCCCATACATGGAAAAGGGGGGTGTAAATTTTTTTTTCATCAAATATAGTCATGTGGGATATCAAATTAAAGGTCTCGGTTAGTACTTTTCGGAGCCGGTATTAGTTTTGACTTTTGCTGAAAAGGTGGGGAGTGCGGGGGGTTGAAAATGGTCATTTTTTTAACGAACCCATTCTCAGGAACTACTCAACCGAAAAATCTGCAAAAAATCAGGGGGCTGCCACTATATGGTGTCTAGGCTCCGAAATATCCTCCATATCGATACCTGTTCAAATAAAATTAATAATAGCATATTAAAATAATTTTTAGTAATTGACAGGAAAACCCCCCTTAAGTTCACCATAGGGTCAAAGGGTAGTATAGGTCCCGGGGCGAAACGTGGATTGGTACCCACGATGGAGCATAAAACCTGGGAAATGCCTGCTGAACCAACACCAACAGCTCTACTACCAAACCCTATCTCCACCTCCACGTGGTGACCGCTGGGAGCTCTTTCTTGACGAAAAGCTGCAGACGGAGAAGGATGAAGGCGAGTCTCCCGCGCCTAAAAACGGGACAAATTGTACCAACTGGTCCTCCAGGTTGGGGGTTGGGTAGGGCTGACAACCCTATACGGAAAACAACCGTTACGAAGCCACAACAGGAGCCTCGGATAGGACGGATATTAAAACGACGGACCCGGCAACGACAAAGGAACAACGATTTGCGCATTTTCTCATGGAACGTGCGCTCCCTGTACAGAGATGAAGCTGATAAGCAGCTAGCCGATACCCTGTCCCAATATAGGGCTGATGTAACAGCGTTGCAAGAGATGCGATGGACAGGGACCGGTTTCCTGGAGAAGAGCCACTACACCATATATTATAGCGGCCATCCAGTAAACCATGTGCTCGGAGTAGGTTTCTTAGTCAGCCAAAAAATGAAACCTGCTGTTATCGGCTTTGAAAGTATAAGCGAACGGCTATGCACTCTGCGCTTGCGAGGCAAGTTTAGAAATATAAGCCTCATAAACGTTCACGCCCCTACAGAGGAGACTGCAGAGTCGGAGAAGGATACCTTCTACGAGGCAGTAGAAAGAACCCTCGAAGCCTGTCCCAGATATGATATCAAAATCATACTTGGGGATTTTAACAGCCAAGTAGGGAAGGAGCCCGTATTCAGGCGATACGTTGGCTCCCATAGCTTACACGAAAAAACAAATGATAACGGACTGCGGACTATTCAATTAGCAGGGTCACACGAAATGGTTGTTGGAAGTACCTGGTTTGCGCGGAAAGCGGTCCACAAACATACGTGGACCTCTCCAGACGGGACCACTTTCAACCAAATTGACCACGTGTTGATCGAACGCCGCCACCTCTCAGCCTTGATGAATGTCAGAACATATAGGGGGGCCAATATAGACTCGGATCACTATCTCGTTGGCATGGTGCTCCGAGCTCGAATAACAATACCACCTAGAATCCCCTCTGACAATCAGGTGAGAGTGAACACTGAAGCCATCCACAACGCAACCCTCCGCGACACCTATAAGAGGGAAATGGATGCCGCAATAACCGCAGTCAATAGAGGACCTGGAGATGAAGCATCAACTAATGATCTTCACAACCACCTGAAGAACGTTATCATGGATACGGCCACAAATATACTTGGCCCCAGCCGCAAAAGGAGTCGGAACGGCTGGTTTGACGATGAATGTAAGCTAGCAACGGAACGGAAGAATGCCGCATACCGAGTAATGTTGCATTCTCAAAGAACGCGGGCACGCGCAGAGACTTATCACGAACTCCGTCGAGCGGAGAAGCGACTTCACAGACGGAAAAAGGAAGCCTGGGAGAACCAACAAGTCTGTGAACTAGAAAAGTACAGGGAGCAACCGCACCAGGCGCGCAAGTTTTACCTACAAGTCAGCAGGATGAAGCCTTATACACCTCGATGCTCATCCTGCCGAGACAAAGAGGGAAATTTGATTTCCAACAGAATGGACATTTTAGAGCGATGGGTTGAGTACTTTGATGAGCTACTGAACAACCAGAACATCGGCAAGTAGGAGGTCCCGCCAACTGAAGACGACGGACAAATACTGCCACCACCAAGTTTAGGAGAAACACTCCGTGCAATTCATCGGCTAAAAAATCATAAGTCGCCAGGAGCCGATGGAATTACAGCCGAATTGGTTAAATATGGAGGCGACCAGTTACACCAAGTGGTTCATCAACTTGTGCTCAAGGTATGGGACAGCGAATCAATGCCTGACGATTGGCAGCGAGGCATAATCTGTCTCATACATAAAAAGGGAGATATCACACAGTGCAGCAATTATAGAGGTATCACGTTGCTGAGTACCATCTATAAGATATTCTCCACTATCTTGCTAGGCCGGATAGCCCCATACGCCCAGAACATCATTGGCCCATACCAAAGAGGCTTCACTCCAGGCAAATCAGCAACAGATCAGATTTTCTCTCTGCGGCAGGCGATGGAAAAACTGTTGGAATATGGACAACAGTTGCACCATCTGTTCATCGACTTTAAAGCCGCCTATGATAGCATAGCCAGGGTAAAACTGTACACGGCCATGAGGGAATTCGGTATCCCGACGAAATTAATAAGACTGACTAGGCTGACCCTGACCAATGTGCGAGGCCAGATAAAAGCAGCAGGATCACTCTCAAGACCATTCGACATCAACAACGGTCTACGACAAGGGGATGCGCTATCATGCGTCCTCTTTAACCTGGCCCTCGAGAAGGTGATCCGTGATGCTGAGGTGAATGCAAGAGGTACGATCCTCTTCAAGTCCACCCAACTACTGGCCTATGCTGACGATATCGACATCATGGGAAGAACCACCCGAGACGTTCAAACTGCCTTCATCCAGATCGAGCAGGCGGCGCGAGATCTTGGGCTGCACATCAATGAAGGCAAGACAAAATACATGGTGGCAACGTCAGCACCGAAGACGAATCAACCAACAACATCAAACCGCACTGGTCAAACACAAGCACGAACAAGAATAAGGATAGGGGAATACAACTTTGAGACCGTTGACAATTTCTCCTATCTAGGGTCGAAAATCACAACCGATAACAACTACGATGATGAAATCCGCGCACGGTTGTTGTCAGCCAACAGAGCCTACTTCAGCTTACAAAGACTATTCCGCTCGAAACGTCTCACCATAGGGTCAAAGCTCTTACTGTACAAGACTATGATCTTGCCAGTCCTCATGTATTCCTCGGAAACTTGGGTTCTTAGCAAGAAAAATTGCGAACTCTTGGCCGCGTTCGAGAGAAGAATCCTCCGAAGAATTTTTGGCCCCCTACATGAGGATGGACGATTCCGTAGCCTACACAATGACGAAATCTATGAGCGATACCATGACCGTCCGGTTGTGGATAAAATCCGGCTCAATAGGTTACGGTGGGCGGGTCACTTAATCCGTATGGATGAAGATGATCCCACCCGGAAAGTCTATAAGGGCAATATCTATGGTAGGAAAAGAAGACGAGGCAGACCCTGCCTAAGATGGAGCGATGGCGTGGGCCAGGACGCCAGACAGCTTTTAGGGATATCGAATTGGTGGACTTCGGCGCAAAACCGGGATGTCTGGAGTTCCTTATTAAGGCAGGCCTAGACCGGATACCGGTTGTTGCGCCGTTGATGATGATGATGATGATAGAATCACAAAATTTTGCAGCAATGTAGGCTACAGTATAGATCATGATCCCGCCAAATTTGGTGAAAATCGCACTATTACTAACAAAGTTATACTAGGTCAAATCTGCGCTTCTCTGCAAATTCAAGACTATGAATGTCAATATCACTTGAAAGTGGCTATTTTCACATAATATATGCATATTTTACGTGCTACATGCTAATGGGACAAATGTACACCCAAACCTCTTTATAAAAGAAATACACAAAACCTTTCATACCTGAACGTCTAGCTTCCGGTTTCCTGACTTGTTCTTTGTTACCTACATATTTATGGATTTACTAATTTTGTCATCCGGCGGTTTTGCTGCCACGTTGCAGAGTGCATTTTGAATTCTTACCCAAAGGCTTCTGCGGTTTTAAAATCAGTACCAACCTTTACCACCTCAACTTTGTGGCGTAGTACCTTTGCGCCAACCTATGTGCGAACATACTTCATATTGTCTTAATTCCAGGCACCTTTTCAAGGAAGATTGCGTTGTCTCGGATTTTTTTGTCCTAGACTTTCATCAGCGTACAAGCAGTACATCCTCGGCAGTGGTTTTTACTGTATTTCGCATGACAATTTAGGACACCTGATAAAGAAGGATCTTTTTCCCTTAAGTATCGATATTACCGACATATACGCCTCCCCAGGGATCACGATCTACTTCCTTGCAGAGTCGCTTAAAGCAATTCCTTTTGTTCTTTTCAATAACACATTGAAGTTTCTTGCCTGCATGTATGCACTCAAGAGATAGCCATGTGGTTCCTAGAAATGTGCTTCAGCTCAGCCATAACTTTCTGAGAAGCTCGCACTGTACCTGTACCGCCCTGCGCAATGTAGGCTTAGGATAACTCATTGGCCGGCAGAAAGTGGGTGCCATTGCATGATATAATTCGTAACGGACGGTGGTGTCGGTACGGATACCACTCCAGATTTTGGAAAAAATAGCGAAGCGAATTTAATGACCTCGAATCAGAGCCCACTTTGGCATTCATATCATTCATTACGACCACAATCTTACTTTTAACAAATGGCGGAAATTGTAATGTCCCAGAAACTGGACCGGAGTCTTGCAATCACAATCCTGTCAAAAATTGGCTATCAGGTCAAAAAAGTACACCCGCGGAAGCATAGTTTGCCAAGAGGAAGAGAAGTACTTTCTAGAAAACCATCATCTGACTTGAAGAGACCAATTATTTCGGACATCCAAAAAATGTTGCTGTGAGGTCAGTCCCTCTCCAAAGCGCTGTTGATGTTTCGATAGCGAGAAGGTTTCGAAATTTTCAGGTTGCTAGGCAGCAAATTTCTGTTCCATTTGGTCGCTTTTTACGACAAGCAGGGAGTACTTTGAGTGTGTTCTTAATCCCCAGCTCAATGGCTTTATATCGAGGCAAATAGGAAATATATGGAGGAAAATACAGAGGTGTCAAAAAAAGATATTATAATATATGAATCCTTACATAATTACTGAAATTATATAATAATTTTAAATTAGTTAGCATCTTCCCCAGCTATTATTTCAACACCAGGAACTGTTTACCTATTTTCAGTGTTTAATTCAAAGGCTTTATATCAACTATTTCCCAGTGAATTAATGCTAATCATTATGGATGCCTGAAGTGTAGCTACTTTCATACGTACATGATAACATCTTGATGAAACACCCAATCCTGAGATGAATCCGGTAATAACGTATTGAAGTAAATCCTGTCGAAGCTTTGAAGTCTAAACAATGGTTGAGGTTAATTTTCTCCCCACATAGACATAGAAAATCTAATCAATTCTAGTCTAATGGTAGTTTGTAGGAACCTAGTCTTCCATAAAATCATCGGGAACTTTGAACAATAACCACAGCAGGTTGTAAGGAAACAGGACATTATTGAGTTAAGCCAATATGGTGAGCGTTTTGATATGGCTGATAAGATAAGAAAGCGAGGAAATTGAACCATCAACATGAATGCTTTCCTGTCAAAACTGAAAACTGGAACTGAAGGGATGGTACAGTGAACAGGACAATTACTCGATTGCTGAGTCTTCTGAGGTGGTCAGTGGCTAACAATTCAACTTGTTAGTGAGACTTCAAGATAAGATACTTCTATGACAAATAGAAATGTCAACTAAAGTATGAATATTATTATCTCATCTGTGGGCAGAAAATTAAGCTATCACCACTTTCACTTATTTCTTCTTCGTTTTATTTTTCAAGTTTTGCCAAATCGCCTCGGCGCTCAATGCCTCGAATGTATATATTAGGTTAGGCTAATTTACTGTGGGAGCCACTGCTTCAGACCTCATATATTAGAGCCATTGTCCTATTCCCCGAAGCTAACCAAATGACTCCCTGCCTATGATGACATCTTCCAAAGGCTAACACTGCGCAAATTACTCGTTGAAGAATACCTTCCCTAAGTGTCCTTGCCTGACGATTTGAGAGGCCAGCCAGCTGTATACGAAAGTCTTTGGTGCCTCTTTCTCCCTCAATCAGTAACTCCCATTTTCTCGATGTTGTTTAGAGAGCAGTGCGATTCCCTACTAAGGTTTTCCTGTTCCCTTTCTTGAAGGACTTTGCCAAACTCAGATTTATTTATAAAAATACTTTGACAAAAAATCAGGAAAATGACGAATTCTAAAACTTCACTACAATGTTGAAAATAATAAAGTAACAGCCTGATTTCCTATCAGGACATTTGATTCGTTTTTCCACTGCATCTATCCAGGCGATATCACTTCAGTTAGTAGCGCTGGATTTAAATTCTTCGCCATTTACCCATTTCCTGGCGCATATATCCGAGATTGACGAGTATCTATCAGTGCAGGATTTCATAAGGGGAGGAGCATGCTTCCTATGAGCAACTAAAAGCAATTCGGGCAAGGCTTCCTCCAGGTAATATTGGGATTACGATGGGTGTTCTGAATGTCAAGATGGCTCTGCGATAGCACCTCGCTCGGGCATGGCCTTGGTAACCGTAACAACAACGATGAAAGGTTTGTGGACTTTTGTAACTTTTACTGAATTATCCTCGCTTGCACATTTTTTTTAACACAGAGCCTACCACAAAGTCAGTTGATTTTTGCCTGAGCGACTACGAACGATCGCCAAAGGAGGTATTGACATCAGTCTCGAACCATCATCTGATGGCCGCTTACCTTCGCTTGCATGTCACCACTGCACCAGCCTGCATAGTAACAGTACGTTAGTCTTCCAAATCACATTCCGTAATCCGGTTACGAGCTAGCAATGACAAAAATGTCTTTTTGCTCCAACGGCACAAACTTTGAACAACCCGCCCAAGAATATTGAAGATCATTGGGTATTGAAAGTACCTTTACCTCCGAAGTGGTCGGCCACATCCAGTTACAAGATCTAAGTGACTGGGAAAATATGGAAGTAATCGGTGAACTTAAAGAGCTGCGAGTTCTGTAGATGGTTGCGAGCGAAGTTGAGTCGGATGCACTGGAGCTCGCGCTACCATGTAAAAATACGAAAGATACAGTGTAACGTGTGCTGTGAGAAAAGAAATTCCGCCATTACGTGGTGAGAGAAACAGATTCTACCCCAAATAGTAACAGTTTCGCCACCTTATTCCCCATTACCTAAAAGCTTGGAGGTGGCCCTAAGTTCCTCCTTGGTGTTGTGGAGGACATTAACGGTAGACTTCTCTCCCACGATATGAGTAGTCCAAGAGGTGGAAGGATTCGTATAAGATTCAGTGAAGTTCCACCTTTGCGGTTTACCATCGTAACATGCGGACATAGGCTAATTCTTACGGTTTCCTCCATTTATTCAAGATTGTAACCATTGTGTATACTAGCTTTTTTCGATTGTTTCATGGTCTGCCGCACTCTAGGCAAGCAGTTTTACGACTTCAGCTATCCTTTGTTTCTCCTGGTGTTCATTGGCGGATTTTAGTCATGTTCCCGCTTCGGATTTTCTTGAGATTTGCGGCTGTATATTTCCCTCATCTCCGCGGTTTCGACTTCTTCCGTAACTAGCAAATGTGTTGATGATTGAAGGTCTTTTTCAATGTCTTGTAGCTCCCTTTACGACTTTCTCCTCCCTCCTCCACTGTTTTGTGTTTAATAGTTCTTGGACGACCAGTTCTTTGGCTATCCTAAAGCTACTGATTCTATTGCATGGAACAATTAGTAATGGGACTGGCGCTCTTTTTAACTCTGTAACCTATACACTGCCATTTCTGCTTTTTAACGGCAAAGCCGTTTTCTATGTGGCTACAGTGATTTCATTGTTTCATCGGGGGCGTGACAATTTTCTCTTTTTTTCCGTTCTGGTTGTCTGTTTTGTTCCGGTATTCCGCCGCCGCATCGCTCGCTTGATAGTCCCCAAGTAACATGTCTCGTTAGGACGAAACGGCTGGAAGCGCGACCCCCGCCCCCCCTTTGACAGCGGTCACAATAAGAGTGTCCCCCTTTTGGCGGGGCAACTGGGCGGCGTAGTTGCGCCAATTAGCAGTGCAATTTGCGATCGTAGGTTTTCAATCATGCGCTAATCGGTTTCGACGAAGAGACTATGGGGCTAGTGATGAACAGGTTGGAGGACTGCCCCTATGTCCAACTGACGGAACAGCTCATACGCCGGCTCTCAGGAAGTGGAGGAGCGGAGCTGACTCATTGGCGGAACGAGCTAACGCTGGGATTATGGTAATTCGTTTTGACTAGCACCCCCATTTTGGGTGCAGACTGTGTCACTATGGGTGCTGGTGGACCTGCAGAACAAAGCCATAAGGGGAAATTTTGTCTTGCCCAAACTACACTCTTTAAATTGTTTTCGATGCCATTGCCGACCACCGCATTTGCGCACTTCTCCGAATCTATCGCAACATTACTACTGAAAGTAGTTTCTCCCAGCCAATTAAACACGAAGTACGGCACCATACCAATACTACTGGCTCCCCGATCTTTTCAAAGGTGCATCCCCTATCACCCCAGGAGCTAGTCGTTGCAAAGAAAGAGTTCGATGATCTCATGATGCAGGGTATATCTAGACTTTCCAATAGCTGTTCATCATTCGCATTCATTGACAAACTGCCGTTTTTCGCGCGACCTTGTAGCTCCTGAAGACATACCGAAAACGGCTATTTGCACATCTTTCACCTGGATCATATTTGGCTTGTGCAACACAGCACAGACCTTCCAAAGATTCATCCACTCTATCCTATGAAATTTAAACTTCTATTTTCTGTTTCACCTCTTCTTCCGAATCTAACCATTTGGACCATCTCAAGCGCATTTTTCAACGTCTCTGTGAGGCCGAGCTTGTTGTAAACATTGAAAAATGTAACTTGCTACAAAATCAGGTGAAACTTCTTGGTCGCTTGATCATCCGTAACGAAATTCAACCAAGCCCCGACAAGGCGGAAGCAATCAAAAACTTTCCCCTGCCAACCACGGTGAAGGATCTGCGAAGGTTGTTGGGCATGTTAAAATTTCATCATCGTTTCCTGCCCATGGCTGCGATCCTCAATGCTTACTTGTCTGGCCAACAAACCAAAGACTCCCGCGAGATTGCATGGTCTACTGAGGCCGCGTCTAGGCGTTTGAAACCGTCAAACAATATTTTGTTGATGCTACACTTCTGGCATTTCCTCGGCCAGATGCGCCCTTAGCCGTCTTCATCTATGCCTCAGACACAGCAGCAGGCGCTACTCGTCACCAACGGGTGAACCAAACCTGGCAACCGTTGAGATTCTTTCTGAATCAACTGAACGTACCTAGAGCGATCGTGAGCTACTCGTTGCGTACCTCTCTACTAAATACTTTCGTTTCTTTCCTGAGGGCAGTCCGTTCGCTGGGTTCAGGGACCACCCGTTCTTACTTTCGCACTTAAGCAAAAACCCGACAAAGCGTCTTCTCACTAACTTTGGCAACTGAGCTTCATCAGCCAGTTTCCTTCCAACATCCAACACGTGCCTGGAAAAGACACCGTCGTTGTGGATGCTTTGTCATGAATCTCGGAGGTGCCCGTCGCGGTCGATTATGCGACACTCACCGAGGCGCAGCAAGATGACGAACAGCTTCGGAACCTGGGGACAAACTCCAAATAGAAGTTCAAAGAGTTTCCAATCTTTGACTCAAACTCCTACTTACTCTGCGAGACTTCAGACAAGGGACCTAGGCCTTTTATTCCGGTCTATTTTCGCAAGAAAATATTCCACGCAGTACACGATTTTGCGCACTCAATCATCAAGACGACGAACTGGCTAGTCACCGGAAAATAATTCTGGCCGCCCATGAACAAGGACTTAATCTCTTGGGCCAGAGTGTGTCGAGAATGTATCCCGTGCTTTGGTGTACTAGCCGTAATAATCACGGAACAGGGAATGCAATTTGAGTCTACTCCTTTCTCGGACTTAGTCAACTCCTGGTTTTCAAACACCATACCGTGGTTGCAGTCCTTGACTTTTGCCTTACTCGACTTTTGCACAGCGCACCGAGAGAAATTCACGACCAGATCCGCAGAGCTGGTGTACGGGGAGAATTTGTGACTCCCCGCCGATCCTGTGCTGGATATCAGCGCAGGGTTACGTGACTCCAGCATACTACGTCTGCTCAAGTATGCGGTTTTAAAATTGCGGCCGACTCCACTTTCTCGATACACGACGCCGGAGGTCGACATCCCCAGGGACCTCGAGACATGCTCGCGAATCTTCATCAAGGTGGAGGTTCCTCAGAGGCCGCTGCCCCCACCATATGAAGCCCCTTTAAAGTCCCGGGGCGACGGGAGCACTCCTTCAAACTGGATATCCGGGGCGGGCACAAATGGGTCTCCTTGTTAAGACTGAAAGCCTACGCTGAACCGGGGGAAGCTCCAAAAAAGTCCCCACGAAACGTCATTTCGACCGGTAACATTATTAGCGGAATCACATCGAGGGTTCCTCCGCTGAAACCGCGCGGGAGTGGAGTGATGTGGCGACACAACGGAGACATGAACCACGAACTGTGAACGCCTACGCTGATACACTGAACTAACGCTGGCATATCTGGCGGCTTGGCACAAGGCTGGTACGTTACGGTTCCTTCCTTCTCGTTCCGACCACCAATCAGAACGAACCTGATCGAATTATACTGCAAATGGCAGGTATTCCTACAAAATGTATATATTCCAGCTGGAGATTTTGGATAAAATTAAGATTGAATTGTGGTTTTAAAGTGCTAATTTAATAATTTAAAATATCTAGTTCTAAAACAATAAATCCTCTTAACGAAAACAAAACACTGTAACTATACACTGTATGGGACCTGTATTATCTTGATGGAACGAGCACCTTTCCTACTAACCAATTCTTGTCGAGCGCTTGTGTAAAACAAAACCTTATTAGGATCGTTTCAATGTCTGTCTCTCTGTCATACCCGATTCTTTCGGAAACGACTGAGACTATTGTCCTGAAATTTTGTGAGCACACATGGTCTGTAAACCCCTTTACATACAGCATGTAGCGCCGTTTTGTGCTGAATTTAAGGGAGGGGGGCTTTCCATACTTGTGAAACGGGGGTGTACAATTTCTTTCTTAGAATATGGTTTTGTGGGATGTCAAATGAAAGGTCTCGATCAGTACTTTTTGAAACTAATCCCATTTCTGATATTGAGGGAACAGGGGGAGGGGGGTGAGGGCTCAAAATGTATGCCCAGTTATAGAAGATAAAAGTTCTGTATTTCACATGTATTTATCGCAATCTAAAACGTGTAAGTCGCCACGATCATATAAAGTTCCTTGGAATATGGGAGATATGCTCCCATGCCAGTCGATTTTATAGACATTGATGATTGGCTTATCAGAGCGTGCTTTATGTTAGATGTTCGCAATACCAGGAAGGAATCTCTGTAATCGTCGCTTTGCTATTGCATTTAACACTATATTGGGTGCAAACACACAAATTTTGCTTGTCGCCTGCTTCAGTTTATTGATAGTGATACCATCGAATTTTCTCTTTAAGTCCATTTATGAACGCTGTAACACATAATTGGCTTCACAAAACAAAAAATGGCAAAGAACTTTTTTGAAGCATAACCTTTCAATCGTCGTTTAGTGTAATCCCAATTTTTGGTGGTCCACATCGCCAAGACGGGCGTAGACTCTTACGCCCCATCAAGACTTCGCGTCCCTCCAACGGCCACATCTGACTTGTTCTGCCACTCCCTTTTCCTAGAAGTTTTCTATTTTCCGAAGAAGAATATAATTTTCCCCGTACCCGACCAAGAACTCTCACAGGGTTCATCATGGAAATCAATATACGTGCGAGCCAGAAACCTGTTGGCAAATCTTGGCTCCCTCCGAATCTCAATCCAAACCTTCACAAAACTGTTACTTTCATAGATTGCATCCATATAACTTCCCGGCTGCTTTTGAATCATACGAATCATTAGCGAAATGGCGTACGAGGCAAAAACCATATCCGAGAGAGAATAAGTTTCATCAGATTCGCTGATATTAGCAGTCTGATGAGAGAAATACGAATATATTATATGATAAAAATAAAAAAGAATAAATAGCTGAGCTTAAAAATTAAAAAGAAAAATATGTTCTGAAAGATATGAACCACAAGCTCTAAAGTAAAGAAAATATGTCATGACAATCCTCTCACGACATCGCAAACATTCCGCTCATACCGTGGATCACTACATTGACAGTTCTTCACTGTCAAAGACCGATATTCTTTCCAATAAATTGAGGTCAATCCGGAATACAACATTCAAATTTGATTTCCATGAAATTCAAAAATCAACTTAACACCCCCCTCAATACCTCCCTAAGCTACTACTGTATGTACATCACAGACTGCATAAATCTTCACGATTGCATATTTTCCCTGTAGGTCTCCATAATTGATATTCTGCTCCATTTTTAAAATCAAAAACGATAAAAGAAACGCTACTTTCCGTTGTTCTGACTTTAATTCCAAAACTTTCTCGAAACGGAACCTAATTATTCCTCTGGCAGCGAAATTACTGGCATACGAACTCCATTCTTCCTCAACAGGACGCAGTCTTATAAATATTGTCCAGTGCAGTAAGGGGAAGTGGAAACTTCAGTTTTTGAATTATTCATTGACCTGAAATGTATTTTGTATTCAGTATTTGACGACGGCCCAAGAAAATAAAGTTTAGTAAGAACTTAAAGTTGTTTATGCAAAATTCAGTTTAGAAGTTCAACTTTTTTTCTCTCCACTTCTCCCTTTGTTTGCTGTTAGCCCAGCTAAGGGTTAGGTTGGCGATTACGTAGTATAACTTCAGTCACAATCATAACCAGCAATTAAATGTCTGTAATGTAGCTCACTAATTACACGCCGAGGAAATTCACCATTGGAAAAAGTTTAAGATTTTATGCGAGAATAAACTGGGGAGAAATTATTGTTTCAAAGTCATTGCGCGACGGTAGAGTTACGGGAGTCACTCGGGTCAAGTCATTCAACATTCTGCCGTAAGGAAGTTTGCCGAGGTACTGGCATTTAGAGGTTTTATGGGACTATATCGGAGCACTCCTTGGGAAAGTTTTCTGTAATTTAATTTTAATATGCAGGATAAGTTTAAGTGCATGAGAATATAATACACACACGTCCTTTCGGTATTAATAGACTGAAACATAGCAATGTGTGCATGAACTCTGGGAATATAAAGCTTGTGGAAAATACTTGAAAAGTGTCGAAGGAAGCAAGACTTAAATGAAAACTATTTATTTATTTCCCACAAGAGTTTCAAACAGAACTTGCAGAAGAGGGATCAACATACTCCTAGTTGGTAAATTAGAGGTGCAGATTTTAATCTTAGAACTTTCTTTGATTACGTCGATAGAAGAAAATCATATTCAGTGACTCCTGTAAACCGCCTCCATATCCCCAGGAAACTTGATTGCAGAATCCTCTCAGAACTCGGTTGGCAACGGAAGATAGTCTGCAACAAAGATGGCGGAATAGCAACTTTAAAATCTACTTCGCTAATCAACTAGCGCTGTCAGTACCTAAAAGCATATCAAACCAGATGGAGTGAAACTGCCACCAATTGTTGTTGAAACTTGGCCGACTGAACTAGAAATTCCTGATGTGGGTGCCAGGATACTCAAACATTGCTGACAAACTGGCTTATCGAGGATCTGGAACCTTAATTGTGGGACCATCCTCAAGTGTCCTCCGGAGGGTGAAGCTACAAGGGTTCACGCAACCGAACAGAAAAATTTGAATTGCTGCATATTTTTGAAAAAACTCGATGCCTCTAAAACGCCATTTTGATTAAGGTTTTTTACAAAACAAAATCTTCTTAAAAGCTGTTTACTGTCTGCCTGTCTGTCTTTTATTGTGTGTTGGAAGGTGGAAAGGTTCAAAACCTACCGGTTATCCCTATCCTTGTCGAGTACCTCATTGGCAAACTTCATGGCAATCTCGGACCTGGCTACGATGGTTTTCCAAAACTTTTTTTGCCCAAAACTGGTAGGTAGGTCATTCATTCCCCTCTCTCTTATTTTCAACAAAATTCTCGAAGAGAATCATTTTCCCGACTTGTGGAAAGAGGCTCTCATCCTCCCCATACACAAAAGTGGCGATCGTGC
Organism: Hermetia illucens; assembly: GCF_905115235.1. Classification (NCBI taxonomy): domain Eukaryota; kingdom Metazoa; phylum Arthropoda; class Insecta; order Diptera; family Stratiomyidae; genus Hermetia; species Hermetia illucens. The sequence continues at coordinate 159,186,405 of NC_051851.1, read as the reverse complement.
ACTTACCAAGAATTACCGTCTCATTTCCCTCATCTCCTGTTCCAAACTCCTGGAAAGATATGTTAGCGATTGGTTGTCCGCCCACTTTGGCTACCATATAGTCAGTCATAGGCGACACGGCTTCGTTAAGCGTAGGTCCACTGCCTCCAACCTACTTAACTTTACCAACTTTGTCGCCAAATGTCTAAATTCACGGCAAGAAGTACATACCATTTACACTGATTTCGCTAAAGCCTTCGACACTGTAAATCACAAGATATTTCTATCCAAATTCTCGTCTCTAAGCATTCCCATGCCGCTTGTTTAATGGCTTGCCTGTTACCTTTCCAACCGATCCTGCCGCGTTTCTTTTGACGGCTGCACTTCGCGCTCCTTCTCCCCCTCCTCTGGCGTCCTACAGGGATCTATTCTGGACCCTTTGTTATTTTTATTTTTTATTAACGACCTTCGCAGACATTTTCAACGTGTCCTTCACTGAGCTCGAAGTCTACTTTCATTCCCCGATTCCTAGGCTTTACCGAAATTACAATGCACCACAGCTTGGTCCTTTTAACTTCTCTACTTTAAGTATTTTTAAGCATAGGATAAGATTATTGCTTTCTCCTCCTCCTGAGGACAAAGAGTAATTGGTCTGTTGTCCGTTCAATTAAATAAATAAATTAATAGTTCTGCTTACGGCATGTATTTGGGCCGCCAAGATCTACCTGAACGCCGTATACCACCCAACAAGCCTGACGTGCTGTTAATTGCCAAGACGGTTCGCTCGGCGGATATTATTGATATTACTATTCCCCATAATAGCAACATTGAACAGGAATACGTGAAAAAGAAGGTGATCTATGAGCCAGTGGCTCGGGAAATTAAAGAAATTCGGGGTCTCGAGAAAGTGGTTGCAGTTCGTATAATATTGTCAGCTACAGGTATTGTACCAAAATCCTTCACGGCTTCCTTTGATGTCCTGGGGCTCTCACACAGTCTGGTTCAAACGATGCTGAAATATACCATTCTGCATACGTGTTCGATGTCACGGAGAGTTCTCGACGGATTCTCCCACTAACCTACCACCGGCCACCACCACCATCACCAACGCCCCTTTATCTTTTAAGTAGGTAGGATCGTCCGAGCCTAGATGCTTGGTTCTTAATGCTAGTATTAGGTAAAATCCGGCATCTGCCGAGATTGGCATAACTCGAAAATAATAATAATAATTTCGTTTGCACAACAATCCAATTGGATCAGAGCCTTGAAGTATGTTAATAATAATAATAATAATAATCGTTGGCACAACAATCCATATTGGATCAGGGCCTTGAAGTGAGGCTGAGGCTGAGTCGACTGGTATCCGACGTCAAATCACGATACAAATCCCACTGCCGCCAGCGAGATTTGAACCGCGACCTTCCGTACGACAGCCTTGTGCTCTAACCACTCAGCTATCCGGACACATGTATGTATTGAAGTATGTTAGAGCACTTCATTCAAGACCGTAACGGTACAATTACAGGATTACAATACCCTGTAGGAGGCAATGTGATCAGCATTGCGCTTGCCCGAGATTATTACCCTGATTTAACTTTGGTACTTATTCACAGCTGAGTCGACTGGTATCCAACATCCAGTCACGATAACAAATCCCTCTGCCCCCAGTGCGATTTGAATCGCGACCTTCCGCTACAGCAACTCAGCGCTCTAATCAATTGAGCCTTCAGGACACTTAGTTAGTACCAGAAAATTTGACCACGTGGGAACTGTCGGAGTGATTGTTGGACTCATACGTACACGTTGCCATTCGGAACAAGATTTGAAGCACTTTTAGTTACATCAACAAAGGTGTCAGAGGTATGGCGTTTTAACTCGAAGTGGGCATTTGTATTTCGAGAAAAAACAAATTTGCTTAACTTCCAATAGGTTACACTTTCATATCCCATGATCTTTACCGGGCGTCCGCCAGAAACGAAAAACCATCATCAGTTGTATTTCTCCCGATCAACAGCCTGACATTTTCATTGGATGCACTGCAACACCATATGCTGTTTTGCAGCAATACATAAATGTTTCGCAATTGCTTGAACCGATCCGCTAGGCGAAAATGCATTTGTTACGGGCGCCTAAATGGCCGTGGAATACAATTTATGAGAAAGACAAAGGAAGAGGTTAATTATAATTCTAACGTTTGAAAATTTATTTAATTGAATAATATATAATTGTTGTTTAAGATAAGTGAGGGATCCTAAGTCCACATCCACTTGATGTTGGACCGGACCAAATGGAGAGCAACTTACTCTCACGTCTGTTTGGTCCACGGATGCCTCGTTTGGAGCATGGCACTCAAGCATTTTAAAAATGGGGGCAAACGGTTTTTTTCCAGGGCAGTCATAGGTCAGGCCTCAGGGAACTGGGGCAGGGGCTTTGTCCACGAGGGTACACCCGTTTCTAACTATTGTGGCCCGCTTCCTTGTGCACGATACCCTGGTGTGGCGCGACTGACCGTGCAACTCCAATACCTTTTAGTGCCCGTGTTCCGAAAAAAAGCCCAGTCAGAATCGCTAGTCCTGAGCAGATGGATTCGGATACAAACCGAGTGCAAGTGCAGTCGGCCGTCCTAGCTAGAGCCGAAGAGGAAAGGCTCATCAGGAAATGCGCAGCAGTGGTGAAGCGTATGCGGTCGGCAACGTTTCTCCAGAGAAACGTCAGCAAAAGCGTCAAAAACGGACTGATGGAACTGGGGGAACTATTGGACCGCAGCTCCTTCTACAGGCGAACGTGGAGAGCAGCGGAAGACGATTGGAAAGCAGAATCAGCCGAACTCACCGGTGAGAACGCTGTTTGCCTTAAACGGAGCGCAGATAGCCCAATGCAAAGCGAACTGGGGAAATAGCGATAGGAGGACGACGTGCCTGAAGGAAACTTTTATTAAAGTAGTTTCCAGGGCCCAATAAAAGAAGGCGAAAAAGGAAACAAGGAAACAATTGGCTACGCCGCCAGAGATCCGTCTATCCAAACACAAGCAGGCTGCAAATTAAAGCCAGGAGCATTAAATCAGCTCATTAAGCCGAAGGAAGGGAAGACATTTGCAGAAATCCTTAGTGAAATCCGCTACAGGATGAAACCCGAAGACAATGGAGCAGAGATGTCTTCCATATGGAGAACGTGTAAGATGATAATAAGGCTGCTCCATACAAGTTAAAAAGCAGGGAGAATTCAAGGAAAAACATGAGAAAGAAGGGTAGATCTGTTGGGACTACTTCAATACATTGCCAAAATATTTGGAATTCATTCTGGTCTTTTATCCACAACAGCATATTTTCAGCAAAATTCCGCCGAATTCCAGGGGCTCAAATCTTGCATATCATTTGTTTCATTGTGTTTTCTCAAACCATTTTCGGTTATATATGGGGTCATTTTTGATTCGACTTTTTCAAATCCCAAAATATCCCTTTTTTATCCTTGGACAAAAAGGGATATTATTAAATCATGAGAATCATACACATGCATACATGATTTGCGTTAGCTTTATTTTATAATGCAGTCTTGGAAACATCTACGTGAATTGCCTTTAAAAGTTTTTCAGTTTTCCCTGCCCCATTTCAAATCGAATGTTTTCCTCCCTTCCCCCACCACCGTGACATCGTCCCTACTTGACTTCATATCGTTATCCAACATTGCACGATGCCTCACCATTCAAACTTAAATTACAGCATTTTTATGGCATGTCCCTGGAGCTCTTCCCCAATTGAGGGAAAAACCCTTTTTTCCTCTTCAGTCTGCATTTTTGCCCGGATTCAGATCTGTTGTATGAAAATTTAGTTCTGTTTTCGGAAAATGTGTCAGAATTACATAAACATACATCACTGCAAATGTGTGACCTAAAGCAATAAATTATCGATGAACTCGACAAGAGGCATGTTTGTGGCAACTGATGAGGATGCGAGTGCGAGGGGGTGGCAGGAACGCGCAAACAGGATACACGGAAGCGCGTTTTTTGGAGTGTTAAAAGTTTTTACATTCACTAAATACTTTTCGATATTTGCACGATACTAACTGCCGAGTCGCAATCGAATTTCCACTGCAGTTTTTCCGTTCGAAAATCGATAGAAGTGACGAACGAGACAATTTAAAAAAAAAAAACCCAACATTCGAGTCAATTATTGGAAAAAATGTTTTTCCTAAAAATTCTGCACAACAACAATAAGAGCTGATGGAAAAGCACAATCGCTTTGCACCATGCATCATCCCCTAGAAAACCCGGCCGGGCAGTGTATACCAGTTACAGGCACTCCGGTCGAAGGGAGGTTTTCCATGCAGATGACTACCTACCGGGTATGTCGCAATATTATGGAAAACTTTTCAACAACATGGACGAGACGCAGAGGACACAATCTGCTGATGTTTTCACTTTTGTGTATCATAAAAACTTGTTAGAGGAGCGGTTTCGTCTGCCGAAAGGTAGCAATATAAAATTGCAGAATGTTTGCACAGACAGAATACGCACGGTGCGGCCATGTTAGTATATAATGGTAACATGTGTTTTCTATTATCGATTATGTATTTTATTGCGACCCGACGCGAGCTTACAGGATGTTAGCTTTTATAACTCATAACACCTATGGCTCTGGTGTGTTGGAATCTCAGTGTTTTGTCCACGAGCTCTTTGTGCAGTTTCCACTGTGCATATATGCGGACGGTTAATTAATGGGAGAACTGGAAACCTGATGTGTTGACTTTGGAAACAACATGTATTGGAGTGAAAACCGAAGCTGTGCTATTTATTTTTCGCAGGACATTTTGAAAGAGAAACAGTAATTTTTATCATTGCTTTGATGATCAAGAAATAGGTTTCACCTCCGCAATTAAACGCTTAAAAATTTGGCTGATATCCAAGTCGTATGACAGTCCCAGTATCAGTCTGGTGCTCTACCTCGGCAAAGGGTGTGTGCATGTATATACAGCAGCCTGAAAGACCTCTTAGGGTTCAGTTAATCAATGCCTCCACGCGGAAAAGGAACTGCTTGATTGCCAAATATATTGATGTGCCATCATCCCAAATCCTAGATCCCAGTCGACGATGATAGTGTAGATAAGCAGAGATAGGATTGAACGATCGGCCAGGGTTTCCTAAAGACGGTGGTCCAATTCATTCTAATCATACATGTAATCAGGTCCCAATTTGTCCTTGAGTCTATAAAAGCAATTGGATTTGGACCTGCTGCCATGTCGGTAAAAGTTGTGTGTGTTAGTTGAAGCAGACTGTTGTTGCGTGGTCTATTGGACTGGGTGCTTGCTCGGGTTCCATTGCTAAAGACCAGCCAATCGCGCTCGAATCAGTCCTTCAATTCGCAACGCGGTGCAGACGCCCATCGTGGAAGGACCAACCCAAGCTATAGGACCTTTCCTCGTGGCGTCGTGGCACTTTCGAGAAAACTGCTTCGTGAACTGAAGTGGTAGTGACGTTAAAGAAAAGTTTTCTCCCACTCAGTCTTTGTCCCGTTCACAAGCGGGGTCTGATCTAAACGTGTGACGCCACTAGTCCAACGTAGCATCTTCATCTCCATTACCGCAAGACGCCGTTCATTGTCTTTTATAGTTGGCCAACACTCAGAACCATAGAGAGCGACTGGACGGACGTCATTGCGGTAAATTTTAGATTTGAGACGTTGATACGTCGATCACAAAGAACACCAGTTGCGGAACACCCTTTCATCCAGGTTGCGTTAATGCGTGAAGCAATTTCATAACGCAGTTCTCCATTGGCTGCTAGCGTTGACCCGAGGTATTTAAATCGCTCAGTTCTGGGCAGATCACTGCCGCTGACAGTAATTGTGCCTATTTCATGGGGATCGGTCGTCGAAAATTGAGTTTTGTTTAAATTGAATCTGAGATCGTGTTGCATGAGGCGATCATTCCATTTTTGAACAAGTTGCTCGAGATCATTTTTGCTATCAGATGCTAGGAAAACATCATCTGCATAAAGCATGGTGTCCATAACAAGAACAAAGAGGAGTGGTGAAAGGGCGCTTCTTTGATGAACACCAACAGAGACACGAAACGGTTTTGATACACCCGCCATACTTCGAACTTTACTTTTCGGATCGTGGTAGAGCAATCGAACCCAGCGCACGAGTTCTTCTGGCACGAAGTGTTGTCGTAAAGCATACCAGATGAGTTCGTGTGGTACACGGTCAAACGCTTTCTCTAGATCCAGAACGGCAATGTAAAGAGGGCGATGCTTCTCACGGTGTTTCGCCGTGAGTAACCGCGCAGCATGTATTGCGTCAGTAGTTCCGCAGTTCTTGACAAATCCGGCTTGATTCACGGTTATTTCAATGATTTCGCGAATACGGTTGTCAAGAATGCGTTCAAAAATCTTCATGGTATGGGAAAGTAACCGGATCGGACGGTAATTTGAACATTCTGCTGGACTACCTTTCTTTTTCCATGTGGGAACAGTGGTACTTTCTTGCCAGTCAGATGGTGTTCTTCCTTCCTGAATAACTCGGTTAAAGAATTCACTGAGCCACAGTGTTGGGTCCCAGCTCTTCGCTTTCCAGAGCTCAGATGCGATGTCGTCAGGTCCTGTTGCTTTCCCCAATTTCATTTGTTTTATTGCCTCCTCGACTTCAGTTGCACTGACTGGTGGAACTGCTCCAAATGTCTGCAAACATTGTGGAAGTGGAGGATGAGCAAATTCTTCAGTTGAAATCTGCTCGAAGTATTCTCGCCATCTATCCGTCGCGGCTCGACGATCAGTAAGTCTACTCCTTACAAGCCAGCAGCTAGATTTAGATGCTTAAAAATTCATAGCTCTCAGTCGATTAAGGTTCATGCAGGAACACGGAACCAAATTCTGTTCGGCGATTTTTCTAAACATAAAATGAAAGCACACCTCCCGCGATACTGTAACTATATGATTTCCTAAGTTAGTTCTTCCATTTGACAGCGGCACTGGTGTACCTCGTTCTTGTGCTCATCCAGTTTCAAATACCCTTCTTATCGTGCTTTTGATCTCCTATTTACTATTATATAGGTTTTTGCATCGGAGTCTCTACCTATCATCAGTAATTTCCCAGCTCCATCGAAATTTTTTGACATCTGTTTGCTCTCTCGCCGGGCTATGGACCTCGGCCAAATTGCTTAGGATTTGGAAAGAGAGACAAGGAGAGTTGGATCGAAGATAAACACCAAAAAAATAAGGTTCTCAGTCTGACGGGTTATCGCACCCTGTTTATCTGCATTAATGAATAAAGCATCGAAGGTATTGATCAATTGGTATATCTAAGAAGCGTAGTGCCACCGAACATCGACAGCGCTAGGTCCGCTTTTGCTGCCCTGCCTAAAATCTGGAAATGAAGTTATCTCAACATTAAGATCAAGTTAAGAATGTACTGTTGCTATGTGGGAGTAGTACATAGAAAGGAAACGCCACTGTTACTTAAAAGCTAGAACCCTTCGTGAACACCTATCTTCATCGTATCATCAGAGTACGCTGGCCTGAAAAATATCACAAATAAAAAATTCGTAGACCTGGTATTCGTACGCACTGTGATCGGAACGCGGAAGTGGCAGTGGATAGATCACCCATTAAGGAGGGTTGACAATTACATTGCGGGCTATGCGATGCAGTAGAATCCACTCCACTCCCGAGATGGCCAACGGATGAGTCGTCCTAGGGCGCTTGACGCAGTATAGTAAAGAAGGAAATCGTGATGCATTTCAGGTAACTGCGAACGATGATGCATCGGTGTGGTTGAAGTGTATAAATGGCAACCACATATATATATATATATATACTGACGCAAGATGGTACGGCAACCAGCTGTATCATCTTGTAAGCGGTCTTCCCAGCTGTACGTGTCAAAGGGACGACCATGTTTCTCTCCGCACGAGCGATACGGCGACCCGGGTAAGGTTGTAGCTGGTCGGTTGAGGTGAGCGGTTCCTGCGGGATCCAGAATCCAACACGCCACTTCGAGGCAGACATTAGTTTAAGCTAACTCAGGAGATGAGCAGGTTGGACTACTCCTGAAGGTCTACGGAACCTTCGGCCGCTGCCTCCTGATGGTACGCAGGCAGTTTAAGAAGGGGAAAGGACGGCTGGAGAGATAGGACTTCCTATGGAGCACGGGGGTAGCGGGAAGCAAAATGCTGGCAATTGCCACGGTTATGGCCCGTGAATGCGAGCCCGTATCTGAATTTGGGGCAAATACCCAAACAAGTAAGTGGATGCGAACAACAAAATACCAGCACAAGCAATAGAGGTCTTGAAAAGCCCAACGCAGGTGGTTTTTGGGAATGAACGAACCAGCTCCCGACCGACGATGACCTAACGCGATACCGGATCCTTTCAGAAGAAGTTCAGTCCTACTTAGATCGCCACCTAGCCGAGCAAGATCGCTAGAAGGACGAGGAGTCTGTCAGACAACGAAGGAGAAATTTAAGGAAGCCAAGCCCAGCGATGCGATTCTGGTACCAGATGATGGGTGTGACGAATGTCAGCGAGCGAACGACCACCCGGGAGGGGCATATGCTGCACTGGATGAGAAGATAATGGAGCTCTGTGAGTTCATAAAGGATAGAAAGAACATCCACCAAAATATTAGGGCTATGATCAGAGGTATCAGAATGGCGTATGGTAGAGTCCAGGAGGAGAAAGCAGCATGTAAACCAAGGAAGAAAGTCATCCAGCCGACACAGGTGACACCTCTTCTGCAAAGGTTACTCGGCGAGAATACTGGAAAAAGAAGCCGCGTGGGTGAGTACCTGGATCCAAACAGATCCCCAAAAGGATGAAACACCCTTCTCCAAAGAAACCGAAGTAGGCATTGAAAACAGCCAAAGATTTCAAAGGAAAGGCGGTAGCTGTGATGCCTGCAAATGAGGCAGAGCATGAAGTGCGAGGCGTGGAGACATGGAGCAAGGTTGTCTCCAAGAAGGGGAAGGAAGGGAGGAGGATACGACCAGAAGTGATCGTCACTTCCAAAAAGGGGGAAGCAACTTATGCCGACATTCTTAAGCAAGTCGGACCCGGAGCTTAGGGATCTAGGAAACAGCGTCAATCGAATTAGTCGAATGATAAAACAGCGGAGAAATTCCTCGTTCAGGTGCAAAAATCCCTTGGCCAGCAGGCTGAAGTCAGGGCCAGACGGCGGGAGGTAACTCTCGAGCGCAAGGACATCGACGAGGTCACCACGAAGGAGGATGTCCGCGCAGCAAGGGAAAAGGTGCTTCCGAGACTACAGGAATCGGCAGTCAAATCGATGCGAAAGGCTTATGGGGGGACGCAAACTGCAGTTATCAGCCTGCCAGCAGAGACAGCGTCTAAAATACTAGCGGCGGGCAGAGTTAAGATAGGCATGGTCAACTGTCGACTCAGGGAGCGAGTGGAGATGAAAAGATGCTTCAGGTGCTTCGACTTTGGGCACACAGCCGCAGCATGCACCAGCGCCCACGATAGATCAAAGCGGTGCAGGGAGTACAGAGGAGAGGGACATATCGCCAAGCAGCGGACAGCTGACCCGAAATGCATGCTGTACGAAGAAAAGGAGAACATCGGCAACCGGCATATTGTTGGCAGTAGCAGATGTCCAGAGCGCTAAATACAAGGCCCAAATGAGATTGATTCAAATCAATCTCAACAACGAGGAGATGCTTCACCATTTGGTGCTGGACGCAGGGAGTCATACTCCGAAAATCATAGCGGGTAACCTGTGAGTGGGGTAGCCGAAGGACAAACGAGAGAACACGTATCCGGCGCAAGGCATTAGCGGAGTTGGATGTTGTACTTGCCAATGTTGGGAACTCATTTATGTTCAGAGCACCGCATTGGCAAGGGGAAATACCTGGTATGTCAGTGAGCATTACACCCACAGCGACCACCAGGAGTCACCAGGGTCAAGTGGCGGGTTAAATGCTCGTAGAAAGCGGGTAGGAATGCCGGGCTGGACGACGGGCGTTCGAGCAGGATACGTTCTCTGAAGCTCTGGCGTGTCATGATGGCCTGAATGGCACGGCGATCGAAATGGCATCGAGAATTACGCGATGGGCGACCGAGGCATGCGACGCTGCTGTGTCCCGGATGCGAAAGTTTGCAAGCAAACAACCAAACTATTTGTGGAATAGCGAAATCGCGGAGCTAAAATCGGCATGCCATCGAGCAAGAAGGGAGTTCCAGCGATCCAGGGGAAGACCCGATCACGACCCGAACGAGATTAAAGGACGTTGCGTGGCAGAATTACGGACGGAACGGAGGCCCAATTCGAGGTGGATATAATACCTCGCGTTACCGAGGAGGAACTTCTGGAGGTCTGCGGAAGGGTCGGCGATGGCATCTCTAATAAAGCGCTGAAGTTGGCGGCGGGGACCAGGCCTGATTGGTTCATAAATACCTTCGAGGCGTGCATGGTGGAAGGCGTATTTCCTCCACAATGTAAACGGCAAAAACTGGTGTTGTTGCCCAAACCCGGCAAGCTACCGTAGGCCCAGCAACCTATCGACCTCTCTGTTTGTTGGACACTATGTGGAATTGTTCGACCGCATCATCTACAATAGATTGCTCCCAATCGTGGAAGACGGGAATGGCCTTGCGGATGAACAATATGGGTTCCGGAAAGCTCGCTCTACTATTGGCGCGGTGGGAAGAGTGTTGGAGTTGGCTCGAGAGGCAATGCTTTCTGGCAAGTGTTGTGGCGTGATGACAGTGGATGTAAAAAATGCATTCAACTCCGCGAACTGGGGCCATATTAAGGAATCATTGGCCAAAATTATGCATCTGGTTAAGCTAATCGAGAGTTACCTGTCGGACGGAGCTCTCCGGTACGGGACGGACGACGGGCCCAATGAATACATCAATACAGCGGGGGTACCACAAGGTTCGGTGTTGGGCCCCCTGCACTGGAGCGTGATGTATAACGGGGTGCTCTTGCTTCCCGTAACAGGGGAGGCCAGGTTGGTCGGTTTTGCAGATGACCTGACCATACTGATCGTTGCAAAACTCCCGGAGGATGTGGAGGTTTACGCCACCGAGTCGATCATGGCTGTAAGGTTCTGACGTGAGGAGACCGGACTGAGCCTGGCGGAGGAGAAGACGGAGGCAACCCTCATTACGGGTTGGGAGCCATATGATCGTCTCAAAGGCAACCATCAAATATCTTGGCTTGACTATCGATGCCAGGCTTCAAAGATCGTACGCAAAGGCCACCACGGCCAGGATGATGCCGAACGAAAGTGAGCCAAAACAGAGTAGCAGGCTGCTGATAGCTGGGGTCGTGTGGCCCATATTGTTGTACGCGTCGTCTGTGAGGCTTTGGACAACGTAAAGAACTGGGGGAAGATAAACTCTACCTATCGGCTGATTGCACTGAGGGTATGCAGCGCATTTCGGACTAGTTCGGATGATGCGGTGTTCGTTATCGCAGGGATGGTCGTTATTAACCTGTTAACGAGAGAGATGTGATGCTTATATGGACGGAAGTAGGCGGGTCCATCAGGAATGGAAGCAGATCACCGGCGAACGGCCCCCTAAATAAGTGTTTATAGAACGGTATCAAGACACTTGAAGGGTCCTAGATATTTCCGCATATATAACATCCAGATTGTTGGTGCATTTCCTCTTGCTGTGGTTCTAGATTTCCGGGGAAACCCTAATTCTCGCCACCTGACTGCACTACTTTCAATAGTTTCTCTTGCTCAGGGAACAAAATAGATTTCTTCTCCCTAGTTTAGGCAGGAAACTTGCAACAATATTTTTATTTGTAATTTCGCTATTTATTTAATGAGATTCTAGGTAATTCGCCTGCTTGTATCGAAGTTGAAAAAGTTACCAAACAAAATGTTGTTGGATTTTCCGCCATAGAATTAGTCGCACTGTACCGAGCGACTACATATTTACATTCTAGTAACGAACAGGCAAAACGAAATAAATGTCGACTTGAATGATTTCAACAGACTAAAACTTTGTCTTGCTGGAATTGCGTAATGTTATGCAATTAGAAGTTTTGTTTTCGTCGCCATTTTATTAAGTTTCGCTACTTGACAAGATTTTATTCTGGGAATTTGTATTAGATGGAAATTCTTTTAACTGTTGTTCTGGGGCGGAATGAATGGTTGGAATGGCACGATTTGCGTCGGAAGGCTGAGAATACCAATATGGGAAATAGCAGGGAAAACGATGCGGGTTTTTAGTTTGTTGTGTTTATCACTATGTCTGTCTGTTGCCAAGCTAATATTATCCTTGAATCGCGATGTGGAAGAAAACGTCGGGGATAATGGCAGCCCATAAATATCAAATGCTTTGCAAACTCATCAGCACGTGGCAAACATGCGGAAGAGCCAAACTCGGGGATGGTGTTAATGACAACACAAGTATGCATGCTAAATCGGCAAACGTGTTCAAAAATCTACACGTCGACAAGGCCCAAACGAGTACGTAGGAAACTTAATTCAATTGAGACCCCACACAGTCCTGACGCAGTCTTCATCATATCCAAATACCAACCATTTTTCCATTCTTTATCTTCGTGCCTGCGTTGCTCCTCATGGCTCAGGTCGCTCCTTGGAAATGTCTCATCATTTGTATTCAAAATATGATCCATGATGAAAATATACACAAAAGTTTTATAAATTACTCAATGCTTTTTCGGTTCAGTTTTGTATCTTTGACTAGGCGGTTTGCGGGTAGATTGTGTTTGGCCCACCCCATCCGGGGATATATATCATCCATATCTCGGTTTGTCCTTTTCTGCTCGTCGTCTCGTCGGTGCTTTGCCTCGGCCGCAGGACGGGCAGGAGATTATTGAAACATCCAGATGTTCCATTTGTGCAGGTGAAATGGCAAATGCCGGTCTATCCATCTTTTACAGCTCCCAACCTAAGAGAGTCCTGGCGCCTTCCGCCCCGGCACTTTGTTCTTGTCTTGTTCTGCAAAGATGGTTTATGTTGATGAAATTAACCTATTTTGTATTTTAACAATTTTATAGGAACGTAGTCTTCAACCTGAGCATACATGACTTGACTGAACAACAACGACTCCTGTGGTCGTCGCCTGAAGATGATGTGAAAATGTGCGTTATGAAAGGAAAAGACGAGGTAAGTTCCTTTTGAAATTTATGAATTTGAATTTGTTTGAAAATAAGCCATAAGGATTATGTATGAAGTGTAACGATATGTGAGCGTAATGTAATTCGTCATACTACCGACGCAAGGTGCGCCAATCGTGAATTGAATGCCTGCGGGGAATTACCTTCCCGAATATATGATTACTCCGGAATACACTTTATCACTTTAAATAATTAAGTTCTAAATACTTGAGGGCTTGAAAGTTATCATGTTATCCTTTGACTCAAGTTTGCTGAGCAACAAAAGTATTTCCTTTCCTCATAATTTGCATGGTGAAACCATCAAAGATGAAGAAGTTGGGGCTGACCCTATTCTCATAACTTGATCCCATGTCAGAGTTGGGAGTAATCAAATACCAGGCAACATTGAACACAATACACCTACGTAGATGTATAGCGCGGTAGTCGAATAGGGAGCGTACTAGGCTAGTAAGCTCTCCGGACAAGTTTCAAGTAGCCTTTTTACCAGGGAACGGCTTCGCACACTTTCTGGAATTGCTCTATACAACAAACCAATTTCCGCAAATCCCAAAACTACTTGAAACTTTTCCGGAAAACTGGATCGACCGGCCCTTGCTCCGCAACCACTGCAGCGCTCAACCAGCTATCTAGGAGGAGGCCAACTAACAGTTCCAACTAACTACCCCTAACTAGTTGGCTGGATGAACGATTGCTTTGGTGCATTTCAATAAAACCAATCGAATTGTGTTTGTAGGCGAAAAACATCATTTCATTAATGCATTCTCTGAAATAGTTCAATTTTCCATTTTCCAGGAAGCATGCCAGAATTACATCCGCACCATGGTGATAACGGCCCCCGGACGCTTGTTAATATGCGGGACAAATTCATTTCGTCCTAAATGTCATTATTATCAAATTAATGCAAACAACTACTCCCTTGAGGCAGAGAAGAGTGGACAAGTTGTCTGCCCGTACGACCCGAAACATAATTCGACTGCGGTTTTTGCAGGTATTGTACCATATGAAAATCTACACACTACATACGCCTTTACATATTTACGATTTGCACATTAGCCATAAACTCAGCCCCAGGTATGAGCGAATAACAATTGAATTAATGAAAATACATTCATTGAAAATGCGGCAACGATAATGTCAGTTTAATTAAAAATATGTTTAGGGTTTCGCTTTGTTTAGCTTTTACACTAGGTCCTTGGTTCCGGAGTAGTAGAAAAATGTGTTTACTCACCCCTCCCTCACCCCCATTCCACGGCCTGTAAACCAAATTATGCTTTCACAGAATGGCTGCTCTTGATGGAGCATTTTGTTGTTATATTCATTAACTACTCATGTTTATTAACTAATAAACAAGTAAAACACACATTTACGATATCAAAGTTGCTTAGGTCATGTCATATTAATTGAAGTTATGGCTCTCATTGTGGGACTGGAAAATCCATTATTTCAGTTGAAAGTTTGGGCCGAAGGGAATGTTTTTAGGTTCTAAGCAAGCCAGTATCTTACCGAGGCCAAAGTCGATATAATTTTCAACAGATTTTTGGGAAAACTTGTAAAAGACCAGGAGGTTTCCGTTGTAGGAATGTCACCTCTGTCCTGGATGTCCTCTCCGTTCAGAAAGTAGTGTGAGACAACACTGTGTTTCGGTTTGAATAATTTTACAATTCGGAATTCAGTGCCTTATATGTGACCCTCAGAAAGCATTAAATAATTCAAATCTTCTTTTTCTGCTTTTCCTTCAGCCTTTGTCCCGTTCACAAGCGGGGTAAGCTCGTCGTGATCGGCTTCGCCATTTGGCTCTATCGAATGCCTGATCTGGGTACAATCTCGAGGCTTTCAAATCTCCATCTAGCGTATCAAGCCACCGTTGTTTAGGTCTGCCTTTTGGTCGTTTACCATCGACTTCGATGTTCAGACCAATCTTGGCAAGTGAATTCTCGTTGGCACGAATTGCGTGACCATACCATCGAAGACGCCTCTCTCGCAATTTTTCCACGATCGGTGCAACCCCATAACGATCGCGGATATCCTCATTTCGGATGTGATCTAAACGTGTCATGCCACTAGTCCAACGTAGCGTCTTCGTCTTCATTACCGCAAGACGCCGTTCATTGTCTTTTATAGTTGGCCAACACTCAGAACCATAGGGAGCGACTGGACGGACGACATTGCGGTAAATTTTAGATTTGAGACGTTCGTTGATACGTCGATCACAAAGAACACCAGTTGTGGAACGCCACTTCATCCAGGTTGCGTCAATACGTGAAGCAATTTCATAACGCAGTTCTCCATTGGCTGATGGCGTTGACCCGAGGTATTTAAATCGCTCAGTTCTGGGCAGATCACCGCCACTGACAGTGATTGTGCCTGTTTCATGGGGATCGGTCGTCAAAAACTCAGTTTTGTTTAAATTCAATCTGAGAACGTGTTGCATGAGGCGATCATTCCATTTTTGAACAAGTTGCTCGAGATCATTTTTGCTATCAGATGCTAGGGAAAACATCATCTGCATAAAGCAGTGTGTAGGCCGCTGGACGTTGGATATCCCGTGTGACGGTGCCCATAACAAGAACAAAGAGGAGTGGTGAGAGGGCGCTTCGTTGATGAACACCAACAGAGACACGAAGCGGTTTTGATACACCCGCCATACTTCGAACTTTACTTTTCGGATCGTGGTAGAGCAATTGAACCCAGTGCACGAGTTCTTCTGGCACGAAGTGCTGTCGTAAAGCATACCAGATGAGTTCGTGTGGAACACGGTCAAACGCTTTCTCTAGATCCAAAAAGGCAATGTAAAGAGGGCGACGCTTCTCACGGTGTTTCTCCATGAGTAACCGCGCAGCGTGTATTGCGTCAGTAGTTCCGCCCTTCTTAACAAATCCGGCTTGATTCACGGTTATTTCAATGATTTCGCGAATACGGTTGTCAAGAATACGTTCAAAAATCTTCATGGTATGGGAAAGTAACCGGATCGGACGGTAATTTGAACATTCTGCTGGACTACCTTTCTTTTTCCATATTGGAACAATGGTACTTTCTTGCCAGTCATATGACGTTCTTCCTTCCTAGATAGCCCGGTTAAAGAATTCACTGAGCCACAGTGTTGGGTCCCAGCTCTTCGCTTTCCAAAGCTCAGATGCGATGTCGTCAGGTCCTGTTGCTTTCCCCGATTTCATTTGTTTTATTGCCTCCTCGACTTCAATTGCGCTGACTGGTGGAACTGCTCCAAATGTCGGCAATGATTGTGGAAGTGGAGGATGAGCACATTCTTCAGTTGAAATCTGCTCGAAGTATTCTCGCCATCTATCCGTTGTGGCTTGACGGTTGGTAAGCAAAGTACCGTTCTTGTCATTAACGCAACAGAAGCGTCCGATATCCTGTGTTCGTTCATTACGGCTTTTAGCAAGTCGATACAGATCTCTCTCGCCATCCCGAGTGTCCAGTTTATCGTAAAGATTTTTGAAATGGTTCGCTCGGGTGACAGCGACCGCTTTCTTTGCTTCCCGGTTGGCATTCTTATAAATTTGCCAATTAGCCAGCGTTTTATCGGCGAGAAATTTGTGATAGAGACGTTTCTTTTCACGGACCTTCATTTCAACGTCGCCATTCCAAAGCCAAGTATCTCGGTTGATGTACTGCTTACCCGGCTTGGTGACCCCGTAGGTTGCAGAGGCCGCTTTGTGGATCATGTCTTTCATTTGGTTCCATGATTCTTCCACATTCGTAATGGTCGGCAATCGTATGAGCCAGACCGTTTCTTCTTTCTTCTCACCAAATCGCTACCATTTAATGTGCGGCGGACCAGTGCGTTCCTCACGCTGTTTTATCGGTGGCTTAATTCGCAGGACGGCAATGAACGGCCGATGTTGAGGTGCGATGGTCTCATAGGGAACGACTTTGCACTCAGTGACAGTGGTAAAATATTGGCGTCTTACGAGGATATAGTCGATTTGCGTTTTACTGCTCCCACTATAAAATGTAGGAAGATGAGACAATCGTTTGATGAACCATGTATTCATAAGTACAAGGTCATGTGTGTCCGCAAAATCGATTATACGCTCGCCACCCTTATTGCGCGCTCCGAACCCGTTTTCCCCATGGCACCTGTTACCGTCTGCCTTTTCACCAACATAACCATTAAGGTCGCCGGCAATGATTATATAATTGTCAGCAGGCACGTGACAAGTCTTTTCATCGAGAAGTTGCCAGAAGGCATCTTTCTCGGCATCAGGTCGACCTGTCTGTGGTGCGTACGCGGTGAAGAAGTGAATAGTGCGATCAGCTGATATAATGGTGATCTCCATCAGCCGATCATCAAATCGTTCGACTTCTTTAATGGCATCACGGAAACCCTCTGAAATGGCAATAATTCAAATAAAATTTCCAAGTCATCCAATTACTTGATGAAATTAAGAGATGGGCAGAAGACCATCTAGGTTGAGGTCAACTAGGAGGCCTCAGTTATCTCAACATCTAATATATATATTGTTACGAATTTGCTTTTACGTACTTCTGCCGCTGTCGCCAATTAATACGATTTCCTTCACGTAACCCTTTCGCTGTCACCAATTGTTACGTTCTTAACTATTCGTACTCGTCACTCGTTACATTACTTGCTTTGCATAGGCTCGTATCACTGGATTGCCTTGCACTGAACACAAAAACCCGTTCTATAACTTTAATACAAGCGTTTATTAAACACTTAATTATACAACCGTACTGTATAATTACTTATAGAACAATTCTTTAATTACTATTCGAGGCGTATTAATACCCGACGCGATCTGTTCCAACTCTAGAACCAGACTGACTTTGTGAGCGGATTTCTGACCCTTTTATACTACGCGGAACATTCCAGAAAGAGATGTAAACACTTTACTAGAAAACTACTTTGCGACGGGATCTTTCTATCGGCATTTAGAGTCATCTGTTGACAATTATCGTAACTAAATATTCGCCCTACTGTTGTAAAATTTTGGTGTCTTGGCTAATTGTCATAATTACGATTCACATTGACGTCACACATAATTTTCCAAAGTGATTTGCGTAACAATATCATATCATATGGTTGCCTTTAACCCCTGGGTGGGGTATAGCACGTCAACAACGCTAACGCGCCATTGGTCGCGGTTACCTGAAATGCGCTGCAGCTCCTCCCCACGACTTTCCGAGACGTTCGCACTCCTCCTCTACTGTTCTGCACCAAGTGCCCTTGAGGCGATCCACTCGTCGGTCATATTGGAAGAGTGGATTCCACTGCATTGCATAGCCCATAATGCAATTGTCGCCCCAGTTGAGTTCACTTTCCACGTACTACTCGCTTATAGCAACACAACATTTCCAGATTTTAGACAGGGCGGTGAAAATGTATCTAGCGCTGTTAATGCGTCGGGCAACATCTAGTTCGGTGCCGCCGTCGGCAGAAATCACGCTTCCTAGATATACAAATTGAAAGAAGGTTTCGTTGCTTTGTCCATTATTGCAGATAGAGAGTGCGATGACCCGTCAGACTGGGAAGCTTGGTTTTATTTTTGTTTATCTTCAGTCCAACTCTATTTGCCTTTCTTTCCAAATCCAAAGCCACTTCACCAATGTTCATGACCGGATGAGAGAGTAAATAGATGTCATCAGCGTATTCGAAGTGTTTGAGTAAAGATGTCGTCGGCCATTGGATTTCTTCACATCCTCCGGGCAGGGCAGTATGAAGAACGCTTGAAGGAGCAGTCCATATCCGCAAGGTACGGTGATCAGCCATTTCATCGAGGAACCTCACCGGATGTAATATGGTTAAGAACCGCGGTGAGTTGTTCATTATGGTGGATGAGAAGTCGACCGTTCACAGCCTTCACAGACCCGTCGAAATATTTGCGACCACATGCAAACCCTGATCTGTATACAGTTCTGAAATTATTGTGATCTGCAGCATCTTCCGCTTTCCTAACCGGCGCAATAGCAAATTTCCTCTTGTCACGGCGTCCACTAAACTGAACTTCGCGGGATTTCACTCGGTATCGGAGTTCAAGCGCGTCACGTCCACCACCACTCGCAGCGGTCAATAAAGCCTTCAACCCCTTTCGTTCACAAATTTGCTTCCGCGACTGCGCATTCAGCCACACGTAACCGACAACCTGTGCAGCATCCAAGAAAAGAGCATTTTTGATGGCGGCCCAATGCTCATCGATATCTAATCAGGAACTTTACTCAGTAGAACTGACGTTTGATCAGCAAGATAGCTCTCCCACTGTCGAACGACTGCTGGGTCGTACAAACCCTGGGAGAAGGGTCGGACGCAACACGCAAGCGAAAGTAAGCAACCATCAGATGGTGATCCCTTTTGAGGCCAATGTTAGCATCTCTCTTAGTACGCACACCCAGAAAACAATTCCTAAATCTACTGTTGGTTGCGAAGTGGTCGATCTGATTGTTCGTACGGCGTCGGTCAGTTGAAACCCTACCGACCTTATGGCAGGCTCTATGCTTGAACAGTATTCCACTAATGACGAGGCGGTGGAAGTTGTAGAAATCCACGAACCTCCCACCATTACCATTACGGTCGCCAAGACCGTGCTTCCCCATGTCCGAGCAAGGTGTTGTCAGATCCCACCGTGGCATGCAGTTCCTCTTATGTAATTATCAAAAATTTCACGTGTCCCTTAATACAATCCGCGGGACCGCAAAGGAGTCTCACAGAGCTTTTGGAAGGGCGCACAGTCAAACGCATCTTCAATGTTCACGAACGCCCCTACCCCATATTCGCCATTCAGAGTTGCATCCTCCATCTTTGAAACCTAAGAGTGAAGGGTAGACTTACAGGACTTTCCACGTTGGTAAGCTTGTTGGTTTTCATTGAGGGGATGCGATCTTAGCGCCTTTTCGCGGATGTGATTCTACTAGTCCCTCCCGACATTTCTACGAAAATTATGTTAAGTTGATTTGCCTGAAGTTCTTTGAATTAGAATAGTCATCTTTCCCAGACTTAGGTATGAAGACTACTTCAGCTTCTGGCAAGAGGAAAGCACGTAGTCTAGAGCAAAACATCCTCGAAAAATATTTCTTAGAAGTTGCTCTAAGTGCTCTATACCCTCCTTTAGCATAGCTGGTTAGATGCCATCCATGCCAGGTACGTTGAAATGTTCAAATGATAATATAGCAGCCCAGTTCCTAGCACAGTGTCTCAATTCCCCTTGCAACACCTTCGTGTTGAAGGGTTTGCAGAAATCGTCAATTCCATGCCTCCCATTTTTGCGGCCTGCTCTTCCAGGCGGTGTACTTCGAAGATAGTCTGTATAGACTCAACTCTAGAGTTCGTGAAAGCACTATCTGGTTTTCATAGAGACTCCAACTTTGCCGATTCATCTTTATTAAGGACTTTGCACAGCCTGGAAATCTCCCTTTCATCTTCGAGTTCCTCAGTATGTTCTAAAGGATTTTCGTTTCGAACGTTCTACACGCCTCTCGTATTCACACTGTGTTCCGGAAGTTTAATCAGTCTTCATCCATATTGCTTTTGGAAGCACGATTTGGCGGTCGTTTGGTTGTTTTCCTGTGTCTTTGCAGTTCTCGGTTCCACCATAGAACCGTTTTACCGGGTTTGCTTAGGGAAATAGGACAAGCCTCTTCAAAGCAGTTCAAGTCAGAGTTTCCAATTGATCTTCTATCTCGAAGTCCTTAGTCACCTAGGGAGCTCCGTCAAGAAGTTCATTGAATTTTGTCCAATCCGTTTTCCTAGGATTCCGTCTTTGTATTACAGGCTGCTCGCCTGGAGTAGTGAGACTACATTCTCAGTAATGGTGATCTGAGGGTGAGACTTCGTCTAGCACTCGCCAGTCGCTAATCAACTCTAACAACTTTGAAGTGCAGATTGTTAGGTCAATAACTTCACCCATGAATGTAGGGACGTACCCTACGTTCGCGGTTACCAGACCAGCTGAAGTGATAAAATCAAACAGTTTCTCTCCTCTAAGAGTTGAAGGCCCCTTGATCCTGCATAACTACCAGATCCCTTAGTTCCTGCGTCGGGGAGGACACAGAAAATCATAGGATAAGTAAGCAGAGTCGACTATGATGTTTCTCCTCTTACCATTAATCTACGTACGTAACGGACATGCAAGCCAAGGCTAGAATTCAAAATAAAAAAATTACGGCTCGATCGCACGGCTGGAGCTGTAAGATGAAGATGGTAAGATGAAAGACGGATCTCATTGTCAAACGATGCTTGTGTTGCATCCGATGTGAGAGAGGCGCCGTCTGGGGGTTCTCACCCTACCTTGTCATCCGCAGGCTATATTATTGAAGGATGTCTATTTTATTAGCGTGAGCTCCGCAGAGTGGAGATGAGGAGGGGAAGAGGGAGTCCCCGACAACAAAATCAAACAAAGGATAAAATAAAAGATAAATAATTAAATATAACATTTAAAAGGAAATAATATAATAAAGTAAGGAAAATAAGGAAAAAATTAAATGAAAGAAATAAAAAAAAAGAAATTTTAATTAAAATACAAGAAGGAAAAAATGAAGGAATCATAAAACTCTAGTTGAAGCGTAAGCACTCCTTCTCCCAGAACTTTAGGAACAGTTGACATGAATTACCTAATAAAAGCAAACCTAATACTACACTTTTTGGTTATTTGCTTTTCGTTGTCCTTACGATTCTACTAAGTAGCCACCCCCTGTATAGGGGGAGGCTAATATTAACTTTACAGTAATATCGTAAAACTACCTAAAATTGTTAAACATTTTTTTTTAGAAAATGCGCACTTGAGAACACTCACTAATTGGCTTCATTAATTTTAGTATTTAATTTGGTTGATTTATTCTATGAAGAACTGATTGCAATAATCTTAGAAAGCGCGTATGCGCGCCGCCACTCTAAACTGGAATCTCTTCAAATCTCAAAACATACGAAAGAAACAGCATAAATGTTGAATTTATGCTAGTAGCTTTTCATTTGAACTTTTCTCGCTGAACGAAACATCCACAAGTCAACTGTAAATTTAGACTGCCAGTTGCACCAAATCAAACACTCAAATCTGCTCTCTGTTGCTAAATCGTCCTTCATCGAGCCGGCAACTACTCAATAGCGATCCCACTATATTCCAGCATTTGCATGCACAGTATTTCTCCTTAGTCAGAAAGAGGCGTTAGAAATGCATTAAGTAACATGCAACATAATCAGGTTAATGTAAAAACAATAACAACAAAAAATTATCATTAACCCATTTCTGAAATGCTAGAAAATGTCTATATTAACTTTGAAAATATTTTTTAAGGTTCCGGGAAAGTTTTGTGAATAAAATTGCAAAAATGAAAATAAAAGTAATGGGTTTTGAGTTACTATTTTAAAATAAGTGAATGTTGGGATGGAAAAAAAGGGAATTGAAAGAAGGGTATGCAGAGACCCATTGTCTTTACCTACGAAGCAAGTTGAAGTTTTGTGTCAGGCCAAATAAAATAATCAAATTTCATGAAACCTACGTCAGCCTTGACTGGAAGGCTAGTGAAGTATTATCAAGTTTACTTTCGAACTTGAATAAATTTCTAGCTCCTTGTCCGTTTGACGCATATACATAGGAGTATGTACGTTACCCAATTTCATGCCATTGCGGACATAAATTATTAGTTATGATTAATGTGTGCGACTTCCTCTAACTTTCACCTAAAGGGCGTTTCTCTGAATACCGACCCAATGTAACTGTCGTCCTGTCAAAAAAACGGTGACACTTTTTCTAATAGCCTTTCAGTGTAATGAGTAATATGCTCAAAATATTGTAAGTTACGAAAGAAACGCAGAACTTCCTAGAATGAAGGGTAATAATATAGTTTACAATGCTCCTTTTTCACGTAATCCTTTAGCTGTCTGCCAGCAGAACCCTGTTCGAAAAATGTGTCGCTACTCCGTTTATTTTAAAACAACTGACCTAGGACCAACTCTCAGAAATAAAAACAATTCTTCAGACACATATATGCCCATGACGGAACGTAGAGTTCCGGAACCTGCGTCGGAAGGAACCATTCCTACGTCCAAGCTCCTAATACCATATAGAATTTTTTTTATTGGTCACGTTGTAAAAATATGAAATGTAATTAAAATCGTCCCAGGATATTAAGACCATATATCAACGCCTGTTAAAATGAGTATTGTGAAAGTCCATTTAGAGCTTCACACGCTATTTATATAGGCGCATACAAACGTGCATGCAGCCCCTATAAAAATATGATCCTATATGAGAAATGAAATTAAACGTGTACCGCAATTTATCAAATTATATAATACAATTAATTTCAGTTATAACCATTTATAACAGGAGTTAATTTCCAACCAAATAGATGGTTTTAATTACTAATTTTTTGCTAATGAAGCTACCTACATATTTTATTATATTTTGTAAATTATGGCCGCGCTGTAAATTGGGTTAGGGCGATGCTGTGCTGGGCATTTCTGCATGCATTTCAATATTCTAAAATTAATAGTCCTGTCATAAAATGTTCTCCCCTCATTTTAGTTTGCGGAATAATCTTTCATTTAGACATTTTCAATTAGGGTAAAAGCCAATACCAAATTTTCCAGAATATCTGTTAACGATTGAGGGAGTGGAAGTGTAGTCATACTGGTGGGGATCGTCCTTTCCATATGATTTCAGAGCAACCCTAAACCCTGCAATGTGGATAAGTTCTTGTCCTGATTCATTCTTTTGCCCAAAAAGTTACGTATATAGTTGCCCAGGATGAAAAAACCTGAAGGAGCTTTTCGTTTTTCTCTCATGAATCTCACGGCCCCAACCCTAAATGAAAACGTGTAATTTCAATTACAAATAGCCGGCATATCTTCAGAAAATGGTTCTGAGTATTGGCCAACTATAAAAAACAATGAACGACGTCCTGCGGTAATAGAGACGAAGATGTTGCGTTGGACTAGTGGCGTGACACGGTTTGGTCACATCCGAAATGAGGATATCCGCGATCGTTATGGGGTTGCACTGATCGTGGAAAAATTGCGAGAGAGGCGTCTTCGATGGTATGGTCACGCAATTCGTACCAACGAGAATTCACTTGCCAAGATTGGTCTGAACATCGAAGTCGATGGTAAACGACCAAAAGACCGACCTAAGCAACGGTGGCTTGATACGCTGGATGGGGATTGAAAAGCCTCGAGATTGCACCCAGTTCAGGCATTCGATAGAACCAAATGGCGAAACCGATCACGACGAGCCAACCCCACTTGTGAACGGAACAAAGGCTGAAGAAAAAGAAGAACACCGACTGACAACAATTTTGTCAAGCTGTTTACCGATGTAACGTGTTTCACTTTTCTCCTTGCTATCAGGGTTGTAGCTCGTGTAAGATCTTGGATTGGTACCAATTGTCTGCATTCAATGAACCCGTGCTGCAGCCTTCAAGAGCCAAATTGGAAGAATGGGTATGCGGTAATTCAATTAAATTTCTAGCTAGAGATGAAAAATCCTTCCTTCTAGTTGTATCTCGCTAGCCATTGGTCTCCCTTCTATTTCGCCCCTACTACTTTCATAAGAATTCTTCTCTGCATGATGCTGACCTTTAAAATTGGCAGAATCAAATCGGAGGTCTTATTTTCGAGTTGAATTCGTCATTTTGTTGTTGACGTATACTATAATACATAGTTCTAAGCAGGGCCAGCCGACCACCTTGTTTTATACTGAGATTTCTCTCAAACGCACATTATTCTGACCTGTGTTCTTGGACAGGCCATTGTCATTTAAGTAAGACTTGTTATTTTCGCTGAGTTATACAAATCGACCATAATTTTGTTCGGTATACTTCGGTCTATGCTGCTGTCTTTTTGCTTCAGTTCGCATATTTGATGAACATCAATGTTGGATGACCATCACTTTTTGGTGTTGTTTGACCGTCCGTAATTAGATGTTCAATTGTCGATCTTCCAGTTCAAAAACCTTGTTGGTATTCACCTTTTATGAGATAAATGCTTCTGTAATTTTTGTCTTCCTTTTGTAGATAGGGCAGACCATATTTTTTGACCGCAATTATGCCATGCCAAAGATCCTATCATTATGAAGTGAATGTTGTTTACTCGATGGTCCAGATCCTAGATTCAATTTTTTACAGTCTCCATCGGAGCTCGCCTAGACAATCTGTCGGTCTGCTCTTTTTCTTATATACTCCTATGATTGAGAGGCCAAACGAGACTGGCTTTGTGCGTGTCACCCAAACTTTTCAATCCATTTTTTCACTACCTCACCAGCCTGGACAATGTTGTCACTGAGTACAAAGTCTTAATGGCGGTTTAGGTGTTGGTCAGATCGGATTCGGATGATGCACGATGATCCAGTACCGCCAGTACCTCCGCTTGGAATATGTTGGCATAGAAGGCTCGCCTACGCTGAGGTTATCCAAGAATAGTGACATTCCAACTTACGACACATTGCCCTGGAAAGCCCACAGCAAAATTCCTCTTCAACTACAGCTTGCGTGTTAGGCAGTCCATTGCCCAAAATGCTCATGATACTTCGTCCAGAATGTTGTAATGGCCACAGAATTTGGCTGCTCGACGTCCGAACTGATACTCTTTGATGGCACTGCACGATATAGGCCCAAGGGAGGAAGTGTAGGAGTACAACAAAGGCATCCGCCGGACTGGACTACAGAGACGTAGTAGCACCTACACATGTGGTTCTTAAGATCCTACTCAGAACCCTTTCATCAAGCAATAGACCTTCTTTACCCTAAGTTATATGTTTTGCATCCAATTTAAGGTTTAGGATCACACCAAGATACTTCACATTGAAAGAAAGTGCTATCTTTGATCCATTTCCACGCGGGAGGTGGAATTCGGGTATCTTTGTTTTGGTTGGTAAGATTTTTACCGAGTCCATATCATATAGCCCATTAAGCGCTATCGATTATCTTGCTAATAACAGAGGGAAACATTCTTGACACCAATACGTCGGCATATACCACCACATCCACCCAGCTCCTGTCCAGTATCCACAACTTCCATCCATCACTATGAACCAGAGCATCGAAGAGACCGAGCCACCCTGGACGGTGCAAGTGGCCACCTCTCAGATCAGATAGAATTATACCGGCTTTTAGTAGGGATACCTTTCAATGTGTAAGGCACCCCTCCTTGATTTATTACTCATGTTAAATGCTCTCTCTATATCCAGGATGAAAGCTAAAGTATATTGCTTGTAGTGTAACGAGTGCTCAACGGTGCTAATTACAACGTGGAAAGGGTTCTTTTTGAATTTACTTTTAAAAGGACGATCTCTCCATGACCGTCCTTAAGTATATGTCTAGAATGCGCTCTAGGGTCTTCAGCCCAAAAGAAGAAAGATTGATTGGCCGAAAGTTGTTCGCGGATTCAGAGCCCTAACTAGCCGCTTTGGGTTTTATACCCAAAAGCTGTTTATAGCTCAGTTGATTTTATCCTGGGTGATTATCGATTCAATATTCGCAAACCACTAGGTTTACGTAACCTCTAAGTGGGACTCTGAGCCACAGTGCTTCTTGCTGGTGGGGGGATGCGTCGGACTAGTGGTTCCAGGGTCTCACAAGTAGATTACGTCTAGGAGCCCTCCGACTTTTGAATAAAGGATAGACTCGTATGTTCCTTCGCCTAAATCTTACTAAATCTCGCAGAATTGCTGATATTTTCGACGTTCTGACAGTAATCCAATCAGGACCGCTTCCAGGCAATCCTGATTCCCGGCCTTTACCTCTTAATGTAATCTTTGTATGGTTGGCCATATTTAGCAAATATGGCTTTCTCGGCGTCCTGGGGTTGGACAAGTCTCCATTTCATTAAGGAGGTAATGTCTTTTTGCTCTATTTTTTCGAGCACAAGATTCTAAAAGCAATTTCGAATACCTTTCCCAGAATCCAGACCACTGACTCGAATTCATTTGTCATGCCAATATTGCCAACGGGAGGACCAGTAAGTTTGATTCTGAACTTTTCTTAAGTTGGTCCCCCTGGGAGGAAGTTATGGAGATGGTCTTCTTCGGACCGTCAAAATTTCCCGAATTAACCAAGTGGAAGGAGGGGTGTTCTGCCTTTATTACACACTGATAAGTTTGTCTTAATATTAAAGTCGAAGAGAGAGGCGCCTTATACGTTGATCTCCGAACTGCTCCAAAGCGCGTGCTCTGCATTGGCATGGCAGTCTATGAATGGATTGGCTTTCCTCGATGCGATGGCAAATGTCAGAAACTTGAATTCTTTCAGTGGAGCTGATCGGTCGTGATCCAGGTAAACCGAAGAGATATAAACATACGTTCTCCGCTTTCATCTAGTTCACTACGGTTAAGTCTTTGGAAACCAGGTCCCGACGAGCATACATGCTCTAGGCTGTACTAAAATAAATTATCATGTTTGCTTTGCTGCCCTTTGAAGATTCAACCTCCTCCGTTTCAGGACTCCTATATTAAAGTCTTCCTCTGGAAAGAAAACTACCGGTTAGTCGATGTGCACTTCAAATGCTATAGAATTATCTGCGCTACCCTCAGCAAAGTCTGCTTAAGTTGATCCCTGCCAGACCGTCCATTCGTGGGTCCAAAGCGTCGTCCAGTTTCCAGGTGCGGAGCATTTTGACCTTTGTGTTCATAATTCCGGACAGCACTCTGTAGTTCGCTTTTGCCAGTGCCCCAAGACATTCTCCGTTTATGTAAAGTTGGAACATTTGGCTATTTGACTAGAGTTTCTTCTCCTTGGATCAGTTGTTGTCGAGTTGTCTATGGGGATCTTGAAATTTTGCAAGTGCAGCAGTAGACGAGCTGGTATGGGAAAATTTTGATTTTCACGCCCTTCTGTGCATCGACGGTCTTGTGACAAACCAACTGCGAAAATCCCTGGAGAACTGTTTCTCCCATGCTATTATGTGATACCCACGGATCATTTTGAAAGAATCAAAGCAAGAGATACATCTTTTGACCTCCGGCCTTCTAGAAAACTGACGACCGATTCTGGGTTACCCAGGTCGAAGCTGCATTCAGCATCAGTGGAGTCACGTGCGAATGGGTAAAGTGAGATTATCCGATTCAACATGCCAATCCAGAGTTTCTGCCGCTAATTGTCTCCATCGGCATGGACCCCTCGACTGTGAATCCCGACCAAGTGATCAAAGTTTAGATCAAACCAGTCGGAGGAAACGCAGCTCAAGAAGCCAAGAAACCAGCGCATTATTTGCTAAGCTTCCTCAACCTTGCCTGATCGTGCGTCAGCGCAAGAGTACTAATGACACTGTTCATGGAACAGTTCCCGAAATACACGCGAGGCATTCTGACCGTAGTGAATAAGGAATTCGATTTGGATAGGTTAGCGGAAGCCGCTGACCGCATCGTGGAAATCCAGCAGTCGCAGTTCTCCAGCAAGCAGTTGTGAAGTAGCCCAGACGTGACGGAATGCAATGGACATCAACGGAGTTGCTGCAGCAGATGATTAATCGACTAACCCGAATGTTGCCACAACTGCCCATAAAGCCCGTAGCACAAGTAGGACACCGCAGACGTTCTAGCCCCCAGTCACAGAGCCAAAAAAATGAAAACCCTTTTGCTTGTATCTCCACAAATTTGGAGCCAAAGCGTGGAAAAGAGACGCCAGCCGGAGGGTCGCCCGAGACTATTGTGGCTAGAGATGACCTTTCTCAGCAAATCCGCCTAGTAGTCAACCACAGTAAGTCGAAGTATCAACTTTTAGTGGATACGCGAGCAGACGTGACTGATTCCGCGCCCTTATCCAAGGATGCCACCACAATCGATGTGGAACAACCTATTCTGGGATCAAATTTTTTAAAATATCACGGTTTGCTGTTCTATCTACGCAAGTTTCAACTAGTCGACGGGAAAACAAATATTGAGATAAAAAGCAAATTTTGAAACCGCGAGCGGCAAATATCCCTTTTTTACCGTCCCGTTAAGCACAATGTATTATCAAATCCTTGGAGATTATGTGAAGATAACGGCTCTTTCTGGGCAATCCGGTGAAGCTTCGCGTAGTCAATGTTCCAGTAAAGTATCGAAGCGCGCATCTACAGGATTTCATTGGTAGGCTACATGGCTGCAGAATTTTCGGTCCGCTGGATTTAAGAGCCTCCTTCTTATCAGATATCAATCCCAATCCCCAAACAAATGTCAAAGAATTCGGTGATAATCTTATAGGTGATGACGTTTCAACGCTACATCGACCCCACCCTTAAGGGACTGCAGTTCTCTTTTATGTAGATTGGAAAAAACCTGAACTGCACCTGTGCGCATGTTCGAATACCTTGGAAATTTTGGATTGTTAATAAATATGGACCACCACGTCTTCGCAGCAGCAGCTATTATATTCTTCGGATACCAAATTGATACGAAGGAATGCAGACCCCTGTCAGATAAAATAGTGGTGATAAAAAATTCGAGGAAATCAACGTCAATTGACTAACTGAAGAGATTCTTGGGCATTATAAATTTCGACAGGTATCACTTGTCAAATGCCGCTCCGCGCTGTTACACAACCTTTTGATAGGAACCGGAAGGGAGGACAGGACTCCAATCAAATGGACGTCAGAGCGGGGACGGCAGATTCAACCCCACTAAACCACCTGCGGTTAAATGCAGCGTTAGCAATAGATTGACATACGCGTTCAGGCAGAAAGCAGAGATAGCCTCCTCATAGCAAACACGACAACTGGATCTTATCACAAGCATGCTACGTGTCGAGAGGCGAAACTGTAGTACAAACGCACTGTTACGCCTAGTGGCCATCGTTATCCCGCGTGGTACTACGCACCGGTTGCATCTACGCAAGTTCCATCTGAAGGATGGAATTTTTCTCTACTGTGACCATGATGGGCAGGTTCACGCGATGGCCCAAAGCAACGCGGACCGAAAATATATCAACAGACTTTCTTCGTTGCATGGATCCTTCCATCTCGCATCAGCGACCAAAGGTTGCATTTCGAACCAGCGATGTTCAAGGCGTTCACGAGGCTGGATGGATGCAAGAAGACTTGAACTACGGCATACCACTCCGGCTTGAATGGGACATTGGAGCATTGACAGGGGTCACTCAAAATAACGATAATATGACACGATAGGAGTCATGACTACTTCACTATTCTTCCGAAGGAATTCCTGAGACTCGGAAATGCCATCAAGTAGGATTTAGGGACATTGTCGGCAGAGAAATTTCCGCTCTAGCTAGCCAGGCCACCAGGTTAAGAGTCTTAATTGAAACTGAAGGTGGCCAAGGTATTCAGGGTCTGCATACGACAGACCTTGGTTATGCAGTCCTCGTCGTTCTCTAGTCAACAATAGTGTAAGGACGACGAAAGAATAACAGAAAGAGTATTTAAGGGGGGAAATGGCGGAAGCAGGTCAGTAGGAAAACAGAGAAGAAGATGGGAAGACGCAATTATTGCTGACGATAAAATACTATTCGATGCGATGGATTGGTGGATATGGTAGTCGAAACCAGACAGGTGGAAACAAATGATGAAGTGGTTAAGGCCGGTGGATGATCCGCTCAGAAAATCTAAAACGGTAATATCTATGATAAAAAGAGAAGCCTTCGTAGACCATACCTCGGAACGATGACGTAAGATAGGACGCCATACGCTAGGGGTCGATCGAGGTGTTTGGAGTTCCTTATTAAGAGAAGCCTAGACCAGACACATTTTTAATAGACCGAGTTATCCATGATGTTTTTATTTCATCCTTCATTATGGCTAGTCCCGTGCAGCCGCACACGTTTGTTATTTCGTTTAATATTATCCTTGAAATATTTTCAGATAAATATTACGAACGAGTATGGCATTTTCAGCTTTAAAAATACACTCTTGATCAGTCCCCTTGCTCTCAACGAAAACCAATTGACCAATTTAATTTTATGTACGCAATAATTGATGGCTTCATGCGGAGCATACGCCCTGAGTTCACCCCCATTGAAGATATCGTTTCAATACTATGAAACACGCCCCTATTACATAATAATGAAGCGAATGCCTTAGAGAATTGAAGGGAATGCAGTCATCATTTACGCATTTGTGTGCTTTACGCGAAAGAGGCTGGCAATTGTTACTTTAAAAATGTAGTCATAGGAAAGGCGACTCCAACTTCAAAAGAGCAATAACCTAAAGGAGCGAGGAACTACTGATTCACTTCTTCTGGAAATTAAGCCAGATGGTAAAGCATTTTCTGATGTTCCGGTTTGACTCCAAGGCATAACTATGACATACTATGTATATGCTGGATGTAGGGGAGTAGATCCTAATGTCAAGACACTTGACACTCCCAGGGAGGACAAGATAACTTGAAAATTCGTATCCTGAAAACGTTTTTAATTCGTGACTAAATCAAAACTTCTTGAAGGAGCTGACGCACCAAATGCTCTTTTCTATGTTACTGGCAACATGATTCTGCTTCCCAATTATTTATGGAAAAAGGAACAGTTGCGAACTGGGTACGCTCTCCACTCCTGTTGCCTCGGGCCAAACTACGCAAATGGGAAGGAGATACTTTGCCGTTGGGCGCTTTGCAGAACTACCACTGCCTATAAATGTTCATTATACAATCGATTCCAATTAGCTGGCATATAGTCCAGGGAGAAAAGGACAATTGAAAGCCTTACATGCTGTGCATCAACATGTACATGTTCTGGCTCACTTTAACAAAACATTTCCTTTGGGAACGTCCCGGGCAAGGAGCGTATGTCCATACATATGTACGGTGGTTATACTCGCATTGTGTACATCATATGCATAATTGATTCAATGGAAATTTAGAATATTTTATTACAAGTGAGTGAGTGCATTCACAGCCCTGCATGTACCTTTCATTCACGTCGAGCGAGCAACCAAAGGATACGAGCATAATGCAAATGTGTTTAAATGTGTGCATTCAAAGGTTAGAAAGGGTTTCAGGAGAACTGAAATGAATGATAATTTGCATGCATAAAAACCCGTGGAGAAAAACTGCATGACATGCTGAAGTGCGTGTAGTTGCAGCCAGAATGGGTTTGAATTGCCTCTGAAATAATTGCTGCACATTTCAAGCTTCCTCAAATAGTGCATTTTCCAAGGTTTTTCAGGCGAATATGTGCGAAAATGGAAACAGTTGTCCCACTAAATGAAGTAGTCTCTAGGCTTGCATATGTCTGGCGTTAATGGGGTAAAATTTGTTAATTTTTACAACCACCTAAGGTACAATTTCATATGCATTTAGGTTCATTCAAATTACGATTATTATTCAGCGTGCGATGAAAGGTACTGAATTTTCGCTAGATTAACTGGATCCCTCTAATGCTTACTTATAATTACAATTTCTAATTATCATGAAAGAGTGTTTGAGAACAAACCTGGGCACAAAGTGAAAGAATTATCTTCGGTAAACAGATCCAAAGTGGTACTATCTTGAATTTCAGTACAATACATGACCACCAGTGCTGGGGTTCCTCGGAGAAGAAAGCGGATTCGAACTCGGAACGACCTTCGTACGAAGGACGAAGTGGAAGCAAATAGGATGATCACGACAAGAAGGTGATTAATTCCCTCAAAGAGGAGCGTCCAGGGAAGAAACAAATCGGGCAAGCGAAAGCTGGACGCATCAGGTGTCGTGGCTACTCTGCTGCAGAGGCTGACCGGCGGACGGTAAAGCGGACTTGGTGCTCACTCTTTCTCCCAATGACGTCTGCCTTTTGGAAGAAAGGAACCCTGTCTAACGAGGCCGCTTTGGATTTCCCTCGAACGTCCAGACTAAATGAGTTACTTCCACGCTCGTGGACCTTCATATGGTGACTTCAGCGGCCTCCAGGTTTGTAGTAAAGGGGAGAGAATAGAACAGGTTCGAATTGCCTTTGCCGGTTTAGAACTATTGCGGCCAGGACATCAAAGCGCGGAATCCACTCTCGACAGGAGGCCTCAATATATAACTGTGCTGTATTGTCCTTGAGGAGTATTGTCTCAAGACACCGCGTAAACGATTGATGATCGTGAGGCAATACATATATTAGTGCAAGTCTCGCAAAGGGCCTACAATTTCGAGATGTATAATATGGAAGCGGAAGGCTTAACATGCCTAGTATCTTATACGTCTGACATGCAATACACTCTTTGGTCCAAGAATTAACGTCCATTTTCATGGACGGTTAGAAATATTTGTTAGCTACTAGCCATTTCGTTGTACGAATGTCGGGGTGCGTAAGATCTGAGCGAAATAGTTGTCAGAATATTTAGTCTAGGTTCCTTTCCGGAGATCTCGCAGCAGATAGAGAAATGTGCGCCGAAAACTTCTTCAAAGTGCATTTTTAGTCCGACTGCAGACTCTGAAAAACTACGTCATCCTGCTGGGCCGCAGCGATTGACAAAAAAAACCGACTGCGGGTGAGATGTTGAGACAAAGTGTGAGAAACTAGGTTGTCTTTATCAGACACATGTTAAATGTTCAAAGTGACCTGGCTTATGAAGGTTAGGTGCCGATGCTGGGCAGGGGACGCTTTGTCAGGTTTTTGCAGTAAGGCAGAGGTGAGAGGCTTATGATCCGTGAACAAGGTGAACGGCCTGCCTTCTAGGAAAAAAAGAAAGTATTTGATGCTTAAGCCCAGATAAGAATTAACTCTTTCTGGGTGGGGTCGATGATGAATAGCTTAAGGCGTGAAACGACGGTAGTTGTTTACCATGCCCAACAACCTTCAGAAGTTGTTTACCACTGCGGCTGCAGAAAGCAAGCTCCCTTGTAACTTGTCTGGGTTGGGTTGCATGCCGTCAAAGATGTTGGAATAGCCTAGAAATTTTACCTGCAGTTCGAGAAATTTGCAATCGAAATGTGCCAAATGCTCGAATTCCGTGGTGTAGGCGACCCGAACATCATCCAAGTAGACGAAACAAAAGTCGAATTTTCGTAGTAGAGAGTGGATGAATCTCTGGAAAGTCAACTAGAAGAGTTCGAAAAGTGTTCAAATTGCTCTCTTTGGAGTATCTGCGGGAGCTACAAGCATTTGACGGTATGCGCCGTCGAGATCAAAGATCGAGAAAACATGGCGTTTAGCTAAGTAGTAAGCAAATCTTGGATGAGAAGGATGAAGTACCGGTCTGGAATCGTCTGAACATCGCCATTAGGTTTGGGGACTAGGTGGAGAGGAAATGACGAACAACTGTTAGAAGTTTTAAATAAATCCTGTACTACTTAATTCTTCAAATTCTTTCCAAACAAAAATAAACTTCTGAGGTGATAAAGGACGATCGAGAAGATTCATCATCATCAACGCCTTAATAAGGAACTCAAGACAAGCCGGTTTTGCGCTGAGGTCCACCAATTCGATATCCTTAAAAGCTGTCTTGCGTCCTGACCTACGCCATCGTTCCATCTCAGGCAGGTTCTGCCTCGTCTTCTTTTTCTACCATAGAAATTGCCCTTCTAGATTTTCCGGGCTGGATCATCCTCATCCATACGGATTAAGTGACCCGCCCACCGTAACCTATTGAGCCGGATTTTATCCACAACCAGACGGTCATGGTATCGCTCATAGATTTCTTCCTTATCTAAGCTACGGAATCGTGCATCCTCATGTAGGGGGCCAAAAATTCTTCGGAGGATTCTTCTCTCGAACGCGGCCAAGAGTTCGCAGTTTTTTTTTGCTAAGAACCCAAGTCTCCGAGGAATACTTAAGGACTGGCAAGATCATAGCCTTGTACAATAAGAGCGTTGACCCTATGGTGAGACATTTCCAGCGGAACAGCTTTTGTAAGCTGAAATAGGCTTTGTTGGCTGTTAACAACTGTGCGCGGCTTTCATCATCGTAGCTGTTATCGGTTGTGATTTTCGACCCTAGATAGGAGAAATTATCAACGGTCTCAAAGTTGTAGTCTCCTATCTTCATTGTTTTCGTTTGACCAATGCGATTCGATGTTGCTCGTTTTTTTGGTTTTGGCGCTGACGTTTCCACCATGTACTTCGTCTTGCCTTCATTGATGTGCAACCCAAGATCTCGCACCTATTACCGCCTGCTCGATCTGTATGAAGGCAGTTTGTACGTTTCGGGTTGTTTTTCCCATAATATCAATATTGTCAGCGTAGGCCAATAGCTGGGTAGCCTTGAAGTGGATGGTGCCTCTTGCATTGACATCTGCATCGCGAATCACTTCCTCCAGGGCCAGGTGAAAGAGAACGCATGATAGTATATCCCCTTGTTTTAGACCGTTACTGATTGGTTTCGAGAGTGATCCTGCTTTTTTATCTAACCTCGCACATTGGTTAGGGTCCGCCTAGTCAGTCTTTTCAATTTCGGCGCGATACCGAAGTTGGACTTGATCGTTTTCTTTAAACCAGTATTTTCGATTGTTTGATATTTAGTTTTTCATTTAAAATGCCCATTGTAGTTTTATTTAATTTTCTATTTGTTTTAAAATGAGGGTATCCCTTTGAATTTGTTTTAAGTTAGAGTAACGTTCCGTTTCTCCTTAGACTTTACCTGCTGAAGGCTAACTGATAAATTTTGAAGGATACAGAAGTGTTGCCTCCTTCGCATTTGGGGGACGTCGTCACGGCCACCACCAAACACAACCACACACTTGTGCATTTTGGTGAGGAGTCAGTCAAACTCGTCGCCAGCTCATCAGGTGCCCTTCGGCAAATGAGGTAACAAAGCTGATTTACTTATACACGGACTTGATGATTGGCGAGTGCACCCTCAATCAGCTGCCGCGGAAAATGAAGAAGCTGTGTAGGAACAAGGTTGGTACGAAGCTCCTGAAGTTTTTGTGGCTTCAACGGTTACCGAAGGGCAGGCAAGCCGCGGTATTGGCCGCGACTTTCAAAAGAGCATACTAGAGCACATTTGATTCACAAAATGAGCCCTCGGGGCGTTGCGCGAGAGTTTCGCAGACAGAACCATTAAATGTACCAGCCAATACATGCTTATCGCAACGCAACAAAAAACTAAATTGACTAGGGTACGTGGCCACGGCTACCTGAAGCGCAGCAACACTTCGGATTATAGTGTACAACCCCCTTAGTAGGCTCAATTTCCTGGTGGACACAGGCTCGGAAGTTTTGATTTTTCTCATCGCCAGCCCCAACAAATACTTTCCACAATAACTCAAATTAGCAGCAGCAAACTCCTCGTTCATAAACATACTTAGGAAAGTAGAAGTTGTGGCTTTCGTAGGACTTTCTCGTGGCGTTTCATTTTAGCGAACACCAAGATCTCCACTGGGCGCAAGTTTAATCTCTCTTAAATTGTCAGGGAAAATTTCAACCTACTTGAACATCAACACTCTTTCAATTATTTTTAAGGATTCACGTATTCTTCTAAAAATACCACAACATTACTACCGAATGTAATATTTCCCATCCAGTTAAGACTCACCAACCTTCTCGAAGATGCGTCCTTTACCACCTTAGAAATTTATTGTTGCGCGAAAAGAGTTTGAAGAATTAAGCAGTGCACGATTATGTAAACCTTCTAACAGCTGTTGGCCATGTCTTCTCCATGTCGTCCCCAAGCCTAATAGCGATGTTCAGCCGATTGCAGACCGGTACTCCATCCCTCGCATCCAAGATTTTGCGTATTACTGACCAAATTGTCATGATTTCTCGATCTTTGATCTCGACGGGGCATACCACCAAACTCCTGTAACTCCCGAAGATATTCCAAAGACAGCAATTTGAACACTTTTCAGACTCTTCTAGTTGACTTTCCAGAGATTCATCTACGCTCTACCACGAAAATTCAACTTTTGTTTTATCTGCTTGTATGATGTTCGCGTCGCAAGTACTCCACGGAATCCGAGCATTTGACACATTTCAGTTGCATTTTTCATTCTCAAAACGCACACTTTATTAACCATGGGTTAGTTCTCAACGTTGAAAAATGCAAATTCCTCGAACCGCAGGTAAAATTTCTAAGCTATTCCAACACTTTTGACGGCGTACAACACAACCCAGACAGGCTAAAAATGACCCGAAATGGTAAACTACTTCAGAAGATAAACATGATAAACAACTACCGTCGTTTTCCATCTAAAGCCGCCCACCACCAGTCTCTTCTTAACCCCTTCCTAAGGCCGATTGCCACGAAATTTAGTGAGAACGTGTGGTCTGTAAATCCCTTTCCATACAACTGGGTTTAAGGAGGGGGCTCCTCGTACCTGTGAAAGGGGGGTAAATTAACAAGTAAAAATAACAGGTCTCGTTTTCGATGGTGCAAACATACAAAATCTAGGCCTCAAAATACATCCCGATATCTGCTTAAATAAAATTAATAATATTATTTTACCTTATTTTACAAATTTACCCAGAGACCCCCCTTAAGTTCATCCTAGGAGTAAAACTCAAGTCGGGTTATAGATAATAATAAAACGCATAGTTTTGGAAAGTTTCATAAAAATCCAACTATTATTAACAAAGTTATAAGGGATCAAAATGGTGTATTTTACGTGAATTTGTCGCGCTCTAAGACGTATATGACGTCATCATCATGTAAAGTGAGCTCTGATCTGAGCTGAGGAAGTACATATGTCATTGTCAAATTGTTGGTGTTTGGAAATGTCATATATCAAGGAATATTTTGAAATTGTGGTATATGCGAATTGCAAAGCGTGAATAGGAAATTCTTCACGCAAGATGAACACAAAACCTTTATACCCCAAGCATTCAGTTTCCGGTATTCCGACTTGTTTCAATGCATCCTGGTCCCAATTTTTATGAAGAACGCATAAACACCGGTCACCCATAATTCCCGAATTACTCATATCTTCAAGTTTTACGCGCAGCCAATATTATGATGATACGACGATCAACTATAATTGTCAATATCCATTTACTTGTTAATGCAGGAATACATAGCAGAATGAAACATGAAAGTACTATGATATAAAGAATGAGAAGGGAATCTAGATAATTAAATGGATATGCAAGTTCCTGAAACGCTTAAATCGACCTTGAGTCGCGAAATCAGTAAACATTACAAAACGTTTCGGATATTGATGCCCGTGAACTCAAGCAATGTTGGTAAAGTAAAGATGGACGCCACCGTGTTTTACGTGGGTGCCTTTCTCGTGGACCTAATTCCATGTTCCTCTTCGGACACGGATTGATTTTGTGATCACAATCAGAGCTCCGCTGCAGCAAGCTACGATGGTACCAGTCTATACCGAGTGCATGGCTCGGGATTCATACTGGTAGATGCAAGACCTACCTAAGTACGGCACCCGTGTTGAAATGCAACACCTCGCTGCGGCCCGAAGGTCTCTGTTCGCTTGAACGCAACCACAACGCCCATGAAGCTGCCACAAGTATGTGAATTCAGGGGCTATCCCGGTTCCCATGGTATCAGCATACCCCTGGTAAGGTTTCGTGACTTATTGCCACTTCAGATGAGTTCCCGTGCAGACTCGGTTCTGATCGCCCTAATTAGGCCTTATCAATGTGATACAGGGTCTCCCGGTGCCACCACTATGGAGGTTCTCCTCGGCCACTTGGTTTTGGTTCGGCCGACAGGGTTGCCGCCCCATCTTCCTCCCCGCCACCTCTGAGCACCAGTAAAGATAGACAAATGGTCTCAATGATAGTAAAGTCAGAGTTCGAATTCGGTGTCAAGCTACCTGGCCTTAAGGCGGAAATCATAAGGATTCGCATAGCCGGATGGACAAATATGAACTAATCAAGGCAAGGAGGCATCAAAGCCCTAGCTTTGGTTTTAAAAACCACAACTTCAAAAAAATCAAGATGGTACGATCAGCTACCATTGCCAGTGTGAAAAAGAGAGACAAGTAACCCTGGACTTCATTGCACAGTGCATCATTCCAGTTTCGTCATACTTATGATGAGGATACCTCGGAAAGGCTTTCTTCCATTAGGAATCTGTGCGCTCTTTGGGGCAAAAACCGTCTAAATAACTAATCAAATGAACCTAATATGTGAGGCCTCTGTGGTTGGCACTGTGGTTCACCCCACTTCATTCATTCCAAGGAGAATCTGGATGTACGATCAAATTTCATTAGATATTGACGAAGGAAGGAAGAAGGACCAGAAAGTTGACGAGGAACAGCAACAAATATAGCAGAACGCCTGGGAGATATATTTTTTGTTGTGGAGCTAAGTTCTTCACTTGCTCTCGGCTATCTAATGATCCTATCAAACTACTCATTATAGTTAACCTTAAAACTGATCTGAACAAATTAAATAATAATTAACCTGACAGCAAATTTCAAAGCTAAAGACAAATTTCTCTCTAAATATAAATGCATTTAAACAGAACATAAAAATAGATACGTTTGTGTTCATCTAGTCAGAAAGATGTTTTCAACAAATGGAAGCAAATGTTGCTTCAATGTAATCCATGTGTTGGCAATAGCTCCGTACCTAGATATTATCGTTAGTTCAAGAGCTGCGAAGTTTACTCTAAGGGGATGTCCATGATTAAGAAGTGACTTCTGGAAATATTTTCAAGTGTGTTGGTGGTGTTGGCGGAATTAACGAAGAGAAATCCATTGTTTACGGCAATATTTCGCATTTGAATTATGAAAAGAGTAATTATGGAGTACCTGGTGCTTGGGATGTTGAAGATATCCAAGGACTAATCTTATGGTCGCAAATAAAAACCGACCTAATTTGCCTAAATTAATTTGGTATTTTCAGTCAATAAGAATAAGTGCCCATGAAGCTCTGGTTCTGTAAATTAAAATGCAATAAAAAAGCCAAATATCCCCATAATCTGCATGTTCGCTCACGCTTCATGAGAAATCAGCTCCCCCATTTAGCAATTCCCGATTCCATATCTTAACGTCGGGAAGCTAAGATTAATGTATCTCAAAAGCAGAGAGAAGAAGTTTAGATGTTACTTTTCTCCAAAATTAGCAGTCAATTTGTTACTTTTCTTCGACAATGACGCTCACATGATGGTAATCACGATCGTGAAATGCATGCTCCTATTTTTAGATGCACTCTTGCACTTGTGTTCATTTACGAGTGCACCAACGATTTTAAATACCTACCCTCCTCCTCATGGCTATGTCATTTGGGCAAATATATTTTTGTGCAGAGTGAAACCATAGAAAAACGTCTACGTATGAACTGCAAGTATCCTTTTCATTTTAAAGAGATGGATGACTTGTGCTATTTCAGGAAAAGATGTTTTAACAGCTGTTACTGTTTTGCGCTGGAAGATGTATGGAGCGAATGTACACTAAGTTATAGTGTCCATATGGCGTACAAGGAGATGTATCTATACGAGTATCTACAAAGTTTCTACAGCTGCAAAGCGAAATCATGTTGTAATGAACTGGAATGCTAACCTAATGTACATCCAATTGTAACACAAATTATTGAGAGGATTCATGAATAGTTGAGAGTGCATATTCCCATCAATACAGGATCCGCATGAGGGATGTTTCCATTACAAAGGCTAGGATGCACTTGATAATACTCTTCATTAGATCAGATTCTCAATGTTAATATCAATTTGCCCCAAGCGAACATTCCCACAGCATCCAATTTGTAACATTACATTACTACAATGCTCCGATCCGAGAGAAATTGCATCTTAAGAAACGAAGAATCTAGATCCTCTCTCAATTATGCACTTTTAAGGATGAATGATTTGATTTGCCCAACGCAAATTATTATACATTTACTTGTTTGGCTTGTTCGCTCCCAACTTAATTGTGCATTGTGTAAACACAAAACCTTATTAAAATCGGTTTACTGTCTGTCTTTTATTTTTTTTTTATACGTTGGAAGGTGAAAAGGTTCAAAACCTACCGCCGGCACCTGCCATACGGTTATGTGAGACTTTTACTCACTAAAACCACCTCCTTCTCCTTCGCTTACCCCGCGGGACTGCCATTTCGGTATTACATCGCAGGGAAGGATCAGTTATGAACTGCAGCTTCTGTCGTTATTTGTAACTTTCCTCCGAAGCTCCTCCCTCCTCAGCAGATTGTGGATCGCCTTCATTAATTTTTCCACCGCCCTCCAGGATGTTCCAGAGGCTAGCATGTGGTCCACGATATTCTCGGGTGTCAACCGTGCCTCGCTATCACACAAGCTGCTTCATCTGAAGTTGTACGGTAAGCGCATGACGTACGGAATGCGCTCAATCGGTATGGGGCTGCGATTTTTCTTCTGTTTGCTTCCACCTTCAAAGACGATGCCTAGACTGGAGCTGCATAAAGCAAGATGGAGCTAACAACTCTCGAGATCAGGAGCCGACGGCTTTGCCTAGGACCACCTATATTTGAAAACATTCTTGCCAACAATGTAGCCACTCCGGGAGCCTTGGTTGCTAAATTTTCAAGATGAGGCTTGAAATTCAGTCTTTGGTCAACCATGACTCCTAGGTATTTAAGCGTTGGCTGCGACCGTATTATGTGTTCTCCAATCCTGATCTTTATCGACGTCTGCTTCCTTCGCTCGGTTTTATACTCCGCGAGTGTCAGACCAGCTTCCTCTAGCCAAGAGCTGATTTCAAAAATTGTCTCGTTTGTGAGTACCTCGATCTCATCAATGTCTTGTGCGACGATAGTTGCTCCGATATCGTCTGCGAAGCCAATGATTGTCACTCCTTTGGGTAGTTGCAACTTTAAAATTCCGTCATACATTATTATCCAGAGGAGAGG
The DNA here is from genome assembly GCF_905115235.1 of Hermetia illucens. Classification (NCBI taxonomy): domain Eukaryota; kingdom Metazoa; phylum Arthropoda; class Insecta; order Diptera; family Stratiomyidae; genus Hermetia; species Hermetia illucens. The sequence goes on along the minus strand of NC_051851.1, from coordinate 159,144,729 downwards.
ACTGAGGACTGATCCTTGTGGAACCCCGCAGGTTGTTGTATACGTCTTAGGTCCATCGTCCGAATCGTAACACAATATCCTCTCCCGGAGAAATTCCATGACTATGTGCACCAGATATTTAGGAGCGCCCAATTTAGTTAAAGCCGCAATTATTTTGTTCCATTTTGCCGTATTAAAGGCATTCTTCACCTCGAGAGTAACTACCGCGCAAGATTTATTTGCCTGCATTGCTTTTTCCGTAATTTACGTCACCGTGCTGATGGCATTGACAATAGTTCTTGCCTTTCGGAATCCGAACGGCCTGTCTGAGATACCACCCTCCCTTTCTGTGATTGGTACAAACCTATTGAAGATGACCCGTTCGAAAAGTTTGCCGATGCCGTTTAGCAGGCATATAGGTCTGTAAGACGAAGGATCACTCAAACGTTTATTTGGCTTCGGGATTAGCACAAGCTTCTGTTTCCACCACTCTTCTGGGAAAATTCCATCTATGAGGCACGTCGTAATTGTTTCAGAGAACCACCTTGGAACTGTCTCGACGGCCACTGTCAGTGCTTTATTCGGAATGCCGTCTAAACCTGGGGCTTTATTTTCGGCAATCTTTTTCGCGGCTTCCAGGATTTCTTCAGTGGTTACCTCGGAAATTTCACTGCGATCTACCTGGACAGTGGGTAGATTCGACTCACTGGATGCGTCACAAGCTTTTTGTAACTTTTCAAGGACCTGCGCCACTTTTGTCGTGCATTTCCCACCGGCATCGCTTCCTGCAGCGGTATTTCCTCGAACCTTTCTTCATCAAGTTTTTTGGATGTCCAACCCGATACTGCAGTTTTCTTGATTCGCTTTCCTCCTGTCGTACGCTCCATCTGGAAGATGATAGCCTGATGGTCACTGTGCGTATATTCCTCACTCACCTGTCATTGGAGATCCTTGGATAATGAATGGCTAGCAAAGGTGAGGTCTATTACCGATCCCATATCCCGTCTTCGCGACTTCCCCAATCTTCGGCCCAAGCGTTAAAATCGCTAGCTATTATTATTGGGTTGTGACGGCTTGCTTCGGAAGCTAATTTTTCCAACATCAATTCGTCCATTGTGCAATTAGCGCTAAAAATGCAAAACAATGACACATTTATGTTTTATTAAAAAATAATCGGCCCATTATCGATTAATCTGATTCATGTTCCATTTCAGATTTTTTTTTTGCGGCACGCACAGCCATCAAAAGTGCAGTAATGGAGAAATTATTCATTGATTGAATCATTATTTATGTAAATCACTGAATGCGGTTTCTATACTTTTTAAACAATGCAACATTTTATTTGGTTGTTGTTATTGAGCAACATTGTTTGGCGGGAAACGATTAAATGCTTTCTATCTTGGGTTTATTTTCTACTATAGATATTAACACCAAAAGTTTGTCTTAATTAATTTTAAAGGCAAACCAATTATTCACTCATAGCCAGGAGCACTTGAAGCTGGGTGTTAGGTGCTCCAGGTTCAGGTTAAATAATTGGCAAGTTCTTACACGACCTCTCCATGATGGCCACTATAAATTACCTTCTGATGAGCCGGGAATACTTAGCACCAGGTTGGGATTAAGTTCATCCCTGCCTACTGGTCATATTTTGGGGTGCTTGCCTGACAGGGGATAAACCGAGCAGCACCTGAGCCCTTATGCTCCCTGCATTGTAAAAGGTGTAATTGATAGTCGATTTACATCTCCCCGTCGTTAGAGAACTAGCCTGGAACCGAAACCGTTTGTCACATTATTTCAGGCTAGCCCTCCCGCTCGCTCGGCTTAGGGAGCCTTCATGACAGGGAATGCGTTTCACCAACTGGAAGGGAGAAAAGGAAAGGAAAGCCTCTCAATGCGCGACACTGGCTCATATGTCCTTAGCATCCCTCTAATAATGTTGAATGGAAAGAGCTCCCCTGTGTTTGAATACAATTACTGACGTATCCCAGCTTACCTTCCGCAAGAAAATAAGGTGTTATCGGCGTCGTTTGCAGCCCCATTACAAAACGCACAGTCAGAAGATCGCGTCTTACCAATCTTGTGCAGATAAGACTAAAAACCTTCGTACCCACTTAGAAGCTGGGTGAGGAAGGTCAGTCTCACTATGCTGTCGATTTGGTCACCCAGTGCCCGTGCAATGTTTCGTTTTGTCGAGTTGTCACTCGTTGAGTGTACGTTATCGTTCCTCAACACCCCCCTTCAATCTTCTGTATTGGATCACTCCCGCGACCACCTCCAAAGCCAGCTCAGAGACAGTAGGATAGACAGACACCATCCGTAAAGCTACTCGCCTCGCAAGTCTATTACGATGCCCTAATCTTTCCTAAGAGCATAAGTCCACAACTTCGCGGCGTAGAGCAGAACATACTGTGCTGCACTCATGAGAAGACGTCGTGTCGCCTGCTAGATGTAGGGCCGTTGATGTTTGCCAATAGCCAACTTAAGATTGAAACTCCAGATACAGCCTTGTGGTAAACTGGCTCCCCACTCGAATGCAAACATCGTTTCCTTAAGACATTTCGAAATGATTACCACATCTATGGTGCGCTCTACGAGCGTCAGGACTGTATTTTTCAGCCACTATTTCATAATATAGTCTTTCTACAATCGCCGCTAGGTCATCGACATATAATTGTTTATGAGGGAACTCTAGGAACGGGAACACTTCCATAATAAAAGTCCCGCGACAGATTTCTGTGGAATATACGCGAACACTTTGCAATCCTTAGATCCGTCGGCAGTGTCATACAAAAATTTTCCTCCTAATAGATAGCTGTCAATGCTGGCAATGACCCTAATGCTGAAGAACACCCTTGAGCACTCAGACCCTAATAGTCCATTGTACTCGATTCTCCAGTTTAACGGAATATCACGGACTCATTTATGTATCGCAGGATTTCGGTTAGTGGATGTGATGCTACTTATGCTAATGATGTGATGCTGCTTAGAGAATCTGATGCCTGATGCGGCCACTCACATAGCAAATGTTCCATGGATCCCTCTTGCTGATTACACAATGGACACATATCATCTTCGAGAATTTCTATTCTGAACATGAACATGAATTATGGCCAGTCAGAACGCCCATGCTTTTCGACAGGATAAACTTGTGTTTGGTTCTGACTGGAAAAGTTTGCAAATATTGGTTCCGGTCGAGGCATGCAGGTCCCTCTAGACCGCAATGACCGAGTCCACCATATTGAATCTAGAAACAGAGTTCAATCGATTTGTAAATCCCTGAACGAATTTTGAAGTGATCAAAGGACTGCTCAACACCCTCAATGCAGCTTGAGTATCGCTACAGATTGCAATGTATCTGCCCTTCAATCGCTCGTCAGTCATCCAGGTTGCCGCCCTTAGAATCGGATACACTTCAGTCTGAAAGATCGTTGTTTATTTTACCAAGGAAAAAGCCCACTTCTCGTTTTTATTCGAGAAATAGACTGGTCCAAAACCCTGTCCTGTTTTTGAGCCACCATTGTAGAAGACGTCAGTATATGCTGACACGCATTCTTCTGGTTCGTCCCAGTTTTCTCCTCGTTTCAAAATAACTTCATATCTTCTATTTAACAGATGTATGGGGATCCAAGAATCGGAAATCATTGCGAAAACTAGATTCAGTTCTCCCAATAACTCTTTCAATTCTGTGTGCCCCCGCATCCATTGTTTCCCCATAGACCTAATCGAAATAGTCTATGAGCTGCTCTCATTGCAGTGCTCTGAATAAACCAATCCAAGGATTGCAAATTGAGTAATGCATTTAAAGCTACGCCGGATGTCGTGCTCATGGCACCGGCGATATCAAGGCACACAGTTCGTTGCAGTGTGGCAAGTTTACAACCACCTTTTATTTCACCTTAACGCACCACACTAACGATGCATAAGCAAACATCAGCCTAATGATAGCAACATATATCCACATTGCTATCAGATGCCTAAGTCATGCCGTCTTTATATTACACTGTTCGCCTGCAATAGTTAGATTGAATTCTAAGTATTGGTGGTCTGACATTGAGACTTCATCTAGCACCCGCCAATCAGTAATCAACCCTAACACCTTTGAAGTGCAGATTATTTAAAATAATTAAGAATTACCTTTTTTATTCGCTACTAATATTTACTAAGCTTGCATATATCGATATTTCAGGAACCACTTGTTTCCTTCATCGGTACTAGTAAGTCTTGAGACTTTCAAATAATTTAATCGTCGGACACCGCGAGATTACCCTTAAAGAAGTGCAGTTTGTTATGTCAATTACTTCACTTCTTCCTGACTCCCCAGGGGCGCAGTTATGAGACCAGCAGAGATGCTGAAATCTAGCAAGCTTCTCACAGACACACACTCTTGCATCAGAAAAATTTAAGTGCAATATTGCAGCTTTGCCAGTCTCGCCATCAGCAGAGGCAGAGGTTTTGGCATCATCATCAACGGCGCAACAACCGGTACCCCGTCTAGGCCTCCCTTAGTAAGGAACTCCAGGCACCCCGGTTTTGCGCAGAAGTCCACCAATTCGATGTTCCTAAAAGCTGTCTAGTGTCCTGACCTACGCCATCGCTCCATCTCCGGCAGGTTCTGACTCGTCTTCTTTTTCTACCATAGATATTGCCCTTATAAACTTTCCAGGCTGGATCATCCGCATCCATACGGATTAAGTGATCCGCCCACCGCAGCCTGTTGAGCCGGATTTTATCCACAATCCAACGGTCATGGTATCGCTCAAAGATTCCGTAATTATGTAGATTACGGAATCGTTCATCCTCATGTAGGGGGCCAAAAATTCTTCGGAGGATTCTTCTCTCGAACGCTATCAAGAGTTAGGCTCTGTTGGCAGCTAAAAACCGTGCGCGAATTTCATCGTCATAGCTGTTATCGGTTGTGATTTTCGACCCTAGATAGGAGAAATTTTCAACGGTCTCAAAGTTGTAGTCTCCTATCTTTATTCTTCTCGTTTGATCAGTGCGATTTGATGTTGTTGCTTCTTTGGCTTTTGGCGCTAACGTTGTCGCCATGTACTTCGTCTTGCCTTCATTAATGTGCAGCCCGAGATCTCGCGCGCCTGCTCGATCTGGATGAAGGTGGACTGTACATCTCGGGTTGTTCTTCTCATGATGTCGATATCGTCGGCGTAGACCAGTAATTGGGTGGACGTGAACAGGATGGTGCCTCTCGCGTTTACATCGGCATCGCAAATCACTTTCTCCAGGGCCAGGTTGAAGAGGACGCATGATAGGGCATCTCGTTGTTGAATGGTCTCGACAGTGATCCTGCTGCTTTTATCTGGCCTCGCACATTGGCCAGAGTCAGCCTAGTCATTCTAATTCATTTCGTCCGGATACTGAATTCTCTCATGACCGTATACAGTTTTACCCTGGCTTTGTTACTATAGGCGGCCCTCAAGTCGATGAAAAGATGGTGCAACTGATGACCATATTCCAACAGTTTTTTCATCGCTAGCTACTAGCAACGTGATACCTCTATAATTGCTGCACTGCATGATATTCCCGTTTTTATGTATGGCGCAGATAATGCTTCTCTGTCAGTCGACAGGCATTGATTCAATGTCGCCCACCTTGAGCGTCAGTTGATGAACTGCTTGGTGAAGTTGGTCGCTTCCATATTTAACCAGTTCGGTCATAACTTCATCGACTCCTGGCGACATATGGCTTTCAAGCCGATGAATTTCACGGACTTTTTCTTGCATGCTTACTGTTGACAGCATTTGTCCGTCATCTTCAGTTGGCGGGACCTCCAACTCGCTGATATTTTGGCCGTTGAGCAGTTCATCAAAGCATTCAACACATCGCTCCAATATGCCCATACGGTCAGAAATCAGATTTTGATTGTGTCATTGGACTTGGCTGTAGGGAAACTAAGTAATCTGTCTGATAAGCCTTACAGGCAATCAACCACGAAGAGCACTCTTTCTAAGTAAAGCCCATGGTGTTTTACGTAGGCACCTGTGGTGAGACTTAATCCTACGGTCCTCATCAGACACGGATTGATTTTGTGACCACAATCAGAGCCTCGCTGAGACAAGCAACAACGGTACCAGTCTATACCAAGTGCATGGCTTAGCATTCATACTGGTGAATGCAAGAATTACCTAAATCTCTACCGAACCATGGAGTACGGCACCGGTGTTGATACGCAAAACCACGTCGAGGCCCGAAAGTCTCTTCTCGCTTGAGCATAACCACAACCACCATGAAACTCCCATTAGGGGGCCAACCGCAAATAACCGAGCTATCCTCATATACAACAGGAGTTCACCCGAAGTATGTGAGTCCAGGGGCTTTCCCGGTTCCCATGGTACCAATATACCCCTGGTAAGGTTTCCTGACCAATTTGCCACTTCAGATGAGTCCCCGTGCAGACTCCGGTCTGATCGCCCTAATTAGGCCTTTGGAGCATTCGCCTACTGAATCACGGCCGGCAAACCAAAGTGATTACAGCGTCTCCCGGTGCCACCACTATGGAGGTTCTCCTCGGCCACTTGGTTTTGGTTTGGCCGATAGGGTTGCCGCCCCATCTTCCTCGCCGCCATCTCTGAGCACCACTCTTTCTAAGATTCCGCGTTCCAACATCTTCCCCGTGGGTATTTAAATGTGCTTAATGATATTTCACCAGTAGGTTAAATATGTAAATATGTTCGGCCACGAACAGCCAGATTCAGGATTGTACTTATCATACCAGTAAGGCCCAGCCTATTACGAATCTTCAGCACTTCTAAAGATCTCTGGCGACTATTATTGCGCTTGGCTTGCAATGAAAATTAACCCTGAATAATTTTCAGGAGGAGATAGGGGGCTTTGCGAAGATACCTTGACTTTAAATCTCTACTTCCTTGTAGGTATGCTCTTTTACTTCCTGGTGAATACTACCTACTGCCTTCTGGATCGCTTACTTGGCTCATTGAAACTCAACGAAAGATCAGATAATTCACCGTTTCATCGGCAGTTGGACCTACTGTTAGAGAAAGTATGCATGCAAAGCATGCCGTTGCAATGGGCTCCTTGATATTCAAGGCTCTTTTCAAAAGAGTGCCTTATGTGATATCCTGATCTCAACACAACTCCATAAATGTTTGCCTTTGCAGACCAGCCAGATGTGTTCTGCATTCTTTGGCATCTAGGCATCACAAATGGGGTTCACTCGCTATAGCCTACTGTACTCCTGAGTTCTAGGTGCGCCACAAGAACAAGTCTCAAGCGTCCTCACAGTAATTGAGCTTCATTTAAATCTCATTTTCCCCACACAGATAACTCTTTTTGAACTCCGAAAATATGACTATTATCCAGACATTCTTTTGAATCATACAACATAGACCTGGGGTCTCTGCCGTATTCTCAGGTGATATGACATTTTTTGCGCAACTTCTGAATAGGTAAGGTCAATCAGAAGCGCTTGTACATGCGAAGGGGCAAGGGAAATTTGCTCTTGAAGGCAACAGATACCCCTTACAACATGCACCCCCTCAACGCTCAGGAACTTAAGCCTCTATTGGTAGTTGAATGATCATCATAATCTGCCTCTTAACAACTGATGTCTTCTGTAAATCTTGCAACTAGGATGCGCTACTCATATTTGAAATGCGAATAGCTCATTTTCTCCTTCTTTATTTAGTCTCAGTCTATGTGCGTTCCTTCTTTATTTAGCCGCAATCCAGTCGTTGCTTTCCTTTCGTTATGACGTCAACTCGTTGGATAGCGCTGGAATAGTTATAACTATTGGCACGCATATAGAGGATGGTATTATTTTATACTGAATTTCAGAGAGAATCTCCAAACGAAGGACGTATAGTCTTTCCACTAAATATAGCCATGTAAGGTATAAGGGTGCTCCCTGGAGCAGGTCTTAGTTTTGCCGTTAGCTATGAAGAGGAGGGGGGTAATGCATGACTGAAAAAAGCAGACTTAAATCGAGAACCAATTATCAGAAGAATTTTTGGCCCCCTACATGAGCATAGATGATCCCGTAGCCTACATAACGACGAAATCTATGAGCGATACCACGACCGTCTGGTTGTGGATAAAATCCGGCTCAACAGGTTGCGATGGGCGGGTCACTTAATCCGTATGGATGAGGATGATCCAGTCCGGAAAGTCTATTAGCGCAATATCTTTGGTGGAAAAAGAAGACGAGGCAGACCCTGCCTGAGATGGAGCGATGGTGTAGGTCAGGACGCCAGACAGCTTTTAGGGATATCGAATTAGTAAACCTCGGCACAAAACCCGGGTGTCTGGAGTTCCATATTAGGGCAGGCCTGGACCGGATACCGGTTGTTGCGCCCTTGATGATGATGAAAGGTAAGAAGAAGGTACAGGATGCAAGGATAATAGGAAGCCCAATCGAAGAAAATTTATCCCTTGATGGACGGGAAGTAAAAACTCCACATTTGAGGCACTCAAGAACCATTTTGCCTCAGTTCATTAGTCAATTTGCCGCAGGATGGTATTTCTAAAAACTGCAGAGGCTACAAGCTCTAACCTCACATCGCATACGTCTCTCTCTCTCTCTCTCTACAAAGAAAATTCTGGCAATTTCTTTTGGGACTAAGTGAAACATATTCAAAGATATTGGAAACAAAACATCCTTGCCTTTGAATTTGTCCAAAATGTAATTAATTAAAAGACAATGTTGATCCTTTAATGGCAGTAATTATATTATCCAGACAGGTCCTTTTACCAATGCCCTTAAAGTTGAGATATTATAATAACACACTTTGTCTATAAAAGAGGGAAACTTGGGTTTTCAGATATCATACGCATCTGATTTTGAAAACGTGAATCAACTGCACAAGTTAATTCAACTATTCTTTTGCGCCAATAATCAGAAATGGACCAATACACTAGAAAAACCCAGAGAACCCGGGTGTTCAACCCAGCGCCGAAAGCACCTATCGCCGTAGCAACTGGTGGTATACCTCCTAAACCGTGTACTGGTTTGAAAAGGAAATTTGACGAGGCTCTTGATGCCAAACTGGAGGAGTATCTAGCACGGAAGGCGGGAAGCAAGAAGCCAAAATTCGACGACAAGGTGCAACAGCTTATAAGTAAAGCTAATGCTGGTAATGTGCGAGTTGGGCAAAGTTGCGTCAAGACGGGGAATTCTTCCACTTTTGCTGCTGTTATGAATGGTGTATCAAAGAAGATTGATTACCCGCAGAAACAGTTGACCAACTCCAAGGTTTCTGGTAATGCAAATTCGTCGGCCAGTGATGTACCCCACATGCCACAGAAAGCAAGTAACAACCTACTTTCCAATTGTAAGGATTCTAACAGAGGAGGGGAGGGGATCTCCAGAAAAGTTGACCGATCTACAGCATCTATGAAAGGTCAAGGCGCTTTACGAAAAGAACAAGCTCGATGCAATGCACATAACTCTTCTAAAAAAGAAGAGGGGGCTGGACGAGGGAAACACGCACCGGCACTTCACGGTGCCAATCATGTGACCAACAACAGAGACGTTGACAAGCGTGCAGAACAAGAAAGCTCCAAGAGTCGACATAATTCCGCTGAGAATCGAAATTCTTCCACCAAGCACAAAACGAGCAACGAACAAAGAGGGAAACGGGAGTCACCAGTTCGCAGTTCCGATCATGTGACCAAAAACAAAGGCGTTGACAAGAATCGACATCATTCCTCTGAGAATCGACATTCTTCCACCAAGCATAAAACGAGCACCGAACGTGAATCCATGAAGAAAAGTATCATCAAGGAATCTCGGAGTCAAAAAACTAAGAAGGACAATGATGCTTCTCAGCAGAAGTCTTCTCATAGTGACGTTACAGAAAGAAAACGTCCCCATTCCGAATTTAACTCTTCAGCGAAGAAAAACAGTTTCGCTAGTGCCTTGGGGGATATCTCAAGAAAAGTCGACCAAATAAAAGAGTCTACAAAATGCCAAGATCCATCAAGAAAAGAGAAATCATCACATCATCATTCTGTTAAGAAGGAACAGGACGGCTTCGCTAACGCACTAGAGAATATTTCTAGAAAGACTGATCGGTTGAAAACCTCTACTAGATGTCACGGAGATTCAAGTGAGAAGAAGGCGGAAGTGGACCAAGGGAAGCAAGACCGAAGAAGACAGACTGCTGCTACAGATGGCGATAGTAGCTCGGCTCGTATTGCGACGCAGACAAAAGCCAATTCGTCCAGAAGGAGATCTTCTGATAGCGACCCCCCTCCTTCAGACAAGAACAAAATGTCACACGACTTGCCGAGTCAAGGAAATCGGCCCGACAGCTTTGGTGCTACTCTGAACGGTAGTTCTAAAATGAGCTCCGAAACAAGCAGCAACGAAGAAAGCATGCCAAAATCACCAAGAAAAGTAATCGTTATTGACATTCCGACAGCAGTTTCACAGAAGCGAATTATAATCAAAGGAAATCATACAGCTCAGCAAGGTAAAATGGCGGCAGCTCCCAAGAATGAGAAGGCTGAAAAGAAAGAGTGTGTCAAGCCTGTTAAAACCAAACCCACTAAGAGTCTAAGGGAGCGATTGGCCAGCAAAGGTAAATTCACTTTTAGTACAGCAAATCATTCCAACCCAGTGCGCAAGAATATGGCTATAATTAAGGAGCGTCTAGCGCAGCTTACTCAAAACAAAAAAGCGGCAGAGGTAGTGGCTCGTGATCAAGAAAATAATATTATTGGGAAGAATCAAGAAGCATTAAATAATAACCATATAACAGCCAACAAGGGAGAGCAAACGCAACTGAAGGACGAACCACATCGACTGAGAGAGGAATTGCCGCAGCCGGTGGAGAACAAAGGTTATCCTTCTGAGCGGAATGTGGAGGTGGTATCATCTGTGACTTCTACTGTTATGGACAAACTCCATGTAAGCAACGAGGAAAGTTCGCTTTTACCGGGGAGCGAGGATTCATCATCTTCAGGGAGTGACGAATCATCTTCATCAGATAGCGGAGATTCAAGTTCGGAGGATGACAGTGCTTCATCAGACGATGATAGCGACTCGTCTTCTTCAGAAGACGAAGAAGAGTATGACAATAATGAAAAGTTAGGACAAATGCTCGAAGAAAAGTTAGGAAGCTGTCCTAATGATGATGAAGTATTTCGGGGACAACTTGCAACAAACGAGTTGTTTCAAGATTTAGATTTAAGTTGTAGTTTTAGTGAGGAAGAAATCTAATTATTATTTTTTTTTTACTTTAAAATTCATTATATATATATATTACTAATAATTTAAATATTAACCACAAACTACTGAAATAAACCTGCAATTAATAACAATTAATAATAACCATTAATAATAAATAACTATTAATTAATAACTATGTTTGTTTTGTCTTTACTTCGGTTGAAGAAGTAAGAGAAAGGTGCTTCTCATGATCTTGGATCTTTTCTGTGTGCGTCCTCTCATCGTACACATATAATGTGTAGGAATTTTTCAGAAAAATGGGCAGCAATTACTGAGATAAAAATGTGTGGCTTATCCTGTATCAGACGCCCATGTTTCAACCTTACATGGAACTTCCCTCAAAACCCCCTGTGAATGCTGTGAGTCTTTGCTGAGACCTACGCAACGTAATACTTTTTATCTTTTAATCAACCCTTTGTAACGACTTATTAAGTTTGCAGGACGAGCAAAATACCATTTGGGTTGACAAAAATCAACTACGAGCCCAAGCGCCCTCCCCCCTCCCTCAAACCCTAAAAAAATTACTAAGTTGGCCGTGAAGTGTTCCGTTGATCTGTCGTTTCATAACTCTGCTAGCCAGGCTCGGGAGATGGGGGAGGGCTTGTCCTTAGGAGTCCGGAGTTAACGCTGTACAAACCGTTTTTCACAGCGATAGAATTGCAACTGTGATCACCTCTGCCCTGGGCGCAGCGTGACCGTAGCGGCCCGCAAATCCGCCTTATTGACCAGAGCTTGGCCAGAGCTGAAAAAAGTTTGGGTGCAAGCCCTAAGCGAGGGGTCCGTGGACCAGGAAAGAGGGAATAAGTCGCTCCCCATTTGGTCCGGTCCAGCATTAAGTTGATGCAGACTTAGGACCCCATCATTCTCAAAACGAAGATCTTCAGCTCTGGCCAAGCTCTGGCCAATAAGGCGGATTTGCACTCAATATAATTCGTGGGCATGTCGTATTCTACGAATTATATAAAGGAGCACTCAACATCTGCGAGCCGCTACGGTCACGCTGCTCCTAGGGCAGAGGTGAGGCAGCGTCTGACGATTTGCCTCTGCCCTGGTAAGAAACCGTAAAGCATCGCTTGCTTTTCTGAAGATTGTTCGGCACTGAATAGTTTTGATGACTTTGGCGGCGTTCATTGCGACCGGTCTTTCGATATCGTATAATGAACCAAATTTGTCTTTCGTACTCGTACTCTTCAGCACATGTATCAGGTGAAACTCTCGGTATGCTTTCTTGATTTGTATGTTGCATCTGACTTTGATTAGTTCCATTTTAAATTCGTCTAAAACTGCTTAGATTTTAAGTGGTTTAGCCTTTAACATAGATATGTTGCCTTCTTTTTGATGATTGCGATTTTTCACTGCTGTTCCTTAATATCACTTGATGCCTTGACTAGCCCTGCATAAGCGCCTCCCTTCGTCGTTTGGTTGATGCGCCATTATAGTTCTACAAACATATGCTGCGGCACTTGCATCTACCACTAGGTCTCGTTGAATTTCTGCCAGTAATTTTTTAAGATACCACTCACGGGCTCACAGCTTCACATTAGATCTCTGAACGGCAATACCTTAATGAATGCTGTATTGATTGACAATTCAATTCCTGTGTACACCCTCTATCCAGAGTGTCCACGACTACGTCTGGTTCCTATGGTATTTCTCTATTACTGAGCAGGTAATTAATCTTTGAGTGGATTTATTATCGAACAGCACTCCTCTTCCAATTTTATGCACGCGCTTATTATTCAGTCATTGTGATAGTCAGTGGGTAATATGCTGTCTGTTAATCACTTGCCAATCAATATTCCCATTCCAGCTGTATCATGAACTGATTATTCATTTGATTGTTCACAACATTCCCTCTTTTCCGCTACTTAGCATTTTTATTATTACCATCATCATATCCCACCATCTTAAATTCACAGTATTGCCTTTAAAGATTCGTGTTAAATTATCACTTTCATTTTATTGTATTTATTTCAAATCAGAAGAAACCCTTGACCTTTTTTTCATTTTAGCGTTGCAATGCTATGCACATTTCCATGCTAACGCATAATTAGATGCATTTCACCTAAGCAGACCGACTCAGATAATATAAAAATATTTAAGTACGTAATGTTGTGGAATTGTTGGGTATGCGTTGCAATATTTGCATACAGGAAAGTGCAACTCGAACCTTGTTGTTGATGCACACGAAAGACGAAATGTTCGAAAGAACAGCTTACTTCGTTTCGATTAGTCGAATGGGAATCGAGATTCCATTTGGATCAAATCTGTAAATGATTGTTCCATTTTTGGATACAAAATGGATGGATATGGGAAATTTGGGGGAAATGGGAAATTTTCATTGAATATTAATTTGAAAGCTAATTTCACACTCCTACCAAAGACCACCGACTATTTCAGAGTCCGTATCGATGTCAAATGAAAGCATCTTTCATAAACTCCAAACAATCTGGAGGAAATCATTTGAACAAAATGAATTGATTTATTCAATATCCAAATTAATATGCTAGAATATATTCTGTTCTTTCAAAATTCAAAACAGTATGGCCAAAAACAGGATTCATCCCATCTGGAAAACCACAAATTTCCCAAGATCCAAGTCGTTGTATTTGGTGGTGACCACCATTAGGTACAGATTTATGCATTAATTTATTTTGCCTGTAGCCTCCTCATCGGGTTGTCCCAAATATTCTCTCGTATATATTAAGACGAAAGGTTTTTTCAACGTAGTTCCGAATACCATGTATCTACTTCATCAGGTTTGGTCATGACAACGTTCAGAAAGTTAATTTCGTACAACTTCCATCAGCTCTTTTCCATGGAACTGATTCTAATGCGATGACTTTCACCTAAATTGGCAGCACGTGTAAAATCATTTTGTAGAATTTGTCATCTTTTCACTTCCTTAGACCAACTCGTGTGGAAATCACAAATTCTTCTTCAAAATGGTTCTCGAGTATTATGTATCTGCCAATCTGGGAAAGAAGCGCCAGTTTTTTCCATTCCGAAATTAATTGTCATATTTTGTATCTACTAATGAATCTTAGCCTCAGCCTTTCAATCAACCGATTGATTATTGTGAGTTATCAGCAAATTTCCAAGAGAAGATGTTTCATAATTAGATTATATACAAAGACTGTAATTTTGTTTTCTCTGTCATCTGTTTTTCGGATCGAAGTTGGTGCTGAGTAACTTATAAAGTTAAGAAGTAGAAATAGAAAGTTCAAATAGAAAAAAAATCATTTTTATATTGATTTCATTTTTGAACGTGACCTCCATCTAAAAGCGAACAACATCCTAGAACGCTTAACCTCAATAAACACTAGTGGAATTCGGGTAATTTAAGCTTTTTCAGTAATTGTTAATGCAATCTAATAACCAGGTTGTACGGATTATATACTTCCATCAAAATTTGTATTTTTTATAGATTCCAGTCCAGTTGGTATGGGAATAATATTATATTTACAAAAATTCAGTGAGAGAAACTGCAAAAAATACAATTTAAAATGAAAGAAAGAAATAAAATTTTTGATTTTACCCTTCGTCTTATGATCTGTGGTCAAGGCTCACCCTACTCGTCCTTATCTAGGTTTTCGTAACTCATTCGTTGAAGATACAGAACATCATTTGAACTCGTTACTTTTTGAAAGCAAACAAATATGGAAGGAAGCTGGCTTAAGTGGTTAGAGCGCTGGGCTGTCATAGCGAAAGGTCGGGGCTCAAATCTTACTGGTGGCAGAGGGATTTATTAACGTGTTTAGATGTTAGGTACAATATGGAAGGAGACTGACCATGGATCTAGTATGTGTGTTTTCCCGGAGGGAGCGTCGGGTGAAATATTCCCGGTCATGACATTGATGCGGGCTACGTTGGACTAGTGGCGTCACACGTTTAGATCACATCCGAAATGAGGATATTCGCGATCGTTATGGGGTTGCACCGATCGTGGAAAAGTTGCGAGAGAGGCGTCTTCGATGGTATGGTCACGCAATTCGTGCAAACGAGAATTCACTTGCAAAGATTGGTCTGAACATCGAAGTCGATGGTAAACGACCAAAAGGCAGACCTAAGCAACGGTGGCTTGATTCGCTGGATGGGGATTTGAAAGCCTCGAGATTGCACCCAGATCAGGCATCCGATAGAGCCAAATGGCGAAACCGATCACGACGAGCCGACCCCGCTTGTGAACGGGACAAAGGCTGAAGAAAAAGAAGATGACATTGATGCGGGCGTGGAAACGCAACTTAGGAAAAATATGAAATTGAGATGCTTTACAGGCTTCTACTTCGATTATATAACGACAGTATTTACAGATGTGAACAATAGGCAAAGACTCACTGAAAATGTGATGAAAGCAACATCAGCAAGAAATGCACAGTGTACCTAAGTTGAATCCTACCCAGAAAAAAAAACAAAAATTTTTACCATCGACATGTTGTAGGTAGTGGTCGAGACCTAGAATCCAAGGAACCCCCAACGCAAATTGCAAATAACCTTGACTCAAATCAATCTCAATCACAATGGTGATCCGAAGGACTTCTTTTGCATTCACCAATAAAACAGTCGAAATGGCCAGAACTAGCGAACTGCATGTGAATTATGGAAGTGATATCTGGGTTAGGTAATAAACAAATCGCGCAGCATTACGAATGGCTGAACATTCACTGGATATAAGGTGCTAAAGGTTCTGTCCAGCACCAAAAATCCCGGCAATGCCACGCCGGTTGAATTAGTCCGAAATGCACGTCAGAAATGCATTTAATAATATGCTGCACGATCAGGCCCATATGAAAACAACAACAAAATTAGGTTAATGATCGGGTTTGAAATATTCCAAACTTTTCTTTTTTGTGTGTTCGGATGGTTTAAGTGGATGGTTTAGAGCACTGGGGTGTCATAGCGAAAAGTCGCGGTTCAAATCTCGCTGGTGGCAGAGGGATTTATTATCGTGACTGGCTCTTGGATACCAGTCGACTCAGCTGTGAATAAGTACCTGAGTCAAATCAGGGTAATAATCTCGGGCGAGCGTAATGCTACCCACATTGCCTCCTACAGTGTACTATTGTGTACCGATATGGTCTTTAATGAAGTGCTCTAGCACACTTCAAGGTCCTGATAAAATATGGATTATTGCGCCAACGATTATTATTATTATAATGTGTTAGGTACTAATGGGATTAATATCCACCCAAATATTATTATAAAAGAAATACACAAAACCTCTCATACCCGCTTCCGGTGTCCCGACTTATTTAGAATTGCGATGTATCAATTCAATCGACATAATGCACTTGGTCTCTTACACCACGCCTTCCTAGGAGATGGTTATCATCTGCGATATAACGTGGTTGAAAGAGGAAACTTTGTGCTGATTTGGAACCTGTCGGTTTGCTGTTGATTTCTAGGTTTACTTACTTTTGCTTTCCCCTAAACAAGAAGAATGGTATGTAGTTATCGACCTGTTCCACAAACTGTAGCTGAAGACCGGCCTCGAGTTTTCTGTAAGGTCGTTGTAATTTTTGTCCAATATAGCTAGTGCATTACATTTGTTCGCTTTAATATAGTAAATTGGCTTTTCTATTAGCTCTTCCTTCTCCGTGTGTTGTTGGTGTTCCACTCGTTGCTAATATTACTTTCCTTAATAGCGTCAGCTGTTGCAGTCCTGATGCGTCCTCTTTGTTCTGAAGTGATTGGTGTTGTCGAGAAATGTACATTGATTTCCGCCTCTATGTGGGTGATGAAAAGTTGAATATTTGTGCATTATTAAAAAGTTCCAATTATTGTTCCATGAGGGACTGTCAAGATTCGTTCACCACGACACTATATTTTGGTGAACACAGTTACTCGAGACTTTCTTGTAAATAATTTCCTCCTCCTCAATATCTTTGGTTGATAACGATTTCGGAGAATTTTTAGGTTAAAAGTCAAGTTATATTGTCGTTTTCCCTGTCATCCGAGAACTAACCTGGAACCGTTTGATACATTACTTCGGGCTAGCCCTCTCACTCTCCCGGTTTTGGGACCTTCAAGTCAGGGAATTCCTTCCACCAACGGGAGGGGAAGGGGAAGAAGGGAGTTGTTAGTTCAGAGAGTCCCTTGCCATCCGATCCCTCTGCCGGTCGAATTCAATCTTCTTCGCAATAAGAAAAGCCTGGACATAATGCGCAACATGACTCCAGCTGCCAGCGCTCTTCAGCATCTCTCTGCAGCAGCTTCCCAGTATCTGCATAAAGCTGCTGATGAAAGCCGTCCCACCTTTCGCAAGAGAAAAAGGTATGCTCAGCGTCGTCCGCCACTCAATTGCAGAACACACAATCAGGAGATCGGGCCTTCCCAATCCTGTGCAAGTAAAACTGTAAACCTCCATGCCAGCTTAGAATTTGGGTAAGGAAATAATCAATCTCACCGTGCGTTCGGTTCAGCTATGAGTCTAAATTTTTGATGAGCTGCGCAGTCTATCTGCCCCTTAGCTCATTTAGCCAAGAGAGTTGCCACTCGGTAAGGGTGCGTTGAAGTTCTTCACAGGCAACCACCTCTCTTAAATTTTCGCCCTTAAGGCTGTAGATAGGGAGGGCAATGGGGATCCCTCCCGCGATTACCATCACGACCGGTTCTAAAGCAATGCGATAAGCAGACACCACTCGCAAATCTCCCCGTCTCTGCACTTTAGCAAGGCGCTTACAATGCACCTCCTTGTCAAGGGCATCAGCCCATACCTCCGCACCATAGAACAGAACCAACGGCGTGCCCCTCATAAGGAGAGGTCTGCTAGTAGATATAGGGCCCCCAACATTCGCCAGTAGACGACTCAGGGTCGAGACTCCAGTTGCAGCCCTGTCCGCTGCTGCTTTGATTTGCTCGAAGAAGGTCATCTTCGAGTCGAGCATTAAACCAAGGTATTTAACCGTTGGTTTTGATTCTATAGTCAACTCGCCGATCGGTATTGGACGCAGGGTCGGGATTCTCTTTCTGGTCAAGATGACTATTTCAGTTCTTTCCAGCGCAAGGCTAAAATCATGAGCAGTCATCCAACCGCTTAGCCGTCGCATCAATATGCCAAGCCTTCAACAGTGCGTCCGGCATCAAGTCCCGCAACGTTGTCTGCATAACCGACCAGGCGCGTCTCTTCGGGCATATTGAGTTTCAGCAGACTATCGTACGAAGCGTTCCAAAGATCTGGCCCTAGGATGGATCCCTGTGCTACTCCTGACGTGATTTCTTCTCCTCTGGCCCTCTAGCGTCTCCTAGACCAGGGAGTGGTGTTTCAGATAATTCCTCAATATCCGCAGGAGATAGCTTGACACGTTTTCTAATGGACCTAGCATATCTCTCCATCTTATGGAATTGAAGGCATCTCTGACATCAAGCATTATAAGGAGCACTATCCGTCGAGATCGGCGACTGTGTGCCTCGGCTCGGTGAACCGTATCCATGACCTCCATAACAGCATCCACTGTGGATCTCCCTGTTCTGAAACGGAATTGTTCTGGGGATAAGTGACCGGCAGCGCGGATCGCTTCACCGAGTCTACTCCTGATGATCATCTCGAGCACAGTGTCAAGCATACACAGCGGTCGGTATGCAAACGGGAGCTCCAGCTCTCCTTTTCCCTTTCTGATCAGCACGGGTATGACCACCTTCCAGCGACATAGAAAAATGTCATCCTTTAAGCAAGCGTTGAATGCCCCAAGCAGCAAGGCTGGCCGTTGGCGGAACACCAATTTGTAAACTTCTGCCGGGATTCCATCAGGACCTGGCGCCTTTTTATTTCATAGTGAGAACCGCTTCTTCGAGCTCTCTCATTGTGAAACGGGGGCAATCCTCGACAGTTTCCGCGTTATTGAAACCAACACATACAGGAAGTCTGGGGAGTAATGTCCGTACAATGTGGTCCATCGAATCGGTACTTAGTATGCAGGGCTTCCGAATAGCCCCGATTTTCCGGGTGACAAGCTTATAGCCAAGTCCCCACGGGTCCTCATTCACCTCTTTTACCCGGTTCTGCCAGTAGCGAGTTTTACTTTTATTTATCACGCTGCGGAGTCTCATTTTTGCTGATCTATACTGTGCCTTTATGGCCCATGCCTCCTCGTTGGCGTGTAAACGTGCCAAATGGCGAAGCTTATAACACTCCCTCCATAGGTCGGAAATTTCTGCCGTCCACCAGTACATAAAAGGCTTGTCGTGGCTGGGGCCCCTCCGAGGCATTTAGCCGCACACGCCGTCGTTATCAGGTTCATCACTGAATTTACGACGGTGTCAGCTGCGACGCTACCACTCACCAAAGCCCCCTCCTACTGTAAAAGCGTCAACGAACTTCCCGATGTTCACCCTCGCATATTCCACAGGCAGGGGGAGCGTTGAGTAGGTGCTCGCCGGCAAGTAGCGTCAACACATTTCGTGCGCGATGTACTGCTGATCACTTGCCAAAAAGTCTCACCACTCGTCCATCGCTAGTGCCAGAGATTCCGACGCAAAAAGTGATGTTAGGAATGCTTCTTTCATAGCCTGGGTGTCGAAACGTTGGTGCGGATCCGGTGTTTGAAACTACGGGGCCATTTCTAGAATCCGTTTCCCTCTGGAGTCTGAATAAGGCATGCTCCATTTAAGGACCCTGACATTAAAATCACTGTCTACCAGGATTCGAAAGGCGGACATCGTCTCATTCGGCGTCAACGCTAAACAAGTCGGGAAACCGGACGCTGGACGCTTCACGTATGAAAGGCTTTGTGTATTTGTTTTATGAAGACATTTGAGTGTGAATTTGTCCCATTAGTACGTAACAGGTAATATACGCATATATCAACTTTCGGGTGATATTGACATTCAAAATGATGAATTTCCAAAGAAGTGACAAATTTGACCTATTATAGCTTTGTTAGTAATAGTACTATTTCCACCAAACTTGGTAGAATCAAGCTCTATATTATAGCCTACATTGCTGGTGCTAGGATGAGTTTAAGGGGGGTTCTGCAGCCAATTACTGAAAATTATAGTAACATACTATTATTAACTTTATTTCAAGGGATATCAGTATGGAAGGTATTTCGGAGCCAAGCCACCATATAGTGACAGCCTCTTGATTTTTTCAGATTTTTCGTTGGGACAGTTTCTGAGAATGGCCCCGTGAAATAAATGACCACTTCCGACCTCCCGAACTCCTCGCCTTTCCATAAAATGTCAAAACTAAGACCAGCTTCGGAAAGTACTAATCGAGACCTTTCATTTGATACCCTCCATGACTATATTTGGTTGAAAAAAAAATGTACACCCTCCTTTTGCATGTATGGAGACCTCCCCTTAAATTCGACATAAAAGGATGTAACTCACTGTATGCGTGAGTGTTCACGGTTCCCACCTTTCCACCAAATTTTATGTCAAACGCTGCTACAGTCTTCGAGAAAAATGCGTGTGATGGACAAACAGACAGACAATAAACCGATTTTAATAAGGTTTTGTTTTACACAAAACGTTGGAAACGTTAACCCTAAACACCGGATCCAGACAAACCCGTTCCCTCGGCCTTCGTCAAGAACAAGAAGTTGAAAGTCGTCCCGAACCCAGATGGCAGCGGTGGCTGATAAGTCGAGATGCCATGAAGCCGGGTCCCTGTTTCGGTATTGCTCGCTGATTAGCACTTGATCACCATTTACCTCCACAGCGAGCTGCGCTAGCAAATGGTTGTACTCAGATGCATGTTAATTTTTAAAATGCGGATCATGCCTTTCGCACCTTAGTCCTTTTCAGTACTGCCCTAGAGATTTGTCACCACCATGAGCACGCAGTGTGTGCGACGCTCTCACCAGACGAGCCGCGATCCCTACAGAGAACGCAGCTTTGGCTTTCATTGCAGTCTTCGCTTGGTGACCTACCTGGCCGCATCTCCGGCATGCTGGCCTTCTCTTTTTTTAGGAAGTGGAAATTTTCAAAAGACTCTGGCCTGGGCACGCCAAAGTGTGGGATTTTTATCCACTAAAACCACTCCCGAGTCCCCCCTACCCCGTGGAACCACCTTTAGGTATTACATCACGGGGCGGAGTTAGCTTACTTTAGCTAGGTCTCCTTCCGTCTACCCGCGGGGTTCGTAACCGCGCCTTCCTCCCTTCTTCTGCTTTTCGCAGTTTTATCCTGGATTACAGCGGTCATGGAATTGATCGCATCCCAGTCTTCCTGACAGGCTAATAGGCTACCATTCTCCGGACAAAATTTTCCGGTGATAGCACTTCACCTAGAGTTCCCACAACAAACAAGTTTTTTTTGTTTGCACTGATGAAGGGAACAAGTGGTTCCCGAAATATCGGTATTTGCAAGAATAAATACCCACACCAACGAAAAAGAAACAACAAGTTTTTATTATTTCAATTCTCTTAAGGATGTTCTTCTGTAAACCGTACTCAGTTTATGTGTATTGCCTAAAACCTGCAGTGCTTTTCCCCAAACTGGGACTGCATACAGTATGATAGAGCTCACCACCCTGGCTATGAGCAGCCTGCAAGTATGCCGCGTTCGGCATCATCCTTGCCAGAGCCATACTCGTGGTGGATGCTCTTTTACAGGTATGCTCTATGTGCTGCTTAAAATTTAGTCCTCCGTTTATCATCACCCCCAAGTATTTGATGGTCGGCTTGGCAGTGATGATACGTATCCCAATTCAATGCAGGCGCATGCTGTCCTCCTGGCCGGTCCCTTGGAAGGTGCTGACTTGGTGGCGACTATCCACATTCGTACCCTGCATACTACCCATCCAATTTTGATTTTCCCGTTGCTAAGGAGTTTCCTTACATATTACTCGGAGACTTCCGCAACGGCGAGTTTTTGGATACCTACTCGGACATTGATTACCTCAGGACATTCACGCTTAATGGCCTCCTCCACCTTTTCTCTTGTCTTCTCCCACAATAGTCCCTTAACCCCCTCGCAGAACGTACTCTTGCGAGTCGTCTTAGGCCCCAGTTCCCTCAGGACTCCGCCGATCCGTATAGAAAAAAGATCTGCTCCGTTGTCTTCGGGGTTCATCCTGTAGTGAATTTCACTAAGGACTTCCGCAAATGTCTTGCCTTCCGTCGGCTTAGTGACAGCGCATCACCTTTGTGGAGAAGTTTGTTTGGAAGGTGTGGTCAAAGCCATTCACTCAGAATGTTTTTGCGAGTGGTGATTATCTGACCTCTATTCAGGGTGTCCTCATAAGCCTTAAAGGAACTGCATACAAGCATACAACTTTCCCTTTTAGTGTCCATCTACTAAAGTTGTCCTTATGAGACTTAAAGTGGGCTTAATATATCAGAACAAAGACCATTGAGTTTGGCAACTGACGGAACACTATGATTTGTTTGACATTCACTAAGAAAACTCCCTAAATCATCTTCATCATATTATTCATCTCGGAATAGACTTGGACATGTTTCAAACTACCACCAGGTTTCAAATCAGGAAAAAAAATGAAAAGGATCCACAATGAGATTCCCTCAATTTACTCAACCAAAGTCTCCCTGAATAGTAGACCGCTTGTTCTCTTCCATTTCTTAATCTCAATTATATTCACCAAACACTAAAATCCTCCAGTAAAGTCCTCATAAATATATATTTTAACGTTGAATTATGTTTACTTCCCCAAGATCAACACTAATTGAAATACCAAAGTCAAACTTTCAACGTTACAAGCGTGTGTGGAATACTCTCTGGAACTTTATAACAATTAATTTTCTTAGAAGATGTAAATAAGCTCTCAAATTCGACGAGTAGACATTCCAATACGTTAGAAACTTATCTTGTAGATTCTTCCTTTTATTTGCTCGTCTTCCTCTCGTCCTTTTCTCGTCCTCCTACGGTCTGATCTTCATATTAATTAAATTGACTATCGGAATCGCTATCAGGACTATTTACAGTCAAAGACATTATTAATTCTGAACTCATATCATATAATTTTCTTTCGGTGTCCTGGCTTCCTGGCTGTGCGCTCATATCTAGCTATGCGAGTATGATATATAACGCCTTATTCCAATCTATTATTTTCAGACAATGAATTATATTCGGGAACGGTTGCCGACTTTAGTGGAAGTGATCCTATAATTTATCGAGAGCCTTTGCAGACGGAACAATATGATAGTCTAAGCTTAAATGGTGGGTATACCCTCTCATTTGTGTATATAAAAGGACTATGTGGACGCTAATCAATATTCTCCATAAGGAATTGGGCCCAAGTTGATATTTATGTACAACGTGGAAATATTGACGTTGCTTCCATATCAATTTGACCATGTAAAAGTGAATTATCGAGTTGTGTGTTAACCTTTTTCCTGTTTTCTCCACACTTTTCAGCTCCGAATTTCGTGGGATCATTCACACAGGGCGAATTTGTGTATTTCCTATTTCGAGAAACAGCTGTTGAATACATAAATTGCGGAAAGGTACGAAGGCAAGGTCCATAATGGCTTTGCAAATAGAAATTTGTTGTCCTTTATTATTAAATAACGTGAAAACCCGGCAACAATAATAAGAAAGACTCCAGACTACCACCACAATGGAATAATACATTTTAATACACTTTTTTTTTATTATAATAGTAAAATGGAAATTTTTACTTCTTTTCTTGCTCCTTCGCTTGCTTCCGACAATGAACAAAATGGATGTGCACAAAAGGCCGTATATTCACGAATAGCAAGAGTTTGTAAATGGGATAAGGGAGGACCGAATCGATTTCGAAACCGGTGGACGTCCTTTTTAAAGTCTCGATTAAATTGCTCCATGCCCGGGGATTTCCCGTTCTACTTCAATGAAATTCGTAAGTACATCCCCTTATAGCGTATCCACAATACGATTAGGTGAAATGTAATAAATTGGAAAAGTTTGTATTGCTCCTTGGAAGCATTCGCTCAATCATTGGCTTTTATATTACAATGAGAATTGTCTTCTGCTTCTGGCTGGAAACTTCACCCCGAAAATAGTAAGACTGAAGCAAACCCAGAAGAGGCGACCGAAGAAGAGAAAATCCGAAGAAAGCAGTGAATTGAAAAAAGTTTCCCAAGTGCTGAAGCTTTCCAGCGAATACTTCCAAGCAACACTTTACACGTCCTGAAAGACTCCTCATAAATTCTTAACATTGAAATTTCCTTTCTTTCCGGTATGAATGAAACCTGTAACCTATAAACATCCGCATGGCTACAGAAGCGGCAAGTAGCCTTGTTGAAGGTTCCTACGGTCATACAACTTCTCGGCTGATTTATGCAACGTTCACGACGCCGGTAAACGCTATCCCAGGTTCAGCTGTTTGTGCATTCTCGTTGCAGGTAAGCAAAGTAGCAACGGAGAATCTGAACACTCCTTGCTCCCTGTCAACCCCTTTCCACCCTCAACTTTAATATAATGTTTTCATGTTGCGGACATACATAAAATACATGCCATGCTTTTTTCTGCTTTGTGGTTTATTGCACAGGACATATCGGATACATTTGAGGGAAATTTCAAAGAGCAAAGTGGTATCAACTCTAATTGGCTTCCAGTAAATAGTGCAAAGGTAAGTCCTGTTTAACGTTTAACTGTTATGCTTTGATGGAGTTAACTTCAAGAGAAATTCAGATTTACTGTAATGCCTTTGTGCACACTCCTCTGGGTTTATGAATTGAAAATGAACCGTGAAACAGAAGGAATTAAAATGAGACATTTTCAATGAAAGTCGGAAATTATTTATTAATGATTGCTCTCTGTGTATTTCAGGTTCCGGATCCACGACCCGGCTCATGCCACAATGACTCTCGCACTCTTCCAGAACTTACTTTAAATTTTATTAAAACTCATTCACTAATGGATGAAAATGTGCCAGCATTTTTCGGTCAACCGATATTGGTTAGGACTAGCACTATGTAAGTATGCAGGAACCGCACGAAATTAGGTTGTAATCAAATTTCAACACTATCAAATTAGCCCTGAATCTGCAGCTTTAATCTGAGTTTCCGGGGCTCCGTTGAATATCGAATTGCCTCCATCCTCAAAGCAACAAACAAAGTTGGTTCTCGGTACCAGTTTTGTTTGTTTGTGCTCATCTTGCCTAACATCGTCTTCTTTTCCACAATATGACCAAATATTTTGAAGGGCATCAGATTAAGATGCTCAAAAATCGATTCAGATCAGATTTCTCCAATGCATTTCTAAGTATTTACAATGAAATATTCTTTGAAGAAGTTTGTGTATCTTGTTGTGTCATAACATAACTCACAAGGCATCTTGTATCTTATTATCAATTTATTATAATTTCACGTGAGTTACTGGAAACAAATATTTACAGACAAGATTGATTTACAGTAAAATTTATTTATTTAAAAAATGTTCAATGAGGGCTTCTTATTCATATCATTTAGAGGACAAGAAGATCATTTTGAATACAATGAACCCAACCTCACCATTGTATCTAATTTCAGGTATAAATTTACGTATATAGCTGTTGATCCGCAAATAAAGACGCCCGGCGGTAAAACGTATGATGTTATTTTCGTCGGAACAGGTGAGTGTGACTACAAATTTGTGCAAGCTTTTTAAAAAGAACGAAAGATTACTAATTTATTTTCCCTTTTTCCTCTTACAGATCACGGTAAAGTGATAAAAACAGTAAACGCAGAATCAGCCGATTCAAATAAGAAAGTAAATTCGGTTGTAATCGAAGAACTTGACGTACTAACGAAAAATGAACCAATACGAAATTTGGAAATTGTACGAACTACGACGTATGGTGAGTATGAAAATGATATGCAACCAACAGGATCAAATGTTTTTATATCCTTCCTTGTTCTTGTTTATATGGTTGCCTTTGAATCCTACATCCTCTCTTAAACCCTGAAAAAAGCTCACTCGCCCCTCTAAAAAGTTTTGGCGCCTTTAAGAAGGTTTTCAACCCACCCTCGGAGAGAAGGAGTGGGGAGGAGATTTAGAAGAAGAAAAAGTTTCGCTCTCTAATCCTGTTAAAAAATTGTGACGTTCACTTCCCTTAAAAAATCATGACCTCTCAGTATCGAATTATTTTGATATCAGCCTACCCCCCCCCCCCCCCACCCTACCTTTAAGGTTCAAATTTGAAGAAGAACGCAAAATCGTGACGACCACTTCCTTTAAAAAGTTATGGCGCTTCAAAGATAGTTATTTTGATATCATCATAGTGAATTTTGCTTTATCGACTCCACTCCCCGGAGGCGCGTGTGAGAAGAGCCGGTTAGTAGCTTAGTTTAGCGGGGGAGCCGCAGCTCCAAGCACTCCTATTGATTGACCTTCCGCCGGCGGTGTTCGCAGACCTTCGCGAATCTAAACATTCTCCAGGGGCAGAGAATGCGCAGACTCTTCGTTGAAGAAAACCTTACCAAGGTATCTTCGTCTGAGGTCTGCAGAGGCCGGGAAGTTGAATACAAAGTGCAGGGCTGTCTCTTCCTCCCTCTCGCATTGGCTGCATATCGCCGAGATTACTACTCTGATTTTCCCATGTGGTAGTTTAAGGAGCAGTGTCCCGTTAGAAACTTTACTAGGGTTTTCATGCCCCACTTCTCAAGGGACAACAAAAATGCTGCTCTAGCGGCCCCGAGTTCCTGCATGAATCCTTGCCATTTCCCTCCTTCAGAATAGACTTGACAGTAGATGGCCGGATGCCTAAAACTGGTTCTGGCCCCACCATTGTGGATTCAGAAGCTTGACCAGTCTGTCAGCTTCCTCCTTACCAGCGATGTTTGAATGCCCTGGCACCCGTATCATGTTTCGTTCATTCGGCCAAGTTTCAGCAGCATCTGATGACAGCTTGATATGTCGTTGCTGTTTAGTGCTAATAATGCCGCCCAACCGTCGGAACATTTCGAATGATGTGCCCGCTCCATTTTTGCCACAAACATTCTTCTGCTACCAATAAAATGGCATATATCTCCGCCTGGAATATGGCTGTCATTTTTCCGGGAGATCGTGCCAGTTCCATAATCGGATTTCCCGAGAACACCTCTGCGCCCGATCCGTGTTCCATGATTGACCCGTCGGTGAAGATTATTAAGCCGACGAATTATGTCTTTTCGATGACGAATCTGGAAGCCATATGTTCGGCGGGTATTAGAGCACCTGATGTCTACCAAAAAATTTCCAGATGGACGCTTGACCACATGATTGGCCACCATTCCACACGCCAATAGTATCAAACCTAAAAATTATGTAGAAAAAAGTGAAAACTCTCCCAGCAGTCTTGCTCTCTTGGCCACTAGGTTGCGACAAGGAATGGAAGGGAAAAAAGGCAATCTCCTTTCTACACGCTAAATCGCCGCGATAATTGACTTACCAATAACCTTACTATGAATTGAAAAAGAAAACACTCTTCTTGGGGCGCCGTAACTTTCTAAGAAGTCTAACACTGCGATTATTTAATAGGGCTAGAGAGGAGGGAACTGCTTCTTCCTCTTACATATCCTCTTTTCCCTCTGCTCATTTGAGGGTGGGGGTTGGCAAATCAAATTGAACCATAAAGATATCAACACACACACATTAAACCCTACCGTTATGCCATTAAAATAGTCCCATTTTTCGATGGTTGGGGCCTTCTTCTTCCTTCTACATACCCTTCCCATCCGCTCCTTCCGGGAGTAGGACTGGAAATTCTAACTTTACCATGAATATATTAGAAAATACCCTACTTTGAGGCGCCCCAACCTTTTAAGATGGGTTACCTCACAAATTTTCATGGGAATTGTAGAAAGAGTGTCTCCCCCACCTTCTTCTATTCACAACTTTTACCGTATCCATTTGTAAGAATTACATTCCGCAGAAATGAAATTCATCCCTTTATTTACCAAGCTCAGTAACTCTACCATTGTGTCGGTTTGATGACTAGATCCTTCTAACTGTACTTCTACCCTACGATTTCAATATCACAGACACTCGCTTTGGGCTGCCATCCAAGTTTAAAAATATAGACGACTTGCACTTTCGTCCAGGGCAGAGGCAACACGCCCCAAGCCATTTATATTTTTTATTAAATTGAGTGTAAGCCCAAAGCAGCAAGTGAACAGTCCTTATGAATTGTATACCTATATAAGGGAGCAAAGAACACCCGGTAACCACTTCGGTCACGCTGCTCCACAACCACCATTGTTTGTGACCGACGTATCAATGAACGTCCCAAAACCAAAATTTACCGCAGTGTCGTCCACCCTGTTGCCCTCTATGTTTCTGAGTGTTGACCGACTATAAAAGACAACGAACGGTGCCTCGCGGTAATGAAGACCATCATGTTGCGTTGGACTAGTTTCGTAAAACGCCATGATTACATGCAAAACGAGGACATCGCGATCGATATGTTGTTGCACTGGTCGTGAAAAAAACTGCGAGAGAAGTGCCTTGAATGGTATTGATACTTATTTCACGCTGGTGAAAACTCACTTGGCAAGATTGGTCTGAATATCGATGTCGATGGGAAACGACCGGCAGGCCGGTGACTTGAAAGCTTCGCGACTTTATCCACATCTGATATCTTTATGGTACAATTTGATATCCTTTGACCGAGCTGAATGGCGAAATTCAGGCAAAGGTTGAAGAAGAAGAACATCGCACCTGAATAGCTTGTAACACACTCTGAAATTTGAGTCAAACTTGCAACTTACAAAAACCTTCTCAAGCTCTCCTATTGTTCAAAAACATCCTGGACGAATTCAAGTCCAAGACTTCTTCCCTAATGGTCTGCACCATGTATTTTCAGAGCGACCTACTTGTCGGCTGTTCTGAAAAAGTGGATTCCATCGCACGAAATAGTGAACAATGGAATTTTCCCCCTTTTAAAGTGTGACCTATCGACTGCCACTTCCGCATTTTAATCAACACGTCTACTGGTAACTGCCTCGTATGACGGGCCTGCTCTTCATTTGGTATAAGGTCGGACCAGAGCACACGGATTATAAGGCAGATACCGGTATTAAAAAACGCTTGGAGCCTTGCAATAACTATGGCAGCCATTTTCCATATGATGCTCGCATATGACAGCATAGAGAGATCGTTGGCGCAGAACAATCTCAACTTGATATTGGTATGGAGCCATCTGTATTTGCATATCTTAGACAAAACAATGAAAGCAGATCTAACTTTGTAAATATATTGGGTTGAATTTGGAGGGGAATAAAAGTTGAAAAGATCGTATTGAAGAGTGAAGACTAAAAACAGAACTAAAGATTAAGAAGGCTTGTATAGCCTTTTACACTTACAAGAGGACCTTTGTAAGGAAATGCGGTCTTCGCCCGAGGTTCTCTGAATGTACACAGCCCTAGTTCGTCCTATCCTAACGTATGGCTTTATCGTGTGATAAAAAGCGCGAAACAGTCCTGCCCAGGATATGCCCTCAATGTACTCCTGCTCCTCCTCCTGCAGGACCTCCTCCGCATTAAGTACGCTGTAGTTTGCAGCGCGGTCATACTACATGAGTTCGGATGTTGAACAGCGAAGCCCTGCGAACATAGTAACATCTTAGACTCAAGCCGAACTTCACGAGGAAATTTCCTGTGGACTTTCCAACTAGGGCAAAGTGGAAGACCGGCGCCGTACTGCAAGGTTATGGCAAAGTATTCTTCAGCCACGAATCAAATATGATTTGAGGAGTCGGTGTGGAGGTTTTCTCATACCATCTTCCAGAATTCGGCTTTGTATTCCAGACAGGACTACTGGCGATACTAGAAGTCTATTGGTTGCTAGAGCATGATCTGAACACGAGACTCATGCAAATGCGAACACAATTACAACATTCTGCACGGAGCACTGATCTATAGGAGACCATGCCGGATGATTGGTGAGTCCTAAGTCCGCATCCACTAGATGTCGGACCGGACCAAATGGAAAACAACTTGCTCTGTGTGAAGTCAGTGGACCATAAAGAGTTAGAGCAAGTTGCTCTCCATTTGGTCCGGTCCGACATCAAATGGACTTAGGACTCCCCAATCCCTAAAAAAATTATATAGCTCCAGTCAAGCTCTGGTTCGAACTGTGGACGGATATACGTTGGATATAATTCGCACCTTTCTTGTGTTTTGCGAATTGTAAAAGGGAGCGTATAACACCTGCGAACCGCTTCCATCACGCTGCTCCCAAGGAGGAGGTAAGACAGCATCTGATGTGTTGCCTCTGCCCTGGTACGAAGCCATAGCCGTCTTTGTGGTTTTTTTTAATTTCCAGAAATAAGCTTTTCTGTCGCTGATTGAGGATTTTGTGGGAAATCTAAAGAAGTCAGGCGAGTGGCCCTAACATTTATTGAGACACTCAAATTATTCCAAAGTGCATGTAAACAACTCGCCCATGAGTGCATTTTAAGTAAAAATCGCTCTAGTAGGAAGCTATTATATTTTTCTGTAAATCAAACCTCCATCACAACTGATCATATATTTCTTTTTTTTTAATTTTTCTAAAAATATTCCCCTTGAAAGGAAGATATGCGCTCCAAGCATGAAATATTTTGTTTTTCCATTATATGGAAAACGTACGCAGAGATGCATTTGTAGTTTATTCTTGTTCAGTTTTATACTAATGCTATCTTGCTTATATGTAATGGTGGAATTTCCTCCACATTTCTCAACTTCAAAAAAATGGTAAACATACATTTTATGAGGTACATCACTTTAATTTGGCCCGTCCTGCATTGCGGCAACGAGACGTTAAGTTGAACCAGGTCGCACAGGAGGAGGGTCCCTAAGATGATATTAGGCTTAGTGAGAGTGGACGGCGGATGGCGATACAACGAACCAAAAGCCACCATCCATATGAAGATTCGAAAGCTGTAGTGAATAGGTCAGAAGAAATTTACACAAAGGCAAGGTGGAAGGTAAACGACCACCTGGAAGACCTTAAAACAGATGGGAAAACTCGCTAGTTACACGCTGCTCGATTTCCGAAACGCGAAGACGCAGTCGCTCAATGGAGAAGAGTAGAGACAGAAACTTTAGAAGGCCAATGACCACAGAAGTAGAAGGAGCTGAAAATTTGACGCTGAACGGCCAATTAATTTTTATCAGCGCCAAAGTTAAAGTAGAGTTAGTAGAGTACACGCGGGCAGTTGACGATGGTCTTCATATTCAAAATCCGGAAGAGAAATCCATTTGAGTAATGACTGAAACAAAATGTCATTGTCAAGCCAAACTAAATTTTTCCGTCGACCAACTGCGACAGTTAAGTTTAGTTGAAGTGAAGAAGAATGGCACATGGAAAGTAAACTCTATTGTTACTCAAAAGTTCCAAGCTCTCGTCCACACCTGTCTGCGTTGCATCATTGGAGTACGCTGGCCTGATACAATGACAAACGACGAACTTGGTCCACGTACTTGTACCCACTGTGATGAGACAGAAATGACAGTGGTTAGGTCACAAATAAAGAGAGGGGTTCAATAATTGCATTGCGGGCTACACATGCAGTGGGAGCCACACTACCAAAATGGAGCGAGTCGTCCTAAGGACCCTTGACACAGAACAATAAAGAAGACTCGCGGGGATCTCAGAAAATCGTGACCTAAAGAGCAGAGCTCAGGTAACCGCGAACGATGGCGCATTTTAGTTTTTTTATCTCATTTTTAATGGGACTGTTCTATGATTTCCTTATTTTCACACTTAAAATGGTGCAAGTGGTACACCTAAAGCACAAAAATCAACACAAAAGTCTATGACGCAAATACCATTTGGACTTAGGGTACCAAATCGAGGGACTGATACTCAATCAACTCGGCCATCGCATCATTGCTTCCCCACAAAGTTTTAAAGGTCGATTGCCTCTACTGTCTTTGTGGAAATTACTGATCCACAGCACTGGGAAATCATTACGCAAGAACATTGCCTATAATAAGGTCAAACCACGTCACTGCATCGCCAATAAAAGTACCAATTGGGCTATAAGTTGACGATAATTAACAAAGAAGGAAACTGTTGAGGTGAATCCTTGCCAAAATGAGTGATCTTGTCGCAAATATCGTAAGCATAACTTTATCCTATCGGACCGAAAATCGAAAAGAATCAGGAATTTGATAGAAAGACGAGAAAGAGGAAAGAGTTGAGGATTCTCCCCAGGCGCGGAGTTTTCTCGGGGGCCCTGAATAGAAATTTTAATGGGACAAAAGGGTCAATACAGAGAGCGCAGAACTTTCAACCGAGACTCGTATAATTTTCACCCTGGGCCCCGTTTTCCCACATAATCTTCATGCCGAGTTCGAATTTTCTCTCTACGTCCTTGCCTACGGTTATATTGCTTCAATGGTGAACTTTAAAAAAAATCATAAGAAGTCCTCAACTTCCAGAAAGACTCTATCATCAGAATAAAACCAAAATTACATTTAGAATATAAACTTGGAGGAAATTACAAACTTGATTTCATTGTATTAAACTTCAAGAATTGTAATCTCTTTCAAAGAACTATCTTGAAGATAACTCAATTTTCCCGAAACGATTCCATTCAAGTTCCAATCTCACCTTCGTCCCGCATCCGAGCAATTCATTATGACCGACTTATGAAATCCTCGCCTTTACAACTTTTCAATTACATTTAATTCAATCATTTTCCTTCTTCGCATTTTCAGATCAAGCAAAAGACGGAAACTTTGATGATGGCAAGCTTGTGATCGTCACAGATAGTGAAGTTGTAGCGATTAAGTTGCATCGATGTAATAGTGATAAAATTACAAGTTGCAGGTACATAAGTTACCCTCGAGGGTGCTACAGTTTGTGGTTTGAGGAGGGCTGAATCCGATAGTGGATGCGATTTAGATATTTTATCTTTTCTAATTTTTTGGAAAATCCCTAATAATGCCTGACTTTTTAAATTTTATTAAACTCTTTATTTTGCTATCCAAATAAGAAATATGTAAATTAATTGATTGATAACCCACCACCACTCAAATAACAAAGCCACTACCACGCAATTTCACACACGCTGAGACAGTACTCAGCCCCGAACAGCAAATAAAAACGATTACCACCTCAAACTCACAAACTCTAGAAAGTTCGCAACACCTTCCACTTGACACAGCTATAAATTAATTGCTACCTAATGAATTGGAATGGCAAATAATGAATTAATTAAATTACATTCCACTTTTCTATACAATTTCTAGCGAGTGTGTAGCACTTCAAGATCCTTATTGCGCCTGGGATAAAATTGCTGGGAAATGTCGTTCACATGGTGCACCGAGGTGGCTTGAGGAAAATTACTTCTATCAGAATGTTCAGACGGGGCAGCATGCAGCATGTCCGTCAGGTTGGTATTTTCACGGCAGGAGTTTTCCAATTATGCCGGAATAGTTTTATCGTGTTGCCGATTAAATGAATACGTTTTCTATCTTCAATGTTGTATCTTTTTGTTTTTCCCAGGGAAAATGTCCAAAGATGCTAATGTGGGGGAACAGAAGGGATATCGTGATATGGATTTAATGGATTCACATAGAAATAAGGATGCTAGTGGTGGAGAAATGATAAATATTATGCAAGATAAAAATTTTGATGGCAGTGGTAAGTATCATATTCTCATTTTATTAAGTCTTGAACTAAATTGAGTCAATTATTAGTTGGAAAAGTCCTAAAATCATTGCTAATTGTTCCGGTGACTACCGATCCGATGTGGATAATCAAACGACTGGAGCTACCTAATTTCTCATTCTTCTGATTCACAGTCCTCCTTTATGCCTGTAGCAGATATTGAAGATAATGCTGGTCAGCTTCCTGAGATTGGATACTTTTGCTATTTTTTTCCTGGACTCGAAACTCTACAAGCGATTCAGAGTATTTTCTCTGGAGCCTGCAATCATCAATGACTTTGGTTTTGATAAACTGACCAGATTTCCTCCAGTGGATCCTTCTGGGGTCTCTGAAAAGGTATCATGCCTTTACCTGTACAGTTGGTTTCGGCTGTGATCCAAAAACGATCTCTGACCAGATACTCGCTAGTTCTCTAACCTGAAAGTCCGCACGTTTGACTATGTGTCCTTCCAAAAGCTCTGTGATACCGCAAGAGATGGTTGTGTTGATGAAACTTTAATTAAGTGGATCTACGTAATGCTAGCGCAGAGATTGCTGTGTACTGAAGTGGGTGTTGATCGCTACTTAACAACGGAAGCGACGAAAGGATGCCCATAGACATAGACATTCCGACATTATTTACAAAAAGTTGGAAACTGAATAGTCTTTGCCTTTCAGGCAGGTATAACCCCTCTCCCCCATCGTACCTTAGAAGGTTTTGCAACTTCGCAATCTGGGCCGCCTCCCCTTTCGATCAAGGTATCCCCGCGGAAATCTGACGATTTTGCATTTTTTGTCATTTTGTCGATCCCTGAGGGTCGTGGAAATTTTCAATTTTCGTGGATTTCAGCCAGCCTGCACGGCTGCGGATTTTCTGCGATATGTCGCATTCCCGGTATCGCCCGCGGAAAACCGACGATTTTGCCTTCTGAGCCATTTTGTTGATCCGGGGGCCGTAGAAATTTGCAATCTTCCAGGATTCCAGCGAGCCTCCACGTCGACGGATTTTCTACGATATCTCGCGTTGCCGGCATCATAGGCTGGAAATTTTTGCATTTCCGCAATCTGGGCCGCCTCCTTTCGATCGAGGTATCCGAGGTTTTTTTTGCATTTTTGGCCATTTAGTCCACCACTTAAGTCGTAAAAATTTTTAATTTTCATGAATTTTAGCCAGTTTAGACAGGGGCGGACTTTCTGCGATATTCTCCGTGCCCGGCATTGCAGCTTGGAAATTTTTGCAATCCCGCAATCTGGGCCGCCTCCCCTTTCGATGAAGGAAGGAAATCCGACGATTTTGCTTTCTTGGCCATTTTGTCGACCCGGGGGTGGTGGGAATTTGCAATTTTCATGGATTCCAGCCAGCCTCCACACAGTGTGTATGTTTTTGAACATCGAAACAGCGTTCGATAACACATCGCACACAAAAAACGAGATGCCTCAATCCCCAAGGTAGTGGGAAACACCCTGACCTTCTGAATGGGCAGAATGTTAAAGGGTAGGCAAATAGAAGTGCCGGCAGGTACAAATTCGTTAATGGGGAGCATGGTAGTTAACTCCTAGGAGAACTAACAAACACTTGAACGAAGATCCAGGCTTACGCTGATAACATTGTTTTAAACTATGAGGATAGCAACTGATGCACGAAGGCATGGCTACGCACCAATCCAGCCAAGGCCAATATAGTACCATTCACTAGGAAGTGCAAGTTTGATCACTTGAGAGCCCTTAGATTACATGATATGGAAGTCAAAGGAATAGCAGAGGTCAAATGTTTGGTAATAACATTAGGCCAACAACTCTTCTGAAAGACGCATGTTGAAAACATATATCGGAACGCGGCAAAGGCTTTGATAACTTGCAGGTCCATAGCAGGGAGAAAATAGGAATGCACCCCGAAAATGTTGCACTGAATATACACTGCAATGATTACCTATGGAGTGGTAATCAGGGCCGAGAGAATAGCCAGAAAGTTACACAGACTTTAACGGATAGCTTGCGTGTGTATCAGTCAGGCAATGAGAACATACTCAGCAGCATCGAAGAAATCATTCGGAGACTAACTCCTTCCCACCTACACATACCGATGCAGGCAAAGTCTGCGATCTTCAGAATGGTGGGGACTATAAGTGAGGCGAGGACCTACCTAAATCGAAACAAGATTGATATTCTTTTTAGGCAGTATTCCGAATTACTGATACTAAAGGATAACATGAAAATGAGGTCGCATTTCGACAAGAAGTTTGAAACTTGTTGGACCCTTTCCTCGATGAACTGCTAGTCGTCAGATGCTATAATTCTTCGGGCGATGCTGCCCGGAAAGAGAAAAAACGTGCAGGATTTTTCTAGCGAGGATACGTGCTCTAGGCCTTCCGACGTAACGGTTTCTTGTACTGTGAAATAAATTGTAACGTTTGCTTTGGAGCCCTTTCATGATTCGGTCCTCCTCTCTTGTATTAGAACGATGTCGACGTGTTTCTCTCGAAGGAAGGTGCTACTCTCAGCACTGTCTGCTTGCGCAGGGGGGCCGTTGGTCTCCATCAAACCATCGATCTTCATCTCCTCCTTGGCGATGTCAACTGGTTCCAAGTCGCCTTCCTGTTTCACAAATCGGAATACTTTAACTTCGAACCTCACTGCTGGCAGTGGGATTTGTATCGTGATTTGACGACGGATACCAGTCGACTCAGCTGTGAATGAGTACCTGAGTCAAATCAAGGTAATAATCTGGAGCGAGCGCAATGCCGACCACATTACCTCCTATAGGGTACTATAATCCTATATTGTACCGTTACGGTCTTGAATGAAGTGCTCTAACACATTTTAAGGCCCTGATCCAATTGGATTGTTGTGCCAACGAGAAGAGAAGAATACTGGAATTGTAAAGTCGCAGGGATTGAATGAATTTATACTTATCCATGCACATCTAGATGCGAACAATAGGTCTGCGAATCTCGTCGTATGGAATAATCTTGAGCTTCATGACTTTCAAGTCGTCGTTCAGCGAATATGTTCGATACTGTCTTTACCACGAGTTTGAAGATCTTTGACTTGACTTCGGTACCCTAAGCTTTACTTCCCCGTATTTCACTACAAATTTTAAGTGTTTTGTTTTCTGATTACTATGGCTACTACCATTATATCCCAAGTCTCTTATGGTTGTCACGATCAAGCCCTTCCTGACGCAATCCCCTCGTCTAGTTTTTCAGTGGCCCCATTACAACCCTATAGCAACTCACCACAACCCTCTGCGCCTATCTGAGTAGAGTCTCTTCCCTTACACAGCTAGTTTCAGATTTTTTTATAGGGTGTTTTTTTTCAATCAATCTTACCTACCGCCCTCTGGGCAATCATTTCGCTCGATGATGACTTGAGCGATGGTTAGGCAAATCACTTTTCCACCAGGAGTTAGTTTTCTGCACGTGCTACATCTAAACCATTAAACAACCTGCATTAGTAAGCAAACATTTGGGACCGACTCTTGCAAATACTTATCGATGGATAGAAGCAGACTAACTGACCCCGCTTGTGAACGGGACAAAGGCTAAAGAAAAAGAAATAGAAGTTACTTTTCATAGACAGGACTGCCACTTCCAGCTCTTTCATGATGAAAAATAGGCAATCGATCGAGTTGCGTACGGAATGTTGCATGTACCTTGCAGTGCACCTATTCGTTCCCCATGAATTTCCATGTTACCAGCTTTGCTTTTGTTTATCGTGTTGTGTAATCTCTTGTTAGTTGATCGTTACTCGATCACTCTAATGTGTGCTTTTTCTCGATCGTTTGAGCACTATGCCAAACGATGGAACTTATGGTATTAGTTCTGCAGCTCGGCAATTTTCGGTGGGAAAGAATGGGTACCCTCCGGCCCATGCAAGCTTCGCAGGCTGTCTTTATCAGTTCATAACTAAACTAAGGACGATGTCAATCGCACTCTAAGGTATCCTTTAACTCGGCTCTGCCCAAAAGGTTCGACGAATCTACCAATGTTCATTTTCGCGATATTTCACGTACAAGGCGAATCGGTGTACATACGCCAAGAAATTGCGTCGACCACTTCAAATGAGAAATCGTCTCCTCCATCGACGGCATCAGTGAATATTGGTGGGATCTGATGTTTAGAACTACGACTGTGGACCTCGCTGACATTTCTTGCTGCCGTCTCTCTCTCTCTAAAGCTTGACTGACGTATTCTATATTCTAGTGCTCTGACATTAAAATCTCTCTCAGCGAGGATCCGCCCCTCAGTGTGCAAGCCTACGCCCAAAGTCCGGACTCTTCAGTCAAAGCCAACCCCTTAACCTTGATCCTAAACCAAAAGTCGAACGCCGTCTTGAACCTAGATAGTAGCAACGCCTGATGAGTGCAAATGTCATGAAGCTGGGTTATATTGTTTCTATACTAAACCTTTCCCAAATCCGCTCTGAAGACTGCAGTTGGGTTATACTGCTCCTGTACTTTACCATCCCCAGTTCTACTCTGAATACTGGACAAATGGATGGGACTATCCGTATTCATATCTTACATATTATCCAAGCATTCTGATTTTCTCGCTATTTTTTAGCCCCGAAGATTCACAAAGGTGATGTCTACCCAGGTACTGTTTGCATCTGAGAATTCATATTTGACGACCGCTTTTACTGCGGTCTTTTCTGTAAGACAGTTAAAATCTCGGATTTTCAAAGAGCACATAAACACTTGGCTAGAAATTAGGGTCTTTTCATTTAGTAGCCCCTTGACCACCTCACAGAACGTACTCTTGTTGGTTGTCTTCGGGAGTAATTCAACGAGGATTTCGCCAGACTTCATTTTCTGTATGCGGGAACTTCTGCTGCACTGTTTTCGGGCCTGATCTTCTAGTCAATTTCGCCCTTTCTATCTGCTTAATGGGGGTGACCTAGTCCTACTTCGTGTTCTGGCCTTTTCTTTTGTTACTCCACCGTTTGTGGACTTCCTAGACTTCCTCCATATTTGGCTATGAGCACCCTGGAGTCTCGGGATATGTTTCAGCCCGTGAAATCTCCTTCACTGGGTGCTGCGGTGGGCAACGCAATTTCGTGCTGCGCCCATAGACGGCGACCTCTTCTTTTTTCCATACTATCTCCTCGATTTTCCACTTCGGATTCCACATAGACCTCTGCTCTTTTCGTTTTTGGGTTTTAAGGCTTTTTAAGGTTTTGTGTGAAACAAAACCTTATTAGAATCGATTCGATGTCTGTCTGTCCGTCTGTCTGTCTGTCTGTCTGTCTGTCTGTCTGTCTGTCTGTCTGTCTGTCTGTCTGTCACACCCGATTTATTCGGAAACGGCTAGACCGATTGTCACGAAAGTTGGTAAGAGTATGTGATCTGCCGTTCCCTTTACATGCAGCAACTGGCGCCATTTTGTGTTAAGTTTAAGGGGGGCTCCCCATACAAGTGAAAGGAGGCTGGAAATTTTTTTTTCACAGAATGTAGCCATGTGGGGTATCAAATGAAAGGTCTCAATTAGTACTTTTCGAAACTGGTTCAACATTTGATATTGGGTGAAACATAGGGGAGTGAGGGCTCAAAATGTGACCCCCAAAAAGTGTAACAGGTCTCGTTCTCAGAACCTATCCAACCCAAAAATCCGAAAAAAATCACAGTAGTGCATCTGTGTAAAATCTAGGCCTCAAAATATATCCGGTTCCGATATCTGCACAAATAAAGTTAATAATAGTATATTTCCATATTTTAGAAATTTACCCGGCGCCCCCCTTATGTTCATCGCACAAGTACAAAATTTAGCATAGGTATAATGAAGGGCATGGTGCACAATTTGGTCAAGTTTGAAGAAAATCCGACCATTATTAACAAAGTTATAGGGGGTGAAACTTTACAATTTTTTGTGAATTTCGTGCACTCTACAACCTGCATGACGTCATCATCACATGTCAATTCGTCAATACCACAACGAAATGAGTTCTTATGGATGGGGGCGGAAAGAATTATTTTGTTTTAGTTTTTAGTCATTTGTATATGAATATCAATTACTCCAACCAAACATGTGTGTATGTAGGTATATACTATATGCGTGCTAATGAACTTTGCGGGAGGTGCCTAATTCAGATAGATACAAGAAGTAAATCGGAAAGATGGGTACGATCAATTGATATACGTGCATATATGTGTACAATATTCGGAAATAGGCAGTTTGTTTGTTTAGGGTGAGCGTAATATCTACGGCTGTAATATGGACGTATGTCTCGTAGTTTGGAAAAATATGAAAGATTATGTTGGGTTTGTAGCTATATACGGATAGAAAAATGTGCGTTGAAATTTCTTAGATAAGATGAACACAAAACCTTTATACCCGAAGCACGAGCTTCCGGTATTCCGACTTGTTTATGGTTACAGATGATTACGCACGGCAAAGCTAATTAATTTTTAATCTGTTACGTGGGTATGCAATTTAAGCGGTTGCTACTAAGTAAAGCATGAAAGAAGTCTCTGATATTTG
The DNA here is from genome assembly GCF_905115235.1 of Hermetia illucens. NCBI lineage: Eukaryota > Metazoa > Arthropoda > Insecta > Diptera > Stratiomyidae > Hermetia > Hermetia illucens. Next base: position 159,104,586 of record NC_051851.1, on the reverse strand, counting down.
ACATTCATAAGTTTTTCCACTTAGAAAAATGATTTCATATATTTTACAGATAATAATCTAATATTCATTCCAGGACCACAAATCTCTGCCGATGTCATAAACGCACAATACTCAGTTGAAACATTAGTGATGGCTGTATTAGCCGGAGCAATATTTGCCCTACTTGTGGGCTTCATCACAGGCTACTTTTGTGGTAGACGTTGCCACAAAGACGAAGATGATAACTTACCATATCCAGACACGGAATATGAATATTTCGAACAACGACAAAATGTTAACCGGTTAGTATGCTTGGCTTTGATATTCCAATTTAAACAATCGTTCTAACTTCTGTTTTTTCCTCCTAACAGTATTCAAGCTGAACCGAAACTTCTTCCGCAAGTCGAAGAAGTGACATATGCTGAACCAGTTCTTCTACCTCAAGCATCTAGTCAAAACAAAATACAACATTCGCCAAAAAATACATTAAGAAAACCAATGCACCATCACGGAGCCAATTCCGAAACGCTCTTCCAATTTCAACCCGATGGTTATAATACTCGTGACACATATCGTGGACGTGATAATTTCGGTACATTAAGGTCTCATCAGGTATTGGTAATTAACGTTTCAAATCCCGTCTTAGTTTGAATTGAAAAATATTAATTCAATCTTTTTTTTTTGGGGAATCTAGGGTGACAATTACCGACGCGGAGATGGATTTTCGACAACACGCAGCGTGAAGAAGGTACGAATCATCACAATTTAGTCTCCATTTGAATGAGTGTGCTGTATTGCGTAGTGCTCGTTTTTAAGGCATATATTAGAAATAATTTTCACACGCATCTTATCTCATTTGAGTTTTTCCTTTTTATTTTCCTGAGTGTTATTTTCTATCATACAATTCGCGTCACCATCATTCATAAGATAGGATGTTTACAATTAAGTTTTACCATAAGTACTATAAGTTAGTTTATTGTATCTTTCACCGTATCTATCAAAACTACTATTTTCTCTTTTCCCCAATTAGGTATATCTTTGAGACGGGAGTGGGGCGGCTGAGACCAGTCAGGGACTCATTAATCAAAATCAAATGGTAATTATTCTATTTCCAACAACCCCAACGTGAAAAGAACACTAAACGAAATTGTTGTTTGCTATGAAATCCATTCAAAGATAGAGATAAAAATTGAAGATTAAGTCGATACTAATTTCGTCAGCTCGGAAAATGTTAATTAAAACAAATGCATAGCTCACAATTGTGATACTAAAACTAATCAAAAAAAGGCAATGTTGTACGTTTTGGGGATAGTCAGTATGATGTTATTTGCTCATGAGCTACGGATAAGATACATGTTTCTGCTTTGTCGGTGTTCGGAACACCTAACAAAGCTCTGTGCGACAAACTTAGCAAAAAAGTTGTGAATAGAATGGGGGATTATCCTCATGCAGGGACGAAGAATTAGCGTTTGCTATTATGACTATATAACACCATACAACTCCCCCTTTTTTGCTTAATTTCTTTGGTTCAAGGAAGCTTCCTCACACTATGCTCAGAGCTTTTTATCATAAATATATTTTTTTGTTTTGTGTTTGGGAAATTTTTACATGATTTCGTTGGTAATTATGTTAACATTTTTTTGTCGTTTACTTACTCTCGTCTAACATTAAAATTAAGTACAATTTGGGGTCCAGGCTTAATAATTCGAGACTAACATTAAAATTTTTAGTAGAAATAATTAAGAAAAACGGGTCAGCCATCCCGCACCCTACTCCAATATGAAATTTCAATAAAATACGAGACTACTGTTCTCAAACCGGATAACTATTTTCACTACACTTGTGAAAGGATCACGAGAGTACGATTGGATCCCAATATAAGACTTGGAATTCGGATTCACAAGATCACACTTCTTTGCGACTTAAGCTTTACTACTACAATCTCATTCCATAGTTTCTCTCGTCTGCACTCTAATTTCCTTCTGCTAAGCTAGTTTGCATCTGAATCAGTAGGTAATCATTTTGGTGTACAGGAATTTCGAAAAATCGACATTTAGTTGGAAACATATCACATTTTTCGTTGCTTGATTCTAGATGGCTTGTGCGAAGGATGTTACGCTTTAATCACAGAATCTTTAAGTCTTAGTTAAGTGCGAAACCAGTGACTAGAATCAAGCTCGAACACAAGACATCACGACCACACATACTAACTCTGTTTCAAACAACATTATTTTCATGCGCTTCTTAGTTTCTAAGCTTCTAGCAAACACATACTATCCTTGAAATAGTATCCAGCTGGAATATGAAATAAAAACCAAAAAAAACCAACAAATTTTAATAACATAAAATCAATATATCTAAAACATAATTCAGTTTAAAAATCCGAATATAAAATCTCACTCACTAGGGTCTAAACACAAACACAAGAAATAGAAGTCTTGGCCGAATGAGGAGGCAGCCGCCCCGGCATGGTATTGGTAAGTACATATACAAAAAAAAGCAAATGTAAAAGCCAACCAAAACCGAAAAAAAAAATCCGAAAAGTATCTTAAAAAGAAAATTAGAAGTGTTTAAGAAGAACGCAAGAGTCATGCAAAGTATATGTTAGCGCTGTTATTTGTGTTTTCCTCTGAACTGTACTGAAACCAAAAATGTGTTGATAAAAGTAGAAGATTGTTTTCTATTCGATAAATAATGCGAAAATTTAAATTTTTGTCATTGTTCCCGTAATTATACTTTCTAAGATAAAATGAAAAGACAAATGTTATAATTTCCTTCTTATACTTGATTTGCTATCTCTGCTACCACCTATCCAACTACAATACAGACTTAACTCCTGTGTGTAAGGTTTGAATTTTGTGTAGAGTCGTTGCAATTTGATTTATATTCTCGTATTTTTTGGGAAATATTCTTTACTATATAAGACACAATACATCTATATTTGCTTATTACACTATCTATTCAAAGTATTTGTATTTGAAGTGACTGACTATATTTGCAAATAGATTAGTTTGTGGTGCAAGTCCTGTAAATAGTGACTAACTATAGTATTGGTGTGCATTGCTTTTTGTCATTAATTCAGGAAAATTTATTATATTAACTTTAACATATTGAAGCCAACAGAATATTTAAATTTATTAAATAAGCATCTCTCGGATCAAAACGCGCTTCATCTTTCTCGAGAAGGCTAGCGGAATTATAAGTGTCTTCACTATGCTCCACGAAAATTTCTCATCCTCAATTATTTCTTCTTTGGAATTTCACCGCGCCTTAACCTCCCAGGAATTAAAAGGGTTTACAAATTAGAGTAAACAATTTATTTACAAGTGCCACTCTAAAATTAGAATAAGTGGTTCAAATTTCCGAGCTCAGAGATTTGTTTTCCCTTTATAAAGTATTTTCTTCTGTTTTATTTCTCATTTTTGCCCATTTGTGGACATATTCCGATTCTGTCTGTTTATCTGTCACACACACATTTCTCCAAAACGGCTAAACCGATTCAAACGAAATTTGGTAGATACATGGTAACAATCATGTGGAGTAGCAAATGAAAGGCCTCGGTGAGTACTCTCCGAAACTGATATTAGTTTTGAGATAAATTGCAAAGTGCGCGAATAACGTATCAAAATAGGTGAATGATGTAAGGTCGGGTGATGCCAGTAGATACATCACACCATAGCTTGCAGCTGACCCCTGGAATTGGTTTAGTCAAAGTCCTGTGTTTCCTAGTTGTCGCATTTTGAGCTCTTCGTCCGCGGACTGTCGCAACCGGATATGTGCTTGATATCGGTGGTTAACTGCCCAATATATATATGACGTGGTGAGCACTAGTTCTTTTTGTGGAAGGCGAAGATTAGCGGCTTGTGATCCATAAAGATGGTGAACTCCCATGCCTCCACCATATGACCAAAGTGTTTTATCGTTAGGTAGTAAGTAGTTCCCGGTTGTGCGTTCCGTATTTCCGCCGGACTGAATTTTCTTGAAAAGAAAGCTAATGGCTGCCAGCAACAATTAAACCGTCGTTGGAGGACTGCTCAAATCGCGAAGTCAGATGCATCGCAAACAAATCGGGAAACCGGAAGCTTGACGCTTCAGGTATAAAAAAATTTTGTGTTTCCCTTTGTGAGGAGCATACCGCAGTTCTCTATTGGCTGATAGCAATGACTCGAGATATGACGTGTGTATACACGAGACAGTCCTCTATGTCGGTACAAAATTTAGTACTCCTAGGATGAACTTAAGGGGGGTTTTCAGTCAATTTCTAAAAGTTGATAATATACTATTAGTAAGTTCATTTGAGCAGATATCGAAATGGGGCATATTTTCGGGCCTAGATTTCATCCAAGCGCACCATCCTGATTTTTTTCGGATTTTTAGGTTGGGTAGTTTCCGAAAATGAGTCCTGTCTCTCAATATGTGCGTACATTTTAACTCATCACTTGCACATTTTGCAATTCACGCCAAAACTAATATTAGTTGCAAAAATTACTAATCGAGACCTTTCATTTGATGTCCTATTTAAGTATATTGAGTAAAAAAAAATGTTTGGATCCCCCCTTTGCATTCTACTTCTACTTTAATTTATGCCACTCGCTGTATGCGTGGGATTTCATAGTTCCCATCTGTCCACCAAATTTCGTTCGGATTGGTTTAGCCGTTTTGGAGAAAAGTGCATGTGACAGACAGACAGACAGTGAATCGATTTTAATAAGGTTTTGTTTTACACTAAACCTTAAAAATGGCCAAAGGTGCGTCAGATTTTAGATGTGCAAGTAATGTCGACTGTTAGAGTGCACTTTTGGAAGCTTCAAAAGGCTGCGGTAGATTCGCTGGTCCAGTTGATTGGTGAATTTCCCTTAATTTTGCCGTGAATAATCTCGTTGAGTGGTGCCTGTACTGCTGTTTCTCTGGGTATGAACCTTTTGTAAAAATTTAACATATCCAAGAATGCTCTAAGCTGCTTCACGTTCGTTGGCTGTGCGTATGATTGGATTGCTTTGACTTTGATTGGCAAGGGACGTGTTCTCTCCTTTGAGAGAAACCGAAACCGACCTCGTGCTGACCAAAAACGTATTTGCTTAGATTCACGATGGAATGACTAATATGTAATCGATGTAGGCATAGCAGAAGTCCAAACCTCTCAAAGTTTCGTCGATGAATCGTTGGAACGTTTGCGTCGCATTCCGTAGGCCGAATGTCATAAATGGAAACTCATAAAAACCGAACGGTGTTTTAATGGCAGATTTTGGTATGACTTCTTCAGCTACCGTGATCCGATATTGTTGAAAAGACCGTTTTACGATAGAGCGTTTGAAGGAAATCTTGGCTGTTTCGAACTGGCTATTTGTCCGAGCGTGGAGTGCGCAATAATCTCCGCACGTGGTGCAGCCCACGGACTATTTGATGGACGCGCCAAACCTAGCTGGGTCATGATGTTGACTTCCCTTTTGGCGATATTCAGCTTGCCCGGAGCCAATTATCTAGGTTTTAAAACAGCTAGTGGTGCTGGCGTTGTGACTATATGATGCTTAGTTCGGTGAGACATCATTTTACCTTCCTCCAGTAATTGTTGTCTTGTTCGAGATTATATATTCTGCCATCTCTCCTTGGCAATTAAGGTAAGTTGTTACATCGCGAAGACAATCATGCTGAAGATCTAGAAAGATTCCGCAATGTGCTAAAAATCTGCTCCAACTATGTGTTTAGAAACGTTCGCTATAACAAATCTCCATGGAAAATCCCGTCGAAGACCGAGGTTGAGTGTGAGCTTAGCGATTCCGTATGTTGCAATTGGTGTTCTGTTAACAGCCGAGCGTCGACGTTCACATCCGGAAGAATTCTCGTGTTGGGACTCCTGTTTGACCGTGCATAGCTTCGTTCGCAGCTCTGAAAACTAACTCGATAATTGCTGGACTAGCTGCATTAAACTGGTTTCCGCTGCTGAAGACGAGGATATTGTTTCTGCGATATTTGACGGAAATGTGGCGTAGACCTTATCAGCCATGTCGGCTGCAGTTTGTAATGACTGGCCATCCATCGTCGTCATAATCGGTTGAAAAGCAGATGGCAGGCGTTTTAACCATAGATTTCTCATCAGCGGCTCCGGAACTGTAGTATCGCCGAGACACTGCGGGTGGCGAAATAACTGGGAGGGTTTCTCGTTACCCATATATGTGCCCTTCATCTGTTGTCTCATTTTCTCCTACTTGCTGGCACGCAACCGCTTTATTAATTGCTCGCGAAAGCGGTAAAATGAGCTGTCAGTTACGGACTCGTTAATTATGTCGCGGACTTCGTTAACATATCGCGGTGGCAGCACCACTACGACTTGCAAATATTGCTGTTGTGGATCTTTTATGTTAAGCTTGCCTCCACGACCAAATCTCAGGTTCGTGGGGATTGAAGTCTGGAAAACGTGGTACCCAGTTTACCGCGGTCGGAGTTACACCCTTGTCCGTAGGCGTGTTGCGTAGTCTCGGCATTCTCGTTATCACTTCTTTTACTTTTACCTTGAACTCGGCAATTTTAGTTATATAGAGATGTCGATATTGGAAGGCGTTCTAAATTTTTGCATGAAGCAAACCTAACCCCAAGGCTGTATTGCATAGTAATTTAGGAGTGAGTCATTGAGGGTTTAGCGTGAGCACCGGTCTGGATGACTTAATCCCATGGTCTTCTTAAGACACGGATTGATTTGATTTGACCACAATCAGAGCCCCGCTGAGACAAGTAACAACGCTACCAGTCTATATCAAGTGCATGGCTTAGCATTCATACTGGTGGATGCAAGACCTACCTAAATCTCTACCGAACTAAGGAGTACGGCACCCGTGTTGAAACAAACACAACCACACTGAGATTCGAAGATCTCTGTTCGCATGAACGCAACCACAACCCCCATGAAGCTCCTACTAGGGGGCCAACCGCAAACAACCGAGCTGAGCGCACATACAACAGGAATTCTCCTGAAGCATGTAAGTCCAGGGACTATCCCGGTTCCCATAGTACCAGTATACTCCTGGTAAGGTTTCGTGACGATTGCCAATTCAGATGAGTCTCCGTGCACACTCGGGTTTGATCGCCCTGATTAGGCCTTTGGAGCATTCGCCCACTGCAAAGCCAAAGTGAGTACAGCGTCTCCCGGTGCCACCACTATGGAGGTTCTCCTCGGCCACTTGGTTTTGGTTTGGCCGACAGGGTTGCCGCCCCGTCTTCCTCACCGCCACATCTGAGCACCCGTAATTTAGGAGTGATAAATGCACAGCTTCGCCACTAACTAAGTCTAACACAAATTAGTCGAAAGTCAAAGACGCCGCTACCTACGCCGAAAGATAGAGTCAACCATTTCGAACGTGATGTATAAATTATTACTAATCAGGAAGTCTTACAAAATTTGTCACCCGATCACCGACACCGCTGATTCCGAAGGCTAAGTTCCGTCAGGAATCCTTCGAGACATTGATGTGGTTGCGATGTTTAAACTACGAGCCCTGCTCGCGACGTCATAATCTAGAATTAATCTAGCAATGAAGTCACCCCAGACTAAGATACGCAATCTTTACCGAAGACAGCGTCCTTTAAAACATGAAGTTATCTCTAAACAGCAAATCCAGGCAAAGCTGTCGGGCGCCATCCAATTGACAGCGATACACAATAAATTAGTATTCCATTTGGTTAGGTCCTCGTTCCTTTAATAGGTGGTCTGAAACAACCGGATACACTCTTAACCTTAAGCTTCTACCGTGTAGTGTAAGGTTTTTTCTGTACACTGTTAAGAACGCTCCTGACATAATTGTGTCTACCAAAACCCAATCGACCTTATTTTAGGCTGATGCTGTGAAAATCAATCGTCTTGAATCAACACAGCGCGCCGAATCCGGAACTAATCTAAAATCTATAATGACCCAACTTTATAATACCCGGTTACAAATTCTACGATACTAGGTGCCCCGATGGTGTAGCTCAGGAATGTTCAAGAATTACCCCTAAAAATTAACATTTTGCTAAGCACTATATGCAAGCTCCATCGATTTTTGTAGTAGGATTGACTGGTCCTATCACAATTTCCTCTGAGGTTAACCATCTGCAGGGCAGTTTCTATGCTTTTCAACACGCTGGGTAGAAGATTTAGTGTAGCTGATGACTCCAATGCTAAGCACACGTATTGGGGCTCAAGGCTAACCTCGCCTAGAGGTAAAACACTCCGCGATACCATATCAACGAACTATTGATTCAACGTGTTATCGGCCATCTAACCTACGAGGCAACTGATCACCGTAAAGTACTTGATCTTTGGAAATATAAAAACGCAACTCTACTTTGATCTAAGCTCCGATCATTCGTCGGTTCTCATAACTTTCTCAAATCTTTAACGAATCCCTATCGAGTCTACCAAACTGATAACAAAGCGGACTGATTGGCTTAGGTATTGGAAATACATCTCTTCAATCTTTGAACTATATCGCGATTATACAATCATAGCTAAAATCATGTTCAGCTGGCTGCGGTAGGTAAGGAACATCTGCTTGAAAAGTGTAAAAGGGCAATATCTACATTGAGATAGAGTAAGTGATGTATGCCAGGACATGTCTTATTCAATTACCTTTTGAAGGAATCTCTTGCTAACAATAAAGGCCCTCCAATTTCTGTTATTTTATTTTCAATGAGATCAAGTTACCGTTGAAGGTAAATAGGCAGGTATAGTCGGCGCTACAGCGCCTCATTTTGTTGCCACAACTTCCAAGACCATTACCGTTATAGGGGCTAAGGAAAGTAAAATCCGGTTGATTCAAATTCAGAGATATAACTACTGGAGCTCAGCAAAAATATCAGTTTTATAACCTTAAAGTTAAACGTTCCCTTGAGTAGCTGGGTCAGGTAATAATCAACCTCATCGTACTTTCGATTGAACCACGGCCGCGCGACTTTTATGACATGCACGGTCCTTCCACCCCTCGATTCTGTTTCCCAAGATTGCTGCCATGCGCTAAGTGTACGAGCTGTCCGTTCACAAGCGACAGTTCCTTATTTCCCTCGCCTTTCCTGAGGTATATAAGCTTCCGATCGGAATAACTCCCGCTATCACCATTACAGCTGATTCCGAGACGGTACAATAGGCGCACGCAACTCGCAAAGCCACTCGTCTTTGTACTTGCGCTAAGCACTTACGGTACGTTCTCTTTCTGAGGGAGTCAGCTCATATTTCGGAACCATAAAGGAGGACGAACTGAACCACGATTATCAACAAGCGACGCCTGCTGGATAAGGGACTTACGACATTGAACATCAGCCGGCAAATCGCCTAGCCGCAGCTTTATCCGCGGTGTTGCGAATTTGATCGAAGAAGCTCATCTTCGTGTCTATCATGATGCCGAGGTATTTCACTGCCGGCTTCGACAAAATCATGGTTCCACCAACCTGAATAGGGAGGACTGTGCGAATCCTCTCCTTGCTCTGCACAACAACTTTAGTTTTCCATAGAGCTCCTCAATGGCATCAATTGCGGATCGCCTCGCTCTAAAACCATATTGTATTAGTGAGTAGTCTCCTGCAGCACGTATTGCGTCAGTCAGTCGTGGCTTAATGAGCTTCTGAAGCAGCTTCCCCGCTGTGTCCAACATACTGAGCAGACGATACGCTGACAGCGCCTCGGGGTCACATTTGCTCTTGCTTATCAGCACAAATCTCGCAACCTTCCAGCGAGAGATAAAATACCCGCTGGCAAATATGCGTTGAATGCGTCGAACAGTAATTCCTGTTTGTATTTAGGTAGATACGAGTTTCAACACTTCGTTGGGAATGCCTTCCGGTCCTGGTGCTTTTTTGACCTTCATGGACAAGACTGCCTCCTCTAGTTTTTCTAGTCATTCCTTCATCGACAGCGTCACTTCGGATCGGAATAGGAAAAAGGACCTGTACGATTTCTTGCATCTTCGCTGTTTCCATAGAACAGGGAGACCGATGGGCACCGAGTTTTTTGGAAACCAGCTTATCTCCAAGGCCCATGCCTCTCTGTTTAGGTCATTGATTAGCTCCAGCGTGCCTTCTGCCTGTTGATTTCGTGGCGGAGTTCCTTTTTCCCACTCTTACACTGTGGTTCTAAGCGTCGCCTCGTCGCAGCCTCTTGCGCGATAAGAAATCCGCCGAAGTCTTGAGTCAGTTCCTTCGTAGGCTTGGCATTTCGGCCGTCCGCCAGCACACGGGTAATTTCCCAGGACGCAGTTTCGTTTTGAGAGCCGATGCATTCAAACTGCGATAATAAGACACATTATTCAATGAACTAGTGATTCAGTTGCAATTCTTCTGTCTGCGCCTGGGACTGATTTACCCTTTTTGAGAGAGCTTGCAGCGTCAATTTTCCCGTTGTTCCACCCGATAGGTGTTTTCCAGACGGCCGAATATTGGGGAAAGCCTTTTGCCACTTCGAAGGAAATATATGATCACTGGCCGTGAAATCTTCGAGTACCTTCCATTATTGGACTGACATTAAACACTCCGTAGCAAAAGTTACGTCAGGAATAGTGCCCTCGCAACCAGGGCGTCGGAATGCCGAAGTGCTACCGGTATTGAGGACAATGAGTGCTGTCCTGGCAGCACAAAGTGCTTCTATCCTGCCCCTTGCAAGCCCCTGCTATATGTCCGTATGCCTGGCACTTAAAGCAGCGGGTGGGAACTGTCCTTCGCCTTATTCTGCAAATAATTCACCCGATCTTTATTTGCCCGCGATGGAGAAGTTGACTCGCTGTCTTCTGAGGGACAGTGACAATGGCCAATTTTTGTCCTCTGGAGTTGACAGGTGTAACTCCCACCTTAAAGTTGCTCCACACATGCTACCCACATCCCTTTTTATCCCCTTCTCGACATCTTCTGTATTAGTGAAACAATCCAGATCCCATGTTTCAAGGGTGCACTTTGGTTCTAGACTGGAAACCACTGCTTTCGTGTCTCGAATGCCCTGAACTGTCCCGCAAAAAATACTCTTTTTTTTCGGTTTTTGACCCAAGTTTTACAAATATATCGCCAATTCGAGTCCACCGGATACATCTAACATCTACCCCAGCATCTGCTGATTTGGCGCTGTTGCAGACTTCTCGAAGAACTTTCGCGAAAGGTCTCGCTTCGTTCCCCTTAATGAGAATGGCCTCTGACCATGGTTTGCCCCTTCTCTATTTCTTTGACGCTGATGTTACCGCCGTAGTCTAGTTCGACTTTGCTATAGTGGAGCCACTGTTGTCACTATTCAACTTAGGTTGTTGTTGCTGAATTTTCTCCTGTTTTCGACGCTGCCACTTAATGGTAATAGGATGATGACCAGTTCGACTGAGAACCATGATTTTCTTGGTGTTTATCATCAGTCCGACCCTGTTTGTGTCCTTCTCCTAATCCAGAACCACTTGGTTAAGATTCATGACTCTATGAGAGCGCAGACATATGTTATCAGCGAAGTTGAGGTGTTCGAGAAATGATGTGATTGAAGTAATCCACGTCTTCCAGATAAGGTGGCATGGAGAAGGTTGCGGAATGCAAGAAGGAATACAATTGACGACAGAATGCTATCTTGTGATACTCCGTTTTGAACCTCTAAAATTTTACCTCCTCGCTCTGGTAATAGTTATTAATTTTTTCCCGAAATATCCTTCCTGCGTAGAATATTCCCCATTGTCGCTGTCGAAAGCCTTCTCGAAATCGATGCGGAGCAAGTAAAACGAAGATTTGAACTCAACGCAGGTTTGAGAGCATCTTAACGACAATTCAAATACCAGATCAAATTTTTTTAAGGTACAAAAATGTCCAAAGAAAACAAAAAGCAATGCACACCAAACAAAATAAATGGTCGTAAAATATATTTTGATCGTCGCGAAGTATATTTTCTATAAAGTAATTTCTCAACTTTTTCTCATTTATATTTTAGTAACTCAACATCGTTCCGATAGTCCACAAAATTCAAGTTCAGGATCATCGCCTGTTATGTCACATAGTAGTTCTAGTCCTGCGCCACCATCAAGTAGTCCGAGTCCACAAGAGAGCCCGAAAAACTGTAGTTATATATACCGCGACTGATTGATATATAACACTAAATCCATGCCCCTAATATCCAACGCAGAAACAGCCGATACATCAAAATGTAAAATTATGCATGCACCTAGACCTTCTGATTTTAGTTCACAGAACGACATTAATCAAGACCGAGCCCAAGATCACCATCATCATCATCATCGCCACCACCACCACCATCATCATCATCATCACAATCAATATCATGAGAACTCACCGCCAATAAACGCAACAAATGCAACAACGACAGCTGCATCATCAAATATTAGCAATTCGACACCAATCAAAGCCACGGCAGCCTTCTTTTCGTCGCACATTAACGAGAATTTCGCTAACTTGAATCGAAAATGGACGAATCTGAATCGACGTCGACGTCGAAATAGCAGTTCTGGTGATCCAAAAGAATTGGACATGCTTGTTTTGAAATCTGTGGATTGGGATGAAAATGAAAGCTTTTAAGGGATATCGGATACCTATCAACACTAAAGATAAAAGGACGGCAATGTAGAAGAAACATCACTAAATTAAGTGCGTGCATATAGTTGAAATGCATGGTGAATATTTACGTTGAATAATATTTTACAAAACCGAACAAAACACAATGTGGAAGATATTGTATAAAATTATTATTATAATGACAAAAGCAAGAAAAAGTTAAACTATATTTATATTAAATTTAGATTTAAATGGAAAGAACTAAGCAACAGAAAATACTCTCGTAAGCATACAAATATTATTATTAAAACTTTCAAATGGAAAGAATGGAAAACATTGTTAGGGATTATTATAATTATTATATTTAAATAGTACATAGTGAAGAAAAATGGAAAACTAAACAAAAAATTTAGAGTGATCTATGATGATTATAATATTTAAAATTTTTGAAAGCAAGAGAACTTTTCCCTCTAGAAACTTTATAATAATATATTATTATTAGAAAAGTGCATTCTCATTTTATTTATCTGTTTGTATGTATTTAATAAAGCTTTCACCGTAGTTGTAAGCGTATTGCTAGCAACCATATTCATTACTACATTTAAGAGCAATGTGTAAAAATTAGATTTGGTATATTTACAATTGTAAAAATACACCTTTTATTTTTTATTTAATTTTATCTTTCATTCCAGTAAATATTTCTTATTTATTTTCACCTCAACTCCATCCTATTTCAGTGGAATATCTACGAAATGTTATTATTTATTATCTTCAGCAATGACAATTATCATTTCGTATATAATAAATGAGAGTGCGCATTATCTATTCATCACACACACGTAACACTATATATAAACACACACACACAAAAATGTTAGTTGAAACTCTTAAAATTATATTATCAAAATATTATTCAGAATAAACGAAAAGTCATACCAAAAAATAGAAGAAAAACAAAACAGAATCAAGAGAATATTAATTCGCTCAATTCACCAAGGCCGGAGAGAATTTAGAATCATAAAAAAAAAATAGAAAACCACAAAAACTACTAACAGCTTTCAAAAGACTCTTTTTTATAGAAAAAAAAACTAAAGAAAAAAAATCACAAAAATAGCTGAAAAGATAAACTTTAAATAATAAACAGTAATTCGTAGTGGTATCATAATAGAAGTAGTTCTTTTTCGACATGAGAATAATTACAGTTAAAATCTTAGAATTTTTGCAGAAACAAAATTAGGTATAGCTCGTGTTAGTCAACAAAAAAAAATGTTTTTTTTTCTTTAAGTTGCTTTATAAATTTTGTTATTAATGTGTAACGTTTTTATTTTGTTTTACCACTTTATTTTCTTTGTTTTAAACGTCATCTGTTGTGGAACGTAAATTAGAAGAAATTAAACGAAATCTTTGTATACCAAAATCGTAAATGAAATGCTTATTGATATTATAAAATTTAGGGAATCTCAACAGGATATCATCGAGTCTAATCGCTTTTTTTGTATGTTACTATGTTTTGTATTTTTAATTTTTAGCATTCATTTTGCCTGTGATTTTAATATTTTTTTCTTAGAAAGGAATTAGCGAGGCAGCACCCGTTTGCAGCACACACAACACCACATCCATGCAGAAACTTCATTCGGATCTGAAGTATTATTTTATATATTCATGATATCTTTGAACCGATTTTTACGAAACAATTTTGTCTTTTATGTCCCATCATTATAACCTTTATCAAACCTGCACTATTTGTCCTTAAAAATCTCAAGCCTTGTTTTCTTTGGCATAGTAAATTCACAGAGCCTTGGATACAAACTATCAGAATTTCTTAAAAAATGCAATTAACCCTCCCTAAAGTGCTGTTCATTTCATTATTTTTTAAACGGTATCTGTTTGCCTAGTGATTCTCCTCCATTTCTCTTTTTTTGTGACGAGCTCCACCCATCTGCGATCTGAAAAAAGTGTTTCTCCCATCTTCTCAACGCTTATGATCATCCAAAGCTGAGTCAAAACACCCATTATTTTTTTGCAGTATTTCACATATGAAGATGTACTTCACGTTCCCGAATGTTCATGCTAGCTTCAAGCTCTCACTTTAGCGCATTATGACATGTGTTCTTTGTTTTCTATATACATGACATGTCTTCCATGTTTTCTGTACGAGTTGTATCTAAAAGGAGGATGCACATTGGAAACTCCATTATTGACCTTTTAAGAAGTCATCACTAGGCCCACAGAATTTTAACTGAAAACTGTCGAAAAAGTTTTTTTTTTGCAATCGCTTTCAGAATCGCTGTCTTATGTTCTTCAATCTCCTTAACGTCTTCATATCTTGATCCCCTTGAGGTTCTCTTAAAACGGGGGAATACAAAAAGTTATCAGGGACAAAATTTGGGAAATCGGACAGTTAAACTAGGCTAACAGTGAGTCCTAGGGGGTTTTACATGAGTACCTGTCTCGTGGACTTAATCCCACGGTCTTCTTAAGACACGAATTGATTTTGTGACCACAATCAGAGCCCCGTTGTGACAAGCAACAACGACAAGTGCATGGCTCAGCATTCATACTGGTGTATGCAAGACCTACCAAAATCTCTACCGAAGAAAGGAGTACGGCACTCGTGTTGAAACACACACAACCACGCTAAGATCCGAAGGTCTTTGTTCGCTTGAACGCAACCACAACCCTCATGAAGCTCCCACTAGGGAGCCAACCGCAAATAACAGAACTTCTCCTGAAGTATGTGAGTCCAGGGGTTATCCCGGTTTCCATGGTATCAATATACTCCTGGTAAGGTTTCGTGACTATTGCCAACTCAGATGAGTCCCCGTGCAGACTCGGGTCTGATCACCTTAATAAGGCCTTTGGAGCATTCGCCTACTGCATCAGGGCAAGACAATACGATACAGCGTCTCCCGGTGCCACCAGAAGGTTGGTTTTGGTTCAACCGACAGGGTTGCCGCCCCGTCTTCCTCCCCGCCACCTCTGAGCACCAGTTAAACTAGGCTGAATCAAAAATAGGCGTACAACGATGCAATGGCGCATTGTGGCCTAGAAGCATTCACTCTCCAATGTAAATCATCTATGGCCTAGCGCGTCAGAAGCACTACTACAAACGTTTGAGCACTTCTAAATAAAATATGGCTTTAACCGATTGATCAGAGGGAATGCATTCCTTATTTCGCCTTCCTTACCTCTTTGGCGTGTCCGGATCTTATAAGTTATACATATTATTCATTTTGAGAATGTCCTGCATTAAGTTGATGCGGACTTAGGACCCCCTTCATTCTCAAAACGAATATTTCAGCTCTGGCCAAGCTCTGGTCAATAAGGCGGATTTGCGCTCAATATAATTCGTAGGCATGTCGTGTTCCGGATAGCTCAGTGGTTAGAGCACTAGGCTGTCATACGGAGCGCAATGCTGACCACATTGCCTCCTAGTGTACCGTTACGGTCTTGAATGAAGTGCTCTAACACACTTCAAGGCCCTGATCCAATATGGATTGTTGCGCCAACGATTATTATTATGTCGTGTTCTACGAATTATATAAAGGAGCATTCAACATCTGCGAGCCGCTACGGTCACGCTGCTCCCAGGGCAGAGGTGAGGCAGCGTCTGACGATTTGCCTCTGCCCTGGTAAGAAACCGTAAAGCCGTCGTCGCTTGACTTTTTTTTATACATATTAGTTTCGAATTTTATGCATTTTGCACCTTTGCTAGAATGTACAGCACAAGTCTTCTGCTTACCCAAATCTTCAGTCCATCAGTGAGCACTGGCTACTCTTAAATGAAGTGGCTCACAATTTGAAAAAGATGCCGTACTGACACTAAACATGAGGTAGAACAGTTTCCAAGTAGAACAAGCTCAGCAGTTGGACCCGACCGGTCGTTTCACCACTTTTTCGGTTTTGCTGTGAATCTCTACCCTTTTGGTTGAAAATAGTTTTTCTTGGACATGGGCTACCGAAATAAGTGATAATGGAGGAAATACTGTGACCCAGTCAAACATCTATAGTTTTTTTCCAGTGTACAAACTTACCTGACGACTGGCTTTATTTTGGTGGAAGACAACGCCTTTCCTATTAACTCATTCTGGACATTTTTTGGAGATTTCTACCTTCAACCAATCCAACTGCAAACACTACTTGTCCGAAGTGATTATTTCGTTGCTTGATAATAACTCATAGTATGGGATTCTCTTCTAGTTCTTCCAAACGTAGGGCATAACCTTCTTCGGATGTACCCACTTAACCTTGCTTACTGTACAAGCTTTTCCGTACGACATCGTTGTATACGATCCCCTTTTCGTCGCTTGTTATCATTTATTTCAATAATAGATCGTATTCATTGCGTTTGTGTAACAAATCGCTGATGAAAATGCAATAAATACATTTTCTTAAAAATATAATGTGCAACACCGAAGCATCAAACTTTTTCATCATTTGGAGTTTCGTTATATGTATATTCTAGAATAATTGACTTGGCAATTTTTAACCTTGGTACAATCTCCTGAACTGTTATTTGCAGATCGGATTCAATTAAAACTTTTGGCTCACATCCGTGGTGACTAACCGACAAAAACGAAGAGAGCATTTGATTTTTGTTTCTCTCAAACAAAATTTAGCAAAAAAACTCTTCGCACATGCGTTCACTTCCGTTTACGGCACATATTTTTTTCCCAGGTTGTGTCGCATTCTTGCCTTTATGAAAAGAAAGAAGCATGATGCACCGGAAAAACAAACACTCTTCTTCTTCTTTTTCTTCAGCCTTTGTCCCGTTCACAAGCGGGGTCGGCTCGTCGTGATCGGCTTCGCCATTTGGCTCTATTTCTTTCCATCTTCGAACTTTACTTTAGCTAGGTCTCCTTCCGTCTAACCGCGGGATTCGTAACCGCACCTTCCTCACTTCTTCTGCTTTTCACAATTCAATATCCTGGATTACTACGATCATGGGATTGATCGCATCCCAGTCTTCCTGGCATGCTACCATTCTCCGGACAAAATTTTCTGGTGATAGCACTTGACCTGGAGTTTCCTCTAGGTTCCTCCTTTCTTCCACGAACCTAGGACATTGGAAGAATACGGGCGCTGGGACCTCTGGGACCCTATCGCAGTTTGGACAATTATGTGAAGTGTCTAATTTAAACCTGTACAAGTATTGACGGTATCCTCCATGGCCAATGAGAAACTGGGTGAGATTATAATTGACTTTCCCATGCTTTCTCTCCAGCCACTCCCTGATGGAAGGGATCAACCTGTAAGTCCAACGACCCTTTTCTGACTGATCACATTGCTTTTGCCATCTGCTTATGGATCTCTCTCTTTCGGCTTTTTTCACCTGCAATAAGGGAGAAATGGACCTGGTGTTATAAATTGTCATCATTTCGGTTGCCTGGATGTCAATCGGCATCATGCCTGAGATGACGAACGCAGCATCGTCTGAGACGGTCCTGATGGCAGAACACACCCTCAAGACTGTTCTTCTGTAAACCGTACTCAGTCTATATGCATTGCCTAAAACCTGCAGCGCGTTTCCCCAAACTGGGGCTGCATACAGCATGATAGAACTCACCACCCTGGCTATGAACAGCCTGCAAGTATGCCACGGTCCTCCTACGTTCGGCATCATCCTTGCCAGAGCCATACTCGTGGTGGATGCTTTTTCGCAAGTATGCTCTATGTGCTGCTTAAAATTGAGTTTTCCGCCTACCATCACCCCTAAATATTTGATGGCCGGCTTGGAAATGATGATACGATTCGCGATTCTAATGTGGGCGTAATTTCTTTTGTGGTACTTCGTGATCAGGATCGCTTCCATCTTTTCCTCCGCGAGTGCCAATCCAGCGCTCTCCAACCTTAACAACACAGTAACCATTTTGATGGCATCAATGGTTGATCTGGCTTTACGGAACCCATACTGCCTATCTGAAAGGCTCCCTTGGCTCTCGACGACTGGGACTAATCTCTTATAAATAACCCGCTCCAACATTTTCCCCATAGTTTCTAGAAGACATATGGGTCTATAGGAGGACGGTTCCCCTGAAGGTTTGCCACCCTTAGGCAGCATCACCAGCTTCTGCCCCATTCATGGTGCAGGAAGATACCCTCCGACACGCACGCCGGTCTACATTTGACGCAAGTTTGAGGGCCTTATTCAGTATGACGACTCAGACCCGGGGCTTTGCTGTAGCCTATTCGGCTGCAGATCTCCAGCAGCTCGTCCCTGGTGAATGGTCGAATCGGCGCCACATTCAGGGGATGCTGCAAGGTATCAGTACCCCCTCTTGCTGGGGAAATAACCCTTCTAAATCGTCCTGTCACGATTTTATAGGCGCTACGCGACGGATTTAGCTTGAAGGTTTTGCGGGCTTCCCTATAGGCGTGCTCATTTTGCCCTTGATCCTACCTAATGCCCTTTGAGCTGTTCGTCTCGCTCTGTGGCAAATCGATCGAAGGCTAGCAAGTTCAGTATTCCACAAATAATTGGGTCTTCTAGTGGTAAATGAGCATCTCTTAGGCATCGACGCGTCACATGCTTTAGAGTTGCTTTGTGTAACATGGAGAGCTCCATCCGTGGAAGTGCCTGCTTTGCTAGGCAAGTCTAGCCGCACCAGCATGAATGTTTGCTCATCCATCGCTTTTGCAGACCATCCTGGTGTTCTTTTGGATTTCGGCTTCCGGGGCGCGGGTCTCCTGCCTTTTGGTTCCGTCCTTAGTTCAACTGGTGGTCGCTGTAGGTGAATTCCTCGCTAACTTGCCAGGACATGTCACGTGCTAGCGCAGAGCTGACAAAAGTCAGATCTACAATTGAACCAGCCTGTCTGTCTGTCTGTCACACGCACTTATCTCAGAAACGACTATACTGACTGACACGAAATTTGGGGAGAGGGTGGGAACTGTGAACGTCCAGTTATGCGGTGAGTGATATTCTTCTACGTTGAGATTTAGGTGGGATCCCCATACATGCAAAAGGGGAGTGTAAAAATTTTTTTTAACGGAATATAGTCATTTTGGGTATCAAATGAAAGGTCTCCATTAGTACTTTTTGATGTCGTTCTTAGTTTTTACATTTGGGTGGGGAGTGGGAGGGGTGGAAAGTGATGATTTCTTTAACGGACCCATTCTCAGAAATTATCCAACCGGAAGATCTGAAAAAATCATGAAGCTGCCTCCATATGGTGTTTTGTGTAAACACAAAACCTTAAAAAGTTTGGCTGAATCGGTTAGCTGGTGAAGTTCAAAAATTCATCTTGCTTTTTGAACACAACAGCATGTCCTTAATTTCTCTTCTTCATCTTTTTATGTCATTTTCATATTTTTTAAAAATTTATATTTCTGAATCGAAAAGATATCATGAATAGAATCCCAGAATCTCTTGCTTCAGATCAGACTTCCCATGAGCATAATTTTCACTTACAATAACGAATTTAAGATACCGCAAAACATCACCATCCATCCAATATCATAAGTTCTTTAAGCATTTATTTCTGAACTCAAACCAATTTTGTACAGCCAAAGACGTGTTAGATAATTGCAAAATATTCGTCTAACAAAAGAATGGATGCAAATTTTAGACTGAAACATTATTTCTTAAGGAATATAGTTTGCATCTAATTAATACTGCCATTCATATTATGACTATTTTCCTTGGGTGCATTTAAGGCAAATTATATCCTGGCGTTTACGTTTTGCTTTTATATTATAAGTTTGCTATTGTATTTGTATCAAATTGTTTCCTTATTTTTTTATTTTAAAAAGATTTGGAAGAAGGAGAAAAATCGATGACAAAAAATACGTACTCATTAATTAGTAATTAATTACGAAGGATATATTATTAGCGCAAAAGATATACAGATTTGTAAAATATTGCTATTAATACATTACAATTTAGAATTTTAGATTTAATTTTAACAAACATGACACCGAGAAGAAAACACTTTTATTACGAAAGAAGACGTTGTATGATTTTGGTGGTGTTATTTTTATCGATTCCTTGGTATTTTCTTTAGTTTAATTGAATCCTAGATTGGGAATTCGATGTTTAGATTTCTTCTGGATGAGTTCAACGTGCCGATATAATTTAGATATAATTCTAAAGCGTTTCCTTGTAATTGAATCAACGCAGTTCGGAACAGCGTGATATGCAGATTTCCTTTCGTTTCAATTAAAAGCCAAATAAAAAGGATTTAGGTTGAAGGATATGTGAAACATGATTTCAGATATAAGCTTGGCTGATAAGCAACTCATACTTCCCGTCGGCCAGATGAATACGTAACAGAACTGCAACGGCACCGCAACTTTAAAAATCACTTCTAAATATTTGCACCAAAATAAAAGATGTTGCTTCCGTGAAGCCTATGTTCACAAGTGTTTCTATTAAACCGTTGTTTCCATGAGGTTGAAACAATTTCCTTGTATACGTAAAACTTATCAATTCTACCATTGAGATTACGAGAAACGTTTGCTTTTGCTAATTTCTAAATGCATTTGAGAATTTTATGCCAAATTGTTTCAAGTTCGCTACTATGTAAGTCTTTGTATGATAAATCTGAAAGGATAAATCGTCGTGATTCAGTTGTAAAGAAATGAACACGATAAAAGGGAATGAAAGCAAACCAAAGTAAGCAACAAAAATATATTTCTACATTCACATACACATACACTTTATATTGATATATTCAAGTGCTTCTTACATAACTTACTTAAATTACAAAGTCAGAAAAAAAAATGGAAAAAAGTATTAAGATATTATGCTATTGCTTAGGGATAACAAACTAGCAAATTTTCGTGTATAGTGAAGAAGAAACGTGTAAAATATCAAAGTAGAAAACCTTTTCTTTTCCTGTTAAAACAAAACATTTTTGTAAGGACATCATTGCATTGGATTAACAAGCTCACCCCCTCCACTTTGAGGTAAAAATCCCGATTTGGAGTCAAGACTGTGATTCAATACATCAATATTTTCTGCCGTTTCAAAATTTATCTGTTACATATGTTGCGTATATTTTTCTATCTTATCATTGGAACTTCCCAATTGTGTAACAATAAATTCTGAAAATCCAAAAAATTTGATATATTCAATCGAAACTGAAATTTAAAACTTTATTTGTTGTCCCCCAACAACAAATGATTTTTAAGAGCCAATAATGACTTGACTGTGAGATCTAAGTTTGTATTTACGTAAATATATGCATATAGACTTCAACTTGCAAAACTGTTCTAGCTTTTTGGTCTAGTTTCAAGCATCTCAATTTATTTTTATTATTTCCTTTTAACCTGAATATCACAAACCCCCCATGTAATAAAAGATTCAACTTTCCTTCGCTGTAATGATAATTTTGTAGATGATGTATACAAAAGTCAATTTGCTATTTACTTGTAAAATATTATACATAATATATACACAGTTTTCTGAAATCTAGGCAATAACTAAGGTTATACATAAAAGGCATTTGTAAATAAGTGTTTAAACTAGTAATATAAAAGAAAAACTGAGAAGAAACTCTGAAATAAAACTTTCAAAGCAAAGCTAGTTCATTAGGGACAATTCTAATAAAACAAACAATTTTTTATATTACATGCTGTACCCTTTCACACAGTAGCATCTATTCTCGATACATTCCCTGATTTGTAGTCAAACTGGAAACAAGACTATCCAAAATTTCCCACTCCGCAAGAGAAAGAGTAACTCAAGCAGCCAACCTCGTGCAGAGGTCCAGGAAACAGCTTCATATTTACTTCTCCAAAAAATCATCTTCCTAAACAAAACAAACAAAGATGAACCCTACACTTGGACATTCAAAAGAGGAAATTCACAAACTCCTCTGATCCAACTCCATCAACCCCATTAGCATGTCCTGCTTTGAGTTTCCATGGATGAAAATTGTCATTTGTGACAAACTCCCAAAGAACGAACACACGATAAGACACAAACACAAAAAAAAATATTACCTAATACGTTGTTGTTGATAGTTTTTAAAATAAAAAAAAAGTAAAGTAAAAGTAAAGAATAAGCGCTCGTAAAAGACTGATTAATACAAAAAAAACATGAAAAAGAAAACAAGTTTTATATTTAAAGTGTAGTTAAAATTAAAAAAAAACAAACAAACAAAACAGCAGCAGTAAAAAGATAGCAAACAAACTTGTAACCATGATTTTCATGATGAGAATTTAGCAACGTTTTATCTGTTTATTTTCCTTCATTCGAATGACCCGAATTTTTTTAATATATAAGCAAAAATTCAACATATTTGCCGTGTGGAAGACAATTTCTCTTTTAATTGAAAATTAATAGCAGTTTGTGCAGGCCGTATAGAGAAAATCTGGCGCCGGGGTAAAAATGATATAGGTCTGTGGTGAAAATTGTTCATACCCTCCTATTATCGCTTTTTTCATTAAAATTTCTATTCCGGCCACCCGAGAAAACTCCGAGCCCGAGGGAATCCCCCTTTCATTCCTCTCTCTCTCGTCAGGTCTGGAACCTGCTTTTTATCATTTCTTAGGGATCTCGTGGATCCATTTTTGCATCTCTTCAAGTTTCAAGAAATGGGCTCATTCGACAAAAGACCATGCAATAGGTTCGTACGCAAAAACAAGAGGGGGAAGCTCGGGGTTTCAAGCCCAATCTTATTGCATAGCTATTCCGAAAAAATTTCCAATGTTCACCTGTCGCATCAGTGGCTCCTGGTTAAAGATGACCTTCCCACCAAAACGACTCTTTGTCTCTATGATAGCGTACTCTACTTCCTGGGTAGTGGAGGTACTCTTGATGTACGTGCCTGCCGTGTGGGCATAATCCCACGGTTCTCTTCTGACACGGATTCATTTGGAGGCCACACCACGGTACTGGTTTATACTGGGTTCAGATTCAACATTCATACCAATAAATAAAATAAAAGAAGGACTAACTAACACCTCTGCCGCAATTAAGGGGTACGAGCCCTGAGCTGCACAGGGCACAAGAAACTCTGCCCCTAAGATGGACACAATCACAAGTACCATGAAACCCCCACAAGGGGGCCAACCGCAAATAATTGAGACGAGACGATATTCCCCTGAAATTCTTCTGGAACATATGCTTTCAGAGGGTCATCCCGGCTTCCATGGTACCAGATAACCCCCGGGGGCAATTCCTGGCAAGATCCACTTCAGATGAGTTCCGCGCAGACTCGAGTCTGAACGCACTTCTCAAGTACATGAGGACGGCACTTCCCAACGAAGAATACATCAAGCGCGAAGTAAATAGCGCTTACAAACAACAGTAACCCCCACTTCAAAGCAGCATATCCCCAGAAATTTAATTTAATCGTCAATCCTACTTTTTGACTGTACGGTAGGCTCATCAAACCGTACAAACAGAGCATTCTCCTTTGACTTAGGTAATTGACTCCACCTACACTGTTCGATTATTTCTATGAATATGTTAACGATTTAAGCACCAAATTGAGGACCGTATTATAGAAACTTGGATTGATGAGAAGATATCAAACCCAGAGCTCCCCGAAACATACTCCTGTTTTCGTTATGACCGGTGAAATACTGATTGCAATGAAGCATCTAGGGGAAGGTCCCAACTATTTACATGAAAAAAATATTGTTCATTGAATTTATTATTTATGATCTTATTGCGGTTGTCATTATATGGAGACTAATGGCTTGAACCCTCTCTCTGGCACACAACCCTGTCCCCATATTAAAATTAATTGTTGAGTAAAGTCAAATTAATCTCCATTTAGTTGGTCCTGTGTAGAGTTCTTGGGAGAAAGTAGCAAAATGTCTATCCTCAAAAATACATGAACCATCACCGGCAGTAACTAAATTTAAAAAAAAATAGCATTATTGTACACATTTCCGAAGTAAGCGATTTGCTCGTCGTCAACGCGTTTGAAGCAGATTTAGGGGACAGTTTTCAGGAGTTCGAAGGCAACTGAAAAAATTCTTGCCTTCGACTCGAAGTGCACTAAGAAACCCCTTTTCGCTCATATTAATAATACAGAAAGAAAAAAATCGTAACAGGTTTCTACCAATATTCTATGATACAGTGGGCTTTTCTATTTCCATCACAACTTCAAAAACAAAGCTTGGCACTACAATGGCGGCAGATTGTCAGTCAAATCCAAGAATCAAGTAAACTAAATTTGGTTGTAACAGAAGTGGAAATTGACGCCAAAATGCCTTCCTGTCTTTTTATCAATAGATATACCCACCACCACAGAATACTTTTTATTTTTCACGAAAGTTACTATTCCAATTTCCCGATGTCATGCTGAACTACCAGTTGCCTTCAAGGCAAGGTAATATATCGCATCAAAATAGCAGACAGCCCAGCAAGAGTTTCAAGGCATGTTTGAGCAGTGTCTATGCACTCCTTTCAGAAGTCCTCTTATATTTTGGGGAAGGCTCTTTGAGGTAGTCAAAAGTATGTTACTTAGCGTCCACATCCTGGCTCCAAGTGGAGCTAGATAATAAAGGTAGTTCCTGCTTTTCCAAACTTCAGAAATGCTAATTATAGGGTGTGCCAAGTCAGGCGGCATGGTCCCCTGTAGGCCTGTGCTCCCTGAAAACTACCGCAATCCTGGATGCGTTTGTGCGCGTCTGGCCCTAAATCGCTCGTGATTGAATTTTGTTATAGGAGGGTCAGGTGCTCCTTGACTTACCATAGCGCAGGTAGTGAGCCTTCGCTATCTGGAATCTGTCGCTGTGCTAGACCCTGCACATTCCCGATCGGCCAATCCTTCGGCTCGGGTATTCGCCTTTACGTTTATAAGACTAGGAACCCAGAGGAGGGAATATGAAAAGTTACCCTGATTTTTCATTACATCTCTTCACTGCCTCATCAGCCTGAAAGATGTCGCCACTGAATAAAAGTCTTAATGATGACTTGGCTGTCGCGCCAGAATAACTATGTTAAGCTTGGTACTTGGATCATGTCTCAATCATCGATTAGCCTCTAGTATCGCCTACCTACCTCTGCTGCTGGTATTAATTAACGTATCCGAAAACATTCCAGTTCTGACACCACTTCATCTTTGATCTAACGGTAAAGGATATTGTTTCGTATCTCCCAACACATCGCCAGTTTTCCACTCTGCCCTGGTCGGAGTGTGAATACCCAGAGTTCCGGTGGTACTTCGTCTAAGATGTTACTATGGTCGTAGCGCTTCTCTACTTAGCATTCGGTCTAACGGAGTCTGACAGCACTGCACGTTATAATGTATCTAATATGAAGGTCCAACGGGGAAACATAAGATTATATTAAGCGCATCTGTCGTGCAGGAATGCACAGCCCCAGTGGCATCTATACAAACAATTCTTTAAATTCTATCAAGCTTGGTCTAATTGTATTTCTTGATCAGCGTCGGTTATCACACAGTAGCACTGTTTATTAGAATGGAATGGACCAAGGCTCTGTACATCCAAAAAACCATTCTTGACCGGAGACCCTATTTTCTCACGAAAGTCTTTTGCAGGTTTAGAAGGCTATATAGACTTTTTAACCTTACTCTTAACCTAGAATGCGGGAATACACCCACATATTTTACGTCGAGAAAAGTGTCAACCTTTGTGTTTAGGCGCTTCAAGTGGAATTCGGGTATCCTTGTCATGGTAGTAGATGAGTTCAGTTCCGTTTTGGTTGGAGCCAAGTCCGGATCTTGAAGCACATCTCCATGATATCACTTATAACGGAGGGAAACATCCCTGACACCAATATTATCAAGTCGTGGAATTACGTCACCATCTTCATCCCACTCCTGTCCGGTACCCGTAGAATTTTATCCATCATTTTTAATCAGAACACCAGATAGATGGCAGCTCCCTGGAGCATCTTTCTATTCACAACTCTGGCAATGTGGCCAGCTTCCAAATCAAATGGAATCATCTTGGTCGTTAGCATGGATTGTGGCAAGGACTTCCATGATGTCTTTAGTACACACGTTGTTGAAAATTTGTTGACCGCTCAACTGCTCTAATTACCGCGTGAAGAGTGAAGTAGGCGTGATCAGAGAAGAGTGAGAAAAGCAATCTCTCCATGATGTATGAATGAACGTCCAAAAAGTGCTCTAGAGTCTTCAACCCGACAGAAGTTAAGTCTTTCGTGGACTCATGGCCCACTTCTGCCCCACGCTCGGACATGTCTTCAGGAGTGCAATACCTGCCTGAACAAAATACAACTCCGGTAAATGTCTTCCTCTCATTTTCTTGCTGTTTCTGGAGCATAGCTAGCATCAAACCGTCTGGACCCGGAAATGTATATGCGGAGAAGTTATTTATATCGTAGTTGAATTTATTCTCGGTGATTACCAATTGAATATTCTCAAACAACTAGGGTTGCGTAACCTCCAATCGAAGATTCCGTCCAGAAGCCATACGATTTTTTGGAAGAAAGGATGGGCTCCTATATTCCTTTGGCAGAATCTTACTGAGTCTCACAGATTCCCTGATACTTTCATTCATGCTTGTTGTGATAGCCGACTTTTACCTCATCAAGCAGTCTTTCGTACCGCTGCCAGTATTTGTGCCAGTTAGAGATGTTGAAGGCCTCCCCGATTAGCTTCCTTAGATTGGACAGGTCTACGCTCCACCACGGTGGCCATGTTTTTGGTGTATTTTGCAGGATACAGAAATTTAAAGGCGGCTTCAAATGCCTTCTTGAGAACCCCGGCCTTTGCCACTAGTTTGACCGTGTGAATTCTACCATTGAGAGCACTGGTATGTCTGGCTTTAACAACTGACCAAACTTCTTCCAATCGAACTCCCTCTCTGGGTCTCTGAAAGGGCAGGAGACTTCAGCAAAATTCGGTCCAAAAAGTATCCAGCTGTAATCCGAGCAGGAAGTCCCAATTTCAGTTAGTAGGATGACATCAAGGACCTCCTTCAACTGATAGCTTTGTGTCAAGAATAGTCGAGGAGGGACACTGCTCTTTCATTGGTTTCGAAACTGCCCTAAAGCGTATGCCTCGCATTGGCATCACAATCTATAAACAGGGTGGCTTTCCTCGAGACGTTAGACATCAGACGTAATTCTCCTGGTGGTACAAATCCCAGTTTACCTCGTCTTTCAGAAAAATTAAGACCATACATTTTCATAAGAACTACATATGTAGTAGTGAGGAACTGCTGACTT
Source organism: Hermetia illucens (assembly GCF_905115235.1). Taxonomy (NCBI): domain Eukaryota; kingdom Metazoa; phylum Arthropoda; class Insecta; order Diptera; family Stratiomyidae; genus Hermetia; species Hermetia illucens. The sequence continues at coordinate 159,077,000 of NC_051851.1, read as the reverse complement.
ATACCTAACTATTGATATGTGGCTAAGGTTCATGTGCCACTGAAAGTGTCTTCCATTCAACCACCCCGAAAAGGTATATTTTTGTCATTTGAGTGCACTCAGCAATGTAATCTCCACTGCAAATATATGGGAACAACTGCGCTTATTTACAGATTTAATTTAATTTCAAATTCAAAACTTAACCATTACCAAATCAGCAGAAAATCATTTGCTAAATTCAGAGCAAATCAAATGAAGGACGCAACAGAACAAACACATCCACACTTCGACTTGATAATGCAGAAATAGTTGATTATAGAAAGCCATGCCGAACAAATAGAATTGTTTTCTCCTAAAAACACACAATCTAAAATCTAAAAGTAAATAAAGATAAAGATACTGTAAATATTTATTAATTCTAGTTGCTAGTAGTTCAAACAAATAAAAATTTTTACGTAGGTCTACAAACATTAATAAATTGCCATTAAACCAAATTAATTGGCACCAGAAAAAGGTCTAAAAGCGCATCAAGCTATGAACATTGAAAGTATGTATGTATGCCCGCAACAAATGAAAAAGTGCTCTCCGAATTAATTTGGTTTAATCGAAACGGAATAGCGACAAAATGGGATAATATATTATTATGAAATTACGAAAAATAGATTAAAGCATCCATTGAACGAGAAAAACCAGAAAAAAAGAATCTTTAAAAACACATACACATATATTTAAATTAGTGAGCTTTTCTTCTCTCTTTAATAATCGAGTAGACTCTGTAGGGTGTATATACGCCGAAATAAAATACGAAAAAACATTTCGCAAATATTATCATAGTTATTTATATAATAATCCAGCAAAAGAATGTGGAGCAGGCAAAATGCTTATTGGAGAACCAACCTCGTCCCGACGATATTACCGCACACATGTCCAGGACGATAGCAAAAAGGATAATAGAAACTAGAGAGACTCAAACACTTGGACGAGAAGAAGCAAAATATTATCTTTACCTCTTTGATTATAAAAAAAAAGAAAAACACTAACATGTGAGCCAGAGATTATTAATTATCGAATGCAAATACGAAATGGGAAACATTGAATTAAATTTATATTACGTAGAGAGTAGTCGACCTCCTATTCATCTTTAAACCAGGAAAACCATGAACCCTAGAACTAAATACCGTGAAACGCATAAACCAAAATACAGAATCAGAAAGCGTAAGTCTACTTCGTTATGGTTGCTATCGTTAGCCAAAGATAATTTCCACGTAAACTCCTATTTTCCCTATCGATTTCCTCGCCTACTATCTCACCTACGTATCTTTTTCATTTGATTCATTTCCCAACGGTATCTTTTTCTATTTTCTAATTTTCTAGGAAACAAACACTAAGTAATTGTAGGTCTATGCACACTCGACACAGCAATTTTCTATCTCTCGCTCGCTCTCTCTATCTCTCTTGTTATATTTGTACTTTGAAAATTGTATCGATAGTATTTTATTGAGCGCAGATATATTTAAATAATAATAAATTAAATTATTATTATTACAATTATTGCAATGCTATTTATTAAAGATTGTGGCTATAGATACGAGTAAAAAGGATAACAAAGAACACTACTATGCAGATTTTTACTCATTTAACATAACAAACTCAAGGTTTTTATCTTATTTGCAAAGAAAGAAAAATATTACGTTTTTTATGAAGGAAAATGAGAAAATGAGAAAAAAAATAATAAGAAAATTACATTATGCATTATGAGCATTTGTTGCAAAGTCTATAAGCGTAGAAATAAAATAAATTAATAAAATTAAATGTTTGCATTTTATTTTGACCTAAGAATATATCGTTGCCTTTATCCCCTAAATGGGGCTTGTCGTGTTCATAACACTTACGCTCCATCCTTGTCGGTTCATCGGATTATACATCGCTTTCTCCAGATCTTCCCGAGAAGCCTACACCCCTCCTCCGCTCTTCCGCGCATGTGTTTCTAGAGCGACTCACTCGTCGGTCATTCGAGGTCATGGCATAGTCAGCAAAGGAATTGTTGCCCTTCCTTAAAGTGCGACCTGTCCACTTCCACGTTTGCCTTTTAGTCGACCTCTACCAGCACCTGGCTCGTACCTTAACGAAGTTTTTCATTCGAGATTGATTGGGCAGAATACACCGATGACACGATGGAGACAGATATTACCAAAGGATTGTAGTCATTGGCTAAAAACGGTGGTCACATTCCATGTACTGCTTCCATATTTTTTTTTAGGCGTACACAATTTTAGATAACGTGACCGCTCCAGTTCAGACGCGCAGACGAGCAGTGAAATATTACATGCATTGTATCCTTCGTTGCGCCACTGCAAACAGAACAATTCGGCGAATCATCCAGTTCGAAGTGGAGCGGAGATTATGGTAACGACCGTGTATCACGACGAACCGGGTAATATGGTAATTTGGTTTCTCAAGGTTTCCGTTCAACCAATACTGTGCAACCATCGACCCTGCGAAAACTCATCCCACCTGCGTTACTAGAGATCATACGACTCTGGCTCTGCCTCATTTCAGCGTTGTGTAAGCCCCTTCATACGTTTTACATGATATAACACCCTCATTTCATTCGCAAAAATATCGACTGGGATCATGCCTGCCACCACCAGTACTAGTCATCGGACGTCATTCTAAAGGCGTGCAAACCTTTGGAGCCATCAGGCAGTAAACTGAATTCACCTGTTTCCTTTCTGAGAGTTTACAAACGCCTCCAACCAGACCGGCGACGCGTAAAGCAGAATGGATCGGCTAAAAGTAATCTTCTGCGGTATTTCGGTCTGCTGACATTCGACAACATTCTTGCACGAGGCCACTATCTGCCTTTGGAAATGCACGTGTGTATGTGTGTGTTTGGTGGGGGGAAAGCTACAGCTTCTGAGCACTCAGGCCGTGTTGGCCCATTGTACTCGCCACCCCCGTCCCGTCTAACGGAATATTCCGATTCGTTAACGTATCACAGGATTTCCGTTAGTGGATGTGATGCTACCCGTCGCAACTGGAGAACATCGGCACCAAAGATCTGATGCCTGATGCGTCCATAGGCGGAATAGAAATTGCTCCGTGCATTCCGCTTTCTCATTACAGGAGGGACACGTATCATCTTGAGTAATTCCAATTCTGAACATATGTGCAGCTAGTGAATTATGCCCTATCAGAATGCCCACAATACTCCTGCAAGTCCTTCTGCTTTTCGACAGGATAAACTTTGCGACACGCGTGTTCGCGAGCAGCATTTAGGCTCTGCCACCTGTCATTGTGGCAAGCTTGTTCTTAATTTCTGAAAACAGACTTAGCCAATGCCACTGATATTCTAATTGCTGGTTCTGGTCCCGGCATAGGGGAGATTGACCCCTCTTTCTCTAAAGAATTAGAGATTTCATTTCCCTCTACGCCACAGGTATCCAGAGTAGTTCCACCGTATTGAATCTAGAGATAGAATTCCAACAGTTTCTGCATTCCTGAGCAATTTTCGAGGTGATCAAAGGACTACTCAACCCCATCAATGCAGCATGGATATCACTGCAGGTTGCGATGCGCCTGCCCGTCAACCGCTCGTCAATCAACTAGTCTACCACCCTTGGGCGTCAAGTCTAAATCTGGGTGGAGCAAACAGGTGTGAACTCCTTTCACCCTCGGAATGAGGAAACTTCACTCCACGTGCTCCATTATTTCCTGGAAGGATTGTTTTCCGCAATGCCCAAACCGAAGTTTGGCCCGTTTGATCTTTGACAACATAGCTATTAATTAACTCTCTAACTATGGCTACATCGATATCTTTCTCGCGGTTGGTTACCGAAACTGCAGCGTCTGGCAGTGGTTGTGGTTGATTGGTATCAACCACATCTGCAATTTGCATTGAGGGCTCTCCTATATTCCGGGCACCAGCTGCTGCCTTCCGTGTGCCGATGGTCAACACGCTGCTTCTCTTTGCACAATAGCCAATTTTTGTCTGCTCTACAGTCTTTGCTAATGTGGCCTTCCACTTCGAATTTCCTGCGTTGCTACGACCATCTAAAGCATCGTTTCAGTACTATCGGTTCTCTAAGACGACACATAATTTAGTGCTTCTTGCTCTCCCTGCTCCCAACAGTTTGAGTGCTGCCTCCACTGATAAGATGGTAATGGCACACACACCCCACCATGGGTTTTCAGTAACGTTATTTCGACTTCCGACCCTAAGCACTTTCCAATTTGCTAATTTGTTCGTCGTTACATTCTTGGATTTCTTGAGCTCCAACATAAAGTGGAGATAAGTGCGATAAAGGCCACGCTCGATTAATCGCTTCATCTTTTGTCACTCGGGCAGTCATGTGTCACAGTTCCCCACTTTCTATATCTCGCCAGACTCTCCCTCCCTTGGGAATAGCATTTTCATTCGCGGGGGGATCGATGTAAAACTGAGCTTCTTCTGAGCGGGTCCGTCCTCCTCGGCTTTAAAAGCTACCGGACAACCGTTTACCATCCGTAGTCAAATGGGATGTTCGAAAGGTGGCACAGGACACTGAAGGCCGTTATAATGGCCCAAGACGACCCTTCTTGGTCGCAGGTTCTGCCACTCGTTCTTCTTAGCCTACAAGCAGCCAATCGCGAAGAATTCGCTGCAAGTCCCACGGAGCTGGTATACGGGGAGAATCCGAGACTCCCCAGCGAACCTGTTCTCAACATCAGGTCAGGACTCAACGTTACCGGTCTGTTGCGTCTACTCAAGGACGAAATGCCAAAACTCAACGCATGTCCTAATTAGGACGGACGCTCTTCGGAGGCTGCTGCGGCCACCTTATGAGGGCCCCTTCTAAGTCCTTGAGCGAGGCCGACATTATTATAACCTCAACGTCGGGCACACGACCAAACGGATCTCCTTGGCTCGACTAAAGCTCTTCGTCCAGCAAAGAAAATGCGACCAGGGCAAAAGGCGATGCGTCCGCTTTGATTTGCGGCAGCCGTGTTGAGGGGGCCGTGTGTAGCCCGTCACTGATACCCCTCTTGATTTCAGCTGGGGGTGGAGTGTTGTGGCGGACGCACGCAAGTGTGAATCGTGGCGGCCATGACTGGCATCATTAGAGTGGCAACTACTTATGCATTTGTGAGATTTTTCTTCTTATTTCATGTTACTATGGTTTTCCATAGTAGAGCAGGAGAAGACATATGATTTCTGTTATTAATAATATAAGGGATATTAATCGAGAAAATCTGCCTTTTTTCCCAGAGTGCTTTTGAAAACCGTATGCAAAATAGCTATATTGGCGAGCCTGTGTTAATGATGACAACTCTACGGATTAATTTGTGAGATTATTTTTTACTATTAGAAAGCTAATTTGAGGATCTATTCACTCACTGACCCATAACAGTTAATTGCATAATATCTACCTGACGCATTTGCTATTAGCCTAACGCAACCAGCGAATGGTTCAGGGAACAACCTTTCAACTCAGATAAAGGAACATTTTGAAACTGATCTTACATTTATTACCGCATCATACTAACAATTAAATGTGAGTGATATTACAAAAAAACCTTACATAAAGTAACAATAAGAAACACTTTCAAACACTACATAATACGTTGAACGCGACTTTCGATTTCCTTTAAAACTTGCTGTAAATGCTCCGTTCGGGGCTTTGGATATAATAGATGCAAACACGCCGAGATGAGTTCCTGTGCTTTTGCCATAATTCTTTTCCTGAAAGTAATAGGGCCAAATTAGCGATTTAAAGAGGAAATGCTTTTGTTGGCGTTGAAACTGGGCCTGAAAGATTCCTTACCTATTCCTACTTGGTATCTGCTGTGCATTATTCGTTAGTAACGTAATCAGTCTTGTAGAGGCTTGCACCAGATGCCATTCATTGCCTTCATTCGCCCAGACTCGTTCGTTCATGGAAATCATTCTATTGAGTAGAAAGTGTTGGAAATTTACTATGTATACCGGTTAAATAATTTGAGATGTACGATATGTCTTAAGATATACGCTATACCAACTATAAGCTATACGACAAAAAAACTGTAAATATAAAAGGAAATTGAAACTGCTGAATGTAAGTAATAAGATGATCATTGAATCGGCGAATGAAGAAGCAGTGAGTATATGTCTGCCATGCCATTACATCAAAGAAACCTCGGGCCGCGTTCCTGGAATACCTCTACTTGTGCTTTGATCATTTTCATCAAACAATACACAAATGATACACTTTTCGATTTCAAATAATTCAACACAGTCATCATTGACGCATATGAGGCCAGCTGATCGGCTAAGACAGTTAAGTCATCAAGGGATGTACAATGGTGGAACCGGAACTTGGCCAGAATGAGAATAGAGGTACGGAAACTCTTCAAAGACGGGGGAACATCCTCTGTCTGTTTGAAGAAGGAAGATGGGACATTTAACGAGAATGAGGAGGACAGGGTACACCTGTTTCTCAGAACTCATTTCCCGGGGTCCTACTCCACGGTGGTAGGTGACAACATTCTACCTGACACCCCAACAGCGAATAAAAGGGGAACAAAGAAGAACTGGAAACTAGCAAAAGAGGTATGCTCAGAAGATAGGCTAAGGTGGGCAGTGGGAACTTTTAAACCACTGAAATCTCCCGGAGTAGATGGCATTTTCCTTGCACTAATCCAGAGAGGCCTAGGAATCATCTTAGAGTTCTGCGGGTGGTAAGGGGGAGTATAGCACTGGGATACATACCAAGGGCATGGAAACGGGCAAAAGTGGTCTTTATTCCGAAAGCGGGTAAAAAGGATCCTTTTCACCCTAAATCTTTCAGACCAATTTTCTGAACATCCTTCGTACTCAAAACGGTGGAGAAGGTCATATACAACTTTATTAGAGGTAACGTTCTAAAACGTAATCCCCTACATCACTGTCAACACGCTTACCGGGCAGGACGGTCAACTGAAGCTGCTCTGCATCAGCTGACAGAGGTACTACGGGATGCCATAGAAACAAAAGGAATTGCACTTTGCGCGTTTTTGGATATCAAAGGAGCATTCGGCAACACAGAGATACAGGATACCCTGAGCCGCAAAGGGGTGGGAAACACTTGGCATTCTGGATGGGCAAAATGCTAGAAAGCAGGCAAATAGAAGTTCCGATAGGTACAAATTCTATTGTCATGAACACCACTCAAAGCTGTCCACAGGGTGGGGTACTATCGCCGCTGATGTGGAATATGATAGTGGATGAACTTCTGGACGTGTTAACAAATACTGGACTACAAGTCCAGGGTTACTCGGACGACATTGTTTTAATCTGTAGGGGCAAATATGAAGATACCCTGTGTGATAGAATCCAAACTGGACTCAGGGTTACTAGTGCCTGGTGCAGGAGGGTGGAACTGTGCATCAACCCAGCCAAAACCACCATAGTACCATTCACTAGGAGGCGTAAGCTTGATCACCTGAGAGCCATAACATTACATGATGTGGAGGTGAAACGAGAAACAGAGGTCAAATATTTAGGAATTACGCTAGACCAAAAATTAATCTGGAAGACACATGTCGGAAAGCCACGAGGGCTCTGATGACTTGCAGATCCATAGCAGGAAAAAAAATGGGGTTGCAACCCGAAGATACTACTTTGCATATACACTGCAATAGTAAGGGCAATGATTACCTATGGAACGGTAATCTGGACAGAAAGAACCGAACTCAGCGCACAAGTCAGGGAAATACATAAGCTCCAAAGGCTGGCTTGCGTGTGTATCAGTAGGGCAATGAGGACATGCCCAACGGCATCCCTGGATTTTCTTCTGGAACTAACCCCTCTCCTTTTGCACATACAGATGTAGGCAAGGAAGGCAATATTCAGGATGCCCGGCAGTATCAGTGAAACGGAGAGCTGCCTAAATCGAAGGAAGGTTGATATTCTGTCTGGGCGGTACCCCGAATTATTGATACCAAGAGTTAACATGACAACGAAGTTTTCATTTCGATAAGAAATTTTTTAACACGTTGGAGCAACAAGGCAAACTGGGAGAGCGTGGCTGTGACATACAGGTTAAACCAGCAACTGATTACTTGCTACACTGACAGATCCCTCACAGCAGAGGGAGCGGGCGCCGGGGTCATCGACCGAAGAAAAATGTACTTGGAGCCAATGCGTGAGCACACTAGCATTTCCAAATATACACCATAGACAGACGTGCCTCATTTAAACTTCAAAGGAACTACAGGGGGCAGAATATTGCTGTTCTGACTGATAGCCAAGCGGTGATCAACGCACTTAGTCCCAACCATGTAAACTCTAAACTAGAAATGCCTTGAGAAATTGAATAGGCTCGGCTCGCTCAATAAGATCTGGTCATCTTAGATTAAAAGGCAATGAGGCAACGGACGAACTAATCAAGAAGGGAGCAGGGACGCCTTTACATGGACCAGAACCCTTCTGTGAAATCGGAAACGGATTAATGGCCATGACATTAAAAAAAGAAAAGGAACGGTTGAGGGAACTATACTGGGCGGGTCTACTAGGAATGGAGCAGTCGAGAGTACTTATTGGGGGATACGAGCTCAAGCGCAGATAGAACTGTTTAAACCTCACCAAAAAAACAAACCTCCGAATCATAGTGGGAATTCTCACTGATCACTGCAGACTAAACTATCGCCTCGGGCAACAAGGGATATCTACGGATACTGCCTGCAGGTTCTGTGCGAAATGTGTTGAAACCTCCATATACGTTCTGGGACAGTGTCCGGCACTTGTGCAAAGTAGGTCGAGGCACCTGGGAGAACACTTTATACCAGAATGCAAAGTTGAAAGATTTGGAAGTAGGGATTATACTAAAATTCCTAACGGCTTGAAATACTATAGTTAATAAACCTTCTCAAAATTGATGAAGCGCAGATAAAACTGATATCTAAATTCCAAACGTTGTTCTAAAATGAGTTATACGGTGTTAATGTACTTTTTTGCAATATCGACGATCATTCCTACCTTCTAAAGATCTCAGCTTCTCAGGATAGAAAGATTTTTCATTCGTCTTTCTATCCTGAGAAGCTGAGATCTTTAGAAGGAAAGGATGATGGCAACTCTACAAAGACGGCACGAACTACGATGAACAGTTTCGCGGGCAGACTATCAATCCCAACGGCATTGCCCCGTTTGGCCCTATTGATGGCCGCGATGATATCACTTTTGTTTCATCCACAAAAGGTGGAATTCCACCAAATATTATATGGATGAGAACTGTGATGAAATATTCCCACCGCCTCTTAGTGTGGTCATTATCGTGAATGAGGTGCCGACCGTTAACATCCTTGACTGGACCATCAGAATATTTGCGAAAACGAAAATTCTGAAATCGTTCTTTGCGAATTTCACCAATTGTAAACTTCGTCTGGACTTCCCCAGAGTTTTCATAGTATCGGAGCTCGAGCACGATCAATACAATTCATGTCTGTCGTCCGCTTCCTCCAGGACGCGGCCGTCGACTAGAGTAGAGTTTGCGAAAGGAGCCTTTTTAGTGTCGGCCCAATGTCCGTCAATATCAATTATTAAAATAATCGTCGTTCGGTCAGCACGAGAACGACAGTCGAATTATGTAGGCGATTGATGTTAGACGGTTGAGCTTTCGATTCCTACAAGAAGCAGAGGACGCGACACGCAAGTAATGACAGGCGACCATCAGGTAATGATCCCTAGTAAGGCTGATCTTTGAGCCTCTCTTACATCCAGAAAACAACTCCTAAATCTACAGCTGATCGCGATGTCGTAAATTTGGTTAGTCGTATGCTGCCTGTCAGTAGAACCTCGACTGATCTTGTGACAGGCCCTGTGCTCGAACGATGTCCCGCAAATTATGAGCCGGTGGAAGCTGCAGAAGCCCACAAACTTCTCACCATTATCGTTGTGTTCGCCAAGAGCGTGCTGTCAGAGCCCACCTTAGTATTCAGATAATTCATCGCAATCACAATATCGCCTTAAGAAAACCTCTTCTGGGCCGCATTCAATTGCTCATAGAAACCATCTTTTTCTATATGGTAAGTATGCGATTTTGCAATCTCAGCTTAAGTCAATAGTGGATGCTGTTAATAAGGCCCCACGACCATTCATTCCTCCTTCTTTCTCAACAAGGCTTGAGACCGTCTTTAGTGGAACTCAGGAGCAGTGAATGGCGACACCATAGCATGGCAGCTGATATGGAGCTGCTTCGAAACTTGGTCTACAGAATGGAACGTTCCGCCATGCATGACAAGAGATTCGAGCATGTTGGTACGGAAAATGCTGACAAATTGGCTTGCCGAAGGTCTGATCTTACAATAATCAGCTCAGAGGCGGTTTTTCGAGTGAAGTCTATTTTAAAGGATAAAGTCACAAAGATTCACATCACCGAATGGAAAAATTTCAACTCTTGTATACAGAGAAATCTTTGTGAATGCACCAGAGGCCGTTAGAGGAACTTCTCACTGTCTCTTAGAAAAGGGGATATGGAAGCCCTAGATTTATAACAAAGCACTAAACCTCATCTGGAGAAAATTCGAGGGGGTGGCTAGACATCCCCTACGGGTCTATCTTCTTAATATTTAAGATAATAATAGATTTGGAAAACAGATTTTAAACGAGGAACTCGCATATGTCCTTAGATTCACAAAAGTCTGCGATTGATGCAGGTAGAGAACTATCGGAATAGATGAAGGTATGAATGTAAGCTGAACGAAACTTTATCAATGTTTTAATATTATCTCATCAAAAAAATGAATCCTATAGAATGGTAAAACATGAGTAAGGGGAAAATTCTATCTCGAAATGAAAGGAGACACCCAGATGCAGAGGAAAAGTTCACAAAAGAGATGCTAGTATCTAAAGTTAACAAATGCATCTAGAGCGTAGAAAATTAGATTAGAACTTCATCATTAAATCCAGTGCTATTTTCGCTCTCTACTCCACTAATATGAATAAGAGGCAGAAGAGGAGCTGTAAACCATCACAAGAATAGCTTTGATCTATCAATACTCCACATAAATTACGGTTCAAAATAACGCTATTTGGCCATAGATAGAATCCAGGTAAAAATTATGCTTACAGAATAAGTATCTCCAACGCAATATTACAATTTAGCCGATGAAAAAGGTAAAAGTGGATGATCTTGTGATGGCCAAGGTTATATTTCGCTAAACTACTTTTTATCAGATTAAGCACCGTCCTAAGTTCGTTATGTATGTTATGATATGAGCTATCAACGTTCTAAGCTATAAATGTGTAGTATAACTTCCGAACAACATTCTTCATCTAAAAAACAAAACCTCTTACCTTGCGTAGTAATCAATTAGCAACTCAATATCCAAATTCATCCCCACCAATGCATCAGGGATAGTAGCGGGACTCAATTTCAGCTGGCAGCATCGAATCTCAAGCTCTCGAACTAGAAACGCCAGTGGGAAACATTGCCCCGAATCACCGAATTCTTTCACCAACGATTGAACTTTCGTTAAGAGTTTCGTACACTTCTCCTGTGGCGATCCAATTTGTTCAATTTCTCTATTAATGATCTGCGTCCAAACCGATTCAATCAGAATGGGGTCATTGTGGTGTGAACAGTTGAGGATGACTAATTTGCATTCCCATAGATCGAATGGTTCAGCGAAATCGGAATACAACTGTGTCATATTGTAAAGAGTGTAATTTAGACTAACTGCAGCCTGGCGTGCCGCACTGTTGTCTGTCATCGTGGATATTGCATCGAGAATGACTTTTTGTACCCGAGCGATTTCCAACTGTAGGAGAAAATGATGAAGACAAGAATTAGAATCCTTGTATTTAGAATATGTAAAAGTCGAGGTAATGACTTTACCCACGGCACTCGTTCCCTTTTCGACTCTACACAATTGAAAAACGAGCTCACCTTATCCTCCAAATCCTTCAACAGAACCCCATTATGCACTGAATATCCAACATGATCGTTCCTCATACACATCACAGCCCGCGCCAGATACTCTATCCTCTGCACCAACGTAAGCGAATTCGTCTGTAAGGAGGCTAAATTGTCTAGTATTTTCGCTGCAGCCGCATGTTGGCCATTTTTCTCGTAATATTTCCAAAGCAGATCGGTCAGCTGAAGATTTTCTGGATTCCTAACTACTGATCTTCGGAAGAATTCGCCTAGTGAAGGTTCTGTCAGTGCCAATAGCTCAGAGAGAAGATTGTGGGAAAGAAGCCATTCGTAAACGACAACATGAAGTAGTGGATCTGATGATTGTATAGCGGTTGAAACGATATGCATAATTTTCATTTGAATATCTTTTTCTATGGCATCTGAAGAAAATTTTAACTCGGCGGATGACGAGGCACTGCATAGGTTCTGGTAAACCGTGTCAAGCATTTGTCGGACTTCTTTGTAGCAATTCATTCTGGATGAATAAGAGAACAGTTTGGATTTGTACGAAAAGGGCAATTGTCGGGAATTACCTTGCAGTGAAAGCAATGTAGCCTTCTTGGTCTTCGTTCGGTTCATTGTTCCTATAATAGTGAATGGCGGCTTCCTTAGGATCTAGTTTGGCGGCACAAGTAGTTGTGAGTTCTATGACTCCTTGGTAAAACCCAGATGAAGTGAACTGTTGGGAAAGTATCGATAATCAGGCTATCTATGGTCCATTGATGTAAATGAATAAGCGAAACCACAGGCACAAATAACTCACCTGTTGACAAATACTTGAAAGCGGCAAGTTTGGTGCTGCATCTTTACAAAGCTGAAGAGCCGTTCTCAACCTTTCCTCCTTCTCTTCGTTAACTGTAACCCCTTTCGAAAGCATCAGTATTTCCGTAGCCTATTCAAAGAAAAGTGAGTCAGCCAATTGTCCAGCATAAATCAATCGAAATTATACCTTATGCGAAACAGCGTCCTCATGTCTATATAGATTCGGACAAACATCCCGAAGTTTTGAAGATATCGAACTGACACTGGCATTATCATTTAAATATGAGTTTATCAAGTTCACGATCAAATGCGCACATGTATCAGCGCGAGATAAAGTCAGATCACGAAAAGTGCATGAAATTAGAATGTTTTGTTGTTCTTTGGCCAGATCGTTGACTAAAAGTTGGAATTGATGTTCGCAGAGAATTTTCCAGAGAGAAATGACTTCATAAGTGTGTTCTGTGAGAAATAAATGAAAGGGAATTTGGGCATATCATTCACTACTTTTAATTATATCAAAGAAATATATATTTTCAAATAATAAAATGAAGCCGCACATTTGCTTAGTTATGACGGACATGGGCATCGCTCGTTTCAAATGGGGCTGTGATGCGAGTGCTTAGTATCGCTCCGCCACCGCACTCCACCGCCAGCTGAAGTCGAGGGATTTGGGCGGGAAAAACCATGACGAGAGAAACCATGGCGCGACTACTCCGTCGCTATCGGCTAGGGAACGTGCCGTTTGCCTTCTGGAAGAAAAGATTCAGCCTGTCCAAGGCGACCCTTTTTTGCTTGTCACTGACGTCCTGGATGGTATCAGTCCTCAACAGACTACCAGCTCCCTAGTGGACCGTTGGATGTGGGTGATGAGATGGCGAAGGCGGCTTCAATTTGGGAACGGACTCCCATAGTAGACGCAACAATCCGATCTTGCCAAGCCCGTCTCTCTTGTCGAGAATCAGGTCACCGCGAAATCGTAGATTCTCCTCATAAATCAGCTCAGCACGACAGCAAACTCTTCCGCGAATGGCTGTACAGAGGCCCCGCAGAACGAAAGGCAAGACTCGCGACCAGGACAGCTCGCCGCGCGCCATAATAGCTGCCTTCAGCTCCCGATGCCAATGTTCTAGCATTTGGATCCCAGGCACTTTCCGAGCTTTGGTCTATGATGATTACAGCGGGGACATTAAAACACGGAATCCACTCTCAACAGAGATATTGCCTCAGGCCAAGGTCGAGAGGCGTACGAGTCTCGCAATCGGCCTACAATGTCGAGGTGTATAGTGTAGTATTCTACACATGCTTCATAGCATGCCTAGTGAAGTGAAGAATTCACTTCCTTGTTTATGACGATCAGAAATATTTGCTGACTGACTAGCTGGTTCGTTGTCCGACTGTTGGGGTGCGCAAAATAATGCACCAACTGAAACACTTCTTGCGAAAAGCGGCCGGAATATATGAATTAGGTCCCTTTTCAGAGATCTCGCAGTAGACAGAGGAAAGTGAGCTGAAGATGCGGAAATCCTTGAACTTATATTTGGAGTCCAACTACAGGCTCTGAAGAATCGCGTTATTTTTCTGAGTCATAACGATTACGAAAAATCACAATCGTACGCGCTGTAATTCCGTTGAGCGGGATTCAACTGTTTTGAGAAAAAAGCCAACGGTTGCCAGTTTTAATTGTCAAGAGCATCGCCTACTGCGATGTCTGGGGCGTCCACGAACACGGCTAAGAATCCATCCTGTTGAGAGAATGCGAAAAGGGTGGCGTCTAGCAGCTGTTGCTTGGTTGTTTCAAACGCTTGGTTTTGGAGACTACACCACCTCCCGCGAATCTTTGGTCTTAAGACCAGACAGAAAGACGTTAAGTAATCCCTGGTAGTGGGCGGGTTTGGGCAGAAAACGATGGTGGAGTTGACCATGGCCAAGAGACTTCTAAAGCCTTAGACCGCCTTTGGCAACGGAAAGCTCGTGAGCGCTTGCACCTTGGGGGGATTGTAGATGGAGGTGATAGAATGGCCTAAAAATTTCACCTGCTGCTGGAGAAATTTGCACTTTTCAAAGCTAAGAATTAGTCCATTGTCGAGGAGGCGTTGAAAATTGCACCCGAGATGTGTCAAATGCTCACACTCGGTAGAAGATGCAAGCAGAATGTCACCAAAGTAGACAAAACAAAAGTCCAAGTTCCATAGTACGGAGTGGATGAATCGCTGGAAGGTTTTGCTGCATTGCGCAAGCCAAAAATCATCCGTGCGAACTCCAAGCATCCAAAAGGGGGGAAAATTCCTGTCTTTTCAATGTGCGAAGTCCTGGATGAGTGGAATGGGGTACCGGTCAAAATCGTTTCGCTTTTAAATGTCTATAATTTCCACAATGTAGCCATTCACCATTATGCTTGGGGACCAAATGGAGTTGAAAAGACTACATAAACGTTGAATTCTTTCCGCGCAACAGCGAGCTTCACGAGTGATAGAGGATGCACCTTCTAGTAGCCAGCCGTCAGTAGTGTTGATGTGGTGAGAAGTAGTACATTCGGTAGTAATGTTCCGATATTTTTGGAGAAGTGCACGAATGCGTGGATTGGCAATGACCTTAAAGGTGATGAACAAAGTGTTATTCGAGCAGATTTAAATTTTCCCTAACGCCCGAGGAGAGGTTGTGGTCTCTTATCAGGGATCTATGCAGCATACCTACCAGCAGCTCATAGACATAGGAAGTTTGCGCCTAATTAGGGACACTGTTGTCAGGCAAAATTCATTCATTCATTCCTACACTACAAGGCGACTTATTGCTGCGATTCGGGTAGACGTCACCATGTCCTCCAGCGAACTCAGTGTTTTGAGATTGCAAGAAATGTTCATGGGTTGGTACAATTCGTGGCCTGATCGGCAAACCTACGATGGTGCCAGCATACGCCGGAGTTTGATGTGGACCACCGCGTGCGGCTAGTCGAATGCTCATTTCTCAAGGTGGACGTTGAACGAGTTCGCGACCGAGCACAAAGTATTCATCGCCGTCGTCAATGTGACCATATGGGCCTCCTCAGTTACGCCACGTCGGTGGACTCACGAGATAATTCCCCGACCACAGAGCGCGCATGCACCTCCTGTATTTTATCCGCAGTTGCGGCCAACACCTCCAGGGAACCGCGCCGTCGGTACACGCTAGTATGGCCTGCGTGCCATCCAGCAATGGCTGAAGCCACAAGGATCTCCCGAAGTAGCTGGCTATTTCCCGAAGAAAGTGGCTAGGGGTGCGGCCGTCAAGCGTCACATGCTTCAGTAAGTGATTCAGCTTGGCTGTCTCACTTACTAACAGGCGCCTAATGAGCTGGTCCTTGAGTTGAGTGAAGGCGATGGGTGCAACTCGTCCAAGCTGACCAACGCGTGGTTGAATATAGTGGCATCCGTTATGAGGCCTGTCAGTGCGGGATTGCAATGCAATCAGCTTCCAGGAGGAGAGTGGGGAAATAGCGGGCGACAGCTTGGAACTACTCAAGACAGAGGAACGACGCTCATAATGCGAGTAGTTTAGTCGGTTTTAGTACTCTTGCTACTGTTGTCTCAGTCAAATTACTCCGTTATGCCGCTCGATATCAAGATGGTGAATATTGGTGTTTGCTGGAGGCCAGTGTAGATGCTGGCGTGTGGCGAGGCGATAATCTTCGGAGTGCACTGTCTGTTACAGCGGTGGCGGACCCTTGCCTTCTGCGAATTCTTACTGTTTCGTACACCGGATCGATTATGACTGCCGAGCTTAGACTAGAAATTGGTTGTTAAAATGTCGCCCCCCCCACTAATTTTCTCATTTGATAATCTCACGAATTGTGTAAAGACGTATATGCGTTCAATCCACTCGACCACTCTGTCCCATTTGCAAATGCCGCGGTGATTATTATGCGTACAGGCATTTTCGGAAGTTTTTTGAGAAGAATCCAAACTCATCCCCCGACCACTTCCTTTTCTGTTTTCTTTTGTTGATTTAGAATGGGCTGTTGGTACCTCAATGATGTAACCAGTAGCCGTACGTTTTACTGGATCCCACAACACAATTCAAGAATGCATTTTTTTCAATTAGCTCTCGCAATTTACTTTCTCATAAACCAATATCTCTGCTTTCAAGTGCCGCTACTCTGAACGCGGCGAATAACGACATCTTCCAGAATGATTTTTATACCACGGCCAAGCGAAAGACGCGTATCTTCTTGAAACACCCGCAGCTGTGAATCCGGGCACATCACTTCAATTATTCCCGAGCGTGACGAGTTATTTCAATTTGCAAACGGAAAAACGATCCGCGCTTAGGAGCTAGCCTCGACGTACTGGTAATGGTCCCGCTTCCCCACCAATCTGGTGGTGGTGGTTATCCGCGCTCTTTCCTGCCGAACCCATCGACGGGCCTGCCGCATATTTCCTTAGTTACTAGCGCATCCGGCGGACACGCATCACTTGTCCCAGTCAGGGCTGTGAAGCGGGTGGTTAGTATAGGTCCGCCACAGGAATATCAGTGAAATCTACGTTAAATCTTTATCCAAATAAATGAAAGCCTTTGATGCCAATTATAACTGAATTAAGACCTAAATTCTCCGTACTCTAAAGGCAATATAAATACCACAAATAATATGAAAATGAAACTCATGCAAACTACTTACTTATAAAGAAATTCAACGCAGTTAACGAACGTTTCTCCTCAGCTTGAGCCTGCTCCGCCGTTGATTTTTGTTCACCGAAAGGCTGTGTCAAGTGGCTGTATCCGTTGATAAGACTAGTTTGATCACTATGTCCATAAAGCAAATCTGAAATTTAAGTCTCAATTAGAATTCTTCCTGACATTGAATGCGCACTAATCTCTCACTTGAAATATCACTGACTGAATTAGCTTCCAGAAATCCTTTGACTGCATACAAATCCTCCAAAATTTCCGTGCAATCAGCCTGTGTTATTGTACTGCACAGATTCGCGTCAATACAACGCTTCCTCCAGATTGGGCGCAGTAATCGAGCCACGTACAAATACAAACCAGAATGCTTAGCTGAATAATTGATATTGGAAGCGTCTGTTGGGTTTTGTTGAAATGTGTGAGATCCAGTTGCAGCTATAATAACAAAAACGTATTGAAAGTGGAAACGTAACAACCCCAAAAACTTACTCGGACTGAACTGGTAGGGAGAGATAGCCGATTGCTGCAAGTTACTCGGCATATTCCCTCTTGTTGAGAATGGAGTCGACATAAAAATTTGTGGAGAATTCCGATCGGATAGTGGACCGCCTGGTGATGAGAGAAAAGTTCTTTGACCCGGTGCGAACTGACTGCCTAAATATTGGGCTCCTATGGAAGGTTCGCCGCCATAAAGCATGAATGCTTGTGCTGCCCACAATGCAACATCTGTTCCTCGATAAGGAGGCATACACGCTAATAGAAGTGCAGTTGCACACGCTTCAGATTGCGTTTGAGCCTGGAAGTAACCCTTGACGGCTTCGTGGTGGGGACCATGACAAGCAACAAGTAATTGTTGCAGGATATCGGCTGATTTTAGGAGACTAATAATGTGGGCACCTTGATTTGTTAATAGAACAACTTTTTTAGGGATTTGTGCATGTCGTAATACGCTGTTAATAGTCGCTTTTGACTTTGGTTTCATTTCTGCTAGTCCCCAAACCATCCCATCTAACGGGAGGACTGTAGCTGACTCTGCTAAGTATGGCCGGTTTGGAAATGGCTCAGAGCTTATCGACCAAAGCATGTCCTGATCTTGTTGAGGCGTTGATACCATCAGTAATGTCCCTTTGTTGTAATATGCACTATGAACCTGTTTTGGTTTACCAACTGTCGTATTCGGGGTATATCCTGGTGGGAGTCGCACATGCAATAAATACAACCCTTGAGGTCGAACGCTGTCAAAAGTAGCAGCCACTCCACCTATTTGTTGTGTCGTTTGCGGTGCTACATGAAGAGGGGTCGTGGAAAAATATAGACGAACCCCACACTGAGTAACACATATTAAATGTATGTTTGGACAGTCGTTCACTGTCAAAGCACAAATTGCTTTAATTGGTTTGAAAACTGTTGAGTCAACAGTTCTGCAAAAATCTAAAGTAAGATAACTGCGACAAGTAAAGCATCAAAATGTGCAACTCACTTGATTATATTGCTTGCTTGAAAAGCAATATCGTTCTGCGACACTCGAGCCAGTCGTCGAGTAGAATTGCAATCCTCTCCCATATCCCAAGCTTCTATCGAACCTTTTTCTGTTAAAACGTATAATAAATGTCGACTATTATCGATAGATATCCGAACTATTGGATCCGTATCCTAGAAAATATATTTTAAAATAAATACTCATATAAATAGCAACATGCATCACATACAGAGAAAACTTTCAAAAAACCAGGAACCATATACGAAATGAGTCCTTGTGAATGGTTGATTTTTTTGCATCGTTTCCCGAACCAACTTGATGCCGCTTGATAATGTATTTCGTACAAAAAACCGTCCCGGCCTCCCAGGAAAATTCGCCCATCAGCACTTCCCTCGATCGTCGATATAGAGACGTTGTCCGTGTTCAGGATAAATATTGGCTTATTCATCAGTTGCATTTCCTCGTAAGTTGTGGTTGTATTTGCAGAATGAATTGGTGATGATATTGTTTTGGTTGTATCGCCGAAGGTAACGCCTATTATCCAAGCAAGATATTGTTATGAAAGTGTTAAATTAACAAGCTGCTGGCGTACAGCTAGATCGGTACGGAACCCAGAATAATGCTCCTTAAAATTTATGAATAAATCTAATTCTTCTAATCTCATTTCCTCGTATCCTTGATTTTTGAGGAGGTTCACATGTGGTCTAAGTAGGAGTGGACCGGGTACTGTGCGACCGTAGAAGAGACCCAGCTAGTGACAGCCAAATGTACTTACCTAAAACAACAATTTCTACAGGAGTTGTCAATATCAGTAAATATTTTACATCTGATATAAAAACCCCAGGCTTTGGTGTTACTAATCCAACGCTGACGATAAGGTGGTTGAGACCATCATAATAGGCTACGTCTCGAGTTTGTTCGTAAGTCCATATCTGTGAAAATTTTTATGCTGTGTTGATACAACTTGGCTTACATTTAAGGTAGATGTTTTCTTACGTATATATCAGAGTCAATTGTTAGCCAGGCTCGGCCGATTTCAGGAAATAAACCCATCATGCAATGACATTTTATATCTGTAAAATTCAACATTTTGTATATTTTTAGTAATTGTACAAAATTGTATAAATGATGTTTAGGAGATACAAAAAAAAACAAAATTCACGGAGGAGATAAAACTGATTTGGGTGTAGATAGATGCAGGGTAAGAAACCTCTGAAGAATGTAACTAAGTCTATCAGTTTTAAATTGCCTTTGCTGTTATTGCTATTGTTAGCACCGAATTCATGTACCTTGGAAACGAACAATATTTCGGATACGACTCTCAACTATCATACAAGGACGAAAATTGGCCTCTGCAATATGCAGGCTTTCTTAGCAATATTTGTAGAATTCTCATTCCGTTCAAAAGTTACTGGGTTCTCGGGTATAGATGAGGTAACCAGGTGGAATTCCCAGCAGCAATCGTTAATCAATATCACATCAGACCACCAATATCATATTATGGACATAGAAGGAAGGTTCAACAATGTCAGCAACAAAGTCATTCAAAAGACTTTAACCAGAATAGGGTTAAAGGAATATCATATACAGTAGATTGTATCAATGCGAAGAACCAAGACAATCCGATCAGATCTGTCTCTCAGAAGCCACTGAGCCCGGGAAGAAAGATACCTCAAGGCGACGCTACATATCCGTTGCTCTGACTAATAGTCACGAATTCCGAAGACGTAATGATATTGTTATCAATGAATGAACACAGCCGAAGTCCACCTATGATCCTTTTGTTTGGTGGCCTGCACTGAGAAGGGGGTGCAATAAAACCGAACTTAATCGATTCCAAAGAAGGGCATGTGTGATTAGTACTGGGGTTAAGTGCTCTTGTTCAACAGGCACCCTCAACATATTCCTGCAACTCCTTCTATGGGACCTCCATAAAAATTACCATATTGCATAGCGAAGTTTTACCGCCGTAGAAACTCTCTTAGGTCTTGAATCTACTACCAATGGAACTTTGGTCATTTCCAACGAACTACGATGCACATAAGCAACAGAAACTTCGCTACAAAATTCACAACCAGAAAACCGACGATCCGCTGCAATGTTATGACACGCAACATAACTGAATTGCAGTCTTTCGGAATATGATAATGTCATCCAGGCTGAAATACTGGCCATACGGGAGGTTTGTTGGCGAATCGAGCGTGTTGCGTCAAGCCGGCATCAAACCTACATCCCAAGATTGCAATGAAAAGCGGAGTCTAATGGCACTACTTGGCGCACAATCACTGCCTATGATGAATCAAGGAAGACTTGGCCTTCCTGTGACAAACCTTGGACATGGGGGCGAATGCTGATAGGATCAAAGTCATCTGCATGGGGCACTGCCCAACGGGAGACTATTCCGCGTGATTCGACATGTCCTATTACACTTACTGGCGAAGAAGAGACCATCATGCGATTACTCTGCTCTGGCCTAAAAGATGGTAATATTAAGAAAGTCTCCAATTGTAAGATAAGAGAGTTACTATCTTCCGCTAACTTCACAGGTTGACTCTAAAATTCAGAGTGCTCAAGATTTTACTCGTCCTCTCTTATAACATTCATATCTTTGAGTGTTGTGGCATCAAAATGGCACATCACAGGGCTACTTGTGCTCTATTTCCATAGTTCGACTTTTACCTGCCATATTCAATGTTGGTTTGTATAAGGTAAAATCTGGCAGGAGTAAGTACTTGAGACTTGAGAGCCTGATTGAGACAAGGATTCCTAAAGTTTACATTGTTATCCTGATGGGTGATCTGAATGCCAAGGTGGACTTTAAAAAGAGCTTGCTCGGACATGTAATGGGGAAACAGTTTTGGCGGCCGTTACGATAATAGTGGGGGGTTAGTAGATTTCTACAACTTCCACCGAGTCCAGAGCTTGCCATAAGGTTACAGTTGTAACCCAACTGACCGACACCGTACGTGCAAAAAAATGTCACGTGCTGCACCGAAGTAAAGTCTTGGAGGATTTTGATGTCAAAAGCGGCTTCCTCCAGGGTTGCATTTTGTTACCGATATTATTCCTTCTTGTCACCGGTTGCATTCTTCATGCTGCCTTGTTCGGAAGACGTAAAGAAGTTAAATGCACTTCGACTACGCTGATGACATCTGCTTGCTCTTTCATCGGGTCATGGACCTTGGCCAAATGGCTGTGGATTTAGGAAAAGAGGCAGTCAGTCAGTCCTAGGGGGTTTTACGTGAGTACCTGTCATGGACACTTAATCCCACGATCTTCTTAAGACACGGATTGATTTTGTGACCACAATCAGAGCCCCGTCGCAGCAAGCTACTACGGTACCAGTCTATACCGAGTGGCTCAGCATTCATACTGGTGGATACAAGACCTACCTAAATCTCTACCGAACTAAGCAGTACGGCGGGGGAGCAAAATACCGTTCTTGTCTTTAACGTAGCAGAAGTGTTCGATATCCTGTGCTTCTTTGCTTCCCGGTTGCCACTTTGTCAACGTTTTATTGTCGAGAAATTTGTGGTAGAGGCGTTTCTTTCCACGGTCAGGCATCTTGGTTGAGGTACCGCTTACATGGCTTGGTGACCACAAGAGTTGCAGATGCCGCTTTGCTGATGTGTCTTTAGTTTGGTTCCACGATTCTTCCACGTTCGTAATGGTTGATAATTGCCTAAGAGAGATCATTTCTTCTTTCTTCTCACAAAATCGACACCATTTAATGCGCGGCGGGCTAGTGCCTTCTTCACGCTGCTTTGTCGGTGGCTTGATTCGTAGGGCCGCAGTCCACTTTCGATGTTGAGGTACGATGATCTCAGAGGAAACGACTTTGCAATCAGTAACGGTGGTAAAATGTAAGAAGATGAGACAATTGTTTGATGAACCATGTATTCATATGTACAAAGTCATGGGTGTCCGCAAAATCGACTATACGTTCGCCACCCTCATTGGGCGCTCCAAACTCCTTTCCCCATGGCACCTTTTACCATCTGCCTTTTCAGCCACATGATAATTGAAGTCGTCGGCAATGATGATATAGTCTCAGCAGGCACATTGCAGGTCTTTGCATCGAGAAGTTGTCTCAGAACGCATTTTTCTCGGAATCAGGTTGATCTGTCTGGGGTGCGTACGAATATTGCGATCAGCTGATATAATTGTGGGCTTCAAATCGTTCGACGTTTTAAATGGCATCACGGATACGTTCTATGTCGCAACTTTTGGCACCAGACCATCGGGGTTCTTGCAGAGCGTAGCTATTAATGTGCTTTTCCGAAGGGCTCTTGCGAGTTCCTCGCTTTTTCCAGTTAGGGTGCCAATATTTAGCGTGAAGACACGTATTTGTTTTGTTTGGACTAACTTATTTATATCCTGACGCCTTTCATGCCTCAAGAACCCTAGCCCATTTCTCGACAAGACCCTGGCCCGTCCTGCCGCGTCGACTGAGGTGGACGCCCTAGCATTTTTCCGAGGCTTTTTACTCGATCCGATCGTTTGGTTTCTAATGACAATGAATGCATTTTCTTAATCGGCCTGTCGCGGGACCTGTCACCAAGAGAGATCAGGTATAGTGGAATAACTCCAACTTACTCTATTTATCGCTTTCCCTGATCTCAGCATTTTTTTTTGTTTTACTGAGGATACGTTGGGAGGAGTATGTTGCCTGAAACCCTTGGAATGAATGTTGAAATGGAAAACATGGAAAGGGTAAATGGTTTAAACGAGTCAATAAAATGGATTCTGAAGTTCCCCGAAAAGAGTACAGGCAAGAAGCAAGAAGTGCTTTCCTAAGGAAGTAACAAATGTAGAAGTATTCCTAGTTAAAGCAAGTAAGGTGTTCCGTTCATAAATTTACCGCACCCAAATTAATGTCGATCGCAGGTGATTTGTCAATCGAAATTCGCTTATTAGCAACCGCGGAGGATGGTGTAAGATATAGCCTCTCAATTTACCCAGGAGAACGGCTGCCAATACTTAACATATGATATTCTCGGCAAGTTCAAATAAATGACTGCAAATTCTTTCCCAATTTAGGACACTTAATCATATTCGAAGTGTTTTTATAATTGAAATTTCAAACTTTACAATGATTGCGACTGGAAGGGTCCAATCGACTTTTTTTTATGAGAGCCCAACCGACAAAGTTAGGGTCATGTTGGAATATCTTGAAATCGGAATTAATCTGCTCCGTGATATTGACTATCTAAGAGCAAAAAGTTACTTCACGCCTCGTCAGACATACCCCTAAAGCAATAATTGAAACATGGATGAATTTTGATCATACATTCCATCCCGTCTTCCCCTTCGATCAGGTTTATTATAAATACATTACCATTCCAGCGATCCAGGATATGAATTAAAACAGATTTCCAAGACCCTTTGTTTCAAAGCTTATCAGTTTTGCATGAATCCAAAAGTGCTTGTTCAGCGAGGTTAGATGTCATTTAAATCGATAACCCCATAACCGACACAAACGTAGATTGGTCCCCCAATTACTTACTTTTAAAATGTTCTAATACTTCTGGCGGAATAGGAGCCTTGCTCACTGTCCTCAGTTGGTCCAGCTTCTTATGTCCTAAGGACAAACTGGAGATATTCTGGTAGTCGTAATCGTTCAATCCACTGACCGTAGCCATTCCATGTTGAGTGATTCCTGTAACCTGAAAGCAACAAAAAATAATCCTCATGAAGACCGTCAACTCCCAATTTAAGGATCAACGAATCCTTCTAAGTACCTCCAACAGTCCTGGAGCAGTGGCATCATGATTGTCATGACGGTCAAGCATATTTCCCGCCAGTTCTAGATACTCCATTTGTACGTTTAACTGTGGCGCGTTCATTGTCCTTCAATGTAAATTTGCTTAAACGCAAAGTAAGGATTACTCAGAGATATTTGATCACTTAAAAAAAACTTATTGGGTAAACAACTTGCACCACTAATAGGAATTGAAGTCGCAACCGACCGGTGAAATCAAAATGTGTTTTGCCAGCCGGCGACTGTCAAATTGCCAAACGTCACCGTTAATTTCCTTTGGTAATGTTGTCACTTCTGCGGAGATTTGGTTTCGCGCAACCGGAAGAAGAATGACGTAATGTGGCGTTGGTCCGTTGAGATTTTAAATGTATGTAATCTTATGATGAATACGATGTATTCGATGACTGACATGCGAGCAAAATTAGCTTAAATAAAGATCTTGCGGTTCTAGTTGAAAAAATCGTTCGTCCGGATGAAATTAGGAATCATTAGGATTAAAAATCTTAAATTAAGTGGCATCATACACACAGAAAATAGGCTTTTCACATTTTGGTGTCATTACCGTCGACTAACGAAAAGTGAAGGGTTGAATACTTGGAACACAATACTTGGCTCCAACACGGACGCAATTTTTCTTTCTCCAACAAAGAAAGGATTCTTCTCATTAGAAATCAGTAAGAGGTTACCAAAATTGTCCTTCAGTGTAAACAGTCCAAACGGTATAATCTCCACATTGGAGAACCTTTGGCCACAGTTAGATACTAGACAGCTACCTCACTCCCCCTTGCCCCTCAAGGGGGGAAATCAGTGCGAGTACACACGATTTCAAATTGTTTTGCCCTTGAGCATGAGCGAGATGTACCGAAAACCCGATCAGCTGTGTTCGACATACCGCCCGGACTTGCCAATGTATTGGTAAGATTGGCAAGTTTGTGCTTATGTATAAGTGAATACGTGGAACAACTTTTTGCTATATGGGTGAGCACGCCGTAGTACCAGAATAGCAGAAGCTCACCGATCTCTCTCTTACCAATACGATTTGACGAAGATTATGCCTGTTCCTTGTTTAGCGTCTCTGATGTGTACAGATAAGCTTCTGCAAGCACATTTGCAAGTGGGGTCATTTTTGTAAGGGTACTGCCTATAGTAGATCTACGGTGCCTTTGGCTTTTGATCAGCGCGACGAACCACCAGATGCGATTGGGAGGTCGCGAGATGAGGTTGAAATGCCTCGCGTTTGTCCAACCACGTAATAGGGTGGTTAGATTGCCGAACACAGCACAACGAATTCACGGATGAAGTGGACGTCATCATCATATATCATCGCTATATCAAAAACGTTTACCGTTGAAGAACAGGTTGTTTTACCTGTGCTATATTGATTAGTGGCATATACGGATATCAGACCACCTCCCCCCGTTTTACATGTCATAGCTAAGAGGGCTGACCGCCACAATTTTCCAACGGAGCTTGACAGAGGGAGTTCTCCCACTTCTCCCCTCATTCTCTCCACTTTAAGGTACCATGACTTTTTGATGGAGGACGGCCGCTATAATTCTCCAAAAGGATTCTTCCGTCTTCCTCATATCCTCCACGTCCTCTTTTCTCTCCGGAGTAGTGTTAAAATTTCAAACTTTCCCATGGTGATATAAAAAACCTTACTTTATGGGGCCATTGAAGGGTTGGGTGCAGCGACTAACCGCAAGACGCGGTTGAAATGACTGGCGGTCGTCCAACCGCGTAAATAGAGCGGGCGAACTACCGAACAGGTGACATACTATTCACAAAAGAAATGAACATCGTTGGGCTAATTGGAGGCTATCTATCTATACTACCGTTTAAAAAGATGAAACGAAAGGAACAAATATTGGATTCAATTTCAATTTTGTCGCTAATAAAATACAAATCATTTTTTCCTGAAACGGGATTTATTATTTATTTGTATGTACGTATTTCGGGCACAAGTTGTGCCCTCCTTCAGCACCTGATAAACTTCCGCAGTATTGAAGAAGGGCACAACTTGTGCCAGAAATACGTACATACAAATAAATCATAAATCCTGTTTCAGGAAAAAATGATTTGTATTTTATTTAGATTCTATCTGAAACCATCAAACAACAAGATGCAACATTTTCTGAGTGTATCAACTATTCTCCATGAAGAAATTCATGCCTGCAAGTGTTGTAGTGTCAGCGGTCAAAGTGGACTGGTACCCACGATGGAGCATAAAACCTGGGAAACGCCTGCTGAACCAACACCAACAGCTCTACTACCAAACCCTATCTCCACCTTCAAGTGATGATCGCTGAGAGTTCTTTCTTTATGAAAAACTGCAGAAGGGTAAGGATGAAGGCGAGTCTCCCGCGCCTAAAAACGGGACAAAATGTACCAACTGGTCCTCGAGGTTGGGGGTTGAGTAGGATTGACAGTCCTACATAGAAAACCGATGTTACGAAAGGAGCCTCGGACACGATGGATTTCAAAACGACGAACCCGGCAACGACAACGGATAAACGATTTGCGCATTTTCTCATGGAACGTGCGCTCCCTGTACAGACCGAATGCTGCTGAGCAGCTAGCCGATACCCTGCCCCAATATACAGCTGATGTAATAGGGTTGCAAGAGATGCGATAGACAGAGACCGGTTTCCTGGAGAAGAGCCACTACACCATATATTATAGCGGTCATCCAGTAAACTATGTGCTCGAAGTAGGTTTCTTAGTCAGCCAAAAAATGAAACCTGCTGTTATCGGCTTTGAAAACATAAGCGAAAGGCTATGCACTCTGCGTTTACGAGGCAAGTTTAGAAAATAACTCTCATTAATGTTCACGCCCCTACAGAGGAGACTGCAGAGTCGGAGAAGGATACCTTCTACGAGGCAGTTGAGCGGACCCTGGAAGCCTGTCCCAAGTATGATATCAAAATCATACTTGAAGATTTTAACAATCAAGTAGGGACAGAGTATTCAGGCGATACGTCGGCTCCCATAGCCTACATGTGGATACCAATGATAACGGAAAGTGGATTATTCAGTTAGTAGTATTGCACGAAACGCTTGTTGGAAGTACCTGGTTTGCGCGGGAAGCGGTACACAAACATACATGGGCCTGTCTAGACGGGACCACTTTCAACCAAATTGACCACATGTAGATCGAACGCCGCCACCTCTCAGCCCTGACGAATTTCTTCACATATAGGAGGTCTAATACACTCGGATTACTATCTTGTTGGCATAGTGCTTCGGGCTCGAATTGCAACACCGCCTACAATCCCCTCTGGTAATCTAGTGCGAGTGAATACTGAAGCAATAACCACAGCAAACAGATCTCCTAGAGAGGAAGGATCAACAAATGATCTTCACAACCACCTGAAGAGCGTTATCATTGATGCGGCCACAAAGATACTTGGCCCCAATCGCAAGAAAAGTCGAAACGGCTGGTTAGACGATGAATGTAAACCAGCAACGGAACGGAAGAATGCCGCATACCGAGTAATATTGCATTCTCAAAGAACGCGGGCACGCCCAAAAACTTAACACAAACTCCGGCAAGCGCAGAAACAACTACACAGACGGAAAACGGATGCCTGGGAGAACCAACAAGTCTGTGAACTCGAAAAGTACAGAGAACAACCGCACCAGGCGCGCAAGTTTTACCAACGAGTCAGCAGGATGAAGCCTTACACACCTCGATGCTCACCCTGCCGAGACAAAGAGGGAAATCCGATTTCCGACAGAATGGGCATATTGGAGCGATGGGTTGAGTATTTTGATGAACTGTTCAACAACCAAAATATGACGATGAAATCCGCGCACAGTTGTTGGCTGCCGACAGAGCCTATTTCAGCTTAAAAAAAACTGTTTGGCTCGAAACGTCTCATCATAGGAACAATAGTCAATAGAGGACCTGGAGATGGAGCATCAACTAATGATCTTCACAACCACCTGAAGAACGTTATCATGGATACGGCCACAAATATACTTGGCCCCAGCCGCAAAAGGAGTCGGAACGGCTGGTTTGACGATGAATGTAAGCTAGCAACGGAACGGAAGAATGCCGCATACCGAGTAATGTTGCATTCTCAAAGAACGCGGGCACGCGCGGAGACTTATCACGAACTCCGTCGAGCGGAGAAGCGACTTCACAGACGGAAAAAGGAAGCCTGGGAGAACCAACAAGTCTGTGAACTAGAAAAGTACAGGGAGCAACCGCACCAGGCGCGGAAGTTTTACCAACAAGTCAGCAGGATGAAGCCTTATACACCTCGATGCTCATCCTGCCGAGACAAAGAGGGAAATCTGATTTCCGACAGAATGGGCATATTAGAGCGATGGGTTGAGTACTTTGATGAGCTACTGAACAACCAGAACGAGTTGGAGGTCCCGCCAACTGAAGACGACGGACAAATACTGCCACCACCAAGTTTAGGAGAAACAGTCCGTGCAATTCATCGGCTAAAAAATCATAAGTCGCCAGGAGCCGATGGAATTACAGCCGAATTGGTTAAATATGGAGGCGACCAGTTACACCAAGTGGTTCATCAACTTGTGCTCAAGGTATGGGACAGCGAATCAATGCCTGACGATTGGCAGCGAGGCATAATCTGTCTCATACATAAAAAGGGAGATATCACACAGTGCAGCAATTATAGAGGTATCACGTTGCTGAGTACCATCTATAAGATATTCTCCACTATCTTGCTAGGCCGGATAGCCCCATACGCCCAGAACATCATTGGCCCATACCAAAGAGGCTTCACTCCAGGCAAATCAGCGACAGATCAGATTTTCTCTCTGCGGCAGGCGATGGAAAAACTGTTGGAATATGGACAACAGTTGCACCATCTGTTCATCGACTTTAAAGCCGCCTATGATAGCATAGCCAGGGTAAAACTGTACACGGCCATGAGGGAATTCGGTATCCCGACGAAATTAATAAGACTGACTAGGCTGACCCTCACCAATGTGCGAGGCCAGATAAAAGCAGCAGGATCACTCTCAAGACCATTTGACATCAACAACGGTCTACGACAAGGGGATGCGCTATCATGCGTCCTCTTTAACCTGGCCCTCGAGAAGGTGATCCGTGATGCTGAGGTGAATGCAAGAGGTACGATCCTCTTCAAGTCCACCCAACTACTGGCCTATGCTGACGATATCGACATCATGGGAAGAACCACCCGAGACGTTCAAACTGCCTTCATCCAGATCGAGCAGGCGGCGCGAGATCTTGGGCTGCACATCAATGAAGGCAAGACAAAATACATGGTGGCAACGTCAGCACCGAAGTCGAATCAACCAACAACATCAAACCGCACTGGTCAAACACAAGCACGAACAAGAATAAGGATAGGGGAATACAACTTTGAGACCGTTGACAATTTCTCCTATCTAGGGTCGAAAATCACAACCGATAACAACTACGATGATGAAATCCGCGCACGGTTGTTGTCAGCCAACAGAGCCTACTTCAGCTTACAAAGACTGTTCCGCTCGAAACGTCTCACCATAGGGTCAAAGCTCTTACTGTACAAGACTATGATCTTCCCAGTCCTCATGTATTCCTCGGAAACTTGGGTTCTTAGCAAGAAAAATTGCGAACTCTTGGCCGCGTTCGAGAGAAGAATCCTCCGAAGAATTTTTGGCCCCCTACATGAGGATGGACGATTCCGTAGCCTACACAATGACGAAATCTATGAGCGATACCATGACCGTCCGGTTGTGGATAAAATCCGGCTCAATAGGTTACGGTGGGCGGGTCACTTAATCCGTATGGATGAAGATGATCCCACCCGGAAAGTCTATAAGGGCAATATCTAGGGTAGGAAAAGAAGACGAGGCAGACCCTGCCTAAGATGGAGCGATGGCGTGGGCCAGGACGCCAGACAGCTTTTAGGGATATCGAATTGGTGGACCTCGGCGCAAAACCGGGATGTCTGGAGTTCCTTATTAAGGCAGGCCTAGACCGGATACCGGTTGTTGCGCCGTTGATGATGATGATGATGAATCCTCCGAAGAATTTTTGGCCCCCTACATGAGGATGGACGATTCCGTAGCCTACATAACAACGAAATTTATGAGCAATACCATGACCGTGGTTGTGGATAAAATCCGGCTCAATAGGTTACGGTGTGCGGGTCACTTAATCCATATGGATGAGGATGATCCAGCCCGGAAAGTCTATAAGGGCACCAATAATAATAATAATCGTTGATGCAACAATCCATGTTGGATCAGGGCCTTGAAGTGTATTAGAGCACTTCATTCAAGACCGTAACGGTACCTTAGGAGGCAATGTGGTCAGCATTGCGCTCGTCCGAGATTATTACCCTGATTGGACTCAGGTACTCATTCACAGCTGAGTCGACTGGTATCCGACGTCAAATCACGATACAAATTCCACTGTCACCAGTGAGATTTGAACCGCGACCTTCCGTACGACAGCCTTGCGCTCTAACCACTCAGCTATCCGGACTATAAGGGCAATACCTAGAGAAAAAGAAGACGACGCAGACCCTGCCTAAGATGGAGCGATGGCTTAGGTCAGGACGCCAGACAGCTTTTAGGGATATCGAATTGGTGGACCTCGGCGCAAAACCGGGATGTCTGGAGTTCCTTATTAAGGCGGGCCTAGATCGGATACCGGTTGTTGCACCGTTGATGATGATGATAATGGAGAGTGGCCGCCAATGTTACCCGGGAGCTCCAAGCTTTCGTCAAGACTTACCTGCGTTGTTTCATCGGAGGATTCTGATCCGATACAATTTCGAACGAAGAATTTTATCAGTGCACAGTTACCCGCAGAAGTGATGTTCAAAAGGTAGAAGTCGCAGATGTTACACTGAAGAGGGGCGACAACTGCATTGTTGGCTACGCAATGCGATGATACCCACTATCCCACGGCGGCCGATGAATGGGTCGCCCTAAAAACACCTGGCCGAGAACGGTAAGGAGTACAAGCTTCTTGGAAAGTTCTTGAGGTAGTTGGACCGCCTTTTAGTAGTAGTAGCTTGATAATTACTGCCCATTCTGCTAGATTTTTTCGCTCCTATGTGTTGCCACTAAGAAGTCGGATGCAAAGGCCAGGTTAAAAACAGTTTACTTGTAGTCAAGTTGCGCAAATGTGGGACAGATTGTTCTACCACAAGAGCCTAAAGTTATCAAATGTGGAGATTTATTTCACTTCTGAATGATTATATTTTAGCAGGTTTCTTATTTCAAGAATGCCAGAGACTAGAGGCTCGCTATCACAATTTTCAAGTACGATGTGTATCCTTGTAGAAGGAGGCCTCAGGTCGTGAAATTTTTCTCGCGTATTTTCCGTAGACGGTCGAACATGCGCAATCATTTTTCTCCACCATAAAATTTCGAACAATCCATTGAGAGTTGAATCTCCTGTGTTCAGTCTTCTTGCCTGGGACGTTTACACGACGAGCTTTTTAATTAAAAATTTGCATGTGTCTTCCTCGAATGGTACGTAACAAAACCTTTTTCAAGGGATGAGTTTTCATGTTGTTAAATTAAGAGATATAACACGAAGCATATCATCATAATTTTCTAATTTTTGTTACAGAGAGTGCCATAAGTTCCCAATCATGCAATAGTTTTTCAGACCAGAGAAACAGAATAATTTTCTTAGTACCAAATTAACAGATTTGACCCAAGGCTTATTTCTAGTTGGACTTTTTGTAATGCTTCGTCAAGACCGATCTCAAGTATTGAAAAATCGACTTACTTTATTCCTTTACGCTTGACGCTCCTAGAAGTGAAGTAATCAATGCGCAAATGAAAACTTCGGGACGTTTTCCATCTAAAATGCTTCAATTGCGCGAAATAAAACAATCAAGAAAATATTATAAATAATTATTAATGAATACAATATAAATCTAAAACACACGACAATAATAATCCTATTTATCATTTCATATTTTCCTTATTATTCTCACGCCAATTTTGACTTTATTCATTTCTTATTTCACTTTTATGTTCTTCATATCAATTATTCTTAAGAAAAAACTCTAAAAATTAAAATATTTTCACCTTATCATACTTTGTATCTTATATTCTTAAATTTGATCATAATAAGCTTTGTTCAGAGACCAGAAACACCTTGAGACCATCTAATTTGTTAGTTCATTCATTCCCATTCGTCATTCGGTAGTCATACGTGCCACTGGCACGTACGTAGTCTGGTTGGCGTTTTTGTTGTTCCATGACTTTCGCGGCACAGCACATGCTCTCCTCCGTTGCCTTGCGAAGCAAACATTACAGCTTTCTTTAAACATGCACATCATCTATAACTAAAATAGGTTTTAAATTAGGCTCTTTCTAATTAAACGTATTTCTTCTGAACAAAGCATATTACGCAAGATTGATTTACGATAGGCTGTGCGGTACAATTGGTGGAAGAAAGTTATCTTTAAATTTCTTTAAATCAGAATGCACAACTTTTCAAACAGAAGATGTTCCTTAAAATTCATCTAATCAAGATTTGGGCGAATTGCGTATTAACATATTTTCTGTTAAAACTATTTTGAATCCTCGTGAGTTTCCAGAAAGGAAAGTTTTGCTCGCCGAACTGTATCGTGGAGCAGTTCTTGCTTGCGTGATGATTGCACCCACAGCTTTTTACCAAAGTAAGTGAATGTTCAATATACATTTTTGTATTCGTTAATTTCAAGTTGATGGTAATTTACATATTTTCTCGTTTCATTTCATTG
Source organism: Hermetia illucens (assembly GCF_905115235.1). Lineage (NCBI taxonomy): Eukaryota > Metazoa > Arthropoda > Insecta > Diptera > Stratiomyidae > Hermetia > Hermetia illucens. The sequence continues at coordinate 159,043,727 of NC_051851.1, read as the reverse complement.
CAACATTCCCATTGAAGGTGCGCATTCATTTTTTCTTTTCATACTCTAGATCTAGGCTGCGCCCCTTACATTATTCGAACGTAGCATTGAACATATTTATATTGATATCCTCGAATGAAGGAGCTCCACTCTGATCGAGCATTTGTAACATATCTGAAAGTTCTTGGCCTTGTTGTGGGGGCGCTTGAACATGCGGTTGTCCTTGAACTACTACGGCTGGATGGCCACCCCCCGAACTACCAGAACCAGGACCGGGGTCCGCTGTTTGTGTAGCATTTTGCCAACCCCAAATAGCTAGAATAAGATTAAAAAAACGGAAAAACATGAAGTACGAATAGCATTGAATTTGAACTCTTTTAAATACCTGGATTCGGCTGGGCGGGAGTTCCAGTGTGGTAGCCCGTCGATTGACGAGATGCGCTTAGTTGGGTATAGGTTGGTCCACTTGGTGATCGTGACGGACTCAATTGGTTATATTGATAGCCTTCGGTGACGGGCTGCTGTTGTCGAAGAGACCAGGCCGCTGCCGCCGGAGTTGGTGAAGTGTTTGCTTTTGGTATCCTGTGATGGGCAGAGCCTGCTGGAGGCGGAGCACCGGGTGAACCATATCTGTAAAAACATTCAATTATGAATATCCGCTTTATATATTTATGTAAATATGGAAAACTATTTGGCAAATATTAGTTGTAATGAATGAAATCAGCTGACATCTGCGAACGTCGGAGAAAAATGTAAGAAATGGTATAAACAACTGAACCAGGGCCATAGAAAGAAAAGACCGGGTCTGGGGCGCAAATCATGTAGGATCCCCCTTAAATTGCATAATTTATTCAGTTTTGTTAAAACTTTTTATTTCAGGTCTCTGAGATAACTCCGGTTCCGGCAGAAATCTCTCATTTCCCCTGGTTGCATTCCGCACCTGAATAGACAAAAATCGGAAGGTTTACTTTTCGGTCACTAGGGATGACTGTGGATTCTTTAAAAAATTGTAGACGAAAAACGAAATACTATCAAGTGCAGTATGTAATGAACTTACCGGAATAGGAGGATCAAATGATCATCCTAGTTGACCGAGAACGACCTAGAGCGAAGAGCTATCCCAGAAACAATTGAGGGGCCGCTCGCAAAGACTAAAGCGCCATCAAAGTGCTCGATCGACACGTTCTTGCACGTTTCCGTGCCAGCCAGGCTCGGGAATGTGGGAGCTCCTTTGAGCACTTTGATCCCTCACATGTCATTAATACAAAATCAATGTGTCTATACCGATGTGTGGGTCCGCAACGGATTTCAAAATAGACAACAACGAAGGAATTCGCGACGGCCTAACGAAAAAAAAAAAACCAGAACGCGAGCTAAAATTGAAAAATAAAAAAAAAAACGACTCGAACGCGCGCGGGGAGCCGTAAGTCTCCGGACCCGAGTGCCGCGATCGAGAGGCAATATCCACCACGAATCGCAATCCCGATCATGGTTTTTTCTGCCTCAGATCGTGATTGAGGTGCGGCCCCTGAGGTTCCCTCCCTTCCTTGACATCCTCAGGCCAGTATTTCAGATGATATCCCTAGTATCGAACAATGACAAACTTGCTCTTCCGGATGTTCAACGTCAAGCCAGCGCGTCTCATACAGAGAGCCACTTCGCTTAAGAGCAGCAGGTGCTGGTCGAAGGTCTCTGTGATGGGCAACAAGTCATCTAGATACACAAAGACTTGATGACGTAATTGGACAGGGATGACCTTGTCCATTAGTCCTTGCGTGGTTTGAGGTGCGTTGTAGAGCCCAAACAGCATGGACACGAACTGATAGAGCGGCCGCCCTGGGACGGTGAAGGCAGTCTTATTCTTGGACGCCTCATCCAGAGGAATTTGCCAGAACGCATCCTTCAGATCGAGACTCGTAATGAATCTAGCCTTCGGGAGATGACTGAAAATCCCCTCGATGAGAGGTAAAGGATAAGCGTCCTTCATGGTTACACTGTTCACCTTACGTGCATCAAGGGAAAGTCGCACTTTTCCAAGTTTCACCACAAAGGTGACTGGCGAAGACCGCTTTGCGATTCTTCGATGACTCCCAAATCCAGCATCTGATCAATCTCTTCGTAGAGGAGCTTTTCGATGGTGGGAGAGACTGAGAAGTGTCTCTGTTTATTCGGTTTATCATTCCGGTCATCGATGTCGTGTGTCGTTAGACTTGTATTTCCTAAGCCCTTCCGACTCGAAAGACGGAAAACTGCCAATAACAGCCTCGAGCTTGCTCGCTGGTGTGTATTCAACTGATGTTGATTGACGTTCTCGACATTTTCGATGGAACATATGGAAGGTGCAAAGAGGTGCTGTGTGAGTGCGAGCTTGCGCACAAAATCAGCTCCAAGATAAAGACTTTGAATTAACAACGGGATAAGGAGGAACGACATCGTTTCCGTCCGATCAAAAAACGTAATGTCGGCCGACACTCTGCCTACTGTTGAGTGGCTAGTCCCGTCGGCTGTCCTGAGATCGATGCATAATCTCTCCCACTTGTATAGTTAATAATTTTCCGGGCGAAATCCGAAGCCAAGCAACTTACGGTGGCTTCGGTATCAATCAGTTCTGAAACACGTTCACCCAAGACTTTGACATCGGCATCCGGCGGATATCATTGCTGAGCCGACTTGTGAGAACGGCAGAATAGTGGAAACGTCCGTTGCCCATTATTCGCCGCCAATATTGATGCAGGTGAAGAGTTGAGCGCTTAGGTTTTTTCGTCGCCATCTCTGCTACTCCGAAGATCCGTTCTCTGGCCGCTTGGTATTGTTGCAGTCTTACGTCCTTAACGGCCACAGAACCGAAAGCGTCGGTTTTCTAGAAATAATAGGTGGTGGGGACAAAACCGAATAAGTCATAGCTAAGTTGTCTGACCGCTTCAACACGGTAACTTTCGGACTTACTGTGGAAGATGTTGTTGCAACGCCTGCGCAGTCACGTGCGTCCGATGCAGGAATGCCCTGATGACTGGGGCTGGGCTCTGGAACTCGACGTTTTGGGCACACGGACTTACGAGAATTCGGGTGCCCGCAACCGAAACCAAAGACTTTCGGATCCTCCAAACAGTCTTCAAACAAATATTATATTAGGTTGTTGCAAATGAAATGTCAGATATTTGAGTAAAATTTCAAAAAACTATAACTTTTATGAAAATTAATTTTATTAGTCAAAATAAGAACCAGCAGCTTCAATGCACTTCTCCCAACGAGATACAAGGGCATTTATTCCAGTCTCGTAAAAGTCTGGGTTTCTAGAGCTAAGAAATTCTTCAAAGGCACTTTTGACAGCTACTTCATTGCTGAATTGTTTCCCCGCCAAAAAGTGATCCAAATGCTTAAAAAAGTGGTAGTCGGTTGGCGAGAGGTCGGGTGAATATGGTGGATGAGGAAGAGTCTCATATCGTAATTCATTTAATGTTTGGACCGTCATTCTGGAAACATGAGGTCGGGCGTTATCATGGAGCAGTATCACTCCATCTCTGTTGACCAATCTAGGCCGCTGAACACGTAATTTCTCGTGCATTTCATCAAGTTGGGCACAATATTTCTCTGCATTAATTGTTTCACCACGCTCCAAAAACGAATAATGAATAATTCCAGATGCAGACCACCAAACAGTTACCATTACCTTCTTCGGGTGAAGGTTCGGTTTTGGCATGTGTTGTGGAGGCTGATCGGCATCTAGCCATTGCGCTGATCTGCGACGGTTGTCGTACAATATCCACTTTTCATCCCATGTCACTATTCTGCGCAAAAAGGGGTTGTTCCTGTTGCGGTTGAGTAGAGAACTGGATATTTCCATTCGCAGCGCCATGTTTTGCTCGTTGAGTTCATGCGGAACCCACTTATCAAGCTTCTTCACCTTTCCAAGCTGTTGTAAGTGCCGAGATACTGTCGAATAGTGTACGCCTATTTTCTCTGCAATGTCACGAATCGATGATCGGGGATCAGATTCCACTATCAAATGCAACTCGTCGTTGTCGATCGATGGTCCTGGGTGTCCACGAGGTTCATTTTGGAGGGTCATGTCGCCTGATCGGAATTTTTCGAACCACCGCTGTGTCGTTCGTTCGTTTGCTGCGTCAGTTCCAAATGCTCTGCAAATGTTTCTGGTTCCCTCCGCTGCGTTGTGACCAAGTTTAAATTCATATAGAAAAAGTAGACGTTTTTGACTCCCTTCCATGCTTTTTTCTTTGAGTTTTACTTGGAACTTCAATGACGATTGAAACTGAAATGACTCCTTGATCGAACGAACGACTATTTATACTCAATTATCCCATACCACCAGAGTCACCTTGCGGCAGTTTTAAACATAAAAATCATAACTAACTTCACTTGATTGAAAAATCCGACATTTCATTTGCAACAACCTAATATTTGCCGACAATTCCAGCAGACCAAGTCTAAATCATTATTTTGAATATCCGACTGAGGATTTCCTGAGATCTTCTTGATGTCAACTCCCTCTGTAGATTCAGCAGAATAACTGCACAATTGGTTAGAGAGCCTGATTGAGAGACGCTCCTCTAAAATTTCGTGCTGCTGCACTAATTTACACAGCTCGCGCACCGTACTAGCCGGGAAATAGAGAAGTTGCCTCTGTACGTCTGGTCTCAATCCACGACGTAGCAACTCCATCAATTTGCCTTCCGTTAAGGAATTGTCTAGCAAACGCAGCTTTATAGTAGTTGTTGAAATCTTCCGATGGACCTTGCATGTGGTCTCTTGCATCAGTTCAAGGATATTCCAGTCATCTAGAGAATTCTTTAACTGCTGGCGAAGAGCTTCACGGAAAGATGTCCACTCGATTTGTCCGACAGATTGGTGGTAGTCCCAGTACCAATCTGCTGCTCTATCTCTGAAAAGGGTGTGTACATAAGTACATTTTACTATTTTTTTGACATAAAATATGCTTGCAGATCGATTGTCTATGCACACCCAGAAATTGCATTCTACCCCGGGATGAGGGTTTATGTGGTCTGTCGGCAACTATGAATGGGTGGAATTTACTCATAATACTTAACAACTTGTCGGCTATTATTAGAACATTGAAAGCAAGCTCAGTAAGATTCTGTTCTCAGTAAGATTCTGTTCAAAGAACATAGGAGCCCATCCTATCCTCCAAAAGTCAGAAGGCACTTGGACGGAATCTTCTGGTGAAACCCTGCAGCTGCTGGTTCAGACGCACTTCCTCGTCAGTAAGCAGGACTGTGAGTTAGAGCCTTGCTTGGCACGTATGTAGCAACTCCAGCCGTGGGAAACCAAGGATAGAATCGACTTTGCTATAAACAGCTTCTCCGAACATAAATCTGCGAGCCCAGATGACATAATGGCAGCCATTTGGAGATGCAAAAGAGTGGTTTTCATACCGAAAGTGGACAGACGCGGCCATGCGTCCGCGAAGAACTTTCGACCTATCAACCTCACCTATTTCATGTTGAAAAACCTCCCTCCATTATGAATGACAGAATGGTTATGTTATGCTTGGGATCATGTTGCAGCTATAGACAGACTTGTAGTATCGTCAATACTTCCGCTTGGAATACACTGGCGAAATCTGGGAGACCGTACTACTCGGATATCCTGTGTGTACCCTAGAAAACTCCCGCACTAACTCCACAGACCATCTTTGATCCGTCAGTGAAGAAAAGTGTATCATCACCAACACGCCGCCGGTCTCCCACTCTGCCCTAATTGGAGAGTCCACAGCAAAATTTCTCAAGAGGTTCGGCTTGCATGTGACGTAGTCCGACGAGAATGCCCACAGTTCTTCTTCGTCTAGGAAGTTACTGGGCCGTAGAGCTTTGCTGTCCAGCATCCGGACTCACGTAATCTGACAGTACTGCACACTACAGCGTATTTAATGTGGAGGTCTAGGGGGTGGAGGAACAGGAGTACATTGAGGACATCTGGCGGGATAGAACTGCGGAGCCCCGGTAGTACCTGCACACGCGGCTCTTTGAATCCTACTAAGCTTCGTTCTATTGTAATTCTTGCTCAGAGTCTGCCACCATACAATAGAGCCGTACGTTAGGATAGGATCTTCTACAGCTATGATCTTCTGCAGCTATGGATTCTCGGTCATAGGAACGTAGAAGGTAATCAGCGGGCTCACAAACTTGCCAGATGCAGCTTTGCTCCTGGCAGTCCTTCGGTGGGTACAGTCAAGGGTGGAATCTATTTGCGGAACTCAGATGGCTAAGGCTTGTGCTAGACGTACGTAAATCCATATAAGATTATGGCGGTTTGTACGGGGCACCGATCTATAGGGGATGACGACGCCAAGCTCGGTGTATCCTACAATTCGTATTGCCGAAGCTGCGGAGAAGAGGGAGAATCCCCAGGCATTTCCTTCGCGATTGCCTAGTTTTAACTAGAGCCAGGCAATGTACACTAGGTAAACCATTCTTTGAGAACCTCAGACAGACCTCTAACTGCAGGATGAGAGCTGTTTTCCTTCGTGAATGCTACGAGCATTTTGGACACCATCTTCTTTGCCTTTAATCAAAGCCAGGGAAGCCACTCGAAAATGATGGTGGAACATTTTTATTCCATGGGAAAGGTTCAGAAACGCTAAGGCGCCATGCGTGAGGAAAAACCAGGAAAACCACAAAAACCAACGATGCACCATTGCGGCAAGTTTGCTTGTTTATCATCGTTTAACTCATGGACACAAGGCAACGTCATTTTTTCTCACTTTTTTATCCTTTTCTGCAAAGACTTCTTTATTGCGTCGTCACTGGTGATGGGAAATAGTACAATAGTGCAAACAGTAGGCCAAAAAGTGGTTAGCCCCGAAGACACAAGTGCCAACGCAAGACGTTCATCCAGCACAGAACAAAGAAAAAGAACGTGCTGACGAAATGTGCGTGTACTACGACAATTCAAAGCGCAAGAAATCGTAGCCCTGCCTAGCCAACGACTTCAATCCCAAAGCCCAATGTCCACTGAAAGAAGGTCTTACTCCATATGGTAGAACTAGCGCAGCATACTGTACTTAGGCTTCTTCAACTCGACAATCCAACAAATACGCCCAACTGCTACCAATAGCAACTATTGCAGTTGGGGAATCAACTCTTCGTAAACAGACCAAATGAGAGACAAATTAATTCTTCTCCATGACAATGCAAGTCCGCACATCACCAAACCCGTCAAACATACGCTAGAAAATTTCAAATTCCGCTCTATTTTCCAGACATGGCTCTGTCAGATTATCTCCTCTTCCGGTCAATAGTCTACGGTCTGGCGGAACGGCGCTTCTAAAATTTCCAAGCCGTCGAAAAATCACTCAATGAATGGATCGCTTCCAAACCAGGAATTTTTTTTTACGATGGAGTCCATAAGTTGCCTAGCCTCTTGAAAAGCGTCATTATTAACGATGGGAATCGTTTTTAGTGAAAGTATTTTTAAAATGGACCAAGTTTCACATAGCTAAAAAAGCATAAAACCTCAACAAGTGGATTGATGATTTCATAGTCTTCGTAGTCACTTATCCGTATGAGTGAGAGTAATGCAGCCCAAGTCTATCAAACGCAATATCCATGGAAGAAAAAGAAGACGTGGCAGATCCTGCCTCAGATCGAGCGATGGCTGTCAGGACGCAAGACTGCTTTTAGGGATATTGAAATGAATTCCTTATTAAGGCAGGCCTAGCCTGGATACCGGTCGTTGCGCCGTTGATAACAACGAAAGAATACACATACCGTACACTAAAGCCAATGTTTTTACCAATTCAAAGTAGGAAAAATACAAAAAACTTACCCAATTGGCGAAGGTGTTGGTTCATAACTATAGGCCACTGTATTTTGTGCCATTCCATGCGTATTATACACCCCACCGGGGGCTGTACTATTTGGTGCGGCTGTTGGTGTAGAATAGACATGTTCTGAATGGGGTTCAGGAGCAGGCGTCTCATGTGTAGTATGCATTGTTCTGAAAATTCAAGAAAAAAACATTTATATTAACCGAAAATCCCCTATAAACCTTGGCACTACTCACTTTGCAGAACTATTTGTACAGACTATATACTCCACATCATCGGTATATGGATTCAAAAATGCATAAGCTTGCGTCCGCAGCCATACATATTCTCGATTTTTCGCTCGAAATCTATACATCAGTGAAAACATTTGCCCCTTCTGTTTTAACACCTGCTCAAAACTCTCTTTCATATGACTATGATCCTCAACATGGAAGAAATCATAACAGCTTTTCCCTAATAATTCTGTAGGAGCATAGCCGAGGATATTCATCACACGTTGATCTACAAATGTAAATTTTCCATCCATGGCGTGGCGTGATATAAATTCCGATTGATTATTTGAACCGCTCAAATCTGATGAGTTCGCGGAAGATGTAACTTGAAGTCGACCGATAGCGACCAGGCAACAATGTGAATGCATATCTTCTTCACTTTGCCGATCCATTTGAACGCCTGGAAACATTTCGGTTGGTGGCCAATTTTTAATGTAGCCCGTACAATGGACAACGGCATAGTTTTGTCCATCGCGTGAAGGTCCTAGTGAGTTACGTTGCTTTAAACGATTCAAATGGCCGGTTACCATATTTTCGGGATTCACGTTGCCAACTTTCATTCGGCAGATGAAGCCACGCCTCGCTCCCATACAGAGTCTCATGGATGCTGTGAACAGAAAGAAGAAAATATTAGCAAATTTGATATATAAACCAATTAAAACTAAAAATTGATCCTTACATTGATGTCCCTCCTTTTTCACGGTTCCCGTTTTCAAATCTAATATTCGACCAGTGTTTTGGGGCTCCTGTGTTGAAAGTTGTTCACGTACTTTTTCCCGGTCGTCCGGGTGAATGTTGTCGTACATACTTGTCCCGTACCAGTCGTTTTGTGTATGATTTAGAACGGGCATCACTGAATCTGAGACGTAAATGACACGCCCTGAATCACATGAGACAACAAAGAGGAAACCATCGGCAGCTTCCAATATGAGATGCTTCAGTTCTTGATCTGTTAGGAATGATGGCTTGTAGGTGCCATCGCTACTTGTATTTCCAGTGCCTGAAATTAGAATAAAGAATTTGTTCTGTTAGCGGTTGTTGTTTTATGAAGGAACCAGAAAAGGTTCACATTAAGTTATATCCAAATCATTTAGATAGAAAATCCACTTGAAACAATCTTAATGATTGTTGGAGTAAAGCAGTGGACTGCTGGATAGACTGATGCGGAATATAGTTCACTGGGGGCCAACCTATTTCTCTCTGTGTCTGATATGTGATTCTCCAGGAACCAAGCCTTTCATCTACCAAGGCCGTTAGTGGGTTGTAACAGTCACACCCTGTACGACCCTACTATTAACAAAACGCTACGAATTTAGACTCAGGAGTCGAAAAACACGTCCCCCAATATAAGATTTTATGCGAGCCGTGCCCATTGGATAGATTGCAATCGGGGTTAACTGACTATATACGAACGGAGTCACCGATACTTGGTCGCCTCAGTGAATAAACTTGACTCTACCGTGTTACGGGAGGCTATGAAATGGTGGACCTCCTCCTCGAATGAGTACATAGGTTAGGAGAAATATATAAAAAAGACAAAAAGTAAGCGAGATCCCGTAGACATCTTCACAATACTCGGAACCAGATCACTACACCTAAGAAGGGAGAAGGGAGAAACGGAGAGTAGCGGAGATTAGAGAGGGAAATGCTCCCAAGAGAGCCAAATCCAAAACCAAGAGGGAGACAATACCTGGTCGGTCAGGGATGAAGGTGGGGGCCAATATCCCCGTTGTTAGCTACACTAATGCGTTGAAGGGCATTCGACTGGTTATACTGTCGAACCCGTGAGGAGCACAGCAAATCGTCGAAGACTTCATCGGTATAGAGATGCGCAAGGGATGGAATAAGGAGTTCGCGTTCACAGCATTCGCTTTCGATTTGTTCCTATATTGATAGCCGGCGCGACGGAGGACACGACGGATTGGCTAAGGATTGCAGTCCCCAAATTACCAAGCTGGAAGCAAACAGGACTGTCGACATTTGCTGGGGATGATATACCAGGGGTACACACGGTGACAATCTACCTTCTTAAAGCCAAATACACAAATATAGATCTCCACAGGCGATTATGGATAGTTTTTAGAAGAAGTAAGGAGGAGGGCAAAGGCAAACTCCCCATAATCGGGGTAGATGACCGATCCCTGAAGGAAAATAAACGTCTTAACTGCCTCATTAATTACACATTTGGCAGCATAGCTATGAAATGTACACAGGGGGAAACCAAAGAGAGATTCTGCGGAGAACGCATCGAGTGGGAAGTCAACCGAGATCCCCGGAGGAATTGCGGAGGCCATAGAGGATGAAAGGGCCGAACCGAGCAAGGAAGTGAACCTGCTGCCCACAAAGGAGAAGCTGGACGATTTAGACCTTCTAGAGCTCAAGATTGACAGCGATAGGCAAGGAAGTGTCGGGTCAGAGAATGTTACCCCGACATCGGAGAAAGGCTGCTAGCACTAATGAAGCCAATTGACAGGACAACACTAAGATAGTCCAGGTGAACCTCTACCGTGGAAAAGCTGATTATTTTCGTTTTTTTAAGTTGGTATCACCTTAAATGACATGCATCTCAATATTTTATCGTCAATGCACCATTGGTATCTGCTAAGCAAAGCGTTTGTTTGAAATCTTGGGTTATTGACGAAATTTCCTGTGTTGATGCATTGAAAATATTGCAAAAAGTTGTTGGCGAGTCCGTTCTGTTGAAAACTGGGGCATTAGAGTGGTATAAAAACTTTAAAAGTGGCCGTACAGTGATAGACGATTTCACTTGTTCCGGACGCCCATCCATGCCAAACACGGACGAAAACGACAAAAAGTGAGAGAAATGGTGCTCGAAAATCGTGATACCAGCCTAAAAGAGATTGCTAGTGAATTTGGCATTGCATATGGAACCGCTGAGCCCATTGGGGTGTAAACTTTGCGTATGAGACGTGTCTTTGCCTCATCCTAAAGACCTTAATTTTATGCCAAAGTAACATCGAAAAATGGTTGCTGAGACGATGATTCCTGACCCAACCTTCATGAAACCCATAATTACTGGTGATGAGGCGTGAATCTACGAGTTTGACAGTAATCGCCCGAATGGCGCTTCGAAGATGAGCCGAAGCCGAGAAAGCAGGATGTGGCGAGAGAGCTAAAGGTCACCCCTTTGGTGGATGAAACGCAGCCACACATATGTTGGTATATGATTTCCGGCCGTTTTTTTTCGAATAGAAGAATAACATTATTTCTAGACTCAGAGGTATGGAGTGTCAAGTTGATTAAAGGGAGCATTTCCGTCATCTTTTTTTATTAGAGTTTAATCGTGGAGCAAAAGCAGCTGAGGTTGGCAGGAACAAGTGTGCCGTTTATGGTGAAGGTGTTATTGCTGAGGGAGCACCTCGAAGATCGTTTTCACATTTCAAGGAAGGGAATTTTGACTTAAACGACGTGTCAAACACCGGACGATCGCCAAACTTGAATGAACACCATTTGAATGCAATAATCCATGATGATCCTCGTCAAACAACAAGGGAACTCGTCAATATAAAATGGGTTGTGACCATCATTCGATATCTGAAATCCATGGGCAATGTTCAAAAGTTAGGACCATGGGTACCACATATCATGAACGAGAATAGCAAAAATCAACGGCTTTCGTTGCTGTTTTTGTCTCACATAGTCACCGGCGATGAAAAATGGTGCTTGTACGTGAATTCCAAGCAAAGAAAAGAATGAGTGAGTCAAAATAAGCAGGGAACGCCTGGTATCAAATCTGGTCTTCCCCGAAAGAAGATGTGATGCATATGATGGGATCAACTGAGTGTCATTTACTGCAAACAACGCCCTAGAAATCAGATAACTAGTGCCGCTAATTCGCCAATATCAAACATCCATTCAAGAAAAAAGACCAGAATGACGGAACTAAGTGAGAATCTGCGTCCTTACATAGAAAATTAGGGACCTCATGGCTGTCGAAGTCTCACTGAAATCGGAGGGACAACCGTATATAACATCCCGTTGCCATATTTCCCGGGGGATGAAGTAATTGTTGGATCTTCTGCGAGAGGAAGGAGAGAGGAGAAGCAGCGATAATATTCTATAAGGTGAAGACCCTCTTAAATTTATGGTTAGCAATAAGCTAGAAATATTATTGTAGGGAGCACGCCAATATTCGTGATCAGCATCAGGCAAAAGGTACTAAACATAACTCCAGGAAACATCGGCTGGTTAAGAATTGGAGGATTAACCCTCTATGTTGGATCACAGAATAATAAGACTCGAAGGGAATTCGAACGTGGAAAGAATACTTAGGAAAACTAGGTGAACGGATTGGGATTCTTAATGGCGGTGACATCAGGAGCGAAATAGAGCTGGAGACAGTGGTGGCAGATCTCAACAGAGTCATCATTGACACATTTGATGCCAGCTGTCCGGTTAAGACAATCATGTCATCAAGTGATGCACCCTGGTGGAACAGGAACTTAGTCACAATGATAACGGAGGTACGAAAACTCTTCAACCGGGCGAAACAAACCGATAACTGGCAGAAGTGCAAAAACGCACTGACAACGTATAGCAACGCCAACAGAGAAGCAGAACGAAAACAGCTTCAGGGAATTCTGTAAAGGGATCGAACCAACCACAGAAACATTCAGGCTATACAAATTTATAGCCAAAGACGGAGCAATATCTTCTGTCTGATAAAGGAAGATTTTGTTTGAGAATCCAGGGATTCCTAAGTCCAGGACAGAGGTGAGACAGCGTCTGCTGAGTTGTCTCTGCCCTGGAAGAAACCGCAAGCTATATAGTGAAAGAGGTATGCTCGGAAGTTAGAGTAAGCTGGGCAGTGGAAACTTTTCTACCACTAAAATTACTCAAAGGAGATGGCATTTTTTCAACACTATTTCAAGGAGGTCTAGAAACCATCTTAGGATTTCTCCGAATGGTGATAACGGGCAGCATAGCTTTGGGATATATACTAAGGGCACGGAAGCGGGCAAAAGTGGTTTTAATTCCAAAAGTGGGTAAAAAGGCTCCTCCTCCTCTAAATCTTTTAGACGAATTCGCTTGACATCGTTTGTACTCAAAACGGTGGAGAAGGTCATAAACAACTATATTAGAACTAACGATCTAATGCGTAATCCCCCACACTCATCCAGCTGACGAATGCATTATATGGATGCCATAGAAACAAAAGAAACAGCCCTGTGTGCGTTTTTCGACAATCGAAGGAGATTACAATAACACATCGCAATGAAGACACGAAATGCTCTAACCCGCAAGGAAGGGGGAAACGCCCTGCATTTCTGGATGGGCAGGATGTTAGAGAGTAGTCAAATAGAAGAGCCAACAGGGACAAGCTATATTATCATGAACACTCTCCAAGGTTGTTTTTAGGACGGGGTACTACTACCGCTAATGTGGAGTATGGCAGTTGAACTAAAATGATTTGCCGCATCCGTAGGCGCACGCGCATGTTGCTGCAACATGAACTCTCAAAGTTCAATCGAGTTGACGGCGAGCGTAGCGACATGGGGACCGGTTCGTGGGTGGACAGCTGATCAACGGCCGGTGGGATTTAAAAATTTCGTTGTTTTTGCTAGAGCCGTTTAGAGTAGAGTTGTCCAATTGCGTACGTTAGAGGTGGTTTCTTGGTCTCCCGAATTTCAACTTCGGGCATTGGTTGGTTACCAAGCGGATCGCATTGGATTTTCTTTTGTAAGAGGAGAGTTGAAAAACGCTGGGATACTGAAAGGAAGTTGGCGAACAAAGGGATGGATGTCGTGGAGGCGTAGTTGGAAAGTCGGAAAATTCGTTTTAGGAGCTAGCGGTGCATAGTTTTCGATGTTGTGACGACGAGCGATCTTTCCTACTTTATAATTATCATTATGTGTTTGAAAACGACGTTAATCAAGTCTTGGGAAATTTGTGCATGGGCGAGAGGCGGCAGAATGAAAAGCGACAGAAAACATAGTCTGCCAAGAGGACGTGACGAAAACGTTTGCTTTACTGCCGCTGATGTGAATTTCCTCAGTTTCTCGTTGGAACAATCTTGTAGAGACCTTCCGCGATGATCGGGACTGCGATCCATCGTGGATTTTCCCTCTCGATCGCGGCACTCGGGTTCGGAGATTTACGGCTCTACGCGCGCGGTCAAGCCGTTTTTGTTTTGATTTTCCAGGTTTAACACGTGTTCTGTTTTTTTTCGTTAGTCCGTCGCAAATTCCTCTGTTCGTTGTTTAATTTTTAGGTCCGATGCGGACTCAGAGGCCCTTCCGAGATTGACTCCTCTTCGTCTGCATATACAGATGCAGGCAAGGAAAGCGACCTTTAGAATGCCTGGGAGTGTCAGTGAGGAGGAGAGTTGCCTAAATCGGAGGAAGATTGATATTTTTTCTAGGTGATATCCCGAGCTATTCCTAGCAAGGGATAGCCTGACAACGAGGTTTCATTTCGATAGGAAGTTTAAAGCACGTTGAAACAATAGGGCCAATTTAGAGAGCGTGGTAGGGACCTACAGGTTAAATTAGCAATTGATTACTTGGTATATTGACAGATCCAATTAGGTCCTACAAGCTGAATTCACAACTGAAATGGGAACGCCTTATCAGGCTGATCATATTCGACTCACTCAATAAAGTCTGGATACTCTGGGTTCCAGGTCACATTGGGTTAGAAGACAATGAGCCGGCGGATGAGCTGGCCAGAAAAGCAGCGACATCGCTACATAGACCAGAGGCTTTCTCTGCAATCGGAAATGAGTTCATGGGTACCACACGGAGATATGAAGAGGAACGGCTGAGGGAACTGTACTGGGCGAATCTACCGGGGATGAAACAATCCAGGGTGCTTATGGGGAGATACAAACCAAAGTGCTCGAAAGATTGTTGAAACCTCACCAAAAATAGCCTTCGGATCACAGAAGGAATACTACTGGTCACTCGAGGCTAAATTATCACCTGGGGACCTTAACAAACATTCCAATCATCAAGTTTCAGTTCAATCATAATAAATCAGAGAAAACGAAGGACAACTCAACCTGTAACCTTTACTCCGATTTATCCTCGCATAAAGCTTCGAGCCATTACTAATAACGATCTTGAATAATACCTCATCCAACTAGTTTATTCGAAATTTCAACGTTCGACACATTTTATTATCGACAAGCAATAAAATTTATTGGGACACGGTTCATTACTGTCCGATGGGCATACTTGCATATGAGCAACGCGGCTAGGCATTTTATAAAAATGATCACATTCCTCTTTATGGGGTTACACAATAATTTTGATTTGCATACGCAGCTCATGCATACTTGCCGTGGTCACTCCGTTCGTAACTACTGTTATAAAAATGTTTCTTGGAAAACTTTCTTATTCTCTCTTGGTCTCGCGCTTCTTCGCCGTGGCCGACTATGAAGAAATCTACTAATATAATAATTGTTTAATGTTCGTCCCGTTTACGACTTACTAAAATGAATATTGAACTAATAGCTGTACTGGAGTTTATTGTTGCCTCAGTGGTTGTTGTTATAGTTGACGACGTTGTTGACGCCATAGCTGTTGATTGTGCTGCACCGTGAGATTTTAAGGGGGCTTGGATCTTGGAAACGAAGTAGAGAGAGGCTTTCACATGTCTCATATTCAAATGGGGGTGAAGTCAGCGGAGTCAGGATATTCTCACCATGGGACAATGCTGATAGGTCGGACAGTTCTGGTCACTCTATTCTTGGCACCATAAAAACCGCTGCCTACCTCTGGCTGGGACCTAACAAATCCTTTATTTCTCGAGGTTCCCCCCATTGCTTATTCAGGTGGGTTTTACGTCAGCGTCAAGAGGAAATTATTCACTTTCTATGCCATCGGTCATATTCCGAGTTAGCCAAATCGAGTTCCCCTTAAACCGCATAAACCAGTGTGGGTTTGGCCGGCCTTTGAAGAAAACAATATAAACGAAAAAATATAAAATAGCCAAGGGAGAGAGAGAAATGTATGAAGGCGAATTCAATATAATAAACTATGCGATCTTTACCGGATGCTTAAATGGCACCTGACTCGAATACCTGATTGAATTATTTTGAGTTTTAGCGAAGACATTGTAGTAGAATTTCTTTTTTAAGCATGCATATATGGTGGCTCATTTTCGTTTTTTTCCATTGTTTCTTTGCAGTTTTCACCATTTGTTATTATTTCGTTTGGGAAGAACTGTTGGTCTGATTTATCGAAAAGGAATCGAGTGTAATATATGGAAGTAAAACGATAAAATTAACTGATTCGCCGAGGTTTATGCCAAAATGGCTATGTATTATATATATTTAGGTATTCGCACTAAATGGATCCAGTAAGTACGGATCTGAGGCAAATCTATATGGAAGCGAACAGAACCATAATTACGAAAGGGGAAACTAATTAGTATCGAAATTTTCAATAGAGAATGTTATTTGCAATGAATGAATGTATCTAGTTCAATGGCTTCGACTTTACGTAATGACCGCTTCATGGGGGAGAATTTGACTGACAGGGGGTTGGCTGATTATGATTAGATAATTTAGGGGTAGCCCCAAGTATGGTGTTAATAACTCTTGAATTGATTGGGAATTCAACGGTAAGACTTTTTAAAAATTTAAATCATAAGTAGAGAATGATTTAAAACTGGCCCTCCAGTGTGGGTGTTATGCAACTGGCTGACAATCTGTTCACAGTACAACATTGTCTTAAAACACCAAACCGAGCTTCGGGTTGGATCGGAAATATTAGGTTGTTGCACATGAAATGGCCGATTTGACAATCAAGTGAAGTTAGTTGCGATTTTGCTGTATCAAACCACCACCAGTTGGCCCTGTTAATCAAGGAGTCATTTCAGTTTTGGCGATCGTTGTCATAACAGTGAATAAAAAGAAAAAAGAATGGAGAAGAGCCAAGAACGTATAGTTTTTCTGTATGAGTTCAAACACGGTCATAAAGCAGCAGAGGCGACCAGGAACATTAACAGCGCATTTCGAGCTGATACGGTAATCGAACGAACCACACGGCCGTGGTTCGAAAAATTCCGGTCAGGCGACGTGAACCTTCAAAGTGAGCCACGTGGACATCCAGGACCATCGATTGACAACGACGAGCTGCGTTGGTTAGTCGAATCCGAGACACGTCAGTCTGTGGGAGACATTGCAGAGAACTGGGCGTACACTATTGGACAGTTTCCAGGCATTTATAACAAACTTGGAAAGGTGAAAAAACTCAGCAAATGGTTTCCACATGCCCTTACGGAGCAAAACATGGCGCTTCGAATGGAAATTTGCAGTTCTTTACTCTCCCCCAACAGAAGTGCTCCTTTTTTGCACAGAATAGCGACACGTGATGAAAAGTGGATATTATACGACATTCATCGCCGATCAGTATTCAACGGCCAAGATTAGTCAACAGAGATGGTGTTATACTCTTTCACGACAATGCACCACCTTATCTATCCAGAACAGCGGTTCATAAGGTGAAAGAATTGCAGTATGAGACTGCCTCATCCACCATATTCACCGGACTTTTCGCCAACCGACTACCACTTTTTTAAACATTTGGATCATTTTTTGGCGGAAAAACAATTTAGAAATGAAGAGGCTATCAAAATTGCCTTCGATGAGTTTATCAACACCCGAAAATTGGACTTCTACGAATCTGGCATACATGCTCTTGCATCTCGCTAGGAGAAGTGTTTTGAATCGACTGGCACCTATTTTGATTAATTTAATAGTTTTTTGTAAGCTTTACAGTCGCTTCAAATTTTAGTACCAAATCGGTCATTTCATGTGCAACAACCTAATAGAACGTCGAATTTGGTAACGGAAGAAGAGCTACGAGCTTGAAACCCCGGAACGTGCGCTCCCTGGGAATCAACATTCCAAGGACGACGAGGAAGAAACTAACCAAGCTCAAACTTCAACGAATTTGTTCCTTCCACATCTTCTCGGTGTTTAGTGTTCTTTCCGAAACAGTTTGTTGTGGAAAGTGTCATGAAAAAGTGCAGTTCGTGATCTCTCAAGAACGTGGACTAGGATTTAAAATAAACGTTCAGTGGAGTTCAGGAAAATCTGTTGAGATACCATCTTGTCCCTTTGTGAAGAATGGTTATCAGGTCAACCTAAGATTGTGTTTTGCAATGAGGTTGCTTGGAATAGGTCATGCTGGTGTTACTTTGTTTTGTTGAATTATGGACATGGACATGCCAGTCGCCAACAGTGAGCTATGAGCCAACTATATTGTATGAACAAATCTTCTACAGAGGAAAAGGGGAAAACTGTATTCAGACCAGGTTACAAGCTAGGAGACATTGCAAGGATTTTCTTCTTTATTTGGTATTGTAGCTGCTATAGGAGTGCTGACTGCAAAAGTGATAAGACATTTCAGTGAGTGGCATGTTTTGCAAGGCATGTCAAATTTGGGAAAAGAAATTTAGCATTGAAGAAGATAAGGACTTCATCGATACCCATTGACCTGAGTGCAATGGTAATTACGAAGGGAGTAGTGGACGAATGGAGGTCAAAGGCATTCTTTAAACTTTTAAAAGGTCAGTGGACTTGAGAGGTGTTCGCTCTCTGAACAACACAGCCGATGGTGACACAAAAATTCATAAAGCATTTTCTGAGGCTAAACCATATGGAGAAGAGCATCCTGTTAAAAAAAAAAAGAATGTATTAACCATGTTAGCAAAAGAATGGGCTCGAGACTTAGGAACTTAGTAAAGCTTCACCCTTCTTTGAAAGGGAAAGGCAAATTGATTGGAGCGCAGTTACATAGACGATTTGTACAAATATTTGGAAATGTAATTAAAAAATTACCTTTTGAGGTAGAAAAAATGAGGAAGACCATAATGGCCACCTACTACCACCGCGCCTCAACAGACAGTGACCCTCAGCACTTCTACTGCCCGCAAAGTGAAACTTCATGGTGCAGCTAGCAGCGAGCTATGGCAAAAAATAAAGAATACAAGCACCAGGAGGATGTCCTTCCCTATGAAGTGATAGCTGTAATGGAACCAATCTATAAAGACTTAACAAGACAAGAGTTGCTGACAAGATGTGTAGGAGCCTCTAATCAAAATGGAAATGAAAGTTTCAACAGCATGATTTGGCTAATTGCACCAAAGACATTGTTCAATGGCAAAGTGGTAGTTGAAACTGCTTGCAATATTGCTGTCTGCTTGTTCAATGAAGGGTACTTCACTCTCATGAAGATCATGGAAGAGTTAGATGTGACTACAGAAATCCAATGTTTCAGTGCAGTGTTTTTTTTCAAAGCGGCGGATGCTCTCAGGACGTAAAAATAAAGATAATTTAATGTCATCATCATCCTCTTGCAGTGGAGTATTTTTGAATGGCAAATTTCCGATCACAATGAAGCGTCTGCTTCGCCGGCGAGATCCCGCTCCTGACAAGAAAAGAAAACAAAAACAGCATTAAAACTGAAACCCTGTGGCAGACCCCTGGCTGCAAATGGTACAAAAACTATGGCATCTGAGCAATTACTATCCCGACCCTCGCGATAACATGCTGCCGCTTTATGGCTGATCTGATTAGTAGCACCGTTTTGGTGATTCCTCCAGAGTAAAAAGACTTTACCAAAATTAAATTGATTGTTTAATTTCAAGAGAGAAGCTCATAACTTCGACCCCGGGCGAGATTTTCTCCCAACGACCCTGTTTGGAGGGTACTGACAAAAGCGTTGCTCGCTAGATGCTGACCTACTAGTTTAAGTATGAAAATAAAGTCGGGGCTGCCGAGTGACACTTTGCACAGACTCCTGCTTCAAATCAGGGATAAGTCTAAGAAGACGCTGCCGAGAAATATAACCACCATAAATTGGCGAATGGAGCTCATCAGTCCACCCACTACTTTCCTCAACTAAATTCGAGAATGAATTCATTATACCAACATGAAACCATGACCAGGAACTTTTCACCCCCTGAGTTGGGTTAGAAAAAAATTTTCAGTTCGATGATTGTTTGTTGTTCAAACTATGCGCCCTCGAACGAGACATGTATCACTTTGATTCCCGTGCCCGGCCCGTCAAAAAACAATGGAAAAGGGCGTGGCTATTCCCGCGGCCAGAGCTATTTGTGATGCGGAAGGGCGGAATAGAGGCCTTGCCCTTTGCGAATTACTTCTCCCTTCATCTGCATTGCAGGGTAAATTTTAAGTTCTGGAAGGTGGAGTTTTGACTAAATAAGGATAGTATATGATGTACTGCTGCAAAAGAAGTTTAAAGAGAAAGAGAACTACGATATTAACATTGATTTACTAGAAAAATGCACTTGGAACTCAGATCACTAACATGGATCTATCCAAATCCCAAAAAGTATTGATGTTGAAATAATGCGAAGGATACGAATTTCAATAGAATGTAGCAATACATTGAACCTTGAAGATACTACTATTAAGCTCCTAGGAAAGAGAAAAAATTTGCAAACTTGTAGATGTAAAGATACATGGATTAATTATCAAATAATTTTTGTTGTTAGGTGCTTGACTCCATTACTTTTGAAAGTATTTAAATAACGACACGCCTATGAAAATAAACCACGTACTCTCCACGTTAGTATGAATTCTCCCCAATAATTTCACACGCTTCATTATCAGAGCTGATTTTACATTTAAAAATGCATTAAAAAATTAAAAATAATCCTTTCATATTCTTTATTTCACAATAAAGTATGAAGGACAGTTTCAAAAAAAAAGTGAAGGCACTTGTGGATTTCAACTGACAAGTCAGTTAGCAGATGTTACCGGCTCCTTTTGAATGTCTGCAACTACAATCTAATTTCGAATCCCGCTTGCGCAGGTCAATTGATCAGCGCGATCGGCTGCTTTTATACTTCAGCAACTAAACCATGATTGCGAATTATATGCAGTGGTAAAAATATCGGGTAGCGACATTAAGAAAAAAACAGGCAAAGTGGAAAATTTTCATAAAATTTCAATATTTTTCAGATTAGCCACAAACCTGCGCTCTCTATAGAAAAAATATTGATCAAATAAATAACTCCCAAAAATACGGTTTTGTGCAATTTTATGTTTCTCTTGATGTTCCGGCTCCTCTTAGGGACTTTATTAAACGAACGAGGATCACCCGGTATTCATAATTAAACAAACTCCAACGATTTGAGATGGCAAGATGACAAACGAAAAGAGGAATATATAAAAATCCATGGTCCAGCCAGGGCTCGCTCGTCCGAATGAATCGAAAAACTACCTAGTGTGCAATTTTCAAAAGAGCGAATGAATTGGATCTTCCTCTTTGTGGAGTACTCCTACTTAAACTAGACTCCTGGAAAATATCGAGGTGGTAAGCTGTGAGAAAGAAGTGGGGACGCCCAGTTCATACGTAACTATCCAGCTTTTTCAGGCTTGAGACCCTCATACCTCGAACGGGTGTCCTTCCAAGTAGAAGCTGAACCCCCCTTAGGGCAACTCCTTAGATTCGCAATAATCGGCTTCTACACCAGGGGACAGTACAATGAGTTTAATAATCCCTAAGCGTTTAAAGCCAAAATATCCCGCAGTTCTTCAACCTAACTTAACGTACTTTCTCAGTTTCTTCAAAGATTCATACACACTTCCTTCCTGAGTTTCAGTCGGATAACAATACCGGAAATAAACTATTCGGTATAGGACGACAGATTACGTAGATGTCGCGTTTCGGACGATTAATTAGAGCCACTGATTGGATCGTCACTTGCAACAAAAAGTGTATCTTGTTAAGGAATAGTCCATTGGAAGGTAGTTGAAAATTGCCTTTGCAACGACATCCACTGACTAGGTTTCCTAGATACTTATTGGAAACAGTCCTTTAACCTATACATAGGTCAGTATCGGTTAAAGCCAGGAGAAACAGAGCCGCATATTTACGGAACCTCAGCATTAGTTTGGCTTTCGCGGGAATTGTGGTACAATCAAGTAAGTTCACAGGATCGTCTCTAAGATAAGGAGTGCGTTAGAGACTAGACTTAAACTGTGAAGTGGTACAGGTCTGGGCAAGGTATAGGATGAAAGTCGGATTTTCAAAATAAGGAAAGTAGCATACAAAAATGGACATCTTCCCCTTCGAAACTTCGATCTACGAACTGGTCAACGCTGATGATCTCAACGCTTGTATATGATACTGTCACTTCGAATAGCTACTCCAATCCTCAGAGTTTATCAAAAAATTTGCAAATCCACTTCGCACGAACTAAAAACTGAATTAAAAAGTGGAGAATTCATGTGAGCAAAACGGGTGTTGTCACATCACTTTCACCCTGAAGTGAAAAAATTGCGCTAAGGCCTTAATGAATGGTATAATGACGCCTCTATTTGGGTATGCAACTATATAGACAACTGAAGTTACTGAAATTGTACATTTTGATCTCTAACCTGAAGGCGAAATAGAACCGCAGGCACTATTGAGCCGTTTCACAACAATTACGTGAAAAAAAATCATCAAAAAAGGCCAGCTTTGTAGTCCTCAAATCGTTAGTTTTCTGTCAAAAATCAAATGACTGTCCTTCCTCAGGAGACCCAGAACAAGAAATCAATATGATGTAAGAAAGGAGAAGGAAACTTATGATGCGGGAGCTCAAGACCCTAGAGTTGGCGGTTTCTGGTAGTAACCAAGCATGATTACGGACGCATCCAATCATTCTAGAGAAAGATTTTTCAAAGGGACATGTTCCTCCTGAGAACACCCATTGCAAGAGTCCGAAAAAATGGGTATTCGTTAGCTGACAGTAGGGAGACTGCGAGACTGAGATAATGCCAGACCCATTTAGGAGAAGCCCCACGATCCTGCTATCTCCTAGAAATGTGGAGGTCATGGAGGTGCACAAATAGAAAACCAAGCAGAAAAGCAGGGTCCGAATAGGGAAGGATTTTTTTCGGCCTGCTCGGAAAGAAATCAATTGAGTTATCCAGATTCATAAAGAACAAATACAATGTGCACCAGTCCATTGAAAACAGAGCCACAAGCATAAGAGCTTTGTACAACAATATCAGAGACGAAAATAATGAACGATAATAACAAACGTCACACAAACGACACAAATAATGCTTCTGCAAAACTTAAAGAGTGGTAAACTCGAAAATAGCAGTAGATGGAAGGAGATGTAGGGAGCGAACGAATTTCGCAGGGCGCTAAAAAGCAAAATGTCGTCTCATCGGAGAAGAAAAAACCAAATAAAATAGCTAAAGTCGCTGAGACAACGACACGGAGATGCTTAGTATCTGGCAATCTCAGATACTGAAAGCAATAAAAAAATTAAGTTGAAACAAAACAGTTTGACAGGCAGGCATATATTTTCCTATTTTTGTTTTATTTTACTATTGCAGAACATCTGTGAGAAGGAAATCGAAGGGCTATAATCAGCGAGCCTTATCCCAACAACAGCAACAAAGAGACTGCTCCAAGGGGATAACTCGCCCTCAGGGGTCGTCAACGACCTTTAACGGGTCGTTTACGATACAGGGGTGATGTGAGATAAGCTCTGTCAAGGCAGTAGTTGCAACATATATCAGGAGTGAACCCCTTCAGTTAGTGTACATTGGACCGGTGTTAGTAGAGTGCATTGCCGCGTGAGTGATCAGCTAAGCGTAGGTCAGACCTCAGGGAACTGGAGTGGGGGTTATGTCCCCGAGGGCACACTCGTTCCAGAATATTGCGACCCGCTCCGTTGTACACGATATGCTGGTGAAATTTCCGTGGAGAATAAATCCAATTGCGCAAAAAAATCGACGAAATAACAAAGAAGGAAAAAGTGCTGACTGCGATTGGGCGCAGCACAGAAATGCGTTGTTCACAGTAGCGAGAAGCGAGGGCTGAAATATCTGATGTGATACTTGAGGAAGCCCTACCCAAGTAGCGTGACTGACGGCAACTCCAATACCATGTAGTGTCCGTGTTCCGGAAGGCCAGTCAGAATCCCTAGTCCTGAGCAGGTGGATTCGGGAACAAACCGAGTAGAAATGCAGTCGATCGTCCTAGCTAGAGCCGAAGAAGAAAGGCTCATCAGGAAAAGCGCAGCAGTGACGAAGCATATGTGGTCGGCATGTTCAGCAAAGGCACCAAAAACGAGCTGATGAAACTGGAGGAATTACTGAACTGCATCTCCTTCTACAGGCGAACGTGGAGAGTAGCGGAAGATGCTTGGAAAGTAGAAACAGCGGCACGCTGAGAACACTGCTAGCACCGAATTGATCGCAGATAGCCCACTGCGAAGTGAACTAGGGAAAAAACGGAAAGTGGTTTGAAGGAGATCTTATTCAGGTAGTTTCCAGAATCCGAAAAAGGAAAACGATGCAGGATAAAAGGAAACAGCTGATTACGCCGACAGAGGCCCGTTTGTCCAAAGACAAGGAGGTTACAAACCAAAAGCAAGTAACAGAAAAGACGAAGAAACGAAGAAGGACTTGACCGTCGGCTCTGTTCATTCAGCCGATAGAAAGCAAGACATTCGCGGAAGTCCTTAGTGAAATCCGCTACAGGATGAAACCGAGGATGCGAGGAAACTCCTCACAGGCGGGAAAATATGCAAGCTACGAATGCGAATAATCCCCATCAAATGCTGGACTATTGACAATCGTCAGCAACTTGGAGCAGCAAGGGATTCAACACGACGACTGCATGCCGGAGATGCGGTCAGGTAAGTCACCAAAGGAAGACCTGCAATGAAACCGAAAGTTGCATTCTTTGCAGGAACCGTGGCGCGTCTAGCGAGAGCGTCGTAAGCACTGCGAATTCGGGACGGTGTCCAATGTTTGGGGCGGAATTATTATAGAAAGGGCTAGAACGCGAATAAAATTATTCGAATTCTACAAATTAACATGCACCAGAGTGCAACGCTCACCAGCTGCTAGAGCAGTTCGCTCCGGCGGTAAAGGCTGATCCAATGCTAATCAGAGACTTGTTGTCGGACGCACTGTTAAACAGTCTCAAAGTAGACTTGGCATATTAATGCAACGGGTAAGCGCATGGCGACTGCTCACGGTTTCAGTTCCGCGCTGAAAAAACCGAAGTTGTTAAATACCTTGGTTTAATGCTCGAGTCATCCATTTTTTGACTAAGCTAATCGAACGTTACTCTTTATACGATACGGATGAGGGAGCTATGGAGTATACCATTGTCGCAGAAGTGCTTTGGGACTCTCCTGTGGAACGTGATGTACACTGGGATCTCCACCTTCCCATGCGGATAATTATCGATTTTGCAAAGATTTGATTGCGTTTCCTCAGCTTCAAGTGATTGACGGGTATACCAATGAGGGAATCAGTACCATAAAAACATGGCTGGAGATGGTCAAGATTGACTTAACCAAACTAAAAGCGGGAGCGATGTTGATCACCAGCCGTAGGACACGATTAGAGTTCGGGTTGGTAAGCACATCAACACTTAAAAGGTTATCAAATATGCAGGAGTGATGATTGACGAGAAGACCAATTTCAAGGGACATTTGGACTTTGTCTGCGAGGAAACGCCAAATAGCAACGATACTCAACAGGCAGCCCAAAATACTAGAATAGAGAATACTTGCAGCCGAGGTGATTCATTCGATTGTACGATGCCCCTGCCTGGGAGGAAGCATTATCATGTGAGAGTAATCGAAGGAGAGTAGACATGATCAGACAGACTGCTGACGTTAGAGGATGATATTTGCAGTACCGATTGCAAATCGAATGCCACTGACAAGCAGTTTGGTTCTGCTGTTGTTCAGCCTTTATTGCGAGATTTGCTGGGGTTGTAGTTTGATTTTTCCCTCTGGTGACGGTCGTAGTTTTCTTCGAGTTTCTCTTCATCTTGGTTTGCATTGGTGAAGTTTGGTAACAGTCTTTCTCTGAATGGAAGAATGAGTGATTCAATTCTTGATCAAACACTCGTTTGTATGCAATTAATGAAACAGGAGGCTATTATTTGTATTTGTTAAATCGTCCGATTTTTGTTATTTGTGGTTTTTACTGCCTCTTCTACGCTGAGGGCTTACATTTTCGAAATCCTAAGCGCGCGGTCCAAGTACTCTTTTTGGATTGATCTTCGATAGTAATGGAAGTTTACCTATAGGAAGTTGCCAGGTTCTGTTGTTTCCATCTACAACTCCGAATTTGGTGCAAATCGTTCGGAGTTTCGAGCGCTTACGCTTGCTGCGAAGCAGTATTCACTCAAACAGGAGACCCCACTTCACTGGTCGCTATAGTTGTTAACTGTAAGTTTGGCACATTGGCAGTAAGTGTCATTTTCTTCTTTTTATTGCGCCTGCCTGTTTTATCATGTGATAAGAAACTGATGAGGAGAACTTCGTCTTCGTTAACTTTAGAAGGGCTGTTAATTGAGGTAAGCACGGAAGGGAATGCTCCGTTAATGAAAGAGATAAATTTTCTCCTTCCCTAGATGTTCAATATGAATAATTTGATTAAATATGATTTCTTTTGGAAGGTAGATATCAGTGGCCGTTCCGAGGAGCCCAAAAAGCGCTGCAGTGCGCCGTTTTGACGCCACAGGCTCCTAAGATCCTCCTAAGAGGCAAAGTCACAGATCTTCAGAGCCAGCCCGTAGCATTCACGAAAGAAAGCACACTCGCCTACTTTGCAATCAGAGATGTTTTTGAGGTCCTCAAAGAATGGTTTACCCAATGTCCGTATCCTGATACTACCAAGAACTGGACACTACACAAAAAGTGCCTGAGGATCTCCCCCTCTTCTCCGCAATTTCGACAATGCCGAGTCTGGCGACATGGTCCCCTACGGGCCAGACCCCGTGCAGACCACCGTAATCTTGTATGCATTTGCACGCGTCTGGCACAAGAGCTCTCGCGATCGGGTTTTGTTATAAGTAGATCAAATCTTCCTTGACTTGGCAAAGGTGGTAAACCTACGCCCTCTAAGGTCCGCGGCTGCTAAGTAGTGCGAGTAGATTCCACCGTTGACAGTTGCCAGCGGGACATAGACTGTACCTGCCGAAGGACTGTCAGGAACAGCCTAGAGGACGCCGTGGATGAGTTCAAGGCCTTAATGACCTGTAGGGCAGAATGGCTGTGTTGCGCTTGGGGCACCGGGCTCGGATCATGCCACAGAGCCACCGATGGGCTTCCAACATAGCCAGTACTTCTGCTTGCAATACACTAGCGAAACCTGGGAGACCATACGACTTGTATACACTGTGTGTATTCAACAAAACTCCCGCATCGATTCCACAGACCATCTTTGATCCGTCGGTGAAGAATGCTGTGTCATAGTCCTGCAAAACGCCGCCGGTCTTCCACTCCGCCTTGGTTGGAAAGTCCATAGCAAACTTTCTTGTGTGGTTCAGGTAGACATAGTCTGTGGGAAATGCTTAGATTTCCCAAGGTTCTTCGTCTAGGATGTTACTATAGTCATAAGGCTTCGCTGACCAGCATCCGAACTCACGTAGTCTGACGACACGGCACGCTACAATATATTTATTGTCAATATCTAGGGAGGAGGTGCAGGAGTACATTGCAGAACTGCAGAGCCCCGATAGCACCTGCACACGCGACTCTTTGAATTCCATTAAACTTTGTCCTATTGTACTTTTTGCTTAAAGCCTGTCACTATAAAGTAGGGCCTTACGTTGCTGTGCTGTGCTGTGCAAATCCAGAGAACCATCCTCGGCTGGAGAACAAATACTTTTGGAAATGGTCAAAATTCTCTGGATCTTGGGATTCATATTCAAATTGAATCTTTTTTTTATAAAATTGTTTCCCGAACTTTCTGGCTTCCTGTATGCGAATTGAGTAGCGTTTCTAATTGGCCTACGTACCTTCATCACTTCAATTCCATAAAACTAGTCCACTTTCTCGATCCGACCGTTCAGATTCATCCCCATTAAGTATAAATCATTTGATATCAGAAAGTACTCCTTGGTCTTCTCCCTAGACTAAGTACTTTTCTGTCTATTCTTTAAACTTGATTTCGTTTTTTTTATTGCCATTTCATCGTTTTCTTGCACAACACTCCACCCACCCACCCCCACCCCTGGCTTTTTGTCTGTCTTTTCATTAGGTCTGCTTGTTCATTTTTCGCGAAATAAATGCCTTTTTATATCTTTCCTGCGCCTATGTTAATTATACAGAGTGAAATGCTCGGTTTTACTTTTTTTTTCTCCTTTTATTTATCTGATGGAATTTTTTCATGATTCTTTTAAATTCATTTCGAGGCATATTTCAACTTATGAATGTTGTTCGTTCTTGTATTTGAAAATTTCGATTACTCCTTCTGCTGTGAGAAGGGATAGAGAGAACGAGGAAACGACGGTTTTATCTTTCCTGTCGAGTCTAAAATAATTTCTTCTGCAAAAGTGCTAGAAGTAAAAAGATATTAAGAACACGGTTTAAAGATTATGAGGTCGTTTTTAATAGTGTCGGCCATAAAAGCTTGCTTGATGTTGTGTAATTTATGTCTGACAATTATTGCTTTATCTGATATCTATGGAATACTGTCTGAATTTAATTCGTTGTGACCTGAAAAGGGGGGGGGATATGGCTTTAAAGTGGAGTTCATAAAAGCCGGGAATAGATTCGTTATTCGTTTTAAAGATAGATTTCGCGGGCCGATGGAACTAAAGCTGCATTAAAACTTTATTCCACAGCCCGTCACAACCTGGACGTAAGTGCTCGATGTCAAAAGATCCCTCCAGCAATAAACTGAGTACTTAATTTAACGGCTGACTTTCACATTGTTAAAATCATTTCTAAATATTCTTGGGGCTTTAAATCGAAACGAAGAGAGTTTCTGATGTTATTTAACAGTCAGAGCATGAACGTTCGGCGCCAATACCTCGGTAGCAATAAATCCAATAATTAATACATGCAAACTACCTCATTCCAATTTTATTATTTCCCTGCTTATCTTTACTGGTGCTTTCGTAATCAAATTTCGCCGAAACTGACGAAGAATAGTCGGCCTACGTCCAATAATGTTCAGGCAATTTGAATTCCCTCAATTACCTTTTATAGTCAATTGTTTAACGGCCACGATGATGTTGTACACTTGACAAAAGACTTTCGACAGAGACCCAGAAATATGGTATATTGTAATCGTCAAGAAATATCTAAAGTTAAAGCTTATAAAAAAAAACTATGGTTATGAACAGAGGGACCCAAACCCAGGCAGCGTCCAAAAAAGTCTACCTATCGGACTGCCTGACGACCATATGACGACAAGTCCTACTATATTGTAATATGGTGAGTGATGCATGCCGGGTCCAAGCCACCAAAACGACCAAATTAAAAATTCTAGAGACGTAATTGCGTTATTTCACCAAAAAGAATTCCAAAATCTGATACTAAGTATCAGTACGTGGATAAATTTCAATGGCAAAATATTCAAATGATTGATTTCTGTCTCTGGGAACAAAACGAAAGAATAGCTCTTGACAGACCATCGTGGCTTGCAGCTCTTTCTTTTGCACTTTAGACTTAGGCACAGCAAAGGAACATAAACTGTTATGTCTCTGCCCTAAATAAATTCACGACCCCAACATAATTAGTCAGTTGATTTGAATTCATAGCATAGAAATCCACATGTACAGGTGGATTTCCTAACTTTTTGGTTTTCTCAAGACGCAGACACAGTTTCTGATTGACGCTTTAAAGAAATTGGTGCACAATGACATTTAGGTGTTCGAATTTGGGCTATGCAAATTGACTGAAGCAAAAATATTCAAAGTTACTATCCAGTTCTATTTTTGGTAATAACTATTGGGTGTAGGAATTTTCCGCTACTATTCTTAGCGTTCAAAATACTGTTTGGCCATTATCTCAAAAAAAGCTTTGCCAGAAATAGTTGATATTCATGCAATCCACGTTTTGCATCAAGCTGTTCGAGCCCTCTGTTCAAACCCACTTACAAAATCCATGATTGAGCGCCCAACTCAATAGGAACAAGCCGGAATACCGGAAGCTGGACGTTTCGGGTATAAAGGTTTAGTGTTTCTTTTCTGTGAGAAATTTCCTATGCACGTACCTAGGTAATTCCATCACCATGATTTTTTGGTTGGATAGGTTTTGAGAACGAGACCTGTCACAGTTCTCGATGCTCACATTTTAAGCCCTCACTCCCCTATGTTTCACCCAGTGTCAAAAACAAGATCAGTTTCGAAAACTGCTAACTAAGTCCTTTCATTTGATACCTCACATGAACATATTCTGTGAAAAAAATTTCCTTTTCATATATATTGCTAGACCCGCCCCCCCCCCCCCCCTACCTTAAACTCAACACAAAATGGCGCCACATGTAAAGGAATTCACAGACCACATGTTCTCACTAAATCTCGTGACAATAGTCTTAGCGGTTTCCAAATAAAGTGGGCGTGACAGACAGACAGACGGACAAGCAGACATCCCTTGTGAGGAGTTGCCCAATCTCTCATCAGATGTGACCACAGGTGGCGGATAGGGACATACCTATTGATGTGTAAATATGTGTTCATGCACTTTCTTTTCTGACTATCCATGGGCTAGTGTTTGCTGATCTTTGTCCCATATACTAAAATGGCTATGGGAAGGATACCTAGAAAATAAAACCAACATGGAGGAAGAGAGAAAGAGGAAACTTACGGTGCAGGGGCTCGGAAGCACAATACCGACGGCTTTTTGGGGTGAGCAAGCGGGCTCACGGTCGTCGATATCCCTCGACTGCAGTGTCCCGGTGGTGGACAACTTGGCCACCGTGGCATCTAATGCTACAAGTAATTTAGAGTTGGAGAAGGAGGTGTTCAAGCGAAGCAACACATTGCCAAGAACACCAATAAAAAATGATGGGTTGAACGGAGATCGCTGCCTGACTAAAGCAGTTTCGACAACCACCGCATTTGTCCGAGGGGGGCGACCACAGGAGGTACTCCGAGACCAACAAATTGACCCATTCAGGAGAAGTTCCTCAATTCTTCGATCTCCACCAATGCCAATGCCAAATATCAGGTAACTTCATACCAAATGCCGTATTTCCTGTCCTTAAAAATGCCTCCATGATGAACAGACGTGTTTGGTTCAAAATGAGTTTCGTGTTTGCAAATAGAGGTAAATATCTTCCTTTTAGTGCCTATTTTATTACCTATGCGGTTTAGTATATCTATCCTTTTCGCTGTTAAGGATATGTTCACAACAAGAGATATTCGGGTCCTTTACCTGTTTTTGCTTAAAAAGGACAAAATGCAGCTGCAGCGGCGAAAGAAATTAATCAGGTTTCGAGACTTGATATCTGCACCATACGCACAGTCCAACGATGTTTTACCAATTTCTGAAAAGGCAGTTTTGGCTTGGACAATGAACCACGTGGTACACAAGGTGGCAGTGCTGATGACGACGAACTGCGAGCAGAAGTTAAGTGGAATGCATTGACAACTTTACAGTGCCTTGCTGAGACCTTCAATGTATCAAAACCAACCATTAGTCGCCGTCTCAAATAAATTGGAAAAGCGGAAAAACTCATTCAATGGGTGCCACATGAATTAACCGAAAGAAACAAAATGAGTTGAGGTCGCCTCTTCATTTCTGATGCGATATAAGAAGATACCGTTTTTGAAGAGAATTATGACTTGTGACGAAAAATGGTTTCGGTGTGGTAATAGGAAACATTCAGGACAGTGTTTGGATCGCGGAGAAGTTCCCAGGTACCATACAAAAGCGGAACTGCACCCTAAGAAGGTCATGGTGACTGTTTGGTTGACTTCTGAAGGCGTCATTCCTGAATCCCGGCGAAACGATAATTACAGAGTCCTACAATCCACAATTGAAATGCAAAATTGGATTTAAAACAGATTTAAAAGAGGTGGAAGTCCGTAGGCGTAAGATCTGAAAAATATAATGGGTGGCAAAGAACCTTCCATTCGAGCTCTTGGAATGCGCTTTTGAAGGTTAGGGTTGTTGTAAATTCAGTTGAATTACTTCATTTACGCTGTGCAGCAGGTCAATTTATAGCTCCTTGCTCCATCCCTTTTTGTTGTTATCATCCTCTAATTCACTATATTCTTCGGGTCCCACCAAATGCAAATAATGATATTTTTTGGATGGGAATCCTGATTGGCTCTCGCCGTTGCGGTTTCTCCTGGATTCAATCATTCTTTTCCTTGTCTCATACTGACGTATAGGGACCATTTCTCATCCCTCTCACAAGTCGGTAAAAAAATTTTGCTTGTTCCCAGATGTTGATCTGTGGTGGGCAAGATGTTGAGAGGTGATTTGAAAGCACCATTCTTTGTTTTGCTCGCCGAGGTCGTGTTGCACCTGCGAATGAAAATGGTTGTACACTCCTACGTAATCGAATTCGGCCAATTCATCAACTTTTTGGCGACCGTCCTCCTTCAAAGATGCTTTGAGACGATCTTCGTCGAGATTGTGTGGCATAACTCGGGCCGTCCAGATCAAAGTCGCCATTTTTCACTTTTGCGAATCCTTTCCGTGCTGTTGACGCATCATTAACAACGATCTAAGACAACCTAACCAGGCCCTCGAAAAGGTGATGCTCGATGCAGATGTTAATGCAAGAGGTACCATCCTCTTCAAGTCCACCCAACTACTGGCCTATCCTGACGATATTGCCGTTATGGGAAGAACAACCCGAGATGTATAGTCTATCTTCATCCAGACCGAGCACGCGGAGCAGTCAAACGAGAACAATAAATATAGGAGACTACAATTTTGAGACCGTTGAAAGTGTCTCCTATTTAGGGTTGAACATCACAACCGATAACAGCTATGACAATGATATCCGCATACGGCTCTCGGCTGCCAACAGAGCCTATTTCAGCTTACAAACACTGTCTTACCCGAAACGTCTCACCATAAGGGCAAGACTGGCTTGTACAATAAGAGTGTGATCTTAATCTTGTCAGTCCTTATGTATTACTCTGGGACCTGGGTCCTTAGCAAGAAAAATTGCGAACTCTTGGCCACGTTCGACAAAAGAATCCTCTGAAGAATTTTTGGCCCTGGCTGACATGACAAAACATTACTTATCATCATGAACATGACAAAACATTACTTATCATCAACATTTCTCCATCGTGTGATGTTTGGTTAAGCCATGTTTTGATGATTGAATCGCGCTCGGTGTTGGTCCAGGGCAGAGACAACTCATTAGACACTGCCTCACTTCTGCCCTGGGAGCAGCGTGAACGTTAGTCAACTTTTTGGGAAAACTTGGGTGTTTAACCCAAAAAAGAGGAGTCCGTGGACCAAGAGAGGAAGTAAGTTGCTTCCCAAGTGGTCCGATCAAACGGACGTAGATAAAGAAAACGTAAAACGCCCATGAATTAACTTCTGCTTAATAATGGACACATAAAGTAGCTGAGAGGAAGGGTATGATTCCTAGAATAACCGGAGTTCCTTTTAGAAGATCTGCAAACAGAATTTTAAACAAGTCCTGGAATTGAAATTCTTAATATAAATAAGACCCCGTAGAGAATACCCTCTCCGAGTCGATGTTATTGATGAAGAGGATAGAATGTTAGCTTTATCTTAATTCATTATAGAGCACTTATCCATGAAAGATAAGTAATCCCAGAGTGGAGAAGTGGGAGGTGATATCAGATCCATCTCAGATCACAGCTGGATACTTTTTAGTCTGAATCTGACTGTTGAAGTTTCTCAACCTTTAAGAGATTCCAATGGGATCTACTGAAGGAAATGTGGGCAGCTTATTAAAACCACACACACCGGTGCTGATAATATCTGCACAACAGACAAACTAGAGTCAAAGGTCGCTGCTCTGGAGATGGAATTCGAAATCGCTTTTGGAGTCGTGTGCCCGACAAAATTT
This sequence comes from Hermetia illucens, assembly GCF_905115235.1. Lineage (NCBI taxonomy): Eukaryota > Metazoa > Arthropoda > Insecta > Diptera > Stratiomyidae > Hermetia > Hermetia illucens. The sequence goes on along the minus strand of NC_051851.1, from coordinate 159,009,904 downwards.
AGCAACAAGACTTTAGTAGCGTGAAGGAATGAAGATCTATCCAATATCAGAAAGCTGCTCAAGAAGGTCTTCAATATCCGCTACAGGCATAAATACTGACAGTCATACAAAGACTGCATGGCGGGTGATAACTCGGCCATCAGAGCTGCCAGGAAGCGGACGGATGTGGCTATGAGTCCGTGAAAGACATTCGGCGATCTTCTTTCGGACTGACGACCTTAGAACGTCTCCTATACATCTACTTAAGGATAATCATGGATAGGTCACTCTCGCCCTACTCCAAATCACAGCACCCCCACTTTATGTATCCAAGTATCTGATCCTGAATCTTAAGTTAAATTAGAAACAAAACGCAGAACTGAGAATTAAGAAAGACTGTGTGGCCTTCTTCGCCTGTAGAAGAACCTTCGTGAAGAAATGGACATGTGGTCGTTCCCATTCTAACGTACGATGACCAACGCTGATCGACAAAAATACAATAAGACCATGCTTATCTTGCTTTGCCGTTCTGGTTCACAGATATCCTTTTCTTTTGACCTTCATATTATATATACATAGTAAAACCACCCTAGGCGAAGCACCACGTCAATTGTGGGCATTCCTAATGGGCTACGCTACACACAAGCAGAGTTCCAAAAGGAAAAAGGAATTTCAAACCAGGGTAGTGTGGAGTACGAGCGTGGTTTTGCGAGCTTACGATACAGTATTCTTTGCCGACAGATCAAAGATGGTCTGCGAAGTCGGAGCGGGAGTATTCTCAGATACACATCATATGATCAGGTCGTACGGTCTTTCGGGATACCCCAGTGTATACCAAGCGATACTGAATCGCTATAGTATGACCTGAGCAACATAGTCATTCTGATCGACAGCCAAGCCACCATCGAGGCTTCGTACTTATTGGCGACATCCTTCAGGCTGGTGGGGTAGTGAAGAGACGCGCAGAGCACACTGGCCGACAAGTTTAAGATCAATTTCCTTTGGGTTTCCGATCATAGGAACCTTTAGGGTCATGAACAGGGCTCCGCTCGGAACTGCGAAAGGTATGATTTACCCATTGGTAGCCGTTGACTCTAGATGACGAAGACTCACCATTTGTGCTAAATCAAAGATCTCGCCCTTTTACAATAAAACCCCAATCATGAGAGCTCTTCGGGCAGTCAAGCTTAACTGCGTACATGATTCTGACGGTTTGAAGGGGCACTGGTTTATATGAGATTATCCCGCCAGACTCGATAAACGACACAATTCACATTGTCGAAGTTGCGGAGAGGTAGATAAGACGTTCGGGGACACTAGGACACTAGGGCACTAGGTAAATACCTCTTTGAGGTCCCCTAAAGAGATTTCTGGCTGTAGGATAGGGGAGCTGCTATCTTTCATGAATACCAACTGCTGGGTCTGGATATCTGAACCAGTTTGATTCTCTCTCTCTCCCTTTACACGGTAGTCACGGTCTTTGGAGTTTGTGGTATCAAACCGACAAACCATAGCGCCCACCATACCTGCCTACCTACCAACATAGAATGCAAAAATGGACCTTAATACTTTGGAAGGGTAAACGGCAATAGGCTTGCCGACAGAAAGTGAGAATTATGCGGAGAATCGTATCCTCCGCCCGGGAAATCACTCCCTCTCTCGACAAGTCTGGTCTTTATACTTTGTAATGATATTCGCTCATTGTTTGCTGTCAAATTTAATATTGAGGGTCTTTCGTTTGACATTAATTTGGGGTAAGGAATTTGTTATGCGTTTATATAGATTTAAAGAGCCACAAGATGAAAAATGACCAGGCCTCCTCAATCCGATTTGAGAGCTAAGTGACAGTTTAATAGTGAGCGCTACTAGGAGCTTTGACGGTAGTTTATCTAGAGCTTTAAATTGTATTACATCCTTACTTACTTATCTAGATTTTAGCACTGTATTTTCCAACGAATCCAGAGAATGGTAGGTAGGTAGGTATCAGTGGCCGCTCCGAGGAGCCCAATTAGCGCTTTGGTACGCCATTTTGATACCACAAACGCCTAAGACCGTGACTGTTGTTATAGGAACAGGGAAGCAGAGTCCAGCCGGCTCGGATCTTCAGAGCCAGCCCATAGCATTCACAAAGGAAAGCAGCTCCCCGACCTTGCAGCTAGAAATCTCACTGAGGTCCCCAAAGAATGGTTTACCCAGTGTCCGCAGCCTGACTCGAGCCAGAGCTGGGTAATCGCAAAGAAAGTGCATGAGGGTTTCCCTTCCTTCTCCGCAGCTTCGGCAATGCGAGTTGTAGGGTAAGCCGAGCCTAGCGACATGGTCCCCTATGGGCCAGTGTCCCGAGCAGACCGCCGTAATCTTGAATGCATTTGCACGCGTCTGGCACAGGAGCTCTCGTGATCGGGCTATATTATAAGCGGGCCAAATTCTCCTTGACTTGGCACAGCTTGTAAGTCTTCGCCATCTCAGGCCCGCGGCTGCTAGGTAGGGTAGTGCGAGTAGACTCGGCCCCCGACAGCCGCCAGCAGAACACCGACTGTATTCGCCGAGGGACTGCCAAGAGCAGAGCCTTGCCTGGCCAATCCGTCAGCCCGCTCATTCCCCTCTGTGTTCCTATGCCCGGGAACCCAGAGGAGAGTGACCTTGAGCGTGCCGCCCAGATGGTTGAGCGCGTCTCTGCACTGCCCCACCAGCTGGGAAGATGTCGTCGTTGAGTACAAGGCTTTGATGGCCGCTTGGCTGTCGGTCAGAATGGCTATGTTACGCTTGGGGCTCGAATCACGCTCCAGCCATCGACAGACTTCCAATATCGCCTGTACTTCCGCCTGGAATACACTGGTGAAACCTGGGAGACCATACGACTTGGATACACCGTGTGTATTCGAGAAAACCCTCGCGCCGACTCCATAGGCCATCTTTGATCCGTCCGTAAAGAATACCGTGTCATAGTCTTGCAACATGCCGCCGGTCTTCCACTTTGCCCTGGTTGGAAGGTCCACAGCAAAGTTTCTCGTGAAGCTCGGCTTGCGTGTGACATAGTCCGTGGGGGATGCCCAGATTTCTCGAGGTATTTCATCTAGGATGTTGCTCTGGCCGTAGGACTTCGCTGCCCAGCATCTGCACGCTGCAACATATTTGATGTGGAGGTCTAGGGGGAGGAGATGCAGGAGTACATTGAGAGCATCTGCCGGGCAGGACTGCAGAGCCTCCGTAGCATCTGCACACGCATCCGGAGAAGACATACTAAATATTCCACGGAAAAATTATACAAGCTCATTTGGACTAACTTTGGAAAGCCCAACACAAATTTTCTGATCAATTGGATTTCTCGGAGGCAAAATATTAGACACATTGCAATTTTCTAATCTCAGATCTGCTCATTCTCCTCCCACCCGACTAATTCTCACCGGCTCTATCTGTAGAATCAAAGAACGTGCTTCAAATTAACATCGACTAAAAGACCTTCCAACTTACCAAACTTTGAAAAGAAATAAAACCGCAAGTATCTTTTTATATACATTTTCGTCGCAGTGAAAATCTACATTCGCGCCATAGGTATTTCCATTCCCATATAAAACGTGAAATGAGAAAAAAATATTTTATGATGTAAATTTTCGGTGTGTAAGTAAAAAGACGACAACGATGTGGTGGGAGAACCCAGCGCTCCCCATATTTCCCATCTATCTGCAGGTATTACGCTTAGAGTATGACTGTAAAGACTATAAAGTCCCGAAAGATAAAATGAGAGTTAAATCATAAAAGTCCCTCAGGTGACTTTAAATTTTATGCATGCTCTCATGATAAGTACATTTAACACTAAACTCCCTGAATTTCGGGGAAGATGTTAAATGTGAAAGTACGACAAGAACATAGCAAAGAGGGTCGAGGATGCGGAGAGGTCGGGTCGCGTTTAGCTTAAAAGCACCAGCAGCCAGGTGAAAGGTGTCTAGGGATTGTGTAGGAATAGATTATTACACTTCTGAAGACAAATTTCTTTAGAGCAAGAATTAGCGGTTACCCTTTTTCACCTTGTCGGTCGTTTTAAGATTATGAGAGAAGTTACTGAACGTTTTCTCTGGCATGCCTTGTCCTTGCCCAGCCATTGCCGAATGTAGCACAGTGTCGTCGTCGTAACTAAGTTGGAAAACTTTGGCAAGGACACAACTAACACGGTATAGGGACAACTGGGATTCTTTCAGCTCTGCAGCGAAGCAGAGACAGTCTTCTATGAATAAATGAAATGCCAGATGAAATGAGCAAGTTTCTTGGAGAATATATATATTTCTACTGCTCCCGTTGTGAGCTTAATCAGGAACATCTTTGCGAAATCTTAAAACCGCCCTCATATCCCCCTCCCCCAGCTGCACCAACTTTGGTAGGCAAAGTATACAAACTTTCCGGGCTAAATAGTTGTAACAATGAAATTACATAGAGAGCATTAAATTAGATTATAAAACTTGAATAATGAAAAGTTTTAAAACCATTTTCTTACCATAAACTCCTTTCTCCTGTCCCGGTCTCCCCATTTTCCCTCCCAGACACAGTCCGTCTATTTCCGACTCGAATCCCTGACTTTTCAAGTACTTGAATGGGAAAGAAAAGAACCCTTTGCTGAAATGGAGCCCGACTAATGTTACGCCAGGGAATTGAGGATATCTGGGCCAGTATCTTCTTGCTCTGTGCCATTTTGTTTTCTTTTCAAAGAAAGTTTCAACGACCGGACTGATGCCGAATGCAAGTGAGAGGGAAGATTTCAGTTCAGCTCCTTCAGCTGGCATTATACAGCCTTATTTTCTCGCAGGACCAAGAAAGTTATTTGGATGATTCAGTAAGTTAAAAGGTCGTAAAAAGCAATTAAAACTTCAAACTTTATAAATGTTACTTTGTAGGTGTATCTTGTAACAAACTAACGCATCAACTGAGGGAATATAGGGTTTAATTATTATTGCCTTGGTTTCGGCCCCGCTTCCAGTGACTGTATCTCTATTTCTCAGTACAGTTCGTTTCAGCATAATAGATATGTTCAGTGTCACACTTTCTACAAAACGTGGAAACATAATTGAATGCATACAATGGAGGAGTCCCAACCCACCTACTTAAAATTTACCAGGCGATGCCTATCATTCTTTAAAATCTAATAAACCCAGTCTCGTCAACTAAATAAACACATTGTCGTTGCTTGCGTACGATGTTTCTAGTGTTTTTTTCCAGCTTTGTTTTTTCCGTCTTTGGTGATTTGTATTAAGTCATGTTGTAGACGGTTTAGATACAACAATGTTGGATCAGATTGATAATGTATGCCTGACGTTACAGTCATATAGGCTTTTATTGTATTTATATAGTTGCGAGCATTACATGTGAGCGCAATTACCTCTCTAAACTACGGTGACAAATGTAATGAAGCAAAACCCAACAACAAAGAAACATCAACACAATATCATGCAAACAAAGTAATGAAATCAACATGAAAAGAGCTTGGTGAAAGCATCAAACTCCCATCAAAGCTATAGCAGTTGATATGGAAGGAAATCACAAATCATGAGAGCTAAGAATTGCTTCTTGGCTACTTTATCTTTTATGCTGACATTCTATTTTTGCGTTAGTTAACTATTATAGTTTTTGAATTTTAGTCAAGTTTCTAATGACTTTCTTCATTTTTGTATTGCATGTCCTTTGGATCTGTTCTTGCGTGTGGTTGTGTTGGTCCTGCTTATCCAATAACTGCTATTAGGTCATCATGGAGCTATTCAAGTTAATCTTATGACATATTCCGACTACACAAAGAACCATAAAGTAGGCTTCTGTCGCAAATATAATATATTCGATATGGTGGGGCCACATAACTCTTGTCCAAATAGTTGCATCTCCTAGTTAAGTAGTGTGAAATTTTGACGCACAACCACCCAACCAAATTGAAATTACACCGTGATATCATATTGAAGAGATATAGGCGATGTATAGTTACCATTTACCCCTTAGTGGGGTATAGTGTGTCAACTACTATTTCGCGGCTACCTGAAATGCGATTCAGCTAACCTCATGACTTTCCGAGACGCTCGCACTCGTCCTCTACTGGCAAGTGCCCTTGGGACGACCGATCGTCGGCCATGTTGGGAGAGTGGATTCCACTGCATGGTGTAGCCAGCAATGCAATTGCCGCTTCTCCTTAATATGTGACCTATCCACTGCTGCTTTTGCATTCCGATCACAGTGTGTACGAGTGCCAAATTTATGCGCCGACCAAGCTCCCTTCGTTTGAAATTGTATCAGGCCAGCGTACTCCGATGATACGACACAAGCAGGTGTTGACGAAGGCTTGAAACTTTTGAGTAACAGTGGAATTTACTTGCCATTGCAGATCCACAGATCAGTCTGAATTTGTTCTTGGTGTTGTAGACAGGCCAGCGAAAGCGGATCTAGTGCTGTTAAAGCGTCGGGCAATAACCAGTTTGGTGTCATCGTCAGCAGAAACCACGATTCATAGATATACAAATTGATCGACGTTTTCGATGCTCTGTCTATTATTGGGAGTACAAATGAATTCAGTCTGTTTTCAAGGTTTTGTGTAAAATAAAACCTTATTAAAAACGGTTTACTGTCTGTCTGTCTTTTTTTATGGATGGAGGTTGAAATCTTACAAAGACACTGCCGCGCCAGGTTGCAGCAGCGTGTGGGATTCTCACCCACTAAAACCACCCCCACATTCTCCTTTTTCCTTCTCCGCGGAACCGCCGCAAAGCATTACTTCGCAAGGTGGACTGCGCTTTAAGCGACCAAGCCTCCGTTCTTCGCGTCCTCCTTACGCGCTCCGCTTTTCCAAGTTCCTTTTATATACTTTTGACTTCACCGTACACCAGTTTTCCTCCGACTTCAACATTTCCCCGGCGATGTTCTGCGGGCTTACATTGATTTTCAGGCAGTCTTCCAGACTCCTCTTCTCTGAGAAAATTCGTGGACAGTGGAACATAACATGCTCCGGGTCCTCAGGCATCAGCCTGAATTGATGCAAATACTTCCTGTAACCACCATGTCCTGACAGGAATTGAGTCAGATAAAGTAATGAAATCAACATGAAAAGAGCTTGGTGAAAGCATCAAACCCATAGCAGTTGATATGGATGGAAATGACAAATCATGGAGCTAAGAATTGTTTCTTGATTTCGAATCTTTTGTGCTGAGACTTTCAACCTTTCCTTCCTTCCTTCCTTTCTTCATTCTTTTATTGTATGTTCTTTGCTGGTTCTGCGAATCCAATGCTTGCTGTTAAGTCATCACCAAGATCTTATGACATATTCCGGTCACATAGAGATACATAAAGTAGGCTTCTGTCGTAAATGTATTCAATATGGTGGCACTCCATAACTCTTGTCCAAATAGTTACATTCCCTCGTTCGGTATATCTCAAAGGACTGAAACTTTTCTGTGGATAGTTGCCAAGTCTCAAATCAGGCGCGTCCTTCACACGGATAAGTGTTCCTTTATTCGTGTAAAGGGATCACTCGCCGGATGTGTTCTGGGCCTGCACATGCAGGATAGTGTGGATCCGCATCAAAGAAGACCCAGAACTCACCAATGTTAATCGCATTGGACTATACCAGAAAGGAGACCTTATGTTGGAGAAATGCAAAGATATAACCGCAGACATATTGTCAGTCAACTCAGTAAGTCCTTAGGCCATGAAGCCGAAGATCCCTATAGTATGCAAGGATATAGATGATGACACCACAAAGGCAGAGATTCATGAGATCTTGGAAACAGAATTCGCCTTATTGGACTTCAGAAGCCAGCGTTAAAAACGTAAACCGTGGGACACAAACGCACAAACTGCTAGCAGCAGAGAGACTAAGAATAGGCTAGGTTATGTAGACTTTAGATACCTAGCCTTTGGTAAAATCGCGATGCAGGAGATGCGGAGCAGATGGACCCATCACTAAGGACTATGGAGCGGACCCAAAGCGCCCACTGTGCAAAGCGTAGGAGGCTCTAGACCTTCAGGCCAACCGGAATACAGGAGAGCTTTCAATGCATATCGGAGATGCCTTCAAGGAAATAACGGAGCACCCGGAGGAACGCTTCATCAGAGCAGAGGGGAAAGGAGTTCACATATACAGTTCCTATGTTCCACCCGCTGCTATGTACTTGACGAGTATAAGCTAATGCTGAGCGCCCTGGTTTTGGATGCAAGAGGACTTAGGTCGCTAATTATAGCAAGTGATTTTAGTTGCGGCGGTCAAAGGCTAGTATAGGTACCAGGGCGAAACGTGGATTGGTACCCACGAAGGAGCATAAAACCTGGGAAACGCCTGCTGAACCAACACCAACAGCTCTACTACCAAACCCTATCTCTACCTCCACATGGTGATCGCTGGGAGTTCTTTCTTTATGAAAGGCTGCAGACACAGAAGGATGAAGGTGAGTCTCCCGCGTCTAAAAACGGGACAAAATGTACCAACTGGTCCTCCAGGATGGGGGTTGGGTAGGACTGACAACCCTACACGGAAAACCGATGTTACGAAGCCACGGAAGGAGTCTCGGCAACGACAACGGATTAACGATTTGCGCATTTTCTAATGGAACGTGCGCTCCCTGTAGCTAGCCGATACCATATAAGGCGCAAGATATGCAGATTCTCACTCGGTGTGTAGGAGGACACAATCACAATAATAATACAAATAATCTCTCAATGTCATCATCTGGGCATTGGGAAAAGTAATATTAGATATTCTTCACCACCTTGCCGTTGTGGGATAGACTATAGTATCTATAAGGTTCAATTAGAAACTATGGACTTCTACTCTTCAAGTAGTAAGAGGTTAGAGACACCGAACCATAAATTCGAGTATGGGCGGCCTGTTTGTTGTGTTCTTTTCTAAATCTTCAAAAAAAAACAAAGAGGAAGGTGTGGCAGAAGAAAGCTAATCTAAAAAAGGGAGAGAACTAAAGGCTGAATCTTATCTATCAGGACCTTTTCTTATGCCTTTAGGAGAACCAGCCTTTTCCAGGTTGGCGGTTGGGTAGGGCTGATAACCATACATGGAAAACCACTTGTTACGAAGCCACAACAGGAGCCTCAGACTCAATGGATAGGATAACACAACGACAAACCCGGCAATGAAAATGGAATAACCATTTGCGCATTTTCTCATGGAATGTGCGCTCACTGTACAAAGATGGAGCTGCCAAGCAGCTAGCCGATACCCTGTCCCAATATAGGGCTAATGTAATAGTAAATATTATACCGGCCATCCAGTAAACCATGTGCTCGGAGTAGGTTCCTTAGTCAGCCAAAAAATGAAACCTGCTGTTATCGGCTATGAAAATATAAGCAAAAGGCTATGCACTCTGCGTTTGCAAGGCAAGTTTAGAAAGATAACCCTCATAAACGTTCATGCCCCTACAGAGGAGACTGCAGAGTCGAGAAAGGATACCTTCTACGAGGCAGTTGACCGGACCCTCGAAGCCTGTCCCAAGTATGACATCAACAGCCAAGTAGGGACGGAGCCTGTATTCAGGCGATACGTCGATTCCCATGGCTTACATAGGGATACCAATGATAACGGACTGCCGATTATTCAGTTAGCAGTATCGCACGAAATGGTAGTTGGGAATACCTGGTTTGCGCGGAAAGCGGTTCACAAACATACATGGGCCTCTCCATACGGGACCACTTTCAACCATACTGGCCACGTGCTGATTGAACGCCGCCACCTCTCAGCCTTGATAGATGTTAGAACATATAGGGGGGCCATTATAGACTCGGACCACTATCTCGTTGGCATAGTGTTCCGGGCTCGAATTACGACACCACCTACAATCTCCTCTGACAATCAGGTGAGAGTGAATACCGAAGCCATTCACAACACAGCTCTCCGCACCACCTATAAGGGCGAAATGGATGCCGTAATAACCGCCGCAATAGAGATCCTGGAGATGAAACATCAACAAATGAGCTTCACAATCACCTGAAGAACGCTATCATTGATACGGCCACAAAGATACTTGGCCCCAGCCGCAAGGAAAGTCGGAACGGTTGGTTTGACTATGAATGTAAGCTAGCAACGGAACGGAAGAATGCTGCATATCAAGTAATGTTGCACTCTCAAAGGAAGCGGGCACGCGCGGAGAATATCACGAACTTCGTCGAGCGGAGAAGCGACTTCATAGATGGAAAAAGGAAACCTGGGAGAACCAACAGGCCTGTGAACACGGAGAGTACAGGGAGCAACTGCAACAGGCACGGAAATTTTACCAATAAGTCAGCAGGATGAAGCCTTATACACCTCGATGCTCATCCTGCCGAGACAAAGAGGGAAATCTGATTTCCGACAGAATGGGCATAATGGAGCGATGGATTGAGTAGTTTGATGAGCTACTGAACAACCAGAACATCGGCGAGTTGGAGGTCCCGCCAACTGAAGACGACGGACAAATACTGCCACCACCAAGTATAGAAGAAACAGCCCGTGCAATTCATCGGCTAAAAAATCATAAGTCGCCAAGAGCCGATGCAATTACAGCCGAATTGGTTAAATATGGAGGCGACCAATTACACCAAGTGGTTCATCAACTTGTGCTCAAGGTGTGGGACAGCGAATCAATGCCTGATAACTGGCAAAGAGGCATTACCTGTCTCATACATAAAAAGGGAGATATCACACAGTGCAGCAATTAAAGAGGTATCACGTTGCTGAGTACCATCTACAAGATATTCTCCGCTATCTTGCTAGGCCGGATTGCCCCATGCGAGCAGAACATCATTGGCCCATACCAAAGAGGCTTCACTCCAGGCAAATCAGCAACAGATCAGATTTGCTCTCTGCGGCAAGCGATGGAAAAACTGTTGGAATATGAATACCTCTTGCACCATCTTTTCATCGACTTTAAAGCCGCCTATGATAGCATAGCCAGGGTAAAACTGTACACCGCCATGAGAGAATTCGGAATCCCGACGAAACTGATAAGACTGACCCTGACCAATGTGCGAGGCCAGATAAAAGCAGCAGGATCACTCACAAGACCATTCGACATCAACAACGGTCTAAGACAAGGGGATGCGTCCTCTTTAACCTGGCCCTCGAGAAAGTGATCCGTGATGGTGAGGTAAATGCTCTTTAAGTCCACCCAACTGGTTTATGCTGACGATATCGACATCATGGGAAGAACGACCCAAGACGTATAAACTGCCTTCATTCAGATCGAGCAGGCGGCAGTTGAGGCGAGATCTTGGGCTGCACATCAATGAAGGCAAGACAAAGTATATGGTGGCAACGTCAGCACCGAAAACCAACCAATCAATAACATCGAACCGGGGGGACTACAACTTTGAGACCGTTGATAATTTCTCCTATCTAGGGTCGAGAGAAGGATCCTCCGAAGAATCTTTGGCCTCCGACAGGAGGATGGACGATTCCGTAGCCTACATAACGACGAAATCTATGAGCGATACCATGACCGTCAGGTTGTGGATAAAATTCGACTGAATAGGTTACGGTGAAGTCACTTAATCCGTAGGGATGAGGACGATCTAGCGCGAAAAGTCTATAAAGGCAATATCTATGGTAGAAAAAGAAGACGAGGCAGACCCTGCCTGAGATGGAACAATGGCGTAGGTCAGGACGCCAGACAGCTTTTAGGGATATCGAATTGGTGGACCTCGGCGCAAAACCGGGATGTCTGGAGTTAAGGCAGGCCTAGACCGGATACCGGTTGTTGCGACATTGATAATGATGATGACCGACTCTGTAAATAATGAATTGAATATTTCGAAAGACGTGGACTTTCCACTGGAGTCAATCAACTCGCTCACGTAGTATCTGATTAGGATTTTCATCGTCTCACGGATTGATTAATCTCACATAGAATTTATTCAGAAATTACCCATAAATATGAAAGATACCTTATTAAAATAAAATGGTGAATCTTTCAACAATTTCAATAATAAAAATTACAGAGAATCACTTACCTCTTAACGCTTTCATATGAGCAACCGCCATACGTAATATTGTCAATTTATCAGGTTTTCTAGCTAATGCACTGCATGTAGGTACCATATCGGATAATTCAGTTATGTAGGCAGTCATCTTATTCCGTCGTCTTCTTTCGATTTCACAATGATTTTCTCGACTGAAATTAAACAGAAATAGATACAGATGAATATTTAAAATTTAATCAATTTCACGACTTATGGTTTAGGGTTTCAGATACTTTGATATAAACATTGTGAAATAAACCAGTTTCTAATTAAGAATTATGAAATCAGTACAGGAACATGGTTGAATTTTCATTTCAATAGATTTTTTGGTTTCTAGGGAAAAGCGAAAAGCAATTTCCACAAGTTCACAACATGCAGAAACATTTCCATAATTGAAATATCATTTAATTACATCTAAACAATAATTTCTAATTTTCTCTGATATTAGGATCAGGCAACATACGTTAAAACTATCCTCCTGAGAGACAATTCCTCCTACACAAACGTCTATATAGGTATGCCGACTACAGCCGGAAACCCAACCCCTAAAGATACGACGTTTGTGTTTTTGGTACTTATCCCTTTCCATAATTTAATTAAAACTCAATTACACAGTTGTTTATCTGGCAAGTTTGGCCCAAAAAGTTTTTATTTTTCCAATTAGTCGATGGTTGTTTCTATTCCTCTGTGTATGAGGACTATTGGCTGAAAAGATAGCATTGCTGTAGCTGATCTCATGGAAAGGAGGATTTCATCATCATAGAACAAGGGAGAACGTCTGATTCAGTAGAGACATTACTGATGCCAATGAGTCCCAGCTGGAAATTCGGTCAGTCCTGAAAATAAGGATACGTGTTGTGACAAAACATTTTTGGTCCGTTGAGCTGGATATGATCCAATACTTCTCTCGTATTGTATTTGGTTGTTGCTTCTGAAATGGCCGATTTGGCAATGAAGTGAAGTAAGTTGCGACTTTGCTGTATCAAATCACCACCAGTTGGCGCTGTTGATGCCGCATGATGAAGTATAAATACTCCTACATTTAATCAAGGAGTCATTTCAGTTTTGACTATCGTTGTGATAATAGTGAATAAAAAGGGAAAAAGGATGGAAAAGAGCCAAGAACGTATACTTTTCTTGTATGACTTCAAACTCGGTCATAGAGCAGCAGAGGCGACCAGGAACATTGACAGCACATTTGGAGCTGATACGGTAAGCGAACGGACCACACGGCGGTGGTTTTAAAAATTACGGTCAGGCAACGTAAACCTTCAAAGTGAGCACCGTGGACATCCAGGACCATCGATTGACAACGACAAGCTGCGTTTGCTAGTCGATTCCGACACACGTCAGTCTGTGAGAGACATTGCAGAGAAACTGGGCGTACACTTTTCGACAGTTTCCCGGTACTTGCAACAATTTGGAAAGGTGAAAAAACTCAAAAAGTAGGTTTCGTATGCCCTCAAGGAGCAAAACATGGCGCTTCGAATGAAAATTTGCAGTTCTTTACTCTCCTGCAACAGAAGCGATCCCTTTTTGCACAGAATAATGACATGTGATGAAAGTCCTGGGGGTTTAACGTGAATACCGAGGCGTGTAGGCATAATCCCACGGTCCTCTTCGAACACGGATTGATTTTGTGACCACAATCAGAGCCCAGCCATGACTAGCACAGCGCTACTGGTTTATACTGAGGGCAGGCTCAGCATTCATACCAATGGATGCGAGGCCTATCTAACACCTCTGCCGAGAGTTGTAGAATGGAACTCCACGCTTGAGCTCCGAGGAGCTCTGCCCGCGATGTAGGCATAACCACAACCACCATGAAACTCCCACTAGGGGGCCAACCGCAAATAACCGGATGGATGACTGCTCACGGTTTCAACCTTGCGCTGGAAAAAACCGAAGTAGTCATACTGACCAGAAGAAGAATCCCGACCCTGCGTCCCATATCGATCGGCGAGTTGACTATAGAGTCAAAACCAGCGATTAAATATCTTGGTTTAATGCTCGACTCGAAGATGAGCTTCTTCGAGCAAATCAAAGCAGCAGCGGACAGGGCTGCAGCTGGAGTCGGCTAATAGCGAATATCGGGGGCCCTATATCAACTAGGAGACGTCTCCTCATGGGAGCAACGAAGTCCTTTCTTCTCTATGGTGCGGAGGTATGGGCTGATGCCCTTGACAAGGAGGTGCATCGTAAACGCCTTGCTCAAGTGCAGAGGCGGGGAGTTTTGCGAGTGGCGTCTGCTTATCGCACCGTCTCCGAACACGCTGTGATGGTGATTGCGGGAGTGATCTCCGTTGCCCTCCTTGCCTTGCGGAAAGCTATCTATCGCCGTAAGGGCGAAAACTTAAGAGAAGTGGTTGCCAGTGAAGAACGTCAACGCACCCTTAGCGAGTGGCTACTTTCTTGGCAAAATGAGCCAAGGGGCAAGTGGACTGCACGGCTCATCGACAAATTAGACCCACGGTTGAACAGAAAACAGATTGGTGAGATTGATTACTTCCTTACCCAACTTCTAAGTGGGCATGGAGGTGTTCAGTCTTACCTGCACAGGATTGGGAAGGCGCGATCTCCTGATTGTGTGTTCTGCAATGAAGTGGCGGATGACGCTGAACACACCTTTTTCTCTTGCGAGAGGTGGAACGGCCTCCGCCAGCAGCTTTATGCAGACGCAGAGGAGCTCTCTCCAGACAATATTGTCAGAGAGATGCTCAAGAGCGCTGGCAGCTGGAATCGTATTGCGCATTATGTTCGGGCTCTTCTTATTACGAAGAAGATTTAACTCGACCGGTGGAGGGATCGGACGGTAAGGGGTTCTCTGAACTAACAACAACTCCCTTCCTCCCCTCCCCTCCCGTTGGTGAAAGGAATTCCCTGGCTTGAAGGCTCCCAAAGCCGGCAGAGCGGGAAGGCTAGCCCGAAGTAATGTGTCAAACGGTTCCAGGCTAGTTCTCTGATGATAGGGAGTTTTTTAGTTGGTAGTCCGTCAGCGTGCTGTTGCGGGAGTCTAACACTTTGTGCGTAAACGCATTCACCTACCCTACTCCAAAAAAAAAAAACGCAAATAACCGGGCCGAGAACATATCCTCCAGGAATTCTCTTGGAGCATATGCTCTCAGAGGGCCATCCCGATTCCCATGGTACCAGATAATCTCCGTGAGGCTTCGTGGCAGAGCCACCTCAGATGAGTCCCTTGCAGACTCGGGTCTGATCGCCCTCCTCGAGTGCGTGGGGACGGAAGTGACATTTGATGAAAAGTGGATATAATACGACAACGTCGCCGATCAACACAATGGCTAGATGCTGATGAGTCACCCAAGCATATGCCGAAATCGAGCCTCTTTCGAAGAAGGTGATGGTGTCTGTTTGGTGGTCTACAGCTGGAGTTATCCACTATTCTTTTATGACACCTGGAGAAACGATAAATGCAAAGAAATACTGTGCCCAATTGAAGGAAATGCACCAAAAATTGAGTATTCAACGGCCGAGATTAGTCCTTCATGACAATACCCGACCTCATGTATCCAGAACAACGGCTCAAAAGTTGAACGAATTGCAGGATGAGACTCTGGCTCATCCAGCAGATTCACCGGACATTTTGCCAACCGACTACCACTTTTTTAAGTATTTGG
The DNA here is from genome assembly GCF_905115235.1 of Hermetia illucens. Classification (NCBI taxonomy): domain Eukaryota; kingdom Metazoa; phylum Arthropoda; class Insecta; order Diptera; family Stratiomyidae; genus Hermetia; species Hermetia illucens. The sequence goes on along the minus strand of NC_051851.1, from coordinate 158,994,320 downwards.
ATAATTTTTTGGCGGAACAACAATTTAGGAATGAAGAGGCCATCAAAATTGCCTTCGACGAATTTATCAACACCCGTAAATTGGACTTCTACGAAACTACAACAACTTAATACTAAGCACCAACTGCGCTCCTCCAAGCAGCGTTAGGTGGTGATGATATTTAATTACCAAATTAGCCCTCTTGGCAGTATAATGGGATGCCTTTTGTTCTCGCAAACCGAACTCTGTTGTATCCTTCCCCTGACCCTGAGCAAATGCTCTGAATCTACAAATGGATTTAATCTTATCAGCGGGCTGGATTTTGGAAGCGGTTTCTTGTTTCCTCGGGAAACGCACACATACCTTTTCAGTTTCCCGCAATTCATCTGTACTTAAGAACGTGTTCTCGCCTATTCTAACCCACCGCCTGCACCAAGAAATTACTCTGACGAGTTTGGTGAGAGACGAAAACCTCGCCGTGACATCGAGTCCTCGATCAATGTTTGTACTCACCAAGCACGACTTGTCATTATGGATTTTCTTGCTGGCAATGGCTATCAGCGAATGGAGAACTGCGTTATGAAATCGCTTCACGCATTAACGCAACCTGGATGAAGTGATGTTCCACAACTGGTGTTCTTTGTGACCGACGTATCAACGAACGTCTCCAATCTAAAATTTACCGCAATGTCGTCCGTCCTGTCACCCTCTATGGTTCTGAGTGTTGGCCGACTATAAAAGACAACGAACAACGTCTTGCGGTAATGGAGGCGAAGATGTTACGTTGGACTAGTGGCGTCACACGTTTTGATCACATTCGAATTGAGGATATCAGCAATCGTTATGGGGTTGCACCGATCGTGGAAAAGTTGCGAGAGAGGCGTCTTCGATGGTATGGTCACGGAATCCGTGCTAACGAGAATTCACTTGCCAAAATTGGTCTGAACATCGAAGTCAATTGTAAACGACCGAAAGCCCGGCCGAAACAACGGTGGCTTGATACGGTGGATGGGGATTTAAAAGCATCGATATTGCACCCAGATCAGGCAATCGATAGAGCCGAATGGCGAAACCGATCACGATGAGCCCACCCCGTTTTTGAACGGCTGAAGAAAAAGAAGAAGAGTGGCTTTGTCTCTCGTACTGAGTTCGTCGTCAATGAACTCATCCCAGCCTGTTTTGTTGACGCATAACTGTTGCATTATCATTTTTCCTATGATGACGCATGGGTGTAGCCAACCGATGGGGTCAAACAGTTTCGAAATTTCTGACAGCAGTTGTCGCTTCTTCATTTTTCCTTCGAGTTCTGGGTTCAAATTTACTTTGAAGGTGAATGCGTCCTTAACCGGATGCCATCATAGACCTAGATATCTAGAGGCAATTGGACTTCCCGGTCATTTTCTGGAATCTTCTCAATTGCTTATTCGCCGTTCGTGACCCATTTTCCCAATTTGAAACCTCCTTTGCTGAGTACCGTTATAAGGTCCTGTTGCAGCTGACAATCTTCTTCGATGGTGGCACCACCGGACGGAATATCGTCAACATAAAAGTCTTCTTCCAACACTTGACATGCTTTAGGAGAATTCAAACGTTCGTCATTCGCTAGCTGTTGCAGGGGGCACTGGCTGTTTCATAAGTGACAGTCGCCAATTTGTAATGCTTCAGTGTTTCCGACGCAAGATTTCTCCATAAAATGCGTTGAAAATCTTGATCCTTTTCGTGAATACCGATTTATCGATACATCTTCTCGATGTCTGCGGCAATGACATACTTGAACGTTCGCCATTTCATTAGAACGTGGATAATGTTCTTCTGCAACGTGGGTCCAACCAGCAAGAGATCGTTGAGCGATATGCCGGTGGGGGTCGTTTGTGATGCGTTAAACACCACTCTAAGCTTTGTTGTTGTGCTCTCTACCTTGCAGGCTGCATGATGTGGCAAGTAATAGTTGCGCATCGAATGGATTTCCTTCTGGGGAACATCTGTCATATGACCCAACCTGAGGTACTCCTTCATGAATGCCACGTATTGTTGCCGTAACTCGGCATTCGCAGCTAATCGCTTTTCTAGTTGTGAAAAACGAATGTACGCAATTTTCCGGGAATCACGTAGCTCGTCGGCTGGTTGAGCTTCCTCTTTGAATAGGAGTCGCACAACATATGTTCCCATTGAATCCCGTTTAGTTGTGTTCGTATACCAAGTAGCAGCGGCTTGCTATTCTTGAGTCCAGAGTGCTTTTGGCGGTTGCTCCTCAATCTCCCAGAATTTCCTCAGTAGCTGCTCCGTGCTTTCTTCGGTGCTAACCATGGATATTATGCCTGCGCCTGTGTCTATCGCATGTGTTGGCCCAAGCAGTAACCATCCAATTCTGGTGTTATTGGCGCATGGAGATCCTTTCTTAAATCCATGTAGTAGTAACGAATGGTACACATCTGCACCTAGTAGCACGTCGATGTTGTCAGGGGTGTCGTAAGCAGGATCAGCCAGATCTTCTAAGTTCAGTCCATTGAGTAACTGAGCCTTAATCTCCACAGCAGGGAAGACATTGATGATCCTCGGTATGATGGGAGTGGATATATTGAGGTTCAGATCACCTTTCCTTGCTTTGATGGACAAGGAAACTCGACCTCTCGTTTGTATTGACGATTTAGCAGCCAAACCATGCGCTATGCCGTTTGACATTAAGCAATTGCGCAGCTGCCTCTGTTATAAAGCTTCTTTGGGACCCGGAATCAATCAATACGTACTTGAATTCTTGCTATAGTCAGCAGAATGGTTGACTCGGCGTCCTTTTTGGCTATCAACGCGTTTGTATCGGGAACAAACGGCTTCGCCTCGACCGAAAATCCTGATGCCTTTTATCGGTATGTAGCAGCGTATGGTGTTTCCTAGAGCAAAGCCGACAATGACTTTAGGATGAGCATTTATTTATGTTATGCCCCTTCTTAAGACAGTTGTAACATAAACTTCTTTTCCATACGGTGTCCCTTCGTTGCTGGAGGGTTGAGGACTTGAACTTGCTGCATTGGTGTATCTGGTGATTTGACACATGTCGCATTCGGTAGCGTCGTTGGCCACGAGCGCTTCAATCCTTTTGTTCTTCTTCGGAGAATCAAGAGCTTCCAAAGTTCTGAAGGGACCAGTCAAAAAATCCATAAATACTGACGGCTTTGAAATGTCAGGTGACGCCCCTTGCGATGTCTCCCATAGACGTTTCGACTCGTGATCTAGTGTTCAACGTTCACGATGCCTTCCATATTAGCTAAAAACTTGGGAGGTTGAGTCCATGGTCAGCTTGATAGTTGCATCTTCTTCTTCCTTTGCTATGAGCATGCTATAAAATTTACGCAGGTAATTCCAAGCGATCGCCCTTTTGTTTTCAAAGCGTTTTCACTTTTCACGCTTTTTAGAAGTTATCATGGCTGACCTCCAGATGTTGCACTACCCTGGCAGCTTCCCCTTGTAGATGAGTTTTTAGGTACTGCATCTTCTCTACAGAAGAGAGTCCTTCGTTGTTATCCACCATAGACTTGAAAAGGTCGTTGAAAGTCCTCCATTGACTAGAGTCCCCGTTGAACTTAGAAATAGCAATTCGCTCCAGCCGTATCCGCCCTAAGCCAGCGGATAGTTACTCATCCTTCCCTGCGACGTTCGTAGCCTTGAATTTGTTGATCCCTGTCTGGAAGCAGGTGAGAAGGACAGACAGACAGATTTTAAGGATATTGAATTGGTGGACCTCGGCGCAAAACCAGGATGTCTGGCTAAATGAACTGGAAGTTGTGGTTAATTGAAAACTGGAAGAACTTACGGATTCAAATTGAATTTGCTATCAATAAAATGGAAGATATATCAAAAGGTCCTTTGATGTGCTGCACAACGCATAGAAAACCAACAAAATAATACCGAATTTCGTCCTTATCCCGAGCAGGACATTTATTTCCTTCTGGGAACTAATGTAAGTATAAAGCTCGGAGAAGAACGGGAATAAATGCTAAAAGTTAAAGTCATTATTAATCAAGGACTAAGAGAAAGTTGCGTAGACATATAGCATACCTATTGAAATTATAGATACGTACCGAAGTACAAGATAAGATGGGCGAATAATAACGACAAATGTTTGTCTTAATGCCAGACTAGTGGAAGCAGTAGCAGCGGTAACAGCAGTGACATGACCGAGGGAATTCTCTCCTTTCAATATCATCCTAACTCTCCCCAATTGTTGTATAGATACGGGAGCAATATTCAGCCATTGTGTGTTGCGTTGTGCGGTAGAATTCGACTTTCCTTTCTTCTTAATGAAACGGAAGGAGAGCAAATCGAATGTAATGGAAGTTTAATTGCTAAGAATAACATAATACTATATGTAGCTGTGGAATAGAAATGAGAATTATCTGGCGCAGTTGGAAGGGGAGGTGTCTTTTGAGTCGAGAAGACGGAAAACATATCTTGCAGGCATACGAACGTTTTTGTAGTAGGTACGTGTAATTAGTAATTTTGTAGGTAAATTTATTGGTTTACATTATCGCGGAGAAAGTTTCTTGGAATACATGAAGGTGGTTGTTATTAATATCGGAATGTAGTGAATTATCTTAGAGAGTTCAAGAAGGCAGATACAAGAGTTCCTAAATAAAACGACGTGAGCCTGATAATAGCACTTTTCTGAAAAATATATACTTCAGGATGTGATCACTGCAAAATCAATTCAGTACGGTCCATTTTCGGGCGGCCTGGTCTAATTATGTTTTAGTTTAAAGTTGCGTAATTCGGCAAGTCCTCACACGACCTGCTCGCGGTGACCGCTGGAAACTGTCTTCGGAGGGGCCAAGAATGTGGGATAAACCCAGGAGAAAGTCCCGAGGGCTACGGGGGAGCTTAGACACCTACACTTACGGGCTAGTCAAAGTGGACACTCTTGCCGGATTACTCGTGGGACCAAGACATGCACTCAATCAACAAAAAACAGAGTAAACCGACGAGAGAAGAAGAGGCGCATCGTCGGAGGACGAGTTGCTGGTATCTAGCCAGGAGGTAATAGGCTTCGATAGCACAATCGTTGCCAGCTGTAGTAACGCTGTGCTAAAACCAACCGCAGCAACCTCCCGGAGCGAAGCGACAAACGGACTAGTGGTTCCCAGCCTGGACCGACAAGAACGTCGATCACCGGAAACCGGCTAAGAAACGAAGATCCACTGAGTTTTTCTCAAAAGTTAGTACCGCAGGTCCATGCATATTCTCAGCAAGATTGCTAAGAATAAGGAGACGAGCGAGATGAAAAGGATATCGCTAGACACCAGGCAATTGTTGAGGAATGGCCTGGCAAACGAGCGGAAGGCGAAGCGGACTGCTCTCAAAATTTCGAATGTTGTTAACGCCACATCGACCGACTGGGTGCCCTCAGGAAGACGTCGCAGCCAGAGCCAGACTTCAACAGATCGTCGTCGATCTTGCTCCCACCCAATTTCCTCATTTCGCGAAGCAATTGGCTGGGAGTTCGATCGCCCAACGTCAAACCTGCAGCAAGTGATCCAGCTTAGATGACTCACTTAATGACAGGTACTTGATCAACTCTGTTTTCAATACGGTGTAGGAGGCCGATTTTACAATGTCGGCCACCAGGAGGATGGACTCCTCATCCAGGCCCACAATGGCGTAATTAAACTTGGTCGCGTCCATTGTGATCCCGGACATCTGGAATTGCGCCTCCAGATGGACGAACCACAGCTCCGGATTCCGTCGCCAAAAGGGAGAGACGCGCATAGCGAGGGCGGTCACTTGAGGGTGCGATGGGCCTGTCGCGTCTTTATTGTCAATCGACATAACAAAAACTAAGTTAACGACGCGAGTGTTGTCGAAGACACGGGTGTACCGAATTCTAAAGGGCCCTACTCTGGCTACGGCAGACCGCACCCACAAATGCCCGTACGATAGAAAAAGAAACACCACCGACGTACATAGAAGCGGACGCCTGATGCGCAGACCAAAACAAAAACTCGCCAAAAGAGCGGAAACCAACGATGAATTTTTACAAAGCATATCGATGCCGTCTCTTGCGGCGGTTTTATGATGATTATTAAAGTAGGTTTTTAAAAAAAAAAAAAATGTTAACAATTCAAACAAGTTCCTTTTATTCCTCGGGCGATTTTGGGGATTGACGAAGAGAAACCATTTGCCAACATCGTCAACAGCAGCCCAACTAAATTTCCAATCGACACCACTGATTGCTGCGGATGAGATGGGGCTGTTTTTGCATCTGTGACCGCGAATGATGCTGTGGTGGCTGCTGAGATGAAGTCAGTTGTGACCTTATTTGAGTTTGAGGCCGCGGTTGCCAAATAATCGCTCCTTGTCTAGGTTGCTACTGCGAATGTTGAAAGGTGGTCGCGCTCGTTGGACTACTGATGCGCCGGCTCTCCGAGTGGGTCTGGATACGTGGTAAATGATAGGTTCGCTGCCTCGAGTCAGAATTTCAACAACAGTGGCGGAGTCTTCTGGCAGTGCGAACAGCCGAAACTTTCAATTTTCGCATTCGCCACTTCTTGAGCGGCCTCGCTCACTGCAAACGAACTGCTCTCAGTCACACAAACAATGGGATCCGAGAATTTTGTTTTCCTTCATGGACAAATTCTTGCACAGGAACTAACGTGGAGTTTTTTTTCCTGGATCAACCCAGAGAATGTCAACATGATCCAACTAGGAGTCACAAAACATTCCACTCCGAAGATCGAATTCTCGGCAATGGTTTTTTTTTTAATTTTTAGATCCATTACTCAAACTTTTTTTTCGGGGTCACCACTTTAGTCTTGGTACGACTTAATTGTAAGATTCTTCTAGATATTAGATATGAATATCACTAGCAACTGCTTTCGATTCGGAGCCTTGACATTTTGAAATAAATGTAGAAATCACAGCTTAAATAATTTTATTGACGCCTGAGAGAAGACTGATTGCTCGCATCTGGTTGCCGAAGATCCGTATAGATAAGGACAACTCGTCCAATTCCTGCGCCTTCAAAACCCCAATATTCCCATGGATAACTGGCTAATTATCACGGAAGAGGAACCCCAGACAAACAGCCAACCTTTGCAGGAGGCACTTGCAAAGGTAGGCTATAAAGTGTAGATCGCAATCAGGAAGGCAAAAGTGAAAGTGTTCCGCTCTGCAAAACCGGACGACGATTTGGATTCAATTGACGCCGCCAACGAGCTCCGCCGGGGACTGACGAACTCCCCACGCAAGCAGATCATGTTAAGGGTGACGTAGATAAAATTGCAGCTCTCAAAGAGCATTTCGACTAATCTTGTCTTTCTCCTCGGAAAAGATATCCACAACGCACTGGTATAGGACCCTTGGGTCAGAGGCGACCGAACCATCAAAGCGCTCCAAAGCAAATATTATAATTTATTCCATAGCACAGGAGAAGCTGATCAGGACAGACCTAGAGCATGTATCCCCGCGAGGAAGAGTCTACACGCGTTTCTGTGTCCGAACCTGAGTTTCAGCGACCTAGTCGTGGTCAAATTGGAGCACGTGGGGGAAAAGAACGTCTATATATCCCCGGCTTACATGGTTAACGATCGATCAGCTCCGCCAGGAGAACTGCAACATTTGGCGAACACCATAGCAACAAAAAAAGCCAACTTGTTGATAAGCTCCGACGCTAATGCAAGGCATACGCTTTGGGGCAGTTCGGAAACCAACGAGAGGTAAGCCATTCTTTGATTTTATTATAAATACAAATCTATCGGTGTGTAACACGGGCAGTACACCAACCTTCCATTTCCATTTTTTCAGCTCGGAGAACTGTGATGGTTGGGAGGAAGTTTTTGATACCACCCTACCTACCGGCAATGGGATTCTTAGGATGGAGAACTGGAGAGTTGCTGACCAGAGGTCGTCCTCAGATCATAGTTGAATACTCTTCAGTATAAATCCCTCTGTAGAGGTCTTCAAACCCATCAGAGATCCCAGGAGGATCTACTGGAGGAAGTTCGGTCAAGTCATCAAGAACTAACTCTCCGTTGTGCAAATTGCCAAGATTAGCACGACAGATAAACTGGAGTCAAAGGTCGAGCTCTGGAAAAAGTGATCGATACCGCCTTCAAAGTCTTGTGCCCTGCTAAAAACATCAAGAAGACATTGCCACCGTGGTGGAATGAAGATCTACTCAATCCCAGGAAGCTGACCAGGGAAATTTTCAACATCTGCTAGAGGCATAAATATTTGGCAGGCATATAAGGACTGCTTGAAGACGTACAAGTCGGCCATCAAGACCGATCAAGAGAGTTTTCTAGCTGGAGGATGGGAAAACTGCTTTTTTTGTGAATTCTACGGGTTGGCACTGAAGATCTGAGCCGGCTGGACTTTCCCACCCTGCTCTCATAACAGCAGTCACGGTCTTAGCGGTTTGTGGCATCAACATTGGGCACGACAGCGTTAATTGGGCTCCTCGGAGCGGTCACTAATACCTAATATTAGCTTCTTTTTAAAATCCTCACCGAAAACTATTTAATCTTAAAACCTACAAGAACCCCTAAATTTTATACAATAACTAAATAAAAAATAAATAAAACGCAAATGATAACTGATTCTTAAATATTTTAGCGTTGCAATGCTATGTATAGTTTTATGTTAGTGCACAGTTAGATGCATTTTGCCTAAGCGAGTTGGCCAAGCAATATAGAAATATTTATTTGTACATGGTTGTCAAACTGTCGAATACGAAAAGTTCATCACACTTTTCACATACATAAACAGCAACGTGGGTTTTTACTGTTGCATTTCGAGTGTTGATCGAACAACTGTTCGAAAAAAGGACAGTTGGTTTATTGTTTTTGGCGATCGATTGATCGCACGAATGAGTTGATTTGTGCCAGACGTCTTACAAAGATACGGTGAGGAAATCGAAGGGAGAAGCCGGAGGCAATTTATTGGTAAACAAGGTGATAATCCACGGGAGGAGTCTACTAAATATGCAGGGGAAAAACCCTGTTATTGCTGGTATTTAGTTGAACGGATCACCTATGCTAGCATGAGATAGATCCCGTTTTATTTGCGGGGAGGTAGATATTGAGAATGGGAATAACGATCAGTTTCGAGGACTACTGTACCTGCTCTATCGAATAACGATCACGGTTATAGAGAATAGAGGAGTTGAGGAAACTGATTCGTATAGAGGAAATATTCCTCGCCGATCTCAATGTGCAGACACTTGATAACTAAAGGATTAATGTGTGTCTGGCACCTTTCTAGGAATCTCACCGCGTATTTTGCCATAAAAGCGTCGATTCGTGACTAGTTTCCACTTGGTAAAGTGTTGGCAAAGCTCACCCGCATACTATGTCGTTCATGGAGATGTAAATTATGAAGTCATCGGCATATTGTAGAATGCTGATAGAATTCTAATTAAGAGCGAACTTGGGAATGTCCGCTGTCTGGAGCGGGAAGGGGGTTCCGAGAAGAACGGTTCCTTGTGGGATTCCAACAGGACTGGTATTGAATCAGGACAACTGTTGTTGAACTTACACTTTGGATTGCTGATCACCTAGGAAACTAAAGATTGACTTGTAGAAATACCAGTGAAAGTTAAGGATGTTACTGAGTTTATAGACTAGTCTGTATTGCCATAAAGAGTCGAAAGCTCTCCTTATATCAAGGATCTCTTGCTGTTAACCCTGAGAAAGATATCGGTTTTGAGAATTAACAGAGCGTGTTCAACCGAATGACCTGTTGAGTTGGTGAACGGGAAACCTGGGATGGTATGTATTGTTCCTATCATAGTGTACATCGATGATTAGTTCGAAGGTCTGTTCGAAGATTTTAGCGGAGATAATGAGGCTTGTAGCTATCATGGAGGAGGGGATTTTCATTTTTTTAAGGTTTTGTGTGAAACAAAACCTTGTTAAAATCGAGTCGATGTCTGTCTGTCACACCCGATTTATTCGGAAACGGCTAGACTGATTGTCACGAAAGCTGGTGAGAGCGTGTGATCTGTTGTTCCCTTTACAAACAGCAAGTGACACCATTTTGTGTTAAGTTTAAGGGGGGCTCTCCATACATGTGAATGGAAGGTGCACATTTTTTTTTCATAATATGTGGCCATGTGGGGTATTAAATGCAATGGCTCAATTAGTACTTTTCGAAACTGGTTCCATATTTGATATCGGGTGAAATGTAGGGGAGTGGGGGATCAAAATATGACCCCCAAAAAGTGTAACTGGTCTCGTTCTCAGAATCTATCCAACCGAAAAATCTGAAAAAAATTACAGTGGTGCATCTCTACGAAATCTAGGTCTCAAAATACATTCGGTTCCGATATCTGCATAAATAAAGTTAATAGTATATTTTCACATCTTAGAAATTTACTCGGAAACCCCCTTATGTCCACTCCACAAATACAAAATTCGGTATGGGGATAAGGGATAACAAAATGCACAATTTGGTCAAGTTGGTAAACAAGGGGATGGGCTGGCACCTCTACTGTTCAATCTGATACTGGAGCAGATTATACGTCAGTAAACAGTAAATGAAGTTGGTCTACGAATTCCTGGTCCTGCCGATTTTAAAAATCAGATGCATACACAGGAAAGCAAAGTTTCGAATATACAAAACGATAATAAGACTTGCGCCGATTTACGGGATGTGAAATGTAGACCCTAACAGAAACTTCCGACAAACTGGTCAGCAGAAAGACGAAGACCGGTAGGAAAGCGCATCACTGCTCGAATTTCAAAAGCTGCAGAGCATTTCATTTTTTTCAAACTCAATCGACATTTTGTTTTAACTGAGCTCAATGGACATTGCGATCGTTTTGGGCTTAGTGCTTCCTGTTTTCTTCTTAGTGGAGTATAAGTGATAAGCTTACAGCAGCGAGACAAATACAAGACGACACCCATGACGACTGGAATTTGAACCCCCTCAACCATCGCGCCGTTGGGGGTTTGACAAAGTTAATTGGTGAAATAGAGCCAGAGAGTGTGGTTGCAAAAAGTGGGTTTCTGAAACAGACCGAATTGGCTACTTGTTTGGGAATGTGATGTAAACTTAAGGGAAGCGATTGATATATTCATTCAGTTTCGGAACTTTGGTCACGCATGTGGAATGTGAAATGATGGGCTTTGAGGAAGTGGTTCGCAAGGGCGTCTACTTTTTCAGGAGAGGAAATGTTTTGAGGCAGGATATCATTGCGACTGGCAATTTTATCAAGCCGCGGGAGAATTTTCGGAGTTCCCTGTATTTGTATTGAGTCCAATATTGGACAGGCGGCTATGGAAGTGGTTGATGTACAGAAGGTGAGGACTCTATCATCGATAGAAGTATCGATGTCGTGGATCTTGTTCTTTAGAGAGGAATCATCATCATCAACAACGGCGCAACAACCGGTATCCGGTCTAGGCCTGCCTTAGTAAGGAACTCCAGACACTCCGCGTATCTGGTGTATTAACCTATGCCATCGCTCCCTCTCAGGCAGGATCTGCCTCGTTTTCTTTTTCTACTATAGATATTGCCCTTATAGACTTTCCGGGCTGAATTATCCTTATCCATACGGATTAGATGACCCGCCCACCGTTGAGCGGGATTTTATCCACAACCAGACGGTCGTGTTATCGCTCATAGATTTCGTCGTTATGTAGGCTACGGAATCAGAGGAATATCTATTTTTAAATAATCTTCACCGTAGCGTTTTTTTGTAATGTATATATTGAAGAATGTTGGCCGGAAGGGGTGGGGGTGAGGTTTCGGTAGTTGAAGGTATGAGTTGACACAAACTTCACGCATACTTCCTGAATAACTTCAGTATACTGACAAACTGTGTTTTCGATGATATCATTTGACAGTCGGTTATTTTAAGGAAGTTAGATTTGGGATGGCTTAGTTCTAATTTATTGGTTAATGAGACGCCAGTTAGCATTCCTGAAATCACATGCTGTCAAAGGTGATGGGCGCATGATTCTTTTGGGAAGTTGAATATCAAGGATAATGGCATCGTGGTCACTGATGCTAGATACGGTTTTCAGCAATGGAAACGTATTCAGGAAGTGATTAACGTAGGAGTGACAGTTTAGTCCACCCAACTACTGGCCTATGCTGACGATATCGACATCATGGGAAGAACCACCCGAGACGTTCAAACTGCCTTCATCCAGATCGAGCAGGCGGCGCGAGATCTTGGGCTGCACATCAATGAAGGCAAGACAAAATACATGGTGGCAACGTCAGCACCGAAGACGAATCAACCAACAACATCAAACCGCACTGGTCAAACACAAGCACGAACAAGAATAAGGATAGGGGAATACAACTTTGAGACCGTTGACAATTTCTCCTATCTAGGGTCGAAAATAACAACCGATAACAACTACGATGATGAAATCCGCGCACGGTTGTTCCTTCTTCAGCTTACAAAGACTGTTCCGCTCGAAACGTCTCACCATAGGGTCAAAGCTCTTACTGTACAAGACTATGATCTTGCCAGTCCTCATGTATTCCTCGGAAACTTGGGTTCTTAGCAAGAAAAATTGCGAACTCTTGGCCGCGTTCGAGAGAAGAATCCTCCGAAGAATTTTTGGCCCCCTACATGAGGATGGACGATTCCGTAGCCTACACAATGACGAAATCTATGAGCGATACCATGACCGTCCGGTTGTGGATAAAATCCGGCTCAATAGGTTACGGTGGGCGGGTCACTTAATCCGTATGGATGAAGATGATCCCACCCGGAAAGTCTATAAGGGCAATATCTATGGTAGGAAAAGAAGACGAGGCAGACCCTGCCTAAGATGGAGCGATGGCGTGGGCCAGGACGCCAGACAGCTTTTAGGGATATCGAATTGGTGGACCTCGGCGCAAAACCGGAATGTCTGGAGTTCCTTATTAAGGCAGGCCTAGACCGGATACCGGTTGTTGCGCCGTTGATGATGATGACAGTTTAGTGCAACAAGATTTGATGTCAGCCACCGGTGTAAGAGTCAAACTGGGAAGTATGTTTTAGGTTTAAAACCCCTCCCAAGACTAGGCACCTCGATATCCCAGTTGCGAGGGGTTGGTTCTCTGGTGGTGAGGTCTTTCGAGTCAAAGAGCAGGGTGGCACATTATAACGATGTACATATATATAGCCGGACTTGGTTTCTATTAAGGCTATAGTTACCGCGGGGGCTTCAAGAGCATTAATATGTAGAAAGAGTTGCCTAGCTAGGAAATTGACATAAGACTAGTATTGCAGTACCTCCGGCAAAGTGTATGGTTGATTGATTAGTATTGTATCTGTCAGTACGAAAAAGTCTAAAATTTGGAAATGAGGGCCTATGATGGTAATGCAGTCTGCTTTCACATAGGAGTAATATTTGAGGAACAGTCCGAGCTCGCGTCTATTAGCTCAGCTGGTCACAGAATCGATGTTCAACTCAATAATGCTAACATTAATATTTATATGCCAGAAGGTCGATCACTGTGTTGAACACCGTTTTAAACTGCTGGGATTGCTTGGCGAACTTAGCTTGCCGGAGCTCGTGGAGTCGAAGGAAGGCGTTGAGATCATGCGAGATTTGTTCGGGTTGGTTCGGGATAGAGGGGCCCTTTGAGCGTACTTCCTCGCAATAACTTTGGCGAAGTTAGGGCAATTGGTAAGTAGAATATGATAAAACACCTATGTTCGCAGTGCGATGATTAAACTGGTTGAGCATCAACCTCCCGATCTTATTACCCTGGGTTTGAGTCACGGATTTCATGGATGTTTGTGTTCATCTTTGTGCTGTTCCGCTACGGTAGGCTTATTACTAATACAGTTTTAAATGTGATTATAACGAAACTGGATTAGACTAGGGAAAGGAATAATATGAAAAAGAAACTGTGTGGATATCCTTGGTCGTTGGAAACTTTACAAAAGAATCAACAGGAGACATAAATAGATTGCCGAACAGCCTCTTAATGCTTTATATTGATAAGGCATCGTTGAATCTGGAATTAATATTAAAAAACACTGACGAAAGGTCTATGGAGGTTAATGTACCTTCAACCGTTTCTCATTTCAGTTCTATTTGTTCTGAATTCACCGCAAATTGAACTACCAGGTTAATCGGGACGAGTTGACGTTTAGAAAATAAAGGCATCAAACCCGCTAGACATCCCAAATAGTGACAGTGGAAGACTAATCTTTTAGCTTAGTAACCCACTGATATAATAAACGAACAAGGAGATATGGATGCTATTGAAAATTGATATTTACTAATCGCGACAGATGAATTGCTTTCAGATTCCATATTTCTGAACACAAGATCTTTATATTTATTTGGAAAAACCTTTGCTTCCGTTGCTTCTTAATGACAATTCCCCAGAATTTCTTCGGAAAAAACGGGGCCAGTTTTTTTTTGCTTTGATAAACGATTGGGGATTTTTGAATAGATTTATTTAGCTTAACTTCTGAAAATAAGAATATAAATCGTCGTCTCTGTTAAAATATTGAAATGTCAGTCCCCGAAGACAAATCTAAAACGATACCAAATTAGAGATAAATGGGGAAAAGTATCATAGGGGAACGTTTCTTGGCTCCATCTTAATCTCTTAGAAGGACAAAAAACAAAAAATCTGTCAGACTCTTTCTAAGTTCGATTGATAATAACAGAAATTATACACTAATTCACGGTTGCAGCATCCCAAAGAACATTCTAGATATTTTCTTATTCCTTTCAATTATTTATTCTCATCAATTGTGAAGCAAAAACAAAAACGCCGTCGAAATTAGTCTTTGTTGATCTCCATCCCGCATAAAATCTACATTTCAGATAAATAGACATAATTATTTGATGCCTGAACCTTATAAATTGTCCAATTAGATGAATACGTTGATCTTTTGATAATATGTAGCTTGTGTTTTATTCAGTATAAGATATTGTTGCTCCATTTTGTTGGTTTTGTTGTTTTTTTTATATATTTTTTGCCTCGTCGTTCTCTTCTTTTATTCTCGAACAGAGGCCGACTAGAAGATATAATAATATCTGGAGAGTATGATGATGTAGTCTTTAATTTTATGTTGAAAATGGCGCCATCACAATGGATAGGATTTCCATGATAACAGGGTCGGAATGGCGGAGAGACGAGGTAGTAGCACAAAAGCAACCGGGGCTCCTTATCATATTACACATAGTGCTCTGTACTGAGGTGGGTGAATGATGTGGCTCCTTTTTTTTCACAACTTTTCATTGAAGCTGAGGCTGAATGCTTGAGGGTCCGTTGAATGTCGTCTGATTATACATGCATGTTTTCCTACAAATGGTTTCGGGATGCAGTCTTTTGGGAACAGTGACGTGGAAAATTTATCTACAATATTGGGTTATGCTGGAGTCTCCTCTTGACTAGGAGTCCATCTCTCGTTAGATCCTCGGCCTATCAAGTAAGAAAATCCCCGGTTGAGAGCACTGAACTGCATCGTTTGAATCTCACATAATTTAAACCCCAACCCGCCTATTTAGCTGAAAAACACTGTTTCCAGGCTTCACTGTAATCAAGGGCAATAGGGTTCAGTTTCTTGTACGTATTGATATCACGTTGTCGCTTATGTCACATTGCCATTTGAGTTGTGCTACCTATCACTCGCTCCTGAATTCTATTACAGAACAGGGAGACAGATTTTCATCTAGATAGCCTGAGCCATGTAATCTCATTTTAACAGAGCGTAGTCGAAGATTTGTATGGGTTTTCCTCACGACAATGGCGACAATGATGATGCCGGTGATGACGATGGTGAGGACGACAACCAAGTTAAGCAAAGCTAAAGACAACCAGACCAAAAAAAATTTAATGTACTATACTAAGAACATGTACAGTTAGCTGTATGTCGGTCCTTTATCATTTTTAGTACTACCTCATTTTTTCATTTTTCAGCCTTTTCTTTGCAAGGCGAAAAAAATCGAAGCTCCAGTGAAAAGTATTGTGAAAAACAGCACCAACAACTGCGCTATGTGTATAAGTATCTTTAAGATTAAAATGCTGTGATCTTACCTTTACATGCAGCGGTAGAACGAGCATAGCACCCTCTTTTCTGGCTGATATGCTTTTTCACTAGTTCGTATACGGGTACAGATGTATCTATAAAAGTACATCGCACTTCGCTTTGGTACATGCTTTACTTTTTTATTATCTTATTTTCATTTGCTTGCTGATGTCTTATCCACTTTATGTTCAAGTAACTCGATCTCAAAAGACATTAAATCGACTTCACGCCTTCGTTGCTTTCCTCTAAAGAGCGTTCTTGAGTGTGTTTACAATATCTTCTAAGAGAAAAGAGAGTTGCGACTATGTAACTGTATCTTTGGTTCACACCAGGCTTTTCTATAAGGAAATTGTAAGACAGTTCAGAGAAATCTTCTTAATGATCAATAATAAGTGCTTGAAATATTGATTGAAAGTCAATCAAAATTTTTCGGGAAAATTGTTGTTTTAAGGGACCGAAATGTTTAGAAGCTGATGTAGGGCAGCATGGAGAGGAAAACTGGAAAGAAATTATCTTTTACCTGGGTTGTTTGCGTTTCAGGTTATGGTTGCATATTTCAGCGAGTCTGCACACGACCTACCCCCGAAAACCATTGAAAAATGCCTGTGGACCGGCCAAGAGGGTGCAAGGATCTGCTTGCCTGAGAGTCATATTTTGGGCTCAAGCGAACCTGGACGGAGATGAATCGGAGCACTATAAAAGTTGCTAGTACGACACCAAAGCAAGGGTAGAACAGACTGGAAACCATCGTCGTCGAAAAGAACTTAGCGAGTACTAACCATAGTGCTCCTGCCCCGAAACGGTCTCCCAAGGAACGAAGGTGAAAAAGATTGCCAAATTCCAGCGAAGAAACGGAAGCCCCTTGGAGTCCACGTCAAAAGCCGGTATCAAAAGGTCATCCATATTTTGAACAAAACGGGTGAAGAATAATAATGTCGACGAGTTGGAGGAAAAATACCCCGTTAAATTCCAGGCGACTTTCCAGGAATATAACCAATGCTGGTGGGGTCCACGGCTTCGCAGTAGCTGCATCATTTTGTTCGTTCCTGTGACGAGCTGCCGAGAAATTTATTTGCTGATATGTAGCATTTAGTCTTTTTGCTTATTCACATCTTCATTACCCACCTGTCAATTCCCTAATGCCCATCCCGAAATTCATTTATTTTAACATATTAATTTATGAATCATTCTAATTTTCTTTGCCCAATTTTATTCAGACGGTTTCATTTACACATCGTCCATAATTTTAAAATATTTCAAAAATCACCATTAATCTTTTTTGTTAGACACGATCATGCTGCGTATTATTAAATGGATTTCCAGTGGTTGCTTCTGGCTAAAGCGAAATGTTATGCATGCAGATGCAAATGCTGGAAAATTGTGATATTTTTGTTGTTGGACAGAGAAAATATAGAAAAAATTGAAGTATTTTTTGTTGTTGCCTCAGCTGACGATGAATTCTAGGTTTGAAGAGCTGAGAGGGAGTGGGCTGGCAAGTCAGCTGACTAGGGACACTGTTGGAATACAATTTTTTTTGCTGTGACTTCTGAGTTTTGAAATCGATTAAAGTTTTGGTTTTAGGAGGAGGAAATTTATTCTCAGCTGAAGTTGAAACAGTCTTAAAGGATCCTAGTGGCATTTCCCCAGAGTTTTAGGGAGTGCAGTTTTAGTTAGATTTGTAGTTTCGCTTTGGCTTTTTTCTTGTCCGATAAGTTGGTTCAAATCGGTCATTGTAGTAGCATAGTCTGTTTGTCTTAAAGTATCCTAATGGAATTGCGCGGTCATTTTAAGGAGTTCTTTTGATTTCTGCATGCGGACGATGAACAGCTCATTGGTCGCCAACGGTATTTTTCAGAAGTGAGACGGATGTCATGAATCTTCCCTCCATCAACTCAAATGGAGAATGGTAAAGTCGGGGGTATATGAAATTCCCTGCGCTGATTGCAGGAAAGTATACCTCGGGGAAACCAGAAGGAACGTGGAAGAACATTTTGGGAAGCACTTAAAGGAAGTGTTAAGTGGTGAAATCGAAATGTGTAAAAAGCTAAAACTGGGACGAAATATGAGCTCTATATCTCTCACTTATTTCATATTCGGAATGTGCAATGAGAGTTAAGGTGTCTCCGACTCATTGATTATCAATGCGCAATCGGATGAAAACTATGTAATTACATAATTGTCGTGGAAGAGGTTTAGTTAAACGTGTAGGACGAGCATGGTAACACGCAATTAGTAGACGTACTAACTTGTTGCCATAGCTAGCAATCCTACAAAAATGAGAAAATTGGGAATGGGTCTTGACGGAGATTTTCCAATAATACATGTGTGTGTGAAAACAGGTTTAGCTTAAAACCCTTCCATTTGTCCAGTTTTACGCTCTAAAGTAGATAAGAAAGGATCTCGAGCAGAGATACTTATAGAAGAAAAAAGATCTCGGTCGAATAGATACGACGCGAGTAAGAAATAAAAGACATATTGACGGACGTTTTTCTGTTTTAATATTTGAGCATTTTAAGTATTTTACAGGAAGCAAAATTGGCGGAAAGAAAGGGTGCGCCGGCTTGCAGATCAAAGGTAGCGGAGCATATCGGCCTAAATAAACGCAGGGTCTTGTTCCGATGCGAAACCACGCATCACGTGAAATTTCGTCTAATAACACGTGAGGGACTGAAGTGTTCAAAAGGACCCCCTCCCCCCGCACTTCAAGCCTGAGTGGAGTTTCAATATTTTCGAGCAGACTTTTACGAACAGTTTCGCCTACTTTTTTGGTTTTTGGAATAGCTCTAACGTCTAGGCCGACTCCTGCCACCCATAATGGTCTCTGATCATAGACGCATGGAAAACTAGTAGAAGGCGAATCCTACCGCTTTCAAGCGCAACCGACTTCAGAATGACGAAGAGCAAGAAAGCAGAGTTTGCAAAGCTGTGAATGCTGAGCAACCGATTGCGAAGCAGGAATGACGGACCCACGGAACATCCACTGCGAAGCCCTTGGATATCACATACTAGTATGCGAGAACTAGTCCTACAGAGAATTTATCTGTTCGTGGGTCACTAAGATCAGCGACGCCTGGGAGGGGCTTGCAACTCAAGATTGTCCCATACCGCGAGATTCTCACGAGACCAATTGTTTGCATTTAATTGCTGAAGATGCGTATGGAGAAGAAGAAACTCGTCCAATCGCTGCGCCTTCAACCTTCCTCCTCCACATAAACGGAGAGTATTCTGCGCTCTCCGTTGAGCTGGGACAGCAAAGATCTCAAAGTGGCTTACTCCCCGAAACCAGACGATGACTTGGACCCAACCGACGCGCGAAAAAAGCTTTTGAAAGATATGAAGATCGACCAAGCATATCATACTGAAAGTAGTACAGATAAATCTGCAGCACTCGAAGTGCGGCTCGGTTAACCTGCTAGTTTCCATCTGATAGGAAGACATCGACATCGGACTAATTACCTAGAAGAGCCCTGGATCAAAGGCGACCGAATCAGCAAAGACCTCCAAAGAAAATATTACATTTTTTTCCCCAGCACAAGAAACATTGATCGGGATAGGTCTAGAGCATGTATCCTCGCCAGGAAAAAATTGTAGTCCTTTGAAATTATTGCCTTCCTGGATATAGAACAAAAACAACATGAGTACCAAAACCATCAAGAAGACTCTTACCAGGACCGGAATGGAAGGTAATCTTACGTAATGGATAGTATTTATCTTAAGAATCAGAATAATCTAATCTGATCTGGGAGGACGTCCCAAGGTGGCGTTATTTTCCGGTGTTCTGGCTGATGGATGAAATTGTGGTTAATGCCGCCGACTTAGTATTCAATTGGTATTATGAATGAAATTATGAAAGATGGGTTGGATAAAGTGTGCCTGTGCGCTGCAAGAAACTCGATCAAATCCAACTAGTGGAGCTGATGCTATACACTTGAGTTCCACCTCCCGCGGCATAATGGACGAAGATCATCACTCGCGATAAGTCAAAGCGCACCCGTTGTGCTTCAAGATGTATGACCCCCCGAGTTGTTAAGGCATAATTTATGGTTGCAGGTCTCATCATTGTTTTCGGACGGACAAATCCTCCAGAAGCCTGCTTCAGGAAGATTGTCGATCAAGGCAATCGGTTGGAACGGTACTTGATGTTTCCAAAGTTATAAAGAGTCGTGGCCTACATATTGCGTTTCATGACTCGGCACCAAATCGTACATTTACTCCAAGAGACAGAGTTTGCTAAGGAGTCGGCCGACTTAAGAAGGGGCTTGCATCTCTTCTTTGACCATCACAAGGCCTCACGGTTGGAGGCAGACTACGGAATACGAATATAGCTGACGACCGCATCCGATTCCCTTGCCAAGAAAACATCATGTGACTTCCCGAGATGCGAGGCTCATAACAATACTTTGCATGGTGGTGAATCTATTTGAGAATGAGGTACTGAATCCTCAACGGTCAAAACGTGCTACGTACCGACTTGTATAGGTACCTTACATACTATATATCAGCAGTTGATGGGTAACTTGCTTCGTCTTCGTATGGATAGTCACTGACGACAATAAATTGGAATATTGGTGAGCGTCCTTACGACCGATGCATTTCCTGTTGCATTGGAGCGATTTATTTGAAGCAGAGGACTGTGCTCCGGGAGGTACAGCGACCATGGAGCTCACCGTAAAGTTAACAAAACGTACGTCGTAACAGAAGAGAATTTTCTATTGCACTGGTCATGGAAGCGGAAGATGCCGCAGATCGCAATAAGTTCAGGAACGTATACCACATCACGAAAGAGCTTGCATGTGGTTGCAAATCGTTCGATGGTTCTGTGAAGGACAGTCGACTTCTCATCCATGATGATGAACAACTAAAGAGGCAGAAAGAACACTTCCCTAGGGTCCTTAACCGTATCGCATCCGGTGAAGTTCCTCTTTTTCTGGTTGAAACGGCTAGTCAGCGTAACATGCGGATACGGACTGACCCTCCAAGCAGAGGAGAAATCATTTCGGCAACGGAGTAAAGCCGCTAGGATTGACGGTTGCTTTATCTCCGGAATGTATTTGGAGTGTTCTACCCAGGAAGGACATTACAGAGAAGCTAATAGCTATAATCAGACCGACATATGAAGACGAAAAATGTCACGTGCTGCACCGAAGTAAAATCTAAGCAAATTTTGAGGTGCAAAGTGGAGTCCGCCAGGGTTACATCCTGTTACCGATATTGTATCTTCTTGCTATCGCTGACGTTCTTCATGCTGCCTTGTCCGGAGGACGTGGAGGAGTCCAATGGGCAAAAATATCTTTTCTCAAATACGTCGCATGACATCTAACTCCCTCACCGGGTCATGAACCTTGGTCAAATGGCTCTGGATTTGGAAAGAGGGGCAAGCAGAGTTGGACTGAAGATGGGCAGAGTATCCATTAATGTGGAAAAACGTCGATCAAATTGTATATCTAGGAAGCGTGGTTTCTGCCGACTGTGGTACCAAACTAGATGTTGACAGACGCTTTCGCTGCCCTGTCTAAAATCTGGAAATGCAATTATCTCAACACCAAGATCAAGTTGAGACTGTTCCGTACTAGTGTTTTTTCTGGGTTTCTATATAGGAGTAGCACATGGAAAGTGAATTCAATTGTTACCCAAAAGTTCCAAGCATTTGTCAATACCTGTTTTTGTCAACACATTTTCAGCGGCGCACAGGGCTGCCACTCGTATACATAGTCATACATTAAAGAGGGGCGACAATTGCATTGCGGGGTACGCCATGCAGTTGAATCCACTCTCTCAAGATGGCCGACGAGCAGGTTGCACCAATGGCACTTGGCGCAGAACTGTAAAAGCGGAGTGCAAATGTCTCGGGAAGTCGAGGGGGAGTTAAAGCGTATTTCGAATAATCGCGAGCGATGGCGCGTAAGTGCGGTTGTGGACATTATCAACCACCATTTCGGCAAATTTTTGACAGAAATATATTAATTGGGAACTGCCACGAAGCCCGCACTAATTTCTTAATCAGGGGGACCGTTACTACTATCTAATTTGAGTAATGCTAATTTTAATTCGACTAAAATAACTAAATCAAAGGTTATAGTGGCACAATTACTGGAAGTGACCTTAAAGCATTTAATCTAATTAGATGAGGGCCTTGATCGTTAGTTCCAGAGAGTTTTAATTTGATTCTATCTTTTGTTATGAAACTAAAAAAATATCGCGGTCAATCTGATATTGACCTTCTACAATACAAAAGAATGTAAAATTACAACTATTACCTTGCGTATCGCTCCTTATCTTGCATGTTATCTTCATCCATTCTGTTGTACTTATTTGAGCTTGACTCTTCCTCATCTGATCTGAAAATAAATGCAAAATGACAAAAAAAGATTCGTGAATAACATAAATTTCCGTTATTTAGAACTACTATTTACTAAATTATTATTAAAAACCATAACAGAAACAAAGATTAGCAACCGCTTATTATCTTATAAACCAATTCAACTTAAATATGAATAATTGTTTTTATTCATTTCATTATACTCAAATAGCGTAACGTTTACATTACGTGACAGTTTTTCTAAATATCAAGCGAATACAGAGATAATGGATTATTTTATTTTCATATAAATCATACAAAGTAGCGACTGAGCAAAAAAAGGGAGTGAAAATATGCAACTGAGCAACGAATCAACAATTATTCTCTCCGCTACTCTTTAAGATGCTTTTTTAAAACAAAAATTGTGGTAAATTGTAGGAAGAAATTTGCAATAATGTTCCCCACATCGAAAACAATCTGAACGGAGAGAGAAGTATCTGAAATTGAAAACCAGTTTCCCGGCGAACATCTTTGCAGCGCAGCGAAAACTATGCACACTTTCTGCTTGTTGTGCTTAATTCGAGCGTACTACGCTCATTCTGTGTTTTACAATTTGGATAATAATTCACAATCTTGGATAATAATAATTCCGAAGACATTATTGCCTCCTCGAAATGTTTTATAATTTCCATTACTACAGATGATTACCTAACGCCGCGCACATCTTGCGGCGCAAAGGAACATTGCATTTTATTTTACGCCACATCCAGGATACACGTACACTTTCTAATTTACACTGCGGTGTTGTTGGCCCGTCCGGGCATTCTTCTTTGGTTGTAATAAATTTTATTTTGATTGGAAGAATTGAATTATGATTTCAAGTGCGTACTATACTTTGAGCAAAATGTTATTTATGATTGAGGAATTATTAGTTGAAAGATTAAATGCAAAAGCACTAGTATTATGGGTTGGATAAAACTTTGAGATGTTGGATTGGCGTGTGGCAGATACAATATGAATTGTTACTCATTTTATTTATACAAACAAGAAAAATAATTATTCCAACTAATTTGTCACTCCTCAATATTATTTCCTTAAGGTTTGAGCAACTGAGGTTCAAAGACTCAAAAGAATATTGGAAAATAATTTTGAGTTTCCTTTAAATGTTTAAGAACCACCAAGAAATTCTACGAAAAAAATACCATACCAATGGGAAATTGCTGCTCAAAAACGGATGATTCCAGGTTTTAGGTCCACAATTTTCTGTCTAGCTTTGCCCAATGAGTAATGAAACAAGTCGGAATATTGGAAGCATGGCGCTTCATTCCCCATTCGTTCTTAGTTAAGAATGCCAAATATTCCTTTGTATATTGCCAAACATGTCTCTCTCGACGACTACCTAGCGTGTCGTGGTAAAGGAGCTCAGTAAGGAAGATCCTCTAGGAAACGAGAGGTGACAGCTGAAGCGTCACAGTAATCAAAACCCCAAGCCAAGGTGTGACTACCGTGCCGAGGGCTGAATGGTCACAGGGGTTAAGATGTGCTGTGAACGGTGAACTCTGGATACCAAGTGACCCCGCTTCCAACTAACCTTGTCTCGGCAAAAAAGGGGCACTACCGAGATTGACTTACTTTCCCCGATAATACTGAAGCCATGGTAGCTAATTATGAGAAACAAAAACTTATTAAAAAACTAAAATTAAATTTCGATCGTGACGATCGAACCCCGAGTGAAGGAGCAACCATAAGTTCTTCGATGAAGAACCTGAGTCTAGACTTAGATTCTCCGCTTACTCAAGTGGAAACCAATCTAATTGGGGTACAATCCTTTACTGACGGCGCCACTTGCTGTAAGAACCTGTCCACGGGCAGCAAACAACCTTCGGGCAAACCGCCTTCGAGCAAACTGCCTTCGGACACATCACAACCAAGGTGCCAAGGTTGAAGGGAAAATGATCGTTCAGGACACCTGCGGCTAAGGGGAAGCGATAGCAGTCCTCGGACGATCCTAACTCTTCGACACAAAAGGCAGTGAAGAGTGCTGGGCCTGGCTGCTCATTTGCAGCGAAGGCTATCGAAGCCGATGGATAGCTCTGCTATGACGACACTAATCCATCCGGTTACGATACTGAGCAGTGCGAGCAGCTTAGGAGGAAACTCCTAGCTGTAAGGGCTGCATCCTCGCAAGGCATTAAGCTTCGCTTTGAGTCGTTAGGTATATACCGTAAAATGTACGGCTACACTTTGCCGACGAAGACACGAACGAATGGCTCAGGCAGCACTGCTCCTCCCTTAGTGATGTGTGGGAGGGTGCGCGATTAACTCTGAAAAGGGCCTCTGAGCTGCCATCGTTCAAAAAGTGCTTCCTTTGATTCCCAGAGGAAGAGCGTAATGCTGTTGAGGTTGTCAAACAATTTAGGGTCCAGAACAACCTCAACACCTCCACCTGGATGCTGTTAGGCAACAAAACAGAAGATAGAGCCGATAGGGCCGGGAACTTTCCTTACTATCGGCTTTCCCGAATCGGATGTTAAGAAAGTTCGGGAACAAACGGGCTACTACGGGCTAGGGACCAAAACCATTGAAGGGGACGCGCAAACCTCGGCATCTTGATCTGAAACGGTAAGGTGCTATATTTAAATTAAATCTGTAGCATTGTAAGCGGCGACTGCACTTACCAGTCGTCGGATCAATAGCTGCAAGAAATTTATATACCCCATACAAGAACCGTGGGTGATTTGTGGGTAGTCAGGGCCTACACTTCCAACATGCTGACCTGTTGTATGGTAGTGGAAGTGATCGACCCCGCTCCTGCATGGTAGTCTCAAAAGGCTTCCAGGCTAATTTGGTTAACGACTTATGTGATGGCGACATCACATCGACTAAACTAACCATAAAAAGTCACAGGGAGATAAAGAGATACTATGGTGCTCTGCATATTTCCCCTATGACGCAGAAAACGTTCCCAGTGGAACATTCATCATTCATCAAAGCGATCCAATATGCCAAAAGTAAAGCCAGGATGTGATGTCAACGCTCACCACATATGCTGGGGAAGTTCGAACATCAATGCAAGAGGATCGAGACTACTGGAGTATCTACTAGGAACCGATTTGCAGATCCTTCATTTGGGTAATGAACCCACTTTCTTCAACGTGATCAGGCGACATCACGGTAGAATCTCCTGATATCGCGGCTCTAGTCGGAGAGTGGAGAGTATCAAACGATATCACACTCTCGGATCACAGACGCATTGATTTCGTAATGGGCGTGGACCCACCTCCACCCACTCAATTTCGAAATCCGCGAAAGACAGATTGGGTGATGTCTAAAATAGAATTGAGCGCCCGAGTCACGATCCCTGGGAAGCGCATCAAATCCATTGCTGGAATTGAGAAGACAACCCAGATGACCACAACTAGCATGAGAGAAGCTTTCGAAGAAAGTTCTCCACTCAAGATGCCAAAGAAGGGTAAAACACCACGGTGGAGCTCAGATTTGGCAAAACAGAGGAGAACGACAAGGAAGTTCCTCAATCGTGCTCTGAAGGATGATTCAGGCGTAAGAGCATAAGATCGGCTAAACGATCATCATGGAGACGCTTTTGTGAAGAGACTAACTCTCTTGAGGCAACCTCAAAGCTGAAGCGGATTCTGGTCAAAGAACGTAGCCAGAAATTGGGTTGTTTACGTTTACAGAACGGGAGGTGCACAGAAAGTGATGAAGAAACGGCAAACCATTTGCCCAGGCAGCATCTAAAATCTAATCTCTGGGCCAACAGGTGCATACAGCCCTCAACCGAGAGACTGGAATCTGGCATGCAAAGCAGTATCACTGGAGCGAGTACAACGGGCATTTAACTCGTTCCATAGATACAAGTTTGCAGGCCCGGATGGCATCATTCCTGCGCTAGTAATAGAGGAATGGCTGCCCTGGGTCTACATATTCGGAATATATATCGTGCATGCCTAGCACACGCTTACATTTCAATTAAATGGCGGGATGTGAAGTTGTTGTTCATTCCCAAACCAGGAAAACCCATCTACACAGACGCAAAAATCTTCCGACCGATCAGTCTAACGTCCTTTCTGCTAAAAGGACTAGAAAGACTAGTAGATTGGTTCATAAGGGATGCACACATTCCTGAGTGGCCACTTCACCATAGGCAACACGCCTACCAGAAAGGCAAATGCACGGAGACAGCACTCCATGAACTTACGGCAAAAACTGAAAAGGCGATGTTCGAAAAAGAATACGTCTTAGGCGCATTCATGGGCATCGAAGGTGCCTTCAATTATGCTTAATTCGCGGCAATTTATGATGCGGCAAGGCAGCATGGAATCGAACCGCTGCTAATCAGTTGGATCCTTCACATGCTAGAGTGGAGAAAAATCCACATATCGGTCGGCCAGAAGTCTATTGAAGCAGGATATCTCAGGGGCTGCCCACAGGGAGGGATTCTCTCACCACTGTTATGGCTCTTGGTAATGGATACCCTACTATGGCTACTGGAGGACAAAAAAATCTTCGGGAAAGCATTTGCAGACGATCTAGCCGTAATAATTACCGGCAAGTTTGCGGACACAGTATGTGACAGCTTGAATGCAACTCTGCATGAAATCTACAGTTGGGGCCTCCGCAATGGACTCACGGTGAACGCTAGGAAGATTGGACTAGTTATGTTCACTAGGAACGTCAGGTGGGGCAGCTATACGCGACCCACCTTAGCAGAGGCGGAAAGCTGACGTAAACAGTCAAGTACTTAGGAGCACATTTCGACTCCAAGTTAACGTGGAAGCATCATATCCAGGAACAATATCAGAAATCCTGCAGATTGCTCTGGTGCTGTAAGAATGCAATAGGTAAGACCTGGGCACTTTCACCCAAATGGATATACTGGATGTATACATCCATAATAAAATCCATTTTGATGTATGCATCGTCTGGTGGCCAAGACTGAGCTTTGCTAGCAGCAGGAAGCTGCTAACGCAGATTCAGAGACTTGGTTACCTAAGTATTACTGGAGCAATGAGTACTACGCCGACTGCGGCACTTGAAGCTATCCTAAATTTACCGCCCATTCACTTGGAGGTGAAAAGGAAAGCGGCCAACGACGCATATAGGCTCGATACCATTGGGGCGTGGGAATCACACGATGATGCGCCTAACTGGAAATTCCTTGAAAAACATTCGGTAGCCATGATGCTGACCGATCATATGGTCTCCAGATTCATCTTTGAAAAGACATACACTATCGTAATCACCGAAAGAGAAGAATGGTCGACAAATGGTCATGAGTCTTTTCAGATTACAGACTTAATCATCTTCACCGACGGGTCAGTCATGGAGGGTGAATCGGGCGCAGGGATGTTCTCGGAGAATACGATTATAGAACTAGCCCAACCCCTCGGAAAAATGACGGCCATATTCCAGGCGGAGATATATACCACTTCATTGGCAGCAGAAGAATGGCTGCGACAGAAATGGAGGGGTCGCACCTTGCGAATCTGTTCCGACAGTCGGACGATATTATCAACACTAAGTGGGAACGACATATCAAGCCAGTTGGTGTGGAGTAGAGTAGTAGCAGTGTAGTTACTGCTGAAATCGAGGGTGACGCATTTACGAGGCTGTGATCGATGATCAATAATCTAATGGAGTACGTTAACCAACGTAATAACGTACATCGCGCGATTAAAGATCAGATGCGTTCTATCAGGGCAACATATTTCAAGGCCAAAGAGGACGTGAAAGCACATGCAGAAGGAATAGTGCCGACAAAAGCGATGGTTGCCGTAGCAACCCAAACCACTCGCTCTTCCCAAAAAGCTCTTTGGCAAAGAACTCTTCCAAAGTGAAAAGGATAGGAAATTCGGAACAAACGATTAAGAGACCCAAATGAAGAAGTGCAACCTCCCCAGCAACCAGCGAAAAATAAAAAAGAGAAACAGATGGTCATGCGAAAAAGGCCACTAACAGCACCGAAGACACTTGGACGAAGGTAGGACCTAAGAAGAAGCTGCAAAAAAGATCCAGGCCGAACGCGCTGATAATAAGAAAAACCAGTGAGTTGACGCACGCGGATATCTTACGCAAGCGCAAGATATCCGCAGATGCCTCCTTGACGGATCTGAGTGCAAATGTCACGCGGATAAGGCGAACACAGAAAAGCGACCTGCTGTTCGAACTTAAAGCTGATGACGTCGGAGGCGAAGACCTACGGAAGAAAATTGAAGTATCATTAGGCGAAACTGCGGCGGTCAAAATGAGTGAGGTTTCGAGGATACGAGAATCTGCAAAGCGGAGTATGGATAGCAAACAAAATCAGTAAGGCGGCGATATGGAGATGCGGAAGTCAAGCTATAATAGATGCGAAAAAACATCCAGAGGAGGGGTTCACCCGTGCGAGATAGCTGTTATGCAGCACGAAGCCCCACATTAGAGGAATTCACGCCATTGCTGGAGAAACTATCCTTCAATGCAAGTGGCTACAATCCCAAAGTAATAGCCGGCGACTTCAACGCATGGCCAGATGAATGGGGTAGCAGAGAAACCACCACAAGAGGATGAGTATTGCTGGAGACATTCTCGCGCTTGAACGTGGTACTTGCCAACTCTGGGGGAGCCAACACATTTCGGAGGGGGGAATTGTAATCGTCAGTGATACTCTAATCAGAGACTTGCAGTGGCGTGTCAGCGAGGAGTACACAAAGAGCGATCATCAGACTATCATCTTTCAAACCTCACAAAGGAATATTACGAAGCCATTAAAAAGAATAGCGAAGAGCTGGGTAACCAAGAAATTTGACGCAGAAATGTTCAAGGAGATATTTCTGGGGGAAGCGCACAAAAAAAAGTTTCACAGATCGTGAAAAAATTGCATTCGGGCGAAGACGAAACCCTAATTTCTGGTCGAATTCAGAAATTGAGGAATGCGGGAAAAAGTGCCTCAAAGCTAGGAGACGCTCCCGGCGCAGAGGACACCGACCTGAGTCGCAGGAGCTGCACGTGCAATATAAAAATGCGAGGAAAAAATTGCAAGTAGCTGTCACAAAGAGCAAATCCGAACACTTCAAGCGGATCTGTACTGAAGCTGACTCTGACCCACGGGGTGGCGCATACAGATAGGTGATGTCATCACTAAAAGGCGAGCGTTCCCCACCGAGAATATAGTGAACACTCTGTTCGCAGTAGACGAAAACTGTACAAGACTTTCTGCAGTCGGGATTTAACCGACGAACTTCCGGTAGTAGCAAATGACGAGGTTCTAGAAGCAGCGAAAAAATTGACTGAAGAAAAGACTCCAGGACCGGATGGAATCCCTAATATTGCCCTGAAAGTAGCCGCCACAACAGATTCAAGTATGTTTGCCCACGTTTTCATGGCATGTCTTAGGGAAGGAGAATTTCCCGAGCAACGGTAGCTACAAAGGCTCATACTCATCCCGAGGGTAGGTAAACCATTGAGTGACTCTTCCTTATATAGGCGGATATCATTGGCAAAGTGCTTGAACGAGTACTATAGAACAGACTGCTTGATGTTGCGGAAAAGGAAGGAGGCCTTTCCGACAAACAATTCGACGCAATCAGCATGGTGACTGGTTCGGCTCAGGCTGCAATACAAGAAGGAAAATGCTGCGCAGTAATAACCCTCGACGAAAAAATGCTTTCAATAGTGCAAAATGGAAAAAAAATCATCGAGGGACTCGAAATATATTATACGCATTGTTGTTGAGTTTCTCCTTGGGAGAAGACTTTTCTGCGACTCAGACGATGGGCTAAAAATATTCCCGACAACTTGCGCGAAGTAACAGGATTCTGTCCTAGGTCCCTTGCTTTGGCTAGTTATGTATGATGGAGTGTTGACGCTACGCCCTTCGGACAACATGACAACTATTGGCTTCGCCGATGATATTGGAATAAGAGTGGAAAGCACCAAGACGAGATCGAGATCTATGCAAATGAAGCGATATGGGAGATCAACTCCAGGTTGAAAAAGTCCGATCTATCACTTGCTGAACATAAAACGGAACTAGTGGTCATTAGCAAAAGAAGGAAGGACACAAACGTGAAAATTAAAGTTGGCGAAAAAACAATTTGCTCCCAACCATCGCTCAAATACTTGGAAGTAACTAATGACAGAAGACTCAACTTCAAAAAACACATTGAGTGCGCTGCAACTAAAGCGTCTTCCATTGCTGCAACGATCTCGAGGATACTACCGAACATGGTAGGCCAAAGTCGTTGGACATACCACATCATTCCGGATATTCGGAGATGGTTTGAGCATAGCGATGGGGAATTAACGCAATTCTTAACTGGGCATGGAGGTAATCGTGCTTATTTACATCGATTTGGTCACGACGAGTTACCATGCTGCCCAAGATGGGGTAACGTGGCTGGGAATGCGGAGCATGTCATATTTGCTTGCCCCAGGTTCACCGCGCACCGAACAAGATTAGATGTCGTCGCAGACAGGTGCTTAACCAGAAAGCATTAGAGTTCATGCTGAAGTCAACGGATGCTTGGAACCAGGTTGTAAAGGAACTGCAAGCTATTCATTCACAGGTGAGGCAGGAAGAACTTCGACGGAAACAAGGAACTGAGAAAACCATAATGCGCCACAGTTAAAGGCTGATCCAGCCCCTCGACGCAATACTTTATGGGAGTTCCGTGGCGAAGGTGGAAAGAGAAGTAGGTGGCTTTAGTGAGTAGAAGTCTCACACAACTGCATGGCAGGAACCAGCAGTAGGTTTTGAACCTTTCCACCTTTCAACACCAAAGAAAGGACAGACAAACAAACAGTCAACCGATTTCCGTGAGGTTTCACCAGGACAATGCACCGTGTCATAAACCGATGAAAAGTAAGATGAAGGTTGCACGCTATGCATTACTTTCGAAGGAAAGTATGCTGATGAAAAAAGGAAAATTTTTAAAAAAAGAAAGGTTTTTCTTGGTGGCACCGGAGACTAATTGAGTGATGTGTTATTTCAATTGAGACAGAATTCACCCCCAAACCCTATTTAAATTCATTCTAGGGTTAAAAAAAACGTAAAACACAATACAAGGCATATTATTAAAAAGTTTAAAAGGAATCGCACTAATTTTAACAAAGTTATAGTAGGTCCAAATTTAAAGATAGGGTACCGTAGATGTTCAGCGATACTTTACGGGAAAGGGTAAAGAGATCTAATCGTTCATGTTGACATCCTTAAGACATCAATGATCATCTAAATTCATTTTGTCAACTTCTAGCAAAATATATATATTACCAGTATTGACCCTTGACCTGAAGAAGCTCCTCTCAGATTACGGCTGGGTTCCCAAAGTCCAAACAATTTACAGCTGATAATTATTTTCAATACTGGATACCACTAGAGACCTGCTTTCCCACAGAACATTCTCCCAGACAACTTGAAACTTTCCCAACTTTCCCTCAAAGAATCTTTTTACAGCAAATTAGTTTTCTTGTCTAGTCATAGTAAGAAATAGAACCGCTTAATTTTTCACTGCTAAGACTCCGACATTGAAAACTGCACACATACGAACTCATTCCTCCATACGCGACCACCATTCATAAATTCTGCAAGGTAATGCAATGTTAAGCGTCGTCCGGTCGTTTCTGCCAGGCACAAGTTATAATTAAAGGTAATTCAAAAGTACAAACTACTGAGACAGTAAAATTAGTTTTGTTATTCAACAATCAAATAAACAAACAAATAAAAAAAATGAAGAAAACGAAGGAGAAAAAAAACATGGAGATATTTCAACAAAAGACAAATTGCTTTTTGTATATCTTCAATTTCCACTCAGTAATATTTCCCAGCTTTGTTTTTTCTTCTCAGTGTACACACAGAGGAACTACTGGGTACTGGCCGTAGTTGTTGCTGGGGTTCTGGGAAGCTTCTTGCTTCTTCAAAACTCCCTTTTTCTGGTTGTTGTTATTTTCAGGACTTTTTTTTCTTCTCTCATTTCCAGACGAAAATAATGTATTTTTCTTCTCTGCGGCTTGGAGCGGGAAATTCAAGGAGTGTGGCAACAAACAACAAAACTAGTTTATGTTTGCTACCGAAACGTAGAAGGTACTGCATTGTACACTAGGTGCTGGCAAATAGCGGAACCTACATAGGTATGACTATGTAAATAGTTATGAAGGAAGTACGAATGTGTAATAGGTACCCAAATATAAAACAGTGAGCTACCTGATGAAAACTCGTCCTTTTTTCCGTCGTTGTGTTTCGCTAAGAGCACGACGTAAACTGCACTTACAGTTTGTGAGGGGATGGAGCCCTAGGATAAATCTTGAATTGCTAAATTTTTTTGCATGTAATTGGATTATAGCTCCTCGCAACTACCTAATCACGAAAATCGATTATAATAACTAAATTCTTGTCACCCACGGAATCCTCTCTTCTCCCTAGCCTCAAACTGACAATAAAAAAACGCTTCCAATTCCAACCCTCCTTTCAATTGGATTCCAATTCTTAGTTAAGACTATTTGCCTTGTAAACATCAAGTCTCACCAAATGGTAACAACAAGGAAAATTGAAGGAGGAAATGTCGACAAGTGAGGAGTATCCACAAAAAACTAACATCAGTTGTCAGAATCAATATTTAATATTTTTTTCTTCCTTCTCTGTTTGGTGGCTGAACACAGTAGCCTTACAGAACTGCTGCCGTTTTGTGTGCTGGACTTAGACACAATACATTTGGCTATATCGGAAAATGGGAAAATAGTGGGTAGAGATAGCGAGCAACTATGACTACCGTGTACCACGATTGTATTTATTATAAGAAGTGAATAGACCGAGGAAAAAAAATATTGACACTACATATTTGAGTTTGAATGAAAAGGAGCTGAGTTAAAAGGACACTGCAACTAATTTAATTTTCTTAGTCGATTTTCTAAAGTTTCAGAATGGTGAATACAAAACAAAGATACTATACATATTCATTAATATTAAATAAAGAAAAGAATGAAGTAGACTAGAAGATGTCCTTTTTGGGGAGAGACTAAATCTCACTAGTAATCGTTCATCGAAGCTGCTTTTTTGTCATGGATGGAGTTGGAAATCTTAAGGAAACAATGTGTGGCATTGGCACTCCAAAAGCTACCTACACTTCTTGGTCAATATCCCTATAGGAACACCGTGAAGTACTACTTCCGGGGTGGCCTTTTCTGGTATACACCCACGCGTCCGACATGCTTTCGGGATAGTTTCTGTTGCATCATGGCTATAGCGGCACTTACTGAAATTCAATTCGCCACTAGCCATAGCAACTCCTCTACAAATTTGTAAGGTTCGATCTCTACGTTAAAACTTCGTTCAACCTTCTTCTGTCCTCCATGGATTTCGAGTAAGGGAACATAATGCGCATTCAGGACAGTCGGGAAACTCGTGCATGCCGAGGCTATGCAAATACTCCCTACAACCACCGTACTTCACAAAAAACTGTCAATTGTTAATTCCATTTTCCGTGTTTTCATTCGACCTACTTCTTAATACACGAGGTTCAGCGTATGAGACCAGGACCCTTTTTCGAATAACCCACTGTTGCTGCCATCTTCTATATCGTTCTTTCCTAGTGGCTTTTTGGAAGTTCTACTCTGGTAGAGGTAGTGCACTCCTTCGCTAGAAGATCCAAGGGGACCATTTCCCCCGATAACACATACTATCTCACCTGGTGCTATATGCACTGCACACCCTGAGCGCGATTGGTCAGTATACCGAATGGATCAAAGCATTGTCCAGTCTTCCCGCCCAGACAAGAGGTATAACAAAATTAATTTAACTACTTTAGCGGGAGCTCTGAGATGGCGAAGAGGAATACAGAGCACCTCCACGGAGTGGCACCGGAAAACCCTGTACTCGCTATGACTTGCTGGTCGTGAACTAAGGCTTATATAGGCGATTAGACTCGAGCTTGCACGGAGGCATACCTGAAGTGACTTCGGCCACGAAACTTTACCAGGGGTATACTGGTACCATGTGAACCGGGAAAGCTCTGAATTTACATGCCTCAGAAGAATTCCTACTTCATGGTTGGCCTCCTAGTGGGAGTTTCATGAGGGTTGTGTCGAAGCGCACAAGAGTCCTTCTGGCCTCAAAAGGGGAATTACATTTCAACTCGGGTGCCGTTCCCCGTAGTTCTTGCAACCACCAGTATGATTGTGGAGCCATGCACTTGTGGAGGCACATCGGAGGTGCGAACTTTAACGCCACCGAACAAAGAGATTCTCGAGTAACGGTCGGCACGGTTTGGGTCCGATAGGGAGAAGTGTAAAGTTTAAAAGTAAAATAAAGTTAAAGAAAAATTGAAAACGTATACTTTTCATTGGGAAAAACCTATCCTCAAAGAGTGGTGACCCCGGTGAGACAATTTGTATTAGCGATTATAACGTAATCCTGCTTATCGACCTTATATTCGTGATCCACTCGGATTTTCGGCGAAAAGCCGCTAATAAAGTGCAATGGGAAAGAAAGCCAGGAGCAATTATCTAAGCCTTTATCAGTAAATCGGTTGGAAACACCTTAAAATAGTGCAACCGTCACTTTACTATTTCATTATTGTTAGCATTTGAATTTAAATTCTGCTACGGTCGGCGAGAGTGTCCTGGGTTTTCTGACATTTGCTGCCTCCGGTTTCTGCCAGACCGTTTTCCGCGTGATTGCGGAGTTTGTCCCCTCCTGTGTTTTATCCCTTCTCTTCTTTTCTCCGCCCTCCCCTGAAACAATAGGTGTATGTCGCGCGAGAAGAAATCCGCGGAAGGCGTGATAAAACCGCTGGCGGCAGTCGTGGTTAGAGTGCCTTCCTTTCAGCGACGCAATACGGCTGTATAATTCCGCAAACTGGAGGCGCACTAGATTCAACCTCGCACTAATCGATCTCGACGAGGAGACCATTGAAGTCGTCACGGACGTGCTGAAGGAGTGTTCGTATGTCCGCTTGAAGAAGCATCCGCACCAACTTAGCCTGCGTAGACTCGGGGTCGCTGGAGATGTTGTCTGCCATGGCCGACAAAGTACACGAGGTGTACACGCGCCCCGTGGCCGTGGACGAGCTTAAGTCGATGGTGACAACATTGACCGACGCGGTCACAAAGCTCGCCGCGACGGTTGGTACTTTGCGTTCGGGAGGTAGATCTCGATCGCAATCACGGTCGAGATCCGCTTTCCGAAATGGGCGGGTACGCCGGGACTGTCAACGATTTGCTGGTACTATCGTAAATACGGAGCTTCAGCGATTAAATGTCCACCGGATGCGCGTTTAACCCAACGGAAACCTTTAACTCAGGGAAAATGCCGACCACCGCATTCGTGCACTCATCAGAAAGTATCACAACTTTACTACGGAAAGTCATTTCTTCCTGCCGGGTAAGCATGATGTGCAGCACCACATCAACACTACCGGCTTTCTAATCTTTTCAGAAGTGCGTTCACCCAAGAAGCTTGCTGTTGCGAAGAAAGAGTTTGAAAACTTGATGAAACAGGGTATCTGCAGACCATCCAATAGCTGTTGGTCTTTCAGCTTCATTTGAACCCCATGTGGAGATTATAGCCCTTTGAATGCTCAGACAGTTCCAGACCGGTATCCCATTCCGCTAATCAATGGTTTTGTGCAATGGCTTACGAACTGTCGTGTTTTTACGACTTTGAGTCCAGCCAAGGGGCACCACCCAATCCCTGTCGCTTCCAAAAATATTCTGAAAACGGCTATCTGCACACCTTTCGGACTATTTGATTTTACTAGGGTGACTTTTGGCTTGTGCAACGCTGCGCAGACTTTCCGGAGGTTCATCCACTCTGTCTTACGAAACTTGAACTTTTGTTTCATCTACATGGATGATGTTTTGGTGGCTTCCTCTTTAGAATCTGAGCATTTGGACCATCTCGAGTGCATTTTTCAACGTCTTCTTGAGGCCGAGCTCGTTCTAAACGTGAAAAATTCAAATTCTTACAGAAGCGGGTGAAATTTTTGGGTCACATGATCACCCCTGACGGAATTCACCAAGATGCAGACAAGGTTGAAGTGATCAAAAACTTTCCCCCTGCCAATCATGGTGAAGCATCTGCGAAGGTTCTTGGGCACTATGGTCGCTTGCTTCTCAAGGCCGCTTATCACCAAGCTATCCTCAACGCTTACTTGTCTGGGCTCAAAACGAAAAACTCCCGCGAGGTTGCGTGGTTAACTTAACCCGTTCAGGCACGCGAGTGGTTTCTCTAGACCTACACGAGTCGTCTGACTCCATGTTTTTTTTAATAACACAAAGGCAAGCTAGGAATCCGTGAAAATACAAAATCTGTTTTTCATTCTTTTTAATCCCGACATCTAACGTTATGCATACGGGGCAATCATCACAGTTTTTTTTATTTCCTACAAGATATTGACATTAATTAACATTTCTCGTTGAAGCGGTAAGGGGTGAGGGAGGAATTCTACCTGATAAAAAAGTCTACGCTCGCATCACAGGCTGACTGCGAGTAATACTTTTTACTTCCCTGGCATAGTTTATTCTGTGTCAGTAATGCAGCTTCTAACTAAGAAGTCGACCCGTACAATCGAAATCAACAAAGACACTATTACTTCACTTCTGCCTTTACGGAATTTGGGGTACCACTGACCATGTCTTCCTGACAGTTCTACCCAGCCCCTTTTTAAAGTCTTCCTTCTGCGTTAAGCCTAAGGGAAGAGGACGCAGAGCAATAAATAAAAGAAAAACTCGCGGCTGGCGGAACCTAATCAACGAGGTAAATGGATAGGCGTGGCGACTTGGCTATAAATTTGTCACCCGAAAAATACCTTCAATTTCGATATGCTAGGCACATAAGAAAACTCATTCAACGTGCCGAGCTTTTTTTTGCGAATATTGAGGGATTATCTGAAAGATCGCTCCCTGCTCTAGACGTTAGAAGGTCAGAGGAGGATGCGACATCATGTTGGGAGTAGCAAGGGATCCATCCTATGGTCGGATTTCTGGAATGCTTCCTACGATAATCTGCTAGACAGGCCAGAAGAGTCATACCTCGTTGATTATGCAGATGATACTGCGGCACTTATTGCCGGACGGACTGTTGACCAGACGCGAAGCATACTTGGCATATTGATCCGGCAAATAAGCGAATGGATGACTGCTGATGGTTTCAGCCTTATGCCGAAAAAGGCGAAGTAGTCATCTTGACGGCGAGTTGACTGTAGGGACAAAACCAACGGTTAAATGGTCGACTCGAAGAAGCACTTCTCCGAGCTAATTAAAGCAGCAGCGGAGAGGGTTGTAACTGGAGTCTTAGTCGTGAGGGCCCTATATCTACCAGGAGACATCTTCTTATGGGAGCAGCGCAGTCCGTTCTGCTCTACGAAGCGGAGATATGGGCTAAAGCCCTTGGCAAGGAGGTGTTTCATAAGCACTTTGCCCAAGTGCAGAAATGGGAAGGTTTGCTAATGCGTCTGCTTATCGTATTGTCTTGAATCCGGCGATGTTGAGTATTTGGTGATGATCGTGATCACCGGAGTGATCCCCGTTGCCGTTGTAAAGCCATCTAAAGCCGCAAGAGTGAAGACTTAATAGGTCCGTGAAGAACGTCAACGCACACTTACCGAGTAGCAACTCTCTTGGAAAAATGAGCTTAAAGGCAGATGGACTACGGCACTTTAGATCCGTAGCTGAGCCTACTACCTGACTATTGTCTTACTCAACTTCTAAGAGGGCATGGAGGTTTTTAGGCTTTTATCTGGACTAGATTGAGAGGACACGATCTCATGATTCTGCAATGGAGTGGGGGACGACGCCGAGCACACCTTTCTCTTTTTTGAAAGGTGGGACGGGTTTCGTCAGCCATTTTATGCAGACACAGTTGACTTGATTGACACTGGAATACTCGGCGTAAGTCGTTGGCCTGTAAGACCGTAAGACCGTAAGACTCGTACATACTTTTTGGTCACAGATCCCTCACATAGGGTCTCCTGGGTTCTGAAACAAGAACTAAAATAGAACAAACAATAGAACTGCAAAAAAGCAATATTATAATTCAGATTCTGGGGCTATTAGCTACACAGAAATAGAATGCAGAGTTCTTCTGGAACGATTGTGAGACTTACGATTGGTTCATTTCGCCACTCTAACGTAGTTTTTAAGTACTCACCTGAAAGGAGAGAAAGTATAAATTAGTTATATTGCTAATTCAAGTATTAGAAAGAGAGAATTCAAGGAGCAAAAAAGGATAAAATACTGTGACAATTTTTGATGTCAGAGATTGGGATTATCCTTCTCTTTGTAGCAATATTACAAAGAAAAGATATTTCGATTTTAATGGCGGATCAAAACTGTTACTTTGGACTACTGGAGTCAAGCAGTGGATTACAGATTGGACTGGCGCCGAATGTAACTCCCTGGAGGCCAGCATACCGCTTACTGGGGGTGATATGTGGTTGGCTATGACCCAAGTCTCTCATCTACCGAGACAATCATTAATTATCGACGACCATTTCATTTTGTGTGTGTCCGAGTGGCTCAAGTGGTTAGAGCGCTGGGCTGTCGTAGCGGTTCGCGGTTCAAATCTCACTGGTGGCAGAGGGATTTGTTATCGTGACGGGATGGCGGATACCGGTCGGCTCAGCTGTGAATGAGTACCTGAGTCAAATCAAGGTAATAACCTCGGGCGAGCGCAATGCTTACACTTACACTTTGTGCGACACATCAACAGAAACTGTCAGGCTATCCCTCCCAGCCGCACTCCGCAAAACAGCAGGAATATCGAGCTAAACGCCAAAATTCACGCATAGACCTTATAAAGCTACCGTTAGCGCAGAAGTATCAATATTGTCTCACAATAATCGACGATTCGAT
Source organism: Hermetia illucens (assembly GCF_905115235.1). NCBI lineage: Eukaryota > Metazoa > Arthropoda > Insecta > Diptera > Stratiomyidae > Hermetia > Hermetia illucens. The sequence continues at coordinate 158,955,213 of NC_051851.1, read as the reverse complement.
TGGTGAAAAGGTTCCATCGTACATTGAAAGCGGCCCTCATGTACAATCCAGACGTCCCATGACCAGCGTTTTTGACAACAGTTCTCTTCGGCCTCCAAACGGTGAAGGATTTAAATCCTACCTGATCTCTCTTGGCGATAGGCCGACCAAGAAAATGCATAGGAATGACGATGTTGAAATGAAGGTCCCTGAAAAGAAACACCTCTATCACGAATTTCTCGACGATAAAACATTGGCCAATTGGCAAATTTGGGCCAACCGGGAAGCTAAGAAAGCAGTCGCTGTCACCCGAGCGGACCATTACTAAAATCTGTACGATATGCTGGACACTCGAGATTGCGAGAGAGATCTGGATCGACTTGCCAAAAGTCGTAACGAACGTACACAAGATATCGAACACTTCTGTTGAGTTAATGATAACAATGAGCCGCAACAGGTAGATGACGAGAATACTTCGAGCAGATTTCAACTGAAAAATTTGTTCATCCTCCACTTCCACAATCATTACCGACATTTGGAGTAGTGCCACCAGTCAGCGCAAATGGTGCTCAGGGGTGGCGGGGAGGAAGACGGAGCGGCATCCCTGTCGGCCGAACTAAAACCAAGTGGTCGAGGAGAACCTTCATAGTGGTGGCAACGGGAGACGTATCGCATTGGCTTGCTGGCCGTGATACAGTAGGCGACTGCTCCAAAGGCCTACTTAGGGCGATCAGACTAGAGTCTGCACGGGGATTCATCTAAAGTGGCAATAATCACAAAACCTTACCAGGGGTATACTGGTACAATGGAAACTGGAATAGTCCCTGAATTCTCATACTTCAGGTGAACTCCTGATGTATGTGCGTTCAGCTCGGTTGTTTGCGATTGGCCCCCTAGTGGTAGCTTCATGAGGGTTATGGTTGCGTTCAAGCGAACAGAAACCTTCGGGTTTCAGAGGGGTGTTGCCTTTCAACACGGGTGCTGTACTCCTTAGTTCGGTAGAGATTTTGGTAAGTCTTGCATCCGCTAGTATGAATACTGAGCCATGCACTTGGTATATAGACTGGTACCATCGTAGCTTGCTGCGGCCATTGTGGTCACAAAATCAATCCGTGTCTTGAGAAGACCGTGGGATTAAGTCTACGAGACAGGTACTCACGTCAAGCCCGGTGACGTAACTGTCAGCGCAACTAAACTCGAGGAGGCAATAAAACGAATGAAATCGGGAAAAGCCACAGAACCTGACGACATCGCATCTGTGCTCCGACATGAGTGAATTCTTTAAGCGGATTATTCAGAAAGGAAAAACATCATCTGACTGGCAAGAAAGTACCACTGTTCCAATATGGAAAAAGAAAGGTAGTCCAGCAGAATGTTCAAATTACCGTCCCATCCGGTTACCTTCCCACACCATGAAGATTTTTGAACGCATTTTTGCAAACCGTATTCACGAAATCGTTGAAATAACTGTGAATCAAGTCGGATTTGTCAAAAACTGCGGAACTACTAACGCAATACACGCTGCACGGTTACTTATGGAGAAACACAGTGAGAGGCATTGCCTTCTTTACATTGTATTTCTGGATCAAGAGAAAGCTTGTGATCATGTGCCACACGAACTCATCTGGTATGCTTTACGACAACACTTAGTGCCAGAAGAAATCTTGCACTGGGTTCAATTGCTCTACCACGATCCGAAAAGTAAAAATCGAAGTATGGCGGGTATATGAAAACCTTACGTGTCTCATCAAGGAAGCGCCCTCTCACCACTCCTCTTTGTTCTTGTTATGGACACCGTCACACGGGATATCCAACGTCCAGCGCCCTACATACTGCTTCATGTAGGTAGGTAGGTATCAGTGGCCGCTCCGAGGAGCCGAATTAGCGCTTTGGTGCGCCGTTTTGATGCCACAAACTCCTAAGACCGTGACTGTTGTTATAGGAACAGGGAAGCAGAGTCCGGCCGGCTCGGATCTTCAGAACCAGCCCGTAGCATTCACGAAGGAAAGCAGCTCTCCGACCCTGCAGCTAGAAATCTCGCTGAGGTCCCCAAAGAATGGTTTACCCAGTGTCCGCAGCCTGACTCGAGCCAGAGCTGGGCAATGTTTCAGTGCAGTGCTTCATATAGGTGATATTTTCCTAGCATCTATTGGGCCTACAAATAAGTTCTGTCGGTTTTCACAATAGATGGCGTAGCTTGTTTTTTATTCCATTGATCCACATTTCCAAACATTCATCGGAAAGTTACTGTCAATAGGCACAAACGTCAGTATAAATTATTTAATTGAAGTGTAAACAACAATACTTTTTTCATCAACGAAAATGGCCAATTTTGTACCAAATAATGTGTTTTTGCGGGGAGTTCTACTTCATTATTTCAATATGAAGAAACAAGCAACCGAAAGTCATCGCATTTTGGTGGAAGTTTATGGTGAACATGCTCTATCTGAACGAACGTGTCAGAGGTGGTTTGGACGGTTTAAAAGTGGCAATTTTGACTTGGAAGACGAAGAGCGTGCCGGACTGCCAACAATTTTTGAAGATGAAGAATTAGAGGCATTGCTCGACCAAGATCCATCGCAAACGCAAGAAGAACTTGGAAAAACACTTGGAGTCACTCAGCAAGCCATTTCAAACCGTTTAGAAGCAACGGGAATGATCCGAAAGGTCGGAAGTTGGGTTCCGTATGAACTGAAGCCAAGAGACGTCGAACGCCGTTTTTTCACGTGCGAACATCTGCTCCAACGACAAGAAAGGAAGGGTTTTCTGCATCGAATAGTTACTGGCGATGAAAAGTGGATCCCAAGCGTCGGGAAACGTGGGGATACCTCGGCCATGCCTCATCATCGACGGCCAAAGCGAATATTCATGGTGAGAAGATCATGCTGTGTATATGGTGGGACCAGCTGGGTGTGGTATACTATGAGCTGCTAAAACCGAACGAAACGGTCACGGGCAAACTGTATCGACGTCAAATGATGCGTTTGAGCCGCGAACTCAAGAAAAAACGGCCGCAATACCAGCAAAGGCATGATAAAGTTATTTTGCAACATGACAATGCTCGTCCACATGTTGCACAGCCCGTTAAAACATATCTAGAAACGTTGAAATGGGAGGTCCTACCCCACCCGCTGTACTCTCCAGACATTGCTCCTTCTGATTACCATTTGTTCCGGTCGATGCAGTATGGCTTGGCTGACCAGCACTTCTCCAATTACGATGAACTCAAAAAATGGCTCGATGAGTGGATAGCGGCCAAGCAGGCCAATTTTTGGCGCGATGGTATCTATGAATTGTCTGAAAGATGGAAGAAAGTTGTGGCTAGCGATGGGCAATACTTTGAACAATAAATGTAAAACCAATTTTTCACAATAAAGCTTCAAATTTAAAGAAAAAACCGACAGAACTTATTTGTAGGGTCTATAATAGCAAAAGTAATCTCGAACAACTTGTCCAAAAATGGAATGATTGCCGTGTTGCATGACACGGTCTCAGATTGAATCTAAACAAAACTGAATTTTTGATGACCGATCCCCCTGGAACAGGCACAATCACTGTCAGCGGCAGTGATCTGCCCAGAACTGAGCGATTTAAATACCTCGGGTCAACGCTATCAGCCCATGGAGAACTGCACTTCACGCATTAACGCAACCTGGATGAAGTGGCGTTCCACAATTGGTGTTCTTTGTGATCGACGTATCAACGAACGTCTCAAATCTAAAATTTACCGCATTGTCGTCTGTTCTGTCACCCTCTATGGTTCTGAGTGCTGGCCGATTATAAAAGACAATGAACGGCGTCTTGCGGTAATGGAGAATGTTACGTTAGACTAGTGGCGTGACACGTTTTGATCACATCCGAAATGAGGATATCCGCGATCGTTATGGGGTTGTACCAATCGCGGAAAAATTTTGAGAGAGGAGTCTTTGATTGCATCCAGATCAGGCATTTGATAGAGCCAAATGGCGAGCCGACTTCGCTTGTGGGCGGGACAAAGGCTGAAGAAAAAGAAGAAACAGAGGTAGTTGCGAGCCAATGTTCTCTCTGTGTTGTTATATGGCAACACCACATAGAAAGTAATCCCCACTAATGCCGCTTAGAAAAAATCGTTGTCCGCCATGTCATCGTTGTATAATACTTTGACCTCGGAAAATTTTGAACGATGATTTGAGTCGTCGGACAGGCTAGTTACCGATAGATGTGTTAATGAGAGGGGAAAAGTGGCAGTGAATAGGTCCTACTTCAAGAAACTACCACGAATGCATTGTTGGCCAGACAATGAAACTTATTTTTCCAGAGTAACCGACAGGCTAGCCGCCCTATAATCATAAAACGTAGGGCAGTGGGGAAATCTATGTTTCTCGTGACGACCTAGAGATAATAGTAACTTTCTCGGCTCTCTAGAGAGTTATTATCGAATAATTGAGGAGACAGATGTGAAATTCTTCTGGGATAAGTTTTAAACGATTCGACTAAAAGGTCCTTTTCAACAATTTCTATAATTAATGCAAATGTAACATTTATAAAAAGATAAAATGGAAATTTATAAAATCATGTCATGATGAAAACTGCATACTAATCAATCATAAGGCGTTTAACTAATAATTCAAGCAAATGCTGTCACTAAATTCCGCGCTTGGTATGAATCATTCTCCTCTAATTGTATTATTGCTTCCACAACCACCCCCCATACACTAATATCCCCTCATCATAGGCAACCATATTAACAATTACTAATTAGTTAAATTTATACATAATTTTTTTATTCAACTATAGGCATGCCTGCTTGCATGGCCGCATACAAACATACATATAACTACATATCGATCACGTTTCAGCATACATACACATTAATAAATGCACTTTATTATCGCACATGTGAAATGCATATAAAATGCAATTAAAATCCGTCTAAAAGATTATATTAAATGTTTAATTTTAAATACAAATTTATGTCATGTTATGGCTTTTTGCGAAGAAAATGGCAAATATAGTGTGGAGGACTGAGCAATAAACAAATACTCGTACATATCTATTGAATTTCAATTATTGTAATGACTACCGAAGCGGACGATCGAGATACACTGCATATAAAGATAGTATACTATGTATAGATATAGCGTGTGCTGCTACTATACCAGTCATTGTTACGATTTTTCTATAAATATCGATTAGATTCACTTTTATATTTAGATTCGGAGGAAGTGGGTGATCGAATGGATCCGTAATAGTAGTATGGCATCGATATCAAGGACTTTATACAGGCTTGAATCACAACAGCTGTTGGTTGATAGGTTTTGAAATTGATTAGAATATATTATAATTTGTGGTGACAAGGACTCGTTTCATTCATTGAGGGGACGTTTCGCAGTGATTCCATATTCCAAAAAGGAAGAGCATGACATTCATAAAATAAAAACTTGCAACCCTTACTAAATTCCCAAAGCGATTTGCAAATTCCTGAAGAATCGCTTTCCATTTAATCAACCCCAAACATCTTTAAATACGCATCACCACCTCAAGAGGTGATGAAAAGAAAAAAAATATATAATAGATGTACACATACATATAATTCCGTACTTTTTTTCCATCCTATCTTTTATCTTTTGCCTCAACAGAGACCCGTATAATCCTGGCATCTCCTGTATATAATAATAATGATTTTTCCCACGAAAAACCGGAACAAATTTTCAATTCCCATCAAATTGCGTGGAGACCGAGTGAGAGCGTAAGGAGGAAAGACACTTTGCTTAGGTGTGACGATATTGCTCCGCTACTGGTGCTGTGAACGTGTTAAAAATTCGATAGTATCGGAAATATCTTCTTGAATTAATTCCTTGCGACAAGAAAATGAGTTGAGTTCTTTATAAAGACAATCTTTTGCCTCTTGCTTTCATCCGTTCTTTCTCTCTATGAGGATATTTCCTCTTGGCATGTATTTGCTTCCTTTTTTACTTTAAAAGTAGGTGTCGCGTTTTGAATGGACCCTTTCCTACTTTAAGGGAAGCTTTTTATTTTGCATGGGAACAGTTAAAGAATTGAAGCTGGAATAGGATGCTCATTTAGATTGAGAAAGGGTAAGGGTTTTTTGGTAAACCATCGCAAAAACAGCCGGAGATAAACTTATTTGCTAGCCCCCTTTCCATTCTGTTAACAACTGTTAATAAACGAGATATGATTTTCCTTTTAAAACAGGCTCATTTTCATCTCAGTCGCTTACTGTGAGTCACCAAGAAAATGAAGTCAGGATTCCTCGCGGCTTCGCAACATGCTCGACATTTTCTTCGCTTTGAGCTGTGACGAGCTGGCGAGATATTCATTTCCTTTTATGCAGCCTATTTCCTATTTCTCCTATTTAACTTCCTTCAACACCTCCATCATCTTCCTTTCAATTCTCTACTTCCGAACCTGACATTCACTTATTTTAAACTATTAACTTGAAAAAATTTAATTTTCTTATATTCTGAAAGCGATCATTAGCATTTTTGTTGTTGTTCTAAAGACCTGCCCTTGCTAAATATTACTAATGCATTTCAAACGTTTATTTGTGACTAAGGCGGAGTGTTATGGGAATGCAAATGATGCTGGGGATTCTATGGGAATTTTGTTTTTGTAATGAGGCCGGCTTGAGGCAGGATGGCCCGCTACGATAGTTTTTGTTGTTGTTCCAGCTGATGAATAATTTTAGGTTCAAGATCTGGACCAAAAAATTAGCGAGACATTTGGTGGCTAATCGAAGGTGAACCGGTAAGTCAGCAAACTCGAGGAGTTGGTTACTGGCCGCCGCTGAAATAGCAACGTTTTTTTTTGTAATTTCAGAATTTCAAAGATCAGAATTAAAATGTAGGAATTGATTCCTATCTTGAATTTATTTTCAACTGAAATTGAGAGTTTTAGAATTCCGGGGACTGAGAAACTTAGAATCTTAAGCTCGAGACTTACCGCAAAACCTACGTATATAATCGCCTAAATGGCGAAGATGATACAAGATCGGAAGGGTACCTTTTCGAGGAGTACAGATGAACTCTAGTGACACCCATGTACTAGCTGGTGGCTGAGACCTTCAAGTTGATTGTAACGATATTTACCTAAAATGTCAAGCGATGACGGCTTTACGGTTTCTTACCAGGGCAGAGGCAAATCGTCAGACGCTGCAAGGTGAGGCAGGGGTCCGTGCATCAGGAAAGTGGGAGTGAATTGCTCCCCATTTGGTCCGATCCAGCTTTAAGTTGATGCGGACTTAGGACCCCATCATTCTCAAAAAAGATATTTACCTGTTTTAATCAAAGGTTGATTTTTAAGACATCAATTTTTAGTGAACAGGACAACCAAATAAAAAAAAAATTTAGAAGAACTAAAATCAGCAATTATATTCTAGGTCTGTCGAAAATTACGTAACGAAAAGTCATAAAGTCGCTCTCGAACTGCTCTCCTCCCTAAAGGTGTCTTCACTTATTAAGGCAGTCCTGATAAGCTTCTTTTGTAATGTTTTTCAACTCTTTCGTCATATTCGACCTACTTTCGAAAAGGGCTACTTGTGGAGATTCTCTTCAGTTTGACAAATAAGAAGTCACAAGAAGCTTGCTTGCTGTTCCGATAGCAAAGAGAGGAAGGCGGAAAAACAATAATCGACTGTTTCGTTAGTTTTTAGGGCCAAGTGGACCGTAGTGTTGTCGCAATGAAAAAATCACCTATGACGGATGATAGTCTTAGACTTTTCGCAGTTTCAATGTATTACGTCTAGCTCTAAATTGGCGAATTGGACAATTGAACTTTTGCTTCATTGACGTAAGCGTACATTCATGATTCATCACCTGTTCTGACAAACCTGGACGGGATTGGCTTTTTAATCGTCTATCATCAGGTGTGTCACAAATTGTTAGTCAAAATCTTTTACTAAGGTCCAATGTCCCACCATCCTTAATGATCAAACATTGATTTTCCCGCCCCAGCATGTTGATTGCAATTGTCTCCAATCGATTGTCAACTATCCTTAAAATGTGTATGCCACTTGAAAAATAGGGTGCATTTCATAGCAACACCACCATAAGCCGGGTTAAGCACAGTCAATGCCTCAGTACAGATTTTCCAACTTTAAAACAAAATTGCATAGCAAGTCGTTATTATCAGCTGGTCTGGACAAACCTGCGGACCGTGGAATCCCCGATCAGCCGTCTCGTCAGGTCCTCCGGACTTTATTTGCCGTCAACTGGTGATAATGACACTCCAGGAGGTAGGAACAACCCCCTCGCAGCAGAGTTGCAGCAAGCTTGGAGGAAAACTAGATGAGGTAAAGAATGCCCAGCACGATACAACATTTATCGGCCAGAACTCTTCACAGGTAGAGCATGCCTTCGAGGAGAAAATCGGCGTTAACGGGCAATGGAATCACGTGCGAGAAGACGAAACTTGATAATATCGTCCAACACGCAGATCCTTCATTTTTATAATTATCAACGGTCCAACAACCGGTATCCGGTCTAGGCCTGTTCCAAAAAGGAACTCTAAACATCCCAGTTTTGCGCCTAGGTCCACCAATTCGATATTCCTAAAAGCTGTCTGGCGTCCTGACCTACGCCATCGCTCCATTTCAGGCAGGGTCGGCCTCGTCTTCGTTTTCTACCATAGATATTGCCCCTATCGACTTTCCGGGCTGGATCATCCTCATCCATACGGATTAAGTGACCCGCCCATCGTAACCTATTGAGCCGGATTTTATCCACAACCTGACGGTCATGGTATCGCTCATAGATTTCGTCGTTATGTACGCTACGGAATCGTCCACCCTCATGTAGGGGGGTCTGAGATGGAGCGATGGCGTACGTCAGGACGCCAGACAGGTTTCAGGAACATCGAATTGGTGGATTTCGGTGCAAAATCGAGATGTCTGCAGTTCCTTACTAAGGCAGGCCTAGACTGGATACCGGTTGTTGCGCCGTTGTTGATGATGACGATACATGGGACAAACCAAAAGGAGCATGGAAATACGTTTTAGGGAACACTTAAACGAAGCATAATTGTCGGATCAAAGGTAGCCGAGCATATTGTCCTAAATAAATACAGTTTCCATGGAGAACGTAAGGTTGGTGCATTACATAAGCCATATGAGAAAATTTGACGCGACCCAAAATATACAAATTTATAAAACACTGAAGGATGAACTTCACAACGAGGACCAAGGCAACGGTTACTCCTCGCTCTTCAAATTTATCAGGAGGCGCACTCTTGGACAAAACTATAATATCCGTTTCATCGACGAGACTAATGACCAGGAGGAGAGAGTAAATTTGGTTTTAATTACCTCAACGATACCAAGGAGAGTAAGTATAAATAAAAGGAGATTGGATTTATTTCTTCATCCAAATATAAGCACTGAGGAATGCGACAAGTAGTCGCCGAAATATGCATATTTGTAAATTAGTAAAAATTTGTTTAGTAAAGTAAAAGTGTTTTGGTTCTTAACCGTCATTTGACATATTTTGTAGATCAGATAATCTCTGGCTAAACTCATTTTTCAATCATAGAAAATGCTGTATATGGAATGTGTCTCCTGTTCTCTGCTTTTCGTGAGAGTGTAGGTTGTAGTGACCGCGGCTTCGCGACGGGAACGGAATCTCATTCGGCTCTTTCTTAATTAATTTGCTTAAATAATGCATTTCATAATGTGCAATTACCCTAATGTTCGCCGCAGATTGTAAATTATTGAATGCATTTGGGCGAATTAATCTTGACAGAGGCGAATGATTTGCCGCATTTACATGTTGCCGCAACATGAACTGACAGAATTCAAGGCAATGTAGCGGGAGGCGAAGCGATGCTGGGTTGAGGAGAGGTGAGAGGCTGGAGAGTGAGAACAGTGAATTGAACGGTTGTGAGTGATTTACTTTTCCCCAAAATAGATATATTTCAAGATTTCGATTGAATAATTATTGAAAAAAAGAATCGAATTCGGGACGAGGAAGTGGTTTGGTAAAAAAATTAAAAGGAGATTTTGAAAGGACGTGAACGGCGCGAACCCCTTGTTGTCTCTGTTCCAAACAAGACAAACCTCCAGGACTGCCTCGAAAACTAGCCGCGTTGTGGTTTGAATTGTTATTGATGGTGGGAAGTTGTGGAAATAAATCGTTGCAGCGGAAAGCAGCGGAAGAAGGGCGAGGAGGCGGCTGCAATTGATGTGAGCTTTTCGGGGAGGCTTGCCCGCGACAAACCATCCATCTAGCCGGATTCGGTAGTGTGTTTTAGCAGCCCGATCGGGAAAATCCTCGCGTACAGCAGTGAAGTCACCGAACCCAGAAAAGTTTTCTTATTATTATAGAAAACAAAGAAAAGAGATATATATAAATAATTGTAATTTTGTTTAGGAATTCCTAATGTGCTTAATTTTTTCCCACCACAGAAGCAGCTACCACGCCGAGCTCGGAGTGTTTATTTGCAACAGTAAGTCTAAAGTTTTTTTTTTAATTTCTTCTTTTTTTGTTGATTGTTAATTTGATTTAATTTTTGTTTTAATTTTTTTTTCTGATTTTTGAATTTTTTTTTTATATACATTGATTTGATTATTTTTTTTATATATTGGAATATTTTTTGAATAATTATATTATGAATTCTAACTAAGTCTTAAGGGGTCATCCCGTGTGAAGGCCGTTTTTTTGGCTTTTCTTAGAAATTTTTTTGTGAAGAACTGGAGAAAAATACAAATACGAATTTTTCACCATTGATTTATTAATATCTTGAGCGTGCATAGTAATTTTTTCAGCCCGATCACATAGTTCGTTATTGAAATACAGAGCAATTTATAAACCCATCTTCCAAAAAAAAGGTGTTTTTCTGCTGCCACGCTAGAGGGCGCTACGATCAACTTAGAGAAAAATAGTAAACGGCATTTTAATGTACAGACTTAACTACAATCCGCAAACTAGGATTAATAAAAAACATTAAAAACTAAATTTTTGGTGCCTTGGTAAACTTTTTCTTTGAATTTTGGCGTTTTTTTACGGCTTCTTCAATGAAAAAAAAAACTACTAAATGAATCGCAATTATCCTAGTTTGCGAACCGTAGAAATATGTTCTGAATAAGTCGTGAAAATTTGAAAGAATTTCGTTGGATAGATTTTGGGCTATGGTAGCAGCTGATTTTCAACATGCGATTTCGAGAAAAACGCATTTAAAAAGTAGAATGCGATTTTTAGCCATAAAACCTTAACTGACCGTTAATCTGCTATACCTAGTTCATAAACCTTAGGTTTCTTGAAGAAACACATGTACGGCCTTAGCTTCAATTCTTGTCCTTTTGACGAAGTCATTCGAACGTCATTCGGGCCGATAAATACGAGCTTTATTACGGCGATCGACTTAAATCTGGCATGTAACTTATCACGTGTTTAACACTATAATTTCCGAATGACTCCGAATATCAAAAAATCACTTTACCCATATATTCTATACTATATCTAGATACAATTGATGCCATAAAAAAAAAATTCGATTCCGCAAATCCGACACACGGGATGACCTCCTTAAGTGATTTTCTCTTTTCCTCCTTGTTCCCGCAGAACCTGTTAAGGGACATCCACCAAAAAAAAAAGACAAACTAACCTGGAGATGTCAAGGAAGGGTGGGGCCTCATTCAAGATCTGAGGCGGAAGAGGCAATAATCGGGACTGTGATCCGTCGTGGATCTTCCCCTGTTTGCACGCGGCACTCGGGTCCGGAGACTTACGGCTCCACGCGCGCGGTCGAGCCATTTTTTTAAGGTTTTGTTTGTAAAACAAAACCTTATTAAAATCGGTTTACTGTCTGTCTGTCCGTCACACGCATTTTTCTCGGAGACGGTTGTAGCGATTGGCACTAAATTTGGTAGAAAGGTGGGAACTGTGAACGCTCACGCATATAGTGAGTTACATCTTTTTACGTCGAATTTAAGGGGGGGTCCCCATACATGCAAAGGGAGGGTGTAAATTTTTTTTTCATCAAATATAGTCATCATATCAAATTAAAGGTCTCCATTAGCACTTTTCGAAGCCAGTCTTAGTTTTGACATTTGTTGAAAAGGTGGGAGGTGCGGGGGGTTGAGAGTGGTCATTTTTTTAACGAACCCATTCTCAGAAACTACCCAACCGAAAAATCTGAAAAAAATTATGGGGCTGTCACTATATGGTGCCTAGGCTCCGAAATACCCTCCATACCGATACCTGTTCAAATAAAGTTAATAACAGTACATTACTATAATTTTTAGTAATTGACAGGAAAACCCCTCTTAAGTTCACCCTACAATCACAAAATTTTGCAACAATATAGGCTACAGCATAGGGCATGATCCTGCCAAATTTGGTGAAAATCGCACTATTACTAACAAAATAATGCTAGGTCAAAGCTGTCGCTTCTCTGCAAATTCGAGACTATGAATGTCAATATCACTTGAAAGTGGCTATTTTCACATAATATATGCATATTTTACGTGCTACATGCTAATGGGACAAATGCACACCCAAATCTCTTTATAAGAGAAATACACAAAACCTTTCGTACCTGAAGCGTCCAGCTTCCGGTTTCCCGACTTGTTTTTTTTATTTTTCAATTTTAGCTCGCGTTCTAGTTGTTATTCGTTAGGCCGCCGCGAATTCCCTTGCAATGTCTATTTTGGAATCTGGTGCGGACTTACGCCTTGGAATAGACACGTTGATTTTGTAGTAATGAAGCGTAACGGATCAAAAGGCTCAAAGGAAGCCCCCCACATTCCCGAGCCTAGCTAGCACAGAGGCATCAAGAACGTGTCGACCGAGCACTTTGATGGAGCTTCAATCGTTGCGGACGGGCCTTCACGGTCAACTTCGCCAATTTTTTTTCGGTTTGTGGGATAGCTCTGCCCTCTAGGTCGTTGTCGGCCATTTAGGATGATCGCTCTGACCATCCTACCCACTTAAGATCATTACACGGCCATCCCCACAGTCAATTTTCCATATTGCTATTGCCTTTTTCCTATTGTGTCATTGTGATCTGCTATTGTAATTCTCTATAAGATTGTGCTTCAGTTTCAATATCATTAGACAGCAGACTATTTGCCACAATTCAGAGATCATTTGCTTCCTATTTCTGGGCCCCGTGTGAGAGATCTGGTGAAATCCATTTAGCAAAGGATAAGAGTCCTTGCAATGTACCTTTCTTCCTTTCTTTCCTATGCACTGTTTTCTCGTACCACTTCTTCCTCCAGCATAAAATTTATCTAAATGCTATCAGCGCCGTATAAATCTATAAAATCCGCAGATTCACAAATTAGTTCCATGAGCTCCGTGAAATATCTATCGGTCTTATAAAAGATATTATATCATAGCAGCAACCAAGATCATAAAAGATGGGGATGTTAAAGAGATCTCCGACTCGATGGTCGTCACTTCTCTGTGGTTTGTGTGTAGCAGCAAAATATCTTGTGTTCGCTATGCGTTTTACTTTTTCCCTCGGGTCTTTTCTGGCTTCTTTTTGTACTTCAACTGTTGAGCCCAAGATTATGATGACTATCGAAGAAGCGACTAAAGGTCAAATAGATTTCAGTTTTGGTTAAAGTTCAACGAATTCTTCTATGAAACTGTCAATAACTCTGGTTTTTTCTCATTCCGATTTGCTTGGATAAAGCGTTCAAGGCGAGTCTCATAGCGTCTTTGATTGATAACCAAATTTCCCTCTTTTGAATTGTGATCGATTATTCTGATTAAAATGAATTGATCTTGAAAGGTAGAAAAGATAGCCCTGACTCTGATCAGCTTGGATAGCGCACATCAGAACGCTATCATGCTGGAAGGAAGCTTTGCCGAGGCTCCAGTAAAATCTGAAATTCCTACATCAAACCTGGTTCGTAATGGATGCCCTTAACCGAACAAGCCCATATAGAACTGAGATAAGTAGAACCATGGACTGAACTGAGGAACTAGCGAACAAGCCCCACGAATATATCTTTTATTAACCGTGGGAATTTAACCACAAACCAAGTTGATCTCGTTACAGATCTGCCGACAGCTTGTTGATGTATTTTTTTTCCCTTCCTTTCATTCCATTCAGATCTGATCTCCATCTACGTGAAAAGATCATAAAACGGAAGAAATAAACTCGATATTGAAAAAAAAAGATCTTTTGAAAAATGAAGATGAAAACAATACCGAACAAGAAAAAATATGATGAAAGAAAATAGGTCTTTCGGAAGAAGCATTGAGACTGCGACGTCCATGACGATGATGATGGTGAAGGTAATCCTCCTATGCAAAAAAGGAAGCAAGAACATTGTTCATTCCCTACATAGCCTACTACGGCCCAAAAAAAAACATCTCAGCAGACTGTGTGGCATGACGGACGGTTTTGCCGTTTGTCGGCCCAAACACCAACCACGGCCAAGACAAAAGAAATGATATCTTAGATGCCGAGGAATAAGTGTAGAAATTGACTCACTAAATAACTAAAGTGAAGAAGAAAAATCTAAAAATAAGAACTTTGCAAATCATTGAATTGAAAGCAACTAACGGTAACAGCTAAGATGGTAATGAAGATGGTTGGAGAGGTTTACATGGTCAAGCAAGCGCGCAGACACGATGATTATCGCATTCAATCGCATATTCCACTTTCCAGATAACGAATTTAATATCAGACTAGCCGTTGGGCGGATATGATACGAATTCTTCACTGGAATTGTAGTAATTAGTTGCATTGGTGCAGAATTATTCGGAGCTCAAGCGAATTTTCATGGTCTAGTACGAAAATTAACATATAGCGCGCAGCCAACTTCCAACTGCGTTATTCGTTCGACTTGAGGATTTCTTGGAGGCTCTTAAAGAGGTCGATAGTCAGTTATACGTTTGTATCTTCAAACATTTATTTTTGGCTTTTAGTAATTAGTGGGGCTAGATTTTTACCCTCTAATTTACTAGCAGTGATTTGGTTGATATGGAGCCATCGGAGCTGTCCTCGAGCAGAAGCAGGCGGGTCAATGGTTGCCGCTTGCTTATTTCCAGCGATAGTTGTCAAAGGCCGAGCGGAACTACGGCACGTACGACCGCACACTCCTCGCAAGATACACTAGCATACGTCATTTTCAGCATTTACTCGAGGGTGCTCAGTTTTCGCCACCTTGCTTACATATCGCAGGGACACAGTAACATTGTTGCAGACGACCTATCTCGTGTGGAAGAGGTTTACATGGCAACAGATTTCGACCCCCAAGACCGGACGAGCCCTCCCGCGATTCGGAGTTGCAGCAATTGGTGGGCAATGGCACAGCGTCTTTGGATCTGACAGCTATTCCTATCCAAGGTTCAATTATTTGGTGTGACATTTCCCTGTCAACGCCTAGGCCCGTCGTTCCTAGGAGTATGTGGAGCCGGGTTTTCGAGCAATATGAAATTCGTCTGGCCTAGAATGCGTAGCGACATTCGGCAATGGTCAGGCGAATGCTTGCAGTGCCAGCATTCTAAGGTCGCGAGGCATACCCAAAACGTCATCCAACCTTTTGCGATGCCAGACCAGCGTTTCCAGCAGGTGCATATTGACATCATCGGATCATTTGCGCCGTCGGGCTGTTTCCGATTCTGCCTCACCATACGGGACAGGTTTTCACGTTGGCCCGAGGTCTGCCCCTTTAAGGACCAGTTGGCAGAGTCGGTAGTTAACGCGTTCTATGCAATGTGGGTATCTCATTACGGCGCACCAGCAGTTGTTACCACGGATCAAGGCGCACAGTTCGAACCCATTTTGTGCAAGGCACTGGCGAAATTGGCCGGTTGTAAACGAACTCGCACCACCCCGTACCATCCAACGTCCAACGGAGCAATTGTGCGGTGACATCGGTCGTTAAAAGCATCTATAATGTGCTACGAAGATAAAGCCGATTGGATCCAGTTGCTGCCGACGTTATTAACCGGTCTTTGAAATAGTATCAAGGAAGACCTCGGTGCATCGCCTGCAGAGCTGGCGAATGGTTCGTCGACGGTAACGACAACGTCAACCAGTGTGATTTCCTCAACAAGCTGCGAGAGCACATGCGAGAAATGCGTCTACATTCAATCGTTCAACGTAACAACAGAACGCCTTTCCTATACAAAGGCTTGAGTCGGTTTTGTGCGAGTAGACGCGGTGAGGAAATCGTTGACCCAGCCTTACACCGATCCGCACCACATTCTCGAAAGGGTAACCCCCGCGGTCAACGTCTCAACCGAGCGATTAAAACCAGCGTTTCTCCCGGCTGCAGAGGTTGCCCCATCCACGTCACCTTGTGAGTCATTTTCGGCGATTCAACCAGTGGGTTTAGCTGAAACTTATGTTTCGACATCGGAACCTCGACCCAGCTTTTCACCAGACCAGGATTCGGTTGCGTTACCCGCCACTTCTCGCGCGCAGCTGCCTTTGCAGCAACAAAACACGCCAGCTTACCCGTGTCGAGCAAGGCATCGTGCACCAGCTAAACAGCGCGTAACATTTTCTTCAGCAGCGGATATGTTGTCCATAACCCTGCGTCGCCGGTCACCGCTAGCACTCGACATACGCTCACGTGATATGTCGCCTCCTATTAAGTCACACCAGCCTAACTTCCGGGTATATCCCCCTTCGCATCGTGGGCGTCATGGTATGTTAAAACATCGTGATGGACGCCATCACTGCGGAGGGAGTGATATAGGAGTTCGGAGTTATCCGCCAGAGGCGCGATGATCGAGTCGAAAAAGAGGAATCGAGAAAGTCGAAACGTAACCTCCAGCAAACACGCACGCTTTCGTAACGAGTTTGCATAGACAGTTTCCGTGGCGACTGTTATTTAATTTGCCCTTCAGACCTCGACGATAGTATGAACACATTCAACCTGCAGATATGCGGTTTTCAATTGTTACAAGATTCCTTGCTTACGGTTACCAGGCGACGATAAGAAACGAAATCGCCGAGTGGAGCGAAGTCGTGTGTTCAAGTTCAATGAACCGGGGGCGCTCCTTTTGCCAAATGTGAAAAATTATGTCATTTGGCGGCAAAACTCCACGCCCAGCTGAAACCAACGGGGTTTCGGGAAAGAACCAGGCGTATGGCTCCCTCAGCAGGGCTGCTGTTCTCTTCCGGGAAAGAAAACTTTAGCCGGGCCAGAGAGATTTCCTTGAAGGCATCTCTGCCGTTGAAGCTGAAATGATGGGTCCTTCGCTCGAGAATTTAGTGTGGGTCCTTGATACGCTGGATATGCTGGCCACGTTTTCAGCTTGCGCACTGCATTTTTAAGCAGACACAACAACTCGGAGGTGCTAAAGCTCGACCTAATGTCGAGTGGAGGATTAATGTGGGGTCTCAGGTTCTCAGCTCAGCGAGCCTTGCATGCTCTCCAGAGGTCAAGTGGGATGAGTGGCAAGGCTTGTTAATGGTACACGACTTTCCGGTGACGTTTGATGCCTTACTCCAAGAAAAGAGAGGAATTGAACGGCATTCCCTGGTCGGTAATTATGATTGCCGCAATACCGAAGCGTAGAATCCATCCTCGACAGAGGGCAGCACAAGATTAATTTTTGCATATCCTTCTCTTTCACAGGTATCGTTTCAGGCTACCGCGTAAACCTATCGATGATTGTGAGGCAATACCTGAAACCGTGTAAGTGTCGCAAAATTCAATTATATCGAGGGCTTCCTAAAAGCCACTAGGAAGGAACTGTACAGGAGATGGCAGCAACGGCGGGATAATTCCGAAAACGGTCGCTGGACCCATACACTGATCCCATGTATTGACAGATGGGTCGAGTTCAAGCATGAAGAATTAAATTATCTCCTAACGCAATTCCTTACGGGAAACGGTGGATACAGGAGGTACTTGCATCGCTTCGGATTGGATGAGTTTCCGGAATGCGCCGCTACACCCGAGGAGCCGGAGCATGTTATGTTCCACTGTCCGAGATTCGCGAATGAAAGAAGGAGATTAAACTGCGACGCAGTTATCGAACCCCATAATATCGTGGACGAGATTCGATAGGCGGAACAGTAACTGCGATACAGGAAACTCTGGAGGAACTGGAACGAGCTCGGAAAGCGCGACGGACGAGTGACTTAGTAGCGCAGGTGTAAACCAGAGCCCTCCTCGCGAAGTAATTCTTCACGGTGGATGCGAGGATATGGACAGAGAAGTGGTGTCTGATATTGATATTTAGTTGCAGTAAATTTACACGGTAAAGTCAACTTTGAGCTACTGCGACTTTGTTAGTAGTAGTATGATTTTGATCAAACCTGGACCTAACATGCTTCATATTATATTTTATACTACTACACACTTTTATAACTCTGGGATAAATTTAAGGGGGGTTTTTACTCAATTTCCCCAAAAATATGGTAATATACTGTTATAAATTTGAGTAAATATCAATATGGAGAGTATTTTGAGGCCTGGACACCATAGAGAGGCAGCTTCATGATTTTTTCATATTTTTGGATTGGTTTGGTTTCTGAGAATGGGTCCGCTAAAGAAATCGTCACTTTCCACCTCTCCCACTCCCCGCCTTTCTAACAAATCTCAAAACTAAGACTGGTTTTGGAAATTACTAATCGAGACCTTTCATTTGATATCCAAGATGACTATATTCGGTGAAACAAAATTTACACCCCCCATTTATATAATCTTACGGGGCATGGAGGATATCGCCAGTACCTGTTCAGGTTTAAACTAGATATCTCACTCGATTGTCCAAATTGCAATGGAGTCCCAAAGCACCCGGAGCATGTATTCTTCCCCTGTCCAAGGTTTGAGGAGGAAAGGGAGAACCTAGACGAGACTCTAGAAGAGGTGCTCGTAGCAGAGAATCTAGTGCGAAGAATGTTAGCATGTTTGCAAAAAAAACCTTAAAAAACCGTTGTGGTTTTGTTTGGATTTACTAAAAATCCATGCCTGAGATACCAACTGTCAATCAAACCAACGGAGCGTTGTGTATTTCTACACACCATTCCGAGATCTCGTCCAACAGCCAGCAAAGCCACGTCATCCGCATAAGCTTGAACGTGTGTTGCCAAATTTTGTAGTTCGCATAGTAGTGAGTTGATCAACATACTCCACAGAAGTAGCGATAGCACACCTCCGTGAAGGCAGCCTTTCGTCGCTTCCATTGTTAGGTAACCATCAACACCCGCGCCTTCTGGCGAATGTGAGTGTGGCTTGCGGAAATTAGCTCTGTGGAAGAGCTACTTCCATGGTAGGAAAGCACTTTTCCACGGTATGAACGAACGTGTGTGGGCAAATGGGGAGCGCGGCTGCCCACAAGGATCTATAGCAAGTTCATTTATATGGAACCTCACGATGGATGAACTGTTGAGTGAACTTACTTTCGTGGTTGAATGCGTTGCATATGCTGATGATCTCCTCATTCTTGGTGAGGGAAACAGCCGCCTTGAGCTCGAACTGCGGGTTACTGAGTACATCGTTAATGCGTGGTCTTAAAAAGTTGATGTCACGGTCTCAACGTCTTCCGACGTAGGAGGGAGTTCGTCGACGTTGCGTCGTCTGCAGTATGATGGGGGAACGACCGCAGTAGCTGAAGTGGCCAGCCAGTCTCGAGGTGGTTTGTGTTATTATTTTCTTGTGATATCCTATGTGTTGTTGTAGTTGATTGATGGAAAGATTTTGAGTCCAGTCAACCCGCAACCTGGTCCGTAACGGACTTATCTGAAGTGGTTCTTGCTTCACCGGAGGTTATCTGGTAGCATGAGAACCAGAGTGACCCTCTGAGAGCATATGTTCCAAGAGAATTTTGGATTATGTGCTCTCGGTCCGGTTATTTTTCGGTTGGCCTCCTTGTGGGACTTTCACGGTGGTTGTGGCTATGCCCATATCGAGGCTGAGCTCCTCGTGGACTCAAGCGTTGTGGCAGATGTGTTAAATACGCCTTGCATCCAATGTTGAGCCCGTACTCAAGACAAACTAGTACTGTTGCGCCAGTCACGATACGGCTCTGATTGTGGTCCCCAATTCAATCCTTATCCGTGGGATTATGCCCACACGACTTCATGTATCATACAAGAAATGCTCAGAGGAAACGAGCTGGGCAGCAACGCTTTCGGCTGAGTTAACAATCGCGATAGAAACGGTAGGTAGGCCTTGCATTCAGTAATATGAATGCTGAGCATAGACTCAGCATCAACTGGTACCGTAGTGCCAGTCACAGCGGGGCCTTGATTTTAGTCTCCAAATCAAACCGGGTAAGGAGACGGTAGAATTAGGGTGACACAGCGAGTACTCACGGAAAGGAGGGAGGTACCGTACGCAGCAATTGGGTAAGGTCAGAGTTTCTTTCAATGCAGATGAGATGAGTATACGAAGGGTCAGTGGAAATACAAGCTCATTCCCAACATTATGGCATGGCTTGAGTGGAAAAACAGGGAGACCAATTGCCAAATTACCCATTCCCTCACAGGACACGGTGGCTGCTGCAAGCAGTATCTGCATCGCTTTGGATTGGATGGTTCGCCGAATTGTCTTGAATGCGGTGCATAGCGGAGGATGCAGAGCATATTATGGTTGACAAGCTCAAGATTCGCCATGGAGAGAAGGAATCTGAACGAAGCGCAGAAAAAGACCGTGAGCCTGGAGAATTTGTTGCGGCAATGCTGAGTTCGAAGAAGAACTGGTCTTGCGATTTTCTCCGCAATCGTAAAATTACAGAACGAGTTCTCGAAGGAATCACGAGTGTCTAAAGACAAGCTCACTCCACAAATTAATACCTAAATGATGATCCTACATGGGGGTGGTTTTTAGTGAGTGCGAGTTTCACACGCGGCTGGTCTAGCTCCGACGTCCTTGCCACTGCACTGGAGTGGACGTGTCTTTCTAAGATTACACCCCCCCTCCTCCGTGTACAACCAAAAAAAATAATATAGTTTTAAGCATAGGCTTAGCATTTTTCTTTCTAGGGATAGTATCTAACTGGATTATCTATCTTTATTGATCCTAAATTAACAAATACAATTTCTTCTACTCCGTCTCTACTAGCATCATTCAGGACGAAAGCCCTTCCATGCAAACTAAACGTCAGTCAATAGTTCCTGTCAATCATACCATTCTGAAAGCAAACGTTCCTTCATTTTAGAACAAGTTTCATAAAACATTGATGTCAATTTCAATCCCATTCGAAATAATGATTCAAGGTCGACACGTCCTTGTAGTAACCTGCAGTTGATGGACAGGAACAATTTTCTATTCTACTTCCTTTTTCACAGTCCAATTCCATTGCAAGGTGCAAGAGCAAGTACTTATGAGTCGTAATATGACCATATGGTAACCTCCGGAACAACTTCCACCTCGCAAACACAACAAACCATGGCAGAAATGAAGGCGGCACAAAGGAACACCTTTCAAGGTGACGAACGGTGACAATCTGTAAAATATCACAAAATTTATTAGCTTCCTTGTTTCTGTCGATTTTCCACCCTCAAAATTTACGAACACCTTCCGTACACTTCCCAGGAAGTAAGACTGCAAATCGTATAGGTGTAATCTGCATGGATCGATTATTTACGGATATATCTCCACAGGCACACACATATCTACATGTCTGCACGGTTCATATATAATTTCATTCAAAGACTTTTCAGATTCTCTTTTTCTAAAGATCGTAAATCCATTCTGTTCCTTCGACGTAATAGGATTTTTACGGCTCTTTTACAAAACACACAAGACGACTGCGACTATGAAAGGACCCGAACCAAAGAATGGGGCCGCAGTACAAAGAAAATATCTCAGACGGAGTAAGGAAGGAAAGGTAAGGGATGAGAAAGGCTCGGGATGAGAAGGGGTCGGGATGACGGAGGGAAAGAGGTTGCGAGGGTGGATGAACACTCTCTGCTGGGTTGTTGTTGCTGCTGCTCAGGTGTGACTTATTTCTACTTACTTACTCTCTAGGATCTAGGTATGCCCGTGTATTGTCCGTTGATTTGCATTTAAAAGTCATTTATAAAAATTTTGTGTTAACGGATTTCTCCTGAATATAATACATCATAATACTTTGTGTTTGTTAGTTCAACAGCATACACTGTACCTGGGACACTGTGCACTGAATGCGGAAGATGGCTGACAATATTCCGCTTCTATTTTTAGCTGGAATTTCAGAGTGATTTAGGCGAGGTGTTGGTCATAATCATAATAATACAAAATCCTCTATCAATTGGAATTATATTATACATTTCTATAGTTGAAGTTTGAAGATCAGATGAGAACAAACGGACGTGGCCGGAAAGCGTAATGAAGAGATTTCAGTTTTTCAAGAAGCAGAAGCGAAACTTTGAAACTTTGAATGCTAAATTGTCGGTGAATTGATGTTTTTCCTTTGAAATTTTTCAGCAGGTATCAAGTGCCGACGTTTTACTTAATATATGTACACCCTGTTTACACGATCCTCAGAAGCGTCTTCACTTTACACATTTACACAAGTTCTGCACTTAACTATGGGCTTTCTTGAGTTTAAGCCATTAAAGCCACCTATGAGGTCTTAATAGCCCATAAAATTTATGTTCCTTCTTTTGTCGACTATAAAATAATCCATTAAATTAATATTAGCATATTTTCTTGTTTACCGAAAATATACAATTTTAATGAATTTGACTTCAGTTGAAGGACGAGAGCAGGATACGATTATGCTCTATGCGGAAGAATCCTAAACTCACACATAAATTCGGCCATTCTTCTCTCAAATCGAAGTTTCTGATAAGGTCACATCATACTTCATCTGAATATCCTTTTCCATCCACCAATTTGTATCTACATATATCCTTCAGATGCAGTTGAGTTCATCCCGTCAATCCGTTTAATGCAAATCGCTACACAACATGTTGAATACAGTTCGCTCCGAGTTCTCGAAGCGAACGGTGATCAAGAGCAAAAGCTGATCGAGGATTGGTAAGAACCAGAAGGAAGTATACGTTCTGGACAGTCGTGCCTTTCACGTCCAAAAAAGGTAATTATTATACGATTGGGCGGCCTGGTTTGATTATGCTTCAGGTTAAAGTTGCATAATTCGGCAAGTCCTCAAACGACCTCCTCGTGGTGAGCGCTGGAAACCATCTCCGGACGGGCCAAAAGTGTGTAGGGGCGGGCTGAGAATAAGCTCATCCAACTGACGAGGATCTGCTTGTCTGCTGTTCATGTGTTAGGGGCAAATAGATCTGGCGGGGGGATGGACCGAAGCAACAGCCCGGGGATCGTCCTCCCTGCACTGGAGAAGATGCTAATAGGACTCCAAGCCAAGGTGGAATAGCATACGCCGGGGGCTGCGTGGCCAATGGGGAGCTTGGTCTCTAGCATGCGAACTCTGAATACCTTGGGCACCTTCAGTTTCAAATAAGACCCTTACCCTGGTGGCCGGACTAGTCAGGGTGGACATTCTTCCCGGACTACTCGTGGGACCAAGACATGGACTCAATTATCAAAAAAACAAAAACGACGATAGAAGGGGAGGCGGTGATGCCAGGCGCATCATCGGAGGACGAGCTGTTGGCTTCTAGCCAGGAGACAGTAGCCGTCGAGATCACCACACTCGATGCCAGCCGTAGCATCGCTGTGCTGAAACCAACTGGAGGGACCTCCAGGAGCGAGGCGACAGACGGACTAGTGGCTTCCATCCTGAAATCCACTGCCTTCAAGCTGAGTGTAGCGAGTACCAGACATAGTACTAACCTGAAACCCTCAGCGTCGGGGGACCCCGCGAAAGTGAAAACCGGCAAGAACGTCAAGAAGCGAAGGTCTACTAGTGTCCTGCTCAACACCCAGTACCAGAAGGCCATGTATATTCTCAGCAAGATTGCTAAGAATAAAGAGGCCGGTACTGTCGGCGAGCGGGATGAAAACAGACCTCGCTAAATGCCAGGCGATTGTTGAGGAATACAATAGCAAACGCCTGGCTGACGAGCAGAAGGCGAAGCCCATCGATCTGAAACGCAATCGATCTCAAGACAAGGTCGAGCAAGACAAGAAGCGGAGCAGAGTGGGCAGGAAGGAAATTGCGCAGCAACCGTCAGCCAACGGCCACGAACTGCGAAGCCCTTCAGCGACGTGGCCAGGAGCCAGTTACGAGTGGCGAATGGTAATTCTAGCGGCAAATTAGCGCCGGAGGTGTGGACCAGCGTTGAGGCCAGGCTGTCGGGTATGGTCTATGAGCATCTCCTTGACACCGAAGGCAAACACGCGGGACTCATCCCCCATTTTGATTCCTCTGAGGTGGTCGGTGGGTTCCACGTAATAGCGTGTATGGATCAGTTTTCTAAGGACTTTCTCGGTTCATGTGTCGCGAAGATCAGCGACGCCTGGGAGGGCGTAAAGCTCAAGTTTATCCCTTACGACGAGATTCCCAGGAGACCGGTCGCTCGCATATGGTTGCCGAAGATTCGCATGGATGAGGACAAGCTCATCCAATTCCTGTGCCTTTAAAATCCTGGAATTCCCATGGACGACTGGGCTGTTATCAAGAAGGAGGGACCTCAGACAAACAGTCATTGTTTATAACTCCGTATAAAGGAGGAGTGCCTGGAGACACTGAAAAAGGCCGACTATAAAGTGTTGTTCGGAGTCAGGAATGCAAAGGTAAAAGTGTTCCGCTCCGCAAAACCGGACGATGACCTAGATCCAATCGACGCCGCCAACGGGCTGTTGGAGGAGATGACGATCGACGGTCCGACGGGGACTGATGAACCCCCCACGCAAGTAGATCATGCTGAGGGTAATGCAAATAAATCTGCAGCACTCGAAGTGCGCGCAGCGTGGGAGAGCTGCTTTCTTTCGTGAATGCTACGGGCTGGCTCTGAAGATCCGAGCCAGCTGAATTCTGCCTCCCTGCGTCCATAACAACAGTTCTGATTATCTTAGGAGTTTGTGGCATCAAAACGGCGTACCAAAGCGCTAATTGGGCTCCTCGGAGCGGCCACTGATACCTACCTACCTACCCCATAAGAACATTGAACTAAAAAAAATTTTTATTACATTCCAGAGCTGCTGCGCACAACAGCAAGTACGGGCTTGGGGACAGGATGTCCGCCAAGAAGTATAAGATGATACACCCCGAGGAGATATCATCCGAAGAAGAAGACAGTTCTCCAGAGCTGCAGGCATTGAACGTGACCCTCCTCGAAAAAATCGAGGAGCTGAAACAAGAAAATATCATCAAGCAGCTGGAGGAATGCTTAGCATGCTTCGAAGGGAGGATGCTAATCGCAACGTCGGAGCAGCAACAATGACAACATCTGCAACATGAAGAACGTGAACAACGGCAACATCATCAATATCGTCGCGAACAACGGCAACATCAGGAAAAACAACAACACGACTAACATGTGGAGCAACAACAGAAGGAGAAACAACATCATCAAGATCGAGAGATGTGCCTCGAAGTCTTCATCCAAGAAGAGGAAGGTGACAAATTCAACTTCGTCCAGCGGAGGAAAAAGAAAACAAAGAGAAGGTGAGTGTAAGTAGAGTTAATGCCCCTCCGGCAACCTCTCCCCAGGCTACCCGCCCAAAAGAGGCTAAAATCCCGCCCATCATTGGGTATGAAATCAATGTTCCTCAATTCTTGAGAATACTAAAACAGAAAGCGTTAAAAGCAACCCTAAAAAATACGAGAGCCGATAGGACCCTCATTTTCGCTCAAAGCCTTGAAGATCATGCAGCGATCTTCAATCTTATTGAAGAAAAGGGGCTACATGCCACAACCAATACCCCACCAGCTTTAAGGACTTAGTTCTTAATCATCCGTGGCCTTCTCAGAGAGACAGACCCGGCTGACATAATGCGCGAACTCAACGAGGAGTATCCGCAACTAAAGTTGAAAAGCGTGTCGAATCTAGTCCCGCGAGCCGACAAGCTTGTGCACAGCCAGAACCCGGCGCTTCCGTTGAAGTCGAAATCGGTACTGTTCATGGCTACTTTCGAGCCAGAACAAGAGCTAAATGAAGCGTTTAAGGTAAAATATATTCTTCACCAGAAAATTTCACTTGAGAAAGACAGGCCGATTCAAGAAGTACAGTGCTACAACTGACAAATCTTCGGGCATATCATCGTCAATTGCTCCATCGTGCACTGGTGTGTGAGGTGCACGAAAACCCATGTACGAGGGGCATGCCCAAGTCCCGCGGCAGACAAATCAACTTGCTGCAATTGCGGCCAGTCCGGACATCCTGCCAACTACCGCGGATGCTCGGCATACAAAGACATGATTGACAGAAGGGAAGCTGGCAGGGCGAAAAAAAAATGCCGAGGCCATGAAAACCAAACAGGCGGTGAATCAGATGTCACAAAGCTTGGCCAAACCGGGCGTTTCTTACGCTCAACCAACAAGGAATACTCTTCCTGGAGCTGCAGTCCCCTAAACTCCTCTTACCCAAGCAACTAGGATCACTATTCCTAGAACTGCAGCCCCTCAAGTCCCTCAGCGCAACAAGTTGGCCTTCAAAAACTTGGCCGAAACGCTCGCCTCAGCCCAAAGAAATGAACAGCGACAATTAGCCGCTCTCCAACTTTTGATGAGTCTATGGAGTTAAAAATCGTCACATTTAACTCCGCGTCTTTGGTGTCACACGCCCAACATGCTACCACACAAGAGTTGGTCGATTCCCTGAAAGCAACCTTCTTCGTTAATTTTACCGGATATAACATTGTCCGGGACACCAACTGCGCTACCGTCCTTTTAGTCAGAACGGACTATGCATTTGAGGAAATCTCCATCAAAAACCTGCAAACCTGTTCCGCGACAGCGGCCTTAGTTAAAACTAACGACAGTAGACGCATCTTAATAGCTGTAGTCTATATAAAATGTAACTCTCCCTCTGAACAACTGAACCAAGACTTACAAGTCTTGAGCGATCTCCATTCAAAATCTAAATATCTAATTTTTGGTGGGGACTTTAACTCACGGCACACTGGGGCAATTTGGCAAAAAACCGAAATGGGATTGTCCTCGAAAAATGGATCTATAATCAAAGTCCATTAAACCACCTTGAGATGATCTTGACAAACACACCCACAAGACCTGAAAGTCAGTCAAAACTTGACTATTTTCTAATGTCCGCAGACGCCACTCTCACACTGCAGGTGTTAACGAGCAAAACCTTACCAGGAATGTCCGATCACTTCGCAGTTGAACTCAAACTTTCATTAAACTCTCTACAGTAGAAGCGAGTACCCAACACAATAAGATCATTCGCCCATACTAACTGGGATAAGTTCAAGGCAGAATTAGCACCGCAGCTAAACCTGAAAAGTCTTTCCTAAATCAACTAAACTCTCCTTCGCCTAGTAACAACCAGGCCGTCAGTTCGATTGTAGACACGACAATCAAAGACTTCCTTCATGAGCATTCACTCAAATTAACTACCTTCAGCACCTCTAACCCATCCTGCAAACCAAATGACCCAAAAACCTTTTGAGCTTATCACAGTTCGCATCCATTACTAAAAGTCTTAACGGCAAAAAATCAACCGGACCAGATGACATAGCAAATATTGTCATTAAAAACCTCCCTAGGGTATCAGTGAAGTTCCTTCTTACAGTCTTCAACAACTGCATCAATAATGGTTACTTCCCCACTACTTGGAAAGTAGGAAAGTTAATCGCCTTTAAAAAAAAGGCGGCCCTCACGAACCACAAAACTTCAGGTCCGCCTCTCTCCTCTCCAAGTTGGGCTTTTCGAAAAAGTATGGACAGTTGGATTAGTCCAACATTGCGATCGGAAAAACATTATTCCGAACCATCAATTTGGGTTCCGCGCAAAGCATGGGACTCAACACGCACTCCATGAGTAGCAGACTTAAGGTCAACAACAAGCCCACAGTAGTGTGTGCGTTAGACCTTGAAAAGGCATTTGATTCCGTGTGGGTCAACGGACTCATCTTCAAATTAATCAGCCTTGATTTCTCTATCCCGGTGATCAGACTTACAATAAGTTTCTTCGAGGATAGGCAATGATTATTCCGATCCCCTACCGGTTACTTCGGCGTGCCGCAGGGATCAATTTCAGGACCTACACACTACAACATTTTCACGGCGAGAGGGCGCACAGAACTATTACAGTTCGCTGACGACACGCTTATCTTCTCGTCGATTATCCGACCCGGTAAGGCAGCTAATGCTACCCAGAAATACTTCTGAGATCTCTGCAAGTACTACCAGACCTTGGGGATAAAAATCAACGATGTCAAAACACAGGTTATTACTCTTCGGAGAAAATCCAAATACTTGGGATCTAGATCTATCCACAGAAAAGCTAAACGCTTAAAGCTACGCATCGGGAATACCGTAGTAAACAGTTCACAAAAAATGAAATACTTGGGAATGCTATTTCATGAACACCTACGATTCGACCCCCACCTTAATCTTGCTCTCAGCAAAGCAGGTGGTGCACTAAGTAAGATCTACTCTATTCCCTATCCCCTACGTGGATCTCTTGGTCGACCAAAGCTATGAAGAAGTGCGAGTCCTTCCAGCGTAGAATTTTGAGACACTGCGTCGGCTTGTCGTATAATTGGAAAACCAAGATGTCCGGCCACAACGCCGAAGTGTACAGGCGAACAAAAGTTAAACCTCTTCGAGAGTTCACTCTCAACCTGTTAGAAGGATTCTTCGAAAGAACGGAGAATCACCCCAATCCACTCATGAGGCAACTTTATCTGGAGAGTAACTCCACCCCATTGGCCACATTCTTAAGGCCTTGCCAAATTGTGAGCTCCATTGTCAAACATTGTAATAGCCACCCGTTTTGTAAATATTTAATTACGATAAATAAGATACATTTAGGCTAGAAATAGGAAACAAACACTATGTATTAAATGTAAGTCACTGGTTTTTTCAATAAATGATTTCAAAACGAAACGAAACATGTTGAAAAGCGAATCTTAGATTTAAGGACCTTTATGACATATCCTGACAACAGGATAACAAGTCAATTCCCTCTAAACTCTCAACAATGTCATCAATTTCCACTTTCTTGTACTTCTCCAAACTTTTTGATTTATGACTACACAAGTGTACCTACCATTCCTCCCTCAATATTTTTATATCTTTCTCCTCCCTCGCTGTGACTAGCAACGCCGTACACAAGAAATATAGTCATAGAGAGTCTTCCAGTAGTTAAAGGAAATAAACGGAAGAAAAAAAATTCAGGATTTTTATTAACATCAACGACAAGGAACTTGTGTTGTCATAAAAAATGTGTTTTTATGTGTTTCTGCTCATTCGCAGCGAACGAAAATAGGTAATGGTCTTTTTAGATGTAATATGGACTTGAAGATAAGCAATTAAGCGCTGGAAATTAAAGATGTTCCTTACTTTGGGGCAAAGTAACTCGTAATTAACTTGGGAGTTGCGCTACTTTGTAGCGAAATGATGTGGAAATAAGATATAATTAAAATGAAATATTATCAATTTTTATATCTATACAAAAATGTTCCGTTAGCGTATGGGGTTTTTCCTAGAATCTCTAATTGAATTTCAGACTTTTTGATAGGATATTTGCACTCTATGCCTGGATTACCAAATGATTTTAGCGAGTAACCGTGTCAACTATAAATATCATACCAAAAATCTTTGAGATATCTTTTTGAAAATCAGTCTCAGATAAATGTCCTGATCGTGGTACGATATACATATATGGTTGCCATTTACCCCTTGATGGAGTATAGGGCGTCAACCACACCTATGCGGTCTTCCCAAGCCGCTCACACTCCTTATCTAGTGTTCTGCACCAATTGCCCTTGAGGCGACCCACTCATCGGCCATCTTGGGAGAGTGGATTCCACTGTATAATGTAGACGGCAATGCAATGATCGCCCCTCCTTAATGTGTGACCTATCCACTGCCAGTTCCGCCTTCCGACCGCATTGAGTACGGATGCCAGGCCTATATTCTGCACAAGTTCTTCGTTTGAGATAATATCAGGCCAGCGTATTCTAATAATATGACGCAGACAGGTGTTCACAAAAGCTTGAAGCTTTTGACTAACAGTGGTGGATCACTCTCCAAATGCTACACCCATAGGTGTACAAGTTTAAATCCGGTGCTTTTTATAGGAACTAAAAAACCACTTTATTCAAAATACTAGCCCTTGCTGTCTACACGTTTTTTTTCATCTCTCGGGTAATTTACGGATATCATATCAATAAAAGTGTTGATCGTTCGAGGCAAACCACTCATCAAACCATTTTCGGACGTCTGCGTAAAAATCGAAGTGCTGCTCAACGAGCGAGTGTCCCATCGATGAAAACAGACGACAGTCGGATGGGGCCAGGTCTGGTGAATAAGTGGAGTGGGGTAGTATCTCCCAGTTGAGCGTTTCTAAGTACCTTCGAATTTTTTCGACGTGTTTTCGACGGAGCATTATCATGGAGGAAAATCAGCTTTTCATGTCTTTGCTTATATTCCGGTCGTTTTTCATTAAGAGCACGATGAATTTGATGAGTTGCTGGTGATAATGGTGGGCATCGATAGTTTCACCAGGTTTCAACAGTTCATAGTAGACAATACCTCGCTGATCCCACCACAATCACAGCATCGTCTTCCGTCCGAAATGATTTGATTTTAAAGAAGATGCCGGTGGTTGGCTGGCATCAACCCACGATTTCTTTTTGTTTAGGATTCTCGAAATAAATCCACTTTTCGTCGCCAGTCACAATCCGATGCAAAAACATTTTTCTTTTGTGTCTGGCAAGCAAGATTTCGCATGTGTTTTGGCGCCACTCCATCTGCCTATCGTTCAATTCATGCAGCACCCATTTTTCGATCTTTTGAACCTTACCCATTGCACATAGGCGCATAGAAGCGGCTTTTTGAGACACACCTAATTGCTTGGCAAGCTTTTTTTGCGTTTGAGTATCATCCTCGTCCAAAATAGCCTCTAATTCGTGGTCCTTAACTTTCCTGGGCCGATTTTCACGCTCCTTGTCGCTCAGACCATCTTTGAACCGACGGAACCAGTTGTTTCCGATGGACCATTGTCGCCATTGTCGTTCAATGCGATTCAACGGCTGATTTCTTCAAATTGAAGTAAAAAAAATAGAGCTTCCCGCGAATGCCTTTTTCCGGGAACAAAATTAGCATGATTATTGATGAAAAAAAATATGCATGAAATTGCTGATGACATGGACTGACAATTGTTGACAAATGTCGTACTAAAAAAAATATGGCGGGCTCATAGCAGCTTCGTACGCTCACTGACGCCATCTGTCAGCAAACAGCGGATTTGAGGTAACTAGCACCGAACAGTCTCAACTTGATCTTGATGTTGAGATATTTTGCATTTCCAGATTTTAGATGGGGAAGCGAAAACGGATCTAACGCTACTAATGCGTCGTGCAACATCTAGTCCGGTGCCACCATCGTGGGCAGAAACCGCGCTTCCTAGATATATTGACCAAAGCCTTCGACGCTCTGCCTATCAACGTAGATAGGGAGAGTACGATGACCCGTCAGACTAAGAACCTTATTTTTGTTGGTGTTTATCTTCAGTCCAACTCTACTTGCTTCTCTCTCCAAATCCAGAGCCATTAGGTATAGGTCCATGGCCCGGTGAGAGAGCATCGGCGTAGTCGAGCTGTTTAGGGAAAGACGTCATAGTCCATTTAATTCCTCCATGTCCTCGGTACAAGGCAGCATGAAGAACGTAACCGATAACAGGAAGAAATAGTAGCGGCGACTTCGCTTTCGACCTCAGAATCCTCCGAGTTTTTACCTTGGAGCAGCATGTGACATTTTACGTCATTAACCGCTCTGATATTAGCTATTAGTTTCTCTGGAATGCACCTCCTGCGTAGAAAACTCCACTCTCTCTTCGCGATATCGAACGCTTTCTGGAAATCGATGAAAAGCAGCTGCAACGAAGATCTAAACTCTGCGCACATTTCCAAAATAACCGATAGGATGTTGATATGGTCAATACAGGAGGATCCGGGGCGGAAACCCTCCTCTCCCTGCCGATCGAGCTTTCAAGATGCTCTTTGATGCGTTCCAGGATTATTTTAGCTATTATTTTTGTGACGCCCTAGAGCACGCAGATACGCCTCCCACCATCACCATCAAAAAGGAGTGCCTTTCTTTGAAATCTTCACGATCATCCCCTTCTTCCACT
Source organism: Hermetia illucens (assembly GCF_905115235.1). Lineage (NCBI taxonomy): Eukaryota > Metazoa > Arthropoda > Insecta > Diptera > Stratiomyidae > Hermetia > Hermetia illucens. The sequence continues at coordinate 158,923,150 of NC_051851.1, read as the reverse complement.
CTCTGGGACACATCTCGGGTTCCTAAGATTTCTGCACGAGTGGAGCAGCAGATCTGCAGGAACTAGAGTTGCAGCGATAAATAACTCTGCGGGGAAACAGTCAAGCCCAGTGGCTTTATTCCGTCTGAATGCATTGATGTCCTGAATGATTTCTCTTTTGCTTGGAGGAACACTCCGGATCCGCATGTTACAGTGACTAGCCATTTCATCCACAAGAAGTAGGACTTTACCGCAGGGGATATGGTTAAGAACTTTGCTAAAGTATTCTCTCGTGTCAACCGCTAACGCCCGTCACAGGACCATTGACAGATTTTCGACCACATGCAAGCTTTCTTGATGTGATATACATTCCTGAAATCATTGCGTTCTGCGGCATCTTTCGTTTGCCTGACCAGCGCGATTTCAAATTCTCTCTTGTCACGGCGTACACTTTGCTGAACTTCAGTATCAGAGTTCGAGAGTGTCACGCCCGTCATTACCCGCAGCGGTCAATAGAACTTTCAACCCCTTTCGTTCATCGATCTACTTCCACGATTCCGCAGTCAACCAGATCTTATGACGCTCCTTCGGGACATGGCCCACGACCTCTGTAGCAACCGAGACAAGAGTATTTTTGATAACAGCTCAATATTCTCAGGCGAATTAGTTAGTCTGACGTCCGATCACCAAGATAGCTCTCCCACTGTCGAGTGACAGTTGTATCATGCAAGCGGTCGATGTTGAACTATGAGGTTGCGGCTCTCGAAGCCTGCGAGAAGTGACGGACGCAACACGCAAACCAAAGTAAGCGACCATCAAATGGTGATCCATTTCGAGGCCGATGTCAACGCCACTCTTGTTATGCACATCCAGGAGACAACTCCTATATCTACTAGTCATCGCGAAGTAATAGATTTGATTGCTCGTACGGTGTCGGTTAGTTGAACCCCGACAGATCTTATGGCAGGCTTTGTCCCCGAACAATATTGCACCAATGACCAGCCGGTTGAAACTGCAGAAATCCATAAACCTCTCAACATTAACGTTGCGGTCGCCAGAACCGCATTTCCCCATCACATTATCCGAGCAAGGTGATGTCAGATCGCACCTTGGAATTTAGAACACTCATCACGATCACAATGTCTCCTTTATGAAGCCTCCCCAGAACTGTATGCATTGTACAATTGTGATGCTCCTTAAGCTGGACAGGAATCTGGCAGTTAGAAGTCAGTCAGAAACAGGCTTCCAAATCAAGAGAACCCGTCTTGAGGTAATCGTCAGACTGGATTCGTGTCTGCTACCACTTGGCCTTCCAGAGTACAAAAGCACATTGCTGCAAGAAAGAGAGTCCTTGATCATCATCACCGACATCATACTTCGCTCAGGCCCAGAATATTCAGCTTATATTCTAGGAATTCTCGCTCGATTTAGAGAAAGTAAACATTCGAGGACCGTGCACCCATTCCAATAACCAAGCATTGCCCGTTTTCTGCAGCCAAAGATCGCAACCAAGAGATCGGTCTCTATCGAGGCGTTATCGACGTTTCGGTAGCAACAAAATTTTGAGGTTTCTGGCCCATACATTTCTATCCCGTATTACTTTTATCTATAAGGTGTCTAAAGTGAGCAGTCAACCAGTAATTGACAAACCTCCCAAGGATTCGTTTTGAGTAAGAAACCGTAAGGCCGCCGTCGCTTCACTTTTTTTCTTCCAAGGATTTTGAGAGAAAGGGAATGCAATGTTTGGCTTTAAGCGAAAAAAGGCTGTCAAGACCAGAACTACCATTGGCATTAACGTTGCCAATAAGGTGTTCGACTAAGGAATGGTTAGATCAGTGAGGCGGAGAGCTGCCTAAACTGAAGGAAGATTGATGTTCTTTCTAGGCGATGTCCCGAATTATTGATACCAAGGGATAACATGACAATGAGGTTTCACTACGATATGAAGTTTGAAACACGTTCGAATAACAAGGCAAACTGGGAGAGCGTGACTGTGACATATGGCTTAAACTAGCAACTGTTTGAACTTGAACTTGGTGCACTGACGGATCCCTCACAGCAGAGGGAGCAGGTGCCGGTGTCATTGGTCCAAAGAAAATGTACTTGAAGCCCATGGGTAAGTACACTAGCATATTCCAGGCGAAAATATTCGCCATAGATAGATGTACCTCCTTTAACCTCCAAGGGAACTACGGGAGGCAGAACATTGCTATTCTCACCGATATCCAAGCAGCGATCATGGCACTTAGGTCTGACCAGGTGAACTCTTAAACTGATATGGGAATGCCTTGAGAGATTGAATACACTCGGCTCGTCCAACGAGGTCTGAATACTCTGGGTTCCAGGTCATGTTGGGTTGGAAGGCACAGAGGCAGCGGACGAACTAGACAAGAAGGGAGCAGAGACGCTTTTACGCGGGTCGGAACACTTCTGTGAAATCGGAAACGATTTCATGGCTATGACATTAAAAAATGAAGAGGAATGGTTGAAGGAACTATACTGGGTGGGCCTACCAGGAATGGAGCAGTGCAAGGGGAATACGAACACAAGCGCAAAAAGGATTGCTTAAACCTCACCAAAAAGAACCTCCGAATCATAGTGGGAATTCTCACTGGTCACTGTCAGCTAAAATAACAGCTAGGGAAGCTAGGGATATTTATGGACACTGCCTGCAGGTTCTGTGCAGAGTGTGATGAAACCGCTATACACGTTCTAGGACAGTGTCCGGCACTTGTGCAAAGTAGGTCGAGGCATCTGGGAGAATACTTGATACCACATCCAAAGTTGAAAAATTTGGAAGGGGAATATACTAAAATTCTTAACGGTCATAACTTGCTTGAAATACTATGATTAATAGTTTTTAAGGATACGATGTAACTTTCCTTTAAGAGAATAATAATAAGGAATAGATAACGGGGGACATGCTGCACCTAGTAGGGGGAAAGAAGGCGAAGGGGAGGAAAAACAATTACAAAGGAAATAACACAATAATTCAGGCGAATCAGTAGAGGAGTCCACAACTCAATGAAACTAGGAGAAGGCTGGAAGGGGTCTTGCAATCGTTGTGGATGGGAGACCAAAAGGGCTTAAAATTTCTACATGCAAACGCAATCTCGACACTAGCCAAGTACTGTTTCCCGGACTTAGTTATCAGTGACTTTACTGAAGTCTGCAAGGCGTTAAAGTGAGTGAGATCAGCGTGGAGGAGGATTGACATTTTATCCTTGCTGGATATTTCAGATGGAGCTTCTTATGGGTCATGGTAGTGAAACGTAGCAATCCGGGTAAGAAAGGGACGTGACAAGGAAGCAGGTTGGATTGAATGGTATAAAAGGAGTCGAAGCTTGATTGCTTGTTAAGGGAGTGAAGATGAGGTCCCAGATGCTAGTTGCCAGGGCTGAATTTAGACCTTTGAAATTGGGATTAAGAAAGATTGGATTGAAGAGCGGCACAGACATCCGGAAAGGAAGAGTTGTGTAGAAGGAGTCTCATTCATAGACCAAAGGCTCTGACCATTTGACAAGAAGGCGCTCAGTTTTCTTTGCGTTGTTAATATAGGATACCATCTTCCTACCAACAGAACGATAACCTAACGAACAAAATCTTTATTGTAACAGGACAAAATCACCGGCCCACTATTTGGCTATTATGTTTTCAAATTTACGATATGAACTTGAAATTTACTACCCTAGTTTTGGTTCACGGTCATGAATTCAATATTTGTTAACGCTATCATCCTCATTAGGAACTAAATTCCCAATATAACATTTAATTATTCTGCTTAGCTCCCATTAGGATTCCTTTTTGCCATTCTATTTCGCTCAGTGTGACTTCTTGACATTAAAAATAAGAATATGAAACCCCGCAAAACAAGCTGGACCGAAACAAGAAGATAGTCAAGTGAAACATACACAGCTCCCAAAAGGAGCCTCTGGTCGATCGGTTGGACGCCTGTGTCACATAGTCGCGCCAACAAGAAAATAAGAAACACGTTAATCTTGTTTAATTTGTGCAATTACCCGTAACAATGCTACATAAACTCCATAATGAGACTCCTTCCGTGTTGTCTAGAAAATGTTAATGATTTTTTCGCTTGCTCGGTCGTCTCCTCCTCCTTTCGCCTTCGTGGTCCTCCGCCTGCACAGATACGCTACTATGTAGCACAGTTTCTGCTCGTTGTTGCTGCTTCATCTCGGTTTACTCGCCTCCATTTGGAATCTCGCAGTGTCTACCCTCGCTATTATTATTGTCCGCGCTTTAGAGACGGCACTTGGGAAAGGAGAAGAGTTTAACACAAAAAGTGTAGTAGGTTTTATGGAGGGCATAATTCATATACTTATAAATGCATGTACAGATATTTATTCAGTCTATGTGCATATGGACATATGAAGGAGATGTCGGGAGCGACATTATTTTATTATACGCAATAATCATGGTCTCCCCCATCAAATACAATTTGCTGCTGGTGGTTCATTGCAGACTCAAATCAAGCGAATTTCTTCATCATTCACCATCGTCATCGTCACATCACGAGATGGGTTGGCTGCTCTGGCCGCCGAGACAGCCAAGAGTGATGATGGTCATAGCAACGTGGTATATATCCACTATTCAATCCAATCCTTGGCTTCCTCTGGTGTATGCTATGCTCTCTGTGGCTTTTTATGGCAGCGTATGCAGTATATTGGAATGTTGAGTTATGAGCTCGGTGTAGTTTTGATCTTCAAATAGCTGAATAAAAAAGTCACAAGATAAGTCCATATATATTAGCAGTGGCGGTATTGGTCCGGAAAATCAGAGAATGTTTACGATGTCCAATGGTCGGGGTTGAACAATGGCGAAGGTGATAAAAATGACCAGCTCATTCAACTTTCATTTAGTAAAAAAGAATGTCTGGAAATGTCACTTTTTCTACTTCATGTCATTTAAGGAGAATTATTTGTCGCAAAAAATACGTCATTCCAGTTAATTAAAACATTCTTAAGGGCATTAGCCGATGGACATCAAGGGTGCAGAAATGTATAAATATGTCTGATTTAGAAAGCTACTACTAAAGTCAGAAGCCGCATCTAATATAAGGATTAAAGCGACTGAAATTATTTTGAAAAATGTCATCAGTAATGTATACCATCAGTGGTTTCCTTCAGCTGTGCTGAAGTATTGAAATATCGAGAAGGAGGAGAAAGACTAGCCTAGACTAGTAGAAAAACTATCGGAAATGATAGACACCATTCTTCTTTAGCTAGATGCTCCACTTGACTTGACAGTTCGAGGGGTACTTTTATGACAGGAACAGTGGTAGCCGTTCATTGAGCTAAAAAGGATAACGGCGAGGTCCAGATCTACCAACGAAGAACCGAACTGACTAAATGAACAGAAACAACTACTAAAATGGATTCTTCACTCTTCCATTGAGTTCCTGAAATGTACAATCCTTGAACATCTGCATATATGAGTTATTCCAAAATTCGTGTGAGCGGCTAACCTATCGAAAATAGCATCTCAGCAGATAAATGTACTCAAAAATTCCGCGAAGGGGAGAATATGAATGAAGCCCGTGAAAAATTGCGTGACAATGCTTCAAAAAAAAAAAAGGTCAGTATCAAAATTGATTTAAGAATTTCCACGCTGGATGCCGAAACAAGCCCCGCTATTTAGATTACTCATGAACTCAAAGGAGTTCATTTGACAGCGCGTATCAACATCTGCCATATGTTGCTAAAAACGCTAAAAAAATTTTTTTTGAAAAGGATAGTAACTGCTGATGAGAACTGGGTCGTATAGAAGAATTTGTAATGCAAGTCACCTTAGTCACGATGAGGAGTTCCACCCTAAAAGGACTTCACAAACAAAACTTAAACAAAAGAAGGTTATGCTCTCCATGTGGTGGGATTGGAAGGGTGTGGTATTTTTTGAGCTCCTATCGAGGAGCCGAACGACCAATTAGGAAGAGTTATGTCGGCAACTGAACAGTCTGAGTACATTTCTCATCCAGAACCGCCCGGAACGTGTCAATCGTATAGTGGTTGTGTTCCAGCACATCTTTCATGAGCGGTCAATTTACTTGCCCTAGCTCGCACCGTCAGACTTTCATTTGTTCCGCTGTCTTCAAAACTCCTTGAATGGAGTAACGGAGAAGGCGATACGCCTACGAACGAGAAATAATGAAGCTCCCCGAAAGACGACAAAAGTCCATGGAAAAAAACGGAAAATATATCGATAATTGGCCTTTATTCACAACCACTTTTTATACAACTCACTAAACCGAGACCAGGAACTGGTAATCATTACCTATGAAAGTTGTACAAAGTCAAGCCTTAGCTTTTACCAGAAGAACCAAAAATCAATATAGTCTTTCTTGCTTTGAAACACTTTTTTTTTGTCAAGAAACCCCGATGAAACAAATTTTGCTGAAACTTTACTGAAAAAAATGTAAGACAAGATCGTAAGGACCGTATGGAAAACTCGAGACAGAAAGAAAGCAAATTAGATAACAGATGGAGATTGACAGATTGATAGACAGTATATCACTTCGCATTCAGCGTATCAAGTGGTTGGTAGCGAGCCAAGGGCGAACCCGAGCAATGCGTACATATAGTGCACCGCCGTAGAATCGGAGAACAATCCAGCTCACTCAAAAAACAAAAGTTTAAAATAAACAGCAGCACTACAAAAAAGAAGAGTCTGCAAGTAGCAGATGTTTAGCGAAAAAAATGGTTGAAAGAGCATAAATTACTGGAATACACCGATAGTAATATCCATTTCATAGAGAGAGTAGGACAGAACAGTGAAATGTCTGTATTACGTCTCTACCTTCCTTACCTACGGCCTTATCCAGCTCAGAGACAGGATGAAACGCAAAAAAAAAAAAAATACAAACAACTGGATTTTGCATCAAGACAATGTGCCAGGTTACACCTTTCCCAGTATGTAGGAGTGAGTGGTGTACAGTCCAGATGAGGTATCCCTTTTTTGCCTCCAAGAATAAAAAGGAGCTTAAAGAATCTTCAACACGAGACATTAGAGACGGCGGTAGAGACTTCAACAACCTGTCTTAAGGTAGATCTGCCGATCATTTCCTGGGAGCCTAAAGACATTGGGTGAAGTCCTAATAATGTTATCCTTGAGAAAGGATCTTACTTTGAAAAATTTATGATTCAATACGTCAAATTTAAATAAAGCTCTTATTATAGATTTAGAGGACGGTATCTGTAAAGTCAAATTGGACGCACAACGACAGGTACGAAAAGGGACTTCCATGGTTGGATTGTGTAATATTCCATCTACAAGGATCTTTCTTTTTTAAACTCCTGAAATACATGCCATGAAGCAAAACATCGAATTTCTATTGCTGAAAGTAAGGGTTATAGGAGTAATGTTCTTCATCTCACGATCCAGAAACCCCATAACTTGCTTTTGGGATCTCCAATATTATCAAAGATCTATCACCAAGGCGATAAACCTTAAACCACTATTCAAAAAGATGCTTTAAACTCACAAGTAATCTCGTGATTGCGACGAGAACTATTTGACTTCTTCAAGATCGAACAACTTTCACTTTCTTCCCCACAAAAAAACTTTATAGAAGACGAATATTCATGTTTCGATCACAGGGCGATGTCCAAACCTTATCGGATAGCTCGGATAGCGGACTGCTCAGCAAGTTGACATTGAGAGCTCTTGTTAGTGCGTGTGGAACACTCTCGCTGGTGCATCCTCCTGATGTGTCGAACACGCTGGTTAGTGTGTCACTCTAACGAATTGAGCGTCTGTCGGACATCCTTTACGAAGTCGACGTGAACAGACGCCGTGTTAACGTAAGATCTGCAACCGTTATCGGAGAATGTTTCCCAAGCAGTCCTCAGTGTCCACCTTACTCTACCTCGGGACAATCCAATCGAACTACGTCAACGAGTCGCGTAAAACCATCGACGCAGCGTATTACCTGGAAGCACGCGTGCTTCAACAATGACGGCTAGGCAACATAGCGCTATCAATCCTCCCCCTGTCGTCACAAGGACATATCCGCCAAGCAGGAAGCACGTCCAGCATAACAACAACAGCAGTAACCGTTCATCGTGACATTCAATATTGGGATGTCACTCGGGGGGGGAGTACTGTGTGGAGGTTAGCGCGCTCACCACCAGGGACGCGAGATGTTGGCAACGTCGCACTTATCATCCAGTGGAACTGGAGTAGCCATCAGGTTAACATCTAACCTACCATTCGTTAAACTTGTTAAATTCCTTTTCGCTCAAGTGCTGAGTTTTTCATCATTGGCGTATGCCGTACTTAAGGGCTCAAGAGCACAATCTAATACACAATAAATTTCGATCGTGCGATAAGTCACATGACAATCTTGCAATATTAGGTCACGCACAGCATCGATGTTTTCTGGCACAAAAACATATCTTGGAGGACCTTCACAAAAGTCGTAGTCACATTACACGATATGCATGCGTTTGACACAAATTTTCGATTAAAATTTGACCGCTGATGATAGTCACTTGCCTTCCTCTTTATAAGGCCTATGCGATGAAATCAGCGGGCATTGTTCTCATGTTCGACACCAGACTGTCCTCATATTGTGCTATTGTTTGACTGGGAGGCATGGGGTATCAAATTAAAGGTCTTGATTAGTACTTTTTGATGCCGATCTTAGTTTTGACATTTGTTGGAAAGGTGGGGAGTGCGGGAGGTTGAAAGTGATCATTCCTTTAAGGGGACCATTCTCAGAAACTACCCAACCGAAAATTCTGAAAAAAATCAGGCGGCTGCCACTATATGGGGTTAGTAATTGGCTGCAAAACGCCCCTTAAGTTCATGTTACCACTATGTTTGGTAGAAATCGCACTATTATTAACAAAGTTACAATACGTCAAAATTGTCGCTTCCTTGCAAATTCAAGACTATGAATGTCAATATCATCCAAAACTGAATATTCTCACATAATATATGCATATATTACATGCTACGTACTAACAAATACACAAAACCTTTCGTACCTGAAGCGTCCAGCTTCCTTCCAGCGCCCTCGTGCCTGGTCGACGAAATGCGCTTTATCTCTCTCCCGGTTTTCCCGAGAAGCATATACTCCTCCTCTAATGTTCTGCGCCATGTAATTTTAGGACGATTCACTCATCAGCCATGCTAGGAAAGTGGGTTCATTTCCACAGCACAACCGGCAATGCATTCGTTGTCCTTTCTTAAAGTGTGACTTATCCACTGCCTTTTCCGCCCTCTAATCAACACATCTAATGGTAACTGGCCCATACGCCGACTTAGCTCATGGTTCGTTCATTTATTCTCAGACTATAGTACACCAATGACACGGCGAACAGATGTTAACGAAGGATTGGATCCTTTGAATAACAGTGGCGGGTCATTTTTCATGTAACAGCACAGAGAAGATTGGCGCGAAACAACCTTAACCCAGAGAGAAGAGACACATGTCATTAGCGTAGTGGAATCTTTGAGGAAGGATGTTATGGCCCATGAAACTCGTTTTGATCTTCCAGAAAAGGCAGCATGGAGAACGACCTCGATAACAAGAAGGAATAATATCGGCGACAAAATGCAACTATGTGGGGCTCACTGATGGTTCTAAAGTACTTTTTAGCATTGTATTAACAACGGATCAAATTTTGGCTGCTTAATGGACACTGTCGCAAGAACATAAAAATTAGAAAAGCCAAATATTATGAACTTGGCGACACGCAAAAAAAAATCCAGATTCAGAAACGACAATATTATGAAACTTGACGAAGCACAAATAATGAAATATACGGCTTCCATTCAGCCCTGGTGGTCAAAGGGTAGTATAGGTCCCGGGGCGAAACGTGGATTGGTACCCACGATGGAGCATAAAACCTGGGAAATGCCTGCTGAACCAACACCAACAGCTCTACCACCAAACCCTATCTCCACCTCCACGTGGTGACCGCTGGGAGCTCTTTCTTGACGAAAAGCCGCAGACGGAGAAGGATGAAGGCGAGTCTCCCGCGCCTAAAAACGGGACAAATTGTACCAATTGGTCCTCCAGGTTGGGGGTTGGGTAGGGCTGATAACCCTACACGGAAAACAACATGTTACCAAGCCACAACAGGAGCCTCGGATAGGACGGACTTTAAAACGACGGACCCGGCAACGACAAAGGAACAACGATTTGCGCATTTTCTCATGGAACGTGCGCTCCCTGTACAGAGATGAAGCTGATAAGCAGCTAGCCGATACCCTGTCCAATATAGGGCTGATGTAACAGCGTCGCAAGAGATGCGATGGACAGGGACCGGTTTCCTGGAGAAGAGCCACTACACCATATATTATAGCGGTCATCCAGTAAACCATGTGCTCGGAGTAGGTTTCTTAGTCAGCTAAAAAATGAAACCTGCTGTTATCGGCTTTGAAAGCATAAGCGAACGGCTATGCACTCTGCGATTGCGAGGCAAGTTTAGAAATATAGGCCTCATAAACGTTCACGCCCCTACAGAGGAGACTGCAGAGTCGGAGAAGGATACCTTCTACGAGGCAGTAGAAAGAACCCTCGAAGCCTGTCCCAGATATGATATCAAAATCATACTTGGGGATTTTAACAGCCAAGTAGGGAAGGAGCCCGTATTCAGGCGATACGTTGGCTCCCATAGCTTTCACGAAAAAACAAATGATAACGGACTGCGGACTATTCAATTAGCAGGGTCACACGAAATGGTTGTTGGAAGTACCTGGTTTGCGCGGAAAGCGGTCCACAAACATACGTGGGCCTCTCCAGACGGGACCACTTTCAACCAAATTGACCACGTGTTGATCGAACGCCGCCACCTCTCAGCCTTGATGAATGTCAGAACATATAGGGGGGCCAATATAGACTCGGATCACTATCTCGTTGGCATGGTGCTCCGAGCTCGAATAACAATACCACCTAGAATCCCCTCTGACAATCAGGTGATAGTGAACACTGAAGCCATCCACAACACAACCCTCCGCGACACCTATAAGAGGGAAATGGATGCCGCAATAACCGCAGTCAACAGAGGACCTGGAGATGAAGCATCAACAAATGATCTTCACAACCACCTGAAGAACGTTATCATGGATACGGCCACAAATATACTTGGCCCCAGCCGCAAAAGGAGTCGGAACGGCTGGTTTGACGATGAATGTAAGCTAGCAACGGAACGGAAGAATGCCGCATACCGAGTAATGTTGCATTCTCAAAGAACGCGGGTACGCGCAGAGACTTATCACGAACTCCGTCGAGCGGAGAAGCGACTTCACAGACGGAAAAAGGAAGCCTGGGAGAACCAACAAGTCTGTGAACTAGAAAAGTACAGGGAGCAACCGCACTAGGCGCGCAAGTTTTACCAACAAGTCAGCAGGATGAAACCTTATACACCTCGATGCTCATCCTGCCGAGACAAAGAGGGAAATCTGATTTCCGACAGAATGGGCATATTAAAGCGATGGGTTGAGTACTTTGATGAGCTACTGAACAACCAGAACATCGGTGAGTTGGAGGTCCCGCCAACTGAAGACGACGGACAAATACTGCCACCACCAAGTTTAGGAGAAACAGTCCGTGCAATTCATCGGCTAAAAATTCATAAGTCGCCAGGAGCCGATGGAATTACAGCCGAATTGGTTAAATATGGAGGCGACCAGTTACACCAAGTGGTTCATCAACTTGTGCTCAAGGTATGAGACAGCGAATCAATGCCAGACGATTGGCAACGAGGCATAATCTGTCTCATACATAAAAAGGGAGATATCACACAGTGCAGCAATTATAGAGGTATCACGTTGCTGAGTATCATCTATAAGATATTCTCCACTATCTTGCTAGGCCGGATAGCCCCATATGCCCAGAACATCATTGGCCCATACCAAAGAGGCTTCACTCCAGGCAAATCAGCAACAGGTCAGATTTTCTCTCTGCGGCAGGCGATGGAAAAACTGTTGGAATATGGACAACAGTTGCACCATCTGTTCATCGACTTTAAAGCCGCCTATGATAGCATAGCCAGGGCAAAGCTGTACACGGCCATGAGAGAATTCGGTATCCCGACGAAATTAATAAGACTGACTAGGCTGGCCCTGACCAATGTGCGAGGCCAGATAAAAACAGCAGGATCACTCTCAAGACCATTCGACATCAACAACGGTCTACGACAAGGGGATGCGCTATCATGCGTCCTCTTTAACCTGGCCCTCGAGAAAGTGATCCGTGATGCTGAGGTGAATGCAAGAGGTACGATCCTCTTCAAGTCCACCCAACTACTGGCCTATGCTGACGATATCGACATCATGGGAAGAACCACCCGAGACGTACAAACTGCCTTCATCCAGATCGAGCAGGCGGCGCGAGATCTTGGGCTGCACATCAGTGAAGGCAAGACAAAATATATGGCGGCAACGTCAGCACCGAAAACGAATCAACCAACAACATCAAACCGCACTGGTCAAACACGAAGAAGAATAAGGATAGAAGAATACAACTTTGAGACCGTTGACAATTTCTCCTATCTAGGGTCGAAAATCACAACCGATAACAACTACGATGATGAAATCCGCGCACGGTTGTTGTCAGCCAACAGAGCCTATTTCAGCTTACAAAGACTGTTCCGCTCGAAACGTCTCACCATAGGGTCAAAGCTCTCACTGTAAGACTATGATCTTGCCAGTCCTCATGTATTCCTCGGAAACTTGGGTTCTTAGCAAGAAAAATTGCGAACTCTTGGCCGCGTTCGAGAGAAGGATCCTCCGAAGAATTTTTGGCCCCCTACATGAGGATGGACGATTCCGTAGCCTACACAATGACGAAATCTATGAGCGATACCATGAGCGATACCATGACCGTCCGGTTGTGGATAAAATCCGGCTCAATAGGTTACGGTGGGCGGGTCACTTAATCCGTATGGATGAGGATGATCCCACCCGGAAAGTCTATAAGGGCAATATCTATGGTAGGAAAAGAAGACGAGACAGACCCTGCCTAAGATGGAGCGATGGCGTCGGCCAGGACGCCAGACAGCTTTTAGGGATATCGAATTGGTGGACCTCGGCGCAAAACCGGGATGTCTGGAGTTCCTTATTAAGGCAGGCCTAGACCGGATAGCGGTTGTTGCGCCGTTGATGATGATGATTCAGCCCTGCGAGACAATTTAATATAAGGTACAAACAGCTGTCATCTAGTGGCAGAAAATGCAATATCAATAGCAACGAAAACAAAACTAAAGTTCGCTGGACAAAATATTTCCAAAAGCAAACCAGATGAACGACGCATACACCAAAGATTTGAAAATGAAGACAAGCCCTCGTGATAATGGAAGTTTCAGGGGTAGAGGACTGACGCAATGAAGTAGCTTTGCCCCTCCACATTGCACAATTTGGCCTTAAAATACGTTGTTAGAAAAATATTGTCTATTGAGAGGAAGATCAAGACATTATAACTCGTACGTACTCCACAAGCTGGTGGAATCGGTTAAGATCAGATGCAGTGGGATCCTCCTAACAGAACAGAAAATCACCATAGGTACGTTTATATATATATGATTACCTTTCACCTCTTGATGGGGTATAGCGCTTCAGCTCCCCTCACGACTTTCCGAGATGCTCGCACTCCTCCTCCACTGTTCTGCGAGCCAGTCGTCGGCCATCTTGGGCGAGTGGATTCTAAGTCTATGCGCCGACCCAGTTGTTCATTTGAAATAGTGTCAGGCCAGCGTACTCCTATGATACGACGCAGACAGGTATTGGCGAAAGCTTGGAAATATTGAGGAGGATGTGGATGTAGACGAATTCAAGCAGCCAAAAAGGCTTAGTCATTCTCCTAAGGGGTTCCATTCCATTAGAAAAGTTGAAGTTTCTATTAACAAAGTGTTAACAGTACCTGTCCTGTTGGATGAGTGTGAAATGTGGACAGGAATTAAAGCGTCTGGAAAGCGCATTAATTTATTTGAGCCATGTGTCCCGCGAAAAATATTTAGACCCATAAATGATGGAAATGCGTAGCTTATTCGATACGACGAAAGGTTGCATCAGCTTTTTACCGAGCCTTACGTAATAACTTTGATTAAGCTTAAGGCTTTAATGGCAAATTTGGTACGACACGATAGCTGTAAGAACGCAGATTATTATTCTGTTACGGGAAAGTTGCACCGCGTCCTTAAAGAACTATTGTGCCCCTTTTACTGGTTATAGTGTACCTGTTGATCATAGTATCTCAAGCAGGCCTGTAACCGTTACGAACTTTAGTATGTTCCCCACTTCCAGATGTTTCAGCTTTGCATCTGGTATTAAGTGTTCTCCTAGATGTATCGACCTACTTTGCACAAGTGCCGGACACTGTCCCAGGACGTGTAAAGAGGTTTCATCACACTCCGCACAAAACCTGGAGACAGTGTCCGTAGATATTCGCAGCTTCGCTAGGTAATAGTTTAGCCGACAGTGACTAGTGAAAATTCCCACTATGATTCGCAGGTTCTTTTTGGTGAGGTTTTTATTAATCCTTTGTGCGCATGAGTTCGTATCCGCCAATAAGCACCCTGGACTGCTCCATCCCTGGTAAGCCTGCCCAGTATAGTTCCCTCAACCGTTCCTCTTCATTTCTTAACGTCATAGCCATTAAACCGTTTCCGATCCCACAGATGGGTTCTGGCTCATGTAAAGGCGTCTCTGTGGGTGTGTGTGGTGAGGAGAAGCTACAGCTTTGGAGCACTCAGGCCGTGTTGTGTGTACTCGCCACCCCCGTCTAACGGAATGTTCCGGAATCGTTAACGTATCGCACCGTTTCCGTTAGTGGATGCGATGGAGAACATCGGCACCAAAGATCTGATGTCTGAGGCGTCCATAGGCGGGGCATTCATATAGGAAATGCTGCGTGGATTCCGCTTGCTCATTACAGAACACGTACGGGACACGTATCATCTTGAGTATTTCCTATTCTGAACAGTAGATAGGAAGAAGCTTTGGCATGCTGCAGGTTGATTTGATGTTTGTAGCCATAAATGCAGTCTAATATGAAAACGGCCGCTAACTGAAAAGTCTACTGCATTCAGTGTGGATCTCACCGGGGTTACCAGCTTGTTCTCACCTTCCACCGAAAGTTCCGCATTCTTGCGTCCGATTTCCCTGGATATCGCCAAACTTGGTGGTGTAGCAATGTCAATGTCCTCATTCCCAAGAACTTCGGCTTCTTTCGCAGTGCCTCCCGTTGTCATCGGCTAGAAGCCCTCCCAGGTTCACGAAGTCCGGGCTGCATGAATCTGTTTTCACAGACCAGTTACGTCCACATTACAAGCTTCCCTTTCTTCTGTTTTTCCGGGTACAGGCGGAGAAGGTTCTGACAGGCAAGCCTGTAGTTCCTTCTCCTTTGCGGCTGAAGTTTCCTTCTGCCGAGCCTTCCTTCCCCGTATTTTAGAAGAATGAGGTAACAGTGTCACCGACCAACCGGCCGTAGTCAAATTTCTAGATCCTCTCATTAAGGGAGTTACTGTAATATCCTTTTTGGCTGACCGGGTGTAGGTTTTCCACTGAAGTGGAGAGCCTGTCTTCCACAGATTTCTCCGTGGGGGAACATGAATTAGATGAGATCTCCAAAATCCGTGTCTCGGCCACAACCTGATTTCTCAGAGTCGCGGGTGGATTCGAAGTCTGTGACTTCTCACCGCTGGGAGAGTTACTATCCTTTGTTTCCATTTTCATGTGTTTTTGGACACTCTTCGTGTAGTAGGCAACTACCACAAGCTCCCCCACCATGACAAAGTTGTGTCCCGAGGAGACACGCATATGCTTGAATTGCAAATTTGGTAACCAACTAGTACTTAATTATTCGACCAGAATGATGAGGTCACAAGGTTGAGACGGATGGAGGCAAAGGTCCAAGTTACACTATAGCCCCATTGAAAAAAAAAGCCATTTACTTATCAGACTGACTGAAACAAAGGCAAATAAACTGGCTGATTTCCATGAAAAGTAGCATGGGGCCGACTCAATTTAATATCGCGATTGACTCTCTTAAATAGCGATTCATTACTAAACTTAGATACAGGTAACAATATTGGCAACAGTATCACATATAATCAACGTAATTTCTAAACATCACAAAATAAGTTCAAAATATTGTAAGAACTCAACAAAGCATTTGTCAACATCCCTCTCCTATCAACACTCTCTCCACCGTCCAATGTTTAACTATCTGAAAATCAATATTGATTGGGTGAAATTTACTACTAAAGAGTAAACAAACGATAACATTTCGGAAAACACAATTGTTCACCGTTTAAATCAACAATCATTCTCAAAATCGAGTGACAATTGCTTGCCATAATCCGTTCTCGAAATATACACAACGTCCTATAACCTAGACCAGGCTAGGATTGTCGGAGAGACGCAGAAGCAAGAATCAAATGTATGTGTATGATCCTGTGGAAGCACAACCCTTCATCACCGTCATCATCATCATCAGAATTTCATCGGGTTCAGCAGCATCACAAAAACAACATTGGATTTCAGTAGTTGGAGTGTTAGCCGGGTCGAAAACTGAAGCTGAAGCATAGGAATGGGATCCGAGGATTTGGGATTGTTGATGTTGTTGTCGGTAAATAAAACGGATTTGCAATCTAGGTAACTGACTCAAAACTCTCTTCAAATCCTGCAAACGTGATTTGTAGCATTGATTGAGGGCTCATTAGTAGTATTACCAGCAGCTTTTGGCGATATTTTGACTCCTCATTTCGGATTTGGTGGAACATTATATGATATATTTGGTGACATTCATCCTTGTTGAAGCGTAATGTACACAGTTTGTGTCGATGTGCGTACAGAAATCATTCAGAGGAAGTGGAAGGAGGAATCTGGGCATCCCGAGGTGAACTAAGGGGGTGAACAGTCATCAATTGTTCTTTGGCAGAACGCGGTCTTAATTCGATATTGCTGAAACCGACCCAAAAGAGAGTTGGAACAACAAAAGTACAGAACAAAAATGCAAATGAAACAATACCAGGAAAAATGTTTACAATTGTATGATGTCGAAGGACCCTTTCTTTGTTGTCCTAGTACATCCTAGAACTCTCTTTTATTCAAAGAAGCAATTATTTTTCTACTCTATCAAATTTAGGAGAGGCATGCACTCAAGTGCATAACGTTGCAGACAACAGAATGAACGGAAGAGAAGTGAATGTTTGGCATGTGTGAATAGCAACAATGCAAACATAAAACATGAAAACGCAATGGATTGTTAACAAGCAATCCATTATAATGGTGATGTGCCATAATTTTTTTCGTCCAAACTTCAGTAGAAGGTGTCGTGAAGGCATATTTGCTAAGAAACAACAAAACCCACTGCTGTATATACATAAATCTTCCGTCCGTGATTGTATCTTGATGTTACAGGTGAATTCTCTAAGGTAAGCAAGCTCAATACTATCCAGGCAATCCCAGAAGTATATACAATGGGGCATACTATATATGGTAAGTAACATCAGCAATATGCCGTGCTTAGTTACTAATTTTAGAAGGAAATGCCTCCAATGACCAATTTTTCATATGGCAATTGAGAGCTCGTTGTCCCTGAAATTGGCTTTCAACTGGGTGTAGACAATGTGTTGCATTCAGAAATCCTTAAGGACATTATGCCAAATGGATGGCGCTATTCACAGTTTGTCTGGTATGGTGGATTGAGCTCTAATAATTTTTCGCACCGAGCTCACCCAGAATTGTAATTTCAGGAAATATTGAAGCAAATAGTGGGCTGTCATACCGTAAAACTAAGTCATCCTTAGACGTTAGTATAACAGACATTATAGACGATACTGCGTTACCAAATAGATTGGCTCCCCTTTCGAATCAGCAAATCTGACAATCACTTCAATTTATGTGACTACAATTGTGGTATATCCAAAGCGACGTATAACATTTTCTCGAATTTTAGATTTGTGAAAATGAGCCCTTTTGTGGGTAGTCCTTATCAAATCATTAAAAGTTTAATGATCAAAAAACATACACCTAGTCAAATGACGGCTCATTTTTTTGAGTAGTAAGAGACCTATGGTTCCTGTAGAAAAAAAGAGCGTAGAATAGTCGATTATGGCAGTTCCAGGTCTTCAAAAAGATAACAAGAAACTACTATAAATGCATTCTGACAAAATGAACCCTGCGGCCAGAACAACCCGCGGGTAAAAAAAATCGGACTACTTACGATACAGTGTTCCTGTCTGTTGCCGTAAGTAAAGATTAAATTGCTTAATCAATAATTTTTGACGTCAGACCCGGAGTATGGTTTCCAAATATGAAAAGAAAGGAACAACGTTCCCGTGCTCCTTCAAAATTCCCATTTACGCGCCATAGCTCCGACCATCTATCTATTGCTTTGTTGAATATTGACTTAATGATATAAGTTCCATGTTTCGCAGCAGTTGCTTAAATCTCTGACTTGTAATGCGTTAGCCGTTTCTACAAGT
This sequence comes from Hermetia illucens, assembly GCF_905115235.1. Lineage (NCBI taxonomy): Eukaryota > Metazoa > Arthropoda > Insecta > Diptera > Stratiomyidae > Hermetia > Hermetia illucens. The sequence goes on along the minus strand of NC_051851.1, from coordinate 158,904,719 downwards.
GCAGAAAAACCTCGATAAAACAAACACCAATATGTCGAATTTATACATAGATAGGGTAAGTTGAACAATTTCTTTGTTCCCGATTCATTTCCATCTAAATTATTTAATTTCCCACGCATTAATGCAACCTGGATGAAGTGGCGTTCCACAACTGGTGTTCTTTGTGATCGATGTATCAACGAACGTCTCAAATCTGAAATCTATCGCAATGTCGTCCGTCCTGTCGCCCTCTACGGTTCTGAGTATTGGCCGACTATAAAAAACAATGAACGACGTCTTGCGGTAAGGGAGACAAAGATGTTACATTGGACTAGTGGCGTGACACGTTTAGATCACATCCGAAATGAGAAAATCCGCGATTGTTATGGGGTTGCACCGATCGTGGAAAAGTTGCGAGAGAGGCGTCTTCGATGGTATAGGCACGCAATTCGTGCTACCGAGAATTCACTTGCCAAGATTAGTCTGAACATCGAAGTCGATGGTAAACGACCAAAAGGCAGGTCGAAACAACAGTGGCTTGATACGCTGGATAGAGATTTAAAAGCCTCGAGATTGCACCCAGATCAGATATTCGATAGAGCCAAATAGCGAAACCGACCCCGACAAGCCGACCCCGCTTGTGAACGGGACAAAGGTTGAAGAAAAAGAAGAATGAGTCGTAAATGTAGCAAATAAGTGAAGTGAAAGAGTTCAAATCACCCGCTTCTCATTGCGTAGTCGCGACAGTATCCCGCCTGGACCATCGCTGACTTAACAAAGTCATATTAAATTGTTCTTGTTCTTCTCTAAAAATTGATTTCAAGTGACAATTCATCAGGACATCATTCTTCTGAACAAAAACTCAACCTCAAAATCTACATTTACAACACATCCGTAAATTTGAACCAGAACTCAGCCTGGATGAAAGCGTTCCTCGAACATTTTTTGGTCCTTCGAGCCGGATACAGGCTTCTTTAAGCTTACATTTTGTAAGAAACTGTGTGGAGTGTAGTTCGTGCCTTCAACTTCGAGGCATTGCCGAGTACTCCGAACTATTTATCGTGAAGTGCAATTTTAGACTCTGTAGTACAATCCTATGAGTGCGCGTATTACACTACGAAGAACATTTGCAGTGATTGCCAGTTCTACGAACTTTTAAATCGGCTTCCCATCAGACAACTAGGGCTGTTTCAAAGTTAATTATAGCCCAGCAGATCAACTTCGAATACGTGGAGCAGATAACCACAGAAGCTGACAGCGGTGCTATCGCCCAGCTGACCATCTTCGAGGCTGAATCTAAACTGGTCATGGTTACCGATGCCTGGAAGAAAATATCTCGTGATCATGAGAAGATCATGACTTCGAAGGCCGAAATGCATCTACAGATTCCTTACTTTAAGGACAAATGGTAACAAAAAGCCAAGGTACAGTTCGACAAAGCGGAATTCGCTCTCAAGGCTCGCATAAACGAGCTCGAGCCTCGTCCTCATCCCTCAGCAGCCTTCAAAGCCCCTTTCCAAGAGCCGACAATCAAGCCACCAAAATTCTCTGGCAATATCATCGACTGGCCGTCATTCAAATCCCTATTTTTGTCGGTTGTCGAGAAACAGGGTGTCACCGAGGTTGACAAAATGCACTACCTCACAACCAGTGTTCATGGAAATGCTGCATTTCTCATCGCCAACATTCCCATGAGCCCCCCCCCCCCCCCCCCCCCAATGAGCTTTGCAGACTAGATATGATAACAAGCAACTTCTCATTTCTGCACAGTTGAACCGACTTTTTACGCTTCCTAGGATGTGTCCGGATAGCTGAGTGGTTAGAGCACAAGGCTGTCGTACGGAAGGTCGCGGTTCAAATCTCACTGGTGGCAGTGGGATTTGTATCGTGATTTGACGTCGGATACCAGTCGACTCAGCTGTGAATGAGTACCTGAGTCAAATCAGGGTAATAATCTCGGGCGAGCGCAATGCTGACCACATTGCCTCCTACAGTCTACTGTAGTGTACCGTTACGGTCTTGAATGAAGTGCTCTAACACACTTCAAGGCCCTGATCCAATATGGATTGTTGCGCCAACGATTATTATTATTATTATTATAGGATGGCATCCACAACCTCGAAGGCACTAAACACTGTCATCAACACAGTGACCGAGTTGCTCAATTCACTTAAGGCGCTAGGATCGCCAGTTCAACATTGGAATCAGCTACTGGTACATCTCATCATTCATCGATTCAAACTGCAAACTCGTGAGGACTGGGAGCTCACACTGGGATCTGTAACAGAGTATCCAGCGTTAGAACGCCTCACAAATTTTCTGCCGCGCACGCGCATAAGAAACCATGGAAGGTAGACTAGTTCAGAAAGGCAAAGAGAAGACTCAGCCTGGTAGAATCAATACTGAGAAATCACAAGCTTCCAAAACATCCCATGTTCACGTGGTGCGATCATCTAATTCAAACTCTGCTCAGTTCGTCCAGTCTAAGCCAACGTCTAACTCATCTAATTCATGAGCGAATTATCAGTCGAACTCCAATCTTTCTCAGCCAGATATTCGCAACCAAACGCCGATATCCAAGGTCAACGGTTTCATCTGGCAAAATCTCGCGCTCTCTGCATTAACTGTCTCGCTATGCATCAAATAGAAATATGCCGTAGTAAAAGGCGGTGTAAGATTTGTCGCGCGGCACATCGTTTAATGCTGCACAACTCCCGCTTCTTCAGAAAGCCGTCTCATCAGAACACTCAACCCGGCTTAGCTAACCTAACAACGTCTAGCAGCCAGGAAAAGGTAACACAAAATTAACCTTGGCATAGTTCTCATCAATCAGTTCAAACTGACAGCTCATATCTCCAGGATTTAGGATCATCATCTCGCATCTCAGCATCTTTCACCCTAGTCAACACCTCAAATCAGATATCATATCTCGTCCAACGGTTTTGCTGGCAACTGCTCAAGCTCTCATTTTAACATCATCACGGAATTCTCACCCAGGAAGACTTCTAATCGATTCAGGTTCGGAGATCACCCTCATCTCTCAGGAACTCTTTCGCACTCTCAACCTCGCTGTCTTGAGTGTTTACATTCCAATTGTTGGAGTAGGCAGTGTCTCATCTGGAGAAACAGAAGGAGTTGTCACCTTTACATTGATATCAAGATTCTTAACTCACCAGGCAGAGTTCAACGCACACATTCCCCCGAATCTCACCGTAAAATTGCGAACAGTCGAAATATGCGCGAAGAATTAGCTTCATCTTCATAATCTGGAACTAACTAGCTGACCCAAATTTCCTCTCACCTGGCAAGATTGATGTTATCATCGGTGCGGACTCCGGCAAATCTTAAGATCCGGTCCATCAAATCAGTCTACGGCTTTTAACACAATGTTTGGATGGACAATTCTTGGTCCAGTCGATGGCTTATCATCCAGTGCACCTTCCCATACAGGTTTAACAATCTCAAATGAGCAGCTACATGATAACATCTCCAAGTTCGAGGAAATTGAGGATGTCTCGTCTCATTGGGAGGATTCCCTCAGCGCCGAAGAAGCAGAATGCGAAGCACATTTCCAGAGCACACATACTCGCGACAGTGCAGGCCGGTATATGGTCCGTTCACCCTTCAAATCGAATGCTCCACAACTCGGGCAAATGAAGCACATCGCAGAAAAATCGCTCACCAGGCTCATCAAACGCATTTCTCATCAGCCTGAGTTCTTTAAGTTGTTTTCAGATTTTCTAAAAGAGTACGAATCTCTGGGTCATATGAAAAACTCTCAGAAGATAAGGCATCACCTACTGAGAGCTTTTATCGTCCTCACCACGGCGTATTGCTAGAGGATATTCTCACTACGAAGCTGAGGGTCGTGTTCAAAAGGTCCTGTAAATCAAGCACAGGAATTTCACTCAACAATTGGTTGCATACCGGTTCGAAACTTCAAGCAGACATTTTCGATGTACTGCTGTATGTAAGGCAGCACAAATTCATCTTTACGACGGACATTACCAGATGACTGGAAGTTGAAGAAAAAACTTTGGACTGATCATCAATAAAGTACCAGCGAGCCTGCAGTGTACGATCTTGGTAACGATACCCTACAATACACTGTAGGAGATAATGTGGGCAGCACGCTCATGGTTGTTGCCCTGCTTTTAGTTAAGGTACTTATTCACAGTTGAGGCGACTAGTATTTGGTATCCAGTCATGATACAACTCGCTCTACTATCAGTGAGATTTGAACCGCGACCTTCTATTACGAGATCTTAGCGCTCCAACGACTGAACGGTCCCCATAATGCCTAATGCGCCTCAATATTCTGCTCTGATGTTTGCCGTTCGGTCAGAAAGATAGTTCTACGAATACAGATCGACAACCGGATTATGGAGGATAAAATCTAAATAAACTGAATACTATAATCAAACGATCAAACCATCAGTTTCCTTTCAAGTGAACTACAAAAAAGCATTTTGAAGCTGCAAACAAGGGCATTGTTGAGGATCCTATTCTTTTTTTTGTGAAGGTCATAAACGCTAAGTTCAGCCTTATTCAATGCACAAATTATCTGAAAACAGCGCCATTGAACTGATTGATTTTTCAATGCCACTTTATGGGAACAATACATGAAAAGTTACCACCGCTGCTACCTGACAGCTCCAAACCTTTCTTAGCACTCCCGGTCCAGACACAATTTCAAATGAACAACTTCGTTAGCGTATGGGTCAAAAATCCCTAGACATGTTGATCAGAAGACGGAAGTGATGGTGGATAGGTCATACTTTACCAAAGACCGACAACTCCATTGTTGGCTATGCCGTGCAATGAAATTCACTTCACAAACACAAAGCAGTGGAAGAAAAGTATAGGTAAGCTTGCCGGGAAGTGCTGGAGGGGGATGAAATAAATTTCAATATACCAGCACACCATAGCCTTATAGAACAACCATCAAGCTCTTCATTTTCAACCCGTTTGCCTCCTTTATTGACTACTTTAAACGAAGCAAAGGCAATAATTCTTTACGATGTACGATCCCCGAATTGCGCTGACAAGCTTTTCAGTTCCTCCGATATTGTATGGTCAAATGCTGCAGAAAGGACGTAAACCCAATCGAATGACTATGATGTTTCTTACGTAAAATTTGGTGGTTAGCCTATACAGTTTCAGATATACTTGCTTACTTTCTGGTTTATAACCGGAAATTGAAGGGTTTGACAAAAAAAAGTCAATAAAAGTCGGGGAAAAAGTCACATACGAAAAAATCTTAGAAGGCAACCTAATTCTCTTTTACTGCTGTCAACGTCCATGACTTTCTTTTCTTTTGTTGATAAGACAAGCTCGATCAACATGAAGTTCCTGCGGGTAAGTCCCTGCCATATAGACATAAGTCCACGGTCCTCTTCACAGATTGATTCGGAGACCACAATCAGAACCGTACTAGCACCGCGGTACTAGTTTCTACTCGGCATTTATACCAGTGGATGCGAAGCTTATCTAATACCTCTGCCGCAACTAAGGAGTAACGAGTCTGAGTTATATAGCCCAACTACAAACTTGAGCCCATGGAGAAGTTCTGCTCACGATTTAGGCACAACTACTAAGCAAATAAGCGCACCGAGGGAACATCCTACAGTAATTCTCCTGAAATGGATGCTCTGAGAAGGCCATCCCGGTTCTCATAGTACCAAATAAACTCCGGTGATGCTTCATGACATGAGCCATTTCAGATGAGCTCCAATGCAGACTTGGGACTGATTGTTCCCTTCGAAACCTCGATCAACAATGAGGAATTCAATATCGACCACTTCACTGTAATTGACAACTATGTTATGCTTGTGAATTAATAAAAGTGGACAATCAACACCGAGCTAACGCTTACAGTGGTGCTCCTCCCAAAGCAAAGATACTTTCTCTTTAAGAATCTACAAAGTGACTACAAAGTCGGATATGTTGAAAGATTGAAAATCTAGGATATTGGGGAACCTTTTGTTGTAACACGGTCGTCGCGAGATAGAGCTTTAGTCTCCTTTTCCCGTTGCTTTGGGTTCAAATCCCGGTCGTCATGGATGTTTATTGTCGTCTTTGTGTTTGTCTCCGTTGCTGTAAGCTCATCACTAGCACAGCGTTAAATTTGATGATCATGGAACGGAACCACAATCTCATTGAAAATAGAATATGGGGGGATGGGAAAATAGTAAAAAAGACAAAGATATTTTGTAGAAATCAGGATCCTAGACATAAATTTTAAGTTCTGGTGAAGTTTTAACATATAGTAGGCAAATAAAGTGCATTTTAAAACATTTTACCACAATTTCCATGCCTCAAAATTCAATATCCGTTTGCTTACCTTGATTAGCTTCAAAACAAATAATTAATCACAATATCTATTGGACTTACCTGAAAGAAGAAAAAGAATAAATTATTAGAAATTTTGTTATATAAAATTCTTTTTGAATATCCAAAGTATCAAAATAAAACCAATTCCCAATTAGGGGTATAACTGCTTCCAAAAGCATCTGAATCTTATTATGTATTTGCAGAACATTTTCTGATGAGAAAAAAGGATTTCCTTACGTCAGCTGAGATAGATTATCTGTACAGATGCAATGAATGACGGATTCAATGCTGAAGTAAATTAAATAAGGCGTTTACTGTAGGTCAGCTACATCAACAGTAATCCAAAACTACTTCATCGGATTTCTCAAGAAAAATTAATTATCCATGGAAATAAACATCTCCTGCAATAAACCCAGTACCCTTCCGAAGAAAAAGAAAACCTGTCCCCGCACATTCATATATCAGAAACCTATCTATTCCAAAAAGTGTCACAACTATCAGAATTTCACACATTGCCGTGTCAACCTCCCTCCCCTATTCTACGCCCATCATCTATCCACTACCCTCAGAGCAACTTGTCTAGGCAGGCCGAAGACAAACTACCAAAACATAAACTGCCAACCGAAAAAGAACTAGAGTCCTGTCGTGTTTTTGTTGTTGCTGTAGCCATTGATTTCCGTTCCTTTTTCGGAAGACATCATAAATTTTAAGACAGCCAGAGCTCTTGAGCAACGCGTCCTAAATCATAGACACTGAGGAGTTTCCTATCTTTTTTTTGTTGCTCAATGGAAATTCCTTTTTCCACGATTGCTTTATGGGGAGATGTTTCGAAATTTAGAGAGAAGAAGGAAAAGTAAAAGGAAGAAGTTAGTGATGTTGTGATAGAAGCAAATGTGTATAGCAAAGACACAAGTTTGCTGGGATATAAAAATCGATGTTAGTTCAGTTGTTGTTTGTTTAGAAGTTTTTGGATGTTAGTTTGTAATTTTTGGAACATGTTTTCTAGTTGTCACTACTTTGCAGGGTGGAGATCAGATTCTTTGATTTCAATGCTGTGGATCCGATAAGCCCTCGATTTGCAAGTGCAGGAAGGTCCTGACGGTAAAATAAAGACGACCACGAGATAACTTCCTTCCAAATCACTCTAACGACGAGAATTCAGGAAGGGTCGTCAAAGTCATAAGTTCATACGGAAGGGCAAAAATATAATGATGGACAGTGAAGCAGATTGTTCCCTTATTATTAAGGAGCAACACACAAGATATTGAAAGATTAGGGTTGCGCAATCATACGTAAATTCAGAGCTTACTCAAACAATTTGTTTTAGGTTGGCTGATCTAAGTATATCAGGGGTTTAAGATTGAAATTGGTACTTCCAAAAAATTTCATATCTAATAAGGATTTTATTGCTCTGGACCTGCAGCTCCTACTTTTGAATTGTTGTGGATTTTGAATGAGCACGAATTTTGCCAACAATCAAACTTTTTTTTAGATACATTACAATTCAGAGGTGACCTGATAAGATAATTGTTTGTTGTACAGCATTAATCTTTTTGAAGGATATCAAAAGATAAATAGTATGAAAAGGTGAGTAAAAAAGTGAATGAGTGAGAGTGGAAACGAAAGTCCTCTGACAGTTACCTTTCGTGTTCTTTTCTCATCTTCCCCGACATATTTGGACATAGTCGGTTATAAGATAAATGACTCCGAGGAACCTTTTGCTTCAATTGCCTCAGAAACGTCTAAAACAATTAAACCGCCCAAATTTTCCCGTGTTTTTTGTATTGATGTCCTGGCTGCAGTGTTTGAAGTTTGGATCGTTGGATACTACTATGCCACCGATATTGAAGCCACCGTCGATATGATGCCGACTTCAGCGAGTATTTTTCGAAAAAAGGAGGTTCCTCCCTTGAACGTGTTGCTGGCATCACAAGAGCTCATTTTTCAGTTTACGTTTTTCAGCAAATTTCTTCTCTTTGTTATTTTGAGACAATGTCATCTTCGTTTCCTGTGTGATTTCCCCACTTTTCGCTTGGGCTTCAATGATTTCGGGGGTATACCAGCACTCCTTTGTAAACCCACACAATTTTCAAAACCGTTCGTCAAGTGAAAAAAAAACGTTGTGTCTTATCACATCCTTCCTTCGTTTGCCACTTTCTGTTGAGTGGATCAGTGTCGATCCAGGGATCATTGTTATTTGCAACTTCCGCAGCAAGTCCAAGACCAAATTTTTCAACTGAAACACTACAGCTTTTTGATAGCAATGGGAGTACGCGTTAGCTTGCTTATCCATTTCTGGAATCCACTTGTACATAGTACTTGGAGGTTTCGAACTTCCACAAGGCAATATCGATGGTGATACCAGGTTCACGCGCGGCCTTCAATTTGTCCAATACCCAGCCGTATTTGAAGGAACCCTTACCCATTTCCTGGGCTTCCTTCTCGAACTTTTCGAAGGTACGCTTGTCAATACCACCGCATTTGTAGATTAAGTGACCGGTGACGACGATGTTAATGAGTCCTTTCCTAACCCATTTTTTATGATTTTTTAATTTCAGATTTCAAAATCTGTCAGCGCAACTGAAGTCGGAGGAGCAGTAAAGCAAATAAAATCGGGGAAAGCCACGGGACCTGACAACATCGCATCTGAGCTCTGGAAAGCGAAGAACTGGGACCCAACCAAGAAAGTACCACTATTCCAATATGGAAAAAGAAAAGTAGTCCAGCAAAATGTTCAAATTACCGCCCGATCCGGTTACTTTCCCATACCATGAAGATTTTTAAACGCATTCTTGACAACCGTATTCGCGAAATTGTTGAAATAACCGGAAATGAAGCCGGATTTGTCAGAACCTGTGGAAATACTGACGAAATACACGATGCGCTGTTATTCATGGAGAAACACCGTGAGAAGCATCGCCCTCTTTACATTGCATTTCTGGATCTAGAGACAGCCTTTGACCATGTGCTACACGAACTCATCTGGTATACTTTACGACAACACTTAGTACCAGAAGAACTCGTGCGCTGGGTTCAATTGCTCTACCACGATCCGACAAGTCAAGTTCGAAGTGTGGCAGGTGTATCAAAACCGTTTCGTGTCTCTGTTGGTGTTCATCAAGGAAGCGCCCTCTTACCACTCCTCTTTGTTCTTGTTATGGACACCGTCACACGGGACATCCAACGTCCAGCGCCCTATACACTGCTTTATGCAGATGATGTTTTCCTCGCATCTAATAGCAAAAATGATCTCGAGCAACTTGTTCAAAAATAGAATGATCGCCTCATGCAACACGGTCTCAGATTGAATCTAAACAAAACTGAATTTTTGATGACCAATCCCCATGAAACAGGCACAATCACTCTCAGTGGCAGTGATCTGCCCAGAACTGAGCGATTTAAATACCTCGTCCTGCTGCTCTCTATGGTTCTGAGTGTTCGCCGACTATAAAAGACAATGAATGGCATTTTTGTTTAAGGATCGAGGGATTCCTAAGTCCGCCATCCACTTAATGGCGGACCGGATTAGTTCGAAAGCAACATGCTTACTTGCCCAAGAATGAGGGTTCCGTTGACCACAACCGTGAAAGCATGTTGCTTTCCAACTGCTCCAGTCCGCCATTAAGTGGATGGCAAACTTATGAATCCCTCGGTCCTTAAACAAAATTTCAGTTTAGCCTCGGCAAAAAGGAGCAAATACCAACTTGTAACCACTTCGGGGGGCAGCGTTTAATGAGTTGTCTCTGCCTTGGAAGAAACCGCAAGTCATAAACAATGAAGGGCGTCTTGCGGTAATCGAGACGAAGATGCTACGTTGGACTAGTGGCGTGACACGTTTTGCTCACTTCCGAAATGAGGATATCCGCAATCGTTATGGGGTTGCACCGATCGTGGAAAAATTGCGAAATAGGCATCTTCGATGGTATGGTCACGCAATTCGCGCTAACGAGAATTCACTTGCCAAGATTGGTCTAAACATCGAAGTCGATGGTAAACGACCAAAAGGGCGGCCGAAACAACGGTGGCTTGATACGCTGGATGGGGATTGAAAAGCCTCGAGATTGCACCCAGATCAGGCATTCGATAGAGCCAAATGGCGAAACTGATCACGACGAGCCGACCCCGCTTGTGAATGAGATAAAAGTTGAAGAAAAAGAAGAATTTCCTGCAGTATAGCGGGTGAAGAGGGGTGACTTTAGTGGGTTAAAGTCACGCAATGTAGCTTTTGATGCTTTTTACCTCTATAAACAAGTCGGGAAATCGGAAGCTCGGCGCTTCAGGTATGAAAGGTTTTGTTTGTTTCTTATGCAAATATATTTTAATGCAGAACTATCCTATTTGTACGTAGTCCGTAATGTACAGGGTAGGCCATTTAATGCGGGCCCAGGTGGCAACCCTGTAAGTTTTGCCAGGAATGTCAGATTGACTAATGACATACCGCGTTTGAAGCGAAGTCCAAGACAATTTATAGCATAGAGCAGTACACTCCAAAAAAAACGCGCTGAAATAATTCAGCTTTACATTCAAAATAAGCTCTCAATCAGTTAACTCAACGTGCAAAGGTAAAAAAATTTAAGTGAAAAGTGCTCCATCTAAAAGCACTTTGCAGTGTTAATATGCAAAATTTATTAATCACGGTAGTCTCAGCTATACCAGTCACGCATGCAGGCAACGTACAAGACGTTCCGATGAAAATATTGTAGCCGTACGAGCCAGTATTAAGGAGACTCCGAGAACATCGAGTTATCGCCGTTCCCAGGAGTTAGGCATTGCAAGAACCACACTCAGGCGCATAATTCGTATCGATTTAAAAATATTTCCACACAAAATTCAATTGGCGCAAAAATTAAACCCAGTTGATTATCTGAAACGCCTTGATTATGCCAAATGGGCCGTCAAAATTGTTCGAAATGAACTTTTTGGCGAAAAATATCAAACGAAGCAAATTTTCAGTTAAATGGAGGCGTAAATAAGCAAAACTGTCGCTTCTAAGCTACCGAAAATCCTCAATTAATTGAAGAACAGCCTCTCTTCGATCAAAAAATAGACTGTGTGGTGCGCTGTTTGTGCGGAAAAGGTCATCGGATCGTTCTTTTTCGAAAATGACGAAGGCGCCTCTGTTATCATCAATGGCGAGCGTTTTCGGACCATGATTCGTGATTTTGTCATGCCAATCATCGAAGAAAATGACATGAAAGGCTTCTGGTTTCAGCAGGATGGAGCAACTTGCCACACTTCACGCACTACAATCGATTTTTTGAACCCATTGTTCCCCGTTGATATCCAAAAATGGCGATTTTCCATGCATGTCACAGTTCCCACCTTTTCACCAAATTTTGCATCAATCGGTATAGCCGTTTCTGAGAAAGGTGACATACAGACATTGAACCGATTTTTATAACGTTTTGTTCTGCAAAAAAAAAACCTTAAACAAGTCGGGAAACCGGACGCTGGGCGCTTCAGATATGAAAGGTTTTATGTATTTGTTTTATAAAGACATGTGAATGTGAATTTGTCTCGTCAGTACGTAACACGGAATATACGCATATACTATGTGAGAATATTCACTTTCGGGTGATATTGACATTCAAAATGTAGAATTTTCAGAGAAGTGACAATTTTGACCTATTATAACTTTGTTAGTAATAGTGCGATTTCCACCAAACTTGGTAGGATCACGCTCAATAGTACTGCAAAATTTCGTGGTGCTAGAGGGGTTTCTGCAACCAATTACTGAAAATTATAGTAATATACTATTATTAACTTTATTTGAAGGAGATATCGGTGCGAAAGGTATTTCAAAGGCTAGTCAGCATATAGTGGTAGCCTCTTAATTTTTTTCAGATTTTTCGGTCTGGCAGTTTCTGAGAATGGCCCCGTTAAATAAGTGATCACTTTCGGCCCCCCAAACTCCCCGCCTTTCCAGCAAAATACCCCACATGACTACCTGGTGAAAAAACAATTTACACTATTGTTTTGCATGTACGGGCACCCCCTCCCCCCTTAAATTCGACTTAAAAGGATGTAACTCATTGTATGCGTGAGCGTTCACAGTTCCCACCTTTCCACCAAATTTGATGTCAATCGCTGCTACAGTCTCCGAGAAAAATGCGTGTGACGGACAAACAGACAGACGGACGGACAGACAGACAGATTTGCTGCGGAATATCATTAGTACCTCTTCCCATAAGTTTCAAGTGAATCGAACTTGCCCACTGTCCAGATAGATACCGATGAAATTTCCGAGGTAACCACTGAAGAAGTCCTGGAAGCCGCGAAGACGATTGCCTAAAATAAAGCCCCAGATTTAGACGGCATTCCGAGTAAAGCACTGACAGTGGCCGTCATGACAGTTCCAAGGTGGTTCACTGAAACATTTACGACGTGCCTCAAAGATGGGATTTTCCCGGGGGAAACAGAAGCTTGTGCTAATCCCGAAGCCAAATAAACCTTTGGGTAATCCTCCGTCTTATAGGCCTATATGCCTGCTAAACGGCATCGGCAAACTCTTCGAACGGGTCATCTTCAAATGGCTTGTACCAATTACAAAAAAGGAGGGTGGTCTCTCAGACAAGCAAGATCTACCGATTCCGAAAGGCAAGATCTACCGTCAATGCCATCAGCACGGTGACGGAATTTGCAGAAAAAGCAATGGAAGCCAATAAATCTTGCGTGGTAGTTACTCTCGACGTGAGGAATGCTTTCAACACGGCAAAATGGAGCAGAATAATTGCGGGTTTAGCCAAACTGGGCACTTCTAAATACTTGGTGCACATGGTCATGGAATTTTTCCAGAAGATATTGTGTTACGATTCAGACGATGGACCTAAGACGTATAAAACAATCTACGATGTTCCACAAGGATCAGTCCGCGGTCCTCTCCTGTAGATAATAATGTATGACGGAATTTTAAAGTTGCAACTATTCAAAGGAGTGACAATCATTGGCTTCGCAGACGACATCGGAGTGACTATCGTGGCACAAGATATTGATGAGATCGAGGTAGTCACAAACGAGGCAATTTTTGGGATTAGGTCTTGGCTAGAGGAAGCTGGTCTGACGCTCGCAGAGCATAAACACCAAGCGAAGGTAGCAAACGTCGATAAAAGTCAGGATTGATGAACACATCATACAGTCGCAGCCAGCGCTTAAATACCTAGGAGTCATGGTTGATCAAAGACTAAAATTCAAGTCCCATCTTCAAAATTTAGCAACCAAAGCTTCCGGGCAAGAATGTTACCAAATATAGGTGGACCTAGGCAAAGCCGTCGCCTCCTTATCTTGCGAGTTGTCAGCTCCATCTTGCTTTATGCAGCTCCAATCTGGGCACCATCTTTGAAGTTCGAAGCAAGTAGAAGGAAAATCGCCGCCCCATACCAATTGAGTGCATTGCGAACGTCGTGCGCTTACCGTACAACATCATACAAAGCAGTCTGTGTGATAGCAAGCATGGCCCCATCGACATCTTGGCGAACGAGGGTTGACGCTTCTATGACCCATCATATGCAATCGGCGAGTCCAATACATATCGTCGGCAATTAGCATGAAGTGAATCTATTTTGGAATAGCAAAAAAGATGGGATGATTCACCTAAAGGACACTGGACACATAGGATTATTCCAGATGTCTCAAAATGGATCAAACGAAGGCACGGTGAGGTTAGTTACCACCTAACTCAATTCCTAAGAGGACACGGAGGGTACCGTGCATACCTTTATCGTTTCGGGAGTGACGACCACTCATGTTGCCCGACATGCGTGATGATTCCTGAGGATGCGGAACATGTTGTTTTTAACTGCCCGCGGTTCGCCGCACACAGAGCGGAGGCGGAAATTGACACCGGGGCATGGTTAACACCCAAGAATATCGTGGACCACATGCTAGCTTCTGAAAAATCTTGGAGGGCGGTGGAAAAATTAATGAAGGCGATCCATAATCTGCTGAGGAAGGAGGAACTTCGGAGGCAAGTTACATATAACGACACGAGGCGCAGTTCGTAACTGATCCTGCCCCGCAACGTAATACCGAAATGGCAGTCCTGCGGGGTAAGCGAAGGAGAAGGAGATGGTTTTAGTGAGTAAAAGTCTCATATAACCGTATGGCAGGAGCCAGCGGTAGGTTTTGAACATTTCCACATTGCAACGCATAAAAAAAAGACAGACAGACAGTAAACCGATTTTAGTAAGGTTTTGTTTTACAAAAAACCTTGAAAAGATACAGCCCCTCCCCCCGCCTTTCCCTACCTCCCTAAGAAATTTAGTGACAGGTAAGTTCAAACAAATCGCGTGTGACAGGCAGACAGGCACATACTAAACCGATTTTAATAAGATTTTGTTCTACAGAAAGCCTTAAAAATTATGATAATAAAGTTGGACATGCGCCCAAAAAAATTAAAACTCTAGGGCGAGCCCCAATAGAAACGAAATGCAACTGTGAACTATTTATTTTACCAAAGAATGAACAGAAGTCTCTAATTACTTAGCATAACTGTTAACCAATTCACACATTAAAGAATCATATATTTCTCCCCAACATTTATACACTATTCATCGCATAAATTGAATTAGCATCATTTCGAGACTGAAAAATCAGAACACTTTTAAGCACATCGTAAAAACGGCTTAAGCTCATGCGTCTGCTTAGCAGAAATTGCAATGGCATCTGCTAAATGCTAAATAGTAACTATTATAACAACTAATTTACAGTTACAATTAATATTGGAGTGTGCTTTCTTCACACCCATCCACCATGAATTAAAACATCATCGTGATCTTGCAGAATGAGTATCTGTTTTCCTGTTTAGCATGGATTGTATCTTCCTTGATTCTATCAATTAACATCAACCTGGCTTGTTTGCACGAAATCATTAAATTTATTTGCTTGATCAAGTATTACATTGATAAGAGTGCTAAGCTAAGATGTTTTTTATTTATTTTTCTAGAAAAAACAATGATATGAGGATTTGATTGTTGTGGAAATCAGTTTTCCGAATGTGGCTCTAAGTTTAATTCGAATGATTCTTCGGAAAATGTTATTTTTTTTTCGAAGAAAATTGAATCCTCCGCTGAGTATACTATATCTGTCGTCGATAAAAGGACGATCTTTATATTAAGTTGGGGAAAAAGTAGTGTCGTATTTGTGATCCAATTTTAAAGCTTTATTTAACATACTTAGAATTATCTGATTTAAGTCAAATACAAGGTGCGGCAGCATAACTTCCTTTTTGCTATTGTTTTTTTTAGCGGTGAAGCCCATTTTCATTTGTGTGGTCGGTTAACGAACAAAACATGCGCTACTGGGCTGACACCAACCCTCGAGAATTGCACACACACACACAGTGTGGTGTGCAATTTCCTCAGCTGGAATTATTGGTCCCTGGTTTTTTGAGGAAAATGAGGTTACAGTGACAGTGAATTCGGACTGGTATGTAAACATGCTACAGAATTTTTTTTTCCCACGGCTAGAAAATTTGGATTTGGGGGACACTTGGTTCCAACAAGACGGTGCAACAGCACACACTTCAAGAGCATCGATGGCTGTTTTGAGGGAACACTTTCCAGAGCGCCTTATCTCAATTAGAGGCGATTTGGAATGGCCGGCACGCTCTCCCGATCTGTCTCCTTGTGATTTTTTTCTATGGGGTCTTTTGAAATCCCGCGTTTATGTGAACCGTCCAAGAACCCTACAAGATTTGAAGACCAACATCCAAGAAGAAATTGCCAACATAATACCTGCTATGCTAACAAGAGTCATGACAAACGCCAGAAATCGGTTTGCGCAATGGATGGAGAATGGGGGACGTCACCTAACAGATTTGATCTTCAAAACAAAGTAAATAAAAACTTTAGACATATACCTACATTATAAAAAATAAATAAATATTTTCCGATGCATACAATAGTTTTTATTGAGGTTTGAAAAAAGGAAGTTATGCTGCCGCGCCCTGTATTAAGTTGGGGGAAAAGTAATGTCGTATTTATGATCGAATTTTAACGCTTTATTTAACATACTTAGAATTATCCGATTTAAGTCAAATATGTGCCGTTTTGTTCGCAAACCTGTTGCCATTTAGAATGCAACTCCATTATCCCCCTCTTATAAAACCCCATTCCTTATTTGCAAAAAACTCAGACAGCTAGTTTTTGCAAGCCTCTTTTGAGACCAACTTAGTAGCACCAGTGTTTTGCATGGACCGGAAGAGATGGTAATCTCTTGGTGCCGGGTCCGGACTATACAGTGGGTGAGATAGGACATTCCATCCGAGCTCCCGTAGCTTCTGGCAGGTCATCAAAAATGTGTGAGGCCGAGCGTTGTCCTGGTGGAACAGAACACCATTCCTATTGACCAATCCTGGCCGCTTCTGGTCAATCGCCTCCTTCAAACGGTCGAGTTGCTCACATTAGAGGACCGAACTGAGAGTCTGGCCATAGTTGAGCAGCTCATAGTGGATGACTTCCTTCCAATCCCACCAAACACACAGCAAAACCTTCCCGGCCCTCAATCCGGGCTTGGCGATAGTGTGGGCCGGCGCGTCGCGCCTCGACCACGATCTTTTTCGCTTAAGGGGGTCATCCCGTGTGTCAGATTGGAGAAATCGATTTTTTTTTGCATGAATTGTATCTATATATAGTGGAGAATATGTGGGCAAAGGGATTTTCCGATATTCCGAGTCGTTCAGAAATTACAGTGTTAAACAGGTATGGAGTTTGCAGCCGCGGCTAGAGTACTCGATGAGAAAGAGCATCTAATCTTTTTTACCTGTTAGTTTTTTACCTGAGCCTTATAAATTCGAACCCAGGTATAAATATAAAAAGATGGAAAACCAATCAATTGTCTAAACTTATTGCTGCTTGGAATAAAAAGGATAATCCAGTCTAGAGTGAGCACTGAAAGGCTTTCAAGCTATACTCAGTTACATTTTGTTGTAAGTATTGTGCTGTTTGTGTGTTCAGCGATTTTTTTAAATGGATCGTACGAAGGGAGATCGCTTTAACGTTCAACGTCATGCTCGCACTAAAAAACGAGTATTTCATGGGAATCGATACTTATCAGAGAAGAAAAAGGACTTCGCATCAACATCAGCAAAGAAAGCATGCACATGGATGCTCCAATTGCGACAAGTTTTGTATATTGTAAGGCCTACAAATAAGTTCTGTCGGTTTTCACAATAGATGGCGTAGCTTGTTTTTTATTCCATTGATCCACATTTCCAAACATTCACCGGAAAGCTACTCTCAATAGGCACAAACGTCAGTATAAATTATTTCATTGAAGTGTAAACAACAATACTTTTTTCATCAACGAAAATGGCCAATTTTGTACCAAATAATGTGTTTTTGCGGGGAGTTCTACTTCATTATTTCAATATGAAGAAAAAAGCAACCAAAAGTCATCGCATTTTGGTGGAAGTTTATGGTGACCATGCTCTATCTGAACGAACGTGTCAGAGGTAGTTTGGACGATTTAAAAGTGGCAATTTGGACTTGGAAGACGAAGAGCGCGCCGGACGGCCAACAATTTTTGAAGATGAAGAATTAGGGGCATTGCTCGACCAAGATCCATCGCAAACGCAAGAAGAACTTGGAAAACCACTTGAAGTCACTCAGCAAGCCATTTCCCACCGTTTAAAAGCAATGGGAATGATCCGAAAGGTCGGAAATTGGGTTCCGTAGGAACTGAAGCCAAGAGACATCGAACGCCGTTTTTTCACGTGCGAACAACTGCTCCAACGACAAGAAAGGAAGGGTTTTCTGCATCGAATAGTTACTGGCGATGAAAAGTGGATCCCATGCGTCGGGCAACGTGGGGATACCCCGGCCATGCCTCATCATCGACGGCCAAAGCGAATATTCATGGTGAGAAGATCATGCTGTGTATATGGTGGGACCAGCTGGATGTGGTATACTAAGAGCTGCTAAAACCGAACGAAACTTTCACGGGCAAACTCTACCGACGTCAAATGATGCATTTGAGCCGCGAACTCAAGAAAAAACGGCCGCAATACCAGCAAAGGCATGATAAAGTTATTTTGCAACATGACAATGCTCGTCCACATGTTGCACAGCCCGTTAAAACATATCTAGAAACGTTGAAATGAGAAGTCCTACCCCACCCGCCGTACTCTCCAGACATTGCTCCTTCTGATTACTATTTGTTCCGGTCGATGCAGCATGGCCTGGCTGACCAGCACTTCTGCAAATTTCTGCAAATAATACAATATACGTAGTAGTAAAAAAGGAATGCGTAGGACATGTAGAGAAAAGGATGGGAACGCGGCTTAGAAATGCAAAGAAGAATCACAAAGACATTGGTGGAAAAGGGGCTGGAAAACTTACTGATAAGGTTATTAACGACCTCACTACATTTTTTGGGCTAGCTATTCGTCGACATGCAAATTCGATAGAAAGAATGAAGTAAGAAATTTGGGCAACTTTCTTCCATAAATGTTCTACAGACGAAAATCCTCAGCATCAAAATTGTCCAGCAGGCGAATACAGTTGGTGCAAATGGCGCAAAGTGGAAGCTAAAGGAGAACTGGATAGTTTCCACCACGAGAAGGCACCTTTGACTGAAGAAGTTGAAACAGTCATCAAACCAATCTACGAAGATTTGTCACGAGATGATCTCTTGAACAGATGTTTAGGAGCAAAGAACCAGAATAACAATGAGTTGTTAAATGCATTGATCTGGACTTTCGCTCCTAAACACCTTCATTCTGGGGCCAAGGGCGTAGAAATAGCCACTTTTCTGGCTGTAATTATTTTCAATGAAGAATCAAAATTCTAGTGACAATGGGATGTCAAGTTGGTCACATATGTCAGGTTTATGTCGACCGCCGTAATGAAGCGCGAATTTGACGGTCCGAACGACTATCGACTGACCTCGCTAAAAGAGCCAGAATTGAAACCAGAGAGCAACAATCGGCCTTACAAAACGTTTTTGAAGAAACGGAGGGTGCTCTCTATGGACCAGGTGTAGCAGATTAATGGTGAGTTAAAATTTTACTGTTGATAATCACATTTAAATTTTCAAATGCGTTTTTCTCGAAACTGAAACTTGAAAATCGGCTGCCACCATAGCTCAAAATCTATCCAACCAAATTCTTTGAAATTTTCACGACTTCTTTAATACATATTTCTTCGGTCCGCAAACTAGGATAATTGCAATCGGACGGGTCGTTTTTTTTTATTCATAAAAAAAGCCGTAAAAAAACACCAAAATCAAAAAAAATAAGTTTAAAAGTCCACCAAAAAATTTACCTTTTAATATTTTCTAATTATTCTAGTTTGCGGACCGTGGAATATTGTCCACATTAAAATGCCGTTTAGTTTTTTTTTCCGTCCGGATAGCTGAGTGGTTAGAGCACAAGGCTGTCGTACGGAAGGTAGCGGTTCAAATCTCGCTGGTGGCAGAGGGATTTGTATCGCGATTTGACGTCAGATACCAGTCGACTCAGCTGTGAATAAGTACTTGAGTCAAATCAGGGTAATAATCTCGGGCGAGCGCAATGCTGAACACATTGTCTCCTACAGTCTACTGTAGTGTACCGTTACGGTCTTGAATGAAGTGCTCTAACACACTTCAAGGCCCTGATCCAATATGGATTGTTGTGCCAACGATTATTATTATTAGTTTTTTTTCTTCAAATGAACACAGCGCCCCCCAGCGTGACAACAGAAAACACCTTTTTTTTGGAGATGGGTGCATAAATTGACACGTATTCCGAAAACTAGCTACGATATCGAACTGAAAATATCTATCTTTATCCAGTCCTCCAAAATAACTTCACACGGGATGACCCCCTTAAGGTTGTCGTACGTAATCCACTCTTCATCACCAGTCACCATCCGCTTCAAAAATGGATCGAATTCGTTCCGTTTTAGCAGTGCATTGCAGGCGTTGATTCGATCCAAGAGATTTTTTTCCGTTAACTCGTGTGACACCCAAACATCCAGCTTTTTTTGGAATCCAATCTTCTGTAAATGGTTCCAAACGGTTTTATGGTCCTTACCCAGTTCCAGGCCAATGGAGCGAATGTTTACATGATGGTCTACTTGGATGATTTCGACGATTTTATCGGTTTCTACGACGATTGGCCTACCAGTATGGGGTGTATCTTCGACATCCATTACACCAGAACGAAATCGATCGAGCCAACGCTGCGCTGTGCGAATCGTTACAGTATCGGGCCCATATAATTCACAAATTTTTTTGGCCGCCTTCGTTGTATTTTTACCTCTCAGGTAGTAAAAATGTAAAATATGACGAATTTCTTCCCTGGTGGACTCCATCTTTGATGCGCTATAACTTGAAATTGAAACGTACGATCATAAAACTGTCAAAGAGACACCTGTAGTCCAGATTGTCGTCTTCAAATCGCCGTATAGCATGACCCGATGCGATAAGTACAACACAAGATATGTTTAAGTGTCGCCATATATTGACAAAATACGACATTACTTTTTCCCCAACCTAATATTTTCAGTATTCGTACTTTCAAAATATTCTCCATTCCCTTTACCATCAAAATGTTTCCATGAAATTTCATGAAAATCTAAATAGGAATGACCCATATAGACAGCTTTAAACAGACAAATTTCATCCCCTAAACTTCCTCCCATTTATCTGAATCAGAGAAACTCAAGAAATCAAAATCTCTCTGTCAGGATTCGCCCTCATCGCATCATCTGCATCACACGACGACATCTTCATCCTTTTGTGAATTTTCAATTTTCTTTTCGGAATAAAACGCCACACTGCAAGCAGCTCCGTTACCTAACAAAGCGAAACGACACAAGAAGAAAAAAATTCATATCATAAGGTAAAGGGAAAAAAAATAGATATTCTGAGAGATAGAAAAGATTTCTTTCTAAAAAAGAAGGCATTCAAAACGACTTCGACATTTGAGGGTTGTGTGAATGACGACTACCTTCCTCGCGCACATACACTCCACACTGGTAAATGTGTGATGGCACTTTTGAACAAATTTGATTTTCAGGAATTGATAACGCATCCGTCGCGGAGAGATGGAAAGATATAGATAACAAGGTGCCGTACAGAGGTGGCTGCTGTACGGTGCGGATACGGTCATAATATCAACTGTTAAAGGAAATCTGATTTCTCGCGAATAGGATACAGCAACGACGGATCCTTCTAGTTCCTTTTTTGATTATTCTCTATTTCAAAGGTAGACTATATGCGCTTTAATATATGTGAGCCGCTGTAATGGCACTCTTAGTGATATATATGATAGTCCACATTATAGTGTATCTGCAGCCGGTGTCATCTACATACATAACTCTCTCTTACTTCTTGACTGTGTACAATATATCTACGATGTTTTCTTCGTGCGAGACACCTCAGGAATACTAATGATGAATCCGAAAAGCGTATATGCATATATGACCTGTGTGTACAAAGTAAAAACCCTATTTACATTTTTGTGACAATTCTTTTTTCTTTAGATCGTTGTCGCTGCTATTCGCCTGCTACCTTCTATGATTCTAGCCGTCTTTTCCTATATGGTCTGAACAGTGATACTGATTTTCTATTTATATTTATAATGGGGACAAAGCAACCGTTGCAGGATAGTGAGAAATTGAAAATGTCAAAGGAAAATTGGATGAAATACGAGATTTCAAGAAAGAATAAATCTGCAAAATAAAAGCTATTATTCTGGCTACACAATTCTCTTGAATGTTTCTCTTTGACCCTTAAAGGTCTATGACCTTAACTCGGGAACTTGTCCATTATTGCAAGATAATTAGATGCAGCATACAACGACAACGACATTACAATATAGGAAATTTCAAAATTAGTAACCAAAAACCTGAAGTCGTTCAAAAAAGTTCTGCAGGAACTCGAAATAAAATAGTTAGACGCAGGTAGATTCACTAGTTGTCGTGGCATCATCACCTTTCTTAGTCAAACGAACGCAATCTCCTATTCGAAGAACCACACAAAGCATATGTTGTTCGGTTCCTCTATCTCAGATTCCCCAACATACCCAGGAATTTCCATTAGTGGATGCAACCAAGTACAGCAACCAAAATTTGACGTCTGACTTGAACACAGAATTATCTCAATATGATATCAGGACATAGGCTTCTGATTTTATGGATTATTCATTGAAGAAAGTCCTAGCCCCGCAGCGATTAGTAGCTGATTTAGCATTCAGGGTTTCCTGCATTAGCGAAGCATATCTTATAAGCTCCTTCGATGCCTGCGAACCATCCCATCGTGCACTCGCCTGTCAGAGTTGGTGCTGGCGTTGCAATTGACACTGTAGTAAATTCAGTAATGAACCTGAACGACGACCTGCGAAAGGTCTAAGGCCCGAAGGGTCCCCGCCGTGACAAGCCTTGTATGTACTAGTATTCGACGGACATTGCCTACCCACGGAAGAAGTATCATAACCTCTGCCGATTGACACAACGTTTACACGCCCAGGAGGAGACATGCGTCACAAAGTACAGATCAGCTAAAAGGGGACTCCTCTCTGAAATAAATAAAGGCAAAGCTCAGTACTGGGAGAACCAAGTCAACGAAGTAAATAATGATCGGTGGGGGATCGGTTATAAACTGGTAACCCCGGAAAATCGACTGATACCGACTAGGTAGACTGCATTGTACGGACATTATTCCCCAGGCATTCCAAGACCCCATTCCCAGACATTTTCAAACGAACACAAAACCATCTGCAGCCGCTAGGGAGAAGACTTAAGGGGAATTCTACGCTTACGGTTTCAAGTAATCGATTTTGCCGAAAACATATTCCTTCTAAGGATTTTGGGGCCTCGAAAGTACCCACCTTCGGCCTTTTCATCGAAGACATGAAAAATGCCATTTGGGCCTCTTTGGGGCACTGCACTCCAAATACCCCCCGGCAAAGACTGGTGCTAGTGACGTCAGGCCGAGGCCAAGGGAACTTTGAGAGACTTTCAAGCATGACGGAGTTCCCATAAGTCCCTCAATCGCCAACTACTGAAACCCATTTATGAAAGTCTCTCATCAGAATATTTACTGGAAAGCTGTTTAGGTGCCCATGTCCAAAATAACAATGAGGTACGCAACGGCAGTATTTGGAGCTTGTGTCCCAAACATTTAGATTCGGGGAGGCAGTTAATCGAAGTTTCGACTTTTTTGGCGGTGCTAATCTTCAACGAAGGATTCACATAGATTCTCAAACTATGGAAGTCATGGGAATCACCTTGGGATCTCACGCTGAAACGTACGCCGCTCGACTCGACGAAAACGGTATAGACCGCTCTGAGCACAGCGTCAGTGACGCGACAAAAAGGGCTCGGATTGAGCAGAGGGGGAGGAATGTGGCCAACGTGGAGCAAATTCGGGACAAAGCTTTACGGCCCTGGCATAGCGGATTAATGTGTAAGTTCCCCAATAAGTTTTATATCGTTTTTTAAGGTTTTGTGTAAACACAAAACCCTATTAAAATCGGTTTAATGTCTGTCTGCCCGTCTGTCTGTCTGTCTGTCCGTCACACACATTTTTCTCGGAGACGGTTATAGCGATTGACACTAAATTTGGTAAAAAGGTGGGAACTCTGAACGCTCACGCATACAGTGAATTACATCCTTTTACGTTGAATTTAAGGGGGGTCCCCATACATGCAAAAGGGAGTGTAAAATTTTTTTTCATCAAATATAGTCATGTGGGGTATCAAATTAAAGGTCTCGATTAGTACTTTTCAAAGCCGATCTTAGTTTTGACATTCGTTGGAAGGGTGGGGAGCGCGGGGGGTTGAAAGTGATCACTTCTTTAAGGGGGCCATTCTCAGAAACTACCAAACCGCAAAATCTGAAAAAATCAGGAGGCTGCCACTATATGGTGCCTGGGCTCCGAAATACCTTCCATGCCGATATCTGTTTAAATAAAGTTAATAATAGTATATTACTACAATTTTTTGTAATTGGTTAGAAACCCCCCTTAGGTTCATCCTAGTACCATGAAATTTTGCAGTGATATAGGCTATAATATAGAGCATGATCTTACCAAGTTTGGTGGAAATCGCACCATTACTAACAAAGTTATAATACCACCAATTTGTTGCTTCTTTGAAAATTGAAGACTATGAATGTCAATATCACCCGAAAGTGGATACTCTCACATGATATATGGATATATATTACGTGCTACGTACTAAGAAATACACAAAACCTTTCGTACCTGAAGCGTCCAGCTTCCGGTTTCCCGACTTGTTTCTATCTTTAAACGGGATTTCCCAAAAGTTACCTTGTTCAGACTTGCTTGTATGACTTTCACTAGAAGTATTTATCGAATCGACTCAATTTTTTTTTTTCATTTGTTCAGTAAACATTCCTGTCTGGTCGGTCAAGCACGATTTTCATTTTTTTACAGGCCCCAAAGGACTTAGATGCGAAAAAAGGTTTTTTTTTCAAAATTGCATTGGTTTAAACAAATTTCACATTGCAAAAAATTTGCTTCGGCCGATCATAGCCAAGACAACCGTTTATTAAAAAATATATCATTTTTTTTTTATTTCAGATAACCCATATGATCGATAGCAAACAAAAATGGCACCTAAGGTTTTCTTTCGCGACTTGCAAGGGCTTTCCAAGGTCGTGGAATTCAATTTTGCAATTGTTCAAAAATACAGTGTGAAAGTAGAAGGATGTGCCTTTCAATAAAAAAAGAATTTGTTTCGATATCTTTATCAGATCCTTTGCAATCAATTCCCATAAAATAGGCACGATTTTGCCTAGGAAGTGTAGAGCCTGTCCTTAGAGGTGGTTGGCTGGAAAAATGACAACGCAAAATATCCGGGTGACCGTCCTCGTTGCTTTGGAATCAAGTGGCGAATGGGCTACGCGTGACTGAATGGAAAGCATGATGAGATTGACTATTTCCATACCCAACTTCTAAGTGAGCATGGAGGTTTTATCGTACCAGCACAAGACTGGAAAGGTGCGATATCCTGATCTCTACAACGCACCTTTCTTCTCTTGTAGATAATCAGCAACTTTACGCAGACACAGGGCAGCTCTCTCCAGACAAAGTTGTCAGAGAGATGCTGGGAAGCGCTGACAGATTGAGTTATGTTTTGCATTACCTTCGGGTTCTTCTTGTTGCGCGGTAGATTGAGCTCGATCGGTGAAGAGACCGAATGCAAGAGATTCGTTCCTGCTCTACCTCATCTTCACCTTAGACCGAAAAATTCGAAACCACAATTTCAGCCAAAACCAATGGCATTCATGTATTAGGGCCATAAAGGCATCAATTTGATTGATTGATTGATCTTAAAAAAGTTAAACAAGATCATTTTCGAAAAGTATTAATCGAGCTCTTTCATTTAATACCCCACATGACCATATTTTGTTAAATAAAATTTGACACTCCCCTTTCACATGTCCGTCCTCAAATTCAACACTAAATGGCGCCACTGGCTATATGTAAAGTGATTCACAGACCACATCTTCTTACCAAATTTCGTGACAATTGGTTTTGCCATTTTCGAGTAAATCGGATGTGACAGACAGACAGGCAAAAATCGAATCGATTTTAATAAGGTTTTGGGTTGTCAAAATTTAAAAATCGGCGATTTAGAATGAAAGGAAGGGCATACTGACAAAGAGAGCCCCTCTGCTGCACGACAATGCCGGGTGCTCTAGGGTGGCAAGTGGAAAACGGGACAGCAACCCTGTCGATCGTATCATAACTAAGTGGGCGAAAAAAATCTCCACGTGGTGACATCGGGAGATGCTGTGCTCACTTTGACTTGCTGGTCGTGATGCAGTAAGCACATGGTCCAAGATCAAATCCGGATCCGCACGGGGAGTCATCTGAAGTGGCTACCACCACGAAACCTCACCAGAGGTTATCTGGTACTATGAGAACTGGTATAAAACTCTGAGTTCATGTGTTAGGAGAATTCCTGGGGCTTGTGTTCTAAGACCGGTTATTAGCGGTTGGCCCCCTAGTGAGAGATTCATGGGGGTTGTGGTTATGTCCACGCGGACAAAGGACTTTCGGACCTCAAGCATTGAGATATGGGTTGGTCTTGCATCAACCAGTTTGAAAGCTAAGAAATGCATTCAGTATAGACTGGTACCGTCGTTGTCACAGCAGGGCTCTGATTATGGTCATAAAATCAATTCGTGTTTTATGTACACAATGGTGTTAAATCTAAATGACACGTTAAACCACTAAAACGAAGTTCGTACAACATTGCCAGAGCTCACAGGACCAACACCACAAAGTAATTCATGTGCTCGTTTGAATGGTACGTTTTTCACCAGCTCCCGCCTTCTCTTGACTTGGCATCTTCAAATTACCATCTGTCTTTCAAGGTAGAAATGAATGGGTTTCGAAGGGTAGAGGAGATGAAAGGGGAGTTGAGCAACTGAGCGAAACAGTTGGCAGATGATTTCGAGGCAAGTGTAGCGATAGCTCCCATCCCAACTTCCACATCACAATTAATATCAACAAACTCTATGTTCCGTTTTATTTTATATTTGAAATTCATAAAATTGACAGTACCAGGCCACCAGATGTGCCAGCAGTAGTTCAATGCATCAGTGAAGGCGTTTACACTGTCGGCGATGCAGTCGGTGGTTCACGTCTCCGTTGTGTCGCAACATTACTCCGCCTCCAGCTGAAACCGCGCGGATTTAGCGGAGGAACCCAGACCGTGATCTCACCAATGATGCTACCGGACGAACCTGACGCTTCGTGGATGCTTTTTTTGGGGCAGCCCCCGGTTCGCAAAAACTTAGTCTCGACAAGGAAGGAATGCTCCCGTCGTTCCAGGACTCTAAAAGGGTGGTTACAGTGGCTTCCGAGGAGCGTCCACCCTAATGGCGAACTGCGAGCATGTCTTAAGGTCCATGGGAGTATCGATCTCCCGGAAACGTTGAGCCGGCGGCAGTCTCGAAAACTTAGGGACGTGAAGCAGCATATTGAAGTCGCTTAACCCTGGATATCAGGGTCGCGAGGAGCCGCAAATTCTCCGCGTACACCACCTCCGCGGGGCTGACCGTGAACTCCTCTCAATTGGCTATGCGAAGGGGGAAAATGACGAAAAGCAAGGACTGCCATCACGACGGACCGTTACGAACCATTAAGGCGGCCTTTAGTGTCCGATGCCAAAGTTGCAGCAGTGATCCTGTGGCGTTTATCTCCAACAAAAGAGTAGACTCAAACTGCATTCCCTGGTTCGTGATGATTATAGCTGGTACACCAAAGTGCTGGATCCACTCTCCACAGAGGGCCTCGGCAAATGATTGTGTGGTAATGTCAGTCAGAAGTACAGCTTCAGGCCACCGCATAAACCTGTCGATGATTCTGAGGCAATAAATGTATAAGTGCGAGTCTCGCAACGGGCGAATGATGTCGAAGTGGATGGTGTGCAAGCGCTTGTTGACCTTACACTTCTAGCAAGCAATGAACTGTCTGGCCGAACAGCACGTCCTTGTTTATGGACGATTCGTCGTCCTGATGACTGAGTGCGCAAGAACGTGCACTGCGTGGAATACTTCCTTCCGAAAATCGTTTGGAATAAATGGCCTAGGTCCCTTGTCTGAGCTATCGCAGAATAAGTAGGAGTTTGAGCCGCCGATAGAAAACTCCATGTAATTGCATTTGGACTTTGTTCTCAGGCTCTGGAGCTCTGGATCGTCTTTCTGCGACTCAACAATTGCCGTATAATCGACTGCAGCGAGGGCTGTAACCTGAGAGATTCGTGACAAAGCGTCCGGAACGACATTGTCTTTTCTAGACACGCGTTGCATGCCGGAAGAAAATTGACTGATGAAGCTCAGTTGCCAAAATTGACGAGGAGATGCTTTGTCGCGATTTTGCTGAATCGCGGACGTGGGGGCGTGTGGTCCGTGAGAGAGGGAGAGAAACGGAAATATTTAATGGAGAGATAAGCAGCGAGTAACTCACGATCGTTTGCGCTGCGTTTACATTGAGTTTTTTCGAGAAGAAGCTGAACGGTTTTCAAGTGAGGTTCACCCATTGGTGAAGAACGGCATCGAAGAACATGACTAGGAGTGCATCTCGCCGAGAAAATGCCAACAGTGTAGCATCAACTAGCTGTTGTTCGACGGTTTCAAACGCCTAAACAACCTCAGTAGACCATGCAACCTCGCGAGAGTCTTTCATTTTGGACCCAGACAAATAAGTGTTGAGGATCGCTTGGTAACGAGCGGCCTTGAGCAAAAAACAACGATAGAAGTTCAATATGCCTAAGAACCTTCGCAGATTTTTTACTTTGGTTGACAGGGGAAAGTTTTTGAACGTTTCAACCTTGTCTGGGTCTGGTTGATTCGGAGGAAGAGGCAACCAAAACATCTTGCATGTAAACGAAACAGAAGTTTAAGTTTCGTAGGACAGAGTAGATAAATCTCTTAAATGTCTTCGTAGCGCTGCACAACTCGAAGAATCCGCTCTGGTTGGCGGTCGGAAACAGAAGGAAGTGCATCGCACCCATTTCGTGCCAGGTCGCCAGATGTACCGGGGGTAGTTCAGTGCATCGGCGGAGGCGTTTACACTGCCGGCGATGCAGTCGGTGACTTACGTCTTCGCTGTGCAGCCACACAGATATCCCTTGTCTCATCATTAACATCGAAAGGGACGGCGGCTATGTTGAAAAAAAAACTTGACAAAGTGCAACTAGTCAAATATCTCCTGAATCAAGTAAATAGGGCGGGACTTAAACGAACTTTGGTAAGACATGCAATAAGTCGACAGTCTGCAGGTATTCGGTCATAAAACCTGATCCCACACGAATTACCTATGCATTCATCCAACCTAATATTTTTTAATTGAAAGTGTGGGAATGAAGAATTGCGAACTCTTGGCCGCGTTCGAGAGAAGAATCCTCCGAAAAATTTTTGGCCCCCCACATGAGGATGGACGATTCCGTAGCCTACATAACGACGAAATCTATGAACGATACCATGACCGTCAGGTTGTGGATTAAATCCGGCTCAATAGGTTACGGTGGGTGGGTCACTTAATTCGTATGGATGAAGATGATCCAGCCCGGAAAATCTATAAGGGCAATATCTATGGTAGAAAAAGAAGACGAGGCAGATCCTGCCTAAGATGGAGCGATGGCCAGAACACCAGACAGGTTTTAGGGATATCGAATTGGTGGGCCTCGGCGCAAAACCGGGATGTCTGGAGTTAATTAGTAAGGCAGTCCTAGACCGAATACCGGTTGTTGCGCCGTTAATGATGAGGTGGGAATGACGACCGCTGTAGAGGAGTCCTCTATTTTTACTACAGAAGGAACGGTTATCACTGTCGCAAATGATGAGGTTTTCAGGAATTCCTTTGTGTAGAGGGGATTCATATCGCTGATCACAATTTTCAGAGATTTGACAACTAAAAGATTGGGTGTTCCCGTCACCTTTCTGGCAAATTTTACCGTGTATCTAGCAAATACTGTGTTGATCCCCTTGAATGGAGAAAATATTCTTTCATCAGTTACATGAGAATCACAATAAGGTATATCCTTCTGTCCCCACTAGATGTAACTCATTCCTTCATTAAAGTTAAATGTCATTTTGAAATATTTGGCTATGTAAAGCTTGCTTGGCCAGTCAATCTAAACTGATAAGCGACATGTTCCGAAGAAAGAGCGGCAAATTGATATCAGTAGAACATGTGTGTTTGCTATCATACAAATATAATAACACTTTGTACTGACAAAGCTGCTCTGTTCTTATAGAACGCTGTTTACTCCGATAATCAAATACTAATTTAGCGTAGAATCCCCATCAACGCAGGGGAGTTTTCTCTACCCGTTCCGTGTGACGCGAAGAAGCTTGAAACAATCTTCTCAATAATATTTTAGTGGTTCTTATCTTTTTGTGTTGATCCCGATGTGAATCATGGTTTGTCCATTTTGATGAAATTTTGAAGAGATAAGGGTCCGGCAGATACTGGTACTACCTTCACCAATGGCGATCTTTTTACGATATTCGAGCTCGATCGCGTGGTCATCATTTTTGTTTTTCTTGGCCTCAGTCTTCAGCTGAAATATCTTTTTTCCTTTCACAGTTTATTTGAAATCTATCTAAGTGGAGTCGGAAACAATTACCATAAGCTAATAAAATTACACAGTCTCAGACAATGAAATACACTTTTACTATCTTTTTATTTGATTTGATTGCTTTATCTAAAAACTGGTTTCTGGAGTTAACAGCGACAATAAATTCTCAGATATTGCAAATTTAAGTATTGGCCATTCACCAATCGACGATTTAAACTACATTAAATTTGCATAAATCATTGGCGAATTTTCTATTAGTTCTGATCGGAATAGAAAATAAGTTAAAAACGAAATTCTAGCGTTTCACCTTGCACGAGTTTCAATGAAATTATGTCCCGGGCTTAGAAAAAGTCCAATCGAGCGCACAAAACAAATTACAAGACAACGCGAAAAAGCAAGAATTCTACAGTAGCTTGGGAAATCCAATGTCTTTTGTGTAGGAAATAAACGCATTCAATCTTCTGCTCATATAGTTTATCTTAAATCTCGTCACCAAGTATTGGAATATCTTTTATCACCGCTCAATTCAGTATAAGTACGCTTGCTAGAGGGACTTGTATGGAAGATACCCGTCGCTGATACACAGCCACTTGGTGCCCGTCCTATCCTATTTGGCATTGGAGACATTCAATTTACCCATTTTGTATTGTATCTTTTCATTACTACTGTAATAAAATAATTATTTGTAAATGATATCTGATTTCGAAAGAAAATATCTTGACTCATTAGAAATGCCACAGAATCGATTGACGTCATCGTTCATATATTCATTATGACCGGCGTCATTGTTTCTTCAATTCACTTTGATAGAAATTGTATGCAATATTCATTGTATGTTAATTGGGTGTAATAGCGGACTTACTGTGGGTAACTTCGAAAAGATTCAAGATTCGACGTCTTCTATTTATTCTAGAATTGTTTCTATGCGCGGTTTCTTGACACAGAACTGTGTATATTGTTTATTCTGTGTTTGTTTCTGTCCTCACACTTGATAGATATAACCAGAGGAAATTTGTGTAGAGAGAAGGGAATAAGTATGAAATTATACTAATTTATGGTAATAGATTGTTGTCTTTTATAGCAAAGAAGCTAAGACACTACATTCTTTTAACTAATATCTGAAAAAGGCAACCAACAATTGAGTTACAATGCAGGTGATTCGTCGGACACAAGTGTTTGTATCCCTTATATTAGGGGCCGGATCCATCCGTGGGAGCCAATCTTGACGAATTCTCACACCAATTTAGATCTGGCTTGCGGCACCTTTTCAAGGAACTTGGCTGTCAAGGGGACTATGTGGTTTTAAAGGCCTGTACTTTTTCCGTAGACTCTCAGACGCACAGGTTTACAGCATACACATCTGGCTGAAATTACTTATCGACATTCTGTTCCAACTTCTGTCTTCCACCCTTCTGAGTTCCATGGGATCTAATTTTTCAGATAGCTGTCTCTCTAGGAATTCCAATCCTCCCAAATGATTGAGGCCTCCACTTTGGCGCCCGGCAGAAATTTGGTAACATAAAAGTCACTGCCCATTTCCAGAGAAGGATCTGTGGTTTCATAGATGGCTTTCCTATCTCCATGTATCGCAGATGCCATTTAGTTGAGAACAGCAGCATCGTCTGAAGAAATAAGTGAAAGTTTTTGTAAATTGAGACTAGTAAAGCGGAGTTTTGAAAAATTTCAGGATGCATTGCAGAAGATCCAGCAGACCTACGTTGAATTCCCTCAGAATCATAAGAGACTTCTGGAATTTAAAACAAGCGCAGACCTGGTGTACTTCCGTGGAAATAAGTTTGCGCTTATGAACACCACCTACGCAAGGGCCAGAGAATTCATCAGTGGAGTCCATGCTAGGTTGGTTCTCGAGGATAGTTTGATCGACGATCATCTACGAGAATTAGAAGACCCTCTTTTAAAAGGAATATCTTCAGGTAGAGGGACCAAGTAGTCCTATCAGCAATGACCCTAAATTAAATGAAGAGGGAACCATGAAGGGACTCGAGGAAATGAGGGATAATGTTGAACAGTCGGCAAAATTAAACCGCAATGAGTTTCGAAATCATTTGAATGCCAAAGGCTCGAGTATAAACTTTAACGGAAACAGGATCCAAGCCGACGGGGATTGAGTAGCGCGCAGTACAAAGGACCAAATCCCCCCCATTAAGGTTCGGGGGAACAAGGCCACTGATTGCTGAGGATATAAAGGCATACTCTCCTATAGAGAATTTGCCTTCCAAGACCTAGTCCCGTAGTGCCAGAAATCCCTGTGTTTCAGGGAGATATTAGTCACTATGAGTCGTTCAAAAATCTACTCAACTCGGTTTATAACTGATCCGATATTGGTAGTGCGGAACGTCTGATGATGTTCCAAATTAAGTTGAGGAGCCACGCAAAGCGGGTGATAGATCACCTGGGGGTCTATGGGGAAAACTTTGCTCAAGCATGGGATCTGTTGGATCGACGATACACAAATCGACGAGCCCTAATAGAGAAGGAAATCCAGGCACTTGACCTACCTCAAATCTCGCAGAAAGATCCCAAAACGCTAGGGACAGCCCTGAGCACAATGCAATCCGCGGTCCAGAACCTCCTCAAGGCAGGATATAACGCTGCTGAAGGGGTGCCATTCATCCTTCTTATCTTGATGCGAAAATGGATGTTTTAACCCATGAGGAATTCCCATCACAATTGAGGAGGTTCACCAGTTCCTCGAGAACAGATATGTGTTAATGTCTCCCGGTTGCGAAGAATTGAGTGGATTGCAGCAATATGATGACTCCAGGAGCAAGAAAAAAAGCATAAATAAGTCACACTTCTCGCTAACTAGGAGAAATCGTCAAATTTAAAGTATTTTATCTGTATGGGAATTCATCCTGATGTTCAAAATTGGCAGAAAAGAAAAAGTTGCTTGGTCACTATTCCTACTGTGCCCCCCATAAGTTCAAGAAAGGAGAACTTTGCAGGAGGCGCAAGTATCTCAAGTGCGATATTTTCAAAAAACATCATGTTACTCATCTGCATTCGGTAAAACCTCGTATGGAGAATCATCCATCCACAGACAGCGTCAGTCATTATGCAAAGAATTCGTCAGAGTTGTCAAGCTCCAGAAAAATTCTTCCAACAGCCATCGTCAAGCTTGCGGGAAAGATGGCCAGGGAATTCCGGTGTGATGTCTTATCGATTAAGGAAACCAGAGCGAGTATATAACCGAGGATTTAGTCCAAAATCTTCGGTTAAAAAAGAAAAAGACAAGCATCGAGGCCTCTGGCGTGGGGGAGTATCAGCCGGACATGTTTCGGCGGTAGTTGAGGTTACTTTTCAGTTAGAAAATAGGTTCAAGATAAAAACGAAAGTGGAGAACCAAAGATTGTCTCCCGCAAGTTCCGCGACGTATAAAGGAACTTTTACAAAGGAAAAAGTTGACGAACTTCGTAACGGAGTACGCGTTGCACATCCATGTTTTGCTGGACTCAAATATTTTACCGCAGTTAATAGTAAATGGAGTAGAAATCGTTGAGAGTTTCCTACTCCAAAACAAAAAACTGGAATGGATAGAGTTAGGACCAGCAGAGTGTCCCGTCTCGCAATTTACCCCAGTCCACATATCGTTGGAGGAACTGGTTACACGGTTAAGAACGTTTTGGAATATACCACTGAGTAAGGAGGAAGCTAATCTCGCTGATGATCAGGCATGTGAGGAGCTGTACCACAAATTATTATCGAACGTGGGAAGGAAGGCACATAGTCCCAACTCCTTGCGAGCGATAACATCAAACTATGCAACTTGTATCATAAGGTGGTATGGCAGCTTCTGTGCCAAGAAAAATTGCGAAAAATGCGTGAATATTTGACCATGGGAAATATGGCGGAGGTGCCAAGATGTTTGCACAAGGATACTTCGAGAGAAGTATATTACATCCCAT
Organism: Hermetia illucens; assembly: GCF_905115235.1. Lineage (NCBI taxonomy): Eukaryota > Metazoa > Arthropoda > Insecta > Diptera > Stratiomyidae > Hermetia > Hermetia illucens. The sequence continues at coordinate 158,870,441 of NC_051851.1, read as the reverse complement.
ACCTGAGTATATTGCGGCAAAACGCCACGCGCACGAAGTTGCGGAATGTATTTAACGCATCGAGCCCGTCCTCAAATGAGCTCAGTCTCAATGAAGTAATTCACCCCGGTCCGAAATTGCAGAACCATATATTTGACATCGTGACATTATCAAAATTTACAGACAGATATTGTTAAGGACGGAGGATCAGAATAGATTTAGGAGTTTATGTAGAACAAATAGCGAATGATGGAGTACTTCCTGAGAACCGTTACTTATATCGTGGATTACGCCTCTTGGCAAACCATCTGAACCCTTCATCAGGCGGCAGAAGATAACACCAGCGATAAGGATATTCAATGGATTATCAAACGCGCTTTTTATATGGGGCAGATAGTTTGGAGAAGGCCAAGACACTTAAAAAACTGTCAGAAACATTAGAGGCGAAATTCTCTCTAACAAAGTGGGCGTCCGATGACCCTCAGGTTCTTCGGGATGTTAACGAAAGCAAGCGAGAACTCAGAAGACAGAAGCGCCTCTTCTAAACGACCTTCTATGCGAAGGAGTCCGGGAGTCCCTTCCACAAAAGGGTTAAATGTTGACAACAAATGATTCCTTTTCATTCAGCCCGTTCTAGCTCCTGAACTGAAAAAGGTCCCGACCCAAAGCTCCTCCAGCGCAGGCATCTTGCAACGTTTAGGAGGCGCGATAAGCTCGAAAACCGCTTTATGAAGTTTGATGAAGATTCTTATTCCGTAATTTCCTCAATCAAGTGCGCTACTCTTTCTAGTTACGAAGGAAAGTACTCTGTTTGAGGAAACTCTTTCTGCAGAGACGGTGGTCTGCCGAACTTGTTTTCAGCTGGTTTTTGACGGCGGATCCAACACAGAACGACTTCAGAGTCAGTGTAACCTATAAACTTTATTGGAATATCACCCAGGCAGGCTCTATCAGAAGGACTACGCTCTCCAATTCAAGTTTTGGGATAGGGCATATTTGGGCACGCTGGTTTATTCGTATCTGAAGAGGCGTTACCCGTCCCCGAGCAGCAATTAGTCGTACGTCGAAACCCTTTTTGGACCTCCGACGATTGTACACGACCCGCGGCATATCCACCATCTGACGCTTCACTCAGCCTCATTATGACGGGCAACAACCACCCGATTGGATCATATATGTTGACTAGACACTAGACTCAATACCCTTCGTTTGGCATGCACAATTTCTCACACAGGTTGATTCTATAACGAAAACAAATTTCCTTGGTTGGAAAGCTGACAGATATGCATTCGTCGTAAGCAGATAACCCCTAAAACGAACTCCAATATACTTTTGTTCCCGTTATTGGAAACTGCGCTGTCTCAACGCTTTTTCGACATTCGTTGAATGATCTGGAAAGGCTCCGCAGGTATGTTGTTCCTGAACACATATCAAATGAGATCCGCCATACCGACATAACCGACTGTGTCTGGTTCATAATTTCAACTACAGATGTTTCACCTCTATGTAAGGATGATCGTTTTGGTAGACCCTTAGGACTTTAATTTTTATCTGGTTACTAGCATTGTCAGCACTGGTTTGGATCAGCCTAACGAACGAACGAATTCTCCATGGATCTTTTTGGCCACTCAAATCAATAACAGCGAAGCGGATCTTCTGGCGGTGCAACCACATAGAAGTAACTGCACCACAAAGTAGTCGCGACATAATCATTGATTCAAGGTAGAATTCTCAAAGTCGCTAGAGATGCATAAAGCTATTGGCCGCAATGTGACGCGGTATTGATGATGCCGCGGCTTCGCTGGGGACTATCGGCCACCAGCTTCCGCGATGATCTCAAGGTGGAAATACTTTTTGATTATTGCCGGAACTGTACCGCCGTGAGCATTACCGATCTGAAACCCGCTGCACAATCAAGTGAGCGTATTGCGAGAAGCACTCGACGAATCCATCTAAGTTTAATCTCACAGTATTTCGAAGGATTAAGTTATTTCGAATAATGAAGACTTGCCATTTCTTTTCGCTAGTCATATTTATTAGCCTTGCAAACACCGATATTTCGGGAACCACTTGCGAAATTGTGTCGCTGTGAGTGCATCGGTTCGCTTGTGAGATTTTTTGTAGTAAAACAACTTTTAACATTTCGGCGAAAACGTAATGGCAGATTGTCGAGATTGTCAACGCTGTGAAATTTTGTTTCCTGTTGGGGAAATCGGCCGCGGAAACTATTGTAATGCTTAAGATTGCTTATAGCGATGCTGCCTTATTGGTTTTCACGTTTTAAAAATGGAGAAATATCTATTGAAGACCAACTTTGTTCAGGACGCCCTCAACGTCAAAAATTGATGAAGACCGTCGCCGCACCATTGATCAACTCTGTGAAATGTCGGGAATGTCATGGAGTTCAATTCAAAGAATTTTATCCGAAGATTTGCACATGAGAAGGGTTGCAGCCAGATTCGTCCCGCGCCTTCTCACAGGGAGCAAAGGCATGTTTTGAGCTTCAAAATCAGCTCGAAGAGGACCCTGAATTTTTTTCCAAGGTGATTACTGGTGATGAATCCTGGTGCTATGGATATGACCCCGAAACAAGACAGCTGGCTCTTCTCGTCCCAAAAAAGCTCGCCAAGGGAAGTCAAACATCAAGACAATGCTCATTTGTTTCTTCGATTGCAGAGGTATTCTACACGCGGAGTTCGTTCCCCCGGGTCAAACTGCCAACCAGAAGTTCTACTTGGAGGTTTTGAAAATATTGAGGGAGAGTATCCGGAAGGGACTGGTTCTTCCATTATGACAACGTGCCGGCCCACACCAAAAACGTCCTGACACAGATTATCCACCCCCCATACTCACCGGATTTAGCCCCCTGTGACTTCTTTTTGTTCCCAAGACTCAAAAGGAATATGAAAGGAAAGCGTTCTGCCACTGTTTTGAACAATGGAAGCATCATTTGGAGAAGTGTGTTGTAGTCAAAGTAGAATACTTTGAAGGTGATCAAAATTTGGTGTAAAAATATTGAGAAATAAAGAAGTTATGACGAAATTCCCGTTTTTTTGGGCCCCTCCTCGAGGAGGAATAAAGAAATGGGGACATGACGAAATGAATTACAAAATGCCGATAATTTCTATAGGATCGTTGGAAAAAGCTGGCTGAGTAAAATCTTATTGAATACTAGCATTAAAGTCACACTAAAAAGCCTTTTTTAATTGCTAAAACCTTATGATCAAAACTACCTTCTTCTTTTCGCCTGCGATGTTAATTCAGTTAATTGTGGTTCAAGACCATGTGGATGATGCATCCCAGGAGCGCCGCTAGCACCACCCACCACCAAATCATGTGAATGCGATGCTGTTGGAATATGTTGCGAAACACCAACACTACCACTACCTCCACCGCCACTTCCAGGCGGTGGAAGCATTGTCGATAAACTACTAGGAATCACTGTAGGAGTTGAACAAGGACCAACTCCTCCAACTCCTACAACACCTGCAACACCACTTGCACTAGCACTGACACCAATTGTTGAGTGGGCTGATCCCAAAGGACTTCCATCTATGCTGGCCAAGTGATGTAATGAGTGGTGAGGTGAGTGATGATGATGATGATGAGGTAGATAGGCCGGTGGGGATGCATAGTGATGTGGTGGTACTTGTGCACCACCACCTTGCGGTGGTGCATAGGCGTACATTGCTGTTATGTCATAGGGTTCCAGTTTGATGATCGTTGAATCGAAGATCCGCTAGATGATGATGATTGATGGATCCGTGATTGAGATGGTGCACAATCACTTTTAGTATTTCTGGTAATTGTGATATGTTTACTCCTTGAGTTGTCGAAGTTGCGACTAGAATTCCTTTGAGATTACAAAACCGAGTAGTGCACAAAAACAAGGGCTTATCACTTTCCACTATGATTCACAAAATTACGTATTACAGCTCGGGGGAACACTCACTCCGTATTACAAATCGGGGTTTTTTGAGAACTCGAGGTACTTTCGGGATTTTTTCCTTTTTATGCCATTTTCTTTACGACTCTCTGAATTTACGAAAGGATCTTTGTGTTGAAATCTAGATAAAACACATGAGATTTGTATCATTCCAACGATTTTTTAACACTAGATTTTGCATTAGAAGAACCAGGCGCATCTGGGTCGACCTCATTCCCTCCCACTGCTCAATTACGAAGAACGTAGAGTAATTCTACGAAAGTCCAAAAAAACATAAACTTGAATATCGTATTTCTTAATTTCTTAGATTACGTTTATGACCACGAGAAAGCACAAACACAACAAATTGTGAAGGCGAAAAGATATCAAAACAAACTCAGTAGACCCAAATATATTAGCGTGGAAAATTGCATGACGTTCAACTCTGCCAATTATAATGGTTGGCGGGAAAATCACAGCACATAAGAGAACATTGTTAAACAGACTATGAACGCAGGAAAACCTCTATTTTTAATCTAAGCCGTTTTCTTAAGAAAAAGATACAGAAAAGCACTGAGTTTGTAAGTTTTCAATTTGCGGAAAATGGTACAGATTACACTTGAAATAATAGGCCCAACGCAAAGCGAGTGTAATGTGTTTGAAAGTCGCAATGGGCCCATCGTCTGGCTAGGCTCATGAGATACTTCCAACCGACGGAAAATGAACAAAGTCTTGAACGAATTTCACCTTGAATCACTGGGAAAGATACTTAGTTCCCGAGCTCTATTTAGCTATTTAGCTACATAGTCGCTAAGTTCAATGCGTAGAGAAGGCGGACAACTTGTACAACTTTTCAGATATAGCGCATTCACTTCAGAACGGATGCAAGTTTCAAGACTAGGCAAATGCACTGGTTAGCGGCTCGGGTATCTTTTCTAGAACCTAACAATTTTCCATCTACTAACTTGGCTCGAGAGCTATATTGTGTTGCTCTTCCATAAATGCAAGCTTGATTTATTTTCTAGACTTCTCGCTAGCGGAATAGTTCATTACCGCGCGCTCTGTAATATTGTGCCGCCTTAAGGCCGTGGCTATTCCCTCTTAAAACAATAGTAAAACAACTGTAGGGCATCGTCACCTGTTGATGGATATTTGAAAGAGTTTTCCTCAACACTCAGAAATTCAGTCATGAGGTATAGGAAAATGGAATGCGCTACGCCGTGCACACAATCTATTTTCAGTCAGCTTCTGATGCGTGGGCCAATTTTCGCATCCGGGTGAAATGGAGGATCTAATCACTTCCAAGAATCGCTTTCATTATCTTTTTCAAACATACAAAACCCACTTTTGAGTCGAGCTTCCGGGAATAATCAGTCGCTATCAGCCTCCCCCCTAGACTCAGAATCCTCCCGCTTGACCCATTTGAAAAGTTCCCCTAATCTAATTTGTGCGTTCAAGAAGAAAGACCAACGACAATCGCCTCAGTAACTAGCCTAGCCGCGATATTTCTATGAACTCCATCCATTCTGATGCAAAATAACATAAAAGTAGCACAATAACATGCTAATCTGAATCTACACACTTTGTAGGATCATTTGAATATTGACTGGGCAATAATGTTTTATGGGACTCGCAAAGATCTAGTGTTAAAATCGAAGGAATGATGAGAGTACATGCGTTGTATCTTATGCCGGGCAAATGTATCTTTTACTATCCACTAGCTCTGTACACTCTATTTCATCGCTTCAGGTGTACATAAATCTTGTATTTTTACTAAGCGGCATGAGAGATGGTATCCAAAAGATTCTAGCACGTCAATTCAGGGATATTTTGAAGTCCCCCATTGGAAATGGTACTTTTTCAGACGCACTCAAATAACAACAAATATCTGAATTCAAAGATACTCGCTACCGGCACTAAAAAAACTTCATTCATGTTCTCCACTATCAACAAATTCACCGTCGAATTTCATTCAAAATTTCACTGATAACTCTCTTATTACTTAGTTCAGGTAATTTATGACCAACCACCGTACAGGTAACGATGTGAAATGTTAAAGATACACCAGCAAAAAAAAATCGCTCGTCTAACACGTGATATCGATTGTATCTCAAGTAAAAATCACACGTCCACGCTAACTCGTATCTCATAGCTGACTGTCGGACTTTCGTGAATGGTGAAAATATCTGAGAGGGGCTGGTTGGATTCATTTTATGGCCGAGACTGTTTGTTGGGGGTGAGGCATGTCACATAGGCAATGTACACTCAACGATGTGTATGAGAGACCAAGTTGCGAGTTTAATATAGAAATCTTTGAAAATTTGTATCTACGAATTGTAGCTGAAATCTGAAGGGGTTGTGGGACGAAAATTAGTGTATCTATTTTGAAATTTAGAATATTGAAACTGCCAGAAAGGAGAATATTATGATAGAAAATAAATTATCATAATCATCTCATAAACAAGTCGGGAAACCGGAAACTGGACGCTTCAGGTTCGAAAGGTTTTGTGTATTTCTTATATTGTATTATGTGAGAATATTCACTTTCGGGTGATATTGACATTCATAGCCTTGAATTTGCAAAGAAACAACAACTTTGGCCTATTATAACTTTGTAGTTATTTTTGTTTATTTTTTAAACACGGAAGTGTTAAAAAATCTTAGAAAGCCACATCCATTTCAGCTCTGCCGTGTGAACGTCAAAGCTGGAATGGATGTATTATGGGATTCGCACCCACTAAAAAAGCACCCTCACCTCTCTCCTGCCCTTGCCCCACGGGACCACCATCCAGGCATTACTTCACGTGGCGAACCTGCCTTCCGTAGGCCTTAATGTTTCCAACTCTGCAGTCCTCCGCTTCTTTGCTTCCCTCGCAGCTCCATTCTGTCTTTAGGGTACAGACTCTCCATTTCTCTGCGTTCTTCTTCCGCGTGCTTCTCTCAGGAGTTGGGTTTGTATCCACACAATTGTGTAGTTCAGTTTGCCTTTAACCTGAGCATTTCCCGGATTAAGTTTTGACGACTCACGCCAACTCTCAGGGCCTCGCTCAAGCTTCTTCTCTCCTCCCGGAATCTCGGGCACTCAAATAGCACATGCTTCGGGTCCTCTGAGATCCCACGACATCTGTAACGGTTCGGGGAATCAACCACACCGATAAGATGCAGCAACGTTCAGTAGCAACCACCGTGTCCAGTGAGAAACTGCATGAGATGATAGTTCACCTGCCCGTGTCGTCGGTCAAGCCATTCCCTAATTTCAGAAATAAGCTTGTATGTCCATCGACCCTTCGACGACTCGTCCCATCGTCGTCGCCAGAGTCTATGCGACTCCTCTCTTGCCGTTCGCCAGTGATCTGCTTCCGTTCCTGACGGACCCGCCTGCCTCCGTCTATACAAGCATCGCATCTCTCTCGTTAATAGGTCAATAGGGGCCGTGGTGGCCTTTGCAGCTTTTTTACAGGCGTACGATATATGCCCTTTGAAACTCACAGCATCGAGAGTCACGCCAAGGTATTTGATGGTCGACTTTGAGGCGATGATGTGGCTTCCAACCCACAAAGTAATTGTATTTCTTTTCCGGCGATTTGCAATGCGCATTTACTCCGTCTTTTCCTCTGCCAGGCTCAGCTCGACCCCCTCAGGCATAACCGACTCGGTGGCGTAAAATCCACATCCTCCGGGGTGCAACGATCACTATGGCCAGGTCATCTGCAAAACGGACCAACGTGGTCTCCACTGCTAGGGGAAGCAAGAGCACCCCGTTATACATCACGCTGCAGAGCCGAAGGCCCAATACCGAACCTTGTGATACCCCCGCTGGAATGACGTATTCATTGGGCCCGTCGTCCGTCCCGTACCAGAGAGCTGTGTCCGACAAATAATTCTAGATTAACTTAGCCAAGTAACCAGGTGCATTAATTCTGGCCAATGACTCCTTAATGCAGTCCCAGTTTACGGAGTCCCCACGGCACAGCACTTGCCAGAAACCATTGCCTTTCGAGCCAAATTCACCAATCTTCCCACCGCGCCAACAGTAGAGCGAGCTTTCCGGAACCCATATTGTTCATCCATAAGACCATTCCCGTCTTCCACTATTGGGCGCAATCTATCCCATAGTGTCCAACAAACAGATAGGCCGATAGGATGCTGGGTCCCCTGGTGGCTTGCCTGATTTAGGCAGCAACACCAGTTTTTGCCTTTTCTATTGTGGAGGAAATACGCCTTCCGCCATGCACGCCTCGCCTACATCCACCTCGAACTGGGCCTCCGTTTGATACCTGCTCCCCATATGATGAAAGTCCTGGGGGTTTAACGTGAGTGCCTGCCGTATAGGCACGATCCTCTTCGGACACGGATTGATTTTGAGACCACAATCAGAGCCCTGCCATGCAAGCACAGCGGTCCTGGTTTATACTGAGTGCACGCTCAGCATTCATACCAGTGGATGCGAGGCCTATCTAACATCTCTGCCCCAGCTAAGGGGTACGGCACCCGAGTTGTACAGCACAACTCCACGCTTGAGCTCCGAGAAGCTCTGCCCGCGATGTAGGCATAACCACAACCACCATGAAACTCCCACTAAGGGGCCAACCGCAAATAACCGGGCCGAGAACACATCCTCCAGGAATTCTCCTGGAGCATATGCTCTCAGAGGGCCGTCCCGGTTCCCATGGTACCAGATAAGCTCCGGTGAGGCTTCATGGCCGAAGCCACTTCAGATGAGTCCCTTGCAGACTCGGGTTTGATCGCCCTCCTCGAGTACGTGGGGACGGAACTTCCCAACGGGTTAACTGGCCCATATGATGAGGAAAGAGCGTGGTTACAATTTTTTGTAGAAGCCGTGGACAGGTAACCTGAGGCGACCTTTGCCCCTGCAACTTCTTCATAACCAGCCTGTAGGCCATGCCCCAGGGATTTATGTTGGCATCCGCACACAATCACCTGAAACAATCTCTTTTGCTCCTACGAATGGCCTTCTTTATTCTGCCACGCAACGTCCTATAATCGACGACCGAGCAACGTCATGCAAGGAGATTAACTACTACTGTCCTACTCACAAGTTTTGGAGTAGTTAAAGGCCTTTAAAGAAGGAGGAAAAAGGAAGAGGTTCACGACGAACAAGGTTCCGGGCCATCATCAACCAGCAAAACCCAAAACAGTGTGGCTCGTGTTGGACTCTGACCGTCGTATCAAGACGGTTGTCAATGAACTGACCTTGTCTTCTACTGTTCTGTTTCACATTGTTACTGAAGATTTAGCGATGAAGAAAATGAAAGTTCGTGCTGAAATTGTTGCCACACGAGCAAAAACCAAACCAGCGGAAATTTCAAGTGAACTTTCGCAACATATTGAAATTGAACCTGCGTTTTGGACGTCACCACTGGCGATGAAGTTTTTCAATAAAACCCAGAAACAAAACGACAAAGCTCTGAGTGACACGCCCACTAGTCACCCTGGCCAAAAAGGCAAGAATGAGCCAATCAAAAATGAAAACAATACTCATTGTCTTTTCAACAGTAAAGGAGTAATCCATAAAGAGTTTGTTTCTTAAAGACAGAGTTAACGCTGCCTACTACGTGGATTTGCTGGAAAGGCTCCGAAAAAGGGTCATCGGGACAAAAAAAAACATCTCCGCAGCACTGAAACTTCATCACGACATGCAAACCCACAACGCTCTACTAGTAGTACTGGGCCAACGCTGTCCTATCCCCGGACAGTCCTGACGTCGCCCTAGCTCGATTTAAAAACCAAAAAGACTAATAATCTTTTTATGCTTCAGGAGATTCTATATTGGAACCAATGATTGTGAATAAGTTTTTGAATCCTAACGTTCTTAAAAGAAAATACACTTGGCCGGAGGATAGCGCAGGAACTAGTGATAGATGCATTTAGAAGAAGACCTATAGACATAGAAACTATAAAATAGGGATATGTACAAATAGAAAACGCTCTGCTCGGAGGGCAAATAATGAGGGTTGTCCGAAATCATAAATGGCAAGCACGATGTATACCAGACAATGAAAAATATGGTCACATAAGGCTCCTGCATCAGTGTCAAGGACGAAAAATATTAGGCAAAAAAAAAGCAAACGTCACCAAAGCGATACAAGTAAGTACTTGAAAAGATATGCAAAAGAGGAACGGAAGGAGTTTTTGGAACCTCGCAGGACGCTAAAAGGCAAAAGCAGAGCCTACCTGAAAATAGCGTCACCGGCCTCAATGAAGGCATGGATCGAGAAATGTGCAGAGGAAAAAGCGATACATAGGAGAATGGTACTCGAAGTGATTATCAACTTCAAAAAAGGTGATATGACATAGTCGATATTCTCAGAAAGGACAAATCCAATCCGGAGCTGATGGTCCTTAAAGAAAGCATTAGCCGCATATGAAATTCACAAAAAATAGATTTAATGCTGGAACTGAAGAAGACTACCGATAACAGCGCTTAACATTTTATCCAAAGTGTAAAAGTATTTGGGGAAAGATCAAAACCCAATAAAAAGGTAGGAGATCATCATACAATATAAAGATAGTAACGACGTAGACGCACATCTGCAAGATCCTAAAAATCAAATCAGTGGACACGGCAACTTGTTCAAAAATGGAATGATCGCCTCATACAACACGGTTTCAGATTGAATTTAAACAAAACTGAATTTTTGACGACCGATCCCCATGAAACAGGCACAATCACTGTCAGCGGCAGTGATCTGCCCACAACTAAGCGATTTAAATACCTCGGGTCAACGCTATCAACCAATGGAGAGCTGCGTTATGAAATTGCTTCACGCATTAACGCAACCTGGATGAAGTGGCGTTCCACAACTGGTGTCCTTTGTGATCGACGTATCAACGAACGTCTCAAATTTAAAATTTACCGCAATGTCGTCCGTCCAGTCGCTCTCTATGGTTCTGAGTGTTGGCCGACCATAAAAGACAATGAACGACGTCTTGCGGTAATGGAGACGAAGATGCTACGTTGGACTAGTGGCGTCACACGTTTAGATCACGTCCGAAATGAGGATATCCGCGATCGTTATGGGGTGGCACTGATCGTGGAAAAGTTGCGAGAGAGGCGTCTTCGATGGTATGGTCACGCAATTCGTGCAAACGAGAATTCACTTGCAAAGATTGGTCTGAACATCGAAGTCGATGGTAAACGACCAAAAGGCAGACCTAAGCAACGGTGGCTTGATACACTGGATGGGGATTTGAAAGCACCCAGAGATTGCACCCAGATCAGGCATTCGATAGAGCCAAATGGCGAAGCCGATCACGACGAGCCGACCCCGCTTGTGAACGGGACAAAGGCTGAAGAAAAAGAAGAAGAAGTGGACACGGCTTGCAAGAGCCCGGAGTCAAGGGGCTTAAGAAGGCGTATAATAATAATAATAAGAGTAGGCGTATATTATTGATGTTGCTATCCCCCATAATACAACATTGAACGGAAATATGTGGAGAAGAAGGTGAACTATGAGCCATTGACTCGGGAAATCAAAGAAATTTGGCGTCTCGAGTGGGTGATTGTAGTTCCCATAATATTGTCAGCTACAGGTATTGTACCTAAATCCCTCACGGCTTCCCTTGATGTCCTGGGACTTTCGCACAGTCTGGTTCAAACCATGCAGAAGTAAACCATTCTGCATACGTGCTCGATATTGCGGGGAGTACTCGACGGATTCTCCCACTGACCTACCACCGGCCACCACTACCAGCGCTCCTTTAGTTTTTAAGTAGGTAGGATCGTCCGAGCCTAAATGCTTGGCACTTAGTGCTAACATTAGATAAAATCCGGCATCTGCCGAGATTGTGATAATTCGGAAATAATAATCGTTGGCGCAACAATCCATATTGGATCAGTTCGTTAGAGCACTTCATTCAAGAAGGCGTATGGAGGCACAAAAACCGCTGAAGCAGCGGGCAAACTGCTCGCAATTGGAAAAGTAAAACTGGACTGGACAGTTTGCTGACTAAGAGATGAGTGTCCCTCAAGCGCTGCTTCAGATTTCTTGAATTTGCACCGGTGACCACGACTTACTCAGGCAGCCGAAAGCCGACTCTGAATTCAAAGCACACCAAAGCGAAGGAAGAAATCGTCTGTCAGTTTACCGCAACCATGGCAAGATAATGCAAGACCTAATCTCACAGACCATGTATGACAACAACAGCGGGCCTTGACCAAAGATGTAATTAACAAGGTGGCAATGTGGGTCTGGAGAAATCAAGTCTGTTGAAATGATTAAGTTCCCGAAACCTGCATTCGTGAGGGCAAAAATAGCTGGAATTTACATTTAAAGCTGTTGTGCTCGACCAAACGTGAAGACAGCATAATACGGGGAGGTGCTAGGTGTGTTGGTTTCGAATGCGAGAAGCCAAAACTTCAAAATTGACTTAACACGTAGACTGGGGATTGGGGCACTACAAATAAAAATAATGGGGGCCGAATTGTGTCCGAGGAATCCGGGGATCTAGACCTGAGGTAGTAACTCAGGCTGAATAATCGATCTGACATATGTGAGCACCCTATTAGCGAGGAGGATGGTCTGGTTAGTTAGTCAGCAACTCTGTTACATCTTCCCCGCTGGTCCCACTAGACGCACAGGATCTGACTGAAGCGTTTTGATTTCAGCGCTAATGTGGAGGATTCATTATGTAGAACCCACAAAATATTGGGCTTGAGAATCTTGAAGTGGATCCATTTCTCATTCCCGAAGCGAAAGGGCAACAACTCACTCATACCCCTTTCCGCCTTTCCAACTGCCTTCCGATCAATTAATCAGGCACCCACTTTCCGGCCTTGTCAATCTTCTACATGGCAAGTAGATGATCGAAGGCTTGCTGGTTGACACCGAGCTTATTTGCCAGCATGAAGCAATTCGTCAAAAACAGAAGGATTTGACAAACAATTCTAGGTTTCTGCATCACAACGACAAACTATCCTTATTTTAATACCACCCAATAGCCAATGAATTTACCAGATTTCGCTCCATATGATTACTTTGTGATTAACTGAGGCCCCATATCCTAAAACTTCGCTCCCCACTGACCCCTAGATGATTGCGGAATGTCGATTCAAAATAGCTTTTTCTAGCAACATAACTTCGACCAACCCCATATATTAGGCAAGACTTCCTCTTCGAGACTTGGATTATGCTTTTCCAACACCTTAGAAGGAATTGCTAATATAGCCTGCTTCAAGGTTTCCATTTCAACCGACTATGCCTCTAGTCCTTCCCCATTACAGGAGCTATTAGATATCTTCAACAGTTCTGCTATTTCAAATTGTCGTCCACTTCCCATTTTTTCTTATGTTCTCGTGGCTTGACTTCGGAGATCTTCTGATGAATTGCCTAAGAGCACATTATGTTTCCGTAGTTACTACCAGTTCTTCATCTGGGATAAATACATCTGACCCTTCCAGTGTTTTTCTAATCTTTCGTTTTCCGCCCCGAAGCCTTAATTAAAACTAGCGATTTCATTCCAACAAACCTTTCCAAAGCTAGTCTATAGAGGGAAGCCTCAAAGATCTTCGTTCCCAATATCTTTAGCCTTTTCCGAATTTTTCCACTTGGGATCCTTTCTCGGAATATTTCTCCTTGGGATCATCTTTTCTGATGTATTTCTGCATTTCCTTGGTGGGCGTGCTTAGACTCGTTAAAAGTAATACCAATATCTCAAAGAAGAAATAATATTTTCGATTGCGTTGTACGAGTATTGTACGACATTTTTACAGCGCGCGATGTACGCAGTCTACATAATCATACACCTCTCCACCCTCTCCAATTTGCTAACCAGCGGAATTCAGTGCCGGCTCACATCAAACCGTGATATCTTGCCCCTGCCCCAACGCAGGCGAATTACGGACTCATGTTGTGGGTGCCTAGACTCTGCCGGTGGTTCAGACTCCGCTGCATCCTAAGCTGATGATGATGACGATGATAATGATGGGAAACATAATGACCGAAACGATTTAGACATACATACAAGCCGGCTAGTAGCTCGGTACTAGCTCTGCTCCTAGGTCTGCTTCCAAATGAACATTCAATGGCGGAGAAGCTTGAAATTTTTCTAGGTGCACTACTCCAGCTGCAGATGGTGGAGCCTACGGGGCCTGAACTCCGAGAAAACCTAGAGCCGCGCCACTCCAGGTAGGAAAGATACCTGAACTAGAGCTCCACCAGCTACCAAGCGCCCAGCAATCGTCTTACTCGAACTCGGCAACGAGGAAGCAGTCGAGGAAGGTATCTTGGTGGAGCACTGCATGGCCGTACAGTACAGCAGCGAAACCTCCAACAGTTTTCCCCCCAAAAGCGACCAAGTAAAAAGAACGCAATCGCAAAACCTGAATCATTGTCATGAGAAAATTTTGTTTTGGCATTCGTAGAGGAAGACCATGTACCGAGAGTGGCGATACGATGACGGCAGTATAATGTTGTAATGCATGGGGAACTGTGCTGAGATACGTGTGCAGATATATCTTGTGCATTATAGGGCATCCACCAGCGCTAGGCACTGATATTTTCCATCGAATTTTCCCATATTCGAGACTCTACCGGTTAGAAGAAGTTTTGTTATTATTGTAGAATACGATGCAAGTACAGTCGGTAGAGCTTGTATGAACGCAGCACGATGAAATTTGCCCAAAATCGTCGATTAGTTTTATTTTATAATATCTTTAATAATATCCAGTTTCGCGTGACACTGACATTCAAAGTCTTGACTTTGCACAGAAGCGACCGCTTTGACCTATTATAATTTTGTTAGTGATAGTGCGATTTCCAACAAATGTCAAAACTAAGACCGGCTTCAGAAAGCATTAACCGACTAACCTTTCATTTGATACCCCACATGACTATATTTGATAAAAAAATGTACACCCCCCTTTTGCGTATATGCGCGAGCGTTCACAGTTCCCACTTTTCCCCCAAATTTGGTGTCAATCGCTATAACCGCTCCCGAGAAAAATGCGTGCGACAGACACACAGACAGACGAATGACTCGGGGTGGAGATCGCCACTCCAACGTCGGAGATGAATATGACCTCCGATGGGCCTTTCTTCTATATTGACAGCTTCACTAAAAATTCGCCGATGGCAAATAACGAAGACCGAAATGCACGAGCATAATAAGATCACCAACCAACAGCTGATAGAGAATCAAATCAAAGGAAGAGTTCTACTTCCAACGTAACTAATACGGCCAACATAGCCAACACTAACGCGAATTCAACAAAAATGGATGGGGTCCCCAAGCTAGGTTCGCTAATTATACAGCTAATGGAATATGTCAACCCAAGAAATAACATAAACCACGCCATTAAAAATCAATTGCGGGCCATACAAGTTTCTTATAACAAAGCCTGTGAGGAACTCTCTGCTCTGCTTCACAGAAAGGGTCTGGCCGAAACCCGGCTTCAGAAGATCATTTCACAGCCAGGGTGCGAAACACAAGGCGTGCCAGGGAACCCGTTGACGAATCAATCGGACACTAACAGGTACACAAAAAAAAGGGAAAAGACCACGGCTTGGAGCTTATCGGGCAGAAAGCGACGACTATCAGTCCAATACTCGCAATGATGTTTCCAAAAATAGATGGCCCTAAAAACAGCCGGCGATTACTTTTATCGCGAGTCGTCAGCTCTGTCCTTTTATACGTATCACCAGCGTGGGCGTCGGCGATAAAAGTCAGAGAAAATCGCAGACAGCTTTAAGCTGCAAATCGACTAAGCGCTCTTCGAACATGTTACGCCTATTGAACAACATCTTTTGAGGCAACATGCGTGATGCGATCCGACTCAGTTCTTAACGGAACGGTGGGTACAGGAAGTACCCCTATAGGTTCGGTCTCGATGAATCGCCCGATTGTCCGACGTGTGAAGGTGCAGCCGAAGATGCTGAAAACGTTTTCTTTACCTGTCCAAAATTTCAAAGCTCAAGGCGAAAGGTGTTCTTTGTGATCGACGTATTAACGAACGTCTCAAATCTAAAATTTACCGCAATGTGTCCATCCTGTCGTTTTCTATGGTTCTGAGTGTTGGTCGACTATAAAAGACAATGATCGGCGTCTTAGCGACGAAGAGATTGGGTTTGACTAGTGGCGTGACACGTTTTGATCACATCCGAAATGAGGATATGTGCAATCGTTATGAGGTTGCACCGAGCGTGAAAAAATTGTGAGAGAGGTGTCTTCGATGGTATAGTCACGCAATTCGTGCTAACGAGAATTCACTTACCAAGATGGATCTGAACATCGAAGTCGATGGTAAATGACCAAAAGGGCAAACCGAAACAACGGTGGCTTGATACGCTGCAGAGGTTAAGAAGCGCACTGCAGGATAGACTGACGCGGAACATAGCTCCCTGAGGCCAACCTATCTCTCTCTAAGGGTGAGCTGTCTCTCTTCTGGAGCGGTGCGTAGCTTCTCAGTGGCCAAGCCTCTCGTCTGATAGCCACACCCTGTTCGAGGTGACCCTACTATTAACAAAACGTTAGGGATCTAGACTGGGCAGTCGAAAAACACCGCCTCAGTGAGTAAGTTAGACCTTATCGTGCTACGGGGGGCTGTAGCACAGCGGACCTCCTAACAAAGAAAAGAAAACGAAAACCAACAAAATGGGGCCTTGCACCGCAAAAAACTGGTTAACTAGGCGGAGGCACATCTCCGAAATAATGAGAGCCAGGTGATTACAAGAAGGGAGAAGTTGGGACGTCAAGCAGTGAATCCAAGGTTAACTTTGGTAAACTGCGTGGACAACAAACAACGAACGCCGCCGCTCAAAGAGCAGGGACCAGCAAAAGCACGTCTGAGATAAATATAACAGACGTCAGGGAGGAAACAGGTCTCAGTGGTGCCAGTGTTAAATGGTACTTGCGCCATCTGAAGGAAGGTCTGAAACCAGAAGAAACCCTCAGGACAGACCTAAGCCATCTCTACCGAAGCCGAAAAAGCGGGAAGCACCAAAGATCAGCCCGCATGAAGGGAATGCTCCCAAAAAATCCAAACCTGATCCCAAGAGGGAAGAAAACCCGGGCAGGTCAGGACTGAAAGCCCACCATTAGCTATGCCAGTGCGGTCAAGGGCATTCGACTGGCCATACTGCCAAAAATGTTCCCCAAGCAAACATTCACTCGTGAGGAGCAGGAAGCCATTGAGGACCTTGTCCTCAGGCAGATGTGCAAGGGATGGACTTCGAAACTTATGTTCACCCGGATACGCTTTCGACCAGACGTTATATTGGTGGACTGCGCGACGGATGACACTGCAGAATGGATTAGAACCATAGTTCCTAGATTGCCAGCCTGGGAAGGGGTGGAACTGTCAACATGTTTATCTGAGTGAAATTATGCGGTGTTTCCAACGATTAATTATTTGAAATAATAAAAACTTGTTGTTTCTTTTTCGTTGGTGTGAATATTTATTCTTGCAAATACCGTTATTTCGGAAAACTTGTTAGCACTGATGAAGGGAACAAGTGGTTCCCAAAATAAGAAAGAATAGTAAGGAATCCCAGGAGAATGGATTGGGAATCCTACGCAACGCACTTGAGCAACATCATTGCACACCTTCAAGCGGGCGGTGACATCAGGAGCGAACTGGAACTAGAAACACTGATGGAAAACCTCAACACAGTCGTCATTGACGCATATAAGGCCAGCTATCCGGCTAAGACAGTTAAGTCATCAAGGGATGCACCATGGTGGAACAGGAACCTGACCAGAATGAGAACAGAGGCACAAAAACTCTTCAACCGGCTAAAACAAACCGGGGGCTGGCAGAGGTACAAAAATGGACTGACTGCGTATAGCAACGCGATCAGAGAAGCGAAACGGAACAGCTTCAGGGAATTCTGTGAAGGGATCGAACAGATCACAGAAGCAAAGAGGCTGTACAAGGTTATAGCCAAAGACGGGAGAATATCCTCTGTCTGTTTGATGAAGGAAAATGGCACATTTACCGAGAATGAGGAGGACAGGGTACACCTGCTTCTCAGAACTCATTTCCCGGGATCCTTTTCACCCCAAATCTTTCAGACCAATTTGCCTAACATCGTTCGTACTCAAAACGGCGGAGAAGGTCATAGACAACTACATTAGAACCAACGTTCTAAAGCGTAATCCCCTACATCACTGTCAACACGCTTACCGGGCAGGACGGTCAACTGAAACTGTTCTGTATCAGCTGACAGAGGTACTACGGGACGCCATAGAAACAAAAGAAATTCCACTGTGCGCGTTTTTGAATATCGAAGGAGCATATCGCACACAGAGATACAAGATGCCCTGACCCGCAAGGGAGTGGGAAACACCCTGGCATTCTGGATGGGCAAAAAGCTAGAAAGCAGGCAAATAGAAGTACCGGCAGGTACAAATTCTTTTGTCATGAACACTACTCAAGGCTACTACTACTATGGTAGTGGACGAACTCCTGGACGTGCTAACAAATACTGGAATACAAGTCCAGGGTTACGCGGACGACATTATTTTAATCTGTAGGGGCAAATATGAAGATACCCTAAGTGATAGAATCCAAACTGGACTAAGGGTTACTAGTGCCTGGTGCAGGAAGGTGGGACTGCGGATCAATCCAGCCAAAACCATCATAGTACCATTCACTAGGAGACGTAAGCTTGATCACCTGAGAAGCATAAGATTACATGATATGGAGGTGAAACGAGAAACAAAGGTCAAATATTTAGGAATTACGCTAGACCAAAAATTACTCTGGAAGACACATGTCGGAAACACTTGTCGGAAAGCCACGAGGGCTCTGACGACTTGTAGATCCATAGCAGGAAAAAAATGGTGTTGCAGCCCGAAAATACTACTTTGGATATATACTGCAATAGTAAGGCCAATGATTACCTATGGAGCGGTAATCTGGGCAGAAAGAACCGAACTCAGCACACAAGCCGGCGAATTACATAAGCTCCAAAGGCTGGTTTGCGTGTGTATCAGTGGGGCAATGAGGACATGCCCAATGGCATCCCTGGAGGTCCTCTGGGATTAACCACTCTCCATCTGCACATACAAATGCAGGCAAGGACAATATTCAGGATGGCCGCTAGTATCAGTGAGGCGGGGAGCTGCCTAAATCGAAGGAAGATTGATATTCTTTCTAGGCGGTATCCTGAATTACTGACACCAAGGGTTAACACGACAACGAGGTTTCACTTCGATAGGAAGTTTGAAACACGTTGGAGTAATAAGGCAAACTGGGAGAGCATGGCTGCGACATACGGCTTAAACCAGCAACTGATTACTTGGTACACTGACGGATCCCTCACAGCAGAGTGAGCGGGCGCCGGTGTCATTGGTCCAAGGGAAATGTACTTTGAGCCAATGAGCGGATACACTAGCATAGTCCAGGCGGAAATATACACCATAGACAAATGTGCCTCCTTTAATCTGCAAAGGAACTATAGAGGGCAGAACATAGCTTAACTTAGGTCCAACCAGGTGAACTCTAAACTGGCGCCTGCTCTACGGCGCAGAGGTATGGGCTGGCGCTCTTAAAAAGGTGGTATATCGTAAACACCTCGCGCAAGTACAGAGACGGGGAGCTTTACAGGTGGCGTCTGCGTACCGCACTGTCTCTGAACCGGCCGTGATGGTGATCTCGAGAGTGATCCCCATTGTCCTTCTTGCTAGGGAGCGTCAGGCCATATACAAGTGCAAGGGAGATGAGCCAAGGGAGGTGGTTGCTCGCGAAGAACGCAACACACTCTAGACGAGTGGCAGCTCTCTCGGCAAAATGAAATTAGAGGCAGATGGACTGCGTGGCTCATCGACAACTTAGGTGCGTGGCTGAATCGGAAGCATGGTGAGACTGACTATTTTCTTAACCAATTTTTAATAGGCATGGAAGTTTTCAGTCGTACCTGCACAAGATTGGAAAGGCGCGTTCTCTAAATTGTGTGTTTTGCAATGGAGTTAAGGACGACGCCCACCACACTTTTTTTTCTTGTGGAAGGTGGGATGGGGTTCGTCAGCAGCTCTATTTAAACAAAAGAGATCTCTCTCCAGACAACATTGTCGAAGAGATGCTGAGGACTGCTGGCAGGTGGAACGGTGTTGCCCACATTACGTTCGGGCCCTTCTCGTTGCTAAGAAGATAGAACTCGACCGGCGGAGGAGCCGGATGGCAGGGGGTTTCTTGAACTGACAGTTGCCTTCCTCCTCTCCCCTCTCGTTGGTGAAAGGAATTCCCTGATTTGAAGGCTCCGCAAGGCGGGAGAGTTCGGGGACTAGTCCGAAGTAATGTGGCAAATGGTTCCAGGCTAGCTCTCTGACGATGGGGAGGTGTTTAGTTGGTAGTCCGACGACGTACCGAATCGGGAGTCCAACATTGTGTGCGTAAATGCATTCACCTACCCTACCCCCAAAAAAAATCATTATCTCAGTACACTTTTTAAATTAGACCCTAAAAGTGTGTTTACCCTTCGGAACTGGAAGGGATTATTTGGCTTTACACATTGACAATTGCTTGACAATAAATAAATCTTCGAAGGCATTCTCGGTGCACGGTGAACAGAATGAAGCAGTCTCCACTATTCCTTCCGCAATATGTTGGATTTGCGCTTTTATGTCGTCGCTAATTGTGCTGTCACACTTAAAATCAACAAGTCGTTTTTCTATCATTTGCCAAGATGGAGCCCAGCCCGAAAAACATTTGTTTAGCCATTGCTTTGCTTGAACGGCATTTTTCCATTAAACAACATTGATTGATCAAGGGACGAAATTTGGACTTTTCCATTGTTTGAAAGCTCTAAAGATAGCGTCATCAAAACCACTGTAACTTGTGAACTAAACGTCTGATTGTCATGAAATCTTGGCATGTATCGTTTAAAAGCTGACACCTACTAAAAATCACGTCAATTTGGTAACAATGACGCCATCTGTATGTCATTCTATGGACTTATTGGGTTACATTTCATAAAACTAATAGGATCCTATCAGATATGGTGTATATTAAACAAAGATATTAGACAAAACAAACCAATTCAATGCATATGTATAATAAATATTATCCGTTCCTACCATTCTAACCTAATTGCTTGGCACTTAGACCCTATAATAGGCGAATTTAGGGATCGATGAATATTACAGCATAAACAAGCAAAGAAGTGGAAGCAATATCACATTGACGACTGTTCTCCACATTTTCAAGATTTCCTTTTGGCTCTTTATTGTTACCATCTGAGTCCATGCTTTACTTTTCCATATTGCACCGTCTATATACCTCTAATATGTACATGTGCTAATATAACATTGTATCTTATAGGAAAACTCCTCGCGGCATGTCATGCCCATAGAGCAAAGCATGGGAGATGCCATTGAAATTGAATAAAATGAATGTCAGTGTACGATATTGGGAGTATAGAATGTGGAGTACATTTCGTATACACAGTTTTGTTTTTAGACTTTATGTTTCCCATGTTTTCGTTCAGTGTTCAATGTTCAATGTTTTAGTTCGAAATCAGCATGACATATCGTTGCTGCCGTCACTAAGCCATTGCGCCATTGCATCGTATTGCACTTCTGCTACTCCCTCTGTACATTTCATATGGGAGAACGTTCAGACAACGTCGTTTCCTCTGGGTTCAAAATGGGGAGCACACAGCGAAATATAACATACATTTCAAACTTTACTGTTTAGCCGTTTGTCAGGCCATAATAATAAGAAAACAAAGAACAATGTGAAACGAGCTCAAGATATATAGTGAATAATATTTAATGACAGCAAAAGCAATAACACGAGAGTAGCAAACAATAAATGAATTGGGGGCAAAACAGAGACAGGCAGGCAGGCCAGAATGCAGCCGATCTAAAGTTCAATGTGGGGCGACCTCATTATGCCTCGGAAGCGATATTGCATTGATGAAATTGACTTTGCAGTCGTTGATTTCAGACTAATGGGGAGACATGTTGTTGGGACGTTTCCTGTCTCCCCCTCCTGCCCTGGGAACACTCTAATCAAGCGCTATTAAATGCGGTCAAGACTCTCTCATTTGGTAGATCATGCTCAACTTCCAGACCGTAGTCACCCAATAACAGCTCCCCAAAGAAAACACAGCCCTTAATGGATCAGTGGCGAGTAATAGGAGAAAGTTGATGTACAACCGACCATTTCATGTAATTTAACGACATTTTCTAATCCAATTGTTCTACCAAACATCCCCATTCATCCATTCATCCATAAAAATAAATTTTGTCCTGTGTAGAAAACGGAAAAGCACTCCACTGTCATTGTCCTTTTATCCTTATATCTCTTTATTGACGAGTCTTCGCTCCAAGTAGGCTACTAGTAACTAATATAGTCAGTCACTCACTCGTTCGGTCCCGTCCACCCACTAGAGATTGCGATATAAATAAGAAACGAAAAACATACTTAGAAAACTAAACTTTTTATGTCCTTAGTCTCTCTTTTTCACTAAATTTACTGATATACAAGTGGCATAAAGTTTCCCTCGTTTTCGTACAGATAGACAAGTATATCTGTAAGACGCAGGGCCCGGATAGGACAGGGAAGCAAAAGAAAAGGAATGTATCAACCGAAAAGCCAACTGACGAATAGATTTGTCCACAAAATAGTCATAAAATTCGAGACTTTGGAAAAAGAATGGAAATGAGAGGATTTTCTTGAACAGGGAAATGTCCATGTGATGTGTGGCGGTTGGGCTGGTTCGTATCCGAGTATCGGGGGTTGATTATCGTTGGGCATGTCTCTGTGTCGTTGCTGTCGCATTAACGAGTTGTTTTATGGATCTGGGATTAATTAAATTTTATTTTGATGAATTGCTTTCGAATGATCATTAATTGATAGCTTCATTGCAATTATTTTTATGTTTAATTTGAAAGACGACTGCTATTCAGTAGGGATTATGAGAGGTCATAATCTTGATTCCGCATGTCGCTATTTCCGTAGACTATATCTGACCATATAGACTCGTGTTTGGTCGCTTTACATAGTCCCAACTCAATGCGACTAGATACAATTGTGATTCTTATGGTCCAGATCACTGAGATATTAAGATGAAACCGAGGTTGAAAAATCTTAAATCCGTGGAAGACATGCTTCTCATTTCAGACGAGTGAGGAGCAGGCGAGGAATTAAAAGCTAAATCTCGCAAGTTAGAACCTCCTCTTCAGCTCATACCAGGAAAATCGAAAAGATAAGAAAGCTAGAGACGCAATTGGTCTTCTTCTTTTCCCTCAGCCTTTGTCCCGTTCACAAGCGGGGTCGGCCCGTCGTGATCGGTTTCGCCATTTGACTCTATTAAATGCCTGATCTGTATGTAATCTTGAGGCTTTTAAACCCCCATCCAGCGTATCAAGCCACCGTTGTTTCGGCCTGCCTTTTGGTCGTTTACCATCGACCTCGATATTCAGACCAATCTTGGCAAATGAATTCTCGTTAGCGCGAAATACGTGACCATACCATCGAACACGCCTCTCTCGCGCGTTTTTCTACGATTGGTGCAACCCCATATCGATCGCGGCTATCCTCATTTCGGATGTGATCAAATAGTGTCACGCTAGTAGTCCAACGCAACATGTTTGTCTCCATTACCGCCAGACGCTGTTCATTGTCTTTTATAGTTGGCCAACACTCAGAACCATGGAGGGCGACAGGACGGACAATATTGCGGTAAATTCTAAATTTGAGACATTCGTTGATACATCGATCACAAAGAGCACCAGCTGTGGAACGCCACTTCATCCAAGTTGCGTTAGTGCGTGAAGTTATTTCATAGCACAGTTCTCCATTGGCTGATAGCGTTGATCCGAGGTATTTAAATCGCTCAGTTCTAGGCAGGTCACTGCCGCTGACAGTGATTGTGCCTGTTTCATGGGGATCTGTCGTCAAAAATTCAGTTTTGTTTAGATTCAATCTGAGACCGTATTGCATGAAGCGATCATTTAATTTTTGGACAAGTTGCTCGAGATAATTTTTGCTATGTGGTGCTAGGAAAACATCATCTGCATAAAGCAGTGTATAGGGCGCTGGACTTTGGACGCAATTGGTCTAATACCGGTATATGAAAAGGGATCAATGCAGACCTGATATCGTGAATTTCGGAAGGCCCCCAGCCGACGGCAGGGGAAAACACTGCCGAAGAAGACCAAGCTCCTTGGAAATGAGTACATGAGCGTTATTACCTCGGAACACTTGGTGGAAAGTAGGGACAAGTTGGTAATCCCGGTAAAACCGACACTGCACCCAGCAGACTCTTCCTATGTGCTGATATGAAATTTCCTACAAGAAATTATGTTAAGATGAATCTATGTCCAGGACCCAGCTGCAATCACCTTAAAGTATCAGGTTACAGATAAGAACAAAAACGCCGAACTTTTCTCTGTGTACTCTGGTTCTCTGTGTTCTACGTCAGCACAAGACCTACGGAACCTAGTGACGTATGCAAAGTTAAGTGGTCTTGAACTCTTGAAAGGTAGGAGCTTTCAACATATTTCCGGGGGCGTAGTAAATGCAATCCTAGAACGGAAGTCAAGACCTTCAGTTGGTCTCATCACCGCGAACCAAGGGTGTCCCTCGACTTTTGTCGGGCCAAGGAGCAGTGAAGTAACACATGGGTCATTGAGTCCCGAGACTAACCAATGAAATCGCATTTTTCCCCTCAAGTTAGTTGCCCTCCCTAGCGATAGAATAATTGAAGCGTTTTTCCAAACTTTCGATTCCATCTTTATAAAACACTTTGTCTTTAGCTGGAAATATGCCTCATTTACGGTTATAACTTTACTATCAGAGCTAGGATTGGGAGCAATTCGAATGGTAAATTTTATAATTTCACCGACGTTTTAATCTACTTGTAAATTGGCGCATTATCCTGATGAGATGTTTTTTTCTTTGCCTTGTGAGCCATTTTCTGCTTAATTACGTCAACCAATCGATCCAATCATTCAATATAGTAGTCGCTTTTGATCGTCTGGCCCTTTGGAAGAAAGTCCAAAAGCAAAATTCCGTGGATGCCCCAAAACACAGAAGCCATGACCTTGCTTGCGAACTGTTGTGTATTCGGACGCTTTGGACGGCTTTCAGACTTTCGTCTCCATTCGGCTGACGCTCTTTTTGATTCTGCAGTATAATGATAAATCCACAAAAGAAATCATGGGGAGTCATCGATTTTGGAAGGGCAGGATCAAACAGTGGAGTGGACCTACTGCCCATTGAGGAAGAGAAGCTGACCGACTTAAACCTCAACCTCCTACGGGTCACGGCGGATAGCAAGTCATAGGGAAGTGACATGTTGGAGGAGAGGACGAGACTCTGATATTGGAGAAGAGGTGCAGGTATGAAAGGAGCCTGGGAAACTTTCGTCACACAAAAGTTGCATCTGCAATGATTGCAACGGAAATTTTTAAGGACAAAATTTGAAAAATGCTGATTCTTGAGTCAGCGCTTTTCCAATGTTGTCCTTGGAAATTCACCTTCCAAGGAGGAATTAGACAGGTAATGTTGTATCATTCCTAAATTCTGACTGGAAACTTCATAGTTGTCCAAGTTTCATTGGAAACCGACAGAAAAACTTGGGAGACAGACGTAGAATCAGACTACTTCCCAGGAGACGATACCCAGATTTCACCAGATAGACTGATGAAGAAAATGCCAACTTCTATGACCAGCACCAGGCAGAGGTACTAGACATAAACCTAAAGAATATCCTCATGAACGAGCTGGTGAAGAATTGGAGGATGTCGGATGGCCCCTCTATGTAGGATCATAGAATAATAAGATTAAAAATTGAAGGCAACTCTGAAGTAGAAAACATTGTAAAAAACCCCAGAAGAATGGTTTGGAACTTCTATATAAGGCAATTGAGGAATGACAAGGCTCTTTTTGAGGTGGACGGTGATATAAGCGACGAACTGGAAATGGAAGCAATAGTGGAAGAGCTCAACAGCTTCAGTAAATTCTATGATGACTTTGAAATAAGGCTATAGCCAATAATGGGGCAATAACCTATGACTGATTGACACAGGAAGATGAATATTTATCAAGGATGAGGAAGAAAGGGCACCCTTACTTCTCAACATTCATTTCAGGAGTCCTATTTTCACAGCAGAATTCTACAAAATTCTGCTCGGCGTCACAATAACAGACCGAAGGGAATTTGGAAAGTGATGAAGAGATATTGTCAGAAGCTAGTGTAAGCGTGGGGATATTAAAACGACTGAAATCAAATGAAGGGTATGGCATCTTCCTAGCGCTACTACAGAGGGGCCTACAAATCATGGTAAAATCTCTCGTAAGGGGATAAGAGGCAGCACAGCCTTAAGACATATACCAACGGTACGGATATTGGACAAAGGAACCTTTATTTCAAAAGCGGGTATTAGCGATACTTTTTATCGTAAAGCTTTCAAACCAATTGGCCTAATATTATTTGTACTGAAAACGGTGGGGGAAGATTTTGGATTGGATTGGGTTGGTTGCGCAACAATCCGCAGGAAAGACATTGAGATGCACGCCGAAAATACTATGTTGGACATATACTGCAATAATCTGGGCATATAGAACCTAACTCAAGACAACAACCAGGGGCTACACAAACTTCAAAAACTTGCTGCATGTGCATCACTGCGCCCAACGACATCCATGGAGGTTTTTTGGGATTGAATTGTCTCCATTTTTTTCATGCAAGGAACTCAATCTTCAGAATGGGAGGATGCGAATCCAAGCGCTAATAACATTGTTCAAACCTCACCAATAAGAGCCTTGGGATCAAAGTAGGAACATTTACTAGTCATTGCAGACTAAATTACCACCTGCGGAATCTGGAGTTATCTGCGAACAAGGTCTGCAAATTCTGAAGAGAAAATTATGAAAGATCTATGCATATTCTGGTGGAACGTCCAGCGCTTGTGCAAAGCAGGCACCAGATGCCCATCCTAAAATTTCTGTCGCTTAGAGACTTGAGCGACGTACTACTTCTCTTGATACGAGGGTTATTTCAAAAATAAGGTTCCCAACGCTGTAACTTTGCCGCGCGTTAGGCTAGGCGGAATCTGACAACACCGCCTTATTCGCTGGTTCCGCCTTATTCGCGATGGAGCCTGTCATCGCCGTCATCGCCAGGTGCGAAATTAATGCGGTTAGCCGATTTTTGCACGCAAAAAAGTTACCACCCATAGAGATTCATCGTCAGTTAAATGAAGTGTATGGGGAAACGGGTATAAGCATTCAACATGTCCGCAAACGGTGTGATTCGAAACGGACGACGAAGTTTCCAGGTTTCTCAACGGGTTGGCTGCAGAAACCATCTAAGTCTAGAAAACACCAATGACACGACACCGGCTATTGTGATGAAAGCTTGTAGCTTCCGAATGACAGTGGCGACCATATTTCAATTCATGGAAAGGTTTACACGGGTAAACGTATAGCGGCTTCTATATTGCAGTGCAAACTGAATTTGAAATATCAAAAGAGGATTTAAAATATAGTTCATCATTGTTAGGCTACTGGGGAAATTATGGGATTCACAAGATTACGAGAGGTTAAGCAACATTAAGCCGTAGTTCCAAGAATTTAAAGCTCTTGTATTACACAAATTACACTGCCAACTAAAATGTTTATTCAGACAGTTGCCACCTTTCTATCAAATTTGGTGTCAATCGCTGCTAGCCTCCGAGAAAAATGCGTTTAACGGACAGACAGACAGACAGTAAACCGATTTTAATAAGGTTTTGTTTTACACAACAGGTGGAAAATCACCGGCTTAAAGCAAGCACGGGAAAATGAGTAGAGAGGAAATGTCGCTAATGAGAAAAAATAATTGCAGGACAGGAAAAAGGACCGGAATATGCAACCATCGCGGGGACAAAAATTCTTCGGAATACATGAGGACTGGCTCATTAGCTACAGTAAGAGCTTTGACCCTATGGTGAGACGTTTCGTACGAAACAGTTTTTGTAAGCTGAAGTAGGCTCGGTTGGTTTCCAACAACCGTGCGCGGATTTCATCGTCGTAGCTGTTATCGGTTGTGATTTTCGACCCTAGATAGGAG
Organism: Hermetia illucens; assembly: GCF_905115235.1. Taxonomy (NCBI): domain Eukaryota; kingdom Metazoa; phylum Arthropoda; class Insecta; order Diptera; family Stratiomyidae; genus Hermetia; species Hermetia illucens. The sequence continues at coordinate 158,842,514 of NC_051851.1, read as the reverse complement.
AAATTATCAACGGTCTCAAAGTTGTGGTCTCCTATCTTTATTCTTCCCGTCTGACCAGTGCGGTTTGATGTTGTTGGTTGGTTGGTTTTTGGTGCTGACGTTGCCACCATATTATTTATTTTGCCTTCATTAATGTGCCGCCCAAGATATCGCGCTTATTACCCCTTACTCGATCTTAATAAAGGCAGTTTGTACGTCTTGGGTCGCTCTTCCCATGATGTCGATATTATCAGCATGGGCCAGTAGTTGAGTAGACTTCAAGAGGATCGTACCTCTTGCATTTACCTCAGCATCACGGATCACTTTCTACAGGACCAGGTTAAAGAGGACGTATGATAGGGCATCCGCTTGTCGTAGACCGTTTTTGACGTCGTTTGAATCTTGAGAGTGATCCTGCTGCTTTTATCTGGCGTCACACATTGGTCAGGGTCAGCCTAGTCAGTCTTATCAATTTCGTCGGGATACCGAATTCTCTCATGACCGTGTACAGTTTTACCCTGGCTATGCTTTCATAGGCGGCTTTAAAGTCGATGAATAGATGGTGCAACTGGTGTCCATATTCCAACGGCTTAGCAAGATAGCGGAGAATACCTTATAGATGGTACTCAGCAACGTGATACCTCTATAATTGCTGCACTGTGTGATCTCTCCCTTTTTATGTATGAGACAGATAATGCCTCGTTGCCAATCGTCAGGCATTGATTCGCTGTCCCATACCTTGAGCACAAGTTGATGAACCACTCGGTGTAATTCCATCGGCTCCTGACGACTTATGATTTTTTAGCCGATGAATTGCACGGACTGTTTCTTCTATACTTGGTGGTGGCAGTATTTGTCCGTCGTCTTCAATTGGCGGGACCTCCAACTCGCCGATGTTCCTGGCTGTTCAGTAGCTCATCAAGGTACTCAACCCATCGCTCCAATATGACCATTCTGTCAGAAATCAGATTACCCTCTTTGTCTCGGCAGGATGAGCATCGAGGTGTGTAAAGCTTCATCCTGCTGATTTGTTGGTAAAACTTCCGCGCCTGGTGCGATTGCTCCCTGCACTTTTCGAGTTGACAAATTTGTTGTTTCTCCCGGGCTTCCTTTTTCCGTCTGTGAAAGTTGCTTCTCCGCTCGCCGGAGTTTGTGATAAGTCTCTGCGCGTGCCCGCGTTCTTTGAGAATGCAACATTACTCGGTATGCAGCATTCTTCCGTTCTTTAGCTAGCTTACATTCATCGTCAAACCACTTTCCTTGCGACAGGGGCTAAGTATGTTTGTGGCCGTATCAATGATAACGCTTTTCAGATGGTAGTGAAGATCATTTGTTGATGCCTCATCTCCAGAACATCTGTTAGCTGAGCTTATTTCCCCCTGGATACTATTGGCTCGTGAAAAGGCGGCCAATCATATGGCCATGCATTCCATCTGGAAATTTCTAGGCAAACATCATACTCGTATGTTTGTATATGGTTTCCATATTCGTCTTCGAAAAGACAGCAATATTAGTACTAAACAGCAATGACATATCAAGCCAGTTTGTGTGAAGTTGTCATCAGGAGCTATCCTGACGTGCCAGGGCACTCAAACATCGCTGGTAATGAGGAAGCTGACAGACTGGCTCACCAAGGTTCTGAATCCAAAATGGTGGGGCCAGAACCAGCTTTTGACATCCGGCCATCTACTGTCAAGTTTACTCTGAAGGGAGAAGTGGCAAGGATTCACGCAGCCGAATGGAGAATTTTTATCTTCTGCCGGCAGGCGAAAGAACCCGAGGCCGCTAGAACAGCATTTTTGTTGTCCCTTAAGAAGTGGGACATGAAAACCATAGTAGAGCTTTTAACGGGACACTGCTCCTTAAACTACAACACGGAAAAGATTGGGATGGTGATTTCGGCTATGTGAAGCCAATGTGAGGAGGAAGAAGGGAAGGCCCTGCACTTCATATGCATATCTGAGGATAACGCGATAAACAATTTGAGAGTTATATTTGAGGATCTCAGAGCACCTAGCTTCGATGGAAGTTATCCAGCAATTCTAAAGAAGAGTATAGAGCGCCTAGAGCGGCCTCTAGAAAATATATTTCTAGCGGCACAAAGTTAAGGTAGTTTTTATATAGAAGCCTGGAAAGGATGACAAAATAGACAAAATAAGCTTAGGATCATTCTACATGAAACGTCTGAAGAAACTGGTTCAATATCACATTCGCGAGAACCCGCCAAACCTCCTTTAGCACGTTCACTTTATTGTCAGCCACTTAGCAAACTCTCCCGTTTTCTGCGAATCGCCTTTCAATACTTTCCACACTTTGAAATTTATTCAAATCACGTCATTCAAATTTTACGATGTGGCAGCCCCTCCTGGGTCGAAATAAGAAGGAAGACGAAATGTAACGCGCCAACCTCGCGCCAGGGCGCTAAATGTGTCAGCGGAGATGTTCTCACCGCTGGCAATGCAATTGATGGTTCTTACCCCAGCTGTGCCGCACATCACTTCGTCCCAAGCTGAAACTGTGCAGGTTTAGGACGTTATCCTGCCGACGGTGTTGTTGGATATCCCGTATGACAGTGTCTATAATAAAAACAAAGAGGAATGGTGAGAGGGCGCTTCCTTGATGAACACCAACAGAGACACGAAGCGGTTTTGATACACCCGCCATACTTCGAACTTTATTTTTCGGATCGTGATAGAGCAATTGAACCCAGCGCACGAGTTCTTCTGGCACTAAGTGTTGTCGTAAAGCATTCCAGATGAGTTTGTGTGGCACACGGTAAAACGCTTTCTCTAGATCCAGAAATGCAATGTAAAGAGGGCGACGCTTCTCACGGTGTTTCTCCATGGGAAACCGCGCAGCCTGTATTGTCAGTAGTTCCGCGGTTTTTGACAAATCCGGCTTGATTCACGGTTATTTCAACGATTTCGAGAATATGGTTGCCAAGAATGCGCTCAAAAATCTTCATAGTATGGGAACGTAACCGGACCGGACGGTAATTTGAACATTCTGCTGGACTTCCTTTCTTTTTTTCATATTGGAACCGTGATACTTTCTTGCCAGTCAGATGGTGTTCCTCCTTCCTGAATAATCCGATTAAAGAATTCACTGCACCAAAGTGTTGGGTTCCAGCTCTTCGCTTTTCAGAGCTCAGATGCGATGTCGTCATGTCCTGTGCCTTTCGCGATTTCATTCGTTTTATTGCCTCCTTGGCACCAATTGTGCTAAAATGAAAGTCCTGGGGGGGTTTAACGTGAGTACCTGCCGTGTAGGCATAATCTAACGGTCCTCTTCGGACACGAATTGATTTTGGGACCGCAATCAGAGCCCTGCCATGCAAGCACAGCGGTCCTGGTTTATACTGAGTGCAGGCTCAGCGTTCATACTAGTGGATTCGAGGCCTATCTAACACCTCTGCGGCAACTAAGAGGTACGGCACCCGAGTTGTACAGCACAACTCCACGTTTGAGCTCCGAGGAGCTCTACCCGCGATGTAGGCATAACCACAACCACCATGAAATTCCCACTGGCAGGACCACTTCAGATGAGTCCCTTGCAGACTCGGGTCTAATTGCCCTCCTCGAGTACGTGGGGATGGAACTCCCCAACGGGCTAACTGGAAAGTTGTGCTAACACGTGGAACTGATCCAAATGTCGGCAATGATTGTGGAAGTGGAGGATGAGCAAATTCTTCAATTGAAATCTGCCCCAAATATTCTCGCCATCTATCCGTTGCGGCACGACGGTTGGTGAGCAAAGTACCGCCCTTGTCATTAACGCAATAGAAGTGTTCGATGTCCTGTGTACGTTCGTTACGGGTTTTGGCAAGTCGATGCAGATCTCTCTCCCCATCCCGAGTGTCCAGTTTATCGTAAAGATTTTTGTAATGGTTCGCTCCGGTGACAGCGACTGGTTTCTTTGCTTCCCGATTGGCATTCTTATAAATTTGCCAATTGGCCGGTGTTTTATCGTCGAGAAATTTGTGGTAGAGGCGTTTCTTTTCACGGACGTTCATTTCAACATCATCATTCCAAAGCCAAGTATTTCGGTTGATATACCGCTCACCCGGCTTGGTGGTCCCGAGGGTTGCAGAGGCCGCTTTGTGGATCGTGTCTTTTATTTGGTTCCACGATTCTTCCACATTCGTAATGGTCGGTAATCGCTTGAAATTATTTCTTCTTTCTTCTCACGAAATCGCCACCATTTAATGAGCGGTGGGCCAGTGCGTTCCTCACGCTGTTTTATCGGTGGCTTAATTCGCAGGGCGGCAATCAACGGCCGATGTTGAGGTGCGATGGTCTCATAGGGAAGTGACAGTGGTAAAATGTCGGCGTCTTATGAGAATATAGTCGATTTGTGTTTTACTGTTTCCACTATAAAATGTAGGAAGATGAGTCAATCGTTTGATGAACCATGTATTCATAAGTACAAGGTCATGAGTGTCCGCAAAATCGATTGTACGCTCGCCACCCTCATTGTGCGCTCCGAAACCCTTTCCCCCATGGCACCTATTACCATCTGCCTTTTCACTCACATGACCATTAAGGTCGCCGGGAATGGTGATATAGTCGTCAGCAGGCACATGACAAATCTTTTCTTCGAAAAGTTGCCAGAAGGCATCTTTTTCGGCATCAGGTCGACCTGTCTGTGGTGCGTACGCGGTGAAGAAGTGAATAGTGCGATCAGCTGATATAATGGTGAGCTTCATCAGCCGATCATCAAATCATTCAAATTCTTTAATGGCATCACGGAAACCCTCTGAAATAGCAATGCCAACACCATATTGAGTGTGTGGGTTACCAAAATAGAGAAGTTTGTAGCCATTTTTACCGCGTTCGCGTTCAATACTGCAGCTTTTGGCACCAGACCATCGGGTTTCTTGCAGAGTGCAGATTGCGACCTTTCCAGTTAGGGTGCCAAAATTTAGCGTGCAGACATTTATTCGTTTTGCTCAGACTAACTTGCTTACGTCCTGACGCCGTCCATGCATCAAGAACCCTTGCCCATATCTCGATAGGACCGGGGCCCGTCCTGCCTAGCATTTTACCGAGGCTTGTGACTCAATCCGATCATCTTCTTTATAACGACATTGTATGCATTTTCTTGGTCGGCCTGTCGCGAGACAACTTCACTTGTACACGGTATTCCTCAGTAAAATTTGAAAATTCCGAAGTTTATATTTAATGAATCCACCAACGCCAGATGTTTTACAAAAATTCCTATTAACATCTGACTCACTTCAAGACACACTATCAACTCCAGTCCAGCTGTTCCGCTATCAATCGATCAGCCAGTCCCGGTCCCACTAATTTTCGTTCCCGGTCCGTGGTCTTAAACTTAAAAGTGCGGGCTCAGCGTTAACAGCAACGTACACTGTTGTGTTTAAGGTCATTCCCCTCAGCCACGATCAATCAACCGTCTACACCCAATAATGTGCAAATTGGGCAGGTTTATGAGGGTCAACGAACGTTTGGCCCGGTCAATTCAAGCTGCTTGCTTGCGCGTGGATTCGGTTAGAAACTACCAACCCGAAAAAGCAAGTCTCTGGGGAAACTCTGTTAACTTAAGACCGAGCAGATGGAGTGTATTGGACGGGCACGTTTCTCTGCGCATCGCGTATTGGTTGATGGCATGATGTCGGAAATTTAGGATATTTTAGGTACATTAGCCAATACTCTCCATAGGTCGCAACGCCAAGGCGCTAAAGAGCCAGAGGAAGATGGATATCACGTCGGGTGTAGCTTAGGAATGCATCCTCGGGCCAGACCTCTAGAACGCTTCCTACAATTGACTTCTAAGACTCGGCATGCCAGAAGCGTCACGCCTGGTTAATTATGCAGATGACGTTGCGGCGCTTGTTGCCGGACGCCCTGTCAAACCGGCATAAAACAAACTTGGCATATTGATGTGACGAGCGAGCGGATGGATGACTGCTCACGATTTCAACCTTGCACTGGGAAAAACTGAAATAATCGAATCAAAACCAACGATTAAGTACCTTGAACTAACGCTCGACTCAAAGATGAGCTTTTTCGAGGAAATTAAAACAGCAGAGAACAGGGTTCCCGCTGGAGTGTCGGCCTAAAGTGAGCTAATGGCAAATATTGGGGGCCCTGATGAATTCAACGTAGTCTGCCCTGCTCTACAGCGCAGAAGTATGGGCTGTAAACGCCTCGCATGCGTGCACAGACGAGGAGTTTTGCGGGTAGCGTCTGTCTACCGCACTTCCCTGAACTGGTCGTGATGGCGATTCCCGTTGCCCTTCTTGCTAAGGAGTGTAAAGCCACAAACAAGCGCAAACGAGAAGAGCCAAGGGAGGTGGTTGATCGCGGAGAACACACTAAGTGAGTGACAATTTCCTTGGCAAAATGAAGTGAGAGGCTGAATCGGAAGCATGGTGAGACTCTTTCCTTACCCAGCTCCTAAGTGGGCATGGAGGATTTCAGTCTTACCTGCGCAAGATTGGAAAAACACGAAGATTTTGTGTTCTGCATGGGAATGGCGGACCACGCCGATCACACATTCTTCCTTTGTGGAAAGTGGAATGGGTTTCGTCAGCAATTTTATTTAAACACGGAGAGCCCTCTGCAGACAACATTGTCGAAGAGATGCTGAGGAGTGCTAACAGGCGGAGCCGTGTTGCCCATTACCTTCAGGTCCTTCTCGTTACTTAGAGGATAGAACTCGACCGGTGGAGGAGCCGGATGGCAGGGGGTTCCTTAAACTGATAGCTCGCTTTCTCCTTTCCCCTCCCGTTAGTGAAAGGAATTGAAGGCTCCACAAGGCGGGAGAGTTCAGGGACTAGCCCGAAGTAATGTGACAAACGATTCCAGGCTAGCTCCCTGACGATGGGGAGGTGTTTAGTTGGTAGTGCGACACACCTAATAGGAACGTTAAATATAGTAGTGTTCGAAGGGGTTACACAATTAAGTATTAGAACCTGAAAGACAAAAATTTAAAAAAATTGGACCAATTGGACCCGCCAGTTGCCAATGGGAACTTTGCCCCAACACACCGAATTCATTCACAAACCTTCTCTAGATTTGTTTTGACTGCGTGCCGTTGCCATTGCGACATCCAACTCGCCACTTGGCCAATCGGAATTTCTTTCTTCACACCCAGTCACGACACCTTTTCGGAGAAACCTTTCCCTCCAAGACGACACCAAATTTGGTTCCTCGCCGGCTTCACTCCCAACTGGGCACTTACAATAACAATCAACTTACCCCCGACTGCCGTAGCTTCGTTTTTGTATGACCGTTTTATTTAGGTCAATCCCTGAAAGAGGCAAAAATACAACAGATCAGTGGATTGAACTGGCATCGAACAATTGGATATTTCGCAATAGCAGTTTCGCATTCACTCGACACCTGGGGTCATCCGCCAGTTTTCGCTTGAATCTACCATTCACACTGCTAGGCAAGTCTCACAAAATCAAATTCACACAGCAATCGGGGCTGGCTCTCACCTGAAAAAGGGTGCGCTATCGTAGACATATGAAATATTGAACATTGGACACTAAAATATTCACAAGGTTGGTATTATGCTTGCGTTTGTCTTTGAACTTTTGAACGTGAAACTTTGCCACGGGACACTTTTGACCCACTGTGGAAGTGGAGGAGATAATTTGAAATTTCCGAGTTTTTAGCACTTTCCTGTCTTTCTGTCATTCACCGAGCACTTGTGTTTACAACAGCACTGCCATCAAAACGCCATTTTGGGCAACCATCTTGTTTTTTTGTGGGATTTTGCACCTATACGACCTGAGCGCTATTGTGCCCACTATGAGTAAGATTAGGAACTACGGTATACTTGCCACTGTTGAATTGGAATAAAGTTGTGAATTTTAAGAAATTATATTTGTAGTAAAAGGCAATAGCAGAATAATTTATTATGCAGGCTCTTGTAATAAAAAAATGCTCCGTAAGGAAAAAAAATCGCGAGCCGTCGTTTTTTGAAAACTTAGGATCAAAAGAGGGATCTGTAGCTACAAAAGTTGAGGAAAGTTTCTTTCCAATTGGTCCGGTCCGTTATCAACTATACGCGCACTTATTATTATTATTCTGTTAAGGGAAGGTCGCACCGCGTCCTTAAAGAACTGTTGTGCCACTTTTATATATAGTGTACCTATTAATTGTTATAGTGTACCTGTTAATCATAGTATTAAGCAAGCATTTTAGTATATTCCCTACTTTCAGATCTTTCAACTTTGCATCTGAGGAACACTTATCCCAGATGCCTCGCCCTACTTTGCACAAGTGCCGGACACTGTCCCAGGACGTATATAGAGGTTTCGTCACACTCCGCACAAAACCTGCAGGCAGTGTTTGTAGATATCTCTAGTTTTTATAAGAGATAGTTCAGCCGACAGTGACTAGTGAGAATCCCCAAAAAGATTCGGAGATTCTTTTTGTTGAGGTTTAAGCAATCCTTTGTGCGCATGTGTTTGTATCCCCCAATAAGGACCCTGGACTGCTCCATCCCTGGTAGGTCCGCCCAGTATAGTTCCCTCAACCGTTCCTCTTTATTTCTTAGAGTCATAGCCATGAAACCGGTTCCGATTCCACAAAAGGGTTCTGGCCCGTGTAAAGGGGTCCCTACTCCCTCCTTGGCTAGTTCGTCCCCTGCCTTGTTGCCTTCCAACCCAGCATGGCCTGGAACCCAAATTATCCAGACCTTGTTGGACGAGCCGAGTGTATTCAGTCTCTCAAGGCATTCCCATACCAGTTTAGAGTTCACTTGGTTGGACCTAAATGCCTTGATTGCTGCTTGGTTATCGGTGAGAATAGCTATGTTCTGCCCCCTGTAGTTCCTTTGTAGATTAAAGGAGGCACATCTGTCTATGGCGTATATTTCCGTCTGGAATATGCTAGTGTACCTGCCCATTGGTTCAAAGTACATTTTCCTTGGACCAATGACACCGGCACCCGCTCCCTCTGCTGTGAGGAATCCGTCACTGTACCAAGTAATAAGTTGCTGGTTTAAGCCGTCTGTTGCAGCCACCCCTCCCAGTTTGCCTTGTTACTCCATAGTATTTCAAACTTCTTATCAAAGTAAAACCTCGTTGTCATGGTATCACTTGGTATCAATAATTCGGGATACCGCCTAGAAAGAATATCAATCTTCCTTCGGTTTAGGCAGCTCCCCGCCTCACTGATACTACCGGCCATCCTGAATATTGCCCTCCTTGCCTACATCTGTATGTGCAGATGGAGATGCGTTAATCCCAGAAGGACGTCCAGGGATGCCGTTGGGCTTGTCCTCATTGCCCCACTGATACACACGCAAGCCAGCCTTTGGAGCTTATGTAATTCCCCGGCTTGTGTGCTGAGTTCGGTTCTTTCTGCCCAGATTACCGCTCCATAGGTAATCATTGGCCTTACTATTGCACTATATATCCAAAGTAGTATCTTCGGGGTGCAACCCCATTTTTTTCCTACTATGGATCTGCAAGTCATCAGAGCCCTCGTGGCTTTCCGACGTGTGTCTTCCAGAGTAATTTTTGGTCTAGCGTAATTCCCAAATATTTGACCTCTGTTTCTCGTTTCACCTCCGTATCATGTAATCTTCTGGCTCTCAGGTGATCAAGCTTACGCCTCCTAGTGAATGGTACTATGGTGGTTTTGGCTGGGTTGATCCGCAGTCCCACCTTCCTGCACCAGGCACTAGTAACCTTTAGTCCAGTTTGGATCCTATCACATAGGATGTCTTCATATTTGCCCATACAGATTAAAACAATGTCATCCGCGTAACCCTGGACTTGTATTCCAGTATTTGTTATCACGTCCAGGAGTTCGTCCACTACCATACTCCACATCAGCGGCGATAATACCCCGCCCTGTGAGCAGCCTTGAGTGGTGTTCATGATAATAGAATTTGTACCCGTCGGTACCACTATTTGCCTGCTTTCTAGCATTTTGTCCATCCAGAATGCCAGGGTGTTTCCCACTCCTTTGCGACTCAGGACATCTTGTATCTCTGTGTGCGATGTGTTGCCGAATGTTCCTTCGATATACAAAAACACACACAGTGCTATTTCTTTTGTTTCTCTGGCATCCCGTAGTACCTCTGTCAGCTGATACAGAGCAGTTTCAGTTGACCGTCCTGCCCGGTAAGCGTGTCGACAGCAATGTAGGGGATTACGCTTTAGAACGTAAGTTCCAATATAGTTGTCCGTGACCTTCTCCACCGTTTTGAGTACAAACGATGTTAGGCGAATTGCTCTGAAAGATTAAGGGTGAAAAGGACCCTTTTTACCCGCTTTCGGAATAAAGACCACTTGTACCCATCTCCATTCCCTTGGTATGTATTCCAGTGCTATGCTCCCCCTTACCACCCTCAGAAGAGACTTTAAGATAATTCCTAGGCCTCTCTGGATTAGTGCTGGAAAAATGCCATCTACTCCGGGAGATTTCAATGGTTTGAAAGTTCGCACTGCCCACCTTAGCCTAGCTTCTGAGCATACCCCTTTTGCTAGTCTCCAGTTCTCCTTTCTTGTCCTTTTATTCGTTGTTGGGGTGTCAGGCAGAATGTTGTCGCCTGCCGCCGTGTGGTAGGACCCCGGAAAATGAGTTCTAAGAAGCAGGTGTACCCTGTCCTCCTCATTCTCGGTAAATGTCCCATCTTCCTTCTTCAAACAGACAGAGGATATTCTCCCGTCTTTGGCTATAACCTTGTACAGCCTCTTTGCCTCTGTGATCTGTTCCCTTCACAGAATTCCCTGAAGGTGTTCCGTTTTGCTTCCATGATCGCGTTGCTATACGCAATCAGTGCATTTTTGTACCTCTGCCAGTCCCCGGTTTGTTTTAGCCGGTTGAAGAGTTTTTGTGCCTCTGTTCTCATTCTGGTCAGGTTCCTGTTCCACCATGGTACATCCCTTGATGACTTAACTGTCTTAGCCTCATATGCGTCAATGACGACTGTGTTGAGGTTTTCCATCAGTGTTTCTAGTTCCAGTTCGCTCCTGATGTCACCGCCCGCTTGAAGGTGTGCAATATTGTTGCACAAGTGCGTTGCGTAGGATTCCCAATCCATTCTCCTGGAATACCTTCTTATTCTTTTTATTTTGGAGTTACCCTCAATGTCGAATCTGATTATCCTGTGATCAGACATAGAGGGTTCATCGGACACCTTCCAATTCCTGACCATTCCGTTCATTAGAGTATTTTCTAGAGTTATGTCTAGTACCTCCTGTCTAGTGCTGACCACAAATGTTGGAGTGTTCCCTAAGTTATATATTTCTAACTTATTGCTAAGAATAAATTCAAGAAGGTACTCACCTCTTCGATTGGTGTCGCTGCTTCCTCAGACTTCCTGGTGGGCGTTAGCATCGCAGCCGAGGAGAAGTGGTAACACCCTCTTCTCACAATACTTGCGACTTGTTCCGGTGGAGCCCGGATTTCGTCTCCGAAATCCTCCTTTCGAGGAGTCCCAAATTACCTGCATGTTTCCTCCTTGCAGATCGCAAATCTGCCCCCGATAAACCTAGGGCTCCTGAGCCAGCACTATTCCAATGTTCTCCTTAGAACTTGCCCTTGCAATTACCGCAGACCTTTCGCATGGTGGAGGTTTATCTGGGCTATCTTAGTGCTGGCCATTGGCTCCTTTATTGCTTGGAACTTTTCTCCACTGTCGAAGTATCGCCCTACTCCTCTAAAATGACACTTTCCTGCGCATCGCTGTCCACCTTGAGTCCTAGGAGCCTTAGGTCTAGGTCGTCCAGCTTCTGTTCTTCACTGGGCAGCAAGCCTACTTTCCTGGTTGATCCAGTCATTTCCGCCTCTATGGCTTTTGAGACTTTTTCGGGGACCTCGGTATGCTTTTCACCCGGTGTCTTTTCCTCGGCTTTTCCCTGTGCACATGCACGGGTATGTAGCCAAATCGGTAGTTGATATGGCAACTCCGACGTTTGAATACTTCCAGGGATTGGTCATCTACCCTGATCGTGAGGAGTTTACCCTTGCCCTCCACCTTGCTTCTGAAGACTCTCCATAGTCGGGTATGGAGATCCTCATTCTGGTTGATTAGGAGGCCCATAAGGTCTTCCGTTACTATTGTCGCGGCTTTTGGGAGAAAAACTGTCACCATGTGCGCTCCTGGTATATCATGCCCAGCACATGTTGACAGTTCCACGCTTCCCAACCTGACAATTTAGGAACTATGGTTCTAACCCATTCTGCGGTGTCTTCCGTCGGGCAGTCAATCAATATAACACCTGGTCGAAAAAGTGTCCCGGTGAACACAAGTTTCGCAGTCCAATGCTTGCACATCTGCCTGACGACAAGGTTCTCAATGGTTTCCTGCTCCTCACGAGTAAGTATTTGCTCGGGAAACATTTTTGACAGTATGGCCAGTCGAATGCCCTTGACCGCACTAGCATAGCTAATGGCGGGCTTCCTGGGTCCTGCCTTCACTCCTGACCTGCCCGGATTTCCTCCCCCCCTTGGGTGGTGCTCTAAGGTGGAGGGGAGGAAGATAGGGCGGCAACCCTGTCGGAAAACCCAGGAGAACCTCCTCGTGGTGGCACCGGGAAACGCTGTATCGCATTGGCTTGCCGGCCGTGATGCAGTAGGCGAATGCTCCGAGGCCTAGTAAGGGCAATCAGACCCGAGTCTGCACGGGGACTCATCTGAAGTGGCTTCGGTCAAGAAACCTTACCAGGGGTATATTGGTACCATGGGAACCGGGGTAGCCCTTGAAATCCTATACTTCAGGAGAATTCCTGTCGTATCTGAGTACAGCTCGGTTGGTTGCGGTTGGCCCCCTTGTGGGAGTTTCATGGTGGCTGTGGTTGTGCTCAAGCGAGAAGAGACCTTCGGGCCTCGACGTGGTGTTGCGTATCAACACGGGTGCCGTACTCCATAGTTCGGTAGAGATTTAGGTAATTCTTGCATCCACCAGTATGAATGCTAAGCCATGCATTTGGTATAGACTGGTACCGTTGTTGCTTGTCGCAGCGGGGCTCTGATTGTGGTCACACAATCAATCCGTGCCTGAAGAGGGCCGTAGGATTAAGTCTCAAGACAGGTACCTACGTTAAGCACCGAGGACTTCACTCCCCCCCCCCCTGGGTTCAGGTTTGGATTTTTTGGGAGCATTCCCTTCATGCGGGCTGATTTCTACTGCTCCCCGCTTTCTCGACTCGGGTAGAGATGGCTTAGGTCTATCCTGAGCCTTCTTAAGGGCTTCTTCTGTTTCCAAGCCTTCCTTCAGATAGCGCAGGTATCATTTAGCACCTACGCCACTGAGACTTGTCTCCTTCGTGACGTCTGATATCCAATATTTATCTCAGACGTGTTTTTGCTGGTCCCTGCTTTTTGAGCAGTGGCGTTCGTTGTTTGTTGTCCACGCAGTATACCAATGTTAACCTTGGTTCCACTGCTTGACGTCCCAATTTCTCCCTTCTTGGGTGTAATCACCTGACCCTCAGTATTTCGGAGATGTGCCTCTTGATTAACCAGTTTTTGTGCGGTACGCACTGAAGATCCAAGCCAGCTAGACTCTCTCTTAGGAGTTTGTGGCACCAAAACCGCACACCACCGTGCTAATTGGGCTCCTCGAGGCGGCCATTGATACCTACCTACCTACCTATTGTTACGACGGAACTTCCCCAGTTGTTGCAATCAAGACGGGTGCCCTCCTTTGCAATCACAATGACTATCCTTTCTTCTACTCATTGGGGAATATCTCAGATTCCCAAGATTTGCTATTAAGGGAAAGTAGCAACTCTGAAGATACTCCGCAGAAAAGTTTCGTTGAGAGGCCGTCAAAACTATCAGTTTTACTCCATGTGCGTACGTTGATGGCAAAGATAATTTGATTTCTGTTGGGGAAAGATGTTATGATGGGTTGCCATCTCATCCATAGGAAGTGAAACTTCACCAGCTGTTATAAAAAGAACCATGGTTAAGTAAACCCTCCACCTCTTCAGCTACTCATCAGCGTAGATGAGAGGCCTAACCCCCATTATTAACCTCGAGAAAGTTTCTCGGTGAAGAGCGAACTCCTAATGACCGATACACGTCAGGACACACTGGGACTTTCCGGAGCCGTCGACAACTCCTTATCGACGTCGATGTGGTGATGTGAGCTGAGCTCTGCCAAGGTGGTAGTTGTGGTGTGTGTATCAGGAGTCAATCCCTTTGGGACCCTGGCCGGGTAGTGAGCATTGAACGGGTATTAGTAGATCGCGTTACTCCGAGCGAGCGAAGAGGAAAGGCTTATTAAGAAATGCGCGGCAGTTGTGAAGCGCATTCGATCTGCGACGTTCCTCCAGAAAAACGTCAGCAAAGGGGTGAGAAACCAGCTAATGGAAATGGAGGAGCTCCTGGACAGGATTTCATATTATAGGCGGACATGGAGAGGAAGAGAAAATCCGCGGGAAGCAGAAAAAACGCCTCACGACGAGAACACTACGAGTACCAATCCGATCGCTGACATTGCAGAGCGAACTTAAAAAAAAACGAAAGCAGGAAGGGACATATGAAGGAGACTTCACTCAAGTACTCTTTAGTGCTCAAAAGAAGAAGGCGAAGAGGAACAAGAGACAACAACACGTCGCGCCATCAGAAAAACCTCTGCCTAAAATTAAGGCGGACACGAAGGACGGAGCACCAATGAAAAAGGTGGGAGGACGAAAGAGGACTAGACCGCCAGCTCTCCTTATTAAGCCGACGGAAGGGAAGACTTTTGTGGAAGTCCTCAGTGAAATCCGTTACAAGATTAAACCCGAAGATAACGGAGTAGAAGTGTCATTCATTCGTAAAACGAAGAGGGGTGGAGTCCTAGTCGAACTAGGCCCGAACATAATAAATAAAGCTATGTTCTGTGAAGTAGTCAAGGGGCTTCTGGGAGAAAAAGCTTTGGTTTCCAGCTTGGACCCACGTGTTCTCTGGAAATCCGAGACCTTGACTGCCTCACAGAAGAAAACGAGGTGGAAGAGGCAATCAAACGCGAATGTTCGGAGGTAACCAATACCCGGATTGTTGTCACCTCTGCGAACTCCCGAGGTCAAAAACTCGCTGTGGTGGAAGCTGCCGAGCAAAATGCGAGGAAGCTTCCAAACAGCATGAAAATAAGAAATGGTTGGGTAGTGTATAGGATACGAATCCGGGTCACCATGACCAAATGTTACAGGTGTTTGGACTCCCTGCCGGGGACCTGACAGAAGGGCAGCATGTCGTAAATGCGGTCAGTCAGGCCATAAAGCGAGCACCTGCAATGAAAAGGAAAGCTGTGTCCTATGCAGGGACCATGGCGCGTCTGATGAGAACGTTGCGCATACTGCGGGTTCGGGGCGGTGTCCAGTCTTCAGAGCAGAATTGGAAAGAGCTAGGATGCGGTCAACATAATTCGCATCCTACAATTCAATATGAACGAAGTGCAATCCCTCACGAGTTGCTAGCGTAGTTCTCTGCGGAGACCAAAGCTGATCCAGAATTCGAACACGGGGTATGAGACGGAGTGACGGGTTCTCAACCAACTCAGTCCTCGCGCCGCCAGACTGCAGGGTCCTTATGGCTGAAGCATGATAAAAACAAAACTGCCAATTGCCCAGCTCCTGGGACATTTTACTGAAAAAATGGTCTTTTCGCTTAACACGTTTCAATAAATCAACTAAATTGGGTGTCAAAAAGACATTTATTTGAATAACGGATAATGGATTACTACATTTCATAAGTATAATATTCATTTCGCAAATATAATCGTTTACAAGATCATCCCTTCCCCATTATCGCCTACTTATCACTTTCCACTCTTACTCATTAATCATTCCACAATCTACCACCGGATTAAGTATTATCTTCACACTTTATAGCTTTCCTAAAATCTATTAAAAATATGATAAAATATAAGCTTAATCGTAAATTAGTCTGCTCTCCACGCTGCTCGGCCGCAAAGCTGCATTGCTGCCTTGAATAGCTCAACGCGATGGATGCAGAAGCTCTAATGCTTTTGGTATGTCGCCATCGACAGTTTCCAGCAAATTCGTCAACCATCCACCCTCGTTGCTGAATCCCATAGCCATCATAGCGATAACCGCATTATTTATTTTCCTATCTGCAAAAACAAGAAATAGCGCGATGAGGTGACATTGCTCAAGTTAGAAAAATCACCCAAGATAAGATTGTCTCGGGTGAATCAGGGTTTTATCGTGTCTATCGATCAACTTCTAATCAAGTTACCTGGATGATGGACTGTCGTCATAGAAGGCTTTGAATCGGGTTGTTTTGTCCGCTCCTCGGCTTGAATGTGACTAAGTAGGTCCCTGCTCAATTGCGCGTAATTAACATCTGATTGGGGTGGAGAAGTTGAAGTAGCAGCGGCAGTGGCAGTAGCAGACGTTTGCTGATTCTCGCCCTCATTTTGTCCAAGTCTGAGCTCGTCAAATTGCTTATCGATCAAGGTCCAACTCGATTCGATTGGGGTTGATCCTCGTTTCTTGTTGGCTCCGTTGGCTTCGGACGGTTGCTCAGCAGAAGCGGAGATATCAGTCGGATTCAAGTCAATGTCCATGTCCTTGATTTGCTCTGGTTGTTGTTCCTGGACTTGTGAGGACGGTTGCGATGAAGTGTTGCTTGCAAAGACACGAATTCCATCATTCAAATCAGCTGAACTTGGTTGATTGGTTTCAGATGCTTCTGGTTCAGCTGGGGCAACTGACGAAGCTGATGGAGATCCCGAAAGATCAATGAAAATCGGAGTTTGAGTGCCAGACGATGTTGGTTGAGGTTGCGCCTCAGTTGTTGTTTGTTTGTTCTCCGTTCCTGAAGTGCTAGTTGAAGGTTTTTCACCTGCCGGAGTGGGTGCCTTTGCATCACTTGGCTCGGCACTGTTCTTCTTATCATTTTTTAAACCAACATCAACTTCAACTACGATCCCAAGGGGATCCAAGAGTTTTCCGAATATCTCTGAAAATCCTTTCAAAGCCTGTACTCCAGCTCTAGCATAAGCTGGATCGATTGCTGGGAAAAGCAATGGAATTTCGTCTTCGTTATCATTATTTCCTGCGGTTTCTTGTCTCGGCTCGCTTCTTGGAGCTTCAGTCGAAGCATTTGGAGCCTGAGTCTTTGTCGCTTCAGGTTCTGGTTGGGGAGGTGCACTGGGAGTGGCAGCAGTTTGGATGTCATCATGATCCATTCCCTCAGCCAAATCACACATCATTGTATAGAAATTGGAGAAAGCTCCGGCAGCTCCACTTCCGCCGGCAACGTGTCCTCCATTGTGGCGACGACGTCCACATTTGCGTGGACGCTCACCTTCAGCCTCTGCGTCAGGGCGTCCAAAGCATCCATGACGCATCTTCTTGAAGAAACGACGATTCAATTCGGTGTGACTTGGTAATGGTACCGGGAATCGATACATTACATGATCGGGATGAGCCTTCTTTTGTTCGCATTTTTCACACAAGTCATAGTCGTAGCATTGCGCACATTTGTAACGGAATCCAACTATTGGTTGAACGTCACAGTTGTCGCATTGAACCCTCCCATGCACTGGTTTTTGCGAAGTGCTCCCTGCTTGTGGTGCAGAGGTTACGGTTGGACTTTGTTGTTGAGGCTGTTGCGATTGGAAGGGAGTTGGTGGATTGTCTTTTTCCTCGACGTAAACTTTCTTGACTCCATTCGTCTTGGCAAGGAAAATCCGGAGGGAATAATCGCTGTTGATGAGGACTTTATCGTTGTCTTCATCTGAAAAATGGATATTATAAATTTAATTTAATTTTATTAAGACAAATTATCTGGTATTGTGTCAATCTTTCTCGAGGTTTAATCGAAAATGAGTCACATGAAAGACAAGAAGGCGACAAATCCTGATAGTATCCCGGCGGAAATTTACAAATTGGTGTTCCACCAACGACCAGACTTGCTGTTCGGGACTTTCAACGCTTGCTTGAAGGAGGGCATTTTTCTTTGCCACTGAAAGATGGCGAGAATCACCCTAATCAGCAAAGGAAAGGGAGACCCTGAGCTGCCGTCTGTATACCGACCGCTGTGTACGCTGGACACGACCGGAAAAGTACTCGAAAAGCTCATTAGGAGTAGATTCGCTGAAGCGATCCGCGCTACCACGAGACTTATCGTCAAAGCAGGAAAATCCACGGTGGATGTTGTTATGGAGGCAGAGGATGCTGTTCATCGAGCCGAGGCACACAGCCGCCGATATACGGGGATAGTGTTCCTCATAACGCTTGATGTCAGAAACGCCTTCAATTCCGTAAGATGGCCAGATATGCTGAGCACATTAGAAAAATCATTCCACTTGCCGAGCTATCTCTTGAATTGAAGGATTATCTGAAAGATCGCTCTCTGCTCTATGAAGGCCAGAGGAGGATGGAGATCACGTCGGGAGTAGCGCAGGAATCCATCCTAGGGCCGGACCTCTGAAACGCTTCTAAGTCTCGACATGCCAGTAGAGCGACGCTTGGTCGGTTATGCAGATGAAGTTGCAGCACTTATTGCCGGACGCACTGTTGAACTGGCGCAAAACAAACTTGGCATATTGATGCGACGAATAAGCGGATGGATGGCTGGTCATGGCTACAGCGTTGCGTTGGAAAAAATCGAAGTAGTTCTTCCTGACCAGAAAAAGTATCGCGACCCGACCCTGCGTCCCATATCGATCGGCGGATTGACTATAGAATCAAAACCAGCGGCTAAATACCTTGCTTTAATGCTCCACTCAAGGCTAAATTTCTTTGAGCACATCAAAGTAGCAGTAGACAAGGCTGCAATTGGGGTTTCGGCCTTGAGTCGGCTAATGGCCCATGTTGGGGGCCCCATGTCTACCAGGAGCCATCTTTTTATGGGAGCAACGCAGTCTGTTCTGCTCTACGGCGCGGAGGTATGAGCCGACGTCATTGACAAGGAGGTGCATCGTAAGCTCCTCGCCTAAGTGCAGAGACAGAGAGCTTTGCGAGTGTCGTCTACTAATCGCACTTTCTCAGAACCGGCCGTTATGGTGATTGCGGGAGAGATCTCTGTTGGCCTCCTTGCTAAGGAACGTAAAGCTATCTACAGTCGCAAAGGTGAAAATTTAACAGGGGCGGTTGCCGTCAACGCACGCTTACCGAGTGGTAACTGTCTTGGCAAAATGAACCAGGAAGCAGGTGGACTGCGTGGCTCATAGACAATTTAGATCCGTGGCTGAAACGAACGCATGGTCAGATTGATTACCTCCTCCAGGTGCTCAGAGGTGGCGGCGAGGAAGATGGGGCGGCAACCCTATCGGCCAAACCAAAACCAAGTGGCCTCCATAGTGGTGGCACCGGGAGACGCTGTAATCACTTTGGTTCGCCGGCCGTGATTCAGTAGGCGAATGCTCCAAAGGCCTAATCAGAGCGATCAGACCGAGTCTGCACGGGGACTCATCTGAAGTGGCAAATTGGTCACGAAACCTTACCAGGGGCATACTGGTACCATGGGAACCGGGAAAGCCCCTGAACTCACATACTTCGGGTGAACTCCTGTTGTATGTGAGGACAGCTCGGTTATTTGCGGTTGGCCCCCCTAGTGGGAGTTTCATGGTGGTTGTGGTTATGCTCAAGCGAGAAGAGACCTTAGGGCCTCGACGTGGTGTTGCGTATCAACACGGGTGCCGTACTCCATAGTTCGGTAGAGATTTAGATAATTCTTGCATCCACCAGTATGAATGCTAAGCCATGCACTTGGTATAGAACGGAATCAACATCTCTGCTCCATCCATCTATATCCCATCCGGAGTATAACCGCAAATAGAAAGACTGAAAGCCTTTTTCAATAAAAACAACAAGCTTTAGGCGAGCGCATTCTAGGACTGTTCCTAAAACTGTGTCTTGATAAATCGTCCAACGAGATTAGCCAACGCGTGCCAGTTAACCTTTTCTACGGAGTGGAGTAGTTGCGAGTTTCACTAGAGTCCGCCGATATGGAAATCTCTTTTTCTTTCGCCTAAGCAGGGCAACAATGGATCCATTCTTTGAGCTTGATCCGAGTGGAATCGGGTGATTTTTAGCCCGTTTAATCAGGGCCGTGTTCTCGAATTCTGTTTACTTGTGTCTCATATGCCATCTAACATAGCTGACACATGGTATATCATTCAATCCCCGGACGACCGTGTTGCAGCTTCATCAGTCTAAACCATGATCCATACCGTATTGAAGAGATTTCTGTAGGGTTCACTTGGGAAGCGATCGAGAAATTTAAATCCTGAGCGATTCTTACGAAGGCTGAGATCAAATTAATTCTATTTTTTTCGCTCCAGTTAACACCTATCACAGTTCTGGGTATTTGACGTTTCGCAGAATATGGATTTTAGTCGGGTTGGACTTCTTGTCTTCCTTATAACAGATTAATCGATACCTTCGACATGCCTTCTCGAAGCATTCACGCATAAGCAGGACTATAGAAAAAAAAACCCAAGTCCAGGATGAATAGATATGATGCCTATGCCTATGTAAACCTATGCTACGAGTTCTCGGGAAAACTCCGGGACCGGGTGGAATCAGTCCACCCCTCGTCTGGCCTGCGGACAGCGCATCGATAAATCTTCATCTAGGGAGACATCTGAATCAATTTTCATTTACTTGGAGACGTTGAGTTCAGTTTAAATAGAGGTAACCGCACCATCGAACACGCTTGCAACTGTCTGACCATGAGCTTGAGGGATATCCTTCTTCTAACATTACCGTCTGACAAAGTCGGAACGACTGGTTCGTTGGTTAATATAAACTAGCAACAGAACTGAAGTAATTGGGCATTACCGCCCTTTCAAAGAGAACGGGAACGTAGAGAACTATCACGAACTTCATCGAGCGGAGAAGGAACTACACATACACATCTTAGCAAGAAAAATTGCGACCTCGTAGCCGCGTTCGAGAGAAGAATTCTTCGATAATTTTTAGCCAGAGGCATGAGGATGGACGATTCTGTCGTCTATATAACGACGAAATTTATGAGTGATATCTCGATCGCCTAGTTGTGGATAAAATCCGGCTCAATAGAGAAGATAATCCAGCCTGGAAAGTCTATAATTGCAATACCTATTGTGGAAAAAGAAGATATGATAGACCCTTCAGATAGCTGCCAGTGATATCGAATTGGTGGACTTTGGTGCAAAACTGGTATGCCGGGTCCTTCGGAAGGTAGGCCTAGACCGGATACCGGTTGTTGCGCCGTTGAGGATGACCACACCGTAGATGTCCTTAGATTGTGTTAGAAATCGTGCTTTTCTAGCCTTTCCTGACTTTTCCCAAGCAACATTAAATCCACCCCATTATGTGCTTCACTGCATTTTCGTCCTTTTTTTGACATGTAAGCACGTATCCAATCTGGCTTTTCACTGTTACTTTTCAATGCCCGCCCCAAATTCTTTCTTTAATTCATAGCGGTAAGGCAGTGGAAAAAGACATATGCGCGGTACTTAGGGATGTCGTCGCAACTGAGACAGGCGAACTGCCTAGTTTAATCCTATGAGAAGTTGTCACAGTGGTAGTCTCAACACAGAACTCTGGAATCTCGGTAAGACAATGTATTTCTGGGATTTACGTCCATTTCGTACCAAAGTCTTGCTCCTGTTAGATAGCTATCATTAAGGCCAGCCAGATGACTGGATCCCAATTAACTGAGATGTGCACATACATTTTTAGCAAAACCAGTAACTAGTTCGATGGCATCGGTGGTTGATCAATGTCGAAAAGGGATATACATAGATCTATACGATGATTCAACCAGAGGCTTACCAGCTATAGGCAACAACAATAGCTTCTTGCGTCTATATAACGCGGGATAAATCTCAGCTACTTAAGCTCATGAGAATGAATGCATCGAACTCAAAGAATGAAGTCTTAGTAGATGTTACCGGCAATGATCATCTTATTTGCAGTACCGACCCAGACCATCTCCGAAAGCTACAAATGAGAAGTTAGGCCCCACTTAGCACGTAGGCCATATTTAATTGCAAAACCATGTCCTCTAGCATCAATCAGTAGCCATGAAAGGGGGTTCAGTGCCATGCAAAACTTAAGGGTACCCAACGAAGCCCCTGGAAGATGCCCCTGAGTCCTGCCTCATTTCAAGTGCATTTTTTGACTCCTTACTCGATCACTTTACAGTTTACGTCAAAACTATTATTAAATTCGGAAAGTACTAATCGAGACCTTTCATTTAATGTCCCACATGACTATATGCGATGAAAAGAAGTTCTAACCCTTCTCCCCCCGTTTGGAGTGGAGGAATTTATGTCACTCAGGGTATGCGGGTGACAAACAGCCATTGAACCGATTTTAACGAGGTATGAAGAGGGAAAACATCAACCATCCGCTAAAGCCTAAAGAGTAAACTCTATACGTCAGAAGGTCCCAGTAAAACGCTAGGGACGAATGTACAAAGATCTCAATTTCAAACCCTTTTATCTGTCGGTCTTCAAAACCATCTTTTAATCGTAATATACCCATCCAAACTAATTCTATAGCAAAACAAGGAATTACACCAGTTTATTCTAAAACGCACCTTTTCTCATGTTCTCTTGGGTCCGTTTTGAACTTTGCACAAGTGACAAATATTCAAATATACACAAACAAATAATTTATGCAAAACGCATCGAGTTCTGACTAAATCGAATGTTTCCATAATTTTCCGCTCTCCGATATGAAATTAGCGTTGTCGTTTTCAAACGTTACCAACATCCAATATTAGTCATCATATTTGCTCGCCTCTTTGCAATCATTTTCTTTGTTTCAGACCTGTTCAGCTTATTTCATCGAAAAAATAGAAAGTTCCATCAGAGACAAGAAACAACGATGGAAATCTTTCTGCGGAAAATGCGTGAATCTTAGGCCTATTGACCAGCAAATGGCAACTTTCATATATTCACCTCAAATCCTGTGGCAATTTAGTTGAGCCGATTTAGATTCATGGAGTTGGAATGGATTTCGAGCATATATGCAAATATTTATTGACGACGATGATAACCGTCGCTATTATTTTCGCCATTCTGGGTCACATTTAAATACAAAACAATGGATTAATACAGCGACGTGATAAGCCTGGCATGCATGCTATCTTCGCTATAACGCATTATTTTACTGCAATGGGCTTGCTTTTATGCAGAATCGATGATAATTGACTTTGCTCGTATCTGTAGAAAGATGTTCGAGGGTCAAATAGAGAAGTCTATCAAATCGAGCAAAGTTCGTTCTGTGTCCTAACATGTGAAGTCTTTATTTTCTGAGAGAGATAGGATATTGAAATGAATAGCACCCCATGAACATTTCGAGCTAGTATCCCTAGCCCGTGCATTATGATTATTTAGAAATTGTGGAATCTCGGCCATGAATATTATCTCCATCGCCAAATTGCACCAGGATACCTTTCTTTCCAAGAAAAGAACAATATTCTCTTAGGAAGCAGTATTAAGAGGAGTTTGGTGCGAAACAACCTAAATTTAACCTTCTTCCCAAGGCATCTACATGACTGAATGCTAGGTCACACGGCAAAGGACTAGCAATGGTTAACAGAAGTAACACCACCTCTAAATGGTGTGATGGCATAGATGATTGAAGAATGGACTACACAAACTCGGCCTCATACCTGGGATGCAATCCCAGCCGCGGTCGTGAATGTTGTGGCTGTTTAAAGGGATATAATATTACAATGGATCTAGTTGAAAGCTGAAACTACGGTATTGACTACTTCAGCGAAGAAAACTCAAAATTTGCTTTCATGGAGGTGCGGTTGTGTAGTCTTTCGCATTTCGTAATGGCTTGGGCGATCTCAACAGCCTTCACATTCCACATGGTCAGGGATGGCTTCAGAACAAAACGGAAGTCTTCACGTGGCGGTTATATGCGGTACAACGAAATCATGTTTGTGTCGTATTCCTACGATGAAGTTTAATGTAGCGCTTCTACCTGCAGGGACTATTGAGAACATACACTGAGTGCTCTTTTTGACGGACATCCGGCCCACAGTGTCGTCAGATTCCCAGGTGGTTTGCTACTGATTGTAAAAGCACACCTTACAGAACAGAAACCTCATGTGGCTAGTCATGTGTGAAAACTCAGGCTATCATCTCCCCAGTGAATTGGCATTACGCAAAATCAACCTTGAAGCCTTTCGATCGTCTACTTCAGTGGTAAGACCTAATTTGGCACGTCAATTCCAGGACGAACAATGCTAACCACATGAGAGAACTAATGTGGCAAAACAACCTTGGCAAATCCGAGTTCGCTTCTTTCTCTTAAAACTAATCGATAAAAGCTTACTTTTCACGAGAGGCCGCATTATATGCTAAGCTCACGCACACTCATCCAGTCGTGCGTATTAAGGCCTTAAGGATATAAGTTGCAAGGAATTTCTCAACGCTCCTATATTTTATAGGTTGTCGAGGACATCAACTTTCGGTCACCCTTCAGCGAATTCTTACGCTTTACAGTTGGTCGAGACAGCCACAATGGTACAGCCGCTGTCGGCATCCTTAAATAGGACCTAGCTATTTTTCGATCGGAGCGAAACAAACATACCTTAGCTGACCTTGGCACCACTTTTTTTCAGCGTGCTCCTCAGCAGCAAAGGTTATGAAGTTCAGGCTGGCCAAGCATCACTTGATTCACCTGATTAGCAGACAATTCCCTTGCTCAGACATTTTTATACGCTTTCCGAGAGCTTCCATTCACTATGAACGAAGCACATGACAATTTCACATGCAAGAAAAACGAAACACTGCCATCGACATTAAGTGCGAAACCTCACACTCGTAATGTATTGCACAAACCCGGGATGTCTGAAGTTCCTTATTAAGGCCAGTTGTTGCCCCGTAGATAATGGCGAGACGTTGTCCTCTACGCTGGTGACAAACAGACAGTGAATCGATTTTAATAAGACTTTCTTTTACGTAAAACCTTAAAGAAGAAAACAGGCCACGTCTTGGCAGGAGCTGACTTACTTCTACCAAAAGTTGGACCAAGCGTTGGGCTTCAATGGGAATGACCGCTTCATCATTTGATTGAAATTCTTTTTTGGCGCATCCTTCTACGTCGACGTCAACAAATCGAGGATCAGACGAAAATCGTAGCTCATCAAAGACATCGTACCATACCTTAACTGAAGGTATGACCAGATTCTCTTCTACCTAAATCTACCACGGATACTCCCGGTCTTACATAGAAGCGCTATCATAATAACGAGTTAAGACTGCTGCAGAGGATGTTACTATACAAAAGTAACTACTTAGCGAAGAAAACTGAGAGTCGGCTTGCATAGAAGGAGCGATTGTGTAGTTTTTCGCATTTCTTAGTGGCTTGACCAACCTTAGCCGTTTTCACATTCCACACTGATCAGGCATGGCTACAGGCTACATTGTAACTCTCCACGCTGCGGTTATATGAAGAAAAAGATACCACGTTCCTCTCTTCGTCATCACGGCACGATCCTGGTAGTACAAACCATGTTTCCCCAGGACTTTGTTACTATTGCTGAGATGATGTTTACTGCAGCGCTTCTATTGACAGCGGCTGCCGAGAATATGCGCTGAGCAGTCTATTTGATGGAGATCCCGCCCACATTGTCGTCAAATTCCCAGGTAGTGTTCCACTGGTTACAAACGCACCTTGCAAAACAGCGGCCTTAGGTGGTGCGTCCGAAGAGGGAAGTGGGATTACGGCAGGTACTCGCGTTAATTAATAACTACTGACCATTTGGGGCTTGCCAGCGCTCGTCACCACGTTGGAAACTCATTAAGCAGCAAGTGGTACCGATACCTGCAAAATGCTTTTTAGTCGTAAGGCATTTCTTAACCTGTTCGTACGCTCCATAGGTTGCCGAGGACGTCAACCTGTACAGTGGCAACGACACAGACACTGTTAAGTAAAATCTAGCTATTTTTCACCGGAGTGCAACAAATAAATTTTAGCAGACTTTGCAACCACTTGTTTTTTCCACGTGCTCTTTATCAAGAAAGGTTATGAGAGGTGGGGTCAAGCTGGAAAAGCATTTGATTCGTTTGATTAGCGGACGATCCCTTTTTGTCTGGACACCTTTATACGTTTTCCGAGAGCAGCTTTAATTTAATCTCGAGTTTCGGAAAGTATAACACCTGGTGTCGCAACGAAGACGATTCAAAACATTTATTTTGATCGTGTTCCAGCCCTTCAAACTATTAAGGAGGTTATTTTTGTTTGAGGATGGAGAGAGTCCTAAGTCCGCATCCAATTGATGTTGGATCGGATCAATTGGGAAGCAACTTTCCGTTCGAACGTTCGGACAAACTGGGCAAAGTTTCTGGATGACAATGATCCTTGTTATATCCGAACCAAGTCAACTCACACTTTCCAGTTGGTAGCCCCGGATGACCACTAGTCAACGTGGTGGTTAACTAACGTGAGCGGTGACAACGACCATCCGGCATGGCATTGATTTATGATTTGGCAAACGATTCGGAATAGGTTATCTTGGTAGGACTGTAAGTACGTTCATAGCTATGACATCATTAAGTTGGCAGTGCAAGCTCAGCTGATATGGACCCCTGATTAGCGCCTGATCCTGGCTCTGAACACAAACTACCATAAGGAATTGTGGCAACCCACGCGTGACCCCCTGCTCGCATAGACAATCACGGAGAACATTTAAGGTGACTCCACTTTCTAGTGGAGATAGCGGCTTTGCAGCCGAGACCAAAATTAAAACGACAACATCACCATCAGCAACAACAAACATGACGCCACAACCGGTAATAGCTGAAATTTTCAGAACGAGCAACAGTACACCACGCTCACCGCTTCCGACAGCTAAAATGGGAGATTCCACTATAAATCCGTAGAAACTCCCACTGCCCCAACAGTGAAGGTGACTGGAAGTGAAAAAGGAAGTGATACCGTAAAGGCTAATAGGGCTGGCGGCCAAAAAGGAGAGACGCCATTGAATTCTAGTTTGGAAAAGGGGCCACTGCAACTGAAGTTTCGCTGTTAAGTAGGCTAATGGCAAACATTGGGGGGTCTTCCGTCTAGCAGACGACGTCTCCTGATGAGCTCAACGCAGTCTGTCCTGCTTTAGGTGCAGAGGTATGGGCTGACGCTCTTGGCAAGGAGATATACCGTAAGCGTCTCCCGCAAGTGCAGAGACGGGGAGCTTTGCGGGTGGCGTCTCCGTACCGGTCGTCATGGTGATCCCCATTGCCCTTCTTGCTAAGAAGCTTAAAGTCATATACAAGCGCAAGGGGGGTGATTGCTCGTGAAGAACCGCAACGCACCCTAGACGAGCGGCAAATCTCTTGGCAAGATTTGAATTAGGAGGTAGTTTGTTAAAATGAAAGATTGCCTTGGAAGATATTTTTCCATGTCCTTGTTTAGCCCTTTTTTCGGAATTTTCGAGATGTGGAGACTCTTGTAGGAATCTAGTCTTCTAACGCCGTTCACCTCCTTCAAGATATTGGCGTTGTCCAACGGCATACGGTGTCCCTGCTCTATTATATGTCAGGCAACCGCGAACCTTATATGTGGGTTATTCTTATTTCTAGCGGATTTGGCCTCCTTTAAGCCCTGTGTGTGAGTCCTAAATAGGTATCATTTTCGAGACGAGGTGACCCGGAATCCAGGTTTGTGTAGCCGCCTTTTGATGTTCTGCGTCCGACCCGAGTAGGATAGTGTTATTCATTGAGTAGGTTCTGTGTTCACCTCCTGGAAGAGTGTGTGAAAGTTGCTGTCTTGAAGCCTGGCGTAGTTTATTTTTGATCCGACTTTCTGTGAATTTCCTGTTGTCTCCGTTTTTCTTAGCTTTTTCCAGGATGTAGTTAACTTCTTTATTTCTTCTGTCCTCATTGACCGGTGTTTTCACCATCCTGTGAATCATAAAGTTGTACATCTTACGGTGGAAAT